>NC_044310.1:76601832-79101832 GCF_007474595.2 Lynx canadensis | reverse complement strand
GAAGCACTTAAACCTTAAACACAAGTGTAGAACAATTGCTTAAAGAGCATGCAAAGTCCTTTGATTTAGCAAGGATTAGGAAAAAAAGAAAGAGGAAGTGCTAGACCAGATTCCTGTATCATTCCTGTATCACCACAGAAGTTGGACTTGTTGACACACAAGCAAAGACCACTGATTTGGGCAAGACTGTCTTGTTATCTTAAGCATCCTGTTTGTCCAGCCAGTTTCCTAGTTGTCATGACACACACATGGGTTGTGATGGACAACTGAGACCCCAGCTTTCCATGAGAAGAGGGCGGCCAGTGATGCTTCAGAGGCTGCAAGGCCCGAGGGCCACCATCCCCATGACATCTTTCTGTGGCAGCTGAAATATTTTTATCTCATTACAGTAGCCACTAACCACATGGGGCTATTGAGAGCCTGAAATGTAGTGACTGGGAGACACAGTATCGTATTTTACTATTTACTTTTTAAAGTGTAAATAGCCCTGTGTGGCTGGTGGACATCGCATTCCTAGGATGTCAGCTCCTGAAAAGTAAACCTTGCATTTCAGGTAGCCTCGGGGATCCATACAGCTGCTCTCAAGGTTACCTGGCTAGAGAGCTGATAAAAGGACCCCCCTGCCACTGTTGCTTTGGCTTCACAGCCATGGATAGGAGACATCCAGAATGCTGAACGAAAGGCTTCTGGGAGGCAGCAGGTTAGGAAATGGGCCTTGGCTTTGTTCAGGCATCCTTGTTGTTTAATGCCTTTGGAGAATGGCAGGCCTGACTTCTGAATTTTCCTACTTCTCCTTACAGGCTTTCTTAGATTCTAGCCTCTCTCTCCAGGCATCTTCTCCCCTCCCTAGTGTCCCAAGGGCCTGCTTCTCAGTTCCACTAGCTTGTCCTCTGTTGTTGCTGGGCCAGTGGTCACCGTTTCAACGGAGACAGCTGTTTGCCATGTGATGCATCTCAGCTGAAATATCCCAGGGTTCCAGACCTTACTTTGTCGGTGTTGTTAGGTATGCTGGACGCGCGCTCTGGGCCCAGCAGAGCGCTCTGAGGTCAGCAGGCTGGGGGCTTCTCCAGGCTCTTTTCTGAATTCCACTCCTGTCTCCATCTGTTTCCCCTTTCTCCTGATCGCTCCTTGCCTGGAGCCTCTCTGCCTGGCTTGCTTCCTGCCCAGGGCTGACCTGGGGGATCTGCCTGCTAGAGTCTGGGGAGCGGTTTTCTTCCTTACAGTGTGTTTACTAAATAAAGGCCAAGGTTATAGCCATTTCAGAAGGTTAAATGACATCATCATCTTGTGTTTTAGAATCAAATACAAACCACCCTTGATTTTTAATTTACCACCTCACCCATTCCAGGCCTACTGAGTGGAGATGTCCTTGGTGTAACATTTAGTGCCTCTTGCCTCAGATCTGCCATGCTGAATTGTTCTTCCTACAGTGGTATATGCAGGAGGTTTTAGGCACATGTTGGTTGACTGAATGGATAGAATTAATTAATATGATGCAGGGTTTTAAAGAGGTAGAGAACCTATCTTTTATTAAGGGCCATTTAAAACATAGGAAAAAACAGTGAATGAAAGAATCAATTGAAGGCAACATGGAAAATTAGTTACTGTTAGTTGAAAGAAACATCTGAAATCCTCAGCTCAACCTTAACACTTTACAAATAAGAAAACTCTTGAGGGGGCTGCCTGGGTGGCTCGGTCAGTTGAGCGTCCGACATCGACTCAGGTCATGATCTCATGGTACGTGAATGTAAGCCCCGTAGCAGGCTCCATGCTGACAGCTCAGAGCCTGGAGCCTGCTTCGGATTCTGTGTGTGTGTGTGTGTCTCTCTCTCTGCCCCTCCCACTTGTGCTATGTCTCTCTCTCTCTCTCTCTCAAAAATAAGTAAAAACCATTAAAAAAAAACTTGAATAAATTCAATAAAAATATAAAAATTAAAAATATATAAAAATAAAAAAATAAAAATTTTGTTTGGATCCATTAAGACATCAGGAAGAAGAGAGAAAGAAGAAGGTAGAGAGGTAGAGACAGACAAAATGGACCAAGATACAGAGAAAGATGGGCACACAGAGACAATTGTGTTACCAACTACTGTTTAAATGTTTGAGAGAGCAGGGAAGGGGCAGAGAGAGGGAGAGAGAGAATCCCAAGCAGGCCCTGCACTAACAGCACAGAGCCTGATATGGGGCTTGAACCCATGAACCGTGAGATCATGACCTGAGCCAAGATCGAGTTGGATGCTTAACCAACTGAGCCACCCAGGTGCCCCATGGCACTTTAATGATTTTTACACCCCCACGCGTCTGTTTCTCATAACAAGACTTGCTCACATTTTTACAGTGAAGAGATTGAGGAGTGGACAGTCAGGGAGCAGCCTATGGTCACACTGCAAGCAAGCGCCATACACACACACACACACTCAGAGATAGGAGAGCTCATTGCATATTTCATAACCATTAGAGAAAGTAGTAATGCTAGCCACTTGATGAATCATGCCACCCTTGGCCTAGAGCAGTGAGAGAGAGACCAACACGTGTGGCCAGAGAGAATCGTGGCTGTGGAGTGACATCCTTAGCTGTGAACTTTCAGAACAAGGTGGCCCCAGAGTTTCAAAGGCATGTTGTATTTTAGTAACCAAAACTATGGATGGGGCTTCACCTCCAGCACTTGTACCACAGCCTGGAAGAAAGTTAATGGAGGCCTTTCTGGCCCAAAGCAGTCAGCTGATGTAGGGAGAGAAGGAAAGGACTGCGGTCTGTGCTGCTGCCATCGGCAGAGACTTCTCTGTGACCCCATTCATATTAGTCCCGTTGTTATCACTGTGCTTCCTGTTCTGGGTCTGTGAGCTTGACCCTGGTAGTACAGGATGAGAAAAGGGAGGATTGTTGGCAGATACAAGATTTCTGTTTTATTAGGGTCTGACTTTACAGGGAAATTCCTGCCGGTCGGCTATTCAGTCTTTGTCCACATCGCCATTCACTTTCTGGCCTCTTGACCAGACACACAGACTCTCCATTCTTACTTCCTCATCCCTTTTTATGTTCCAAGACCCATATCGTCTTCTTGGGTCAAGCATATTCTCTCGTTTCCTGTTCCTTCCATTCCCCAGTTCAGGGGCACAGTGGAGGTGGCCAGAACTCCCCTGAGAATGGGAGTCCGCAGTGTGTTGAGGGACCAGGTGTCTCCCTGGACCTCTCATGGCAGAAGGTACCGGGAGCCACATGTACTTTTTAGCAGCTTCATCCCAGCAGGGTCCTCTTCATGCCCCCAGATCCAGAGCTGCACATGGCCCTGTCCTGCCCTTTCTGACTCTTGATAGTGCACCCTCTGAGGCCTAGCCCAGGCCCTGCCGCAGGCAGCCTGTGGGAGTGGTCTCGCTGTTGAAATCAGCAACCAAATTATCCGAGCTGCCAGCACAGAGCTAAGGCAGCAAAAGGCAACAAAGCTAGTCCCTTTTCTTGCTGGGTTGCATTCCTTTCCTCCTCGTCCTGTCGCCCCTGGGCCTGACCACTGATCTCTTCCCTCCCAGACACAACACGATGGCCATCGGCATCGCAGTGGACATTCTGGGCTGCACGGGCTCTTTGGAGGACCGAGCGGCCACCCTCAATAGGATCATCCAGGTGGCGGTGGAACTGAAAGACTCCATGGGGGACCTCTATTCTTTCTCGGCCATCATGAAAGCCCTAGAAATGCCACAGGTGAGGTTCCACTTGCTTCGTGTGCCCTGCGGGCCTGTGTGCACTCATTGTTCTGCAAAGTGGTCTGCAAGCCCATGCTTAGCAAATCACAGACTATTTTCGTCCATCTCAGAAGGTAAACTGAATCATACTGAAAGCAGCTTGGATTAGGGGACAACCCAAAGCAGTGTCCTAAGTGTTTTGGTTCTGTTTTTAAAAACAGTGGATGATTGTTGACTGCCCACACTTTCTCTCTGGCATGCAGTAAGAAGAGTCGTCCTCAGGAGCCATCGGTGTTCCTTAAGAACCAATGAGGATGATCTGTCTGGCTAATGTGTGTTGTATAATAGAGACTGCTCTCATCTGGGCCATCAGGCATTTGGGGAGCTTCTATATGAGAATCCCCAGAGTGGCTTGTCTCAAAGTATGTTCCTTAGGTCAGCTCAAAGAGACTTCCATTAAAAAATTCAGATTTCTAGCTTATCTGCCAGATAACCTCCTAATTAGAGTTTCTGAAAGTGTGCATTTGCAGTTTGTATGCTTTGATGGGCTGTTTTTAGGATGTGTTGAACCTGAAAGTCTGTATTTAAAATCGAACAGACCTGACAAAGGAAAGTTGTTCTGTTATCTTGATTGTCCAGATTCCCGCTTTCCCATTTCTGTCCTGCCAAGCAAGCCCTAGGCGTTTAAAATCTCGCCCTCAGGCTCCTCTAGTCGTATATAAACCCAGTCTGCGACCAGTAACACCAAAACCACGGAGTGGGTCATTTAGCTTGGCTGTTTCATAACCACAGCTGAAAATCCACCACTGCCACTAGGGGAGACAGCTACAGTCACACGTCCTGCAAGTCAGAGCACATTTGAGCAAGGTCTAGCCATGAATTAAAGCAAGGTCACCCTAAAAACAAGCTGAACAACTTAATACCATCACAAGGAAATTTGGGGGGGGGGTCAGTTCCTATTACAATATTCTAACAGTTTGAAAACTCTTTAGACATACTGGAATTTCATACGCTCCATATTTAGAATAAGCAAATCTAGATGTATTTTCATGATATACTGACTCCTATAATAGGGGTTATAATTTTTCACTCACGTTGTTTCTAATTTGTATCATATTTATTTCTTCTTAGCCAAAACTGCCTGTAATTTTGGAAGGCTGAGGCAACAGACAGAGTAAGCTCAGTGTCTGTCACCCTCCAGCTCAGAGCTTTCTCTGAGAGCAGCAAAGAGGATGTTTGAGGGATCATGTGCTTGCCCTCCATGACATCACACTCAGCAATTAGGGACTTCTCCCCGAGCACCTAATATGCCTTTGCAGGTGGCTCCCTAGCCTCCAGCAGCATCAGACTCTTCCTGATGGCATTGGTCCTCCAGGATATTCCAGACCCTGCAATGAGCTAGGGCACTGCTGGGGGAGGGAAGTGGCAGACCCAGGGAAAGCCAAGAGGAGAATCACATCCCTCCTGTGTATCATCATCCAAACCTGTCCCTATACTACAGGCTCAACATGTCTTCTCTTTGTAGCTTCTAGTATCAGGAAAGAGCATCCAGCAGATGGGCCCAGACAAGAGACCAGGGCTGCTTTCAGAAAGGCAGATACTTCACAGGAGGTGGGGGGCGAGGGGAGAGAAGGCACATTGAGAAGGGGGTGGCCAGAGGAAGACAAGTAGTGTCTTTTCTGTCCCAGCAGACCTGCGGGTGCTGGTAGCTTCACAGCGTCCTCTGGGAAAATGCAGCTCTTAGAGGCCAAGGGAATGAATCTCTCACCAGCTATAAAACCTGGAGCAAGTTAACTATTCTCTTCTGGTTTCTGATCTGTAAAATGAGGCCAAAATACTGCCTCGCGGGGCATTGTGAGGATTAATTTTGAAATTCCTCAAATACCCAACACAGAGCTGGCCCTTGTCCCCCAAGTATTAGTGCCGTTCCTCTTTCTTATTTCATGTAAAAAACCTCAGATGCTTAGGCTTGCTGGTTTTATGGTATGAGTGGGGGTGGTTTGTCTCAGAGCAGTCAGAGTCAGTGGCAGGTGTTGGCCTTGACTGTTCTAAAACAAACGATAAAGGAGTGAGTAGTGGCATCATATGGTCTGGGCAGTGTTCTCTGTGCCTCAGACATTATTACGAGTAAATTAAAATGCTGTATGTTCTGTTCGTCCATGCTTTCATCAATATAACCTCTGGACAGTTGGCAATTCCCATCAACATTTACCATGCATGTATTCTTTGACCCAGTAATTACACTTCTGGAAATTTATCCCCCAGATATTTTCACACATAGACACATTTGCAAAATCTTCACAAGGTACTTTCATAATGGAAAAAAATTTCTAAAACTCTCTGGGAGACTAAACTTTATCCATAAAGTGGAACTTCATGCAGAAGTTTAACAAAATAAGGCTGTCTGTGCTTGTTTTGTACTACTTCTATGGAAAAAAATGTGTAATGTATGAGATGCATTTTATATAAAAAAGTTGTGTATATGTGTGTGTGCAAAGATTCGTGCACACACAGAAGAAACTGAGCTGCCTCTGGATGGGCCATCAGAGCAATACAGAACAGGGTGGGATGGGGGTTAGCCTTTCTCTATACGATGCTCTCAACTGCTTTGACTTTATTTTAAAGAGAGCCTTTTCCAAAATGATCACACCTGTCTTTCTTCCAGATCACAAGATTAGAAAAAACATGGACTGCCCTCCGGCACCAATACACCCAGACCGCCATCCTCTATGAGAAACAGCTGAAGCCTTTCAGCAAAATCCTGCATGAAGGCAGAGGTGAGTGCAGAGTCAGCATAAGCAGGCGTGTGTCTGTGAGACCATTAGGTCACGTCTGCTCTGGTTTGATCAAAACCTTGACCCGGACATATCATGATACCCGAGTTATCTGTAGGATTGTTGATGGATCATCAAGGCTTTTTATCAGATGACAGCATCACTTCTAGAAGAACTGCAGTTGCCAAAACAGGACATGGGCTACCAGTCATCTCATTCTGTGCTTACCTTTCTTAATTGAGGTGTAATGTATGTAGCATTATATTAGTTGTAGGTGTACGATGTAGTGAGTATTTGTGTATATTGCAAAACGATCACAATCCAATCAATACCTACATCATACACAGTTATGAAATTTTTCTTTCCTGTGAGGAGAACTCTCAAGATCCACTCTCTTGGCTCCTTTCAAATGTGCAGTGCAGTGTTAACTATAGTCACTGTGCCGTACGTTACCTCCCTATTACTTTTTTATTCTGCACCTGGGAATTTGTATCTTTTGACCCTCTCCACCCATTTTGCCCACCCATAACCCCCAGGCTCAAGCAACCATCAATCTGTTCTCTATATCCATAAGCTCAGGAACTTTTTGGGGTTTTTGGTTTCATTTTTTTAGATTCCACATATAAGTGAGATCATAGTATTGACACATATATTACATATGTAAGATATACATATATAGTTACAGTATTGATCTTTTTCTGTGACATATTTCACTTAGCAAAATGCCCTCAAGGTCCATTCATTCATGCTGTCCCAAATGGCAGGATTTCATTTTTTTTTTTTTTTTTTTTTTTTAAGTTTAAGACAGAAAGAGAAAGAGAGAGAGTACATGAGCAGGGGAAGGGCAAAGAGACAGGGAGAGAGAGAATCCCAAGCAGGATTCTCACTGTCAGCACAGATTCCGACACAGGGCTCAAACCCACAAACTGTGAAATCATGACCTGAGACAAAACCAAGAGTTGGACGCTCAACTGACTGAGCCACCCAGGCATCCCTCATTTCTTATTTTTATGGTTGAATAATACTCCAGCGTGTGTGTGTGTGTGTGTGTGTGTGTGTGTGTGTTTATAAATATGTATATAAGTATACCCACGTTATCCATTCATCGCATCAGTGGACACTTTGGTTGTTTCCATATCTTGGCTATTGTAAATAATGTAGTGAACATGGGGTGCAGATATTTTCTTCAATATGTTTTTGTTTTCTTCAGATAAATACCCAGAAGTGGAACTGCTGGATAATATGGTAGTTCCATTTTTAATTTTTTGAGGACTCTCCATACTGTTTTCTATAGTGGCTGTACTAATTTACATGCCTGCCAACAGTGCACAAGGGTTCTCTTTTCTCTACATCCTTTCCAATATTTGTTATTTGTCTTTTTGATATACCCATTCTAACAAGTGTGAGGTGACATCTCATTGTGGTTTTGATTTGCATTTCCCTGATGATCACCTTTCCATATACTTGTTGACTATCTGTATCTCCTCTGGAAAAATGTCTATTTAGATCCTCTGCCTTTTTCATTGGTGTTTTTTTTTTCTTTCTGTTTTGCTGTTGACTTATATAAATTCTTTATATATTTTGAATATTAACCCCTTATCAAATATGATTTCCAAATATCTTCTCCCATTCAGTAGTTTGCCTTTTCATTTTGTTGATGATTTTCTTTGTTGTGGAGAAACTTTTTAGTTTGATATAGTCCCACTTGTTTATTTTTGCTTTTGCTATCAGAAAAAAAATCATTGCCAAACTAATGTCAGGAAGCTTCTGCCTATGTTATCTTCCAGGAGTTCTATGGTTTCAGGTCTTACATTCAAGTCTTTAATCCATTTTGAGTTGATATTTGTGTATGGTGTAAGACAGTGTCTGATTTTCATTGTTACATGGGGCTCTTCAGTTTTCTCAATACCATTTATTGAAGAAACTGTCCTTTCCCATTGAACATTCTTGGCTCCTTTGTCATAAATTAAGTGGCCATAAATGCATGGGTTTATTTCTGGGCTCTCTATTCTGTTCCGTTGATGTGTCTGTTTTTATACTAATAAAATATTGTTTTGATTACTATAGCTTTGGAATATAGTTTGAAACCAGGAAGTATGATGCCTCCATCTTTGTTCTTTCTTAAAACTTCTTTGGCTATTTGGGGTCTTCAGTGGTTCCCCCATATTTAGGATTGTTTGCTGTATTTCTGTGAAAAATGCCAGTGGAATTTTGTAAGGATTGCACTGAATCTTAGATTGCTTTAGATAGTATGGACACCGTGAACACAGAGTATCTTTCCATTTTTTTGTGTTTTCTTCAGTTCTTCCATCAGTGTCATATAGTTTTCAGTATACAGGTCTTTCAGCTCCTTAGTTAAATTTATTCCCACATATTCTTTTTCATTTAACTGTACATGGGATTGTTTTCTTCATTTCTCTTCCTGATAGTTCATTGCTGGTGTATGGACATGCAACAGACTTTTGTATATTAATTTTGTATCGTGCAACTTTACCGAATTCCTGTATTAGTTCTAACAGTTTTTGATGGAGTTTTTAATGGTTTCCATATATATGTCATCTGCAATTAGTGACAGTTTTACTTCTTCCTTTCCAGATGGAATGCCTTTTATTTTTTTTCTTGCCCAGTTGCTCAGTCTAGGACATCTAATACTATGTTGAATAAAAGTGCTGAGAGTAGGTATCCTTGTCTTGCTTCTGAACTTAGGAAAAAAAGGTTTCAGCTTTTCACCATTGAGTATGATTTAGCTGTAGGTTTGTCATATATGATCTTTATTATGTAGAGGTATGTTTCTTCTATACCTACTTTGTTGAGAGTATTTTTAATCATAAATGGATGTTGAATTTTGTCAAATGCTTTTTCTGCATCTATTGAGTTGATCATCTGATTTTTATCCTTCATTTTATTAATGTGGTGTGTCATATTGATCGGTGTGTATATGTTGATCCATGCTTGCATCCCTGGAATAAATCCTACTTGATCATAGTATATGATATTTTTTAATGTATTGTTGAATTCAGCTTGTCAGTTATTTTGTTGAGGATTTTTGCATCCTTGTTCATCAGGGATATTGCCTGTAATTTCCTTTTCTTGTAGAGCCCCTGTCTGGTTTTGGTATCAAGGTAATGCTGGCCTCATAAAATGAGTTTGGAAGTATTCCCTCCTCTTCTATTTTTCAGAAGAGTTTGAGAAGGATTGGTATTCATTTATGTTTGGTAGAATTACCAGTGAAGCCATCTGGTCCTGGATTTTTGTTTGTAGGGAGATTTTTGATTATTAATTCAATCCCTTACTGGTAATAAGTTTGTTTAGATTTTCTATTTCTTCATGATTCAATCTTAGTAGGTTGTATATTGTTAGGGACATATAATTTCTTCTAGGTTGTCCAATTTGTTGGTGTATAATTGTTCATTGTAGTCTCTTATGATCCTTTGTAGTTTCAGTTGAAACTTCTCTTTCATTTCTGATTTTATTTGTGTCATCTCCTTGGTGAGTCTTTAGCTAAAGTTTTGTCAATTTTCTTTTCAAAGAACCAGCTCTTAGGTTCATTGATACTTTCTATTGTCATTGTAGTCTCTATTTCATTCTGTTCTAATCTTTGTTTCCTTCCTTCTATTAACTTTCAGCTTTGTTCTTTTTATAGTTTCTTGAGGTGTAAAATATGTTTGAGATTTTTTTTTTTGTTTCTTGAGATAGGGATTGGTGAGTATTAATTCTCTTAGAACTGTTTCTGCTGCATCCCATAGATTTTGGTATGTTGTTTCTCGATTTTCATGGTATTCTTTTAGTTCCCTTTTGACCCACTGGATGTTTAATAGCATGTTGTTCAACGTCCACATATTTGTAATTTTATACTTTTCTTCATGTAATTAATTTCTGGTTTCATACCACTGTGGTCAGAAAAGATGCTTGATAGGATTACAGTCTTCTTAAGACTTGTATTGTGACTTGCCATATGATCTACCCTGGAGAATGTTCCATGTGCACTTAAGAATACGTATTCTGTTGCTTTTGGATGGAATACTCTGTATATATCTGTTAAGTCCATCAGATCTAATGTGTTAAGGTAGTTATTTCCTTACTGATTTTCTATCTGGATATCTGTCCAGTAAGTGGGGTATTAAAGTCTTCTACTATTGTGGTGTTGTCTGTTTCTTCCTTTAGGTCTGTTAATATTTCCTTTATACATTTAGGTGCTTCTATGTTGGGTACATAAATATTTACAAATGTTATATCCTCTTATCAGATTGATCTCTTTACCATTATGTAATGCTCTTTTTTGTTTCTTATTACAGTCTTCATTTTAATGCCTATTTGGTATAAGTATAGCTCCTCAAGCTTTGTTTTGGTTTCCACTTGCACAATTATCTTTTTCCATCTCTTCAACTTTCAGTCTGTATGTGTACTTATATGTGAAGTGAGTCTTTTGTAGGAAGCATAAGGATGGGTCTTTTTTTTTTTTTTATCCATTCAGTCACTGTATGTCTTGAAAATTTAGTCCATTTACATTTAATTATTGATTGGTATACTTTTTGCCATTTTTCATTGTTTTCATTCATTACTTGCTTTCATTATTTTCCGTTTTATCATTCCTCTCTGCCCCTTTCTTGTTTACCTCATTAGTGACTTGATGATTTTCTTTAGTGATATGCATGGATTCCTTTCTCCTTCTTTTGTGTGTCTACTGTAGGTTTATGCTTCCTGGTTACCTTGAGGCTTACATTTAACAATTTATAACAGTCTACTATTGAAGTTGATACCAACTTAAGTTTGAATGCATTCTAAATCTCTACATTTTTACCTCCCACATGTTTTGTTTTTGATGTCACATTATACATCTTTTTACCACTTCCGTCTTTTAACCTTCATAGTAGCTTTATTAGTGATTAATCCATCTTTACTATTTACTTTTATCAGTGAGATTTGTACTTCTATATGTTTTGTTAATAATTAACACCCTTTCTTTTCAGCTTACAGAAGTCCCTTTAACATTTCTTGTACAGCCAGTTTAGTAGTGATGAACCCCTTTATCTTTTGTCTAGAAATCTCTTTCTTTCCCTTTCAATTCTGAATGATAGCTTTGCCAGATAGATTACACTTGGGTTGGAAGTTTTTTTTTCTTTTAGCACTTTGAATATATTGTGTGAGTCCCTTCTGGCTTCTAAAGTTTCTGCTGAAAAATCTGCTGATAGACTCTTATGGTAGTTCCCTTGTACATTACACGTTTTTCTCTTACTGCTTTTTAGATTTTTTCCTTTTCATTAACTTTTGACAATTTAATTGGGTGGGTCTTATTTGTAACTCTCTGGGCTTTCCTAGATCTGGATGTCTATTTCCTTCTCCAAGTTAGGGAAGTTTTCAGCCACTGTTTCATCAAGTAAGTTTTCTGCCCCTTTCTCTTTTTTTCTAGGACTCCTATAATGCAAATGTTAGTTTAAGGGAGTTATGGAATGTCATCAAGAAGACTATATTCACGTTTTTCTTTTTTTTTCTGTTTGCTGTTCTGATTGTATGAGTTCCATTGTCTTGTCTTTGAGTTCACTACTCCTTTCTTCTGCTCCATCTATTCTGTTGAAACCCTCTCACGTAATTTTCAGTTTTCTTCAGCTCTGTGACTTCTGTTTGGTACTTATATTTTCTATCTCTTGACGTCCTCACTGTTTATTCTTGACCCAAATTCAGTGAGCATCTTTATGACCACTATTTTGAACTCTTTATCAGGTAAATTACTTACCGCCATTTCATTAAGGTTTCTTCTGTGTTTTGTTCTTTCATTTGGAACATATTCCTGTTTATTCATTTTGCTTGACTCTTTGTGTTGGTTTCTGTGCGTTAGATAAAACAGCCACCTCTCTCAGGCTTGAAGAAGTGGCCTCATGTAGGAGATGAACCTTATCATTCAACCCGGACCTAGTTCTTGGTTGTCTAACCTTTGTGTTTGTCCAAGCAGTCTTTTTTCTATATTTCATGGCTCCCAGTAGTTGCGGATATGTCAAGACCTGTCAGTGTCCCAAAGTGGAGGGTCTCAGCACCTAGATTCGGTCAGTTGGAAGCCAGACCCTCAGGCATCAGTTTTTTAAATTATGCAAATATATATAATCGTGTGGGAATGCAAGCATAAGCCCCACTGTCCACCAGAGCCAGGTAATCTGGAGGTGTCTCCTGGGTGACAGTTGCAAAAAAAGGGCTTCAGAGAAATGTATTTAGCTAGCTCCCTTCTGAGAGGTATCAGGAAGCTATAGCAAGGCAGGAGAGTGCAAAGATGGTGTCCACAACCCTACATTATCTGGGAGCATCTCTGTAGGCCCCAAATGTGCGACAAACATGAAGCCCACCCCTTGGGCCAAAGCTCCAGGACAAGCAAATAGGCTTCTTTCCCAGAAAGACTGGGGATGTGTCTCAGTCGGCTGTCTGTGCTGTGCCTTAGGGGTGCCTGTCTCTCCAGTTGTTGCAGTTGTGACACACGGAATCACAAGTCCCTCTGGCCTTCAGAGCCAAGTGGTCAGGGATGTATCATGAGGAACAGCCACAAAAATGGAGACACCAGATGTATGTAAAATTTCCCCTCTGGAGATACTGGCACTCTGGAATTTGGCAGAGGGAGAGCATATAGATGGTGCCCACAGGAAGCAAGAAAAAATGATGGCACCTGCCGGCTAGAACAAGGCAGAGGAAGAACGTGAAGATGGTGCCTGCCAGCCAGCGGATCCCTGGCTGTGTGCTAAATTAATGCCTGCTCCTCAGACCAACTCTTCAAGATTAGCAAATGAGCCCCTCTTAATTGGCTAACTCCATGGTGAGCCGTGGGGCAGGTGAGTCTGAGCACACAAGCCCTTTAAGAGCTCTTTCTCAGACTGTCTCAGACTTGTGGGTCTTGCAGATGTATGCAGGGTTGATTTTCAAAGCTAGATGTTTTGGGGGCTTGCACTTTCATGCAGGTCTTAAACGCAAGGAGGCTGCAAGTTTTGAGTTCTCTCCCAATTGTGGGTTGCTGTGCCAGGGTTGGGGTTTATGACAAGACTGGGTCCTGACCTCTCCTACCTGCTTCGATGTGGACCACGTTTTGTTCACCTGATATGTAGGAGTTGCTCAGTTTTTAGTTTTTTTCCAGAGGAATTTCCATATTTACCTGCATAGTTGGGTGTGTCCACTGGGGGGAGGTAAGCACAGGCTCCTCCTACATCACCATCTTGAATTGGAACTGTCTTTGCTTAACTTGGAGAAAAGAATATAACAGAAAACTTTACCCTGTTTTTTAGAGTCTACGTGTGTTCCCCCAAACAAAATATCAGTCCCACTATTGATGCCTCTTGTGACCTTAATGGAGCGCCAGGAGGTCACTTTTGAAGGAACTGACATGTGGGAAAAAAATGACGAAAGCTGTGAGATTATGCTGAACCACTTGGCAACAGCCCGTCTCATGGCAGAGGCTGCAGACAGCTACCGGATGAATGCCGAGAGGATCTTGGAAGGTAAGAGCTATGTTCTATAGGCCACTCTCTACTCTGCAGAGTGATTAGAATGAAGGAACTTTGAAAAAGCATGGATGGTCTCAGGAAAAGACCAAATAGGAAAGATTAAGGCATGAAATTCCATTTCTTACAATGAATCCTTACTTTCTCTTAATCTCTAAGTGACTTGAGAGTCCTGTTTATCCTTTTTTATGTGTTCAGTTGTGTCAATGGCATAGAATAAGCTGAGAGAAAGGGTCAACAAGGAATTGGTCAGCCTACCTACCATTAGAACTCCTGATCAGAGCTATTTGAAGATGTGATGGGCCAATATGGGGAGTTAGACTTCTGTGTGACTTCATTTATCTGCATTCCTGTTTCTTCCCAGTCACACTGGGAGGTGAGCTCCCCTGCTTTTAGCATTAGAGGGTCCAACACAAGGTAAAGGCACTGCAGAGACGGCGTGGAGAGAAATATAAACCACCAGTACTTAGGTCTGGATTCATGTAAAGTGTGCCTTAAGTAATGACCACCTAGACTGAAGGAGGTGGATGGAGGTGGGAAGGCCTTCCCTGTAGGACTGTAGCTGAGAAAGAGTCTGTTAAGGGTTTTAAACATGGGAAAGTGTCATGACATGGTCAGATTTATTTTAAATTTTGCATCTGTGTGTGGGAGGCTGGAGGGCTGAGGGCCTGTAGGCAAAAAGACCATTTAGGAAGCAGGTACGAGAAAGAAGGCTTTACTCAAGGTGGTTATCAGGAATGACTATTTTCTCTTCTTCACTGTATTTCTGAAATTCTTCAAGGGCCCAAAGTTATATCCACAAAGTTAAGAAAAAATTATATAGGGCAGGAGAGGCCTATTTATTTCACCATAAAGCAAAGTTGTTGCTTCAGAACCAGACTTTGGGTCTAAATAATTTATACTGTATCTGCTGTAGGTTTAAGAACTACATACCTGTTTCAAGTTTTTCCTCAGAAAATTCTCCACAGTTGGCAGTGTAGGATTCAAAAAATAAAAGCACATAATTCAATTCACCAGAAATTAGAGTGCCTATTTATACAAGGCTAATAACTATACTACCCTAGATGTTGCCTAAGCCAATATATTAGAATGGGTTTTGAGAAAAGCACTTTAAGCTGCTCTATAGCAAATCACTTTAAAGGTATCTAATGGTATTTCTCAGTTAATCCTGCTACAGGTTTATATAGCAAGTTCCCATTGCTGGAAGTAACTACGAACCCAGTAGGAGCAGAGATTTGCTCAACTAACAAATACCCAGCCCAAGGCAGGGGCTCAAAGCATGTTAACTGAATGAATGGAAGTCGTCATCTGGCCTCCAGGATGTTATCTGTCAAAGATATTCTGGCTTCACATGGAAGGATGGACAAAGAAGGCTTCTATTCTTAACCACAAAGATCCTATAAATCTAGATGGTAGAGATATATTTAAGGACAGAGCAGATTAAGCCAGAAGTAATCAAAGATGAGAACCACAGCCTGTCTGACTCTTTGGCTGTTGGTCTCTACTTCACTAATAGAGTTGACTGAATATTCTTGGCTTTAAGTAGAGCAGATCTTCTCTTATGAAACAGAGGGAGAGAGTCAAGAAACAGATCCACACATATGGCTGTCAATATATTTTTGAGAAAGGTGCCAACGAAATTCATTGGATTTAGTCTTTCAACAAATGGTGCTGGAACTATTGGATATGACATGCAAAAGAAAAAATGAATCATCTTTACTGCATACCATATACATTAATTAATCCAAAATGGATCACAGACCCAAATGTAAGAGCTAAAGTATAAAGCTTCTATAAGATGACATAGGGAAAATTCACTGTGGCCTTGGATTAGCAAAGCTATTTTAGGACCCAAAAAGCCTGAACCACACCAAAAAATGCTGATGAATCAAAATTCTAAATTTTGCTCTTCAGAAGATACCATTAAGAAAGTAAAAAGGCAAGCCACAGACTATAAGAAGATATTTGCTAAACATTTATCCAATTAAGGATTTATATCTAGACTGTATAAAGTACTCTTAGAATTCATTAAGAAGACAAACAAGATTTGAATAGACGCTACACCTGAGCAGATCTTCAAATGACAAATAACTACACAGAAAGATGTTCAAAGCATTAGTCATTAGGGAAATATAAATTTAAACCACAGTGAGATAATACACACTGTCTAGAATGGTTACAATTTAAAAAGAATGATAATACTAAGATTTGGCAGCTTGTGGAGAAGCTGGAGCTGGTGAGAATATAAAATGGTACAACCATTTTGGAAAAGAGTTTGACAGTTTCTCTAAAATAAACATAGATTTACCATATGCCCCAGTAATTCCTCTACTAGAGAACACACATGTCTGCGCAAAGACTTATATACAAATGTTTACAACAGTATTCATAACAGCCAGAAACTGGAAACAGTCCGAATCTATCAGTTGGTAAATGGATAAACAAAACGTGGAATGTCTGTATAACTGAATACTACTCAGCAGTGAAAAGGAATGAATTGATAACAGGCAACAACATGGAATACTCTCAAAAACATGGTGCAAAATAAACCAGACCTAAAGGCCACATCGTAGGTTTCCATTTCTATCAAATCTGTAGGTGAAACAATAGCAACAGAAAGCAAAGAGGCACTAGGTAACTTCTGAGGGTGACGGAAATATTCTAAAAGTGGTGGTGATGGTTCTACAACTTGTACAGGGTATTCTAAATCAAACTGCAGAATCATGACACATAAACTGTACATCAAGAAAGCTGTAAAAACAGAACAAGGTACTTTAAACACTTTCCCACAGTAGCTTGTGCACACCAATTTTATTCTGTCCTGTTTTAGTCAGTCTCCTTGGTATCCCTTCTCTGAAAGTGCTCAGGTCCTTGACCATGGGGCTCTGCCCTTCCCTTATGGAAAACAGAGCCTGGATTTTTCCTTGGGGCTCTTCTTAAAGTTCTGATACAAGATGAAGTTCATTTTGATCCTACCTACCTTATGCAAGTAGTCAGTTTTTCAGTCTGTATTCAAAAACTGAATTAACTTTTCTCTTTTTATATTAGGTTTTCAACCAGATGAAGAAATGAGTGAAATCTTCAAGACTGAATTTCAAATGCGATTGCTATGGGGCAGCAAAGGTGCACAAGTCAATCAGACAGAAAGATATGAGAAATTCAACCAGATTTTAACTGCCCTCTCACGTAAATTGGAACCTCCTCCAGTAAAGCAGGCAGAGCTTTGATAACTCTCAGAATACCTTAGGATATTATTTCAAGCTTCTCCAGTTTCTTCTTTGGGAAGGCTTATTGTTTGATAAAGTAACAATGTGCAAATCTGACAGTATACAAGCTTTTAGTATCCACAGGATATTAAACATGTAAATTGCACAGAGCACACTTATTTATGAATTGTTTAAAATTACTACTGATTTTAAAATGAAGATAATTTATTATGAAGGTAACTATTGCTAATGTTGATCAGCAAATTTAAGAGAAGATCTGGCTATGTTGGCTGGTTGCTTTCTATTACTGAGGCGTTTGACCATTTTAAATTTCTTGTCAGATAAGTGTAAATAGAACAGAGTTTAAAAGCATGAAACATTTCAGAAGGTATCAGTTGTATGATATTCCTTAAATATGAGAAGTGTAAATAGTCAAATGAAAATATATCTTTTTGTGAAACAATTGTATCTAGTCTCTTTAATGTTAACTCATCAGCATAGAATAATCTTATCTCCTACCTTCTTCCCTAGAGACTATATCCTAATAAACCAAAATTAATGAGCGTGGGATGGAGAATTTAAGGTTCGGCCTGGGAGACAGAGTCAATAGTTATATAAGGTAGACCTGTGGTGTTTGCTAGCAGTTGACTTTGGTCAGGTTAACCTCATCATATCCTGTGTGCAACACAGCACCTAATATAAAGTAGGTACCCAGATGTTAGTATATTGCATGACATCAATGCATTTGAAACTAATGGGACTGGTGAGCTTCCAGTCCCAGATGGCAACATAGGAAGACCCTGAACTCACCTCTTCCACAGATATACCAAATTTACACCTATTTATAGAGCAATTCCTCCTAAAGAACTGCGGGCTGACTGAACAGCTTCTGCTCAACAAGAGGTAGAAACCACACAGAGAACAGCAAGAGGAATGGTGACACAGTAACAAAGGGACCCCCCCCCCCCCACACACACACACCCAAAGCTGCAAACTGCAGTGAAGAAGGATGGTACTGAAAAACCGTGAGCAGATTCGTTTGCCCTGGGGCACAGGAAAAAAAAAAGTGCCATGGTTTAAAAGGGCTACTAGAACATAAAGGAACTAGCCCTAGCACCCTGCCAAATAGTTGGGGAGCTGCTGGAACTCTCTGGGTCAGAGAGACTAATGAGCACCATGGTTTGTTTCCCTTTCACCTTAACAGTGAAGATAGGAACATGGTCCTGGCACCATAGCCGGCCTGCCACCTTGGTGAGCCCCAGGCCCCTAGCCCACAGCAGCCCCAAATGCCCTGGGGTAAAAAAAAAAAAAGCCATAGTTTAAAAGAGCAACTAGAGGGGCGCCTAGGTGGCTCAGTTAAGCATACAACTTTGGCTCAGATCAAACTCAACGTGGTTCATTGAGTTCGGGACCCGAGTCCGGCTCTGTGCTAACAGCTCCAGAAGGAAAGAAAGTGGGGTGGGGAGGAAGCAATTCATCTAGAAGAAAGGGTGGAGACTTAAGGATTGTCAAGCAGAGAAACTGGTAGGCTTTTAGGTATATTAAAACAACAGTGTCTACCATGTGAGGTTGAAAAGTTAATTAAAACAACAGAAGCCAGGAATGGGGACATTCATTACTAGAGTTCTGATCAAGTGTTATTCTTCTCATCAGTAGAAGGACAAAGGGACCCCCTTTGTTCAGCTAAAACATACTGATTAGCTTTAAGTATATAAAATGTCAAGGGTAAATGCTATTAAGAAAAATTAGGGTCGAAGTTTCAAACAGTAGAGGAAAAAAATGGAGAAAACGAAAAAATATATATGTAAAGAGACAGTAAAGTGAGATGAATAGCAGGCACAAAAATGGCAGAAATACGCCCAAATTTATCAATACTCATTACAAACATAAATACACTGAACCTGCCAGTTAAAAGAGATAGCATTCTAGATTTAACACAAAACCACCTTATACTCTAAGAAACGTAAAGCATAAAAATACATAAAAAAGTAAAGTGTGTTAGAAAAGGTCAGGATAATTACAAGAGAACAGGGTGTGATAAGGAGGACACAGTGGGAGTATGGAGTGCTGGTAATGTTGTATTTCCAGACCCAAGTGTTGACTTTCTAGTAACTTAAGCTTACATTTAAGTTTTATGCATTTCTCTGAATGTATACTTTTTTTTTTTTTTCAACGTTTATTTATTTTTGAGACAGAGAGAGAGAGAGCATGAACGGGGGAGGGGCAGAGAGAGAGGGAGACACAGAATTGGAAGCAGGCTCCAGGCTCTGAGCCATCAGCCCAGAGCCCGACGCGGGGCTCGAACTCACGGACCGCAAGATCGTGACCTGGCTGAAGTCGGACGCTTAACCGACTGCGCCACCCAGGCGCCCCACTCTGAATGTATACTTTATAACAAGGTATTAAAACATTTGCAAAAAAAAATGTGATACCTAGGAATGGTTTTAACAAAAGATGTACAAGAATTTGGTGAAAAAAATTTTTAAACATCTGAAGAAAAGTAAATGAACGGGAGCATCATGTTCCTAGATTTCAAAATTTGGTATCAGAGATACTAGTTCTTAAAATGACCTATAAGCTCAATGCAATTCCAATCAAAATCCAACAGGATTTTTCTTTTTTTTTAAATTTTTTTTTTTCAACGTTTATTTATTTTTGGGACAGAGAGAGACAGAGCATGAACGGGGGAGGGGCAGAGAGAGAGGGAGACACAGAATCAGAAACAGGCTCCAGGCTCTGAGCCATCAGCCCAGAGCCTGACGCGGGGCTCGAACTCCCGGACCGCGAGATCGTGACCTGGCTGAAGTCGGACGCTTAACCGACTGCGCCACCCAGGCGCCCCCCAACAGGATTTTTCAAGCTTGATAAGGTTTTCCTAAAATTTACATGGCTAGAAGTAGTCAACACCATCCTAGGAAGTTAAGATGGAGGGAGGGGGGAATCTGTTCTACTAGACCTAAAAGCTGATTATTAAGCTACAGTAAATTGTCATTGGAAATTTGATAAATGACAGAAGTAACTTTGGCAATCAGTAGGGGAAAGGATGACTTTTTAAATAAATAATTCTTGGACAACTGGTTAAGCAAATGAAAGGGAAGAAAACAGCCCCTTGCCTCCTATCATACACCAAAATAACATACATGCGAAAGGCAAAACTATAACACATTTAGAAGGAAATCTAGAATATCCTTTTTACTTTGAATCAAGGAAGAATTTCTTAAACTAGACAGAAAACAACATTAAATATAAAAGATTGGTCAATCTACATTAAAACAGACTTCCACTCATCAAAAGAGGTCATAAATTCAAAGAACAAAGAGATGTTACTAAAAAGACATGAAACTAACCAAAGATTAGTATGGTAGGCAGCTTCCAACAATGGTCACTGACCGTCCCTGTAGCCTGGTGTTCACACCCTTCTGTTGTCCCCTCCTACACTGTAGCAGGTTTGCTCTGCATTACCAAGTACATGGGGCAGAAGTAATGCTGTATCATGTCTGAGATTAGGTTACAAAAACTACAGCTTCTGTCTTTTTCTCTTGGATCCCTAAGGCAAGCAAGATGCCATGTTCTGAGCATCCCTATGAAGAAATCCACACAGCAAGGTCCTGAGGCTGGCCAACAATCATGTGACTGACACCTTGACTGCAGCCTCCTGAGAAACTGAACCAGTTTTATTATGCTACACAGCAAAATAACTAATTAGCATCCTTAATAAAGAATCCCCATGAATAGATATGGAAAGATAACCAGAAAAAAATGGGCAAAAGATATAAACAGGCTTTTCACAGAAAATGCAAAGTATGTTTAACTTCATCAATAAACAGGGAAAGGCAAATTAAAGATACATACCATTTTCATCTGTCGAAATGACAAAAATTGGCCAGGATATGGAGCCTAAGTAACCTTGGTATACAAGTTGTAGGTATGTAGAACTGTTATAATCACTGTGAAGGAAAAATGTGGCATTTTTTTTAAAAACTGAAGATAAATATAACCCACAAACTAGCAATACAGAACTCCTATATCCGTAAACATGCATAAGAATGTGCATAGCAGCATTATTAATGCAAGCAAAATTCAGGACATAGCCCAATTGTCCATCAAGAGGATGGGTAAATTGTGTATTTATATAATAGTACACACTAATATATGTGTGTACTAATATATTACACACATATTAGTACACACTAATTATATATATAATATATACACACTAAAATGAACTATACACACTAAAATGAACTATGCATAAACATGGATAAATCTTAGAGCTGAGTGAAAAACCAAGTCTCAGAAGACACCATGCAATATTCAAAATATTTAAATGTTAATATATAATTCATATATAAATCAACAATAGATGTCAATGTGTAAATAAAGAAAATAAACCCTTTATTTTTTTTTAATGTTTACTTATTTTTGAGAAAGAGACAGAATGCAAGCAGGGGAGGGTCAGTGAAAGAGGGAGACACAAGATCTGAAGCAGGCTCCAGGCCCCGAAATGTCAGCAGAGCCTGACATGGGGCTCAAACTCCCCAACCATAAGATCGTGACCTGAGCCGAAGTCGGATGTGTAACCAATTGAGCCACCCAGGGGACCCAACCCTTGTATTCTTTAAATAAACCAACTACACAATAAAACTTTATCAAGTGATGAAAGTAGCACAAATCATTCAGCAATCACTAATAATTTCCAAATCACTTGTTTCAACAGTTGGGTTGGTAGAATTTTTTTGACATCGCCCCTACCAGCTAAATGATGCTCTCATATGCGGATGCAAACTCTTCCAAGGACTTCCCCCATTCAATTGGTAGTCATTAACGAATATGCTCTTTGGCACCTGAAGAGAAGGGACATGCAGCTGATCCCCATCTTATCAGACAGGACAGTACCACCTGGGTGCTGGCTATATGCCAAGAGCTAGTGGCAGGTGCTCCCAACTAGAGATAAAGGGTGAGAAGACAGGGCTAATTGGGTGGGGACTGATGATCTTGGTTGCCGGAACTGGAAACTTGTGTTTCTGTCTCATTTCATACCCAAAACTGCCCCCAGCCCCTGCACTGGCCAACCAAGAAACAATGGTTGGATGAGCAGCTTGGTTAGGTCAAGAAGGGTGAACTTGTAGAGATGGGGAGGGCAAACAAATATGATACTCCTGTCTGGAGCTCAGCCAAGGGAAGAGAGGGAAGAAAAGAGCAGTTGTGTTATCACTTGCTTTAGAGCATACTCTTCTGGGTAGGAGAATCCTGGAAGAGTCACTCACCTCATGCCTCTTCAGTGCACACGACAGGCCACCCTCCACCACAGAACAAGTTGCCAAAATGTTAAAAAAAATCTAAAGGGCCATTACTGCACCACAAGGGGCTATGTCCCTAAACACCTGTGCCTGCCCACACTCCCTTCCAATCTTCCCAGCTGCTACCAGAGCTTAGACATATGTTGCCCTTCAGCAGGATGAGGCATTTCTCCGGGAGGATGAACAGACGAGATCCTCTTTAGCTTGGTTGCCCAGGTTCCTCCTCCCACTCAAGGGCTTACAAAACCAGATAAGATTCCCCAACACTTGAAATAATAGTATATCTACTGTAAGTCCTTCAGCTTTGTCCCCAGTGCTCAAACCAGAAATGCATCACAAAGAATCATGTGTGGTTTTTGAGATAAACCCCCATGTACTGGAACTTACATTCATTATACTTTATGCAAAAACATGGAAAGCTAATCAAGTTTTGGAAAAAATACCCTTGTGGTAAAACTAAGAAAAACGAAGAAATTCAGGATAGTGGTTATCCTTGGAGGAAGAGGATAATTTTCTATTTAAGTTGGGTGGCAGATTTACATTTATTATGTATGGTTCATACATATCTTCCACAAGAAGTTTTCCTCAGGGTTGATATTCTGGGTTTACTAAGTCAGCTTTATTGCGAGCTCCCATTTTCTACAATAATGCTATCACCACCTTACAAGAATGAGTAAGAAATTCTGTCAAATGCTGAAATTGTGCTGGAATCAAGACATTTATGTCCGTTGAGTTTCCCAGTTCTATCTAAAGAAAGGAATGAGGTTAATTTGATGTGGCCTGTTCTTAGCTTAGGATCTAGGTCAGTTGTCCATCACATTTTCTCTTAAATGCTGACAAAATTGTCAAGTACTTTTAAGAGTCGTCAAACTTTTCAGAACTTACTCCTCACCTGTATTTTTCCATCTCTAATCTTTTGGCACCTCTTCTATTTTCTGTAGTTTCTTACTCACAGTAACTATAGTCAGGAATGCATTTGACCCCAGGTATATGATGAGCTCATTGAAATAGGTTTGGTGTTTCTTTAGATTTTTTCATCTAAACTAATAGCTTCTCACAAAGAAAATCTATCCTTTTCAACAAGTCTGGAGATCATTTTCCTCTTGAGATTGTTACAGGGATGTTATCTTTCCCTAGCAAGTTGGATTTGACTTCCCTGATCTCAGTTCAGATAGCAAAAGCCTTTTCATTGTTTTGAGTTTTTGTTACTGACACTGTTTTCCTGCCACTTCCAAGCTTGGCATAGATCTCTATTAATCACAACAACAGAGACCCCTCCTTGTTCAGGATTAACCCTGAGTTTTATTCTCTTTTGGGGTTTCTAGAAGTTAACAGTCATAGCTTCATATTTGCCCCTTTAAAAAGCTGAATCTTCTGCAATTAAGATTACCTAAAACAACAGATGTGACACTAACTGTAGCAAACAATACCTTCCCAAGTTTTGAAATGCCAGGAAGACCAGGTGCTCTCTGACCAGGAATTCAAGCAGAAGCACAGTAAATGCTGTCCAGCCTGTGGGCAGACTGAGGTATGTGGCGTAGGGTCACTTCTTATGGACGCAGAGGAGAAGACGGTTTAAAAGGAAAGTTTGTGCAACACAGCTACAGTAGAATAAAAAGTTCAAATTACCACACTCAATTTAAATTTACTCTAAAGAAACAGCTCCCCGCCCCCCACCTTTAGGAAAGCTTGAAAGAAACTAAAACTAAAATAAAATTTCCAAAACTGCTTTGCAAAAAAAGTCACTCAACACAGATGCTTCCACTTATAGAACTTGTCATCTACTTTGTATCATCAGGCATTTAGCACACCAAAGAACAAAATAATGACATCTCTTTAGTTCACGTAGGAATAAGAGATAGATAACACACTATACACCTTAACTGACCATGAAAAGATTGTTTTATTCCATGAAAATATTCTCAACAGAGAACACTATCTTAAACAAAGCATTTACCATTAAGAAATCAACATGTGCACAAAAAGAGTAAAAATTACTGAAAAATTAAAGATTTCTTTTGGACAATTCACATGTTCAAAATTTAAGAATGATTTAAGAATGATTTAAACTGTGCAAGTACAAATGTCTGTCCTATTGTAATAACCCACGTACAGGTTGCACTATGCCACGTGAAGGACCTTGCCTCCTACGGAAGCAAATCCTGCTTTGAGAAAAACAAACAGTAGCCTGAAAAGAACAGTTAGTCCTTACAAGAAAGCCTTAAACTTTGCCCTCTGTGGCCGTCAGCCAAAAAAACACAAGCACTTCAGGCTTTGTACAGAGGACAAACACAGCCAGATCACATTTCCTCCTCATTGCTAACCTTTAAAATAAAAATAGCACTAGATTTTAAAACTACTTTATGTAGTCTGTCAGTATTGAATAATGTCACATTATATAAATAACCCTGTAAAGAGATTCAAAATCTAAACTTCATAGTTTACTAGCCTCAAAGGTAATACGCTATATGTCAGCTGTGTAACAGGGGTGCACTTGATCTTATGAAGGCATTAACTTTCACACAATTGTCATTCAGCTTTAGTATAACTGCTAGTAGGATTCAAATAACACTGGGAAAGAATTATTAAAGCAGTCACACAGCTTCTAAAATATTGCTTAAAATCCAATAATACACAGACCCATTTCACGTTCTTTCTTCCCTCAAAACAGTAAAGAACAAAATTAATGAAGCTTCTGTGGTACAAATATCCCCCCACCCATGCCCATCTCCCTATTAAACACTACTAAGAAATTAGTTAAGATACAAGTCATTAACAGAATCACAAATGCGAGGCAGGACAACATGAGCAACAGGCGCACTAACAACAATTATATTTACAAGTATAAACAAACAGGAATTTCCATTGTACAAGTAAAAGTGCACATAGATCATTACAAAGTTTCACTAAATTTTATCTGGTTGAAACAAAAGCATCACTTGGAAACAGACTACCATTTTAATAAGAACATGGTCACCCCAAATTAAAACACAACGGGGAGGCGGGGGGGGAGTCCATAAAACTTCTCCTAAAAACACTGAGTAAAGTAAAATGGACTTGGACATGTCTTTAGTCTGATGCATAAATTTGAAGATGCACCATCACACATGGTAGAGCTCTAAAAGCCACCTACCAAGGCTACATCGGCACCCGCAGCAGCGCTGCCGAGTTAAAGGAGGTCGCACCGAGCTGACACATAAAGCCCTTTGTGGGATACTGTAGTGGTAGTGTTGGCAATCGACAGGTTTAGGCACTCTAGTTTAAGGCAGCATTTGAATGGAAGCAGCTGACTTCTGACAACAGTCCTGTGTCTTGAGGTGGTGAGGATCTTGTGTGTTTATTATGCCAGGATTTCAGTGCTGACTATAGATTCTTCCCAGACTGAGGTGAAGATGGATCACGTTTCAGAGTTCTTTCAACCGGGCTGTAGGCTAGAGCAGAGATGTTTTCTTTTTCTTATCACAGACACTTCAGGTCCACAAACTACTTCTTCATCATGCCCAAACTGGAATGTTTGTAGTGGGGAAGTTATAGCAGCGTACACGAATACTAGGATGGAAACATTAGTGCTGGAGATGTCTGACAAAGTGACTTGCACTACAAATGTAAAACAAAACAAAGGCTTTGACGAGAACAAGGGATTATAAAGACATGCCTGAAAAATCTAGCCCAATCACTCTAGACATGCAACAGGATGTTAAGCAAGCACAGAGGTGGCGCAGGCAGACACTGACAAATGGCGAGGGTTCTAACAGACGACGGGTCTAAAAGCCAATTAGAACAGAGCTGGGATAGACAGTCCTGTTGGGACAGCCAAAGAGAAGACAAATTTAATGAGAGCTCTGCATTCTTTCTGATTTAGACATCAGTAAAAGAAATGGAAAAAAAGGTTAGCCATTTTCGGCTTGTTCCCTTTATGTGAATAATTGTGAACGACCAATTTAAGGATTGGTATTACAGTGATTTTTTAAAACAATGTATGGAAATGATAATGAAGTTAGTTTAAAAAAAAACAAAACAAAAAACGTCTGCATGCACTCATGCAACTTGCTTCTCTCACTCTCTGTTTGAGCCTGACAACTCTAATACCCTCCCCCTAAAAGCAGCTGCATGTAACCTCCTTCAACATCTTGCCCATTTCCTCAGAAACCCTCTTCAGGAACCTGTAGTCCAGGAGGAAAAAGAAAAGAACAATTACTGAAGACCTTTGGTAAGACCAAAAGGGGTGTTCAGTTTAAAGTGTCTGTCCCCAAAGTGTCTGTCCTAAAATTATTTTACAGTCAGCTATGTGAGAACACCAGAAAAATCTGGGACATGAGCAAAATTAAAGGACCAGTCTCTTAAGTGCTTCCTCACTTTACTTCCCCACATGACCAGCACTGCACAATCCTTTACAGTACAGTATTTCCAACAAATGCTTGTTGAAATTAATGGGAAAAAATAATCTTGAATTGATGATTTAGCCAAAATGAGGAAATGCCCTAAATGGTGATAAAGATATAGTCATTCAACCCAGTCAGTCAAAAGTTTTCAAAGTAAAATTTGCCAGGACTTGCCTTCCAGTCAAGATTTCCTCTCAGTGTACTTAGAATCTATTTTCCTATGTATAACTGCTAAATGCTAAACAATCACCAAAACGGTATTTCCCCAAAGACATATTCAAGATGAAAAATACAAGCATTAATTTGGAAGGAAGCTTATACATTATTAAAAATTTGTAGTATACTAGATGAAAATATTTTCAGGTCTCAAAAGAAAACCATTTTATTCACTCAAGAGCTGGACCAGGTGGGCTTATTTTGCAGGTCTCTTGATTAGCCTACTACTGAAATAGATTTACGTTTGAGGTGCTTGTTTTCTTCCTTTAGGAAACCATAGCAAAGAATAGGGAGGAAAATGAAAATGACTGTATTTCTTATTCTTTCAATAAGCCAACTATGACTTTTCTTCCTAAAAACTGTAGCTACAAAAACTCAAACTCCTATGCTAAACCACTCTTTTGGGAGCCAGCTTTCTATAGCATTTCAGAGCAGTTTTACTTATTTAAATTCACTACAGTCACTGTGTTTTCAGAAGCAAAGTGTGTGTTGGGTGAAGGGTGCTTTCTATCTATGGATTCCTGCCCAAAGATCAAATTCTATAACTTATAAGGCAGAAAAGCACAAATCTTTCACAGAGACTTAAGCAGGACATAAAGCAAAAGGCATCAATTAAGCTTCACACCAACGTCACTCAAATGGTAAAACATCATGAGAACGGTTTCTTGTGGTACTATTCACATCTTTAAGATAGAGCCTACACTCAGCTCACATAGTGAACAATGTATCTTGGATGCTCTTTAAGTTTTCTTATGTTTTCCCACCCATTGAATGTGTTTCCATTTTCCATTATTGTTCCTATGTCATACATGTCACAAAGCTGCCTGGTTAGTTTAGATGTAAGTTACTGCACCTTTACTGTTTTTCTCTAGAGTTACATCTATGTATGATGTGGGAACGTAGCCTTCTTCACCGTTCTGTCTCCGAGCTCTTGTCCAGCCATCACCTTTGTCTTCCTCAATGATGTATAGAACTTCACCTTCTTTCATTGCCAGGGTACCTTCATTATGTCCTAAATGAGAATTTTCACAGCACAAGTGTAATTAAAGTAATAATTTCGAGTAAAAGTTACAAACACAACACAAAACAACATGAAACTCTACTAGATTTCAACATACCTAGAACCAAGAGCCCAGTGACAAGATATTATTAGCAAAAGCTCTATGATGCTTTTGTAGTTTATCCAACACTTTCATATATAACATTATCTCACTGGAACTGGACAGTGGCCCTGAGAAACTGGCATTATTAATATCACCCCCATATAACAGATGAAGTATCTGAGCTCAATGACATTATATGATTTGACAGGATATTCTAACTCCTATTTCACTTCTCCAACTCCTTTCCCAAATTTGAGTGGCATTGCTGTCGAGAAAATTCATGACGTGTAAATCAGGAAAATATTAAGACTGTGAGAGGGCGGGAAGAAAGAAGAATATAGTTTTGAAAGAGAGCAGACAAAAACACAGGTTCACCTCTGGTGATGGTGAAAGCAGAACAGTCACAGCCACAAAGCACAAACTTCCTTCAAAACCTCATGAACCTCAGGGCTCTCTTTCTTCCCCATTGCCAACCACTCCCAACCCGCTTAGCAATAACAGTTTTCACAAATCAGTCTTCATTTAACATGTTAAATTCTCCAGGTTACATTATAGCAAGCCCTTATTCAGTATTATTTTCTCAGAATGAGGAGTAATTAAAAACTTTACTCAACTTTAAAATTAATACAACGGATGGGTGGGGAAGGACCTTAAGTCATACGCCATTTTATAACAATTTATTTGTGAAAGTGTTACTCTGCTCCTCAGAATTGAGGAAAAGGATTTTTCACAGTCCACAAGCAGAAAAATCTGCAAGAGGGAACCACAATGTCTTCCTTCCCTCACAGGGATTGCTCCCCACCTCTCATAGGGGAAGGATGGCATAGTCAGAAGCTACTACATTCTCTCCTTTTCTCACTGGAAAATATGACCTACGGAGTCAAGCTATCATAAGGACATTTAGCTATGCCATTTGCCTTGTACCTGTCTCTCAATGTTAGCAAGTTACAAGGAAGAGCTTATAGTGGCATCCACTAGACTTCCACTTCCTAGGTTCTGAGCCACCTGCTCAAGCTGCTTCAACTTTAGTGATTATATGTAGCATTAGTAAGATCTCTGGGGGAAATTAAATTCTGTATCAACCAAAGTTGACAGTCAAATAAAAATCTGTACTGGGATGCTGATAACACCGGTAATTTTCTTTCAGTGTCATGTATAAAAGAAAAACCTCTATTTGTAATACAGTTAAACAAAAATATTCATACTAATGAGCTGGAATTATAATTTTCTGACAATGTATTATTTAGCTAAGGACACCTAAGTACATGTTTCAGTGTATGCAGACTTTAAGGAACCAATGTTATCAAATACAAAAGAAAATCATACCATCAAAAGGGTAGATAGCTTTGCAGTGTCCAATAGCAGGCAAGGGATCGTCATCTTCAAATTCATCATCGAACTCATTGTGATGACCATGTTGTTGGGGTGGCCCTCGGACTTCTTGGTTTGCATCATCAGTGTAACTTCCCTCAGGACTATAAAACATAGAAGTTTATCTCATCAAGTATCACAAAGATGTAAACTTTTTATGCTATCTGAAGGTTGATCAATTCACAGAACTAAATATCAATGACACAGTTCCAAATTAAGCCTTCACTGTCTTAAATGTTGATGATATATATAAATTGCCTGCAATACAAAATGCTTCTTTGTTGAAGTTCCTGAAACTAAAAAATTAGTGTTCTAGGCATATGGCATGCATTCAACAAATAGGTCTATCACTGGGTCCAGAGATAAAATGGAGAAATGTAGGGAATACTTGCCTTTCATCATCCCGGATTTATCACCTCCTCTTTTGGCAAAAGAACCCTAAAATTCCACAGGAGACCCACCCAGACCTATGGTCAGTTCACAGACTTCCTGGGGAGTTCTGTCCTGGCTCCAGAGGGCCCGTCTCAGCACAGCACTTGTGTGGTCAGAGTGAATAGTTAACGAGTAGGCTTATAACCTGGTCAGATAGAAAAGACCCACAGAGACTTTTCCTTAGGACTGAAGAGAAGCTCCCTCCCTTCCTTTTCCACTGGACTTGGACCTGGAGAAATATGAGCCCAGTGCTTTGGAAGATCACCATATGAAGCCTTCAAATGAAGCCAATATAGTGGAAGGTAGAACTGTGAGGTGGAGAGAAACAGTCCTGCGGATATCATCTGAGCTCTTAGATCAAGTTCTCCCTAAAGCAAGCCAATAAAATCCCTTTTCATATTTATTGTCACTGAAAGCAAAAAGACTCCTAATAAAGTTAACTTCCAATTAATCATGCTAACAGGGAGGTTAGTAAAACTCAGAAAATCCAAAAGAACAGGTAAACCCATAGGCATCTTTTTCCTTAAAATATTTTTAAGTCAAAGAGAGAAAAAACGTTAATTTTGCTAAAGAATCAAATGACTGAACAAGATAATGGAAAATCTGTATGATCAGAAATTAAAAGCACTTTTAGAATGCCTAAAAGCCACGTTCTTAAATAACACAAACAAGAGAGATTAGATTACTTTAATCTAGGTTTTAACTAGTAAGAAAACCAGTATATTTGTGGGTTTCTCTTGATATACAGGTACTCTTTCAAAAAGTGATAAGAGTTTGAGAAGGAAGAACTAACATTTCTCAAGCACATACTGTTCCAAGGTATTTTATTATGAGGTGCTCTATGTACATTACTTCATTTATTACTAATAACGCTATATGGTAGGTATTTTATTTTTCTATTTCAAGTTTATGCATTTTTGAGATAGAGAATGGGAAGGGGAGAGTGGAGGAGAGAATCCCAAGCATGCTCTGTGCTGTCAGGGCAGAGCCCGATGCAAGGCTGATCTCACAAAAGGGGAGTTCATGACCTGAGCTAAAATCAAGAGTCAGACGACGCTTAACCAACTGAGCCATCCAGGCACCCCTGTATGATAGAGATTTTAACCTCTGTATTTTAGGAAACTGGGACTCAGAGATCATTAAAAATGACTTGCTCAAATTACACTGTAAGTAGTAACCAAGATTTGATACTAGATCTCTCATATTTTCTCTAAGGAGAATTCTAATTTGTTGGCTCTTAGTGGGGGCAGAGTGGGGAGAGACATATACACAGAGGGGGAAATTGTCACAAATGGTATGAAAGCATGGAAACTTAGCAAAATGCCTCTTGGAAGCTCTGACTCAAACTAACAATATTGTTTTTTCCTTCACAAAACTTTAAGCAATTTAACAGTTAAGTTTTTCTTCGGCATAAGCCATCCAACTCCATCTAAACCTTAAGGGAATCTTCCCAGGTCTGAGGAGCCTATGCCTTCAGACAGTAGCTCCACAAATTTTCTATGTTCATACCTTTGTTTTTGGATGCATGACAAACTACAACAAACCAGCAATGGGAAATTTCATATTTTATGTGTAACTACTGTAAAGAAACAGAAAATCATTTAGGTTCATAAGACTAACGCTATTAAAAGCCAAACCCATTACATCAAGGAAGAAGAAAAAGAACTGTATGAAATTTAGAATGAATTTTAGAACAAAATTTAGAACGAAATTTAGAAAAAAGTGAAAAAAGTTTGAGGGAAAAAAATACAAATAAAATGCAAAAAGTGACCTTTCTCGTCCCTGTGTTACAAGATGATTTATGTCACTGCTATGTCTTCTGTCTCCTCTCCCACCTGTTTTGCCTTCAACTTCAGAGAGCCAAGCCTTAGGAAAAAAATAAACAAAACTGGGCTTAGTAAGTATTCTTAAAAGCTCAAAAGATAGTCTACAATTAAAATGTGCTTTGAGTTTTTATAATTATGTAATTCTTAGAGAATGGAAACCTTTATTCCAGTTTGACCAACGATCAACTTCATAGCTGATAAGCATAAATGTTTAGTTTTACATAAAAGTTTTAATTAAAAAGAAAAACTTGAATGAGGGACTAATTCTAAAGATTATAGACCATAATGATTCCTTTCTTTTAGATAGTAACCCTAAAATTAAATATTTGAAGATAAAATTGTAGCAAAAATCAATCTATCATAATGAAGTTTATACAAATGAATTTGTCTTAGACAACTGCAAAGTAACAAACCTACCTCATTCTTGTGGATTTCCATTCGTAGGCGGTCAATGTTATTCATGGTCTCTGCTAATTTAGGCTGCAAACTCCCTGGATCCCCCATTTGTGGATTTTTCTCATACACATCTTTCATTTTGTTGAGTGCTTCTCTGAAAATGAGAAGGAAGTCACAGAATTAAATATTCACTTCATATGTTCCCAGATAAAAGAGTTTCATTTGATCTGGGGGGCTCTCATGTAGCCTATCTTAAGAGAGTAATAACATCTCTTTAAATATAGTCAAACATTACCTGTTTACAGATAATGTGCATAAAGATGATTGTATAGAGTGGGCAATTTATGAAGACCGTCTTAAAACATTTGGAATAAAAAAAGATTTTTCATTTCTTGCTTCTCATTTATGAGATTTTATATGTAATATATGTAAGTATATATTACATATATGTATATTGTGTGTGTATACACACACACACACACACATATGTGTCTTTGTATTTATATAGGTTTAATCAAGGACTGGAAGAATATTCCTCAATATTCTTAAACTCATCATGTCCCAAATCAAATTCATTATATTCCTCCATAGACATATATTCCTCCTTAGTTCACAGCATCTTTGGCCTCCCACTCATCCATGCTAGAAATAGGAATACATCTTTAACTTGACCCTCTCCCAGCTCATTCATCTCCTCCTCATTTCTCTAATCACACCACTGTAGGTTATGTATGCCTCAATCAGCACTCTGACTTCCTCTAATATCTGACATTACTGGCTAACAACTCTTTTCCTTCTTAATTTCCTAGAAGTTACATTTTCTTTTCCTTTCTTCTCACCTCTACTGTCTCATAATGTCCTTCAGTGGCTCTTTCTCAACTTCTGCTCATCCTTTAAATGTGTTACATAAAATGACAGAGGTTTCTTCTCATCTCATCTTATACGTCTTTTTGAAAACGATCCCTTCTACTTTCTAGTTTTGCTGAAATATAATTGACTCTACTATTTTAATATCACCTATCTTTAGAAGACTTGAGTAATTTCAGCCTTCTTTCTTTCCTAAGTTTTAGACACTCTGAACAAGTATCCTTTTCGGGGTCCATCTAGTGCCTTTTTTTTTTTTTTTAATTCTGTGCTCTTCATTGCTTTTTCTTTTTAAAATAAGCCCTTAAGTGTAGTGCTGAAGTACTGTCTAGTGTTTCTAAGTGCAAGAAGGCTGTGAGATACCTTATGGAAAAAATGTCATGTGGTTAGATAGACTTTGTTCAGGCATGAGTTACAGTGCTATCAGCCCTGAGTTCAAAGTTAATAAACCAACAGTATATATTATAATGAGTCTTCAAATAGAAACACACATAAAACAAGGTTATAACTGACCAGGTGATGAAAATGTTGTGGCCAGAGGCTAAATGGAGCCTTAAACCTGTATTTTCCATTTCAGTCTTCACGAATTCAGTGCTCACAATAACTTTATAGTACATAACTATCACATGCTGGAAAAACTGGACAGCAACATGCAGAAAAATGAACCTAGACCACTTTGTTACACCATACACAAAAAGAAACTCAAAATGGATGAAAGACCTAAATGTAAGACAGGAAGCCATCAAAATCCTTGAGGAGAAAGCAGACAAAAACCTCTTTGACCTCAGCTGCAGCAACTTCTTACCCTACACATCTCCAGAGGCAAGGGAAACAAAAGCAAAAATGAACTATTGTGACCTCATCAAAATAAAAAGCTTCTGCACAGCAAAGGAAACAATCAGCAAAACTAAAAGGCAACCGACAGAGTGGGAGAAGATATTTGCAAACGACATATCAGATAAAGGGTTAGTATCCAAAATCTATAAAGAACTTATCAAACTCAACACCCAAAAAACAAACAATCCAATGAAGAAATGGGCAAAAGATATGAATAGATGCTTCTTCAAAGACGACACTCTGATGGCCAACATATGAAAAAAGACTCAACATCACTCATCATCAGGGAAATACAAAGCAAAACCACAATGAGATACCACCTCACACCTGCCAGAATGGCTAACATGAACAATTCAGGCAACAACAGATGTTGGCGAGGATGCAGAGACAGAGGATCTCTTTTGCATTGTTGGTGGGAATGCAAGCTGGTGCAGCCACTGTGGAAACAGTAAAAACAGAATTGCCGTACGACCCAGCAATTGCACTACTAGGCATTTATCCATGGGATACAGGTGTGCTGTCTCAAAGGGACACATGCACCCCAATGTTTATAGTAGCACTATCAACAATAGTCAAAGTATGGAAAGAGTCCAAATGTCCATTGATGGATGAATGGATAAAGATGTACACACACACACACACGTACGTACACACACGTACGTACACACACACACACACACACACACACACACAATGGAGTATTACTCAGCAATCAAAAAGAATGAAATCTTGCCATTTTCAACTACATGGATGGAACTAGAGGGTGTTATGCTAAGCAAAATTAAAGACAAATATCATATGACTTCACTCGTATGACTTTAAGATACAAAACAGATGAACATAAGGGAAGGGAAGCAAAAGTAATACAAAAACAGGGAGGGGGACAAAACGTAAGAGACTCTTAAATATGGAGAATAAACAGATGGTTACTGGAGGGGTTGTGAGAGGGAGGATGGGGTAAGTGGGTAAGGGGCATTAAGGAATCTCTTTCTGAAATCACTGTTGCACTATATGCTAACTTGGATGTAAATTAAAAAAAATAAATAAAAATTAAAAAAACATAACTATCACAAATAATGAGAATTAACTATATTACAGTGTTTCATTTATGATTAAGCATCCCATTATACCTGATGTACAATTCTTAACATCCAAATTTCAATCATTTCTACACCTGAAACTAATGTGATGCGCGTCAACTATACTTCAATTAAAAAAAAAAAAAAATCTGGAACGAAACTGCCTGAGCTACAAAAAAAACAAAAACAAAACCCTCCAAAAACTTTCAATCACTCATGCTATGGTTTAAGCTCCAATTTTATCTTTACTATGAAAGCAGACAGTAAGGCACCAATTCACTGTAATAACCCTTTATTCATCATAAATATCTGTTCATTAAAACAAAACTGAACCAAAGGAAACTTTTTATAAAATTGAAAAAAAATTACAGCAATGAGTCAATGAATCTGAAGCTATAAGTAATCAAGTACTGTATGCTAACTTGCTGCAAACAAAATAATTATAGCCTTAGGTTTCTACTGAGCTCAATTTATGTATCAAAGCAAAATGAAATGTATCAAGGTGTAAGAGGCGGTTAATGTTGGTGAAAACTACTGTTGATAATGAACCATTAAAGTGTTTTGCAATATTATTGAGGACATGGACTATTATCATCCAATAAGTAAACTGCAACCTAAGAAACTAACATTTCATTTTTATTTATCACACAGCAACCATAAAATTTTGCAAAGTTTAGGAGTGTATTTTTCCCTCAAAAGATATTTTAATTAGGATATATGATTTTTATATCTTCGATACATCACATTTAAACATATCATTCAAAATATACCCAGAAAGGAATAATAATGGTAAAAAAGACTTAATAGAAGAATACTTTTGGTCTGATTCTTTTTGTAGTTCTCTGTTAAGTTCATCAATACGTTGCTGTAGTTTTTTACGTCTCTGTTCTGGTGGCAGATGACTGAAATCTTCCAGTGCTGGGCCCTGAAAAGAGAATCTAAATTATAAAAGACATCTTGAGGAAATTTTCTTTTTTAAATATACCCGCTATAAAATAAAAATACACATCAGTTTTAAGTTTAATTTAAAATTAGCCCCAAACTTTTAAGAAGAAATCTACACAGATATGTGTATGTAAATTAAAACAACTATATTGAACAAAGCTTGAATTCCAGTTTATGAAATCATGAAATAGAACAGGTAAAAATATAACCAGATAAAGAAAATTGGTAATGACCACTATCACATCATTTTCAGGTCTTGGCAGTTAAAATAAATACATATGAACCTTCTTACAGCAACAACAACAAAATGGAAACACATAACATTTCTCACCTATACAAATTATTGTTCTTTACATAACATCACCACATTCCCAAATCAAATACTGTGAATGTTCAGACTGCAAATATGAAAAGCTTATACAAATAAGTAGGCAACTTACCTCACAGAGATAATCTAACTGGTGAAATATATTTTAATATTGCATAGTCTCTGAATGATTACACTTATTAAACCACTCTTTAGAACCAAAACATACCAAAGGTAAAACTATCCATTGTGTGAACTGAAAGTAGAAATTATTCTAATAAGGAGTTTATTTTCAATTATCCTTTTGTACAACCAATAACATACCTCAGTTTTTCCCAAAAGAAAGATAAAATCCAAAGATTAAAGATGTGATCCTTCTTTAGGAAAGATGCTTGATGTTTGAAAAATTTTTAATGTTTTAATATGCAAGAAACTATCATTTAGGAAAAAGTACTAGTATTTAGTTGTAAACTTCTGATTCAAATTATGTCTTTCCCATCTTAAATGTTAATCATGTCACTCATATTAGAGGTTACACAACAGAGCCAATATTAGCAACTATTGATTCTATTTACCATAAACCCATATTTACATAAGTTTTGATACACTCCAAAAATTGATGATACCTATCACTCTTCATTTTTCTTTTTAAAATGGCGATATGAGGGGTGCCTGAGTGGCTCAGTCGGTTAAGCATCCGACTTCGGCTCAGGTCATGATCTCACGGTTTGTGACTTTGAGCCCCGCGTCGGGCTCTGTGCTGACAGCTCAGAGCCTGGAGCCTGCTTCAGATTCTGTGTCTCCCTCTCCCTCTGCCCCTCCCCTGCTCACGCTCTCTCTCTTTCAATAATAAACGTTAAAAAAAAAAATTAAAAGAAAATTAAATGGTGATTTGAAGAATATGCCAGTTCAATTTTTAAAGTATTGTTGAAATGAAACTCATCCTTGCTCTCTGGGCCATTTATGCCTATAACATACTTAGTAGCTTTATTTCACCATCTATAAGAATGTTTCCCTGACTTTTAAAAAAAGAGAAAACTCACTCTTAGGATGGAACCATGATCAAAGGTTAACATTTCATTAATAACAGAATCTCCAGAATTTTCCCCAAGTGGCCTATACATTATGGATATTCAACAAGCTCACCTTAAAAAATAGGGCATCTTGTCTAAGTGGCTTTGGTTTTTTAATCTACCAAGTAGCAGAAATGATAAAATGTCAATCAACCAAATCTGACCTAAATAAATGAATGGCAGAATTTCCTAAGGTGCCTTTAAATTTAGGGGTCAATTATTAATGTAAGTTGTCGGTTTTAATCTAACTTCAGATGTAGGTTTTGAAAAGTATTATATATGTGCCAAAGATAAAACTTTTAATCTATATATTTTTAAATATTTCTTAAAATTTTGAAAAACTATCTAGTGAAGTAAAGAAATATATTTCAATGTGGGTATTTTTTGGTATTATTACAATAAACTCACAATTACCTGTAAGTAAACCTGCCTGCTTCCCACTTACCCCTAATCAAACCTTGTTCTCAAATTTAGTAACAGTAGGTATGAAAGCATTTCTAATATCCCATTTTGACATAACCTATTCTTTTATAGAATTTGAGAGCTAAACACTCTATTTCCAATGGATATAAAGACCTGTGAGGTATTTATTGACAACTTCTACTACAAGGGAATACATTTTAAAAAGGCTAAACTGAAAGTCTGAAAGAAACTGGTCTGAAAGAGAGTGGTCTACTTTCTAAAAATAAGAAACTATGCAACCCCCAATGATTTGGGGGTTAGGTCTTCACAATGTAGTTCCATTAATGTGATTGAAATGTATAAAGGACCATCTCACTCACACACTCACACACACACACACACACACACACACACACACACACACACTCACCCACAACTGCGCAAGCACATACTATATTTAGATTATGTGTGCTTTTATTCCCATTCAGTACTACAGAAGAAAGTACTGACTCTCTAATGAAATTAGTAGGAAATTTTCTTTCTTACTATTTTGAAAATCTAATGATTCTTGTGATAAACTACAAATAACATGTATACAATCTTTTTAAAAGACATTAAAAATCATTTTTAATTTTCCTGTGTAAAAATATGAACTTTTGTTCTACCATGTAACTTAATGATTAACTATAATTTTATGCTCTGTAACATGACAAGGATTCCACTCAGTAACATGTAGGAACTTAATAGGTTGATTAAAGTTAACCATATTATTTTAGAATTTTATGACATCAAGAAATACTGGCATATGTTGGACTATGGATCAAATTATAACACATACAAGGTGAAAATGTAAGGTTGTACCTCACTACTTAGTCTGAATAAAAAAAAAAACAACAAAAAACAAAAAACACAATGTTTTGAGTGGCACCTGGGTGTGAAGTGTCTGACTCTTGATTTCAGCTCAGGTCATGATCTTGTGGTTTGGGAGTTTGAGCCCCACACAAGGCTCTGTGCTGACAGCATGGAGCCTGCTTGGAATCCTCTGTCTCCCTATCTGCCCCTCCCCAGCTCATGCTCGCTCGCTCGCTCGCTCTCTCTCTCTCAGAATAAACTTAAAAAAAAAAAAGTTTTGAGATTATTTAATGTTGGCACAGTATATAGATCAGCACATAAGGCTTACCATCTTCACCGACCACTGAATAGTTCAATGGAAAACAGAAAGAAATGGTAAATTATTCACATGAAATCAATACAGAAGATGCAATAACTTATACTTTTTTTTTACAATATTAAAATAAATCATGAACATTTCACAATCCAAACAATTATGCCAGAAAAACAATTTTAAGCACATTTTGGGAAAAGTAAATTACTTGCAAAAAAAAAAAAATACACTGATGATAATGGGCAGATATTTTCTAAATGCAACAAAAACTTAAAAGTAAATAGAAATTCTCCGTAAGTGGATTTTACTTATAGTTCTTCATTCTCAAAATACTAATATTTGAAGGGCTAAATATAAAGATCCAATATTAGCCATTTGAAAAACTCTTCTATGAAGTATTAAAAAATGAAAAACTCTTCCCAATGCATTAAACAAACTGGCATCACAGGAACTGCTATAGTTCAAAACACTTTTTTGAATTTAAATATGTCAAGGGTAACATTTCTACCTTAGTTATAAGGTTTTTTAAAAAAAATGTACAGACACATCAGAAACACATTATCAAAACAATGAGTCACCCAGATTCAAGTTTCCCATACATATTTCTTAACAGACACAAATACATGCGTTGAATGTTGCTTTGAAAACGGAGTGTCTACTTTTCAGTTTTTCTGAAATCCATATGCAACACTAAAAATATAACGTCAATTTTTAGAAAGAAAACTAGATAAAATTTTTCTTTCTGAAAATATAAAAGGATATAGCCAGAGTGCTCTCATACAGTACATATACTACTCGTGTGGTATGTACCACACATATATACACTAATGGTGTGTGTGTGTCTGTGTGTGTCCGTCCCACATGAGGTGGGTTAGCAGGGCTCTGCAACTGGCAATGCATCTACCAAACATACCAAGTAAACACACGTGTGCACACATGTGTCCATGCACACACGCACACACACACACACACACACACTCTTTGTGACCCGTAATATGCAATTTGGCTTTACAAAGCTAATCTTCAATTAATCTTCATTCATTCATGGCTTGCAACCTCTAAAATTTTTATTTTTCTTTGTTTTCTAAATCACGATGTTTAAAGAAGGGGGATGTCAGGTAGAAGAATTTCACATAAAAAATATGAACTTTAATAAATAACTGACAAAAATATCTACCCCTTATCTCCAATGAATTGGCTATATATATTAATGGTTATGATGATAAGAAAGATGACATTTGCTATCCATTAGCTTTCCAATTAAGCTTAACATTCTTTAGACTGTCAGTAGTTTCAGGGAACAAAAAGCACAACTTATTTTAGGATCACAAAATTCCTGGTAAAAAGGTTAACAAGTTTAAGTTTTAAAAAGATATTCATGGTCTTCTTTAATGTTATTAAGACAAAATTATATAGAGCACAAGAAACAAAATATGTAGAGTATTTGAATTTATCTTTTATAATTTTCCCCAGCTAAATTTCTAAGTGAAATAAAAATTATTTTTCCAGGTTATGTATTAATATGCTTCAGAGAAAACATTAAGATAATTATAACTGAAATATCGAATGGTTCAGGTTTTAGTTAGTCTAGTTTTATATCAATTATAAAATTAATTTATGGTACACTAACCTTAGATTTAAGGATACAAAAAACTCAAGTTCTTTGTAAAATATTAGAAAAATATTCAAGTTTTCTTTTAAGTAAGTCATGTTCAATACATAAATATCTTCCTCTCATATACAATTATCATGTACCTATAACTAGAAAATTTCACATACCCCCCATACCTTAATAAATACACAAGGGAACTAAAAAGGAAATTAGGCAATTAAAATGATTAGATTTTAAATATAATATAAATATAAATTATTAAAATTATTAGATTTCTTTTAAAGATAGGAAAATACTGATAACTGTATTCTGAATAAATAAAAAGCTTACAAATATGACTATGAAGTCTTTCAGACCATGAATAATTTAGACAGATAATATGGACTTGTTATTGCTAGATAAATCTACTTCCAAAAAAAAGGATTACCCAACAATCTCAAATGAAACAGTTATATAGTAAAAAATATTTGTTTGTATATTAAATAGTTAAGTTGAGGTGTGCACCAATTATCCATTAATGGTTAGCTCCTGATTTCACATAAGGAAAATTATACACCATCATCCCTCAGAAAAGGTCTAATGGTATCAACCATCAAATTCAAAAACACTGGTCCAATATAACATTTCTCAGATCCTTAAAAATATTAGGAACTTTATATAGAAAAAAAAATAATAATTTTTTAGAAAGCTAAAAGCAGATATTCAGGAAAAACAATAGGTCGCCTGGGTGGCTCAGTTGGTTAAAGCATCCGACTCTCGATTCCAGTTCAGGTTATGATCTCACAGTTCGTGAGTTTGAGCCCCATGTCAGGCTCACCCCGGACAGTGCAGAACCTGCTTGGGATTCTTTCTCTCTCTCTCTCTCTCTCTCTCTCTCTCTCTCTCTCTCTCTCTCTCTCTCTCTCTCTCTCTCTCTCTCTTTCTGCCCTTCCCCCGCTAATGCTCTCTCAAAAATAAATATTTTAAAAATATAATATTAACAAAAAACAACGTAGCAAACATAGTTCAAAACAAGAGTTTCTGATTTGAATGGTACAACTCATCAGCTTTAAAAATCCTTAAGACTTGGGGCACCTGGGTGGCTTAGCTGGTTGAGCGTCTGACCTTGACTTGGGTCATGATCTCACGGTTTATGAGTTCGAGCCCCAAATCAGGCTTGCTGCTGTCAGACTACCAGCGCACAGCCCGCTTCTAATTCTCTTTTCTCCCCTCCCTAACCCTCCCCAACTTGCCCCTCTCAAAAATAAACATTAAAAATAAGAGAATTCTATCTCTCTCAGTTTTGCTTTATTCTACACCAATTTGTATGCACAGGTCCTTTTACAAAAACAAAAAACAAAAAACAAAAATTTCCCCCCAAAATACCTTAAGACTTATTTTGTAAGTGAATGGACTGGCATGTAAATCCATGTTTAAAAAAAAAAAAAACAAAAACCTGGCTTCTTAAAGCTTCTCTTCTTTTTTGGGGAGCCTAGGTGGGTCAGTAGGTTAAGCATCTGACTTCTGCTCAGGTCATGATCTCATGGTTCTTGAGTTTGAGCCCCGCAGTGGGCTCTCTACTGTCAGTGCAGAGCCTGCCTGGGATTCTCTTTCTACGTCTCTCTGCCCCTCCCCTGCTCACTCTCTGTCTCTCAAAAATAAAAACATTTAGGGGCACCTGGGTGGCTCAGTCGGTTAAGCGTCTGACTTTGGCTCAGGTCATGGTCTCACGGTTTGTTGAGTTCCAGCCCCACGTGAGGCTCTGTACTGACAGCTCAAAGTCTGGAGTCTGCTTCGGATTCTGTCTCCCTCTCTCTCTGCCCCTGCCCCACTCACAGTCTGTCTGTCTCTCTCTTTCTCTCTCTCTCAAAAATAAAACAAAAACAGTAAAAAAATTTTTTTAATGAAAATAAAAATAAAAAATAAATTATTTTTTAAGAAGTTCTTCTTTTTGGATTTTCCTATATTGAGAAAATTCTTAACTGGAAGAAAAATATCTCCATAGGTTAATTTTGAAATAGAATCTGATAAACTACTAAATACCAATCAAAATGAAAAATGTCGGGGCCCCTGGATGGCTCAGTCAGTTAAGCGTCCGACTTTGCTCAGGTCATGATCTTGTGGTTCATGAGTTCAAGCCCCATGTCAGGCTCTGTGCTGATAGCTCAGAGCCTGGAGCCTGCTTCAGATTCTGTCTCCCTATCCCTTTGCCCCTCTCCTGCTCATGCTGTCTTTCTCTGTCTCAAAAATAAACACTAAAAAAAAAAAAAAAAAAAAAAAAAAAGTCAATGCCAAGATTGTAATAAACTTTCCTTTCTGCTCTATCCTCCAATATCCTAGTCAATTTATCTGTCATATTTTCTACCTTACATATTGCTTTTTCTCCTTTGGTACGGTAAGTAATAACAAAAGTAGGAGGATTTTGACCTTCTGAAACTGGCTCCCCCAAAACAATGTTCTAATATTTAAAACTAAAGCAGTAAGTGGAAATAAGACAAATAATAACTAAGCAGATACTTTTAAGTTCTACAATTTTATAAAATGTAGATTTTATAATTCCACCTATAACTTATTCAATAAAAATGAAGAGGTCACATATTTAAACTTCTCTCTCCAAGGCTCACAGTTCTAACTGCCTAAATTTCACACAACTATTTGACATCTCTATAACTATACTGTATAGATTACTGTTAACTGGATCTGGTAGACTCAATGTGTAAGATACAGAAACAATTACAAAAATATAGCTGCTAAACAGTCATTTTTCATAACAGCAGAATATTTAATAAAATCTAAATCATCATAGAGAAGAAAGATGGGAATTCTGCCCTCCTAAGTCAGGCAAAAGAAAATCCCTAATGATTTCTTAAGTGTTTCCAACAAGTGTTAAGGGCTTTTAAAAATGAATACAGGTTACCTGTACTGTATAACACAGACTCATTCCTACTGGCTTTTCAGAATATCATTAATTGCCTATATCATCATTCAACACAGAAGTAAGATAGATGTAAAAATGTTCATGACAGTATAGGAAAAAAGGAAGTCCAAAAAGGGACATCATATACTAGAACATGTCTACTGCATTACTGACATCACTTCAGGTTGTCATAGTGTTTTAATGAAAATGCAAATAATGTCATCTTGCCCTAAATGAATATATCTTGTTCTACATGTGGCCAAAAGAGAAACTCAACTGAAGCAATTTGTAGAAAAGGCTACAGAAGGTAATTAAAACAGACTAGACAGAGAAGAAAAGAATCGAAAAAGAACGCAAGCAGGAAGGCAGAGAGGAAGGAAGAGGGAAGGTGGGGGAAGAATGGCAAGAACAAGAGTAAGCCCAACTATAGTGTATCACTGTTAATGATTAGATTTTTTAATGGCACTGATAGATTGAGTTCTCATCTGTGGGCTATCACACCTATGTTTTTCATATGTCCAAACAAATGTTCAAATTTCATAAATATATCTAAACTATGAGCTATGAATATTACAAGCACATCCTTAAAATCAAATATAAACAAGAGAAATTAGTTTCACTAACATAATGGAATAACACTACTATTTATCAGTAGTATAATAGGTGTTGCTAAAAAATAGCTTGATATTTGATTTTTACAATTCTAAAATTTTTCATTGACAGAATAACTTTAGTTTTAAGTAAATACCAAAGACTGGGCAATTAAAAAAAATATTTTGGTAAAAAAATACTTTTTTTTTAAGCTCAAGAACACAAATACCATGTGAACATTACTCAGTAATATCTAGTATTTTATAGGCAAATAATTTACAAAATATCTTCTAATGTATTATCTTAATATGATCTAGAATCTTGATATTTAACATGCCTATCTTTAATTTCTTATTTAACTACTGGAAACTGTGTTTTATACTTCTAAAAGTAGGGAAATTAAAAATTGAATTTGATTTTTTTATAGACAACAAAATACTTTATAAATTGGCAGAAGTCATCATTAGTGACAAAGTATTGCATGAGTTAACTGCAGTGACAAATTACTGAAAGTCTTAAAAATGTAAATACATTACAAGACAATGGTGGACATATGATTTCACATAAACAAAAAAATAGCTAATATGATTGTACCCAGCACCCTCTTTATAATACCATTCTTTTATGGTTGCGCATTTCAAATGTTATAAAGAGGAGTTATTTTTAACTTGAGGGCAGCTATACTTAATTCTGTGGTCTTTTTAAACTACATATTTACAGGAGAGAGCCTTATAATGAGGGTGGAGAGTATTAAAAGCCACACTACACACACAATAGGCCATCATGCATTTTAACCCATTATTAAACTTACCCCTCTTTTGAGACTTCTGAAAGAAGGAATTCTGGGCTTCCCTGTTTTTATTTCATTCATACAATAATGCACGGGCTCAATGGAGAATGTGAGAAACTGGGACCCATTAGGAGTACTGGATGTGAATAAACTAGTAGGGGTTAAGGGTGGGGACTGTGGCTAATATGGAAATAAAGAAAGGAATCAATAAGCCAAATGTGCATAGTTTTCTCCTAAATGAAAATTCTATTTTTGGCAACATACTTTTCACAAAATAAATCTCAAAGTTTTCTATAAAAATGTTATAAGAATATTAACATAGTTTTGCCAAAACGGTCATTTTAAGAAGTCAAATTTACTTTAAGAAATGTACCATTTCATTTGATCACTTTTTACAAAATGACATTAAAAATATAGAGTACACAAATTATAATGTCAGAGAAAGCAATATGACCTACATAAAAAAAATTCTCTTCTAATTTCTGGAACATTAGCACTACCTAACTGGTTATACTTAACCTGCACTTGTCAGAGATAAAGGCAACAGCTACAGGTAAAGTTATCTAAATAGATAATATATATTAAAACTGCAACTAATTATTATCACAAATAGGCAAAAAGTTTTCATTACATTTGTGGTTTTTCTCTCAGACTGTTTCTATTTCATCTTCATTGCACCTCATTTAAAAAAAAAACAAAACTTCAGCAGTCCTGGTTTTTCTAAGCTTTCCTGTCTACTCTGATTTGACTTAAAAAAAAAGTCTCACCTCTCAACTTCTCACCTGGAAAATATTAAAAGCATGAATAATGCTTGAGTTAATTATTAATTGAGTTAATAATGCTTGAGTCTCTTCTGAAGAGATTAATAGGTATATTATGAGTTAAATTTATCTGCATTCTTATGTCTAGATCAGAAAAATGAATTAAAGTCACCTATACTTTAATAAATAGAGCATATCAGATTAAAAGTACATATCTATTCCCATACTAGATAGACACTATTATAAGCACTAAATTGGTAGGATTAAGCACTCATCTATTCCATTTGCTCATGCTGTTGAACTAGATTTATCTAACATATACAGCACATCAAAAAATGGGTTCCAACAAGAAGTTAAGAGAGATTCTCTTAGTAAACTGGAGATTTTTAAACTTCAAATAACCACAAACATTGGGCCCCTCCCATTAAACATTCACATGGATGATAAAAATAACTTCATTAGTACGATCTATAAGACCTAATGTGACATTTATTATTGCTATAGTCAATCATTCATTCTAATAGAGAACTGCAATTTTGGTGGTCTTATAGTTAGATCACAACGTTTCCTTAGAAATTCTGATTGAAACTGCATACAAGTGAAATTTCAAAAGCATATAATTCAAGGGGTATTAACAACTATTTAACATTTTTACTCATTAAGTGGTGGTCAAATGTTAACTCCAGAAATAATTTTTACTATTAAGATACAAAACTATGTTTCTAATAAGTGAAAAGTTAACTGAATCATTCAGATAAAAATACTTATTCTCTATTAATAGTAAGCCATTATCCACTCAACACCTACATTGATTTAAATGACACACTAAAATAAAACTATTAGCATAGAGGAATTTCATGACTTTTACCTTTGGCTTCTTTCCAAAGAGCCACAACTTGCCCTTGGCCTTTCCTACTGTGGTTTTGGCATCCATCTTCCCACTTTCCTGTTTGGATGCACTGATAGTCCCATCAGAAATGGTTCTATAAATATGTTGACTGTAATCTTCAAATGGAAAATCTCCTGGAGGTTCAAATCCAGACTTAAAGGAGTCCACTACCATTTGAGAGTCCTACACATAAGAAACATGTTTTTAAAATCATTTCATTTATTTTTAATACTGTTAGCTGTTAAAAATTTACTCAAGGAAACAACCAACAAAAATTTAAAGGAAATAATTCTACAGATAATAATTAAAGGTTAAAGTGAATAATTTCTTCTGGTGGATTAGTAATAAGCCTTAAATATTTTAATCCCAATAAAATACGAATTTATAATCAAATTAACATTTTATTAGTTCGTAATATTCATGAAGTGTTTTCATTCCACAACTTCAACCCACTGAAATTCATCTGAGGACAAGTTAGTTGATAAGAAAGATCTAACTGACAAAAGGAATATAGGAAGAGGTTAGTCTCAAGTAGAAATTCTAAGAAGTTTCAGAGGAAAAAGTCTTTTTGCTTTATAGGATATCTACAAAAAGTTGATCTTTGAAACAGGGGAAAAGGCATCTATGTAAAAGAGTAAGAGGTAGAAAGGCTTTCATGCATCCAACAGGGGAAAAGATAAAATATACTGAAGACAGTTGGGAAAGTTAAGTGAACAATGGAGAAAGATCTGACAAACAATATTAAATACAAAAAGCAACTTTAAAAATATAAAGTTCTATTTCCCCTAAAACTTTAAAACTCACATAACTATACTATATATTGTCTTTGGAAGTACATACCACTATCCAAATGTTCTTCTTACACCTTAAACTCATTATTTTCAAACAGAATACTTTATCTCTTATAAACTCTTCCTGTTTAAAACCCTTCTCTTTTATTCCCTATTTCTGTTCATTGTACATTTTGCCTGTCATTTAGTCAAAAGTTATCTGTTAAGTCACACCTTAGTTTTGTCATTAATGCCACCCTACCGATCACTTGCTAAAGGATGAGAAGAATGAGAGAGAAGGGACCTAACTACATTTGTAACCTTGTAACCAGCCATACTGAAATATAAATGTACTTCTGAATTTCTGATTAAAGAACCCTAAAATCCTTTTATTTTTAAAATTCAAGTCAAAATTCTATTTGTTACAGAAAAAAATCCTCATTAATCTAATACCAACTTGCTACGAAGACTAAAATATGTGGTATATATTTAGCACTCCCCCAACACTGGTTCTCTTCTCTTGCTCCTTCTTCATAACATAAATTTCTGCCAACTACCCTTTCTGGTCACTCAATCAACATTTATTGAGAAATGACCAGGTACAAGATTCTTGCTAGACCTTAATTAAGACAGGTTAGTAGATATACTTTCTCAAGGGGAGCAGGGCTATGCTGTTCCTTCTACTGCCCTTTCTTTTTGCCCATTACTCCATACACTACCCACAGTTCAAGTGCCAACTCTTCCATTAAAAAGCAATTCTTATAGTAACTTTATATCTATTTCTTTCTCTAAACTTTCACTAGAATAAGAGTACAACACAATTTGTAACCTACAGTTCACAGGTTGTGTTATACTCTTGGAGTAGAACTGAAAATTTAGTCAGGGGAAAAGGAAGGATTAAAATTTTCTTTCAAAACAACTAGAATTTTGGTGTTCAGAACAGTCTTAAAAGCCCAAAGGAGTCCACTGAGTGCCTGGGTGGCTCAGTCATTTGGGCATCTGACTTCGGCTCAGGTCATGATCTCTCATTCCATGAGTTTGAGACCCATGTCAGGCTCTGTGCTGACAGCTCAGAGCCTGGGGCCTGCTTCGGATTCTGTGTCTCCCTCTCTCTCTGCCCCTCCCCTGCTCACGCTCTCTTTCATTCTTAAAAATAAACAAACATGGGGGAAAAAAAAAAAAGCCCAAAGCAGTCCAATCTATTGCCAGACTTCTACAGAATATAAAGTATAATCAGCTACCCATCAATTACTTCACCCCTTTCCCAATTCATTTCACCAACTGAAACTGCATATGCAAACCAAATACATTTATTCAAATATAATTATATAGCACTTACTCTTCTTTCATCAACTGATTTTGCGGCGAGAATCATTCCTTCCAAACACTTTGAAATGATAGGAATAACTTTGCGTTCTGAGTCTGCAAATCCTCTGTAACACTCACTGAGTTTAATAGTCCTTCGTTCATCCATTTCTTGTAGTTGCTAATAATCAGAATTTTTTTTAAGAAAGGGAATATTAAATTTTCTTTTCATTCTGACGCAACCCCACCCCCCCAAATTAGGATTCTACACTAACAGTCACACTGTTGTTAATACCTTTTCAACAGTCTTACAGTACTTAAAACCTGAGACTTGTTACATAACACAAGGGAAAAGAAAAAAAATCAAGCCTTTCAGCACATCCTAAACCAGGTGACACTGGTTTTCAAATATTCTAAAGGGATCCCCTAACAGGCTACCAGCTCCCTACCTCATACCACCTCCACCTTTCCATTCTTCAGTCAGAGCAGTTGTCTATGCTTCCAGGAAAAGCTGCACTCGAAAACAGAATTTTGATGGTTTTTTTTCCTTTCTTTTTAAGCAATTAGCCTGTAACATGTATAAATCTGAGAGTTCTAAGTCCTTAAATTAGTTCAGATTACTTTGGTAAGATCTCACTGGATTAAGGATCCATAGTTGACTGAATACCAACAGGTACTCAGACCTACCAGTCAGTCTACTGCTCAGTAACTATCAAAGGATTGGGGATACAAGATGAAAACAGGAAGCCAAAAGGTGAAAGTGGTACATACAATGGAATCCCCACAATTCAAAAATTTACTGGCACATGCCCCTAAGAATTATGCTATGACAAGTGAAGCCAAATAACTTACAGGCATTTTTGACCCTTAATATTTGCCGACACTACTAACCTTTTTCTCCTAGGACACAGCTACACTGTTCAAGTCCCCACACTCCCACAGCCTTTATACCAGCTTTTCCTCTCTACTTCCCAAAGCTTGTGGATTTACTCTGACACCCACATTTTCACAAAGGAACTGTTCCCAGCATTACAAAATGGCAAGACTGGGGGCACCTAGGTGGCTCAGTCAGTTAAGTGTCTGACTTCGGCTCACGTCGTGATCTTGTAGTTTATACATTCTAGCCCCACATTGGGCTCTGTGCTGACGGCACAGAGCCTGGAGCCTGTTTAGGATTCTGTGTGTCTCTCTCTCCCTCTGCACCCCCCCCCATCCCCACCCTCCAGCGCCATCCCACTCATTCTCTCTTAAAAATAAACAAACACTGAAAAAAAAAAAAAATGGCAAGACTGCTCCATAGCAAGGTTCAAACAAAAGGATTAAGCACAAAACACAGTTTTGGTCTCCCCAGAACATAATGGCTTGGCTGGAGAGCCTAGAAAAGCACCACTGAGTGATGATGACTAGATGCTAGTCATGAGGCTAGATGCTCTGGATTAAATGACTGGAATATGATACCCACTCTAGGCCACCATCTCTAACTATGCTTCCTTTGTACTGCTAATTTGCCTTACAACAAAAAAGAAAATATATCTGGGCTGACAACTCTTTCCATATAAGCTCTGCTCTCCCAGATACTACTTTCAACACTTTTCAATCCCTTTACTCTAATTTCTCTTCTTTCTAGAATAAGCAGTAACATAACTTAACCCTCATATAAATTCTGGGTCTTTACCTCAGGCTGTTTGGCAACTGTTTATCATCAAGTGATGACGGATGGAATTTGTAAGCAAACTCACGGCCTGAATTACATTTATGATCTGGCAACTAGGAAGACAAGCAGGCAAAAACCAGGCTGGCAAATACATTTCATAAGATTTATTTTTGCCACCTGGGGTAATGCCAGTAACTCTGGTATAGTGTCAAAAAGCTACATCCCAATTCTAGGTAAGCAGCTTACCAAGAACAATTCCAGTGAATCCCCCCTATGTCCTAATACTCAATGATACAGTATTAAAATTTATCTAGAAAATGTCATTGTTTTACTGGACTGTTTATTACACTAATAATTATTCAGTAGGAAAATTCGTGATTTCAAAGTTAGGAAAAATTTACTTTTCAAATCTATAATCATAAAAGAAGTTCTTATCACTAGTCCTGATGACTAGTGAATCTAGAAACATCCTGGTTGATGCCTCAAATTTAAAAGTTTCACATATAAAAAGACTAGCTCTTCCAACTCTAAAACTAGATTAATTTCACATATCTAAACTTTACCTTGTAAATTTGAGGAATCACTACGTAGAAATGTTTGTGCTGTTCTCCATTAAAGTTTTGTAATTGTGCCGCATATTCATTTTTATTTTCATCAGCCATATGTGTACGCAGATTCAACTGCTGTTTGGCCTAGAGACAAATTGGTCCACATCATTACCAACACAAATAACAACAACAAAATGATACCTGATTCATTTTTCTAAAAGTTATGCTAAACCTAGACTTTTTCCAACTATTAATATTTAAAATTTAAGGAGATGCTTGCATATCTTATGGACAGAGCACTCTCCTATTGCAGCAATCCTTTTCTCTTTTTGCAACAGTCCTTCCCTTTGCAATAATCTGTTCAAATAAAGTTTCTCCTTACCAAATCCAGACTTTTTAAAATTAAACAAATGACAACATTATGGCTTGACCTGCAACAGTATGCTCTTAACCAGAAGAGGAAAAACACCATAGAAATACTTTAGACAGTTAACAAGTTATAGTAAAACATTTAAAACATGATCCACTTATATGCAACTCAGAACCACAGTGAAACACTAATGATTAAATATATGATTTTTGGATATGGTAATACTCAACAATGATTTCAGTCTCTATACAAAACCAAAGGTACTTTCAGGAATGATTATTTAGAATATAGTTCTGTTCATCTCAAGCTCTTAGAGAAATGCTTTTTGAATAGGTCACATCAGCCTCATCTACATTGGTAAGAACATTAGAATACTAACATAAAATCATTAATTCTAGATTTATTGGAGGGGAATCTAAGTAAATTTCTCAATTACTCTAATGTAGTAAGAAAAAAAAAAGAAAGAATCGAACTCCATTTTTCACAGTGCTCCAAGGAACCAATCATGTTATATGAGAGTGCTCTGGAAGTTGTAAAACACATTAATACACTTTATTGTTCTAATTCCATTTTCTACAAAATGTAGTCTCTAACCTTCTAACAGTAGGTCCACAAGTTAGTTCTTGTGAACTCAGAAACAAACTGACCTGTGGAAATACATAGTAGCCAAGATAATAGAGAAGCCCACAAAAAAAAAATTTAATCTACAGTGTACTTGAAGATTCTAACACTTAAGTACTATGGAAACTAAACACCATAGCCCGAAGTATTTCTACAGAAAAATACATTTGAAGTTCTGGGACCTTAAGTACACATTCATTTACTTCTTCCCCCTTTCTCTCTGTTCCCACAAACTATGATGGAATAGAGGAATCCAAATTATTCCCTACCCACAATGGTCAGGCGAAACGGCTCCTGTTCTAAGTCACTGGCTAGGGCAAAGGTTCCAGCAGGGCATACAGGAGTGTAAAGCTAGAAACTAGAACAACTGAAGCCCCCCTGTGGGCTTCATACTTAACTGCCTTTTTTTTAAATATTACATTAATTTTTTTTTTATTTTTAATTGTTGTAAAACACACAATATCATCTTAATTGACCATCTTAATCATTTTTAGGTGACCAGTTCAGGAGTGTTATGGTATACTCACATTGTTATGCAACTGCCTTTCTTTTCTTTAGAAAGATCAGTAATAGGCTTGCTCCTTCTTCACTTTTTTTTTTTAAACTTTTATCAGTAATTGCTCAATTGAAACTATGTTCCTTTCTCCTACCGGTCACTTACAACAGAATCCCTCTACTCTATAGTTCCTAAAGTAAATCCTCAAAGTTTTCCTAATTCTCTAATAAGTAAGGAGGTTGCAAACAAAGGAGTATAAAAAGGAAACTATAAACATTAAAATTCTTAAGTTAGGTCAAACTATTAACATATTCTATCTAGATTTCAAAATGTCTAATTAGTCTCTAAAGAGATCTCTATAGACAAAATAAAAAACATAAGTTAAATGAGAGTCCAGTTAGAGTCCCTTATCTTGCCTAGTACCTAAGCTATGTATTCCAATCAATGTTTGATAATAAGTCAAAGGAGTTTTTAAGGAGTGTCAACCAGCAAGCAAGCCTCCCATGTATACAACAGTGTTTGCAACTGTTGTGATCCACATTTTTATCAAATAATAATAACACATTATGTGCATGACATGATGCTAGGAAGGAAATGAATATATGGATGATCAAAATCAGGGTCCAAAAATCTTAACCGCAGAGTTAAGTCTAATAATTGATACAGATGTACACACGCATCTAAAATACCAACAGTACAAGTTATGAGACACATGTTCTCATATCACACCATATGTGAAAAGACATGGGGTTAACCATAAACCCAATGGGAGTACATCCAAACAATGTGGTTGCTCAAAAAAAAAAAAAAAAAAAATCAATATACACTTAGGCCGTAATTAACATAAATTTGGTGTTCAAAATGAGTGAGGTAATCAAACTCTGGACTGATCAGACCATTATCTGGATTATTACATCCAACTGGAAGTTAACATAATTTAGGTGGGATACTGACAAATTAACAGGTATCCAAAGGAAAACAGTCATAATGAAAAGTGACTTAAAGCCATTTCCTCAGTAGAATAAAGAAATACAATGGTTCATCTAGGGACAGAGAATCTGCTATGAATATCTAAAGAGCTTTATGTAGAAAATACAGAATACTTTCCCAGTACCTCAAAGAAACTAAAACTAAACACAGCGATCAGTGGGATCAATATAAGGAAACGCTAGAGTTGGAAAAATCAAAAAAAGAACAAACTGCCTTAAGTCTGTGTATTTCCAATGACAAGGGACTTAACTATCATTAGAGGTATAAAAAGTCATTAAGAAATAGGGTAGAAAAAAATAAAACCCTCACAAGTTATACTAGAAGGACTTTAAGATAGTTGTAATCTGAATTTTATATAATTTTATGGCTTTAAGTGGTAAAGAAAATGGAATGCAGAAAATTACCCCTCTGAAATGTCCAATGTTCTAAGATAAAGAACATACAGCAAAGAAGGAAAAGCTAAGCAGCAGTAGTTAAGGGCTGATCCTTACAAATAGTTATGTTATAAAACATCTGGCCCAGAATCAGCGACGAACAGTTCGGTTTTCCAAAATGAATGAAAGAATGAATGAAACAAAAACATAAATAGCTAACTAACATCACATACTTCTGACACTTTTATCTTGTTTTGCCTTGGGTCAAGTTAGGAAAGCACACTACCCAACCCCCAGTTGCATACCCCATCAACATACCTTAGACTTCCTATTCTGTTTTGGAATAGGATAGAAACTCATTTTTTTTTTTTTAGTTTAGAAACTCATTCTCAATAGCAATTATATCTTTCCTATGCATTCTGAATGCAGTTAAGACATTACAATAAAATAAACACAATCCGACTAACATGTGATTTGAAGTACACAAATATTTGTATATTTTAGATTTAGACGTAGTGTTTCTCTTGGAGAAATCTAATACCAATACAAATATTACAATTACCCTCCACATGCAAGTAATAATATTTTTATATCAAAGTCAGTTTGGATTATTTCTTACCTTTTCAACATCTGCCTTGGTTGCGTTAGTATCATTATCCAATCTTTCATAACTCTGTTGTGCCTTTTCTGCCTCTCTACATTCTCTTTCAAATTTCTTTTTACTCTGTTTAAAAAATTAAAATATCACACTAAGAAATAAAATTTACCTCATAACTTTAAAATGTTGCCACTGTACACTGTATAGAATTACACATTAAAAGTAAATTTTTTCTAAAGTAGAAAAGAAATTTTAGTATTACAAATAATCCATGTGACTTAAATATCAGACATTATAGACTGTGAAGGAAAAAAAAATCATAGGCATGCCTGAGTTAATATTATATACTTCATCTTTTGCTAGTAAGAAAAAAAATCACATGTATTTTCTAATTATTTATTATAAGCTCATCTTCAGAGGACTTTTTGCTTTGTGTGGTGTTTTGTGTTTGGTTTTGTATGTTTATTTGGTTGTTTTTGGTGTTTGCTTGTTTTTATTTTTTGTGGTGGGATGTGGGAATGTCCCTCCAAAGTGGTTTCCTACCGTTTGTTCCAGGTGTCTCAGGAATACCATTAGCCCAGAACTCGGCCTTTAAATTTTTTTTTATTTAATACAAATTGCTACGACTTGGTAAAAGCTACTCATAATAGAGCCATGCAATATATACCATATTTCCTTTCTTGCATACTTTTTAAAGTTTTTAAATATTTATTGGGGGGGGAGGGGCAGAGAGATGGAGACACAGAATCCGAAGCAGGTTCCAGGCTCTGAGCTGTCCGAAAAAAACAAACAAAACTTTTTTTTTTTTTAATTCCTAGACTAAATTTGCTTAGTTTTCAATGTACCTTTTTACATACTTTTGTAAATATACTTTTAAGTCAACTCTAGTTTACACAGTTCTTTAAAAATCTGTCCTCGGGGCGCCTGGGTGGCTTGATTGGTTAAGCGTCTGACTTCGGCTCAGGTCACGATCTCACGGTCCGTGAGTTCAAGCCCCGCGTCGGGCTCTGTGCTGACAGCTCAGAGCCTGGAGCCTGTTTCAGATTCTGTGTCTCCCTCTCTCTCTGCCCCTCCCCTGTTCATGCTCTGTCTCTCTCTGTCTCAAAAATAAATAAGCGTTAAAAAAAAAATTTTTAAAAATCTGTCCTCAGTTAATTCAAACATATTTAGAATTCTATAAATTTTACTTTCTTGATGAGATGTCTTCCAAAGGCTTTGACCTATTGAAATTTGGGTTATTGAAATTTGGATTGGTTACACCAAAGTGGACCTACTACATAGCTGTTACCCTGCAATTTCCCTTCACCATTATCAGATTCCTTTTACCTCTGCTTTGATTTGAATCTCCTATTTCCCAATTCCACACCTTCCCCTTTCTTGGTTCATTTCCTTATTTTGCTAGAACACATTCAGCAGTAGCTTCCTAGAAGATTTGTGGGAGCTAAGTCTCCATGGCCAAAAATAACTTCACCAACACTTTTAACTGATAAAATTTGGCTGGGTATGAAACTGTTGGAAACTGTCTTCCTTCAGAAATGTAAAAGTGCTAACCACTCCACTAACTTCTAGCTTCCTGCTCCCATTCTGATTATTGATCCTTTGCATAAAACATGTTTGTTTTGGGGGTGTCTGGGTGACTCAGTCGGTTAAGTGTCCAACTCTTGTGGCTCAGATCGTGATCTCACAGTTCGTGAGTCTGAGCCTCACACTGGGCTCTGCAATGACAGTGCAGAGCCTGCTTGGGATTCTCTTTCCCCCTCTCTCTCGTTCATGCTCTCTCCCTCAAAATAAATAAACTTTAAAAAAAAAGTTTTTCTTAGAAAAGCCCACCTCTCAGTGTAGCTGAAAACAGCTGATCCTTGCCACATCTGGAGCACGGTTAAATAATCTCATCCTGTCAAAGGCACCCATTAGAAAGTCTGCTGGGGATTTTTCTGAAAGTTTTCCCTCCCTGATAAAAAGGAACAGTTAGAAAAGAAATGCCCTCTTCTTCCTGCTTCTGCATGCAACTAAATGAGGATGTGGTGCTTGGCTGCTTCATTCAACTGCTGACCATAAGGAGATAAGCCTGAGGAAAAATGTCAACGTGGTCAAGATGGCAAAGTAGACACAGAGAGGAGAAGCAGCCTTAGTGACATCACTGAGCTATGGACCAACTCTGAAACTGCTCCATTTCTGAGCCCTGTTCTTATAAATCTGCATGCTCTGTTTGTTACCTAAACCCACTAACCGATAGACCTGGCATCTTTGGTACTTTTTTTCATATTAATTTCTCACCATTCCTTCAAAATCTTCTTTGCAGGCTATTCTCTTCTGCCCTCCATCTTTAATACCAGGGTGGCCTATTTTCATTATCCTGTGGTTCATAACTGTCTTTTAAACTGTTTTCCTCAATTTTCAATACTCTGTCACTAATTTAGCTTATTTCTCCCAGTTCTTTAAATCTCCTCTCAATAATTTCAAAAATATTAATAATCTTACAATTTCATTTTCTTGATTAAACAAGATAGAGAAGAAATGGGATCCTGCACATATTTCGACAAATTCCACAGAAATTATATTTGTCTCCCTCACTAGACCACAGGCTACACAAAAATAAGGACTACGTCACTAATCACTTTTTTCACTATTCACTTTTGTACCAGGACTCAGTACATGTCAAGGATGCCTCCAATAAATACAAGTTGAGCTGAACTCACCTTTAATGGTATTGTTAATCAATGTCTTAAAGACATTACTCTCACATTTTGTTTTGATGCTTCTTTCTTGTGACCCCTATAACTTTTGCTTATTAACTGTCAATTATTCTTTTTTTTTTAAATTTTAATGTTTATTTATTTTTGAGAGAGAGAGAGAGAGAGAGAGAGAGAGAGAGAGAGAAAGACAGAGACAGACAGACAGAGGGCAAGCAGGGGAGGGGTGCAAAGAGAGGGAGACACAGAATCTGAAGCAGGCTCCAGACTCTGAGCTGTCAGCACGGAGCCCAACACAGGGCTCTAACTCACAAACCGCGAATCATGACCTGAGCTGAAGTCGGACACCCAACTGACTGAGCTACCCAGGCGCCCCTGTCAATTGTTCTAAAGGCAAGTCAGCACATAACAAAAACAATTTGTGTCAACACAAGTTTTTAAAGGGACCAATGACTCACGAGTGTAGGAGTCTGTTATTATGTGCAAATGAAAACACATACATACTCATTAGGTGGCAGATTCTAAGAATGCTAGTTAAGGTAATTTAAAATTTAATAAATGTAAACACTCCCTAAAAGTCTTGTTAAAACCAATTAGAATGAAAATGAAAACAAAAATGAAAGAGACTATTAATAGAACTAAAAATTCTCAATCAGCACTGGTGCCTAGAATCTTACATCAATGATATTCATACAGTAGAAATTTAACCTAAGCTTTGAATATGTGTTTTTTTAAAAAAAACATTTATTGAGAGAGAGAGAGAGAGAGAGAGAGAGAGAGAAACATGTGTGTGTAGGGAAGGGGCAGAGAGAGACAGAGACAGAGACAGACTCTTAAGCAGGCTCGGTGCTGTCAGCACAGAGCCTGACGCAGGGCTCAATTCCACAAACTGTGAGTTCATGACCTGAGCCAAAATCAAGAGTCGGACGCTTAACCAACTGAGCCATACAGGCACCCCTAAATATGTGGTTTTAAAACAAGAAAAAAAGGCCACAAACACATATATACACGAGGTTTTTTCATCTCAAACTTAAAAGTCCTTTTCCCAACAATTACAAACTAAACTGATTAACATAACATGAAAAACTCCTTTTAGCATAATTTTCAAGGAATACAGTGTCCATAATAAAAATACGCAAGTAAAGAGTATGCTGCTTGCGAACCTGAGGGTTCAAAAAGAATATTAATCTTGTACTACAGAACATCATTTGGCGGAGAATTTTAAGGAAAGGAGACAACAATGTTCCATGCAGACATATTGTTTTTCAAATGACTGTATGCCAGAATATCTAAGAAAAACCACATTAGCAAGTACCTTTGGAAAGTTTTTATAGTAAATAATTATTGCACTTTTATAATTTTATCTATAAATACTATCAAGTATTTTCTTTCCTATAATTTGAATGGTCTATGACCAGGAGTCCAGTACTAGGAACATTTTCATGATAGAATCACTGAACTGGAAGAAACATTTCACAAATCTAGTCCACAATCTTCAATTTTCATATTCTAAGGATGAAATCAAGAGAAATCATAAAGGTACAACTACGATCTAAGTCCTCTCAGTCTCTGTCAAATGGTCTTCTAAGATACATCACTATTAATATCCCCATTACTCCTACCCTGTTATCAATAGTTTATAGTAACTACTGCAAAGTCAAAAACTGTTTTCCTAAACATTTACAGATATCTGAAGACCACAGAGTTGGTATAAGTATAGAACCATACAGAAAAAAATAACAAAATGCACATTCTCTTTTTATACCAATGTTAAAAATGAATAAATACATAGAGAAATATTCAACTCAATAGATGTGAAGCATAGGAGAATTTAGGGCTAAACTAGTCTATAAAATTTTATGTTAAGCATGAAGACACTATAACTCACATTATCCATCTGTTTCCAGCACATATCAAGATACTGTTGAGCTTTTCGTCCTTCTTGAAGATGCTGAAGATCATAACCAAAGAAAAAAAACCAAAAAAACAAAAAACAAATAAAACAAACAAAAAATTACATTTAAATACTAAAAGTCTTTAAAAAACCCAAACGCTTTCGCTTAATTTTTTTAAGGTACTAATTATATAACTTGATATCAAGACTTAGGAAGAGATTATTAGTAGAGCAAAACTCTCAAATGCATTTTATAGGTATTATCTGAATACTGTAAGCATAACCTTTAAAACAGATATAATTTCTAGAAAAATACATATGTCTTAATTAAGGGTTGACAAATGTTTTCTATAAAGGATCAGATATATATCTTAGGTTTTGCAAGCCATGTGGTCTGTTACAAATATTCAACTTTTCTGATATAATCAAAAGCAGCCACAGGCAATGCATAAATGAATAAGTATGGGCCTGTTTCAATAAAACTTTATTTATAGTCACTGAAATTTGAATTTCATACAATTTTCACATGCCATGAAATATTCTTTTGATCTTCTTTTCAACTATCCAAAATGTACAAACCATTCTTAGCCCATGGGAACTAAGAAAAACTGGCAGTAAGCTAAATTTGGCACATGGGGTGTAGGTTATCAAATCTTGGTCTTAAATCCAAAAAGATTACAAATTAGCAAGAGTATCTTAAGATGATTTTGGCTAGAAGAAACTGAGTGAAACAGAAAACCAGCTTATACTGAACAAACATTACTTTGAAAAGCAAAGTAATTATGTGAAAATATTTCATATTATATATAACTGGATAAAAACAATAATTACCATTTTTCTTTCAGTTTTCAGATCATGAGCATATCTCATTAATTCACCATAAACTCTGTGCGCCATTTCTTCTGCTACTACTTCTCGTTGTCCTGCATAGTCATTTAACTCGTTAAGGATGTTAAAAAAGGCTATACACGAGGTAAACCTGACAAAAACATATTAAAAAATGGTGAAATTTCCTTTATTTTCTTTACAAATGTTTTTTGTGAGGTATGGATTCAGCCTGACACTTGACAAATTTTAACATACTCAACCTAACTCTTTCTTCACTACTAACTCCAAATTAACTTTGTATGAAAGAATCCCATATTAAGCTCAAGTTGTATATGTTTGTATACCTTCAAGTAGTCTTAATTTATAAATAAAGGGATATATGAGGTCAAAAAATATTAAGAATACTACCTGCAGGCTCTTTTGACATACTGGAATCTCTTAAGTAGCCAAGTGACTGGCCTGAGCTGGGGTGACTGGCCCACTTGGTTGGATTCCTAGGACTGGCAGCTGAACCTGGTGCAGAGATGATATGCTTGCTCTCGAGGACAGAACCTGCCAATCATACCACTCAAATGCATCTCCATGGCTGATCTACAGAACAATTTTGCTATCAACTCTGGACACAGCTGCTTGTATGCCTGCCCACATCCTGAATGGAAGTAAAGTGCCATTATAGTTGGCACCAAAAGAGGGGTAAGAAGGGGCAAAAATAAGGGTAAAAAATGTGTGTGGAGAGAAGGAAAGAAACAAAGAGAATTGCTGTATTAAAATGTATAGACCTACTCTGAATACACTGCCAGAATATTCTTTTGGCTGAAGGCAAATAGCTCAGATAGAACTCCATTAACACTAAACCTAAGAATCCTACCTAACAACAATTATACACAAAGCTGTTTTAAGTCTAGTCTCTTTGTTTCTGCATTTCAGAGCCATCCACATACCCCTGTTTAAGACCAAAAAGCTCATAAGTAATTCCCAAACTTTTATTCAGAGTTCCAAGATTACCCTGACAACCTCATTCCTTTTCACTATCCCTTTAAACCAACCAGCCAAACTATCTTAATACCTCTAAGAGTAAAAGCAAGAATCTAATAAGCTAACAACTACAGAATCAAGTATGGAAAAAATACGAAAGACTAAGTGACTCAAGTGAAGTCCCACGTACTTCAACTATTTCAGAAAACTGAGCCCACTGAAATATTCATTCTTATTAAAGTCGTTCCTTCTTCATAAAACTGTGATTTAATTAAAACTTTAAAAAATTATTATAAAGGGCTAAGAGCATATTTATTTTACTAAATAACACAAATATTAGTATTTTTTAAATTTTAATATGCAATAATAAACAGGTGTAGAATTTACCTTGGCTCTTCATCTTTGGAGGAACGTTTGGGACAGTACTTCTTAACCAGATTTCTACAGGAAGAAAAAAATTTTTTAACGTACAAAATATACTACTACTGAAACTGAAATATTCTCTAAGTTGCCAATTTCATGATATCAAGAATTTAATGATAAAAAACAAGACAGCAGTATAATCATCTACTACCATTAACATATTATCTCTACATTTTGTTCTGAAAATACTGGTATCTGTAAAAGGAAATGTTATTATCTGTGTTTGTATGAGTGTAATCATAATAATAAGGATGATTATGCTAGCAAATAAGCAAAGAAGAGGAGGAAGAGAAGAAACAAAGTACTCAGTGTAGGACACTGAGTCACAGCAAAAAGACATGTACTTCAAAGACATACCATCACTATTTTGTTTTGCAAATCAGATATTTTAAAATGAACTAAGATATGAAAACAAATGCTGATTCACTAATAGGATAAAAGAGCAGTTGGTCAGCATCCTCCATAATTCTACTTTTATATGAACATCATTATGGGACCCTTCACATTCTCTTTTTTTAAGGCATATTAATTACACTTATACTGCAACTTTCTTTGCCTGCATCTACGTCCATTCTAGACAGTCTCAGACTAACATGCTACCTCATCTCATCTTTGCAAACTCATAAGAAGACTAGAACATGGACTCTGAAGTAACACTATACTACCTGGGTTTGAATCCTGGCTGTTTTGTGTGGCATCTATGTGTCCTTGGATAATTCACTTGCCCAATTTCCTATCAATAGCAATAACAGTACCTACACCCCACAGGGTTATGAAAATTAAAGTGGATAATATTTGTAAAGCATTTAACACAGTGCTTTATACAGTTCTCAAAATATGGTCCATGGACAAGTAAAGCTCCACAGATTGTTTGTGACTAATCCACAAAAAGCTAAGTACACAAGTTGAGAGTAAGTTTATGTCTATTGAATCTAATAATAAAAAAATTGGTGCCTGCATGAAAAGATGTTCAACGTCGCTCCTCATCAGGGAAATACAAATCAAAACCACACTCAGATATCACCTCACGCCAGTCAGAGTGGCCAAAATGAACAAATCAGGAGACTATAGATGCTGGAGAGGATGTGGAGAAACGGGAACCCTCTTGCACTGTTGGTGGGAATGCAAATTGGTGCAGCCGCTCTGGAAAGCAGTGTGGAGGTTCCTCAGAAAATTAAAAATAGACCTACCCTATGACCCAGCAATAGCACTGCTAGGAATTTATCCAAGGGATACAGGAGTACTGATGCATAGGGGCACTTGTACCCCAATGTTCATAGCAGCACTCTCAACAATAGCCAAATTATGGAAAGAGCCTAAATGTCCATCAACTGATGAATGGATAAAGAAATTGTGGTTTATATACACAATGGAATACTACGTGGCAATGAGAAAAAATGAAATATGGCCTTTTGTAGCAACGTGGATGGAACTGGAGAGTGTGATGCTAAGTGAAATAAGCCATACAGAGAAAGACAGATACCATATGGTTTCACTCTTATGTGGATCCTGAGAAACTTAACAGAAACCCATGGGGGAGGGGAAGAAAAAAAAAAAAAAAAAAGAGGTTAGAGTGGGAGAGAGCCAAAGCATAAGAGACTGTTAAAAACTGAGAACAAACTGAGGGTTGATGGGGGGTGGGAGGGAGGGGAGGGTGGGTGATGGGTATTGAGGAGGGCACCTTTTGGGATGAGCACTGGGTGTTGTATGGAAACCAATTTGACAATAAATTTCATATGTTAAAAAAAAAAAATTGGTGCCTGTATTTTACATGTCTCTTTTTTATGACATTTTTTCTGGCATTAAATTTTTATTGGATTTTACAAAAGCAACAATACACAATGAATTGGAAACTCAAAAAGAAACTAGTTTATCAACACAAATATCATATATACTGCTTTAACCTATAGGCATTTAAAAAATAAATGGCCCTGGGGCGCCTGGGTGGCGCAGTCGGTTAAGCGTCCGACTTCAGCCAGGTCATGATCTCGCGGTCCGTGAGTTCGAGCCCCGCGTCGGGCTCTGGGCTGATGGCTCAGAGCCTGGAGCCTGTTTCCGATGCTGTGTCTCCCTCTCTCTCTGCCCCTCCCCCGTTCATGCTCTGTCTCTCTCTGTCCCAAAAATAAATAAACGTTGAAAAAAAAAAATTAAAAAAAAAAAAAATAAATGGCCCTATGGCCTTTCAAATAAATACTTCAAAAGAAGCATTGTTCTAACTATTCTCAAATCATTATCAATTCATTCCATTTAATTCAGCTTATTCATTCTATAATTATCCTCTATATGCTAGGCACTGTGCAAGTTACTGGGAACATTAGAAATGAGAGAATATCCACATTCAAGATTTACATTCCACTGAAAGGAATACAGAAGTATATACCAATAATTACAACATACAACATAATAACTGCTATGATAAAGGTATGCAAAGGATGCTATAATACAAAAGAGAAGGTCTTAACCCCCTGAAGAGTCAGGGGAGAGAACAGGCAAGACACTGAGGAGGGTTACATTTACCAAGTTAATTAAAAAACTCATAGTCACCACTGGTTGTAAAACAAGGTACAGGATAAAAGCTTCAGGCCTTACATTTATATACTTGTTTACAAAAAGTTTAATAGAGGGGCGCCTGGGTGGCGCAGTCGGTTAAGTGTCCGACTTCAGCCAGGTCACGATCTCGCGGTCCATGAGTTCGAGCCCCGCGTCGGGCTCTGGGCTGATGGCTCAGAGCCTGGAGCCTGTTTCCGATTCTGTGTCTCCCTCTCTCTCTGCCCCTCCCCCGTTCATGCTCTGTCTCTCTCTGTCCCAAAAATAAATAAACGTTGAAAAAAAAAAATTTAAAAAAAAAAAAAAAAAACAAAAAGTTTAATAGAAAGTAGGGGAAGGGGCCCCTGGATGGCTCAGTCTGACTTTGAGTGTCTGACTTTGGCTAGGGTCATGATCTCACAGTTCCTAAGTTCGAGCTCCGCATTGGGCTCTGTGCTGACAGCTCAGAGCCTGGAGCCTGCTTTGGACTCTGTGTCTCCCTCTCTCTCTGACCCTCACCCCCTCCCTCTCTCTCTCCCCCCCCCCCCGCCCTTCCTCCCTCCTGCCCTCCTCCTCTCTTTCTCTCTCTCAAAAAATAAACATTAAAAAATTAAAAAAAAAAAAAAGAAAGAAAAAGAAAGGAGGGTAAGATGGAAGAGAACAAAGATCCAGAGCTTCTCTCTTCCATAACACTCACGGCTACAAGTACATACAGTGCAACTCACTCTGGGAATGACCTGAAGACTAGCAGAACACCTCTTCTACAACTAAAGATATACAGAAAAAGCCCATCAAAAAAAGGATAGTAGGGGCAGCAACATAGTCAGGAACCAGATATCACAGGTGCAGAGGTCTTACCTAAGGAGCAAAGGGATGAAGCCCTACATAAAGTACCCTCCCTCTCTGGGGATCTGCACAAGGAAAGCAAGCCCCCATAACATCTGGCTTTGAAAATCACCAGGACTTAACTATGAGAGAGAGCCACAGGTCTACAGGAAACTGAGACTCTGCTCTTCAAAGAGCCAGTGAATATCATTCATGGGAGGCCCAGCACAGTGGCAGTAGTTTGAAACATGCCTGGACCATACGTGAAGGACATTTATGGACTAATTTTAGGAAGTATGCAGAAGAGCAGGTATCTGTAGGAAACTTCTCCAGAAATGGAAGCATTGGCAGTTGCCATCTTTCTTTCGTTCCTTCAGCCTACTTGGCCCTCTCCTGGCAGGCACCACCAGTTCTGAAACTCTTCCATCTACTTTGGTAGAACTGTTCACCCAGTCCAGTGTTCCCCTGCAGACCTACCCTATTTAACCTATCTGCTCTGGCAGGTACCCCTCCAAAGCAACTCCTGACCTGGGAAAGGCTAGGGGCCCAGGAGCCCAGCTCCACACCCCCAAGCATGCCTGCTCAGCATGTCACAGTGGGGCCTGGCAGCCAGCTATACCAGGAGCTAACTCCACCACCACCATACTCACAACAGGCCTCTCAGCCAGGAGCACTGTGGCCCAGTCAGAACATGAGGGTGCGAAGAGCCCATACAGGGACTATCCCTAGAGTGCCTGGTTCTGCTGACCAAAGGAAATTGTATTACTTTGGCCCAAAGAATACCTTCTACATAAGGCCACTTGCTTTCAAGACCAGGAGCCACAGGTGACCTATCTAATATATGGAAACCAACAGAGAGACAGACAAAACAAGGAAATAGAGGAATACGATCCAAATGAAAGAAAAGACAAAATCTCAGAAAAAGGACTAAATAGAACAGAAATAGGCAATCTACTGGATAAAGAATTCAAAATAATGGTCATAAAGATGCTCACCAGACTTGAGATAAGAATAGATGAATTCAGAATTTAAACAAGGAGTTAAGAAAATATAAAAAACAAATCTATGAGAGCTGAAAAATACAAAACATGAAGTGGAAAATACACTAGAGGAAGCAGAAGAATGAACGAGTAATCTGGAAGACAGAGTAATGGGACTCATCCATGCTGAAAAGGAATTTTTAAAGAATAGGTTAAAGGGATGCCTGGGCAACATCAAGCATACTAACATTTGCATTATAGGGGTCCCAGATAGAAAAGAGAGAGGACAAAAAAACTTATCTGAAGAATTAATAGCTGAAAATTTCCCTAACTTGGAAAATAAAACAGATAAGCATGCCAAGGAAGGAAAGAAAGCCCTAAAGGAGATGAACCCAAAGAGGTCCACAGCAAAGCACATAATAATGCAATGTCAAAAATTAAAGAGACAATCTTAAAGCAGCAAGACAAAAGCAAATATTATGTATACAGCAACAATCACCTAAGTCTATCAGCTGATTTCCAGCAGAAATTCTGCAAGCCACAAAGGAGTAGCATGACATTCCAAATGCCAAAAGGAAAAAAACCAACAACCAAGTATAGTCTACATAGCAAGGTTATCATTCAAAGTGAAGGAAAGATAGTTTCCCAGACAAGCAAAAATTAAAAAACTTTATCACCACTAAACTGACCTTAAAAAAAAGTGCTTTAGGGACTTCTTAAGGTAGAAAAGGCCATAAATAGAAGAAAGTTATGAAAAGAAAAAATTTACCAGGAAAAGCAAATATATGGTGAAAGTATTAGATCACTCATAAAACTAGTATGATGGTTAAAGACAAAAGCAGTAAAATCAATTTTGTTTACAATAATTAGTTAAGGGACACACAAAATAAAAAGATATAAAATGTACCATCAAATACATAAAACAAAAGTGCTTTAAGAATGTGTTTGAACTTGAGTGACCATCAATTTAAAATAGACTGCTATATACATAGCATGTTATATATTGAACCTCATGGTAACCACATACCTAAAACAAGTAACAGATACACAAAAAAACAAAGAGAAAAGAACCCAAGCATAACACTAAAAAAAGTCATCGGGGGCACCTGGGTGGCTCAGTCTGTTAAGCAGCTGACTTTGGCTCAGGTCATAATCTCACAGTTTGTGAGTTCAAGCCCCAGGTCAGACTCTGTGCTGACAGCTCCGAGCCTGGAGCCTGCTTCGGATTCTGTGTGTGTGTCTCTCTCTGACCCTCCCCTGCTCACACTCCGTGTGTGTGTGTGTGTGTGTGCGCGCGCGCGCGCGCGTGTGTGTGTCTCTCAAAAATAAACATTAAAAAAAAATTTTTTAAGAAGTCATCAAATCACAAGGGAGAAAAGCAAAGAAAAAAGACCTAGAAGAACTACAAAAACAACTAGAAAATCATTAACAAAATAGCAATCAGTAAATATTAATAATGATTTTAAATGTAAATGAACATTTAATGCTCCAATCAAAAAACGTAAATACTCCAATCAAAGTAACTAGGTAACTGAAAGATAAAAAAACAAGACCCATCTATATGCTGCGTACAAGGGACTCACTTCAGACCTAAAGATACATACAGACTGAAAGTAAAGGGATGGAAAAAGATATTCCAGGCAAATGTAAACAATAACAAAAGCTGAGACAGCAATACTTACATCAAACAAAACAGACTTTAAAACAAAGATGGGCGTTATTTAATGTAAAGAGATTAACCCAATAAGAGAATACAACAACTGTAAATATCTATGCACCCAACAGAGAAGCATCTAAATATATAAGCCAAATATTAACAGACATAAAGAGAGAAATTGATGGTAATACAGTAAAAGTAGGGAACTTTGACACCCACTTACATCAACAGATGACAACACAGGTATATGCGAAATCTATAAGGAAACTTTGGCTTTCAATGACACATCAGAACACATGCACCTAACAGATATATACAGAACATTCTACCCAAAAAGAACAGAATACAGTCTTTTCAAGTACAAATGGAACAGGCTCCAGGATAAATAACATTTAGACCACAAAACAAGTCTCAATAAATTTAAAAACACTGACATCACATCAAGCATCTTTTCTGACCACAACAGTATGAAACCAGAAAATCAATCACAAGAAAAAAACTGGAAAAAAACAAAAACATATGGAGGCTGAACAATATGCAAGTAAATAACCAATGGGTCAACAAATAAATTGAAGAGAAAATAATAAAATATCTTGAGACAAACAAAAATGTAAACTCGACACTGAAAATCTTTGGGACACAGCAAAGGCAGATCTCAGAGGAAAGTATAATGATACAACACTTCCTCAAGAAATAAAAAAATCTCAAACAATCTAACCTTACATCTAAAGGAACTAGGAGGGGCGCCTGGGTGGCGCAGTCGGTTAAGCGTCAGACTTCCGCCAGGTCACGATCTCGCGGTCCGTGAGTTCGAGCCCCGCGTCGGGCTCTGGGCTGATGGCTCAGAGCCTGGAGCCTGTTTCCGATTCTGTGTCTCCCTCTCTCTCTGCCCCTCCCCCGTTCATGCTCTGTCTCTCTCTGTCCCAAAAAATAAATAAACGTTGAAAAAAAAAAAATTTAAAGGAACTAGGAAAAAAAAAAAAAACCACACAGGGGCACCTAGGTGGCTCAGTCGGTTAAGCATCTGACTTTGGCTGGGGTGGTAATCTCGCGGTTAGTGAGTTCGGGGCCCACGTCAGGCTCTGTGCTGACAGCTCAGAGCCTGGAGCCTGCTTTAAATTCTCTGTATTCCTCTCTCTCTACCCCTCCCCGAGTTGTGCTCTCTGTCTCAAAAATAAATAAACGTTAAAAAGATAAAAACAAAGAAACAAACAATAAATCATTACCTAGACTCAACTAGAAAAAAAGAGAGGACTCAAATAAATAAAATCAGAAATGAAAGAGGAGAGACATTAAAACCAACACCACAAATATACAAAGATTATAAGAGACTACTATGGAAACTTATATACTAACAAATTGGACAACCTAGAAGTAATGGATAAATTCCCAGAAAAATACAATTTTCACAAATGAATCGGGAAGAAAGAAAATCTGAATACACTAAATACTAGTAATGAAACTGAATCAGAAAAACAAACAAACCTCAGTGCACCTGTGTGGCTCAGTCACTTAAGCATCTGACTTGGGCTCAGGTCATAATTTCGTGGTTTGTGAGTTTGAGCCCCGCTATCAGGCTCTGCACTGACAGCTCAGAGCCTGCTTCAGATCCTCTGTCTCCCTCTTTCTGCTCCCCCGGTCCCGCCTATGTCTGCATGCTCTCTCTCAAAAATAAATAAATATTCTAAAAAAAGTTTTTAAAAAAACATTCAACACAATTAAGTGGGATTTATTACTGGAATGCAAAAATGGCTTAAATCCATAAATCAATCAATGTGAATGTAGCACATTAACAAAACAAAGAAAAAAAATCATATGATAATCTCAACAGATGCAGGAAAAGAATTCAGCATTCATTCATGATAAAAACTCTCAAAAAGGTAGGTATACAGGGGACATTCCTCAACATAATAAAGTCCATATATGACAAGCCAACAGCTAACACCACACTCAATGGTGAAAAGCTGAAAGCTTTTCCTCTAAGATCAGGAACAAGACAAAGATGATCACTCTTTCCACTTTCAATTAACATAATACTAGAAGTTCTAGCCATAGCAATCAGAAAAGAAAAAGAAATAAAAAGCATCCATATTTTTAAGGAATAAGTAAAATATTACTAATGACAGATGACACAATACCATATAAAGTCTTAAAGACTCCACCAAAAACAATAAATGAACTAAGAATAAATGAATTCAGTAAAATCGCAGGATACAAAATTAATATACTGTTGTGTTTCTATAAACTAATGACAAAATGGCACAATGAGAAATTAGTCCCATTTACAACTGCATCAAAAAGAATAAATATCTAGGAATAAATTTAAACAAAGAGGTGAAAGACCTGTACTCTGAAAACTATAAAACGATGAAAGAAATAAAAGATGGCACAAATAAATGGAAAGATATTTCATGCTCAATTGGAAGAATTATATTGTTAAAATGTCCATACTACCCAAAGCAATCTACACATTCAAAGCAATCCCTATCAAAACACCATTTTTTCACAGAACTATAACAAATAATCCTACAATTTGTATGGAACCACAAAAAGACCCTGAATAGCCAAAGTAAACTTGAGAAAGAAGAACAAACTGGAGATATCACAATCCCAGATTTCAAAGTACACCACAAAGCCTCAGTATTCAAAACAGTATGGTACTGGCACAAATACAGACACATGGATCAACAGAACAGAATAGAGAGCCCAGAAATAAATCCACGCCTTTATGGTCAATTTATCTTTGACAAAGAAGGCAAGAATATATAATGGGGAAAAGCCAGTCTCTTCAATAAATGACGCTGGGAAAACTGAACAGATGTGTGCAAAGGAATGAAATGGAACTTAATTATACCATACACAAAATAAACTCAAAATAGATTAAAGACCTGAAATTATAAAACTCCTAAAAGGAAAAAAACATGGGCAGTAAAGTCTTGGACATTGGTCTTGGCATTACATTTTTAGATCTCTCTCTTCAGCCAAAGGCAACAAAAGCAAAAATAAATAATTGGGACTACATAAAACTAAAAGCTTTTTTCACAGCAAAAGAAACCATCAACAAAATGAAAAGGCAACCTACTAAATGGAAGATATGTGCAAATGATATATCCAATGGGAGTTAATATCTAAAATATATAAAAAAAACTCATACAACTCAACACCAAAAGAACAATCTCATTAAAAATAGCTATAGTTATCTGAATAGACATTTTTCCAAAGACATACAGATGGCCAACAGAAACATCAAAGAATGTTCAACCTCACTAACCATCAAGGAAACGAAAAGCAAAACAACCTCACATTTTTCAGAATGGCTAGTATCAAAATAACAAGAAACAAGTGCTGGTGAGGATGTGGGGAAAAGGGAACCCTTGTGCCCCTATGTTGGTGGACATGTAAATTGGTGCAGCCTCTATGGAAAACAGCATGGAAGTTCCTCAAAAATTTAAAGATAGAAATACCACATGACCCAGTAATTTCACTTCTGGATATTTCTCCAAAGAAAATGAAAATACTAATTCAGGAAGATATATGCACTTGTACATTTATTGCAGAATTATTTAAATAGTGAAGATACAGAAGCAACCTAAGTATCCATCAATAGATGAATATATAAAGAAGATGTGGGACACAGACACACACTCACCCACACAAGAATATTACTCAGCCATAAAAAAAAAAAAAAAAACCAAAAATTTGCCCTTTGCAACAACATGAATGGACCTAATGAATATTATGTTAAGTGAAACATGTCAGACAGAGAAAAATAAATACCATACGATTTCACTTCTGTGTGGTGGACAAAAAAAAAAAAAAAAAAAAAAAAAACTGAAAGAGTTATAAATACAAAGAACAAAAACTGGTGATTACCAGAGAGGAGAAGATAAGGGAGATGGGTGAAATAGGTACGAGAGGTTAAGAGGTACAAACTTCCAGTTATAAAATAAGTCAACCATAGGGATTTAAAGTACAGCATAGTCAATACAGTCAATTATAGTGCAATAAGTGATGACAGATGGTAACTACACTTATCATAGTAAGCACTGTATGATTTATATAAATGTTTAAATCATTATGTTGTACGCCTGAAACTCATAACATGTCAACTATATTACAATTAAAAATAAATGTCTTAGGGGTACCTGGGTGGCTCAGTCTGTTAAGAGTCTGAATCTTCATTTCATCTCAGGTTATGATCTCACTGTTATGAGATTGGGCCTCGCACTGGGCCTGAAGCCTGCTTAACATTCTCTCTCTCTCCCTCTGCCCCTCCCCTACTCACACACAAGCACTCTCTCAAAAGTGAAATAAGTATATAAAAAAAATGTTTTTAAAGCTTTACTAACATTTACCACACCACGCTAGTACATGTACATTAGTTATTAATAATTGTGCACACACACATGTTCAAACAATTTCTACAGGTAAGGAATAAAAAGTTCAGAGACTGCTGGCCTAGAGATATCAAATATATAAAACGCTTTTCCATAACATAATATGGTAAAAGAACAATAGAAGGCTCTATAGAGGAGCTTCCCCAGAGGAGAAAGGTTGAAATTTGATTCCCTGACATGCCCTGAAAAGGTAAACAAGAATTAGACAACTGGAAAGCCCAGGGGGAATTCTAAATAGAGAAGACCTAATGAGCAAAGGCAAGGAAAAGAAAAATACTATAGCATTTATGAAGAACTACAAATGGGTTCATTGTTGCTGGAACATCAACTGTGAACCAAAAATGGTAATTAGTGAGGTTGGAAAGATATATGTGGAGCAGCAGAGGCCCTTCTACATCATATTAAGGAAATCCAACCATACACCCTTAACCATTGGTTCTTAGTCAAAGTTATCTGAAACACCACCCAAAATCATTTTTGTGGATGAATTAATTTATTAACTCAAACATCAGCGAATCTATGTACTACCCATTGATTATTTCAGGTACCATATCAACAGAAAGAATGATGAATCACAGCTACCACACCAGTTAATTGTATATGACCTAGAGTCTTTCTAAGAGAGAACTCAAAAAGGAAGATGGGGAAGCGATGGGAATAATTCAGTTAATTACAACAGACAAATACACAAAGACAGAAAGTAGATGAGTGGTTGCTAGGGCCTGAGGGAGGGGTGAATGGAGAATGACTGCTGATGGGTACGGGGATTTCTTTTTGCAATGATAAAAATATTCTAACATTAAATATTGGTGACAGTTTGACAACTCTGTGAGTATACTAAAAACCACTGAATTGTATACATTAAAAGGGTGAAATCTTATGGTATGATGATAATGAGGTATTAATGATACCTCAATAAAGCTGTTATAGGAGGAGGAGTGTCTATTGGATAGCAGTCCATCTGCCACAGGTATGTACATCAAAGAGAGATAACAGCACTGATACCAAAAATATTTAATTTAGCAATTACAAGGTAACTAATTTATGAGCGCATTGATTAAGATAACTACAGTCTAGGGGTGCCTGGGTGGTTCAGTCAGTTAAGCGTCCAACTCTTGATTTCGACTCAGGTCACGATCTCTCCGTTTGTGGGTTCAAATCCTGCATCAGGCTCTGCGCTGAAAATGTGGAGCCTGCTTGGAATTCTCCCTCTCTCTCTCTCTCTCTCTCTCTCCATGCCCCCTCCCCACCTGCTCATGCTCTCTCTCAAAATAAACAAACTTAAAAAAAAAAAAAAGAAACATAACTACACAGTCTCCAACATATAAATGTGTTGTATTCTAGAAATTATTCATTTTCATTCATTCATTCATTCATTCATTCATTCCTATAAGACAGAGAGAGAGAGAGAATGAATGGGGGAGGAGGAAAGGGAGAGGGGAAGGGGAGAGGGGAGAGGGGAGAGGGAGAAAGAGGATTTTAAGGAGGCTCCAAGCCCAGCAGGGAGCCGAACACAAGGCTGGATCTCACGACTGTGACCAAGATCATAACCTGAGCCAAAATCAAGAGTTGGATGCTTAACTGACTAAGCCACCCAGGAGCTCCTAGAAATTACTTTTTTTTTTTTTAATGTTTGTTTATTTTTGATAGAGCACAAGCAGGGGAGGGGCAGAGGCAGAGAGGGAGACATAAAATCTGAATCAGGCTCCATGCTCCAAGTGTCAGCACACAGCCTGACTTTGGGCTTGAACCCACAAACCAGGAGATCATGACCTGAGCCAAAGTCAGACACTTAACCAACTGAACCACCCAGGTGCCCCTAGAAATTACTTTTAAAGTCAGTGATTTTCAACCATGAATCCATGAATTACTTTAAACAAAAATAAGCCAAACTTGGGCAAAAAACATTTCAAAGAGCAAGTAGTTTCAAACTCTGAACACATTTTTGTATATCAACATTTTAAGCACTATTTAGAATTCCAGGCTATAGAGGGCATTAACTGTTTTGCCTACCTGCATCACTGACTACCCTTTATTTTCTAACAGCTTGTGACAGATACATTTCTGCTCATCAAAAAAAACACGTGATTTTATACATTTCCCAGCCCCCCCTGCAGTTAGGCAAGACCCCGTGACTAATTCTGTATCATGGGCCATAAGCTCTGTGTAACTACCAGACTAAAGCACTGACAACTTGTGCATAACCCTAAGGGCTCTCCCATTCCCTGCTGAAGCAACTGTGGAGGCTCCATGCAGAGATGGAAGATGAAAATAGTCTGGATTTTGAGTTATCACATGGGCTACCCTAGAGAGTTATCACTTGAACTTGTAGTCAACTTTGCATGAGCAAGAAATAAGATCTGCTGTGTAAAACCCCTGGGATGTGGAGTTACTACTTCAGTACTGCCTAGCATATCCAAAACTACAGCTCTTTCAATGTCACATCTATGTAGTTATGGTGCTGCTGGCCACATGCTATGGTCTAGAAATATTTATTTGATCCAGCCTCATTATTCCAGGCTAACAAAAGTCAATCTTAAAATTTCTGTTGTACTTCTTGGGAAAACATGTTCTCTCTCTGCTGAAGCTAAACTGATAGGATATAATCTTAGATTTACCATGTGAGAAGAGACTACTTGGGAATTAAACCAACAGAGAGGAAAGCAAAACCAAGAGAAGAGAATTCTTAACATTTTCCTGAGTATCCAGATCCCTGAACTTTTCAGTCACATTAATAAATTCCAATCTGAGTTGGGCTTCTGTCTCTTAAAATAATTATGGCTACCAGAGGTTACCCATAAAAGTCATAACACAGCTTAAACATAGCATAAAAAACATTAATTTAAACTCTAGCTCCTGGGGGCACCTGGAGGGCTCGGTCAGTCGGTTAAGTGTCCGACTTCAGCTCAGGTCATGATCTCACAGTTTGTGAGTTCGGAATCTGTGTCTCCCTCTCTTTTTGCCCCTCCCCCGCTCATACTCTTTCTCTCAAAAATAAACAAACATTAAAATAAATAAATAAACAAACTCTAGCTTCTGGGAGGAAGAGCATATATATAGAAGAGGGAAGGGGAAGAAGAAAGTAATAATTACTTTTATCTTTTGCAATGCAAGGTTAGTCCTAAGCAATTTTTTTCATCACTCTTGCCATTCTTTATGTAAAAGTCACCCGTCTATAGCAACTCTTCCCAAACCCCAAGTATAAAGAGCCCACAGAAACCGTACACAAGCCACTAGGCTCCATCCAAGCCAACCCTGCCACTAGAAAAACTAAAGCATGGTCCAAAATGTTTTGCTTGTATTACACCAAATCAAAACTTCTATTCTAGGAAAACATAAATTCTGGAAGAAGACACAACAAATTATTAATTATACTCACTTCTAGGGAGAGGGGCTGGGAAAGGACTTGAATTTAAATGTTACAATAGTCATATACTATTTTTATAATTTTTTCAAAAAATTAATGGTAACAACATAAAGAATGTATTCCCTTCAAAGCAGCTAATCTTTGAAACTTCTAAGAAAACAGTGTAAAGTCAGCAAAAATTCATAAACAAGTGTGAATGATTAGTAAGTCCCATAAATCCCTGCTTCACATTTTTAACATAATATGCTTATTAGCTCAAATAAATCTCAGAGTGGCTTGTCTTAAACATGTTAAGTGTAAAGCATTTAGGTTGTTTCTCAACTGAAGATATTTTACGCAATTCATCACTCTCAAGAAATCTATCCTTAACTGTCAGTTCCCCTAGGCTATTCTTTTTCACAAACTTCGAACAAAACCAGAGATTCCAAAAGTAACCAATTATGATAGCAGGCTATATGTAAGTCACATTTTTGAGTAGGGTGCTGTAAATTAGGAATTAACTGAAACACAAAGTTTTATACACATGCAATACATATCAAAGAAATTAAAATAGATGTCACAGGTATGCTGATGCTTTGTTTTGATATATGTGTGTTTCACCCATGTTTTCCAACTACCTTGGGATCTCGCACTCTAGAAACAGAAGAATGAACATTTCTCCTTCAGCGGTCAGACAAAGCTTCTAAATTTAATGGGCTTCTCCAAAACTTACGGTATTCCATATATATACTAATGATATATGTAATATTAAATATAATCACACTACTTAAATTTAAATTCCCAATTTTAATCTTTTTTATCCATTTTCATGTTTTTATTTATTTTTGGTTTTAGGGAAAATTATAGAATATTTCAAATAATGTCTCGAAATTTTAATTCACTTTTATTAAAACTACATATTACAGTTAAATGACAGAGTATAAGATATCCCAAAGATTTTTAAAGGCTGAAAATCACCTCTATACATTTTCAACCACCTTCCAATGAGAAGCTGAGTTCCAATCCTTATTTAACAGGAGACCAATATCATATTTATTGTAAAACGGGATACAACTCATATTATTTCTTCTGGCAGAAGCATAGTATTAGATACCTGAGACTGATCAGCATCCCTCTTCTTAACAGTCCCTTCTCCCCGCAATCTAACAGTTAACATGCTTGGGAGCTGCCAGATTAATTGAAATGACCCTATTTATGGGCCTGAATTAAGTGATCCAGAGATAGAAACTGAATCTCACTGAGCCAAAGAGTTTTCTTCCTAGAATTTCCCAAGGTCTTGGGACCTTGAGGCCAGTATGAGAGCTGAATATCTGAGACATAAAACTGGCACTGCTGGTGAGTGTATTTCCTGCTATACAGAGAAAGCCAGTCTGACTGAAAGAATGGAGGCAACCCACCAAAAGAAGCCAAAAACAAAAACAAAAAAAAATTTTTTTTGGAGAAAAAGAAGAAAAAAAAGGGCTCTCTGAATGTGTTTCTGATACGTTTTTACCCCTGTGACCTAACTACTTTCCAGGCCTTCCAGCAACTTGACTATTCAACCTCTTCTTGAACTCAATTAAAAAGTAAAATCAATAAAAGGTATCAATAAATAATTCAACAAATTTCTCATTATACTCATCATTCAAACTGGGTTTTCCATCACTTACAAACATGAATCTTTCCTTATACAGTGTAAAATTAAACATAAAAGATACCCACAGACAAAATGAAGTTGTATACCCTTACCTTCCACCATCTAAAAAGATTAACTCAAAATGGATCAAAGACCTAAAAGCAGGAGCTAACACTACAAAACTCTTTTAAGAAAAAATAAGGGGAAAGCTTCATGACACTGGATTTGGTAATGATTTCTTGGGTATGATACCAAAAGCACAGGCAATTAAAGAACAAATAACTTGTACATCAAAATGTAAAACTTGTGCATCCAAAGTCACAACCAACAGAATGGGAGAAAGAATTTGCAACTCATATATCTGATAAGGGGTTAAAATACAGAAAATATATTTGAACACCTAAAACTCAGTAACAAAAAAAAAGTAATAATTTGATTTAAAAATTGGGACAAAGAACTCGAATAGCATTTCTCCAAAGATACACAAATGTCCCTCAAGCGTAAGAAAAAATACTCAAAATCACTAATCATTAGGGAAATGCAAATCAGAACCACAAGCAGATCTGTGACACCCATTAGGATGGCTACTCTTAAAAATAAAAGCAGAGAAATTTTAAGTGTTGGCAAGAACATTTTAAGTGTTAAATATTAAATTTTAAGTGTTAGAACCTTTGGGCTCTGCTGGTGGGAATGTAAAACAGCTCATAGCCACTGAGAAAAACATTATGGTAGTTCTTCAAAAAATTAAACACAGATTTACCATATGATCCAGCAATTCCTATTCTAGGTATAGAACTCAAAAGAATTGAAACCAGGGACTCAAAAAAATATTTATACACACCTGTTCATAGCATCATTATTCATCATAGCCAAAAGGTAAGCCAAATGTCCATTAACAGATAAACAGATAAACAAAATGTGGTGTGTGTGTGTGTGTGTATACACACACACACACACACACACACACACACACATATACATACAATGGAATACTATTCAGCCTTAAAAAGGAAAAAAATTCTAAACATGCCCCAACATGTATAACCCTTACATTATGGTAAGTGAAATAAGCCAGTCACAAAAAAAGCAAATATGATTTTACTTATGAGGTTCCTAGAGTAGTCAAATTCATAGAAACAGAAAGTAGAACTGCAGGGGCTGTGAGAAGGGTAAAATGGGGAGTTGTTTAACAGGTATAGAATTTAATTTTTCAAGATGAATTAAGTTCTAGAGATTGGATGCATAATGGTATGAATACACTTAATGCAGTTCAAATGTACACTTAAAATGAGTAAGATGGCAAATCATATGTTAACTACATTTTTACCACAATTTAAAAAATTAAATGTAAAAAAAACAGCGGGGGGAGGGGGGGCGGGCACCCAGGTGGCTCAGTTAGTTAAGCATCTGACTCTTGGTTTCAGCTCAGGTCATGATCTCATGGTTTGTGAGTTTGAGCCCCACATAGGGCTCTGTGCCGACAGCATGGAGCCTACTTGACATTATCTCTCTCCCTCTCTCTCTGCCTCTCCCCTGCTCGCTCACTCTCTCTCAAAAATAAATAAACTTTTTTAAAAAATAAAAAAGGGGGGGATTACTACAAGTGATATTACAACAAATTCTGCATATTATATATATATTTTTTAAAGGGACATGCTTCATTCTCATTTTTTACACCTCAACCAATGACAGATGCTGAAATACATAAATGACTAGAAGAAATAAAAGGACCTATTTATGAAAGGCAAAGGGAAAGAATCAAGCTTCAAAGATGTGAAAGGTTTACCTTAGTATCTATTCTCATTTCTTTAATGCCAGTTTCTACTTTTGCTTTATCTTTAGCATATCAAGGGTACACAGTACCTAAAATGTGAATGGGGCTATACTAGCCTCAGCTTTATAGTTTATACCCAAAGAATATATGCAACAATTCACTGCTCTTTAGGCATAATAATGGATTATAGGCAACTGCAGATCTTTCAGAAGAATATTTTCAGGGATGTTCAAGATAGAAAAGAAAGAAAAATTATTTTTTCAATTTAGACTGAGGAAGGAGGAGCCTGCCACCAAAGATTTAAGTATTACACTTTTCAAAGAAATTCTGTTCTGCTCTTCTGTTTCCCTTCTAAATATCAGATTCTTAAAAGACAACTATAGGAACACCTGCATAGTCTAGATTCAAATGAGCAGTTAAATGTCTGATTTACCTATATTTGATACAAACAGGATAATGAAATAAAAATTTTACCTCATTTTAATCACTGCTACATAATTCAAATGGCACAAAAAGTAATTTGGAAATGAAATTATTCAAGGCATTATGAAAGAGCCAAGAGATTAATGAAGTGATCTAGACAGCCAACACCATTAACAACCAACTTACTTTTTTTAGTTCTTTAAACAATAAGGTCTTTAAATCCTTTTCATTAGAAAGCTTACTATTAAAATATTCAATACAACTGGTTTGAACTTTCTATCCTAAGACTTTTGTGTTTCACTTGTTAGGTTCTGCTTCATCATTTAATCAAAACAAAAACACAAAAACACCTAAAACACTTTAATACAAAAATCAAGAACAGGGATTGTGATTCTCATTAAGGTGATGAGCCTGAGTTTCTTTAGTTGTAAAATGAATCATTTCACCTTGATTGAATCATTCCTCAACAGTTCACTGTTGGATGCTTGCTATAGGAAAATAAAGAACTTAAAATTGCAAAGGTTATCACAGATCATCAAACTCTTGTGAAGATTAAATGAGGCAGCAGCATATATAAACTGAAAATGACACTCAATCCAGTTGTTAAAAATGTAGGTTAGTAGTTTGGTGGATAATTAAGTTGGGGGGCTGGAAGCAGGCAGCAACATTTTAGGTATAACAAAATGAAATGAGACAAAAACAGACCTCTATGGCTCATTAAAAGAACAAGGTAGGATAAGAGAAGAATGACAATAATCAAAAAATAAAATATCAAAAAACTAAAATATGCCAATGATAACTACATGAAGTCCAATCCAAACATATCAAGAAAATATAGTTACATGACATTAAAGAAAAGGCTCTCCAACTGCTATGGTGTTTGCTCTCTAAGTCATCAGGAGAAAAGAATTAACACAGTTAAGGAAAATATTAAAGGCAAGAATCAGAGAGAACTAAAGTAACCTTATGCTACCCCTAACTACAATTTATAATAGATTATGGGAATCATAACAAGTAAAAACGATTTATCTTAGGGGTGCCTGAGTGGCTCAGTCGATTAAGCCTCCGACTGTGGCTCGGGTCATGATCTCAGGGTTCTTCAGGAGTTCAAGGCCTATTGGGCTCTCTGCTCTCAGCACAGAGCCTGCTTCTGATCCTCTGTCCCCCTCTCTCTCTGCCGCTCCCCCACTCATTCAGTTCCTCTAAGATAAATAAACTAAAAAAAAGTATTTGTCTTAAGTTCTCTTAATTAAAAAATCAAACACTTTCTACATGAGGTTTAAAAAACACTGAAAAGTATTCTTGCAAAGGAAATGAAAATAAACAGGGCTTCTTGACAGGTTTTGTTTCTTGTTTTTGTTTTTTTACTTTCCGTAATGAAAAAAACATTTTCTTAAAAGAAGGACTTCTAAGGTGTTAACCTTTTTTTTTTGAATCTGTTCTTATTTTTATGGAAAACATACAACTAGACCTAAACTTATGAAGTACACAATTTAATTTACATTTTAATCAAATTTCTGTAACTATTACATTATAAATAGATATGTTAGTTGTAAAAACTATGTTATACAGTTTCCAGATAATTTATTATTGTCTTTACTGTCTCAGAGTACCACTGAGACCCAAAGATGTTTCAGTGGTACTAGGCACTGGTGATAGGAAAAAAAAAACCTCCTCAATAGAGAATTATTCATTCTCTCTATGCTGAAGCAGCATAATATACTATCTACAGCCCTGACTCTGCAGCTACTTTGAAGCCAACTAACTATTCACCTCTCTGTAACTCAGTTTCCTATCTTTAAAATAATAACTGAAATCTCACTGGGTTTTTATGAAAATAAAACCTATTAGTATGTACAACAGCAATAGAATAGTGCTAACAAAATAAATGCTATAGAAGTGTTCAGTAAATACCAAAAACAAAGGCTTGCTCTGTGCCAGGCACTGTTCTAGAAGCTAGGAAATAAGCAGTACACAGAACAAACAAAAATCTCTCTCTTCTGTCAAGTTTTACATTTTAGTAGGTGATGACATTCTAGAATTAAGAGGCACAGTGGGGCGCATGGGTGGCTCAGTCAGTTACGTATCCGACTTCAGCTGGGATCACGATCTCACGGTTCTTGAGTTCAAGTCCCGCATTCGGCTCTGCGCTGACAGCTCAGAGCCTGGAGCCTGCTTTGGATTGTTTCTCTGTCTCCTGCTCTCTCTGCCCCTACCCTGCTCATGCTCTGTCTCTCTCTCAAAAATAAACATTAAAACAAAATTTTTTTTTAAATAACAAGCACAATTATGTAGCCAATAAATCATCTCATACAGGCACCTATATGTGTGTGTATGTATGTGTGTGTGTGTGTGTGTGTGTGTGTGTGTGTGTGTGTGTATATATATATATATATATATATAATTTTTTTTTTTTTTTTTAACCCGGGCAGGCTCAGTGGGGATTGAAAGGAATAAAAGAATTTCCACAGGACTGAATTCTATGAAGAAAGTTCATCTAAACCCCAAAATATGGGCAATAGTTCCTCCTGCCTCTTGCCAGATGCCACTAACAGGGTTTACTGTATTCAACAGTTGATCAAAAACACAGAAGAGACCAAAGCAGTAGAGAGTTAAACAATGGCCAAAGAATAAACGTAATCTCTACTTTCATCAAAAACAGTACTAAGATGAGCTCCCTAGGTTCTTCTGAGACTAAACAGAGTGACAAAGAACAGTGATGAAGAGGCATGAGAAAGTTAAGACTAAATATAAAATAGAAACCGGTTTTATTTGGATTATTCTATACCTAAGCCTACCCTAAATATTTAGGACAGCTCTTAGTAGAACAACTTCATCACAATGATGTACATAACAAAAACTCTAGTATGGATAGAAAGCAGTACTTTGTCAAAGTTTCAGCATATGAGCAGAGATCCTAATTTCTAAACTAAATTGAAACACAGATCATTCAATTATTTATTCTTCAACTTATATCCACTCAGCTCTAGGAGGACCAGTTATGTAGGCCAGGCTTGGCATTGGTACACAACATAAGATCAAAAGGAATTGGGAGAGATTTCTGTTCTAGTTAAAGTAAGAGTAGCTGTTAAGCTTCTGTCATCCAATCTATTTCTCTTCCAGTATACCACACTGCCATATCTGAACCAAAAAGGAATGGTCTGTGGAAGTAGAGGAATACAATTTCATAGAACAATCTCTATGATGGAACTTAATACTGTAATTATCTTTACTAGAAAAAAAATGATATATATCTATCATGTACATACAGCTTCATTTTTTACTAAAGAAATTTTAATCTCTGCCATACAAATACAATAGTGTAAGTTTATTAAAAGAATGACCGATTTCATTTTTTTATGCCTGCAAACAAAAAAACATTCTACCAAGTAATCTGATGTCACCATATATCATCACTCAAAATGGAGATGACTCAATTATCTGTAACTGATGTACAGGACAAAAGCAAAAGAAAAAAATTAGACTTCTTTACAACTTATAGAGCCTATTGACAAGTCCCTGAGACAGGCAGAGTGACCTTCCTCTAGGAACTCAACTTCCTCAACATTAATACTTTGCTAAGGGTAAAACACAATCTTAGCTTAACATTATCCCAACCTCCAAGATCCTGTAAGTCTCCTTTAACATATAAAAATTCCTTTGGAAACTTCTTTTATCTCCATGCCCCAAGTTACATGTTAGCAATCATCCTCCAAGCATAGGGCCCACTAATATACATGTGAAGGGTCTCATGACTAAAGTTTTACTAGACAGTAATAAATCACCTTTTCCTAATAACAACTAGCCCCTCAAGTTCCTACAAACCTTGCTTCCAAATTCCTTAGAGACTTACACTATTCCTAACCCCCTTCCAACTTGAAAGGATGTAAGTCACTCCTCACAGACAAATAAGAGGGGGAAGAGGAAAATAAACTAAGGGTACGAAAGGCTGAAAAATTTTAATCTTACAATATATCTAAAATATAAACGTATAACATTCTGAATATAGTTATTTAGGAGGGGGGGAAGCTGCCTCACTATAAAAGAAATTGCTTCAAAAGGTAGCGAAAGAGTTTTTCCCATTAGAGAGGAAATAAACAAGGCAAACTTCTTCCCTTTGGACAAAACAGATACTATAAAGAGCATGTAAATGATAATTCAATCATTTACTAAGTATTCAGCCAAAGGAGCAAATCTCAATGTAGAGAGAGGAAAGGGAGTCAGTGGTTTAAGTTACACATGCCTCTTCCCAATTCTACCTTACTGGAATTCCTCAACACCTTCCAATAATCCTGTCTTTGTTGAAAAGCATTACACTGGAGAGCCACTATTAAGCTGGAGATGTGCCAAATTTCTTTAGTGTGCTGGTAGAGAAGAAAGATGCAAATCACTGATCTAGAGTATCTATACATAATAAAGCTTACTGTCTCCTACAAAATTGTATTTTCCATATCATGTAATTGTGGGTTCTAGCCACCCTTGCTTCATTGAAAATTATAATGGTTATTATCAGTCACAAAACAGAAAGGCTAACAAATCTGCCATTTGATTAGCCCTATTACTATAGTAAAACCTTGGCCTTCCTGAAACCCGAGTCCAGTTATTCTAGACATCCAGATTGTTGAAGTTCTACCTTATAAATACTAATTTTCAAAAAAAATTTTTTTAACGTTTATTTATTTTTGAGAGGGAAGGAGGGAGGAAGGGAGAGAAAGAGAGAAAGAGAGACAGAACACGCACACACATGCATGCACGTGTGGGAAAAGAACAGAAAGAGAGGGAGACACAGAATCCGAAGCAGGCTCCAGGCTCTGGGCTGTCAGCACAGAGCCCAACATGGGGCTTGAACTCACAAACCACGAGTTCATGACCTAAGCTGAAGTTGGGATCCTTCACTGATTGAGTCACCCAGGCACCCCTAAATTACCAATTTTTATTTTATAATTTGTAACAGAATTTTCTTTTGAAATATGTCATCTTCTTTGCTTAAGAACAAATGTTTTAAATTACAAAAATAATACACAACCACTGAAAAAACTTCACTATTTCAAAAGTCTAAATAAAAAATGGAACTTCCTTTTCCTACCAATCCCCCACTCCCATTCCCTAGGGATAACCACTATAAAACAATTTGGAGTGTATCCTAGACTTCTTCAGAAAATATACAACTTTTATACAAAACTGTATACATACACACGAGTAAAGAAGGAGATCTTGCTGTACATTCAGTTCTACAATTTGCTTTTTACACTGATGGACTGAATAGCCTTTTAAGTTTATCCTGCTACATGTGATTTATTTAAACTGCTTATTCCATAGTATTTTTCATCATTCCCTTACTGACAAGGTGCTTTTATGTTGGAAACACTGTTTTCATCTGTTTTTTTGTAGTATGTTGAACTCTTCCCTTATTGTCACTTCAAACTGTCATCACTACATTGCCTGTAACATTTCTTATCCTCACTTCCATTGGAAAACTTGGGAACCAGACAACTTACTGTGCTAGAAATGAGATCAAATTGAAAATTAAATGAGGGAAATTTTTCATTGTTCACATGTGATTACTTTTTATTGCTATTTTAACCTCTCAGAGGTCCTTAATGCTTCTTGATTTTGGGTAAAGAATTCTAGATTCTGGATAAAGTTCCCAGATCATAACTTTTGGACAGGTGAAATATTATCATTATTTTTATTAACATCTTAGTAGGTTTGCTGGTTCATATTTTCATATGGAAAATACCTTGTTTAAAAAAAAAAACAAAACAAAACAGGGGCACTTGGGTGGCTCAGTCAGTTAAGCGTCCAACTTCAGCACAGGTAATGATCTCACATCTCGTGAGTTCAAGCCCCACACAGGCTCTGTGCTAACAGCTCAAAGTTTAGAGTCTGCTTTGAATCCTGTGTCTCCATCTCAGCCCCTCCCCCCTCATGCTCTGTTTCTCTCTCAACAACAAAACACAAAAACCAGAGGAAATGAATGGGATCAGTACATTAGCATGATGCCACTATGTTAGCAAATGTCATTATAATAGCATATCATTATAAAAATACTGTAAGTAATCTATTCATCATACTACTCTATTCCATCCCTATAACCAGTCAGTAGTTACATACACCACTACTACTATAGTAGATATATGTGGTTTATCACTCAAATATCCCCTAATCTTTTGCCACCCACTTAAATTTCTTTAGGGTAACTATCCTCCCCCTTCACTAGCTATAAGTCAACCTAAGAGTATTCCTACCTCTGAACTGTTCAGGAGAAACATATAACCTCACTAGGTTTAGCATGATAAAAGATGACCTTCACTGGAGTTTCTGGAAAAAAGAAGGTGGCACAAGCTTACACTCTGCTTTCCTTCCACTCCCCCCCCTTCTTTCAATTTCTTCTTTCTCCCTTTTCCTTCCTCTCTCCTTCCCCAAATGCACAACAGAAAAGACCATCATTCCCTGGAATGTGGAGGTATGAAGATATGAAATCTAGAGCTAAAGGGGCAGGAAGGATAGTACTGAATGGAAACTGAAGATAAAAGCAACAAGGGGAAGCAGAGCCAAGAAATGGTGCCTGGACACATTTGATCCCTGAATCAAAATATACCTGAATTTTTTTTCTAATTAAAAATGTTTGTTTGTTTGTTTGTTTATTTATTTTGAGAGAGAAAGAGAGAGAGGAGAGATAATGGGGTAAGAGGCAGAGAGAGAGGGAGAAAAAGAATCGCTAACAGGCTCCACACTGTCAACACAGAGATCTAAGTGGGGCTCAATCTCACCAACCATGAGATCATAACCTGGGCCAAAACCAAGAGATGGACGTTTAATGGACTGAGCCACCCGGGCGCTCCTAAATATACCTAAATTTTTTAGTCACGTGTGCCTGTTTTAGGTTACTTTTCTGTCACTTGCAACATAAGGAACCCTAACCCTGCTGGCTAGAACCTTATACTGGGGTATAGTCTTTGAGACTTTAAGCACCGTTTTTATTGAGTAAGTTCTACCAAAACTATTTGTCAAGGTGTAGTCTCACAACAATTTTCCACCTGAACAAAACCTTAAGATAAATTCCATCTGTTTTATGGCTAAAGCTTTCCCTTTAAAACTATTATCTTCTAACACATACTCCAACATTACTTTCATAAGAAATATATTATCTGATTTTTGACAGAAATTCAGCTCCGCACACTCAATTTCCACGTTCTATAAACTCTGAAGAACTGAGAAATTGAAGAAATCTTCAACGCTTTTGAAAGATTGCTAGAGCAAAATTACAGGGGAAAGCATATTACTCAGGAATTTCTTTTTCCTGGCATTTTGCTTCCTGATTTTAGCATTTTACGTATGTTTCTGGAATATCTACGGCATGATCTAGCTAGCCAATATTCCTAAATAATTCCAATTATTTAATTAAATTGATTAAAACAAATTGGTTATGGGGCACTTGGGTGGCTCAGTTGGTCAAGGGTCCAACCTCAGCTCAGGTCATGATCTTGCGGCTAGTGGGTTTGAGCCCCGCGGTGGGCTCCGTACTGCCGTCTCAGAGCCTGGAGCCTGCTTGATTCTGTATCTCCCTCTCTCCCTGCCCCTCACCAGCTTGCGCTCTCTTTCTCTCAAAAATAAATAAATGCTAAAAAAAAAAAAATTTTTTTTTAAATCAGTTACCTAATTCAATCTAATTATGACCCAAAAAATCCACAGAATTTACACTGATCTATCCGTTTAAAGATATAACTTCATTTCTGAGAACTGAAAAAAAATTATAACTTACCTCAATTGTTTCGCATAGTTCTGTTCAATTTCTATCCTCTCTTTAACAAATTTGGCATATCTTTCCAAGAAGTCAATTCCCCATTGTGTATGCTTGTCTAAGCTGTCGAACTGATCCTAGAAAGGGAAGGTAAAAACACATTGAAAAGTCTAAAATTTTATCCACAAATATTTTAACCAGCTTCTGATATTTATTCAGAGAGGCTTCTCTGTTGGTCTCCACTCACCTCATCCTTTAAGATCTACATAGAAGTAGGTTACAAATGCTAAATTTCTTAGAATGCTAAATTTCTTAGCATAAATCACAGAGCTTTATGTCTGAATGCCTTTACACATGTGGTTTCCTCTGGATGCAACACTCTCCCCTGGTCACCTTTTTTACAATTTACTCTTATTCCTCCTCTGAGATTTAGTTCAGGCACCATGGCTTCCAGAAAATGGCCCTAAACTCTCAGACTGGGGTATATTGATCTAGGGGTCCCCAAGGCTCCCCTAAAAATTACTCTCTTTTAAAAGTTATTTAAATTCCAGCTAGTTAACACACAATGTAATTATTAGTTTCAGGTAGACAATAGTCATTTAACTCTTCCATGCATCACATGGTTCTCTTCACAAGTGCATTCCTTAGTCATCTATTTCACCCATTCTCCCCGCCCTCCCCCCCACTTCCCTTCTGATAACTAACAGTTTGTTCTCTATAGTTAAAAATCTGGGTTTGCCTCTCTTCTTTCCCCATTGCTTGTTTGTTTTGCTTCTTAAATTCCACATGAGTGAATTATATGGTATTTTTCTCTGACTTATTTCACTTAGAATAATACTCTATATCTCCATTCATGTCATTGCAAATGGCAAGATTTTTCTTTTTTATAGCTTCTTTATATAGATGTATATATGTATTCTTTATATATATGTATATATACATATATACATACACACACACACACACACACACACACACCTTCTTTATCCATTTATCAATCAGTGGACAGGGGCTGTTTCCATAATTTGGCTATTGTAGATAATGCTGCTATAAACTTTGGGGTGCGTGTATCCCTTTGAATTAGTACTTTTGTATTCTTTGGGTAAATACCAGTAGTGTGATTGCTGCATCAGAGGGTAGTTCTATTTTTAGTTTTTTGAAGAACCTCCATACTGTTTTCCAGAGGGGCTGCACCAGTTTGCATTCCCACCAACGGTGCAAGAGGGTTCCAGGTTCCCTTTTCTCCATATCCTCGACAACACCTGTTTCCTGTGTTGTTTTTAACCATTCTGACAGGCTGGAGGTGACTACAGCTCTGATTTGCATTCCCTGATGATCAGGGAGGTTGAGCATCTTTTCATGTCTGCTGGCCATCTGTTATGTCTTCTTTGGAAAATGTCTGTTCAGGTCCTCTGCCCATTTTTAATCTGATTATTTGGTTTTTTTGGTTTTGTATTGTGTAAGTTCTTTTTAATATATTTTGGACATTAACCCCTTATCAGATAGATATATCATTTGCAAATATCTTCTCCTATTCCATAGGTTGCCTTTTAGTTTTGTTTATTATTTCCTTTGTTGAGCAGAAGCTTAAAAATTACTATCTTATTCACTTGCCATACTTTGGAGGTCAAGAACCATGTATTATTCATCTCGAAACTCCCAAGGCATAATAAGCACCCTGCCTGGCACCATAGCAAGCACTCAAAGAAGCTAAACAAAATCAAATACACCTGGTAAATTCTGCATTTACCATACGTTTGACCTTGGGCAGTTACCAAGGCTCTCTGAACTTTTTCCATCTTAAAATGGGAATCCCATCACACACCTCAATAGGGTTATGATGATGTCATTAAGTGTTCTACAATGCAGTAAACATGATACCAACACATCACAAAGTTATGTTATCCTGCAGAGCTCTTTCAATCCTCAAATATTCCTTTCTACCTCTTGTCTAAGAAATCATCATTTCCTATCCTTCAAATTGACTCCAATCTCCAAATTGACTAAAAACTTGGTGTTTTCTCCCTCTCCCATATCAAAAACCTATGTTGATAAAATAGTCAAAAATCATCCCTTTTTGTATCTCTAATAGTTCTTCTTTTTCTAAATCACCCATTGTTTAATCAGATTCGTTATTTACAAATGAATCATCTCCAAGTCTTCGCCCTTTATCCCTTTCCCAACTTAAATCATTTTAAATTCTACTTGTAAAGGTAAATTCTATCTAAACAGCAGAGGCAGAATTCATCTGGCTATCACAGTTTGGTATTACTACTCTATTTCTATTCTTTCATACAACTCTTACATTATCATGTGGCTTCCAAAGTAGACTTGGAAGCAGCAAAACAATGCACTAATTGGAGTATTAGTATTTCCTATTATAAATTGAATTCTCTTTCAAACTGAGTAACTCTCAACAAAAAACATCCCCCCCTAAAGGAACAGTCTGAAGCTAAAACAATCACCCTTCATTTTTCCAAAATGCTTCAAAGGCTTCTTCCCACCATCATCTTCATCAAATTTTACATTACACTTATTTTTCTTCTAGATAAAATCTTTAATTTTTTAAAATTACAAACCCCTATTAGTAAAAAATGTGAATATCTGTATCATATGTAACTTTGTAAATTATATACACTATACTATTAAATTACATAATTGTGAAATGCACAAAAATAGAAATTTTAAAAAGAAGTTTAAATGAAATAAATGTTAGTTTTAAATAATTTTTTAACTTATTTAACAAAAGCCTTTGGGCCATTACTTTTTAAAAATATGAACAATTTTAGTGAGAGCAATGAATTAAATATGCTTCATTATTTCTAAAATCTTGGTATAATACTTAATAGCAAATAAATCAAAAAGCCTTGGTTCCAAACTGTGAACACTTAAGGTTTAGTGATTGTCAGAGTTGGGGAAACAAAAAACATCCCACAAAGATATAAAGTTCTAAATGGAAAAAATTCATTATTGACTATACTTCCCAATTCCTTCTTAAACCTCATTTACCTATATGCAAAGGCTTGTGTTAAAATCTGGCTAATAAAGGTCCTTGATGTTAGTCTGTTATTTTTAAAAACTAATCAGGAAACACCGCATGTTTATATTTTTAACAAATAGGTTCAAACTCCACTGAAACTGTGATATGATTTTGTGTGTCAATTTGGCTAGGCCACATTGCCCATATATGTGATCCAATATTATCCTGGGTGTTTCTGTGAAGGCATTTTTAGATGAGATAAATATTAAATTGGTAAATTTAGAATAAAACAGATTACCCTCCATAATGTGGGTGGGCCTTATCCAATCAGTTGAAAGCCTTAACAGAACAAAGACTGACCTTGCAAGATGGGATGCTGCCAGCTGACTGCCTTTGGGCTAGAACTGCAACAAGAACTCTTCCCTGGGCCTACCTTGTGCAGAATTTGGAGTTGCCAAGCCTGTAAAATCGTTGTCACAGAATTCCTTATAAACCAATCAATCTCTCTCATTTTCTCTACACACACACACACACACACACTCTCTCTCTCTCTCCCTCCCTCCCTCTCTCCCCACGCACCCCCCCCCCCCCCCCGCTTGGTACTGTTTCTCTGGAGAACCCAGACTAATACCCTGACTTTAAAACAAGAAATTTCTGTTTCCAACTGTTTTAAGGTACAGATATAGTATTTGCAGACACACAAAATTATACAATGATGGAAGCATTTCCAAACATTCAGCATCAAAATGCTTTCTCCACAGCTCACATTTCTTTGGAAAAGTAGTCATTTACTATTAAAATTTTCCTTTTATCTTGAAGGAACAGATTAAATTTTCTCAAAAATACGTGCTAACAAAGCATACTACTAATGGTCACTTATTAAAGAAATGGTCAACAAATTTGAAACAGCCCGGAGATGAAACAAACCTGCATGAAACAACAACCTTCAATGGTCCCTTCCATTTCATTTGGAAATACTGTAAAAAGTCTGTATCTATTGTATGATAAGGGCATTATTTTCATAAAATTGACAATAAAAATATGTTATAATATTCTGTGGTGTTCTGGCTTCACCTTTTTTTGCTTACCGATAAATAATGAAGTGAATAAATTGCAATCATATCCTAATTTCCTTTTTAAAATTCCATTCAATGCACTGCAGTATCACCAGTTATACAATTCCTTCATAAAACACTGTTCAAATAATTTACCATTGAGTATAAATCTTCAACATAGCTCTCCTTTAGTGGTTCACAAAAAAGTAGTTCTAAACACACTTTATTCCTGAAACAATCTTAAAACACTATGTGCTGAGATACCATAATCAAACTGCATAAGCACGCTTTTAGCATATAACTTTTCCTAAAATATTTCTAACAGTATGAGACCATTAGTTTGTCACCATGTTATTTTATACATACTATATCACTATTTTTACCACAAAAAGAAGAGCAAGTGTATTTCTAAAAGTATGCTTTCACCATTAAGTGTGAAATCTGAGAGGATTCCAGCACACTCATGTGCATAGTAGCATTATTCACAATAACCAAAAGATGACAACAACCCACGTGTCCATCAACAGATGAATGAATACACACTATGGTATATACATACAATATTATTCAGCCTTTAAAAGGATATTTTGATACATACTACAATCTGGATGAACCTTGAAGACATTACTCTAAGTGAAATAATCCAGTCAGAACAAATACTGTGATTCCATTTGTATTAAGTCCCTAGAGTACTCAAACACATAGACACAGGAAGTAGAAATGTGGTTCCTAGGGGCTGAGGGGAGAATGGGGAATTACTGTTTAATAGGTAGAGTTTCTTTGGAAAGATAAAAAAGTTCTAGAGATGTGGGAATGCAAGCTGGTGCAGCCACTCTAGAAAACAGTATGGAGGTTCCTCAAAAAACTAAAAATAGAACTAGCCTACGCCCCAGCAATTGCACTACTAGGCATTTATCCACAGGATACAGGTGTGATGTTTCGAAGGGACACATGCACCCCCATGTTTATAGCAGCACTATCAACAGTAGCCAAAGTATAGAAAGAGCCCAAATGTCCATCGATGGATGAATGGATAAAAAAGATGTGGTATATATACACATACACAACACACACACACACACACACACACACACATATATATAATGGAGTATTACTCAGCAATCAAAAAGAATGAAATCTTGCCATTTGCAACTACGTGAAGGGAACCTGGAGGGTATTATGCTAAGTGAAATTAGTCAGACAAAGACAAATATCATGACTTCACTCATATGAGAACCTTAAGAGACAAAACACATGAACATAAGGGAAGGGAAGCAAAAATAATATAAATACAGGGAGGGGGACAAAACAGAAGAGACTCATAAATATGGAGAACAAACTGAGGGTTACAGGAGGGGTTGTGGGAGGGGGGATGGGCTAAATGGGTAAGGGGCACAGAATCTACTCCTGAAATCATTGTTGCACTATATGCTAATTTGGATGTAAATTTAAAAAAATAAAAAATAAAATAAAAAAGATTCAGGGAGCACTATTTTCAGAATGGGTAATTAAGAAAAAAAAAGTTCTAGAGATAGATGGTGGTGATGACTGCACAACACCATGAATGTACTTAATTTCAATAAATTGTACAGTTAAATGGTAAATGTACTTATACCACAATAAAAGGAAGGAGCTTCCCAACACTTATCAGTAAATTCAGTGAAATTTAGTATATTCTTGATCATGTGACTTTAAATAGCACTAAAAAACTGCACAGGTCACCATCTGGATTCTTATTTTTCAAACTCTTGCTTATTCTGATGGTTTCATATTATTATCTGATTATTCTAAGACTCAAAATACATTCAGGGCAAGCTCATTACTAACAGTAACAGATCTGTGGCCAGATTTCAAATAATTTTCTCACGGAAAACCATTCTAGTCGATCATGATAATGGCCATTGTATCTTTTTTCTTTCTTTTCTTTTTTCTTTTTTAACATTTATTTATTTTTGAGACCCATAGAGACAACACGAGCAGGGGAGGGGCAGAAGAGAGAAGGAGACACAGAATCCAAAGCAGGCTCCAGGCTCTGAGCTGTCAGCACAGAGCCCGATACGGGGCTCGAACCCATGGACCATGAGAAGTCAGACCCTTAACCGACTAAGTCATGCAGGTGCCCAGATTATTTAAATATTCAAAAATATCACGGGACAACTGTACAAGCAGAAAACATCAGAGAAGCCAAATAATTGAGTTAATTATATTTTAACTAAGATTTTCATATACCTATTAAGCAAAGAGATCCCAAATAAAGGCCAACTAGGAAATATACCAATCAGCATTAAAAAGCAGGCTAAAGGCAAGATACACGTTTGACTAAAATTGAAACAAAGTTCTCTGTTTTTTAACCACTTTGGGGGAAAAAATATGAATTGAAAAAAAAGTACCTCTGAAAGACAAAAGTCTTAACATAGAAAATTTTAAATCCTATTACATTATATACCCATATTGTACATGATTTGTTGCCTCAGTCAATCAACGAGTTAAAAATAAGAATTTATGGGGCGCCTGGGTGGCTCGGTCGGTTAAGCGGCCGACTTCGGCTCAGGTCATGATCTCGCGGTCCATGAGTTCAAGCCCCGCGTCAGGCTCTGTGCTGACAGCTCAGAGCCTGGAGCCTGTTTCTGATTCTGTGTCTCCCTCTCTCTGACCCTCCCCCGTTCATGCTCTGTCTCTGTCTCAAAAATAAATAAACGTTAAAAAAAAAATTAAAAAAAAAATAAGAATTTATGTCAAATATAGATTTAATATTATGACCTTTAAAATGCAGACAAAACAGTTTTTTATTTTTAAGATAAAATTTATTAAATCCATTGAATAACATTATCTTGGTTTTCAACTAGACATGTTAATTACATTAAGAATCAGTATGATAAACTCCAAACATTTAAAAATGAGTGATTTAAATTTTGAAAAGAAGTGAGCAGAGAAACTAATTTAGCAATATTCATATAAAGAATAAAAAGGCAAAGTAAATAGCAAGAGATCCAAACAAGATTCATGGTTGAAATGTTAATATATTCAGTGAACAAATGTTCATTTTAAATTCTTGTGATTTTACCAGACATTTTACTTTTTCTCTAAGCAGAACTCAACAAAAACATCAATTCCAAACCGCAAAATAACTTCACCACAAAGTTGTCTCATTACTCTGAATCCAAGAGACATGAGAAAAAAGTACAAGTTCATTTATCATTTTTATATGACAGTTTCCAATCATTTGAATCACTTCATTTGTTAACAATGATTTGAGTATTTTTATGGGATTCAATGACTTAAATGTTAAAAACCAGGTGCTGATAACAAAATTAACCTCATCACACAGCCTAGCACATACAAGGCACTTACTTGCTGATTGAATAACCATTCTATTTGCATAGCACTTTTTTTTTTAATTTACATCCAAATTAGTTAGCATATAGTGCAACAATGATTTTAGGAGTAGATTCCTCAGTACCCCTTACCCATTTAGCCCATCCCCCTCCCACACCCCCTCCAGTAACCCTCTGTTCTCCATATTTATGAGTCTCTTCTGTTTTGTCCCCCTCCCTGTATTTATATTATTTTTGCTTCCCTTCCCTTATGTTCATATGTTTTGTCTCTTAAAGTCCTCATATGAGTGAAGTCATGATATTTGTCTTTGTCTGACTTATTTCATTTAGCATAATACCCTCCAGGTTCCATCCACGTAGTTGCAAATGGCAAGATTTCATTCTTTTTGATTGCTGAGTAATAATGCATTGTGTGTGTGTGTGTGTGTGTGTGTGTGTGTGTGTGTGTGTATACACACACACACACAACGTCTTCTTCATCCATTCACCCATCGATGGACATTTGGGCTCTTTCTATACTTTGGCTACTGTTGATAGTGCTGCTATAAACATGGGGGTGCATGTGTCCCTTTGAAACAGCACACCTGTATCCCTTGGATAAATGCCTAGTAGTGCAATTGCTGGGGCGTAGGCTAGTTCTATTTTTAGTTTTTTGAGGAACCTCCATACTGTTTTCCAGAGTGGCTGCACCAGCTTGCATTCCCACCAACAATGCAAAGGAGATCCTCTTAGTATCCTCGCCAACATCTGTTGTTGCCTGAGTTGTTCATGTTAGCCATTCTCACAGGTGTAAGGTGGTATCTCATTGTGGTTTTGATTTGTATTTCCCTGATGATGAGTGAAGTTGAGCATTTTTTCATGTGTCGGTTGGCCATCTGGTGCATAGCACTTTTGAATTTACAAAGTGTTTTCACATGTATTACCCAATATCACCTTCAAAACCCTCTTGGACAAGACATTTTATAAACGAGGAAACCAAGTTTCTGACTCCAGACCTCATTTTCTTTCTACTACAACACACCATTGTTTGGTAAGTTTAGTAATTAATGTTTATTAGTAAATAATGGTCCCAGACCCTTGGTTTTACAAGTATGGAAGCTGATGCCCAGAATTGCTTAAGTAATGTGCCTCATAGCTGGCTAGCAACAAAAATGGGATGGGACTAGAAAGATTATCTTCTAAAATCTTTGCCAGTTTTATATTCTTAAAAGCCAAATGAGTAACTATTGTGAATACTGTTACTAAAAATGATGCATTTCTTTCATCAGGAAAGAAATAGATGGTTTGAAAAAAATTCTGGGTCACTGGGAAGCTTTGACGAAAGGAACAAATGAAAAAACCTCAAAGTTAGAAACTGCCTAACACAAACACACATGAATGCTTAAACTCTTTACAAGATTCCTGGTAAGTTGTTCAGTGTTTCTGAGCAGCATACCCGTTAGTGATCAGAACAACTCCAGAAGCATGAGAGAAGACAGACATTAAGAATTCTTTTCACTAACACAAAATGAAGTACAAAACTTTTAAATCAAATATAAGAATCAATCATAAAGCCTTATGTGTTCACAGCTAACACCCTCTAATCACTTTAGTTTCAAAGCCTGAGATCACATTTCTCCCCAGTCCATGCCAGCAGATACCTCAGGACTATATAGTGGAACATGTCAGGATATGCTCAAGTCAAACTAAAGAAATAGAATCAAGGAGTATTTTGAAACCACCTATGGATTACAAATAAATGTTAAGTTATCAAAACAGGCAACTTATCCTCACTCCCCCATTCTCTCTACCTTTAGCATTGCTCTTATTTCTATGGATTTACTCTACATTATTAGCAGAGTCTAACTCATTCCATTTCCTTGCCTCCATTAACCCCTTAATTCCTTTTCCAACATATTCATTCTTACCAAAGCTTCTGTGAAATGTTCTCTCCCCCATCAGTGGTATGCCCTAATTAAATGTTATCTCATATTTAAATTCAAGAAAGCTATTATTTTCTGTTTTCTTAGGTACTGTTTTTTAATTCTGTAAAATGTTCAAAGTTATTTCACCTTATTCATTTGGGAACACACACACACACACACACACACACACACACACACACACATTCTAAATTAAAGCTGGCACCAAAGCCAACTAAATGTCCACACTATTCAGCATAAATCAAATGAATTATATGTTGCTCCAAGGTTCTACTGCATACTGGTAAGTGTGGTAATAAATAATAAATTTACTCAGTTATCTTACTTTTACCTTTAATGTAATTTAATTAAAAATAAGTATTTTATGTATAACAAAATGTTATAATTATTTTAGAAGTCACCATTTTATATTCAATCCTTGTTTTTCTAATTACTTTGACATAGCCTTGCATCCAAATGAAGTCCCAATAAAGTACTTTTGGTAAAGCACCAAGGGTCACAACTATTTAAAAAAAGACTTTCTTTACTAAAAAGCAGAATAATGACTCTGTTGTCCTAGTTTGGGCTTAGTCTATGGCTCTGATTCTCTGCCAAAGTTTCTCCAGCACTTATGAATACCAAAGTACTAGCAGAAACATTTTTAAGATCTAACACAACTGACTTTTCTCATTCTTGGATTCATATGGAACTGGAAATGTTTTTTAAGTCTCATGGAGCTAAAAAGAAAAAAAAAAATCAATTCATAATTTAGAGTCAACAACGTCTACCCCCAAAGCAAACTGAGGAATATTTTAAGTTTAAAATAAACAACTTAATTATTTGAATTTGTTTCCTTGTAGTTTTATCTGTTCTTTAAAAAACAGATGCAAACTTGTGTATTTGGAAAACTTACCTGTTATCTTTTCATTTTTAGTTAAAAAACTTTAATTTTAAATTAAGCTTTTAGTGACTTCAAAATCTATCCAGTTAATTCTTCTAATACCCTACTGCTTATTTTCTTACTTCTCTTCCCATGACTTTCTCTTCTACTCTATCTCAGCAACTCATTCCAATGATCATTTCCATTATCATTAGCAGCAAGTACAGTATCTCCTACTCCCAATAAATTGGGAGTCTCTCATTCTCAGATGGCTAACCCTATCTGCCAAACTCACAAACTCCAGTACCCCAAGACCAGTACCTTTTTTTTTTTAATGTTTGTTTATTTTTAAGAGAGACAGAGAGAGGAGGAGCAGAGAGAGAGGGAGACAGACAATCCTAAACAGGCTCCACACTGTCAGTTCAGAATCAGACACAGGGTTCGATCTCACAAATCATGGGATCGTGATCTGAGATGAAATCAAGAGCTGGACACTTAACTAGCTAAGCAGCCACCATGAGCCCAACTTTTTTTTTTTTTTTTTTTTAAAGTAAGCTCTATGCCCAACACGAGGCTTGAACTCATGACCCAAAGATCAAGACTTGCATGCTCTACCAATTGAGCCACCCAGGCCCTCCAAGGCCACTAATGTCTTGACCCCATAGATAGAACTTTAATCCATTGATCCTGACACATTATTTCTATCACTCATGCCCCTCCTTTTTCGACACAGCTTGGATTCCATAAGCCATCACTGTATTCACTCCATGCCAACAGCTTCAGCTGTCTTTGCCCTCTCCTGCTTTGTTCAACTTCAACCCTAGTTTCATATTTAACTCTTCACCAATCCTCATGCTGGTGAAAAAAGGTGGGGTGGGTAGGAAGGATGGACAGATGAACCACCAAACCAACTACACTGACTGGTCATACTTTGAAATTTGTGCTTATTAACCCAAAAGGCTTTAAACTACTTAGCCCAAACCCATTCACCACCCCATTATCCTAGCCAACTAACTTATACCTTCTTACAGTTTAAATTTACACCACCTCCTATCCATCTCACTCTCAGCCAATACCTTGCTTCCTACCTCACCAAAAGAGACACAATCAGAAGATAATTCCTCATTCTACAACTCTATTTTTACCACAAACACCTATGTGCTTTTATTCTGCCTTCCTGCTTATTACTTTGGATACACCATTCACACCATTAGTGCTTCTGCCTACCCAAAGAACCAGTACAATTACAAGTTTAGTTGTTAAAATGTTTAAGATTCTGAGCCTGCATATGCTTGATGCATTCCATGAAAAGCAAGAAGCTGAATAAGCAAGCTACAGCTGAATGAGCAGAGGGAAGAACTGAAGTTAGAATGGAAAGCATATGAGGGTCAGAATGCAGATTATCTTCCACCATAAGGGCCTTGGCTTTAACACTGATTGAGATGAAAACACACTGGAAGGTCCTGAGCATTAGCCTGACATGACCTGACTCAGGTTATTAAAGAGATCACTCTTCAATATTGATTTAAAAAAAAAAAAAAAAGATTCATGGGGTACCTGGTGGCTCAGTCAGTTAAGCATCTGACTCCTGATTTTGGCTCAGGTCATGATCCCAGGGTCAGGGGATCAAGCCCCATGTTGGGCTCCATGCTGGGCGTGGAGCCTGCCTGAGATTCTCTCTCTTTTTCCATCTGCCCCTCTCCCGAACTCACACTCTAAAAAATAATTTTTTTAACTTTTAATAATAATAAAAACATGACTCTGGACAAAGGAGACTTTTGGGGAAGGCTGCTGCAATAATCCAGATCATAGCTCAGGTTAGCTTGGCACAAGGTAGAAGGAGGAGAGTAATGAAAAGTGGTAAGATTTTGGATATATTCTGAAGGTGGTGCCAACAAAATTTTCTGATGTTTTCAGTGTGGACTATGAAAGGAGAGACATCAATTTTGAGCACTGTGAACTAGAAAGATAAATCTGCTTTGAACTAAACTGGGGTAATTAAGTGAACAAGTCTAGTCAAGGAGAAAAGACAAAAGTTTTGGTTTTAGATAGTTAAGTTTGTGATATCCTTAGATATCCAAGATATGTTGAATAGGCAGTTAAATACATATGTCTGGAATTAAACAGAAGTGGTCTCCATGAAAATGTATGTTAAGACATGATCCTGAATGCAATTTCAATTCAGCTCTACTGCACACCAACGCTTAGAAGTTAGGGAATTGAGAAGGAACCAGCAAAGGACATTGAAGAGGGACCAGTGAGGTACAAATAAAACCAGAAAGTGTGGCATCTTGAAAGCCAAAGGAATAATGTATTATTTAAAGGAGAAGGAAGTGATCCACTTGTCAAATGCTACTAAAAGTAAGAAGACTAAATAAAAACGGACCACTGAATGGAGCATTATGAAAATCACTGACAACCTTAACAAGAACAGTTTTGTTACAGTAGTGAAGGCAAAACCCTGACTAAAGTGAGTTCAGTGAGGATGAGGAAGAAAGAAATTAGAGGCAATGAATAAAGACACCACTTTCAAGGAATTCTGGTTTTTTTTTTAATTTTTTTTTACATTTATTTATTTTTTAGAGACAGAGAAACAGCACAAGTGGGCAGAGAAGAGAATGAGACACAGAATCTGAAGCAGGTAGGGTACAGGGAGAGAACAAGACACAGAATCCAAAGGAGGTTTCAGGCTCTGAGCTGTCAACACAGAGCCCGACGCAGGGCTAGAACTTACAAGCTGTGAGATCATGACCTGAGCTGACTTCGGATGCCTAACCAACTGAGCCACCCAGGCACTCCAAGGAATTCTGCTTTAAAGAGAAGAGATATGGGATGATAACTAAAAAGAGAAGTAGGATCAAGTGTGGGTGGTTTTTAGGTGGAAGAAACAGTATGATTATATGCTAATAGAAATGATACAAAAGAAAGGAAAACACTAATAAGGTAGACGAAAGGGAAGAACTGGACCAGTGAGCACTAAGCAGGTAAGAGGAGAGGTATACATAATTGGTGGGGCTGACCTTTGCCTAAGACAACGAACAGTTCAAGTTATAACAGGAGAGAAGGCGAGTAAATTGGCACAGGTTTAGAAAGTTTGGCAGACGTGGTGGTAATAGCTTCTGAAGAATTCTATGGTGATTACTTCTATTCTTTTCACTAAAACTGAAGCAAGGTCATTAGTTGAGAATACAGATATAGGAGGTATTAGAGATCTGAGGGGGAAGAAGAGTCCCTCTCCCATTTTTGCATTCATAATTTACATCAATAGGCATCACATATATGATAAGACAAAAATATAATTCTTCAAATTCTCCAAATTATGGTTTATAAATGAATACACAAGAGTACCTAATTAATAGAGCCATGTCTTTTAAAAATTTTTTTTTCAACGTTTATTTATTTTTGGGACAGAGAGAGACAGAGCATGAACGGGGGAGGGGCAGAGAGAGAGAGGGAGACACAGAATCAGAAACAGGCTCCAGGCTCTGAGCCATCAGCCCAGAGCCCGACGCGGGGCTCGAACTCCCGGACCGCGAGATCGTGACCTGGCTGAAGTCGGACGCTTAACCGACTGCGCTACCCAGGCGCCCCGAGCCATGTCTTTTAAAGGCAATGATTTACCAGGCCATAAAACATTCCACACAAAAAAATAATTTATAAGATGGTAATGAGACCATGAGAATGTGCCTCTCAGATTACTAACCACAGGGAACAGAGCTGACCAGGGCCCCAACCACAGGGTTTCCCACTGGGTACTCCCACACAAAGACTACGGAAGGCAAAGATATACAGACATCTGGTTCAGGGAGACAAAGCGTTCTTCTGATGGGTGAATCTGGCTCAAGGACTACCAGACAACCTTGCCAAACTCTCCTTAGAACTTCACTCTAGCCTAAGATGCTTCTACTCAATATTCCTTCCTCCTTCACCTCCTCCATTTAGGTCATACTTGCATGGTGGTCTTAGGGCTTTTTCAGCCTTCTCTGGCTTCCCCTCCATTTCCCCTAATAGGTTATCACCCCTAATGCATTCCCATATGGGTGGCTGCTTCTCAGAGAACACAAATTGATACAGCTGAAATGTCTTCAAAGGTAACATACTTAACTTTAATCTTTGGGAACAAAATTCTTGTCCCTAAAACTCAAAAGTGTACTTTTAAATCTTGTTTCTAATGAGGCTAACAAATGCAAATTCAATGAATAAAGCAAAGCCCAAGAGGTTACACAAATTTGAATATAATGTTACTGTTTCCAGTCTTCTGCCCTGCTCTTGTTCTCAAAAAGCAGCAAACTAAAGTCCTTAAGAGAGTTAAGATTAAAAAAAAAAAAAAAATGAGCACAAGTTCATTTAGGACCTTTCTCACTTAAGTGAAATGACAATTCCATACAATTTTTCACCATCTCTACTTTTGCACTTTTGGTGATAGTACAAACTAAATAACATTTTCGAGAACTTTGTATTTTATGCAATTAAAATTTTGGGGTCTCACTTATCATATTATGACAGGGTTTTACTTAATCTGCTAAAAAGAATTTGAAGGGGCAGCCGGGTGGCTCAGTCGATTAAGCATCCAACTCCTGATTTTGGCTCAGGTCCTGATCTCATGGTTTGTGAGTTCCAGCCCCATGTTGGGCTCCGCACTCATAGCACAGAGCCTGCTTGGGATTCTCCCTCTCCCTCTCTCTGCCCCTCCTCTGCTCTCTCTCTCAAGCATGCAAACTCTCCTCCCACCAAAATAAATACTTTTAAAAAATGAAAATAAAGTTAGAGTTTTGTTTGTATGTGTATAAAGTTATCTTTCAATTTATTAAAAATAAGCTAAAACTCGGGGCGCCTGGGTAGCTCAATCAGCTAAGCATCCGACTTCGGCTCAGGTCATGATTTTGCAGTTCATAGGTTCAAGCCCTGTACCAGGTTGTCTGCTGTCAGCACAGAGCCTGCTTCGGATCCTCTGTCTCCCTCACTCTCTGCCCCTCCCCAACTTGTACTCTTTCTCTCAAAAAAAAAAATTTTTCTTAATAATAATAAAATAAGCTAAAACTCTGAAATCAAAAAAATAGACTTGGTATTCAAACTTAACTGCTCTTTTATAGAGTAGAAATAGCTACAGTGGACATACAATTCTAAATATGAAGATACAAAGAAACAAAGATATTTCTAAACACAGTACAGTGAAACCTTGATTTGTGAGCATAATTCGTTCTGGAAACAGGTTTATAATCCAGAGCATCTGTATATCAAAGTGAATTTCCCCATAAGAAATAATGGAAACCCAGATGATTTGTTCCACAGCCCCAAAATATTCATATAAAAATGATTACAATATGTAATATAATACACAAAATAATAAAGAAAATACAAAACATAAAGAAAAATAAACAAATTAACCTGCACTTAACTTTGAAAACCTTCGTGGCTGGTGTGAGAAGACAAGAGAGAGGAGGGTTATTATATAGGACAACCTTCACTATCACTAACAGATGCTGACTACAGTACAGTACTAAGGAACTCTTGTCATATACTGTATTTAATATAACTGGCAATAAGGTAACAGAGGAAAGGGTCTATATATGCAGGCAGCATGACCTAGAAAGAAGCAAAGCATTCTTAACCTTGTATGGAAAAGCAAAGGACTATCCATAGGTGCTATGAAGTGACAAAAAATACACAAGTGCCAGTTGTGGGCACCTTCCAATGTTCTAAAAAAATCACTGATTCCTGCCAAACACCACAGCCTGAGACCAAGCATCTGATCATGGGAGATGATTATCCACAAAGCCACAGTGAGAGAAAGAGAGAAGAACCACTGGCTCAGCTGTGATCATGTAATATTCGGCATCACATGCTACTCATACTGCAAGACATCGTTCATTTATCAAGTTAAAACTTATTAGAAATGTTTGCTCACCTTGCGGAACACTTGCAGAACAAGTTACCCACAATCCAAGGTTTTACTGTATTATATTGTCACTGAAGATGATTAGTTAAGTCAGCAGATATTTTAAGACATTTTTACTTCTTAAAAAATTATTATTTTCAGGGAAATACAAATCAAAACCACACTCAGGTATCACCTCACGCCAGTCAGAGTGGCCAAAATGAACAAATCAGGAGACTATAGATGCTGGCGAGGATGTGGAGAAACGGGAACCCTCTTGCACTGTTGGTGGGAATGCAAATTGGTGCAGCCGCTCTGGAAAGCAGTGTGGAGGTTCCTCAGAAAATTAAAAATAGACCTACCCTATGACCCAGCAATAGCACTGCTAGGAATTTATCCAAGGGATACAGGAGTACTGATGCATAGGGGCACTTGTACCCCAATGTTCATAGCAGCACTCTCAACAATAGCCAAATTATGGAAAGAGCCTAAATGTCCATCAACTGATGAATGGATAAAGAAATTGTGGTATATATACACAATGGAGTACTATGTGGCAATGAGAAAAAATGAAATATGGCCCTTTGTAGCAACGTGGATGGAACTGGAGAGTGTAATGCTAAGTGAAATAAGCCATACAGAGAAAGACAGATACCATATGGTTTCACTCTTATGTGGATCCTGAGAAACTTAACAGGAACCCATGGGGGAGGGGAAGGAAAAAAAAAAAAAAGAGGTTAGAGTGGGAGAGAGCCAAAGCATAAGAGACTGTTAAAAACTGAGAACAAACTGAGGGTTGATGGGGGGTGGGAGGGAGGGGAGGGTGGGTGATGGGTATTGAGGAGGGCACCTTTTGGGATGAGCACTGGGTGTTGTATGGAAACCAATTTGTCAATAAATTTCATAAAAAAATAAAAAATAAAAAAATAAAATAAAATAAAATAAAATGCTATTCAGCAAAAACAATTGGAAAAAAAAATTATTATTTTACTGATTGCTTATAATGTCATTTTTAAATTAAAATATACATAAAATTTACTTAATCATTTTCAATGCCACTTACAGTGGCATTAAGTACATTAATATTGCTGTGCAAACATCACCACTATCTATCTCCAGAGCTCTCTTCATCTTGCAAAACTGAAACTCTGTACCCATTAAACAATAACTCCCCATTCTCCCCTCCCCTCAGCCCCTGGCAACCATCATTCAACTTTCTTGTCTCTATGATTCTACTACGCTGGGAACTTTACATAAGTGGAATCATACACTATTTTGTGATTTTTGTGACTGGGTTATTTCACGTAGCATAATGTCCTCAAGCTTCTTCTATATTTTAGCATTTATCAGTATTTCATTTTTAAGCCTGAATAAATATTCCATTATACAATGTATGTATGTATCATTTTGTCTCTTCCATTCATCTGTGAATAGCCACTTGTTTTGTTTCTAACTTCTGGCTATTATGAATAATGCTGCTATAAACGAAGATGTACAAATCTCTCTTCAAGACCCTGCTTTCAATTCTTTGGGGTATATACCCAAAGATGGAAACACTGGATCATAATGGTAATTCATGCTATGGTTAATTTTTGAAAAACCACCATAATGTTTTTCACAGCAGCTGTACCATTTTACATTCCCAACAGTGTACAAAGGTTCTAATTTCTTCACATCCTGACAACACTTGTTATTTTCCTTTTTTTAAAATACAGCCATACTATTAGGTATGAAGTGGTGTCTCATACTTTTAATTTGCATTTTCTTAATGATAGTGCTGTTGAACATCTTTTCATGTGGTTATTGGCCATTTGTATACCTTCTGTGAAGAAATGTCTATACAAGTCCTTTGCTTGTTTCTGACAAGATTATTTGTTGTTGGGTAGTGGGAGTTACTTACGTATTCTGTGTATTAATCCCTAATAGATACATAATTTGCAAATGTTTTCTCTCATTCTCTAGGCTGCCTTTTCACTACATTAATAGTGTCACTGAATGCATAAAAGTTTTAAATTTCAATGAAGTCCGAAATTTATCTGTTCTCCCTTTTGTTGTCTGTGCTTTTGGCATCATGCCCAAGAAGTCGCTGCTAAATCTAATGTCATGAAATTCTTCCCCCATGTTTTCTTCTAAGAGTTTTTATAATTTTAGCTTTTACATTTAGGTATTTTATTTATTGTTCATTTTGAGTTAATTTTTGTCCATGTTGTAGGGTAAAGGTTTATTTTCATTCTTTTGCATGTAGATATCCTATTTTCCAGCACAATTAGTTGAAAAGATCACAGTGAATAGCCCTGGCACCTTTCTTGAAAATCATTTGATCATATATATGAGGGTTTATTCTGGGCTTTCTATTCTATCCTATTGGTCTTTATTCCACTACCATACTGTAACTTTGTACTAAGTTTAGCATCAAGAAGAGGGAGCCCTCCGACCTTCCCCCCCCCCCCAAGATTATTTTGGCTATTCAAAGTCCCTTGAGACCCATATGAATTTTAAAACTGATTTTTCTGTTCTGCAAAAAAAAAAAGTTCACTGGGATTTTGACAGAGATTGGATTTAATCTGTAGATCAGTTTGGGTAGTATTGACATCTTTCCAATCCATATATATGGATGTCTTTTCATTTATTTATATTCTCTCTGACTTCTTTCTGCAGTGCAGGGGACAAGTCTTTCACCCTCTTGGTTGTTTATTCACATGTATTTTATTCTTTTTGATGCCATTATAAATGTTTTCTTAATTTCCCTTCAAATTGTTCATTGTTAGTGAATAGAAACCCAACTGATTTTTGCCTGTTGACTTTGTACCCTGCCATATTGCTGAATTTGTATTAGTTCTAAAAGTTTTTGTGGAATATTTAGTGTTTCTTACCTTTAAGATCATGTCACCTGTGAACAGAGATAATTTTACTTCTTCCTTTCAGAGGTGGATATCTTTTATTTGTTTTCTTGCAAAACTGCTGACTAGAACTCCCAATACTATGCTGAATAGATACAGGAAAAGCGGGCATCTTTGTGTTGTTCCTGATCTTAGAGGAAAAGCTTTCAATCTCTCACCACTAAGTATGAGGTTAGTTATGTGTAAGCAGATAAATTTTAAATTGGGTTCTGAAAGATATGGACACCTAGAAGCAATAAAGGAATGCATTCCAAGAGGACTACATAATCAAAATCAGGAAAAGAGAAAGTAATTTTTCAAAACTTTTGTTAAAATAAACCGAGATCACAAAGGAAAATAATACATAAGTGCACAATGTTCATTATCCAAGAAAGAGAAGTGGCTACCAAAAGTATGTTACTGTCCAAATTCTATCTTTGTCAACTAAATCAATCATATGATCCACAAGATACAGAAATCTTGTGTGTTGCCAATCTACAAATTCTATCAAACAAGATGGATTACTAATTGGTGATAAAACCTGTGGGATGCAAAAGCATGAACTCTTATTATTAGTGAAAACCCTTCTAAGTTCACTCTAGAGACTTTTTAAAAAGTGACCAGAGGGGCGCCTGGGTGGCGCAGTCGGTTAAGCGTCCGACTTCAGCCAGGTCACGATCTCGCGGTCCGTGAGTTCGAGCCCCGCGTCGGGCTCTGGGCTGATGGCTCAGAGCCTGGAGCCTGTTTCCGATTCTGTGTCTCCCTCTCTCTCTGCCCCTCCCCCGTTCATGCTCTGTCTCTCTCTGTCCCAAAAATAAATAAACGTTAAAAAAAAAAAAAAAATTAAAAAAAAAAAAAAGTGACCAGATTTTAAACACAACAAACCCAATGGATATAACAGATATAGTTAAAACATTCCATCCCAAAACAGTAGAACATACATTCTTTTCAACTGCACATGAAACATTCTCCAAAAGAGATCATGTATTAGGTCACAAAACAAGTATCAGCAAATTCAAAATGACCAAAGTCATACCATGCATCTTTTCTGAACTCAATCAACCATAAGAAAAAAATCTGAAAAGAACACAAATACAGGGAGGTTGAATAACATGCTACTAAACAATTAATGGGTCAACCAAGTATCAAAGAAGAAATAAAAAAATACACAAACAAATGAAAATGAAAACACAATGTTACAAAAGTTTGGGGATGCATCACAAGCTTCTAAGAGGGAAGTTTACAGCAATACAGGCCTACCTCAAGAAGTGAGAAAAATCTCAAATAAATAACCTAAACTTCCACATAAAGGATTTAGACAAGAAAAACAAACAAAACCCAAACCCAGAAGGAAGGAAATAAAGATGAGAATAGAAATGATACAGAAACTATGGGGCGCCTGGGTGGCTCAGTCGGTTAAGCGTCCGACTTCGACTCAGGTCACGATTTCACGGTCTGTGAGTTCGAGCCCTGCGTCGGGCTCTGGGCTGCTCAGCGCCTGGAGCCTGCTTCTGATTCTGTGTCTCCCTCTCTCTCTGCCCCTCCCCCGTTCATGCTCTGTCTCTCTAGGTCTCAAAAAATAAACGTTAAAAAAAAAAAAAAGAAAGAAATGATACAGAAACTAAAAAAACAAACAGACCAAAGGAGCTGGTTCTTTGAAAAGATCAACAAAATTGATAAACCTTTCAGGGGGAAAAAAAAACAAACAGGTCTCAAATACACAACATGAAATCAGAAATGAAACAGGAGAAATAATCAACAGAGAAATACAAAGGATTATATGAAAATACAATGAAAAATTATATGCCAACAAGTTGAACAAGCTAGAAAAACTGGATAAATTCGTAGCAACACATAACCTCCCAAAAACAAATAAGGAAGAAACAGAAAATTTGAACAGACCAATTACCAGCAATGAAATTATATTAGTACTCAAAAAACTCCCCACAAACAAAAGTCCAGGACCAGATGGCATCACGAATGAATTCTACCAAACACTTAAAGAAGAGTTAATACCTGTTCTTCTCAAACTATTCCAAAAAATAGAAGGAAACCTTCCAAATTCATATCAGATAAAGGGTTAGTATCCAAAGTAAGTAAAGAGCTTACTGAACTCAACACCCGAAAAACAATCCAGTGAATAAACGGGCAGAATAGATGAATAGATATTTTTCCAAAGATATCCAAATGGCTAACAGGTACATGAAAAGATGCTCAACATCATTCATCATCAGGTAAATAGAAATCAAAACTACACTGAGCTACCACCTCACACCAGTCAGAGTGGCTAAAATTAACAACTTAGAAAACAATAGGTGTTGGCAACATGTGGAGAAAGGGAAACTCTCTCGCATTGTTAGTGGGAATGCAAACTGGTGCAGCCACTCTGGAAAACAGTGTAGAGGTTCCTCAAAAAATTAAAGATAGAAATTAAGATACAACCTGGCAATAGCACTACTAGGAATTTATCCAAAAGATACAGGAGTGCTGATTCATAGGGGCACATGTACCCCAATGTTTACAGCAGTGCTATCAATAGCCAAATTATGCGAAGAGCCCAAATGTCCATCAACTAATGAATGGATAAAGAAGATGTGGTATACATATACAATGGAATACTACTCCGCAATGAAAAAGAATGAAATCTTGCCATTTGCAGCAACATGGATGGAACTAGAGGGTATTATGCTAAGTGAAATAAGGCAGTCAGAGAAAGACAGATATCGTGTTTTCATTCATACGTGCAAGCTGAGAAACTTAATAGAAGACCATGGGGGAAGGGAAAGAAAAAAAAAGTTACGGAGAGGGAGGCAAACCATAAGAGACTTTTAAACACAGAGAACAAACTGAGGGTGGAAGGGGGTGGAGGGGACAAGGGGGCAGGGAAAATGGGCGATGGGCATTGAGGTAGGCACTTGTTGGGATGAGCACCAGGTGTTTTATGTAAGTGATGAATCACGGGTATCTACTCCCAAAGCCAAGAGCACACTGTATATATATCGCATGTTAGATAACTTGACCATAATTTATATTAAAAAAAAAAAAAAAAGAGGGGGAGGTAACATTCTGAAAACAGGAATAAAGTGGGAATCTGGGGAAAACAAACAAAACAAACCCAAATTCATTCTAGGACAGCATTACCCTGATATCAAAACCAGATAAAGAAACTACAAAAAAAGAAAGCTACAGGCCAGTATCTCTGATGAACATAGATGCAAAACTCCTCAACAAAATACTAGCAAACCAGATCCACCAAATATATTAAAAAATTATTCACCACAATCAAGTACAATCTATTCCTGAGATGCAAGCGTAGTTCAATTATTTGCAAATCAATCAACATGACACATCACATCAAGATAATGGATAAAAACCATAGGATCATCTCAACAGATGCAGAAAAAACATATGACAAAGTACAACATCCATTGATGATAAAAACCTTCAACAAAGTAGATGTAGACGAAATATACCTCGGGGTGCCTGGGTGGCTCAGTCGGTTAAGCATCCGACTTCAGCTCAGGTCATGATCTCGCGGTCCCTGAGTTCAAGCCTCACGTCAGGCTCTGTGCTCACAGCTCAGAGCCTGGAGCCTGTTTCAGATTCTGTGACTCCCTCTCTCTCTGACCCTCCCCCATTCATGCTGTCTTTCCCTGTCTCAATAATAAATAAATATTTATAAAAAAAAAAAAAAAAAGGAAACAAACCTCAACATAATAAAGGCCATGTATGAGAGCGCCTGGGTGGTTCATTCAGATAAGTGTCCAACTCTTGATTTTGACTCAGGTCATGATCTTGTGGTTGTGAGATCAAACCCCATGTCAAGCTCCAAGATGAGTGTGGAGCCTGCTTAAGATACTCTCCCTCTGTTCCTCCTCCTCTTGCATGCACTCTCTCTCTCAATAAAAAAAATAATAATAATTAAAAAAAAAAAAGAAAAACCCACAGCTAACACCATATTCAATGGTGAAAGACTTTTCCCCTAAGATCAGGTACATGTCCACTCCCACCACTTTTATTCAACATAGTACTGGAAGTCCTAGCTACAGCAATTAGACAAGAAAAAGGAATAAAAGACATCCAAACTGGTAAGAAAGAAGTAAAACTGTCAACATTTGCAGATGACATGACACTGTATATAGGAAACCCTAAAGACTCCACCAAAAAACTACTAGAACTGAAAAATGAATTCATTGAAGTCACAGGATATGAAATCAATATACACAAATCCATGGCAATTTTTTAAAATTTATTTTCAGAGAGAGAGAGAAAGCATGAGTTGGGGAGGGGCAGAGAGAGAGGGCAAGATAATCTCAAGCAGGCTCCACACCATCAGTGCATAGCCCAATGCAGGGCGACCCCACAAACCATGAGATCATGAACCGAGCCGATGTTGGATGCTTAACTGAGCCACTCAGGCACCCCTGTTGCATTTCTATACACAAATAATGAAGCAGCAGAAAGAGAAATTAAAAAAACAACCCCATTTAGGGGCTCCTGGGTGGGCTCAGTCAGTTAGGCAGCCAACTTCAGCTCAGGTCATAATCTAATGGTTCATGGGTTGGAAAAACAGAGCCTAGAGCCTGCTTCAGAGTCTGTGTTTCCCTCTCTCTCTGCTCCTCCCCCACTTGTGTTCTGTCTCTCTTGGTGTCTCTCAAAAATGAATAAACATTAACAGAATTTTTTTTTAATTTAGATTTGCACCAAAAAAAATAAAATACCTAGGAATAAGCTTAACCAAGGAGGTATAAGACCTGTACTCTGAAAACTATAAGGTGCTGATCAAAGAAACTGAAGATGACACAAATGGACACTTGATGCTTTATAATAATGCATTTAATATAATAATGTTAAAATGTCTATATTACCCAAAGCAATCTACAGATTTAATGCAATCCCTATCAAAATACCAAGAGCATTTTTCACAGAACTAGAACAAATAATTCTAAAATTTGTATGGAACCACAAGACCCTGAGCAACCAAAATAGTCTTGAAAAAGAACAAAACTAAAGGTATTACAATCCCAGCTTTCAAGACATACTACAAAGCTATGGTGGTCAAAACAGTATGTACCGGCACAAAAACAGACAGCCCAGAAATATACCCACAATTCTATGGGTCAATCTTTGACAAAGGAGGCAAGAAAATGCAACAGGAAAAAGTCTCTTCAACAAATGCTGTTGGGATAACTGGACAGCTACATGCAAAAAAATGAAACTGGACCACTTTCACACAAAAACACAAACTCAAAACAGATTAAAGACCTAAATGTGAGACATAAAATGACAAAAAATCCTACAAGAGAGCACAGGCAGTAATTTCTCTGACACTGGTCATGGCAACATTTTTCTAGGTCTGCCTCCTGAGGCAAGGGAAACAAAAACAAAAATATACTATTGGGACATCAAAATAAAAAGCTTCTGGTACAGCAAAGGAAACAATCAACAAAACTAAAAGGCAACCTATGGAATAGGAAAAGATATTTGTAAATGACATATCTGACAAAGGGTTAGTATCCAATATACATAAAGAATGTATACAACACTAAAAAAACAAAAAACAAAAAAAAATACTTAAAAACAGAAAGAAGACATGAACAGACATTTCTACAAAGACATACAGATGGCCAACAGATACATGAAAAGATGGTTCAATGGCACTGAGCATCAGGGAAATGCAAATCAAAACCACAATGAGCTATCACCTCATACCTGTCAAAATGACTATCAAAACACACGAAATAAGTGTTGATGAGGATGTGGAGAAAAAGGAACCCTCATGCACTGTTGGGTGGGGATGCAAACTGGTGCAGCCACTATGGAAAACAGTATGAAGGTTCCTCAAAAACTTAGAATTACCATGTGATCCAGTAATTCCACTTTGGCTATCTACCCGAAGAATACAAAAACACTAATTCAAAAATAGATATGCACCCTTATGTTTATTGCAGCATTATTCACAATAACCAAATTACGGAAGCAACCAAACTGTCCATTGACAGATGAATGGATGAATAAAGATGTGATACACACACACACACACACACACACACACACAGGAATATTATTCAGGCTTAAAAAATAACGAAATCTTGCCATTTGCAACAACGTGGATGGATCTAAAGGGTATAAAGCTAAATGAAATAAATCAGTGAAAGACAAATACTATATGATTCACTCATATGTAGAATTTAAGAGACAGAATAAACAAAGGAAAACAAAGATAAATAAAAAAACAGGCTATTAACTACAGAAAATTGATGGTTACCAGAGAGGAGGTGGGGGGGGGGGGAGGGCGGTGAGTGAAATAGATCAAGGGGATTAAGAGTATACTTGTCATCATGAGACATGTTAGAATTGTTAAATCACTATATTGCACACCTGAAAATAACACAACATTGTATGTTAATTATACTGGAATTAAAATTTAAAAATCAAAAGTGGCCATGTTATTAGGAAAACATCTGGCTAATTTCTGAATAATTCACTATGTGCACAAAGGAAGCAAAGTGATAGGATTCTTTGAGAAGTCACACTTGAAGGGTTTTTTTTTTAACCTACCAACTTCTAAAGAACAAATCACATACAAAACCTGATATAAAATATTTTCAGAAAAGTGACATTTTAAAACTCTTATTCTGTATACTTCTAAAATTACCAAATTTAGGGGCGCCTGGGTGGCTCAGTCGGTTAGGCGGCCAACTTCGGTTCAGGTCATGATCTCGCAGTCCGTGAGTTCGAGCCCCGCGTCGGGCTCTGGGCTGACAGCTCAGAGCCTAGAGCCTGTTTCAGATTCTGTGTCTCCCTCTCTCTGACCCTCCCCTGTTCATGCTCTGTCTCTCTCCGTCTCAAAAATAAATAAACATTAAAAAATTTTAAAAAAATAAAATAAAATAAAATAAAATAAAATAAAATAACCAAATTTAGAAGAGCATGTGACTCTTGATTTCAGGGTAGTGAGTTTGAGCCCCACAATGAGTGTAGAGATAACTAAAAAAAAAAAAAAAACTTAAAAGAGAAATAAAAAATAACCAAATTCACTAAAATTCTCTTTCCTCTGAATACTCAAACCTAAAGTATACCTATGCAACACATTTTTTTCAATTATACATTTTCTATTGCAAAATATACCAAACATGCAAAAGAATGTATGCAATGAATAAGTAGCCCCTACTATAAACGTATTTTCAGAATTTATTTAATACTAAAATACCAATTTTAACACCAGTATGTATTTAGGCATTTTCTTCATTTAATATAGAAAACAATTTTTAATGTTTATTATTTGAGAGAGAGACACACACACAAAGTGTGAGCAGGGGAGGGGCAGAAAAAGAGAGACATAGAACCTGAAGCAGGCTCCAGGCTCTGAGCTGTCAGCACAGAGCCCCACGTGGGGTGTAGCTCACTAACCACAAAATCATGACCTGAGCTGAAGTTAGACGCCTGACTGAGCCACCCAGACACTCCGAAACAGTAGTTTTAATACTAGTATTTTGAAGTGTTCACAATTCAGTAACTCCTTAAAAACAAAAACAAAAACTGGTAAAACGAAAGTACTTAAAGTACAGACTACAAATACATTTTTATAAATATAAAACTAAGCATACAAAATGGCAAGTTTAAATACAAATTTATAAACAGGGGCGCCTGGGTGGCTCAGTTGGTTAAGCGCTGACTCTTGATTTCGGCTCAGGTCATGATCTCACAGTTTGTGAGTTCAACCCCCACACATCGGGCTCTGCACTAACAGTACAGAGCCTGCTTGGGATTTTCTCTCTTCTTCTCTCTCTCTGCCCTTCCCCCCACCCACATATACTTCCTCAAAATAAACAAACATTTTAAAAATAATTATAAAACAGAATGTAAAACATACATGGTTATTTTAACTAGCAAATGTAACAAAAATATTCTAAAATAACCTGAACAGTATATACATTGACCACTTACTTATGATACCTGAAAATAAAGTTTCATTTGACTTTTATTTTTAAAATTTTTTTTAGGATTTGACTTTTTTAAAGTAATCTTTCATTGAAAGAGCCAATAGCAAATAAATAAACAATAAAAAGAAAGAACCAATAGCATCATTTTTTGTTGTGCATATTCTTATGTAAAGTTTTCCAGCTTGGATACATTTTCTCCCTGAAGAGAGCAGTGAGGAGACAGCTACAAGCTAACACCACATATTTTCCAACGACACTTTATTCTTCAAGTAATCTCATCTCTTGAGTAACTTCTGAGAAAATCTTTTGAACTATCTTTTGTTTTCTTAACAGGAACTAAACTCTTTTGTACTGATAAATAGCAGTTACTTGAAAAAAGCGTTTGGAGTTTGGTCTTTATCTCCTTTAGTTTCATCATGTAAAGATGAAGGTTCCAACACATTTATCTGTATATCATTTTTAGGACTTTCATGCTCATATTCTCTGAATTAAATTACAATTATTCTTGCTACAGAGCTATGCTTTATTATTTTCTTCTACCTCTTGAAAATTAAGGAGTTACATAAGACTGATCTTTGTTTAATTTGAAATTCTAATGTAGAGTACATATATAACTACCTGGTTACATCTCAAGATGCAAATGATTCGATTTTTTTAGAATCCAAAATAACTATTCTACTAACAAAACCAGTGGTACATCAATGCATTAAAATAGCACATGATATATCATACTAAACATCAATACTTCAAGACCTATGCACAAATAGACTACTAATGTTTCCTGTGTACACTTAAAACGTTTATTTAGCTTTTAGCAGACCATAAGCTCTAAATGCAGGATCTATTTTTAATTCTTTGTATCGCCTACCTAGTTTAATATTTAGTAGCTCCTGATCTCTGAGCCTCAGGTTCCACAGCTATAAAACTGGAGTATTTGCAGGACTCCAAAGTGAGAACATTAAATGAAATATAAATGAAGCATTCAGCACAGAGCTTGGCACTGGTGGCTATTATTATTCATTTAATTCAATAAGTGAATGAATGTTGGGCTTGGCAGTAGGGACACAATGTGAGCAAAAATATACTTAGCGAGAAGAAGAGTTATTAATCAAATAATCACAATTTCTCTTTAATTCCATTGGCTAGTATTGTCAGAAAAATATTAAATACAGTGGTGATGGTTAATTTTTAGGGTCAGATTGGTATATCTGAATGTGGATAAACATACAGGTTTTATGTCTTTAAGCAAACTCAATATATGAATGCTGTGCTTAAAAGACACTTGACAATGACTGTTATATGAAACAAGATTTGATTATCTTGTACCTGTAAATTATCTAACATCTTCTTTAATTCTACAATTTCTAACAATACCATAGCATCCACATGGATGATGCATCTTCCCACTTTGTCCCTCTCATTTTCACAGTTCTTTGAAATATAGGGATCCTAGTGGTTTTCATTTGTCTCACATTGGCCTCTTTAGCACTGCTCTGCTTCCCAAATCTCAAACTTGAGTCCAGGGTTATTCAGTGGTTACTTAAGTGTAAAGATGAAACTCCAGTATGGGAGCAAGTACTTTAAATCTAGTTTTATGTTATACTCTTTTGCCCTGGCTCAGATTCTCTGGTCATCAGCTTTCATCCTTGTTCCTGCTACCTACTATCCTGGACAACTCCCTGCCACTGTTCCTTTACCCTCACACCAATAATAAACAGTATCATCCCCGTGGAGCTGACATTTTATCCTTTGTCTTGAGATCAAAGAACATGATTAACAAAAGGTAGAGTTGAGAGCAGAACCAATCCCTATGTATATGCATTCATATTTTTTAATATAAACATTCTCTAGAACAGTACTAAGCATCCCTTTGCATAGTCTCTCTTTGATTTCTTGGCTTTCTTCCTCCTTAGCTCATTTTCCTTTTTATCTTAGCATCTTTCCCTTTCCCCCATTTCAGACTCTTAAATCTACTCCAGGAGCATAATTTAAGTATGAAATCTAATCAGAAATCATATGACTAAAAGGGACATCAAAGGTTAGCCTATTTACAGATGAGGAAACTGAAGCCTTGAGATTAAGCTATTTGCCCAAGGTAACAGAGCTGAGTAAGAGCTGAATTAAGGATCCAGATGTCTTAGTTGTTCCAGTTTTGCTCCTTCAAATTAGTACACTTAGCTAAGTAAATGCTCTCAAAAATTTTATTTATTATTTAAAGAGTAAATGGGCTTCCTGGCCCTAATCTAATCTGAAGAGATTAGTTGTTGGTATATTCATGGGAATAACTCCAAAGAGTGACCTCATACTATTCTTAGCATATAATTATGGTTTAAGTACTAGATAATTTAGCTATATCTATATATGCTCTGTTATAGTTGGAAGAAGCAGAACTGGCCCAGACAGAACTTTTATGGTTTATTTTTCTAAGTAGTATTAGAAAATCTTAATATGTAGAATCAAGAAATAATTAGTATTAAAATAAATTTTTATATGACTCATAAGTACTGTTCATTAATCTAATCTGAAGAGTTTTTAAGATCCAAAGCAGAAATGTTCAGAAAACATTTATGACTTTGCTATTCTTTAGTCTGTCTTGTATGTAATGTAATTATAATATCGGGGGTAGACACTGAGTAAAAGGGAAATGGTCAAGTAAATGAATCTTGCAAGTTAACATAAAATAGGCACTATTAATACCACTTTAAATTTACATGGCCACCTTGCCCCTTTAATATCAACTCTAAAGGATTCCTACACTTCAACCTCAAAAACTAGCTTGTGAGCAGGTGGGGTAGCTACTACTAGCTTGCATTTCCATATACCATTATTGTGCATAGTACTTTGAGTGAATACATAATTTCAGACTTTTTAAAAAAACTTCATATTAAGGGGCACCTGGGTGACTCAGTCGGTTAAGCATCCGACCTTGACTCAGGTCATGATCTTGCAGTTGGTGAGTTCGAGCCCCGCATCAGGCTGTCTGCCATCAGCACAGAGCCAGCTATGGATCCTCTGTCCTCCCCTCTCTCTGCCTCTCCCCTGCTCGTACCCTCTCAAAAATAAATAAACATTAAAAAAAATTAAAAAAAAAAAACTTCGTATTATGATCAATCATTCTTTACTCCTACAATAGCCCTGGCATAAACCTTATACTGCACATAAAGATATACTTACAAGTATTATATATATGAAATAAGTTTAAAGGGACACTATTAAATTCTTACCTAAACTTTAACGTCGATAGCAAAGGAATGATGTGTTCTTGCTAATGTAAAATACATCAGATATTTAGAATAACAAAAGACTTACTAGGAGAAAAGTACACACATGGAGGAGGTTTAGCAGCTTAGAAAAAATGGAAACAGGGCAAACAAAACTTTCAGGTTAGTAGTATGTTTTTTTGGTAGATCTGTATTCAAATTGAAGACTGAAATTTTACATGCAGACCAATACTTTCCCTTTTTTGTTTTGTTTCCAATTTATTTCTCTCCTATTGAAAAGGACTGAAGGAAATGACCATTATTCAGAATTAGATTGTGTATTCACAAGTGGCAATGAAATACAATAAAAGTGCTAAAAAGATATTATAAATGGACAGTAGTCTGTTACTTTTCGTTGTATTCCCAGCTCAGAGGTAAAATCTGTTTTGAATCTCAATTTCTCTTGAATTTTACTATGCCTTCATTTAAGCACAGGAATACAATAAATTAAAGGCTTTTAAGTGTGACCTAATAAATTGGTTACGTATTTTTAGAATTATTATTTTATCCCATAATTAATGGGCCATTAGTTTCCTGAATTTTTCTCTTAAAAATTCATATTTCAGGCATCAATACTGTTTTCCTTTCTGGTGGTATTAATACCAAATGACTACTGATAGCTAGTAGTGCTAAAGATTGGGTCTGAAATACGCTTTCACTAAAATATTCAGAGAGCAGTATCCAACAAATGACTACCTAAGATTTTTAGCCAAAATCTCTTATCTAGGCCTATCTGAGGCCTCTCGTAATTGCTTATATAGAAATTAAAAAGAAGTCTTCTACAATATTGAGAGACACCTACAACAAAAGAGGGGAAGCTTCAGCTACTTATTGGTTATGCACTTCTTCCAATGCAGCATTTATCTGGATTGTTTCTATGGCAACACAGGTAAGATTAATAATATCATGCATCAGAGCAAGTGATCAAGATTCTGAATTTTTTTTTTTTTTCACTGTTCTACTTTAAACCATTACTTGCTTTTGTGCTAACTGGAAGACTTGAAATAGTCTGGAAATCTTATGTAGAAACTTGTTGAAGAGATTTAATACACTACTTCTTTAAATTAGGAGGCTTTAAGAATCAAAAGACCCTGAAAGACCCAACTTGTAGGGCCCTCAGGGTTCATGGGTAAGAATGTATAAAGATACTTGAAGGTATGTACACACCAGTGCCCCCCAAAGTATGGAGGAACTTTATATGCATTATTTCATTTAATCTTCACCCACAACCCTATGAAGTCAGTGGTAGTATCCTTATTTTATAGAGAAATGAGTTCTAAGAGCTTGACTGGTTTGTGAGGGGTACAAAGTTGGGAGTCCTTCCATTTGACACTGCAGGAAAAAGACAAAAGCATTAATGATTTGTCTAAAGTATTCAGACTGAGGTATTATGTGTATGGAGCACATGGCTAATAGAGGTTTACTCATTTCTCCTTGCTAAATTGTCCTGACTTCAGTAAAATCATAACCTGTAAAGAACTGCAGTATGTTAGAGAAGTGTGAAATAAAGAGATTTAGAAGAGTTACAAATTTCAAAGTATGACTCAATGGCTGCTTTTGGAAAGCAAACCTCAGGATGGGTCTGAATCATCAAGTATCTTTCCTGTCAATGTGACTGTACAAATTAAAGAAACCCTGAATCAAAATTAAACTTCCTCATAAGAAGAAATATTATTTCTGGGATTTTTCAAAATGGCTATATAAATCTCAGCACTCTCCAGGAATTTCTGAAAGGCTAAATTCCATGTAATGTTTGTGCCCACCTGACTTGGAAAGTTCATTCTCCTTTATAAAACTGCTAAAAGCTGAAAGATACAATATCTTAGGGCTCTACCTAATGCTGTAATTCTTGATAATTTTTAACACTATAAAAAGTATTGACTGTCTCGCTTTTCTATGAATATAGTTGACTGCATCTTACTGCTTTTATTTATTTGTTTGTTAAATTGTTCAACATGAGGTTCTCTGTTAAGAGAGCTTGAATGCCCCTGCAGTAGAGACACTTCCAAGCATCCAAGTTATAAAGTACAGGGCACAGTTCTTTGGCTATCTGGGGTAGAAAGCAGTAAGAGTGAACAGCCAAGGGAAACTGGGGAAAACTGTCTCCGGAAAAACTGCCTGGGCTTGTTACTTAACCTGGCAACTGAGTAGTCTAAGAAATGGGGTTCCTGAACTTTCCAACTTCATGGACCACTACAATTTCAGAGTACATTTGGGGAACTAACCAAACACTGTCAACCTTGTGTGTTTTACAACTTTACTTTAAAAATTAAAATACAGGGATGCCTGGGTGACTCAGTCGGTTGAGTGTCCGACTTCAGCTCAGGTCATGATCTCACAGTTTATGAGTTCAAGCCCCCACATCAGGCTCTGCTCTGACAGCACGGAGCCTACTTAGGATACGCTCTCTCCATCTCTCTGCCCCTACCCTGTTCATGCTCTCTCTCAAATATAAACTTTTTAAAAAAAATTATTAAAAAAATAAAATAAAATAAAATACATATGGGGCACCTGGGTTATTCAGTTGTTTGAGCATCAGACTCTTGACTTTGGCTCAGGTCATGATCCCAGGGTCACGGGATGGAGCATCGGGCTCCGTGCTGGGCATGAGCCTCTCTCTCTGCCCCTCCCCTGCTTACACATGCTCATATTCTCTCTCAAAAACCAAAACAAAACAAAAAAACTATATATACATATATATAGTAAGTGTTCAATACGTTACTTTTACTAATTTGTAACAAGTAGTAACTATAGTTTTACAGAACTTTTAGGACTTCTTTTTAACTGAATAAAGGGTATTATTTTAATTCTCATGAAGTTATCACATACACAATGATACAGCAAGTTATATCAAACACTCAACACAACAAAAATCCTTTTCTTATTTAAATTTTTCTTTTAACGTTTATTCATTTTTAAGAAACAGAGAGAGACAGAGCATGAGTGGGGCAGGGGCAGAGAGACAGGGGGAGACAGAATCTGAAGCAGGCTCCAGGCTCTGAGCTGTCAGCACAGAGGCCGATGCAGGGCTCGAACTCATGAACTGTGAGATCATGACCTAAGCCAAATTCGGACACTTAACCGACTGAGCCACCCAGGTGCCCCGTCCTGATCTTATTTTAAACAAACTTTGATTTTTTAAAAAGGTGGCATGTGCCCAACTTTAAGTCAATTTAAACATGTTACCAGATGAGATTACTAGTGGGCAAAGCAAGACACCGTGACCCTGAACATCTGTAAGTGTTACTGGATATGCTAAAATGCAAGGCCTCAATTGACTTGAAAATCTTTTAACCTTTAACTTTTTAAAGGAGCTATGTGTTGTCATCTGTGGCATAAATTTTTGAGGAGAATTGACTGTCCTTCCTTAGGATTACAGATATGAATTATTGATTAGATCATTCGGGGATTTTAATGTTTTGTGACTACATAAATAGAAGATTTTAATTTTAATGTTTTTGTAAAAACAGAATGGTTTCTTTACAGACTAGCATTTGAATTCACATAGTCAAATCTTTAATTATAAGCAAATCGAGTTACGTTTTTCTACTCTTTTTATTCTTACTAATGTCAAGGTAAATATAAACATTGTAAAAATTAAAATCTAGAGACTACGTAGAAACTTTTTCTCTTAATAGCAAATATCAGTTAATACTGGATGTTGACAAATCTTGTGGCTTTATACTGAACACGAAAAGATGCAGGGTAGTTAAGAAAGACAATTGCTCAGTCATTATATATCTGTGTGTATATCCATCTTCTTTGAAGAAATTCGGATTTTTTTAATTACAAAAACTAAGTGGACAAATTAATGGCTTTACGAAGAAATTCACTAGCGGATTTCCTTGAGAATAAGCTGTTTTCATTCATTTCAGGTCAGTAAAAATCTATCAATGGCCTGTTTTCATATTAAAGGTATAGTCACCCAGTTCACTTAAAATGATTTAATGTTTACAAAATTTAAGCTTATATCCAACTTTTTTTCCTTAAGTGTTTTATTTATTCATTTATTTTGAGAGAGAAGGAATGTTCACACTGTGAGCAGGGGGAGGGGCAGAAGAGAGGAGAGAGGGAGAGAGAGAGAGGGAGGGAGAGGGAGAGAGAGGGAGGGAGAGGGAGGGAGAGGGAGGGTGAGAGAGAGAGGGAGGGTGAGAGAGAGAGGGAGGGAGAGAGAGGGGAGGGAGAGAGAGGGAGAGAGGGAGAGAGAGGGAGGGAGGGAGAGAGGGAGGGAGAGAGAGAGAGGGAGGGAGGGAGAGAGGGAGGGAGGGATGGGGAGTGAGCAAGCACGAGAGCGTGCGAGACGTGCTGTCCGCGCAAAGCCTGATACAGGTCTTGAACCCACAAACCACGAGATCATGACCTGAGCTGAAATCAAGAGTTGGACACTTAGCTGACCGAGCCACACAAGTGCCCCAATATTCAACTTTTTCTAAAAATTTAAATTATATATATACCAGACTTGAAGATAGATGCACAACCTTTATTAGTTCAACAGTCTACAATATGGTTCTCAACCAGGGTCAATTTTGACCTCTTCCCACCAAAGGGGACATATGACAATGTCTGGAGACATTCTGGGATGTCACAACGGTGAGAGGAGGGAGTGGGGATTGCTACTGGTAACTTCTGGGTAGAGGTCAGGGATGCTGTTAAACCTGTTACTGAGCATAGGACAGCTCCGTGCCTCAACAAAAAAATTATCTAGCCCAAATGTCAATACAGCCAAGTTTGAGAAACCTGGTCTATGCTTCTTCTAGAAGATACAATGGTAATCTAGAGATCAGAAGCTAAGAAATTATATGAAAACTACTTAAGAGAAACAGAAATGCTCTGAAGTGACCTGGGTACAAAGGACACATGGGAGAAGTAGGGTGTGCCCTCTATGAGCTCTCATAGGTTTAAAAAACACATAAATGAGACAAAGTCAAGAGAGTTTTGTTTTGTTTGTTTATTTATGGGGGGGGGGGGGAATCCAAGCAGGCCCTAAGCTGTCCACAAAAAGCCCGATGTAGGGCTTGATCCCACTAAGAGATCATGACCCAAGTCAAAATCAAGAGTCAAACACTTAACTGACTGAGCCACTCAGGTGCCTCCAGGAGAGTTTTAAGTTAAACTCTGAAGGATGAAAAATGGGGGTGATGAGATTCTGGGTAAGATGCTAGAGAGAAGATGACAGCAACCAAAACTTGGAATTGGAAATGTGTGTTAAATGTTGAAAACCATTAGTGAGGGAAATACATTTGACCTTCATGATAAACATTTTTGGTACAAGGAAATAGAACCTGAGAACTTATTTAACAATTTCAAAAATTACTATACAGATATACCATTTAATGTTTCTGCCTCAGTATAAAGGCAATGGTGGGGGGAGGACTTAGAATGAATTTGCTTATGCTAAGCCCCACATAGCAACCTGAGAATTACAGTTTTAGCTCTTCCAGAAATGAAATTTTAAACCAATCAGGAATCGCCTGATCAGCATTAGTTAGATAATCTGCCTGATAGATGCTGTCATCCCCTACAGGAAAGTAACCTTGCAATAACCAATATGCTTTTTTGACTAGTACAACTTCCTTCTTCCTGTTCCCTTCCGCCTATAAGTCTCATCTGCTACAGCTTCTGAGAGGTCCTTTCTATCTAGACTGGATGCTGCCTGACTGAAATTGTTGAATAAAGCTGGTAAAATCTTTAAAATCTATACCACTTTTTAACAGGGGAAAAAATTCTTTGGATTCCCAAGCATTCTTCAACGTACTCAATGAATAATCTTAACACAGCATGTGGAAGAAGTCTGATTAGTTACCGCTGTAGAGAACCCAACTACTTACTTCTTTTCCTAAGAATCTTAGAAGCAAGCAAGCCAATGTAAAGTAAGTCCCCTTTCTGATAAAACATCAAGGTGGAGAGGGTGAGTGTTGCGTAGTCTCATTCAGTCTATCACAATAATCACTCCCTTGAAAGTATCCTCAACTCCTTTGCCCTTCTCCTTTGTTGTATTTCTGATAAAATCCAACCCTGGTTATATCCAGTTGTGTACTCCTCTATATGCCTATATCCAGTCAGCTGAACAAAGCTGGAGAAAAACAGCCATCCATAATGCTTAGCCTCACTTTTAAATTTTTTACCAAACTCAGGGGGGCCTTCAGAGGTGCCCTTTAATCCTACTACGTTTTCCTGGTCTGTTCACTCTCTAACTCTTCACTATTTGCCATTTCCTCTTGCTCATGAAACCTCCAGTACCATCTTTCCTCATTCTCAGCTACTAATTTAGATTCCACTGTCACTAAGAAAATTGAAGCAATCTATAATTACCTCATCTTCAGATTACTAAACTATCAGCTTGTACTCTACCTTTGTCTCTGTTCCACTGATCCCTGATCCTAAGATCAATTCATTTGCGCACTGATCCCATGCCATTTCTTAAGTACATTACTTCTGAAATTGTACCCTCTCCCACATTATCAAGACCTAGATCTTTCTTATTCATCATAAACATACATCCCATTAATATCATCCATATTAAAAAAAAAGACAAAAAGCAAAAAAGTCCCTTACTCTGTTCCCCCATCCAGCCCCATTTATGTTTCCTTTCTTAGCAAATTCCTCCAAAGAGCTGTTGGTGTACTTGCTGTTTCTACTTTTCACATTTCACATTTACTTTTTTTTCTCACCCCTAAATTTACTATTTTCTACAAACATGGACACTCTCCTATATAAAAATATAACCATCAAAATCAGAAAATTAACAATGATACAATATTACTGTCTAATTCTCAGAACTCATTCAAGTTTTGTCAGTTGGTCCAATAATGTCCTTTACAACAACAGGACCACGTCTAGAATGGTATGTTACAATATTGTCATGTTTCTTCTTTAGTCTCCTTCAATCTGTTACTAGTTCCTCAGTCTTAATCTTTCACAATTTACACTTTTGAAGGTTTCAAGCCAATTATTTTGCACAAAGACCATCAATTTTGAGTTTGTCTGATCTTTCCCTATGATTCACATTAAGCATCTTTGGCAGGAAAAGATGCAGTCTCCTCCTCATTGCCTTCAATCCAGTGGCATAGGACTTCCATTAGTCCCATTACTGATGATGCTAACTGATCACTTGATTAAGGTGATCACTCCAAGCCTCTCCATTATAAAGTACTATTTTTCCCTTTGTGATCAACTGTGAACTATGAAATATCTTTTTCTTCAAACTTTAAATTTATTCATTTATTTTTGTTTTTTTTCAATATGGACTCACAGGTTCCTATTTTATTCCATGGATTATCATTCATAACCATCATTATTTTGATGTTTAAATTATCCCACATTCGGCCAGTGCGAGCCTTTTTAGGCTGGCATGTTTCTGACATGTTCTTATCATTCTTTGAGCACTTCCTTACTTGAGGCATAAGACAGTTCAGGCTAATCCTGTATTTTTCCTGCCCTAGCCCTGGAATTAGCTATTTCTCCAGGGAGCTCTGGTTGCTTTTAATGGAGAAAGATATTTCAGAAGCCAAGATTTAGATACTAGGTATACTCATTCCTCATTGTATATCACCACCCCAAGGCCCTCTCAATGAAAAGACCTACAGAAAATGTACATATACATACAGATGTACAAGATGGACATAATACAATTATCCTTTTACATATCTATAAACATTGAAAATCATGAATTCACACCACTATCTCCAATTCCAATCTAATACCAACCACCAATACCCTTTCAGTATTTGTAATTCCTTTCTCCAAAGTGAAAAACCTGGCTCCCTTTACCCTTAATATATTTATTTACACATTTAAATGATCCTCAACATATAACCAATCTCTCATTGCTACTGCCACCACTCCCCACCTAAATACCTTCTTAGCTATACTCAGCCTTCATATCACTCATTAGACTGCTGCTGCTGCCCTTTACTCTGACATTCTGCATTGGGCTAATGCTACTGTGCTCACCCATCCACATGGATTCCTCCCTCATTACACCTAGGTTCCATTATCCTGAGCCTGACTGCCCTCCTGCATAACACTCAGCCTCCAAAATACTGCAGTGGGTTATAGATGCCTCTGTCTCAACCCTCCCATGTGGTCATCCCCATCCTACTCATGCTCTGAACATTCCACACTGAGTACATCATCCCCTCATGTGGATGTCTCCACCCAGCTTAGGCTCTGTCTTAATACTACAGGTCACCTTCCTGTGTACAAGCCCTCCTCAAGACTCGGGTTCTGATACCCTCCTCTAGTCCAACACAGTTTCTAATCCTGTGAGGAAACCAACCTTGCTCAATCTTGCCTGTGTTACTCAGAAGGTAGTGTGAGAAGGGAAGGATCCTGCCATTCATTCACCTTAGATTCCGTTTTATATTCTCCAACTATCACTTCCCCACTTATCCCTAATTGGAAGGATTCTTAATCCATACAGTTTGCTTATTCCTGAACCAAAGTGAATCCATGTGTTCCAGACATTTTATAAAAAACAAAGTTTTTCACAATTAAATAATTAGGTAGTCTGTGTCAATCAATGGTACTTAGAATTATAGAAAGGGTTAGAATTGATTAAAGAAATAAAAAGTAAAATACTAAATATAGATATTAATGTCTTTATTACATCTTTTAACTTTCTAGGATAAAAAGGTTTTAATAACAAAATACATTAATGTAGGACACAGTTAGTTATAGCAGGATGTTAAAATAGAAATATAGGGGCACCTACGTGGCTCAGTCAGTTGAATGCCTGAATCTTGATTTCAGTTTAGGTCATGATCCCACGGTCATAGGATCAAGGCCCATGTTGGGCTCCATACTGAGGATACAGACTGCTTAAGATTCTCTCTCTCCCTCTGCCCTCTTGACCTGCTGATGCTCGCTCGCTCTCTCAAAGTAAATTAACTTATATTTATACTTAGAGTGTTTTTCTTTTGCTCCACATTCCCATATCTGAGAATAGCTTTATACTGCAATTTATTTTTGTTTTAAAGAGGATTTAACGGTCTAATAAGAACTAGAAGAGGTGCAAGGCACCTGGGTGGCTCAGTTGGTTGAGTCACCGACTTCGGCTCAGGTCATGATCTCACGGTTAGGGAGTTCAAGCCCCGCGTCTGGCACTGTGCTGACAGCTCAGAGCCTGGAGCCTGCTTCCAATTCCGTGTTTCTCTCTCTCTCTGCCCCTCCCCCTTCATGCTCTGTCTCTCAAAAATAAATAAATGTTAGAAAAAATTAAAAAAAAAAAACTAGAAGAGCTTTACAGCATCAAGTACACTGAGAAGTTTGTAGAATATAAACAACCCATTATTTTGTAGATTAACATCTTTTGCTATCATGTATTTAATATAAAAATCTTGGTTGGTAGTAACAAATCTAAATGAGTTTATAATGGCCTCACAGTTTTTATTCCAACAGATAATTCAGCAGTTGTTACTTACAAATATTGTGCAGTGAGACAGCATGTAGCCATGTTTATACAAGTGTTTCAGACTCACTGATTCTTCATTTATTGACCCAGATTAAACTCACCCTATGTAATAGTAAACTATCAACTTCTCTGCATCTTCTCTGTCATCTCTCTACACCAAGCTACAATTACCTTTCCTGGTATACTGCAGTAACCTCTTATCTGGTCTCTCCATATCCTTTCTAGTCACCTTCTCATCTGTTTTTCACATTGAGCCCATGATCTTTTCAAAATGCAAAAGTAATGTCAGGCAGTACTATACAACTGTTAAGAGCACTGATTCCAGCCAGGCTGCCTGGGTTCAAATTCAGAATCTGTCATTTATGGGGCACCTGGGTGGCTCAGTAGGTTAAGCATCTGACTTCGGCTCAGGTCATGATTTTACGGTTCGTGGGTTTGAGCCCCACATCCGGCTCTGTGCTGACAGCTAAGAGCCTGAAGCCTGCTTCAGGATTCCGTGTCTCCCTCTCTTTGCCTCTCCGCTGCTTGTGTTCTCACTCTCTCACTCAAAAATAAACATTTTTTAAAAATCTGCTATTTATTAGATGTGTCACCCTAGACAAGCCACTTAACTTCTCTGCCTTAGTTTCCTCATCTGTAAAAAAAAAAAAAAAAAAAAAAAAAAAAGATGTCAATATATGTACCTTAAATTATAAGTACACGAACAAAGTAAATGCTCTGTGAATGGCAGTCTACCTCATCAACCTCAACCAATACATCTGTATCTGTATTGTTCCAACCACATTGGCAGGTTTTTATCCCATTTGAGAAAGGGCTACACACCCCGTTTAAGGGGCTTTGCACCTGCTACACCCTCTGTCTCAATTCACCCTCCTGCCCTTTGGCACACTCCTGTTGCTAACTAGCTCCTAGTTACATATTTTTTTCAGATCTTTGTCAACATCTTTTCTATAGGGAAACCTTCCTTGAATTAAGTAGGTTAGATTTTTATATCAATATTATCTTAAAGAATTTTGTTACTCTTTGTGTGGCTGATAACTGCATTCTCTTCTACCAAGCCTGGTTTTGCTCACATTATAGCCGTAGTGCTTTGTTCAACTCTCAATCATTTGTTGAAATGAATAAATAAAACTGCCAGTTGTTCCAGATGTTGTGTTGAGCGCTTTATATAGCATCTCATTTAATCTCACCTGATGTTAAGTATCAATACTCCTATTTTACAAAAGTGAAAAGGCTCAGGGTTTAAGACCCAATAAATCGCTAGATGGGAGACACAAAAATTAAAAGTAAATCCTGCACTTAGAACTTATAGCCTACTGGGGCACCTGGGTGGCTCAGTTGGTTAAGCATCTGACTTCGGCTCAGGTCATGATGTCACGGTTCATGAATTCAAGCCATGCGTGGGGCTCTGTGCTGACAGCTCAGAGCCTGGAGCCTGCTTTGGATTCTGTGTCTCCTTCTATCTGCCCCTCCCCCACTCATGCTCTGTCTCTCAAAAATAAACGTTAAAAATATTTTTTAAAAAAAAGAACTGATTGGGGCGCCTGGGTGGCGCAGTCGGTTAAGCGTCCGACTTCAGCCAGGTCACGATCTCGCGGTCCGTGGGTTCGAGCCCCGCGTCAGGCTCTGGGCTGATGGCTCGGAGCCTGGAGCCTGTTTCCGATTCTGTGTCTCTCTCTCTCTCTCGGCCCCTCCCCCATTCATGCTCTGTCTCTCTCTGTCCCAAAAATAAATAAAAAACGTTGAAAAAAAATTAAAAAAAAAAAAAAGAACTTATAGTCTACTAAGAGCTTAATAAATCCTTTACATAAACAAAAACAAATTTCATACTATTTGTGCATTAGTATTTAGATGTTGGTGTTTGATCTGATATGTCCTGTGATATTTTAATGCACTAATAAAATACTATTAAAATTAAAGAAATTAGAGGTATAAACATTGCAAAAAGAGAAGGCAGAGTGTTACTACCTGCAGATCTAGTATCTACAATACTTACAAAACTCAAGAAAATGAAAATAATACCACAAAAAATAGAATTCACTGGGTAGCAAGGAACAGATTAACATGGAGAAGTCACTTTAATATATACAACTACCAGTCAGAATTTTTGATTTAGCAATTATATTTCACAACTCTATAAAGTTAACAGCAAGCTATATTCCTTTGTTTCCTTTTACTAAACAGAATTACAGGTATTCTTAGGCACCACATTTCTTATGTATAGCAGGTTTTATACTTTAGAAATGATACTGATGGACTTTTATGCCTCCTCCTTATTTATCTAGTATTTGTAACATATGTAAAATATTTCTTCAAATGCAATGATGGCTCAGAATGTCTCTTTAATACACAAAATACTGTCTTTTAAATAATGAAATTTTTTCCAGAATGAGAATCTCAAATCTTTAGGGTTTCCAAAAGTAATGTTTTACTTCTTTCATTTCAAACTGTAACTCTATATAATTCCCTACATCTTACAGTTTTTTGCTTTTATGTTTATCATGATTCTAGATACCAAGAAATATTTAAGATAGGGAGAGGTCATTTCAGATTCTGTTCACTTGACAAAACACAAAATGGCCTTGACTCTAGTCCTCCAAGGAAACTGCCGAACTTTAGAAGGCAGTTACTATCCTAGGGCTCAGAGGAGACACAGTGTTACAGTTGTCACTAATTCTTTATTTCTCCAGTCTCCTTGATAACTATTTTCTACTGAGGAATTGGAAGTTCAGAGAATGACATCAAAGAAATGAAGCCAGACATGGGAATTAGAAGCTGTGGAGAGAGGCAGAAGAAGCTAGATATAGAGTACATAAGGTAGCGGCACCTGGGTGGCTCAGTCAGGTAAGCATCTGACTCTTAATTTCCGCTCAGATCATGATCTCGACCTCAGAAACTGAGCCCAGTGTCAGGCTCTGCACTGACACAGCAAGCCACTTGGGAACCTTTCTCACCCTCTCTCTGCCCCTCCCCATGCACACATGTTCTCTCTCTCAAAATAAACATTAAAATATATAGAGAAGGAGAAAGCACACAAGGTAGCTTGGAAAAAAATTCCCAATATCTACCTACTACCTTAGAACAAGGTCCAAAATCTTTAAGAATGATCTACAAGATGGGGCACCTGGGTGGCTCAGTCGGTTAAGTGTCCGACTTCGGCTCAGGTCATGATCTCATGGTCCGTGGGTTTGGGCCCAGCGCTGGGCTCTGTGCTGACAGCTCAGAGCCTGGAGCCTGCCTCGGATTCTGTGTCTCCCTCTCTCTGTTCCTCCCTCACTCACGCTCTGTCTCTGTCTCTCAAAAATGAATAAATGTTTAAAAAAAAAAAAAAAAGAATGATCTACAAGACTCTACCAATCACCTTTCTAGCTTCATCTCACACCACCCTCCCCCTCAACCTGTAAGCCTCAGGCATAGTGGCCTCTCAGTAACTTTAATAAATGACTGACAGAATCACCAAGATAAGATTTTTTAAAAACATTCCCCAACACCACCCCATACCTAGTACATCAGAAGCTCTAGAGGAGACCAGAAATCTGTTTTAAATTTTAATGTGTATTTATTTTTGAGATAGACATGGACAGAGCACGAGCAGGAGAGGGGTAGAGAAAGCAGGAGACACTGAATCCCAAGCAGGCACCAGGCTCCAAGGCAGGACTTGAACTCAGGAATGGTGAGATCATGACCCGAGCTGATGTTGGATGCTTAATCAACTGAGCCACCCAGGGACCCCGATCTTGTTTTGTTTTCAGAGAAACAGGATGTGTAAGAACCTCCCACAGAGAAGCCTTCTCAGACCCTTCAGACTAGGTACATCTATGATGTGATGCATTTCCACAGCACCTTGTATTTAGCACCCATCACTTATAATCACACTTATAATAATTCATCACTTATAATCACACTTATAATAATTTGCTGAATATATATCTTCCCAGCAGGATGAGCTCCTTTAGAACAAAGACCATGACTGTGCTGTTTCCCCTCCCAGAATCACTGTCTACCTTTAATACTTCTCTGGACCCAGTAGACTACATCAGTGAGTGGGCTCCCTTGCTCTTTAACTTGGGCTTAACTTGTGTTCAGTCAATGGAAGGCACAAAAAAGATGAAAGTGAGGCCAAGGTTTTTATTCCTGCAGCTCTCTCCCTACCAATTAACAGTAAACCTCCTTTGTTCCTGTGCTAAAGGTCAGATGCTATCAGGCAGCCCTATCTTAAAGCTCCTGATTAGGGGTCTAGTGAACTATTCCCTCTCCTTGCCCATTAAGACCAACCTAAGTAATAAAAGCTCCCAACTGTTACTAGCTCCAGGGTACTTCACCATCCACCTTGGTTCAGTTGACCATATGCCCACATCTTTATGAACAATATCTTTATTAAACTCTACTCATTTAACTTTTGTGCTATTTCCTACCAGGGCCCTAACTAATCTAATGTCCATTCAAAGACATGCTAAGTTGAGGATAAAACATTCTAATCAGTGTGGCAATCTCTACAAGGCAGTGTTAGACACAGTGCTTCCTATAAAGTTATCCACAAATGTGTGTTGATTATATGAATAACCCTAAGAAAGCATTCAGAAATGGTTACGTAAATTAGATCCATTAGAGGCACTTAAAAAAATAATAAAGGTTTTGGAGTCACACAAAACTGGGTTCAAGTTTAGCTTTGGTGACAAAAGTTAATCTTTCTCATTAGTTTCATCTTCCATAGAATGGGAATACCACCACTTAATTAAACTAAGTTGTGGTACTGAAAAGACCAAAATAGTTCGCATGAAAATAAACAACCATTTACCACTGTGCCTGGCACACACATTCCAAATCCGAAGTTCCTCCCTTCCCCAAAGTCAACTCTTTCAAAAAGACATTTAGCCAAAATTATATAAAATGGCTCAAAATCACTTGTTAAACACTTTCCTTTAAAATGACTTATAAAGGTAACACAGCAAAATAAAATAATTTTCAAAAAGATAAGAAAATGGGGGCGTCTGGGCGGCTCAGTCTGTTAAGTGGCTGACTCATTTTCAGCTCAGGTCATGATCTCATGGGTTCATGAGTTCAAGCCCCACATCAGGTTCTGCTCTGACAGTGCGGAGCCTGCTTGGGATTCTCTCTCTCTCCCTCTTTCTCTCTGTTCCTCCCCTGCTTGTTATCTCTCAAAATAAATAAACTTAAAAAAAAAAAAAAGATGACAAAAATGATCAAGGAGACATTTAAAATGATAAAGACAGTTTGTAAACAAAATGCAGACAAAAAAAAAAAAATCCATACATTTGTTATCAGTGAGCCAGAAATCTGACTGTAAGTTTTCTAGCAGCAAATTCAAAATGAGAAATGTCACAGGAAACACTTTTTTTTTTCAATATATGAAATTTATTGTCAAATTGGTTTCCATACAACACCCAGTGCTCATCCCAAAAGGTGCCCTCCTCTATGGAAACACTTTCTATAGAATAAAAAGCCTAAGAGAAATTTCTTCCACGAGTCTCATAAAGAACACACAGTAATGCAGTAGGCAATATTCTAAACAAAGTCCTTATGATAAACTGGCGAACTGGTAGGACCTTCAAAAAATAATCTCTTTACACATACACTGATGACTGGCTTCTCAACAAAAGTAATAAAAGTAGTATAATATTCATGGTAAAAACTGAAGTCTCTGAATGTAGAAAGAGACCTGAATTCATATCCTAGTTCTGACACTTACTGTGATGTAGTTTTGAATAACACACTTAACCTGACCCCAAGAAGATACACTGCCTCAACATAGTAACCATTCAATAATCAATTATTCCTAGTATTCCTAAAAGCAATTAAATGGGAGTGAAAAGGAAGTTATGATACAGTTCAAATACAAAAAGTTCTCCAAATGCCCTGGTTTAATATAAGTTGATTTTAGAGCTTGTAAAGCAATGTTCTCAAACTTTGGTATTATCAGAATCATCCAGATGTTTCTAAAATACAAACTCCTGGGCCTCATTCCTACAGATTCTGATTAAGGAGGTCAGAATAGGGCTTGGGAGGTTTGTTTTGTTGTTACTGCCTTTAAATTCCCAAGATGATTCTAATGATCACCCAGTTTAAAGGTCTGCTAATTAACAGCAATGTTTCTCAGCCAGGGGTAAGAACCACAATCACCAGCAAAGTTTTATAAAACTCCAGATGGCTGACCACTCAACACCACCACAACTTAATGAATCAGAATCTCCAGGCCAAACTGACCAAATAATCAACAGCTGAGTGAAATAAGAAAGAAGCTGCTGTTGTTCAAGTAAAGGGTATAAAAGCCACAAAAAAAAAAAACAATAACCTCTGGACTAACAGGAGTTGAATGTAGAAATGGATCAACATTTTACCTAACCAAGAAAATTAAAGATACAGGAAAAGGGGGAGGGGGCTAGATTCTTGACCTAGATAATATAGTAAAACTACGAAAAGGAAAACAAAAATGTGACTTCAGTTAACTTTCTGTCTACAATAAAATGAGTAAATACCACTGCAGCATTTGTAATCTTGCATCACTACAAAATATTGCCATTATTATTCTTAGAACAGATCTGAAGAACAGCCAAATTATCTTAGTTCCAGGCATTAACTAAATTCTGCAATAAAATTCGAACTTCAAAAGGTCACATATGAATTATACAGAAGTTTTCATTATTTTTAAGTATCTCTGGGACCTCATCTAGATAGGGCTTCTGGGTGGCTCAGTCGGTTAGGCACCTGACCTTGGCTCAGGTCATGATCTCACAATTGGTGAGTTCAAGCCCCACATAGGGTTCCACACTGACACTGCTGAACCTGCTCCTGATTCTCTCTCTCCCCCTCCCCCATGCATGCTTCTCTCTCAAAAAAATAAACAAACTTAAAAAAACTTATAAAAATAAATAAAAGTTAACTGAGGCTAAAAGACATTTCTCCAAAGAAGATATATAAATGCACATGAAAAGATGCTCAACACTATTTGTCACAAGGTAAATGCAAATCAAAACCACTATGAGATATCACTTTATAACCACTAAGATGGCTGTAATTGTCCATTAAGCATCCGACTCTTGATCTCAGCTCATGATTCCATGGTTCATTGGATCAAGCCCCAAGTGGGGCTCCACGCTAACAGCACATCTCTGCTTGGGATTCTCTGTCTCAAAATAATAAATACATGTTAAAAAAAAAAAAAAAAAGTCAGATGATACCAAGTTTTGGCAAGGATGTGAAGAAATCAGAGCCCTCCTATATTGCTAGTGCAAATGCAAAACATTTTGGGAGTTCTTCAAACAGTTAAACACAGAGATACCATATGACCCAGCAATTCCACTAAGTATATGCCCAAGAGAAATAAAAACATACATCCACACAGTTATCCACAGATGTTCATTGCAGCATTATTCACAATAGCCAAAAGCAGAAACAACCCAAATGTCCATAAACTGATGAACAGGTTAATAACATGTAGTATATGCATACAGGGGAATATTATTTAGTAATGAAAAAAGTGAATTTTACTGATATATGCTGTAACACAGATAAGTCTTGGAAACATTATGTTTATTGAAAAGTTCCAGTTACAGGGGTGCCTGGGTAGCTTAGTTGGTTAAGTGTCCAATTCTGGATTTCTGCTCAGGTCATGATCTGACAGTGCAGAGCCTACTTGGGATTCTCCTTCCCTCCCTCTCTGCCCATTCCCTGCTTGTGCTCAGGCTCTCTCTCTCTCTCTCTCTCAAAGTAAATAAACAAACCTTAAAAATAAATAAATACTATTACAAAAAAAAAAGTAAGTTCCAGTTACATATCACCACATATTGTAGGGTCCCATCTATGTGAAATGTCCAACAAGCAAATGCTTAGAAAAAGCAAGATTAGTGGTTTCCTAAAGCTAAGTTTGGGTGAGAGAGAGAAATAGTTACTTCTAATGGGTACTGGCTTTCCTTTAAGGGTAATGAAAAGTCAGAAGAAAAATCAGTAGTCAAGGGTTAGAAAAGAGGAAAAGATGAATACGTGGAGCACAAAGGATTTTTTAGACAGTGAAACTACTCTGTATATTTGAAGGGTGGCTGTGTCATTATACATTTGCCTAAATCCATAGAATGTACAGTGTCAAGAGTGATCTCTAATGTAAACTATGAATTTGGGTAATAATGATCTGTCAGTGTGGGTCCATCAACTGTAGCAAATTTGCCACTCTGGTGGAAGATGCTAATAAGGTCGCTACGCATACCTGGGGGCAGGAGACATACAGGAAATCTCTACCTTGTGCTCAATTTGGCTGTGAATCTAAAACTGCTATTTAAAAAGAAAAAAAATCAGTAGTTGGACAGGGGAAGATCAACAGAGCACAGGGGTTTGTTGTTTTCTGGGTTTTTTGGGGTTTGTTTTTTTTTTTTTTTTGGTGGAGGGGAATAAAAATATACATAAGACAGTATTTACCATCTTAATCATTTTTAGGTGTACAATTCAGTGTTTTTAATTCCATTCATATTGTTGTACAACCACAACCACCATCTACCAGAACTCTTCTCATCTTCTAAACTAAAACTACACCCATTAAACAATAACTATTCATTCCCTCCTCCCCTCTGCCCTGAGCAATCATTCCATGTTCTGTCTCTATGGCTATTCTAGGTACCTCATGCACTGCAATTACACAGTATTTGTCCTTTTGTGGCTTAGTTCATTTAATATAATGTCCTCATGGTTCATCCATTTTTGTAGCGTAGATGAGCATTTCCTTCTTTTTTAAGGCTTAATAACATTCCACTGTATCCACATACCATTTTGCTTATCCATTTATCTGTTGACCAATACCTAAATTGCTTCTATCCTTCAGCTACTGTGAATAATGCTATCAACATAGACATATATATCTCTCAAAACCCTGCTTTCAGACCACCTGGCTGGCTCAGTCAATAACGCATGTGACTTGTGATCTCAGGGTTGCGAGTTCAAGCCCCACTTTGGATGTAGAGCTTACTTTAAAAAAGGAAAACAAAACAAAACCTGCTTTCAATTCTTTTGGTAAATACCCAGAAATGGAATTGCAGGATTATATGGTAATTCCGTGATTAAGTTTTTGGAACCACCATACTGGTTTTCATAGTAGCTGCACTATTTTACATTCCCACCAACAGCACACAGGGTTCTAATTTCTTCACATCCTCACCAACACTTGTTTTTTTCTGTTGTTTTGATAGCAGCTATCCCAATGGGTGTGAGATAGGCCACAGGGGATTTTTAAGAAGTGAAACTATTCTTTATGATCTTGGAATGGTGGATATATAACACTACACACTTGTCAAAACCTGTAGAACTCTACAGCACAAGAACAATCCTTAGTCTATACAATTTTTTTAAAAAATCATGAAGAAAATCAAAGGATCCCAAGAAAGAATACAGACTGAGATAAGAAAACCTAACTGTAAAAAAAAAAGAAAAAAAGAGAAAATCTAACTGTAGTTAAATGTATGAAACAAGCTCACTGAAGGGGATGGGGGAATAAATGGTGCTGACCTAACTTGGAAAATGCAAGAGTCTGTAGAACTAGAGGGAAAAGGAACTGCACGTAAGAACTCTACTCTAGCTGATAAAGTTGTTCCCCAGAGGGCTACAGATTAATAACTCTGATATTGCTACACTACATACATACTGAAAAGGAACAGCAGCCAAAGGGACTTGTCCCAGATAGGAATTTACAGGTAAGCAAGGAGAAGAGGCTAGAAGGATAATGTGCAAATGGATTCGAGTTGAAGACATTAAATATTTAATATAGATACAGGTGGTTACATATAGAAATATTTATAGATACAGTGCATGTACACAGCTTAGTATATACACATACATCTGTTTTATCAGCTGAGAGAAACTGAAAGAATAAAACTGCAGTAGTAAGCACATCTAGCACCTATATCTTGGTCTCTAACCCCATTCTCCAATGAAAGGAACCAGAGCTGTTTGGAGAAATGGCTGATTCTAGGACTGGGACAGAAAACAGGCAAGATGAGCCTGTACCATCTTATAGTACAAGGAAGTAAACAAGTTCTTTTAAAAAAAATCCTTACTAATGGAGATATGTACAGGGGCACAGCAGCCACCTAAAAGTGTTCTCAACGGCCAAAGCTGGAACAATCTGAGCAACAAAATAAATGAAGAAGTATTGGATTATATCCTTACTAATATAAACAAATAAGGGAGAAGAGATAAATTTCCTGTGCAGAATAATTCCAAATAAATTATGTAGATACTCCAACCCTAAAAAAAGGGAGCATAACTCCTTTCCCTTTAAGTGTAGGATGCCTATAGTGACTTCCTTCCATAGAATACAGTATGGAAACAGAAGAAAAAATAACTTTACGGTGGAGAAATCCGATAAACACTACTTCAGCCAAGTGACCAAAATGAGTACCAACAATAAATCCTGATAATCTGTACCTCTGAAATGATGTGATGAAAATGGCACATGCTCATCCTTCCCAAAACCCACAACCTCAGTCTGATCACAATAAAAACATCAGGGATGTCTTAGTAGCTCAGTCAGTCAAGCATCCAACTTTGACTCAGGTCATGATCTCACGGTTCATGAGTTCCAGCCCAGCGTCAGGCTCTGTGCTGACAGCTCAGAGCCTGGAGCCTGCTTTGGATTCTTTGTCTCCCTCTCTCCCTGCCCCTCCCCCACTTGCACACACTGTTTCTCTCTCTCTCTCAAAAATAAATAAAACATTTAAAAAAAAATTTTTTTAATCAAACAAATTCCAATAGAGGGGCATCCTACAATATACCTAATACTCCTCTAAATTCACAAGATCATCAAAAACAAGGAAAGTCTGAAAAAATGGCAGATAAGAAGTGTGTAAAGAGAGGGGCGCCCGGGTAGTTCAGTCGGTTGAGCATCTCACTTTGGCTCAGTTCATGATCTCACAGTTCATGATTTCGAGCCCTGCATCAAGCACGCTGCTGTCAGCGCAGAGTCCACTTTGGATCCTCTGTCCCCCCTTTCTCTCTGCCCCTGCCCCCCACTCTAAAATAAGCACTTACCAAAAAAAAAAAAAAAAAAAAGTGCCTAAAGAGACATGACAACTAAATGTAATGTGGACAGAAGACATTAGGTAAAAACTAAGGAAATCTGAATCAACTATGGATTTTAGTTAACAATAATGTATCAATTCTGGTTAATTTTAACAAATGTACCATACTAATGTATCAATTTAAAGAAAGAAAAAAAAAAAACTGCCAGTAACTCTAGGCTGATGGCCTCTTACTTCCTGGAGTCGATTTTATAGCCTGGTAGTATATCTAGGTGACTAAGAGACCTGCGCCATTAAAGGAGATTTTTATTGTTTCCAACATCCACGAAAACTTTCTCCTCACAAAAAAAACTTCTGGACTTCTATTTCAGTGTCCTTTCTTCAGTCCCTGCAGTGCCTTCACTCAGTCTGAGGTTAGGTCAACTTCAACAAGCCCTCACCATCAATTCTAACCATTTATGCAAAACACCCATCTATTCTGGCAGGTGATGTCACCACGGCATAGTATAGCAAGCAAAAGGCAGCCCACGAACCCCAGGTAAGACACATAAGCCCCTCATCACCAAGCCTCTTAAAATTATGGTGGGCCATGCTGGACTCCTAAAGACCTTAACTCTAAAATATCTGCTTTGGGGCGCCTGGGGGGCTCAGTTGGTTAAGCATCCCACTCTTGATTTTGGCTCAGGTCATGATCTCATAGTTCATGAGATCAAGCCCCATGTTGGGCTCTGCTGCTTGGGGTTCTCTCTCTCTGCCCTTCCCTTGCTCACACACTCTCTTTCAAAACAAATAAACTTTTAAAAATATGTGTCTGCTTCATCACTAATATCACTACCTTTTCTTAGCCCCTTTGCTATTATTCAAATATCCATAAATACATATTTGTACACACATGTGTTTTGCTTCTACAAAGTGATCATTAGTTCCTTCGAGACAGACACCATAAATTCTGTATTTTGGGGTACCTTAAAACTACTCCCCTTCTTCCTTTCTAATAGAACCCTAATTTTGTTCAGGTGGCAATTTGTCCAGCTTTGAACAGTGAAACCTAAGGGGAAGTTTGTTGTAGAAACTCTGGGAAAGCTTTTGCCTTCCTGAAAAAGAGGCAGATTTATCTGATGTTGTTCTCTTTCTCTTACTTTCCTTTTTTTTTTTTTTTTTTTTTTTTTGGACTTACATACAGGTCTGATAGCTGGGGGTACAACTTGCAACTCTGAGAGAAAGTCCAAAGCATTTCCACAAATGCTGATCCTGAAAGTGCTGAGTTCATGAACCCATGCCAGTGATTGCCTATCTCCAAATATCTTCTTATACAAGACAAATATTTATTTCAGCACTTGTTTAAAAAAAAAAAAAATCAAGTTGCAGGACCCAGCACCATAAGCAACAATGATAACTGTGACTTCAAAAGAAAGACTTACAGTATACCTCCTGAGCTTTCACAATAGGATTGGAAAAGAGGCAGAAGCTCTGAACAATCCTAGGGGGAACTATTAAGCAAAAATCACTTACAGGGATCAAAAACTTTAAACAGCCTAAACCCTAACCTTACAGGTAGGGCATATCACACAGCTCAGTATGCCCTAATATTGACAGACATCTTGCCAGGATCCTGGGATCACAAAATATTTAAGGAAAGTCTTGAACATAAAAAACAGGAATGAAAACTAGCAAAAACGGAGAAAAAAAGCAACTTGGAGGCTACAAACATCATGCAAGATAAGAAAACTAAACACAATGAAACAAACAAAAAAAACCTATTTTTGGTATACAAAAAGAATTAACAGAAGATATTAATCCAAAACCTAAGTAGAGGATGCTATGAAGAAACAGAAAACAAACAAAGGTGCCTGGGTGGCTCAGTTGGTTAAGCATCCAACTCTTGATTACAGCTCAGGTCATGATTTCACAGTTGGTGAGTTCAAACTCTGCTGAGTGAGCCTGCTTGGGATTCTCTCTCTCCCCCTCTCTCTGCCCCTCCCCTGCTCATGCTGGAAGGGAGGGAGGGAGGAAGGAAGAAAACAGCTCTTGGAAATTAAAAATACAATAGCAAAATAATTAAAAATTCTGGGGCACCTGGGTGGTTCAGTCAGTTAAGCATCCAACTCTTGATTTCAAGTCAGGTCATTCTCACAATCATGAGATCAGGTTCTGTGCTGATGACATGGAGGCTGCTGTGGATTATCTCCCTCTCTCTGTCCCCCCTCCCCCCCATCTATCTCCCTCTTTCTCTCTCAAAATAAATACATAAATACCTTTTAAAAATTAAAAACTCATTGTAACAACTTTCAGTTTCTAGTAGTAGCAGGCTAGGTTTTTCGGATCAACTTTCACTATTCCACTGGATAAAAACTTTAAAATATGGATAAAATATATTTCAAAAATATAAAGCATCAAAGACAAGCCAAGATAACAAGGAACTACAAAGTCACAAGTGAAAAATTCAAACCAAAAAGGAAAAATAAAAGCATATAAGCTACTTTTACCCTGAGGATGTTTGTTAATCCTAAAAATCAGGATCTTTGTTTTGATAACATAGCACAAAATGTGGGGACAGAAATCAAAATCCGACACCTACACAAGGGAATTTCAAGCTCTGAATTTGGTTTAAGGTGGTCTCAGACTAGGAGTGACTCCAGGCACATAGAAGAAGAAAATACAAACCCTATACATAACATGGAATACCACAAACTAACCATAAAAGAATGATTCTCACATACAACATGTTAAATGAAAGAAGTCAGACAAAAAAAGAGTATATATTATTCATGTGAAGTTTTGAAAAATCTACAAAAGTAATCAATGGCAATACAAGTCAGAATTGTGGTTACTTTGGGGTGGATATTTACTGGGAACAGCATGAAGGAAACTTCTCTATCTTGATCTTAGTGAGAATTACAGGAGTATGTTCATTTTTCTTTTAATCTTAATGTTCAACACATAAGATTTGTACACTTTAATGGCTAAATGCTATATCTTAATAAAACTTTAAAAAATGAAGGTGAAATAAGGGCATTTTCAGATTCAAAAAGTTAACAAATGTTAATTATATTCTGCCTTGGCAAACAGTAAAAGATGTTCATTTAGTTCATGGTCCAAGTCTAGAAGATTGATTCAAAAGTTAAAGTTTGTGTCGGGGCACCTGGGTGGCTCAGTCTAACCGGTTAAGCATCCAACTTCGGCTTAGGTCATGATCTCATTGCTTCTGAGTTCAACCCCTGTGTCAGGCTCTGTGCTGGCAGCTCAGAGCCTGGAGCCTGCTTCAGATTCTGTCTCCATCTCTCTGCGCCTCCCCTGCTCGCGCTCTCTCTAATATAAAATAACATAAAATAAAATAAACCAAAAAGTTTTTAAAAAAAAAGCTATTTACTTACCATAGCTATTTCAATAATTTTGATTTTTATAATTTGCGATGGAAAAAGAATCTCAACTAAACACCACTAATATGTCAAAAATCTCTCAGAATCAACTTAACATTTTTACTCACTAAAAAGTAATCTTTTATGCTTTCCCAATTCATTAAGTTTCAGAAAATTTACATTTACATTATTCTTACATGACCACCAAAGAGAATGTTCACTGTTGTCATTTCTAAAATCCAAAGGATCATAAAATATACCACAAAAATAATCATTTGGGGGTGCCTGAGTGGCTCAGTGGGTTGGGTAAGCATCCGACCCTTGATTTTGGCTCAGATCATGATCTCACAGTTCCTAAGATCAAGCCATGCATTGGGCTTACGCTGTCAGAATCCCCAGCTTGGGATTCTCTCTCTCTACCCCTCTTCCTGCTCACATGTACTCTCTCTCTCTCTAAAATAAATAAATAAACTTATAAGAAAATAATCATCTGTACTCAAACAATCAAGGAAATGAGAACTCCAGGCCTAAAAGAGAAAAATTTCATATGAAAGGCACAATTAAATATATTTCAAGATTATAAAAAGGATCCCTAAAAGGGTGCCTGGATAGCTCAGTTGGTACAGCACTGACGCAAGATCATTGAGTTCAAGCCTCACGATGTGGAGCCTACTTAAAAAACCAACAAAGGATCGCTAAAGTTAAATAAGAAATATACATGCTGGGGAAAAAAGCCAAAATACCCTTAGTATTCAACACATTAACTGATAACAGAATTACAGCAATTCATTGATTTCCTTGTTCAACAAATAGTTCTGTGCCTATTTTATGCCTATTCTTTTTCTACAAAATAAGTATACAGCAGGGATACAGCAGGAACAAAAGATATGACTCTCACTCTAGAAACAACAAAAAAATGGTATGACGGGAAAATCTGACTAAACATTTATATTTCTTCTAATTATGACAAATACATAATACTAATATTTCACTTATTTCATGAGGTATTGTGAAAGTCTGAGGATTAGTCCTCTATCAAGAACTTAAGGAAAAATTGTTCCTAAGTCCCAAATATTAATAAATAATTTGGATTCAATAGCGACATTTTACAAAAACTTTTATTCTTATTCTAAATTTGTTTCTCTTGGGCTCTGTACAAATTCTAAATGCTGAATCCCACATTACAAAAAGCAGTCAGAGAGCATCTTACAACACCTTACAGCATCTATCTACGCTTTGAAAGAGGTGGTTTTAAGGAAGTAGTGAATGAAAACCCTGTAAAAGTAATCACAGAATACAACTTAATATAGGAAAAAAGGAAAATGCTGAAAAGCGCAGGTGACAATATTAGAGTTAACTGTATCAAAAGATTATTTTTAAACACAATTTGCAATTTTAAGGCATCATTTACCATCAATTAAAGGTGGTATCTCAAAATATTCTAAAATATGTTTGATATTTAAGAAACTTAGTGCATAAATCAAGCACACTGGGAGGATGATCAAACTCAACCTCAGAGAAAGCACTGGAACAAAACTGATATAGAAGTAAAAATATTAATTCATATATCTAGGGTAATGGAAAAACAGTGTAAACAAAATACAGAAACATATATTTTAAAAATACAACTGATATCAGAACCAATAACACATTGTTAAAAGAACACCCTTCAAATATTCTTGAAGAGGTGATAAAATCAAAAAACTTTCATCTTCTAAAACCCAGAGGGATTCCTCCTCCTGCCACCAAAGGCTTCGGAAGGAAGAAATAATCCCTTCTACTAACACAAACTAAAACTTCCTTCTGTGGATTTTTAAATAGTCTAAAGGTTGAGTTAATTAGTGCTAATAAATAACTTCTTTCTCACTCACTCCATGAATTTGAATCCAGCATTTAGACACACCTACCTCTCAGCCTGGTCCCAATCTACCCTGCATCACTACTTCCAGGCATCCTAGAATTCAAATTCAAGCCAAACCTAGCCATTACATTCAGGTCAATCCAGCAAACATTTACTAAAGATCCTAGTAGTGTCAGGCTCTATGCCAGGCAGTGTGCTGATGATAGGGGAGAATAGAGCAATGAATCAGACAATGATTAGGCAATGATCTCTGCCCTCTAGGAACTTCTCAGGAATCTCCATATGCAAAACCTTCCTTATTCCAAACCCCATGCCAGATCTTTTTTGGTATGTCTGATATACATAGCCTAAACTAATACATGGAACAGTTTTTGCTTCCTATGAAACAAAACTTAGTATATAATCTTTTCCCACTAGTTTTTAATACAGTGCAGGTATGACTATGTTCCCCAAAACAGTATTTTTCTGTTTTGCTATTGAGCTAAAAATGTTTAAAGACTGAAGACTAATAAATAAAATAGCACTTGTAGGTGCCCTAATTATAAACCATTCATTACTATTCTCTTGTCCTATTTTCTGCCTGCAAACAGGAGCCGATACATAGGAAAAAGTAGGTAAAATAGGTTTTTAAGGGTTCAGCCAAACCCACATTTATAGATTGGGGGAAGGAGAAAGAGAGTGAGTGTTCCAGAATAAAGGCAGGGAAGGGGAGTGGAACTGAGTGATTTAAGTAGCAAATGCAGAGGAGAGAGATTGGTTAGAGGCAGTTCTCCAGCTTCCACCTTATTAGGACAGAATGGTGGCATAAATAGGTGACTTGATTAACTCTCAGCCTCCTTAAACTAAGAACAACAGTTGTAAGACAATGGTGAACACAACAAATTCTACCAACAAGAGGGAATACAATGTAATAATATTTATGGGTGCCTGGGTAGCTCAGTTGGTTAAGCATCCCTCTTGATTTCAGCTCAGGTCATGACCCAAGGGTTATGGGATCAAGCCCTGCACTGGACTCTGCACTAAGGGTGCAGCCTACTTGGGATTCTCTCTCCTCTCTCTCCCTCTGCCTGTTTCTCAATCGTGCTCTCTTTAAAAAAAAAAAAAAAAAAAAAAAAAAAAAAAAAAAAAATTAAATATTTATACCATGACTATTTTCCCAAAGGTTTGAATGTACAAGAAATAAGTATAAGTAGTAATCCATAAGAAAGAGATTATCCAGAATGTGTACTCTGGAGAAAAGGAGGTTTAAGAGGAACTGATCAACAGAAGACATTCTGGACAGTGATACCAACATAGAGGAGTGTTTGAGTTAGGAAAGAGTATCACCTCAAAAATGGCTCTAAGTTTCCTCACAGCAGGGCCAATGTTATAAACCTTTCTAAATTTCACCATTCACAGTGCTTCCCTATAATAGACACTCAATAATTTTTTTTTAAACTAAACTCCTACAGTAATTTCATGGTCTTTAAAAAAAGCAACACCATTCACATTAATTAATTAATAAATTGTTTTCTTTGAGGGCGCCTGGATGGCTCAGTTGGCTGAGTGTCTGACTTCAGCTCAGGTCATGATCTCACAGTTCATGGGTACAGGCCCCACATCAGGCTCTGTGCTGGAGCCTACTTCAGATTCTGTGTCTCCTTCTCTCTCTGCCCCTCCTCGACTCACACTCTGTCTTACTCTGTCTCTCAAAAATAAATACATAAATGTAAAAAAAATTTTTTTTAATAAATTGTTTTCTTTGTCAATCTCCTCTACACAGGTGCACCGATTTTCTAAAAAATGTGAAGTAATCTTCAATATTACAAATACATTCTAAACATTAAAAACTACAGTGGGACCAAACTGCTTTGTCCTAGACAAACCCATTACTGTGGCCTAAGATTTCATCAGCTATTTTTACAGTCACATCACAAACCTATGAGTCAGGTAAAGTCAGAAGAAATACCTTTAGGTCAGCTTTTCCCCAATATAAAAGTTTTTTACCCAAACACTAAAACTTAACTTCCTAATTTTGGATTCAATTTGTTTAGACATTCTTAAACTATTACCTAGACCATTTAAACCATCATCACCTACCAAGGCCTTCAGAACCATAAAGACTTCTCCAGGATGCACTTTTTAATCAGTAATCAATACTCTGCATAACAGACTATTAATTCAATGAGGCAAAACATGCATGATCGCCTATAGGCATTGTTTCGGTCAGTGAAAACAAAGAAAGATTAATCAAGTTCTATACTCCAGGACTCAAAGTCTAGTACACTTGCAGTGTAGGTATTAAAATAGAAATGCTATGTAAATGCTATGTGGACAAAGATAAAGAAGCATTAAGGGTTAAGATTGGGAGTTATCCACTGAATCTATCATCCAACCCCAATTTTTCAATTTCTTCCAAAAAGAGCATGAGCTTTGTGAAAAGCACTTAGCTAATAATTTAATGAAAATAACAATGGTTTTTAAATTATACACTCTTGGGGTGCCTGGGTGGCTCAGTTGGTTGGGTGTCTGACTGTGGCTTAGGTCATGATCTCACAGCTGGTGAGTACCATCCCCTCGTCGGGCTCCGTGCTGACAGCTCAGAGCCTGAAGCCTGCTTCAGATCTTGTGTCCCCCTCTCTCTCTGCCCCTCCCCCACTCATGCACTGTCTCTCTCTCTGTCAAAAATAAACGTTAAAAAAAATTTTTTTAATTATACACTCTCAAAGCTAAGGGCCAAAAATCACACAGACCAAGGAAACTAAGGCACACACTCAATCCATACACAGACTTTTTTGTTGAAATTTGCTCCTCAAAAAAACAAGAGTTATCTCCTAATAAATAAAATGTACTGACTAAACACAGGACTTGTCCAATCTCTAACTTTCTCAGTTTTAAAAAGGGCTAATAATTACAAAATCTGTGCTTTGTGAAGTCACGAATTCATACTTGGATTCTTTTTGATCCAACCATTCTTCCTGTGATAATAAGAAAATCAACACAATAAACAACACTTAAGATGCCATCTTATAACTGGGCCACCTGGGTGGCTAAATTGGTTGAGTGTCCGACTCTTGATTTCAGCTCAGGTCATGTTCCCAGGGTCGTGGGATCAAGCCCCATGTCTGGCTCTGCACTGAGCATGGAGCCTACTTGAGATTCATTCTCCTCTCCTTTCATTCCCCTCCCCTCCCCTCCTCTCCTCTCTCTCCCCTCCCTCCCTCTGCCCTTCTCCCCCACTCACGCTCTCTCCAGCTCATGAAAATTAAAAATTTTTTAAAAAGATGCTATCTTATAATTATGTTGCACCCTGAAGAAATGAAGATACTGTCATCTCTTTGCTTCATATTACCAAGAACAGAGAACCCAAAACTAAGTCTCTAGCATAAATTCAATGCTTACTTAAAATGCTCTTCTGGAACACGTGGAATCCCTTGAAGCACAGCTCAAATCTATTACCAGTTAATTCATATCCCCTCACAACCAAACAACAAAGTCTGACATAACCCTCTTAGCCACCCACTTAGCCTATCATTTTTTAGTTGTCCCCCAGAGTCAGTGTTAAAATGGTTCTCTATTACTTTATCCTCAAATTTAACATAAGACTTAAGCATTAAAATAGCAATGAAACTCCAATGAATAGAAGAAAAAAACTTAAGTTTGAGTGCATAACTGCATTCATCATTTTTTGGTAACAACATGCTCCCAATAATTAAACCTTTGGGATAGTAATGTAATCTTAAACATGAAATAATAGAACTGGTTTCTAAATTCAGAATTTCAAGAGAATTTCCCCAACCTCAAATTCTTCAATGACAAGAGCACAGTATAGGTGTTTGTTACAGTCCACTGGAAGCACAATATCCTTATTCAAAACAGAACAGTAAAAACAGGAAGTCCAGTCAAATTTTTCTAAGGTCTCTTCTGGGTGCTAACAATAGACCTCTACACCAACTTCTACTTTATCTAGAGTTTAAGCATCCAGATGATACTAGTTCATTCTATATCATTTGGTTTCTTATAAAGGTTTCCCTCAAATCCTAAAACCACTAAAAAGTTTAACACACAGTGCATTAAATTTTAAGAGAAAACTTAATTTAAAATTTTTTTCATAATTTCCAAAAGGATACAAAATAATTTTTATAGTTAAACAGAAATTCCCATCTCTTCTACAGTTAACCTTTCCAAACTGAGAAACTATTCAAAAGCTGAAAATAAATAATCAAAATACAGGACATAATGGGAGATTGCTAATCACTTTTGAATGCATTATATTCTTAAATTACAAATAAAAAAATTTTAATCACATTTTAATCTTGACTAAAATATTTGGTTTCTCCTTAAAACTTTTTCTACAGTATGATAAAGTGCTTTTTTAAATCTAAGAGTTAAATCTAAATACTATTACTCTACTCTTCCAGTGTATACTTTAAAAAAAGTCTGTGTACATTTTGGTTTCCTCTGAAACGTGGATTATTTACGTAAAAATAAAAATATTTTCTAATTATAAATATAAATAAAACTACACCCATCTACTTTAATTGATAATGCACTACAGTCAATTATAAAATATACAAAATCAAAGGGAAAAGGCCAATAACGCCTGAGAATCTAACTAACGTGAAAGGTTAAATTTTACATAATTCATTTACTACATAATCCTTCTTAATGCTAGAACAGTCAATGCTATCTAAGAAATTAACGTCTGAGATATTTTCTTTTGGGTGGTGTGTTTACAGATTTGGGCAAACACTTGTCCTGAATGTAGCAGGAGATTCCTGGGCTGGCTAAGTGTTCCAACTAGATGAACTCTAAAGTCTCTTTCAGTTCTAAGATTCCCAGTCTGTGAAAAATAACCTAAGAAAGCATTTTGCCTTTCAATTAACCGATCTACCTTCATTCCCAGCCAAACTGCTCCTTTAAAGACAAAAAAGTTCTTCCCGCCCCTCTGCAGTGGTTTCACGAGATCCTCGTTAACAAAAGGCACGAAAAATGTGCACAGGTGGGATAAAAAGGGGAGTGGCTTGAAGCCAGGCAGCTCTCAGGACAGCGCCCCCACGCCCCAGGTCCCTCGGCTGCACCTGAGAAATCACTGCCCTCCACACCTCCACCCTTCCGAAGCTACGTCGCGAGCGAATTCTCCGATCTATTACAGCCCACCCGCACCTTGGTCAGTCACTGGGCATTGTCTGCAGCCTTTAGCGCCCAAGAAAGACAAGGAGGAAAGAAAGAAAAGGGGGAGAACGAGTGAGAATAAAGAACAGCGGAAAGGGAAGTAAAGCAATCGGGAAGCCCTACGCTCCTTTAGGCAAAATTGGCTTCCCCATCGACCCATCAATTTAATTCAGATCCAAAAGCCACCCTCCCAACCCAAGGTAGCAGCCGGGGATGGCCCAGCCCAAGTCCCCGAAGCTACGCGCGGGTCCGGGGCACACAGACTGGGAGAGGGAAATGGGCGTGTGGGCTGGGCCTGGCTGGCCGGAGGCCGGGCTCGGAACAAAGCCGCCAGGCTCCCCCTACCTGGGGCGAGGGCGGTGGGCGGCGCCTCGAGGCTCCCCGCACAGTCCCGGCCCGGCGACGCCCTCGCCCCGGGGACCCTTGCCCCGGCTGGGGGCCGCAGCGGGCCCCCTCCCCGTCAGAGAACAGCGCCCCTTTGGGACAATGGGCCCCCTCCCCCGCCTCCGGGCGAGGAGATACAAAGAGAGAAGAGCGCAGCCCGGCAAAGAGCCAGGCGTCGGAAAGTGAAGGCGGAGGAGAGACAGGGAAAGGGTGAGGATGGCGGCGGACGCGGGAGTCCGCGGGCCGCTCCCTCAGCCGTCCAAGGCGCTGCCTTCAGCTCCGCCGCGGCGGCAGAAGCGGGAGCGCAGACCAGCAGCCCCTCAACCCTGGCGGAGAGGAACAGGGATCTGCACACAAAGGAGAGGGACCCCCGCCATCCGCTAGCGCCTGGGGCAGGAAAGCCCGAAGAGCTCTGGCCGCCGACGGTCAGTTGCGCCTGACCAGCCCGCGCCCCTCGCGCGCTGTGGCGTCCGCGCGGGGAGCCCCTCTATCGGACTCACCCACAGCTCCGTGCCCCAGCTCATGGCGGAACTTGAGGCGACTCCAGCCGTCTGGCTGCTCTGCTCTCCGTCCGTCTGTCGGCTCTGCCCTTAGTCTGTCCGACTTCCCACTAGCTGCCCAACGGGCTTGCGGCTCCACGGCTCTGCCTCCGAAGGTGCCGCGACTGCCGGGCTCCCCAGTGAGTGAGAAAGACTAGACAGGAGAAGCCGCCGCCGCCGACGCCGCGTCCCCGCCTCCCGGAGCCGGCAGGGAGGGGGCCCGGGCCGAGGGGAGGCGGGACGCGGAAAGGGGAGGGGGCGGGGCGCGATGCACCCTGGGATCGCGGCGGACCCGCGCTCGCCTGGCCTTTGCCGGTAGAGTACCCTAGCAGAAAGGTCTCCAACCTGCCTGGCTCACTCGATAGGTTTCTTCCTACCTGCCGCCTGGGGCTTGGACAGTACCACCCCCACCGCCACTCTCATCTCTGCCTCCAAGATGGAAAGGGAGAGAAGGGAAACACTCCCACCTCCCTTCTCTCCCCTGAGACCCCTTAGATGAGGCAACTCCAGTCGCCCTCCCTTCCTGCTTGTCGTTCCTCCACCTGGGAGAAATCCTAACAGAAACCTTTTAAAAATCCTTAGGTTTACATAGTCGGAGATTTGTATTTTACTTATTTTTTTTAAGTCTTGATTGGTAAAGGTGATCTTGAGAATCATCGAAATGTGTAGAGGTTGAACGTCAAATGTGAATGCAACGTGCCCCGATTCTGTTTTTAATAAAACATTTTAATTTTATAACTTCTGCCAGGAAATCATAAGAAGAGGCAGATCTTTCAGCATACATTTTCATGTCTTGCCATAACAAGAGATAACGACATGGACCAATATGAGCCGAGTTATCACCTGCAGGAAATGAGAACCGAGCTAGACCCAGCTGAGGAATGGGCGCCTTGTCCGTGGGGGTTGGACGGGAACCAGGCTCCTCCTTGGTAGTGCAAAGAGCCTATTGGAACTTCAGATACCTCTCACTCAGAATATGGGAATCTTAGAGGCAGGTCCACCATTTCCTCTTTCCTCTGGGGATTACTTCCCGGCCTTTGTGAACAATCATTAACTGCAGTCATCCAGATTGGTGGGTACCATTAGATATCAAATTCACTTAGCAACTGCTAACATATGCTTTAGTATTAATTGCTTGTCTCCTAAACACACACACACACACACACACACACACACACACACACTTCAATCCAGTCACTAGTACAGTGCTCCTCAGTGTCATATGACAGATGAGTGTCTTAAGTTATCCCAACCGGAGTGTCAACATTTGAAACTCCTCCCCTTGAACTGCCTGCTCAGGTGGCCCAGTCTCTTCCGCTTCAATCCTTGTCTCTGCCTAGCTGTGAAGCCTCGTGGACTTAAAGGCAAATAACCTGTGCTTCCCTGACAGGCCACCATTCTTGCTGAATCCTTACCTCCCTTCTCTGAATCCAGCTTTAAGCGTACAAATACTCTCTTGCAATGGCCAATTTTAAGTATGCCATGCAGTGAAAAGTCTGTGAAGCACTGATTGAACACTTTCTCTTTCCAATATTTGTCTATACTGCCTGTATTTAAAATAGAATTCCTTCATTGTTACTTGTCTCACCTAATGCTGCTATCCATTTCCCCTCTGGCTCTAACTCCCTAGACATCATGAATGCATTTAGCAATTACAAGTAAGATTTATTAGTAGTAGAAAATATATTAAATGGTTGTCTCATTATTCAGAACCATTCCAATACTAAGGTTTACTGTATCTAGGTATTCTCATGAAAGTTAAGACATATGGAGCATAATTTAAGCCAAAATTGCATGTTTTTCCTTTAAAAAGTAAAATAATCTACCAATAACATTGAAGATCATCCTTAACCATACTGTTTACACAAGTCCCCAAATGAACATAAAGTCTTATCTCCTGCCTGAATATTTTTCTTCTCCCAAAGTTTCTGAATAGAACTCCACACTTAGAACAATTCATTTCTCTTCAAAAACTTAGATTTTTGGCCAATAATTCAGGGAAAATTTCCACTATCCTACCTTACTATAAAATTTAAACATAATTCATATAACCAACTTAAATTGATCATCTCTTTTAAGTAACTGTAACTTACAAAATTTTATCATGATTTCAGAATTCACTATTCAACAGTCTTTAAGCAGAAATGATTAAAAAGTGAAAACTATCACAACAAAAGAATAAATGTTTTGTTATATTTTGTTATAAAAATAATAAAGATTAATCAGCTTCCAAAGTATTCCTTTTTATAATGAATCTCTAAAATAATGCAGGCACATTTCAGCTAACGAACATCCAGAGGTGTTTTACATAATCACACACACAAATATATATTATTGGCATGGCAGTTTATAAAAATGTTGATTTTTGACCTAATCAGAATCCACTGGGTGTTTAATTATTCATATATATATAAGATTTATTCTTATGGACCCATAACAACGTGCTTTGTTAGCAGTTCAAACACATCATTTTTATCTCTAAAAAAGGTAAAACATAACTTTTAGCATCTTGAAAGCAAAATCTCTTTAGTATAACAGTAGTCTACTATTATTTTACTTCAGATGCTACGCCCAAATCATATTTTGCATCATTAAGGGATACAAAATCCTGTCAAACCAGTTATTTTATACCTTTTTGCTATTTGACCTACCTTGGCACCCCATTACCACAGAGCTTCTGTTTCATAATACAGATTGTATAATGTAATCAACAATAAGAAGGAATTGAGAAAACAATATTCTAGCTTTCTCCACATATTTTTACAATGCAGCCACTCTACTGAGTAAACTTGACAGAGGTCAAATTACACAGGCTCATTAGCAATTTTAAAAATTATTACATTTTATCTTTTTATTAATTATGGAAAATAATTTTTATTGAATCCATTTTCTCTTCAAGCATATGTTTGAACTCTGCTCTATGATAAACCATTGAAATGTTACATTTTCTTTTGTGTATTTTTATCTGTATTAATTCAAATGTAAGTTCCTTTTATGGTTTCTTAGTTATAAACATAGCTAATGCCCTTTCCAGTTTCAAAATTTCCCTGCATGAATTCCCTTATTAAATTAGATTGTGAAAGATAATTGTTCACTGCTGCATTCTGGAATATAGAGTAATTTACTAGTCCAAATGCATCAACCTCTAACCATACATCAATCTCTTGTCTTAAAGTTAAGTTCTTGCAAAAGTTTATTCCAAGGGGTGCCTGGGTGGCTCAGTCAGTTAAGGGTCCAACTTTGGCTCAGGTCATGATCTCATGGCTGTGAGTTCAAGCCCCACCGTGAGCTCTGGGCTGACGGCTTGGAACCTGGAGCCTTCTTCGGATTCTAGGTCTCCCTTTCTCGCTCTCTGCCCCTCCCCTGCTGGTTCTCTCTCTCATTCACTTGCTCTCTTGCTCTCTCGCTCTCTCTCCCAAAAATAATAAATGAATAAATTTAATTTTTAAAAAAGTTTATTCCACGTATAAAATTAGTAATGTCTCAAGCACTTTATCGGAAAGTGTTTTCAAAGAAAAAAAATAAAACTTTGTATCAACACTTATAACACGGAAAGCTTTTCTTAGCATATATGTACCAATGTCCCATCTATAAAATGGTTACCAATCATATAGAATTTCCACTATTGAAAGGAAATCTCTAGCATGAACAATAGCAACTCCTTTCTTGTTATTTAAATAACTTAAGATTTCTGTCTTAAAACTATAGCGACAGTGTCCACAAATAGAATCATTATCTACATAGATAGACCAGAACAATCAAACTGAAACTATTTTAGTTAGAATATGAAGACAATGTACTTGGCACCTCCGTTTTAATGCTTCAAATGGAGACCACACCAGAAACCGGATCATACCAGAATACAGATATGCCAGCCGAATGAAGAATGGCACTGACCAGTAAATAGTCATCGCTGCTTTCTGAACTGCCAGTTTTCCTAACCAAGAGTTGGAAGAATTTCAAAACTTGAAGAGGATAGTTTAAAGTGGCTCACTGAAGAAAAAGAAAAAACCACCTACTATTTTGTCTTTGGGGATTCTGCTCTCCAGTACTGAATCTAGTTAAAGCATCTCATGTAATTGCTCCAATGAAATTTGGCAAAAAGAAAAAAAGTAAAAAAATAAATAAAATTTTGTGTAAATCAAATGGAATAGATTAATTGAAAGAGGTAACTCATTTCCACTTCTCTATGATGATTGGTGCTTTCCCACGGGTTATTATAGAACTGGGTGGATGTAAAAGCAATTAGGTATTTATTTAAATTCTCTTTAGAGACAGGAGACCTAGTATAACAAAAGTTAGAAATTTCTTCAGGTGATTATTACACTTTCCCATACCCATTCAAAACTTCCATTAATTTAACTCTTAAAGCTTTCATTTGTTTTTGTTTTTGTGTGGGGTTTTGCCTGTGTTCACAAATTTAAAAATATACACACCAATAGGGCACCTGAGTGGCTCAGTCAGTTAAGTGTCCAACTTCTGCTCAGGTCATGATCTTGTGGTTCGTGAGTTCAAGCCCCGCATCAGGCTCTGTGCTGACAGCTGGGATCCTGCAGCCTGCTTCAGATTCTGTGTTTCCCTCTCTCTGCCCCTTGCCCACTTACACACTGTCTCTCTCTTCTCAAAAGTAAATAAACATTAAAAAAAAAAATACACACATCAATTAACAAAAAGAACACCTAGTTCTCTATTTTCTTTTTATGAAATCCAATCCTTGCATCCTATGCACTTATAGAAGTAAAACCAGCTTTTACAAGCTCACAAAAACCGATTGTTACGTTTTCAGGACTTTTGCAAACAGACTGTTAAAAACATTAGCTTGGTACCAGTCATAGTGAAACTATTTACACCATGGAATCGGCAAATGCTACAAATCAAGGCTGTCTTTTCATTTGAAAAACTAATCCTTAAACATCAGCGCACCATTGTTGAAATCCTATACAGATTAACATTAAAGGAAATGAAAATTTACCTTTAGCTATTAGGTGAGAACAATTCTGAAATGGAATGATAAAATTTAATTTCATTGACTCCATTCAAATATATTTCGGATACTCAGGATCTAACATTACCATTTTTGTTTCATTTCCTGTGTAACAGAATCATACCTATTATGGTAATCCTTGTTTTTACTTTCTTCCTATTAGGATTCTAATGTTCGTAAGTCTTTGTCATTTGATATTTACTATAACATGTTATTGATTTACTTAAAAAGTCATAAATAACAATTTTGCATCCTCCATGTCAGGATTTTATGCTACCTATGAGTCAATGCTTAATATCATTTTTGTTGATAATAAAGATGATTTAAAGGCTGATTCTCGTCATCCTTATCCAAATCCAATTAGCTAAAATTTTAGTGTTCGTTTTATGGACCAAAACAGCCTAGATTTTAGATATTTTAATTTCTTTGAAAATAAGATAATCTATATGTAAACTCAATGTATTTTTACTTTTAACCACCATTGCATTGTAACAATACAGTTTTATCCTTTAAATAAAAGAGCAAGTTAAAGCCACTTATTTTGAAATAAGCCAGCAGATAAACACTTTCTGGTTAAACTATTAAAATCTGACTTTATCCTACAGAGCCTGGTCTTATAGTTATAATCTAGACCGTCTCTAATACAGGGCATTCTAGAGAGAATTAGTTGGAATAGCTTCCAATAAATCAAAAATTTCTGGGACCACCTGTGTGGCTCAGTTGGTTAAGTATCTGACTCTTGATTTCAGCTCAGGTCATGACCTCACCATTTTTCAGATGGAGCCCCTCATAGGGCCCCACAGTGCTTGGGTTTCTCTCTCTCCTTCTGCCCCTACCCAGCTCATACTTTCTCTGTCTCTCTCAAAATAAACAAACATTTACAGAAAATTTTTTTCTGTAGGGTTGCCAGATTTAGCATACAAAAATATAGGAGTCCCAGTTAAATTTGAATTTCTGATATTGCCAATATTAAATGGGACATACTTAAACTAAAATATTATTTGTTGTCTATCTGAAATTTGAAATTTGAGTTTACCTGAACATCCTGTATTTTATCTAGCTAAGTGTTCAGGATAATCTTAGATTAAACACCTTAGGTAAGGAATTCTTAACCATGAATTTCAGTCATGGGTTTGAGGGAGTTGATGAACACCTGAAATTGGCTGTAAAAGATTTTTGATAGATATGTCTGCAATATTTTCTGAGAACAGCTTGTATCTGTGGCTCTTAATGAAGAATTTGCTTCTTATAGAGTTTTGAAAAGTTGTGCCTGAGAAGGTTCAGAACAGTGGGTAGAAGATGCTATCACTTTTTGTTTAATAGAGGAAGTTTTTACTCTGAGTTTATATGCACAGGATACCTCTGAAAGGACAAACAAGAAACTGGAAGTAGGGGTTACCTCTGGAAGGGGGAAATAGTAGACTGGAGTGAGAAACCTCACTTTTCATTACCACTCTTTTGCACCATTTCCAATTTTATTTGGAAATAATTTTTATTACATTATTTTATTTTAATTTCATTACATTGCCCATGTTGTACCTATTTAAAAAGAGTTTAGAATTAAAAAATAACAACAGTGCCTAGGCCTCACTCTAGGCCTATTAAGTCAGAATTTCTTCATTTCCAGTGGTTGGGCCATGATATTTGTTTGTATGTAGTTGTGTTTGCTATTTTTAAACTCCACAATGTATTTTGATTATTCATCTAAATCACACACATACTGTTCCAGAGCATTTGCCAAAAAAAATATAAACACAAACACACACACTCCACACTCACATAAATACCATCCTTTGTATCTCCCAGGAAAGACTGAGAAAATGAATGACTCACTTCCAGCTACACTGGAGAGATTCTGTTTAGAATCTGATGGGGAGTGAGTCCAACCAGGCCACACTCAGGGGTGGGGAGGCAGGAAACCGCTCAACGTTTAAGTTGAAGGCTCAGGAAAATGGATTCCTAATTAATGTTTCTGGCCCCTAGAGTACGAAATGGAGTAATTGAGCAGTTGCTTACACCTCTATTAAGTAACCTGCCTTTTTTGCACTTCTAATGGGGGAGGCCAGGAGTAGCAAGGACCTGCCACTCCTGGAAATTCTTCCTAGTGTTCTGGCATCATAGGAATTTGCCTAGCCTGGTTCAAGGAGACAGCCCCACCTATTCACAATTTATCTCATCCTACCCACTACCCAGCAACTGTCATTCCGTGTTCACGGACTGACTACAATTCTTCGGGATTCAATCACTGTCCCCAGCTGAGTGTGCTAGAGCATTGAGTCATTCTCCTGAAGCCAACCTGAAGAAACAGTATCTCTTCTCCACCATTTCAGCAAAATTGGCAGCAAAGAATTTTTTCATAGGCAAATATATAATCTGAGGGGGAAATTTTTATTTCTCTTTTTTAGTGTTCTATTTCTGGTCTATTGTGTTCAGAGGAAAGGAATACCACAAATTACGTGGCTGTACCACAATTTAGGCAATGCATTTGATTTCATTCACAAAAACAACTCTAGCCATTGTTATGAACCCATATTGTAGAAAATAGTGTCTGGTGATAGCAGTCCTGGGGCTTCTTGGAGATCTTGAGCCTCCAAATTGGGTAATTTCTGAGGTCTTTATGGCCATTTCACTTATTCTTTGAAAGAGGGTGATTCAGGGGCGCCTGGGTGGCGCAGTCGGTTAAGCATCCGACTTCAGCCAGGTCACGATCTCGCGGTCCGTGAGTTCGAGCCCCGCGTCGGGCTCTGGGCTGATGGCTCGGAGCCTGGAGCCTGTTTCCGATTCTGTGTCTCCCTCTCTCTCTGCCCCTCCCCCGTTCATGCTCTGTCTCTCTCTGTCCCAAAAATAAATAAAAACGTTGAAAAAAGAAAGAGGGTGATTCAAAATTTTCCTTGATAATGCTAAATATTTTGTTGGTTAAAAGGATCCAGGTGGTCTTCTTAAAATCCTTAAACTGACATTTTTAACGAAAAGAAATAGTACAGAATTGTGAATTTTGTCAACACCCAAGAACCTTTACAATATGGACTTGAACTACCTTTCCACTCATCTCCTACCACTCTGCCATTACTCCTAAGCTCTAGCCATATCCAACTGCACTGAGTTCCACAACTGCTTGGGTACACTATCATGCCTCTATGCATGTGTTCCTCTACATCTGGTTAACTCTTACACATTCTCAAGGACTCGCCCTACATTCTGGGTCTGAGAAGCCTTTTGTGAATATTCCTTTCCCTCTTCTTTCCTCTCCTGACATTGTACTTGGTATGTTCTATTGTTCTCAGTACCTACATCTAAACAGATAATTCGAATAGTCTTTTTATTTGTCTGTCTCCTTTGAGCTCAGGACTATTCTTGGCACAGAACAAGTACACAATTAATATTTAATAAATGAGAATCAAAGGTTCTCAAATAATAAGACAAAATTCCCTTTCTACATAGCTTTAAAGTTGACAATAGATGTACGTAAGTCATATTTCTAAGATTGATTTTCAGATTCTTTTACATCAAATGCCTATATACCATTCTTATTTGCTTCCAAATTGCCAGTAAACTAGAATTAAAATGTGAATTAAGAGAAATCTTAAAATGAAAATTATTTATAAAATAATGTTTTCTTAATTGTACTCTTTTTTATATAGAAAAAGAATTGTCAGCAGCTAATTATTTTAGATTTGTAAAATGCACAGTTTTTGTACATTCTTTAAAATTAATAAATTCTCTTAAACTTGAAAGTTATTTAGAAATTGCACATAAAAATGGTATTAGTTACTTGTTCAGAATATAAATTAAAAGAAACTCTTTAAAAATTAATAAAAAGAATTCAGAAAAACCAAAGCAACCATGACTGCCACTTTCCTGGCAAAAGATCAGTAGAGATGAGTTAAGTGTTTATCTTATTAAAGAGATAATAATCCACAAAAAAGGAAGCAAGCTTAATGGTGATTTTTTTGAAGTAGGGATAAACTGAATTCAGTTATGATTCCCAAACTTGTAATCTAAACATTTTATCTTTTTCTATTTGTTGTTTTCCTAAAGAATTATACCTGCAAGTATACAATGTAATTAATCAAACAACACATTTTAATGCATTTAAGCACAATAGATCATTTGGCAAGGCTTAGACAGAAAGACAGCCAGATAAAGCCATATGTGAAAATATATAATCATAAACTTCAAGAAGCAGTAAACAACTTAATTTACATTCAAATATAAAAGTTATAAATTAACAGAAATAATTTTAGAATCCAACACCATTTGTTTGAAACCAACAATCAGATTTTTTAAATTACAAATCTTATTTTTTAAATTACAAATCTTATTTTTTAAATTTCTGGGGAGGATTCACGGTTGTTGCTATTGTTATTGTTATCTTTTACCAAGCCTACTATGAAGAGGTAAAAGAGGAAACACTTGATTTCATATTATCAGATTTGTTTTCTAACTGTTAAATGTGTTCATGTTTCCCTAGCTTGATGGTAACATCTTCTCAGGTTTGGATCAGATCAGTCACAAGGCAGATTAATACTGGCTTTGAGGTTGATTAATTGATTTTGAAGTGTCACCAGGATCATCTCTAAGCCTATATAATCTGCTTCACTTCAAGCAAATTGTTTATCTTTTAAATTCCCCCAAGAAAGGAGAGTTTTAAACTCCCAGAAAATGCAGTACCTTTTGGATAATGATGAAACCATCCCCTTGTCAAAACATGCAAGTATCTGCATATTAAAGGATTCTAACGGGATTTTTTAATGACTTTTTTTTCCCAGAAAAACCCTATCAAATAATGAACTTAGCCCTACTTTATTTTTTTTTAATTTTTTTCTATTTATTTTTGGGACAGAGAGAGACAGAGCATGAACGGGGGAGGGGCAGAGAGAGAGGGAGACACAGAATCCGAAACAGGCTCCAGGCTCCGAGCCATCAGCCCAGAGCCTGACGCGGGGCTGGAACTCACGGACCGCGAGATCGTGACCTGGCTGAAGCCGGACGCTTAACCGACTGCGCCACCCAGGCGCCCCGTACTTAGCTCTACTTTAAACCATATAGCTTTAAAAAAACCTGAACATAAAAACACCCAGTTTGGCACTGAAGAGTAGGAAAGCTATAGCCCCTTTATCAAACAGTGCTCAATCAACTGGATACCCATATGGAAAAAATAAATCTTGACCGCTGCCTACTTTAATACACAAAATTCAATCCCAGGTAGATTTTAGATCTAACTGTGAGAATTAATGTAGTGAAGCTTCTAGAACATATCATAAGAGATTATCTTCATGATGTAATATTAGCACAAGTGTACTAAACAGGATACAAAAAAGCACTAATTATAAAGGAAAAAAATTGGTAAATTGCCATTCATTAAAATTGATCAAAAAGTGGTTTAGAGAGAATGAAAAAAGAAGCTCAGAATGGAGAATATATATACTAGCATTACATATATACCCAATATAGGACTCATATTGAGAATATGAAAAGAACTACAAAACAGTAAGATAAAGCACATGATAGAAAATTGGCAAAATACATGAATCAGCACTTCACCTATGAAAATATTCAGGGGCACCTGTCTGGCTCAGTTGGTAGAGCATCTGACTCTTGATCTTGGGGTCATGAGTTCAAGCCGCCATGTTGGGGGTAGAGATTATTAAAAGCAAAAAAGAAAATATTCAAATAGTCTACAAACATTAAAAAGCATTTAGTCTTATTAGATATCAGAGAAATGCACATTCAAACCAACAATGAAATATTACTACATGTCTGTCAAAATAGTTAAAATTTGAAGGACTGACAATTCTAAGTGTTGGTGAAAACATGGAACAATGCAAATTCTCACACACTGGTGGAAATGTGAATTGCTACAGCTTTGAGAAATTATTTGGCAATATCACGTACTATATGACCCAAAAATTCTACTCCTAGTATATACTCAAAATGAATACATTCATATGTGCACCAAAAGGCATGTACAAGGATGTTCATAGCAGCAATTATTCAGTTAAATACTGGAAACACCCCAAATTTCCTTCAGTTGTAGAATGGAGAAATAGAGGTATATTCATGTAATAAAATATATTACCACAAAGAAAAAGAATGAAATATAACTACAAGCAAAAGTAACAAAAATATTAAGTGAAAGAAGCCAGACAAAAAGAATCCGTAATATATAATTACACTTATAAAATTTCTAACAACAGGAAAACCTAAATTATAACATTGGAAGTCAGGATAATGTTTATCTCTGGGGAGAAGAAAAGGGTGATGATTAAGAGGAAGTACAAGAGGGTCTTTTGAGATACTAATAATATTCTTTCACTTTAGATGGGTGATGCTTGTACAAGGTGTTTCTACTTTGTGATGATACTTCAAACTGGAGGTACTTAGATTTGTGTATTTGTATATGTTATGCTTTAAGTTTTAGAAAGTTAATTTTTAAAATAAAAAAGCTGATCTCTTAGGGGTACTTATTTACCTTTTTAAAAATATTTTATCGGGCACCTGGGTGGCTCAGTCGGTTGAGGTCCATCTTCGGTTCAGGTCATGATCTCATAGTCTGTGAGTTCGAGCCCCGCGTCGGTCTCTGTGCTGACAGCATAGAGCCTGGAGCCTGCTTCAAATTCTGTGTCTCCCTCCCTCTCTGACCCTCCCCTGTTCATGCTCTGTCTCTCTCTGTCTCAGAAATAAACATTAAAAAAATTTTTTTAAAATATTTTATTGTATTTATTTGGGAGAGAGAGAGAGAGAGCACAAGCAGGAGAGACAGAATCTTAAGCAGGCTCCATACCCAGCACAGAGCCAGACACAGGGCTTGATCCTACAACCCTGGGATCATGACCTGAGCTGAAATCAAGAGTTAGTAGCTCAACCAATTGAGCCGCCCAGGCACCCCAGGGGTATTTATTTACCTTGTAAAATAATTCTGCTTTCCAAAAAAAATGTTGGACCATTTATAATGTCTTACAATTTTCATAGAACTTTTCAGAAATTTGTCCATTGAGTAACAGAATTTACACTTAGGCAAATGATTAAACATAAGGTAGGGAGTTTAATCATTACATTAGTTTTGACTGCCATCTAATGGCGAGAATGCTGCATTATATAGAAGCAAATAGAACCTGTCCCTGCAGTGGGCAAAAGAACACGGACTTTGGCTACAGTTTGCAGGCCTGTTTTTCTGTAAATGTATTACTTGCAAGTATTAGACAAATATTTGGACACTATGTAAATATTGGGCATAATATTAGGACATGTAGATGTTAAGACATGATGTAAATATTAGACATTCACTTAAGACTATCAAATCTGGAATAAAATCAAATTTTCCATTTCTTTGTGTAAGAATTTCATGACTCTTTTCCAATTTTTATTCTGCCTCCTGACCATAACTTACAGTCCTTACAGATTACAGCCCACTTAACGTGGCAGGTATTAGGCAGCAACAATATATATTTCTGTTACCATGAAAATCCAAAAGGAGAAATAGACTTAATATGTGTAATTCAATTCTTGGAATATAAGCAGTGCTCGGTACAAAACATTGGATTAATGTACTGCTTAAAGCATTCTACTTGGATCTTAGCTTTTCAGTGGGGTTTTGAAAGCAAAGGCCTATGTGGCACATTGCTATCATCTGACCTAGAAGATACATATACTGTGATGAAATCTACCACTGAAAGAGAAAGGTAGAGAAGGCTTAGGTGAGAATTCTAGGTGAAAATAAGCACTTTTGAACCTCAAGTGTTAACTAGATACTTTTGAAAGCAAAGAAGAATTTCCCTAGGTAGAATCTTTGGAAAGAAGCTTTAAGATAACTGGCACCCTTTGGTGGATTTCAATAATTTCCATGGAAACTGAAAAATAGAAATTGGAAAAGAGGAAGTTTTGGTTATATTTCTTCTGTATATTGCTCCTCATCAAATCCAGTCTGATTACTAAGAAACCAAGGTGAACACAGGTCCACCTCCAGCAAAATGCCCAACACTTTATATTATGATTAATCCAGATAGAACTAATAAATTGGTTTTTTGTTTGCTTGTAGGACAGTTTTATTGAGGTATAATTGACATACTATAAACTGCACATATTTAAAGGGATATATATGTATATATACAGTAAAACCTTGGTTTGCAAGCATAATTTGTTCCAGAAACATGCTTGTAATTCAAAGCACTTGTATATCAAAGTAAATTTCAAGAACCATTGGCTCAGTTGTGATCATGTGACATTCGGTGTCATACTACTCGTATTGCAAGACATCGCTCATTTAACAAGTTAAAATTTATTAGAAATATTCGTTCGTCTTGAGAAACACTCACAGAACAAGTTACTTGCAATCCAAGGTTTTAATCTCAACAATCAAGATAATGAATATATTCATCACCCCCAAAAGTTCCCTCATGACCCTTTGTAACCCAAAACTTCTTCCCTCTAAACTGCTCTGTCCCTAGGCATCCATTGATTTGCTTCTTATCAGTAAAGATTAATTTACATTTTCTAGAATTTTCCGTAAACAGAATCATGATGTATGTACTCTTCACTGCCATACTCCTTATACTCTGCAATTATTTTGAATTCATCTATATTGTTGCTGTATAGGGGTGCCTGGGTGTCTGAGTAAGTTAAGCATCCGACTCTTGATTTTAGCTCAGTCATGATCTCATGGTTCTTGGGATTGAGCCACTGATAGCACAGAGTCTGCTTGAGATTCAGTCTCTCTCTCTCCCCCTTCCCCTCATCTCTCTAAATAAATAAATAGGGTAGGGGTACCTGGGTGGCTCAGCCATTTAAGTGTCTGACTTCAACTCAGGTCATCATCTCACTGTCCATGGGTTCAAGCCCCATGTCGGGCTCTGTGCTGACAGCTCAAAGCCTGGAGCCTGCTTTGGATTCTGTGTCTCCCTCTCTCTCTCCCTCTCCCCAAATCGTGGTCTGTCTCTCTCTCTCTCTCTCTCAAAAAGTAAATAAACATTAAAAAAATATAAACATTTTAATAGGAAAAACGTTTATATTGTTGCTATTTAAATTGTTAATTCCTTTTTACTATGGAGTAGTGTCCCATTGTGTGGGTATACTACAATTTGTTTATCCGTTCATTTGATCAATATTTAATTTTTTTGTTTTACCAATAGACTATTTGTAAATATTACTAATAAAGCTGCTATGAACATTTGTGTAAAAGTATGTGTGTAAATATATGCTTTCATTTTTTTCTTTACAGTGATTAACTAGAAGGGGTCAGCAGGCTGAATGATGACCCACTGAAGATGTCCATGTCCTAATCCCCAGAACCTGTGAATATGTTACCTTATAGGGCAAAAGTTACTTTGCAGGTGTGATTAAGTTAAGGAACCCAAAATGGGGAGATTATCCTGATTATCCAAGTAAGCCCAGTGTAATCACAAACATCCTTACAAGAGGCAGGCAATAGAGTTAGAAGATGAGGTGATGATGGAGCAGAAGATAGAGAAATTAGAAGAGGCTATGCTGTTGGCTGTGAAGATGGGGAATGGGATCATGAGCCAAGGAATGCAGGCAGCCTCAAGAGCTAGATGGCAAAGAAATTAATTCTCCCCTGGAACTTCCAGAAGGAACCAGCCCTACCAACACCTTGAGTTATCCCAGAGAGATTGACTTTGGGCTTCTGACCTCCAAAGCTGTAAGATAATAAATATATGTAGTTTAAAGTCATGAAGTTTGTGATAATTTGTTATAGCAGCAATAGAAATAATGCAATGGAATGTAATTGCTAGGTCATATAATAGGTCTATGTTAAACCTTTTAAGAAATTCCCAGTTGTTTTCAAAAGTGATTGTACCATTTTAAGTTCCCACTAGCAGAGAGTTCCAGGTGCTTCACATGTTCACTGGTACTTAGTATTATCATTCTTTCCAATATAACATTCTAGAGGGTATATGGTGTTACCTCATTGCATTTCAAATTTGCATTTCCCTGATGAACAGTGATGCCGAGCATTATGTCATGTCCTTATTTCCCAATCATATACCTTCTTTGGTGAAGTAACTATTTAAATCTCTCTTGGGGTGCCTCAGTGGCTCAGTCAGTTAAGCGTCTGACTTTGGCTCACGGTCCATGAATTCGAGGCCCACATCGGGCTCTGTGCTGACAGCTCAAAGGCTGGAATCTGCTTCAGATTCTGTGTCTCCCTCTCTCTCTGCTCCTCTCCTGCTCCCACTCTGTCTCTCTCTGTCTCTCAAAAATGAATAAGTGTAAAAAAATTTTTTTATCTCTCTTGCCTATTTAAAAAAATTTGGTTTATCCTCTTCTTTTTTTTTTTAAGTAGACTTCATGCCCAGCATAGATCACAACCCTGTGATCAAGACCTGAGCTGAGATCAGGAGTAATTGCTTAACCAACTGAGCCACCCAGGTGCCCATTTATCTTCTTCTTACTGAGTTGTATGAGTTCTTTATGTATATTTTTAAACTAATTAATTTTTTAATTTTTTAATTTACATCAAGTTACTTAGCATATAGTGCAATAATGATTTCAGGAATAGATTCCAGTGATTCATCCCCTATGTGTAATACCCAGTGCTCATCCCAACAAGTGTCTTCTTCAATGCCCCTTACCCATTAAGCCCATCCCCCCACCAAAAACCCCTCCCACAACCCTCAGTTTGTTCTCTGTATTGAAAAGTCTCTTGTGTTTTGTCCCTCTCCCTGTTTTTATATTATTTTTGCTTCCCTTCCCTTATGTTCATCTGTTTGTATATTAAGAGTTCTTTATATATTTTAAATACCAACTCTTTATTGGATATATATTTTGCGAAATTTTTCCAAGCCCATAAGAGTGTATCTTGAAGAGCAAAAGTTTTTAATTTTTATAAAGTCCAGTTTGTTGTTTGTGGTAAGCAGCTTCTAAAATGGCTTGCAATGATCCCCACTTTCTGGTATTTGTGCCCTTGCGTTATCCTCTCCCCTTGAGTGTGAGCTGGACCTAATGATTTATTTCTAATGAAAAGTTTATGGGGAAAGTGATGGAATGTCACTTCTTTTTTTTTTTTAATTTTTTTTTTCAACGTTTATTTATTTTTGGGACAGAGAGAGACAGAGCATGAACGGGGGAGGGCAGAGAGAGAGGGAGACACAGAATCGGAAACAGGCTCCAGGCTCAGAGCCCGACGCGGGGCTCGAACTCACGGACCGTGAGATCGTGACCTGGCTGAAGTCGGACGCTTAACCGACTGCACCACCCAGGCTCCCCGGAATGTCACTTCTAAGAGTCTGCTACAAAAGCCTGTGACTTCCTTCTTGTTTGTAGCCTTTCTCTGCATTTTTCTTTCATTCTTCCTCTGATGAAGCAGGCTGCTCTGTTGTGACCTACCCTATTGAGAAGCCCACGTGGCCTGAGGTTGGCCTCTGGCTAATAACCAGCAAGGAAATAAGACTTTCTCAACAACCCTTGAGAAACTGAATCCCGCCAATAACCATATGAGTGAGCTTGAAAGTGAACCCTTGCCCAGATGGTCCTTCAGATGAGACCACAGCCACGTTGACAGCTTCATTACATGCTTATGAGAGACTCTGAAGCAGAAGACCTAGCTAAATCATGCCCAGATTCCTGACCCACAAAAGTTATAATGTATATTGTTTTCAGTCACTAAGATTGGAGGTAATTTTTACATAACAGTAAATAATCAATACAGTAGACATTTTAAATGATTTTTTGTGTCCTATTTAAGAAATCTTTGCCACACCCCCCCAAAATATATCTTTCCCAAACCCAAAGACATGAAGATTTTCTCCTATGTTTGTTTTCAGAAATTTTAAAGTGTTAGCTTTTATGTTTAAGAGTATGGTCCATTTTGAATTAATTTTTGTATATAGTGTATACACAATGTGAAATAACAGTGTATAGCATGTGTATAGCGTGAGGCTCATTTTGTCACATATGGCTATCCAATTGTTTCAGCATCATTTGTTTGAAAGATTACCCTTTCTCCAGTAAATTACATTAATTCTTTGTAAAAATCAATTGACCATGTTAAGTGTGAATCTAGTTACAAACTCTCTGTTCTATTGTCTATTTTTACACCAATACCATAGCATCTTGATTACTGTGGCTTTATAAGTCTGGATATTAAATAGTGTAAATCTTTCCCCACTTCTTTTTCAAGGTTGTTTTGGGGGATGTGGGTGGCTCAGTAGGTTGAGCATCCAACTCCTGATTTCAGCTCAGGTTATAATCTCAAGGTTGTGGGATCAAGCCCTGCATCAAGCTTCTCACTGATGTGGAGGGTGCTTGAGATTCTCTCTTCCCGTGACCCTCTGCCCCTCTCCCAACTTGGGCACATGCATGCATGTACACACTCTCTTTCTCTGTCTTTCTAAAATAAATAAGGGCACTTGGGTGGCTCAGTCAGTTGGGTGTCCAACTTCAGCTCAGGTCATGATCTCATGGTTTGTGGGTTTGAGTCCCTCATTGGGCTCTATGCTAATAGCTCAGAGCCTGGAGCCCACTTCAGACTCTGTGTCTCCCTTTCACTCTGCCCCTGCCCCACCTGCACTGTTTTTCTCTGTCAAAAATAAATAAACATTAAAAAAAATGTAATAAACAAAACAAAGTTGCTTTGCCTGTTATAGATTATTTTCACTTTCATAAACATTTTAGAATCATCTTGTCAATTTCTACAAAAATATTCTGCTGACCTTTGTTATTGGGGTTGTATTGAATCTATAAGGGAAGAATTGACATGTCAACAACATTGAGTCTTCTGATCCATGAATAGGCTATATTTCTCCATTTATTTTGGTCTTCCTTAATTTCTCTCAGCAATGTTTTATCTTTATCAGTGTATAGGCTTTCAACATCTTTCAACAAATTTATTTCTAAATACTTCATATTTTTAATGATATTAAGACTGATAGAAATTTTTAAATTTTAATTCCTTACTGTGGCTAGTATTTTTATATTTTTTCTATATTGACCTTGTGTACTTCAATGATGATAAGTCACTTCCTAGGCATAGTAGTTTGTTTTTTTTTAACAGTTCCTTTTTTTTTAAATTTTTTTAAGTAATCTCTACTCCCAATGTTGGGCTCTAACTTACAATCCCAAGATCAAGAGTCACATGCTCTACCAGCTGAGCCAGTCAGGCACCTCAGTTCCTTAGGATTTTCTACAAAGATGGCTATGCTGTGTACAAATATAGCTTTCTTTCTTCTTCTACAATCTATATGGTTTTTGTCTCTTTTTATGGCCTGAATACAGTGTTGAATAAAAAAAAAAAAAATGAGCATGGACATTTTTTGCCATGTTTGGAACCTTAGAGGGAAAGATCTTTTATGATTAACCATAAGGCTAGCTGTCAGGTTTTTTTCTATATGGACTTTGTCACGCTGAGGAAGTTCCCTTCTATTGCTACTTTGCGGGAAGTTTTCATGGGGAATGAATGTAAGCTTTGTCAAATGATTTCTATCTATTGGGACGAATGTGTGAGGGTGTGTGTGTGATTTTCAAATGTCATACCAGTCTTACTTTCCAGGGATAAACTACTTTAGTCATAATGTATCATCCTTTGTATTCATTATTGGATTTATTTTGCCCAAATTGTCTGAAGACATTTTTTACCTTTATGTTTATGAGGAATATTAGAATGTACTTTTTTATTCTATTGTTTTTGTCTGATGTTGGTACCAGGTTATTGCTGATCTCATACAATGAATTAAGAAGCATTACCTCCTCTTCGATTATCTGAAGGAATTTTTATACAATCTTAATTATTTCACATTTACATTTTGATGAACTTCAACAGTGAAGCAATCTGGGCCTAGGGTTTTCTTTATGGGAGTGTTTTTAACTAAAAATTTGATTTAATAGCTATAAAACTTTTCATATTATCTTTTAGAGTAATCTTTTGAGTAAGCTTTAGTAGTTTGTATATTTCATCTAAGTTTGTTGAAATTATTGGTATAAAGTTGTTCCTAATAATAGTTCCTTATTATGTTTTTAATGTTTATAGACTATAGTGATGTTCCTCTCCTTCTTAATATTTATGATTTATGATTTAATAAATTCTTAATATTTATGATTTTAATAGTTACATAGTAAAGGTAAATGTCTTCTTTATTTACCTTTACTATGTAACCATTAAAATACACACAATGGATAGACAGCACTGTAATGTATAAAGTAAATATGTAGTCAAGACATTCGTGTTCCTGAAGCTTTTGAATTAGACATTTCCATGAGATTTCTATGGGATAACTTTCAAGAAAGCAAACAAGAAGGAGAATAAAACATTTATATTGGTTCTTGAGTTGAGGGGTGTCTTCTGGACCCACACTCTAAGCAATCCAATCCTCTTTTATCCTATATAGAACAGGTCAGAATCAATATGTGAAAATATTCCCTTGGCTTAGAGTTTGTGGAAGATATTTTTCCCAATGTGTTTTTATTGTGGTAAAGTGCACATGACATAAAATTTACCACCTTAACCATTTTTAAGTGTACATTTCAGTGGCATTAAATACATTGCTAATGTTGTACAACAATTACCACCGTCCATTTCTATAACTCTTCATCCTGTGAAATTGAAACTCTATACCTGTCACCAGGGACTCATTAACAAGCTCCAAGCAAGCCACAATAGCATAGTTTTGTAGCCCTCCTTACAGGTGCTGCTTGCCACCAGAAACTAAGGGCTGAATGCCAGAGGCTGCAAGCTCCAAACAAGCCCCCCTGACCTAGTTTTTGGCTGATATAATCCAATTGAGATGCTGTGCTAAACTTTCAGATGACCTCAGGATCATTACCATCTAATTGTAACAATAAAAAACATACCTACCAGTACCATAATAGATCTGACTGCACCTGTTTAAGGGAGGAAAGAGGTGGCACTCTGATTGAGAAGTCTCTTCCCTCTTCTCCAAAAAATCCTGGGATGTCAACTTATTTACCAGCCTCTTAATTACCCTAACCCCTTAAAACACTGACCAGGAGACCTAATCCGGGAGAAGGTGCCTTTAGAACATGGGTTCCTGGGGTACTTGGGTGGCTGAGTCAGTTAAGCGTCCCACTCTTGATCTCAGCTCATGTCTTGATCTCAGGGTCCAGAGTTCAAGCCCCGTGTTGGACTCTACTCTGGGCATGAAGCCTACTTAAAACAAACAAACAAACAAAAACAAACCTTGGGTTCTTTTCTCCATTCTCTGGTCATTGAATAAATTACCTGCTTGCCATCAAATACTGTTTGGTTATTTGGTGAACTGTACTCAGTAGGAAAAGAAACTGCCACTTGATAACATACCCATCAAACAGCAAACTCCTAATTCCCCCTTCTCCCCCTGGGAATCACCATTCTGTTTTCTGTCTTTATGATTTTGATTACTCCAAGTACCTCATATAAGTGGAATCTTACAGATTTTTTCTTTTTGTGACCTTCTTATTTCACTTAACATAATGTCCTTAAGGTTCACCCAGTTGTAGCATATGTCAGAATTTCCTTCCTTTTAAAGGCTGAAAAATACTCCCTTGTATGTATATAACACATTTTACTTTTCCATTTATCTGTAGATGGGCACCTGGGTTGTGTTCACATTTTAACTATTGTGAATGATGCTGCTACGAACATGGGTATACAAATAGCTGATCAAGTCTCTGCTTTCAATTCTTTTGGGCTTATAGACAGAAGTGAAATTGCTGGATCATGTGGTAATTCTATGCTTACTTTTTTGAGGAATCTCTACACTGCTTTCCACAGCAGTTACCATTTTACATCCTGCCAACAGGGCACAGGTGTTCCAATTTCTCATCCTCTCCAACACTTGTTATTTTCTGATTATTTGATAACCATCCTAATGGGTGTAAAGGGATATCTCATTGTAGTTTTCACTAGCATTTTCCTAATGATTAGTGATGTTGACTATCTTTTCATGTGCTAAAAAGCTTTTTGTAGATCTTTGGAGAAATGTTATTTAAGTTCTTTGCCCATTTTTTAATAAAGTTGTTTGTTGGTTTTGTATTGTTGAGTTTTAGGAATTCTCTATAAACTCTAGATGTTAATCCCTTATCATATATTTAATTTGCAAATATTTTCTCCCATTCTGTCATTTGTCTTTTTACTCTGTTGATAGCATATTGATATCCAGTATTCCCACCACCATTTTTGAAAAGACTGTCCTTCCCCCATTTAATAGTCTTGGCACCCTAGTCAAAAATCCTTTGACCATATATGTTAGGGCTTATGGCTCTCTATTCTATTCCACTGATCTATATGTCTGTTTTTACACCATTACCACATTGTTTTGATTCCTGTAGCTTTGTAGTAAGTTTTGAAATTAGGAAGTGTAAATCACCCAGCTTTGTTCTTTTTCGGGATTGCTTTGGTTACTCCAAGTCCATTGAGATTCTGTATGAATTTTAAGATAGGTTTTTCTATTTCTTCAAAAAAAATGTCATTGAAATTTTGGTAGGGATTGCACTGAATCTGTAAATCACTCTGGGTAGTATTGGTGGCTTAACAATATTAAGTTTCCCAATCCATCAACACAGGATCCCTTTGGCTTATTTATGTTTTCTTTAAGTTCTCTCAACAGTGATTTGTAATTTTCATTATTCAAGTCTTTTACCTCCTTGGTTAAGTTAATTCCTAAGTACTTTTTATGTCATTGAAAATGAAATTGTTTTCATAATTTCTCTTTCAGATTGTTGTTATTGTATAGAAATGCAAGTGATTTTTGTGTGTTGACTCTGTATTCTGTTACTTTGCTGAATTTATTAGTTCTGACAGCTTTTTTGTAGAATCTTTAGGGATTTCTACACGTAAGATCATATCATCTTTATACAGAGATACATTTGCTTCTTCATTTTTAAGTTTGTTTATTTATTTTAAGAGAGAGAGAGAGATCATGCATGAGAGAGTGGGGGAGGGGCAGCGAAACAGGGAGATAGAGAATCCCAAGCAGGCTCCATGCTGCTACCACAGAGTCCAACACAGAGCTTCATCTCACCAACCATGAAATCATGACCTGAGCCAAGATCATGACCTGAACCAAAATCAAGAGTTTGATGCTTAACCCGCTAAGCCACCCAGGTGCCCCAACTTCTTACTTTTTAATTTGGATGCCTGTTCTTGAGTAGAACATCCAGTACTATTTTGAGTAGAAGTGGTGGATGGGGTATCCTTATCTTATTCCTCATCTTAGAGGAAAAGCTTTCACTCTTTCACTACTGAGTCTATTTGCTGCTGGTTTTTCATATAAGGCTTTTATTATGTTTAGGTAATATTCTTCAATTCCTAGTTTTATCATGGAAGGGTATCGATAAATGTGTTTTCTGCATCAGTTTGAGATGATCATATACTTTTTTCCTTCACTGGGTTAAAGTGGTATATTACACTGATTAGTTTTCATAGGTTGAAGCACCCTTGCCTTCCAGGAATAAATCCCACTTGATAATGGTATATATTCCTGTTAATATGCTGCTGAGTGAGAAGGTACTTACATTTAAAAATTTTATTTAACAAACACAAGTTATCCGCAGCAACTTCTTACTCAGCATGTCTCTGGAGACAAGAGAAACAAAAGCAAAAATGAACTACTGGGACCTCATCAAAATAAAAACCTTCTGCACAGCGAAGGAAACAATCAGCAAAACTAAAAGGCAACTGACAGAATGGGAGAAGATATTTGCAAACGACATATCAGATAAAGGGTTAGTATCCAAAATCTATAAAGAACTTAACAAACTTGACACCCAAAAAACAAAGAATCCAGTGAAGAAATGGACAAAAGTCATGAATAGACACTTCTCCAAAGAAGATATCCAGATGGCCAACTGACACATGAAAGAATTCTCAACATCACTCATCATCAGGGAAATACAAATCAAAACCACAATGAGATACCACCTTACACGTGTCAGAATGACTAACATGAACAACTCAGGCAACAACAGATGTTGGCAAGGACACAGAGAAAGAGGATCTGTTTTGCATTGTTGGTGGGAATGCAAGCTGGTGCAGCCACTCTGGAAAACAGTATGGAGGTTCCTCAAAAAACTAAAAATGGAACTACCCCAGACCCAGCAATTGCACTACTAGGTATTTATCCAACGGATACAGGTGTGCTGTTTCAAAGGGACACATGCACCCCCATGTTTATAGCAGCACTATCAACAATAGCCAAAGTATGGAAAGAGCCCAAATGTCCATCGATGGATGAATGGATAAAGAAGAAGTGGTGTATATATATACAATGGAGTATTACTCGGCAATCAAAAGGAATGAAATCTTGCCATTTGCAACTACGTGGATGGAACTGGAGGGTATTATGCTAAGCTAAATTTGTCAGTCAGAGAAAGACAAAAATCATATGACTTCACTCTTATGAGGACTTTAAGAGACAAAACAGATGAACAGAAGGGAAGGGAAACAAAAATAATAGAAAAACAGGGAGGGGGACAAAACAGGAGAGACTCATAAATTTGGAGAACAAACTGAGGGTTACTGGGGGGGGGGTTGTGGGAGGGGGGATGGGCTAAATGGGTAAGGGGCACTAAGGAATCCACTCCTGAAATCATTGTTGCACTATATACTAACTAGTTTGAATATAAATTTTAAAAAAATAACAATAAAATAAAATAAAACAAACACAAGTTATATTTTGTGTAATCGCTGTTCTACATATTTTATAAATATTAAATATTTTGGTCTGCATAACAACTCTTAAGAAGTAGGTATTATTTTTATCCACAGGTAAACTTGGTTTCAGATCCAAGTGCTTAACTATGGCTTTGTGCTGCCTCCCGGAAAGCCTTTTCATCAAATGGTATTTTGACCTATGGTTTCTTCCTGAATCAAAGCTTTTAGGTTTTCCATTGAAATGTCCATCTGCTGGTTGCCCTTCTGTTAACTAATAGATACACCCATAATAAGCTTTCCTACATACACTGGAGTGAGAGCCAGGCTATTATTCCTGGCTCCCCCCTTTTTTATGTTTTTTACGTTCCCCCCTTTTTCTCTAGTTGGCTACAGATCTTTATCCTATTTTGGAGAACATTTAGATAATTTCAGCTTATAAATTCATAAATTATATATAATACCAAGACATTTATTTATTTATTTATTTATTCATTCATTCATTCATTTATTCATTCATTCATTCTGAGAGAGTACACGAGCAGGGAAGGTGCAAAGGGAGAGGGAGAGAGAGAAGCTTTTAAGCAGGTTCCAGCCCAGTGCAGAGCCTGACATGAGGTTGATCTCACAATCATAAGATCATGACCTGAACTGAAATCAAGAGTCAGACATGTAATCGACTGAGCCATCCAGGTGCCCCAATACCAAGACATTTATTATCAGTATCTGAGTTGTCAGATTCTGAGATCATATGTGTGAAAGCAATTGTTAAGCTGGGAAGTACTATGTAAGTGTCAGGTCTGATTACCTATAAGTTATTATTATATTGCTCCAGGTTTTTCATTAAGCCCAGCTTTCTTTTAAGGGTAAAAAATTTCAAATTTCTAACATCTTATAGAAATGAAAACTTTCCCAACTTTTAAGGAAATTTATATTCATGTGCTTAGTTATTTAAAGAGACCATAGAGGCTATCTTATGTAAATCTCTCCTTTTTTTTTTAATTTTAAATTTTTATTTTTTTATTTTTTAAAATTTATATTCAAATTAGTTAGCATATAGTGCAACGATGATTTCAGGAGTGGATTCCTTAGTGCCCCTTACCCATTTAGCCCATCCCCCCTCCCACAACCCCCCCCTCCAGTAACCCTCAGTTTGTTCTCCAAATTTATGAGTCTCTCCTGTTTTGTCCCCCTCCCTGTTTTTCTATTATTTTTGTTTCCCTTCCCTTCTGTTCATCTGTTTTGTCTCTTAAAGTCCTCATAAGAGTGAAGTCATATGATTTTTGTCTTTCTCTGACTGACAAATTTAGCTTAGCATAATACCCTCCAGTTCCATCCACGTAGTTGCAAATGGCAAGATTTCATTCCTTTTGATTGCCGAGTAATACTCCATTGTATATATATACACCACTTCTTCTTTATCCATTCATCCATCGATGGACATTTGGGCTCTTTCCATACTTTGGCTATTGTTGATAGTGCTGCTATAAACATGGGGGTGCATGTGTCCCTTTGAAACAGCACACCTGTATCCGTTGGATAAATACCTAGTAGTGCAATTGCTGGGTCTGGGGTAGTTCCATTTTTAGTTTTTTGAGGAACCTCCATACTGTTTTCCAGAGTGGCTGCACCAGCTTGCATTCCCAAAACCTCTCCCTTTTTAAAAAATGTTTTTAGGGGCTCCTGGGTGGCGCAGTCAGTTAAGCGTCCGACTTCAGCCAGGTCACGATCTCACGGTCCGGGAGTTCGAGCCCCGCGTCAGGCTCTGGGCTGATGGCTCGGAGCCTGGAGCCTGTTTCCCATTCTGTGTCTCCCTCTCTCTCTGCCCCTCCCCCGTTCATGCTCTGTCTCTCTCTGTCCCAAAAATAAATAAACGTTGAAAAAAAAATTAAAAAAAAAATGTTTTTAATGTTCATTTATTTTTTGAGAGAGAGAGACCTAGCATGAGCAGGGGAGGAGCAGAGAGAGAAGGAGACACAGAATCCAAAGTCAGCTCCAGGTTCTGAAGAGCCTGATGGGGGTATTGAACCCACTAACCATGAGATCATGACCTGAGCTGAAGTCAGAGGCTTAACCAACTGAGCCACCCAGGCGCCCCCATTCTTCTTTTTTTTAAATGTTTTTTAATGTTTATTTCTGAGAGAGAGAGAAAGACAGAGCACAAGTGGCAGAGGGGCAGAGAGAGAGGAAACACAGAATCAGAAGCAGGCTCCAGGCTCTGAGCTGTCAGCACAGGGCCCAATGCAGGGCTCAAACTCACAATTGTGAGATCATGACCTGAGCCAAAGTCACTCAACCGACTGAGCCACCCTGGCGCCCCTCCCCCATTCTCCTTTTTTAATAAGGAAGGTAGGATCTAGAAAAGATAAGTGATTTCCTCTAGGTCTTATGCCTAAATAGGGACAGGCCTTAGATTAGAAAACCCTGCTCTCCTTGCTCCCAAGCCTAGCATTCTTTCCATTACCATACTAGCTCAACAAACATATACTGGGCATTTACTATATTCCAGACATGTAATATTTAGGTTTTTAATTTTTTTCAATTAAAAAAATTTTTTAATTAATTAATTTGTTTTGAGAGAGAGGGAGCATGAGCAGGGGGAGGGGCAGAGGTAGTGAGAGAAAGAATCTTAAGCAGACTCCACACTTAGTATGGAGCTGGACGTGGGGCTCAATCCCACAACTCTGGGATCATGACCTGAGCTGAAATCAAGAGTTGGATGCTCAAATGACTGAGCCACCCAGGTGCTCCTAGTTATTTTTTTAATGTAAAAACACATTTTTATTCATGATTTGCACGAAAAAATAAACATGCCTCTAATGCATAACTTTGTAATGTCCAATTTGACGGTCTAACACATGAGAAAATGGAAAGGACTCTCATTTGTTCAAATTCATGGTAGAATTATAAATTTTACATAACTTTTCTAGGCAACATAATTTATTCATTTTAAATGCAAAATAATCTTAATATTGCCATTTTAAGTATTATTTACATTTTTCTCATATATTTCAATAATTATTTTGTATTTTCCTTTTTTTTCCATTTTTAAAATCTGAGTATAGTTGACACACAGTGTCTTATTAGTTTCGGATGTACAACATAGTAATTCAACAAGTGTATACATTATGTTATGTTTACCACAAGTGTAGCTACCGTCTGTCCTGATACATCACCATTACAATACCAGTGACTATATTCCCTATGCTCTACCTTTTATTCCAATGACTTAATCATCCCATAACTGGAAGCCTGTATCTCCCACTCTCCTTCACCCATTTTTGCCCATCCCCCTACTCTGGCAATCATCAGTTTGTTCTCTGTATTTATGATAACTAGTTATTTCAATATGTGTAGTCGAACTACCTGCCAATGAAATGGCATACAGTTGCTGCCATCAGTGACACCTGCATACAGCTATGGTGTTGTTAACCCACAGAAAAATATTATATAGGTCTACAATGCCTTCAACTTGAAACTTATAACTATAGGTATTTATCATTTATATTAATACCTTATTAGGAAAAAGTCCACGTATACAGAAAAATGAAAAAAAAAAAACAATTCAACACCATACACCTTCCATTAGCAACTATCTAGAATAGACTTACCATTTGTCAACATTTTGTCATACATACTTTGCATGGGTGTAGTTCGTTTTTTCTGAACCATTTAAAAATAGGTCGCAGGGGCGCCTGGGTGGCTCAGTCACTTAAGCCTCCAACTCTTGATCTCGGCTCAGGTCATGATCTCACAGTTCACAAGTTCAAGCCCTGCATCAGGCCCTGTGCTGAAAGCGTGGGCCTGCTTGGGATTCCCTCTTTCCCCTCTCTCTCTCTGCCCCTAACCCACTCTCACTCTCTCTCTCTCTCTCTCGAAATAAATAAATAAACTTAAAAAAATAGGTTGCAGACGTCATTACACTTTACCCCTAACTAGTTGAGCAAACATGTTCTAAGAGTAACAACTCTAACAAACTCTAATAGTCTGTTTATTTATTTTTAAGTAATTTCTATACCCAACGTGGGGCTTGAACTCACAATCCTGAGATCAAACATTGCATGTTCCACCAACTGAACCAGCCAGGCACCCCTTTCATTGGTTGTCTTACCATACCTCTTTGAGACAAAAATAAGCATGTAAACTTTCATTTCAAAAAGCATTTGTTTCCTCTGATCATGTGGCTCTAAATGTTGGAAAAAAATTCTTTTGTATATATTTATCATTCCAATCATTGTTAATATGAAGACAACAAAAATATACTACATATTTTGATAAATAATTATTAAACATATAAGTCCAATTTTATTGGAAATGCATTTCTTAATGAGTTGAATGGGCCATTTAAATTTTTTTATATGGATGAATATAACCTATTACTACAATGAAAGAGGATTCAGCGGCATCAGTTCTATTCTTAGCTTTCTGTTTCAATAGATGTAAGCACTGAGAAACCTGTTTACATAAATAAGTATTTGAGAATGGAAGGAATTTTTTCAGAGTAATGTCACTCACTTCTTTGAACTTCTGAGTTACAGGCAAAAAAAAAATTGTATAGTAATCTCTCATCAAAAATAATTTTTACTGATTTCTCCACTGATAACTCAATTAAGTTCTCCTTTAAATTTTTGGAAAGAAAAAAAGTTGAAATCACCTGACTTGGAAAAGGATTTGCTACCCAGTCAGTCACTTTCTTTACATCAACAACCATATTCAAATTTTCCTTTTCTATGGCATGGAAGATTTTAATGTCTGGGATGCATCTAGAAGAATTTGAGATGTGAGCAAGATTTATATAGAATGCGGGGGGGGGGGTGGGGAACCAATTGTGAAAGGGGATGTGAGAAAGGAGAATCTACATTTCCATCACAAACTCATACTCAGGCAGATCAGTCTTTGGAAAAAGGATATATGCTAATTGAAGATTTAGAAATTGACTCCTTAAAATTCATCCTTCCTGTGTACCTTGGGAAAGTCTTCAGGTATCTAACAGGTTAAGCATCATGTCTTTGGGAACACTGAGAGGTAGGCTACGTGTCTATTTGTGTAGCTCTGCTTCATACCGTGAAAACAAGTAGCATGAATGATAAATAAATCTTTATAATTTTGAACCACTGGGAACTAAAGAGTTGTTACTGTAGCAAAATCTAGATCATTGGTAGAAGGTAGAAATTGTTATCTAAAATGAGGTGCTGCCATAACAAGAACCTAAAATATTTAAGAGACAGATGGCAGGTAGCAAGAAAACCATTTTCAGAGGATGGAAAGATAGCAATCCATGTTATGCAGTGATAAAACGTTTCATAAAACTGTTTCCTACAGTTCATTTGGGAGACAGATCATGTAATAAATTTGTAGCTAAAGTGACAGACTGGAAAAAAGGAATGTTTTATGTTCATTCCTGTTGGCTTGCATTTGACAAGATACTACAAAAAAGATATGAGGTGAAAAAAGAATCGACCGGTTTGCAAGCAAGAATGAAGAGAATAAATAATCACCAATTTGAGGACTCCCAGAGTTGAAATAGGCAACTACTTCTTAACCCCAAATAATTAAATATAAAACTAAGAAATGCTTGCGATGACAAAAGATAACTAAAACTCAGCCTGAAGGCAATGCATCAAGTTAAGAGAATGGCTGTTTCACCAATTTTTTACATCTCTGTATGGTCCCAGATCAATGGTCCAACCAACTAAGGTTATTTAGATACAATGGCTCAGAGAAAAGAGACTAAGGGGAAGTGACTCTCACATCAAGTCTGATAACCTATGTAATCACAATGAGAGACAAGGGAGAGGGAGAGTGAAAACAAAGAATTATATCAAATGAGAATCATGCCTTGAAAGGAAATTATGGAGGTGACTACTGGCTTATGGAACTGATGACAATGACTAGTCTGGGTATTTTTACCTTTTCATTAAGTTTCTGAGAGAGTTGCAGCTTCAAAAGAATTACTAGACTGGGCTAAACAAAAGAGATCATGACTATTCCCTCTTAGGACTCCAATATCTCAGGGAAGAAAGGAGGATGATATATTCCCCCAAACACCCATTCCAGATATGGCCAAGGATAATAATGGAGAAAATCATCCACAGAAAGAATCAGGAGCAATAAAGAACAAAGAACAAGGGAATCACTGACAGGGGGTAGAGTCAGAGTTTAATGAAGAAATATTCCTCATTCACCAGGATGATATAAGGTCCTCAGAATAGCTGTCGAACAGAATTTCAGAACTGCCACAGATGGGTGTCTGCCTCCGCTACACGTCTCCTTCCTAAAGGGAATTTTTATGGCGGTTATCCTATCCACGGGGACAGATAACCTGACTTTTCAGGCATAGGTTTTGATGTCAAAAGGAGCCACATCTGTACCTAACGTAAAGGTTATTGCCCATCACTCAGAGATTCTGAGTTTTGATCTGGATGCCCTGACTAGACGGAACTTTTAGGTTGTCTACCTTGGCAAGACGATGCATGTATTTTGCACGAATGAGGAAGAATTAAATGAATATTTGGTGACCAGGAGAAAATATTGCTACTCTCCAATATTTCTGATTTTTTTTCTTTCCAGGCACACGGTAGGACTATACTTCCTTGCCCCTTTGAAGCTAGATGTGGCCATGAGATTTCTTTTGGCCAATAAAAATGAACAGAAGTCATGAATGTCACTTCCAGGAGGAAGACTTTAAGAGATCTTGCATAATTTGCCCTTCTCCTTCCCTTGCCATGGTTCCCAGTGATGTTTCAGAGGGTGAAGCCTCTGTGAATCTGCATCTTTTAGTGAGAACAACATGGAGCAGAGCCCCTGCCACCCTAAGATGGACATATAGCATATGAGTAAGAAATACACTCTTGTCATTTTAAGCTACTAAGGTTTAGAGGATATTATTATAGCCTAACACAGAAACAAACAAACAAAAAAAACATAAACAGAAAACAGCTTGTCTTAACTGAAAAAAAAGAAAGAAAAGCATATATCTTAATAAAATCTAAAAATGACAATCTTTAAAATAAACTTCTTTTCAAAATTTGGCTAAGTGCCTGGAAACACAATCAATGCCTAGTAGAAAATTAGGAAACCTTCTGTTCATTTTAGACCTGAGAGTTTGCAATGAATGTTTAAAGAAACTTCATAATCTTAATACTGGCTAGAGTTACATTGTACTGCAAAACATATTAAAAATAACTATGATCCTCAGTTCGCAAAGAGCCAAGGTGGAGTGGGATTGTTGAGAACGCATGAAATGACTCCTCAAAGTGGTAGCCAAGGTGATAATGACAGTGAGATTTCCATTGAGAACAGGGACCAAATCCTTTACATATCCTCACTCCAGAACCTAGCAGTGCCTGATATGTAAATAGGCACATGATAAGTATTTATTCAGATACAACTGAACCCAGTTGCTCACGTGAAAATCTAGTCTCCAGGACCAGTTTATGGAGCTAGGCTATACCTAATTAGGGCTGCCAATGGGGGTAGCATAGAGGTATTGAGGGAAGTGATTCTGGTATGGTAAAAGGCAAGCTAGGCTATTAATCCCCAGATCTTTGTTCCAGGAATAACAAATAAAATATCCTAGTCCCTTCTATTCATATTGCTAACTACTCCTCTGTCCTTGTGATTTAGTTTCATGAGACAATAGATTCTTCTTTTTGCCTAAGGGAGTCATGTCAGGGTTTTGTCACCTGCAAAAAATGCCATCTACTATAATCCTGTCTCAATGAATTAACATAACAGATATTAACAAAGAATTATAAAACAATGCCAAGTGGTATTGTGGAGCATGTAAAAGGGACAAGTCTAATGAAGTAAAGGTACAACTAATGAAGTAAAGGTACAACTAATGAAGTAAAAGGGACAACTAATGAAGTAGTTGGGCACAGTGCATAGTCCTGATGTAGGCAAGCAAACTTTGAAGCTCAGTGACTTGTTGACCCAATATTGTTTGAATAGTCTATGATCAGATCCATATGCATGAGTGTCAGAAGTCCAGGAAGACAAGAAGAGTCTAAATCCAAGAGTGTCAACGAAGGCAAGGAGAACCAAAGTGTTCAGTTGTTGGACCGGTATTAGGTTTCCTTTTATGTGTAAGCAGGTAGATTTGTGTTGTCAACTAAGAAAAGGAAGTGCCTCACAGATGTGAGAAAACCCAGTTACAGAGGGTGGGGGATTCCTAACACACCAGCCTAGTGAAGCCACAGCAGCCCTGGGCTGCTGGACCATCTGTAAAATGTGTTTGGTCCAGTTCACTGACTGACTGACTCCATCTCAAAAGAGCAATCAAAAGGTAGCTCTCAGATCCCAGCCAGCTTGTACTACTGTGAAAACCTTTTAGGCCAAACATATAGGTAGAAAGAATAGCTTAAGGTAAACTATTTTAAAACTAAAAATATTACCTTTGTCAGATGTTCTCTAAATGAAATAATTTATATCCAATTACTACAGGCAGCCCAGCTGACATATTTTCATTACTTAGATGTACCTTAGAAATATTTTTATTGCAAAAAATTCTCATACACACAGAAGTAGAGAGGTTATGGGGCGCCTGGGTGGCTCAGTCGGTTGAGCGTCCGACTTCAGCTCAGGTCACGATCTCGCGGTCCGTGAGTTCGAGCCCCGCGTCGGGCTCTGGGCTGATGGCTCGGAGCCTGGAGCCGGCTTCCGATTCTGTGTCTCCCTCTCTCTCTGCCCCTCCCCCGTTCATGCTCTGTCTCTCTCTGTCTCAAAAATAAATAAACGTAAAAAAAAAAAAAAATTAAAAAAAAAAAAAGAAGTAGAGAGGTTAGCATAGTTAACTTCCACATACCCATGACTGATGTAAATAATTATCGTTTTACCATATTTATTTCATCTTTCCTTTTTACTTTTTAAATTTATTTTTAGAGATTTTATTTATTTTTTATTTTTTAAAGCTTATTTATTTATTTTGAGAAAAATGAGAGCACAAGTGGGGGAGGGGCAGAGAGAGACACAGAGAGAGAGAATCCCAAGCAGGGATTCAACACTGTCAACACAGAGCCTGATGCAGGGTTTGATCATCTCACAAATGATGAGATCATGACCTGAGCAGAAATCAAGAGTTGGACACTTAATTGGCTGAGCCCCCTCCAGTGCCCCTAAAGATTTTATTTTTAAGTAATCTCTACACCCAATGTGGGCTTGAATTTATGACCCCCAAGATCAAGAGTCCCATGCTCTACCGAGTAAGCCAAACAGGTACCCCTCATCTGTTTTTTATTGTTGAAATATTTTAAGGCAAATCTCAGACGTTTCACCCTCACATATTTCAGTATACATTTTTAAGAAAGGTCATGTTTTTACATTACCACCACACTATTGTCACACTGTAGCAAATGGTATTGGTGCTTTTTCCCATATCACTTTGGCTCTTATCATTTCAGAGTGTATTCTTTGTCTGAGGGCTTTCTCTGGCCCCTGGAGAGCCCACTCTGCCTTCCTCTCCCATGGGCACAGCTGAATCAATGCCTGATGGGAGTTGGTATGTAAGTAACTCAGGTCCCTTGGCCTGCGGGTGGGAATTAGCTCTGAGGTATATTTCACACTATTTCCCAAAGTACATTAGTGAGATTAAGTTCCACTTGCCCACAATGGTTAGGTTGCTAAATAGTGCAGCTTTTATTGGCTTCTATTCCTTCCTCATTTCACTTCCTCCTTCTCTTCCAGTGTCTCCTAGGATCCCTTCTCAACTATACTTCTTGCATTTGTATCTTTATCTCTGGGTCTGGGAGAACCCAAACTGAGAAACTCATGTAACCAAACTTACAATAATTCTTTAGTATCATCTAATACCCATCTATATCCTATAGATATAGGATATCTATATCTATAGATATAGACCTTATTGAGATTTTCCTAATTGTGTCAAAATTATCTTTTTATAATTGGTTTGTTGAGACAAGATTTTTAAACCAGTTGCATATGGTTGTTTCTTAAGCCTCTTTTAATCCAGAGCAGTCTCTTCTCCCTTACCCCTTTTTGATGCCATTGACTTGATTACAGAGACCAGTTGTCCTATTGAATTTACCATATTCTGGATTTGTCTTTTTGCTTCCTTGTGTTCCTTTATCTCCTCTATTTCCTATAATGGAAGTTAGCTTTAGAAACTTGCAGATTCCACTTTCTTGGAGGGCAAGAATACTTCATAAGTAGTGTTGTTAGCCTCGTATCAATCACTTTAGGAGACACATACTGCCTGGTTGTCCTGCTTTAAATGAGACTAAGATTGATAAGTGGGTTCAGGTTCACCTGGTTCATCTCAAAGTGTTCAACAGGAGGCTGTGCTGCTTAAATTCATGTTCCATGTGTCATTACTAACAGTGTTCTATGACTTCAAAGGACAGCTGCTATGTTCACAGTGAACATTTTGTAGGGCAAAATAATTTTAAACAGGCTTTAAACTGTTAACTGTTTCATGTCTTAGAACATACTCCAAGCTATTTTCTAAGGAAAACTCTGGTCCCACTCACAGCTTGGGAACTACACCCGCCCGCCCTCCCCGCCCCCCCACCATGAAGTCTTATTAACCCACTTACCACCCCTCCAAAAAACCCCTGAATATTGCAATGGGGTAAGCTAATCAGTCATTCTGCTCAAAGAACTTAGTAGTCTTGTAAGGATCTGATGAGTGATACAATGGTAAGCACATAGTACTGGTACCTAATTTGGAGGGAGGATGTCATTAGGAAACTCTTCTTGGAGGAAGTGATATTTAAATTGAAACCTACATGGTAAGTTCTTAAAGAAAAACTGCCAAGAAAAGCAAAGCTTTCCTTTTCTTGAAACTAATATGTTTTTCCTTAAGGACAACATGGATCACATAATAGTTAACTCTTTTTGCTTTGATCCCTAATAATTTTAATTTTGAGACTTAACTCTAATTATGTAGGACATGATAGTTTGCATATTTCATTCCAATGTATCCTGGTCTTGATTTTCTTTTTATTCGTTTCCTGACTTTTAAATGTTTACATGTTGTCTTTGTGTTCCAAATTGTACATACTTTTGAAGCTACCTCAAATCCCAATCTCTTTTGCTTATATTTAAAAACAGGAACAAAAAAATTCCCATATTGAGCTGGACCAGGGATGAATCTAACTTCATCAAAAATGGTCTTAAGGATCTTTTCCACGAGGGTGCCTGGGTGGCTCAGTCGTTAAGCATCTGACTTTGGCTCAGGTCATGATCTCACAGTTCATGAGTTCGAGTCCCACACTGGGTGAGCTCAAGCCCTGCTTCAGGTGAGCACAAGTCCCACTTCAGGTGAGCTTGAGCCCCACATCGAGTGAGCATGAATCCCACTTTGGGTAAGCTTGAGCCCTGCTTTGGGTGAGCCCTGCTTCTCCCCCCACCCCCCCCCCCACCCCTTGCTCACTTGTATGCCACCCCCCTCAAAAAAAGGATCTTTTCCACACTACCCAGGGAGGGTCCATGCAGACTCTCCTCTGCACTGTGTGGACATTGCCATGCCATCCATTGCAACAACGAGGGAATTCACTCAGTGGGTCTGGTGTGGTGGATGCTGGCCCGGGAAGTTCAGTGCATGCCTGACGCCATTTCCTGTGAATGCCCATGGGAGGTCATGCCTGATCTCTACTTCTACAGAGATTTTGAAGACATGTGGTGGTGCAGGCCACTGCTGAAAAAGGCTGTGACCAAGGAGGAATTTCTGGGTGAATGGACTGTTCCAGCTCCTGAGTTCACTACTATTCAACCTGAAGTCACAGACTGGTCTGGAAGTAGGCAGGTGCCCTCTGTGCCTATTCAGCAGTTCTGTACTGAAGACTGAAGTACTCAGCCTGCCACTGAAGACTGGTCTGCAGCTCCTACCACTCAGACCCCTGAATGGGTAGGAACAACCACTGAGCGGTCTTGCTCTTTCACAAAGGCAAACAAAATGGAATAAGGTTAATGGAAAATAAGGTTTCTAAAAAAAAAAAAAAATCCTCTTAGGAGGGCATAACTTTCATCTCTGCTACCAGCCATTAGTCCCTGAAGCAGAGTGATGTAGGGTAAAGTTGAAGTGGAGTCAGAGATATGTTTAATTCCCAGATTTGACAAGATTAGTATCAACCTTGGTTTGAAATCCTATGGAAAGAATTTTCAGGGACTCCAGGATCTCTTCCTGAATTATTACCAATACTTTTTTTTCATATGTTTACTTTGAACTTAAAAATAATCATTATATTAATTAAGATCTCCTTGGCTGCAACAAACAGAGAATTGACTTACAGTTTTATATTATTTCCTGAGGCAGCCATAACAAATTATCACAAACTGGACGGCTTAAAACAACAGAAACTAATTTTCTCACAGTTCTGGAGGTCAAAAGCCCAAAATCAATGTGTCAGCAGAGTCATTCTCCCTCCAGAGGCTCTAGAAGAGAACCCTTTACCTCTTCCAGCTTCTTTCTGGTGGCTCCAGGCGTTCCTTGGATTGTCACTGAATAATTCCAATCTCTGCCTCTGTGTTCACATTGCCTTCTCCAGCACTTCCATTTTCTCCTCTTCTCTGTGCATCTCTCCTCTGTGTGTCTTTTATGAGGACACTCGTCACTGGATTAAGGGCTCACTCAGATAATCCAAGATGATCTTAGCTCAAGACACTTAATTTAATTATGTCATTAAATAAGGTCATATTCATAGGTTCTGGGGGTTAGGACATAGACATCTTTTTCGGGCCACCATTCAATCATTCAGTGGCCTAAACAATGGAACCATTTTAATTATCTTACATAAAAGGAAGTTTGATGTGATAGGCAATTTAGGATTGGTATGGCTCAGTTATCTCATCAAAGACTCAGACTCTGTCTTTCCCCATCCACAGTTCTCAGCATTTTATTTTTTGTCCTCAATCCTGCTGCCTTAAGATTACAGGACAGTTGCCCCAACTCCAGGCTTCACATCCCTCACAGAACTGTAAACATAGCAGGAAGGGAGAAGAGAAAGTAACAAGACCTCTCCCTGAAGCCTCCGTAGTTTCCCTCTATGCCCTATCATAGTCAACCGAAATGTATTATTGGCAAAGTGGGATAGGGATGCCATGACTGCCTTGGATCTATCAAGATACATGCCCTGGGGTACACTGCCACACTGAAACTTGAGTTTTGATAATAAAAAAAGGGAAGATGGGAATGCAAGCTGGTGCAGCCACTCTGGAAAACAGTATGGAGGTTCCTCAAAAAACTAAAAATAGAACTACCCTACGCCCCCGCAATTGCACTACTAGGCATTTATCCAAGGGATACAGGTCTGCTGTTTCAAAGGGACACATACACCCCAATGTTTATAGCAGCACTATCAACAATAGCCAAAGTATGGAAAGAGCCCAAATGCCCATTGATGGATGAATAGATAAAGAAGATGTGGTATGTGTATATATATATATATACACACACACACATACATATACACACACAATGGAGCATTACTTGGCAATCAAAAAGAATGAAATCTTGCCATTTGCAACTATGTGGATGGAACTGGAGGGTATTATGCTAAGTGAAATTAGTCAGAGAAAGACAAAAATCATATGACTTCACTCATATGAGGACTTTAAGAGACAAAACAGATGAACATATGAGAAGGGAAACAAAAATAATAGAAAGACAGGGAGTGGGACAAAACATAAGAGACTCATAAATATGGAGAACAAAAAGAGGGTTACTGGAGGGGGTGTGGGAGGGGCGATGGGCTAAATGGGTAAGGGACACTAAGGAATCCACTCCTGAAATCATTGTTGCACTATATGCTAACTAATTTGGATATAAATTATAAAAAAAAAAGAAAAGAAAAAAAGGGGGGTGAAGGTGGCTATTATGTAAGCAACTAACAATATTTGCTACAATTTCTAAATGTAGCTCCTGAAGATTATTAATTAAAAAACCCACCAGTCCTTTTATCTACCAATTTACATAAATTCCTTCAACCAATGTTTATAACACCTACTATATGTTGGGTACTGTGATAGAAGCAGGACTCTCAAGATCATCAAGATATGGTCCCTGTCCTCAAGAAGCTCTTGGTTGAATTGAATAAGAGATAAAAACACCAATAATTTGAGGACAGTGAGACAAATGCTATATTAGAGATATATGCCTGGTGCATTGGGGGAACAGAATAGATTGCAGCATCCTGAAAGGCAACCCTTGAGTTTTTGAGAAGCAACAGAGGAAAAGATGGGGGTATATGATGGTCTTCTAGAGAGAAAAGAGCATGTAGAAAGACAAAGATGATTGGAGAACACTGCTATACCTTTGTGGAACTACAAATTTTTTAACATGGCTAATGTGGAGAACTATATAGGTAGCAGGAAGGCAGGTCAAGCTAGTAGGATGGGTGGGAGCTAGATGGTGAAGGGCTATAAATAGTGAAATAAGAAAATGACACTTGATCCCAAAATCTATGGGGAGTTATTGAAAGATTTCAAGCAAAGGAACAATAAAATTAGACTGTTTTAGAAGGATTACTCTGAGAGTAGTTGGATGTATTTGCCTTCATTACTGGATAGATGGTGGTGCCATTCCTAAAAAGGGCAAGTACAAGCGTAGGGAAGAAGATACCAAGTTCAGGTGTGTATTTTGAAGTTTGAAATACCTGGCCCAAATAGATCCTTCTCTCTTTCTCTCTCTCTCTCGCTCTTTTTCTTGCCTTCTAATTTACATGCAATCTATCATGCCTTGTGAACCTATTAGCCTCTATTTTTGGTTTCATTTCCATTATTTTAAGAAAAATACCCTTGGATTAGAAAGGAATACATCAAAATGTTCCCAGTGGCCATCTTTGTGGTGGGATTATATGACTTTAAAGAAAATACTTTTCAGTATTTCCCAAAGTGAGCATTTTACATGCATCTCAAGACTCAATACCCTCAATTCTAACTGCCTGAGATGGTGTCATTTCAGAGCCAGTATTTTTTCCCCTAAACATGGCATCTTCTTGAGTAATTTTAAGTAAATGCCAAGTTTTTTTACTCGTCAATTAAATTTAAAAATTTTACCATTTAATTGTTTTTGGTTATACTTTAAATTTCTTATCAACACACTTACCACAATCTTGCAATCATTTGCTTATCAGTCTTTGAATACCTCTGTGGAAAAAGTCTGGTCTTGTTCATCTTAGTAGACCCAAGACCTAAATATCCAGCAGAAATATATTTACTAAACACTTACTGAATTGGAATGTGTAATATGGATCTTCGTATTCCTAGTGCCAAGCTCAGTGCCAATGCCCAATAAACATTAGTGGAGCTATATTTCAACTTTTGGCCAGTACTCTACCAAAGTCCTACATAATCACTGGGTGGCAAAAATAAATTTTCATTTTCTCAGACAGTATCTCTTTGTCACATTATGTGTGTGTATGTACCAAAACATTTTATGCATACATATTTATTTATACACATACATGATTTTTTCTCTAATAGGTTTAAAGATCCTACTACCACTGTGCCTGTGAAAGACTGCTAAGTCAGAAAGCTTTTCTAATTTATTAATGAGAAAACCAAGGCTGAAAGTTACCGAAGATTATGAGTACTGCAATTCTAGACATTGGTTCAAAAAACCCTCTTATTTATTTTATCAAATGTTTAAAAGTATGAGACTAAAACTCTTCTATTCTAAAACTCCATCTGGGTAGAACTATCACGAGTGCTATGATCACTATATTCCTTTTGTAAGCCAAGTTTCTAGTGCCATGTTCTAGATATTGTGATGTGTTCAGCATCATCCCCACAATTTTATTGTATTGCAGGGGCTGGGAAACCTAGGAATTTCCTTGGCCTCCCTAGCCAGCAGGAATCCTGTTCAGGATTCAGTCAACAGTGGGCATGTGCAAGAGACTGGAAAGCTAAAGGAAGGAAGAAAGAAACACTCTTCTAGCTCAGGCAGTGGTGGCACCAACTGAGCTGCACCCTCTTGTCATACAGTCAGTTCCTGGGACACCTGGGTAGCAGCTAAACATGGGCGTCTGGTAGTTTGCATCAACAGCATGGGGCAGGGAGCACAACTCCCTTAAGTCATGGGCAGTAATGGGGTCTTGCAGGAGTTGAATTCTGCAAACAACTATAGGCTCCAGGGGAAGCCTCATGACTGGGTAACTTGACCTCCGTTAGCGCCTCCAGCCTTTCCAACAATTTTGTTACCTAATTTCCTGTGTTAAAACCCTCCTCACTTAAAATACCTTAAATAGCTTCCATTTTCTGATTATGTAGCATAACATTTTATCTGATGTTCCCGGAACCAGAGAATGTGCTATGCTGGGAAAATTATTTTTCTAGATAAGTTTAAAACTTTCAGGACTAGGGGCACCTGGGTGGCTCAGTTGGTTAAGCTTCTGACTTTGGCTCAGGTCATGATCTCAAGGTCCACAAGTTCGAGCCTTGCATCAGGCTCTGTGCTGGCAGAACTGACAGGACTAAAATATCAATTGTCCTGAAAATTTTTATTAAGTGACTCATACATGATCCTTTCTTCCTAAACAGAATATTGAAAAGGCAATTTTTCTTCCTTTCCATTATTATCACCATTGGATATTCACCGAGTATCTCCCCACATTGAAGCTCCAAGAACAGGATGGTGGAGAACACCAGACTAAATTAGTACTGACCACAAGCAGATACTTAGAAGTTCAATTGCAAAAACCTTTACTACGACAGTTACTAGAGAAACGGATGATGATGATGATATGATTACTGTCCCCTAGATACTCTCACAGAAAAATATGCAAGCAAACAAATCATAATAAGGAACGATAGATACAAAAACAGAAATATGTACCACAGGCACAGATTATATGAAGGAAATAAAGGGTTATTGACTGTACTTGAGGGTATCAGGGAAGGCTCTAGATGTAGGATGAAATGTAAGCTGGATTTTTCAGTTTGAATATTTGACAGGAAACGATAAAAAAGCATTTCGGAGCAAAGAACAAGCATGTGCAAAGACAAGTGTGACAGCTAGTCTCTAAAGACAGCTCCCACTCCCAACATTTCATCCTCCTTCTGGATGCTTCTACATCCTCCTCCTGTATTCTCCCCCACTATCCGAAAGTAGAGCATGAAAACTTTTGAACTGAAATGGCATGAGGCAAAGAAGCAATTACTACTCATTTGTATGAAAAAATTTTTGAGCATTCCCAGACTCAAAAAATAACCTCCCTTAGGCTTTTCTGACACATTAGGACACATCTTGCTAACAGATACACAAAATAAATGAGGATAAAGCAAAGATGCCCACAGACTCAGTTCAAAGCTATGGTGTTTATGCTGAGAGGCTGAGTGTAGTTCCCTGGGAAGGAGTTAGCGATTCTACTCTGCCGCTAGGCGTGCGTGCTGCCTCTATAAGGTTCTCTCTGCCAAACAAACACTGAATGCTATTTTCCCTTTCCACCTTTGTTCGTAAAAGCAAAACTCCTCTTCAAATTTCTTTTGGTAAGCGAAAACAGGTACTAATGCAGGTCTTTCGTAAAAGTGAGTGGTGTAACTGGAACTTTTGAAAAGCGAGAGATACCTGTATCCTCTCCCTGAAATAGCTCTGACCAATAGAATGTGGTGGCAGTAATGTTCTGGGACTTCTGAGCCCAAGGCTTAAGAGGACCTGCAGTTTCTGCTTCCTTCCCTTGGGAACACTCTGGAGACACTCCTTCTTAGAAACCCACCATACTCTAAGAAGTTCAAGCCGCATGGAGAATCAAGGCATTGCAACTGACCATTCCAGCTGAGATCCCACCCGATGGTACCAACCACCAGCCAGGTGAGTGCGTTACCTTGGACATTTCATTCCAGTTGTGCCCTCCGATGACTGCGGCCTCAGACAACAGTATGTGAAGCAACCACTCAGCTAAGCCCAGCAAATTCACAGAACTGTGAGAAATAATGATTGTTGTTTTCAGCTGCTGAGTTTTAAGTGACTTCCTATGCGGTAATGAGGCTCCTGCACGAGTCAGTCGGCAGATGAGTGGAGGCTCCGAGAGAGTTCTCCTAGTTCCTCATTCCTGGGCAATATCGTCTGCCTTTCCTTTTGGTTCTTCCAGTTCTTCCTATAATTGTATTATCTAATTCCCTGTATTAAATCACTCTTTGCTTGAAATCCCTTGATTGCCTTCTGTTTTTCTGGTTAATTTTGTAGTATAACATTTTGTTACCCTATACTCCTAGGACCAGAGAATGTGCTATGCCTGGAGTGGGTGTTGGCAGGGAAGGTTTTCTGATAATTTCAACCTTTTAGGTACTGAAATACCATATTCCTGAAAGGTTTTCTCTCAGGAGAAAAAGTCCTCTCTTTTTAAACATGGCACATGAAATGTAATAATTTCTTTCTTTTCCATGACCATCATCATCAGATATTTATTGAATGCCTGTATATTGTATGATAGCTCCAGAAGCAAATGGTATAGAGCATCAGGTGAAGTGAGGGCTGGCCACAGCAGATATTTACAAGTTCAACTAAAAAACTTTACTATATCAGTTGCCAGGGATGTTGAAATAATGATGATATGGTCCCTGTTCTCTGCCAGGTCTCACTGTAATGCAAATAATTTGTAAACAAACAAATTATAGTATGGTATTATGGATTTGAAAATAGAAATATGTATCACAGGCATAGATAGCCAGACAAAGAGTAACTATGCACTGAGGAATTAGGGAGAACTTTACACTGGAGCTAAAATTTAAGCTGTGTCTTGCTGTATGGTTAGAAACTTGCCAGGTGAAGCAAAGAAAAGGTCAATCCAGGGTGGGGAAGAAGCACATGCAAAGGTAATAAAGTGTACAAGAGATGGCATTATACTGCCCATGTTTCAGTGCAATTGAGAAAATGTAGAAAAAGTTGAATCACATTATGAAAGATACTTTATGTAATGCTTAGAGGAGTTTGGACTTAACACTATCATCACGGAGCAGAGGAGTCTCATAGTCATATTTGTGTTTTAGAGACACAACATTGTTAGCAATGTGAAGGAGGGATCATAACAAGGAGGGACTGGCAGCCAAGGCCAGTTAGGAGGCTACAGCAAGATTCAGGTGGGAACAATAGGCTGTGAAGTGAGGCTTACAGTTGGCCAGCCTCCAAAACAGCATGACTAGAATACTGTAAAATAATTCCAACATTAAAGGTGGAGGCAGCACTCTCCCCAAGCCTTGTCTTCATATATTAATAGCTGTTGATTTATCTGTACCATTAAAAAACACATCCTTAACTTCAAAATTCTAAATAATGGTCCACAATTACTAGATTTTATTTCCTATTTGCATAATAGTAAGCTTGTTATTGGGATATAAACAAATACGGGCCTTGTAATTAAATTCTTAAATTTGGCCTTGGTTGGGAGCTTACTCCGAAGAATTCCAAAATTCTGCAACATTTGGATAAGATGAAATTCTAGAAAACTGATTCCAGGTTATATTTTCCTATAGTCTTGGAAGTATTTTGATCAGAAGAAAAGTCTTATATAAAACCAACACAATAAACCAACTTTCTGAAATAGTTTAACAATATTTCATATTCTGCATAACACTGAATCATTTAGACAATAGTGGGCAGAAAGAGGAAGCCCAAAACCAGACATTACCTCTGCTTCCTTAGAGTGAGCTCTGTAATTATCTTGCAATAGCACGCAATTTTGCTATCCTCGGGAAGGCTTATAATTTTTTTAATGACTTCAAATAAAGATATAAAGATTCATCCCAGTATTCCCAGAGTACTTTTGGAGAGAAAGCAGAATGATCTAGTGGAAGAAACATAGTCCTTAGAACTACTTAGATTCTTTTTTTAAAATCTTCTGAAATGTTTGTTTTGGGGGGGGGGTGGCAGGAGAGAGAGAGACAGTGCATGAGCAGGGGAGGGACAGAGAAAGAGAAGGAGGCACAGAATCCAAAGCAGGCTCCAGGCTCTGAGCTGTCAGCACAGAGTCAGACATGGGGCTTGAACCCACGAGCCATGAGATCATGATCTGAGCAGAAGTCAGAGGCATAACGGACTGAGCCACCGAGGCTCCCTGGGGTTCAAATCCTGATGCCTCCACTTGCTAGATATTATCATATTACCTAATTTTTTTTTTACATGTTTATTTATTTTGAGAGACAGACCACAGGTGAGGGAGGGGCAGAGAGAAAGGGAGACACAGAATCTGAAGCAGGCTCCAGGCTCTGAGCTATCAGCGCAGAACCCAAAGCAGGTCTCGAACTCACAAGCTGTGAGATCATGACCCAAGCCAAAGTCAGACACTTAACTGACTGAGCCACCCATATCTATTACTTTTAATGCTACACCTGTGTTACCAGCCTGCCACCCTTGACTCTCAATACCTACACCTCACAGAAGTGATGAGAAAATGGAATAACTCACGTAAGATCTAGTACAAGTGTCCCCTTCAGTCATGTAATATTTATCATATATTATAAATTGTTGTTGTATATGCATTTATACTATACTTCTTCCCTTGTTTCAATTCTCAATATATAGTTCTGTACACTCAAAAAAAAAAATGCTTCTTAGGGAACAGATGTTTGTACACCTATGTCCCTAGCAGCATTATTCACAATAGCCAAAAGGTAGAAGCTACCCATTCATCAGTCAACGAGTAAACAAAATGTGATGTATACATACAATGGAATATTATCCAGCTGTAAAAAGGAATGAAGTTCTGATACATATTATAACATGGATGAACCTTCCAAGCTAAGTGAAGTAAGTCAGATACAAAAGGGCAAATACTTTATGATTCCACTTCTGTGAAGTACCTAGAATTGTTGAATTCAGAAATAGAAAGCAGAACTGTGGTTACCTGTGGCTACAGGGAGAGAAGAATGGGAAATTACTATTTAATGGATACAGTATTTCAGTGTGGGATAATGAAAATGTTCTGGAGATAGTGGTGATGGTTGCACAACAATATCAATGTACTTAATGTCACTGAACCGAATACTTAAAAATGGTAAATTTTATATTTATATTTAACTACAATATAAGCAATTTAAAAATATACTTGTTAAAAGATATACCTAGTAATGAGATAGTATACCTGATCTATCTTAAACTGGGTGTGGCTATGATCTCTGGGTGAAGAGCTGGACTAGAGTTCTAGGGGGAAGGTATCAGCAGATGTGAGGTCAAGAGCCACCTTTAAGATTTTACTTTCTGCACAGAGGGAAGTGCAAGTGCACAAGTGGGGGAGGGGCAGAGAGCGAGGGAGTGAGAACCCCAAGCAGGCTGGGTGCCTGGGATCAAATCAAGAGAAGGACGCTTAACTCACTAAGCCACCCGGGTGCCCGCCTCAAAATATATTTTAATCCTGGGCCTATAATCTCCAAATTACCTTGTTTCTGTTTGTCTTTTTCAACTTAGACCACATGTTGCTTCCAAACAGAGGTTCAATTTCAGTCTTTCCCTGGTACCCTATTTTAAAAATAAAAACTTAGATCTCTAAGGCAGTGGTTTTCAACAGAGGGTGATTTTGTACCCCTCCCAGGACATCTGGCAATGTCTGGAGGCATTTTTGGGTTGTCACACTGTGTGTGGGGGGTGTGCTACTGGCACCCAGTACATCTAAGCCAGGGATGCTGCTAAACTCCCCACAATGCACAGGATAGATAGCCTCTCACAACAAAGAATTAACTGACCCAAAATGTCAGTAACATTGAGACTGAGAATCCTAAATTCTGACAAATAAGGAATTCTAAGGTGCTACTTATTTGATTGGTTTCTGGTAGAGATTGATTGTAAGTTAAAAGTTACCTCTTTTGCTTCCCTACTTTTCTCTTTTCACTTACATCTTTTATAGGAAAAAGCAAATCTAAGTATATATGTTAAAAGTAAGTTTTATTTTGAGGAAACAGGAGAAGGATTAGTGATGATGCTTTAACTACAAGGTGGATAGGTGAAAAGGAGGTTATTTATGTACCCATTCTCTTCACCCTGGCCAATCCTACCCATGATATTCTATGCTGTGGGGCAAGGTAAAAAATAGAGGGGTTTGGGCACACCTGGATGGCTCAGTCAGTTGAGTGTCAAACTTTTTTTTTTTCTTAACATTTATTTATTTTTGAGAGAGAGAGAGCGCAAGTGGGGATGGGACAGAGAGAGGGAAATGCAAAATCTGAATCAGGCTCCAGGCTTTGAGCTGTCAGGACAGAGCCAACGTGGGGTTCGAACCCACGGACTGTGAGATCATGACCTGAGCCGAATTGACACTTAACCAACTGAGCCACCCAGGTGCCCCAAGTTTCCAACTCCTGATTTCGGCTCAGGTCATGGTCCCATCCCAGGGTCATGGGATCCACACTCAACGTGGAACCTGCTTAAGATTCTTTCCCTCTCCCTCTCCCTCTCCCTCTCTCTCTCTCTGCCCCTCTCCTTAGCTCATGCACATGCACTCTCTCTCTCTCTCTCTAATAAAAATTTAAATTTTTTTTTTTTTTAAAAAGAGGGGGCCAAGCTATTAGGGACAGGGAAGAAGAAAACAAACAAAATCCAAGTGAAGCCAGTGGAAGGCAGTGCCTATGCTATTTGGATTGGAGAATTCTTCCTGGTGGCCATTTGGGTATGAGGAAATATTTGTATTTCCAAAAAAGGTTATTAACAAAAACATTTTAATTTAATTAAAAATGTAAGCTATATGTTTTCCATAATTAAGCATTCTATTTATAAATTTGACATACTATTTATGATTACATAAAACTTGCATGTTTTTCCTTTGGAGCAGTTCTCTGAGTGCATAATTCCACTGTGTCTACAACGACAAATACTTTTGCTTTTTATTTTCCTCTTGCGTGATATTAAATAACAAGTATAACTCATTTGGTATAATTTAGGTATTTTGAGAAATTCATTAACACTGTCAGGCCTCTAGACCTTTAGAGTAATTCATTATAATGGTACATATTAGAATAGTGCCCTCTTATAAGCACTTTGGAAAACTGACAATACATACTAAAACCAGTATGTGCATACCCCATGACCGAGTTACTCCACTCCCAGGTATACATTCAACAGAAGTGAGACATGTATAAGAATGTCTTCCATGGCATTATTCATAGTAGCCAAGAACTAGAAATTCCTCAAATACCCATCAATGGTAGAATGGATAAATTTTGGATATGATAAAAATGGTTAAATTAATAAAATACTATTCAGTAATGAGAATGAATGACTACAAATACATATGCTATGAATAAATCTCATTCTAGTAGGTTGAATAATGGCCTCCAAAAATATCCAGGATCTAATCCCTGGAACCTGTGAATGTTATCTTATATGGCAAAAGAGACTTTGATTCAAATAAGGATCTTGAAATGAGATTTTCCTGGATTATCCAGGTAGACCCTAAATGTAGAGGCAGAGGAAGATTTGACTATAGAAGAAAAGATGATGTGATGATGAAAGCAGAGGCTTTAAATACCAAGTAAGGGGCCACAAAGCACACAGGCAGCCACTGGAAGCTGAAAAAAGGCAAGGAAACAGATGCTCCACTCACAACCTTCAGATTTAGGAACCAATCCTGCTAATAGCTTCACTTTGGCCTATTAAACATAGTTGCAGGGGGGTACCTGGGTGGCTCAGTTAAGGTTAACATTTGACTCTTGATTTTGGCTCAGGTCACGATCATTCACTTGTGAGACACACTCCGCACTGGGCATGAAGCCTGATTAAGATTCTCTCACTCCCTCTCCCGCCATCCCTTTACCACTTGCGCTCTCAAAAACAAACAAAAAACCAAAAACAAGTTTTGGACTTCTGATACCAGGACTGTTAAGAGAATAAATTTGTGTTGTTTTAAATCACTAATTTTGGGATAATTTGTTACAGTGGCAAAGGAAAAACAGTATATTCACAAATATGATGATGATCAAATAAGAGTATACTGGGGTGCTGAGTGATGCGGCAGTGGGTTAGCAGGCAGGCTGGGCTGCAGTCCGTGTTGCTGGGGGCCACTCCGGGGACCGGGAGTGTGAGGCAGAGGGCAATGGAGCCGGGTCTGTGCCTGTGCACCTACCATGGACTTCCTGGCCCATGGCTCAGACTCCCAAGTATGATGGTGAGGGACTTGGAATGCTGCAGTGGCCCTCTCCCAGCCCCTGGCCACCTTAATTCCTGAGGAGGTTGGAGAGCAGCGAGGTTCATCGCAGCCCCTGAGTGAATTGGGCTGGATCTCTGCTTGAACCCAGACCTAGTGGCGTAGTCCTGGGTGGGGAGGGGCAGCAGGAGGGATGTTTGGAATCTGATATTCCAGCAGAACCCCAGGTGTTAAAATGACCCTACAACAGCTGATTTTGGCTTTTGCAGTTGCAAACCAAATTACTGCTTGTTTCTTCACTGGAACACTTGAGCCATGTTCATGAATCCACTTCGTTCAAGACAGGTGTTTAAATTGCTTTGTCAGACCTTTATCAAAATGGCACTGCTGTCTTCTTTCACTTGTAGTGATGAGTTTAGCTCACCAAGACTACATCACAACAGAGTGACTGCTTTTTTTTTTTTTTTTGTAAGATTTTAAGTAATCTCTACACCCAACATGGGGCTTGAACTCACAGCCCCAAGATCAAGAGTCATGTGCTTTACCTACTGAGGCAGCCAGGCACCCATAGCTATTGCTCATTTAATGAGGTCAGCTGAAGAAAGAATTCCTCAGGATCCCTGTGAGGATATTTCTGATATCCAGATCAGATCAAGAGAAGTAGCTTGGAAGAACAAACCTCACATTACTTAAATGACTTAGAACAGTTTGCCCCCTTAGGAAAAGGTGGATATGGAAGAGTATACAAGTTCAGGAATAAATCAGATGGTCAGAATTTTGCAATCAAAATATGCTGAATAAGGGTGCAACTAAACAGATTACATAAAGGTACTATGGGAAGTGAAGGTGTTGTAGGCCATCATACTGCTTGGATAGTAGATGCTCATGTGGCCCAAATGCAAGATAGAATCTCTATTCAGTTGCCATCTCTGGAAGTGATCTCTAACCAGGAGGACAACAGAGATCAACATGATGTCAAAAATGATTAAAGTAATAGCATATCCAGGGGCCCCTCGGTGGCTCAGTCGGTTAGGTGTCCATCTGCAGCTCATGTCATAATCTCGCTGTCCGTGAGTTTGAGCCCCACGCTGGTCTCTGCGTGGACAGCTCCAAGCTTGGAGCCTGCCTCGGATTCTGTATCTCCGTCTCTCTCTGCCCCTCTCCCACTCACACTCTGTCTCTTTCTGTCTCAAAAATAAATAAACATTAAAAAAAAAAATCATCCATTATCCTTGCCAAATTCACCCCAGAAAAAGAAAACTCCTTAGGAGAAGCTGGCACTGAAAATCAGACTAATAGACTGATGAACTATATCACCAATTTAGTCACAAAAGATGCCGTTGAATTGGAATCATTCTATTCGAAGAGCTGACTTGTCTTCCAGATTGTTGAACATCAGCTGCCACTTATGTATGATTACAACTTAGAAGAGAATTTCACATCCATCAAGGAATCTTCTGAAGAAAACTTAAAACTTGATGGGGCAGGTATCACCTGATGCAGTGTCACCTGATGTTGCACATTCAGATCCACCTGTGTGAGCTCTCTTTGTAGGACTGGATAACTGAGTGAAACAGGCAGGGCCAGAATACATGGGCGAATGTACACACATGCTTATGTTAAGGTCAGTGTTGCAATAAAAATCTTTTCAAGAATTGGTGGAAAGTGTATTTTACATTCATAACATAACAGACACCTGAAGTCCAGAAATATTTTTCTTCATGGCCCTGATCAGCAAGTAAAAATAGAAGACTCTGGTCTGGCCTATACAGACATCATTCAGAACATGGACTGGATCAGGGCACCTAGGTGGCTCAGTCAGTTGGATATCTGACTTCCACTCAGGTCATGATCTCACGGTTTGTGGGTTCGAGCCCCAGGTCGGGCTCTGTGCTGACAGCTAAGAGCCTGTAGCCTGCTTCGGATTCTGTGTCTCCCTCTCTCTCTGTCCCTCCCCTGCTCTCGTGCACTCTCTCAAAAATAAAATACACATTAAAAAATTAAAAAACAAACAAAAAACCATGGACTGGATCAAGAGAAATAGCAACAGAATACCAACATATACTTCCAGGGTGGGTACTTGTCTGTATGTACACTTAACCTGAAGAGTTGGAAGGATTTGAGCGTGACACCAAATTAGATATGTATAGCTTGGGTGTGATCCTACTAGAACTCTCAGCCGTTTGGAACATAAATAGAACAAGTACAAGTTTTAATAGGTTTAAGAAGTGGTCAGTTACTTGAGTCCCTCAGTAAAAGGTATCCCACAAAGCCAAGTGGATCTAGCACTTAATCAGAAAGAATGCATCTCAGAGACCATCTGCTCTGTTCAGCTGCTATAAAGCGAAATTTTCCAAACTGTTGGAAATGTTAATCTCACCCTACAGATGAAGATACTAGAACAAGAAAAATTGAAGAACTAAAGAGGCAGCTAAGCTTCCTTTCTCAGGACAAAGGGGTTAAAGGTGACATCGAAGATGAGGGTGTGCCTGTCTACTAGCCTTAATTAGGCTCTATAAATGTGAAAGTGGTCTTAAACTCTTTAGGCTAGTCAACTGGAATGTAAATTTTCAATCTTCATTAGTGTGCAATACTTTTATTTAGTAAGCCTGTATAAGACATTAAAATTTAATTTAAAAAAGATTGTATTTACATAAAATAAAAGGCAAAACTAATCAAAAGTTTTAGAAAACAGAATAGTAGTTACTTCCAGGGAAGATGACAATGTTAAAATAGGGGCAAAAGGGGCTTCTGGGGTGTTCACACTGCTGTGTCCTGACCTGAAGGCCAGTGATATGAGTATGTTTAATTTGTGAAAACATATGCATGGTATATGCAGTTTTAAAAACTGGTACCTTTTCGGGGCACCTGGGTGGCTCAGTTGGTTAAGCATCCAACTGTCGATTTTGGCTCAGGTCATGATCTCAGGGTTATGAGATGGAGCCCTGTGGTAGACTCTGCGCTGGGTGTGGAGTCTGCCTAAGATTCTGTCTCTCTTCCTTTCCCTCTCTCCACCCACTTGCACACTCTCTAAAAAAATAAAAATAAAAATAATTGGTATCTTTTCAATGTTATTTTTTCAATGTTATCTTTTCAATGTTGCTGAAAAAGATAGATAAGGAAGTGGGGAAGATATTTACTAAACAGTAACTTTATTTCTCAAGAACCCTAAAAATTTGTTTCTCTTTCTACAAGATTTAAAAAATCTCAACAATGGACATTATAATGACTTTTAAATGCTAAAAAGTAAACTAAAAGTAAAACATTGCTTAATTAGCTTTGTTATGCCTGGATCCTAGGACTGCCATTACAAAAGTACAAGTAAAACCACATTTTCTGAAATAACAATAAACAAAGGAGAAAGTCAGGTATTAAATACCAAATGATCAAAATGTTGGGCCTAAGATTCTCGAAACTACTAAAAATGTTAGTAATAGCAATCTCCTGCTGTTAATCTGTGTAGATTATTAAATATAAAAACAATTTATAAAACACATCAGATTTTATTGCTTGAAGAATACAGCATATGAAATCACAAGAATGTCAAAATGAAAAGTCACTAGGCTTCAAACATATAATACATTATCAGATGCAGTAAAATATTAATTAACCTGAACTCTGCATCAGGGAAAAAAAAGTGGAAAAATATCTAAGTTGTTTACTTAAGAAACAGATATACTTAAAATAGAAAGAATAAGGATGTTACAGTACAAATTAGAAAAGCCAACACTTATTAACTTATTATTTCTTAGACTAGACTACCTTTGGTACTTAAACTTTTAAAAAAACAACCCCTTCTATCTTGTCCAAAGCACTTCATGGATACAATATCAACTTCAACTTAAAACATTCAGCAAAATTAACCTTTTCATGGCATGGGGGAAGTGTATTTAATAAACGTATGCTAATATTTCACTTTTTCTAAAACTGCAAAATAAGACCTTTAAGAAATCTAATACTTATAAACTTTACTTATTTAGCTCTCCAATTAAAACTGAATCCCAGCAACCACAATTTATCCTTGGACTTGGTGAATATACAAATTTAAATGATTTGGCAACTGACATAGGAATTTAGATTACTTTATACTATCTTAAAGTGGCTTTTCCATTCTGTTTCCAAAGTACAAACAATATGCCATTTCTTCAATACACTGGATTCCTATAAAAATCACTACCATACTTTATTTAGTGGAACCAAATTAAAGCTTCTCCCTTTTAATGAGTAGGTTGAAACTATTTATGTTTCATATAGGGCTGATCAGTTATGACACGCTTTCTTAAACAAAATAAAACCAATCATTTTTAAAGCTATCACTCAATTATGATGGAGATAATGATGCCATTTCAAAAGGAAGCACTGGACACTCTAGGCCATCTAGTCAAGAAAATGTAAAAGTAATGCTAAAAACAAACAATAAGTAAACTATCAGTTAAATTACAAAAAAATCCCTCTTTTATAGTAAGCATGCTTATTAACTTTCATTTCTTTCCCCCAGCAAAGGTTTGATATTCATGAATCTCCATTAAACCAATGGAACCTAAGAAATTGTTTCACAAGTTCCAATAAAGATGGATGGACTAAGCAAGTAATACTATTAACAATTATTGGAGTGAAATAGTAAGAATCGTGACAGTCCTCAAAATTGGGCAGTCTTTGAAATGTAATAGCATAGCTCAAGATGAATTATGCCATAATAAAACTGTAGTTTTTACCTCTACATAAAACAAAAACAAAATCAAAAACATAACCCACCGAATTCATAGAACTACTATTGAACATACTCCTTTCCTAAGTTTTTGGATGTCATTTTGAGATTTTTTTAAACAAGCATATTTATCTGAGCATATATATTTATTGCCTATATATATACACTCATTTTAAAAGACAAAAAATTCAGATACTACAAAACTGAACTCTTTGTTTTTTCACCATCCTGATCTAACATCTACTGCATTACACAACACCCTCCCCCCAATAATTTAAAATTCCCAATTTTTAGTCTAGTTAAAAGGGCAGAGGAAATGCAAATGCAGATTTAGAGTTTCTGTATAAATTTCACTGTATTTTTATAAACTTGACGTTTTCTGTAACACTGTTTATTGATCAAATAAAGGACTCACTGCTATCTAAAATTTCATAAACACCATTAAAAATTCAAAATTGATATTATACTGAATCTTAAATTTTCAATAGTTCAAAGAGACAGTTTTTACATGAATAGCACACAATAGATGAAACTTAACAGCAGACATCCCTAGAATACCAATGGCAAGTCCACCAAGATGCATACAAAATTACAGATAAGCATTTCTTTCACTGTTTTCTTGTGCAGGGAAAAACATTTATAGAGGAAATAGAAACTCAGCTGGTAAATTTCAGATATCATCATCATCTTCTTCATCCTGAGAAGATCCAGCCTGGTTAGATGCGCTGGCTGTGGCAGCAGCAAGCTGTGCTTGTTGGGCAGCCTGCTGCATTTGAAGCCATTCCTGCTGGGCCAATTCTGCTTGTTGCTGTCTAGCCTAAACACCAAAAACATAAAAACAAGTAATAATTTTTTTAAAACTCACAACATACACACTTTGGTTAAGTATAGATTAAGCCAATTACAGACTTAGTTATTACCAAATTTGGATATTTTCCAACCACTAAATAACTGTTATACATCTGGAAAACATGAACTCTATAAGGAAATACAGTTAGACAACTGCTTCTCTATCAACTAAGAACAGTTTCCAAAACTTGGTTCTCTTATAGACAGTCCTTTTATGCCACATAATTTTATGGCCTTTGGTTCAACTGAAATTGAAAAAGCTGGTACAAAAATCATAATGTTCTCTCTTTGGTTCCTTTCCCAGTTTCTCTCTTTCTTTCTTTCTTTCTTTTTTTTTTTTTAACATTTATTCTTTCTTTCTTTCTTTCTTTCTTTCTTTCTTTCTTTCTTTCTTTCTTTATTAGCATTTATTCATTTTTGAAAGGCAGGGAGAGAGCACGAATACGGGAGGGGGAGAGAGAGAGGGAGACACAAAAACAGAAGTAGGCTCCAGGCTCCAAGCTGTCAGCAGAGTCCGACGTGGGGCCACAAGATCATGACCTGAGCCGAACTTGGCCACTTAACCGACTGAGCCACCCAGGCACCCCTACATTTATTCACTTTTGAGAGACAGAGAGATAGAGTGTGAACAGGGGAGGGGCAGAGAGAGAGGGAGACACAGAATCTGAAGCAGGCTCCACGCTCAGAGCTGTCAGCACAGAGCCTGACACAGGACTCTAACCCATGAACCACGAGATCATGACCCAAACTGAATTCAGATGCTTAACCAACTGAGCCACCCAGGAGCCCCTCTCTCTACTTTTTCACTTGATTCTTTTGTCCTCTCAACTTACAATTTAGATGCAAACATTTTTTTAATGTTTTTTTTTTAATGTTTATTATTTATTCTTGAGAGAATTAGAGAAACAGAACACAAGTGGGCGAGGGGCAGAGAGAGAGAGACACAGAATCTGAAGCAGGCTCCAGGCTCTTTGCTGTCAGCACAGAGCCTGATGCAGGGCTCAATTTCATGAACCACGAGACCTGACCTGAGCCGAAGTCGGATGATCAAGCGACTGAGCCACCCAGGCACCCCAGATGTAAACATTTTTCAATCTAAAAATTATTTCTATGATTTAAAAGTTGTCTAGTATAGTACCCCTAACTCTTAAGAAAAAGTACTATACATGAGTATAATAGCTATTTTGATGTTTGAGTTTCTATCACAGTTCCCTACCCTACACATACATTTCTCCTCTGTCCCTCTCCCCTAAATAAACACACATGGGTACGTACACACACACACACACACACACACACACACACACACACACCCTTCCCATATACCCACTAGAGAAAAGGCACTTATCCAGGACTGAATTTAAGTGAGATAGTTAAAATCCATTCATTTGATATATCCTCTCTAAAAACCATCACAGAATTTTAGAAACCAAGATACGCACATAAACGTTACAAGCAATGTTGCAACAGCTAATTTAATTCATTAGCAGAAAAACCACATCAAGAAGGAAAAAATCAATCTGTTCTTAAAAAGATCATATAAATTCCATTGGAATCTACCAAAACAATGCTGTTTCCCTTTCTGCCTTTTCTCAGAATTGTCCTTTAAGCCTGACTCACACTCACCACGCCACCCTCCTTTATGCATAGCCAATTCCTAGTTATCTATTAAAACAGAAATTAGTCTTTCTTGGCCATCTAGATCATACTGTGCACTTTGTTTCATATGCCAAAATTCTCTATGCATTCCCATACCTATTTACTTTGTTCTCAAATTATCTGAGTATGTATCTTTTTTCCCACTAGACTTGAGAATAGAGACTATTTTCATATTCCTTGTTACATTCCCAACACACAGTCCTCCAGTATTTTCTGAAAGCATGTTTTGTGGGAAACAGTAATGCTCAGTGTAACTCTAACATTAAGATTTTACCATGTACATTCCTAACTTTCCTTAATAATCTCTCTTGAATTTATTATCCAATCATTTCTAGAAGAAAATTCTAATCAGGTCATTATTATACTTAAAAAAAAATCATCTGTTACCCAATTAAGTCCAATTTCTCAACCTAGAGTTCAAGGTCCTCCAAATTACTGCCTGCCCCAACCTATCTCCCAATTGTAATACATACTTGGTACTCCAAAAAAAACCCTAAAACTTAAAATGCTTCCCCAATACACCATACCCTCCCATTTTCACTACGTTAACTCACGCTGATAGTCATTCTATTTGAAATTTCCTAATTTTCACCTACTGAAGTTCTACTCTTCAAGTCAAACTGAAGTATCATTTTCTCCATTTTTTTCCTAAGTCCTAACTGTATCATTCAGGACCTAATCAGGAGATAGAAGTCACATTAGTTAGGGGAATAGAAAGAATGCAATATAAAGGATTGTTAACCAAGTATAAAGTTGGTAACTAGGTCATTGAAAAGGCATGAAAAGAACACTTAGATATTACACAACTGGTAACTACCAAAAGCAGCCACCAATCCTAAAACTGAGGGAATAAAGGAAGAGGCTGGAATTTTTAAAACTTAATTTTTAAGAAGCTTAAAAGAACAATCCATGGAACTGAAACTCAGACCTCTGAAGAACTGGCATAGATTGGCTGGTAAAAGCATCTCTGAGCTTGATAGAGGGCCCAAGGTTTGAGACTCACACCCTGGAGGAAAATGATGAATGTTTATGCTGGTTCTGTAAAGAAACTATACGCTGGATTCCGTTCCTGCCACAGGAAAAAAAAATTGATGCAGCCAGAGTAAAGATGCATTGGTAGGTTGCTCAAAGGAACCTGAAGCTAACGGGAAGTAAAAGAAAGGAGCCCAAGTGCTGCCTTCCTCCTCTAGCCTGGCAATCTCCCTCCAGAACTCCCTACTGGAAGCAGAGTCCAATGAAGTCCAATAGAAAAGCAGAAATGTGGTTTATAGAGTACTAGGCTTGATCACAAATCAAAGCACAGAAAGGTGGGTTTCAGGCTAAGAAAATTGTTTAGTTACTGGTGCATGCGTTTTTTTTTTTCTTTTGAAAACTTTATTTCAACACAACTATGCTTACAAAAATATTTTTTTTTCCTAGTATTGTATTTTATTATTTCATTTCACTTGATGAAATCTCCCCAATTAACACATTTATAAGTAACATCTCCTTGTGATTTTGACTTGCAAAAATACATTTATATTAGTTAACAGAATGCAATGTAAGTTTCACTTATCCTACTCAACTTGGACCAAAACTTACTATATGGTTTAAGCTTTAAAAAAAAAAAAAAGAAAGGATTTGCAATATAATTTTTTTTCATCTACCACAAATGTATATAAGAGATCCTCCATCAAATGCTACTACAGTAAGCACAACAAGAACCTTGAGAAACTAACCCTTGGTATGTCTCAAACCCACACATACTGTGCTATAAACCATTTATGAAACTGGTACAACAAAATACTGTATATCTCAATGCCAGTTTACAAAGTTCAATAACTAATGGGTGTTGGAAAGAGTGCAGAAGGCCTATGTACACATGTGAAAATGTAAAAGCTATCTAATTTAGTTAGTATTGCATGTAGATCGATCATGAATCTATGCAAACCAAGATTCCAATAATTTCTTAAATCTGAATTAACACTATCAGCTTAGGTCATCTGCTGAGGTCAACAAGTAAACTGCATACAAGCTGTTTTTCTGAGTTATGCAAAAAAGAAAATTAAGTTTCTTCCTCAACTTTTCAGTCCAGAACTGATATTATACTACAGGTAAGGTATTCCAATGTCAACATTCGTAAGGTAACACGTGATGAGATCTGCTTGGGTTTAAATTTGTATTAGCACTCACATGCGAAATAACTAGCACACTCTTACACTGCCAAAATCTAATGTAATGTCTCTGTACTTGGGAACTCTTTATATTTTCCTCATGAAAGTAGACAGCCTCATATTACAGTTGTCAGTGTACCTATATCATACCTCTCCTAAAAGACAAAAACTTTTTTTGTTTAGGAAATCAGAAACCAGATATTCTAATAACTAATTGCATCTATTTTTACTTAAAAAGTATGAAAAATAGTTATTTTAACACACAGTCATATTTACCTTTATGGCAGGAATACCCAGAGTGTAAAAAAGACTAAGAATGCTTCATGAAAAACATTTTAAGAATTCATAAGAAAATTGTAGGGCAAACCAAACATGTGAATTTAATAAACTTAAGAATACTTACTCTGTGACTTAATCAATCATACACAGGTATAATTTCGTGGCACAGGAAAAAAAAAAACTCAGTTTCAAGTCTCTACACAGATTTTATTGCAAAAGCTGCTTGATCTCATAGTTTATTCAGTAATCTACAAAGACATGTACTGGTTACAATTAAAATTTAACTGACTTTTGGGGCGCCTGGGTGGCTCAGTCAGTTAAGCATCCGACTTCGGCTCAGGTCATGATCTCATGTTTCGTGAGTTCGAGCCCCACGTCGTGCTCTGTGCTTACAACTCAGAGCCTGGAGCCTGCTTCGGATTCTGTGTCTCCCTCTCTCTCTGCCCCTCCCCTGCTCATGCTCTGTCTCTCTCTGTCTCTCAAAAATAAATAAAAGATTTAAAAAAAAATTTAACTTTTAAGTACCCATATTAGCAAACATATTTCTCTGTCTAAACATAAAAACATTCCTGTGCCTTTAAAGTCTATGTTGATTGATAAATTTTATTTTCATAAATTAAAATTTTCAGCAGTACTTTTTCTAACTTTTTTCTCTCTTGCCTCTTACCCAACCTACCTCAAGTATTTTTCTTTTAAAATGGGGAGTGTGAAAGACAGTAAGTGTATACTTCCTAATTAATTTCTTCTTTTGGAGATTTTCATTATGTTTTAGACTCTCCTCCCCACCCAAATACTAAAATAACTCATTTGTAATTTACAGTTAATCTTAACTTCAATATATTAATGGTTCCCCCTTTCCACATTTTGTTGCTAGCAGTTGAAAGACTGCTTCAAATGAAGATGCTATTGTGTTAGTATTTAAAATAAAGTCTAAAAGGTGAAATGAAATCAAACTGATAAAAAAGCTGTTATATTTACTTACCATATTTAGGACTTAAGTGCTTTGTGCTTTAAGGAAGAAGTACTAGACAGGTGCTATAATTTTACCTCTCTCTTGATTTTCCTCACAAGAGCAAAGAAATATTAAGGGATCCTCACCCATAGATGAAGGCAAGAATGAAGAAAGATAGGAAGAGGAAATAACAAATGACAAGGATAGAAAGTAAAGACAGATTTGGTGGGCAATTATTTCTTTCATTCTTCTTTTTGCCCTGGAAAGGATAAAGCCATCATGTTCCACTTAGAAGTTCTAAAATAGGGGCGCCTGGGTGGCGCAGTCGGTTAAGCGTCCGACTTCAGCCAGGTCACGATCTCGCGATCCGTGAGTTCGAGCCCCGCGTCGGGCTCTGGGCTGATAGCTCGGAGCCTGGAGCCTGTTTCGGATTCTGTGTCTCCCTCTCTCTCTGCCCCTCCCCCGTTCATGCTCTGTCTCTCTCTGTCCCAAAAATAAATAAAAAACGTTGAAAAAAAAATTAAAAAAAAAAAAGTTCTAAAATAAGTGTAAGTGGACAAAATGGTGGCTAGAACATTAGCATAGTAATGTAGAAACAGCACATGTCTAGGGGTCAGGAGACTCGAGTCTGAATTTAGACTCCAACACTTCCTAACTATATGAACTTAACCTGTTTTATTTGTTTAACTCAATCCTTCCCAGTAAACTAAGTTCCATCATAATAAGAACCATGTCTCTTTCGTATACTATTATAAGCCTAGCATTTAGCACTATATCTGATAAGTAGTGAGGACTTCAGTAAACATCTGTAGAACAAATGAATGAATGATCTCATGCAAGTTTCTTTCTCCATCTGAGTCTGTTTCTTAACGTGTAAATGAGTATAATAAAATTCACATTTATTTATTTTATTTATATTTATAAAAACTGCAAAGTATGTAAAGTAATAGAGCATCTTTTTCCTTTTATCAAATATCTAATTTGGCACTCTCTAGGTGATCTGCAATAGCAGAGAGTTAATAAATAATAGCCACTAATGTTTTTTTAATCATCAGTCTTTGTTATCTCATATTCATATGGATTATAAAGTGTTTACTTGTATTCACACCTGTTTCAAAAGCTTTTAGTACCTCCTTAGTACTGATCTTGTAGGTTGTTGTGAGGATTTAAAAAAATACAGGTAAATTATTTGGCAACATGATTAACACATGATTAGAACTCAATAAATGTTAGTAAACTTTTATTTTTATTAGTTTGAATGGTATTCTGATGTCTAGTGCTTGATAACACTTAAAATTTAAATGCTTTTTGATTCAAACTTATGACTACTTAAGTTATTATGACTACAAAGAGATCAGGTATAGGGCTAGTCTGAAAGAGATTACCAAAAGTGATACTTCCCAGTTCTAATGGTAACTACAGTAACTGGTAGGAAATCTCACCTCTTCAACCCAAAACTGTCTTACAATCTAATTTGAAATGAGAGGCCAAAACTTAGAGTAATAAGAACTTCATCTTCTCCTTTTTTTATTTTAAAGAGAGGAATATTAGTACTAATCCTTCACAGACTGGAAATTAGAGTTTTAATAAGAAAGGGAGGAAAGGAGGGAGGGAGGAAGGAAAGAGGGAAGGAATTTTTTAAGATTAGTATGTTTGTTTTAAAGGTACATTAAAAACCTAATTTAACTATAAAATAGATGTTTATTAAATTTTCCTTATATACCACTCATTATAAAATTTGATATAGTATTTTCTCACCAGCCCATCATTTTAAATCTTAAGAATGTTTACATATACTTGTCATGCTTTTAACTGGTTGTTCTGTCTGGACAAAAAAATAAAAAACTCAAAGTAAAATCAGTAGTTATTTTGGAGTTGTTCTCCTTGGAAAACCAATTGTTGCTGGAGCACCTGGGTCGCTCAGTTGGTTAAGTGTTCAACTTCAGCTCAGGTCATGATCTCATGGTTGGTGGGTTCAACCCTTACACTGGGCTCTATGCTGACAGCTGAGAGCCTGGTGTCTCCTTCAGATTCCATGCCTCCCTCTCTCTTTGCCCCTCCCCTGCTTGCACTCTGTCTCCCTCTCTCTCTCAAAAATAAACATTAAAAAAATTAAAAAAGGGGCGCCTGGGTGGCTCAGTTGGTTGAGTGTCCGACTTCGGCTCAGGTCACGATCTCACGGTTCAAGTTCGAACCCCACATCTGTGCTGACAGCTCAGAAGCTGCAGCCTGCTTCAGTGTCTGTGTCTTCCGCCCTCTCTTCTCCACTCATGCTCTGTCTCTCTCTCTCTCTCAAAAATAAATAAACATTAAAAAAAATTTTCTTTAATTTTTTTTCTTAATGTTTATTTTGGAGAGAGAGAGAGAAACAGAGCATGAGTGGGGGAAGGGCAGAGAAAGAGGAAGACACAGAATCCGAAGCAGACTCCAGGCTCTGAACTGTCAGCACAGAGCCTGACGCAGGGCTTGAACTCACAGACCATGAGATCATGACCTGAGCCGAAGTCGGGCGCTCAACCGACTGAGCCAACCAGGGGCCCCAAACATTAAAAAAAAATTAATAAAAAAAGGAAACAGGTTCCTGCAAATATTTACTTTAAAAAAAGTTTTTTTTTAACGTTTACTTTTGAGACAGCGTGCACCAGAGTGGGGGAGGGGCAGAGAGAGAGACAGAGAGAGAGAGGATCTGAAGCGGGCTCTAAGCTGACAGCAGAAAGCCAGAAGTGTGGCTGGAACTCACAAACCATGAGATCATGACCTGAGCTGAAGTTGGGACGCCTGACTCACTAAGCCACTGAAGCACCCCGTTTAAAAAAAAAAAAAATTTTAATGAGCAAATATTTATTTTTTTATGAAGCACATAACTGGCCAAACAGAGTCAAACTGGTTAGATTTAAACATCAGACTCTATGCTCAAACAACCAGCCACAGAAAGAAAATCCTCTGTATATATATATTGATTTAAGAAATGATTTCAGAAACCAGTATGATTTCTGTTAGCAAACAGGGCAGTATTCAGATGAAAACAATTTATAATGCATTACTTACTTTTGCAAATAATTCTTGCTGCTGTCTCAATAACTCTTCTTCAGGAATGCCAAGGTTTTCCAAACGAGAACTGGCCTTTCTTCTTTTTAATGCTACAGTCTTGCATTCTTGTAAGACTTCTTTTACTTCACTGATGTAAGAGCCAAAGCCCAAACTTTCTAGTGCTAGGGAAATGAAAACATGAAAGAGTGATAAAACTTAAGTCTTTCCCCCCATTTATGGAAGATTAAGCTTTTGTGATTTTTTTGGGTTTTTTTTTTTTTGGAGGGGAGGGGATTTCTGTCTTCTAATAATTTTACCTATTTTATAGTTGCACAGCAATTATTTGAATGACTAAATCAAAATATTGTATCAACTTTCTTATTATATTACAAATTAGATAAAACTTGAGAAACATTTAACAGCACAGGCATTTACTTTTCTGATTAATTTTTAAAAACCAAAGCATTTCCTGTGAGAGGAAAAAAACAAAGTCCAATGTAAGAACATGTGCTTTTAGTAAGAAAACATTTTTCCTATACCACTCACAGTAAATCAAACATCATTACCTCAGTCACTTTCTAGAAGAATACCAAAAAAACAAGTATTTGGAGTCTACTTGTTAATAACATATTTTGTGCCATTTGGCTTAGAAAAAGTAGGTTGGTAACATATGTTCTAAGTTTCAGTAGGATGGGATAAAAGAATGGATAAGTTCTTTTGTACAATATACCAAACAGGAGACTATTTTTAGCAAAGGTACTCCAACTGCCAAGTTTAAGAAATACGGGTGGAAATAACTTATGAAATTCAGCATTTATATTCAGCCAACAAGTTTCCCTTGAAAATAAAACTTAACAGGAAGCACTATAAAAACATTTCAACTGATGTGGCAGAAAACTGGGATAAAGAAAGACTATAAGGTTAGAAGTATTAACAATTTTCTCTCCCTTTATTTTTTCACATTTAGAAAGAAAATTTTATAGTAATGCACCTTCTAAATGCCTTCTATAATCAAGACAAAGCATAAAGTTTTCTTTTGGCTCACAGTAATTAAAATTGTATTTTATAGTTTTCTATATATTGCCAGTGCCCCAAAGGCATTTTTGTTTTCTGACCCAATGATGAAATATAGACGGTGAAAAATATAGTTGATGAATTTAACTTAGTGTATCAGTTCTTGCAGTTTTTCAACAATTATGATGAACCAGACTGCCCTCAGCAAAGCTGCCCCGAATTCCAACTACAGGGATTTGCTCTTCATGGAGAATACCAAATGCACCTTTACAAATACGCATTCCCTCCCGTATAAGCTGTGGTTTTTAAGGACATTTTGAAATGATTTATGACTTTAATTACTTCAAATATTAAGCTGTTTTGCATCAACCTTCTTTAGAAATAATCTCATGCCAAAAAGCAGAGTACTATTACTTGAATTTTAATTATACTAACTTATTGCCTCTGCTCCCCAAAAAACTTCAGTAATTCATTACTCTGAGTTCTGAATATCAAAATAACTACCACATAATTCTTGGCCTAAAAAGTTGGAGATATAGTGGAAAATTAAGTGAAGATTAAGCAGCCTACATTTTTTACTTGAATTGACAGACTGATAATTTGGTGTCAATGTTAGAAGCCAAAGTTTTTCTTTTATTTTTTCTCTCTTTTTTTTAAATGTTTATTTACTTATTTTGAGAGAGTGTGAGTGAGAAGGAGCAGGGGCAGGGCAGAGAAAGAGAGAAAGAATCCCAAGCAGGCTCCACACTGTCAGAGCAGAGCCCAACACAGGGCTCGATCTCACGAACCTTGAGACCATGGCCTGAGCCTAAATCAAGAGTTGGATGCTTAAGTGACTGAGCCACCCAGGCACCCCAATTTCTTCTCTTTTTTAAAGGCATATAGTAGTATATTTTCAATAATATTGGCTGGAGACAATACCAAAAGAAACCAAGAGAATGGCTTGTGGTTTCCTCCCAACATTCTGAAGAAAGTCGTATTTCCTTAGCGTATACCACATTTCTCTAGGATCTAGCCCTACTACATTTCCAGCTTTATTTCTGCCATTAAATCCCTACATATGCTAAATCTAACTGCTCAATATTTCCCAACAGACATCAGTTTCCCACATTCATACTGACGGTAATGCATTCAAGGCTCAAATCAAACTCCATCTTTAAGTAAACTTGCCTGATGCTCATAGATAGAAGTAATCTCCCCCTTGTAAAATCAGATAGACATCTTAGAATTTGAAATTTGGTTGTCAATATATTCATATAACCTTGGATACACTGCTTCATATCTCTAAGCTTCAGTTCTCCTTCTCTGAGAATAGCATTTCGTAGTATCTTCCTAAAACATATGCAGTATGGCGGTTAAGCCTGCAGGCCCTACAGCTGCCAGAGACTGATCCCAGCTCTGCCTCATATGAACTGTGTGAGCCTAGATAAGTTCCTTCACCTCTGTGCCACTAAAGCAAGAATAACAGTACCTGTATCTCATCAGATCAGGTTACTGTGAAGAATAAATGAATTAATATAAACAAAGAGCTTAGAACAGAGGCTGGCCCACAGAATAAGCAAAATATTCACGATATTATTTTTAGGACTATAGGGATCAACAAGTGATCTACAGCATTTAACACCATGTCTAGCACATAAGATTCCCATAACCACTTGGACTATGTATTATTCATCTTTATTTTTTCCCCTTACATTTAAAAGAGCACCCTAATAAGTGTACAGGACATAAATAAATGTGCAGCTATGCATTATCACACTAAATTCAAGTTGAATGAATATATTTATAATATAAAATATTAAATTTATAAAATTAATCAACACCATGCAGACAATTCTTCAAATTATCATCAATTACTAGACTCAACATCAAAAAAATCCAATCCAAACTATTTTTAACCATGGAGAGTTTGAGTTAAAAATTTTAAAAACTCACTTTTAAAACCATCTAAGGTTGAGAACACCACTTTAAAAAAATTTGCAAGTGAATCCAAGGTTAATATTTAATATTATTCAAAGAGCTGCTATATACAAATTTGTACTCTCAATTAAATGGTTCAACAGGAAGAGCCATAAATTTTAATTTCTAAAACTGCACTGACTTTAATCCAAATTTTAAATACACTATGGTTACCAGGAATAAGTAGATAATAGTCTTTTCTAAACAAGGAGATATTTTACACCATTTGTTACCATATAGGAATAATCATTTCCATTTTACACAAGGAGTATCTTAAAGGATAAGGGAAATGACTCTTAAGCAGGGCCATCATTGCGGGTTTGCAGGTTATTCAGTGCACAACAGGACCATATCTAAGGAAGGCTATTCATACTGTAAACATAGATCTGTATGTTTATTACGGCACTTTTCTGGCAGATGGTAGTAAAGGTTTTTAGGGAAGAAGTGCCTTTTTCTAGTTTGTATAAAGAGACTTAATGGACTGTTAGGGCCCTGGCTTTATCAAGGATCTCAGAGTAAAATCCAGAAAAGAAAAAAATAAAGAAAAATTTTTGCTGGTAAAACACATACATCACTTGCTCCTCAGATGCCTGTCTGCTCCCCTCTGCCATGTACTTTAAAACTATACCCAGAAAAGTGCATGGTATATTAGGGGAAAAAAATATTTGCCACATTTTTCAATTTTAAAGACAGATGTTAAGGCCCCCGTGTGGCTCAGTTGGTTAAGCATCTGACTCTTGATTTCATGAGCTCAAGTCATGATCTCAACAGTATGGTTCATGGTTTTGTGGGTTCGAGCCCTGTGTTGGGCTCGGTGCTGATACGGGGAGCTGGCAGGGGATTCTCTCTCTGCCCCCCACCCCCAAATAAACTTTTTTTAAAATGACGAATGTTAAAAAACTTAAAAAAAAAAACCCTTTAAAAAAAAAAAGTGAAAACTTCCATCCAGCAACAATAATACAGGCTTATCTTATTTCACAAAAGTAACGCAATCCTATAAAATTTTGTTATAACAAGAATTTATGTGAATTACTTCATATTCAAATGTGTAATACAGGTTTTTCGTTAAAATATTAAAATATGTAAAATAGCATTCTCAAATTTGTTTTCTTTTGTTTATATGTTAAAGGAAGTGTGGCGGGGGGTGGTAGTTCACTTAAAATGCATTAAAAGGATGATATAGGCCAAAGTGACTTCTTGGCTCATTAGCCAGGCAAAGGTTTCTGAAGACCCTTAATTATGTCCTCTATGGATTACTACCCCCTGGGAATCTGGGACAATAATGAGAGACTGAGGGCGGAGCAGGAACCAAATATAATCAATCGTTATACCCTTACCATTATCTAACACCATGCCAGGTACCTAGTAGTGTTCAAAATTGTTGGGTAGCAGAAGAAAAACAAAAACAAGATATGTCAGTTTTAAGTTAAATAATAAAATCCTAACTTGAAAAAAACTTGATTATGTGATAATACCAATTCCATATACATAATGTGTCCCTTTGGAAAAAATACCAGTATGCATGATTATTTAGATAATACAATATCATTTTCATTCTATTATTACAACTCTACAATCACTCAGATCCTCTGATTTAAAAACTACTTCACATCTACTTTCTAAAATAGACTGTGGTTTATTTAGGCTTTAGAGCAAAGCTACTCAAACTGTGGTCCATGGACTTGTGCCAGAACTGCTTATAATGGTCTGTGATGAGTTAAGTATGGAAATCAAAGAAAGCATTTAGGAACCTTCACAGCAAAACTTTAACTACATGGGGTGATGGATGTGTTAACTAACCATATTGTGGTATCATTTCACAATATATACACATATCAAATCATTATGCTGTATACCTTAACCTTACACAATGTTATATCAATTATAACTCAATAAAGCTGGAGGAAAAAAAAAAGAACCTTCAAAGTAATTTGACAAGAGTAATTTTAAGTTTATTGAATCTAACAACAAAAATTGAAATTTTATGTATTTTTCAATTTTGTTTTTCTAGTGATCCATTTTTATTGTATTTCACAAAAGTACCAGTGTGAGAGGGACTAGATTTTTTTTTAATTCCTTCAACAGAGATAGCCTGCAGCAACTCCATTGCTGAAGAAGCAAATCCTCAGAGACTTTTTCAGTTACTAACTATTGTTATAAATGTGGGGGGGAAATGTGGCAGAAGATTAAAAATTCAAAAAAATAATCACTTAAAATATCTTTATTTATACTTCAGCTTTACAATGGCATTATGCTGTAAGGTTAAACATAACAGACTTCAAGCTTTATATTTTAATCAGTAACATTACGCATTTTAAAAATTACTATTTAGGGGCACCTAGGTGGCTCAGTGGGTTGGGCGTCTGACTTTGGCTCAGGTCATGATCCTGCGGTCCGTGGGTTCAAGCCTTGCTTTGGGCTCTGTGCTGACAGCTCAGAGCCTGAAGCCTGCTTCAGATTCTGCGTCTCCGTCTCTTTCTGCCCTTCCACTGCACGTGCTCTTTCTCTTTCTCTCAAAAATGAATAAACATCTTAGGGGTGTCTAAGGTGGCTCAGTGGGTTAAGCATCTGACTCTTCGTTTTGGCTCACGTTATTATCTCGCAGTTCGTGAGATGGAGCCCTGCATCAGGCTCTGCAGCACAGAGCCTGCTTGGGATTCTCTCTCTCCTTTCCCTCTACCCCTCCCATGAGCTCTCTCTCTTTCTCTCAAAATAAATAAACATTTTTTTTAAAGCTTGCCTAAGAAAAGCTAACTTCTAAAAATATACAATTATTTATTGCAGCATATCATGTAAGATTCTCAACCCTGACTTATTCTCAGTAATTGCAAGTAATACCTGAAACAATTAAGTATTATTTATACATAAATGAGGAAACCTTTAACAGATTTGCCTAAGGCCAAAGACTTTCCAGTGTAGAACTTGCAGTTCTTAACTCTCAATGTCAGTTCTTTACATAATACAACAGAACATGTTAAAACTTATTTAAGAGTATGTGTTCACAAAAACCAGCAATGACATGAAAGGAACACCTTTTATAGCTTAGAACCCCTTTATTTGTGCATCTGTGATCTTCAATACCAAGTCCCCTTTTTAAATTCAAAAAAAGCAAAACATTTCATAATTTTTTCAAAGTTTAACTATTTCAAAGATTTACTAACAATAAAGTTATGTCAACTTTAATAACTTCCATTTTACAGAACAGCCTCAAATGCTTAATTTGCTCTGACAATGTAAAGCAAAGTAGCAAGTGAACAAATGACATGTCCTGAAGCAAAATCTAGTTCATTAAACTTATTAAACTAAAAATTGGAACTTCAAATGTGAGATTCATATGACTTTAAATGTACATTATTATTGCACTTGCATATATCCTATATACCAAAATAATAAATGCTTACAGAAAAGCATAAAAAAGTCCTATTTACCATGATTTAGCAAGCTTTCCAGGGTTAATCTGTAAAGATACATTTTAAACACCTAAAAAAAAATACACACCTTAGAGGATTTCTTTTAAAAAAAAAAGTAACCACTCAAGACAAAAATTCTTTAAAATGGTTAAACAATATGAAATTAATATGAGATTATAAATGTATAAGATGTATTCCCCTAACTGGAGGAATTTGGGGCAAAAATAGTAGGTTCTTATCCACTTAACAACAACGTTACCCAAAGAAAGGGTAAATTTGTAAGACTGTAACAGGTCAGTAGATGATTTTTTAAAAAATAATCAATCATCCTCAGTACACAAAGAAAAACGCTTTCACTGGAACTTCTGGACTCACACCTTAAATTTAGCATATTCCAAAGTTGAGCTATTTAGCATACTGCTTGCTACAGCTGCACTTTTATTCCATCATGTCAATCAGAAATCTAAATATATCTTAGAAAAGAATAAACTACCCAAGAAGACAGATTGTAATGTGTTATTAGACTTTTGGAACAATCCTCACTCCTGTGTTGTAAACAAATGTTTAGGCAGATCCTTTAGAAAGCTTTTGAAATTTTCATTAGAAAGGCAATGTGGATAAAACATTCTTTTTCTTTTTTATGAGTTGTAAAAGGAAATTATAGCTGTGTTGGATAATCTCATGAAAGACTTAAAACATGTACATACAATGTAAAAATAAAACACAAGAGGAAAAATAGAGAACTTAACTTTCACTGTACCTACCAGAGTATTCACACACCACACAAGTTTAAAAAACAAACAAACAAACAAACAAAAACAACCTAGCTTTAAAATCAAATACGGTTTTTCCCAGGGATTTTTTTTCTCTTCATGGACTGAAATAGAAATGGCAGAGTACATTAAAATCTACCTTCCATCCATCATTAAGGACCAAAAATGAATCATCTAATCCTTTTGTCAATACTGACAATAAAATATTGGATATGGTGAATATGAGATGTGTTCTCTACTTCAGAGTAAGTAGGGACATCACCTTTGCAAAGTTAAATTATGAAAAATAAAATGGTAGACACCTGCCTGCCTACTAAAACGATTAAAATTCATCACGATTTTTTTGACTTCAAAAGCAATCAAGAAATTGTTAGAATTTTAATTATTATAAAAGGCAAGTTATCACCTCAAATTGAATGCAACTTTTTCTTAAGAGTATACGTAAGTGCTCCAAAACATTATGACTAGTAAATGTCTCCCTATGCCTGAAACAAACCATCAGAATGTGGTCCCCCAAACCCCTACTACTGGACTAAACCCTTTGCAAGATGGGAAACTGTCCAAACTTTCAGAAATGCTCAATAAAAGCTTAAGTGTATGCATCTAAATGGGAATTGCAACAGGAAAGGACAGGGAAATGTTCCATGAAAAAAATCTCTTACAAACTTTCAATCCAAGCTTTAAAAATTTATCTCCATAAAGCAAAACAAGCTACATAAAAGAAAAACTGAGAAAGAGGAAAAAGAAAGGAGGGGAAGAAAGGATAATCATCCACCCTTTTCTTCCAGAATACAACTGGAGAGTTTTGTTAACTTGATGAACAGTGGGACCACTAAACTATTTTAATTTTTATTATTGTTTTTTGTTTTGTTTTGTTTTTTAAGTAAAACGGACACCCTACGTGGGGCTCAAACTCAAAACTCTGGGATCAAGAGCTGCATGCTCCACCAACTGAGCCAGCCAGGGGCCCCTCACTGAACCACTCTTAAAGCTGAAAACACACTCTTCATTCAACATCACCAAACTTTACAACGTTAAACGCGTTTACATTAAGAATTCTTTCACTCATGCGTTCAGAAAATTCATCTTTTCCTCTATATCCGTGAAAAGGTCGGGGGGGGGGGAGGGGTGCTGTCTCCACTCATACTTGGAAGATCCTGTCTGAAAATTCATTTTCCAAGGGAGAACTTTGGGTTCCTTTCTCAGTTGTCACGTCTGAGGTTCCACGTTAGGGAGACAAATGCTCAGTTGTCATGTCTAGGTTCAACAGCAGGCAGGCAAAATTCTTGTTGCTTCCGCTTACCTGGCTGTAAACAGACGACGACTGCTACTTTATCTTTGGAGGACGTTAGGCTGACCTAAACGCTGGCAATCCTTACTTGTACTCGCCGGATGAAAAGCACCACAAGAATACTACACAGCGAGTTGGAGGCACCGGCTACCTCCATGCCCGCGTGGCTTTTTCGTCTACTCGTAATTATCAGGGGAGAGGAATGAAGGCTTTGACATGAACGGGTCACGCGACTGGCAGGCTGCCCCTCACCCTCATTCAAACAAAACCCCACACACACCACTTACCTTGTATGACATGCTCGGGTGAGATGGTCTTCTTTTCTGATTTGTTGCAAATCTCATTGGCTTCAGAAGATATAAGGTGAATGAATTCAGTGCAGCAGTTCACCACCAGCTCCCGGGCATCGTTGGCCACCCGGACGTTGGGGAGAGTCTCTTTGATCATCTTATTGATAGCAGCTCTAGGTATAGTGAGATCATCATCATTGCCAGATGAGGAAGCCATCGTATCTCCCTCTCGCGCGCGCCCCGACTTTTAAAAACTCCCCAGCTCTGGTCCACTATTCCGCGAAGATTTTTCAAAGGCTGCCCTCAAAGTGGGATCCCAGGAGCGCGAAGAAGGTGCAGAAAACGAGGGGTGAGGGGTGGGGAGGGGCTGGTTCGTGAGGGTGGGGTACACCCGTGTGTGTGAGAGATTTAGGGCGAGATTGGGAGGGAGGTCGGGGGGCTGAAGATAATGGGGACAGCACTGCTCACGTAGGAGAGGAGAAAGCAAAGGTGGTCCGGAAATTTGAGCACTGGGGAACCACCTTCGTGTCTCCTCAGAGGAGCGGGCGCTGTCGCCCAACCGGTCCCCAACCGCGCCGGAGGAGAGGCAAGATCCAGGGGCACTGGCCTCGCCGCGGTACCAGGCGGACACCCAGCGGGCTTGGCTCTAAAGAGCCGGAGCCCCAGCTGCCGCTGCCGCCAGCAGCCGCTGCCGGCGCCTCTGCCAAACCATCCTTCAGACACCCGCGCCGCCGCCTCACAACATGTCGGCCGCGGCCGCTGCTGGAACCGTGGCGACCGCCTGGGAACGAATACGGACAGAGCCGGGCACAAGGGGAACGACAGTAGCAGCCGCCGTGGCCGTTTAGCCCGAACGCAGATCGTGGAAGCCGAAGCCGCGGCAACGGTGGTCCCTCCAGAGGCCAAGGAAGAAGGTTTGCTGGAAGCCTCTCCCGATACCCTTTGCGCTACCGGAAGCCTCGCCCCCCCCCCCCCCCGTCCCCGCTCCCTCCCTCGCAGACTGACTTCCGGGTGTGGCTGCTGCCCTTCCCCCACCCGCGCCGGCGGGAACGGTCCTCGTCGCCAGCAGCTTCCGCCTGCCGTCGTCTCGGCACGCGCCTCGGAATCCCGCCCCTTCACTGGGACAGTAGCCGGGCGAGCGCGCGCGCGTCGTGGTACCGGAGCTGTGGCGCAGGCTTGGGTTGGGGCGAGGGTGGGTCGCTTCTACCATCTCTCAACCAGCTGAGGCCTCAAAACCTTCTCCCAGCCTTCCCTGAGGACAAAGGAGCACTGGCTATCTTAGAAGAATTCTCTTTGCTGTTCTTTAAGGAGCCCAAAGTGGGAATAAAAGAAAGAGGCTTGGGTTCTGTAATGAGATATGAGGAATGCAGAACGTCATGGGCCTGTGTGCATCGTCCAGAGGAAAAGCTTTTGATGATGTCTAATAGATGTTATTCGGATCAAAGCTCTTTATGATCCTTTACCCATTTTCTTGTTTTTTTGGGAAATGAAACGTTCAGAGAAGTGGCTTGCTAATAGCTAAACCAGAAACTAGAAGTAAAATCCACAGTAGTGGAAATTGAGTATAGTGTACAGTGAGCCACGTTGAGAGATTCCAATTTAGCCATTTTTAACGGTGTATTGCACGTTGGCTTCTGGAGAGGGCAGAGAAAAGTACGTTGATGTATCTTTACGCAACTCTCGTTTTTGCTTGTCTCCAGGATGACTTGTAGTATCAATGCATGTCAAGTTCTTCACAAAATGTGTCATACTTGTCATTTGCACGAAGAGCCCATGTTATAAATAGTGGGGTGTTGCAATTTCTAAAAAGTAAAAGATCCCATTTAAATCACTTTTGGCACTTCAGTCATATACACTGTTCTTGATACATTGGACGGCAACTGGTTTGTTTGAAATGTTTCCTTATAACGTTTTATTTCAGGGGCTTCTGGGTGGTTCAGCCGGTTAAGCGTCCCACTCTTGATTTGGGTCAGGTCAGGATCTCATGGTCCTGAGGTCAGTCCCCACGTCAGGCCTGCAGATTGCTGAAGTTTGTCATTCTACCCCTTCCCTGCTCACTCTCTCTTAAAAACAAGAAAAAAAACCCCAAAACCAAACAAACAAAAAAAAACCCTTGCCTTAAAAAAAAAAAAACAAAAAAAAAACCCTAAAATTTTATTTCAGTTTAAGACCCTAGATATGGCACCTGGGGATTTTATTTAACTATTTTTCATTTAGCATTTTTTCCAGTACATTTGTGGGTTCTTTAATTTGTAAAGTATAGATGCTCGTTTTTCAGTGCTAAGTTTAGTCAAAACAGAATTTCTTTGGTAAAACAATGTTTTTAAATTTTTTCAAAATAGGAATGTGAAACTCTTGGCTCACATGTTGGCTCTTTATGAAGTGTTTTGTATATCAGTTGACTGTTGGTTAAAAGAGTTATATTGTCTAAATTTATCTTGTCCTTACCAAGTTTATTAGTCTGAAAAAGCTAGCTAGCAAAAATGTCCCCAGAGTTACCACATTGTCATTGACCCAAATCTTGGTGTTTCTGAAAAAAAAAATGCTAATGTGAATGGTTTTTTATACATTTATGCTATACAGACTTCTAGGCAAATGATACTAGATCTGTAGAGCACACATGTGAAGTTGTTATTCCAGTAATGGTTTATCACTAAAGGGTTCTATGGTGGCATAAGCATGAAATATATAGTAAAGAGACCCAGGTTACAGTCCCAGTTTTTTGTTACTTTAGACAGGTCAGTCTCTGAACCTCATTTCCTCAACCAGAAATGGAAATATTATATAACTTATAGGATTCAAAGTCAAATGAGACTGTATATTAAAAGCACTTTTAACATGATGAATTAATATAGATGTTAGTATTCATTATTATAATCTTTATCAGGTCTGGGGAATCTTCAACCAACAATAAACCATACATAATACAGCTGGAGAGAAAATTTAATTAAATATAAATAGTGTGAGGGGTGTCTGGGTGGCTCAGTTGGTTAAGCACCTGACTTTTGATTTCATCTCAGGTCACGATCCATGGTTCGTGAATTCTAGCCCCACATTGGGCTCCACACTGACAGTGCAGAGCCTGCTTAGGATTCTCTCTCTCTCTCTCTCTCTCTCTCTCTCTCTCTCTCTTTGCCCCTTCACCCCCACCCCTCAAAAATAAATAAATTTAAATACATATAGTGTGAGATTTTATGAAATATGCTAACCTGGATCCTATATTTAAATTTTTATTTATAATACAGTATATCTCTGGTGTAAGTAGGCTTTTGAAAACAAAGATAACATCTCCATAATAAGCTTAAGAGTTTTAGAGAGAGTGCATATATATGAAACATTATTTTTTTCATGGTATCCCAAGATTCATGATATTAAAAAAACAATATAGGGGTGCCTGGGTGGCTCAGTCGGTTAAGCATCCAACTTCAGCTCAGGTCATGATCTCACAGTTTGTGAGTTCAAGCCCCGCATCAGGCTCTGTGCTATCAGTTCAGAGCCTGCAGCTTGCTTCGGATTCTGTCTCCCTCTTTCTCTGCCTCTGCCTCTCTCTCTCTCTCTCTCTCTCTCTCTCTCTATCTCTCTCTCTTTCTCTCAAAAAGTAAATAAACGTTAAAAAATAAAATATATATTAAAAAAACAATATAGCTATTATAATAAGGTAGGCTAACGCTATAGTGGTTAAGATAACTTCTTAAAATGTGTGAATTCATAGCTGCCCAAGTTTTCAGCTAAAATTACTGGCAAAAATCTATAGCATTTGTAATTTGACGCTTAACATTGAAAAAAGCAAATAACACTCTTCATTATGTTCATTTGTCACTGTTAACACACCAATTGCTAATTCATGATAATACAAATTTAAAAAATAACATCTAGGATACACATCTTACTTAGCACTGTGCTAAGTGCTTTTACCTGTATTTAACCTAAGCACTCTTACCTGTATTATCTCATTTAATCCTCAGAGCATTTTTTATTTGATAGATACTGTTTTAATCTACATTTTTCAGATAAGGAAAGTGAAGCTTGGAGAAGATAGATTACTTTCCTGAAGTCCTGTGTAGCAGTTAAGATAGGCAAGATTATGTTGCAAGAACAAGTAACTCCCAAATCTCAAAAGGTTTATTTCTTGCTTACGTTATGGGTTCATCATGGGTCAGCAAAAGGATTGAACACATAGTAATCACTCCAGAATCCTCTGGAGCTGTTGGGAAGAAGTAATAGCAGAGTCTTGAAATATAGGCTTTTGACAGGTGGAGAGAAAGGGAAGAAGTATGTGTATTCAAAATAACAGGGTTGTAGAAGCAGAAATTGTTCTAGAACCATTGAAGAGATTGCTTTCATTGAATTAAAGTGTTTGTGTTCTACACTAGTGAGAGAGAAGTGAGACAGCCAAATACATAAGGCAGCAGAAGTTATGAAGTAAGAAGAGCAAGAGAAGCAAGAAGAGTTTAGAGCCTCAAATACTCATGTCAGAGAGCCCAACAAAATAAATGGCTTGTTAGAGTGTTGGTGTATTCTGCTTTCAAAATAGACAGGAGGCTTCTGTGAAACAGTTTCCTGTGCTTCTTTATTTTCTTTATATCTTCATAATCCTTTTTTTTTTCCTACTCAACTTCTAAAACTCCTATGTTTTTGTTCTACTCAATTTGAAAAAGCCCAACTCATTCAAGGACTTTGGTTTCAGATCTGGGTTTGGTCCCCACTTTGCCACTTAATTAACTGTAACTTGTGCAGGGTATTTAAGCTGTGTTTTGATTTTTCTCATCTATAGAATAAGAATGCACAGGGGTTTTTAAATATCAAATGACATAATGTATGCAAAGTCTTTAGCCCAGAACTGCAGTGCTCTCTCGCTGGTAAATGGTGGCAGTTGTTAAAAAATAATCATCATTAGGGGCGCCTGGTTAGCTCAGTTGGTTAAGCATCTTGATCTCAACCCAGGTCTCGATCACAGGGTCGTGTGTTCAAGCCCTGTGTTGAACCCTGCGCTGGGTGTGAAGCCTACTTAAAAAAAAAAAAAAAAATCATCATTACAACTGAAAGAATGGAATAATGGGATTGAAAAGAAAAGTGATTCCAAGAACTATTTCACAGGAAGAGCTGGGAGAGCCTGATATTTTGGTTCCTAGATAGTCAAGGAAACATTAGTCAAATACAGTTATAAGTTTAGAGTGGTCTCAACATTTTAACTAAGCTTTGAAGAACTGAGCATGTCCTCCTGATGAAGCAGAAACTGTTTACTCATTGATCCATTTACATTACAGTGCAGTGTATGAATTGGGAAAATCAAGTAGACTGTTTAATAGGGTTAGTAAAGAGGTAGACTGAGATGTGCTGCAGGAAAAGTAAGCTAGGCCCAAAAGATAACAAATCAGTGCCTGTTATGAATTATACACAACCAGAAGTTTTCAGATTCCCTGTTCCATTTAATTTTCAGATACCCATACAAAAGGATGCTTTGACAGTAAAACAGCTTTAGAGAGGTTTACTGATTTGTTCAGAAATCTCACAGATAATAAGTAACAGAGCTGGGATTTGAAAGCAGATTGTTGTTTAGTTCTGAAGCTTAGGCCATTTTCAATATGGTGACTGTCTCTAAATTAAAAAGAAGAAAAAAAAAAACCTATTCACTCTAGCACTTAAAAAATATAAAGCACTTTCATACGTATTTGGTTTTATCTTATAGACGGGAAAATCAAAATGCAGCTAAGTTATTCAAGGTCACAGAGTGAGTAAATGGCAGATTGGAAATGTAACCCAAGCTTTCTGACTGCAAGGCCTCAGGTCTTTCCAATATCCTTTTAAGGAGTCTAGAGTTTTTTCTGCAGGCAGTGGAAAGAGCCAGTGAGCATTTTGAGTAGGGGGATGACATAAATATTTTAAAAGATTGGTTAGGGATACCATGTGGGATGGACCAAAATGGAGAGAGACAGGACACTAGTTACTAGGCTATTTCAAAAATAAGCTAATAATGATGTGGACCTGAACAAGAGATTCAGTGAGAATAAGATAGAGGAAACAAAACAGAGGCATTTGGAAAAAGAATATATAGGATTGCATCTGCAGTGATGTAGGACAAGTAAATACTGCAGAGTCAGTGAGTATCTGATTTGTTCATTTCTGCATCCCCAGGGCAAACATAGTTCCCAGCACATGTTAGGCACTTAATAAATATTTGTTAACTCTAGAAGAAGATAAAGACCTTTAAGGATGGTAGAGTAAAAAAGAAGTCCAAAACCAAGAAACCTAAAGAAGAAAATGTCTCATACTCTTGATAGAAATTGAAAAAAGCATAGTGCAAAAGAAACCATGAAGTGGGGACACCCTGGGTGGCTCAATCGGTTAAGCGTCCAACTCTTGATTTCGGCTCACGTCATGAGCTTGTGGTTCATGGGTTCGGGCACCATGATGGGCTCCATGCTGACAGTGCAGAGCCTGCTTTGGAGTCTCCCTCTCTGCCCCTCTCCCACTTGCACATGTGTGCACACACACACTCTCAAAAAACAAAAACAAAAACAAAAAACATGCAGGAAGAGTTGCAAGAGTGTGAGATGCCACAGAGAGGCATTGTTGGAAGGGGATCAAAGGTAGTGGTGTCACTGAAAAAAAGGCCAATAGGGGAAAGCAGAAGTCAACATGCAAACAGTTAAAGAGAGGAATGAAAGGAAGAATTGGAGGCAGGGAACATAGAACACACTTCCTAAGTTTGTTGATAAAGGGAAATAAGGCAGTGGGATGACAGCTTGAGGGAGAAGCAGAGTCAAGGAAGAATTGCAAAGACCAGAAGACAGGTGAGGTTCAAGGGAGAAGAGCCAGTGGAGAGGGGTAGATGGGAAATACAAGCAAAATAAGGTCTTAAGGAAACGGATGAGCTTGAAAAACACAGGTGAAGTGGTCAGGATTAGATATACAGCTCTGGGTATACTTCACAGAGAAGAGACGTTGAAGACAAGATTCTAGGCGAGTGATTATAGACAGTGATTGCAAAAGGAGATGAGCAGAAGACTAAGGAAATCTTTAGAGAATGATCAAGAGGAGTGGTCAGAAAAATAGCAAGAAAGTTGTATAAATTCACTGTTCCATAAACTAATACACAACTGACTGAATTTGAGAAAAGTAAGAAGTAGCCAAAAGTGTCTATTGTTGCAGAGTTAGGAATGAGGACTGGGAATAGATGGTGTTCGTCCAGTGATATTTGTACAAGCAGTTCATGAACAAAAACCTTGGAAGTCCTTCTTTATTCAGTTAAAGCTGATAAATTTTCATGGCTCAACTTTGCAACTAACTCAAAATTTCTAGGGAGAATAACAAATCCCTTTGTCTATAAGTGATAAATTTAAAACATGATGCAAATAAATTTTTCTTTCAAATGATGTGAATTTTGAATCTAATTTAATCATGATAATTCAGTTTAAAAAGCATATGAAGCAAGGGTCACTTGGGTGGCTCAGTCAGTTAAGGGTCTGACTCTTGATTTTGGCTCAGGTCATGATCTCACCATCACTGGAGCCTGCTTTAGATTCAATAAATAAATACATAAATGCATACATACATACACACATACATACATAGTTATTAAACGCATTTGAGGGGCACCTGGGTGGCTCACTTGGTTAAGTGGCCCCCTTTAGCTCAGGTCATAATCTCATGGTTCCTGGGTTTGAGCCCCATGTCGGGCTCTGTGCTGACAGCTCAGAGCCTGGAGCCTGCTTTGGATTCTGTGTCTCCCTCTCTCTCTCTGCCCTTCCCCGCTCAAGCTCTGGTCTCTTTCTCTCTCAAAAAGAAATAAACATTGGGGCACCTGGGTGGCTCAGTTGGTTGAGCATCCGACTTCAGCTCAGGTCATGATCTTATGGTTTGTGAATTTGAGCCCTGCATCGGGCTCTGTGCTGACAGCTCGGAGCCAGCAGCCTGCTTCGGATTCTGTGTCTCCTTCTCTCTCTGCCCATCCCCTGCTTGTGCTCTGTCACTCTGTCTCTCAAAAATAAATACATAAATGTAAAGAAAAAAAAGTTTTTAATAAATATTTTTAAAAAAGGATTTGAAGCAAGTAAAACTAGGAAGCCTACTTCTGTAAATCCCATTTGTTCATTCACACATTGCTTTCATCCAACAATTGTTTATTAGGTGTCTACCATATACTTTGCTAAGTACTGGGAACCTGAAAAATAAACAAGAAAGACACCACCTGGCCTTCATACCAAAATAAATAATACCAAAAAAAGAAAAAAAGCTGCATTATGTCCCGTTGTTGATAACAACAAAAATAAATAAATAAAAGTAAACTTAAATAATAGAGAAATGATTAATTATGGTATAACCATTTGAAGAGCCATTATGTAGCCATTAAAATAATCATATATGAATGTGGTACTTTTTTCTAATATTGACACAAAATACAGCATTATTGTTATTAGAACTATGTGAAAATACATATGCATGTGGGTAAGAGCTGAATAAAAACATGTAAAAATTAACAGACGTGTGTTGGAATAGAGAAGTTATTGGTGATTTTACTCTCGATTTTCCTTCAAAGTATTTTAAAATTGTTAGTTTGTTTTTGTTTTGAGAGAGAGAGAGGGCACACGTGAGCGAGGGCGGAGAGAGAGAATCCCAAAAGCGGCAGAGAGAGAGACAGAGACAGAAGCAGGGCTCGCCCGAAGCAGGGCTCAAGCTCACCCAAAGTGGGACTCGAACTCACAAACCATGAGATCATGACCTGAGCCAAAGTCAGGTGCTTAACTGACTGAGCCACCCAAGTGCCCTTAAATTAGTTTTTAACATGTCTTATAGCAAGCAGTGAGAAATTTTATTTCTACTAATTTATAAACATATTCATTCTTCACACTCACAGTGGAACTTGTAAAAGCAGTCCTTGGAATTTAAATCTCTCGTTTAGCTAGGAAAGCTCTAAAGATGGTGATCCCAGGTGAAATTTAACTCACAGATATTGTACCAGTTACGTATTACCACAAAAATGCTGCCTAACAAGCCACCCTAAAGGTCAGTAGATTAAATAAAAGCCATTTATTATTTCTTAGGAGTCAATGTGTTGTTAGTTGGGCAGTTTTTCTGGAATTAGGTGGGTTCACTCATTTTCTGAGTCAGCTGTGGGTCGTGTAGGTGGATCTACTAATTTTGGCTGAATGCTCATGTTTGGGGCCAACTGTCTGTCCTTAGGTCTACAAAGGCCTTGGCTCTTTTCCATCATCTCTCACATTCTTCCAGTAGGTAAGCCTGAGCATGTTCTCATGATGAAGCAGAAACTGTTTAGTCATTTATCCATTTACTTACTGGGTCTCCCTTGTGTCAGGCACTATATAAAGGAACCAAAGAAATAAAGTCAAATGAGAAGTTGCACCTTCTGTCAAGGAGCTTGCCATCTTATGGGAGAGACAGGAAAGTAAACCAGCAACTACAGTGTGCTATGGTAAGTGCTATGATTGTGGCATGACAGGCCCCGTGGGCACAGTGGAGGACCTTCCAAACAGAACAGTTAAGTATGGAGTAATGATTGAAAGTGTCACAGAGGAGGTAATCCTTGAGCAGGTTTTCAGGGGAACAGGAAAAGCTCAGTGAGATAGAACATTGTGGTATTCTTGGAGGAATGAAAACTTGAAGGAATAGGATGAAAGAAAACTATTCAGGGAAGTATAGTAGTTAAGGTTCCTCTGATTGCAAATAACAAATCCAGTTTGTTAAGTTGACTTTTCCAGAAGGATATTGGGGTATCTCACAGACATTTGGGAATTGTATAACCAGGGAAATTCAGTAATAGGAATCCAGAAATTCCTCTCGGAGGGCTGTACACAACTCCCTGTCTCCTTGCACCTCAGTTCAAAATTCCAGTTTTGCAGGAAAGCAGGTCTGTTTGGTCAGTTTGGGTCAGATTTCTACCCTTCTATCACTCAGCAGCGACTAGATTGCAAGTTATGTGTGTGGATGTTTGTGTTTGCTCCACCCCTGTGCTGGGGAAGGAGGTGTCACTGTGAGCTGTTGTGGCTGGCCTAAGGGACAGCTGTTGTGTTCCATTATTTATTTGCCTTTCCCCACATGTGCAATGACAAAATGCCTCCAGCCTATATGAGCTAGCCATTCTAGGAGTGCCTGGGTGGTTCCATCAGTTGAGTGTCCAACTCTTGATTTTGGCTCAGATCATGATCCCAGAGTCGTGGGATCGAGCCCCATGTTGGGCTCCTCACTGAGTGTGGAGCCTGCTTGAGATTCTCTCTCTCTCTTTCTCTCTCTTTCCCTCTGCCCCTCTCCCCTGCTCACACATGCTCTCTCACTCTGTCTCTAAAATAAAAATAAATAAATAAAATATGATCTAGCCATTCTAGTACAAAAGCATCTGCACTTGTTTTCTTTCCAAGCCCAGAGATACCTCCAACTGGTGAAAGGAATGTCTTGGGGTTATTGCTTTCCTTGTCCTGATCTCTGGGTGTAAAATGCCCATTCTTTCAGTTTTGGCACAGTCTCATCTAGGTGTGGTTCTTCATGGTCTTGCAATACAAGGACTAAATAAATGGTTAGTATAATTATACCACTACACCCTGTAAATAATTGTTTGGGGACAGGGATGGAAATGGTTGCTACAGAAAGAAAAGGAGGAGAAGAAAACAATGGTAGTTCTTCATTTAAAAGGGGAAAAATTGAGTAATTTTTAAATTTTAGGCATTGCAGCAGTACATATGCAGACTACTCATTCCTGCTACTGTTAATGAGAGTATAACTGGCCCATTGCAAGTTTCCTTGTTTGCAACTAATATCTCAGCTGACTAAGACTTTCACCCACTAGGGTGGTTTAAACCTTCATTTCTAGAGGTCTAAGCCCTTGATGATCATCAGCATCAATTGTGTCAAAGTAAACAAAGACAATGCAGCAGATTGAAGACAACTCTGAGGTGGAATGACAGGAAACCAAGGAATATTTGTTCAATAAATAGTCTCCATTTTACAGATGATGAAACTGAATTTAGATGAACTCTCAAGTGACAAAGCCGTGCTGTCTGGCCCTAAAACAACCCTTCTACATAGTTACATTATACTGCCTCCACGCTCAGTGTGGGGATGGAGTCTGGGCTCTGAACCTTTTTTTTTTTTATAAAAAAATTTTTTTAATGTTTATTTCTGAGGGAGACAAAGAGAGAGACAGAGAGTGAGTGGTGGAGGGGCAGAGAGAGAGGGAGACAGAACCTGAAGCAGGCTCCAAGCTCTCAGCTGTCAGCACGGAGCACGCCGCTGGGCTCAAACTCGTAAACTTACAGATACGAGTGGAAGTCAGGTGCCCAGCCAACTGAGCCACCCGGGCTCCCTGATGGGCTCCAAGCCTTTTATACCAAGGATTAAGGCAGGTCGTGGCTCTTCAACTTTAGCTAGCCTTGTGACCAAGAACAAGTTGCTTAATTTTTCCAAGTTTTAGCCTTTTCATCTATAAAATGGAGATAGCTTTGTGCATGGCACAATACCTATCATTTGCTAAGTAATTTATAAAATGGTGGCCATTATTATTAATTCAATAAAAATGTGTTAAGCACACCATGGTAGGTAGGCACTGCATGTACAGTGGTGCACAAAGTGGGCATAATTCCTGTGTTCCTGGATCTTTCAATACAAAGCATTTAACTAAGCCATTAAATGGAAATAGCAATCTGTGGACCACACATCTGGCTCTCTCGCCTTGGATTATGAACACCAGGAGTGACATAGGGAAACATAATGAAGATTGTGAACTGAAGAGGACAAGTCAGGAAAGATTGTTCCATGCTTGGAACAATCAAAAATAAAGGGAGAAAGACAAGAAACAAGAGTGAAATCAGGAAATTCCCAAGGGAAAGAATCATCACCTACTTTTCTTAAGCCTAACAGATATGTCTGGATTTTACAAGAAAAGTGGAGGGAGTTGATCAAGAGATTCTTGTCACGGAACAGAAAGTTAGAGTAGGTAAAACAGAAGTGATCTGTGAGAGGTGGTAGATATTCTTAATATTCCATAGAGAGCATGATTAAAGGGAAGGAAGTGAGAAATATTCATTAAAACAAAATTATCCTCAAGTCCTGATTTGGAGAACAGCCACAATTTGTAATATGAGCCAAGAGATAAAATCTAATTTGTCTCTCAGGGGGCCAAAATAAGCCTTTTTCAGGCTAAATTCCCCTGGTACCTAGCTTGTTTTCTTCACTGTAAATGAACTACTGGGAAAAGAATAGGCTTTAGAGATTCTGCCCAAGCAATTCACAGGCATTTTCTTGGTAATCGCTATGTAGCTCTTTTTTCAGTCAGGTTCACACACAGGATTTAATCTTGGTGTTTGATAGCAAGTATTATTTTTAACATTTATCAAACGTCCCAAAATATCTCTAAAAGTGCCTTAGAATGTAGGTAAGGGAAGAAAAAGTATATGTATACTTTTCAGGTATATATATATATATATATATATATATATATGTGTGTGTGTGTACATATATATATACATTTGAAGTGACCTAATATAAAATTCTGCAGATTTATCCTTATGACTGTTGTTATGTAATATGACCTAAATCACTGTCGCGATTAAGGCCAACATTTCCCACAATGAGTTGCTACATGGATTAATTGACTGATTATAGTATTTTCAGGAGTACCTAGTAGTAACATACTTCATTGTGGCTAAATTACAGGCAAAGTGGTTGAGAAAGTCATTGCTCCAAGTAAATCCCAGTTTACAGTGTTTGCCATCAAACCTGTCATCTTTACCAAAACTAAAAGTAGGTTTATTGTTTCAATCAGAAATATGTATTGTTGTGGTGTGTGTGTGTATGTGTGTGTTTTTTGTTTAGACCAAAGGAACATCTAAAGTGCAAAGATCAATCCAACTTTTACACAGATGCTTCTCTATGTGTTTGCAGCTTCAGTTTAAAGGATAGCAACATTGGGGCACCTAGGTGGTTCAGTCAGTTAAATGTCTGACTTGAACTCAGCTCAGGTCATGATCTCACAGTTCATGGGTTCAAGCCCCACTTCGGGCTCTGCACTGACAGTGTAAAGCCTGCTTAGAATTCTGTCTCTCCCTCTCTCTGCCCCTCCTTCTGCCTCTCAAAATAAATAAACTTTAAAAAATAAATAAAAAATAAAGGATAGCAAGTTGATTTCAATTTCTGTGGTATAATTATGTTGGTTGTATTGGAAAAACATGAACTAATACACTTAAATCTATGAACTGCTTACAGAAAGTTACCCATGTATGTGAAATTTGTTGAGCATTTGAAATTCATAAATAATATTTAGCTTCAGAATAATGATGATAAATATATACATTTATCCACATATTACACATAATACGTTAAGAATATCTTATTGACATATTGAGCAAAGTATGATAATAAAATGTCATTAATGTCATTACAGCCAGATACATAGCAATAAAAATTTAAGGTATTTAGGGGCGCCTGGGTGGCGCAGTCGGTTAAGCGTCCGACTTCAGCCAGGTCACGATCTCGCGGTCCGTGAGTTTGAGCCCCGCGTCGGGCTCTGGGCTGATGGCTCGGAGCCTGGAGCCTGTTTCCGATTCTGTGTCTCCCTCTCTCTCTGCCCCTCCCCCGTTCATGCTCTGTCTCTCTCTGTCCCAAAAAAAAAAAAAAAAAAAAGTTTAAAAAAAAAAATTTAAGGTATTTAGTAAGTTTTTAGATAAGACATTTAGTTTTTTTAAAAAGACATTTAGATTAAAATATTCAACAACACGGAGAGCCTGGGTGGCTCAGTCTGTTGAGCATCTGACTTGGGCTCAGGTCATTATCTTGCAGTTCATGGGTTCAAGCCCTGCATTGAGCTCTGTGCTGACAGCTCAGAGCCTGGATCCTACCTCATATTCTGTGTCTCCCTCTCTCTCTCTCTCTCTCTCTCTCTCTCTCTGACCCTCCCCCGTTTGCACTCTGTCTCTGTCTCTGTCTCTCTCTCAAAAATAATAAACATTAAAAAAAATTCAACAACACAAGTCTATTTTAGCAATGATATAATTATAAAATATTTATGATGTTCTCTGATTAAAAAAAAAAAAAAGCTAGAGATTCATCCAGTATCTTTCTGTCATTCAAACGGACATCTCTTCATCTTCCACACAATTGCTGATTGAGAAAGAAAATGGTTAGCTCTGTCAAGAAGCTATATATTTTCACATTAAAATTCAAAGTTATTCAGACCCAAGCAGATAGATAATAAAAGTGTCATTCCTAATCAACAAGGAAAGTATAAATTATGCAGTAAGTTAGGGAGCTAGTGACCAATTGCTTAGAGGGGAAAAAAATACACTTTGTACCAAAATAAATTCCTGTTGGATTAAAGATATTAATATAAAAATAAAATAATATTACTAAAAGAAAATATAGAAAAACACATATAATCTTGGGAGTGGGAATTATATTGCATATCTTTTTAAAAGATATGAAAAACTAAATATTATTTCAGAAATGACCAACAAATAGGGGCACCTGGGTGGCTCAGTTTATTTAGCATCTGACTCTTGATTTTGGCTCAGGTCATGATCCCATACTCAGCATGATTCTCTCTCTCTCTCTCTCTCTCAGAATAAAAAATACATTTAAAAATTAAAAATTAAAAAAAAAAAGAAATCACCAACAAATAAAAGAAAAAATCCTAAACTGGAAGAGGGAAACAATTAAAGGACAAATGCCAAACTAAAAGGGGAAAAAAGGTGGGGTGTCTGGTGGTCTCAGTTGGTAGAGACCACAACTCTTGATCTTGGGGTCATGAGTTCGAGCCCCACATTGTGGGGTGAGATTACATTTACAAAGGTGGGGGGTGGGATGACAAAGGGCTAAGAAGTCTTACAAATCAATGAGAATGAGATAAATAGAAAAATGGGTAAAGGACTTCTACAGGTAAGACAGAAAAGAATGAAAAGGGTCGCTAAAGGTGAGTAGTTTTCCTTCTCATCAGTAATAAAAAATGCATATTAAAATACCATCTTTGCCTATCTAATTGATAAGGATTATTTTAAATTTTTTTTTCAACGTTTATTTATTTTTGGGACAGAGAGACACAGAGCATGAAAGGGGGAGGGGGAGGGGCAGAGAGAGAGGGAGACACAGAATCTGAAAGAGGCTCCAGGCTCTGAGCCATCAGCCCAGAGCCTGACACGGGGCTCGAACTCACGGACCGCGAGATCGTGACCTGGCTGAAGTCGGACGCTTAACCGACTGCGCCACCCAGGCGCCCCGATAAGGATTATTTTAAAAGATAATATCCAGTGTTACAAACTGTACAAATCTGTTCTCAATTGTTCTTTGACAAAATGTCTGCAAAGTGCATACCTTAAAACCTGCAATTCCAATTCAAAATAATGCTAAGAAAATATATGCTCAGGAAGTAATTAATGATGTGTGCCACAAGGTGTTTATTGCAGTTTCCTTCCTTGCCTCCCCTCTCCCTCCATCCTCTCCTGTCTCTCTCTTTCTATCTCCTTTTTCTTTTGGGCTTATGTTTGATATTGGTGAGAAAGTAAAAAATTAAAATGTCCAACAAAAGGTGTACTGGTTAAATAAAATATGGTAAATTCATTTAACAAAGCATCTATGCTGGTCAACGAATAAAAACGACACTGTAGTCAATGCAGTTGACCCTTGAACAATGGGGAAATTAGGGGTGCCAACCTCCATGCAGTCAAAATGTATAATGTATAACTTGTTATAATGTATAACTTTTGATTCCCCCCCAAACTTAACAACTAATAGCCTACTGTTGACCAAAAGCCTTACCGATAACATAGTCAATCAAATAACACATATTTTGTATTATATACTATATTCTTACAATAAAGTAAGCCAGAGAAAGGGAAATGTTATTAAAATTGCAAGGAAGAGAAAATACATTTACAGTACTGTAGTGTATTTATTGAAGAAAATCCACATGTAAGTGGACTCTCACTGTTCAAACCTGTCTTGCTCAAAGGCCAATTTATATTTGAAAAATGTTCATACTATATTGGGTTTTTTTTTGCTTTTATAATTTTTAAATTTTAATTCCAGTTTAGTTAACATACAGTGTTATATTAGTTTCAGATGTACAATGTAATGATTCCACAGTTCCATACCACAATTTGTTGTTAAATTGAAAACATTGGGATACAGGGCAAAATGTATTGGCTTAAGGGTGGATGGTGTGTCTTTCTATGTCTCTTTCTCTGTCCTTCTCTCTCTACCACCACCACACCCACAGATACATTTAATGGAAAAGTATTGGAAAGACATAATAAGCTATGCGGAAGGGAGATTATTAGATTAGTGAATGTTCTTCTTTTTGCCTGCGATTATTTTCTAATTTAACTACAAAGAGCAGGAATTATTTTTTATAAGAAAACATATTTCAAATTAAACATATAATGGTACTTAGCAGTTACCTTTTCAAACTATGTAAGAATCATCAGTTAGCCAGTTAGTTAAGTATAGTTTAATTCCAACATCTTGGTAATTGTGATGCAAAATTGAGAAAAAAAAATGAATCTTAAAATACTGTTGAATTGGCAGGGTATTTTTCATTTTATAATGTATCATTTATAATCACTATTTTTATTGTTGCTAGGCAAATGTTTTATACACAACAATGCTGAGGTAAGGAATTTGTGTTCTGAAAAGCATCAGAACATCACCATCTAAAGTAAATAATGATTTCCTCCTTCAAATATAACAAAGATGTGGGAAGAAGTAGTAGGCAAGAAGGCTCTGTGTTACCATGGGCATGATTAAGATATCTGTAGTGCAAACCACCCCCACTGTTGCTTCAGGGTCAGTGACTCACTAGTGCAGAGAAAAGTCAACAAATACATAAAGGCATACCTGCTGTCTGCACAAAGGGATTTTCATTACCCGGAGAAATGCTGTAAAATATTATTCTGAGAAATTAAGGAAAACCAATCTAAATTAGTGTTTTTAAAATTCGAATTGGGAGGTATTTAAGATGGATGAGAAGACAAATTCTTAACCCAGGTCACTCTAAAACAGATTAAAAATTGATGTGCACACTTATTAAAATCATTAAAGCAAAATCACAAAACGCTTCTATTTGTACTTCAATTATTTTTTTAACATTTGTTTATTTTTGAGAGAGAGAAAGAGAGAGAGAGACAGAGTGCGAGGCGGGGAGGGACAGAGAGAGAGGGAGACACAGAATCTGAAGCGGGCTCCAGGCTCCGAGCTGTCAGCACAGAGCCCAATGTGAAGCTGAGCTCACCAGGCATGAGATCATGACCTGAGCCAAAGTCAGACGCTTAACTGACTGAGCCACCGAGGGGCCCCTTTAATTTTTTTTAATGTTTATTTATTTTTGAGAGAGAGAGCATGTGTGAGGTAGAGGAGGGGCAGAGAGAGGGAGACAGTGGATCTCAAGCAGACTCTGCACTCTGCACTGACAGCAGAGAGCTGGATGCAGGGCTTGATTTCATGAACTTTGAGATCATGACCCAAGCCAGAATCAAACACTTAACGGACTGAGCCACCCAGGTGCCCTCAATTATTTTTTTAAAAAACAGCATTTATTAAGGGGCACCTGAATGGTTCAGTTGGTTAAGCATCGGACTTTTGATTTTGGCTTAGGTCATGATCTCAGGGTTCAAGAGATTGAACCCCATATCAGGCTCCATGCTGAGTGTGGAGCCTGCTTTGGATTCTCTTCTCTCTCTCTCTCTCTCTCTCTCTCTGCCCCTCCCCCACTTGTGCTTGTGTGCACACACACTCTCTCTCTCTCTCAAAATAAATAAATAAACATTAAAAAAAAAAATAGTATTCAGGGGCACCTGGGTGGCTCAGTTGGTTGAGTCCGTCTTCTGCTCAGGTCATGATATCAAAGTTTGTGAGTTTGAGCCCCACCTCCAGCTCTGTGCTGATAGCTCAGAGTCTGGAGCCTGCTTCAGAATCTGTGTCTCCCTGTCTCTCTGCCCCTCCCCAGCTCATACTCTGTCTCTCAAAAGTAAATAAACATTAAAAATTTTTTAAAAGAAACATTATTTATTAAAACATTCCCCAGGCTAGCCTTTGTGATTTATCAATTTCTAGGATTTATGTTAAACTCTGGGGCCAATCAAGAGAGTCAACAGTCTGTCTGGGGACCCAAGATAGCCATTCATCAATTCATTTGTTCAGTAAAATTTATTGAGAACCTACTATGTGCCAAGCAATGTGCGGGCCATTAAGCATTAAAAAATACCTAAAACTTGCCTCCTACCCTCAAAAGGTCACCTTTAGAGGAGAGAGACTTATAAATAAATCACCACTACAGGCCAATGCCAGTGACTGTCATATTGACTGCTCCTTTGTGCAGAACTTTTGCCATGGCTCCTGATGAATAAAGTGCTGGGTGGCCATGTTCTGCACAGAGTGACCAGTCCACTTCTCTTTTTCACCAGCTTTACCTACCATTGCTAGGAAAAGGCGTTGGTCCAAAAAATTCCCCCAGAATGAGGGGGAGTAATGATCATATGATTTCTTTAAGAGTTTCAGTGTGAAATAGAGGGCAAATTAGTAGTTGGTAGGGGGAGCTGAAGTTGGAGCAGAAAAGATTCTTAGAGAGAGACCATTATAAGCCTTCAGAAGACCAAAGTTATGAGAAGCAGGGCAGAGGAGAAGAGCATTAGAGGCAGCAACAGATGAAGGAGGAGAAAGGAAAAATGGAAAGAATGGTTACCTTCATGGTGAAGGATCAGTGATCCACAACAAGGAAGGGCCAATGATATAACCTAGTTCTAGGACCATCTTGATTCCTGAATGTTTATTTAATATAAGACAATCCTCATCATATGGCACTAAGGTAGAAAAAGAAGATTCAAAATTTCACAATGGTATTTGATTTGGCTATGACAGAATAATGGATTTACCTTCTCACAGTAAATAACCATAACACTGGATAAAATAAGTGAAGCAAATGTTTTCAGACATTGGGCAGTAGCCAGCACAGACCAGTGATCCTTGAGAGAAAGGAAACAAAGAAGGGGGTAATCACAGACCAATTTAACATTTATGTAACGGGCAAAGATAATATTAAGCATCTATTTAGGAATAGTTTGTATGAATCCCCGTAATACTCACTTTATTTCTAGAATCATCCATACATAATCTAGAAGCTCTCATATGCAATCCAACAAATGTATGATGATAGAGCATCAGCGTAATATATTACAAGCTTCCACAAGCTTTCATAAGAGAGAAGTAGTTAACATCAGGCCCAGTGCAATAGTTAAGGGAGTTACTTTCATAAAAGTTAGACTGTGGTCATAACAGTCTATAGTGGAGTGTACAACTAATGTAACTCTCTAGAAATCTGACCTGTAGTCCTACGAAATATTTGTGGATGATCAACTGTGAGTTCATACTTGGAAATAAAGAACTCCACAGTATATGCTTAAATCTGTTTCGGTCAATTATATACTTGAAATTCAGTAGCTCCCTGTAAAGAAAGACACACTATGCATTAACACTGAAGAAATCTTTGTGAAAACAAAGGGTAGAGTGATTGGCACTAAAACCTGTTGCACTTTTATAATAACGGAAATTTTTCTTAAAGCAGACAGAAAGAACCATTATTTAGAAAGGAAATACTGAAACATGTAAATGGAAGCTACATCATTTGGGCTATTATGGATAATACAAACAGCCATTGTTTGTATTAAACAAACCTGCTAATTGAATAAAATTAATTAGCACTCTAACATGTCTTACTATTATTAATAAACATGTATTAATCCTACTATGCTATTAAGATACAGGCCGAGTTGTAGCAAAGAGACATTAATGTAACAGGTTGGAGGTGAACGCTTTAGGCTATTGAAGGGTGGGTTTCTGCTCCATGAACTCATTCAGGGTCCCAAGGTCCTTCAATCCTTTTTCTCCACCATTCCCTAAAGCGTAGTCCTCATTTACATGTCTAAAATGGGATTGAGTTTTAGCTTGGGGGAAGGGAGAAAGAGAAGCACTGGAGGGCAAGCAGTTTCCTTTTAAGTAAATAAAAGGGAAGTTGCAAATCTCTTGATCTGATCTGATCAGATCTTGATCTGATGCTAAGATTAGTTTCATGGCCACACTGGTGGCAAGGGGAGCTGGGAAATGTACTCAGCCTGGGCAGCCACATACTCTGCTAAAACTCAATTAGTATGGAAGAAAGGGAGATTGGATATGGGGCACAATTAGTTGTCTACTACACTGATATGTAGGCATACACTGCTGGTGGAGGTGTAACTAGGTTCAGTTTTTTTGGAAGGAATTTTGGCAATCTGCATCAAGAACCAGAACAACATACCTGTGCTTTCTCTTAAGAGCAATTTATTCTAAGAAAATAAAATATGTGCCTGAAGATTTAGTTGTGAGGATGCTCATCACAAAGTAATGTTAATATCAGAAAGAGTGAGAGGCACCTGGGTGGCTCAGTCAGTTGAGTGCCCAACTCTTGGTCTCGGCTCAGGTCATGATCCCAGGTTGTATGATTGAGCCCCGTATCTGCCAATGTGGAGACTGTTTGGGATTCTCTCTCTTTCTCTCTCTCTCTCCCTTTCTCTGCCCTTCCGTGAAGAGAGATGTTCGTTCTCTCTTTCTCTCTCTCTCTCTCAAAATAGACAAATAAAACTTAAAAAAAAGTTTTTTTTCTAACCGACACATGAAAAAATCTCAACATCACTCATCATCAGGGAAATACAAATCAAAACCACAATGAGATACCACCTCACACCTGTCAGAATGGCTAACGTGAACAACCCAGGTAACAACAGATGTTGGCGAGGATGTGGAGAAAGAGGATCTCTTTTACACTGCTGGTGGGAATGCAAACTGGTGCAGCCACTTTGGAGAACACTATGGAGGTTCCTCAAAAAACTAAAAATAGAACTACCCCACGACCCAGCAATTGCACTACTAGGTATATATCCAAGGGATACAGGTATGCTGTTTTGAAGGGACACACACACCCCAATGTTTATAGCAGCGCTATTAACAATAGCCAAAGTATGGAAAGAGCCCAATGTCCATCAATGGATGAATGGATAAAGATTTGGTATATATGGGGCACCTGGGTGGCTCAGTCGGTTGGGCGGCCGACTTCAGCTCAGGTCATGATCTCGCGGTCTGTGGGTTCGAGCCCCGCGTCAGGCTCTGTGCTGACAGCTCAGAGCCTGGAGCCTGTTTCGGATTCTGTGTCTCCCTCTCTCTGACCCTCCCCCGTTCATGCTCTGTCTCTCTCTGTCTCAAAAATAAATAAACGTTAAAAAAAATGGTACATTTCTTTAAAAAAAAAGATATATATATATATATTTTATATATATATATACATATACACACACACACACACACACACACACACACACACACAATGGAGTATTACTCAGCAGTCAAAAGAATGAAATCTTGCCATTTGCAACTATGTGGATGGAACTGGAGGGTATTATGCTAAGTGAAATTAGTCAATCAGAGAAAGACAAATATCATATGACTTCACTCATATGAGGACTTTAAGATACAAAACAGATGAACATAAGGGAAGGGAAGCAAAAATAATATAAAAACAGGGAGGGAGACAAAAGATAAGAGACTCTTAAATATGGAGGACAAACAGAGGGTGACTGGAGGGATTGTGAGAGGGGGGATGGGCTAAATGGGTAAGGGGCATTGAGGAATCTACTCCTGAAGGTGGTGGGAGGGGAAAGAAGAAGAAGAAGAAGAAGAAGAAGAAGAAGAAGAAGAAGAAGGAGGAGGAGGAATCTACTCCTGAAATCATTGTTGCACTATATGCTAACTTAGATGTAAATTAAAAAAAAAATAAAAATAAAGTGAGAAAAAAATAAAACATTAAAAAAATATTTAATCAGAAACTTGAAAGCCATCTCATTGCTTACTGTGGAGGAGCACCTTATATGTGTCCCTGGATACCAAGTGACAGTACTGCCTCAGCTCCTGGGCCAAGAAGCATAGTTTATAGGTCGCCATTCCATGTTTTATCTGTAGCCATTAGATGCTGAGTGCCTACTGTGTTCTTACCCTGTTCTAGAATTTTTACATACATTGTTTCATTTAATCAGCCCTGCAAAGCAGGTGTTAATAAACAGTTAAATGGAAGTTCAGAGGGCTTAAGGGCTTATAAAATCCAATAGCGAATAAATGATGTGGTTAGATCTGAATTCATTTCTGTCTAGTTCTTCCCACTCTGTTTCATGCATATTTTCCCATTTGACTTGCTCAATAGGATTCATAAGGAGCTAAGGAAAGAGCAGTGTGACCAGCACAGGATGCCTGGAGGAACAACTGTCTCACCAGGGGGGTTTGTGGGGACAGAACACCCAGCCCTCAGGACTCCTCAGGACTTTTTTTTTTAAAGATATTATGTTTAAGTACTCTCTACACCCAATGTGGGATTCAAACTTACAACCCCAAGATCGAGTTGCATGCTCCACAGCTGAGCCAACCAGGTGCCACATGACTCCTTCAGGATGTTTATGTTTCCAAATAGTAGAAACCAACTTGAACTATCCTAAGCAGAAAAAGGGGAAATTATAAGAAAGTAGGGGTGTCACTGAGCCAAAGAATATAAGCAGCCAGGCGTCAAGACTGGAAATGGAACGGGAAGGTCAGCAGAACTCAGAGAACTCACTGTTTCACACTTCATTGTTTTCCTCAGCATCTGGCTTTCTCAGTTATTTGAGCCATATGGCAGCTGGCAGATGGCAGCCATGGCTCCCAAATTTACTTTTATGGATCCAGCCACATGGAAAGACTCATTCTCTCTTTCCCATCCCCACTTCCAATTCCCTGGGAAGGGGGTCTGATCAGCCTGAGTCAGTGGCCTAGTCCCGGTCCAGTTAGTGTGGCCAGGGGTTGGGTAATGAACACACTCTGCTGCAGGTGAGGGACAAGTTAAAGGTTCATTATGAGTCACCAAGATGTTCCAAAATATGTCCACTACACAAGGGCACTGCTATAGATCTTATGGACCCCGGCAGAACTGATCTCCTACCTTGGGGAAAGCAAATGAGCTGAGGGGCAGCCAGGGGTGTTATACCGATGCCTTCTTGATGCATGTCTTGACCTTGAAGTTCAGACTAAAAGAGAATTGAGAGAGGTATTGGTAATTTTTTTTTTTTGTCTGTGACATTTCCTAAAAAAAAAAAAGGTTGACTTTTTCTATAGATGACAGAGATTAAGTTTATTCAAAAGAATTGATTTCACCAGCTTAACATCTTACCCAACTGATTTGGTGGTTAGCAAGTTTGAATGCTTGTAAATGGGCTGATTGAAATAATCTATTCACTGACAAACATAGAAGAAGTATATTCTGGTATTTTTAGTCCCACTTATTGAGATGTAACAATGGTTGGTTTGCTTGTTTACCCCAGAAATGGCTGGCATTCTTACACTGCACATTAGTCAGAAATAGCCCTGAAGACAGAGAAGGACAGAAGAGGCTCAGGCAGGGAAAAATCTGGGAGAGCATTTCTAATATATATATGTATATGTTCATATGTTCATATTTCTCCTCAATGAGAAGCCAGTAAAGCTAGGGACTCATCTCTAGTCTACTCTAATATGGTATCTTCTTTTCTTGCATTAATCAAATCGGATTCAATTAATCCTCTTCTGTGTAATCCCTTCTGTTTTTATCTCAAGACATCCCAAATTAAGATGTGTACTTGTTGAATCTGAATCTTTACAACCATCTACAAAAAATGCTCACTATCTACTTCATTTTCATTTACAATAACTTTTGTCTTTCATTCAACAAATCTTTGTCATCCGGACCATGATATGGCCAGACCATGTCTAGGGCCATGATATGGCCCTAGAGATGCAAAGTAAATCGATAAAAAATTGGTCTCTGCCCTTATAGAGTTTTCTCTCTTAAATAAGCAGTTACAGTGAATTGTCCTGGGTGCTTAAAAAAGAAAAGAAGAAATCCAGAGTTGTCAGGTAAAATACAGATGTTCAGTTACGTTTGAATTTCAGATAAGTAACAATGTATAAGTGTATCCCATGAAACCTGCAACTCTGTGGCAGTTCAGAAGTTTTTAACCTAGTCTAAAGGGATGAGAAAAAGCTTCCTGAAAAGGGACATTTATTTTTTTTTAAATATATGAAATTTATTGTCAAATTGGTTTCCATACAACACCCAGTGTTCATCCCAAAAGATGCCGAAAAGGGACATTTAACTGAAACCTAAGTTGTACTCTATGTACCAAATCCTTATCAGTGATATTGTGAAGTAGGGTCCAATTCTTTGCACAAAATGCCTTGCCAATTCTTTTTTTTTTTTTTTTTTAATTTTTTTTTTTTCAACGTTTATTTATTTTTGGGACAGAGAGAGACAGAGCATGAACGGGGGAGGGGCAGAGAGAGAGGGAGACACAGCATCGGAAACAGGCTCCAGGCTCCGAGCCATCAGCCCAGAGCCCGACGCGGGGCTCGAACTCACGGACCGCGAGATCGTGACCTGGCTGAAGTCGGACGCTTAACCGACTGCGCCACCCAGGCGCCCCCCTTGCCAATTCTTAAGGTATCTCCATTGTCTCTTTCTCCAAAGTATTTTTCCCATAGTGTGATGGGGGGAAGGTCCTTTAAACTCTTCTCTTTTATGTAAGAAGAATAACTTTCAAATTGGACCCTAAGTTGAAAATCCTCTGTTGTAGTTTGACAGAAAACGGCTGCTGTGTAACTTCCCATGCAATAGTATCAAGTACTCTTCTGGGTTACAGTAGCTCAAGGTTTTAAGGTTTTATCCTCATGCCCATACTCAGTCCCTAGCTTTACTGGCTTCTCATTGAGGAGAAATACGAATCCTCCACTGAATATTAATTATGGCTTATTGACGTATTCTGGAATTTTGCTGAAATTAACTGTCTAGTGAACTACTTATAGTTTTCACTTCTAGTGGGGACTCACCCTTCTTCAGCTATTTCTGGTCATTGTGGTTATAATAAAAGGCCCTCCTGATAGTGTGAAACATGAAAACAGGTGGCTCAATCAGATCCCTAAATGACTGTTGTAGTCAAGATTCACAGCTAAGTCAGAAGACCTGGGGAGACCTCCATTAAGCCTCTTTAATTCAGTGTGGTATGCCACACATTTCACTTGCAGGAGGAGAGTGCCAGGCTGTTTCTCAGCTTTCTGGGTGGACACTGGAGCCAAATGAATGGCTTGTGATTCCCAGAAGATTTTTTTAGTATATTTACAATCATGTAATTCCAAGCACTCAAACTTTGTTCATGCTATTCACTCCCCCTAAACAAAACATATCTTTCATCTGTGGTTAAACTCAACTCTGACTACTGCAAGCCAGCATCCCCCAGCTGCACATATATTGTGCTGGCTAGACCCACTTTATTTATTTATTTTTTTAAATTTTTTGATGCTCATTTATTTTTGAGAGCGAGAGGGACAGAGCACAAGTGGGGGAGGGGCACAGAGACAGGGAGACACAGAATCCAAAGTAGGCTCCGGGCTCTGAACTGTCAGCACAGAGCCTGACACGGAGCTCAAACCCACAGCACAGACGGCGAGATTGTGATCTGAGACGAAATCAGAAGCTTACCTGACTGAGCCACCCAGGCGCCCCTAGGCCCACTTTAAATGTATATCCCTTAATGCTGCCCACAGCCATATTACCTTTCCTTAATGCATTCACTCTCCCACTGCTTCCGTGCCTTCTCTCTTCTGACCTCTGACACCTCCTCCGCATCCTCATTCTCAGCTGATGATATTGCTTCCTGCTCTCTGTAAAAGGAGAAGCCATCAGAAGAAAATTGGCATGAAAAGGAAAACACATAATGTTTGGGGGACCTAATTCCTGAACCTCTTTACTCATTTCCCTTCCAACCCAGCTCTTACCAGATTCCTGGCCATTTTGGCCATAGTATGCCAGGCCAAAATTATTCTGATATAGGATTACGGAATAAGAGTAATGAAGAACTAATAATGAAGATTATAATGAATAATGTATTTGTTGTATTTATAGTTTACTTCAAAAAGCTGATGTGGTCCCTGTGTTTCTATGACATTTTGTTCTGTTTCCAGGCTATGAAGTAGTGTTTTCATTTAAAAGTATGGCAGAATTGGGGTGCCTGGGTGGCTCAGTTAAGTGTCTGACTTTGGCTCAGGTCATGATCTCATGGGTCATGAATTCGAGCCCCACACTGGGCTCTGTGCTGACAATGATAGGGGAAAATCTGTTATAAGATGGCCGACAGGACTGATAGGGAAATTCCAGTCCCAACCGAAGATTCCCCTTCCAGATTCTTCTTCCCACCCCGCTTGCGGCACACACACCAAATTACTACTAATATGGAAGGTGGAAGTACCAGACTATAAATTGTTCCCTCTGCTTATGCTCAGGACTCAGACCTCTGGAGCCATCCAGTGTAAAATAAACCTTCTGCCTTCCAAGATCTCCGAGTGCCGCGTGGTTCTTCCACCGGGTGATCCAGACCAGGTTCTGTAACAATATCTCAGAGCCAGGAGCCCACTTTGGGTTCTGTGTCTCCCTCTCTCTCTGCCCCTCTCCTGCTCATACTCTGTCTCTCTCTTTCAAAAATAAACATTAAACAATTTTTTTAAGCATGGCAGAATTATCCTTCTCATCCACCTCAATCCTGAACAGCCTCAGAGCTCTGGCTGAAAACGGCCCAGGAGGTCAACCTAAACACCATCCCAGGACTGCCAGATAACTTCCTTTCTACTGTAAGACACTGAGTGTTCATTTCAGCAGTGGCCTTCAGACCTTGCTGCTGCTGCTGCTGTTGTTGTTTATTTCCCACTTAGTAAAATACTAAAATGTATTTTAGTTCAAAACATAGTACACACACTTATACGTAGTCACGTATGTGATTGAAACCACAGTTTCTCTAGACAGGACTTATCTTTACAATATGCAATGAATGTGCTCTTGTTCTTTTCCATTTTTCAAGTGCTGGTTATGATGCAATAAATAGATTTCATTACTCAGTAATGAGTCTGAGCCCATGGTTTGGAAAAACTTTATTAAGCGCTAATTAGAGATATTAATAGACAAAATCCTTTTGAGATTGGTGAACAACTAAATGACAATTAATCTAAAACTCATTCAACTATAACAACCTCCCCCTCCAAAGGAGTGGCCACATGGTTAGATGTTTAGCTAAGAATAAATGACTCATATGACTATTTGTCTATGTGGTAAAAAGCAAAGCTGATGTCAGAACAAGTAAGGTAAAATCAATTAGGGAGAGAGAAACAGCTCCTCCCTATTGAGTTTTGTTTTTTTGTTTTTTGTTTTTTTTGTTTTTTGTTCTCAACCAGCATAAATAAACTCTGCATTAGATAGAGCTGAAAATAAAGCCCTGGATGATTAGGATAAGGGACTACATGGATGACTTCTAAGTTATTTTCTAATCCTAAAACTTCATTGCTTCAACAAGTCTTTACTAATTGCCTGGTTTTTATTTATGCCAGTCACTACACCAGGAGACAGGGACCTACCCGTGAGTAAGACAACGTTGGTGCTGTTAGAAGCCAACCTTCAGCTGAGGAAACATAACAAACATATAGAAAGTCATGAAGGACAAAAGAGTCAAGAAGGAAATAAAGGTCAATGCAGAGAATAATAGGGGCTATTCTATTCTTTTTATCTATTGTCAGTGTTAATTATGCTACTACTACTGTGACTTTAGAAGTGGTAGCAATTTGACAATAAATTTCATATAATAAAAAAAGTAAAATAAAATAAAATTCGGATTACAAATAAAAAAAAAAAAAGAAGTGGTAGCAATTTAATACTTAGCCAGTAAGGTCAGGGAATGGCTCTCTGGGAAGGTGACATTTAATCTGAAACCTAAAGAATAAGGAGCCAGCTATGGACTGAGCCAGGAAAATAGCTTTTCCAGGCAGTGGAGGAGCAAGTACAAGGTCCTAATTCAGGAAAGAGCTTGTTGGGGTCCTAGCAACTGACAGAGGACTGGTGTGATGGGAGCACAGGAGGGGGATGGTGGGGGGCGGGGGGAGCACAGGAGGTGAGTTTGGAGACATAGGCCGATCAGGGCTCTGGAAGCTAGAGTATGGAGTTTGGATTCTATTCTATGTCAAACAGGCAGCCATGAAAGAGATTTAAAAAGGAAGTGACATGATCTGATTTTAAAGGAACACCGGATATTGTGTGGAGAATGTGTGAGAGGTGGGGAAGAGCAGAAGTAGGGAAATTGTTTTCGGAGTCCAGGCGAGAGATGATGGGGGCTTATATTATGGCGGAGGAAAACGCTAAGATCCTGTTTTGTTTGCAGTTAGTAGACAATAGGAAAGTAGTTTTGAACATTGACTTGAAAGTGTTGCCTAGGGGCGCCTGGGTGGCGCAGTCGGTTGAGCGTCCGACTTCAGCCAGGTCACGATCTCGCGGTCCGTGAGTTCGAGCCCCGCGTCGGGCTCTGGGCTGATGGCTCGGAGCCTGGAGCCTGTTTCCGATTCTGTGTCTCCCTCTCTCTCTGCCCCTCCCCCGTTCATGCTCTGTCTCTCTCTGTCCCAAAAATAAATAAAAACGTTGGAAAAAAAAAAAAATTAAAAAAAAAAAAAAAGAAAGTGTTGCCTATTTCGTCTCCAAAGCAAACATGGAAACATTTTTCCATTTTTGGAATAATTTAAATCCAAGAGGTCAAAACTTGTGTGTGTGTGTGTGTGTGTGTGTGTGTGCGTTCAGTGAAGTGGTGGTAGCTCTTTTTAACATCCCAGAGCTTTGTAATCACAATATGTAGGAATTGGTTGGAAGGTGGAAGTGTTACAGCAAATACTCGGCGCCCAGGAAGAGACAAGCCCTGGGAGGATCAGAAAAGACTGTTCATTTCACACCGTTGCCGGCCCAGTGGAGTCACCTCCAAAGCTGAGCATCCGGCTGGGGTTTTGCTGGTCTTTTATACATACGTGCTTCTGGGATGGGTGGGACTAGTTCAGTCAAGCTTCTAGTTCCTGGCTACAGGCTGATCCAAGAGGCAAGCAAGATCTGAAGAAGCCAAAAGCATGCAAGAGGAGTATCTGTCCTCAGACATCTGGCTGCCCCTTTTTATCTGCTTTTTTTTTTTTTTTTTTAACCAGCTCTTCTTCTCAGAAGGACTGGAGTAAGTTGGGACTAGTGGAAAGGAGAGGCCGTTTCAGGGAACTGCTGTGCAGAATAAGGCAGAGACATACAGTGCAGCTCCCAGGGTACTCCATCACACTTGGGTAAGTGTTGGAGATGTTGCATAGACAAGGCCTACCTTGGTCAAATGTGGGAAAGAAAGATGTATAAATTATAAGTTCACTTGGGAAAGGCTAAGATATCAGAGTGAGAGAATATTGTTTGCATGAGGGTCTCAAAGCCTCAAAACCTCCTGGAGGAAATGATATAAGAATTTGGAACTGATGGCCAATCCCCAAAATATCACGATTATATTTCCGAAACCAAATAAGAAAACTTGTCTAACAGTTTTTTGGGGAAGGGATGGGGCTGCTTTGGAGGGCAGGAAATTCTTATGATTCATCAGAAAAACCAAGAGATGTAGCTGTCTGCCTGTGAATTGCTTATTACAACACGGATTAATGCTTTTCTGGCCTACTCTCTGAGAAAACTTTTTTGAAATACTTAAGGAAAAGAACAATCAGTGAAGATGAAAAAAAGGCTGCCTCTTAGGGGCTTAAATTGCTTTAGCCTGAGGGCAAGTTTACTGCTGAAAGATCTGTATTAATTACCAGAAGGAAGTGGGTAGGAGTCCCCACCCCTCCCCCATCAGTTCTGAGCAGGCCTAGGCAGGGGTAGGAAAGTCCAAGGCAGATTACTGGCTGTAGCCTTGGCAGGAGGCTGATTCTGGAGCAGCAAATAAAAAGTCCCAGGGCCCGTGAGACCACTTGAGGCCCATGAAAATAAGAGGAAGTTGGGTGTCCTTGTAAGAAAACCAGAGTGGAAATTTAGAACCATATACCACCCATCTTGTCATCGAAACACTTAAGACCTTGGGACAATGAAGGTCGCATTTGGTAGTTTGGAATAAGAATTGCCTCATTCTAAAGGAAGCCATGGAATCTTCTTTGGAGACTCACAAGAATTAATTAAACTATTATTTATTTAGTCTAGGAATAGTTTACATCCAGATCTGCTTGGAGGTAAGGAAATAGACCAGGGAAAGTCCCAGCCCCTGCTTGCTGTTCAACAAGAGGAAACAATCACAGACACACATTCAGAGTGATACTGTGTTCTTTTCTCCTGCACATATGGTTGACCAAATGTGGACAATTCCAAAAATAAGCTCCCTAATCAAGATTCCAGATCAGGCGCAGGCTAAAAGAGGTTTGAGCAATGTTTAATTTCTTAAAGCTCTCTGTGTATAGACACACACATGAGTAGAGGCTTGCTCTTAAAAGCCCTTGTCTGGGCTAGGTATGAGCACCCTACAGTTCACCCAGCTGCTGACTGCTTAGTGTTGCACGGCGGTGTCCACTCTGGTGCGTTATCCACGCTTGCAAATGACAAAAGGGCAAGTCAAAAACCCCAGTGAAGTTATTGACGTGAGATATCACCTGGAACACATTTGGCTTTCTGAAAACGTCTCAGAAATGAATCCCATGTGTTATTTTCCACTTTTGGAATAGACTAGAACTAGTTCAGCATGTCCAGCAGGTTGATCTGGTTTCCAAAAGCTGTACTGCTGTATGTAGATGTGCATTTCTCTAAGACAAATAATTCACAGCGCTTTCATCTGTCAGAAGTAGCTCTTTGTTTAATTGCTCTTCTCATCACGTTCATAAATTCACTTCTAGTTCACAGCAACATTCTAGATGAGGGGTGTATGTGAGCCAATAAAAACGAACTCCTCAAAAAGTGTCATAAGAGCCATTTTAAGAAAGCATCATTAAAAAGTTGAGTAAGAAAATAAATTTTGCATCCCTGATCTACCTTGAATGGAACTTTATGTTCAAATATGGAAAATGACACACATGTATTTAATTCTTGAAAAACAGCTAGACTTTATTGATGGGAAACAAAGATAGAAGTGTGGGTATGGGCACATGAAAGGAATCACTTAAGGCCATACTGAAAGGCAATAAGGAAAGAAAGCATTGATATTGTGCTTTTCTGAGTTTGGTCTTAAGTTGTCAGAGCCAGATGTAAAAGATCCTTTAAAGAAAGGAAGGGAAACAAAAACAAAAGCTAGTAAAACAAAAACAATGGATGAAGGGAAATCAGTTCTAGGCCAGAATTATAACAGATGTGGGATTGGTGTTTTTGACAGCCAATGCTACCTTAAAAGGTCAAAAAATCAAATTATTTTTTTCATAAAATTACTATTTAAGAAGCTTTCATTAGAATTGAAACAAACTTTCAACCACTCATTTTAAAAAACCCACAACATTTGAACAGTGAGAGAATAGTCTAAAATGATTCATTACCCTTCTGAAAACCCTCTCCCATCTGTTTCTAACAGCCAAATATTTTATGTACCATATCACAGGAGAGAGTTTTCCTCTCTCCACTTCTCTCAACCTGCTTGCAGAATAAAAATAATCAATTTAAATGAACATTTATTGTGTATCTATTTTGTGGCCTACAGTGTTCTCAGTACTGGAAAATCAGCTGTGGGAATAAAACAGACAGTAATAGCTCCCCCTATTTATGTTTCCAGTTTATGTTTTAGTGAGGGAGGATAGGCAATAAACATATAAAGAAGAAATGAGTAAGAACTTCAGGCACTGGCAAGTGTTATGAAGAAGCAACAATAGAACCCTGAGATGAAGATGACTGGGGAGATGTGGTACTAATTTGACTACAGTGGTCAGGGAATGCCTCTCTGAGAAAGTGACATTTGAGTTATTTATTACCACCTAACTGATAAACAGGAGGAACCACATGAAGATCCACAGGAGCTCTCCAAGCAAAGTGAGCAACAGGTGGGAAGGCCTGAGCCAGGAACAAGCTTTGGGTGTTCATGGAAACAAAAGAAGATCAACATGAACAAGGGAGCAGAGGAGAATGGAACAAGATTTGAGGGGCCTCTTGGATCCTGATGAGTTTATGGGTTGTCCTGATTGCATTGGGAAGTCTTTAGAGGGTTTTGAAGAGGGAAATTGTATTATGGTTGACCCTTGACCAACATGGGTTTGAATTGCATGGGTCCACTTGTATGTGAATTTTTTTCACACCAAGTACTGTAAATGTATTTTTTCTTACGATCTTCTTAATAACACTTTCTTCTCTCTGGTGTATTTATTATAAGAATACAGTATATACTACACAAAATTTACAAAATATGTATTAGTTGTGTATGTTGTAAGGTTTATGGTCAACAATAGGCTATTAACATTTAAGTTTTGGGGGAGTCAAAAATCATATGTAGATTTTCAACTGCACAGTGGGTCAGCACCCCTGACTCCTGTGTCACTCAAGGGTCAACTATGTTTGGTTTACACTTTTTAGAGATTACTCTGAGTGCTATGTGGATGGAGAAAGGACAATGGGGGATCAAAAGTACAGCAGAGAGACCAGTGAAAGGTATTGATGACATTGACTTAGACAAGAAGAGTGGAGATGAAGAGAAGTAGTTGGGTTCAGGATATATCTTGGAAGTCGAAGCCAATAGGACCTGTTTTTAGTAGATACTGATGGAATGAGTATCCTGTGTAAGGAAAAGAGAAGAGCTGAGTAGGACTCTTAAGTATGTGTCCTGAGCAACTTAGTGTATATTTGTATTATCTATTAGGATGAGGAAGACTGGGGGAAGCAGACTTGGAGTAGAAATCAATAGCTTTGTTTTGGCCATGTTAAATTTGAGGTATTTATTACACATCATAGTGGTTATGTTGAGTAAGTAGTTGGATATACACGTCTGGACTCAGGCAACAGTTCTGGGTCTAGAGGTATAAACTTGAAAGTTACCAGTATACAAAGGTCTTTGAAGCAACAAGACTACATCACCCAGGGACCCAGTATGTAGAGAGAGCTGAGGACAGAGCTCTGGATACTCCAACATTTAGAAGTCCAGTAGAGGGGTCTCTCTTCACATCCAAGGCAAGTCTTTTATGTGTTCTCTGATTTTATCCAACTCACTCCTCTCATAGCAGATTAAAAATGACTATCAATTCTTTGACACTCTTCTCACCAAAAGGTGCAGTCTAATTCCCCTCCTTTGATTCTGGGCTGAGTCTCTAAGGATAGTAACTTGTTTGACTGGTAGAATTCATCAGAAGTGACCCTAGCACTTAAGAGACTAGATCATAAGAAGTCATGAAGCTTCTGTTCAAGACATTTGGAATATTCTTTTTGGAAGCCTGAGCCATCACATAAGAAGGCCAATCATCCTGAGACTGCTCTGAGAAATGCCACTGCTCTGAAAACCAGGTGCTCTGGTTGACATTCTCAGTCGAGTCCATCCTTCTAGACACTCTTTCCAAGGCATCTGACATGTGAATGAAGCCATCTTGGATCTTTCAGACTAACCCATCCACCAGCAGATCTGGCAAATAACCTCATACAACATTATTCAGGGCAAAAGAATTGCCCAGCTGAGCTATGCCTAAATCCCTGGCCCCCAAATCACGAGATATAATAAAATAGTTGGAAGGGGCACCTGGGTGGCCCAGTCGGTTGAGCATCTGACTTTGGCTCAGGTCATGATCTTGCAGTTTGTGAGTTCAAGCCCTGCATTGGGCTTGCAGCTGTCAGCGTATCAGCACGGAGCCTGCTTTGGGTCCTCTGTCCCCCCACCTCTCTGCCCCTGCTCATGCACGCTCTCTCTCTCAAACAATAAATAAAAAGCATTAAAAAAATAATAAAATAGTTGGGATAATTTGTTTTGTAGCAATAGAAACCTGTAACACTTTCCCTCTTTCTCTGGGATCTTATTTTATAATCAATTCCCATCCCTTCTGGATCACCCTTCTCAACACACATTATTTTGCTAACTTTTTCTTCCTTACTGGTTCTTTCTCCTCCACCTACAAGATGCTTAGTCTTTCCCATCTTGATAAAACTTCTTTAAACTTCAGCTCCCATTTTTCAACCTACTGCAAAATCTGGCTTTTGCTTTCACCACACCCCTGATAGTGATCTCACTGAATTCACTAATGTCAACTCCTAATTGACAAAGCCATCATATACTTTTCTGTCCTTAAACTGGACTGTATTTAAACACTCTCATCATGAATTTTTAAGGATGAGGAGAATTGATGTGGCTGGCCTGAGAAATAAGATGGGAATCAGAATCAGTCTGCAGAGTGAAGGACTTTAAGTTTTCAAAGGCATGAGTTTCTTCAGATGGAATATGAGAAGCAACTCAAAATCAGGAAGGATCCTGAAGATGAGGTGGATCCAGTGTGAGTGAGCCAGGTAGAACAGAGTTGGATAGAGGAGAGGAAAATGCCAACCTTGAGAAATTATTTGATCTAGAATTCTGGTCCAGCATTTGAGAAACAGCATGATCAAATTCCTGAGAGTAGAGCAAGAGATTGTTAAAAAAAAAAAAAAAAAAAAGGTAAGCTTAGAACAGTGTGGAGAACAGGCAAGAGAAAGTCTTTAAGCGGATTCTTAGACTTCATTGTGTCTGTGAATCAACTGGAGAAGTGTCATTAAAGATGCTGATTCCCCTGTCTTGCCCAAGAGATTCTGGGATTGAATCAAAAATTTCCCTTTCAAATAAACACCCCACGTTATTCTGATAATACAGGTGGGCTTCAGGCCAGGCTCTGAGTAACACTCCCTAAAGCAAAAGGAAAGTCTTGGCTAGGGTATTCCAGGATGAGGCAATTTTGTTATTTCTTCTTTATCTAATTAGTTAACTCATCAATTTTCTCATTATTGCATAATCAATTCTGGGGTCAGCTGAGACAGCTGAGCTGGTTTCTTTATCTTTTGATGTATTTTCGGGGCCTCTTCCTTTCTACATGGCCTTTCTGTATCACTTCTTTCCATGTGGTCTCTGCAGCAAGGTAGCCAGACTTCTTCCATGGTGGTTCAAGACTCCCAATAGCCAAAATGGATGCTGGGGGGCCTCCTTTAAGTTGAGGCCTGGACCAGACACAGTGTCACTTTTACTACATGGTATTGGTTGAAACAAGTCACATATTTAGTCCAGATGTGAGGGAAAGGGGCTATACATGTGTGTGAGCACTGGAAGATGTGGTGCACTAAGGGCCATGATGTAACAGATTAACATGGAAAAAGGATGAAAAAATAAGATAAAGGTGGGCTGTTTGGAGCAGAGATGTGTAAGGTCAGGATATAATATGCATATCACAAGGCATGCTCACCTTCTAAGGTGAATTACAAAGTGGGCTTTTGAGTATCCCAGCAGCAGACAAGACCAGTTGGGATTTAATGAGTTAATAAAGAATTCTTGGAGCACCTGGGTGGCTCAGTCGGTTAAGCGTCCCATCTCACCTCAGGTCATGATCTCACCGCTCGTGAGTTCGAACCCCACATCGGGCTCTGTGCTCACAGCTGAGAGCCTGGATCCTGATTCCAATTCTGTGTCTCCCTCTTTCTGCCCCTCTCCCCACTCACGCTCTGTCTCTTTCTCCCAAAAATAAATAAAGTTAAAAAAAATGTTTTTAAAGAATTCTAAGCAGCACTGACATACAATAAGTTATTCTTATTAATATAATAAATCACAATTATTATTATTGTTGTTGTGATAATCTAAGTGATAATGGAAATAGAAATAATATACATGGGAATAAGATACCAAAAATGCAGAGGCAGATTTGGCTTTTAATTAGATATGGAAATAAAGAGAGAATTATCATTAATTTTATTAGGTATAGAATGGCATTGGAATTTTGTAGAAATCTGTCCTTATCTTTTTAGACATGTATACTGAAGCATGAGGGATTAGCCATCATAGTATCTACAATTTACTTGAAATGCTTTAGCATAAAATGTAGAACAAATACTGGACTTCAAGCTGTATTACAAAGCTGTAATCATCAAGACAGTATGATACCGGCACAAGAACAGACACTCAGATCAATGGAACAGAATAGAGGACCCAGAAATGGACCCACAAACGTATGGCCAACTAATCTTTGACAGAGCAGGAAAGAATATCCAATGGAATAAAGACAGCCTCTTCAGCAAGTGGTGTTGGGAAAACTGGACAGCGACATGCAGAAAAATGAACCTGGACCACTTTGTTACACCATACACAAAAATAAACTCAAAATGGATGAAAGACCTAAATGTAAGATAGGAAGCCATCAAAATCCTTGAGGAGAAAGCAGGCAAAAACTTCTTTGGCCACAGCAACTTCTTACTCAACATGTCCCCGAGGCAAGGGAAACAAAAGCAAAAAGGAACTATTGGGACCTCATCAAAATAAAAATCTTCTGCACAGTGAAGGAAACAATCAGCAAAACTAAAAGGCAGCCAATGGAATGGAAGACGATATTTGCAAACGACATACCAGATAAAGGGTTAGTATCCAAAATCTGTAAAGAACTTACCAAACTCCACACCCAAAAAACAAAAAATCCAGTGAAGAAATGGGCAAAAGACATGAATAGACACTTCTCCAAAGAAGCCATCCAAATGGCCAACCGACATCAGGAAAATACAAATCAAAACCACAATGAGATACCACCTCATACCTGTCAGAATGACTAACATGAACAACTCAGGCAACAACAGATGTTGGCAAGGATGCAGAGAAAGAGGATCTCTTTTGCATTGTTGGTGGGAATGCAAGCTGGTACAGCCACTCTGGAAAACAGTATGGAGTTTCCTCAAAAAGTTAAAAATAGAGCTACCCTATGACCCAGCAATTGCACTACTAGGTATTTATTCAAGGGATATAGGTGTGCTGTTTTGAAGGAGCACATGCACCCCAATGTTTATAGCAGCACTATCAACAATAGCCAAAGTATGGAAAGAGCCCAAATGTCCACTGATGGATGAATAGATAAAGAAGATGAGGTATATATATATATATGTATATATATATATATATATATATAATGAAGTATTACTCAGCAATCAAAAAGAATGAAATCTTGCTATTTGCAACTACGTGGATGAAACTGGAGGGTATTATTGTAAGTGAAATTAGTCAGAGAAAGACAAGTATCATATGACTTCACTCATATGAGGACTTTAAGAGACAAAACAGATGAACATAAGGGAAGGGAACCAAAAATGATAGAAAAACAGGGAGGGGGACAAAAACATAAGAGACTCTTAAATATGGAGAACAAAAAGAGGGTTGCTGGAGGGGTTGTGGGAGGGGGGATGGGCTAAATGGGTAAGGGGCATTAAGGAATCTACTCCTGAAATCATTGTTGCACTATCTGCTAACTAATTTGGATGTAAACTTTAAAAAATAAATTAAAAAAATAAGTAAAACATTAAAAAATTTTTAAAAAGATAGAACAAATAAATATAGTAAAATACCAATAATTACTAAATTCAAATGATTGATAACTGTTGGTTTATTATACCGTCTTCTCTGCTTTTCTGATGTTTGAAGTGCTTACTCATAAAAAGGGAAACAAACAAATCCAAAATTTATGATTTGTCTTCTACATTCTAGGTTATGTTTTATGGGCTTGTGAACATCATACCAAACTATCCCTGATACACTGCTATCAGGGAATTTATACTAGAGCAGAGGGAGACAGACAATAAGTAAACACAATAAATAAGAACACCATGTATGTAAGAGGTGCTAAGTGCTATGGACTAACAGAGCAGGGTTAGGAAGACTCGAAGTGCAGAGATGGAAAGCATAGTGGTCAAGGTCAGCCTCATCAAAGAGACACTTGAACAAAGACTTGAAGGATATGAGGGTTCTTTTCCATATGTATATCTGCAAAGAGCATTTGAGGCAGAGGAAACGGAAGAGCGGAGGCATGAGTTTATCTGGTGTGTTCACATTCTGTGAAAGGCAAGGAGGCCAATGTGACTGAAGCAGAGCGAACCAGGCTGGGAGCAGTGATGATACTCAGGAAAATAATAAAGGGGCCAGGTCACACAGGGCCTGCTGGGCCCCTGCAAGGAGTTTGGGTTTCACTGTGAATAAAGTGGGGAGTCACCAGGGTTTTTGATGAGAGGAATGACATGATCTGAATGATGTTTTTATTTTATTTTATTTTTTTAAAAAAATTTATGTTTATGGGGCGCCTGGGTGGCGCAGTCGGTTAAGCGTCCGACTTCAGCCAGGTCACGATCTCGCGGTCTGTGAGTTCGAGCCCCGCGTCAGGCTCTGGGCTGATGGCTCAGAGCCTGGAGCCTGTTTCCGATTCTGTGCCTCCCTCTCTCTCTCTGCCCCTCCCCCGTTCGTGCTCTGTCTCTCTCTGTCCCAAAAATAAAAAAAATAAAAAACGTTGAAAAAAAAATTATGTTTATTTATTTATTTATTCATTTATTTTTGAGAGAGAGAGAGAGAGAGAGAGGGAGCGAGCCAGGGAGGGGCAGAGAGAGAGGGAGAGAATCCCAAACAGGTTCTGGGCTATCAGCGCAGAGCCCGACATGGGGCTTGAACTCACAAACTGTGAGATCATGACCTGAGCTGAAGTCAGAGGCTTAACCAGCTGAGCCACCTAGGTGCCCCTCTAAAATACCAAATTCTTAGCATGAGAAAATCATGTTCATGAGTTCAAGAGTAAGGTGCTCAACCAACTGAGCCACCTGGTGCCCCCTGAATGATGTTTTTTCTTTAATATTTTTAGGAGTGCCTGGGTGGCTCAGTCAGTTAAGCGTCCGACTTTGGCTCAGGTCATGATCTCGCGGTCCATGAGTTTGAGCCCCGCGTCCGGCTCTGTGCTGACCGCTCAGAGCCTGGAGCCTGTTTCAGATTCTGTGTCTCCCTCTCTCTCTGACCCTCCCCTGTTCATGCTCTGTCTCTCTCTGTCTCAAAAATAAATAAATATTAAAAAAAAAATTTATATCTTATTTTATATTTGAGAGACAGAGAGTGAGCAGAGCAGGGGCAGAGAGGTGGAGACATAATCTGAAGCAGGCTCTGAGCTGTCAGCACAGAGACTGATGCAGGGCTCAAACCCATAGCAGTGAGATCATGACACGAGCTGAAGTCAGACACCTAACCGGCTGAGCCATTCAGGTGCCCCACCTACATGATGTTTTTAAAGGGTCACTATGGCTGTTGTGTTGGGAAGGGGCAGCAGGGATGCAAGGAGGGAAGCAAGGAGACAAGACACAACTGCCGTTCTCTGAGTGACTGACAGTGGCCTTCTCAGTCAGCATTGTAAAACTGAATATGAAAACTAAAACTGTAAACATTCGAAGAGAAAACATAGGGACGAAACTTCACTGCCTTAGCATAAGCAAAGCTTTCTTATGCAGGACATAAAAGTAATGACAAATAGATGAAAAATCTGACAAATTGTACTTCATCAAAATTTAAAATTTCATCTCATCAAAATATTCAAAAACTGGAAGAAACTATTCACAGTACATATATCTGATGAAGGATTCACAGAGCCTTCAAGTCAACAATAAGTCAAACAAAACTATAATTACAGGCAAAAAAACTTAAACCATTATTTCATGAAGAAGATATTCGAATGGCCAGTAAACTTACGAAAGTGTGCTTGCTCAACATCATTTGTCATCAGAAAAATTAAAATTAAAACCACAATGGGATACCAATATGTACCCACCAGAATGACTCATATTTAAAAGACTGACTCCACCATTTGCTTTTCAAGTTGTCCAGGCTTTCAGTTCAGGAGTTTACAAAGGGGACTGAAGGGAGCTGAGGGTACAAGCTGGTAGAGCAGAAGGAAGGCCTGACCTTGGTCCACTGATAAGTATTGACAAGAATGTGGAGCGATCGGAACCACCACACGATGTTGAGGGGTCAACTGCTTTGGAAAATTGGCAGTTTTTATAAAGTTAGACACACACCTACCTTAGTACCCATCCATTCCACTCCCAGATATATAGCCCAAGAGAAATGTGTATGTCCACAAAAAGGCAAATGTTAATAGTACACTTATTATCGTAGTTTTATTCATTGTAGCCCATGTCAGGAAACAACCTCCTCACCAACAGAATGAGTCAACAACTATGGTGTATTCATAGAGTGGCAATAAAAAAGAACAAACTCCTTATATATGTAATGACATGACTGAATCCAAAAACCATGCAGGTGAAAGAAACACATGACAATGAGAATACATACTGTACTATTCCCTTTGTATGAAATTCAAGAAGAGGCAAAACTAATCTTTGATGAGGGAAAGTAGGAAATTGGTTGCCTTTGGGTTGGGGTGAGTGGAAAGGGGCACAAAAGAACTTTCTGGGATGATATATCTTGATCTGAGTGTTAGTTACACTGGTATATGCACTCGTCGAAATCAGGTTTGTGCATTTTTCTATTTATAAATTATACCTTAATTAAGTACTGTAAGCATAAAAAGAAATGATTCTGTAATTCTCTTTTAAACTTGTTCAGCACTTCAATCAGGTGGATTGCTTGTACCTGTTTGACCTGGCACAGCAGCCTTAGGGAAGTTGGGGGACAGCCTACTCCATTTAGGAAAGAAAACCAAGAGGGTGTAATATCTCTGAACCCAAGTGAAGAGAACATTTCAGGGAGGTAGGAGTGAGCAACTTTGCAACGCTGCAAATATGTGAGGTAGAGAAGGACTAAGGACTATTGGTTTTAACAATGGATAGGGCGGTAACTGGTGACCTGGACAAAAACAGTGTCAGAGGGGTAGTGGAGATCAAAAGCCTAGAGTAGGTTTATAAGAGAATGGGAGGAGAGGAATTCGATAGGGTGAACACAGACAAGTCTTCTCGATTGTCTGACTGTTCAGTGCTGTGTTCTCAGTGCCTAGCATAATTCCTAGCATGTATTTAAGAGATGTTAAAAAATATTTGATCTTGAATGGTTTGCTTACCCTGAGTAACTCTGAATCCACTCTAATTAGTTTAAAATATCACTTTCACATATATAATTTACTTATTGATAGTAATAATTTCCTAATGACACACCTCATAAGTATTTTTAACATTCACTAAAATGTTTGTGTAGTCACGACTTCCATAGGTAGTGACACCATGATCCTAGCTATTAGTGCTGGACCCCAAATATTTGTCTTATTAGAACCTTGCTAAGAAAATTAAGGATTGAGTGAGATAATTAATAGGTTAAGGAAGAGAATTCCGTAGATAAGATTACATGGGTCAGTCTGGTGATCCCCTACAAAAAAAAAAAAAAAAAAAAAAGGCTTTATATTTGTTTCTCCTGCTCTTAAGAATGTTTTTGGTTTTCTGATAAGCAGGAAAGATGTGCCTTCTTGCAGTACAGACACAGAGTAACTCTTCCTTTCACCCTTGACCCAGTGTTCACAGAATGCTCAAGGAAGAAGTCTGCAAAAATTTCAGGAAAAGGTAAAGTCCCATGAATGAAGATTGAGGTAGAGAACAAAACCAGTAAAACATAAGAGACAGTCCTGGTCACAAATGAAGACAATAAGCTCTATCAGGAGAGAGACTGTTTATTTCATTTTCCAATGTATCCTTAGTAACTATCTCAAAGCCTCGTACTCAAAAGAAAACATGGTAAGTACTGAAAAAAAAAAAAAAACCCTATGAAACAAAATGGTTAGAAGTTTGGTCAGATGGAATGATAAGGCTGAGAAATCTTTTTAGAAGGATTTAAGACATAATCAATGGGAAGTTGAGATGAACCTTGGTTTAGGTGACTTATGGGCAGAGGTCAGGGCCCTGGTAAGGTAGAATCTGTCTTTAGGCCTCAGAGCACCAGAGTTAGCTCCCAGTGGGTCTTGCTGCTCAGACTCTAGCCCTTTTATTTAAAGATGCTCAGACCTGCCCCTGTGGGACTAGATGGGATCAAACAGTTTGTATTAGCCCCAATAACTCACGCTTTTAATGGAGGGTCGAATCAAGTGTAGGATGATGATTCCTTTTAGCCTCTTAAGTTTCCTTATTGAAATGGTCCTAAAATATGTGCCAGTGATCAAATTTTGACACTTCATTAGGGTATTCCCAACAAACACTGATAAAAGATGTTCTCAGATGCCAAATTCAGGAACAGGATTTAATTTTTTTTTAATGTTTATTTATTTTTGAGAGAGAGAGGGAGAGACAGAGTGTGAGCAGGGGAGGAGCAGATAGAGAGGGAAACACAGAATCGAAAGCAGGCTCCAGGCTCTGAGCTGTCAGCACAGACCCGATGCAGGGCTCGAAATTGTAAACTGCAAGATCATGACCTGAGTTGAAGCCAGATGCCTAACTGACAAAGCCACCGAGGTCCCCCTGTGAGGCAGTATGCCTCTTCATGCCTACTCCACCCATAGCTCCTGCTTATTGGTGCTAGATCATGTGACCTCTTAACTTTCATCTCTGCCATTATTGATTGGATCTAAGTCATCACCTATACTAAGCTGAGCCCATCAGGAATATGGGCTGAGCCCTCTCCCAGGAATATGGAATTGGTAGTGGGAAAATCTCTAAGTACAAGGGACAAACTGAATGCACTATATTTGGGGATAAGAAGTGTTCTTTTTTTTTTTAAGTTAATTAATTAGTTAATTTTTGAGAGAGAGAGAGAGAGAGAGAGAGAGCAAGCATGAGTTGGGGAGGAGCAGAGAAAGAGGGAGACATAGAATCTGAAGCAGGCTCCAGGCTCTGGCATGTCGGCACAGAGCCTGATGCAGTGCTTGAACCCATAAACTGTGAGATCATGACCTGAGCCAAAGTCGGATCTCAACCAACTGAGCTGCCCAGGTGTCCTGGGAAAAGACATGTTCTAAGCACTTTATAGAAGCTGGTCGATGATTTCCCATCTAAGATGAAATGTTTTTTAACATCATATATTGACATAGATCTAGGATACTTACAGGTTATGCTTCAGTTCTTTAGATAATTGTCACAACTGTGAAATCTAATAAATGCCATTTTTTGTGGTTTAGTTGAGCTATAGAAAGATGAATGAAAATATTATCTTCCTTTGGGATAAAACAGGACATTCCCAAGAGGAGGAGGATTCTTTAAGAAAGGCATTCTCAAGCCTTTTTGACCATCACTCACAGTGAGAAATATATTTTATACTGTAACACATACACACACAATTGAGACAAATGTTTCACAAAATTATATTAATCCTTCACATGTATAATACACTCTGATATTTTCAATTCTATTTTCTGTTTTAAAAATACTGGTAACAACCCATAAATTGTTTTCACATCTCACTAATGAGTTGTGTCCTAGAGTTTAAATGACACTGTTCTAGGTATATGTCTTAGTCCGTATGGGCAGCTATAACAAAATAGCACTAATTGAGTAGTTTATAAACAATAGAAATTTATTTCTCACAATTCTGGAAGCTAAGAAGCCCAAGATCAAGCTGCTGGCAGATTTAGTCTGGTAAGAGCCCACTTTCCATAGATGGCCATCTTTTCACTGTAACTTTACATGGCAGAAGGAGCAAAGGGTCTTTCTTGGAGGAGCACTAATCCCATTCATGAGGGCTAATCACCTCCCAAAGCCCCCACCTTCTAATACCATCACCTTGAGGGTTTGGATTTCGACATATAAATTTGTGGGACATAAACATTCAGTCTATTGTAATGTAATAGTCAGGATAGAATAGTTTAGTAGATCTGTCCCAACAAAACACTAAACAAAATGAAAGAACTTAACCCAGTTTCAATGAAAAAAATGTTGCAGCTCCAAAGAGGAGTAACAAAGCAATAGGTACCTGTAGAAAACATTGCAACAAGGGAAACTAAGAAACCCCCAAATCACAGACAGATAAGATTAGAGGGATCGTGTCTATTTTGAAAGAGATAAATGTCATATTGAAAGCCATCAAAGACTATGATAACAAGGCTGAGACATTCCTGTAAGTGGTGAAGGAACTAAAAATAGTAGTGAAAACTACCCAGTATTTAACAAGACTCATGGAATCCATGATGCCAGTAAAGTTAAAGTATAGTGGAGGTGAAACAAGACCTTGAATACTCCTCCACCCACCCATAGAGCAGGAGACCAGAGGCTCCACTGGACATGTCCTGGGTTAGAAGTGGGGTTTTGGCTTCTGAGAGCCACAGTTTGTGACTATGCGCAAGGGTTTTGAAGGGAGCTGGTTCCACCACCTACTAGCCCTGTGACTTTCATAAAATCTCTAAACATCTGTTTCTTCATGTGAAAAATAAGGATAATATTTACTGCATCATGACTCATTGTGGTTGTCACAATTAAATGAGATAATGCATTAAAAGGTTTAGCAAAGTTCCTAGCATTAAAAACAAACAAACAAACAAACAACTAACAACCTAGCTCTGTTATTTCTGAATCAGTCACAAAACAGACAGAGAGGGATCTGGTGCCCAAACAAAAGTGTGATGGGAAAAGAAGAGCCAAGTTAGGAAAGCAAGAGGATTCAGCACTTAGGGAGTCAATGCCTAAGAGATGGCAGCTTTCATGAGAATCAGTTTGAGGGGGAATTTTCTAGAATAGAGGCTGCTGTTCTGGAAAGACAAAACAAAAAAATGTCTGCAATACCAAAGAAGAAACAAACACAGTAATTAAATCCGTGTTACTATGATTCTAAAGCTTGTGTTCTTAATTACTATGTTATTCCATCTTAAGATTTTAATTGGGACATTACAATCAGTAAAATTGAACATACACAATAAAGTGTGTGAACAGAAATAAAAAAATGTGAAAGAATTCCTTAATTAAATACTGTATGTATTTATGTTTCAAAGAGTCTTCAGTCTCACAAAACTCAGCTTCTAGTAGGGCCTTTATAAAAACAATAAGAAAACTCATGTCCCATTCTTTCACCTGCTCTGTTAGTCTCCCTTCAAAAGAAACTGCATTATATTCACCTCAGAATCCACAGGCATAGTAGAGGCTCAATAAATGTTTATTTAGTAAACCCAAAATGCCTTCCAGAAAACCTTATTTCTGGATATAATATCTCAAAATGCACTTTGCACAGAAAGAGATAACCAAATTATAATATAATCATAGAATCAAGTACTACTTTAGCAATAAAAAGGAAAGACCAGGGGCACCTGGGTGACTCAGTCAGTTAAGCTTCCGACTCCAGCTTAGGTCACGATCTCACAGTTCATGAGTTAGAGCCCTGCGTCCGGCTGTATGCTGACAGCTCAGAGCCTGGAGCTGCTTCGGATTCTGTGTCTCCCTTTCTCTCTGCACCTCCCCTGCTCACACTCTGTCTCTCTCTCTCAAAAATAAATAATAAACATTAAAAAAAATTTTAAAAAAAAAAAAAAAAAAAAAAAAGGAAAGACCACTCAGGCATGTGACATGAATGAGTCTCAAAAACATTACCAAAAAATCATTATGATTCCATTCTGGATAAGGCAAAATTATACTGTCAGAATAAGTGGTAGACAAGGGGTGGAAGAAGATTAATTACAAAGAGGCATGAGGAAACTTTGGGATGATAGAAATAATCTCTATATATTTTTAATTAAGTTTTAAATTTTAATTTCATTATAGTTAACACACAGTGTTATATTAGTTTCAAGTGTATAATGTAGTGATTCATCAATTCTATAAATTATTCAGTGCTCATCATGGGAAGTGTACTCTTTAATCCCCATCATCTATTTTACCCAGTCACCCTCAGCCCCTCCCCTCTGGTAACCATCAATTTGTTTCTATAGTTAAAAGTCTGTTTCTTGTTCTCTCTTTCTCTCTCTCTGGAAGTGTTCTATATCTTGATTGTGGTGGTGGTTACATGACTATATACTTTTGTCAAAATTCATAGAACTGTATATGTAAAATGTATATGTATATGTATATGTGAATTTTACTTTATATAAATTTTGCCTCAATAAACCTGATATAAAAATTTAGAAAGAAAAAACACAATAAAACAAGACACATATATATGCTACCTGCAAGAGACTCACTTGAGATGTAAGGACACACACAGACTGGAAGTGAAGAGGTGGAAAAAGCTACTTCATGTATATGGAAACCAAAAGAAAGCTGGAGCATCTATACTTAGGTCAGCCCAAATAGACTTTATTTATTTTTTATTTTTTTAATGTTTATTTATTTATTTGTGGGGGAGGGCCAGAGAGAGAGGGAGACAGAGGTAGGCTCCGCACTGTCAGCACAGAGCCCGACATGGGGCTCAAACTCACAAACCATGAGATCATGACTTGAGCTGAAACTAAGAATCAGATGCTTAACCAATTGAGCCACCCAGGCTCCCAACAGAATAGACTTTAAAACAAAGACTGTAAAAAGAGGCAAAAAGACATTACAGAGTGATAAAAGTGTCAATCCAACAAAAGGATATAACATTTGTAAATGTGTATGCACCCAGTACAGAAGCCCTAAATATATAAAGGAAATATTAACAGACCTAAATGAAGAAATAGATAGCAATACAATAATAGTAAGGTACTTAATACCCCATCATTATCAATGGATAGATCATCCAGACAGAAAATCAATAATGAAACACTGGCTCTAAATGACACATTAGACCAGATGGACTTAATAGATATATACAGAACATCCCACCCAAAAGCAGCAAAATACACATTCCTCTCAAGTGCACATGGAACATTCTCTAGAACAGATCATATGCTAGGCCACAAAACAAGTTTTAACACATTTTAGAAGATTGGAATAATATCAAGTATCTTTTCTGACCACAGTGGTATGAAACTAGAAGTCAACTACAAAAAGAAAACTGGAAAATTCACAATTATGTGGAGATTAAACAACATGCTACTGAACACCAATGGGTCAATGAAGATATCAAAAGAGAAATTTGAAAAATACTTCAAGACAAATGGAAATGGAAATACAGCACACCAAAATATACGAGATGCAACAAAAGCAGCTCTAAGAGGGAACTTCATAGAAAAATCTAAAAAAAAAACAAACCAAAAAACCAAAAACAACCTGATTTGCTACTCAAGGAAAAAGAACAAATAAATCCCAAAGTTAGTAGGAGGAAAGAAATAACAAAGATAAGAGCAGAAATAAATGAAATAGAGACTAAAAAAACAATGGAACAGATCAATGAAACAAGGAGCTGGCTCTTTGAAAAGACAAATAAAATTAACAAACTTTTAGCTAGAGTCACCAAAAAAAAAAAAAAAAAAAGGACTCAAATGAAATCAATATGAAAGAAAAAGAGAAGATGTTACAACAGGTACAAAGGATCAAAAGGATCATAAGAGGACCAAAATATCAAAGTAATGAACGATTTTACACCAACAAATTAGACAACCTAGAAGAAATAGATAAATTGATAGAAATATACAACCTTCCAATATTGAATCATGAAGCAATAGAAAATCTGAACAGACTGATTATCAATAATGAGATTGAATCAATAATCAAAAACCTCCCAACAAAGAAAAGTTCAGGACCAGAAAGCTTCACTGGTGAATTCTACCAAACAATGAAAAAGAAGAACTAATATTAATTTTTCTCAAAGTTTTCCAAATAATAGAAGAGGAAGAAACACTTCCAAACTCATGTTATGAAGCCAGCATTACCCTGCCACTAAAACCAGATGAGGAGGACACCACAAGACAAGAAAATTACAGGCCATCAGGGGGCACCTGGGTGGCGTAGTCAGTTAAGCGTCTGACTTCAGCTCAGGTCATGATTTCACAGTTCCTGAGTTTGAGCCCTGCATTGAGCTCTGTGCTGACAGCTCAGCCTGTTTCAGATTCTGTGTCTCTCTCTCTCTCTCTGCCCCTTCCCTGTTTGTACTCTCTCTCTCTCTCTCTCTAAAAAATAAATAATAAACATTTGGGGCGCGTGGGTGGTTCAGGCAGTTGAGCGCCCAGCTTCCGCTCAGGTCATGATCTCGCGGTCTGTGAGTTTGAGCCCCGCATCCGGCTCTGTGCTGACAGCTCAGAACCTGGAGCCTGCTTTGGATTCCGTGTCTCCCTCTCTCTGCCCCTCCCCCACTCATGCTCTGTCTCTCTCTCTCTGTCAAAAATAAATAAAACATTAAAAAGAAAAGAAAATTACAGGCCATCAGAAAAAGATAAATACCATTTTACTCCTATGTGGAATTTAAGAAACAAAACAAACAAGCAAAAAAAAAAAAAAAGAGAGAGAGAGATAAACCAAACAACAGACTCTTAATTAGAGAACAAGCTGATGGTTACCTGGAGGGAGTGGGTGGGGAGATGAACTAAATAGATGTTGGGGATTAAGAAGTACACTTGTGTTGATAAGCACCAGGGGATGAATGGAATTGTTAGATCACTATATGTACACCTGAAATTAATATAACACTGTATGTTAGCTAACTGGAATTAAAATAAAAACTTCAAAAAAAAGAAAATTACAGGTCAATATCCCTGATGAACATAGGTGCAAAAATCGTCAACAAAATATTAGTAAGCCAAATTCAAGAATACATTAAAAGGATCATCCATTGCGGTGCCTGGGTGGCTCAGTTGGTTAAGTGTCAGACTTGGGCTCAGATCAAGATCTTGGGGTTGGTGGGTTCAAGCTCCGCATCTGGCTCTCTGCTGTCAGCACGGAGCCTGCTTTGGATCCTTTGTTTCATGTGCCACCCACCCCTGCTCTCTGCCTCTCCCCTGTTTGTACTCTCTTTTAAAAAAATAAACATTTAAAAATTAAAAAATAAAAATAAATATAAAAATTTTAAAGGATCATATATCATAATCATAATCAAGGGGGATTCATTCCAGAGATTCAAGGGTGGCTCAACATCAACAAATCTATCAGTGTGGCACACCACATTAACAAAATGAAGGATTAAAAATCATGTGATCATGGGGTGTCTGGGTGGCTCAGTCTGTTGAGAGTCCGACTTCCGCTCAGGTCACAATCTCACAGTTCATGAGTTCAAGCCCCACATCGGGCTCTGTGCTGACAGCTTGGAGCCTGGAGTCTGTTTCAGATTCTGTGTCTCCCTCTCTCTCTGCCCTTCCCCCACTTGCACTCTGTCTCTCTCTTGCTGTCAAAATGGATAAACATTAAAAAAAAAATCATGTGATCATCTCAATAGTTGAAGAAACAGCATTTGACAAAATTCAACATCCATTTATGGTAAAAAAAAAAAAATTCAACCAAGTAGATCTAGAGGGAATGTACCTCAACATAATAAAGATTATATATGACAAGCCCACAGCTAACATCATATTCAGTGGCAAAAAGTTGAAAGCTTTTTCTCCAAGATCACAAATAAGACAAGGATGCCCACTCTTGCCAGTTTTGGAAGTCCTACCCACAGCAATTAGGCAAGAAAAAGAAATAAAAGTTATTTAAACTGGAAAGGAAGAAGTACAATTGTCATTATCTGAAGATGACATATTATAGATAGAAAACCATGAAGAATTTACCAAAAACCTGTTAGAACTAGTAGATAAATTCAGTAAATTTGCAGGATGAAAAATCAGCATACAGAAACCTGTTGCATTTTCATACATGGATAATGAATTATCAGAAAGAGAAAATAAGAAAAGAGTCTCATTTACAATTGACTCCAACACATTAAAATTCCTAGGAAAAAATTTAACCAAGGAGGTAAAAGACCTGTACACTGAAAACTATAAGACATTAATGATAGAAATTGAAGACACAAATAAATGGAAAGATATTCCATGCTCAAAGATGGGAAGAATTAATACTGTTAAAATGTCCACACTACCTAAATCAATTCACACATTCAACTCAATACCCATCAATTTTCCAATGGTATTTTTCACGTAAATAGAATAATCTTAAAACTTGTATGGAACCACAAAAGACTCCAAATAGCCAAGGCAATCTTGAGAAAGAAGAACAAAGCATCATGCTCCCTGATTTCAAACTGTATTACAAAGCTATAGTAATCAAAACAGTATTGTATTGGCATAAAACCAAACAAGATCAAAAGAACAGAATAGAGAACCCAGAAATAAATCCACACATATATGATCAATTAACTTTTTTAATGTTTATTTATCTTTGAGAGAGAAAGAGGCAGAGCATGAGCAGCGAAGGGGCAGAGAGAGAGAGGGAGACACAGAATCTGAAGCAGGCTCCAGGCTCTGAGCTCCAAGCTGTCAGTCCAGATTCCAACATGGGACTTGAACTCATGAACTGTGATATCGTGACCTGAGCCGAAGTTGGATGTTTAACTGACTAAGCCACCCAGGTGTCCCTGTAAATTAATTTTTTTTAATGTTTATTTATTTTCAAGAGAGAGACAGAGCACAAGCTGGGGAGGGGCAGAGAGAGAGAGGGAGACACAGAATCCGAAACAGGCTCCGGGCTCTGAGCTGTCAAGACAGAGCCTGACGCAGGGCTTGAACCCACAAACCCTGAGATCATGACCTGAGCTGAAGTTGGACACTTAGCCAACTGAGCCACCCAGGCTCGCCTGGTCAATTAATTTGTGTGTGTGTGTGTGTGTGTGTGTGTGTGTGTTTTATTTTTTAATTTAATTTTTTATTTTTTTAAAATTTATACCCAAATTAGTTAACATATAGTGCAACAATGATTTCAGGAGTAGATTCCTTAGTGCCCCTTACCCATTTAACCCATCCCCCCTCTCACAACCCCTCCAGTAACCCTCTGTTTGTTCTCCATATTTATGAATCTCTTATGTTTTGTCCCCCTCCCTGTTTTTATATTATTTTTGCTTCCCTTCACTTCCCTTATGTTCATATGTTTTGTCTCTTAAAGTTCTCATATGATATTTGTCTTTCTCTGAATAACTTCACTTAGCATAATACCCTCCAGTTCCATCCATGTAGTTGAAAATGGCAAGATTTCATTCTTTTTGATTGCCGAGTAATACTCCAATTTATATATATACCACCTCTTCTTCATCCATTCATCCATCGATGGACATTTGGGCTCTTTCCATACTTTGGCTATTGTTGATGGTGCTTCTATAAACATGGGGGTGCATGTGTCCCTTCGAAACAGCACACCTGTATCCCCTGGATAAATACCTAGTAGTGCAATTGTTGGGTCGTAGGGTACCTCTATTTTTAGTTTTTTGAGGAAACTCTATACTGTTTTCCAGAGTGGCTGCACCAGTTTGCATTCCCAACAATTAATTTTTTTTTATTATATGAAATTTATTGTCAAATTAGTTTCCATACAACACCCAGTGCTCATCCCGAAAGATGCCCTCTTCAATGCCCATCACCTACCTTACCCTCCCTCCCACCCCCCATCAACCCTCAGTTTGTTCTCAGTTTTTAAAAGTCTCTTATGCTTTGTCTCTCTCCCACTCTAACCTAGCTCTCTCTTTTTTTTTTTTTTCCCTTCCCCTCCCCCTTGGGTTCCTGTTAAGTTTCTCAGGATCCACATAAGAGTGAAAACATATGGTATCTGTCTTTCTCTGTATGGCTTATTTCACTTAGCATCACACTTTCCAGTTCCGTCCACGTTGCTACAAAGGGCCATATTTCATTCTTTCTCATTGCCACATAGTACTCCATTGTGTATACAAACCACAATTTCTTTACCCATTCATCAGTTGATGGACATTTAGGCTCTTTCCACAATTTGGCTATCGTTGAGAGTGCTGCTATAAAGATTGGGGTACAAGTGCCCCTATGCATCAGTACTCCTGTATCCCTTGGGTAAATTCCTAGCAGTGCTACTGCTGGGTCATAGGGTAGGTCTATTTTTAATTTTCTGAGGAACCTCCACACTGTTTTCCAGAGTGGCTGCACCAGTTTGCTTTCCCACCAACAGTGCAAGAGGGTTCCCGTTTCCTCACATCCTCTCCAGCATCTATAGTCTCCTGATGTGTTCATTTTGGCCACTCTGACTAGCGTGAGGTGATTATCTGAGTGTGGTTTTGATTTGTATTTCCCTGATGAGGAGCAACGTTGAGCATCTTTTCATGTGCCTGTTGGCCATCCGGATGTCTTTTTTTTTTTTTTTTTTTTTTTTTAATTTTTTTTTCAACGTTTATTTATTTTTGGGACAGAGAGAGACAGAGCATGAATGGGCGAGGGGCAGAGAGAGAGGGAGACACAGAATCCGAAACAGGCTCCAGGCTCTGAGCCATCAGCCCAGAGCCTGACGCGGGGCTCGAACTCACAGACCGCGAGATCGTGACCTGGCTGAAGTCGGACGCTTAACCGACTGCGCCACCCAGGCGCCCCTCTCTTTTCTGATTCTTACCTTCGGTCACTCTTCAAACATTATTTCAGAGCCTACAATGTGCCAGGCACTGTGCTAGGATATAAGTATGAACGTGACATTGTCCCTGACTCTCCACATTATGTCACATCTCCTTTCTCCTTAAATCTCTAATACTTCATTTTCTCTTATTGTCAACTGGTGATCTCACTTTACACTTCGTTGAAGGAAGAGAAGCCAACAGGCACTAATTACATCGCCTCACCATCCAATCTATCAACCCACCTAACTCTGAACACATGTAGTCTCTCTTTTCACAAGGAAAACGCATACCCTCTCCTCTCCAGGGCTCTGGATTGCATGCCTGCCACGTTTTACTCGGGCCATTATCTGCTCTTTTCTGCAAAATGCCTTTGTGTTTTCAATAAGTAAACTCTAAGGTCCACACCCTCGACGGCTTCTGCCCTGACTCTGCATCCTTTCACAGTGAAACTCATCAACAATTGCCTGTGTTTGCTCTTCACTTTCTCACTTCTCCATCTCCTCCAACCCACTTCAATTATATGTTCATTGAATTTGCTGAAATAACCTTCATCAAATCTGTCACCAGTGACTTCACCTTGTCGAATACAATGCCAGTGTTCAGCGCTCTCTAATTTGACCACACTTCAGGATTTGGCAGAGATGACCATTTCCTCTTACTTAGAACACATTCCAGGGGCGCCTGGGTGGCGCAGTCGGTTAAGCGTCCGACTTCAGCCAGGTCACGATCTCGCGGACCGTGAGTTCCAGCCCCGCGTCGGGCTCTGGGCTGATGGCTCAGAGCCTGGAGCCCGTTTCCGATTCTGTGTCTCCCTCTCTCTCTGCCCCTCCCCCGTTCATGCTCTGTCTCTCTCTGTCCCAAAAATAAATAAACGTTGAAAAAAAATAAAAAAAAAAAAAAGAACACATTCCATTGTTGGCTTCTATTACCATATACTGTCAATTTTCCCTCCTACATCACTGGAATTTCTTCTGGGTCACCTCTTCCTTTACTCTGCCTGTATATATTAAGTGCCCTAGGTGTCTATTTTAGGACCTCTTTTCTTCTGCAGTTAATGTCACGTCATAGGTGATTATATCCAGTCTCATTGCTTTAAATACAATCTATATGTTGAAGAGTTATAAAATTATGTGTCCAACTCTGATATCTCCCCTGATCTACACACTTAAATATTTATCTGCCTTCTTACATCTCTACTTGCATCCCTTAGTGCATCTTAAATATAACAAGACAAAATCAGAATGTTTTCCTGAAAATGCTTTCCTTTTCCAGGAAAGACTTGAGTAAAAGGATCCCCACTCACCCAGCGATTCCTCTTGCCACCACATCCAATTCATCAATGAGTCTTCTCAGCCCTACTGCAAACTGGAACCTAATCAAACCTCTGCTCACCACCATAAGTACTATGACCTTCGTCCAAACCACCCTCACCTCTTGCCCGGATGGCAGCAATGGCAATATGAACATTATCTATGTTTATCTTCTTGCCTACCACTCAAGAAGCCAGAGAAACTTTTCAAAAGAAAATCACATGACTGCCCTACTTAAAACCCTCTGATAGCTTCCTCTTGCCATTAGAGTAAAACTGCAGCTCCTGTCCAAGTCCCCCGAGACCCGCATAGCTTTCTGACCTCATCAGCTACCACTCTCCTCCTGTTCATTGAGCACAGGGCCGGCCTTACAGCCCTCATTTAATGCCAAATGCATTTCTGCCTTAGGATTTGCTCTTACTGTTCCCTATTCTAGAAATACTCTTCCCACAGATCTCTTCCCTGGGTAGACTCCTTCCCTTCATTCACTTCCTGGAGCTGCCAGTGCAAATGCTGGCTCCTCAGATCCCCTCACCATTTTGTCCAAAGTGTCCTCCCACCCACCGCCCACCTCCAAAGTCATTCTATTCCCCATTACTCTGTTTTATTTTTTCATAAGACTTACTACTACCTGAAAGTATTTACTTGTTGACATTATTTTGTCTTCCTCCTCACTAGAATATTAAGGCAAAGGGCACGGCTCTCATGGCTCAACCCTATGTCCCCAGTGTCCGGCAGACAGATGTTCAGTAAACATTTATTAAATAAATAAATAATTGAATGAATGAATGAGTGGGAAGACATGAAAGACAGCATAATGATAACCCTCAGAGATACAAACTGTGACAGAGATAACCAACCAAGGAAATGGTCCTTGAAGAGAAGCAGTATCATAAGATAATCCAATTGCTCGATAATTCTTTTTGCTTTGAAAATGTAAGATTACATTTTTATCATTCAGATCTTAAATATTTAAAGATAGTTAAACTAAACACCTTTCATATAGGAAATCTCACTTTGCACCCCTTTCCACTTTGCAGGTCCAGATGGGTCTTCCTAATTAAGGCCCATATCTCATTTCTCACTACCTTTTCAGGCTTCTATAACATGTTCTTCACAAAAACAAGAGCAAATTAATAGACTAGAACAGCTATCTGTATTTTTGAGATGCTATAGTTACTTGAAATCTTAGACTTTGCTAAGAGCAGGACAATTGCTTTTGAGATTTCTGTGAAATACTATGATAGTCAAAATTAATAGGTGTATTTGAAATAAATTATCAAAGAGTGTCATACATTTTGATCTTTAGGTCTTTATTTTTTTGTATTTTTTTTTTTATTTTTTTTCAACGTTTATTTATTTTTGGGACAGAGAGAGACAGAGCATGAACGGGGGAGGGGCAGAGAGAGAGGGAGACACAGAATCGGAAACGGGCTCCAGGCTCTGAGCCATCAGCCCAGAGCCCGACGCGGGGCTGGAACTCACGGTCCGCGAGATCGTGACCTGGCTGAAGTCGGACGCTTAACCGACTGCGCCACCCAGGCGCCCCTGGAATGTGTTCTAAGTAAGAGGAAATGGTCATCTCTGCCAAATCCTGAAGTGTGGTCAAATTAGAGAGCGCTGAACACTGGCATTGTATTCGACAAGGTGAAGTCACTGGTGACAGATTTGATGAAGGTTATTTCAGCAAATTCAATGAACATATAATTGAAGTGGGTTGGAGGAGATGGAGAAGTGAGAAAGTGAAGAGCAAACACAGGCAATTGTTGATGAGTTTCACTGTGAAAGGATGCAGAGTCAGGGCAGAAGCCGTCGAGGGTGTGGACCTTAGAGTTTACTTATTGAAAACACAAAGGCATTTTGCAGAAAAGAGCAGATAATGGCCCGAGTAAAACGTGGCAGGCATGCAATCCAGAGCCCTGGAGAGGAGAGGGTATGCGTTTTCCTTGTGAAAAGAGAGACTACATGTGTTCAGAGTTAGGTGGGTTGATAGATTGGATGGTGAGGCGATGTAATTAGTGCCTGTTGGCTTCTCTTCCTTCAACGAAGTGTAAAGTGAGATCACCAGTTGACAATAAGAGAAAATGAAGTATTAGAGATTTAAGGAGAAAGGAGATGTGACATAATGTGGAGAGTCAGGGACAATGTCACGTTCATACTTATATCCTAGCACAGTGCCTGGCACATTGTAGGCTCTGAAATAATGTTTGAAGAGTGACCGAAGGTAAGAATCAGAAAAGAGAGGGGCGCCTGGGTGGCGCAGTCGGTTAAGCGTCCGACTTCAGCCAGGTCACGATCTCGCGGTGTGTGAGTTCGAGCCCCGCGTCAGGCTCTGGGCTGATGGCTCAGAGCCTGGAGCCTGTTTCGGATTCTGTGTCTCCCTCTCTCTCTGCCCCTCCCCCGTTCATGCTCTGTCTCTCTCTGTCCCAAAAATAAATAAACGTTGAAAAAAAATTAAAAAAAAAAAAGAATCAGAAAAGAGGAAAAGACCTCTCTGACCTCAGCCGTAGCAATTTCTTACTTGACACATCCCCAAAGGCAAGGGAATTAAAAGCAAAAATGAACTATTGGGACCTCATGAAGATAAAAAGCTTCTGCACAGCAAAGGAAACAATCAACAAAACTAAAAGGCAACCAATGGAATGGGAAAAGATATTTGCAAATGACTTATCGGACAAAGGGCTGGTATCCAAAATCTATAAAGAGCTCACCAAACTCCACACCCGAAAACCAAATAATCCAGTGAAGAAATGGGCAGAAAACATGAATAGACACTTCTCTAAAGAAGACATCCGGATGGCCAACAGGCACATGAAAAGATGCTCAACGTTGCTCCTCATCAGGGAAATACAAATCAAAACCACACTCAGATAATCACCTCACGCTAGTCAGAGTGGCCAAATGAACACATCAGGAGACTATAGATGCTGGAGAGGATGTGAGGAAACGGGAACCCTCTTGCACTGTTGGTGGGAAAGCAAACTGGTGCAGCCACTCTGGAAAACAGTGTGGAGGTTCCTCAGAAAATTAAAAATAGACCTACCCTATGACCCAGCAGTAGCACTGCTAGGAATTTACCCAAGGGATACAGGAGTACTGATGCATAGGGGCACTTGTACCCCAATCTTTATAGCAGCACTCTCAACGATAGCCAAATTGTGGAAAGAGCCTAAATGTCCATCAACTGATGAATGGGTAAAGAAATTGTGGTTTGTATACACAATGGAGTACTATGTGGCAATGAGAAAGAATGAAATATGGCCCTTTTTTTTTTTTTATATATGAAATTTATTGACAAATTGGTTTCCATTCAACACCCAGTGCTCATCCCAAAAGGTGCCCTACTCAATACCCATCACCCACCCTCCCCTCCCTCCCACCCCCCATCAACCCTCAGTTTGTTCTCAGTTTTTAACAGTCTCTTATGCTTTGGCTCTCTCCCACTCTAACGTCCTTTTTTTTTTTTTTTTCCTTCCCCTCCCCCATGAAAGGCCATGAAATATGGCCCTTTGTAGCAACGTGGACGGAACTGGAAAGTGTGATGCTAAGTGAAATAAGCCATACAGAGAAAGACAGATACCATATGTTTTCACTCTTATGTGGATCCTGAGAAACTTAACAGGAACCCAAGGGGGAGGGGAAGGGAAAAAAAAAAAAAAAGAGAGAGCTAGGTTAGAGTGGGAGAGAGCCAAAGCATAAGAGACTTTTAAAAACTGAGAACAAACTGAGGGTTGATGGGGGTGGGAGGGAGGGTAGGATAGGTGATGGGCATTGAAGAGGGCATCTTTCGGGATGAGCACTGGGTGTTGTATGGAAACCAATTTGACAATAAATTTCATATATTTAAAAAAAAGACTTTGAAAAGAAAGAACTGTGATATGCATTAAAAACTTATATCTTTTTTTTTTAAGTTTATTGAGAGAGAGAGAGAGAATGAGAGGCAGAGAGAGAAAACGAGAGACACAGAGAGAGAGAGAGAACAAGTGGGGGAAGGGTGGGGAGTGGGGGGGTGGGCAGAAGATTCAAAGCAGGGTCCATGCTGACAGCAGAGAGTCCAATGTAGGCCTCAAACTCAAAAATCATGAGATCATGACCCAAGCTGAAGTCAGATGCTTAACTGACTGAGCCATTCAGGCACCCCTAAAAACATACAACTTAATAACAACAGTGATATATTTGTAGAGTTCTTTGATTTACAAATGGTATAGAGTCAGGCACCTGGGGGGCTCAGTCTGTTGAGCAACCACATCTTGATTTTGGCTCAGGTCATGATCCCAGGGTTGTGAGATAGAGCCCCTTATAGGGCTCCATAGTGAGCTTGAGATTCTCTCTCTCTCTCTCTCTCTCTCTCTCTCTCTCTCCTTCTGCTCCTCCCCCAAGTGCACTCTGTAAAAGTAAAAATAATAATTTTAAAAATGGTGTATCATCTACTTGAATTTATTCAATAAATTCTAGAATACTAGAGGAAGGAGGCACCCTTGAGAGAGATAATTAAGACAAGGTTACTGGGGCACCTGGGTGGCTCAGTCAAGCAGCTGACTTCAGCTCAGGTCAAGATCTCACGGTTCATGGGCTCGAGCCCCATATCGGGCTGGATGGCTTTTGGCTCAGTTCGTGATCTCATGGTTTGTAGGTTTGAGCCCTGTGTGGGGCTCTGCTCTGGTAGTGCAGAACCTGGTTGGGATTCTCTCTCTCCCTCTCTCTCTGCCGCTCCCTCCTCTCCAAAATAAATAAATACACAAACATTAGGGGGGTGCCTGGGTGGTTTGGTCGGGTAAGCATCTGACTTAGGCTCAGATCATGATCTCATGGCTCATGAGTTCGAGCCCTGCCTTCAACTCTGTGCTGACAGCTCAGAGCCTGGAACCCACTTCAGATTCTGTGCCCTCCTCTCTCTATGCCCCTCCCCCACTTGCACTCTGTCTGTCTCTCAAAAATAAATAAATGTTAAAAATAATAAATAAATAAACATTAAAAAACAAGTAAATGACTATAAACATGAGGAGCTTCTAGTCTCAAGGGGATTTGCTGGCTGAAATAGAAGAGTTGCCAAAAGAATTTAAATACTACACAGACGAAAAACTGTAGTGGATTGATTATAAAGACAAACAGATGCTTTTAGGGACATTTTGAGAAAGTCACAATATATGATTATATATTCCCACAAAATTTTCTTTGTAATGTTATTTCAAGAATAAAAATTATATAAAAAATTTTTCAGTTTATTTGTATTTATTTTTTGAGAGACAGATAGCAAGCGAGGGAGGGCAGAGAGACAGGGAGACAGAATCCCAAGCAGGTTTTGTGCTGCCAGCACAGAGCCAGATATGGGGCTCGAACTCACAAACTATAAGATCATGACCTGAGCCGAAGTCAAGAGTCAGAAGCTTAACCAACTGAGCCATCCAAGTGCCCCAGAATAAAAAATGATATAAATAGATTTTTGTTCTCACCAGTACAGCCACTCTTATATTTGCTTGAGTTTACAGACTCTTTTATCTTTTCTCTATAATAATAACAACAGATTTTGTCTTGTTCAGCTAACACTATGCATTGTTGTGAACTACATTCCTAGATGCTCCAGAACCACCCGTTTTGCTGACTCTCCTCCTCTAGAAAGACTCAGAGAGATGTCTTTTCTGTCTGGCTGATGAAGCACCACATTCACCTGCACCTGTTGTGGAAGACCAGCCCCAGGGAGGGATGGACCAAAGCACACAGATCCTGGCTGCACTTGACCTCTATGCTAGGCTTTTCTTACTTAGAGTTTTGTATACAGCATGGCCTCCCCATTTCTTGTAACATCGCTTTCAGGAGTCAAATATTTGGATGAAAAAAAAGGAATAGATGAAAAAATGCTTGGGAATATATGAGGGAAGGAGATGGAAGACAACAAAACAGAAACAGAAAGGAGAGGGGAGAAGAGAAATCTGATTACTTTAAAGTCAGTTAATATAATTACAGCCATAAAGTTGAGCAATACAAGAATATGACAAACTTCAGAACTGATTTTAAAACATGGCAGGGGGGCAAGGAAAGAAAAGTTGAGAAAGAAGATCACAGGAACTGTTTTTCTGATGGGAAGAAAATATGTGTGGCCCGAGTTATCTGTGGTTTCATGTGTATATATCACAACAAATCACAAGGGAGAGAGAATATAAACTATTTACTAAGGCTTTTACTAAGAACACCTGGCCTTTCTGATTTAGAAATAGTTCATAGAAAGAAAGAAAGAAAGAAAGAAAGAAAGAAAGAAAGAAAGAAAGAAAGAAAGAAAGAAAGAAAGAAAAAAAATTCAGGAGAAGGGGAAAGATGGGGAAATGGTTACTACTCATCGTTGTGTAAGTGGTTGGCGCCCTCTAGTGGCGACATGGATTCCTTGCATGTGGATCCTAAATTGCACTTCTGAAAAAAGACCTTTGGGGAAAAAAAAATAACTGAAATTTTTTAGAGACGGGGAAAAAAAAACTACTCAAGTTTTAGTGTCCTGATATAGAGAGCTTTCTTGCCCCTTGTGTTCTCTGGCAGCAAAGCTAAATTTTTTAGCTTGGGGAAAATACAATATTTGTTTGTAACATAATTATTTAAAAATAAGCTGTCTTTGGGGGCATCTGGCTGGCTCAGTCAATAGAGCATGCGACTTTTCATCTTGGTGCTGTGAGTTCGAGCCACACGCTGGGTGTAGAGATGACTTGAAAATAAAATTAAAAAAAATAATAAGCTGTCTTTGACAAAATGGCAGTGAAAGAGACAATAACAATTATTCCATCAAGGAAAGCTTTCTCCTACCCATTTGCCAATATCTTCATCCAACTCTAGAGAATTTGCACAAGGGGATTTAACTCTGCAAATGTCTCAATATGATGCTATTAATTACTATTTACATATCACTGAGTTTACCTGTAAAAACATTACTCAACTAGCATTCTTTTCCTTATAGTTTTTATATGTAAACTCTATCCTTTTATTTATGCTAAGGTAGTTCTTTGCAGAGCTTGATATAAATTTTTTGTGTGAATTTGCAGCTTAATCCAGTGTTAAAAATGATATAAAAACCTTCATTTTTATTCTTTGTCATATTTTCAGTGAACAGCAAAGTGTGGTATGTTTGATACAGCTGTAACAATCATGAGCTAACTGTGTCATAAGTTGGTTGCAAATCTAATTTCTGGCATCATTTGACAGGCAAAAGCAAGCTGTGGTATTGACAAAATTCTTTCATACATAGATTATGCTCTTGGCACTGAAGAAGATGGACCAGATCAGGGAGAGTAAAAAGGAGACCAGTTCTTCTTTTTTTTTTCCCTGAAGTTTTTATTTAAATTCCAGTTAGTTAACATACAGTATAAATTTAGTTTCAGGTGTACAATTTAGTGATTCATCATTTACATACAACACCCAGTGCTCATCACAAGTGCCCTTCTTAATCCTCATCACCTATTTAACCCATTCCCCTATCTACCTCCCCTCTGGTAACCGTAAGTTTCTTCTCTATAGTTAAGAGTCTGTTTCTTGGTTTGCATATCTCCCCCCTCTCCATTTTCATATTTGTATTTCCATATTTTATCAGATGTATCATTTTCAAGTATATTCTCCTATTCCATAGGTTGCTTTTTAGTTTTGTTGATTGTTTCCTTTGCTGTGCAGAAGTTTTTATTTTGAAGAAGTTCCAATAGTTTATTTTTGCTTTTGTTTCCCTTACCTCAGAAGACATATCTAGTAAGAAGTTGCTGCAGCCACAGCCGATGTCAAAGAGGTTACTGCCTGTGTTGTCCTCTAGGATTTTGATGGTTTCCTGTCTCACATTTAGGTCTTTCATCCATTTTGAATTTATTTTTGTGTATGGTGTAAAAAGGTAGTCCAGGTTCATTTTTTTTTCATGTTGCTGTCCAGTTTTCCTAACACCATTTGTTGAAGAAACTCTTTTATGCATTGGATAGTCTTTCTTGTTTTGTTGAGGATTAATTGACCATATAGTTGTGGATTCATTTCTGGGCTTTCTATTCTGTTCTCTTGATCTATGTGTCTATTTTTGTGCCAATACCATACTGTCTCGATGACTACAGCTTTGTAATATAACCTGAAGCCCAGAACTCTGATGCCTCCAGCTTTGCTTTGCTTTTTCAATGTTGCTTTGGCTATTCAGGGTCTTTTGTGGTTCCACACAAATTTCAGGGTTATTTGTTTGAGTTCTGTGAAAAATGCTCTTGGTATTTTGATAGGTATTGCATTAAATGTGTAGATTACTTTGGGTAATATAGACATTTTAACAATATTTATTCTTTCAGTCCATGAGCATGGGATATTTTTCCATTTCTTTGTGTCTTCTTTCATAAGTGTTCAATAGTTTTCAGAGTACAGATCTTTTACCTCTTTGGGTAGGTTTATTCCTAGGATCTTATGAGTTTTGGTGTGATTGTAATTGGGGTTGATTCCTTGATTCCTCTTTCTGCTGCTTCATTATTGGTATATAGAAATGCAACAGATTTCTGTATGTTGATTTTGTATCCTGCAACTTTGCTGAATTATGTATTAGTTCTAGCAATTTTTTGGTGGAGTTTTTCAGATTTTCTATATAGAGTATCATGTCATCTGCAAATAGTGAAAATTTGACTTTGTTCTTGCCAATTTGGATGCCTTTTATTTCTGTGTGTTGTCCAATTGCTGAGGCTAGGACTTCCAGTACTATGTTATGTAAATAACGGTGGTGACAGTGGACATCCCTGTCTTGTAACTGACCACAGAGGAAAAGGTCTCAGTTTTTGGCCAGTGAGGATATTAGGTGTGGGTCTTTCATGTATGGACTTTATGTATGGCCTGTATGATGTTCCCTCTAAATCTACTTTGATGAGGGTTTTTATCAAGAATGGATGCTGTACTTTGTCAAATGCTTTTAAAAAAATTTTTTTTTATTATTTTGAAAGAGACAGAGACAGCACAAGTGGGGGAGGGCAGAGAGAGAGGGAGACACAGATCCCAAGCAGGCTCTATCCCACAAGCTGTGAGATAGTGACCTGAGCCAAAACCAAGAGTTGGACGCTTAACCAACTGAGCCACTCAGGCACCTCTGTCAAGTGCTTTTCTGCATCTATTGAGAGGATAATATAGTTCTTAATACTTGTTTTTTAATTAATGTGGTATATCATGTTGATTAATTTGTGAATATTGAACTACCCTTGCAGCACACGAATAAATCCCACTTGATTATGGTTAATGATTCTTTTAATGTTCTGTTGGATTCAATTTGCTAGTATTTTATTGAGAATTTTGCATTCATGTACATCAGGGATGTTGGCCAAATTCCAATGAATTTGGAAGTTTTCCTTCTATTTTTTGGAATAGTTTGAGAAGAATACGTATTAACTCTTTAAATATTTGGTAGAATTCACCTGTGAAGCCATCTGGCCCTGGACTTTTGCTTGTTGGGAGATTACTGATTCAATTTCTTTGCTGGTTATCAGTCTGTTCAATTCTCTATTTCTTCCTGTTTCAGTTTTGGTAGTTCATGTTTCTAGGAATTTAACCATTTCTTACAGGTTGTCCAAATTGTTGAAATACAGTTTTTTCATAATATTAATTTATAATTGTTTGTATTTCTGTGGTGTTAGTTGTTATTTCTCCTCTCTCATTTGTGATTTTATTTATTGGGTCCTTCTCTTTTCTTTTGATAAGTCTGTTAGGGGTTCATCAATTTTATTATTTTCAAAGAACCAGTTCCTGATTTCATTGATCTGTTCTATTGTTTTTTTAGTTTCAATATCAAAATTATTTCTGCTCTAATCTTTATTATTTCCCTTCTTCTGCTGGCTTTAGGCTTGTTTGTTGTTTCTTTTTCTAGCTCCTTTAGGTGTAAGGTTAGGTTGTTTGAGATTTTTCTTGCTTCTTGAGGTATACCTGTATTGCTATATACTTCCCTCTTAGGACCACTTTTGCTGCATCCCAAAGGTTTTGGACAATTGTGGTTTCATTTCCATTTGTTTCCATGTATTTGAAATTTTTCTTCTTTGAGTTCTTGGTTGACCCGTTAATTGTTTAGTAGCATGTTCTTTAACTCTATGTATTTGTGTGGTCTTTCCAAATTTTTTTCGTGTAATTGACTTTCAGTTTCATAGCATTGCCGGTCATAAACATGCATGATATGATCTCAGTCTTTTGTACTTGTTGAGGCCTTAGTTGTGACCTAGTATGTGATCTATTCTGGAGAATGTCTCATGTGCACTCAAAAAGAATGTGTATTCTGATGCATAGGAGGAAATGTTATGAATATATCTGTTAGGTCCATCTGGTCCAGTGTAACATTCAAAGCCACTGTTTCCTTGTTGATTTTCTGTTTTGATGATCTGTCTATTGATATAAATGGGGTGTTAAGTCTCCTTCTATTATTGTATTATTATCAATGAGTTCCTTTCGTTTTTTATTAATTGTTTTTATATATTTGGGGTCTTCCAAGTTGGAAGCATAAATATTTATAATTGTTATATCTTCTTGGATAGTCCCCTTTATTGTGATATAGCGTCCTTCTTCATCTCTTGTTACAGTCTTAGGTTTAAAATCTAGTTTGTCTGATAGAAGCATTGCTACTCTGGCTTTCTTTTGTTGTCCATTTGCATGATAAATTTTTCTCCATCCCCTCACTTTCAATCTGTAGGTGTCTTTAGGTCTAAAATGAGTCATTGTAGGCAGCATATAGATGGGTCTTGTTTTTTGTCCATTATGACACCTTATGTCTAATTGGAGGATTTAGTCCACTTACATTCAGAGTAATTATTGATAGGTATGTATTTTATTGCCATTTTATTTCTTGTTTGTTGTTTCTAGAGATTTCCCTCTGTTCCTTTCTTGTCTTTGTCACTTTTGGTCTTTCCTTTCCCCTTTAATATTGTTGCAGGTCTGGTTTAGAGGTCATGGACCCTCTTTTAGTTTTTGTTTGTCTGGGAACTCTTTATCTCTCCTTCTATCTGATTGATAGCCTTGCTGGTTACAGTATTCTGGTGCATATTTTCCATTCAACACATTGAATATATTATGCCGCTACCTCTGGCTTGCCAAGTTCTGTTGAGAGAGTTGCAGCTTAGCCTTATGGGTCTTCCCTTGTAAGTTGAGGACCTCTTTGTCTTACTGATTTTAGGATTTTTCTTTATCACTATATTTTTGCAAATTTAAATATAATATGTCTTGCTGTTGGCCTGCATTGGTTGATTTTGATGGGAGTCCTCTGGGCTGAAAGGAGGTCAATTCTGAGGCTGTTTGGGAAGTCCAAGTGAAGATGATGCAAGCCTTTTAAACTAGGGCAAAGCAGAGATGATGGAAAAGATGGGCTAGATTGAAGATTTTTTTGAAAGAGAACATGAGAGGGGTAAAGACAGAGGAATTAAGAATAATTGAGATTTCCAGCTTGGGAAAAAGGATGGATGGCAATACCATCCACTAAGAACAGGAATCTAGAAAGAGGACCAGTGTTTTGGGTATGTAGGTAGGTAATAAGCAATAATAAAAAAAAATGTTTTGTATATCCAGGTAGACGGTCCAGAATACAGATAAAAAATACAACTCTGGAATTCAAAATTAAGGTTGGCATTTAAGAATAGATTGAGAGTTAATGTCTATAAATGAAAAATAAGAATAGTTGAGGACATCAGGTAAGCGCACCAGAGAGAAAAGAAGTTCAAGAGAAATCACAACAGCTAAGGCAGTGAGAGAACCCAGGATAAGATTATCAGAGAGTTAGGAGGACCTCAGACAGTGGTATTTGAGAAGATCAGAGAGGAGAGACCATGAATCCATGGTACTGGACAGTGTTAAATGGGACAGAGAAGTCAAGTAGACTGTATTTTAAAAACCAGCCATTGGGCAATGAATTCAACCATTCAAAAACAGGCAAACAAGCATACTGATCAGTGTCATACAAAATAAGCCAAAATGAATCTGAAGAGCTTGTCAAAATTCTTTTATTGAACTAGAATTTAGATATATCAGATATTGTTTTCATGGGCTCATGACAGTAACATATACTTCTCTAGTTACAGAATTTGATCTGTATTCTCGTTGAACAGCTTTTATTTCAACAGGAGGAAATGACTTATTGAGCTCTCTATTCAAGGGAAAATGATGTAAACTAAAAGCTTTCTGTCTTCCTAACTACACAGAGTGACTGTTGTAAAATGCTGAGGCTATTAACTTCACAAATGAATCACAATATATGAAGATGTCCAAACTTAATAGGGTAAGTGGATTGTGGCTAGACTATACAAATATTATTTAGAAATACTTTTAAATCACTAAACATTTAGCTGATTTTGGTTATTAGGCTAAAGTGTAGATGTCTGGGGCCCCTTAATGCAGTCAGTGCAAATGCGGACTGACTTTGGCCATTTTAAAGTTGTTTCCTCAATAAAGACTGTCAAGCCTGTGCAGGTGGTTGGGGATAGGCCTCACCCGCCCAAGACCAGCTGATTTCATTTGTACCACGCATGTGCTACACAGGTCAGGTTAGCTTAGAGCCTGTGATAGGAAAAGTGTCAGGAGAAGCCTGGTCACAGGAGTGAGCTGCTGGGAGTACCTGGCATTTGCCTAATTCCAAGCCCGAATCTATATAATGCACATATTCCCCCTAAAGGCAGAGCTAGAGGAAACTGCCCGTGTGGGGCCAGGCCTAATAGCCTGGGTATGCTGCAGTTAGAAACACCTGAGTTCCTTGATTACTAGGCTCCACAGGCTAGCAGGCTTCCACCTGCCCAAGATGGGCTGGAGGGTACATACTGCACATGCGCGAGACGTGCAGCTCAGGGTAGCCAAGAACCTGGAACTGGGCGAGTGTGTGGAGAGGTCAGATTATGACAGTGAGCTGTTGTGGGTGTATGTAATGCATCTACCCAGCCTACACGAATGCAGATATTCCTCTTGAAGTCAAAGCTAGAGGAGACAGGACTGCTTTGTCAGGACGGAGTATCCTTCACTAAGAGACACCTGGGAGCCTTGATTACTGGTAAGCTGGGGACCCCAGGAGGCAGCCAAATAGAGACTGACACCACTGAAAGCTGCCCCCTCAGAAAGACTTTTTTGGGGGGTGTGCTCCCTCCAACCCTGGAGGCTATGCATGTGGTTGGAACCAAACTGAACTCCACCAGCCTGGAGGGCCTGGACTGCCCCTGGAGGGCTGGCTTGTGTACAGGCCAGTAGCCAGGAGCCAGGAACAGGGCAAGTGTCTGGGGAGGCCAAGTCATGGAAGTGGTTCAGAGCATAAGGCTTCTGCCTAATTCTGAGCCCTAACCTACACCAATTTGCATGTTCCCCCTGAAGGCAGAGCTGGGGAAAGAGGGCACTTCCTTGCCAGAGTTGGGCCCCAGGCAACCTGCTGGAATATCTTCCAATCAGATGCCTGGAGCCTTGATTGCTAGGGAACCCTCTTCAGGCAGCCAGTCCAAATGAGGACTGTCACCAGTTTAAAGCTGCCACCTCAGAATTTTCAGGGGTAGCATTGCTCTAAGAGTGTATCTATGGAAGTAGCTGGGGGCAGGCCAGTTCGCAGGCTTAGAAGGCCCCGGCTGCCCTAAGTGGGCTGGTGGGTTGCATACTGCATATGTGCAAGGTATGTATATAGCCAGGGCTCTGGAACAGGGCAAATGTTTGGAGAGGACTGGTCATGGGATCAGGCTGGAGGGGGTGCAAGGTATCTGCATAATTCCAAACCCTAAACTACATCAGTGTGCATATTCTCCTTGAAGGTAAGGCTTTAGGAATCTGGACCTTATTGTGGGGACAGGGCCTGGCCATCTGCTGGGTTATATTTTACTGAAAGAAACTTGGGAGCCTTGATTACTGGGAATCCCAGGACCCCATTAGGCAGACAGCCAAATGGGGACTGACTTATTGCAGTTTAAAGGTGCCTCCTTAGAAGGATTTTCAGAGGAGGGCTCTGTCCACCAAAGAGTTTGCAGGTGGTTTGGGACTGACCCCAGCTCAGCGGGCCTGGAGAGCCTTAGCTGTCCTCACTAGGCTGATGGAATTTGTTCTGCGCATTTGCAAGCAGAGTATGTCAGGGTAGCCAGGGCCCTGGAGTAGGAGCCAGTTGAGAGAGCAGGTTGTGGGGGGTACTAGGCATTCACGTATCTCTAGGTGCTAACCTACACAAATGCACTTACACCTCCCGAAGGCAGAGCTGGAGGAATCTGGACTGCCTTGCCGGGGAGGGTCTTCTCAGGATCCTCCTTGTACCCTCCATAAGAGACACCTGGGAGCCTTGATTTCTGGAAAAGCCGGGATACCATCAGGCAGCCAGTCCGAATGGGGGCTGATAGTCCCAGGTTTAAAATGGAGCCTCACGGGGCGCCTGGGTGGCTTGGTCGGTTAAGCGTCCGACTTCAGCTCCGGTCATGATCTCACGGTTCCGTGAGTTCAAGCCCCGCGTCAGGCTCTGTGCTGACAGCTCAGAGCCTGGAGCTGTTTCAGATTCTGTGTCTCCCTCTCTCTCTGCCCCTCCCCTGTTCATGCTCTGTCTCTCTCTGTCTCAAAAATAAATAAAAAACGTTAAAAAAAAATATAAAAAAAAATGGAGCCTCAGAAATATTTTCATGGTGTGGTGGGCTCCCTGCACCCCGAAGCCTTTGAGGTGGTTGAGGTCTTGCCAGAGCTCCATGGGCCTGGAGTGCCCCCTGCAGCCCTAGGCCAGCTGACAATGTGTCTGCTGCCCACACATTGGCAGCACAGGTCAGGGTAGCCAGAGTCCTAACGCTGGACAGTGTTGCAGGAGGTCAGTTGACAGGAAGAGGCCATTGAGGGTACCTGGCATCTGACTAATTTCAAGTCTTAACCCACACAAATGCACATGTTCCCCCTGAAGACACAAATGGGGAAATCCAGACTTCCTTGCCAGGGTGGGTGGCACAGGATGATGGCTGGGGTACCCACCAATACCAGACACGTGGGAATCTTGATGGCTAGAGAAGCCAGGGACTGTCACCACTTTAAAGCTGTTGCCTCAAGACTTTTGGGGACCAGGCACTCTTCACCCCAGAGGCAATGCAGGTTTTGGAGACCGGCCTGAGCTCTATAGGCCTGCAGGGCCTTAACAGTTAGAGGCCAGTTGACAGAGTGCAGACTGTGCATGTGCCAGGGGCACAGGTCAGGGGAACCAGAGACCTGAAACAGGGCAGCTGTAGGGAAAGGCCAGGTCACAGAAGCAGGCTACTGGGGGTAGCTGGCATCTGCCTAATTCCGAGTCCTAACCTAAACAAATGTGCATATTCCCCCTAAATCTACTGTGGGCAGACAAATGACTCTCAGACTGATTTTTGTCTCTGTCAACAATGTATTTAACACTAGTTCACTGCCTGAATTTCACAAGCCAATAGTATACAGGATAATGCCTTTTAATTTACCAATAGAGAAATAGCATACTCCAAACCAATCTTAAGTTAATCACACTGTTGTTCCGGTCAAGGGGAGATGAAAGGACTAAATCTCAAATTTAGTTGACGGGTAACTTTATTAGGAGCTGATACTCAGGTGAAACAGCTTAGCCACCTGCCAGCGCAAAAGTCAAAGCCCAGTGTTTCTGGAGTGTGTTGCTAGGGCAGGAGGGCCCTGGTGTTGATGGGCAAGAGCATCTTCTTCAAGGGGCCACGGCAGTAAAGAGTTTTCTTTACCCTGGCAGGAGCGAATTGCTCCAAGGTCTTTGGAGAGCTATTGTCTTTTCTTTCTTTCTTTCTTTCTTTCTTTCTTTCTTTCTTTCTTTCTTTCTTTCTTTCTCTCTTTTGTTTAAGTTTATTTCTTTATTTGAGAGAGACAGAGACAGTGCAGGTGGGGCAGGGGCAGAGGGAAAGGAGAGAGGATGTAGGGCTCAAACCCATGAAACCATGAAATCATGACCTGAGCTGAAACCAAGAGTCAGATGCTTAACTGACAGTAACAAACTGAGCCACAAAGGTGCCCCTGGAGAGCTATTTTGGATTAGCAAAGAGTAGCCTTGTCTAGACCAAACACGCTTGGGTAGTAATCACAGAATCTCTTTATTCATAGTCAAAATGTCCCCTTGTTATATGGTTGCTCCTTCATATGTGTGTATTGATAAACCCCCAGAAGGGCCCCTTAGACACTAAGCCAGTAAGTTCTCGTGGGTGTGTACAGATAAGATGATGACATCCTGATACAACTTAATTCTTATATGAGAACTTAATTCTTATATGAAAATTCTTTACTACTAAAAAAAAACAACAACTGTTTTTGTCTTGGCTATAAGCAAGTGGATTTGAAACCATATCAAACCAAAACAAAATAATCCAACCTGTGATTTCAAATCACTCACACACTAATTAATACTAAGGGCCTAATGCTCTGTACAAACCTAAGTTCACAAAAATGTCAAAGCACCCTGTGATTCTACATCACTTACAGTCTTAATCATAACTATCATATTTTACAAGTATTTTTCCTTTGCACATTCTTTTATGCCATAGTTTAATGACCAGTTTAAGCAACCATATTTCTAATATTCCCAAGGTAAACACAACAAAGAACTCTTTAACATGGTACCATAGCCAATCACCAAGTGGCCAAAAGTTAAGCTTCTTAACTGTCAGAAGATAAACCAAATGGTTTATGTTTCCAAATAAAAATCCTTTCTTTTTTTTTTAAGATTTTATTTTTTTAAGTAATTTCCATACTCAACTTGGGGCTCAAACTCACAACCCTAAGATCAAGAGTCACATGCTCCCTTGACTAAGCCAACCAGGTGCACCTCCAAGTAAAGATCTTTTCTGTAAAGCTCCATGGAGTATGGCTGGCACACCACTGTCAAGCACATGTTCAGTTGCCATACATCAGAATTCAAGGCTGTCATTATTTTAGGAAATGGATGTTTTGGTTCTCTTCTCAATTCCTGCAAATATTTTGACTTTTTTAGTCACATCTTTCAAATGTTCCTTTACTTAAGTTTTTAATGCATGATTTACATTTATTAATTTTAGGACGTTCAATGTGAAACATTTCTCTGGTTATTTTAATAGTTCTTTCATCTTCTATTAAGCTCAAATAATACCTTTTTTCTTCTACTGCCACATTCATTACCTGTTCTAGTTTTACACATCCCATCATGTTGTGTTCCTTATTTTTCCCTTGACTTAAATAGGTTAGGGTGAGTTTGGCTTTCAAGCATGCTATCATGGTCCAATTTCCTATATTAACTAGTAGAGGAGGCATCAAGGCTCTAGTCATAGGTATACATACTATAGGCATAGTCAAAAGTCTAGCAGTAATAAAGGTATTTGGGTTCAATTCCACCAACATATCCTTAGGAACATCTTTTCCTTCTATCATAAGATGCCTGTAGGCTTCACTCTAAGTTTTAATATTGGGAAACTGCAAAAGTGTGGTAAACCAACGTGATGTTTCCTCCTGGAAATGCCAATAATCTAATTTCACAGTTGCCCAAGGAATCACAGCCATTAGGATGTGTGGCACCTATTTGACTTCTGGTTGGGTTTACTGTTATCTCAGGTAGCCAGTATTGTCTCAAGAGTATTGCTGTTCCACGAGTATTCCACATACCAACCAATCTTAACTGCAACAATTGACAATCTACAGGCAGAGAAACATCTTTTATGTTCTTTTTGAAAGTATTTTGATATTTTTTAGCATTCCTTCCAACTTAATGTCAAATTTTCATTCCTTGGGTTGCCTGGGTGGCTCAATCAGTTGAGCGTCTGACTCTGGTTTCAGCTCAGGTCATAATCCCAGGGTTGTGAGGTGGAGCCCCACGTGGGGTTGAGCATGGGACCTGCTTAAGAGTGTCTCTCTCTCTCTCTCTCTCTCTCTCCCTCCCTCTCCCTCTCCCCCTCCCTCCCTCCCCCTCTTTCCATTTGTCCCTCTCCCCTTCTCACGCACATTCTCTGTTTAAAAAAACAATAATAATAATCAAATTTTCATTGCTCTATTTACTTCCTGATGAAATTAATTGATGTTTTGTAATATACTGCTAATTTTACTCATCTGAGTACCCAACCTTGACAAAGTTGCCATGGTACATATATTAAATTGTGATTGTTGGTTTCAAAAATTTTTTAATTTCATGTGATTTCATTGATTTGGAATAAGAAAATCAGCTGCCATTTTTCCTCCAATTAAGCCTCCTACCAGCCCAACAAAGAACTGTAAGCCTCTTCTTTCTTTAGCAAATCTGTTTTGGGCATAGATTATAAAGTTGGCATAAATTAAGATGGATAAAACTGAGCAAAATTTGGGGATCTATATGTGGCTTGAAAATGCTGTATATGGGGCACCTGGGTGGCTCAGTCGGTTGGGCATCCGACTTCGGCTCAGGTCATGATCTTGCGGTCCATGAGTTCGAGCCCCACGTTGGGCTCTGTGCTGACAGCTCAGAGCCTGGAGCCTGTTTCAGATTCTGTGTCTCCCTCTCTCTCTCTGACCTTCCCCCATTCATGCTGTGTCTCTCTCTGTCTCAAAAAAGAATAAACATTAAAAAAATTTAAAAAAAAAAAGAAAATGCTGTATATTAAATTTCAAGGTATAGGCTACTGTTTTAGGTTCTAATATGAGCATGAGAGGTTTTATTATCAAAAGGTCCCATATTATTGGGTAGAAATCTCTGGTGTGAGGCAAAACCCAGAGGTATATCACCAAGGATAATATGTGTTATATGCTAAGTTTTCTATGTGCCCTCTATACACCTTAGGAGGTGTCCCTCTTTCTTAATGACTGGACACAATGTCCAGAGATCTATTGTAATTTTCTAATAGATGAATATGGATTTAAACAATGTAAAGTGGAGTGTAGCAAATAATCTTTGGGTTTTTTCTTCTATTAAAGATATAATTGCCCATTGTGAATACTCAGGAGCTGCTGTTTTACAATGAAATGCTAGCACACAAAGTAAGTCAGGAATTAAAGTGTGGTTACTTTGTACAGTCTCTGCCTTGTGCGCAATGCTGCACTCAATTCAGTAAGATAAGGGAGAAGTACAGACACCAGTACTTCGTTATCATATGCTCTGGGTTGTAATACCAAGAGCCAGTTGACAGTTCAGGCCAATCTTCATCCTTCAAGTCAATGATCCTCATTGATTCTTGTGAAGATTGAAGTGGAGGTTTTCATTGCTTCATCAGCTACCCTAAGTGTTCAGTTTCTCGAAACATTGACAGGTTTCCCAGTTAGTAGATCATGCTGATAGTGAAAGATGGGGTCTGGTTCAGCTAGGTGATGCTGGTGACTCTCAGTTGTAATAATGTCACAGCCAGGGAAGTTGTATCTGGACCAAAAGTTGGTATTCCAGTTCAGAATGGTGGTACAACTGTTGCTGGAGCTATTGGAAGACTATCCATAGCTGCAACGAGAGTGCTATTCATTAGCAAGCAATAGGCAAAATTGTATGGCCAGCTGGCAGCACGCTGCACTAACCCACTTAGTAACACAGATAGGGTTAAAGATGCATACCAGATTCATTCCTGCAAATAAAGATAGTATCCTACAAATTTTTAGTTTGTTGTTGTTGTTGTTGTTGCCACACAAGGAAATCTATAGTTATTACGGCCATTATTGCAAGGATTGCCTCAAGCATAATTGCCCTGCCTCATGTTAGGCTAAATGCTAGGCATCTAGCATTGACAAAATAAAAGATGGTGTTGTTCATGCCTGAAATTTTGGTAGAGGCATCATATTATTTTTAAAATTTTGAGGTAATATGTCTTTTCCTTCAGTCACACAATAGGTTTTATTGGTGGCAGGTGCTATAATTTCCCCAGTTCTATATATATCATTATGTTTTTAAATCAACACTTTTCCAGGGCTCCTGGGTGGCTCAGTCGGTTAAGCATCTGCCTTCAGCTCAGGTCATGATCTCACGGTTCATGAGTTCAAGCCCTATGTCAGGCTCTGTGCTGACAGCTGAGAGCCTGCTGTCTGCTTCGGAATCTGTGACTCCCCCTCTCTCCGCCCCTCCCCCTCTCATGTTCTGTCTCTGTCTCTCAAAAAATAAATAAATGTTTAAAGAAAAAATTTTTTTAAATTAACACTTTTCCTTTTAATTTAGATTCTGGGGTGTTGCTAGTGCTAATTCTGATTTCTGTTGGTGCCTGCAATATTAATTCACTAGGAGTTTTTCCAACGTTTCTGTATCTATGGGTTAGAGATCTTGCCAACTCCCAGATTGTTTTAGTCCAAGCTTTCAATAAATGGTTGTTAGTAAACAACCTAGTTTTTCCTTGAGCAAGCTATTATACCTTTCAGAGGTAATTGAGTTGTAGGGTAGGTGGAAGTTCCACACTATGCCTTTTTCCTTAGCCCATTCTTGTATTAGCTTTCCTGTGAAGTGGGTTCCCTAACCTAATTGTAAGATGATTGGGATACCACTCCATGCAATCCAGATTACTAATGCTCTGATGGTGGATTTTTAATAAAATTTCCTGCAAGGAGAGGGTGATCCTATTCCTGACCATGTGTCTACAATGATGCATGCATATAGTTTATTCTCTGATGTAGGCAAGGATCCTATATAGTCAATTTGTATAATTTGGAAGGGTCTGTTGGGTTTGATCTTATCTGAAGTATTCATTAATGACCTTCAAACTTTAAACTTTCAGCAATTCTCACATATCTTAATTTGAAATGGAGCTATTTGGTATATACATATATACATATATAGACAGATATGTATATATATATATATATATATATATATATATATATACGTTTCTTTTCTATGACTATGTTCTAGTCATGTGTGCCATCATGACCTGTTTGGTGATGTGTCCATGTAATAATCCTATCAAACTGGCACGTCGTCTGTGTATTCAGATTTCATGTTCCACTGTCTTTCTTATAAAAAATTTAAAAAATGATTCATGGCTAAGGAGGAAATCAATTAAGGTTATGGTTTTAATTGATTTCCTCCTTAGCCATGAATCATTTAAAAAAAATTTTATTTTTAACATTTATTTTTAATTTATTTTGAGAGAGAGAGAGAGAGAGAGATGGAAAACATACATGAGCGGGGGAGGGGCAGATAGAGGGGTGTGAGAGAGAGAATCCAAGCGGCTTCATGCTGACAGATCTCTGTGGGTTAGAGATCTGGGCTGGGGGCTTGATCTCACGAACCATGATCTCGGTTTCAGCTGAGCCAAAATCAAGAGTTGGACACTTAACCAGCTGAGCTACCCAGACACCACCAATCTTTTTTTTTTTTTTTTTAAAGATACATTTTAGGAATCTTTGCCTCATTAGTTTTCTTGGTGAGTTTGTCTACCTGGTTATGAAATTTGATTATTTCAGAGTTGTCCTTCTGATGTTCAGAGACCCATGTGATGAATATGGATATGTCAGTCAGTAATATTTTCTGCCATATGCCTTTACCCTGTATGTTCTTATTTCCTAATTTTCCAGTCATTTTTCTGCCATGTTCTTGATAAAGAGCTACTCAATTCATTAACTATCGCCCATGAGTCTGAGAAAAGATATACCTCATTCTGATTTTTCTTAATTGATTGTTCATGGTCAATTTTATGGCTATTAGTTCAGCTTATTGTGCTTCTTCTCCTGAGCCTGATTCTGCCAGGATTAGACCATCATTACTCCTCAAAGCCACAGTCTGCCAGCATACTCCAGATGGTGCCATGGAGACTGATTCATCTGTAAGCCATGCATTGTTGAGTGTTGTGGACCAGGATGGTCCCCATTGCCCAACTGCTCAAGTTTGGCTAGGTTCAATCTTTGGAAATTCTGTAAAGTTCGCTATTGGCATTACTGAGATTTCCTCAGTTAATGCAGAGGGTTGACTCTCCATCCATATGTCCTGCTTAGAAATACACCATTTCAGGGGCATCTGGGTGGCTCAGTTGGTTAAGCGTCCGACTTTGACTCAGGTCATGATCTCACAGTTCATGAGTTCGAGCCCTGTGTCAGGCTCTGTGCTGACAGTTCAGAGCCTAGAGCCTGCTTCAGATTCTGTGTCTCCCTCTCTCTCTTCCTCTTCTCTGCTTGTGCTCTGTACCCACCCCACCCCCCAAATAAATAAGCATTAAAAAATTAGAATATACCATTTCCATGTTAGGACTTTTTGGGGCAGGAATAGTTCCTCTCTGTTTGTCAGGGGTTTGCTCTACCTACTCCAGAATAGCTATTGGAGTTAAGTATAATTAGTTTATTTTCTGTTAGTGGCTCTGTATCCTGTGGGGCCTCAGAGGGTGCCTTGATGAGCCTTTCATTTGGTTGGTTTCTGTTCTTGACCATGAGAAATTTTTAGTCCAGAATCCAGTTAGGTACAATTTGGGGTCCTGCAGTGGTTTAGTCCACAGTGACTATGTTGCAAACATAGGTACATATGGATATAGGTACTCTAAATATAACATATTTAGAGTTCTCATTAGCTGGTTCCAATATATTAAAAATTCTGATAGCATTTTTCAAATAAGTAAAAGCTACCTCCTGAGTCTCTGTTCATATAAATTCCATATTCTTTCTAGTTATTTCATAAATGTGTTTTACTATATCCCCATATGTGTGATGTCTCTTTCCAGTATCCAAACAGTCCTATCAGTTTCTGAGCTTTTCCTTTTGTGGTAGGAATTGGCATGCAATCTATTTAGTTTATGACTTGTTGTGGTATTTTTCTACCTTCAGAGGACCAAATTATGCCTAGGAATTTTACAGTAGTGTGGGGGTCCTTGGACCTTACTTGAGTTGACTGTCTACCCTCTGAGTGTAAAGAATTTAATTAACTCTATTTTTGATGCTAGTCTGTTCTTCCAAGTTATCACCAGAATAAGAGTGTCATCAATACAGGAAATACTGGTTTGCTGTAGGTTGAGTTTTCTTGAAAAGCCTAGATGTCTTGTGTTAGAATGTTGTGGGCTATTACTAGTCTGCTTAAGTATCCTTGTGGTAACCTAGTAAACTGATGCTGTCTGCCTTCCCATGTAAATGCAATCATAGGTTGTCTCCCTTCATCGGTTGGATAGCAAAGAACATGTCGGATAAGTCTGTCACCATGTAATAAGTTTTGGATCCAGTGGTGATATTGTTTATAATAGCATCTGTATCAGGGAGGTGCTCTCTCAACTTAGAGAGAATGTTTGTTTAAATTCCTATAATTGTCTTTTTTGGAGCCAGATCAGGTTATTATATGGTGAAACAGTAGGCACAATAATTATTTCCTTTAGAAGTTCCTGAAATTTTTCCCTTAATTTGAAAATGTCCTGTGACATTTATTTCAAGCATTCGACCTATAAAACATTTAGCCTTAATGCGTGGCCTATCATCAATCTAGGTACTCAAATGCCTTAGGTTAATTTTTCTCCAAATCCTTCAGTTCCCTTTTGTTGTTAGTTTTCTAAATACTAGGAAATCCTTGTATCATTGTTACTTGGGACTCTGTATCTAACAACATAGTGATATATGTAGTATTTTTATATACAAAGGGGTTTCTATTAATATGGTTAGTGTAACCTATGGGCAGTTGTCTTTGGCTTGGGCCAAGGGTTTATAACGAAGTTCTTTTTGGGTGCCTGGGTGGCTCAGTTGGTTAAGTGTCTGACTTCAGCTCAGGTCATGATCTCCTGGTTTGTGAGTTTGAGCCCCATGTCGGGCTCTCTGCTGTCAGCACAGAGCCAGCTTCGGATCCGCTGTTTCCCTCTTTCTCTGCCCCTCCCCTACTTATATTCTCCCTCTCTCTCAAAAATAAAGAAAACATTAAAAAATTGTTTCTAAGTTACTATTTATAGTAAGTGGGTTAGTGGGTCTACATATGGGTTTCTTTTCTGTAGGTCTATTTACTCTAAAAGGTTGGTTATTTTTGGGGCGCCTGGGTGGTGCAGTCGGTTAAGCGTCCGACTTCAGCCAGGTCACGATCTCGCGGTCCGTGAGTTCCAGCCCCGCGTCCGGCTCTGGGCTGATGGCTCGGAGCCTGGAGCCTGTTTCCAATTCTGTGTCTCCCTCTCTCTCTGCCCCTCCCCCGTTCATGCTCTGTCTCTCTCTGTCCCAAAATAAATAAAAAATGTTGAAAAAAAAAAAAAGTTGGTTATTTTTGTTTTTCTGCCACTATAAGTAGTTTCTGGGGTTTCTATTTTTATTTGTTTATATTAAAACAAATATGTAGTGGCCTAAATAGTTGTAGGTTTAGTCTCATGTCCATTTTGATTGGGTCTATTTTACATTAGATAAAGGCCTGTTTTATCCATATACATGAGTGTTAAAGCTATAGCTGTTATCTTACTTTCTCAGCTGTTCTTATCAAGTCAATCAGTTCTTCTGTGTTTCTAGCACCAGAAAATACCTTTAATAATGTTCTGTCCTGTGCAGTATGGCTTTAAGAATGACCTTTTAATTTAATTTTATTTTATTTAGGGGTGCCTGGGTAGCTCAGTTGGTTGAGTGTCTGACCAGCTTAGGTCATGATCTCCTGGTTCATGGGTTTGAGCCCCACATTGGACTTGCTGCTGTCAGCACGAGCCTGCTTTGGATCCTTTGGCCCCCATCTCGCTGCCCCTAGCCTGCTTGCGCACACGTGCGCACACGCATGAGCTCGCTCTCTCTCTCAAAAATAAATATACTTTTAATTTAATTTTATTTAAGTTTTAATTTAAATTCCAGTTAACATGTAGTGTAATATTAGTTTCAGGTATACAATATAGTGATTCAACAGTTGCATATATCACCTAGTGCTCATCATGACAAGTGCACTCCTCAATCCCCATCACCTATTTCATCCATGCCCTTACCTACCTCCCCTCTGGGAACCATCAGTTCTCTATTGTTAACAGTCTATTTCTTGGTTTGCCTCTTTTTCCCCTTTGCTAGGTTGTTTGTTTTTAAGTTCTACATATGAGTGAAATCATACGTCATTTATCTTTCTCTGACTGATTTATTTTGCTTAGTATAATACTCTTTAGCTCCATCCACATCATTGCAGAGGGCAGAATTACCTTTTTAATTTGTTCTGTCACTTTAGTATGGTGAAGGTTTCTGTCCCCTATCATGAGTCATAGCTAATAGTCCTAATTTCATTATTATATTAGTAGCTTCCCAGATATTTTCCGTGGAGATGTCTTAAGGGAAATGTTAGGGACATATTAGGTATAAGCCATCTTAATCTCTAGGTTGTTGTTTTTCTGTGAACAAAGATCTTTGTAAATTAGTACTATTTCTTCTCCAAATGCCCTAAGATGATTATATTTAACATCTGTGGTAATGGGTCCAAGTTGTGCAATCTTTATTCCTGTGAGGATCAAGTTAGTCCTACCTTGGACTATAAATCTAATAGGCACTGGGTTTTTGTGTCCAAATCAATCTGTTGGAATTCCATTATAATTTTGTCATTTATTGTCTGAAATAGGGTCTCCTTCCAGTGACTCTGGTTGTAGTGTTTGTCTATTTTCATGGCCCTAACTTCTAGTAAGTTAAAGTTGCCAGGACCAAAAGGGTTAAAAAATCCTCAGTGTATGGATTCGTGTCTTTAGGTAGCAAAAGGCTCTGGGTTTCCTCCTACTCTGGAGATCACTTTTTGTGCTAGTACTTTTCCTTTCTTCTTATCAGTGTCTATGTTGCTTAAATGTAACATAGTTGCATTAACAGAAGACCATAGGGGAAGGAAAGGAAAAATAAGTTGCAAATAGAGAGGGAGGCAAATCACAAAGACCTCTTAAAATACAGAGAACAAAATGAGTTTGGAAGTTTTCCTTCCATTTCTATGTTTTGGCACAGCTTCAAGAGAATAGGTATTACTCTTCTTTAAATGTTTGGTAGAATTCCTCTGGAAAGCCATCTGCCCCTGGACTCTTGTTTTTGGGAGATCATTGATTACTAATTCAATTTCTTTAGTGTTTATGGGTCTGTCCAAATTTTCTATATTCTCCTGTTTCAGTTGTGGTAGTTTATATTTTTCTAGGAATTTGTCCATTTCTTCCAGATTGCCCATTGTTATTGGTGTATACTAGCTCTTATATTCTCTTATTATTTTTTGCATTTCTGCTGTATTGGTTGTGATCTCTCCTCTTTAATTCTTGATTTTATTTATTTGGGTTTTCCCAAATAAATAAACAATAAACAATATATAAATAAACAATATTTATATATTGTTTTCCTTTTTCTTTTTGATCAAACTGACTAGGAGTTTATCAATTTGTTAATTCTTTCAAAGAACCAGTTCCTGGTTTTATTGATCTGTTTCTGTTTTTGGTTTGATAGCATTGATTTCTGCTCTAATCTTTATTATTTCCTGTTTTCCTGCTGGTTGGGGTTTATTTGCTGTCCTTTTTCCAGCTCTTTAAGGTGTAAGGTTAGGTTGTGTATCTGAGATCTTTCTTCCTTTTTTAGGAAGGCCTGGATTGCTATATACTTACTTCCCTCTTATGACTGCCTTTGCTGCGTACCAGAGGTTTTGGGCTGTGGTCTTATCATTTTCATTGGCTTTCGTGTACTTTTTAGTTTCCTCTTTAATTTCTTGGTTAGCCCATTCATTCTTTAGTAGGATGTCTTTAGTCTCCAAGTATTTATCTTTCCACAGTTTTTCTTGTGGTTGATTTCAAGTTTCATAACATTATAGTCTGAAAATATGCACGGTATGATCTCAATCTTTTGTACTTGTTGAGGGCTGATTTGCATCCCAGTATGTGATCTTTTCTGGAGAATGTCCCATTTGCACTGGAGAAAAAATGTGTATTCTGTTGCTTTAGGATGAAATGTTCTGAATATACCTGTTAAGTCTATCCGGTCCAGTGTGTCCATTCAAAGCCAATGTTACATTGTTGATTTTCTGTTTGAGATTATCTGTCCATTGGTGTAAGTGGGGTGTTGAAGTCCCCTACTATTATGATATTACTATCAATAAGTTTATGTTTGTGATCAATTGATTTATATATTTGAGTGCCTCCACATTTAGAGCATAAATGTTTACAATTTTTACATCTTCTTGGTGGATAGACCCCTTAATTATCATAGAATGCCCATCTTCATCTCTTGTTACAGTCTTTATTTTAAAATCTCAATTGTCTGATATATGTATGGCTACTCTGGCTTTCTTTTGTTGGCCACTAGCATGATAGATGGTTCTCCATCCCCTTACTTTCAATATGAAGGTGTCTTTAGGTCTAAAGTGGGTCTCTTGTAAACAGCATATAGATGGATCTTGTTTTCTTGTCTATTGTTACCCTATGTCTTTTGATTGTAGCTTTTAGTCCATTGACATTTAGAGTGAGTACTGAAAGATATGAATAAATTGCCATTATGTTGCCTATAGAGTTAGAGTTTCTGATGGTGTTCTCTGTTCCTTTCTAGTCTTTGTTGCTTTTGATCTATTTTTTTTCATCGTTTCTCCCCTCAGAGTCCCCCGAAAATTTCTTGCAGAGCTGGTTTAGTGGTCATGAACTCCTTTAATTTTTGTTTGTCTGAGAAACTTTTTACCTCTCCTTCTATTTTGAATGACAGCCTGCTGGATAGAGAATTATTGGCTGCATATTTTTCCAATTCAGAACATTGAATCCTGCCACTCTTTTCTGGCCTGCCAAGCTTCTGTGGATAGGTCTGCTGCAAACCTGATCTTTCTTCTCTTACAGGTGAAGGGCTTTTTTTCCTTTGCTGCTTTCATGATTGTTTCCTTGACTGAGTATTTTGTGAATTTGACTATGATATGCCTTGTTGATGGTCTGTTTTTGTTGAATCTAATGGGAGTCATCTGTGGATTTTGATGTTGGTATCTTTCCCCAGGTTAGGAAAGTTTTCTGCTATGATTTGTTCACATAATCCTTCTTCCCCTTTTTCTCTCTCTTCATCTTCTGGGACCCCTATGATTCTGATGTTGTTCCTTTTAATGAGTCACTGATTTCTCTAATTCTTAAACCGTGCTCTTTTGCCTTAGTGTCCCTCCTTTTTTCTGCTTCATTGTTTTCCATAAATTTTCCCTCTATATTACTGATTTGCTGCTCTGCCTCACCCATCCTTGCCGCCGTGGCATTCATTTGAGATTGCAGCTCAGTTATAGCATTTTTTATGTCATCCAGACCAGCCCTTACCTCCACAGAAAGGGATTCTAGTCTGTTTTCAACTCCAGCTAGTATTCTTATTATTGTGATTCTAAATTCTGCTTCAGACATCTTGCTTGTATATGTTAAGTCCCTGGCTGTCATTCCTTTCTGTTCTTTCTTTTGTGGTAATTCCTTCATTTTGTCATTTTGAAGGAAGAAAAGGAATTAATAAAGTAAAAAAAAAAAACAATTAAAAAATTAAAAACAACACAAAAAAGATCAAATAAAGGATGCTAGATCCTAGGTGTGTTCTGGCCTGGTTGTTGAAAGAAGCTTGATGGATTAGAGAAAAAAAGGGAAAGATTAAAAGAGGGAAAAGGAAAATGTTTGAAACTTTGAACAGGAATCATGCGATCGACTAATCCCTGGCGTCCACCCCATTGCATTTGACCCCTTTCTCCCCCCTCCCCGTCTCGCCACCTTCCTGCCCCTATTTTATAGCCCTGCACCCCACCTTCACCTACCCACTCCCCCCTTTTTCTCTTTCTGTCTTCCCGAATCGGCCCGCCAAACATTTGCATCTGTGTGCCCCCACCGCACTGACAGTACAATTGACAATACATCGGTTTCCCCTAAAGTCGAACTATGAAGCACCTTATAGTCAGTAACCTAAGCGGGGGGGACTTGTGTTGTTCCAGAAGAGCCAGGTTGGCCCAGTTGGGTGGGACTTAGTGTAAGAGCTCCGTTCTCCACTAGATGGCGCTGCTTAACTTACTGTGGTGGATTGTTGTGGTACCTGTAGGTGTGTATGTGCATGCAAGGGATGGGTGAAAATAGTGGCACCCAGCTACCCAGTCTCTAGTATCAGAACTCTGTGCTCTCCACAACTGGCAGTCAAGCACCCCTCCTTTGTCTCTCGCTTCTGTCCACTCCCCACTTTCACACTCTTTATGACCAAGCCATCAGTCTGCGAGGCAGCACCTCCCTCCTGAGTTTTATCTCAGATGGGGGTGTGTTTCCCAACCCCTCATATCTGAGGGACTGTGGCCTTGACCCGCTCAGACTTTCTCGGGGAGGGTCTCACCGAGTGATGAGTGGGTGCCATCCCAATCCCCAGGAACATCCTGGAGACCGTGCTGCTGCTGATGCCAGAGACCGGCTGGGTGCCAGCACACCTCAGAAAAAGTTTTCACAATCCTGTAGTGGCATTGTTTCAGGGATTGTGGAAAATCACAACACACATCTGGTGCCAGGCTTCCCCCTTAACATCCTTGTTCCAGCACCAGTGAATGTGGTTGTTCTCCAGGGTCCACTGGGATCTTTGCCTGTGGGAGACCACACAGTGTCTACCAAATGTCTTCCCGTCAGGGGAAACGCCTCTCCCCATGTGGTCTGAGGACCCTGAGGACCTCTCTCTCTGCTTCTGGGGATTTGCCCTTCCCACTAGAGCACTGCCAGGTATCAAGCTGTGGAGTTTCAGACTCTGCACTCCCCGTTTATAGAATCTTGATGGAATTTAAACCCTCTCTCCTTTCTCCATTTTTTGTTTAGTCCCTTGCATACTCTTTCTTTTCTCTCCAGCTTTCAGGCAGGGGGGATGCTTTCTGTACTCTCCCCGTCTCTTTCCTCTCTCCACAAGCAAAAACAGCTCCCTGTCCTCCGTGGCTTTCTCCCCCAGTTCACTTCTCTGCACCCCGTACCTGCTGAATTCTATGTTTCAGTTTGTGCAGATTGTTGTGTTAATACTCAAATCAGTTTTCTAGTTGTGCAGGATGGTTTAGTGTTGATCTGGCTGTATTTCAAGGGAGGAGAGATGCAAAAAAAACTTTCATGCTGTTCTGTCATCTTGGCTCCTCCCCCCTCTTGCATAGCTTTTTAAAAGTAAATATTTACACTGCCAGTTTTGCCTCTCTGGCTAAGACAACAACTGAAAAACGGTGGATTTATAGGATATTAAGTATTCTTTGGGAATTCTGGGATATGACTGGGAAAGAGAACTACCCAAAAAAGTGGATTTCTTGCAGGTATACACATGACAAGGAGGGGAAATCAAATGGAAACAGCTAGTTTAATGAACTCTTTCAAGAATATGGGCCATTTAAATGTATGACAAGATGGGTAGGTAGACTGGAGATATGAGATTGAGGGGAAGATTTGTCTAACGTTGATGGGGGAAATGTCTAACGTTGGATATGTCTAACGTTGATGGGGGAAAGTGGGACACAGGTAAGATTGATCACTTGGATAAAAGGAAATAACTGATAATGGGAAGTCCCTAAGGAGACAGAAAGGGATCCAAAATACAGGTAGACAGATTACCAAGAGGGAAATCTAGCTGTCACTGACTGAGATGACTGAGGTAAACTGAGTGCAGATTTAGATTAAGTTTTTATTTTCATTTATTTTTTTAGGGTGACATCACAAATTTGATTTCCTTTATTATCCCTTCCTATTATTTAATCTTTCCCCTTCCTTCCTTCCTCTTTTTCTTTCTGTTCTTTTCCTCTTTCTCTTTCTTTCTTTCTTCTTTCTTTTCTCTTTCTTTCTTTTCTTTCTTTCTTTCTTTCTGTTTGTTTCTGTTTCTTTCTTTCTCTGTCTTCTTCCCTCCCTCCCTCCCCCCCCTCCTTCCCTCCCTCTTCTTTCCTGCCTTCCTTCCCTTTCCTTTCCTTTCCTCCCTCCTTTCTTTTCTTTTCTCCCTTCCTTCCTCCCTCCCTCCCTCTCTCTTTTTAAAAATAATTATCAAGCTAGTTAACATACAGTGTATAGTGTATTCTTGACTTTGGGAGTAGATTCCCATGATTCATCACTCACGTACAGTACCCAGTGCTCATCCCAAAAAGTACCCTTCTCAATGCCCATCCCCATTTTCCCCATCCCCCCCAACCCTGCACCCTCATTAACCCTCATTTTGTTCTCTGTATTTAAGAGTCTTTTGTGATTTGCCTCCCTATTTGCAACTTATTTTTCCTTTCCTTCCCCTATGGTCTTCTGTTAAGTTTCTCAAACTCCACATATGAGTGAAAACATATGATAGCTGTCTTTTTCTGACTGACTTCTTTCACTTAGGATAATACCCTCCAGTTCTATCCATGTAGTTGCAAATGGAAAGATTTCATTATTTTTCATCACTGAGTAATATTCCATTGTATACATACCACATCTTTATCCTTTCATCAGTTGATGGACATTTGGGCTCTTTACGTACTTTGGCTATTGTTGATAGCACTGCTGTAAACATTGGGGTACATGTGCCCCTATGAATCAGCACGCCTGTATCCTTTGGATAAATTCATAGTTGTGCTATTGCTGGGTTGTAGGGTAGTTCTATTTTTCATTTTTTGAGGAACCTCCACACTGTTTTCAAGAGCTGCCACACAGGTTTGCATTCCCACCAACAGTGCAGGAGGGTTCCCCTTTCTCCATATCCTCGCCAGCTTCTGTTGTTTCCTGAGTTGTTAATTTTAGCCACTCTGACTGGTGTGAGGTGGTATCTCAATGTGTTTTTTTTTTTTAATGTTTATTTATTTTTGACACAGAGAGACAGAGCATGAGTGGGGGAAAGGCAGAGAGAGAGGGAGACACAGAATCCGAAGCAGGTTCCAGGCTCTGCGCTGCCAGCACAGAGCCCGACGCGGGGCTCGAACTCACAGACTGTGAGATCATGACCCAAGCCGAAGTTGGAAGCTCAACCTACTGAGCCACCCAGGCGCCCCAATGTGGTTTTGATTTGTATTTCCCTAGTGAGGAGTGACATTGAGCATCTTTTCATGTGTCTTTGGGCCATCTAGATGTCTTCTTTAGAAAATTGTCTATTCATGTCTTCTGCCCATTTCTTCACTGGATTATTTGTTTTTTGGATGTGGAGGTTGGTAAGTTCTTTATAGATTTTGGATACTAACCTTTTATCTGATATGTCATTTGCATATTCCGATGATTGCCTTTCCTATTCCGATGATTGCCTTTTTGTTTTGTTGATAGTTTCCTTTGCTGTGCTGAAGCTTTTTATCTTAATGAAGTTGTAATACTTCATTTTTGCTTTCACTTCCCTTGCCTTTGGAGACATGTCAAGAAGTTGTTGCAGCCAAGGTCGAAGAGGTTGTTGCCTGTTTTTTTCTCTAGGATTTTGATGGTTTCCTGTCTCACCTGTAGGTGTTTCATCCATTTTGAATTTATTTTTGTGTATGGTGTAAGAAAGTGGTCCAGTTTCATTCTTCTGCATGTTGCTGTCCAGTTCTCCCAGCACCATTTGCTAAAGAGACTCTGTTTTTTTCCATTGGATGCTCTTTCCTGCTTTGTCAAAGATTAGTTGGCCATACATTTGTGGGTCCAATTCTGGATTCTCTATTCCACTGGTCTATATGTCTGTTTTTGTGCCAATACCATACTGTCTTGATGATTACAACTTTGTAGTAGAGTAGAGGCTAACGTCTGGGATTGTGATGCCTCCCGCTTTGGTTTTCTTTTTCAATATTACTTTGGCTATTCTGGGTCTTTTGTGGTTCCATGCAAATTTTAGGATTGTTAGTTCTAGCTTTGAGAAGAATGCCAGTGCAATTTTGATTGGGATTGCATTGAATGTGTAGATGGTTCTGGGTAGTATTGACATTTTAACAGTATTTGTTCTTCTAATCCATGAGTGTGGAATGTTTTTCCATTTCTTTGTGTCTTCTTCAGTTTCTTTCATAAGTTTACAATAGTTTTCAGCATACAGATCTTTTACCTCTTGGGTTAGTTTATTCCAAGGTGTCTTATGGTTCTTGGTGCAATTGTAAATGGGAATGATTCCTTCATAACTATTTCTGCTGCTTCATCATTGGTGTGTAGAAATGCAACTGATTTCTGTACATTGCTTTTGTATCCTGTATCTTTGCTGAATTCACGTGTCCATTCTAGCTTGTTTTTTTTTTGTTTTTTGGTTTTTGGTTTTTTTTGGTGGAGCTTTTGTGTTTTTCATGTACAGCATCATGTCATCTGTGAAAAATGGAAGTTTGACTCTTTGCCAATTTGTATGCCTTTTATTTCATTTTGTTGTCTGATTCCTGAGGCTAGGACTTCCAATACTATGTTGAATAACAGTGGTGAAAGTGGACATTACTCTCATGTTCTGATCTCAGGAAAAACCTCTCAGTTTTTCCCCATTGAGGATGATTTTAGCCCTGAACTTTTCATATGTGACTTTTATGATGTTAAAGTATGTTCCTTCTATCCCGACTTTCTTGAGGGTTTTTATTAAGAAAGGATTCTGTTTTTTGTCAAATGCTTTTTCTGCATCTATTGACAGGATTGTATGGTTCTTATCCTTTCTTCTACTAATGTGATGTATCATGTTGATTGATTTACAAATATTGAATCAGCCCTGTAGCCCAGGAATGAATCCGACTTGATCATGGTGAATAATTCTTTTAATATACTGTTGAATTCAATTTGCTAGTATCTTGTTGAGAATTTTTGCATCCATGTTCATTAGGGACATTGGCCTATAATTCCCTTTTTTAGTGGGGTCTTTGTCTGGTTTGGGAATCAAGGTAATGCTGGCTTCATAGAATGACTCCAGAAGCTTTCCTTCCATTTCTATTTTTTGGAATAACTTGAGAAGAATAGGTATTAATTATGTTAATACCTATAATCAGAAGCATTATAGAAGCCATCTGGCCCAGGACTCTTATTTGTTGGGAGATTTTGGATAACCGTTCAACTTCTTCATTGGTTATGGGTTTGTTCAAATTTTCTATTTCTTCCCATTTGAGTTTTGGTAGTGTGTGGGTGTCTAGGAATTTTTCCATTTTCTTCTAGATTGTCCAGTTTATTGGCATATAATTTTTCATAGTATTCTCTAATAATTGTATTTCTGTGGTGTTGGTTGTGATGTCTTCTCTTTCATTGATGATTTTATCTATTTGGGTCCTCTCTCTTCTTTTTGAGAAGTCTGGCTAGGGGGTTATCAATTTTGTTTATTCTTTCAAAAAACCAGCACTTAGATTCATTGATCTGTTTTGTTTGTTTGCTTTGTTTTCTATGTTATTTCTGCTCTAATCTTTATTATTTCTCTTCTTCTGCTGATTTTGGGCTTTCTTTGCCACTGTCTTTCTAGTTCCTTTAGGTGTGAGGTTAGGTTCTGTATTTGGGGTCTTTCTTGCTTTATGAGATAGGCCTGGATTGCAGTGTATTTCCTCTTAGGACTGCCTTTGCTGCTTCCTATAGGGTTTTGACCGTCATGTTTTCATTTTCATTTGCTTTCATATATTTTTAAATCTCTTCTTTAATTTCCTGGTTGACCCATTCATTTTTTAGTAGGATGTTCTTTAACCTCCGGGTACTTGGAAGCTTTCTAAATTTTTTCTTGTTGTTGATTTCAAGTTTCATAGTGTTGTGATCTGAAAATATGCATGGTATGATCTCAATCCTTTTATATTTGTTGAGGGCTGTTTTGTGACCCAGTATGTGATCTAGTTTGGAGAATGTTCCACGTGCACTCAAGAAGAACGTGTATTCAGTGCTTTTGGATGAAAAGTTCTGAATATATGTTAAGTCCATCTGGTGCAGTGTCATTCAAGGCCATTGTTTCCTTATTTATTTCCTGCCTAGATCATTTGTCCATTGCTGTAAGTGAAAATATTAAAGTCACCTACAAATACGATATTATTATAAGTAAGTTTGCTTATGTTTGCGATTAATTGATTTATATTTGGGTGCTTTCATGTTGAAGGCATAAACATTTATAATTGTTAGCTCTTCCTGATGGATAGACCCCTTATTGATATAATGCCCTTCTTCATCTCTTGTTACAGCCTTTGTTTTAAAATCTAGTTTGTCTGACATAAGTATGGCTACTCCAGTTTTCTTCTGACATCCAGTAGCATTATAGATCATTCTGCATCCCCACTTTCAATCTGCAGGTGTCTTTAGGTCTAAAATTTCTCTTGTAGGCAGCATATTGATGGATCTTGGTTTTTTATCCATTCTGATACCCTGTCTTTTGACTGGGGCATTTAGTCCATTTACATTCAGAGTGATTACTGAAAGATATGGATTTAGTGTCATTGTGTTTTCTGTAGGTTTTGTGCTTGTGGTGATGTCTCTGGTCATTTGTAGTCTTTGCTGCTTTCCACTCAGAATCCTCCTTTGTATCTCCTGCATAGCTGGTTTAGTCATCATAAACTCCTTCAGTTTTCGTTTTTCTGGGAAAGCCTTTATCTCTCTTTCTATTCTGAATGACAACCTTGCTGGGTAAAGGATTCTTGGCCGTGTATTTTTCCTATTCCGCACATGGAATATTTCCTGCCACTAGATTGAGTTTTTAAATGCATGGGCAGGGAATTGTAGAAGTTCTTTTCTGTTGGCAGCCATTCTCTAAGTTTTCATTTTAATTCCAGTTAGTTAGCATACAGTGTTATATTGTTGTAGACTTTGACTCTGGAGTTCTCTCTTGTCCAGCAAGAGAGTGGATGCAGAATTGAATATGAGAGAGGCTAATGTCTGGGAGGAGACAAGAACCCCAAGCAAGTGTCTTTTCTCCATATTTATTAGGATCAGAAGGCTTACATATGTGATGGATGTGCAGAAAGAGACAATAAGACAGTGATCATTAACTCATGTGTGTGAGAGAAAAGAGGTTTCAATGCAGTGTTAGGGGTTAGGGTCAAGACAAATCAAAATCTCAGTGCCAGCAGTTGGGGTTTACTGCAGGCACCAGGCACCATGTCTGTTGATCTTAACTTTTCTAGGTGCTAAGACAGAGTATGCTACCTCAGGGTTAACAAGGCATATTTCTTGCTAATTAGCTCTGGGTGCTTTCACCCTGTAGAAGCTGTTTTGTTTTACTTAATGATTAATCTTGGGTGCTTTTGCCCTGTTGTGGCGGCTTTCTGCCTCTACCTATTCTCAGATGCTTTCATCCTGTGTAAGTGGCTTTCTACTCTATGCTTCGTCTATCCTGGGTGCTTTCACCCTATGGCGGCTTTCTGCCCTAAACCTTGTTAACCCTTGGTGCAAGCTCAGAGAATTCTTAAATTTATTCCCCACATTATATTATGTCATAGGTTCTGGGTCTGGAGTTCCCTCTTGTCCAGCAAGAGAGTGGACACAGGATTAAAATGCAAGAGAGGCTAATGTTCGGGAGGAGACAAAAGCTCTGAGTAAGGGTCCTTGCTCAGTTTTTATTAGGATCAGAAGGCTTACAAGCGTGATGGACATGCACACAGAAACAATGAAACCATGAACATTAACTCATGGGTGTGGGGGAAAGGGGGTTTTTGAAGATACACAGTGTTAGGGATTTGGGTCAGTACAAAACTAAATCCTGGTACTAGGCAGATGGTTGTTTATAGCAGGCATGAGGTACCACCTCTGTTTACCTAAACTTGTCTAGGGGACAAGAAAGACAGAGCATACTACCTCAGGGTCAACAACGTACTTTTCTTTTGCTAATTAGCTCTACTCCAGGCAACTTGGTGCGGTCTATAGCGCTGTTTACCTGTTTACCTATTTTGGTCCTTCCTGTGAAAGCAGCTTTCTGCTATTGTACTAAGTTAGGGGGCGCTTCCGCCTTGAATACCTAATCTTGTAAGTTTTCATCCTAAGATTTCCTATTCCTATACCTTTGTCCTATACTGGGGACCTTTGCCCTGTTTACCTAATCTTGGATGCATTCATCCTGTGGCTATTTCTTTATTCCTTGTTAACCCATTGGTGCAAGCTTAGGGAATTCCTAAGCTTATTCCCCACAATACTAGTTTCAGGTGTACAATATAGTGATTCAACACTTCTATGCAACATCCAGTGCTCAACACAAATGCTCTCCTTATTCCTCATCACCTGTTTAACCCATCATCCTACCCACCTCCCCTCTGCTAACCATCACTTCTCTATAATTAAGTCTGTTTATTGATTTTTTTCCCTCTATTTGTCCCTTTGCTGCTTTGTTTCTCAAATTCCACATATATCTGAAATCACGGTATTTGTCTTTCTCTGACTTATTTTGCTTACCATTGTACTCTCTAGTTCCATTCATGTCATTGCAAATGGCAAAATTTCATTCTTTTTTTTTTAACGTTTATTTATTTTTGAGACAGAGAGAGACAGAGCATGAACGGGGGGGGCAGAGAGAGAAGGAGACACAGAATCGGAAGCAGGCTCCAGGCTCTGAGCCATCAGCCCAGAGCCCGACGCGGGGCTCGAACTCACGGACTGCGAGATTGTGACCTGAGCTGAAGTCGGACGCTTAACCGACTGAGCCAACCAGGCGCCCCGAAATTTCATTCTTTTAAATGGTTGAATAATATTCCATTGTATATATGTACACATCAACTTTATCCATTCACCAATTGATGGACACTTGGCAGTCATTCTCTTTGAAGCATGAGGTGAAATCATATGCTCACTGTGTGTATCTGTGTGTGGGTGTTTTAACGGACTTATGAGAAGTAGTGAAGATTTGACCCAGGTAGAAATAAATATTAATACCAAGAAGGATTTTTATGCAATGGTGTACAATCACAAATGTGTATGTTAAGATATTTTACAAAGAGATGTTCAAAATTCTGTGGGTTAAATAGAATTTTATTTTTCTCTCATGTAATAGCCAAGGAGAATGCTCCAGATCACTTAGACACCTATGTTGCTTCTATTATTTTTGTTTTTGTTTTTGTTTTTGTTTTTGCTATTCCCAATGGTATTTTCTTCACATGCATGGTTGAAGTTGGGATGCAGGCAATTTTGGCTGTAGGGAAAGGGAAAGACCTTGGAAGAGCACATATGTAATACTTAAGTGTTCAAGACTGAAGTGGTACACATCATTTTGCTTGTATTCTTCTGGTGAGAACTTACTCATTGGAGATACTGGGAAATACAGTGACTGCCCATGGGCCCAGCTAAAACTCTGTAATTACAGGAAAAGGAAAATAATTTATTTTAGTGAAGAACCAGTAGTCCTCACCGCAACATGGTTGTATGCTTTTCTCTAACAATATATGACTTAAGTATAAGGAGAAAAAGGGCAGTTAATAAATTCAGTAGTTTTTCCATGTAACTAAAAGACCAAAAACTTCAGGATATTGGCAATGGAGTGATTTGAAGTGATACTCCATCATATCTAAGCTGAAGAAGAAAATGAATAATCACAGCAGCCAACAGTTAGCATTTACTGAGCACTTACTCTGTGCCAGGTATTATTCTAATGTACTGACTTGTTTAATACTCATAACGATTTGAGGTAGGTAACATTATTCTACTTTATAATTGAGGAAACAAATACACAGAGAGATTAAGTAATTTGCCTCAAGTGACAAAGTGAATTGGGAACAGAGCCAGGCTCTGAATGGCTGTTAAAAGCTATTTCTGCATCTTTTGAGACAAGTGTGGTTTTTTCCCTTTATTTTGCTTATCCTATGAATTACATTATTTTTAAGTAAGCCGGTCCAGACTTACTGGCGTAAGAGTCATTCGGTAATTATGTAACCTTCTTATATCTCTGGGTTTTGCTTGCTAATATTTCATTGAGAATTTCTGTGTCTATGTCAGAGGTCCACAAACTTTAAAGGCCAAATAGTAAATATTTTAGACTTTGTGGCCTATCATATAGTCTTTGTCACAACTATTTAGTTCTGCCTCTATAATGTAAAAGAAGCCATAGGCAATATATAATTAAACTGTTTTCAATCACAGGGACAGGAAAGCCACATTTGGTTTGAGGGCTTATAATTTTCTGACCTACAGTCTATATTCACAAGGGTATCTTCTTTTCATGTACTGTTCTTGTTAAATTTTGGTATCATTGTTATGGTGGCCTCACAAAGTAATCTGCAAATTTTTCTCCCCTCCATTGTCAGAGTTTCAGGGGTTCTTAAGATTCCTTAATCATATTTTAAAATGTCTGTAGGATCTATTGTCATATTCAGCCCCTCTTTCATTCATTCAAAATATTGGTTATTTCTATTCTGTCTTGATAAGCCTTCCTAGATCAATGAATTTTATTATTATTTTCAATGAATCAACTTTTAGCTGTATTTTCTCTTTTTTCCATATTACTGATTTTTGTTCATTTTTTCCCCTTCTATTTACTTTAGGTTTAATTTGCTCTTTTTTGTCCTCTAGCTTCTTGAGGTGGTAATTTAGACCACTGATTTTAAACCCTTTTTCTTTACAGATTATTTATAAATTAATTACAAAGTGTTTAAAGCTATAAATTTCCCTCTAATTAAGCTGCTTTAGCTGCATCTCACAAATTTTAACTTTTGTGTCTTTATTACCAAAGAGAATACCTAAATTCTCTTTTTATACATTCTTTGACCCAAGAATTATGGGCAAGATTAATTTCCACATAATTTTCTAGATTTTCTAGATATGTTGTTATGGAAATTTAAGAACACTGTGGTCAGAGAACATACTCTGTAGAATTTCAGTCTTCTGAAATTTATTGAGACCTAAGTTGTGGCCCAGCATATGATCTGTCAACATTTCATGTACACTTGAAAGGAATGTGTAATTTGCAGCCGCTAGGAGTGGTATTCTTTAAATTCAGTTAAGTTAGTTGATGGTTTTGTTCAAGTATGTATCATTTTTTTTTTGTCTCTTATTCTTTAAGTTATTGGAAAATGGAGGTTAAACTCCCACTGTGATTGTAGATTTTTCTGTTTCTCCCTTTAGTTTTGTTAGTTTTTACTACATGTGTTCTGAAGATTATTTGGTGTGCATTTAGGAGTATGTCTTCCTACTGAAAGGGTCCTTTTACCATTATGAAACATCATTCTTTATCTTCACCAATACTTTTTTTTTTGAAGTCTGTCAGAAATTGCCTGCTGTTTGCCTGGTGCTTTTTTTTTTTTAAATCCTTTTTACTTTCAATCAGTATCGTCTTTATATTTAAAGTGTGTCTCACTGTTTCTGGTCAGAAATCAGTCTTCTTTTGGATCTTTGCTTCTTAGACTTTTTTCTGTGTTTGCTTTTAAGATTTTCTTTGTTTCTTTAGTGTTCAGGAGTTTTCACTACTGTATACCTAAGTATGATATTCTTTGTATTTATTCTGCTTAGGGTTTGCTGAACTTAGAGGGCCCGTAGGTTGTCCATTTATTTTTCCACACCAAATTTGATATATTTTTTCATACTTTTCTAAAATTTTTTCCTGTCCTGTTTGCTCTTTACTTCTTTTTTAAAATGTATATTTATTGTAGAGAGAACATGAGCAGGGGAGAGGGGCAGAGAGGGAGAGACAGAGAATCCCAAGCAGGCTCCACACTCAGTGTGGAGAAGGATGCAGGGCTCAATCCCACAACCTTAGGATCATGACCTGAGCTGAAATCAAGAGTTAGATGCTCAAATGACTGAGCCACTCAGATGCCCATCTTTCTTTTCTTCTTAATAATGACTCACATTGTCTTGGTTGTTCTGTTCATACTTATTCAACCATGTTTCTCTGTTAGAGTTGACATTTTCTATTAATATGGTTTCAAGCTGATTTTCATTTCCAATAAACTGTTACAATTGTGGAGGACATGAGGGCAAGACCAATACCAATTATTCTATCATGGCTGGATGTATAAGATTCCTACTCAAAGTCCACATTCTCAACCACATTAGTAAATTACCTCTATGAGAGGATTCCATATTATAGAAAAAAATGTTAAATGGAAATATGTTCTTAATGTGGAAAAATATCAACAGGTATTAGAGAATGAGAGAGCTGAAAGAGATTGTTGTTAGAGAGTGGGAGGTGGAACACATGATAACAAGATCCTACAGGTATGGATGGCTGAAACAGAATAGTCTAGTAATAGTCTATATTTTGTAGAAAGGGAAAAGAATGACCTGATAGCCACCAGGTCATCTTTGATGGCAAGAACTAGGTGAATGATGATGGAAAATAAGCAAACACCTAACAAAAAAAGGAAAACAGGAAAGCAGAACAGGTAAATTTTGAGAAACTATCATGAGTTTGGTTTTGGATAAATTTAAGATTTTCTAAAAAATTTTTTTGATGTTTTATTTCTTTCTTTATTTTTTGAGAGTGAGAGACAGAGCATGAGCAGAGGAGGGACAGAAAGGGAGACACAGAATCCAAATCAGGCTACAGGCTCTGAGCTTCAGCACAGAGCCTGACACAGGGCTCAAACCCACAAGCTGTGTGTGATCATGACCTGAGCTGAAGTTGGATGCTCAACTGACTGAGCTACCCAGGCGGCCCTAAAGTTTTGTTAGAAAAAAAAAAAAAAACTCTATAGGATATCCAGGGAACTGTCTGAATAGGCAATTGAAAATACAGATCTGTTGCAAGGAAAAGATGGAGATACAGATCTGGAAGTTATTACCATAAAGATTATTATTGAAGCAATAGTACTGGATGAACTAATCTAAGAAGAATACCTGTAGAAGAGAGATCTAAGGTAGAAACTAACCTAGGGAATCCCAATATGTTATAGGTAGGCAGACAAGAATACTAAGAATGGATGTTCAAAGAAGTAAAAGGCAATATAAAGAGGCAATGTGCTTTAGCAGTTAAGGGCATGGACTCTTGAGTCAGTTCAAATCCCAGCTGTTATACTTATAAAGCTACATGACCATGAGAAAAATTATTTAACCCATCCGTGCCTGTTTTCTATAAAATACAGTGATAAATACTGGCACCTTCCTAATGAGAAATGATCACAATAGCTCTAGAGGCTCATTCTGCCTCCAATCTCCTGTCCTCTCAAACTTTTAGTAGCAGAAAAGGCAGCTGGATCAACAAATTTGAGCTAGCTTAAGAGAGGAACAGAAAGGTTCCCCCTAACAAGGCTACTCCATCTACAAATAAGTTTCCATTAGTGCACAGCTACATAAATATTCCCTATCTCAGCCCAATAATAAATATGTAGACTCTTATGGAGGCAGGGTTCCTTTCCACTGGAACTTTGAACACAGTATATGCAGACTATGCCTAAGCTGTGTAGGATCGGAGAGTTTGAGGGATTGTGTGCCCTCTACTACTGCCCTCTCTGTAAACTTTTCCTCAATAAACTATCTTACATCTATCTCATGTGGTACTACGGTATTGTGTTGCATGACCTCCTTGAAAGATATTTCCTCATAGGTTGTTGCTATCCTTGTTCCTCTTTACAAATATAATAATACTTGTAAAGTGTCTACAACATTGCCTGGCATATGCATAATAGTATGTATTATGTAAAGATCAGCTATTTGTTTCTAAAAGGAGAATCAGGAAAGACTGGCAGTGTTCTGGAGTCAAAGAGATAACAATACAAAATATCAAAATAAAGAATGAAAATAGGACACTGGGTATGGCAACAGAGTAGTAAAAGCCAGATTGTATTAGTTTAAGGATTGGGTTGGAAGTAAAGAGTAAAACAGTGAATACAAACTATTTTTTCTAAGAAATTTGGTGGCAAAAAAAAAAAAAAAAAAAAAGATAAAGTACATTGGTTAGCACTTTTTTGCTTGCAAGCGACAGGAATCCAATTTGAACTAGCTTTATAAAAGGACTTACTATAAGAATATTGTGATGTCTCAATAATGTGGCTGAGTCTCAAAATCATGTGAAACCAAGATCTTCAGTTATTCTTTTTCTTGTTCCTTTTGGTAGGTTTGTTTCATTTTTACTCCTCTTTTCTCCAGGCTAGTTGCATTGCTGCTTTGGCCCACGTGGTAGGAAAGATGGCTATAAAGAGCTCGGGAGTCTTGTATTTTATCGTTCAGGCATGCAGTGGAATTTGTTTGCAGTTTCAGCTTCAAAATTCTTTTTTTTTTTAAGTTTAATTTATTTATTTTGAGAGAGAGAGAGAGAGAGACAGACGGACAGACAGTGATCAGGGGAGGGGCAGAGAGAGAAAGGAGACAGAGACTCCCAAGCAGGCTCTGTACTGTTAGAGCAGAGCCCATTGTGGGGCTCGATCTCACAAAGTGTGAGATCATGACCTAAGACGAAATCAAGATTCAGAGGCTTAACCAAATGAGCCACCTAGGTGTTCCTCAGCTTCAAAATTCTTAAGGAAGGACCCTGACCCTGCTTAAACTAAGTAGCCAGGGATGAATGAATCAATAGTATCCAGGGATACATAAAGGAAATTGAGGGAGATTGGACCTGATGATCTCCTATGAAATAAGTGGCTAACTTATTTCTTTAGAGTATAGGAGATGTAGTAAAGGGGGTAGTTGAAAATATAAATATTAATATACCTGTCAAGAGAAGAGAAGGAAGGTAGGAGGAAAAAGGTTAAAGTTTGTCAAAAAATAAGAGTCCAGCTCAGACGGAAACTAAAAATTAATGAAGGTGCGATGTACAACGTGACTACACAGTAATGCTCACTAGTCCATGAACAAGAGTTATACGGCACATGGTAGAAACGTGGGGGAAAGGGAAATAAGGGTCTGGCTAAAAGACTGAATTAGTAATTTAACTCTTAGAGTCAAATCACTAGTAGGTAGAAGTAAAAAGGATAAACTTTATTCGATTCCTGACAAGTAAGTTACAATTCTCATTAGTGTTATTCAAGTGTACTGTCAACGTTAATGGCTTTAATGTTACCTTTAGAAAAAATTAACTCCATATTCTTTTCTAAGGACACATTCTAACATTCTAAGGATAAAATATTTGGCAATCTTGAGAGGTTTTTAAATTTGAGGGTTTAAAATATGTCATCTTAATTTTGCTCCATTATTTTTATTCTACCAAAAGCTGGCCAGGTATACAATAGGGGTCACTAACCCCAACCCATCTCACGAGACTTAGAAAATCAGTTTATTTGGAACACATTCTTGTGTCATTATGTTAAATAATTCCACTTGTAAACAGGAATAATAGTAGATACCATCATAAAATAAGATTATGTGATTTAATGATTTGACAAATAGGAAGTGCCTAGAATAGTGGACTATAAATGGCAAACACTCAACAAAAGCCAGCCTTATTAGTACAATTATGAACCTGTGGCGAGGACGTTTTATTCATATTACTTATTGAAAAATAAAGTTGATTAAGAGTCCCAACTCTTGATCTCAGGGTCATTGATCTCAGGTCTTGATCTCAGGGTCTTAGTTCAAGCCCACACTGGGCTCCACACTGGATGTGGAGCCTATTAAATAAACAAATAAATAATAAAAACAAAAATAAGTATTACTAGAACAATAAGCAAATATATGTAATCTAAATTGAAAAGATAATGATTAATGTACTTATTCAGCATTTTAGCAGTGATTTTTACATAAAAACAAAGACAAGGAAAGTACAAGTGTAAACCAAAAATGATTAATGAGTAAATTAACTAATTCCGCAAAAGAAAAAGACTTTCGGAAGAACTTTCTTTAAATATACTGAAATATAAATTTATTCAAAAGCATAAATACAGCTTCTATGAAGTATGAGCTACATGTATAACTACAGTACCAAAAATCTCATTTTTCATCATATCACATCTTCTTTTAATTACACTTTTCTCCCTGGAATATTAAAAAAAAGATTAGTTTTTGAAATATTATTATATTAATTTAGTAGTAATGTCCAATATAATAATCAGAAACATAATTTAAAAGCAAGAGGGGAAATGCTTACTCATTAAACATGAATCAGAAAAAGTAAAAATGGACCACATGAAATGTAAAAAAACAATAATTCTGGTTGGGGGTGGCATTGGAGGGAGGCAAAGTTTAATTGATTTAAAAAACAAAAACAGAGGACACATAAAAATAAAATATTTAGACACTGGTGTCACATTATGTTTGAGGGGCACAGTAAGGAAGATAGAGGAAGGACTACATGAAAAAAGGTCAGTGAAAAGAGGGAAGAGAAAAAAAAGCAAAAAGGAAAATGACAAAGAAATATTTGCATCAAAAAAGAGCACAACATACAGAGTAGAAAAATACTGGGAAAAGGCCCAGAAGATCTAAAATACAAGTCAATACTCTTGTCACACCTTGTCGTTACTTAGGCCAGGGATTTGAAAATGTTATTATGTCTCTGGTATTGCCTGTAATCGTCCTATCCATCCCTGTTTTCCCTATAGCTGACGTTTCTCAATTTTTGTTTTTCATCTATTGCATGGCAGATGGACCATATTTGCAAATGACTTTTCCTTTTTGGAAATAAGATGATTATAAACAGATACGTCTTACAACTTCATAATAAGCTGTGAAGTACCTATTAATCATAGTCACAGCACTGTATTCCCTGTTCAGATCTAAAACAGGAGTTTTAACTTGGGTATCTGTGAACTCCTTGATAATATGTTCAAAATTTTGTGTAGGTGTAATTTTTTGTGTGACTTATGAAGGTTTTGTCACCAGAAAACTGCTGTGTTAGAGGCTTTATGGTGAATGAACTGCCAACATAGGTAACTGTTAGGAAAATCAGTATTTGGGCTACAACATAAGTAAAAGAGATAACTAACACTTATTAAGTACTTCTCACATAGTCATTTCTAGTTTTTTCTGCTGTATCAATGGACTTTAAAACTGCACTCTCTGGAGCACAGCTGGATTAAGCCAACTGATGCCCTCAACACAACCCAACAATGATGGCCCCCTCTCACCTTTCCATTGCTTAAAATAAAGAGCTTAAGGATGCTTCACACAAATCAGAGCATACTTAATGCCAGCTGGTGTTACTCTCTACAAAAGTGAAACTCACACCATAAGTCAGAAACAAATGTAATTTCTTGATGACACCTTCAAACCAAATTTAAACCTAAGGCACTCACTATACCAAAGAAAAAGATAGTTAAATTTTTTTTTCAACGTTTATTTATTTTTGGGCAGAGAGAGACAGAGCATGAACGGGAGGGCAGAGAGAGAGGGAGACACAGAATCCGAACAGGCTCCAGGCTCTGAGCCATCAGCCCAGAGCCCGACGCGGGGCTCGAACTCACGGACCGCGAGATCGTGACCTGGCTGAAGTCGGACGCTTAACCGACTGCGCCACCCAGGCGCCCCAAGAAAAAAGATAGTTTAACAGTGCACACACATTAAACTGCAACATGGCAGATAAAGACAATTACAAACAATCTACTACACTCAAGTGTGGCAGTGAAAGAGTTAAGGGCATGATCCTAGGGCAAAACACTGTGGTACTCCCTTTCCCTTGGTGCCCTAATCTCAGGCTTATGTTCCTTAAAGATTATCCAGGCCTGCTCTGAACTCTTTGCACAAGCAGACATGTAAGAGGGTGAGCAAGTAACTGGGCAAAGGTCAGCCACAATCCACTTTTAATCAGATAAATTAGCTTTGTATCTGATTGACATATTTGGGTTTCTTTATAACATTCCTGTTTAAATAACAGTTTCGTTGGCTTAAAAAAGGTTAAAATTTCTGCTTTTATACCAGAGACAAATGCAGTGTTATACTTTAGTGTGGGTGAGGTGAGCTAAGGACAAGAAATGGCCTGTAGATCAAGGTTCTACAACCCAATTTAAAATATGTCAAGTTTTACAAATTTTACACTTATTAACGCAATGTACATGTAAATGATCATGAAGTTAGACAATAAAACCATAGTAAGTCAAAGTTTCTTTCAATAGTAGCAGTCCTTGCTCTGAATTTTCTCACCTTCCATTAAAAGAAAAAAAAAAAAAAGGAGTCCCTACAGAGAAAGTATTGGGAAGATGTCTTCAGGTACCTTTCCCTTAAGTTTAAGGTATAACGGCAAGTGATGGCCATCTAAGAACTGAGTAAAACCCACAGATGAGCATTTGTCAAGCATTTGTCCCAGCATAGGTCCCACAGAAGTACAGAATAGAGTTCTGAGCAACCCAAAGAACCAGCCCCTTCTTTTCAAGACAAAATTAAACCAACACAGGTAATGCAATTGAGTCTCATGAGCTATGAGACCCAGGTGAGATTATGTTAAGGCTACCGACTATGGTTAATGCATTTAAAACTCAGTAAGAGCATCACTAGCAATGAACAAAGCTACAATGTGAACAGAATTTAACTTTGGCTGATTTTCTTAAAAAACTGGCTATAGTATTTTGCATATTTTATTTTATTAGTATTTTGCATGTTTTTATTATTTTTTTATTTTTTTTATTTTTTTTCAACGTTTATTTATTTTTGGGACAGAGAGAGACAGAGCATGAACGGGGGAGGGGCAGAGAGAGAGGGAGACACAGAATCGGAAACAGGCTCCAGGCTCTGAGCCATCAGCCCAGAGCCCGACGCGGGGCTCGAACTCACGGACCGCGAGATCGTGACCTGGCTGAAGTCGGACGCTTAACCGACTGCGCCACCCAGGCGCCCCAGTATTTTGCATGTTTTAATTTGGCTCTGAGCTTCCATTAAAACAGAATAGGTAAAATGATTATTCAAATGCATCTATTATTCCAATGACCTATAGACTAGATATTCTATCAATCAGTTGTGTAGTAACTTTTAAGTCCTAACCTCTTAATCTCTAATTTACTAAGCAGTTGCAAGACCAAACTATGTAATTAAACAGTACTGAAGACAATAGAACACAACTATGAAATTAGTATATCAACAGTGGTTAAGAACAAGCCTCATCTATATAATGGGGATAATAATAGTACCCCCTAGCACCTAGCCACCAATTGGGTGGCTCAATTGATTAAGAGATTCTTGATTTTGGCTCAGCTGATGATCTCACAGTTCTGGAGTTTGAGCCCCATGTCCAGCATTGGGCTCCACACTGACAGTGTGGAGCCTGCTTGGGATTCTCTCTCTCCCTCTCTGCCCGTTCCCCCCACTCTCTCTCTCAAAATAAATAAATTTTTTTTAAAAATTAAAAAAATAGTACCCCCTACAATAGAAGAAGTATTTGGTACTATTTGGGTAATAATAGTACCAATCAATAAAGATTAAATGAGCAAATTTATGTAAAGCAAATAGTGCCTGCATATAGTACTAATGCTTGTGTATTACTATGATTACAATTTGTCACTGTACTAATCAAGTTTATTCTAAATAAATCAAGGTCTATTTGACCAGAAATAGACTGTTGCACATCTAGGACTTGAAGGGCCACTGGAGTGGAGCAGAGTTCTTAAAAAAGGAAGCAATGTTTCCCACTAGGGAACATTATGAAAACTCATGACAGTTCTTTTTGGTTGTCACTATGATGGGAAGAAAGGGACATTGTCTTGCTGGCATGTAATAAGGACAAAGATGCCAGATATACTTACTTGCAGGGCTATTTCAACCAACAAAACCATCTGCCTGGTAATCCTGCTAGACTTCCCTAGTCCGTTTATATTTCCCATTCTCCAAGATAAACTATTTCATATACCTTTCCTGTTCTTAAACCTCCAATACCTTACCCTGCCATAGCTCATAACCTCATTAGAAAACCTTCACTAAGAAAATACAGGCAATCAATCAATAAAGAAATTGCTCCCTTCTCACCAAATCTTCCATGTGTTTTCTGTACGCATATATTTTGCTTTCTTTCCCACTACAGTGGATGAACTCTTATCCAAGGCCAATTCTTCTCTGCTGAAGTCTATCTCCTTCAGCCTACCTTAAGAATTTTACTCCTTCCACTCTGTGTCTTGAATTATCAGCTTCCCTGTCTACCAGATCATTCCCACCAGTCAAATGCTGTTTATCTCGTATTCTAAAAGCAAACAAACAAAACAAAAAACTTTCTTATTTCCCTCATTTCTTTACATCAAAAGAGTTGCCTGTTTTTGGTGTTTGCATTTCTTTCCTATTCTCTGCTGATCACACTCTAATCAGGTTTTATCCCACTATTACACATGAAGCTGTTTCTCATAAATGTCATCAACAGCCTGCATTTTACCAAATATATCAACTATTATTCCTCACTTTATTTAGCAACGTTTGATATCACTCTCTTTCTGAAACATGTGATATTATGTTTTCCTTATTTTTTCTCCTGTCTCACTGTTAAATCTCAGCTTTATTGGATACTCAACTTCTTGAATGCTAAAAGTAACTTAGCTTTACTAAATTAGGCTTAATTTCGGGGCTTCTTTTTTCTACTCCCACTCATTCCCTTGACTAACAAGCATTATGGCTTTAACAACCATCTACATGCTGAGCTAAAAATTTAACTTTAGTCTCATTAGCCCAGTCATTCATTTGTCACCTTCAGTTCGACATCTAATAGAAATCTCAAATTTAATATATCTAAAGTCAAACTTTTGATCTAAGAGGCTTCCAAATCTGCTCATCAACTAGTATTCGCCAACTCAGTGAAAGCTCACTTACTCTGGCCAAAATCTTTGCAGCCTTCTGGACTCTTATTTCACTCAAAACCTACATTAAATCCTGTTGGCTCTACCTTCAGAATATATCCAGATATGGAACCATTCGCAACACTTCCACATCTATCCTCCTGCCTACCCCAAATTGTCTCTTGCCTGGATTATTACAAGATCCACCTACAGATACAAGACTATCCACCTAGATAGTCTCTGCTCTTGTTCCTTTATCATCCACTCTTCATAAAACAGCCAGAGTGACCCTTTAAAAACATACATCAGATAACTGCCATTTCCCTATGCAGAACCCTCCAATGGTTTCCCATCACACTTCAAATAAAATCCAAAGTTCTTGCAGGAGCTACAAGACTATTAGAGCACCCTCACCCCCCACCTTACAACCCAACCCCTAACTAACATCATCTATCTCCTACTACTTTGCCTTTTGTTTACACCAAACCAGCAATATCCGTCCTAGCTGGTTTTTGTACATGCCAGACACACTACCACCTCAGGACTTTAGTACCTGTTGTTCCCTTTCCTCCACTGCCCTTCCTCCACATATTGGGATTTCTTACTTCCTACTTATTATAGGACTCTGATTAAATGTCATTTAAAAAAAAAAAAAAAGCTTATTTATTTTGAGAGAGTGAGTGAGCACGCAAGCGAGGAAGGGACAGAGGAGAGAGCGAGAATCCCAAGTAGGCTCCACGCCATCAGCACAGAACCCGTAGTGGGGCTCAAATTCACGAACTGTGAGATCATGACCTGAGCCGAAATTAAGAGGTGGATGGTTAATCAACTGAGCCACCCAGGCGCCCCCAAATGTCACCTTCTTGAGAGGCCTTCCCTGACCACCTTATCTAAAACAGTACTCCCATCACATTGTATGCTATTTCCACCTAGCATTAGAGCATATATCTATTTACTTGTTTACTGAAAGTTTCCCCACAAAAATGTAAACTCTGTTTGGCCAGTTGGCCAGTTTTGCTTATTTCTATAATTCCAGTGCCTGGTATATAGTAGATGCTCAATAAATAATCAAATGGCTGAATAAAGGATATAAAGTAAACACAAATGTAGTTTTAAAAGGCTAGACGAAAACTAATTTCATCAGGCATTATACACAATTGCCTTGTTTACTATACCATCTGACTTGCTATATACTTGAGGTTTCATGTGAAAATTTTATTTTACCAATAAGAATATTATTTATATCGCTTTCTGCTTATAAGTAGTAAATTAAGCTCCTTTCAAAGTAGAGAAATGAAAAGAAGCTCTAATAGTTTTTGTCTTAGATCCATTCTAAAAATGCTTTAAAAAATTTTTAGGCCACCAATTCTATTTTGAAAGTGAAGCCAATGGGCATTTGAAAAAAGCTGGATTTCTCTGGAAGAGATTCTTTATTTCTATATGCAAGTTATGGATCAAATGCTTATAAAAATGTTGAGTGTCTGCAGGGTCTGTGTAGTAGGGATATAATTACCTATTCAGTATGATATACACAGAATAATGGAAGTAGATAAGTTATGTAAATGAGATACTCTGCCACTGTGGAAGTCTATGACTAAAACAAAGGTCCCCTTAATAATTTTTACTAGAATGTTTCCAGAAGTCTAGAAACACAACTAATTTTAGAACTCCAAAAACATTTTCTAGTATTGCTGACCCTTGAATAACATGGGCTGACCTTTGAATAACACAGGTTTGAAATGCATAGGTCCACTTATATGGCTAATTTTTTTCAATAAATATATTGAAAAATTTTTTGGAGACATGCAACAATTTGAAAAAAACTTATGGAAGAGCCTCACAGCCTAGAAATATCAAAAAATTAAGAGAAAGGTATGTCATAAATGCATAAAACATATGAAGACACTAGTCTATTTTTCATTTACTACCATAACATACACACAAATCTATTATAAAAAGTTAAGGTTTATCAAAACGTATGCACACACAGATTGTATATGGTGCCATTTGCAGTTGAAATGTAAACAAATGTAAAGATGTGGTATTAAATAACTGTATAAAATTAAATGTAGTACTGTAATAATTTCGTAGCCACCACCTGTGGCTATTGTGGTGAGTTCAAGTGTTGTATTGCTTAAAACACTGTGTGACGTTTATCATCTCCATGTGAGCAGTTCATCTCTCCACTAAATTGTTTATCACAATAAAAAAGTGACTTCTTGCAGTTCTCACATATTTTTCATGGTGTTTAGTGCAATACCATACACTTTGAATAACATCACGGAACCCATATGAGGTGCAGCGAGTGATGTTGGAAGAGCTCCCAAGAAGCAGAGAAAAGTCATGACATTACAAGATAAAATTGAACTGCTTGGTATGTACTGTAGACTGAAGTCTGCAGCTGTGGCTGCCTGCCATTTCAAGATAAATGAATCCAGTGTAAGGACCATTGTGAAAAAAGAAAAGGAAATTTGTGAAGCCATAGCTGCAGTTATGCTAGCAGGTATGAAAACCTTGTACTTTTTATCTTGTGTTTTTGAAAATGCAACTTTTATGTGACTGTAAGATTGCTCTAAGAAAGACATGCCTATAGACTCTACTATGATTTGAGAAAAAGCAAAGTCATTATATGACAACATAGGACAAAGGAAAGATAAGGATCTAAAGCTGGAGAATTTGTCAGCAAAGGATGGTCTGTTAATTTTAGAAATAGGTTTTGCTGAAAAAATGTTGAAGTACAGCCACAGCAATTTCTTACTTGACACATCTCCAAAGGCAAGGGAATTAAAAGCAAAAATGAACTATTGAAACCTCACCAAGATAAAAAGCATCTGTGCTGCAAAGGAAACAATCAACAAAACTAAAAGGCAACCGATGGAATGGGAAAAGATATTTGCAAATGACATACTGGATAAAGGCTTAGTATCCAAAACCTATAAAGAACTCACCAAACTCCACACCCAAAAAAACCCAAATAATCCAGTGAAGAAATGGGCAGAAGACACGAATAGACACTTTTCTAAAGAAGACATCCAGATGGCCCAAAGACGCATGAAAAGATGCTCAATGTCACTCCTCATCAGGGAAATACAAATCAAAGCCACACTGAGATACCACCTCATGCCGGCCAGAGTGGCCAAAATGAACACATCAGGAGACTATAGATGCTGGAGAGGATGTGGAGAAAAGGGAACCCTCTTGCACTGTTGGTGGGAATGCCAACTGGTGCAGCAGCTCTGGAAAGCAGTGTGGAGGTTCCCCAAAAAATTAAAAATAGAACTACCCTATGACCCAGAATTAGGACTGCTAGGAATTTGCCCAAGGGATACAGGAGTGCTGATGCATAGGGGCACTTGTACCCCAATGTTTATAGCAGTGCTTTCAACAATAGCCAAATTATGGAAAGAGCCCAAATGTCCATCAACTGACGAATGGATAAAGAAGATGTGTTTTATCTATACAATGGACTACTACTTAGAAATGAGAAAGAATGAAATCTGGCCATTTGCAGCAATGTGGATGGAACTGGAGGGTATTATGCTAAGTGAAATAAGTCAGGCAGAGAAAGATAGCGTATGTTTTCACTCATATGTGGATCTTGGGAAACAACAGAAGACCATGGCAGAGGAGAAGGGGGGGGAAGAAAAAGTTACAGAAAGGGAGGGAGGCAGGCAAACCATAAGAGATTCTTGGATACTGAGAACAAACTGAGGGTTGATGGGGGGGTGGGGGAGAGGGGAAAGTGGGTGATGGGCATTGAGGAGGGCACTTGTTGGGATGAGCACTGGGTGTTGTATGAAAACCAACTTGACAATTATACTAAAAAAATTTTTTTAATTTGCAATTCAAGAAAATCATAATTTAAACTCTATGGTAAACCTGTAACATCAACTATTAAAGAGTACATTGTTTAAAAAAAAAAAATGTTGGGCTAACAGAGAAGCAGCTTCTGCTGACCAAGAAACAGCAGACAGTTCCCAGACACTATTATGAAAATCACTGAGGAGAAAGGGTATCTGCCTGAATGGGTTTTTAATACAGACAAAAATGCCTCCAAAGACATTTAGTTTTATGACATGGACCTTCTAGGGTATGGACACTGAAACTAAAGCAAATGGTTGAAGAACAATTGGTATTGTCTAAAATATTTTGAAAGAAATGCAAAAGCAAAAAAAAATAAAATAAAAAAAAATCACCCAGAAATGCTGATGTATTTTCATGAAGTTACACAAAATGTGGCTGCCTCTCCTGCCTCCCCTTCCACCTCCTCCACCCCTCTGCCTCTGCCATCCTTCAGACAGCAATAATAATAATGGCTGTATAATTAATAAATCGAACTGTTGTGTATGTGTATTTTCATGTTAAATAATAATGTATGACAAGAACTGTAAGAGATGTTTCTATGTCATCATCAGCATCATCTAAGTACTGAGCATGTAGAACATCATGTGCAAGATGTATATGGAAGTAGGCAGACTATCCTTACATAGGTATAAGGTAAGTAGTATTTAATATAAACTTAATAATGTGTTAGTTTTCTGTTTTATAACTTTGCTTTCAAATAACATTACCATAGGGTGTGTCCCTCTCTCTAGTAAATGAAGAAGGTTGCAGAGCAGCCCATCATCACAGGTAAGTAGTTTTTTAAAAAAATAGAACACTGTTTCCAACAGTATATAATGAATATGGCTAGAATGAAATTTTATAATGATTCATTAGTGTAGAGGCTAGGCTACCATAAAGCATTCATATTGCTGCTGCTTCCTTATCAATGTATGAATTATTAACCTATAAATAAATATGAATTTTTTTCATATTATCTTTTCATTTTTTATATTTAGTGTTAGTTATACATATATAACACCAACAGTGTTTTGTATAAGACAATATTGATGTGGGTACTGACAGATAATTCATCTTGTAAAACATGATATAACTTACATTATCAGTAAATACAATACAGTACTATAAATGTATTTTCCCTTATGATTTTCTTAACATTTTCTCTAGCTTTATTGTATACATATAACATACAAAATATGTGTTAAACTGTTAGGTTATGAGTAAGGCTTCCAGTAAACCAGCTATTACCAGTTAAGTTTGGGGGGAGTCAAAAGTTATATATGAATTTTTAGCTGCACTGGGGTGTCAGTGCCCCTAACCCCTGCACTGTTCAAGGGTCAAGTTTATTCTAGAGTTCAAAATACTTTCCTAATATGAAATAGACTTAGTACTTTAATGAAATATAAAGATTATATTTAATCATATGTATAGGCTATTTTAATCAAAATTAATTTTCAATGCTAAATTTTCAACCCTACTTATAATGGAATTTTTTGAACTTTCAGTATTTATGTATCACTTAATGGCATGCTTCATTTAAATACATGGATTTTTTTTTTTACAAACAATAAAATGATATTCATTGGAGACAAATTATTATAACTTCTAATGAAAGACATACATACCTGAGGTATACCAGCGCCTGTTTGCATAGAAGACTTTTTTAATAGTCTCACTTCTTTGTTTATATATCTTAGCATTCCACTAAGAGTACTGAAGTCATTACTTTCAGAACTATCATCTTCCATGTCATATGTGAGAGGTTTAAATGAGACTGGCTGGGTATAAATCAGATCCTTCTGGCTTTCTTCTAATGTTGACGACTGTTCTAATTGCATTTTTTTTAAGTCTTGTAGTAATTCTTCAGAAAGATCTTCATTACTACCAGTTTTGACACTAAGGTCACTGGCACTAATTGAGCGACGTAGTTTTCTACACTTGAAAAAAGCTGCATGAGAATGTTTAGCAAATTTTGGATCTTGAATGGCAGGCATAATTTCTGTTGCAGATGTAAGCAGGGCTGGTAGAAACTTGATGTCTTCTGCCCTTTCACGTCCAGAAATTTTGGCTTGTAATCTGGTTAATTCTGATTCCTGTAGAAACATATGTACACAGTAGGTGTTCAATATATTTTCGTTAAATGAATAAATTACTTAAATGATCTCTAAGAATCTATGATTTTTTAAGTCAAGCTTCTGCCCAGAACACAAATTCCTTTCATAACAAACCATGAGAGTTTTCCAAACTCTGTTTAAACCCTTCATTTTGGGAAAATTACCTATGTTCACTTGAAATATGTTAAAACTACACTAAGAAACTCCATGAAAACTAGATTTTCCTTATACAAATGTTACAGTAACAGTATAGGGAACACACAGTAACAGATAGGGAAAACATAATGAAAAAGGAATCCAATTGTATCACTAAAGAAAGCAGCAAACTGTGAGAAGAGAGGGACAGAAAAGAACTACAATAACAAAATGGTGCTAAGTACATACTTATCAATAATTACTTTGAATGTAAATGGAATAAATGCTCCAATCAAAAGCCAGAGTGAAGACTGACACAGAATGGATAAAAAAGCAAGACCTATCTGTATAAGCTGCCTAAAAGATACTCATTTCAGACCAAACAACACATAAAGGTTGAAAGTGAAGGGAGGGAAAAGCATTTATAATGCAAATATAAAAGAAAAGAAAGCCAGGGGAGCAATACTTCTATGGGATAAAACAGACTGTAAAACAATGACTATAACAAGAGACAAAAAAAGGACACTACATAATCATAAAGGGAACAATCCAACAAGAAAATATTAACAATTGTAAGTATTTATGTACCCAATGTGATAGCACCCAAATCCATAAAGTAGTTACTAACAAGCATAAAGGTAGTAACTGATAGTAATGTAGTAATAGAAAACTGAAATTTTTTTTTTAATGTTTTATTTATTTTTGAGAGAGAGAAACAGTGCGAGTGGGGGAGGGGGCAGGGAGAGAGGGAGACAGAATCGGAAGCAGGCTTCAGGCTCTGAACTGGCAGCACAGAGCCCAAAATGGGGCTCGAACCCAAAAATGGTGAGATCATGACCTGAGCCGAAGTCAGACACTCAACCAACTGAGCCACCCAGGCACCCCAGTAGAGGACTTTAATACCCACTTACATCAATGGATAGATCATTCAAACAGAAAATCAACAAGGATGCTAGTTTTGAATGATACACTGGACCAGGTGGATCTAAGATATATTCAGAACACCCCATTCTAAAATAGGATACACATTTTTTTTAAATTTTTTAATGTTTATTTATTTTTGAGAGAGAGAGAGAGACAGAGCATGAGTGGGGAGGGGCAGAGAGAGAGGAGACACAGAATCTAAAGCAGGCTCCAGGCTCTGAGCTGTCATTACAGAGCTTGATGTGGGGCTCGAACCCATGAACCATGAGATTATGACCTGAGCCGACATAGACACTTAACTGACTGAGCCACCCAGGTGCTCCAGGATGCATTCTTTTAGGTGCACAGGGAGCATTCTCCAGAATAGATCACATTAGGCCACAAAACAAGTCTCAAAAGATTGAAAATGATTGAAGTCATACCATGCATCTTTTCTGAACACAATGCTATGAAACTAGAAATCAAACCATAAGAAAATCTGGAAAGAACACAAATACATGGAGGTTAAATAACATGCTATTAAACAATGAATGGGGGAACCAAGAAATCCAGAAGAAATTCTAAAAAAAAATGGGGAAAAATGAAAACGAAAACACAGTGGTCCAAAATCTTTGGGATACAGCAAAGCAGTTCTCAAAATGAAGTTATAGCAATAAGCGCCTACCTCAAGAAGCAAGAAAAATCTCAAATAAACAATCTGCTTACATCTAAAGGAGCTAGAAAAAAAAAGAACAAAACCCAAAGCCAACAGAAGGAAGAAAATAATAAAGATTAAAGCAGAAATAAATAGAAACAAAAAAAAATTGGAAGTGATCAATGAAACAGGAGCTGGTTCTTTGAAAAGATCAACAAAATTGATAAACCTTTCAACAGACCAATAAAAAAAAAATTGAGAGGGAGAGAGAGGATTCAAATAAACATCAGAAATGAAAGAGAAGAAAGAACAGCTGACACCATAGAAATACAAAGGATTATAAGAGAATATTATGAAAAATCATATGCCAACAAACTGGGCAACCTAGAAGAAATGGAGAACTTCCTAGAAACACATAATCTCCAAAAACTCAATCTATAAGAAATAGAAAATTTGAGCAGACTGATTCCCAGTAATCCAATAACTCCAAAAGTCCAGGACAAGATGGCTTCACAGGTGAATTCCACCAAACATTTAAAGAAGAGTTAACACCTCTTCTTTTCAAACTATTCCGAAAAATACAAAAGGAAGGAAAACTTCCAAATTCATTCTATGAAGCCAGCACTACCCTGATACCAAAACCAGACAAAGACACTACAACAAAAGAGAAATACAGGTCCATATCACTGATGAACTTAAGATGCAAAAATCCTCAACAAAATATTAAATACAAACTGAATCTAACAATACATTAAAAAAAAGCATTCACCACGATAAAGTTGGATTTATTCCAGGGATGCAAGGGTGGTTTGTTATTCACAAATAAATGTGATACATATCAACTCTAGAAAGGATAAGAACCATATGATCATTTCAAGAGACAAGGAAAAAGCATTTGACAAAGTACAACATCCATTCATGATAGAAACTCTTAACAAAGTAGGTTTAGAGGGAACATAGCTCAACATAATAAGGGCGATACACCAAAAACTCAAAGCTAACATCATACTCCATGGTGAAAAACTGACAGTGTGTCCCCTAAGACCAGGAACAAGACAAGATGTCCATTCTCAACACCTTTATTCAACACAGTATTGGAAGTCATAGTCATAGTAATGAGATGAGGAATAAAAGTCATCCAAATTAGTAAGAAAGATGTAACTTTAACTATTTGCACATAACAAGATACTATATATAGAAAACGTTAAAGACCATGAAAAACCTACTAAAATTGCTAAATGAATTCAGTAAGGTCATAGAATACAAAAGTCAATATTCAGGAATCCACTGCATTGCTATACACTAATAAAGTAGCAGAAAGAGAAATTAAGAGAACAGTTCCACTTAGAATTGTATGAAAAATAATAAAATGCCTAGGAATAAACTTATCCAAGGAGGTAAAAGACCTGGACTCTGAAAACTATAAATACTGATGAAAGAAAATGAAAATGACGCAAAGAAATGGAAATATAATCCATACTCATGGATTAAAAGAATAACTATTGCTAAAATGTCCACACAATCCAAAGATATCTACAGATTTTATGCAATACTATGAAAATATCAATAGCATTTTTCACTGAACTACAACAAATAATCCTAAAATTTGTATGGAATCAGTAAAGACCCTGAAGAGCCAAAGAAATATGGAAAAAGAACAATAAAACTGGAGGTCTCATAATCTCAGATTTCAAGACATACTACAAAGCTGTAGTATTCAAAACAAGTATGGTACTGGCACACACACACACACACACAAAAACCAAACCCATAGATCAAGTGAACAGAACAGAGAGCCCAGAAATAGATCCAAGGTGCCTGGGTAGCTCAGTTGGTTAAGTATCCGATTCTTGGTTTCAGCTCAGGTCATGATCTCGTGGTTCGTGGGCTTGAGCCCAGCTTCGGGCTCCATGCTGGGCATGGAGCCTGCTTTGGGGATTCTCACTCTCCCAATCTCTCTACTCCTCCCCTGCTCACACTGTCTCTGGAAGGAAGGAAAGCAGGAAGGCAGGCAGAAATATACCCACAATCATATGGTCAATTAATCTTCAGATGAAAGAGGCAATGGGAAAAAGACAGTCTCTTCAACACACAGTGCTGGGATAACTGGACAGCTACATGCAGAAGAATGAAACTGGACTACTTTATAATACCATACACAAATATAAACTCAAAATGGATTAAAGACCTAAATGTGAAACCATAAAAATTCTAGAGGAGAGCACAGGCAGTAATCTTATGACATCAGTTGTGGCACTATTTTTCTAGATATGTCTCCTGAGGCAAGGGAAACAAAAGCAAAAATAAACTATTGGGACCTCATCAAAATAAAAAGCTTCTGCACAGTTAAGGAAACAATCAACAAAACTAAAGGGCAACCTATGAAATGGGAGAAGATACTTACAATGATATATATATCTGACCAAGGGTTAGTATCCAAAATATATAAAGAACTTATACAACACCAAAAAAACAAATAATCCAATTTAAAAATGGGTGGAAGACATTAACAGACATTTCTCCGAAGAGGACATAGAGATGGCTAACAGACACATTGAAAGATGCTCAACATAAATAACCATCAGGGAAATGCAAATCAAAACCACAATGCAGTATCACCTCACAATTATGAGAGTGGCTAAAATCAACAGCACAGTAAACAAGTGTTGGCAAGGATGTGGAGAAAAAGGAACCCTCTTACATTGTTTTTAGGAATGCAAACCAGTGCAGCCACTGTGGAAACAATATGGAGGTTCCTCAAAAAGCCAAAAATAGAACTACACTATGATCCAGCAATTGCACTACTGGGTATTTATCCAAAAATACAAAAACATTAATTCAAAGGGATATATGAACCCCTCTGTTTATTGGAGCATTATTTAAAATAGCCAAAATAAGGAAGCAGCCCAAATGTCCATTGACAGATTAATGGATAAAGAAGATGTGGTATATATTTACAATGGAATACTATTCAGCCATAAATAAGAATGAGATCTTGCCATTTGCAGTGACATAAATGGAGCTAAAGAGTATAATGCTAAGTGAAATAAGTCAGTTAGACAAAGATAAATACCATATGATTACACTCATGTGGAATTTAAGAAACAAATAAACAAGGGGTGCCTGGGTGGCTCAGTTAGTTAAGTGTCCGACTCTTGATTTTGACTCCGGTCATGATCTCGTGCTTTGTAAGATCGAGTCCCCATCTGCTGACAGTGCAGAGCCTGCTTGGGATTCTCTCTCTCCCTCTCTCTTTGCACCTGCCCCCCACTCATGCATGTGCAAGCTCTTTCTCTCTCAAAATAAGTAAACATTTTTTAAAAAAAGAAACTAACAAACAAATAAAATGAGCAAAGGAAAAAAAACAGGAGAGAGATAAACCCAGAAAGACTCTTAACTACACAGAACAAACTGATGGTTATCAGAGGGGAGGTGGGTGGGTAGATAGGTAAAATAGGTGATGGTGATTAAACATGCTCATCACTTGTAATGAGCACAGGGTAATGAATGGAAGTGTTGAATCACTATATTGTATACCTGAAACTAATATGACACTGTATGTTAACTATACTGGAATTTAAAATAAAATTAAAAAAAACATTAAAAATAAATAATATAAAAATATATATATTCCATGTAAATGGATATCAAAATCGTGGAGTAGCTCTACTCACATCAGAAAAAAACAATATTTAAGCCAAAACTGTAACAAGAGACAAAGAATGTCATTATGTAATGATAAAAGGGTCAATCTGAAAGAATATATTACATAAATATTTATGGTCCTAAAAAACATAGAAGCACCTAAATATATAAAGCTAATATTGACAGACCTGAAGGGAGAAAAAGACAGAAATATAATAATAGTAGAAGACTTAAATACCCCATTGTCATCAATGGATAGATAGATCAAGGCAGAAAAATCAATAAGGAAAAACGACTTGAACTACACATAACACCAAATGGACTTAACAGACATTTGTAGAACATTCCATACAAGGCCTATACACATTCTTCTCAGACAAGGAACATTCTCCAAGGGAGACCATGTGGTAGGCCACAATACAAGTCTTACAAGAAAATTGACAATTTACAATTATGTCAGGATTAAAAAAATATGCTACTGAATAGCCAAGAGGCCAGAAAAATTAGAAAAAATTATGTTGAGACAAATGAAAATGGAAATACAACATACCAAAAATTATGGGATACAAAATATGGTATCCCATATGGGATACAGAAAAAATATTTTTAAGAGGTAAGTTAATAGTAATAAACATCTACATTAGGAAACAAGAAAGATCTCAAATAACCTAACTTCATACTTTAAGGAACTAGAAAAATAACAAAGCCCAAAATTAAGAAAAGGGGAAATAATAAAGATCAGAGCAGAAATAGAAACTAAAAAGACAACAGAAAAGATCAATGAAACTGAAAATAGAGGGCTTTTAAAGTGGTAAAAAATATATATACAAATCTTTAGCTAGATTTACCAAGAAAAAAAGGCCCAAATTAATAAAATTTGAAATGAAAGAGGAGACATTTCAACTGCTACCAGAGAAACACAAAGGATCATTAGAGACTGATACAAAGACTTATATACCAACAAACTGGACAACCTAGAAGAAACAAATTCTACCAAGACAATATGAAGAGAATATCTGAACAAACCAATTAATAGTAAGGAAATTGGATCAGTAATCAAAAACTTCCAAAGAAACAAAAGTCCAGGACCAGATGACTTCACTGGCAGATTCTATCAAACATTAAGGAAGAATTAATTCCAACCCTTCTTAAACTCTTCTAAAAAACAGAAGAGGGAACCCTTCCAAACTCATTTTATGAAGCCAGTGTTACCCTGATGGGAAGCCACAAGAAAAGTGGCCAGTATGCTTGATGAACATAGATACAAAATTCCTCAACAAAATAGCAGAAAAGCCAAATTCCACAATACATTATTAAAAGGATCATACACCATGATCACATGGGATTAATTCCATAGATGCAAGGATGGTTCACTATCTACAAAAAAAACAAAATAAAAATAAAAATCAGTGTGATACACCACATTAACAAAATGAAGGATAAAAATCTTTAAATCATCTCAGTAGATGCAGAGAAAGCATCTGACACAATTCAACATCCTGTAAGACCAGCAGCAAGAAAAGAATACCCACTCACCACTTTTATTCAACACAGTACTGGAAGTCCTACCCAGAGCAATTAATCAAGAAAAAGACATAAAAGTATCCAAGTTGGAAAGAAGTAAAGCTGTCTATATTTGCAGATGACATAATATATATAGAAAACACTAAAAACTATCAAAAAATTGTTAGAATGAATGAATTCACTGAAGTTGCAGGATACAAAATAAATATACTACCCAAAGCAATCTACAGATTCAATTCAATCCCCATTAAAATTCCATCAAAAAGGCATTATTCAAAGAAATATCAACAAACAATCCTAAAATCTGTATGAAAACGAAAAAGACCTCAAATATCTAAAGTAATCTTCAGAAAAAAGAAGGAAGCTGGAAGCATCACATTATCTCATTACAAACTACAGTAATAAAAACAATGTGGTACTGGTACAGAAATGGACACATAGATCAAGGAACAGACCAGATAGTCCAGGAATAAGTCCATGCATATATAGCAAATTAATTTGTGACAAAGAAGCCAAGAATATACAATAAAGGATAGTATCTGTATAAACAGTGCTGGGAAAACTGGACAGATAGAAAATGATGAAACTGTATCACTATCTTATACCATACACAAAAATCAACTCTACATGGATGAAAGACTTAAATTTATGATCTGAAACCATAAATCTTCCAGAAGAAAACAGAGGGCTAAGGTACCTGACATCAAGTTGGCAATAAATTTTTGGATATGACATAAAAGCAAGGGCACTGAAATCAAATATAAGCAACTAAAAAGCTTCTGCACAGCAGTGTAAACTATCAATAAAATGAAAAGGCAGCCTACAGAATGGGAGAAAATATTTGCAAATCATGTATGTGATAAGGGGTGAATGCCTGAGATATATAAAGAACTCATATAACTCAAACCCAAACAATCCAAATTAAAAATCGGCAGAGAAACTGAACACATATTTTTCCAAATAACACATACAGATAGGCAAAGGGTATGTGAAAAGGTGCTCAACATCACTAGTCATCAGGGAAATGCAAATCGAAACCACAATGAGATATTACATCATACTTGTCTGAATGGCTAGTATCAAAACAAAACAAAACAAACCCAAGAGATAACAAGTATTGGTGTGGGTGTGCAGATAGGGAACCCTTGTCCACTGTTGGTGGAATGTAAATTGCACAGCCACTATGGAAAACAGTATGGAGGTTCCTCAAAAATTAAAAACAGAAATACCACATGATCCTGCAACACCAGTTTGGGGTATATACTCAAAAGGAATTAATACAGGATATCAAGGGGCGCCTGGGTGGCGCAGTCGGTTAAGCGTCCGACTTCAGCCAGGTCACGATCTCGCGGTCCGCGAGTTCGAGCCCCGCGTCCGGCTCTGGGCTGATGGCTCAGAGCCTGGAGCCTGTTTCCGATTCTGTGTCTCCCTCTCTCTCTGCCCCTCCCCCGTTCATGCTCTGTCTCTCTCTGTCCCAAAAATAAATAAACGTTGAAAAAAAAAATTAAAAAAAAAAATACAGGATATCAAAAAGATACATGTATTCCCAAGTTCAGTGATGGCATTATTTCCAACAGCCAAGATAAGCAAAAAACCAAAGTGTTTATCAATAGATAAATGTATAAAGAAGATATGGTATCTATATACATACAATGAATATTATTCAGCCATGAGAAAGGACATCTTGCTATTTGTGACAACATGAAAAGACCCTGAGAGCATTATGTTAAGTGAAATAAAACAGAAAAGACAAATAGTTCATGGAATCATTTTATATGTACTGTTAAAAAAAAAAGTCAAATTCATAAAAACAGCAGGTAGAAAAGGGTTTGCTGGGCAGTGAGGGAAAGAGAGGTTAGTAAAACAGTAAAACCTTTTAGCTAAAAGACAATAAGGTTTGAAGATATAATGCATAACATGGTGACTACAGTTGGTAATACTGTATTATATGACTGAAATTTGCTAGGAGAGTAGAACATAAATGTTCTTACCAAAAAAAATAGAAATAAATTTTTAAAAATTTAAGTTTGTGTTTGAACATTTATAAATTATTTCTCCTATAGTAATCTGATAATCATCATATTCATAATCCCTACATCCAATGTCTTCTAAATAAAATGCTTTTTATTCAAACTGGTCAACATTTGGTCATATTTTCCTTTATAAACTACAAGGATGGGAAAAATAAGTCATAAATTCACTTTTTCATTTATGTGTTTTATGTACTTTTATATGTTTACTTACTTTAATAAGTAATGCTTCATTTGTAGCTTCAATTACTTCATTCCTGTCTTGGACTTGTTGATGCAAATTGCTTACAGTATCCTGAGCTTCTTCTAATTCCAGTTTTGCCTTCTCTAACTGTTCATTTAGTTGCTGAACAGAAGTCTTTTGAGAGTCAGCAGAAATCTTCCACTTTGCATGGTTCTCTTGATGTGAAATCATCTACACAGCCCCAAAATTGAAAAAGAAAAGAATTAAGTAGGGTGGAGTTGGTTTCAAAAACATTCTAATACTTTCCACTTCCACTTAAACTAAAGTAAATTCTGTTTATAGGAACAAACATCTGATTTCTCAACAAATAACCCATGAGAGGAAAAAAGGGGGAGAAGAAACCTATAGTCTTAAATTTACCTAAGAACAGTGAACCAAAGACCATGGTCTGTTTTTTGATCCTGATTTGAACCAATTAACTATATAGACATTTTTGAGACAACTGGGAAAATCCGAACAATGAGCGGGTATTTGATAATATTAACGGATGATTGTCAATTTTTAGGTGTGATAATAGTATTGTGGCTAGGTTTCTTAAAAATAGACCTTATCTTTTAGAGACACCTATTGAAATGTTTATTGATGAAATAATGATGTCTGGGATTTGCTTCAAAAGAGAATGAGATGTGGAGGAAAGGGAGTGAGGTTAAAGATACAGTGATCATATTTCCCAGTTTGCTTAGGACTGACTGAGTTTTATGCCTGGTGTCCTGGTGTAGTTGCACCCCTTTTCATTCTCAAAAGTGTTCCCTTTTAAAAAGAAATGGTCAATATACTTATAGATGAAATCGCATTAGCCACAAGTTGATAATTGCTAAAGTTGAATAATAAATATAGGAGGATTTATACCATTCTTTCAAAATTTTCCAAAATAAAAACTTAAAAAAAATCTAATTCTTATCAAAAATATCAGGGGTTTTGCAATTAAATGACTTGTGACAATTCTGAAACCTGTAATTTTTTAAATGCTGTTAAAAATTATTGATCCTTTATACTGGTACTTTAATGACATACTCCTTCATTTTTATAATCAAACAACATATATGCTTTAAAAATAAATCTCTGTCAAGTGTCAAAGAGAATAAAAACATTACAAATTCTTATTTTTATATCATACGTATAAAACATTAGTAGCAAATACTAAATAGCAATAGTAGAACCAATTTTTACAATTCATTTTTTGTATTCCCTGCTTATAATTAATTTCAGAGGGCTTACAAAACTTAAAGTAAAAAACTGGATAATAAATAAAAGTAGAACAGAGACCACATAATAAAAGTGTAAAGAGTAGTTGCTGGTAAACAGTTGAGCTGGACTAGTTATTACCGAAGGTCACTTAGTTGAGTAACTAATATTTATTAAATAATTATACTGAATCCAACAGGATTCCATTTGTCTCTAAAGACCAAGGGTTGGAATCCCTTAGCCTGGGACTAGATTCAGTTTGCAAATGTGTTTTGTTTGGCAGACACCATGTTTTTAAAGAGATCTGAATCTAAACCCTTTAAGCAAGGCGTGGCGACTTCAAGCTCCACCAATCCCTCACAAAGATGGTCCCAAACTCCTCTGAAAGGAGTTTAATATGAACGTATTTGTAATCCTTGTTATATAGAAAAATGCTTTACTAGAACTCTGTAAGTTATTTAGGTCTAAAATACACATTTTGTATATCCTCAAATGTAGTTTTTAAATAGATAAGAAATGCTATTCTAATTGATAACAGTGCTCATTTGTATAAAGGTTCAGGACATACTCGTAGATAAAAAGTATGAGGTTCTAATTTTGCCTTTCTAACTTACTATCACAACAAATGTTGGACATTGCAAAGCATTACAGATTCATATCACATGAAACTGCTTATGTTGTTTACTAAATACCTCCAGTTTGCTTTTTCCAGTTAGTTTTGGCAAGTGCTATATTATGACTGATTATGATGAAGATGATGATGAGACAGGCTCTGGTCTCAGAACTTTATATTCATTTAATCTTCAACACAGTTCTATGAGGTACATTACATTATTATACCCATTTCAGACAGAGAGGTTAATTACTCAAGGTCACGTAAGTGCTAAGTGATGAGCTAAGATTTGGAACCAGGCTGCCTGCCTAAAGAATTTAAGCTCTTAACTCCACAGTGTATGTGAAGTTATATTAAGCTACCAGAAATGAAGACCACAATGAATTATTCTATAATGAATACTCAGAAGTTAGACTTCTACTTTTGTTCAGATAGGTCAACCCACTTTAGCAGACAGTACTAGAACGAATTACATCTTCTTTACCTCCAGATGATAAGCTTCTTTGAGAGATTCTACTTCTGCTGACAATTTCTTGATTTCTGCTTGCATTCTTGCTTCTAAATGAGCTTCACGTACTTGAGAAGCCCCTAATTCTTCAGCTAAATGGTTTCCATGAGCTTCCTTAAAAATTACATATTAAGGAAAAGTTATTTCACTTGTTTATTTGGTTATTAAAACTAAACCAATAGTGTGTACCTGTGGAAGTACTTCACTCTTTTATAATACTATATAAACACTCATATACAAAGTTAACATTAAATGGTATACTTTAAAATCTAGACATTTAAGAGACTATGAATGGGACTGTATTAGTGTATTGTTTATCATAATGTAATAGAAGTTCACTAACCAATGTATTCTGTAAAGCAAATTAATAACCACAGCATGCTGAACTTTGGCAGGTAACAGTTTACTCTAAGGTCTGCCTATGCATTTTGTTCACCAGATGCACTGTTTGCTTATCAAGAGTCAGTTGTGTATTTATCCAAACCTATTTATGCTAGTTTTGCTTAGGATTCTAATTATGCAATTTTAATATATATTATGTATGAACACTGAGGAAATACACAAGCAAAAAGAAAGTTTTTATTTAAAAGAAAGTTCTATGCTTTGAGACAGGTCAGTGAATGAGTCACAAACATTTTTTACCCAATTAGAAGCAGTCAAAATAGTTGTAAAATATTATGGGAAACTCCACGTAAAATATAAGAGATGTTATACTCTAACTGATTTACAAATGTCTTTTAATTCTTCTTCTCCTTTAAATAAACCAAAATTGGAAACAATAGATGATCAAACAGGAATATAGTTAATGAAAAATGGCTAGGTGGAATTCTAAGCAAAGACCCTGCCCACACATAAAAAAAACAAGATTTTGTCCTAACTTAAAAGATCTACAATATCTAAAAGAATATATATTTAGAGTTCTGAGTTGAAGTATTTTAAACTGTCAATTTAACAAATCAAAACTACAATGAGATATCACCTCACACCTGTCAGAATGGCTAAAACTGACAACACAGGAAACAACAGATGTTCGGGAGGATACAGAGTAAAGGGAAACCCTCTTGTACTGTTGATGGGAATGCAAACTGGTACAGCCACTCTGGAAAACAGTATGGAGGTTCCTTAAAAAGTTAAAAATAGAACTACCCTATGATCCAGCAATTGCACTACTAGGTATTTATCCAAAGGATAAAAAAATATTTCAAAAAAAATTTTTTAATGTTTATATATGAGAGAGAGTGAGCGAGCACAAGAGGCAGAGTGGCAGAGAGAGGGAGACACAGAATCCAAAGCAGGTTCCAGGCTCCGAGCTGTCAGCACAGAGCCTGATGCAGGGCTCAAATCCAACAACAGTGAGATCATGACCTGAGCCAAAGTCGGATGCTCAACCGACTGAGCCACCCAGGAGCCCCTAAAAATATTAATTCAAATGGATACATGCACCCTGATGTTTATAGCAGCATTATCAACAATAGGTAAATTATGGGAAGAGCCCAAATGTCCATCAACTGATGAATTGATTAAAAAAGAAGTGGCATATCGGGTGCCTGCGTGGCTCAGTCATTTAAGCATCTGACTCTTGGTTTTGGCTCAAGTCATGATTTCACAGTTTGTGGGTTCGAGCCCCACATTAGGCTTTGCATCGGCCATGTGGAGCCTGCTTGGGATTTTCTCCCTCTCTCTTTGCCCCTCCCCTGCTCTGTCTCTGTCTCTCTCAAATTAAGTAAATAGAAACTTTTAAAAAAGTGGTGGTACACACACACAAACACACACACACACACACACACACACACACACACACACACAGTGGAATATTACTCAGCCATCAGAAAGAATGAAATCTTGCCACTTGCAGTGATGTGGATGGAGCTAGAAAGCATCATGCTAAGTAAGTCACAGAAAGACAAATACCATATGATTTCACTCAAATGTGGAATTTAAGTAATAAACAAATACGGGAGGGAAAAAAGAGAAGCAAACCAAGAAACAGACTCTTAACTATAGAGAAGAAACTGATGGCTACCAGAGGGAAGACAGGCAGGAGAATGGGTGAAAAAGGTGATGGGGATGAAGGAGGGCACTTGTGATGAGCACTGGGTGTTGTATGTAAGTGATGAGTCACTAAATTCTACACCTGAGACTAATATTACACTGTATGTTAACTAGCTGGAATTAAAAAAAAAAAACTTGAAAAATAAAATAAAAACTTGAAAAGAAACTGTCATTTTAAATAATTCCCCACTTTCATTCACTTTTTTGATTAACTGAGCTTACTTTATCACATCAAATCAATTGTACTATAGATACTACAGATAAAGACAAAGATGAGATAAAAGTAGAGAGCTCCCCTTTTCCTAGGAGTCTCCCAAATGCCCAACATATTCTAATAAAAATTCCTTATATATTCTTTATTAGTCCAAGCAGAAATGTGAATAAAAACATTAAGTTTACCAAAATTAAATGTAAAGATACTTTAATGTAATTCCTGTATTAGTAACCATAATAAAAAGCATAAAACAGGAACATTACTGAAATACCAATAAACACATTTTTCTCAAAGTCCAAGTAATTAACCCAAGCATAACAATCCAAGTATTAAAAAAAAAATTTTTTTTTAATGTTTGTTTATTTTTGAGAGAGAGACAGAGTGTGAGTGGGGGAGGGGCGAGAGAGAGGAAGACACAGAATCCGAAGCAGGCTCCAGGCTCTGAGCTGTCAGCACAGAGTCCGTTGCAGGGCTCAAACTCACCTACTGTGAGATCATGACCTGAGCTGAAGTTGGACACTTAACTGAATGAGCCACCCAGGCGCCCTCCAAGTATTTTTAAGCAAAGTTATTAACCTTCTACCAAATACAATTTATATTATAGTTCTTGTTATTAAAAGCACTTTCTCTCCATAAGGATTCTGAACTATAGGTTTCATAACAGTTATAAATTTAGATTGTCAGTTTCACTTATAAGAGTGGCTACAAATGTAAAAATTTTACTCAAAAAAGATTAGCTTTATTATTTTTTCAAATGACAGCTTAAACTCACTTGAAAATCTAAAAATACTTTGTAACTCAATTTATTGAAAACTAGTTTGGCTAAAACTCAGTTCTGAAGGACTTCCTAGTTAGTTATATTACAAAGCTATGCTAAATATAACATTTTCCTTAAAATATTAGTAAAATATACATAACATAAAATTTATCACTTTAACCAGTTTTAAGTGTCAAATTCAGTAGCATTAAGTACATTCAGTGTGTGCAACACAGTTACTATAATCTACAACTTAGAAAAAAGTAAATGTTAAAACTTTTTAAGATTTTTAGTAAGGTAAAATTATTTAGAATAGGGATTACTTTTTCTTTAGAGAGTTGCTTTACTTCCTCCAATTCACTTGAGAGCCTTTCTACTTCTCTCTGTGCTTGGACTTGTTGACGACGAGCCTCCACCAATTCTGTATGAGAATTCTGCATCTGCTCCCGAGTTAACCTCAATTCTTGCTCCAAATCTATGGCATCCTTGTACTGAGTTGCAATATACTGTTCCTGCTCTTTCATAACCTGAAATACACAAGATATTTGTAGCTTTCAAAATGAAATGATATAGATAACCTATTTCTTACTCTGATTTCTCTTTTAATAAGTGATTTCCCCATCCCAACTTGATCTCTATAAAATTTAACACACAATGAATATCAGTTTCTATGAAATTGATACTTAGAAAATGTTTTTCTTCCTTTTTATTTTTTTAAAAAATTGTTTATTTATTTATTTTTGAGAGAGACAGAGATAGCGCGAGTGGGGGAGAGGCAGATAGAGAGGGAGAGAGAGAATCCCAAGCAGACTCCACATCAGCCTGACAATGGGGGGCTTAAACCCACGAAACCATGAGATCATGACCTGAGCCGAATCTAAGAGTCAGATGCTTAACTGACTTAGCCACCCAGGTGCCTCTTCCTTTTTAATGATAAGAAAATGACAAAATACTATTAATAAATCTGGGATAAATGGTATATTTTGCATGACTAATATGTAAGCTGTATAATCCTTAATCATTATGAATATAACATGGCAGAATACACAATAATATAAAGTAAAAAAACAAACTAATATGTGATATCCATTTCACAGATGGAGAATATATTGGCATGAATAACCAAAACCCACCATTAATCTACATGGGTTAAGGTCTTTTCTGTAAAAGTATCTGTCTGCACACAGATAAACACAATGAAGATCTATATATGAAGTTTTAAAGTTGAGTATACTATTTAAAGGCAAAAAAAAGTAACACCCATGAGAGCTCTTAGAAGCAAATTCAGTTTTGGGATGCCTGGGTGGCTTAGTCAGCTGAGTGTCTGACTTTGACTCAGGTCGTGATTTCATGGTTGGTGAGTTTGAGCCCTGCACCAAACTTGCTGCTGTCAGCACAGAGTCACTTTGGATCCTCTGTCCACTCTCCACCCCTCTCCCATCCATGCGCACGCTCTTTCTCTCAAAAATAAACAAACATTTAAAAAACAAACAAATTAAAAGAAGCAAATTCACTTTTTAAAAAGGCAAGTGGGTGGAATTCCCCATTCAGCACACATGCAAACTGATAATATGAAGTCATCAAATTTCACCTGGCAACTAACTCAATGTGTTTAGTCTCAATAATGTACAGTTATTATCTGTTCATTCATTCGCTGGATGGAATTCATCAAGGATAAATGAGTGTATCTTGATATCTGTATCTCCAGCTCTACTACACAGTAGGTTCTCAATAAATATTTGTTGACCAAGTGAACACATACTGTGAATTCATTATGTGAGAGATACTATGACAATGCCTATAGGCAATATAAATAGGATGATGCCCTTGCCTATAATTGGAACATCAGAATAAATATTTAAAAAAGATCAAAGAAACTAGTATCTGACACAAATAATTAGCCCCAAAATACTTATGGCACAGCTTCTATATATTAAAACCAACCAGTTTAAAACATTAAGATTTATATCGCTCTTCAGATAATATTAGTATGTTTCTTAGGAAGAGATAATTTGCTTACACTTTCCATTTCTTTCATCTTTTGTTGTGTTCGTTCATTTTCTTTTTTCAGTTGACTTATCTCCTGTTCATTTTGTAGTGTTATAAACTCTTTTTCTCGAAGCTGTTCTTTGGCATTTTGCAATTTTTCATTCAAACTTTCTATCTGAATTTTAAAAAGAGTAATGTTAATGTAACTAAGGAAAAATAATTTTTAAATCATAATTGCAATCCAAGTAAGTCAAGCTTTAAACACATAAATCCAAAGTAGCCAATATAAAAATGTGTTTTTCTTAATGCCATTATAACTTAGACATTAACATCAGGATTCTTGTGCTTAATAAGAAGCTTCTTTGTATACCTGAAACACACAAGAGATGGAAGTCTCAATCACATTTGTGTAAGAAAGGAAAATTAGGGTACATTAAAGCAACAAGTGTTATATGGTCTTACAAATAGTTTTATAGCTAATATGTTTAAGAGGTAAAAAAACTCTAGTTAGTGAAAATAAAATCCCCTTCCCACTGTGTTCCTTCCTTAAAGGTAACCAAAGAAGAGAATTACTTGCAAATCCTTCCAGAGATATTTTATACATATTCAAACACGCACACGTGAGGATAAATACGTGGACATACTGATATGAGAAAACCTATATTTGAAATAACATTAAGAGGGTCATCGGGCAAGGGAGTGAGGAAAATGAGGAAATGTTGGTCAAAGTGTACAAGATTTCAGTCATGCAGGATGAGTAAGTTCTGTAAATCTAATGTACAGCACAGTGATTATAATTAGTAATACTGTATTTGTATACTTGAAAGTTGCCAAGAGAATAGATATTGAGCGTTCTCAACAAAAATAAATAATTATAATAACTGAGGTGATGGACATGTTAATTATTACACAGAGTATATGTATAGGAAAACATGTTGTATACCGCAAATATATGCAATTTTTGTCATATGTCAATAAAGCTGGAGAAAAAGTTAAAATGAGAAAAATGAATTAAAGTAGTATGTACAAGATAATTAAAATTATGTAGTATTTTTATTGTATGTATTCTACTTAAAAGCCACATTATGTGAACAACAGATGCTTACAGTTATGGAGTTATTTTTTAAAACAATTTAAAATATGTAATTTTAACTAATTTACCTGTTTGTTGCATTCTTTAAGTTCCAATTCTGATTTCTCAAGAGTACCCTCTAATTTAATTATTTTCTGCTCCATTTCTCCCCTGTGCTCACGAATAGTCATATCCAAATGTGTAACCTAAATACAAAAGTAGCCTGCATCAATAATTTATTTGTTTTTATTGCTAAGTAGCATTCTATGGTATTCCATGGTGGTACCATCATTTAACCATTCACTTACTGATGGGCATTTCAATTATTTTCTATTTTGGGCTGTTACTAATAAATGCACTGTGAACATTTGTGTATATAGGTTTTTTGTGAACACATGTTTTCATTTCTCTGAGACAAATGCCTAAGAATGTAACTGTTGGGTTGTAAGGTAAGAACATGTTTAGTACTGTAAAAAAACCTGCTATCTAGACTCTATCCAGAGAGGCTGTACCATTTTACATTACAACCAGCAATGAATAAGTAATCCAGTTTCTCTTCATCGTCACCAGCTTGGTGTTATCCCTACTTTTTATTTTAGCCATTTGGCAAAGAGTGTGGCAATATCACATTGTGATTTCAACAAAATGGACATCAATGTCTTTTCATGTCTTTGGCTTATTGTTTTTAAAATTTTTATGCTTATTTATTTCTTTTTTGAGAGAGGGAGGGGCAGAGAGAATCCCAAGCAGGTTCTGCACTGTCAGCGCAGAAACAGATGTAGGGCTCAGACTCATGAAACCTGAGATCATGAGCTGAGCTGAAACCAAGAGTCGGACATTCAACTGACACCACCCAGGCACCGCAGGGTTATTTTTTTTAATTGGATTGTTTACTTTTTTACCACTGAGCTTTGAGATGAGAGTATATATCCTATGTATGAGTCCTTTGTCAGATATGTGATTTACAAATATTTTTTCCTGTCTATTCCTTATCACCCTCTTAACAAGGTCTTCTGCAGAATAAATTTTTAATTTTGAAAAAAAAACCATTAAACTATTACTCAATTATTCTAATGTGAAAAATTGTGTGCTTGGAATGTGTTTTAAAATTGTTTACAGTGTGGGGGGCACGTGGGTGGTTCAGTTAATTAAGCAACCAACTTTGGCTCAGGTCACGATCTCATGGTTTGTGAGATCGTGCCACATATCAGGCTCTTTGCTGATGGCTCAAAGCCTGGAGCCTGCTTCAGATTCTGTGTCTCCCACTCTCTTTATCCCTCCCCTGCCCATGCTCTCTCTCAAAATTAAATAAACATTAAAAAAATTTTTTTAACTCTTTATAGTGGGTGTAACTGAAACATAAACTCAGCTCAAATTATTTTTAAAAATGAGAAAAACATTCATTGCTTATGAATACTGAATCTTGAGTTTCATATATATTATACAAACTTAAAAAATTCAACTATGTTCATAAATGACAAATAAAATGATTTAGACTTCATTTTATGCGAGATAAAAGCTGCTAAATACAACATAACAAAAATTGTGGAATGCAGCAAAAGAAGTACTTGGAGGAAAATGTAGAGCACTGAATGCATATATTAGAAAAGAAGAAAGATCTAAAATCAATCATTTAAGTTTCCAATTTGGGAAACTAGGAAAAGCAGAGCAAATTAAATCCAAAGTAAGCAGAAGAAAAGAAATAATAAAAATTAAAGCAGACATCAGTAAAATTAGAATTAGGAAATCAACAGAGAAAATCAACAAAACCAAAAGCTGAGTTGTGAAAAGATCAATAAAATCAATATGCCTCCAGCCAGGATAACTAAGAAAAAAAGAAAGATGACACAAATTACTAATATCACAAATGAAAGAGAACACATTACAGTAACTCTCATGGACATTAAAAGGATAATAAGGAATATTACAACAACTCTCTGACCACAAATTTAATAAAACTAGATGAAACAGACCAATTACTTGGAAGACAGAATCTGCCAAAACTCAAACAAGAAGAGATAATCTGAATAAGCCTATATCTATTAAAGAAATTAATGATAAATAACTTTCCCATACAGAAAGCAGCAGGTCCTGGTGGGTTCACTGGTGAATTCTACTGAACATCTAAGAAAGAAATTATACCAATTTTCTACAGTCCAATTCAGAAGACAGAAGCAGAGGAAATAATTCTGAACTCATTCTATGAGGCCAGTATTACCCTAATACCCAAACCAGACAAAGACATTTTAACACACATTCAACACATGGTAAAAACCCTCAGTGAACTAGAAATGAAGGAAAATTTCATTAACTTAATAAAGAATATCTACAGAAAAACAACAGCTAGAATCATACTTAATGGTGAGAAATTCAAAGCCTTCCCACTAAGATCAGATACAAGGCGAGGATATTCATTCTCACTAATGCTTTTCACTATTGTTCTAGCAGTCCTAGCTAATGCAGTAAGATAAGAAAAAGAAATAAAAGATTTATATATATTAGCAAGGAATATAAAACTGTGTTTGTTTATAGACGACATAATCATCTAGGGAGAAAATCTGAAAGATTTGACAAAAAAATTCCTAGAACCAATAAGTGATTATAGCAGGGTTGTAGGATATAAGGAATACACAAAAGTCAATCACTTTCCTATTTGCTAGCAATGAACAAGAGGAATGTGAAACTAAAAACATAATATGATTTACATTAACACCCCCAAAAATAAAATACTTAGGTATAAATCTAGCAAAATATATACAAGGTCTATTAAGAGAAAACTACAAAACTCCAATGAAAGAAATCAAAGAATTAAATAAATAGACAGTCCATGTTCATGGATAGGAAGACTCAATATTGTCAAGATTCAAGATGTCAGTTCTTCGCAACTAAATCTATATATTCAGGGCAATTCCAATAAAAATTCTACCAAGTTATTTTGAAGATACTGACAAACTGATTCTAAAGCTTACATGGAGAGTAAACAGATCCCAAATATCCAACATAATATCAAAGAAGAACAAAGCTGGAAGACTGACATTACCTGACTTCACGACACTATAAATAAACAGTCTGTGGTACTAGCAAAAAAACAAGTGAATAGATAATCATACAGAATAAAGTCCAGAAACTAACTCACATAAATATGTTAACTGATCTTTGACAAAGGAGCAAAGCCAATACAATGGAGAAAAGATAGTCTTTTCAACAAATGGTGCTGGAATAACTGGACAACCACATGGAAAAAATAAATAAATCTAGACCACACCATTCACAAAAATTAATTCAAAATGGATCACAGACCTAAATGTAATCTGCAAAACTATAAAAATTCTAAAAGATAACATAGGGGAAAACCTAGATGACCTTGGGTTTGGTGATGATTTTTAATATATGAAATCAATGGCACAATTCATGAATGAAGCAATTAATCAGCTGGACTTCACTAAAATTTAAAAGTTCTGCTGTGAAAACCAATGCAAAAGATTGTGAACAAAAGCCACAATTATCAAGGACTAATATTCAAAATATACAAAGAACTCTTAAAATTCAACAATAAGAGAACTCAATTAAAAAATGGGACAAAGACCATAACAGACACCTCACCAAAGAAGATATACAAATAGAAAATAAGCACAGGAAAATATCCTCTACATCATATGTCATCTGAGAAATCTAAATTAATAAGGAGATACCACCACACACCTATTAGAATGGCCAAAATCCAAAACACTGACACAAAATGCTAGCAACAGGAATTGACGTTCATTGCTGATAACAATGCAAAATGGTACAAGCCACTTCAGAGCACAGTTTGGAAGTGTCTTATAAAACTAAACACACTCACCATATGGTCCATCAATCACACCCCTTGGTAATTACCAAAAGGAGTTGAAAACTTATGTCCATACAAAAACCTGCACACAGATGTTTATGGCAGCTTTATTTGTAATTGTCAAAACTTGAAAGCAACCATGTCTTTCAGTAGGAAAGACATTCAGTGAATGGATAAGTAAACTATAGTACATATCTAGACAATGGAATATTATTCAGTGCTAAAAGCAATGAGCTATCAAGCAATGAAAAGCTGTGGAGGAACCTTAAATATTACTAGGTGAAAGAAGCCAATATGAAAAGACTATGTACTCTATGATTTCAACTATATGACTGGAAAAGGCAAAATGATGGAGACAATAAAAAGATCAGTGGCTGCTAGGGTCAGGGGAAGAGTAGGAAAGATGACTAGAGCACAGAGGATTTTTAGGGCAGTGAAAATATGCTGGATGATACCATAATGATGGATACATGTCATTAAACATTTGTACAAACCCATAGAATGTACAACACCAATAGTGAACTCTAATATAAATTATGGAGCTTGGGTAATTATAACGTGTATGTTCATCAACTATAACAAATGTACCATTCAGGTGGGGAATGTTGATAATGGGGAAGGCTGTGAATTTATGGAAGCAAGGGATATATGGGAAATCTCTGTGCCTTCTGCTCAATTTTCATTGTGAACCTGTAACTGTTCTAAGAAACAAAGTCTTAAAAAAAGATGTTAAATAATGCCCTTTGAATATTTTTGTTTCTCCAACAAACACTAGCTGAGCAAGTAACTCCTTTAATCACATGTTCTTCTGATATGCAGCAATGTAAGAGATCAAAAGGTTTGGATACTAAGCTAATCCTCATTCTCAAAAAACTACTTCTATAAAAAAAGCAAGATGAAGAAAGAAGGATGACATTTTCCAATTTTAAAAATATTAATGTGCATAGAAAAACATATACGCTTAAAAATGTCTATTTTACCAAAAAGTGGTAACCTCTGAAACCCTGTGTGATTGTACTGTAACAGAAAATTTCATCAAATATAATTAAGAAAACCAACTTGAGCTGCTCTTTGCTTTAGTTCCCAATTTCTCTCCTTAAGTGCCTGGTCCATTTCAAGGAGTTCTTGCTTTTTATCTTCAATCTCCATCTTGCATTCTCTGCAATTTATCAAAGGAAAAAGATCAAAGCAAATAGTAGGAATATTATAGTTTTAAAAAATTAAGTCAATTGGGTTAACATTTCCTCTAAGTGACAAGTAATAAAATATATGCAATTATTTCTGATTGAAAGGGCTCAAATTAAAGAAATAATGTATAAAGAAAATGGTTGATATCAATACAATTACTTTTATTTTATTTTATTTTTTTTTAATTTTTTTTTCAACGTTTATTTATTTTTGGGACAGAGAGAGACAGAGCATGAATGGGGGAGGGGCAGAGAGAGAGGGAGACACAGAATCGGAAACAGGCTCCAGGCTCTGAGCCATCAGCCCAAAGCCTGACGCGGGGCTCGAACTCACGGACCGCGAGATCGTGACCTGGCTGAAGTCGGACGCTCAACCGACTGCGCCACCCAGGCGCCCCTCAATACAATTACTTTTAATAGAGTATCCTCAAAAGGCAAAAGTTAACTAAAATACTACTATTGTAGACAAATGAAGCTAAATGTTAAAGTACTCCCAGGGTGCAAGACTGAATCGGTATTAAGAATTTTAAAAATATGTCCATATTTTTCATTTATAGATCAAGGGAGCATTTGAAAGTCTTTTCTATATAATAGCTGTGAGTTTATTACAATTGAATGAGGCATTTATCTTGTGGTTGGTATCTCTGATATCCACAACTCAGTTTAGAAATACTTTTAATAAATTCTACCTCTCCTAAAACCTTATTTTTAATTTTATATTATAAATACTTACTACTGATACAACTTTAAGACTGCTACCACTCAGATCAGAGAATGCGAAGAATTTCTTTTTAATTTTTTTTAACATTTATTTATTTTTGAGAGAGAGAGAGAGAGAGTGAGCAGGGGAGGGGCAGAGACAGAGGGAGACAGAGAAACCGAAGCAGGCTCTAGGCTCTGTCAGCACAGAGCCCAATGCAGGGCTTGAACTCACAAACCCTGAGATCATGACCCGAGCCAAAGTCGGAGGCCCAACTGACTGAGCCACCCAGGTGCCCCAAAGAATTTTAATCTGGAACTCTATGTTCTGATAGGACAAAAGCTAAAAATGTTGATCTTGAAAATCATCATATGGTTTTCCAGTCTTAAATATAAACAATACTGAATAAAAGTACTGATTTTAAAAGCAGATTCAAAACTTCTTTAATGAGCCATTTACTATTCTCTTAAAAGTCTCAAGAGTTATGAAATATAAGGCTACATTAAGTTATTATGAAATAAATTCTAAAGATAATGCTGTTGTGTAAGTGAATAGGTGAGCTTCCAAAAATTCAGCTATTCGTTAAAATTTAAGATTTCATGGGGCACATGGGTGGCTTAGTTGGTTAAGCGTCCAACTCTTGGTTTCAGCTCAGGTCATGATCTCATGATTTGTGGGTTCGAGTCCTGTGTTGGGCTCTGCACTGGCAGAGTGCAGCCTGCTTGGGTTTCTGTGTCTCCCTCTTTCTCTGCCTCTCTCCTGCCTGTACACATACTCACTCTCTCTCTCTCCCTCTCAAAATAAATAAATAAAACTTAAAAAAAAAAGAGAGATTTCATTTTTACTTTTTTAATTCATTTATTCATGTTACCATTTAGCAAATATTTACAGGAAGCTTCCTATGTATCAAGGCTCTATGTACGGTGAATTTAATAGTCAACAAGGTAGATGTCCTTCATCACATGGAGTATACATACTAATAGGTCAGGAAAGAAGACAGAGTATAAATAATGAACAACAAGAAAAATGTAAAGTGCTATGTCAGAGCACTAAATACAGTGATGTGATAGTGACTGGGTGGCTACTTGAGAGTAAGTGGTCAGAGAAGGGCCCTCTGAGGTAATGTGAAGGGCAAGAAGTTGGCCATTCAACCATTATTTCAGGCCAAAGAAACAGCTACAGCAAAGTCATAAGGTAGGAAATATGTACCATTTTAAGTACAACAAGAAGGCCAGGAGCAAGGGGAACAGTATGAAATGAGGCCAGAGAAATAGGCAAGAACCTTATCATGTAGGGCTTTGTATTCCATGATAAGGAGCTTGGATTTTTTTGTTTAAACTGTTGTAAAATACATATAAGATTTACCATTTTAAAATACAGCATCCCTTCTTGATAAAAACCCTCAAGAAAGCAGGGATAGAGGATCACACCTCAAGATCATAAAAGCCATATGTGAAAGACCCGCTGCTAATATCATCCTCAATGGGCAAAAGCTGAGAGTTTTCCCCCTAATGTCAGGAACAGGACAGGGATGTCCATTCTCATCACTGTTATTCAACGTAGTATCGGAAGTCTTAGCCTCAGCAATCAGACAACACAAAGATATAAAAGGCATCCAAACGGGCCAGGAGGAGGTCAAACTTTCACTCTTCGCAGATGACATGATACTCTTTATGGAAAACTGAAAAGATTCCACCAAAAAACTGCTAGAACTGATCCACGAATTCAGCAAAGTGGTAAGATATAAAATCAATGTACAGTAATTGGTTACATTCCTATATACCAATAATTAATGAAGTAACAAAAAGAGAAATCAAGGAATTGATCCCATTTATAACCGCACCAAAAAGTATAAAATACCTAGGAATAAACATAACCAAAGAGGTTAAAAATCTATTCACTGAAAACTATAGAAAGCTTATGAAAGAAATTGAAGAAGACACAAAAAAATGAAAAAATATTCCATGCTCACGGATTGGAAGAACAAACATTGTTAAAATGTCGATACTACCCAAAGCAATCTAGTTATTCAATGCAATCCCTATCAAAATAACACCAGCATTCTTCACAGAACGAGAACAAACAACCCTGAAATTTATATGGAACCAGAAAAGACCTCGAATAGCCAAAGCAATCTTGAAAAAGAAAACCAAAGCTGGAGGCATCACAATCTCGGACTTCAAGACGTATTACAAAGCTGTAATCATCAAGACAGTTTGGTACTGGCACAAAACCAGACAGTCAGATCAATGGAACAGAACAGAGAACCCAGAAATGGACCCACAAACATATGGCCAACTAATCTTTAACAAAGCAGGAAAGAATATCCAGTGGAATAAAGACAGTCTCTTCAGCAAGCGGTGCTGGGAAAACTGGATAGCGACATGCAGAAAAATGAACCTGGACCACTTTCTTACACCATACACAAAAATAAACTCAAAATGGATGAAAGACCTAAATGTAAGACAGGAAGCCATCAAAATCCTCAAGAAGAAAGCAGGCAAAAACTTCTTTGACCTTGGACGCAGCAACTTCTTACTCAATACATCTCCGGAGGCAAGGGAGACAAAAGCAAAAATGAACTATTGGGACCTCATCAAAATAAAAAGCTTCTGCATAGTGAAGGAAACAATCAGCAAAACTAAAAGGCAACCGAATGAATGGGAGAAGATATTTGCAAACAACATATCAGATAAAGGATTAGCATCCAAAATCTATAAAGAACTTATCTAACTCAACACCCAAAAAACAAATAATCCAGTAAAGAAATGGGCAAAAGACATGAATAGACACTTCTTCAAAGAAGACATCTAGGGGCGCCTGGGTGGCGCAGTCGGTTAAGCGTCCGACTTCAGCCAGGTCACGATCTCGCGGTCCGTGAGTTCGAGCCCCGCGTCGGGCTCTGGGCTGATGGCTCAGAGCCTGGAGCCTGTTTCCGATTCTGTGTCTCCCTCTCTCTCTGCCCCTCCCTCGTTCATGCTCTGTCTCTCTCTGTCCCAAAAATAAATAAATGTTGAAAAAAAAAATTAAAAAAAAAAAAAAAAAAGAAGACATCTAGATGGCTAACCGACACATGAAAAAATCCTCAATATCACTCATCATCAGGGAAATACAAATCAAAACCACGAGACAGCACCTCACACCTGTCAGAATGGCTAAAATTAACAACTCAGGCAACAACAGATATTGGCGAGGATGCTGAAAAAGAGCATCTCTTTTGCACTGCTGATGGGAATGCAAAGTGGTGCAGCCACTCTGGAAAACACTATGGAGGCTCCTCAAAATTTAAAAATAGAACTACCCTACGACCCAGCAATTGCACTACTAGGTCTCTACCCAAGGGATTCAGGTGTGCTGTTTCAAAGGGGAACATGCACCCTAATGTTTATAGTAGTACTATCGACAATAGCCAAAGCATAGAAAGAGCCCAAATGCCCATCAACAGATGAATGGATAAAGAAGATGTGGTATATGTATACAATGGAGTATTACTTGGCAATCAAAAAGAATGAAATCTTGCCATTTGCAGCTACGTGGGTGGAACTAGAGGGTATTATGCCAAGCAAAATTAGAGAAAGACAAATATCATATGACTTCACTCATATGAGGACTTTAAGATACCAAACAGATGAACATAAGGGAAGGGAAGCAAAAATAATATAAAAACATGGAGGGGGACAAAACATAAAAGACTCTTAAATATAGAGAACAGACAGAGGGTTGCTGGAAGGGTTGTGGGAGGGGGGATGGGCTAAATGGGTAAGGGGTATTAAGGAATCTACTCCTGAAATCATTGTTGCACTATATGCTAACTAACTGGGATGTAAATTAAACAATAAATAAATTAATTTAAAAAAAGATTTACTATTTTAGCCACTTTAAAGTGTATAGTTCAGTTATACTAAGTAAATTCACAATGTTGTGTAACCATCACCACTGTCTATTTCCAGTACTTGTTCATCACTCCAAATGCAAATCTAATACTCATCTGCAGTTACTTACCAGTGTCCTACCCCTAGTTCTAACAACCATTAATCTGCTTTCTATCCTTAGGGATTTTCTAATTCTGGATATTCCATATAAATGGAATTAGACAACATGTGTCTGGTTTATTTCAAGGTTCAAGATGAACCTGTTTTCAAGGTTCATCTCTGTTGTAACACACATCAGTACTTTATTCCCTTTCATGGCTGAATAATATTCCCTATATGGATATATCTATCACATTATTCATCCATTCAACTACTGAAGGATATTTGGGTTATTTCCACTTAGCAGCTATTGTGAATAGAGCTTCTATGAACATTGGTGCACAATTATTTTGAACATCTGTTTTTAATTCTTTTGGGGTATAACTAGGAGTGGGATTAATGATTTATATGGTAATTCTATGTTCAACTTATTGTGGAATTGCCAAATTGTTCTCCACAGGCACTGTACCATTTTAGTTTCCAACAGCAATGTATGAGGTTCCAATTTCTCTAAATACTTGCTAAGTAACACTTATTATGTTCGGTTTTGTTTTGTTTTTGTTTGTTTTTATCATGGTCATTAGAGTGGGTGTGAAGCAGCATCTCACTGTAGTTTTGATTTACATTTCCCAAGGAGCATGGATTTTATTCTGAATATGTTGGGAAGCCATTAGAAATATTTAAATAGGGAAAGCAATTTAGTTGAGAAGCAATATAATCTGATTTATGTTTTAAATAATAAACTTAAATCCATTTCTATTGTTTTAAATCATAAACTTAAATGGATTGGGGGAGTGTCAGGAATTTAAGTTGGGAGACCATCAGGGAAGCCACAGCAACAGACCAGGTGAGAGATGATAGTTTGTGCTAAGGTGGTAACAGAAAAGAGGCCAAGAAATCAATGGATTTCAAAATATGTTTTAGAAATAAAGTTGATATGAATTCCTAATAGACTGCATGGGGAAAAAAATAGAGGCAAAGAGAGAGGAATAATCTTACAGATTTCTTACTTGAGCAATTGCTTGATTCTTAGATGGAAGATGAACAGAGTTATGAAGAAAAAAAGAGTTCTGTTTTGGCCAAGTTTACGATGCCCCTTAAAAAAACATTTGAGTGGAGGTAACAAGTCATAGATATTTAAATCTAGAGTTTAGGGAAGAGATCAGCACTAGGGTTTGGAAGTCTGACACACAGTATTTAAAGCTGTATGAAATTTCCTAAGAGTGATTTTGTGGATAGAAAAGAAAAGGGGGCCCTGCACTGAGTAACAGGATACATCTAAGTTCCTAGGTCATCTTGCTGCTCTCTATCCTGTCATCCCACTTTTCACAATGTGATTTGTAATTCTATTTTCCTTTCCAGAATCTATTTCCCACACCTTGGTTCTGGTTTGGTTCTCCACTCCCACTCACCATAGATGTGTGCTGGAACAGTATTTTATGCTACTACTGTTAATCCAAGAACCCAGATTTTAGAGTTGGTCAGACTTGTGTTTAACACCCTTTTCTGGAACTCATTATCCAGACTGTATTTTACTTAATTCTCCCAAGCCTCAGTTTTCTCAAGTGCAAATAGGTGGTAATATGTGTATAATAAGTTTGTTGTAAAGAAATGAGTAAGGTCATAAAAGAAGTCCCTTGCATGATTCTGGCACAAAATAAGGGCTTAATACAAATAAAACATTGTTTTGTTTTTCCTTAATTTTTTTTAACGTTTATTTATTTTTGAGATAGGGAGAGAGACAGAGCGTGAGCAGGGGAGGGGCAGAGAGACAGAGATGAAGACACAGAATCTGAAGCAGGCTCCAGGCTCTGAGCTGTTAAGCACAGAGTCCAACGTGGGGCTTGAACTCACGAGCTATGAGATCATGACTTGAACTGAAGTTGGATGCTTAACCAACTGAGCCACCCAGGTGCCCCCAAAGAAAATATTGTTATTAATATTATTTTGCTACTAACCACTGCTGTACACTGGTCCAATAATTTTTTACCACTATTTAATATAGGAGAGGGTCAGAACAAAATGGTCCAAAGACCAAGGATGGAAATACTAGTCAAGAGGAATGGCTGAATTACTTAGATGGAGCATGGGACAGGCTGAATAGGATGAGCCAAAGGCAGGTGAGAACTTTAGACATTTATAATTAAACAAACTTTACTGTATGATGCAAGGAGTTAGAGTAACAAAGTGAAACACTTGTAATTGTGCTATCATTTCTTACTATTTAACTCACCGAAGTTCAGCTGTGAGATCCTTTATAGTAGTGTATTTCTCCTCTAATGATAATTGAGCCTTCTGTAGTACATCTCTCAATTCCTGAAGTTGTCTTAAAGTGCTTTTTAATTCTCCATGAGCATTTTGTAGTTCAGACTCTAATGCTTCCCGTTTCTGCAAAGCCTCTGTTAGTTCAGTTTCAGTGTGGTGCTGTAATTTTTCTAACTCCTTCACTGTTAAGAGGAAAGACAAATTTTAGAACTATATATAAGCCATTTGTTATAAAAATTTGTAAATAATTACAATTAAGAATATACAATTTTAGGGGCGCCTGGGTGGCGCAGTCGGTTAAGCGTCCGACTTCAGCCAGGTCACGATCTCGCGGTCCGTGAGTTCGAGCCCCGCGTCGGGCTCTGGGCTGATGGCTCAGAGCCTGGAGCCTGTTTCTGATTCTGTGTCTCCCTCTCTCTCTGCCCCTCCCCCGTTCATGCTCTGTCTCTCTCTGTCCCAAAAATAAATAAACGTTGAAAAAAAAAAATTAAAAAAAAAAAGAATATACAATTTTATTCATCTACAAGAGGCAGAATACTGACCACTCATTGTTCCTTCCAGTCCCACTATCCCAAATTTTCACTTTATTCCACTTCTTTAAATATAAACAAACAGGCAGCTAAGCTCAGCTAACCTGTTGCTTACCTGAATTTGTCTTCTTATCTAGTTCTGTCTTTGTCTGTTCTAAGATCATGTCTAACTGAGAGAGGTGCATTGCTTTATTTTCTCCATCTCGTTTTAGGTACATTATTTCTTTTTCCATTTTAGATAGTTCTTCTTTGTACTGATCCATCTCAAGTTTTACTTGCCTAATTAAAAACAAAAAATGAAACAAGTAATAAATGATCATTTGGAAAGCTGCATAACTGAAACCAATTGACTTGTCTCTGACTGAACAAAATCTTCAAGTTATATAAGGACAAATATCAGCAAAACATCTATCTAGTCACAATCTTAGGTCACATATTACTAAAAATGCTCCAACTAGAAATTTGTAATTCTGCCCCAGTTATGTACCACTAAATACGACTGTATTACCTGGTACTATTTAGCAAGACAAGGCTTCTTTCCAATCTAACTACAGTTAGCTTGTGTAACGCTCTGTATATGCTGAGAACCTCCATGGATAGGTGTCTCATTCATCTGGAATTTTTGTTACTGCAACACAGAAAATAAGGAAGCCAACCCATCAAAATATTCACCATAATGACCATATTAGTCATAGGAGAACCAAGTCACTCACTTTTATTCAGAGTTTTATTATTTTATGTTATCTTTTTTAGGGACTAGAGATTCTCAGACTAATACAACATTCTTGCTTTACAGATGAGGAAACTGGAAGGTTAGTGAATTGTCTGGGATAAGACAAATAGTTATTAATAGTGAGAGAATCAGGTTTACTAACTTTCCGTCAGTCCTGAGCTTATTCCAACATGGAAGCTCTTCTACCTACAGACAAATCAACACAGTGAGAAAAATTTTTAAGTCCATATTTTGCTCATTCTAAAATGATATTCACTCATTAAAAAACTGTTGATGCCGTCCTCAATGGTGGGCAGAACTGACGCTCCTTTAATCAACATTTTTTGTTGGGTGTTTAGGTCTTTGATATTTTGTAAATTGAGTTTGCAAACAAGAACATTTCTTTTGTAAATGCAACTTAGACAAATTTGGATTTGTTCAAAGGGTTTTTAGCCTGATGTCTGTGAGTAAACTTAAGGAAAACTATAAAACTCCTGAAACAATATGTAAAATTACATATACATATGTTTATCTGTATATAGAAAATAATTCATAGCTTTATCATATCCTCAAATATGTCCATGGTCCAAAAAGTTAAGGAGCTGATTAGATAAGTGCATAATTACCCGTTTTCATATCTAAAATTTCAGGTAAGTGATATTTAGCTCAACTAATTCATTTCTTATATTAGAGGAGATATAAAACATAATTAGAAAATAATAATTGAAAGAGGTTGGCATATAGTACCAAGAGTGAGAGCTTGTCAGCAAAGAAGTTGGGGGAAAATTATATTAAAAAAATACAAGAACTCGGGGCGCCTGGGTGGCTCAGTCGGTTGAGCGACCGACTGCAGCTCAGGTCATATCTCACGGTTTGTGAGTTCGAGCCCCGCGTCTGGCTCTGTGCTGACAGCTCGGAGCCCGGAACCTGCTTCGGATTCTGTGTCTCCCTCTCTCTCTGCCCCTCCCCGACTCACGCTCTGTCTCTCTCTGTCTCAGAAATAAATAAACATTAAAAAAAAAAAATACAAGAACCCAAAAAGCACAGTAGTCTATAGACATTTAGTAAGAAACAGAACTCTATATTCTTCAAGATTTTGTTGAGGTGCTACTATATTTCAGCATGGTATAATAATTGATGTATGCAACAATAACCCTGAGATACCCAGAGAAGTTAAAAATGACAAGAAAATATATATTTTGGAAAATTTCTACCAAAAAGTGTTTTTTGTTTTGTTTTAAAGTTTCAGTAGTTGGTGAAGATAAATTCCACTCCTATTTATTTATCAACACCTACTCATTCTTCCTTGATGCTAGGTGAATGAGGGATTAGTATAATATAATAAATATTTAAGGGTTAAAAAATTTTAATTATAGGGGCGCCTGAGTGGCTCAGTCAGTTAAGCATCCAACTTTGGCTCAGCTCATGATCTCACAGTCTGTGAGTTCGAGCACCACATCAGGCTGTCTGCATGCAGCTTGCTTAGGATCCTGTGTCCCCCACTCAGTCTGCCCCTCCCCTGCTTGTGCTCTCTCACTCTTTCTCTCTCAAATATAAAAACATTAAAAATTTTTAATTATAAATAATCCAATACTAAAAAGTTTTCTCTTTCAAAATTTTACAACAGGCTTTGAAATCTACCAGTTTTTCCAGAAATACTTCACCTTCTTGATTGAAAGCAATCAAGTCTGAGACTGGAAATAGACTTTGTATATTAAATTTTTTTTTTCAACGTTTATTTATTTTTGGGACAGAGAGAGACAGAGCATGAACGGGAGAGGGGCAGAGAGAGAAGGAGACACAGAATCGGAAACAGGCTCCAGGCTCTGAGCCATCAGCCCAGAGCCTGATGCGGGGCTCGAACTCCCGGACTGCGAGATCGTGACCTGGTTGAAGTCGGACGCTTAACCGACTGCGCCACCCAGGCGCCCCTAGACTTTGTATATTAAAGTTCTATAAATTGTAGCTCCAGAAGTGAAAGAAACAAGTGGTACCAGAGAAAACAAAACCCTAAACCCTTCTCTTCCATGAGAAGAAGATATCATGGAGCTAGGGTATTTCTTTCTTATAAAGTTTAATCATTTTGCTCATAAGTTTCCTATGAGTATTTAGGATTTACTTTTCTTACTAAATGTGCCTATTAGCTATAATCAAGAGGTTTTGTCTAAAAGCCAAAGGGTGAGGGTAAGAATAGGAACAAGAAATTGCTTCAATTTTCTCATTGAAAGAGAAAGCAAGATCATCAGTGAGGGCAGGGATTGGTAAGGGGTTGTTGAGAATTTTGAAAGAAAATAACTAAGTGTGTTCTACAAAGTCAGTAATGTTTTGATTGCCAGGCAGCATGTCCCTTGAAATTATGAATTTAAAGTAAGATTGGTCAGCGTGCTTATATTTTTCTCCAGTTTCTGTAAAGATGCAAGCATGGAGTAGTGTGAGTTGGAACAACTTAACGGTATATAGACAAAGGAGTGAGAGGTAAGAGTTGCAAGCAGATGCAAATCATTGATTCTAATGACCTAACTTGAATTTAAGCTGGGTAGAGAAAGGAGAGGACATCAGGGAATGAGACAGTGGTGGAACTGATGAATTAGAGATCTTGTGTAGATCAAAGAATCATTGAATTTGGGGTATTAAAGGGAATGAGGTGATAATATAGGTATAGATGCCTAATATCCCAATCATGGAAAAACTGCAGATAATGGAAATGACAAGATCTAGAGTAAATCATGTGAGCGAGTGGCTGAGGTATGATAGAGCTCAAGATCATTAGAGGAGAGGAATTTTTAAAATGAGATGCTAATGTGTCAGAAGGATCAGCTAATAGATATTGAAATCATCAAGAATAATGACACAATTGGTGTTGGAGGGAGCAACAATACATCAGGTGGCCTATAGGTGTCAGCGACAGTGAGGGATAATATCGTCTGGTGACCAGAGGTTTACAGAGTTGGTATACTATTCCATATCTCAACCCTGTGGTATAGGAACTGTAGGAACTATTGGAACTTTAGAGGGTTGCAGGACAAGAAACAAGGTCCTCAGGGAAGAGTCATATTTCTGTTAAAGCAAAGAAATGGGAAATACAGAGAATGTTTTTCAGGATGGACTGTGAGTTTCAGAGGACAAGGAGAAGTCTCTCAGAAATTGGGATAAGTTGAGAGAAGGAAACAGTATACATGGTGAAGTTTTGGGAATTAGTATGAGATGACTGTTGACCTGGAAATACACAGCTTCTTGTGGTGTGTAGCATAAGCAAGGATAAAGTTATGATGTAACTATTCAAGTAGACGCTGGTGGTGAGGCTATTTTGTGGGTAGACACCAATCAATGGAAGAAAGAAAGTCTGAAACTGTGATCTTAGTCTTAAACAAAGGGCAATTCTCTTGACCCTGCTGAGAGAGTTGACATCTAGAAAAGCAAGTTGCAGGGCGCCTGGATGGCTCAGTTGGTTGAGTGTCTGACTTAGCTCAGGTCATGATCTTGCAGTCTGTGAGTTCGAGCCCCGCGTTGGGCTCTGTGCTGACAGCTTGGAGCCTGGAGCCTGCTTCTGATTCTGTGTCTCCCTCTCTCTCTGCCCCACCCCTGCTCACTCTGTCTCCTTCTGCCTCAGAAATAAACATTTAAAAAAAAATTGAAAGAAAGAAAGAAAGAAAGAAAGAAAGAAAGAAAGAAAGAAAGAAAAGAAAGAAAGAAAAGCAAGTTGCTGCTCAATGCACAAAGGCCTGATCTTTACTTCTGTCAGTGGGGGAGAGGGAACCTGGGGACATGGCGTTTTAGTTCAAGTGGCTAAGTTAATTCTTGAGTCCTGTTGGTAGCATGGCAGGTTAATTATGAGTGTATTATTGATTATGTAAACTCTTATTGACAAAGTAGAAGAGGTCTGGGGAAGCTGGGGAATGCTTTCAGCTCATGGGTCCCTTTCTTAATCAATTAACTATTGATTCCTAGGCCTGGTTCAGCCAAATTAAATCGGAATCCTTAGAGGTGAGACGTAGGCATCAGTACTTTTTAAAGCTCCTCAGATAATTTTAAAGTTCAGTCAAGGTTCAGAACTACTGTTGTATTTACTGTGTCCCAGAAACAATTAGATCCTGTGAAAGTTTTCAGTGAGTACATCTTTGCCTACAACTTTCAATAGTATTCACAATTTAATACAACACAACAGTTGTTGAGTGCCTATGAGATGTACTGAACTATGCTAATTGCTGTAGGGATGACCCTGAAATAAACCAGAAATTATCCAGTCCTTAAGGAACTTATAATACAACAGGAGGATAAAGAATAGTAAACTGTGGTACAAAAGAAGCATAAAGAAGGATATAAAGGTACAAACAAAATGCTACAGGAACACAGGCTGTGAAGAAATTAAATCCTTAAGCAAAAGCTTCACTGAACATTATCTGATATTGAAATTCAGATAACTACCGATGTTGAAACAGGGAGAGAAAGAAAAACTAACATATTCATTTTACCTGGCAGTACCAGTAAGCTCAATGACTTTTTGCCTTTTCAAATCGGCTTCATGCGTGGCTGCTTCACATTTCTCCTCCATTTTTCTCAACTTTTCAGCTGAACTTTCCCTTTGTTTTTGAAGCTCTTGTTCCAGTTTTGATACCTTGTAAAGCAATTTTCATTAAGTATTTTAAGTTCAGTCACAGCTTAACATTCTTTGGAAGAAAAATATATATATATTTTTTTTTTTTAATTTTTTTTTTCAACGTTTATTTATTTTTGGGACAGAGAGAGACAGAGCATGAACGGGGGAGGGGCAGAGAGAGAGGGAGACACAGGCTCGGAAACAGGCTCCAGGCTCCGAGCCATCAGCCCAGAGCCCGAAGCGGGGCTCGAACTCACGGACCGCGAGATCGTGACCTGGCTGAAGTCGGATGCTTAACCGACTGCGCCACCCAGGCGCCCCAGAAAAATATATATTTATATAAATATGTGGTCTGGCCTATACTTCAGTTTCAAGATGTATTATAAAACTCAAAGTACACACCAGGAAATAATGTTCTGGAAATAAAAAAGCAAAACTAAACTTTGTATATTAAAGATATTTCATTCATATTACATATTTATAGAAGTAGTCACATCATAACACTAAAATAGGATTTATAAGAATTGAACAAAATAATGGTTAATTTTCCTCTTTTCATTATCCCTATTTGAAATGTTTCTTCTCTTGTCAAACTATGTTGCTTTCCTTCTTCACAAATTGGCTCATTTAGTGAAAGATTTCTAGATTCTCAACTGCCATCAAACGTTATCACTTGAATTTGCTTCTATTCATTATTTCTTATGTTCCCCTACAGTGAAGGAGGTATTCTTCCTCCTATATAACTCAAATTGCTTCACTGGTGTTCTGGAATCACTTTCTTAGGAAACTATCCACTTTCTCAGGAACTCATACTATTGACTATCTCTGCTCTCTCCTCTGGGCTTCTTTGTATTAGCATTTAAACACGTTCAAGACATTCCCATCACACAAAAAAAATATCCTTCAGGGGCACCTGGGTGGCTCAGTCAGTTAAGCTTTCAACTCTTGATTTTGACTCAGGTCATGATCTCACAGTTCATGAGTTCAAGCCCCACACTAGGCTCTGCACTGACAGCCCAGATTCTGTCTCCCTCTCTGTCCTTCCCCCACTTGCTCTCTATCTCTCAAAATAAATAAAAATAAACTTTTAAAAATTTAAAAAAACTATCCTTCATATCTCTACCTCCCTCCAACTACCACTGCTCTTTCTTTCTTCCTCTTCAAAGCCCAATTTCTCAGTTTTCCATGCTTACTGTATCATCTTCTCATTTCTCATTCATTCCTCAACCTGAAGAAATCATTTTTTTTTCAACCCAAAGCAATCTAGCCATTCTACAGAAACCGTGCAATGTCACTAATAACATCCATGTTGGTAATTCCAGTAGACATTTCTCAACCATTATTTTATTTGATCTTGATTTCAACGGCCCATGACACCAATTATCATTCCTTATTTCATGAAATACTTACTTTGGTTTCTATGTACCATATCTCACAGAGATCTATCTAAGTCAATCTTCTCACCCATCATTCTGTATTTTCTCCCTAATTAATTTCAGCCACTCCATGTTTTCAAAGAACATTTACAAAACTGCTCTTCAAATTAATATCTGGCTAATGATTTTAATATCCTCTCGGCTCTTCTAAAACCTCTCACCAAATAACTAAATACAAATTCTAAGTCATTAATATCCACACTTCCAACTCAAGTTCCAAGAATAAAATTAAAATAGTAGCCAGGTAAAAAGTAAAGGGAACCATTGAAAACCCACCCACTCTCTGTTTTATTAAATAGCCCACTCATAAGCAGAAAGAATCTAAAGATGAGTAATAATCTGAAAGGATCCAACATGGAATCTATGCATAGTGGAACATGAGTGAAAGGTAGAAAGAGAATACTTTATACAGTGGAAAATTTACTCCAAATACTAGAGAAATTTTTAGATTTTTTAGAAATTTAGATCACATGTCTTGATCCAAAAACAAGATTGAATAAAGAAGTCTAAATTATAACTAAGTTCTCTGGATGGCAAAAATGTGCCTATGCTATTAGAGATGCAGGTCAGAATACACAGAAATAGAACTTTATTCATCTTACAATATTAATACAGAATATTTCTTATAATATGAAATCCTTGACGTAAATAGCAACCAATAAAACAAAAAAGCTATTATCAATTTTTAAAATTTATACTTTATACAAGTAAAACCATTTTGGCCAATAATATATACCTGTTTTTCAAGTTTAGTTTGAATGTCTTCTAGCTCTCCATTTCTAATTGTCTCTTGTTGTAACATTTGCTGCTGCTGCTGAAGAGTATGCTGTAGAATAACATTCTGCTCAGCAGTCTCTTGAAGACTGTGATTTTTTATCTTTAGTTCTTTTTGTAAACAATATACCTAACAAATATATACATTTCTCATTAAAATGACATGTTTCAAATAGAAAGCAATATAATGTCAAAGCTGTGTTCCTTATTATCTTCACTTGTCATGTGGGACAATTATATTTAAGTTTGTTATATGGAAGGGCAGGTTCATTTTTCTGATGGGAGGATGTTAGAAGGGCCTGCTTATAGAGCCGGCTCTTGGCTGGTATCTGGGAATGTGGCTTTTGAAACATTCCCTAAGTGATGAGATTGTTTTGCTTGGCTGTAGCACTGAATCATGCTTTCCTCCTGGGAGTTCGTAATTTTAATACTTGTGACTGTCCTAGGTGACCAGCCCCCCATAAAAAAAACCCTGAACTTTAAGTCACAAACAGGCTTCTCTGGGCAGAAACACTGCCCACATATTACCATATTTCACTGCTACAGAAAGGAACATGTTTTATGTGATCCCTCCCAGAGAAGGCAGAGAACACAGAAAGGTATGGATTTTTCCATACTCTGTCTGATGAATCTTTTCTCCTTACTGATAATAAACTATAGCCATAAAAGACCTGCATAAATGTTAGGTGCTATTTATTTATTGTATTATCGTTGCTACTATTGCTGTTGTTTGTAAAATGGTATCTCAGCAAAGCACTCAAATATTCATGCTCCAAAAAATACACAAGGAAATGACAGTATCAATTAAGAAATTGTATTCATTTACTCCACATATTTAGGACTTGAATATGCTGGTCCCTAAAACTGCTTTAAAAGATACCTTTAAAATTATCTGGAAGTACCTATTAAGAAAGGAAAAAAAAATTGCTTTGTCCTAGTAATCCAAATCCAATAAATATGCCAAATTATTTTTAAAATCATACTAATAATACAGCATATTTTAATATGTATTTTATAATATTCCTTACCTGTTCTCAAAAGTAAGAGGTTTAATAAATGATTTATCAATCTGATTTCAAATGATGCAACCATTTAATATCATAATTTAAAAGACAGTAGCAAATACAATATTTTGCAAAATGAAATTAAGTGAAAAAAATAGAATTACGTTTCATTGACATAATTATGAAAAACATGCAAGTAACTAGAAAACTGAAAACTTAAGTATTAGAAAGTAGATTGTAGGTAAACCTTTAAAAGATTTCTTATTGTTGCTTACCCAAAACTATTTTTAACATGAAGGAAAATAAAAACCATTCCTTTAAAGCAAAAAAATCTTTCCAGTAAGTATTCCAGAAGAAACGAATTTTAAACTTCTAAGAAATAGCGGAGGAAAACAATGATTTGGTCCTTTTTTCTAATTATCCAGCAATTGAACATTCAGCAGCATGATGAAGGGCTTAGGGGCCAAATATTCTTTGTTCATGATAAGAAACTCTTAAATGTCACATTTCTTCATTATCTAATGATACTGTAAACTTGGAGAACCTTATGCAACTAACTAATTTCTTATTCTGTTATTATAGTTCTTTTTTATGATAATCTACTTAATTTTGTCTGTATGAAAATAATTTATTTAGGGCAAACATGTATCAGTATCACCTGTTTGTTTTACTTGCTAGCTCCCGAGAAAACTACAGATCACATTTAGTGCAGTAGTTTATTTTCTATAGAACTGATTTGCCTGCAAGAGAAGTTTAAATAGTATTTTTTCTAACACATCCTGTCTTAGACTTCTTTTTCTGGTCAGAGAAAAAAGTGGACAAGATGTTAAGATAAGACAAAGGTAAGATAAGACAAAACAGAAGAAAAGAAGGTAAATCTTTTTTTTTTTCAACGTTTATTTATTTTTGGGACAGAGAGAGACAGAGCATGAACGGGGGAGGGGCAGAGAGAGAGGGAGACACAGAATCGGAAACAGGCTCCAGGCTCTGAGCCATCAGCCCAGAGCCTGACGCGGGGCTCGAACTCACGGACCGGGAGATCGTGACCTGGCTGAAGTCGGACGCTTAACCGACTGCGCCACCCAGGCGCCCCGAAAAGAAGGTAAATCTTAACCAAAACGCCAAGAAAGCCATACCACATAATAACAATAAAAATTTATTTCAGTAATCTGGCCACTGGAAAAATAATTTCAATTAAAAATATTGAATATCTGTTAGTTTTATCACAAATATCAATTCACAAAAATCAACCTGCATCTACCCAACTTAAAGTGGCATTTTATTGTACTACCCTTTAATTTGCATTTGACTTTAAAATATAAGAAATAGTTTTTCATTATATTTTCTGCTACATTATGATATTCGGAGAATCAAGTATTCCTAAAGGATTCACTATTTTATAACTGGGGGCAAGAAGAAAGTAGAATTTATACTATAAAATCTACTTTACAATGAATTTTATCTAGATTAATCTATATCCAAAGGAAAAACACTCACAATTATTACTTAAAAATAAAACATAACCCAGGGGCGCCTGGGTGGCTCAGTAGGTTCAGCTTCCAACTTAGGCTCAGGTCGTAATCTCATGGTTTGTGAGTTCAGTCCCCCCATTGGGTGGTGCTCTCTGTTGTCAATGCAGACCCCACTCTAGATCCTCTTTTCCTCTCTCTCTGCCTCTTGTCCACTCACGCTCTCTCTCAAAAACAGATAATTTAAAAAAATAAATAAAACATAACCCAGAAAAGTTACTGATATGATATGATGATGCCAAATCCTCAAAATTTAAGTGCATCAATATGAGTAAAAATATCAATAAAATAACTGATTTTATTTGAAGAAATGCTATATGCAAAAATGTTTAGACTTACATCTGTTTTGTGTTTACTTTCTCCTATCATATTAACAGTGTAATTCTGCATCAACACATATTTTTACCACTTTGTAAAGCATTTTAATATGGAATTAAAATCTTTTCAAAATGATTTAGAACCCCAAATTACTATTATTTTAATCATAAATGTACTTACTTCAATATCTGGAATATAGTATATACCTGAGACAAAAATCTCAGAGGAATTTTTATTATCTTTCTGTGGTGGATAATCAACATTTAGTTTTTACAACTGGCTAACTTCTTCTCAATATGCTCTAGAGCCACTCAATTATTCAGCTAGTGTGTGATTTAAAGATTACTGATTTAATCTGATTAAAAAGATCTAAAAGATTAAAACACCTTTATAACATCACTATTATTAACAGAATGGATGTACTGTGAACCAAATCCAATTTTCTAAAACCTAGCTATATATGATGAAAATCTCACAATTCTGATAAATTACAGTTGACTCTTGAACAATATGAGTTTGAACTGCATAGGTCCACTTATGCAGCTGTTTTACAGTAAGTTCTGCAAATATATTTTCTCTTTCTTATGATTTTCTTAATCACATTTTCTTTTCTCTATCCTACTTTACTGTAAGAATACAGTATATAATACATATAACATAGAAAATCTGTGTTAATCCCATGTTTATGCTATGGTAAGGCTTCTGGTCAACAGTAGGCTATTTGTAGTTAAGTTTTTGGGAAGTCAAAGGTTATATGGGGATCTTCAACTACATGGAGGGGGGATCAGTGCCTCTAACCTCTGCGTTGTTCAAGGACAACACACTGTAATATTAACTACAATGACATTAAAATTTGCTCTAAAGACAAATAACTCAAAAGTAAATAAATGTATGGGGTGGTACTTGAAAAAAACAAAGTAAATAGTAATTGGATTTTTTCCATGTTTTTTATCAGAAGGACTGAACGATAACCTGTTAAGTAAGCCAATTCATGTGCACTGAGGTAATTAATTCAGCAGCAATAAAAGGTGAAAATCTTTCTAACTTACTTACTTATTCCCTAGTATAGTTGTACATATTTTACTACTTCTGATTTCTAATTCAGTTTGGAGCCTAGGTTTATATCGCCAGTCATTTTGAAAATAATTCTGTTCATTTTAGATAACTGTCTATTATCCACCCTACTCACTGATTCGGTTTCTGAGAACACAAAGTCTAAAGCTCAACAAATCCCCTTGTTACAAACACTGCCTGTCTCCAGATTCCATCTCTGTCAAGTCCATTTACACTGAAGTATAATGAAGGCTATCGAATAAATGTCTAAATAATGTTTTAAAGAAGTTCACAGTAAAATAAAAATAACATTTCTATTTTAAGAAGTCAAAGTATCTATAGTTTAGGCAATTCAAATTCCATATACTGCAGTGGAGAAATACATGCCTGTCTGTCAAAGATGCTATAAAAGCCTTCATGGAGGGGCATGGAAGGAAGAAGGCAGGACCATATAAAATATGAAGATTTCCTTTTTTAACCTCTAAACTTATATAATTATGTGATACACCTAAGTGTGGAGTGCTGGTCAACTATATACCTGTTTTTAGATCTGTGTCTGCTTTCCCCCTGCTCTGCTCCATGTTTTGCAGGACATTCCCCTCTGGGTAATAGAAACATTTAGCCAATGTGAGGAACCTCTAGCAGTTCTCTTCCTCTACAGTCTCAGCTTCAACTAGACAGACTCCTTCTTTGTGGCCCTAGCTCACTAGGCAGTCCTACTTCTGTACTATAGTCCACCATTTCTGCCTGATATTCCTCTATCCCTGATGATGGTAGTAGGTCCTTTCTCTTTTCTTTTTAAATTTTTTTAAATGTTTACTTATTTTAGAGAGCGAGACGGAGAGAGAAAGAGGGAGGGAGGGAGAGAGATGAGCATGAGCAGGGGAGGGGTGGATAGAGAAGGAGATACAGAATCTGAAGCAAGCCCCAGGCTCTGGGCTGTCAGTGCAGAGCCTGACACGGGGGCTCGAACTCATGAACTGTGAGATCATGACCCAAGCTGAAGTCAGACGCTTAATGCTTAACTGACTGAGCCACCAAGGCGCCCCATAGTAGGTCCTTTCTTATGATAATCTCTGAGTCACTTTACCATGCTTTGTTTGCTTCTCCCCTCTTCCATGATATATGTATCTAATTCTCTGCATAAAATTCTATTTTAATGATATACAAAGGATTCTGTTTTTCTGGCTGAAACTGGCTGAATATATTCTAGTCAACTTTGATGAGAATTTGTTGGGGACGATTATGAACATGAATTTAAGGTTTAAAGCTTATCTTTAATTTATATTTTAAAATATAACTTATTTTAAATTTGTATTATAAATTCTAACAAAGAAATAAATGAATTCTTCACTAAGATTATCCCCTTGAGCAAACATTTAGTGAGTACATATTATGTTGAAAGCAAAGTGGTAGACACTGAGGATATAGAGATGAATAAGATAACTTGAATCATCTATCCAGTATCTTAAAAACTCATCTCAATAGAGAAAGTCGAATTTCTAAACCTAATTCTTAACCCTTTAGACAACCAGAAGTAGCAAAATCAAAATGAAAGAAAATTTGAAGAATTTTATACTTCTAAATCTAAAATAATATTCTAAAGTTAATCATTTTAATCTGTGATATTAATAATAATTTAATCTTGTGATTCCCTAAAAATAGATAAAAGAATCAGCATTTTAAGGTGTCATATTTTGTGTTGCAGTGAATTGTTTGTTTCATAAAGAATATAAAATTGGGGGCGCCTGGGTAGCTCAGTCGGTTAAGCGTCCGACTTCAGCTCAGGTCACGATCTCGCGATCCATGAGTTCGAGCCCCGCGTCAGGCTCTGGGCTGATGGCTCAGAGCCTGGAGCCTGCTTCCGATTCTGTGTCTCCCTCTCTTTCTGCCCTTCCCCCGTTCATGCTCTGTCTCTCTCTGTCCCCAAAATAAATAAACATTAAAAAAAAAAATTAAAAAAAAAAAAAAGAATGTAAAATTGGGATTTACATTTTAATGGAAAGATTTTTTCATCAGCTACATAAAGACATACTTTTAAACAATCTTAAAAATATCTCAAAAAGAAATCACTTGGAAAATATGCTATTTAACAAAAATGTTAATTTACCTCTTCAGATTTCTTCTTTAGCTGTTTTTCAAACTTTTCCTTATTTCCTTCCAATTGATTCAAATGCAAGGCAAGTTCTTCCTTACACATTTCTAGTGCTGAATCTAGTTGTCTGACCTAAGCAGGAAAAAAGCAAAAAAAAAAAAAAAAAGGAAAAGGAAAGTCAACTAATATTAATATTAATGAGTGTTTATTATGTGCTCAATATTTTACAGATTTATCTCCTCATGTTACCTAACTGCTTCAAACAGTGAATACACAGTCCAGCTTGGAATACAAAATGCTATCACAGAAAAGATTTATGTAGAAAACTAATTTTTCATTACAAATTAGGAAACCAGAGACTGGAATCCTGAAGAACATACAGAACATGAACAAGTAAAGAAGGGCATTCCAGGAAGAGGGAATATTTTCAGAGACAAGACAATGAAAGGAAATGGTGCGAAGTTGGTAGTTTAGGGTATGAAGAGAATCAATTTATGGGAGATTAGATTGGAAAGACAGACTGGGGCCAATTGTCAAAAACCTGTAAGCCAAACACCCTAAAATATTTACCTAAAAAGGTAAGCAATATTTAAGCCTATTCTTTAAGCTCCTTTGATCAAGAAAAATAGTAAAATGAGCATACACTGGTGTACTGTGCTAATAATGCATTGGTGTGAATATTCTGAATATACTGAAGTCACTAAGAAATAAAAATGCTTTTGTTAGCTAGGGAAAAAAAAGAAACTTAGGAGATGGCTGCATTTGCTCTAAATCTGAAAATATTTTCAAAAAGGCAGCAATGTAACTTAGTTCAAGCGTTGACACAGCTGCAGATGCTTTACACTGCCTTCAAGAGCAAATGGGCAAAGAGCAACTGACTTTCAATAATTTTTTTTCACAAAAAATTAGTTCAAGGGCCACAATTTGCACATGTGCTCCACAGCCCATCTGTCGATAAGATTCTTCTTTTGCTCCTTTCTTGGTGTAATTTTGAGCTTCTCAGGAGTGTTTTCTTTCCCCTCTAATGCCAACAGCATTCTTGTAAGTCATCTTGAAGGTGTAAAAATAATCTTAAGAAAAAGAGAAAAATGCCTCTTCTGGCAGATACTATTTATTCTACATCATGAAATTATCCTCACAACTCTTATTTCTAAATAGAGAATCTTGAAAGACAGTTTTTGAAGATTGTCCCTATAGCCTGTGAATATAACCATTAATAGCTAAAAAGTTTATAATTTTGAAAGATTATCCTTGTAAACAAATTGTTGCCCTAGTAATAATTTTTAAATTAACATTTGTTTTATGAAAGGTATAAATACTTATCACTTTTCTTTCTCAAGCATGAGAATGAGCACTGGTACTTGTATCATCTCCCATATGCAGAGAAAAAATAAAATCTATGACTCTGCAAGAATATCATACCTGATAATTAACAGTGTAAAAACTAATTCTGGCAAGATTGATCACTAGATGTTAAAACCATTGGTTATAAGGTTGTTGAGGAACAGGACATTCATACTGCCTGAAAGAATCACCCCACATTTTGTTTATTAATTATATAGGAAAAAAATGTGTCCTTAACATGGTGAGATCTGGCAATAATTAGCTTAAAAAACATGTCAGTATTGTCAATGCCAATAATGGGGTGGTCTGACATGTGCTTCCAGATGGGAAGCAATAGAAGAGCACAATATAACTCATGTGGTATTCTAGCTGACCTACACTTTTCAGAAGATTCAGTATCAGGAAGAATAGAAGGAGTAAGTGAGTTTAAGGAAATCTAAAGTGCCAGACGTAACATGTAATTATAATTGAATCCTAGATTGGAAAAAGAAAAAGAACAAGCTGAAGTAGTGTTTCTCAAGGTTTTAATGGGCATACAAATCACCTGGGCACCCTACTCAAATACAGATTAAGATTCAGTAGAAGGGCCAGGATTAGGGTAAGACAGGACACATGTGTTCAAAATTTAAGGAGGCACTAACTCTCAGGGTCATGCCAAGCACCGGCCCTCCACTTACATAACCCTGAGAGTAAGCATCTCGTTAAGTTGTGCACCAGAAGCAACTCACTTGCTTCACCTTAGTCCCAATTCTGTTCAGGAGGTCTGGGGCACAGATGAAATTCTGTTCACAAGTTCCTAGGTGATGTTGATGCTGCTGGTCCATAGACCATGCTTTGAGTAGAAGGCTATAAAGAACAATTTTAAATAATCAGAAAAATTTCAGTACAGACTATGTGTTGAATGATGTTGCTGATTAATTTTTACTTTCTCTGGTATGTAAAAGTGCTGTACAGATGTAGGAGAAAGTTTCTGCTCAGAGGAGATGCAAGTTTAAATATTAAGGTGGAAGAGGGAGAGAGAGGATCTGAAACAGGCCCTGTGATGACAGCATACAGCCAAATGTGGGGCTCAAACCCACAAACCACCAGATCACAACCTGAGCTGAAGTCGGATGCTCAACCGACTAAGCCACCCAGGCGCCCCTCTAGTCTAACTTTCTTAAACAAAAGCAGCTAAGTTCTTTTTTTGTTGTTTATTTTTTTCCAGTTCTGACTTTCCTTGGGAAAAAAAAAAAAAAAATTCCAGAGTGGAATATAAAAGCAATCAAGAGAAAACAAATAAACAAAATCCCTAAATCTAATAAGCACCTTCTCAATTTTTTATTTAACAGCAGGTAACATAATTGCTTTAATTTATTGGTTTCTTGTTACCTATTCAGAATTTTCCCATCAATCTTCTAGTTCTCATTAATCATACTTTCATAGGTGATATAACTTTAAATTGATTCTTATAACTTTCCTACACTACAGGTAGAAAATTCATAATTCTATGATTTCATTAGTTATCTTTGTATTTCCTTTGTTAACAGTTGGATTGATTGCATTTTTCAAGAATTTACTGATTATAAGAATATAACCTTCGACTGGTTACTTTAAAAACAAAATCCAAAATTTTTTATGCAAAGAACAAATTAACGTATGTACAGGCACATGGCCAAAAGTCAAAAAAGGAAGGTAGTAATGATATAATCAGTAAGAAGAGAACTAGATTTCAAATATCCTGTTGTTGCTACAAATATCCAGTATGTCAAATTTGGTATAGTGATAGGAACATTGCTTCTATATTTTTTCCTCATTTTGACATTTGCCCGAATAACATCAAACCTATTAAAGCTATTAAGGGAATAAAACCCAATATGATAATTTATTCTCTTATTGATTTTAATATCTGGTTATTAACACATGGAAATAAATTACTAGATGATTGGCTAGATGTGTTAGGTCATTTAATTAAAAACAGAAGTGGCAATATAGATTTTATTTAATGAAATTATTTCATGCTTACAACTTTTTCATGTTAATGATCTTAGAGGTTACTTTTACATGAGGGAATAAATGGATATGGCATTATATGTTACAAGTTTTGGAGAATACTATATGAAAGTTATGGATAAACATACTATTGTGTTTACATGGGCATACTGGGTCACAAAATGGATTAAAAACAGAATACTGGTCAAAAATAACACTGGATTTTTAAAATATCCTTTATATTCAAGCCATATATGACAGAATAACATCAGCATGTTTGGACCTATTTTTAACACTAAAAATGCAAAGGAAAAATACTGAATATATAGTAATTACTTATTAAACTTTGAATAACTGAGTATACGCTAAGCATTATATGTACTTCATTTCATTTACTTTTCACATGTGACCCTCTTCCAGAATACTGTTATCCGTATTTTACAGATGAAAAAGTTAAAGTTCAAAGAGCTTTAATAACCCAGCGAGGGTTAAAGTCAACTACTAAGCATTCAAAATCAAGTCAATTTAGCTCCAAAGCCCATGCTTTTAACCGTGAAGACAGACTAGTCAAAAACAGTATTTTATCTAAAAAATCAAATTTTATCCCCTAATTAATCTTGTAGCAGAACTGGTAAAAAAGAAGCAAAACTGGACTACTTGTAGATTGATCTCCCTTCACTTTCTCTGTTAATTCTTTACTTGTAATGTTAATAAGCAGTACTGTTAAAATAAGTACTGTTAATAATAAGTACTGTTAAAAAAGTAATCTTTCTTAAGGCAAAAAAAAAGGGGGGGGTTAGAGAATCCACAAACAGATTACCAACAATCAAATAATTAAGATCAAAATTCACACTGAAGAAAATATATTTACAGAAACTAAGTTCACTGAGTCAGGTAAAATCTCTACCTGCTAATTTTTATCTGAATAATTTTTACAATTTATAGAGAAAAGTAAAAAAGCTTACAGGAATGTCTCCATTTAAGAATCAAGTTTAAAAATTTAGCATACTAGCCTTGATTGTTTCTTCAGATACTTGGTTCTGTAATGCTCTCAAAGCTTCATCTTTCCTAATGTTTTCCTTTTCCATTTCCTGAAAACACACAGATTGGTAGCAAAAATATAAGTACATGTATAAATATTTTAATTTTAGCATTACTATTGGGCTGTTAAGCAATTGATTTAATTAGATAAAGGCAGCTTACAGAAACAAAGTATTAGCTTTTAAAGAACACTTTTACAAAGATGATTTTACCCCTTTGCTTTCCGTCAAGAGTCTGTCTAGTGATTCAAGATGATGTTGTTTACATATTATATCTTGCTGCAAAATGGACATAGTCTTTTCTTGTTCTTTAAACTGTTGGTCTTTTTTCTCTAGTTGAGATTCAAGCTAAATGTAAAAACAGGATCTATTAATTTCATATAATTTTTTAAAAATTAAGAAACATTTTAAATATATAGAAAAGAATACAATATTCGTATGTTAAATTACTACTGAAATTACATAGATTTTTGCATTTTGCCAAATTTCCTTCAGTTTCTCTCCCTTGAGAGAAGAAATGAAATCACATGGCCAGGTCTTATTCCTCATCAATACAGCTGATTTCCTCCCTCATCAATACAGTTGACCTTTGACCAACATAGGTTTGAACTGCACAGGTTGACTTATATGAGGATTTTTTACAGTATAGGACTATAAATGCATTTTTCCTCTTCCTTATGATTTTCTTAATAACATTTTCTTTTCTCTGGCTTGATTGTTAAGAATACATTATACAATACCTGTAACCTACAAAATATGAGTTAGCTGACTATTTTGTTTTCAGTAAGGTTTCTGGTCAAGATTAGGCTGTTAGCAGTCAAATTTTGTGGGAGTCAAAAGTTGAATCCAAATTTTTGACTGTGCAGGGGGTTGGTGCCCCTAACCCCTATGTTATTGGAAGGTCAACTCTACTACTGAAATTGGTCTATCACTCTCTGGTATGTTTCTCACACATGTTTTTTGTGCTTTTACTACATATGTAGGTCTATGAACAATACGTAATGTGTTTCTGTTTTGAAAATTTACATAAACAATATCAATACTTCTGCAAGTTTTAGCAACTTGGTTTTTTCACTCAATAGTGTTTAGCTAATTATCCCTGGATATTTATCCATGCATGCATATGTGGATCTAGTTCATTGTTTTTGTTTTTTTTTAAAGTTTATTTACTTTGAGAAAGATAAAGTGTGTGCACACAAGGTTGGGAGAAGCAGAGAGGGAGGGAGAGAGAATCCCAAGCAGAATCCATGCTGTCAGTGCAGAGCCTGATGTAGGGCCTGATCCCATGAACCGTGAGATCCTGACCTAAGGTGAAATCAAGAGTTGAAAGCTTACCCAAGTGAGCCACCCAGGCACCCCTAGTTCATTGCTTTTTATAATGGTACAGTACTCCACTGTAACAACAAACTACAGCTTGTCTTCTACTCAAGAACAGTCTGATATTCTATTTTTCACCATCACAACAATGTTACAAAACATCCTGTGTACATGTCTCTTTATGTACATGTATTAGTTTCTTTAGAATAGACCACCTAGAAATGGACTTTCCACATTTCCAATTTCATTAGATATTTCTCTTCAAAGTGCATCTAAATTTATGTTTTGATTAGAAATACATAAGATTCTTGGGGTGCCTGGGTGGCTCACTCAGGTGAGTGTCCAACTTTGGCTGAGGTCATGATCTCATGGCTAGTGAGGTCCAGCCCCGCACTGGGCTCTGTGCTGACAGTTCACAGACTGGAGCCTGCTTCGGATTCTGTCTGTCTGTCTTTTTCTCTCTCTCTGCCCCTCCCCCACTCACACAGTGTCTCTCCCTCTATCTCAAAAATACACAAACATTTAAAAAAATTTAAAAAAAAAAGAAACATGTAAGATTCTCACTCCCATAACTTCATCAATAATTGGTGTTATCAAACTTTCAAAAGACTTTTGTGAAGACAAAATAGGAGATTACTGATATGTGTATATGAATATATGTGTATATTACACACACATGTAAAAAATTATGTATGTGATATATACATATATATATAAACACATGTACACATATATAATGAAAACATGGCAGAACAAAGCTAAATACAAAATATAAAAACCAAGGAACTGTGAAAACATTCAAATGAAAATAATCAAACAACAAATTAGAGGGAGAACAAATAAAGATGGAAGAAAAGTGAACAGAGCCTAAAGGACCAGTTGGGACACCATCAAGTGGACCTAAACACAGATCATGGGAGGAGAAGAAAGAGAAAAAGGGACATTAAGAATATTTGAAGAAATAATGACTGAAAATGTCTAAATTTAATGAAAGGTATGGATATAAACATCCAAAAATCTCAACTCCAAGAAAGAGGAACTCAAAGGGAACACCAAGACACATTATAATCAAACTCTCAAAAGACAAAAGAATCTAGAAAGCAGCAAGAGATAAGTGAATAATCACATATAAAGGATCCACAATAACCTTACAAGCAGATCTCATCAGAAACTTTGGAAGCCCAAAGACAATATGTTGATATATTGAAAAAAAAAAACAAAAAACAAAAAACAAAATGTCCACCAAGAATCCTATTATCTGGCAAAACTGTCCTTTTGAGGCAGAAATTAAGACATCCCCAGAGAAATAAATGCTGAGGGAGTTTGTGACCACTAGATACACCTCACCAGAAATGCTCAAGGGAGTTCTACAAAGTGAAATGAAAGGACACTAGACAGTAATTCAAAGCCATATGGAGAAATAAAAATCTCAATAAAGAGAACTGCATGGGCAATTATAAAAGCTAGTATTACTCCAACAATGGTTTATAATTGCATTTTTTGTTTTCTATAGAATTTAAGAGACTAATATATTTAAAGAAAAAAACCAATTAGGGATGAGCCTGGGTGGCTCAGTCATTAAGCATCTGACTCTTGATTTCAACTCAGTCATGATCTCACAGTTTGTGAGTGTGAGCCCCGTGTTAATTCTGTGCTGACAGTGCGGAGCCTCTCTCTCTCTCTCTCCCTCTGTATCTGCCCCTCCCCAGCTCATACTCTTTCTCTCTCAGAAATAAGCTTTAAAAAAATTATAAAAAAGGATTAAAAAAATTAGTATAAAAACTAGTATTAGTATAAATTTGACTTGTAATTACAACTCTTCTACATAATTTACATTTTTTTTTTAACGTTTATTTATTTTTGAGACAGAGAGAGACAGAGCATGAACGGGGGAGGGTCAGAGAGAGGGAGACACAGAATCTGAAACAGGCTCCAGGCTCTGAGCTGTTAGCACAGAGCCCGACACGGGGCTCAAACTCACGGACAGCGAGATCATGACCTGAGCCGAAGTAGGCCGCTTAACCAACTGAGCCACCCAGGCGCCCCTCTTCTACGTAATTTAAAAGACTAATGCATTTGAAAGAATCATTAGCTTATGTTTTAGGGTACACAATATGTAAAGAAGTAATTCTGTGACATCAACAATAGAAAGAGGTGAAAATGGAGCTGTAAAAGAACTGAGTTTGTGTATGTTACTTAAGTCAGGCTGGTATAAATTCAAATTAGAATAATGTAACTTTAGATTGTTAAATGTAATACTCATGACAACCACACCAAAAAAATAGCAATACAAAATTCAAAAAAGGAAATAAGAAAAGAATTTTAAAATTTCACTACAAAAAAATCAACTAAATTCAAAAAAATATAGTAATGTAGGAAAGAAAGGACAAAATAACTATAAAGCATATAGAAAACCAATAACATGATGACAAAAGTAAAACACCCCCTATCAGTATTTACTTTAAATGTAAATGGATTAAACTCTCCAATCAAAAGACAGAGACTGGCAGAATGGATAATAACACATGATCCAACTACAGCTGACCCTTGAACAATATAGGGTTAGGAGGCCTGCTCCCCTGTGCAGTAAAAAATGTGTGTATAACTTCTGGGTGACTGGGTGGCTCAGTCAGTTGAGCGTCCAACTTCTGGTCAGGTCATGATCTCACAGCTTGTGAGTTCGAGCCCTGCGTTGGGCTCCATGCTGGCAGCTCAGAGCCTGGAGCCTGCTTCGGATTCTGTGTCTCCCTCTCTCTCTGCCACTCTCCTGCTTGCACTCTTGTCTCCGTCTCAAAAATAAACGTTAAAAAAAAAAAAAAATCTGTGTATAACTTTTGACTCCATAAAAATGTAACTACTAATAGCCTACTGTTAATCAAAGCCTTACCAATAACGTAAACAGTTGATTAACACATATTTTGTGTGTTACATGTATCTTACATGTATCTTACATGTTACATGTATTCTTAAAGTAAGCCAGGGAAAAATGTTATTAAAAAAATCATAAGCGAAATACATTTACAGTACTGCTAGAAAAAAATCCACAAATAAATGGATCCATGCAGTTCAAACTCATGTTGTTCAAGTGTCAACTGTATATGCTGTCTACAAGAGACTCACTTAAGATCCAAAGATGCAAACATGTTAGAAGTGAAAGGATGGAAAAAGATACTCCATGCAAATAATAGAAGAGAGCAGGAGTACCTACACAAATATCAGACAAAATAGACTTTAAGTCAGAAAAGGTTATAAGAGACAAAGAAAGACATTACATATTACTAAAAGATTCAAAACAGTAGTGAGATATAACAACTATAAAATTTACTCATGTAATGACAGATCATTAAAATATATGAGGCAAAAATTGACAGAATTGAAGGGAAAAACAGAGTTCTAAAATAATAGTTGGACTTCAATACCCCACTCACAATAATAGAAGACCAGACAGAACATTAATCAGGAAACAAAGGATTTAACACAATAAACTAGATCTAATAGACATATACAGAACACTCTACCCCAAACCAGAATATACATTCTCCTCAAGTGTGTAGGGGACATTTTGCAGGATAGACCATGTTAGGCCACAAACTGAAGTCTCAACAAATTTAAAAGGACAGATATCATACAAAGTACATTCTCCAACCCACAACCAGATGAAATTAGAAGTGAATAATGAAAGGAAAATTTAAAAAGTCACAAAATTGTGGCATTAATTAAACAGATTTTTAAACAACGAATGAATCAAAGAATTCACAAGAGAAATTAGAAGACACTTAGGAGACAAATGAAAACAAAAACACAACTTGCCAAAACTTAAGAAACCCAGCAAAAGTGGTGCTAATGGGTAAATTTATAGCTATAAATGTTGTTTACATTAAAAATCAAAAAAGATTTCAAGTCAATAACTTCAAAACATAAGGAATCAGAAAAAGAATAAACTAAACCCAAAGCTACTTGAAGGAAGGAAATAATAAAGATTACAGTAAAGATCAACAAAATGAAGAACAGAAAAAGAATAAAGAATATCAAAACAAAAAGTTGGTTCTTGGGAAAAATAAACAAAATTGACAAATCTTTAGCTGAGTAGATTAAAAAACAGAGAGTCCAAATTACTAAAATCAGAAACGAAAGTGGGGATGTTACTGCCAATTATACAGAAAGAAAAAAGATCATAAGAGAGTATTATGAATAATTGTATGCCCACAAATAGAATAATCTAGATGAAACGGACAAATTCCTAGAAATACAAAACCTACAAAGACTACACCATGCAAAAACAGATAATCTGAATGATCTATATCTGGTAAAGAGGTTAAATCAGTAATCAAAAATCTCCCAACAAAGAAAAGCCCTGAACCTGATAGTTCCAATGAATTATTTCACCAGTGAAAATTTAAAGAATACCAATCTTTCTCAAACTCTTCCAAAAAAATTAAGGAAGAGAGAACACTCCTTAACTAATTCTGATACCAGTTTTAACCTGATACCAAAACCAGACAAAGACACTAAAGGAAAACTACAGACCAATATCCCTTATAATGCCAAAATCAACATAATACTAATAATCCAAATTCAGCAGTGTAGTAAAAGGGGTAACACACTATGATAAGTGGGATTTATTCCTGGAATGCAAGCATGGTTCAACATACACAAATCAATCAACAGGGGCACCTGGGTGGCTCAGTTGGTTGGGCATCCAACTGGATTTTGGCTCAGGTTCATAAGATCAAGCCCCATGTCAGACTCTGTGCAGAAGACAGCACGAGCACTGCTCAGGATTCTCTCTCTCTCTGCCCCTGCCCTGCTCATTGCTCTCTCTCTCTCTCTCTCTCTCTGAGAATAAATAAATAAACATTTTTAAAAATCAATCAATGTAATGTACCGTATCAAAAAAATGAAGGAAAAAAAACCACACATGATCATCTCAATTGATGCAGGAAAAAAGTTGACAAAACTCAAAACCCTTTCATGAGAAAAACATTCAACAAACTAGGAATAAAAGAAAGCTACCTTAATATAATAAAAGCGATTTATGGAAAACCCACAGCAGGGCACCTGGGTGGTTCAGTCAGTTAAGTGTCCGACTTCGGCTCAGGTCACGATATCATAGGTCGTGAGTTGGAGCCCCGCGTGGGGCTCTGTGATGACAGCTAAGAGCCTGAAGCCTGCTTTGGATTCTGTGTCTCTGTCTCTCTCTGCCCCTCCCCCATTCTTGCACCCCCCCCCCCCACTCTCTGTCTCTCTCTCTCAAAAATAAACAAACACTAAAAAAAGAAAAAGGAAAACCCACAGCTAACATCCTACTCAATTGGTGAAAGACTGAAAGCTTTTCCTCTAAGATCAGGAAAAAAACAAGGATGTCCCCTCTCACTTCGTTTTTGTTTTTATTTTTTTTTTTAACATTTATTTAATATTGAGATACAGAGCATGAGCATGGGAGCTGCAAAAGGAGAGACACAGAATCTGAAGCAGGCTCTAGGCTCTGAGTTGTCAGCACAGGGCCCGACACAGGGCTCAAACTCACAAACCGTGAGGTTGTGATCTGAGCCGAAGTCTGACACTTAACCAACTGAGCCACCCAGGCACCCTGCCCCCTCTCACTTCTATTCAACACAGTACTAGAAATTCTGGCCATAGCAATCAGCGTCCATTGACAGATAAATAGATAAGCAAAATGTGGTATATACATACAATAGAATATTATTCTTATAAAGGAAACAAATTCTGCAGTACGCCACAACATGGATGAACCTCTAGGATATTATGCTAAGTGAATTAAGCCAGTCACAAAAAGACAAACACTGTATGATTTCACTTATATGAGATACTTAGGGTAGTCAAAATCATAGGGACAGAAGAAAATAGAATGACAGTAGCTAGTGGGTGAAAGGAGGGGAAAATGGGAGTTACTGTTTTAATGGGTATAGAGTTCCAGTTCTGACATTATTGCACAGGTCCCTTAGGCTCTGATCTTTTTTCCTGTTTCTCAGACTGAGTAATGTCTGTTGCTCTTTGTTTCAAGCTCATATTTTTTTTCTCTTATTAGTTCCATTCTACTATTAAGTCCATCAAATAATGTATTTTTTACTTAGTCTTATGTTTTTGGTCTCACAGCTTCTTCTTTAACTTGTTCTTACTCTAATTTCAACTCAATGGTAAGAGCACTTCTACTCTCAACCAGTCTTCAAGCTATTTTTATGTCTAGTGTACCAGAGTCTACAAAATCACTCTTAATTTAATCATGCCAAAAAATAATTATTAAAACTGAAATGGCAAGAGTACTATACAAGAAAGCATTGTAAAATGATCTAGAAGTAATGGGATGCTAATTCTACTACTTGCCACTTACTTTTCTAGGTCTTTGTTTCCTCATCTATCAAAAAAAAAAAAAGTTGAGCTAGTAATGTGAAGGTTCTTTTCAGCATTCATATTCTAAACATACATTATGTCTACATGGAAAACATAATATCTTACTCTTTCAATCTGCTTTTCCATTTCTTTATGCTGTTCAAGATGAATTTTCTTGGCCTTTTCAAAAGCTAAACAAATTTTCTCATGCTCTGTGTTGATATTGGTTTCTAGACTTCTTATCTTTTCATTCTTTTCCTAGAAATATGAAAACACTTTAAAAGACTATAACTGACATTGAGGAGAGCACCTGTTGGGATGAGCACTGGGTGTTGTATGGAAACCAATGTGACAATAAATTTCATATTAAAAAATAAAGACTAGGAAAGACAAAAAAAAATGAATATAACTGAGAACAAGTTTTACATAAAAACACTTAAGTAAAGCATTAAATCTGTAAGAATCACAATAGTGAATATGTCAAACATCAAAAATATCTAAACATATACATAAGACAAAATGGTTGTTTTAAAAAATTGTGTCAAAATGAAAACCTTCAACTATTTTAAAATATTGAAAAGCATATCAAAGAAGTTCATTATTTCCTTCACTTCTACTAGAATAAAAATAAGAAATTACAGATAACAACTTGCTATATATAAGCCTATTGACTTAAAAATATAGAAACAAAAAACAAATAATCAGAAGAATTTACTAGAATTTATGCTTTCCTATTTGGTATAATGTATAACAATGAAAATAAAACAAACATGCTGTCACAAATCAAGTGCATTAAAGTCACAGTGAATTTGTAACCACACAGTAATATTTACCATAAGCTCCTGTTCCAGTTCTGCATTTTTTGCAGCAATAGAGGAATAAGCAACTATTTTTTCTTCCAGCTGTTTCTCTAGAGTTAAAAGTTGAGAACATTTCTTTGTCATCTGAAAACACATTGAAATAAACAAATTATTTTTAAAAATTACTTTTGAATATAAGTGGCAATTTAGAAGAAAAATGGTGAAGGAAAGACCAGGGACTGTTCCATCTATGTAATACATAAGTAATTTAATTCTGAGTCCTATGTCCAAATAGGATTACATCCTAACCCATTTCTTAAAAGTAGCATTTAAGATTGAAATTAGTATAAAAAAATGTTAATAGTAGCTATTTCTGGTGGTAGAATTATTAATGGCATTTTCTTCTTTGTCCTTTCTGTACTTTCAACAAGACTGTGCTAATTTTGTAATTTAAAAAGTTATTAATCTCAGTACTAGGATATTTTATTTCATTTTATTTTTTTAATTTACATCCTAGTTAGCATATAGTGCAACAATGATTTCAGGAGTAGATTCCTCAATACCTCTTACCCATTGAGACCATCATCCCTCCCACAACCCCTCCAGTAACCCTCTGTTTGTTCTCCATATTTAAGAATCTCTTATGTTTTTGTCCCCTTCCCTGTTTTTATATTATTTTTGTTTCCCTTCTCTTATGTTCACCTGTTTTGCATCTTAAAGTCCTCATGTGAGTGAAGTCATATGATATTTTTCTTCCTATGACTAATTTTGCTTAACATAATACCCTCTAGTTCCATCCATGTAGTTGCAAATGGCAAGATTTCATTCTTTTTGATTGCCGAGTAATACTCCATTGTATACATATACATACCACATTTTCTTTATCCATTCATCCGTCAATGGATACTTGAGCTCTTTCCATACTTTGGCTATTGTTGATAGTGCTGCTATAAACATTGGGGTGCATGTGTCCCTTCGAAACAGCATACCTGTATCCCTTAGGTAAATTCCTAGCAGTGCAGTTGCTGGGTCGTAGGGTAGTTCTATTTTTAATTTTTTGAGGAGCCTCCATAGTGTTTTCCAGAGTGGCTGCACCAGTTTGCATTCCCACCAGCAGTGCAAAAGAGATCCTCTTTCTCTACATTCTCATCAACATCTGTTGTTGACTGACTTGTTAATGTTAACCATTCTGACAGGTGTGAGGTGGTATCTCATTGTGGTTTTGCTTTGTATCTCCCTGATGATGAGTAATGTTGAGCATTTTTTCATGTTTGGTTGGCCACCTGGATGTCTTCTTTGGAGAAGTGTCTATTCATGTCGTTTGCCCATTTCTTCACTGGATTCTTTATTTTTTGGTGTTGAGTTTGATAAGTTCTTTATAGATTTTGGATACTAACCCTTTATCCAACCTTTATGTCGTTTGCAAATATCTCCTCCCATTCTGTCGGTTGCCTTTTAGTTTTGCTGATTGTTTCCTTCACTGTGCAGAAGCTTTTTATTTTGATGAGATCCCAATAGTTCATTTTTGCTTTTGTTTCCCTTGCCTCTGGAGACATGTTAAGAAGTTGCTGCGGTCAAGATCAAAGAGGTTTTTGCCTGCTTTCTCCTCGAGGATTTTGATGGCTTCCTGTCTTACATTTAGGTCTTTCATCCATTTTGAGTTTATTTTTGTGTATGGTTGTAAGAAAGTGGTCCACGTTCATTTTTCTGCATGTCGCTGTCCAGTTTCCCAGCACCACTAGCTGAAGAGACTGTCTTTATTCTATTGGATATTCTTTCCTGCTTTGTCAAAGATTAGTTGACCATACGTTTGTGGGTCCATTTCTGGGTTCTCTATTCTGTTCCATTGATCTGAGTGTCTGTTCTTGTGCCAGTACCATACTGTCTTGATGACCACAGCTTTGTAATACAGCTTGAAGTCCAGGAGTGTGATGCCTCCAGCTCTGGTTTTCTTTTTCAAGATTTCTTTGGCTATTCGGGGTCTTTTCTGGTTCCATACAAATTTTAGGATTGTTTGTTCTAGCTCTGTGAAGAACGCCAGTGTTATTTTGATAGGTATTGCATTCACTATGTAGATTACTTTGGGTAGTACTGACATTTTAACAATATTTGTTCTTCCTATCTAGAAGTATAGAATATTTTTCCATTTTTTTGTGTGTCTTCTTCAATTTCTTTCATAAGTTTTCTATAGTTTTCAGTTTATAGATTTTTCACCTGTTTGGTTATTTTTATTCCTAGGTATTTTTTGGTATTTGGTGCAATTGTAAATGGGATCAATTCCTTGATTTCTCTTTTTGTTGCTTCATTGTTGATGTACAGGAATGCAACCGATTTCTGTGCATTGATTTTATATCTTGCCACTTTGCTGAATTCATGGATCAGTTCTAGCAGTTGTTTGGTGGAATCTTTTGGGTTTTCCATACAGAGTACCACATCACCTGTGAAGAGTTAAAGTATGACCTCCTCCTGGCCGATTTGGATGCCTTTTATTTCTTTGTGTTGTCTAACTGCTGAAGCTAAGACTTCCAATACTATGTTGAATAACAGCAGTGAGAATGGACATTCCTCTCTTGTTCTTGACCTTAGGGGGAAAGCTCTGTTTTTCCCCATTGACGATGATATTAGCACTGGGTACTAGGATATTTTCTAAGTAAGCTAATGGCTACAATTTAGGTTTACATGGACTAAATCTACTGAATCAGAATCACTGGAACGGTACCCAGAAATCTACATGTTTAACCAGCTTCCTAGGTGATTCTGCTGTTTGCTAACAATCAAAATCCCTATTATCACTCCTTTTCTTCCAATTATATAATCCAAGTTCTTTACTTGTAAATGTGTATTAGCCATATTAACCTAAATGTTCATTTTTTTTTTTTTTTTTGAGAGAGAGAGAGAGAACAAGCACAGCAGGGGAGGGGCGGGCAGACAGACAGACAGAATCCAAAGCAGGCTCCAGGCTCTGAGCTGTCAGCACAGAGCCTGATGTGGGGCTCAAATTCACGAGCCACAATATCATGACCTAAGCTGAAGTTGGACGCTTAACCTGAGTCACCCAGGTGCCCCTGGCCATATTAACTTATACTTGGAAGAAATAACAGACTGCAATACAATACAAGTTCCACCATATTTGAGACCTGTTAGCCACTAAAGAGTAATTTCTTACTTTTAACAGAAGGTTTCCCAATATAATTTTAAAAGAATTTATAACTGATGTGGTACCATTAATTCCTTTTGATGTATAAATCTGGACTTACACATACAACTTTTACAAAACTCTACCTTTTTTTTGTCTCCAAAGTTAGTACATATAAACAGCTAATTCAAGCTTACTTCACTTTCAAGTTTGCTAGAGTTTGAAGCTTTCTCCAGCAGCTCCTCTTGTATCAGCTGAAACTGACTAGTTCTGTGGGCCATGTTAACCTTCAAATCAGAATTCTCAGCTTCTATTTGCATCAACTTAGTACGTAGTTCTTCTATTCCAGAAGCAAGTCTTTGTCTTTCTCTTTCATATTGCTTGTTCACAGTATGTTGATTTTGGTCTTTTATTCTTTCTGCTGACAAACATAAAAGGAAAATTCCTCTGTATAAAACTTACAGAAAAAAAACCCTATTTCAATTTTGAAAGATTTAATCATAAATAAAGTTTAATTTCTTATCTAAAGAATACTAAAGGGAACAGAGAATGAGATGTACTTTAAGGAAAAGGTAATGAAGGAACATGGCAAGTAACATACTTTCTATTATTAAGTACATAACAAAGTAGGAATAACTTCTGAGTCACTCACTTTTCCAGACTATTCCTTAATACCAAAAAGAGTCCTTCTCCACCTATAAAAATCCCCGTATTTCGGATAGAAAACATTGCAAAAAAAAAATAAAAAATCATTGTTTAAAAAAATCATTGTTAAAAAATCATTATTTCCTTAAACTGAAGTTAATCATAAAATTTGCCTAGAGCATATTTTTATTTATTGTATATAGATGCAAGTTCAAAAGCTGAAAACTGGGAATCCTTCCTACTCTAAACTAGCTCATGAGAATTCAGTGATGCTTTTTTAAAACTACTGAGGGTTATCAAAGGTAGTTGTTTGAATATATACTTTCTCCACTATAAATATATAAACCTATTCCCACCTAAAAGTAACTGAGCTTTCAGGAGTGCTTTAAAGAGGGATAATATATATGACTGCATGAGAACACACAGAGGTATGGAAGTAAGTGGAGATGCACTATGCCTTCTTTGAGGGCAGCACAAGTAGCCATTTCCTATCAATTCTCCATATCCCTAATATTTCACTTTCTAGGCTATCATTAGTTCTATACTCTTTGATGTAAGAGAACTTATGACATATTTATCAACATCTCTAATAATTAGCATTGACTCTGCTAATAACACCATCACTCTCTTCCCTATTCTCTCTAATCACTTTGATAGCTAATTCTCTCTGCTGTCATTCCTCCTGCCAGAAGCCAATCATATTTGAAGACAGACAATGATAAATTAAAGATACATATATTAACCAGTAGGGCAACCACTAAGAAAGTAAAGAGGTATAGTTAACTAATCAATAGTGAAGATTTAAAAAAAATAGAATACTAAAATATAATTGATCTAAAAGAAGGCAGGAAAGAGGAATAAAGGCCATTAGAATAAATAATGAACAAATACCAAGATGATAAACTTAAACCCAAAAAAGACCAATAGTTGCATTAAATGTGTCTAAACATTCCACTGAATGAGCAAAAAATGTTAGAATATAAAAGCAAGAACCAATTATATGCTCTCTATCAGAAACTCACTTTATCTATAAAAAATACAGACTAAAAGGATGAAAAAAGTCAGACTAGGAAAACTCTAATCAAACACAGCTGGAGTGATGATCAGAAAGAAAATTAAGAAAACAATCCCATTTATAATTGACCCAAAAAGAATAAAATATCTAAGAATAAATTTGAGGAGGGGAAAGATTTGTACACTAAACACTATAAGACACTGATGAAAGAAACTGAAAACACAAATTAATAGATAGTTCATGTTCATGGACTGGAAAAATTAATACTGTGAAAATCTCCATACTACCTAAATCTAAAGATTTAATTCAACCCCTATCAAAATCCCAATGGCATTTTTTTTATAGAACAAAAGACCAATCCTAAAATTTGTATGGAACTACAAAAGACGCCAAATAGCTAAAGTAATCTTGAGAAAGTAAAACAAAGCTGAAGGCGTCACACTTCCTAATTTCAAACTGTATTATAAAACTATAGTAATCAAAACAGTATGGTACTGGTATTAAAAACAGACATATGGTGTGCTTGGGTAGCTCAGTCAGTTGTCCAGCTCTTGATTTCAGCTCAGGTCATGACCTCACGGTTCGTGGGATCAAGCCCTGAATTGGGCTCTGCACTGACAGCATGCAGCCTGCTTGGGATTCTCTCTTTCCCTCTTTCTCTGCCCTTCCCCTCCTCATTCTCTCCCTGCCTCCCTCCCTCCCTCTCTCTCAAAATAAAGGTAAATTAATTTACAACAAAGGAGTCAAGAACATACAATAGGGAAAGGACAGTCTTTTTAATAAACAGTGTTGGGTTAACTGAACAGCCATATGCAAAAGAATGAAACTAGACCACTATCTTAAGTAGACAAAAATCAACTTAAAATGGTTTAAAGACTTGAATATTAAACCTAAAACATAAAACTTCTGGAAGAAAACATAAGTAAAAAGCTCTTAGATCTATCAGTCCTGGTGATGGTAATTTTTGGATTCAACACCAAAAGCAAAAGCAAAAAAGTAAAAATAAACAAGTGGGACTATATCAAAGTAAAAAGTTTCTGTACCACAAAAGAAACCATCAACAAAATGAAAAGACAACACACAGAATGGGAGAAAATATTTGTAAATCTATATCTGATAAGGGATTAATATCCAAAATACATAAAAACTCATATAACCCAATAGGAAAAAAAAAAAAAAACAATTAAAAATGGGCAGAAGATCTAAATAAGACATTTTTCCAAAGAAGATATACAAATGGCCAATAGACACATGAAAAGATGTTCAACACCACTAATCATCAAAGAAATGCAAATCATAATCACAATGAGGTATCACTTCACACCTACAAAAATGGCTATCATCAAAAAGATGAGAAATAAGCATTGGTGAAGATGTGGAGAAAAGGGAACCCTTGTGCCTTGTTGGTGAACATGTAAACTGGTAGAGCCACTATGGAAAACAATATGGAATTGCCTTTAAAAATTAAAAATAGAGCTATCACATATGCAGTAATTCCACTTCTGAATATTTACCTGAAGGAAATGAAATCACGATCTGCACTCATATGTACATTGCAGCATTATTTACAATAGCCAAGTCATGGAAGTAATCTAAGCATCCACTGACAGATGCATGGATAAATACAAGGTAGCATACACACACACACACACACACATACACACACACACACACACAGAAATACTATTTAGCCATAAAAAGGACTTTTTTTTTTTTTAATGTTTATTTATTTTTGAGACGATGCAAGAGACAGAGTGCAAGCAGTGGAGGGGCAGACAGAGGGAGACACAGAATCCGAAGCAGGGTCCAGACTCTGAGCTGTCAGCCCAGAGCCCGACGCAGGGCTCGAACCCACGAACCGTGAGATCATGACCTGAGCCGAAGTCAGACACTTAACTGACTGAGCCACCCAGGCGCCCCAAAAACGACTTTTTTTTTAATGTTTATTTACTTTTGAGAGATAGGCAGAGCATGAGCAGGGGAGGGGCAGAGAGAGACAGAGACACAGAATCTGAAGCAGGCTCCAGGCTCTGAGCTGTCAGCACAGGGCCCAACATGGGGCTCAAACTCACAGACTATGAGATCATGACCTGAGCCGAAGTCAGACGCTCAACCAACTGAGCCACCCAGGCGCCCCAAAAAGACATCTTTTTACTTGTGACAATATGGATGAACCTTGAGGACATTAGGTTAAATGAAAAGCCAGGCAGAGAAAGACAAATACTGTATGATCTCACTTACATGTGAAATATAAAAACAAACAAACAAATGAAACAAACTCATAGAACGGAGTGTTATTTGCCAGAGGCAGGGGTTAGTAGTGGGGAAAATGGGTAAATGTGGTCAAAAGGTACAAACTTTCAGTTATAAGATAAACAACTCCTGGGTATAGATATAATATACAGCATGGTAACTATACTCAATAATATTATATATTTGAAACTTGTTGAGAGTAGATCGTAAAAAATTTTTTTTTTACGTTTATTCATTTTTGAAAGACAGAGAGCACAAGCAGGGGTGGGGCGGAGAGGGTGGGGATACGCAGAATCTGAAGCAGGTTCCAGGCTCTGAGCTGTCAGCACAGAGCCTGACGTGGGGTTCGAACTCACGAACCACGAAACCATGACCTGAGCCGAAGTCGGATGCTCAACTGACTGAGCCACCCAGGGACCCTGAGAGTAGATTTTAAAAGCTCTCATCCCTCCCCAAAATTTGTTACTTATCTGTGATAACCGATGTTACATAGACTTATTATTGTGGTTATCATTTCAAAATATACACATATATCACATCATTATGACATACACCTAAAACTAATATATTATATGTCAATTATATACCAATAAAAAATTAGCTCAAGTAACTATATTAACACATTTTTTTAGATGTCTGTTTATATTTGAGAGAGACAGAGAGAGACAGTGTGTGAACAGGGGTAAAGGAGGGGCAGAGAGAGGGAGACACAGAACTCGAAGCAGGCTCTAGGCTCTGGGCTATCCGCACAGAGCCCAACCCGGGGCTCAAACTCAATGGATCGTGAGATTATGACCTGCAGAAGTCGGGCACTTAACCGACTGAGCCACCCAGGTGACCCAGATAGAGTAACTATATTAATTTTAGGTAAAACAGAGTTCAGACTCACAGAACTAAAAGGATAAATTAACAAACTCACATACATATCTGAAGATTTCAAGACTTTTTTCTCAGTAATTGAACAAGTACACAGAAAATCACTAGGGGGAAAGAAGACTCAAGCTTCTATAAATAAGTTTAATATGATTGAAGTTCACTCTACCCAATAGTCCCCAGAATACACAATTTCTTCAAGTGCATTTAAAACAATCATCAAGATAGTCCATATGCTGGCCAATAAACTAAATCTCAAAACATTTTTAAGAACTGAAATCAGGTTCATTCATGAATTAGGTTATTAGAAACAACTTAATGTCCACTACTAATAACAAAAGGACACCTGGAAAATTCTAAATATTTGGAAATAAATACACACAAGAGATATTATAAGATATTTTGAAGTGAATAAAATGAAAATGCAATATATAAAAATTAGTGGGATGCAGGTATAGCATTGCCTAAAGAGAAGTATTTTATACCCTTAAATACTTACCTAAGGTTTAAAATCAATAATCTAAGCTTTCATTTTAAGAAAAGTTAAAGACAGAATTGAACCCAAAGAAAATTAAGGAATATAAGGGATCCTTAGGAAAATGGCTTTTTTTGTTTTTGGTTTTCAGTATAATTAACATAGCGTGTTATGTTAGCTTCAGGTGTACAATATGGTAATACAACATTTCTACACATTACTCAGGGCTCATCATGATAAGTGCACTCTTAATACCCTTTTATCTATTTTACTCTTTCTTCCACCCACTTCCAGTCTAGCAGCCACCAGTTTGTTCTCCATATTTAAGAGAGATTTTTTGGTCTGTTTTTCATTGTTCATTTGGTTTGTTTCTTAAATTCCACATATGAATAAAATCATATGGTATTTGTCTTTCTCTGTCTGATATACTTTATTTAGCATTGTCCTCTAGGTCCATTCATGCTGTTGCAAAAGGCAAAATTTCATTTCTTTTTATGGCTGAGTAATATTCCAGTGTGTGTAATATTCCACACACACATATACACACATCTTCTTTACCCATTCTTCTATCAGTGGAAACTTAGGTTGCTTCCGTATCTTGGCTATTGTAAGTAATGCCACAATAAACATAGGAGTGCATGTATCTTTTGAATTAATAGTTTTGTTTTCTTTGCGTAAATACCCAGTAGTGGAATTATTGGATCATATGGTGATTTTTAATTTTTTTTTAAATACAATTTATTGCCAAGTTAGCTAACATACAGTGTATATACAGTGTGCTTTTGGTTTTGTTTTTAAGGAAACTCCATACTTTTCCACAGTGGCTACACCAGTTTGCACTCCCACCAACAGTGCACGAGCGTTGCTTTTTCTCTACATCTTTAACAACACTTGTTATTCCTTGTGTTTTAGGTTTTAGCCATTCTGATAGGTGTGAGGTGATGTCTTATGGAGGTTTTGATTTGCATTTCCCTGATGATCAGTGATGTTGAACATTTTTTTAATGTGTCTGTTGGTCATTTGTAAGTCTTCTGATGAAAATGTTAGATATTTTAATTGTGGTGATAGTTACAAGGGTATAAACATGAAAAAATATACATTTGACAAAACATTTCAAACTTTGTTATTTTAAATGGGTGTATCCTACTAGTAAATTTTACTTCAGTAAACTACATTTTTTGATGTTTTTTTAAATTTGTTTTTGAGAGAGAGGGAGGAGTAGAGAGGGAGACAGAGAATCTCAAGCAGGCTCTGTACTGTTAGCAGAGAACCCAACATGGGGCTCAAACTCACAAATCCTAAGATCATGGCCTGAGCCGAAATCAAGAGTTGGATGCTTACCTGACTGAGCCACCCAGGGGTAGCTTTATCATTTTTAAAGAATAATGCAAAGTTCAACAATTTTGAAATTCTTGCTATCTTCCCAACCCATAACTAGTAATAACAGATTATTGATAATACAAACTAAACATCTGATAATCCATTTCTCTAAAAAACTATCATAAACAACTTAGAATTAAAGAATTCGATTTAGGGGCGCCTGGGCGGCTCAGTCGATTGAGTGTCCGACTTTGGCTCAGGTCATAATCTCACGGTTCATGAGTTCGAGCCCCACGACGGGCTCTGTGCTGAAAGCATTAGAGCCTGCAGCCTGCTTCGGATTCTGTGTCTCCCTTTCTCTCTGCTCCTCCCCCGCTCATGCTCCATCTCTCTCCTTCAAAAATCAATTTAAAAAAAAATTTAAAAAAATTAAAAAAAGAATTTAATACACTCACCTAATTGATTACCTCCTAGTTTTACCGGTTCTGTCTCTACACTATTTAATTTGCCACTTTCTTGTTTGTCATTACAAGCAATAAGATTCTGAGATAACTGATTCGCGGCCAGGTTTGCCTGAAGCTTTTGAATTTCTGCCTCCTTTATTGCAAGTTTAATCCTGGAACAAAACAAAATACACCAAAAACTATTAGAAAGATCTATATAAATATCTCCCACCATTTTTACCTTTCAAGTTGGCAAAAATTTTAAAACTCTGATATTAGTTAACTCTTGGGCAGGATGTAGAAATTCTTATATACCACTGATGGGAATGTAAACTGGTGCAACTACTTTAAAAACTTGATAGTACCTAGTAAAAGTAAAAATGTACACATGCTATAACCCAGCACTTTCACTTTTAGGAATATACACTAGAGACACTCTGGCATATTGTATAAGGCAACACATAAAGGTATGTACTTTGCAGCACTGTTTGTAACAGAAGAAAACTACAGTTCTAGGTGACACAGTTCTAGGACAGACTCCTATACAGCTATTAAAACTACCTACACTAATCCACCCATTGATTGGTAACTCTAACTACCCACCTCAACATGTATGAATTTAAAAAATGATGCTGAGTAAAAAAGCAAAATTACAAACAATATAAGCATATATATTTTGCATGTATGTGTGAATGTAAACATACACAAAATGGATGGAAGAATACGTACCCAGTTCATGATGGTGTATTCTTAAGAGGACAATGAGACTAGTGGGAAAGATCAATGGGTATTATCCACCCTGTAATGTTTTATGTTTTACTTAAACACATTTGAAAAAAATATCACAGAATGTTAAGAAGAATCAAGTCTTAGTTGTGGAAACACAGCTGTTTGTTTTAATACTCGATGAACTTTTCTATATATTTTTCATCTTCTCAATTAAGGATTTTAATTTAACTGCCAATTTAAAAAAAAACACTGTATTTGCTACAACTTCAGCATCTGAAAGCCATACCTCAATTCTGAAATCAACATTTTATTTGCCTCACAGCAGCCAATGTAATTGTCTTCCTTGTTTGACAAACTACTCATCTGGTGCTTAGAAAGAGATGATTTAAAACCAAACACTTCTCTTTTTAACTGCAAATTTAAAAACAGACATACATAAACTTACAATATCTATGATGTAATTGTTTTATTCAGAACTCCAATTTTGAAAAATTGTGAATTTAATAGAAACAACCTAATGTCTGTCAATAGAATAAATGTAAAAATACATTATGAAATACTGAGATAACAGAAAAATCACAATAGTTAAAATAAACCTGCATTATATAAATCATTATGGAGGTATCACATAACATTATGTGAAAAACAACAGAGGCACATGTAGTATTTTCCAAAACACTTTAGCTATATTTTTAATTTTTTTTAATGTTTATTTATTTTTGAGAGTGAGGGAGAGTGAGGGAGAGTGAGGGGGAGGGAGGGAGAGAGAGAGAGAGAGAGAGAGAGAGAGAGAGCGAGAGCGCACAAGTGAGGGAGGGGCAAAGAGACAGAAAGAGACAGAGACAGAATCTGAAGCAGGCTCTGCACTGTCAGCACAAAGCCCGATGTAAGGCTCAAACCCACAAGCCCTGAGATTATGACCTGAGCTGAAGTCAGACGCTCAACCAACTGAGCCACCCAGGTGCCCTTGCTGTATTTTTAAAAATAAAATAAAATAGGTAAGAGTCAAAGAAATAAAATTGGTAAGTCTACCACCCATCCAAATATATTTGAAACCGGGGCATTTGGGTGGCACAGTTGGTTAGGCATCCAACTCTTGATCTCGGCTGGGATCTCACCACTTGTGAGTTCAAGCCCTGCGTCAGGCTCTGTGTTGATGGTGTGGAGCCTGCTTGGGATTCCGTCTCTCCTTCTCTCTGACCCTCCCTCATTTGTGTTCTCTCTCTCTCAAAATAAATAAACTTAAAATTAAAAAATATATACATATATACATATTTGAAATCAGCCATGACACATTTATATAGTTTTCTCCTGATCTCACCTTTATTTTACAATTATCAGTAACAGATTTCTGACATAGTTATACTTACCTTCTTTCTAATCTCACTTATATATATAGTTATATATGTAACTGAAAGAGAAATGATGGCCATCTGCTATCATAAAAACATTTTAATAAGTACACGAAAAGTTGCTCAACATTATTAGTCATTAGAATAATGTAAATTAAAACCACAATGTGATACCACATCACACCCACTAAGATGGCTATAAATCTAAAAGACAGACAATAACAAATGTTGGCTAGGTTGTAGAAAAACAGGAGCTCTCAGACATTCCTGGTGAGAATGTAAAATGGTATAGCCACTTTGGAAAACAGTTCAGTACAACTTTACCATATGACCCAGCAATTCCATTCCTAGGTATGTACTCAAGAGAAATGAAACTATGTCCACACACAGACTTGTATGCAAATGTTCATAGCAGTATTGTTCATAATAGTCCAAACATGGAAGCAACCCAAATATCTATCTACTTATTGGTGAACAGTTAAATAAAATGTTTTACAATTTGTAAATGTAAAATTTTTACAAATACAAATACAAATACAAATGTAAAATGTTTTACAATTGAATAATATTCAACAATAAAGTGATATGGAGTACTGATATATATCAGAATGAATGATCCTCAAAAGTTTTTAGAAAGCTAAAGACCGTATATTGTACAATTTCATTTATATGAAAAATCCAAAAAAGACAAATCTCTAGAGGCAGAAAATACATTAGTGGTTTCCTAGGGGTGAGTGTGGTAAAGGAATCTTCTGAATGGTAAACTGAAAACTGGACTGCAGTGATTGCTCCAAAACTTGTAAGTTTACTAAAAAATCACTGAATGGTACAATTAAAATGGGTGAATTCTGTGGTATACAAATATTACTTGAATAAAGCTGTTTTTTAAAAATCCTGTGCCATTCTTACATAGGGTGTGTGAGAGACTAAGAAAGGGTAGAAGCAGAAAAAGAAAAGGGATTAGGTAGAAAAGAAATTCATTACTGAAAGTATAGATATGTAAAAAAAACATAAAGTAAAAGCTAATAAAGCAACCACAAAATGATGATCTCTTATAAAGCACTTGAGTAAAAGTTTCCTTTTCATCCATACTTACTGGCAACTGGGACATAACTTTTTCCAGACTTCTCAGTTCCACCCTTGAACTCTCTATTTCTTGCTGACGCAAATCCAGTCGCTCGTTCTGTGCTGCAACACGGACCTTTAATTCTCGGTTTTCATTCATTAGAGAAAATTTTTCTCTCAGTACTTCCTCTTTGTCTTCTAACTCACTCTCTAGCTTCAGAATACTTTGTTTAGATTCAGTTAATTGTGCCATAACTTCTGAATTTTTCACTGCCATGATCCTTAATTTTTCTTTTCCATTGTTATTTTCTTCTTTTAACTGCCTATGAAGAAAAAAACATAAAAATGGAAACAAAATATATATTTATTTTCAGTAAATCCTAGTTAATCTCACTTTTAAAATATTGTAAAGCAGGGGGTGGGGAGGGGAAAAATGGGTGACAGGCATTGAGGAGGGCACTTGTTGGGATGAGAACTGGGTGTTGTATATAAGCGATGAATCACAGGACTCTATCCCCAAAACCAAGAGCACACTGTATACACTATATGTTAGCCAACTTGACAATAAATTATATTAAAAAATAAATAAAAACATTTAAAATTTTTCAAAAAATAAAATATTTTAAAGCTTTAATTCTGAAATAATAATACCTGCTCACATTTACCGAGTACCTACTTTCTGCATGCCAGGCACTCACAACTTTATGTGGGTAGCACGATTATCACTCTCTGTTTATAGATAAGGAAACTAAGGTATATAAAGGTTAGAAAACTTTCCCAGTGTCTCATAGTAAGGAGGAAGGCAGGATAACTCCATTATCTTTGAAGCACTTGTGCTCCCTTTATAAAAGTATAAGACAGGAGATCTAACTCCCACATCCTAATTCAACATATTGCAACTTCAAGAAAGTTTTAGGTTATATAAGGAAAAATCATGAACTATTAGCCACAACTCTAAAAGATATCAACCATTAACAGATTACTAGGCAGTAATATTTTCATATATGTTTGTGTTCATCTTCTCTAAATATATGCAAAGCAAATATGCTGATCATATCACTCTATATTTGCAAGTATATTAATATCAACACATTTTATTCATTAAAAATCCTAACATTATACCCAGAAAACAATTGCAGTCATGAAACCTAGCTTTCTATGTAATTTAAGGCCACAATTACAATATACAAAATATTCTATTTTAAAACGTTTCAGTTCTTTCTCCATTTCCACACAAAACTCCTTTTTCCATAACAAGATACTGTACCTTAATTTTTCTTTCAGAATTTCAAGGTCACTTTTATATACACCACACTTTTCCTGCAGCCTTTTATTTTCTTTTTCACAGCTAATTAGATTTTTCTCTAATATTTCTTCTTCAACTTGAACCTAAAACAATAATTTGTTTTAAGTAGACATACTACTGTAGTCATAAATTTTAGGTGTTTCAAACTAAAAAGTAGTGACTTCAGAAATAAGCAGGAGAGTAGAGTAAGTATTTCACACATTTAAGTCCCCAGCCTTGTAGTGAAAGGAGCAAAGTGATAGGCAGTAACAAAGGACGAGGAGGGGGATACCACCACCTGTCCAGAAATGGTTGAGAGCCTATGACAGAGGGGCAATGGCACTATCACCCGACAGGAAGCATTCTGGCCTCACGGGAGCAAAGCAAGCAATTTATGCAGGGATGCTGCATGAAATTAACTAAAGGCTAACTATGCTGCAAATGTTATGGAGAAATAACTTTTGAAATTTTAGCCACAAGATACTCCCACTGAAATTACAGTCCAAATCTAAACCAGATAAAAATCAAGCACTCAGGTGAGAGTGGTGGGAGTGACAGAACAGGCAGATCTGCCTCTGTTATTACATCGACCTAACTAGAGGTACCTGCTGAGTGTGTTTTGAACTGATAATCCTAAGGAGAAATGTGAAAAAAAATCACCTTAACATTTTTCTCTTTCCTCTACAAAGTCCTCCCTCTCCCTGAACATATTACCCCTGCTAGGTATTCTATCTCCCCCGACAAATTACCTTATTAAAAATCCCTCTTACAAGATTTCATTCCCACAGGGATCTTCTCCAAGGCCTTCAAAACAGTGATCTGATTAATTTACACTTAAGAACAGTATCTGACGGGATTTTAAGAATTTTTCATTGAAATATAGTTGACAATGTCACATTAGTTTCAGGTGTACAATACAGTGATTCAGCAACTCTATGCATTATGCTGTGCTCACAAGTGTAGCTATCATCTGACGCTACATATACTATTATAATACAATTGACTATATTCCCTATGCTGTACCTTGGATGTCTGTGACTTCCACATGCCATAACTGGAAGTCTGTATCTCCCACTCCCCTTCACCAATTTTGCCCAACACCTCATCAGTTCTTTGTATTTATGGGTCTGTTTCTGCTTTTTGTTTATCTTTTAGAGTCCACATATAAGTGAAATCATACGGTATTTCTTTCTTATTAAACTTTTAATAATATTTCCTCTACCCTTCTACCTTTCTTTGAACAGAATCATTAACTTTCTCTTTTTCAATTACTATCTCAAGATGGAATTCTCTCATGTTAGTATCTATCAACCAGACCTCTCTTCTGAGCTCAATGTCTGAATACTCAACATGTGGCCTTCCTCCAAACAGGTTTTATTATCCATATGACTTGAAAATATTAAGTGAATGTAATAAAGTCACTATACTACCATGTAGAATCTGTTAAAGGAATTTTCCCTTTGAGAGGAAGGAGTAAGATCCTCTCAGGGTGGTAGGTCCAGGGAGACAACTGAAGGCTATACAATCTACTCTGTCTTCATTTTCATGGAGGTGATAGGAACAAATTTTCTGCTTCTACTTCTACAGCTCCAACCTCTACTCACTCACCTCATCTTTCTCTGTATTCTTTTCTTTCTCTGTATTTTGTTCTTCCCCTTGTCTCCATTCTTTTCCCACTTTGATAAAAAAGTTTCTGCTCATTATAAGATTATGAACACCAGCCTTAGCCAATATTTACAATTCTTTATTCCAATGATTTTATTACAAGGTCATAAAAATTATTCCCCACTTTAACTATAAACAAATACATTCTATTTATGTCTATTTTTATTTTTAGAATATGGACAGTTCCAAAAATACTGAATTTGCACAACTGCTTCTTACCTTTTCCAGTTTTTCAGCCACTTTTTCTTTATAATGTTGGAAAGCTTTACTCAGCTCTTCAGCATTATATAGTGCTTCATTCCTTTGTCGTTCAGCTCTAAAATTTAAAAAGGGAAAATAAAAGTAAAGAATGCTCTGCATTTAACTAGTGAAACTCCAAAGTAACCTATATTTTATTATAAGAAATAATTAGAGACAAGCAGTACTAAAAAAGAGTATTGAGCTTAAACTGCAAAATGAATAGAGACTACAATAATTTCCTCACTGTATCAATATGAAAAATAAAATATAAAGCACCACATAAACTTTGAAATATACATACATTCTTATGTGTTAGCAATTTTTTTCTCTATCTGGAAAAGATCAGGGAAGCAGCCTAGGCTGTATAAACTCAAAAATCAGAATTTCAAAATATTACAGAATCAATCCATGGTCTAGTATATTAAAAATATTCGGTAAATCCTGCGACCTTTGCAAAGGGCAAGTAAATTTTCAAAAAGGTATTTCAAAAGACAGTAGTAACTTCCAAAAGATGTAAAAATCTGAACAAAAAAATCTACCCACTATGAAGCACTGTCTTAGTTGACCCTGACCTTTCCTCATACTTTTCACATTGAGTTGAGACAATTGGGCCAATGTAGTCAATTTCATAGCTACCTCTAAAAATTATTCTATTATTTAAATTTTTTTTTTCAACGTTTATTTATTTTTGGGACAGAGAGAGACAGAGCATGAACGGGGGAGGGGCAGAGAGAGAGGGAGACACAGAATCGGAAACAGGCTCCAGGCTCTGAGCCATCAGCCCAGAGCCCGACGCGGGGCTCGAACTCACGGACCGCGAGATCGTGACCTGGCTGAAGTCGGACGCCCAACCGACTGCGCCACCCAGGCGCCCCAAAAAATTATTCTATTATTTAAACCTCTTCTCATATTCATTCCAATGTAAGGGTAGTTAGTGACTCTACTCTTTTTTTTTTTTTTTAATTTTTTTTTCAACATTTTTTATTTATTTTTGGGACAGAGAGAGACAGAGCATGAACAGGGGAGGGGCAGAGAGAGAGGGAGACACAGAATCGGAAACAGGCTCCAGGCTCTGAGCCATCAGCCCAGAGCCCGACGCGGGGCTCGAACTCACAGACCGCGAGATCGTGACCTGGCTGAAGTCGGACGCTTAACCGACTGCGCCACCCAGGCGCCCCGAGTGACTCTACTCTTATCAAGAGTGAATTTCTCTACACTCCAGACCTCAGCTCTTCCCCTTTCAGGGACTTAACTCTATCTTCTATACTTTCAGTCTCTTCTCTACTGGTTTACAAATTCAGTGGAAGTATCTCTTACTTTCTAAATATATGTAGTACTTAAGTTTGGATAGCAACTGTGGATATCAAAGTGTCTATCTGGTTCCAAAGTTTTAGATAAATGGTAATGGTTTAAATATTTTCTTAAATGTTTATTTATTTTTGAGAGACAGAGTGCAAGTGGGGAGGGGCAGAAAGAGAAGGAGACACAGAATCCAAAGCATGCTCTGAACTGTTGGCAGAGCCCGACGCAGGGCTTGCCGATGTCGGACGCTTAACCGACTGAGCCACCCACGTGCCCTGGTAAGAGTTTAAATAATAAGGGATTTATCTAAAAATCTTAGAGAATATATTCCATTACATAGTTTGCATCAATAGAGCTCAGAGGGCAAAGGATACCTGTATTTCTCACTTAAACAAAACCTCCACTGATACGCTTTCCTCTCTCGTCCTTGCTTTTAAGACAAACTTACCCACTTTTACATTTACCTACTCTTCCTCACCACTAATTAAAAAAAAGCAAAGACGGATTTTAGCCATACAGAAAAGTATACATAAACATCCATGTACTCCCAATCAAGCTTTAATGAATCTTCTTTTTTTTGTTTCATGTAGCATTTTTTACTTTAAGCAAACATTATCGACATTACAGAGCTGAGGACCCTGTGTCCCTTCCAAATCCCATTCCCCTGACTTCTTCCAAAGGTAACCGTAGTCTTTTTTTTTTTTATTACAAAACATTTTGTATGTTCACACGTTCACCTAAACCCACAAGTAATACATCCCAGTTCACTTATTCCAAGAGGCACATTATTTTCATCATTTTAACACCTCTAAAATTGGTATGTATTTTATAATTAATGGTATATAATAGTTTCACGGTGATATTTTTCTTACTGATTACCTAAATAATGATGCACCTTAAGATCTGTGTAATCTTATATTCAATAAAACATCATAGTTTCTTCCCATGTTTTTATACTTTATATGATCACCCTATATATATTTATAGCATCACACTATATATATCCTTCTGCAGATTGCTTTTATTCAGTATCATTCAAGATCTATGTTCATCTTTGTGACTATAGTTCATTTAAAAAAAATTTTTTTAATGTTTATTTATTTTTGAGAGAGAGACAGAATGTGAGTGGGTTAAGGGCAGAGAGAGAGGGAAACACAGAATCTGAAGCAGACTCCAAACTCTGAGCTGTCAGCACAGAGCTCGATGTAGGGCTCAAACTCACAAGCCGTGAGATCATGACCTGAGCCAAAGTCGGATGCTCAACCGACCGAGCCACCCAGGCACCCTGACTATATAGTTCATTTTTTAAAATCTAGGGCATACTATTCTATTGCATGAAAATAGTATAATTTATTTTGTACATTTTTTATTTGATAGACATTGAGGTTGTTTCCAATTAATACAAACATGTTGCAGTGAACATCCCAGTGCACAGCTTCTTGGCAGTATGTGGGAGAGTTTCTTTAAAATAAACAAGAGCTCTGTGCTGACAGCTCAGGCCCTGGAGCCTGTTTCGGATTCTGTATCTCCCTCTCTCTCTGACCCTCTCCCGTTCATGCTCTGTCTCTCTGTGTCTCAAAAATAAGTAAACATTAAAAAAAAATGTGTTTATGTGCTCGCTTCGGCAGCACATATACTAAAAAAAAAAATGTGTTTAAATAAACAAGAGCTGAATTGCTAAATATTTTCCAAAAGGTATTTCCAAGTTGAAGGTACAAGGTAGGAGCACCTTTAGTTTTATGAAATCTTTTTTATTAGTTTTTTTTAAGTTTTTTTTTTTTTCAATGTTTATGTACCTTTGAGAGAGAAAGACAGAGCACAGTGGGTGAGGGGCAGAGAGAGAGGGAGACAAGACACAAAATCTGAAGGCGTCTCCAGGCTCTGAGCTGTCAGCACAGAATCCAAGGCAGGGCTAGCAACTCACAAACTGAGAGATTATGACCTGAGCCAAAGTCAGACACTTAACTGATTGAGTCACCCAGGCATCCCTAGTTTATTTATTTTTTGAGAGAGACAGCAAGCAAGTGAGCAACCGTGTGTGGGGGAGGGGCAGAGAGCAAGGGATACAGAGAATCCCAAGCAGGCTTCACACTGTCAATGCCTGCGGACATTTTGAACTCACAAAATATGAGATCATAAACTGAGCAGAAATCAAGCATCTTGGATGCTTAACCAACTGAGCCACCCAAGCACCCCTGAAACCTTTTTTTAAAAAGTGGTACAGCAGCACTATCAATTTACATTCCCAACCAAAAATGTGTGTAAGAGTTTCTGCTGTACTACTACACCTTCACCCATGCTTAGAGAAAACAGTATATGATAATAAAATAACCTACTTCAGCCTCTCAACAATCTATAATGAAGTACCAAAAATGAGGCAGTCACAGGTTAAGTAACTTGTCTAAGATCTCATAGATTACAGGGAATATAACCTGTTTCCAAAAACTCTTAAGCATTTTGCACTACTACCTCTGGCATGGCATTCAATCTAGCAGGCCGTAGCACTACAGTGTTTGGGTTTAAATTCTCACTGTACCACTTTCTGTGTGTTCTCAATCTCTCTCAAATTCAGTTTCTTCATCTGTAAAATGAGGATGTTGTCAATATTCTATGATTGTTTGAAGAGTAAACGAGTTATACACTTAAAGCACTTAGAAAAGTATTTCCATATAGTGAATGCTAAGTTATTATAATTATCACCAAATTAAAAACTTATGCCCATCTAATAGTGTTAAGTGATTGTATTTTTACAACCTCATTGTAATTTTTTTTTAATTTTTTAACATTTATTCATTTTGAGAGACAGAGAGAGACAGAGTGCAAGTGGGGGTAGGGCAGAGAGAGAGGGAGAGACAGAATCCTAAGGCTCCAGGCTCTCAGCTGTTAGCACAGCACCAATGTGGGGCCCGAACTCACCAACAGAGATCATGACCTGAGCCAAAGTCTGACACTTAACCATTCCATACAGTTTTTGAAGTTTTATTCAAGGTAACTTAATGCAGGAGAGGGGTGGTGGGGAGAGGAGATATCCACCAGCAAAAATTCACATAGCACTGCAGCTATTCTCCACAAAGTCCAGACCTTAGCCTATAGGTTTAATAAAGCAAGGGGACACATGGAGTGGAGTGGGAAGAGCACTGTAGTGAGATCAAAGGGTTTGTATGTATTTCAAAAGATTGTATGCACCTGACAGCTAACCTTTAATCAAACCTTGAGGCACTACCTGTATGTCAGAAAGGGAAAAGACTATGTTATTTCTTACAGATTCCTGGGAGGCCAAAGCAAGCCTCTCCTCATCCCTACCTTGATGGGCATTTCTAAAAGGTATGTATATTAATCTCCAAGGGTCCTGGAACACATAAGCCCCAAGAGAGGTAATCCAGTGAACATGAACAAGATGGAAGGCCAAAGATAGAGTCAGTATTGTCAGTACTCCTACAAGTTCAAAGCTGGGATCTAATTATTAAAATCAATAATTAATTCTCCCAGCCACAGTTTTTGAACTTTTTTGTTTTTTAAATTTCAAACAGGTACTCCTTAATGCAGATTCGCCAATTTTTGATATTTTGCCACAAATGCCCATGTCTCTCACTTGAGAGATTTTTTTTGTACTGAACTACATTCTAGAGTAATTAGTAACCTTCACCTTTATTTTATTTTAATATTTTTTTAATGTTTATTCACTTTTTGAGAGACAGAGAAGAGTGTGAGCAGGGCAGGAGCAGAGAGAGAGAGGGAGACACAGAATCTGAAGCAGGCTCCAGGCTCTGAGCTGTCAGCACAGAGCCGAATGCGGGGCTTGAATTCACGAACCGTGAAATCATGACCTGAGCCAAAGTCAGACACTTAGCTGACTGAGCCACCCAGGTGTCCCAGTAACCTTCACCTTTAATACTTTAGTACGTATCCTAAGAACACAGACAATGCCTCATATAACCATAACTATCAAATTCAAGAAATCTGAAACTGTTACAACACTATTATCTAATATACAATTCACATGTAAGCTTTATCAATTATTCCAATAATGTTCTTTACAGACCTTTTTTTTCCTTCTGATCTAGGATCACATACTGCTTTTAGTTATCATAAATCTTTAGTTTCTTTAATCTGTAATATCTCAGCTGTTTGTTAAGTCTTTCATGACACTGACTTTTTTTTTTACAATAATAGCTTAAATTTATTGAACATCTATTATGTGCCACAGAGAGTTTTAGCTGCTTTACATACCTAATCAAAGAGTCACAACTCATTAAACTGGACATTATCCTTATCTTATCTGTAACTAGGACCCAGAAAGATTACACAATATTTTCAAGGCATGCCCTCATAGTTACTAAGTAGTACACCTAATGTATGAATCTAAGAAGGAGGAGGACTTAACCACTGGACTACTGATACAAAATTAGATGTCAGACAAGATACATAAAAAACATGTGCGTTTAGAATCATGCTATGCATGGGGTGCCTGGGTGGCTCAGTCAGTTAAGCATCCAGCTTCTACTCAGGTCATGATCTCACAGTTCGTGGGTTCGAGCCCAGCATTGGGCTCTGTGCTGACAGCTCAGAGCCTGGAGCCTGCTTCAGATTGTGTGTCTTCCTTTCTCTCTGCCCCTCCCGTGCTCATGTTCTGTCTCTGTCTCTCAAAAATAAATAAACATTAAAAAAAAAAATCATGCTATGCAAATAATTTTTTTCTTATAGGGAAATATGGGCATTTTCTGTTTAGTAGATAGTAAAAACATACACACACACACACAGAGGTTACTCAAAGGTCTACTCTGACACTGCTATTGAAGAGTCACACGGATGAGATCTTCAACAGCCAGAAACTGATGGTCAATTCTGTTTTCTGTGAAGCCCTGGACTCAATGACTCTACCTTCTTTTACTTCCCAATGTGATCAAGTATATAACCCATGACTAATACTGGCATAAATGTGCAGCAGCCACTCAAGCTATTTGGAAGTTGCTTATCACTACAACATGATTTTCTCATCCTGCTTCCCCTCTCTTTTCTCAACTACCTACTATTTCTTAAGCCTATGTACTTCATCGTGAGAGAAACACATCAAACTAGAGTTCTCTTCTGCTCTCCAGATGATGTGTACCCAGTGAGAAATTCAGTAAATCAGTGAATAAATGCTGCTAAATATTTGCTTAACCTTGTCTGTTTCCTCATGAGGAGATTCAGGCTATTCATTCTGGGGAGCACACTCCTCCATAGATGACATAGTACCCCTCTTATTATATACCACATATAAAAACACATGATGGCAGTCTGTCCAAAACCTTGGTGGGTTTTTTGTTTTGTTTTGTTCTGTTTTGTTTTTTTGGGAGACTGAGAGAGAGAGAGAGAGCCAGAGAGAGAGAAGGAGGGAGAATCTTAAGCAGGCTCCATGCCCAGCTCAGAGCCCAACTTAGTACTGGATCCAACCACACTGGGATCATGACCTGAGCCAAAATCAAGAGTTAGACGCTTAATCGACTTAACCACCCAGGCATCCCCACCTTAACTTACTGATTCTTCCATTATTTCCTCTGATTCGTAATGCTACCTCTTACATATCAAGTTTCTACTGTGTGTATGTTTGCTAAAAAGGGTCTGTTCTATACCACTGATATTTTTTGGTTTATTCCTATACCAACATCACATTGACTTAATTCATATAACTTCAGAAGTCCTGGTGTCTATAGGCATGCTCTCCACCTTGGTCTACAGCTTCAAAATTGCCTCCTTTATTCTTGGACCTTGGCTTTTTGGTATAATATTTACAGTCCGTTCGTTAAGTTTTACCAAAAATCTGTTGGGATATTGATGGGAATTATATCAAATGTATCAATTATTTTGGGAAAAAGTGACACTTTTATATTAGGGTTCCTTTCAGAAAAATGGTATCTACTTCATTTTAGTATACATGCTGCCAAAGTGAGCAATGGGGTATACTTCATTAGGTAGATCTTCTTTTAAGACTTGCAACCAAATTTTATAATTTTCTCCACTGGATTAATCATGTCTTTTATTCTGATGTTTTGACATCTGGAACTTCACTCACCCTAGGAAGACTGGCCCTCCCTCCCAAGGTTAGCCAATTCTTAGAGACAGTAAACTACTCACCTGGAAGTGTACCTTTCATAAACAAACTAATCAATCCAGAGCCTCCTCCTCACTCCTCTATTTGGCTCTTACACTCAGGACCAATAATCCCCTATCCTACTTACCTCAGGACCAGGTACCACACAACTCAGGACAGCCTTACACTACAGCCCGCTGAGATTATTCATACTAGCCAATCCTAAACCTGCCTTCCCTGCTTTCACTGTGCCTTCCCACACAAACCACAAAAACATCTCTTTTCCTCCCAAATCCCTCAGTCTCCTGACCAACCCTGATGCTTCCCTGTGTGGCCCCCTACATGGCCTGTCATGTCTCCTGTTTCTAGGGATTTGTGACTATAAAAATTCCTTCTGCATGACAGTCATTTCCATGTCTGATGAAAGCAAATCTGAGCACATTTTTAAATCTTCATTAAGATTGTACATATTTTCTGTATATTTTTTCTTATTTAACTAATAGTTTTAATTTTAATGTTTTACTAAGTCCAGAAGTCTTAAGTGAATGAGTTTTTATATACATATACATCCACAAAATTACTATCCAGATCAAATACAGAATATTCAAGTACCCAAAAGACTCCCTCCAACATTCTTTTTTTTTTTTTTTCAACGTTTTTTATTTATTTTTGGGACAGAGAGAGACAGAGCATGAACGGGGGAGGGGCAGAGAGAGAGGGAGACACAGAATCGGAAACAGGCTCCAGGCTCCGAGCCATCAGCCCAGAGCCTGACGCGGGGCTCGAACTCACGGACTGCCAGATAGTGACCTGGCTGAAGTCGGACGCTTAACCGACTGCGCCACCCAGGCGCCCCTCCCTCCAACATTCTTTACTCAAAAAGGTAAACACTACTTGGAGTTTTTAATACCATATATTAAAGAATATATGAATCAAGAATTTTACCTATTCTTGATTTCTTATGGAAATGTACTATATTCTTTTGCACCTGGCTTCTTTTGCTTACATTATCTATGATATACATTCACTTAATGTTGTTAATAGTTTTAGTTGCTCTTTTCCATGAGTGTATATGTTCCATAATGTGAATATAACACAATTTATTTATTCTATTATTAACATTTAGCAATTATGAATGAAGCTACTTTGAACACTCTTGCACCTATCCTTTGATAGATACAGGCATTCATTTCTGATGCAGTAAATGCTAGATCACAGGGTGACGTATGTTAGCTTTAGCAGATAATGGCAAAGTTTTCCAAAGTGTTTCTACCAATTTACACTCTTAGAAATATATGAGAATTGTAGGGGCTCCACAAGTTTGCCAAAACTTGATATTGTGAGTCATTTTCATTTTAGCCACTGTGGGCCATAATGGGCCTGTTTCCTTTTGTCATCACCCTTGTTTTGTTTATTACTTTCTTGTAGGAAAATCTTTAACTATTGATTCAATATCTCTAATAGCTATATTTCCATCCAGGTTTTCAATTTATTAAGTTAGTTCTGTTAAATTATATTTTGTTGAGAAATCATTTATTGATTCCAAATTTTCATATTTATCATTCTAAAATGGTTCATAGTATTTGGTCTTATTTCTTTCTTTTTTTTTTTTTTTATGTTTATATCTTGAGAGAGAGAGAGAGAGAGAGAGAGAGAGAGAGACAGAATATGAATGGGGGAGGGGCAGAGAGAAAGGGAGACACAGAATCCAAAGCAGGCTCCAGGCTCCAAGCTGTCAGCACAGAACCCAACACTGGGCTCAAACCCACAACCACAAACCATGAGGTCATGACCTGAGCTGAAGTTGGACACCCAACCGACTGAGTCACCCAGGCACCCCTTTCTTAAATCATAGCTAAATCTATACTTTAGAAGTCCTTTTCAATCCCAATATTGTTTTTTGTGCTTTGTCTCCTTGATTAATTTTGTCTGATGCCCATTAGTTTGGCCATTTTGAAAAGAACCAGATTTAGGTTTTGGTGATTTTCTCTATGGTTTCCCTGTTTTCTATTCGATCATTTAATCCTATATTATTTCAATACTTCTATTTCCTATTTTTCTTTTGATGATTTCTTCAACTGTGCTTTTCCTGACTACATAAATTGGATGTTTTAGCTCATTCATTTTCATGCATATATTAATTTCAATATATGCATAGGAGACTAAAAATTTCCCTCTAAGAATATCTTTGGTGTCAGCCCACAAGCTGTGGTATTTTTTATATTGTTCTGTTCTAAAAGTTTTTTTTTTAATTTTTTAAAAATGTTTATTTATTTTTGAGAAAGAGAGACAAGAGTGTGAGTGGGAGAGGGACAGAGAAAGAAGGAGACACAGAATCCAAAGCAGGCTCCAGGCTCTGAGCTGTCAGCATAGAGCCCAATGCAGGGCTTGGACTCACGAACCATGAGATCATGACCTGAGCCAAAATTGGACACTTAACTGACTGAACCACTGAAGCGCGTCAAAAGTTTTCTAATTTTTGTCCTAATTTCTTCAATGGTCCGTAAGTAGCAAGAAAGCTGGCTTTAAATTTCTAAAAATACATGATTTGGGGGGGGATTACATTCTAACTTAATTGTACTACAGTCTGAGAAGGTAATATATACAACATCAATCTTTTGGTGTTTGTTGAAACTCATACTTTCTGGCATAGTGAGGTAAAGATTATAAATGTTCTAAAAGTGCTTGAAAGAATATGACTTTTCAAACTGTTGGGTATAGGGTTCCATAAATACATACATTAGATCAAGATTACTAGTTGTCATTCAACTCTTCAATTTCTTGCTTTCATGTTACTAATCTAATAATTCCTAGTAACTGTGTAAGAATGTTACCTGTATGATTAAAGGTTTGCTCATTACCATGTGAAATTTTATTTTCTTTATATATTTCTGGGCTTGACTATTAGATACATGTAAGTTTAGAATCTTTACAGGCTCCTGGTTAGATATTATTTAAACCTTATATAAGAGTCTTCTTTTTAAACTTTATTTTAGAGAGAGAGAGAGAGAGAGAGAGAGAAAGCAAGCAGGGGAGAGGGCAGAGGGAGAGAGAGAGAGAGAGAGAGAGAAAGAAAGAAAGAGAGAGAGAGAATCGTAAGCAGGCTCCACACTCAGCACAGAGCCTGATGTGGAGCTTGATATGATGACCTGGGATTATGACCTGAGCTGAAATCAGGAGTCTGACACTCAACCAACTGGGCCACCCATATAAGAGTCATTTTTATGCTCAACATCACTCATCACCAGGGAAATACAAATCAAAACCACAATGAGATACCACCTCACACTGGTCAGAATGGCTAAAATTAACAACACAGGAAAACAACAGATGTTGGTGAGGATGCAAAGAAAAAGGAACCCTTTTACATTTTTGGTGGTAATGCAAACTGGTGCAGCCACTCTGGAAAAAGTATGGAAGTTCCTCAAAAAGGAAAAAACTAGAACTATCCTACAACCCAGCAACTGCACTACTATACTTAGTATAGGTAAATACTTTTACCCAAAGTATACGAAAATACAGATTCAAAGGGGTACATGCACCCTGATGTTTAAAGCTGCATCAACAATAGCCAAACTATGGAAAGAGTCCAAATGTCCATTGACTGGATGTCCATTGACTTTATCCATGAATGGATAAAGAAGAGGTGTATATACATACAATGGAAAATTACTCAGCCATCAAAGATAATGAAATCTTGCCATTTGCACTGATATAGATGGAGCTAGAGTGTATTATGGTAAGCAAAATAAGTCAAAGAAAAATACAATATGATTTCACTCATATTGTAATTGGAATTGAAGAAACAAAACAGATGAACACAGAAAAAAAAAAGAGGTAAACCATACAACAGATACTTAAGTATAGAGAACAAACTGAGGGTTGATGGAGGGAGGTGGCGGGGGGGGTGGTGGGAAATGGGTTAAATGAGTGATGGGTATTAAGGAGGGCACCTGTGATGAGCACGAGGTATTGTATGTAAGCGATGAATCACTAAATTCTACTAAAAATGAGTATTACACTGTATGTTAACTGGAATTTAAATAAAAACTTGAGAGAAAAAAATTTTTTGAAAACAAAAATGGAGACTATGATTTTATCCTGTGTAAAAAGCTGTTATAATTATATTATTATATTGGAAAATATTATTAAACTAAAAAATTTTAAATGTTTATTAGTTTAAATGTTAATTGACATTGATAGTTAAGGGTTCCTTAGTCAAGACTACCTACAAAACTTTATATTAAGACATGCTTTATACAAAATCAGGGCACCTGGATGGCTGAGTTGGCTAAGTATCTGGCTCTTGATTTCAGCTCAGGTCATGATCTCAAGGTTTGCAGGTTCAAGCCCTGTGCCAGGCTACACATTGACAGTGCAGAGCCTGCTTGGGAGTCTCTCTCTCTCTCTGCCCCTCCCCAATTTATGTATGTGTGCACACTCTCTCTCTCAAAATAAACTTAAAGAAAAAAAAAAGACATGCTTTATACTTTCTTTTACTCACGAATATATTTACTCACGAATTTTATGTAGGAAATAATTTCAGAAAAAAGTAAATATCATTACATTGATAATCATTATCAGACTTCTAATCCCAATCCAGAATGCCAGCAACATGAAATTTTTAATGGAAAATGAAAAACTATTAACAGACAAAAAGAACATTAAATTTTTCTACTGCTAAGTTTCTGAAATATTTTCATTTTAAAAATTAGCTACAGGGGTGCCTAGGTGGCTCAGTCAGTTAAGCATCCGACTCTCAATTTCTGCTCAGGTCATGATCTCGCAGGTTGTGAGTTTCAGCCCTGCATCGGGCTCTGTGCTGACAGCGCAGAACCTGCCTGGGATTCTCTCTCTCTCTCTCTCTCTCTCTCTCCTCCTGCCCCTCTCCTGCTCACTCTCTCACTCTCAAAAATAAATAAATAATTTAAAAGCAGATAATAAAAATTAGCTACAATTTAAAAAAGGTAATATATTCTTTTTCCCCCTACAAAAACAATTATCTGCTTTAAAACACATACCTCTTTCCTTGTTTACTTTGTTCAAGTAAGTCTACCTTTAACTTTATACATTCCTCTTGGGACTTCTGCAAACTCTGCTCCTTTTCAATCACCATTTTCTGGCTCTGCTCTAATTTATCTTCTGCCTGTCTATAAAATAAAGGAAAATATTTTTTAAAGGCTATTAAAGAGATTATTCCAGTTATGCAAGATAGCTCAACATTAGGAATTCTATCAGCTTAAATTAGCAAGGTAAGAGAAACCAAGATTTAGTAAGAAATAGAGAAAAGGCATATTTATCACTTATCAACTAAGAGTTTTTACAAGGAATAAAATGATACATATACAGTCAGATACTAGAAGCATAACCATACAGTTCAAAAATTAGGTAAGAATGACTATTATTACCACTATATCCAATGATTTTTCTGATAGTTACTAAAAGAAAAATGAAAAAGTACTAAATAGAAATTTTGAAAAGGAAAGACAATATTTTCTTTTTCTGCCAATATTATTAGCTGCCTGAAAAATCCAGGAGAATCAAAATGCAAAATTATTAGGGTAAAATAATATGACAACTAGTCCAATTACAAAATAATTATATTACACAAAGAGCAACAGCCTTCCTATATACCATCAATTAACAGAACATGAACAAATTCACAACAACCAAAAATATAAAATATCTAGGAATAAAATTACAACATCATGTGATACAAGGAAAATTACAAAATTCTGATGGTCACAAAAGATGACTTTAGTGTACATCAGAATAACCTGCAGGACTTACTAAAACACATATTACTGGATCCCACCTCTCAGTTTGTGATTCAGTAAGTTTGAGACAGAACCTGAGATCTACAATTCTAACAACTTCCCAGAAGATGCTAATACTGCTGGTCCCAGAACTACACTTTGGGAATCATCAAAATGGAATGATGTGCTATTTACTATGCATATATTTCTCATTTTATTCAAAGCAAAAGGGGATAAATTATAAAGTGCCTGATTCCTTGTATTTTATTCTTAAATTCCCATTGAAGCACCAGTATATACTACTATATAGGGCAAGAAATGAATTAGTGCATATTCAATAAAAGCATGTAAATAAGCATCTCAGCTCATTTTATGTCTTTTTTTAGCCCCCGTAAAACACATGCATCTTGGAGCCAAGAGGAGTTATGATGGACCACAGAACAGATTCCACAGGTCCTAAGATAGTCTCTAAGCCACTAGAAATTTATGGGGTGGGGAACAAGATTTCACAAGATATATCAAAAAGCACAAGTAGGAAGTAAAAACTTTAAAGCCATAAAAAGTATATTTACCTCAAAACTTTATCTTGGGCTGAAACTTCTGCTTCCAAATTTATAATGTGTTCTTCCAAGATAGGCACACTGGCTGCCTGTTGTTGAACAGATTCAAGCATAGAAACCTAGAACAAAAAAGTAACTTTTAGCACATTTTCTTTCACAAAATAATCTACTTGATCCTTTGTGTCTTTTTCTGTTTGCGAGGGTGTTCAATATAAAGCCCCAATCATCGATCAAATGTGAAGCTCACCCTATCTCTTCCTTTGATCAACATTTACATGGGCGTGTCATCATCACAAGCCAGTATCAGCATGTAAGCTCCAGCCATTACCCTCAACTTAATATCCCAAGATAATTAACTATTTGGGGGGGAATAAAGAATCTCTACTGAAACCAACCAGGAAGATAAATTTCACATAAACAGAAAATTCAATATAAAAGATAAAATTATAAACAAGTAAATAAGAAAATACCTACTGAACCATTTTACAATTTAAGACCTAATTTTAGAATACATCTTACTAGAGAAAACTTAGAAGATACAAAAAGCAAAGTAATCCTACAACCTGGAAGATAAAAAGAATATAGCAGGGTGGGAATCTACAACCTAAATGGTGTCTGGAAAGAATATCAATAAGGGACCTAATTATCCCTGAAAAAAGGAAGCATGAGGTCCAGGAAAGAAAACCCAGAATACAGCTAAAAATGTGCTGGTAAGTCAACCCTCCTTTTCCCATTCCTTTCAAAACACCAACAGTCCAGTGATAGCCTACCAGGAAGAGAGAAAATTTATTATCTAAGAAACTGAACAGGAAAGGTTTAGGACTATGTAGAACGATGAGCAGGGATGAAGTAGTTATAAACAAGCTGGTTGACATAAAACAGTTTCCAACTTCCTACATCATCTCATTTAGGGCTATCCCACAGGTGGGAAATCAAAGGATTCTTTGCTGGAAAAATTCAACAGCTCCAAAGAAAAAGGCCTCACATACTGATTTTGGGCAAAAGAGGCTGGGTATCTCCCTAGAAAAGATCCACCTCCCCAGGCATCACCAACATATGAAGTGCATTGGACAATAAACTTCACCTTTGTACAGAGAGCTTCCAAAGCGCATTTAAGTGCCTTTCTCTTAAATATAAAAAGGTAAAACATGAACATCTGAAAAAAGGGCTTCTAACGTAAAAAGTCAAAGGCCATAACAAAAGAAAAAGGCAACTGGCAGCAAGCAAGGCAAGTATGCACACACACATAGAAACACACATTAAATCTTAAGAAAGCTAAGTGAAGATACTGCATCAGGATATTCTTCCAACCCCCCCTCCCAAAAAAAAAGATTAAGAGAATATGGAAAAGCTCTGGAAAATGAAAAAAAAAAATCTGACAGCTAAAGTAAGATTCAATAAAGGTGTAGATGATAGCTTTGAGGAAATTTGAAAAGTATCATAAGAAGACAAGGAGATGGAAAACATGAAAAAAAAACCTTAAAAGATTCAGAGGACCAATTGAGGTAATCCAATATTCACCTAATAGGAAAAATAAAAGAGAACAGAAGGAAGAAAAGCAGATAGGTGTAAATGGGCCTTAACATACAAAGGTAGAACATAAGGGTAGTAGCAGACCTATCTACTGAAACTTGGCAGGCCAGAAAGGAATGGTATGAAATCTTCAATGTGATGAACAGGAAAAATATGCAGCCGAGAATCCTTTATCCAGCAAGTCTGTCATTCAGAATAGGAGAGATAAAGGTTTTCCCAAACAAACAAAACTTAAGGAATTCATTACCACTAAACCAGCCCTACAAGAGATTCTAAGGGGGACTCTGTGAGTGAAATGTTGCAAGGACCACAAAGTACCAGAGACATCACTACAAACATGAAACCTACAGATAACACAATGACACTAAACCCATATCTTTCAATAATAACACTAAATGTAAATGGACTAAAAGCTCCAACCAAAAGACATAGAGTATCAGAATGGATAAAAAAACAAGACCCATCTATTTGCTGTCTACAAGAGACTGATTTTAGACCTGAGGACATCTTCAGATTGAAAGTGAGGAGATGGAGAACTATCTATCATGCTACTGGAAGTCAAAAGAAAGCTGGAGTAGCCATACTTATATCAGGCAAACTAGACTTTAAATTAAAGGCTGTAACAAGAGATGAAGGGCAATATATAATTACAGTGTCTATCCATTAGGAAGAGCTAACAATTATAAATGTCTATGCACCAAATTCAGCAGCACCCAAATATATAAAACAATTACTCACAAACATAAGCAACCTTATTGATAAGAATGTGTAATTGCAGCGGACTTTAATATTCCACTTACAACAATGGATAGATCATCTGGACAGAGAATCAGTAAAGAAACAATGGCCCTGAATGATACATTGGACCAGATTAACCTGACAGATATTTAGAACTCTGCATCCCTAAACAACAGAATATACTTTCTTCTCAAGTACATGCAGAACATTCTAAGACAGATCACATACTGGGTCACAAAACAGCCCTTAATAAGTATAAAAGAATTGAGATCATACCATGCACACTTTCAGACCACAATGCTATGAAACTTGAAATCAACCACAGGAAAAAGTCTGGAAAACCTCCAAAAGCATGGAGGTTAAAGAACACCCTACTAAAGAATAAACTGGTCAACCAGGCAATTAGAGAAGAAATTTAAAAATATATGGAAATAAATGAAAATGAAAATACAACAATCCAAACACCTTGGGATGCAGCAAAGGCAGTCCTGAGAGGAAAATACATTGCAATCCAGGCCTATCTCAAGAAACAAGAAAAATCCCAAATACAAATTCTAACAGCACACCTAAAGGAACTAGAAGCAAAACAGCAAAGACACCCCAAACCCAGCAGAAGAAGAGAAATAATAAAGATCAGAACAGAAATAAACCTAGAACCCCCCCAAAAAACAAAAACAAAACAAAACAAAAAACAGTAGAGCAGATAAATGAAACCAAGAGTTGGTTTTTTGAAAAAATAAACAAAATTGATAAACCTCTAGCCAGGCTTCTCAGAAAGAAAAGAGAGAGGACCCAAAGAGATAAAATCATGAATGAAAATGGAATTATTACAACCAATCCCTCAGAAATACAAGCAATTATCAGGGAATACTATGAAAAATTACATGCCAACAAAATGGACAACCTGGAAGAAATGGACAAATTCCTAAACTCCCACATACTTCCAAAACTCAAACGGAAAGAAATGGAAAATTTGAACAGACCCATAATCAGCTAAGAAATTGAAATCAGTTATCAAAAATCTCCCAACAAATAATCCTGGACCAGATGGCTTCCCAGGAGAATTCTACCAGACATTTAAAGCAGAGTTAATACCTATCCTTCTCAAGCTGTTCCAAAAAACAGAAATGGAAGGAAAACTTCTGGACTCATTCTATGAAGCCAGCATGACGTCGATTCCTAAACTAGACAGAGACCCCACAAAAAAGGAGAATTACAGGCCAATATCCCTGATGAACATGGATGCAAAAATTCTCAACAAGATACTAGCAAGTCGAATTCAACAGCATACGAAAACAATCATTAAGCATGATCAAGTGGGATTCATTTCTGGGCTGCAGGGCTGGTTCAATATTTGCAAATCAATCAGTGTGATATATCACATTAATAAAAGAAAGGATAAGAACCATACAATCCTGTCAATAGATGCAGAAAAAGCAGTTGACAAAATACAGCATCCTTTCTTAATAAAAACCCTCAAGGAACTCAGGATAGAAGGAACAAATCTAAACATCATAAAAGCCATATATGACAACAGCTAAATCATCCTCAATGGGGAAAAACCGAGAGCTTTCGCCCTGAGACCAGGAACACGACAGGGATTTCCACCCTCACTGCTGTTGTTTAACATAGTGTTGGAAGTCCTAGCATCAGCAGTCAGACAACAAAATGAAATCAAAGGCATCAAAAGTGGCAAAGATGAAGTCAAACTTTCACTATTTGCAGACGACATGATATTCTACATGGAAAATCCAACAGACTCCACCAAAAGTCTGCTAGAACTGATACATGAATTCAGCAAAGTTGCAGGGCACAAAATCAATGTACAGAAATCAGTTGCATTTTTATACACCAATAATGAAGCAAAAGAAAGAGAAATCAAGAAACGGATCCCATTCACAATTGCATCAAGAACCATAAAATGCGTAGGAATAAACCTAGCCAAAGATTTAAAATATATGTATGCTGAAAACTATAGAAAGCTTATGAAGGAAATTGAAGAAGACACAAAGAAATGGAAACACATTCCATGCTCATGGATTGGAAGAATATTGTTAAAATGTCTATACTACCCAAAGTAATCTACACATTCAATGCAATCCCAATCAAAATTGCACCAGCACTCCTCTCAAAGCTAGAACAAGCAATCCTAAGATTTGTATGGAACCACAAAAGACCCCGAATAGCCAAAGTAATACTGAACAAGAAAACCAAAACAGGAGGCATCACAATCCCAGATTTTAGTTTCTGCTACAAAGCTGTAATCATCAAGACAGCACAGTATTGTCACAAAAACGGACACATAGACCAATGGAATGGAATAGAGACCACAGAATTGGACCAACAAATGTATGGCCAACTAATCTTTGACAAAGCTGGAAAGAGTATCCAATGGAAAAAAGATAGTCTCTTTAACAAATGGTGCTGGGAGAACTGGACAGCAACATGCAGAAAAATGAAACTAGACTACTTTCTTACACTATTCACAAAAATAAACTCAAAATGGATAAAGGATCTGAATGTGAGACAGGAAACCATCAAAACCCTAAAGGAGAAAGCAGGAAAAAACTTCTCTGACCTCAGCCGCAGGAATTTCTTACTTGACTCATCTCCAAAGGCAAGGGAATTAAAAACAAAAATGAACTACTGGGACCTCATCAAGATAAAAACTTCTGCACTGCAAAGGAAACAGTCAACAAAGCTAAAAGGCAACCGACAGAATGGGAAAAGATATTTGCAAATGACATATCGGATAAAGGCCTAGTATCCAAAATCTGTAAAGAACTCACCAAACTCCACACCCGAAAAACAAATAATCCAGTGAAGAAATGGGCAGAAAACATGAATAGACACTTTTCTAAAGAAGACATCCAGATGGCCCAAAGACACATGAAAAGATGCTCAATGTCACTCCTCATCAGGGAAACACAAATCAAAACCATACTAAGATACCACCTCATGCCAGTCCGAGTGGCTAAAATGAACAAATCAGGAGACTACAGATGCTGAAGAGGATGGGGAAAAACGGGAACCCTCTTGCACTGTTGGTGGGAATGCAAACTGGTGCAGCTGCTCTGGAAAACAGTGTGGAGGTTCCTCAAAAAATTAAAAATAGATCTACCCTATGACCCAGCAATAGCATTGCTAGGAATTTACCCAAGGGATAAAGGAGTGCTAATGCATAGGGGCACTTGTACCCCAATGTTTATAGCAGCGCTTTCAACAATAGCCAAATTATGGAAAGAGCCCAAATGTCCATCAACTGACGAATGGATAAAGATGTGTTTTATCTATACAATGGACTACTACTTGGAAATGAGAAAGAATGAAATCTGGCCATTTGCAGCAACGTGGATGGAACTGGAGGGTATTATGCTAAGTGAAGTAAGTCAGGCAGAAAAGACAGTTACCATATGTTTTCACTCATATGTGGATCCTGAGAAACTTAACAGAGAACCATGGGGGAGGGGAAGGGAGGAAAAAAAAGTTACAGAGAGGGAGGGAAGAAACCATAAGAGACTCTTAGATACTGAGAACAAACGGAGGCTTGATGGTTGGGGAGAGGGAAAGTGGTGATGGGCATTGAGGAGAGCACCTGTTGGGATGAGCACTGGGTGTTGTATGGAAACCAATCCAACAATAAATTATATTTAATATAAAAAATAATAAAAATAAAAATAAATAAACATTTAAAAATAAATAAAATTTTTTAAATAAAAAATACAAAGGAAGATAAATAAGTTGTATTTCCTTCATACAAGAAATAAAACTACATAAATTGATAATCTTAAGATTTTAAGAAGCTATGACTTCTGTAAATGTACACACTATACAAGCTACCCTAAATCATTTTCAGATATTAAATTCATATAAAATTGATTTCATAACATGTTGATACTATATTATCATAACAAAAGTTATTATACATAACACATTAAGGCAAAACATGGAATATTTTTCCAATTATAAATCTTAAAATGATTCCAGTTAATTTCTACTTGCATAGTCACACTTCAAGAAACATACTTTTGCTCTTGACTGTGTTAATTCAAAGTGGACAGATTCCATTTTAGTCATTAAAGAATGATTCTGTGAGACCAAACAAGCATTTTGTTGCCTAAGTTTGTTAAGTTTTTCTCGAAGACTTCTGATCTCCTGATCCATGGAAGTAGATGAAAAAGACATCTGAAAAATGAAAAAGAGCAAGCTGTGTTGCATTATTTCATTATATGTAATTAATGGAAAACTGTAAACAATTATCAGTAAAATGTCTACATAGCTCAGAAAATGAGTTAAGATGTTTAGTAAGTGTGGTCGAGGACGTGTGGGACAGTAAGCGCTCTCCTCCACTGTGGTGAACACGTACATAAATAAGTATAGTTTAGAAAACAATGGTACACTTTGGGAAAGTTCTTAGTATTACCAGTAAGGTTCAACATACTAAAACTCAACAATATTACCCCTGGGTATAAATTTAAAACTTTTGCAGCGGGGGGCGCCTGGGTGGCTCAGTAGGTTAAGTGGCCGACTTCGGCTCAGGTCATGATCTCACTGCTCTTGAGTTCCAGCCCTGCGTCAGGCTTTGTGCTGACACCTCAGAGCCTGGAGCCTGCTTTGGATTCTGTGTCTCCCTCTGTCTCTGCTCCTCCCCTACTCACAGTCTGTCTCTCTCAAAAATAAATAAACATTAAAAAAATTGTTTTTACACCTGAAAATATAAAAATATTCATACTAAATTTCCCCATAAGAGACAATAAATGGAAAAAAACCAAATGACTGTCAACAATAAAATGGATAATGGATAAATTCTTTAAACCAACTCTTCATTTCGGCTAGGGTCATGATCCCAGGGTCATGGGATTGAGCCCTGTTTTGGGCGCTAGACCGAGCATGGAGCCTGCTTAAAATTCTCTCTCTCCCTCTGCCCTTCTCCCACCTTGTGCTCTCTCCCTCTGAAATAAAAAATAAATTAAAAAAATAAAAATAAAAAAGTAAACTATACACAAATTTTTATTATACTTTTAAATATATATTTTATAATAAATTAATTTTCTAGAAGGTTGAGGTTTTCAAGACATAATTTTTTTTGAAAAAGTAATATACTTATGCAATTCAAAAGTCAAAACTATACAAAACATACAGAAGCCTCATTCCCATTTTTAGTAGATAGGTAACCATTTTTATAAGTTTCTTATTTATAAAACACCAATCACACAGCAAAAAAAAAAAAAAAAATAGGGAACTGCTTATACAGTTATTAACTACAGAGTTATTAAGTTATGGTCTTAACTAAGCCCAGTCTTCTAGTGTTTCCACATTCATTTGCAAGCAATACAAATTACCCACTCCCACACTGACTTAGGCAAAATCTAGCATTCTAATTATGTCATTCTGTACCTTGCATTTTTTAAACTATATATCCTGCCAATCTCTCCACAATCAATATAGTTGGAAAGTCCTATTCTTTTATTCTCTCCCCCAACTCAGCTGCAGTTTCCATTGCATGTTTATTCAACTAATCTCCTATTACTGGACACTTGAGGTATTTCTAATCTTCTGTTATAACAAACAATGTTTCATTTTGTATTTATGCATGCATACCTGTCAGGTATTTTTCTAGAAATGGGATTTCCACATCAAGAGTAAATGTATTTGTGATTTTGGGAAACATTACCGAATGCCCCTCCACAGGGGCTATATCATTTTGCATTCCTACCAGCAATGTATGAGAACACCTATCTCCTTCTAATTTCACCACAAAATACGGTATCAAACATCTGGATGTTTTAACAATCTGATAGGTTAAGAACTGGTACCTAAGTATAGTTTCACTGTGAATTCCTTTTATTATGAATGAGAATGAATACCTTTTTATTTGTTTGAAGATCATTTTAATTTCCTTTTTCACACATATCTATTGCCCATTTTTCTATTGGGTTGTTTATCTTTTCTTCTTTCTAGAAGCTCTTCCCATATTAAAGAGATTACCCCTTTGTCTTTAACAGGCATTACCAATATTTTCCCCCTCCAATTTATCATCTGTCTTTTGATTTTGCTTAAGGTAAAACACAATGATTTCAAATAAAGCATATATGTAACAAAACTGATCAGCAATTTGAGTTAGGATAGAGGTCAATTTTCCAGAATGTAAAAAAAAAAATTTTTTTGCCCCCAGAATTACATAATCTTTGTAGACATGGAATTTGAATTTATTTTCTAAATTGCTGGCTCACACTGCTTCATTAAGTAGCTCCCTTACAAAAAGAAGACCTCTTGGGGCACACTGGGTAGCTCAGTCAGTTAAACATCTGACTTTTGATTTCAGCTCAGGTCATGATCTCACGGTTCATGAGTTTGAGCCCCACATGGGGCTCCACGCTGACAGTGTGGAGCCTGCTTAGGATTCTTTCTCTTTCCCTCTCTCTCTGCCTCTCCCCCACTTGTGCGTGTGCATGTTCTCTCTCTCTCAAAATATCTAAATAAACTTAAAAAAAAAAGAAAAAACATCTCAATTGTTAGCTTTCTGAAGTGGGAAGACAAATTTTTATTCGAAAAGATGATGAAGTGCATATGCAACTGTATCTATATATGCATGCTGGCAGTGAGGCAATAGAGCATAGGAAGAGAGTGGAAAGGGAGATTAAAGGGTTGAGTAAGGAAGAAAGGTAAACACAGTGAGATGGACAATATGATTGAATACGAAATATGGAGAGAGAGAGAGAGTTCCAGACTAGTAAAGATGTCGAAGAGCATCCACAAAATTCAGGGATAATGAAAAGAACAATGCCATGTTATCATATAGCACCTGATTCAGGCTAAATATGGTAAATATACCTTAACCACTGAATAAATAACTGATTACCTATTCCGTACATGGGATAGTGCCAAAAATCACAGGAGTTACAATTTACTTAGGAAAGCAAGCCATTTAATTGCAAAAAGGTAATAAATATAGAAGTTTAAAAACAGAGCAACACACCAAAGCAACTATTTTCTTGTTAGGACACAAAAAGAACCATAACATTTAAATTCAATGAGTCTTAAGCATGATGATAAAAGACTATGGAAAACATAAGACATTTAAAGAAAAAACTCAAAGTATTTTAAGTAGACAGATCTAAAACCAAAACTACTTTTATGTAGACAGGTCTAAAAACAATAACCTTATCTCTTGTTTTTTTTTGAAAATCAGTACGGCCACTGGGCATTTTACAAACTGTTTTATAAGGTGTGTGATTCAAAAGTCCAAGCTGGTTAGGCAGAGAAAGATCTTCCAGGATGAGTTTTTCAGACCTTGAGAGATTAGAGGTATAATCAGAATTTTCACTTGGACTAACACTAGAGAAAAAAGAAAAATACATTTTAATTCCTAGATGATTTAAGTAGTCACTCCAATTTCTATACATCAAATAAGAAAACAGAAAAGCACCTGAAGTGCTGCTGGAAATCACATTTAGTTCTGAACTTAAGGCAATGTCACAACTAAATTTCTTAATAAAGTGTAATTAGTTTTAAACTAACAATCTGTGTAGTCTAGAGACTATACGCTAGAATTACTTAAGATTCAAAAAAAGAGTCAAAATAATAAAAGATTAACCCCGAAACATATATTTTATACTGAGTCCTAATACAGTAAAAGTGTCAACTTAATGTACAAACACTTCCCTAATATTTCTACTTTTTCCTTAAACCAAGGGTTACATTAAAAATTACAGAAAATTGGGGTGCCTGGGTGGCTCAGTCGGTTAAGCGTCCGACTTCGGCTCAGGTCATGCTCTCGCAATCTGTGAGTTCCAGACCTGTGTCAGGCTCTGTGCTGACAACTCAGAGCCTGGAGCCTGCTTCAGATTCTGTGTCTCCCTCTCTCTCTGCCCCTCCCCTGCTCTTGCTCTGTCTCTCTCTCTCTCTCTCAAAAATAAATATTTTTTAAAAATTACAGAAAAACTATTTCCTATTCTAAATATGTATTAGAAACAAAATATATAATAATGAAATTCATACATTTTACATTCATAAAGTCATATTCTAAAGTCTACATATGATTTTACTTACTTACCTGGATAACTCTTCCCCTAAACTCTGTAAACTCCATTCTGTTATCTTCAGTTCATGTCTTAAAGAAGCAACATTTGCAAGCAAACTTTCTTCTTCATGGTCTTTATTACAGTAGTCTGATGAACTAGATTCCATTTCTTAAAAAATGAAATGAATTTCTTGTACCTTGATGGAAAGAATCTGTGGTGTCAGTCAAAATACTCTCACAATAATAGAATTTAACTCATTATTTTTCTATTTTCTCAAATGATGTGCAATCTTTCATAGTAATTTAAAACAAAACAAAACCCCAGTAACAAGGAATTTCTCTGCACTGTAAAGCCATGCAAATGGAAAGTTCAATAGAATTTCAGTGAGTCAATTTTTTATTATATACAGAGTCTAGTTATTCTAGTCCCCCTTCTCCAAGCACATTTAATCTTTCTAACAATTGTGTGCATTAAGTACTTTTATTCTACGTTAAAGATGAACTAAGAATATGACAAATTAAATAATTTACTCAAGGTCATACAAACTGTCAATGGTAGAAACAAGATTTGAACCGAAGTCATCAGTATCCAAAGACCTTTTAACTATGTTGCACTGCAATTTCTAACTTATTATAAATCAATTTCAATATGAGCTGTTTGAACTTACATGCTCAAGTTACAAGGTCCAGAAACCTGATAAAAATGGTATCATTATAATCATTCATATTTTCTTAAAAGCAATTTATTACCAAGTAAAGTTTAACTCCTTCTCCTATTTAAAATGGTTATAAGGTTTAAAAAACACACACAGTCACATCACAACCATAAGGATCAAAATGGCATTTAGCAAGTTAACTCATAGAAATACATGAAGAAAAGCTTTTCTTTCTTCAACTGATGACGATCTCTGGAGTTGTGAAATTCTCTACTAAATAACCTTTGCAAATAAAAAATCATAACTAAAGGCCACATTTTGTTATTAATAATTAATACATAAAATCATTGCTTCAAAGTATATATTAGTAACTAATATAATAAAAACTAAGGCTTTAAAATCTTTACTACTCCTGTAGATCTTTCTGCATCTTAAAATTACATTCTTCTTTCAAATCCCATTTACCTTTGTCATTGTAGCATCTCTCTCTCATTACCCTTCTAGAATTCTGACCACATCCCAAGCTCCAAAAGGTTAGGAGTCCTGTGTATTATGTTCAGGACTGTAAGGCACTTGCAGAAGTTCAGTATGTTCGGTGAATAAATGATGACTCCCTAATTGCCCTTCTTTCCTTTCATTGAGCCAAAATAGTTTGGTAAATTTACTTCCCACTCAAAATTTCTCAGATGTAAGGAGGAAGATTAAAAAGAAAACCCTCACCTTATTGTAAGAAACTGTGCCACGAAATTAAATGAGACGCTATGTCATCGCAGAGAAAATGTTTCTTTTTTCCCCTTTCGTTTGCACAAATTTGTTTCTGCTTAAGTGAGAAGACTCTCCCATACAAAAGTCAGTGGATCAGGTCCCCATTCTGCTCTATCTTTTCAACATCTCTAGCCTCCTACAGGATGGTGAAGGAAAAAAGGGTACAGACAATTTGGGTAAATTCTAAAATGCCATTCAATATCACGTTTCAACTAAATCAGGTTTTGGGTCCAACATCTGTGCATTTTAATGTAACAATTCCCTAACACTTCAATACCAACGAATATATTTGCTTTTTAACTTTTTTTCTTATTAGAGCATTTACTGTCAAAGATTTTTTTTCTTCCCTCCAACTTACAGTAGTTATAAAAGTCTATTCTCACACACGTGGCAAAGTATTTTTGGTCCTAATAACGTGTTTGTAGCTTTACGCACGCACACCCATCAACACCGAAGAGCAAAGTGTTCTTTATAAACCTTGCAAGTAATAGGATGGGTTGTAGTCTTAAAAGATTCCTCATTTGGCAAGATCAGAGATTTATGTTGTATTGTCCTGTTATCAACTACTCTCAATTTGACAGAATTAATCCTACATTCATCTGGAAGCAGCAGAGAAAAACATGACCTCTTCCTCCCCGATTTCTCAAGTAAAACACAACCCTGCAGAGCAGCCAGCGCAGTAAGGGTGAAAACGAAGCGCTTTCGAGGGTGCTGGGAGGGAAAGGAACGTAACTCCAGGTAGGCCTGTTTCTACCCTCCAAGGAGCAGTCACCACCCAAGCCGTAGTTGGGAGACAGACCCACCTGACAACAGCGCACACCGCGCTCTCATCCGCGTTCGGAAGCCTAAGACTCTCTACAGAGCTCGGGGCGTGGAGGCATCAAACACTTCACGCGGAGAACAAACGAACCACAGCCGCACGGAGTTCGAACCGCCGCGGGAGCCGTTGGGGACACGCCTCCCGGGCCTCAGACCCGCCCCCTGCGCAGGCTCTGCGTGAGGTGACGCCACGACGCGGGGTCGGTCGGGGATAGTGATCAGCGAGCGCATCCAAGCCCGCTCGCTCCGAACTACATTTCCCACAATTACTCCTACGACGCCCATTGGTGTGGGGGAAGCCATGGGAACCTGCCGCCCGAGTGTGAGGCGGGGCGCGCTCACTCCGGGCTTGAGGGGGCCGAGGCCGAGGCGGGTGCGGAAAAGGACTGCTGGCCCCGCCCCTCGTTCCCTACCCTTTGGAGGCCCGGTGTTTCCCGCTCTGAGGGATCCTGTGCCGCCGTCGTGGCCACCACCTGGGGTTGTTTCAGGCTTCAGGCTTCAGGTTTCCCTGCCAACCACGAGGAGTCCAGGGAGGAAAAGCGGAGCCTAGGTGCCAGTAACGCACACCTCCCGCGTCTCTTCTAGCCCAAGATCGCCCCGGCAGGGATGGGCGTCAAGATCTGGCTGCCCTTCCCGGTGCTCCTCCTGGCCATTCTGTACCCAGTGCTGCTGCCGGTGGCTGCCGCCTTCACTCCCTCCTTAGACAGCGACTTCACGTTTACCCTTCCGGCCGGCCAGAAGGAGTGTTTCTACCAGCCCATGCCCCTGAAGGCCTCGCTGGAGATTGAGTACCAAGTAAGTGCGGAGAGCGAGCCAGCCTCCTTTATCCTAGCTACACCGTCTTCGCCTCTCACCCTCTTAGAAACTTCTTGTGGACTGCCGGGGTGGTGAACAGGGGAGGGCCGCCTGGGTGGCCTGCCAGCTCGGCGCAGGCGCACGAGGCTTGGTTCTCCTGGGGCCGGGGACCGAGAAGTTAGGCGGGACCTGGAATTCACTACCCGCCTTCTCCCCTTTCCTCTGGTCGGAAAGAGGCCAATACTGGTGATCTCGGTGGTTTCCTTCTTTGTTTCATAATTCACCCATCGCCTTGCTAACCATCACATGCTCCGATACTGGGAATTTCGCAATACAGGACTGATAACACGTTCTTCTTCATCATTGGAGGAGATGATGACACTTGTTTTGTTACCCCCACGACGCTCACCCAATTCCGGTATTATAAATGTTCACTGTCATTGCTTCAGCTAAGGATTTTTGAATTGTAAACATGTGATTATCACTAAATCCGATTTTGGAATATTTTGAAAGGAGCTATTGATGTATTTAAGGGTACATTTCCTTCTCAGATATTTATTTTAAGCCAGGTAATATCTAATTGTATATTAAAACTTTATAACCTTTCGTTCAGTATTGTAAGCATTTCTCCCATTGTTTTCTTTTTAGTGTCTGCATAATAATATGTAAGGATTTGCCTTAATTGATGTAGTCATCGTGGTAGAGGATAATTTCTTAGAAGAAATCTTGTTAGTTCAACACAGCTAATTTTGATGTTTCTAGATAGCACTGCAAAAAAAGATGCATTGGTGTGGTTCGCCTTTTAATTTTTCACAAATTACTTAATTTATAATAAGATGTTAATTTTTTTAAGTTGATGTAAAGAATCTTTTCAACAACAGTTACTGTCACGTATAGAGCAAAATAAAAAGTTATATAGAATTTATATCGGAAGGAACTTTAGAATTATAGATACTTAAGGAAAGCAATAGCGCAGTATCTAAGGTTACATAGTGAGCAAAACTGAGACTAGAACGCAACATCTATTGATTACCAGTGTGGTTCAAAAGTTCATTTACCATGTGCCAGTAATTGGCGAGGGTTGGGGGTGGGGGGATGTGGGAGGAGTGTGGACGAGAAGACCCACGATGACACTGACAAAAAAAAAAAAAGTTCCTGTTTTCAGGGATCTTATTATTTAAGGGACACTGGCCAATAAATAGGTAATTTCAATAAAGTATTGTTAAGTGCTGTAGAGAAGAGCCACTTCTCTGGGGTTTCAGAAAAGAATTCTGGAGAAAATAAATTTGAATCTAAAAAGATGCTTAAGTGAGACAAGAATGCAAGGAAGGAGGGGCAATTCAGGAAAAGGAACAAAACGAATAGTATATGCATAGTATGTTTTGTTGGTGGGCAGTATGTGGACACAAGTGCTGGGTCTTTATTAGACTTTAAAACTGTAAAGTCTAGGGTGCGAGTAGAAGTAAAAGAGATTGGAGGTGTCAGAAGGCTGGATGGATCAGGATCATGAATCTTAACCCAACGTGGGCCATGAAGCCATACTGCATGGCTTTGCCCTTGTTCTGTACAAGGGCCATTGAAGATACAAGCAGCATGGTAACAGTCAAAACTGTTTTTCAGATAGGTCACTGGGTACAGTGTGGAAGATGGATTTAAGGAGGGCAAAATTAGAGGCAAGGAAACCAACGGGGGGTTAGTGAAATAATCCAGGTAAGAAAACAATTTGTCTTATTCGAAAATTCCTTAGTATTAATCCAGGTATTAGGGAGGAAATGTATATTAACTACTGACCTCTTGTGATTATCATATAAGACTTCTAGAGATAAAATGCCTGGTTTGAAATCTTGACTCTGTCACTTAGTACCTATGTGATTTTGAACAAGTTACTTAACCTCTCACTTGTAAAATAGAGATAATAGTAATTACCTCATAGAGTTGATTTGAAAAAATGAGTAAATAATTGTTCATAGGTCATTCCTGACACATAGTTAATAGGCACTGAATGTTAGTTTTTTTCTACATTTACACTTCTTGAGTTAAATAGCTAGCTTCATTTAGCTTTACACTTTCCATCTTTAGTCACTCTTAAAGGGACTGTTCCCCCACTGCATTCCCCCTAAACAATAATAGTTGTTCTTGGGTAGGGGGGGAGGAAAATCATTTAATGTCTGTAGTCCTAGACAATGTTGGAGGACTTTCTAAGGTAAGGGATAATCTTCAACTTTTTGTGTGCATTTTCCAACTCCATGATTAATTTTCCAGTAACAATAAGCTACTGCTTTTTGTTTTCATTTTTAAAATATCAGAGAACAGACATTGCAGACATTGCCTTTGGGTTACTGTGACATATTGAAAAATTTTAACCATTTCTTACTTTTCAAGGTTAAGAGGATACTTCTAAAATAATTGACCACACCCACATTATATTATTAAGTTCTTAAAAACTTTTTAATGATTTTTTAAAGCTTATTTATTTTATATAAAGTACCAGTGTGAGAGGGGGAGAGAGAGAATCCCAAGCAGGCTCTTCACTGTCAGCACGGAGCCCAACAAGGGGCTCAAACCCACAAACCGTGAGATCATGACCCCAGCCAAAGTCAGATGCTTGGGGCGCCTAGGTGGCGCAGTCGGCTAAGCGTCCGACTTCAGCCAGGTCACGATCTCGCGGTCCGTGAGTTCGAGCCCCGCGTCAGGCTCTGGGCTGATGGCTCGGAGCCTGGAACCTGTTTCCGATTCTGTGTCTCCCTCTCTCTCTGCCCCTCCCCCGTTCATGCTCTGTCTCTCTCTGTCCCAAAAATAAATAAACGTTAAAAAAAAAAAAAAAATAAAAATAAAAAAAAAACAAAACAAAGTCAGATGCTTAACTGAATAAGCCACCCAGGACACCCCAGTTCTTTAAAAAAAAAAAATTTTTTTTATGTTTATTTATTTTTGAGACAGAGAGAGACACAGAGTGTGAGCAGGGGACGGTCAGAGAAAAAGGGAGGCACAGAATCCAAAGCAGGCTCCAGGCTCTGAGCTGTCAGCACAGAACCCAACACGGGCCTCGAACTCACAAACTGTGAGATCATGGCCTGAGCCGACGTTGGCAGCTTAACCGACTGAGCCACCCAGGCGCCCCAAGGACACCCCAGTTCTTAAATTTTTAAATGTCAATACACATATCTTATGACTAAAATAGATCATTCATTTAACTTTTTAAATCATTGCTGAGTGCTTAATTTGTGTGAGCACTATGCTAAGCGCTATGGATACAATGATGAGTAAAAAAATAGTGCATGTTCTCATACTCGTACAATCTAGTGTGGAAACAGGAATCAAATTGTTACATAAGTGTAAATTGTAACTCTAATGAAGGTAAGTATATACAGCTATGAGAGTATTTAATGGGAGGACTTAATTTCATCTGGAAATTGAGAGAAGACATTCCAGTTTTTTTTTTTTTTTTTCTTTCTTTCTTTCTTTTTTCTTTTTTTTTTTTTTTGAGAGAGAGAGAGTGCGCGCGCGCAAGTTGAGGAGGGGCAGAGAGAGAATGAGACACAGAATCCAAACAGGGCTCCAGGCTCTGAGCTGTCAGCACAGAGTCCCACCCGGGGCTTCAACGCAGGGCTCCAACCCACAAACCGTGAGAGCATGACCTGAGATGAAGTCGGATGCTGAACCAACTGAGCCACCCCGGCTCCTCCAGAGAAGACATTTTAGAAGTAGAGTTCAGATCCATAGAAAAATCAGTTTTATTAGGCATAAAAGGAGTGAGCGGAACAAGGCGATTGGTAAAAAGAATACATGTGCCACGTATTGAGGAAGAAGACAGAAGAAAGCCTTACAGGAACCGAACGACTGTTAAAGCAACAGCACAGACTAGGGAAAGTGGCACTAATCTTTCAGTGAAATCATCAGGAAGTTTAGTTTCAGATTATGATTTTTTTAAATAAATATTTTACATCTTAAAATTGTATTTTATGTATTTTTAAGTATATTCTGTATTCTTAAATATCATTTTAAACAATTTCATTAAGCCTGACAGTCACTACCAATAATCTCTTTTAAACTTTGTTTTACTGAAATCTTTGTTTAGTTTTGTTAGATCTCTTATTTTCTGATTTAATGGGTATCTTTTTTTAGTTTTTTAGAGGATGATTCTTTGAATAATTCTTTGAAAATACTTTAAGTCCTTGGACATCTAAAAATGTACTTACTTTTTGCTTTCACTTTACCAAATATTTTTTTTTTAATTGGGATCATTCCAGACATGGCTTCATTATGGTTTTTTGCATCTAGTATTATAGATAAGAATTCTGATGCCAATCTCAATTTTAAAGTTTATTTATTTTTGAGAGAGAGAGTTAGCATGAGAGAACAAGTGTGAGAGGGTCAGACAGAGAGAATCCCAGGCAGCCTCTGTGTTGACGAGGGGCTCAGTCTCACAACCATGAGATCATGACCTGAGTAGAAATCAAGAGTTAGACGCTTAACGGAATGAGCCATCCAGGTGCCCCCATCCCCCAGTTCTTGTTATTTTGCAGTTCTCTACTACTTATCATTGGAAGTTTCTAGGTTGTTCTTTTTAAATCCTTTGGGAAAGTCAGTAGGATTTTTACTCTTTTTTTCATTTATCCTGCTTCACCTCTATTAGTCCCTTCCAGTCTACAAAGATTTTTATCTTTTGAAGCAAAAATTTTTGTTCTCTTATTTAATGATTTCCTCCCTTCATTTCTCTTGGTTGTCTTCTTTGAAATGCTTGTTAGATATTTGAAATCTTTAGCTCTGTCCTTCATGAATGATCTTAAAATTTCCCTCATACTTTTCATCTCTGTTTTTTCACCTTGTTCTGAGAATTCCTTGGTTCCTTCCAGTTTGCTGATTTTTAGTCTCTATCCATATTTATTCTATCATAGCATTTGTTAAATAAATTTTGGCAACATTTTTTAATCTTTTTAAGAGCTTATTTTTCATACTAGGAACCTCATTTTTTATGGGTTACACATTCCTGAATTTCTCTGAGGATGTATATTCATCTGAGGAAACATTTTAAAGTCTGTTTATATTAACTATTTTTTCAGAACTTAATCCTCTCAGAAAAACCAATAACATGAAAAATGGGGCATTGATTTCTTTTTTTTTTTTTTTAAGTTTATTTATTTTGAGAGAGAGAGATTGAGAGTGCAAGATGGGGAGGGGCAGAGAGAGGGAGAAAGAATCCCGTGCTGTCAACACAGAGCCTGATGCGGAGCTCAAATCCACCAACTGGGAGATCATGACCTAAGCTGAAATCGAGTCAGATGCTTAACTGACTGAGCCACCCAGGTCCTCCGTGGGGCACTGATTTCAACAAATGTGTCTCTAGTATGTTTCAGTGAGAATGTTGAGATTGATAGCTATTGGTTTCCAGTGTTGTTATGGAATATTTATATCATTATATATATTCTTCATTTTATTGGGATGTAAAAAAGAAAAAGAATTCTGTATATTTAGCTAGCCATTTGAAACTACTACTGTTGATCAGTAAGTAGAGCACAGGAATAGGTAATTTTTTATATCATTCCATTAAAGCCACCAGAAAAAATAATAAACAAAATAGAGTGAAATAAGAAAAAGATTAGCTATTGGAGGCGGATTGCTGAGTTCAAGTTTTGACCATGCCATTCATTTGCTGTATCACCTTGGGGAAATTATTTCTGTATGCCTCACTTTTTTGTTTGTTTGTTTTCTGTTTGTTGGGTTGATTGGTTCTTCTATTTATGTCTTGATGATAATAATAAGACCTGCTTCTTAGAATTGTTGTGAGGAAATTAAACCACATGAAGCCCTTAAAACAATGTGTGGCATACACTCTAATTGTTAGCTATCATCATCATCAGGACATTTTGGGATTGTAAAGGAACAGATTGTGTTCTTTGGCCAGTAAACAAACAACCTAGTTGGAATATTCAGTTCATATTGGGGAATAATAGGTGAATACACTGAAGTCAGTTGGGGTCAGATCATGGAAGTTTTGAGTTCTGTGCTAAGAAATAGCTAATTGTTGGGGCGCCTGGGTGGCGCAGTCGGTTAAGCGTCCGACTTCAGCCAGGTCACGATCTCGCGGTCCGTGAGTTCGAGCCCCGCGTCGGGCTCTGGGCTGATGGCTCGGAGCCTGGAGCCTGTTTCCGATTCTGTGTCTCCCTCTCTCTCTGCCCCTCCCCCGCTCATGCTCTGTCTCTCTCTGTCCCAAAAATAAATAAACGTTGAAAAAAAAAAAAAAATTTAAAAAAAAAGAAATAGCTAATTGTTATTTTATTGAAGATAAACAGAAAAGTTACATAAGTGTGCCCTAAATTACCTAGGTAAGGTCTATCATTTGAACTCCCTTCGTGTTTCTTTCCACTCTACAGGGCCTCTCAACCAAGGCACCATTTTAGGAAGATTATTTCAGTAATATTTATAAGGCCTAAATTTAGATGCTGGCAACATGAATTGGTAAGAAAGTTCCAAAAATGAATGGAATTGAATGGATGGTCTTTCTGCTCTTTCCTAGCCCTTACATGCATCTTGTTGACTTTCCTACCTCTCTAGGTTTAGAAAGAAAATCATTTCGTCACATGATCTACTTCATATATTTTTTTTCTATTTATAATGTGTTCTTCTCTTTTGTGCTTTTCTACAGGTCTTAGATGGAGCGGGATTAGATATTGATTTCCATCTTGCCTCTCCACAAGGAAGAACCTTAGTTTTTGAACAAAGAAAATCAGATGGAGTTCACACGTAAGTAGTAATCCCTTAGTTGAGTTTCTTGGGCTGAATAATACCAATGTGCTATCTGCAAGGCAGGGAAATTTAGCACATTTGATGATACTAAACATTAGTATTAAATGATTCCATATGAACATTTTAAGCAGTCTTTGAGAGTGGTCTAGTATAAACTAAAATGTCTTCCTTTAACTTTTTTCCCTTTTTTTAGGCATATTGTATTAATCCTAACTAATTTCTTTCTTTGCTTTGGTTAAATAGGATGAATGTGCCCTAGGTGTTGAATTCAGTCTGTTGTGGAATTTTAAACCTGTTTTTCTACTTAGCACAACCTTTCCATTTTAAGTTACTGTTTAGGTATATAGTTTTGGGGGTTTTTTTTTATAGTTTTTAGGCTATAGTTTTTTTTTTTTTAGCTGTTGGCTATATCATATTTGTCCACTGTTCCTTTGCTTAAAAAAACAAGTACAGGGGCGCCTGGGTGGCGCAGTCGGTTAAGCGTCCGACTTCAGCCAGGTCACGATCTCGCGGTCCGTGAGTTCGAGCCCCGCGTCGGGCTCTGGGCTGATGGCTCGGAGCCTGGAGCCTGTTTCCGATTCTGTGTCTCCCTCTCTCTCTGCCCCTCCCCCGTTCATGCTCTGTCTCTCTCTGTCCCAAAAATAAATAAACGCTGAAAAAAAAAAAAATTAAAAAAAAAAAAACAAGTACAGTGATGCCTGGGTGGCTCAGTCAGTTAAGCATCCAGCTCTTATGATCTCACAGTCATGAGAACGAGCCCCTCATCAGGCTCTGCACTGGCAGCATGGAGCCTGCTTAAGATTCTGCCCCTCCCCTGCTTGTACTCAGTCTCTTCCTCTTTCTCTCAAAAAAAAAAAAAAAAAGTATAGTATGTCTTTGTACATATGTGTTGTGTATGTATGCCTCTTACTAAGGCCTCATTCTTCTTAGATAATTAGAAGATACGATAATAAAAGATCTGACCATAGGAAGCCAGAAAGGAAGAAAATAACTTGTTACAAGTTTAGAGTTTAACAAAAGGCTATATATGCTCTCTTACATCTCACTTCTCTTTGTTCGTATCTTGTGTGTTTCCCTCTTCCATTCTATTATTCTACTGCAGCACTTTGTTTACTCATTGCATTAAAACTAAATTGTGAATTTGCAGTTAGAAGAAAAGCAAGTACAGTCTAATGTTTGCCATAAACTAGGCTTTGCATTTTATATGCTTCTAAATTAATCATTCTAACTCATTATGAGAGATTCCTTGATTCCTCAATTCTCATTTTACAGACAAGGAGGCTCAGAGAAGTTAATTAAGTCTGAAGGGATACACATTTATTAAGAGGAAGCAGGATAGGGGCCCCTGGGTTGCTCAGTATGTTGAGCATCTGACACTCGATTTCGGTTCAGGTCATGATCTCACATTTCTCGTGGAATCAAGCCCGAAGTCTAGCTCTGTGATGGCAGTGCGTATCCTGCTTGGGATTCTCTTTCTCCCTCTCTGCCCCTTCCCTGTTCAAGTGCTGTATGCCCACACACTTGCAGGGCTGTCTCTCAAAATAAGTAAAAACTTAAAAAAATATATTAAGAAGTTAATATAACTAAAGATAAACTTTTGTTTAAATCTAATTTTTAGAAGGTAGGTTTGAAATTTGGTGTAGTGATTAAGAGTGAGTTGTACAGCCTGGTTTTAAATACTGGTTTCACTGTTCACTAGCTGTGTAACTTTCATTAACTTACTCTAGTGCTCTATGCCTCAATTTCTTTTTTTTTTTTATTTTAACTTGTTTTACTTTTTACTTTTTTAAGTTTTCATCCAAATTAGCATATAGTGCAACAATATTTCAGTAGATTCTTTAGTGCCCCCTACCCATTTAGCCCATCCCCCCTCCCACAACCCCTCCCGTAACCCTCAGTTTGTTCTCCATATTTATGAGTCTCTTCTGTTTTGTCCCCCTCCCTGTTTTTATATTTTTTTTGTTTCCCTTATGTTCATCTGTTTTGTCTCTTAAAGTCCTCATGAGTGAAGTCATACAATTTTTGTCTTTCTCTAATTTCACTTAGCATAATACCCTCCAGTTCCATCCACATAGTCGTAAATGGCAATATTTCGTTCTTTTTGATTGCCGAGTAATACTCCATTGTGTGTGTGTGTGTGTGTGTGTGTGTGTGTGTGTGTGTGTGTATGTGTATATATATATATCTCACATCTTCTTTATCCATTCATCCATTGATGAACATTTGGGCTCTTTTCATACTTTGGCTATTGTTGATAGTGCTGCTATAAACATGGGGTGCACGTGTCCCTTCGAAACAGCACACCTGTATCCCTTGGATAAATGCCTAGTAGTGCAATTGCTGGGTCATAGGGTAATTCTATTTTTAGTTTTTTGAGGAACCTCCATACTGTTTTCCAGAGTGGCTGCACCAGCTTGCATTCCCATCAGTTTCTTTATTGCTAAAATGATCATGATAAATGTTAAGTTGGTAAAACGATAGAAAAAGTAATAACATGTACCTCAAAAGGACTGTGGTGAATAAAAAAAAATTAATACATATAAAGTGCTTAGAACAGTGGCCTGGCATATCTAAAGAACTCAATAAATGTGAACTTTTATAAACTCAGTCTTTTCTCCCAATGGTTTAATGAGAGGTAATTCTGTATAAGAAAGCAAGATACCTTTTCTTCCTAACGGTTCATTTTAATTTATTCCTAAAGGAAAGGAGGAAATTGGAGGAAAAAAAATGGCAGAAATTCTACATATTTTCTATATTCTCAAATTTAAAGATAAGTTACACTTTTAGTTTCTGTTCATAACTATCAAAGAAAAAGCATAGTTCTAAGTTTATCAATCTAAACTGACTTTTTAAATTACTATTTCTGTATTAATGGTTTATACAAAGATTTTTCCTGAGCTCTGCATAGGTAAAGTGCCATTTTAAAAGGCATTTTAGAGACACCTGGGTGGCTCAGTCAGTTGAGTGTCTGACTTTGGCTCAGGTCATGATCTCAGTTTGTAGGTTCAAGCCCCACGTCAGGCTCTGTGCTGACAGCTCAGATCCTGGAGCCTGCTTCAGATTCTCTGTCTTCCTCTCTCTCTGCCCCGCCTCCACTTACACTCTATGTCTCTCTCTCTTTCAAAAATAAACATTTAAAAAATTTAAAAAATAAAGCAGTTTAGGGGCGCCTGGGTGGCTCAGTCAGTTAAGCGGCCGACTTCAGCTCAGGTCATGATCTCGCGGTCCTGGAGATGGAGCCCCGCATCAGGCTCTGTGCTGACAGCTCAGAGCCTGGAGCCTGTTTCAGATTCTGTGTCTCCCTCTCTCTGACCCTCCCCCATTCATGCTCTCTCTCTGTCTCAAAAATAAATAAACGTTAAAAAAAATAAAGCAGTTTAACAATAAAATTTAAAAATGTAATAAATTAAAACTTTAAAATTTAGAAATATATATAAAAATTTAAAAATTAAATAAAAATAAAAAATAAGAAAGAGTATTGTTATTGAAAAGAGTATTATAGTTGAGATATTCTTCCCCCTCATTCATTCATACATGTATTTAGTATTCACTATCAATTACATGCCACATACGCTGGTTAACAAAGACGAATAATTGGGGGCGCCTGGGTGGCTTAGTCGGTTGAGCATCCGACTTCGGCTCAGGTCATGATCTCACAGCTCGTGAGTTCGAGCCCCGCGTCGGACTCTGTGCTAACAGCTCAGAGTCTGGAGGCTGCTTTAGACTCTGTGTCTCCCTCTCTCTCTGCCCCTAACCCACTCGCATTCTGTCTCTGTCTCTCTCAAAAATAAACATTAAAAAATTAAAAAAAAAAACGAATAATTGTAATAGCTAGTACTTGCATAGAGCTATGTGCCAGAAATATTCTAAGCATTGTATAGTAGAAAGCAAGAATTGTTTGTTTTGGGGTTTTTTTGGAACACTGCTTTTTTTCTTTTATTAGAGTTTATTCATTTGTTTTGAGAGAGAGAAAGAGAGCACAAGTGGGAAAGGGACAGAGAGGAGAGAAAATTCCAAGCAGGCTTCTTGCCATCAGCACAGGGCCCAACACGGGGCTCAAACACACCAACCATAGGATCATGATCTGAGCTGAGATCAAGAGTCAGACACTTAACTGACAGCCACCCAGATGCCCAGAAAGCAAGAATTTTGATCTATCCTGCCTCCTCTAATTTTTTTTAATGTTTACTCATTTTGAGAAAGAGAGAGCAGGGGGGAGGGGCAGAGAGACGGAGAGAGGATCCCAAGCAGGCTCCACACTGCTAGCACAGAGTCCATGAGATCATGACCTGAGCTGAAATCAAGAGTTGGACGCTCAACCAACTGAGCCACCCAGGTGCCCCTAGCTATATTAATTTTTTTAAGGCAACTAAAATAGCTGTTATGACACTGAAATAGTTTTTTTGTTAAATCCTTAAAACAAATACTGTCCTTCCAGAAGGCAGGGTTAGGAAAAATGTCTCCAGAGCTACAAACACCTTAAGTAACAGCTATTGGCTGGCACTTTTGGGAATGAGAAATTTTGTGTGTGTGTGTATTTTTCTAGACAACTGAATTAATACCACCCTAACTTACATGAGAACTTACCCATTTTGGATGACTTATGTTCTTTATTCTAATTGGAAGGAAAATTAACTGCATTTCTTATTTGCTAATATTTTGTATCATTTGTAGTAATAAAGTTCCTTTCTACTAAAAGTAATTAACACAGATTTAGAAAGAGATTAGTATAGGAATGACTATAAAGTAGTAAACATCTTTTTTTTTCATACACATGCATAAGTTCATACATGTCAGTGCTTGTCAAACGTTTTTCATTTTTACCCTTGTCCCCATGCACCCTTTCTAGACTTTTATGCCTCATCATCCCGTGAAATTTTAGAACCAATTTTTTTATCTGTGTCTTTATCTGTACACGTAAAAAGAGTAGGTACAGAAAGCTTCCCTTTTTTATCCATTTCAGGGTTAAAAGTGGCTAAATAAAGTTGAGTTAAATAAAATAAAGACTAAACAAAATTAAGAGTTACATTAAAAAGTGATTAACATTGAATTATACTTTACAAATAGTCATAACATTTTTTTCCTTTTAAAATTGTTCCCCACTGTATTTGCCAGTATATTCTTCAAGCTTCTTCCAAAGGTTAAATACATCCTCAAAGACAAAGGTTTGTCATGGCTGAGGAGATTGCAAAGAATGCAGACAGGCTCTGAACAGTATTACAGAAAAGAAAGATCAATTAACTCGAGAGTCAAAACCAAACTTCATCTATGCGTATGACAGGCTTATGTGATCATAGGCAAGTATTTTAATTTATGTGAACCTTATTTTACTTACCTTGAAAAGGTCAATTATGCCTAACTTCCAAATATGATGGTAAGGATTAAAAGATAGAATATGTGAAAGCAGTGTGCATTTTTTATTGGGGGTAGATAAGCATTTAATATTTTTTATGTATAGTATATATGTTAAAATCCAGTCAAATTACTGAGTGCTTATCTCTTATGCTTCAAGTTGGAAACAGGTGGAAGAGATGGGGACTGACTTAAAAAAAGGAGAACCACATGCTGTAGTGACAAGGCTATAGAAAATGATACACGTACCTCAGTTTAAGCAATCCATTGTATTGGAAATAAGAAAATTTCAGAATCATTTAAACCAACCTTCCATGAACCAGTCCCAACAAAAACTAAAACTCAGTTTCAGTGGTTTTTGTGGCCGGCACTAGTAAATGTCATTAGCCTATGCAGTATTTTTCTTGTTAAAGTTTAAAAAAAAAAAATAGGAAGCCACTTTGCTAAAGTAACTGTGCCCAGGCCAATTATCTTGAATGTGAAGCTAATGAGACCAAGATTAAAAGTATAAATCAGATGTGAGTGGCATTTACACAGTAAAGGGTAATGCCACTGACCGTAAAGCTCTGGTTGTTGGCTACTGACCTCATCCTAACCTTTGTAAAGTATGTTATAAAAACATTCTTAATCTGTAGGAGGCCTGGAAGAAAAGCATTTGGAACAACCCATCACTACTTTTGAAAACAAACCTCACATTAGAGTTATCTCAATTGAAGGGGAGGTTTGTGGTCTTATTTGCATACAAATTGACTCATGATAAGTTATTTTTAATAGTGTGTAAATATTAAAGATCATTTTGAGGTATCATGTATCTATGTTTTTAATCTTATCCTTTTCCAAAAATTAGGTCAAGACCTTTAACCATAATTTCCTGAGCCAATGCCAAGCACATCTAAGTTGCAAGTATTTGAACATGGATATTAACAAGTTACCTCTTTCCCAAGAAATTATAAATTATCTTTCAACACTAAGGAAATCTTTCTGTCAGCAAACTGTCCAATTACTAACGTAAACCATGTTATTTCTTTTTCTATCTATAGGAATTTTTTCTTTGATCCTAAATAGAAGTACAGATAACTGAAGACATACACTTTTTTTAATACAGGATAGAGACTGAAGACGGTGACTACATGTTCTGCTTTGATAATACATTCAGCACCATTTCTGAGAAGGTTATTTTCTTTGAATTAATCCTGGATAATATGGGAGAACAGGTGCAAGAACAAGAGGACTGGAAGAAATATATTACTGGTACAGACATGTTGGATATGAAACTGGAAGATATCCTGGTCAGTATGATCTTTTAATAAATAAAAATTATCCACAGGCCTGACAATGTGATAGGCACAGAAATAAGCATTTTCTCTGCATCATCTCAGGTAATCTTTACTTATGAACTCTGAGGACTATTTATCTCCATCTTTCCAATGAGGAAATTGTGCTTTAGGGAGCTTAAGTAATCTTTCTTTCATATAACTAGAGAGGAGGGAAATAGAATTTGAACATAAGCTCTTAACCCTAAAACTCTCTTAGAATATTCACAAAGAATATTCACAGAAGAATGTAATGATCTATAGTGTACTTGCACATAGAATAAAAGTGAGTAATTTGTAAACCCTTAAGATGTAGAGGCATTTTCCTCACAGCATGGTTTTTATAACATGAAATTTGATATTACTTGGTTAATTTGGGAACACTGTTTATATTACTCAGACCAGACCTAGCAGTCACCAGAAACTAGGACTACATTCAGGAGTAAAAACTCTTAGAATATGGCTTCTTTGTTTGAATTTCTTTATACTTTTATCATTAACATGCATAGTGAAATGTACATGTTACTATTTGTTAATAATAGTACTAGTGATAGGGGGAATAGGTCAGTACCTTCAGCCACAGATAGATGTAATCAAATCATAGAATTTACTGAGTGATATTTGTAAATAACATATATAGCTGTATGATAGAAATTCCTGCAGGAAAACTAACATGGTTTTGCAAATTGAAACTGTGTAACCTCTAATACTTTTATAACCTAACTTTTTTTTCTTCTTATAATATGGTATTTTGATCCATTGAGGTTTATTAGAAAAGCAACTATCAAATTATAGAAGAGACCTATTATATGTAGATCAGTTAGCTTAAGAAGTTGGAAAATTAAACAATCGTGTATGTGTGACTGCTTAGTAACTGAGCTCTCAGAGCCTTGGTTTTCTCACTTGCCAAATGGAGAGAATACCTCTAGAGTTGTTGTGAGGATGAAATATGATCTAGCATGTATAGAAGTGCTTTAAATGGTGTCTGGTACAAAAAAAATGTTAGTTTTCTTAGCTCTTCCACGAGTGTTACTAAGAATACAAACTGAAAGGATTAAGTTTGATTGGTATGAATTTTCACCATAACAGTTATTTATCTCACCATTTCCCATAGATATATATTTAAAATCTCAATCATATTAACTTATTCTTCCATTTTTATTTTGCCAACAAGAACAGTAGTACTTACATTATTATTAGTACTTCACTGCATTCTCAGGAGATTGAATTCATTCACATGGTTAAACAAAATGACCAGCAAGTTCAGACTTAAATATGGTTTAAGTACTTGTAAGTCCTTTTTAAAGAAAAATAAAATGTCTTTCAGCTTTACTTCCCCAAAATTTAGTTTCATAACAGCAAACTTTAATAATTTTGTGTTTGAGTATCATTTCTATAATATTGAAAAGAATTATGCATGATCTTTTTATTTGGGGATCTGAATTCTTTATTTTTCTAGACAATATTTGCATTACTAGGTTACCATTCTTTACAAATAGGCCTAAATGATAAATACTACACTTTGTATTTTTGTAGGTTTAGCAGAAGAGTCTGAAATTTTGAGTATAGTTTTTGCTTAAATGAGGACCTTAAGCAAAATGACTATCCAGGAAAGTCTGTTTCTAGTTATTTTCTTATTTTTTGCCATAAGTACAGTTGACTGTTGAACAATCTGCGATTGAACTGTGCCATCTACTTACACACAGATTTTCTTTAGTAAGTGGAATGTAGTACTGTATATGCATTTTCTCTTATGATTTTCTGAGTAACGTTTTCTTCTCTCTAGCTTACTTTATTATAAAAATACAGTATATAATACATATAACAAAAAGTGTGCTGATTGTTTAGGTTATCAGTAAGGCTTCTGGTCAACAGTTGGCTATTAGTGGTTAAGTTTTTAGGGAATCTAAAGATTTACATGGAATTTTAACTGTGCAGGGCATTGGCATCTCTAACCCCCATGTTGTTCAAGGGTCAACTATGACATCATTTCAAACCTCAATTTTATCTTATATTCATATAGCCCTTTTATACTTTTCAAATCACTTCTCACCAAGACCCTACTATAAAAATACGTTTTTCAGAAGATGTACAATTTAGAGTGCATCTTAGTAATAAGCTTTTACAAATGTGATCTTGGAACATTTTTTAAAAAACAGATTTGATTATACTTTGGGATTTATAATATACATATCAAAAACTGGAATATTTTCTAATTTCACTACATTTTCTGAGATAAAAACATTGGGTGTTTTGCTAGACACTACACTGGGCCAGACTAACATTCAAAGAAGAAAATATAAACCCACAGTGCATTATATAAAGACAAATACCTAAACACTGTTATCAGTTAGGTTTTTTAAAAACTTAGTTATTTTCTTATGGTTGTGAGGGCTGAGAAAGAGGTAATGTATGTAAAACCCCTGGTACTATACCACTCAAATAGATTTTCACATTATTTATTTTCAATTTACAGTAGCTTTGCTTCTCTGTTAAATAACTATTTATAAAAAAATAATTTAAATAAACCAGGAGAACTATTACATAAACTTACAGAGATCTTTAGGTAATCCAAGTAGCACCTGTCCCTTAATTGTTTGGATATAAAACTAATATGAATGTCAGGGGTACTGTGAATCACATGTTTAAATTGGCTTAAATTTACTGAGCATTCTTTTATAGTAAAATTATTCTATTTATCTCCAGGAATCCATCAACAGTATCAAGGCCAGACTAAGCAAAGCGGTCACATCCAGACTCTGCTTAGAGCATTTGAAGCTCGTGATCGAAATATCCAAGAAAGCAACTTTGATAGAGTCAATTTCTGGTCTATGGTTAACTTAGTGGTAATGGTGGTAGTGTCAGCCATTCAAGTTTATATGCTGAGAGTCTATTTGAAGATAAGAGGAAAAGTAGAACTTAAAACTTTAAACTAGACTACTTAACATAAAAAAGAGGGATGGAAAAATGTAATACAACTTACAGTTAAAGTCCAAGACCATTAATAGTCTTTTCAAAAAAGATTTTCAGGTATTACCACAAGCGTGAAGCAAGTATAATTTTAATGTGAAAGGAAAGTCTTCACTTTCATCTGTGCAAGTAGTCTTATTGCTTCAGTTGTACTTAAATATATAACAATATTTTGCAGAGTATAGGTATAATTGAATGAAGCCATATTAATAACAGCATTTTCCTAAGTTTGAAAAACTTTTGCAAATGTCATAGGTGACTTAAATAAATGAGCTTTGGGCCCAAATGCAACACCAAACAATGTTTTTAAAAGATTCTCTTACCTAGAAGTTTCTTTGTAAATTTGGCAAATACAATTAATACAGGTTTTCAATATATTGAAGTTTCTTTGTAAATGTGGCAATTATAAATTAACTGTGTAAGTTTCCAGTATATTAAGTTATAAATCATCTGAGAATTACCTAATCATAGATTGGAATAATCTTTAGAAAACAAAAACTCAACTTTTCTTTTACATATGTATCTCTCCTATAATGTAAATAGACACATAGCTGTGAAAAACAGATTTGTGAGACTTTTATAACCAAATATATTTCAATTTAAAATATTAACAAAAAGTATTAGTTTTATAGACTTAGCTTACATTCCCCAAAGGCCAATATTTTCATAATTCTTAAATTGCTCAGTCATTATTAAAATTTGGAAAAATTTTCTCTTTGAAATGAAATCGCTCAGTCTCCATAGGGACACATTTTGTCTAGTCCTTAACTAAGATCTAGAATTTTGAAATTAAATGTGACAAAAAATACTTTTATATTACCTATCAGCAGTGTTATGTTAATTTTAACATGATTATTGACTTGGATAATACATTATTACCAACAGTTGTGAAGGAAAATATTGCTTTAAAAATCTAGGCCTAACATAAATAAAGATCTCCTTTTCTGAGTTCTTAAAATCAACAAAAAAAAATAACAAAATCAATAAAGAAGAATTTGAGTAAGCTTGAGAACATCTGATCAAATTAAGTTCACTTAAATAAACTGTAAGTATCTAGAATCTGATTGGTTCACTAATGACCCTATCCTAAATAATAATCAGACTAAATTCCAGTTAACTGTAGAAACTATACTTGGCCATGGCTTTTATTGTTTTACAGTTGTTTTATTCTGTTTTGAATTGTCTTTTATAAGTATTCAGGTATATTTTATGAAACAAACTCTACTGTAAGATTTAGCACTGGGTAAACATATTACAACTTTTATTATAACTTTCATTAATTACTTTTCTGATCACTTTATTTATTGACATTCAAGTAAGGATTGAAAGCCTACAGAATCCCAAATTTAGAGCTGATATGTGAATAACTTTATATAAAGTCTCTGACATCCTTCTTATTGGGTCTATGGAGTCTTACTCATATACTAGTAATTTAGCTACATTAAGTAGAATTTTTAGGTTTTATCGATTTGTAATACTGGTTAAGACAAATATGAGTTAGAAACAATCAGCTTACAAGTTTGAATATAGCACCCCTCTGTACATTACTACTGCTTGAATTCTTAAGCAATGATATCAAGAGAATGGTTTATTAATTTACAGTCAGAGTGGTACAAAAAGATTTATTTCCCTCCTTCTTATGCCTTTGGGAGAACAAGGTTAGATATCCCTACTCTGAAGCTTTTAAAAATGAGGATTGATTACCTAACTGACCCAAGAAAATGCTTTTATGTGTCCAGGAGTAGCACCTGAAATACAGGCAAAACAAGGGCCAATAATTGCCTATGATATCCCATTCCCCCCTTCTGTTAAACTCAAAATGAGAAGCAAACTTACCATACTATACCTAATAAAACAGTGCAGATCTAAACTACTGCATCTTTTCTATAAAACTGTGATTAAGAATTCTACCCTCTGGCTGGCTACTGTACTGTACTGATTCCTTACCTAACAATGAATTTGTTACATCATGTATGTATGATTCATGCCACTGATTTTAAACCTGTGATTCAGTAAACTTCTTACCTTATAATGGGCCTTATTTGGAAAACAAAGAATTTAGGAATACTGAGGACAATTTTATTTTATAGGCACAAAATGAAGAGTGGGATTAAGAATGTTAACTTGTATTAACCAAAAAAGTATAATCAGTGAACAAAGAACTAAATTCTTTGGCATATAGATTATCTGCCTCGTGTGGTTTTTTTAATGTCAGTATTAAATTTTGAAATTAAAATTATGCTAAAATTAAGCTATCACATAATGGCTGATTTTTTCTTTGGTGTTTAGTTACATAAACTCTTAAATACTGTAGTATTTAAGGCCTAGAGTTTTATTCTCATTTGCATTTGGGTCATTAATGATATGCTATTCTTTCAAGGTATAGAAGGTAAAGAAGTGGTTGAAATAGGAAGGAAATAAATTACAAATTGAAATGTAATTTGTTAAGTAGGTTTATCCTTAAGCATTGTTATTATGTCTTAAATTAACAAAAATTGAGTACCTATAATTGTATGCCTCCCTAAATAAAAATTCTTTATCTGAAATTTAAAAAATGATTCAGCATGTAATAGCTTTTCATCTGAAGTGTAATACATAATCATTGTTGCTCAAATTGCTTTATAGTTGTTAACAGCCTTATTAAAAGAGCAATGAATACTATGCTGAATATACATAATAAAAATTACAGTCAAAGGGAAATTTTACTTATCTGTCATTGTCAATGATAAGCCTTAAAACCTTCATTGATCTCATACTTGGCCTTGTGTGCTCTTCCTTCCATTTGAAAACCATAGTTCTCTGCACTTCCTATTGTATGTCATTCTGCCTTGCATTGGATTTCTATTTATATGTGTTCTCTTATTCATCTGTTGCCCAAACATGCATTGTAACTATAAGGTGCTCAAAATACAGAGGGGGGAAAAAGAGCCAAAGGTCATCACTTCTGAAAGTTTGGAATGCTAAATAAGCACCCAAGGAGCTTGTACCACTCCTCTAACCCAACCCCAGAAATTGATTGCTTAGGTCTATAATAGGGCTCAAGAATCTTAATTTTAACCAACACAACTTGGGATTGTGGTATCCATTATCCCTGGACCATTGCTAACTGAGGGATCTTGAGAAATCAAACTTCCTTTGAGTCTATTTCTTTGTCTATAGAAACATTTTAGGTAGCATCTTAAATCTTGGTTAAAATCACATAAGAGTCCAATGCTTGGTGGAAATTAGTTTGTTATTGGTATTTCCTTACCATCCAGATAAGACACTCTTCCCCTCCAAGCTGATAGAATTCCTTAGGCACCTTTCTGCTTCTGCAGTGCCATCACTTTCAGGTGTCTGGGTTCCTGTAAGGTTTGTGTCATTACAAACTAGAGCTAGACTACACTTTACTGTATGTCTGGGGAAAGGGCATAGAATAAAGAATCCACACCTAAGATGATGTTACATGAAAGAGAGAACACTGAGATGGGACTCTGTATCTTGTATCTGAAAGAAAAAAGCAAGAAATGCCAAGCAGGGGAAAATTTGGAGGTCTTCAATGACCATGAGTCAACAGCAAAATGAAGAATCTGTTATCCAACACTCCCACTCCTGGAAGTTCTCAAGTGGCAATAATGATCAGATGTCAAAGGGTTTCATTTCTACACTGGATAACAAGTGGAAGGAGGGACTAATAAACCTAATGTTTCTACCCTACCTTTATTTCAACTCCAAAAGGACTAGTACTGCTATTTGTAGGGCAAAGCTGAAAGAAAAGGCAACAGCTTAAAAAGACACATTTTGGAGTTCTATTTTGCTGGATTTTGCTTGGTATTCAAAACCAAATTGGAAACAAAAAAACACAATACTGCTGACAATCACACTCCAAAGAAAATCACGTTTAGGTATAAATCTTAGCAAATCCTGTACAAGATCTGTATGCTGAAAATTATCAAAAGATGATGAAAGATCAAAGACCCAAACAAGTAGAGAGATGTACCATGCTCCATGGATTGGAAGGCTCAAAACAGTAAAATGGTCAATTCTTCCCTAAATGTAAATTTAACATTCCTATCAAAATCCAGCAAGGTTTTTTTGTAGACAGAGAGAAGCTTACTCTAAAACATATGGAAAGGCAAAAAACTAAGACCAGGATGAAAGGACTAAGACAATTTTTTAGAAAAATAAAGAAAAAATGAATCAAGAATTAAGTCTACAGTAATCAACACTGTGTGATACTGGTGGAGGGGTAGACACATAATGGAACAGAGATTCCAGAAATACACCAAACAAGTCCAACTGATTTTCAATAAAGATGCAAAAGCAATACAGAAAGACAGCCTTGTGAACAAATAGTGCTACAGCAATTGGAACAGACAGGTGAAAACATGAACTTTAATGTAGAAAGCTATAAAGCTTTTCAAAAACTGAGAAAATAATCTTCAGGACCTAGAGCTGGACAAAATTTTCACCCTTGACACCAAATGCATGACTCATATAAGGAAAAACTGATAAGCCAGACCTCATCAGAAGTAAAAACTTTTGCTACACTGAAGATCCTGTTGTGGGGTTGGAAAAGTAAAACTGCTCCCTATCTGAAAATAGACTAGATTATACAGCTGACCCTGTGCAGCCCAAAACTCATCTTGTTCAAGGGTCAAATGCATAAAAATTCTCAAAGCTCAAAAAAAAAAAAAAATTGGTTATAAAGTGGGCAAACAACCTGAAGAAATATGTGGATGGCATCATTAGCCATTAGGGAAATTCAAGTTAAAATCATGAGGTATCACTACCCAGATGGCTAAAATAAATTACCAACACCTGAAAACTAATGTAACACTTTGTGTCAACTTATGTTTTCTAAAAGTTACCAATGCCGGCAAGGATGCAAGAAAAATTAGATCGTTCATACACTGCTGGTGGGATATAAAATGGTAGTCACTAGAAAATATTTTAGCAGTTTCTTATAAAATTAAACATGCACTTACCATGCAACCCAGCATTTATACTCTTGAATACGTGAACCTCAGAAATAAAATGTTCATATAAAAACCTGTACACAAATTATATATATAGCAGCTTCATATTTAACAACCTCAAACTAGAAATAACCCACATGCCCTTCAAAGAGTGAATGGTTTAACTTTGCTACATCCATACCATGGGATAAGGAACAACTATTGATACATGTAACAATCCGGATGGACCTCAGAGAGAATTATGGTTAGTGGAGCAAAAAAACAATCTTAAAAGGTTACATACCTTATGATTGCTTTAATGTAATATTCTTAAAACAAACAAACAAAAAAGAGATGGAAAACAGATTAGTGGTTGCCAGGTGTAGGAATGGAGGGAAGAAAGGGAATGTGGCTATAAAGGCAGTCTGTGGTGAAACAATTCTGTATCTCGATTGTGGTAGTTACCAGATCTGTGTATGATAAAATAACATGCAACTATATAAACACACAAATGAATGCTTTTAAAATTGGTGAAATCTTGGGCACCTGGGTGGCTCAGTCAGTTAAGCGGCCGACTTCGGCTCAGGTCACGATCTCGCGGTCCATGAGTTTGAGCCCCGTGTCAGGCTCTGTGCTGACTGCTCAGAGCCTGGAGCCTGTTTCAGATTCTGTGTCTCCCTCTCTCTCTGACCCTCCCCGTTCATGCTCTGTCTCTCTGTCTCAAAAATAAATAAACGTTAAAAAAAATTTTTTTTAAATAAAATTGGTGAAATCTGAATAAACTCTGAATTATAACATCATTTTCTAGATTTGATACTGTATTATATCCAAGAAGTTACCATTAAGAGAAACTGAGGAGTACACAGGGAACTCTGTGCCTCTGTGTGTGTGTGTGTGTGTGTGTGTGTGTGTGTGTGTAGCAATTTGTGAATATAGATTTCAAAATAAAAATTTAAAACAAAAATGGACAGATGAATATTATACCGGAAACAGACATTATAGTGTGTTGGTATATGTACATATTTCTGAATGAAGCCGGAAATGAGTGAAATAACCTTAATTCCTTCTAAAGAAAATCAAAATATTCTCAGTTAAAAACAGATTGTCATTTTAAGTATTACTTCAATTCGTAAGAATTATTAATAGAAGGGGAAACACCATATTATCTCAGGGAGCTTAAGAACTGAACCGGATTGTTTTTACATGAAATATAAAAGAAAACTCAACCTTTTTCTTTTGGAATTCTATATTCTACAATACTGTCCACAGGTTATACTACAATAAAGTGGTGATCAGAATACCACCATGGGAAAACACCTATTTCCCAATGTTGCAGAATAAGCATTCAGTGAATCTCAACAGAGAAAGCTATCCTTGACTTTTTCAAAAGCTGACTTTTCAGTGGGCAATCAGGGCATACAGGTATAAAGGAAAATTCTGAACAAAGAATGATTGATTCCTTCACCCATAAAGGTCTTTTTGCTGTAAAGGATCTCAGAATTAAGGCATATATGGTACATATGACTGAAAAGCAACTTATTAAGTATAATACAAACTACTGTAAAATTCTTAAATGCCAAAGGGACATAAATTTAAAAACAAATGTGCTAGCAATTACTACTTCACTGTCCTTTGGACATACAGCAAAGGAGAAAAAGGATGAACAAAGACCAGTTTAGACAGGGCAACAGGGAAAGATGAGAAACATTATGCAGATGGCCCATATCAAAGGAGTATTTAACTTTGGCACCCAAGGGAAGATCAGGATGCAATACTTTTATATCCTCAAAGCACGTAATACAAGTTACAATTATCACAGTATTATAGAGCAAGGCTTAATATTTAAAATAAGAAAAATTTGAGTATTAGTATGTCCAGTACTTTGGATAACACAAAAGCAGAGTCTGCCCTTTAAGACTTAGTTGACAGTATAAATGGAGAGAAAGACTAGTATTCAGGACTCATTAACTATTCATTTTTCTAAGTCAGCTTGTCATTCTTGCTCCAGAGTTTAGCCAGATCCCTCAAGCTCAGGTTGTGTCCTTATATGCTCTCTCTACATGTCTCTTTCAAAGCACTGACCACAATGTATCATAATATACAAACCCCTGCTAGACTCATCCCTGAAGGCTGAGAATATGTCTATTCTATCACAGCACCCAGCACGATGCCTAGAACACAGTATTGTTAGTGCAAAGATGAAGCCCAGTTTGTTAAGTGAAAAGTGAAGTTACAAAATAACATGAATGATCTTTGAGTAAAAATAAGAATAAAAAGTCTAGAAGTTTAAGGCCATATTATATACCATTATCTCTGGATCTGTAGAATGGAAGGATTTTCATAAAGTCTCCTATTGTACGAATTTTTTACTAAAATATTTTTATATCAGTTAGAAAATAGTAAAACTTTTTTTTGGGGGGGAGGGGAACAACAGAGTTGATAAAAGATTCCTCCCCTGTTTTTCTCATCTCTTACATCCACCCTTCTATATCAATGCCTTTTTCTTCTAAACCACACCTTCATTCTTTTAGGACTGCTTCACTAATTCTTTTGGTTTCAACTGAGATACAACTTGGGTTAAGCAGAAAAGCAATACTTGAGAAACAAATTAGCATTATTTACTCCAAGCCAGGTTTAGATATGGAAAAGTAGTTTTCCCTCAGGTGAGAATAACTTCTATCACAGGAAAATCCACAATTGGAGACTACTGCAGGTTACTCATAAAAGAGATGAATTACTTGTTGATTGTGATATTTAATTAGTTTCAAAGTTCCCTATTACTGGGCTATAACAAATACTTGGCATTTTCTAAACCTAAATTAAACTTCTCAATACCAAAGACAAAATAGTGTAATTTTTTCAAAAAAGTCAATTTCAGTAACTTCTTGAAATATTTTAATGCTGTTTTTAGTTTTAACCAATAAAATCACCTGATACTTTATCACTGAGTATCTTAGAAATATCTTTTTTTTTTTAATTTTTTTTTTCAACGTTATTTATTTTTGGGACAGAGAGAGGCAGAGCATGAAGGGGGAGGGGCAGAGAGAGGGAGACACAGAATCGGAAACAGGCTCCAGGCTCTGAGCCATCAGCCCAGAGCCCGACGCAGGGCTCGAACCCACGGACCGCGAGATCGTGACCTGGCTGAAGTCGGACTTTTTAACCGACTGCGCCACCCAGGCGCCCCTAGAAATATCTTTATTAGCATTAAATTTTTCAACAGTCTTTGCTCATTTTTTAAAAATCAAACTATTTGCACATTAGTTTTTTTTCAATATTCTTTTCAGAAAATATTTCCTATTATGATTTTTATTACAAGCTGCTTTTTATGCAACACCACTTTGGAGCACAAAATGGACTTTTGAATCCACAAAATAGTGTCCACCTAGAAAAAGCCCCACAAAGTTGTCTCTTGGAAACACTTCTAAGTGTTTGCTTCAAAATAAAAACAATGATTCCCACTAAAATACAGGTATTACTTTCTTCAACAAAACACTTGTTCAGCTGACACCTTAAATCTCTCAAGTAATTATTTCTTGACTATGACAGCATGTCATTGAAAATTTTCTACATACCTGCCACACCACCACCATAAAGAAACTTGAGTGTTTTAGGTCTTTGCTTAAAAGAATGATGATGAACAAGTTTTTAATAATAAAGAACATAATAAGCTTCTGGGAAATGCCCAGCAGAAGTAGCAGCAATGAACACTATTCTTGCTCAATAATACAGTCCTAGTCTACTTCTTTCTTCTAACGTTACTTCCAAGCATGAACTGTTTATTCCAACCAAGCTTATCTTCCTTCTTTACCATTTTCTGAGCAGGCCTGCCCCTCTTCTGTTCCATTTAATAACATCATTAGCATCCCAGGTTCTCAAAACTTAAAAGACACCTTACTTGCTCAATCATCAACTGTCCCCTCAGCTCCCTAATCACACAGACATATTACTACCATTTCCACTGCTTCTGCTACCTCAGATTTACCTAGATGTAAATCTAGGCCTGGCACTCACACATTTTCCTCTAAATCATCCTACATACCAAAGCCAAATTAATCTCACAAGACGCTATAGCATGGCAGTCCTATCACAGCAGGCCCATCAGAATCCCTGATCTTGTCCAGCCTCAACCACACCATGTACTTCCCTTTTCTGTGCATCAGCTTCATGATGTTGCTTCCACTTTCTGCACTCTGGAATGCGCTATTATATTATGCTCCCTTCTCTACAGATTCCTAATATTCGTGTTCCAGTTTAAAGTCCTTCATTAAGTCTTCCCTAATAATAACCTTCTCTCAAATGTCCTCCACAGCCAGGCCCTAGACAAAAGTAATCTCTCCCTTCTCAAATCCTCTTGCCACTCTGATCCCTTTAAATAGCTAAACATACACATTCTTACATTCTCAGCAAAGAGAACACTAGGGGAGGATAGTAACTATCTACCTCACATTTTCCTCCCAGTAGTCTCTTGGAAAACAACAGACACTAAATATCAAGAGATATGTTCAATCTCACTCAACTCCAGGCCTATTCTTACTCTGCTCCTTCATTTTGAACTGAGCTTTTCTCTTCCTTTAGTCTGTATTTAAGCTAACCCATTCTTCAAAGTACATATATTACATATATTGCAGTCCAAATCAATTTCATTTCTATGGTGATATAGCACCTATTTGGATACCAGCAGTCACGTTTTCCACTGTTGCTTAATTCTTATGTTTATGACCTACCTCAACACTGTGCCATTCTCTAAACTATAGCTCTTGAATTCACCCCTCACCAAAGTCCATCTCTGAATTTATTTAATGCTGTTTCTTATCCTATCCTATTTTTGCCAGTCAAACCCAATCCTCCTTCAAACCAAATCCAAATGACATTCTGTTCAATAAGAAGTCTTTCTCTAATGCTGCTTCAAGTTCCTACGGAACTTGGACAAATATTCCATAGTACTTAACACATCTCAACTTAAATTTAGTTATGTCTGTGCCCTTCATAATTTAAGAATTAAGACAGGGCTCCTAATATTTCATCTCTCTTCACAACAACTACTAGGTATTCAAAGAAGAGCTGCTGCATTTGAGTAAACAGCACAAAATGGTTTGAAACACAATTTTTAGTAACTGAACCATATACCATCCCAAAAAAACCCTGTAATAGTGAAGCGGGTTGAATTGTTATATCTCCACCAACATCCAAGTCCTAACTCAAGTACCTGTCAATGGACCTTATTTAGAAACAGGGTGTTTGCAGATGTAATTAAGTTAAAGATCTTGAGATGAGATGATCCTGGATTTAAGGTGGCCCCTTAATTCAATGACTCCTGTCTTTATAAAGAGAGATTTGACAAAGGGTAAAGCTATAAAATTGAAGGCAGGAAATGGAGTAATGTGTCTACAGCCAAGGATTGCTGGCTGCTACCAGAAGGAATCAACCTTGCCACCACCCTGATTTCATGCTCTAGCCTCTAGAACTGTGAGAGATAAACTCCTGTTGCTTTATGCTACCAAGCCTGTGGTAAATTGTTTTGACAGCCCTAGGAAACTAATACAAACACCTCCATAGTACAGCATTTTAAACATCCAGAAAACTTAAGGTTTTGTGGGGTTTTTTGTTTTGTTTTTTAATTTTCAAAGATAAGAGCAGGGGTGGCTCAGTAGGTTGAGCTCAGGTCTGACTCTTGATTTGGGTTGAGGTCATGAGCTCACGCTTCATGAACTCGAGGCCCATGTCAGGGTCTGTGCAGACAGTGCAAAGCCTGCTCGGTATTCTATCTCCATTTCTCTCTGCTCTTCCTCTGCTTGCTCTCTCACTCTCTCAAAATAAATAAATGTTTTCTTTAAAAAGAGAAGAGCAATAAGGAGATTCTTAGGAAATAAACAGATTATTTTATTTAACTAAAACTATACCTAAATTTATGAAATGATTTTATTTATAAATAAGTAGTGGCTTATCTTAAACTGAGTTCAGTGCTACTTCTCATATAAATGCCCTCCTCGTGTTAAGGATATAATTTTAAAAGATGTAAAACCAAAATTATACCCACTTGCTATAATAAAAAAAATCATGCTATTTCTAAGGCAAATAATCACAGTGAGTAGATGAAATTGTTTTATCATGGTATTTTCACTGCAATATAAATCTTAATGGGGAAGGTTCGTATTTTCAGCCTAACTTAGTATTAAGTATGGATCAATATTTTGTTCATTCTCTATTAAAAAATTTAACCCAGCACTTCCTTTTTTAATTCTTATGCCATGTTTCTAAGTTTCCAACTTTTATTTTTTAACTCAGTCTGCTTAAGGAACACAGGAATAATTTCAACGAGCCTAACCAAATAGAAAGCCCTCGGATTCCAAATCTATATACATAGCTTATGTATTTTGCTAACTTTGCTTATCTAAGACACTAGCATTTTCCATTAGCAGATAAAATATAATAATAGGCCGACAAAACACACATTTTCTCTAGAAAAGGCCCCAAAATGTAAACTGTATCTTAAAGAATATGAGCCTTGGGACACCTGGGTGGCTCATTGGGTAGTTAAGTGCCTGACTTTGGCTCAGGGCACGATCTCATGGTTAGTGAGTTCGAGCCCCACCTTGGGCTCTGTGCTGACAGCTCAGAGCCTGAAGCCTGCTTTGGATTCTGTGTCTCCCTCTCTCTGCCCTCTCCCCCTCCCCCCCCCGCGTGCTCTCATGCTTGCTCGCTCTCTCTCTAAAAAACATAACATTAAAAAAAAAAGAACATGAGCCTTTATATTACATACTACTTTTTAAGTAAAAACTGAATTTTAAAATATTTTCAAAGTTTGAAAATCATTTAAAAGTAATTTTTAAAAATTCAAGAACTTAATCCTACTATAACATTTGGAATTATACCTTCCACACAAAGACAATAACAAGCACAGGTAACTTAAAATTTTACACATTTTCTTAACTTTAGCCAAGATCATAAAAGAAACCAAATTTAGCCAACATACAAACATTATTTATATGAATTTAGTAAAACAACCATTTCTTAGAAATTATGATCCCCTGCAGTCATTTTTAGCACTTAAAGTACTAAAAAGTTAAATTACTAATATCAACTCTTATACCCATTTAACTTATAAAGTCATGGAAATTAGCAGTTCATTATTGCTCTGACTGAAATACCATCCTCTCTATTCCTTTAAGCTACCTTTAGGACTAAATATGTGCATATAATGAAAACATGTCAATTTGCTATTCTTATATGACAAGTCCACACTAGACAAGACACTCTTCTCTTTTCCGTAATGCAGATATGGCATGAGCCAATGAAATCTAACACCATATTGGAGAGGAAACGCCTACTGGCTCATCTATGACTTACAGAGGCACAATTTTGGTTCCCATGTCCCTGTTTGTCACGAAATGTCTTCCAGAATGTAAGAGCAGATTTATGACCAGTCTATTGATATTTTCTGCATTGTAATTTTGCTTTCATCTTACTCCAATTACTAGATAATAGAAAACAATGGTACTACTTTTTCCAAGAAGTTTTTGCTATCAACGTAATCTGAAGATCGATTGGAGAGGCACAAAATAATCAACCTACTCTAGCCTACATTGCAGCCTTCTCTCACTCAGGTATCAGATTTCTAAAAATCCTATACACATTATAAAACTGGAAGAAAAATGAGAAAAATCTTGTGTAATGAATATTTTTTAAAAAATGTTTAATGTTTATTTTTGAGGGAGACAGAGCATGAGTGGGGTGGGGCAGAGAGAGAGGGAGACACAATCTGAAACAGGCTCCAGGCTCTGAGCTGTTGGCACACAGCACAACGCGAGGCTTGAACTTGAGAATGGCGAGATCATGACCTAGGCTGAAGTTGGACACAACCGACTGAGCCATCCAGATGCCCCTGTGTAATAAATATTTAAAAAAAAAAAAAAAAACAGCTACTTTTTCAGAGGAAATCACTCTCAAAAACTCACTCAAGAATCTAAAAAAAAAAAAAAAAAAAAAAAAAAAATCAGAACTGTAGGTAAATAAGGTTTAAATTTTTCCTGGGGTGCTTGGGTGGCTCAGTTGGTTGAGCGTTCAGCTCTTGATTTCGGCTTAGGTCATGATCTCATCATGGTCTGTGGCATAGAGCCCTGGCATCAGGCTCTGAGCTATCAACACAGATTGGGATTCCCTCTCTCTCCCTCTCTGCCTCCCTGCAGCTCACATACATGCATGCATGCTCTCTTAGAAGTTTTTTAAAAAAATAAATAAAATAAAATTTTATTTACCTGGTTATCTCTTTGTTCCAAAAAACCTTGGTTAAATTATTTCCACTCTACAGCAAATTAAAATGTTTTGAAGCTACGTGGGAGAAAAGAAAGGAGAAAAGCTGTTCAATGCACTGTAAATAAATGAGGTTTCTTAACACAGGCACTGCCACAGAAGATACGTGTAAAGCAGACAAGTATAAAAAGCACCACCTAGCCTAAGGTTTTATGAATAAGGACACATTCCCCTACCCACATCTAAACCCCTGAGAGTACCGCCATATTATAGCAACATACAATAAATGTTCACCATCTCCCAGTAATTAGAAAAAGGTTAACATACTAACGATAGTGTTTAAAAAACATTAATTACTTAATACAGCCTAGAAAAATCTTTAATAAAGTAGCATTTTAAATACTTCTGGTCTCATTTAATGGTTTAAAAGTTGCTTATAAACTACAGTTTATAAAGAGGTATCAAGAATGAATTTCTTTTTTTTTTTTTAATTTTTTTTTTCAACGTTTATTTTTTTGGGACAGAGAGAGACAGAGCATGAACGGGCGAGGGGCAGAGAGAGAGGGAGACACAGAATCAGAAACAGGCTCCAGGCTCCGAGCCATCAGCCCAGAGCCTGACGCGGGGCTCGAACTCACAGACCGCGAGATCGTGACCTAGCTGAAGTCGGACGCTTAACCGACTGCGCCACCCAGGCGCCCCAAGAATGAATTTCTAATGACATAATTCTTCACTGGAAAATTTACATCCAAAGATAAATAATAACACAGAAAGACTAAGATACTAGGTTATGCAAAATTATAAGATAAAAAATATGGACTTGTTATAGATTTGCTCTTGCATTCTGGAAAAGATTTGGTGACAAAGGAATACAGGAACCAAACTATGCCTCCACAAATCTTATATGAGCTAATAGGCTTTCCCTTCCAAAACCCTCTCCAATAAGCTTCATCTCCTTGAACTTCCATTTCTCCTCAAGGAAAAGTTTAACTTCAGAGCCATCTAAGCAAGCTTTATATATTTGCAAAAGAGACCCAAATTCTCAGAAAATCTTGTTTTTGTCTCAAATTCTATATAGGCAAAATTCTTTACATTCCACTAATTCTGCATTCTAGGAAATCCTGTATAGAAATTTCCTTACATTCCACTAATAGCATTAGTTATAAATATAAGAGGTCAATTATCAGTCAAAACAACATTAATATAATCCTTCACTAAGTATTATTCATTTATACTAGATGGTATTAACATTTAACTTAAATTTGCAACCTCACTGAGTAACTTTTAATGTAATTTACTTACATAAATTCTTATGTACCTAAAGTCACATATGCAAATTAACTTATAGAAAACATTGTAACAGTAATCAAATTTTAAAAAGACATTCAAAAAGATTTCTCTGGCAAAAGTAAAACATGTGAAAACTTGATTTCTTAAAAGAACGGTTTTTGGTGAGCTTACTGTTAACTTCTGCTTGATATGAAAAACTTACTTTTGATTAGCTGCTAGATATTCATTTAGATATCGTCAACATTTTTTTTCAGCACTTGACATAATTAATGATGGGTTGACTAAACTTGGTAGAAATCAATCAAATGTAAACTAGTCTTACTTAATTTCCCAAACCTAGACCACACACAAAAGCACTAAGGATCAAACATACACATCCACAAGGGAGGCAGTGGAAGCTAACAGGCAGGTGTACACTACCTCTCACACTGTAACTTCAAGAGTAAACAAAGCCCTCCAACACAGTCATTTGCCAGTTTTGTAGTACCAACCTAGCAGATATTTTTCATGTTACATGAACTCAGTGTCAGTGTTACTCCTGTGATACGTAAGAAAACTCAATGAAAGTAATTAAATACTTAAGGAATAAGATTTTTGTGGGTAGAGTTGAGTTCTGAAGGGCCACAAACCATGACCTAAAATTTCGTTTGCCTCCCATTAACCAATTCATGTTAGTTTTGAGACTGTATCACCTTCACTTGTGAAAGCATGGAAAGAAAAAAAAAAAAACTGAATACCTTTTGGTAAATACAAGGAACAAAAGTTAGACTAATGATTTTGAACAGGATATATTTTTGTTTTATCCAATAAATACATCTTATCATTTATGAAGATTTGGTTCATTTGTTTGCTTAAATCCAGTAGAATTTTCTTGAATGAGACATCACATTCCTTGAAGATGTTGCAAAAGTGAGGAATTATTACTAAGCATCCAATTTCAATACTCATTATCTCCAACAGAGAAAATGCCGGAGGAGTAAGCTACAAGGGATTTTGTTGGGTAGAAGTAAGGGAAGGGGAGAAAAATAAAGTGAGCTAGTTAATTTGCAATCTTATTCTAACTTTAAATATACAGATAGTATAATATTTTGATCTAGCTATTACCCCAGGACATTTTGATATAACTTAAGAATTACAAATACTGTACTTATTCCCAATCTATTTGTTATTCAGAGACCCAATCAGTTTGCTTTCATAGCTTCTCCCAGCTCTAAATTTTTTTAATTCTGACATGTGGTTTCTTAACTGCTAGTAATTAGAAAAGAATCCACGATTAGATAAAATTCTCACTTTACATTTTACTGTCAAGTTTTTATTTTCTTGAGGAAAGAAGATGACTGATCAACTACCACAGAAAAAACCAAAGGAGACTTTTGGGAGTGTATATTCACAGAAGTACTCAAATATAATTTAAACAGGAAATCTTCCCACATTAAAGGGCATTTTTAAACTATTTCCCAAAGCTGCATGGACATCTTGCTTTGCCATCACATCCTCACTCAAACAACTCTAGAACATTATGCAACAGTCTGCTATAACTATGCAAGTCAGATCATGCTCCAACCAAAACCTAATGGCCCAAAAGAATTAGTTCTACCCCCACCCAACACTGAGAACAGAAATCTTCTGAATATATACATAATAGAAACTAAACATGTACAGTTGGACATAACTTGCAAAATATAAGAGAGACCCTCAACTCACACATCAGTTAACATTCACTTGTTAAACATTTAGTAACAAAATATGACTAGCAACATCTGACTACATTAGAATTTATAGAATAACTCTGATAAGCTCATATTCTGATCTAGTTAGATCATATTAAAATCCATACTTATCATTTATTATCAGAGTATTTATAAAAATGTATTTGTTTTGAATAAAAATGTAATTAAAATGAGTAAGGCATACTGTATTTATATCTTTTATCGCTATAGCCTAGGAGCAAAGCTTTTTAGGAAAAAAAAGAATCCTTTGATGTGAACCTTAACACCTTCTACATAAGGGGGGAAAACATAGTTGAAAAGTCTGAATTTTCTTGAATTTTAAGGACAAGGCAGATAGAGGGAGATATATTGTCTTTCAAGTAGGAAGTATACGAGCTGGCTAAACAGTTTATTTTTTAAAGGATCCTTTTAGATGAACATGCAATAATTATTATTTGAGGGACAAGAGGAAAATGAAAGCCAAGTTTCATAAAGATTAATTCAAGTGAACATATTTACAGTGGAAGTGGAACAATCCTTAGCTCCCTGGCTAAATAAAAGCAGTCATCTACTGCATCAGTGTGTATTTTCAAGCAAATACAGAAGCAAAACTCATTAGCTCTTTAAAAAATACACACATTTAATGTTGGTCTGTTTTAATTCTAAGTAAAGCAATTCCAAAAATACAAACTGAACATCAGAGCCATGTGAACCACCATGATAAAATAAAACAGACATTCACAATAATTACGTCTAAAGACAGTTCAGCTTAATAAATCATCTTCCATGTATACTAAAGAAAGAGTTACTAAAAATACTGCTGGTGTTCAGTTAGAATTAAAGGACTTTGGGGAAAATGAAATAATATGATACAGGTGGAGTGAATAAGGTTACACGGGATTTACATTTTCCATTACCCCTAGATATAAACAAACATTCAAAATCAACACAAACTCTGTGTTATTCAAAATATTGCAGCTGCAGGAAAGGCAACTTTAAATTAATAGCTAGGGGAAAATCAAGTTTTGGTGGAGGTAAACAGAAGTGACAGTTTTTAATTTGCACTTTTGTAAAGCTCATTTATACCTGGCCAACCAGGAACCAAATGCAGGACAACGAAGTTCTCTGCTTCTTTTGGCTATAATGTGACAAGAAAAGGTCATTTTGAAGATGTTTAAAGAAATAAAGCAACTTTCTTTATAAACAGTCAAATAATCAATCAATGGAATAAATAAGTACTAACCCACATTTTTACCGCTCTGTAACCACTACACTTTACATTTTTCATTTTGGCGGCAAATTCCCCAATTTTTAGGCTAAAATCCACCAATCACTTTTAAGAGTAAAATGAACAGCCACCAAAATAAGAATATTCTTCTGTTTACTCTTTGGCTAAAAAGGAAAACAAACAAACAAAACAAAACAAAAAGAAACAGAAGACAACTCTAACACTGGTGATAAAAGAAACTGTTTTTTTTACATGTAAAATAAAGTTATCAATTTAAATCTTGGTACATTTTATAAAAACAAGAGGTAATGTTGTAATAAAACAGCAGTAGCCTTGTCAGGCAACATACTGTTTGTTAACCCTGTGCAATAAAATACTTTGTTCATACTACACTTATTCAACATGACTAACAGTTACTACAGACATTTCAGGAATCTTCACGGGACTCCTATAGACTTACTGTTAAAACTGAGAGACATTTACAATCATAATGTGCCATGAAAACTTGAAAATGTTACTTCTAGTAGGAGATAATGTTCATATTATTTGAATTGGTTTTAGGTACTGAACAGCTGAGTTACAAGGACTGAAAGTGAAAAGCATTCTAAAAGCCCATGAACACTGTTGTTCACACCCTTCTTCAGAACACACTAAACTTTAAACTTGTTTGACACATTTCTCTTCATACATAGCAAGCAACAGCACCCAATAAAAGCCTGAGAAGAAATGCTGCTGTGTAAATACTGCAACTATTCCTGAAAAAAGAATTATGGGATATATACTCCAAAGCTGCCCATTCCCATAATTTGTATTGCATAGGTCACATAATCACACACATATATACACACATGTGTACATATATGCACATGCAAAGAATATATTAAGACGACAATGAAGTCTAGTCACAGAGCAATTTACAGGCTCAATATATTTTTACACTTTGCGTGAAAGAAAATTTCAATATTTTACAGTCTTTTAGTAGGCATTATATACACTGCACTTTATGAAATCTGAAAGGTATTGAAATAAATTTTTTCCAACATTTTGGTAACAAAACAGACAACGTTTCCATATACTTGTGCTATCTATCTACATGATCTGTTTGATCTGATAACCACTAATCACAAAAACTGACTCAATGGAATAATTAGAAAAATTATCTAACACCATGCATGGATTTGAATCATTTTTAATATCCTATCCTAGAAACATTCTACAAATCTTAAGATTTAAAAAATTAAGTCTCTGTTCTGATTTTTAAAAGATATCTTTTTATGACAATATCCATAACATTGACAGGTACATGTTAAGGCTAGTATCATCTCCTTTTGTGAATTTTTTTGACTTTTTTTTTTTTTTTAAGAAAGATAGTAAAAGCCAGACTCCTTTAGGACTTTGAACTGTACCTACAGAGAATGAGAGTGCAGTGAACATAATGTTCAGTCCTACAGTCAGGATGCAGTTGCTCCTTCCCATTCCACAAGATACTGCACCTTTCCATCAAGTGTCACCCGACGAGCCAGTACTCGGTATTTTTCACCACATGCTATTCTACCTGCAGCACCAAAATAACTGGTAATGGAGTTTTTTAGATGATTGAGTTGCAACTCCTGATCTGCTAAGTTATTCAAAATCTCTGTGTTGAGTTCATCAAATTGGTAATCTTCTTTGCCTTCATCATCTTTTACAATTTCTGAGTTCTGAGTCTGGAGTGCTCTTCTTGGAAGACGACCCCTTCTTCTCCGTAAATGTGGTATTGCAGCAGGCCAAGATCTTCCTGTACGAGTTCTTTTTCTGGAGTCAGATAATCTACAGAACAACAACAACAAAAAAAAGGCCATAATTGTCTACTGAGTTTATAAGGCATCCTTTGCCCAAACAATGTGTTCTCAGATTTTTTTTCTATTACACTACTCTAAGTATATACCCTTGTGACATAAACATCAGCCAAACCAAAACAATACATGCTATTTTTATAAATGGATTATCACTCGCCTTCATTAGACTCCATCACCTTCTTGGGGCTGACCTTTGAAGAGCTTTTCTTCCTTAACAATGTATTATTAAGCTTAAAAGAATCAGAGGAAGTTTTTAATTACGAGGCCAATGAGACAAATTCTTACCAAGAAGAGGCCCTATTCATTAGTCAGATATTGTCAACTCTATCATTAAAAAGAAGAAAGTTCATTCACTCATTCAATGCAGCAAATACTTAATAAGTACCTCCTATATATACAACATTGTTCCATGGGCTTAAATAGATGGGAAAACTAGAATAAATGTTCTCCTATTACCAGTTCTAGGCATAGTGAACTAATGTAATGAACTGGAATAAGCACAAAGTAGAAATCAGGGTACCTTGAATCTACCTCTGTGATACTGGCCAAATTCAAATCTCTTATCCTCTGTATTCTCTTCTGTGAAGAGATTAAGTGAAGAGGTTGAACTAGATAATTTTTGAGGTCCTTTTCAGCTCAGGAATTCAATGATTTTATAATCTTTTAACAAGGGAGAATACAGCCTAAGTTAAATTCAAAGACTTTATAATCATACTGCCTGACTCAAGATCCCAGTTCTTATGCTTGTTAATGACCATGCTTGTTTCTTAAAACCTGTTAGTTTCAGTTTCTTTATCTTTAAAATGGGAATAACAGATCTACGACTCAAAGACTATTTTAAGAATTTAAAAAGGCAATGTATGTGGAAAGTTTAGCACAATGCTTGGTGAAAGGCCAAACACAGTTCAATTATTCACAGTACATTAAAAATGAGTTACATTTTAAGCTTTTTAATACTCTGAATTTTGTACAATTTACACAGCAGTTTTTGAAGTGTTAACAAAAATTAAACTAAGGGAAGTATAAAACTTGCAAGCTCATAGCTCTGACCCCAAGGAAACTAATTTTTCATTCCTGATACGTCATGCTCTGGGAAAGGCATCATTCTGAAGAATTAGGTTAAATAAAATATTAGAGAAGTCTGCTACTGATAGAAATCCTGAGTTAAAAATCTTCTTAGTAACAAAAGGATTTACATGTCTGATTCAGATATTGAGAAAAAAAGTACTCCTAAAGATAAAATTCCTAAAGATAAAAAATTTTAGATAAAAATATTATCTAAATATTAGAAGCATAAAAGGTCTCAAGGAAAAGAGCACAGCCTATTAACACCAGTATACCTCTTCTGTGCACAGAGCAAAATCTCCTAACAAATTTTTAATGTTTGAGCTCTGAAAAGCAGAAATTTCAGATGAATATTAATAACAACCTAAAGAATTTACATATAGATGCTTCTCAAACGCTGAAAGGCATATTTACATCACTTTCAATTGCTAAAAATTTATTTAATCATTACTTTACAAAGAAAAAGAATCTAGAAGAAAATTAGTTAAGAAATAAGAATATAAAATATCTACCCATAATGCCTGGAAATGCTAGACGAGGTAGTTTCTTTTGTACTGGAAGCACCCGTGAAATCCACATCGAGGTATTGGATGAATGTGCAGTTCCCTCAGTTCTCCTAAGACAAAGAATTTAAATGGTATAACGACTATATTACATAACAATAGAATATTCATTTCCCCCAAAAAGAAAATTCCTAGAATAGGAAAAATACTTTCTTTTACCCTAGAACAAGGTAAATCCAAGGTAGGATTCTCTGAAATTGATTCCTTATCCTGGAAAATAAAAAATAACATACTTAAAGCATGGCTCTAAAGTAAACTAAAAAGATACTCATTTCTCAGTTAATTTCAAGCATCCGTCCTCTTTGAGAATATATACCAACACATCCTCTTACCAAAGGTGGCTCAGCAGTTTTCTGAATCATTTTTCTTGTATATGGGCCAGGTGGACGACCTACTGATTTTTTCTTTCCTTTTTTTTCTATGCCATTGCTTACTTCCCTGAAACATAAAATCATTATGTATTTAATTCTGCATAAAGAAAAACAAAAAGACAATGGACAATATATACTGGCTTAGCTCCACTTATGTAATAATTAGGTTACACTTATTTTTATACTAATGGTAACAAAAACCAAAAAAATTAAATGTAAGTTGAATCTACCAATTTAGTCAAGTGCATACAGAGAACACATTCCAATTTAAATAAACATTTCTTGACTCAGGTATTATTTACATATGAAAAGTTTAAGGAAAAAACTTTTCTCTTTACCACAATTGTGAAAAATATATACAACCTCAAAGTTAATAAACAAAAACAAAAACAGACTACTATACTGGAAGGAAGATTTCCAAACCCCCAAGAGTTCCATTATTTAGTCCAGGTTGTTACTATGTAGGCCCTTAAGGGAATATTTTAAGAATTTATTACTAAAAGTAATTATGAATTTAGTCATTACCCACATGGAGCCAGGAAGTATCTATATTAAAATATAGTAGCTATAAATACAGGTTGCCTTTAGAAATAAATTATATATTCTTGAATGATATCAATCATAAAGAGAATGAAACCCAGGGTGGAAGAGTGTAGAAGAAGGAATCCTTTATATTAGGCAGGGAGTCATTCAAAAGGTACAATTAGAAAGATCTAGAAAACCAGTTTTTGAGACATAAAAGCAAGTATCAAGCAAGAAGGGGGAAAATAGCAAGTCAAGGACATCTCTAATTAATAGAAGGGAATAAGAAAAGGGCAAATATCAATATAGAGAACATCTACTTCATTCATTCAACAAACATTATCTACCGTATAAAAAAAGGGGGGAGGCTATAATAGAAATACAAAGATCTTCCCTGTGCTAAGGGGTCCATAATACAGTCAGAAAGTGACAAAGATACATACAAAAAGGCTGATAAAAAGAGTTAAGTGCTATAAGAAAGTTACCCAGGAAATTTTAATTTCCTGTGTTTTTACACAGACAAGGAATAACACCATAGAATAGGCTAGAAAGAGGTGAATGGAGAAAACTAGAAAAGAAACTACTCCAGACACCAAACTAAAGTTAGGCAATAAAGGTGGAAGTACAAGGAAGGAGAAAGTAGGGGAGCTAGAGGAATAAAGCATAACTAGAACTACAATCAAAAGTCTCAAGGATAAAATAGATGGAAGTATAGTTGTTTTTTTTTTTTTAAGATGATCAACATTTATACAGGACCCCTGGATTAAACAAAGTATTTTCAGATTAAAAGGACCAATTCATACATAGGACCCAGAAGGAATAGAGAATGCCTTGAAAGAAAGTTGAACCATTTCCCGGTAGCATCAAATGAACTAGCTAACACAGATGGAGTGTCTCATTAATGTGATAGGAATGAGAAAATTTGTGTAAACCTTTTTCTAATCCATAATATGGGCAACTGATAGCAAAGGATTAATGATAAAATCTGAAAGTGATAGGAATAAATATGCTTTGCTTTAGGGAAAAAAAAACAACAACCTAAAAGCATTATCTACTTTACTACACATTCAAATGCATATGAAACACTGTTAACCCTGGGTTATTACTTTTTCTTACTCTCCAGGTACTCTCATACCTTTTATTTACTCCTTAAATTTCCCTCTCTGCACAACCCTCAGCCATCTTTATACCTCAGTATTTCACTGAGAAAACAGAAGCTACCAAAACAATAACTTCAGTCATCTTCCAAACGCCAAATCTACAGCAGAACTAATCTGTACCTATTTTCACCCAATTTCAACAAAAGGGTTCTAGAAGTCCTCCTATCAAAGGCCACTCCCATGTTTAAGTTCTAAATCCCTTCCCTTTGGATTCTCAAGGACTTTACAATATTTCAGTTACCTGTCCCTCTCTCCTGTACCAATCTCTTTTCCACTGGATCATTCCTAGTAGCACATAAAAACAGGTTCCAATTAATTTTCTATTTAAAAGTCATCACTTGAGTACTTCCTTTCCTCTTCAGCTTCCATTTGTCTACCTCTCTTCAAAGTAAAACTACTTCTGAGTGTTCTCGTACAAACATTTTCCACTTTCTCCCTTCTTATTCAGAGTTCTTAATTTCCCATTTCCCCCTTTCCCTTTATTATCATTATTATTATATGAATCTGCCTATGTCCTTTATTTGTAGAAAAAGCCCAGTTTTGACATTTTAATTGAGCAGTGCTGGATTCAATCATACTTCAACCCATTTCAGTCTGACTTCTATCTTTACCTCTCAAAAAAAACCTGTTTTTGTCAAGGCCATTAATAACAGAATGTTATTTTATCCAACAATCATTTTCCTTTCACCTTAAATCCATCTCTCAACAGCATTCAATACTGTTTAATATGCTCATCTTTCTGAAACACCCCCCTTCTCTTGATTTTCAGGGCACTAAACTTTCCTGGTTTCCTCCTATCTCATTGATCATTCTTTTTTAGCCTCCTGTTTCTTTCACCTCTTCCAAATCTCTAAATGATAACAGGGCATTACTCTGGGCCTCATTCTCTCCCCCACCAACTTCTTGCTTCCTAGGTAATTTCATTCATTCTCATGGCCTTATAAATCAGCTTCCAAATTTGTATCATGTGCCCTAACCCTTCCTGAGCTCCTGACACACTCAGCTGTCTATATCTAACATCATCATCATTTAGATATTCCTTGTAAAAATCTCAAACTCAATTAGTATGACACAGAAGAATGCTTCGTTCACCTTGCCAAAATCTGTTCTTGTAGGTCTTGATACCAGACATCACCACCCACCAGCTGCTCAAGCCAGAAATCTGGGCTTTGTGTAACTTGATTTCTCCTTCTTTCATAAGTTTAAATCATTAGCTAACCTAATGAATTTTGCCTCCAATAGAAGTCTTAAATCTATTTTGTCTCCATTTGACTGAAACCACTACCCAGGCAATCTCTTACACCTAGATGACTGCAGGAGTCTTCATTTTTGTTTGCTTCTATTCTTACCTCTATACCTATCCACTCTCCAAAAGCACACAAAGAAGTATTTTTAAAGGATAATTCAATCTGCTTACATCTTTAAATAGCTCCCCATTATTCTTAAAAATTCCTCAAAGACCTACACAACTCTACATGATCACGCCCCATCCAAACTTTCCAACACCTGATGCTAATCTCTAGCCCTCATTCATACGTCACTAGTCTGTGAATTCCTAGAACATACCTCACATCCTTCATACTCGTTATTTCCACCACCTGCAGTATTCTTCCCTTTATTCTTTCACATTGGTAGGTTAGTCTCATTCTTTGAGTTTCAGCTTAAATATCATCTTAGATAGGTCTTTAAGATTCCTTCTTAAAAGTAAACCACTACACCTCTAACCATCCCAGTACAACCTAAATCCAAATGCTATGCCCTACATGGCACTAGAATGACCTGTAATTATTTGTCACCTTTCTTCACCACTATACTGTAAACCCATCAAGGCAGAAGGAAAGTCTGTTTTGTTTGTTATTGTATCCCCAGCACTTAGACAGTTAAGTTGCTTGATAAATGGAATTAATAAATGGATAAATGAATGAATGAAAAATGAACAAACGAACAAGCTAGTACTTAAGCTGTCTGCTAAACAAAACCAATAGGCTTATTCCTAGAAAGCCTAATATCTAAAATAAATAAATAAACATCTAACATTAACTCTTTGTACCTTGTCTAAGCAAGAAATTATAAACAGGAAAACAAATCAGGGTAACTGCCACTTATACTTTCATATATACTAATGAGACTAAATAACACATTTTTAGTTACAAATAAGCTAAAGAGAAAAACTAAGCCACAGATCAACTTTTACCTTGAATCAGATATAGGTTTGGATGCCTTTCTGCCTTTAATTTTAAATTCATGGGATGTTCCTTCAGGTTCTTTCTCTGCTTTGAAAGCCACATTTGGTGGCACAGGAGGAACACGAATTCGCAACCCAAACAAATGCTTCTTCTTCTTTATTTCTTTCCCAGACATAAACCTAAATTTTTAAAAAATTAACTAAAAATTTAAAAACTGAACACATATACATGTCAGACCCTAACTCACAACTTTCAGATATAAAGCCTTTATAGATGAAAGTCCACCCAACACTACAAAACTCGCTCTTTCCCTTTGCTTTCCTGGATTCTTATCTGCTCCCAGAGTCAATCCACAGTAGGATACAATGGCGAAGGAGGTCGGGGGGAAGGATAGGATCAGAAGGAAGGGAGAAGAGCACACATCCACTTTTCTTTTTAAAATGTGGCATCTATGCTTCAGATTCTGTGTCTCTTTCTCTCTGTCTTTCCCCTGCTTGTGCTCTCTCTCTCAAAAATAAACAAACATTAAAAAATTTTTTTAAATAATACAACATGGCATCTAACTTTTTAAAGGAAGAAAGTAGAGAGTGGTGTCTTTTTAGTCCCAATATGTGTTTTCCATATTTCATTGTCCTGTTTAAAAGATCTCAAAAATGGTTTAGGAAAAGAAGAATTCTATTTCAGAGTGAATCTGTGAGGGGAGAAACCCTGGTCAGAAAGTAGCAGGTGTTAGCACTGGAAAAGAGAACCCAATATGAGAGGTCCAGAAAATAAAAGGAGTGTCTAGTGTGTCATACTTAGAACTGGAAATAATCTGGAACAGAAAAATGTTATTTCGGTGTGGGTTTGGGTCTCTAAAAAATGTGCTCCTAACTCTCTTCCAAAGTCCTTAAGGCTCCTTAATCCAAAACACCCCCCTACCTTACTTCTACTATACCCTGCCTACCTTCCAGAACCACTATCAAACACTTGGAATGTTCTTCCACTTCCATACATGTTTGAGAAAGGGAAGCTCCCATTTCTATCATAATAAGAACAGATGTATTTCTGGTACCCTGAATTGGATTACAGAATTCACATCCCATAAAGTATTTTTACCAGTACTGTAACTGCTCAGGCACTTTATGGCTTTTTAAATTGACCTAAAGATTTAGCTGCTAGTAATTGTAACATTTTTAAGGAGGAAATTCTGTCAAGTTCAAAAAAGCAACTCGTTACAAAAAAATTTTATAAAATTGCTGAACAGTTGGTAAGAGCCAGCATATACACTTAAAAAATTATTTCTATTGCAATTTTTAAATATTTTTAAGAAATGTAGATATGCTTTTTATTTCTTAAAAAAAGAAAGGTCTATACAAGGATATATCCAACAATAATCAATTATCAAAAAATTAAGACTACTAATACTATTTTTCTGCAACTGATGTCATAACTGATCTTAAAACCATAGAAGATCTCAATCATTTTAAAACCAATATTCTCTGTAATATTTTCCACTATCTTTTGCATTTTCCCACCAGCTAAGATATTATTTTATTTTCAGGGGACTGTATTATAAAAACAAGTCATTACTGAATATGTTTTTCAATGGAACAAGCCAAAAGCCCCTGAGATATTGGTATGCCTGCCTCCCATCACCCATTCCCAGAGGATTGCTCTTCCCTTCTCCAACCCTTGAGAATCACTGCTTTGCTCAACTGAAATTAAAATTTAAAAGTTTAAAATGGTTTGTACTAAACATCAACCCCACAATTCTTAAACAATGCCATTATTCCTTATACTTACTACAAGTCTCCCTCATAGGGATACATAAAATAAATCAACTTACATGGTCTTGTAATCATTTAATGCCTCCAGAACATGCTCATATCTTTCAGATTTTGGTGTGTCTGCCAGCTGTGAAGTATCAAGAAACAATTTAAAGCACTATAATTTCATTAGTTAGTAATATACAGGTGCTAGATAGAGGCAATGTGATAGAAGAAAAGAGTACTGACTGATAGTCAGAAGATCTAAGTTCCAATTCCAGGTCCTCAGTGACTAGCTGCGTGATCTAAAGCTATTTAACCTCTTCTTGTTTTCTTATCTATAAAAAGAGGAGTAGGAGCGCCTGAGTGGCTCAATCAGTTAAGCGTCCAACTTCGGCTCAGGTCACGATCTCGCCGTTTGTGAGTTCGAGCCCCCACTGGGTCCTGTGATGACAGCTCAGAGCCTGAAGCCTGCTTCAGATTCTATGTCTCCCTCTCTCTCTCTGCCCCTCCCCTGCTTGCTTTCTGTTTCTCTCTCGAAAATAAACATTAAACAAACAAAAAAATTATATATATATATATATATATATATAATATATATAAACAGAGGTGTAAAAATCCTATTACAAGTAATTTTATAAATCAAATGACATGTCTGAAAAAAACTGTTAAAACACTACAAAAATGGGATTTTATTAGTTACTAAATTTATTTTAATTCCATAATCAGAGGAAATAATACATACAATGAATGACTTTAATATCAACCATATATTGGTTCTAATAGATATTCTAATAGGTATCAATTGCTTCTAATAGATATTAGTAAAGAGGATAAAAAATGAGAAATATAACATTTTATTTCCCAATACTTCTAATATTAGCAGAAACCCATAATCTCTGTAATTTTGAAAAATTCTGTGAAACTGGGGGAGGGGAGTTTTTTTCATAAAGGTTATAGACTTTGGCCATCGCTAAAACCCAAAATGTCTCAGTAATTTATCATCAGAAATCATTTTAAAATGTAAATATTCAATTCTAAAAAATACTATTTTGTTTCAAAAGAGCTCCCTTAAAAGTCATTTCTGCATCTTCTTCCAAGTTTAAAGATGGGGGCCCAATAACAAAAAAAAAACTACATTATAGAAGGACCATTCTCAATTAAAGCCACAAAAACTAAAAAAAAAAAATTCCAGAATATCATAGTTGACTTTTTACTACCAGTATGGTCTTTACCAATTTAAACTTCCAAACCTCAGAACTGCTTCAAGTAAAAAGAGAAAACAAATCTGCTAAATAGAATGTTGGGAGGCAGAAGAGACAGAGTCATCTACTCCAACTCCCTTTATTTTACAGATTAGTTAACAGATGTAAACGTTAAATGAAGTGCTCAAATTCACATGGCTGATTAGTGAGAGAGCCAGAATCTGAACCCAAGTGACAAAAGTCCACTCATTCAACATTCACTGAGAGCCCACACTGTGCTGATGCATTGGGTGCTTTTAGAAAAAAAGAAAAGAAATGGGACAGTTTGGTGTTCATGCCTCTATACCATACCACTTCCTCTTATCGTAATTTCTGTAGTGTCCAATGATAGAGAATTTCTATTAAAGAAAAATAACAGAATCAGACCTAAAAGCTGGAAAGACACTTTAGATGTCCATCTAATTCAAGGTTCCATCAATACTGCAATCCCTTTTATAGTACTGACATTCATTCAACCTTGGTTTAAATATTACCATTGATGAAAGCTGCTGAGGCACCTATGAGGGAGCCCATTCCATAGGTGGACAACACCTTCCTTCCTGGAACTCTTCTATTCCCTCTTTTACAAGACAGTTCTTCAAATATTTGGCAGCAGCTTGTCATGTCTAAGTATAAGATTATGTCTAAGTGTAAGATTATGTTAAAAGTTTTTAGCAGCCACATCACATGATTATCTCATATTAAGCTCTGGGTAACTAATTTCATCCACTTCCTCATCTCTACTTCACCACCCCAACTGTAAAATCTTATCAGATAAACTGATCAAATCAAGTGCTCCCTATCATACGCTACTTCTTCTGAACTGGATGTTTGTGTATTTAAGCCTTAAAAGCAAAACTTTGTGACTGCTGTTAATTTGATTTTGTTTTCAGGTCTGTGTTAGAGATCATCTTTCCTCTTGTTCTGTCATCCTTGAATTGGAAGGTAGACACAAAGACAGAACCCTGTGACTCTCCATTAGAATCTCCCTCAAGAATATTTCCAAGCCACTGACTGTTTTTGTTTCTATTAATCAATTAGTATCATATACATTTAATTTTTAATTTTAACCACTTCAAATTTCATTATCTAATCTGAAATTGAGTTACACAATGTCTGTAACATACCCATACCCATTTGACACACCAGTGTGGCTAACCATATCAAAAAAAGAAACATTATAGTAAAAGAGTGTTTTTCCTTATTGCTTTAAAAAATTTTTTTTGATGTTTATTTTTGAGAGAGAGAGAGAGAGAGGCAGAGCGTGAGCAGGGGAGGAGCAGAGAGAGACAGAGAGAGAAAGAGAGAGCGGGAGGGAGGGAGGGAGACACAGAATATGAAGCTGGCTCCAGACTCAGCTGTCAGCACAGAGACCGATGCAGGACTAGAATTCACAATCCATGAGATCATGACCTGAGCTGAAGTTAGATGCTTAACCAACTAAGCCACCTAGGCACCCTGCCTTACTGCTTTTTAAATCTTCACAAACCACACATCTGAAAAATGTGCTTTATATTTATGCTGACAACAACAAAACTGACTAATTTCTCAAATCTACTTCTCTTTCACTTTTTGAAAAGCACAATGAATGAACTCTCTTCTTTGTTTTGGTACTTACTCTCTATGATGTCTCAGAAATTTTATCTGTAAGTTCCTTTAGCACTCTAAAGCTATTTTGCATAGAACTATATATATTTCAACTTGCATTATGGGGTCATGGGATCCTTTTCTGGACGCCTGGGTGGCTCAGTTGATTGAGCGTCCAACTCTTGATTTCAGCTTGGGTCATGATTGTGAAATCTAGCCCCATGGCTAGGCATGGAGCCTGCTTAAGATTCTCTCTCTCCCCCTCCTCCCTCCCTCCCTCTCTCTCTCTCAAAAAAAAAAGGGGGGTGGCAGAGATCCATTTGTTTATTTTGAAGACTAATAAGTACAGATACTATAGTTTAAATCAAGTAATCTGTATTAAAAGAACATCATATTCTAGGTTTGCGATCTGTTCATGAGGTTTATAATATAAACGTAGTAACCATTTTTGTTCCTTTTATCAGAGACACTAACCTCATACTAGGCTTTAACTTTCAGGGTTGTAAATTTCTGTACAGACATAAATACTATTATGCATAGTTATAACTCTTCCCTTCGGTAAAATACATTTTCAATCACCAGTATTGAATTCCATGCTGCTTAGACTTAAGTATGTCAAACAGCTTAAGTAATTTGTTTGCCAACATAGTTTTTTAAAATTTAAGACCACAGTTAACAGAAAAGTAGGCTGCCCTTACAGAACTAGGATTTTTGATCACATTAGGAAAAGACAAATAGTAAGCAGATTCCAAAAGCTATGAATATCTCATTTTAACTCCCAAAAGCAATCCAGTACAAGTTAATTCCTCATTCTAAATAAAAAAAGCCTTAAGCAACCTTTATTTGGGATCTCAAATGTTGTATTACGTATTTACTCTCAAAGCAAACATTTCAAAACAAGTGGATTCTCAAATAGCTACATTCGGTCATATGATTGATAATCATTAAGGCACAAAGTCTCAAAGATGTGTAAAAAATCACATTAAGGAAACATGATACAGAACTATCATTATGATCCAATATGTTCTAAAAGTTTCAGCTTCTCTTTTCAATGCTGAAATAACCAACTAAGGAAAAACATGATACATAAATGTTAAATTTGCCTTTCAGTATAAAAGGATATACTCTCCCCCCAAATTAATTCTTCTCCAAAAGAAGTTTAGTATTTTTGAAACTTCTTTTTGTTATAAAAGAAGTCATAGTTCCTTTATAACAACAACAACAAAAGAAGTACAAAACACTCAACAGATATCACTGATTCAATTAAGACTGGTTCACAACTGGCAACTGAAGAAAGTATTAGGCTTCCAAAACAGCACAGAAATACTACTATGTGGCGAGAGTCATCATATGTAATATATAAAATTAAGTCCTAATTCAGCTCAGGAATGGCAAATATTAGTGCCTCCCTGTTACTAGTGTGTCCATATATATTCCTAAACAAAATGTCATACAAATCTCAATCAACTTCTCAAGTCATCACAAGTCTTTTTTCTTTTACCTAGATGGAGGAAGTAAAATTACAGCTATTTTTCTGTTTTGTTTCAATTTTGAGGAGAAACTTCTAGAGCAACTGCCAATGTAACATAATCTAGAGTATGTATAAGAACTAATGTTCGGGTGCCTGGGTGGCTCAGTCGGTTGAGCGGCCGACTTCAGCTCAGGTCATGATCTCGCAGTCTGTGAGTTCGAGTCCCAGTCAGGCTCTGTGCTGACAGCTCAGAGCCCGGAGCCTGTTTCAGATTCTGTGTCTCCCTCTCTCTGACCCTCCCCCATTCATGCTCTGTCTCTCTCTGTCTCAAAAATAAAATTAAAAAAAAAAAAGAAAAGAACTAATGTTCAAAATGACTCGAGTACTCAACCAACAATTTACTTAACATACAGTATTTTCTCATGTTTTAAAAGTAATTAATGCTACTTTATAAAAAGGTTTTTAACATAAATATAAACAAAAAGGAAGACTCAATTCGCAATTTGATTTCAGTTAACCAAAGATTTACTATTTTAATAATCCAGAATAATCCGTTATTTGTATTATTTTTGTTTCTATTATCACAAATATTTAATAAGGCAAACTACATGAAAATTATTGAGTAAATGTTCAAGCTGGCATCAATGTTATGGTCTTGGCATCAATGTTATGGTCTCTTTATTATTAAAATTTCACTCTCAAAATCAATTATAATGACAGTATAAAGATCTAAAAGATTAACACAAAATTAAAGGCTGAACTTCCATCTGTAAATACCGCAGGATGGAATGAGTAATCTAAGTCTGAATATTTTCTTTTTTTTAATGCAGAGAAAAAGCAATGAGAAATGATTAGAAAGCCACTTGTTAATAAATGTGATGGCTCCCAAAAATGTAAACACTCTTCAGAACAGTGAAACTTTTCTGTTGTCAAGTTTTATTAGAGTATACTGTTGTTCTTCTTAATTATTTTTGTAAGATTTTATTTTTAAGTAATTTCTATACCCAACATGGGGCTCAAACTTACAACTTCAAGATCAAGAGTTGCATGCTCTAATGACTGAGGCAGCCAGTCACCCCTGTTTCCTCTTAATTTTTAAATTTTGCAAAGACTAAATTTTCCATATTCACAAAGAATAAGAAATCAAAATTTCTTATTTCTAAGACATTACCCCATAAAAGATACAGAAAATGAGAACATGTATCTACTAATGAAATAATTTTTTTTTTATGTGTCAGAACTGAACCACCTGAGCTAGAACTGAGATACCTGAAATTCATAAACTGAACTCATTTCTTAAAAATAGACTAGGGACACCTGGGTGGCTCAGTCGGTTAAGCATCCAACTCATGATTTCAGCTCAGGTCATGATCTCATGGTTGTTAGATCAAGCCAAGCTACAGGCTCCATGTTGAACATGGAGCCTGCTTGGGATTCTTTCTCTCTCTCAAATTTAAAAAAAAAAAAAAAATTTAAATATGCTAATTGTGATTTTTACTCTCTATTTTCAGCCTCTTGAATAAAATCTATGTATTATTTATTCTAATAAAAGCATCTGAAATAAAGTAACTTGAGTTTTTATGTGTGCCCACTGTCTACATGAAGTAACCACTACAGAATTTAATATGATATATAAAATGCACTAAGACTATAGATGTGTCTACATAAGAAGTGCTGAAAAGAACCATGGCTAGAAAGAAAGCATTTTAAAAGAATGTATTAAAGCTTTACATATGAGATAACTATAATGAACACTACAGTTGTTAGTGCCTTATACTTGTTTTTCTTTTTACTAATCAGTTTATTAAAATTTATCAAATTTGTAAGTAGTCACTCCTTTTCTCTCAAATTTCACCCAGAAAAAAGCATGTAACAGAAAACAGAGCATTATATTCCAACTTCTAATACTCAAAACATCTTGGCTCCATTGATTTAAATGGTATCTCTGATTTTTAAAATCTAAGTATTCTGCAGGTATTTGTTTCAATATTCTATGCAGCTGACCTACCAACTTTTAAATAAATGTGCCTTATGCTCTCCTCTATGCCTCATAAAACCCCCCAAAACAACCCAAAAAACCCTGATATTCTACTTGTCATCAACCTTTTATAAACTGCCTCATGTCTAAAAGTTACAAAGCAGAAATTCTTCCTAAACTTCAAGTTACTTTACACAATTTTTACCTCAAAAAGTAATGTGTGACTAAAATTTACACATCTAATTCCACATATTATAAACAAGATTTTTATTTAAGCTAAGAGTAGTTAGTATCTATATCTATATGTGTATATAGATATAGATTTGTTTTCTCTTAATTTGGCTTCATGCCCAGCACAGAGCCCAACATAGGGCTTGAACTCACGACCCTGAGCTGAGATCAAGAGTTGGACACTTAACCAACTGAGCCACCCAGGTGCCCCAATATCCTTATTTTAATAATTCTAAATAACTGCTAAAAACAAGGTAACTATTATTTTACTTTCTTCTTCATGCTTGCCTACTGTTTCAAAATCTTCTTCAATGAACATACGTTAACTTTTACATTGTTTTTTAAAAAGACTCTGTAAATCAGTATGAGTGGTTAGGCTTTGCAAATGAAAGGCAAAATGAGATGTTAGAATGAGGAGGATAATCTCCAACTCAGCTTTACCCTCTAATTCATTATTCCTTCATTATATAAGGGAATTCACTATTCCTTCATTATATAAGGGAGTACCAACAAGAGAGGAAAGAATGTTAGTTACATCTCTAAGTTTATAGAAACTTTAAAAAACCTTAAGTTTTTCTAAGGAGGAACCATAAGATACACAATAAGGATTTCTCCCTCCCTTATATCTTTACAATGATTCTCACTTCAGAAAAGAAAGAATCAAGTAATTTACTTCCTCCGTCTACGTTTTCCCCTGAATAAACAGGCAACAGGAGGATGAGAGGGCTAGTCTTCATATCCTCAAAGTTATTTCTCCCTGAACTAAAAATAAAACCCTACTTTAGATGTGTGACTTATACATGTATCTTGGCTGCTTTTCACAAAAACAAAACAAAACAAAACAAAACAAAACAAAACAAAACAAAAAAGATATCAAGTAGCTAATGAAGTTAGCCCTAAGACCACTTACCTCTCCAGGATGCAATCTATCCCAGTTTTCATTAATATGTCATGAGCTCAAGTTCAGAATCAAAGTATTTCTTCTTGTGAATAACACTTAGGTTGTAAAGGCATAGGTGTGCTATATCTACCCTGGAATCCAAAAATAATCAAAGTATACAAAAACATGCTTTTGATTATTGTTAAAAAATCGTATTTTTACAAATAAAAACAGCAATTAAAAAATCCAAAGTGAAGTATTTAGGTAAGCAGAGGGTCAATACCATAAATCATATTCACAATGTAATAAATCATTACATATGAAAATAACAGGGAAACATTAAACATTTACTTATAGTAAGTAGTCAGTATAAAGTAAAAGATATCTGAATAATCTCTTTCATTCAAAGAGGATGTAACTTTAAGAAAACTTACAATAAAAATTTTCCATTTCACTTACATATAAGCCATAGCAAAGATCATACTTTAACAGACTTTATCTGATTCATGAGTTAAATCTTATCTTTTCCTAAAATACATAAAGCATTCAATGAAAGTTTCTAAGTACTTACTATAAGCATTTTGTCAGTAAATCTCCAAAACTCATCACACTTTTCCCACGCCCAAAAATTACACTGAAGCAGAAACTGGCATATTTGGTATAAGACCTCTCTCATCTGAAGTCCCAAAAGAATTAATAACATAAATAAGAATTTTAGGGGCGCCTGGGCGGCTCAGTTGGTTAAGCGGTTGACTTCAGCTCAGGTCATGATCTCGCCCCACGAGAGTGAGTTCGAGCCCCACGTCAGGCTCTGTGCTGACAGCTCAGAGCCTGGAGCCTGCTTCAGATTCTGTGTCTCCTCACTCTGACCCTCCCCCATTCATGCTCTGTCTCTCTCTGTCTCAAAAATAAATAAACGTTAAAAAAAATTTTTTTTAAATTTTTTTTTTTCAACGTTTATTCATTTTTGGGACAGAAAGAGACAGAGCATGAACGGGGGAGGGGCAGAGAGAGAGGGAGACACAGAATGGGAAAAAGGCTCCAGGCTCCGAGCCATCAGCCCAGAGCCCGACGCGGGGCTCGAACTCACGGACCGCGAGATCGTGACCTGGCTGAAGTCGGACGCTTAACCGACTGCGCCACCCAGGCGCCCCAAAAAAATTTTTTTTAAATAAAAAAAAAATAAATAAGAATTTTAAAAATCTAAAAGATATGTACAGGGGCGCCTGGGTGGTGCAGTCGGTTAAAAAGTCCGACTTCAGCCAGGTCACGATCTCGCGGTCCGTGAGTTCGAGCCCCGCGTCGGGCTCTGGGCTGATGGCTCAGAGCCCGGAGCCTGTTTCCGATTCTGTGTCTCCCTCTCTCTCGGCCCCTCCCCCGTTCATGCTCTGTCTCTCTCTGTCCCAAAAATAAATAAATGTTGAAAAAAAAAAATTAAAAAAAAAAAATAATAAAAGATATGTACAGTTACATTTTTGGATCAGAAAATAAATGGCCTTATCATTTCAGCAATAAGACTAGACAATCTTTAGTGAAGATGACCTCAGGTTTAAGGATAAATAAAAGAACTAAAGCTAGGCATAAAGAAAACAAATTTTTATTTAAACCAAGTTAATGTATACAGAGCATTTCACCCTATTAAGTTTAAGAATATGGCCCTTTTTTGTTCCTTAACAGAAATATCCATACTTACCACTGTAATGGTAGACGTTTGAGGTATTCTGGTCCAGAACTGCAGACAGAGCAAATAAACGTATAAAACCTAAGGAAAAAAGAAAAGTTGTATGCTAAGTAATCAAGGGTACACATATTCAACAATTAAAGCTAATATTCAGCAAGTACATATCCTACAATAGACTGATACAAAAAGCAAAACCTAATTTGAATTAAGACACTGTGATTTAAAAAATTTCTTTTCCAGTAACAACAAATAATGAAATAGTTCATATATAGGAGGCAGAAGTATTTTTTTTTTAATTACAAAGGAGACATTCACAGTTCACACACAGATTCATATACACATACAGTTTTCTAATGGCTTGTGTGTAACATGAATTGTGATGACAGCCCTCACATACAATGTTATATTCAATGCTCAAAACGATCTGGTAAAATAAAGGAGAGAAGTTGATCTTCCTAAATTCTAAAAGATAGTAAGCAACATAAGTCAACATTTAAACCCAGGTTTTTTATGCCAAATTCAGAGCTCTGTCTTTCATTTTTCTTCCTAGAGCCATTCCATATTCTGCCATTCCATATTCTCCTAACCCAGAAAGCACATTAGGTCTGCTTTTGGAAATTCTTTAGAACGCAGATGCATATTTTGTATCAAGGTTCCATGGCCTTTTCCAACTTTCTGTCACAGGATCCCTCTGAGGTTCTTTAAAGGAAGGTACCAATGGAAATAGTTTAGAGCATGTGGGACAAAAGGAACAAATATAATCACTGATCAAATACTTCAAAGTGTTCCGGAATAACATCTAAAAGCACAAGAATTATGTGTATTTTAAAATTATGCATAATTGGGCGCCTGGGTGGTTCACTCAGTTGAGAGTCCAACTCTTGATTTCAGCTCAGGTCATGATTCCAGGGTCATGAGATCGAGCCCCACATTGGGCTCTGCGCTGAGTGTGAAGCCTGCTTAAGATTTTCTCTCTCTCTCTCCCTCTGATCCCTCATGCGTGCTCCCCCTCTCCTCTCAAATAAGATAAAATTATGCATAATTTAAATATATTACTCAATATTTTCCCAGTAAGGTGACTCCTTCACAAATCACTGTTGTAATTCCTTTTAGAAATCTGAAACAGGGGCACCTGGGTGGCTCAGCTGGTTAGGCATCCGACTCTTGATTTTGGCTCTGGTCATGATTTCACAATTTGTGGGTTCGGTCCTGACATAGGGTTCTGTGCTGACCCTGCAAAGCCTACTTGGGGTCCCCCTCCCCCCATCCCTCCTCTGTTTGCACTCTGTCTCTCTCAAAATAAATATACTTTAAAAAAATTATTTTAAAAAAATCTGCAACAGCAAACATAACTACAGTATAAAAGCTAAAAAATATATCGATTGGTAAAGTTCAAGTGACCTTCTCACCTGTCTCCAAATAGCATTGGCTTTTGAAGGCATTGCACACAAGCCTCATGAAACCACTGCTTACATTTGCAGCATTGTAGCATCTTTAAATACCAGCTATAAGAAAAAAGTTAAGATTAAAATTGCTATGTTTGCAGGTAAAGTTTTAAAACCAAAACCCAAAGTGGCATTATACAAATACTGTTATGATTACACTATGGCATATCTGCTAAATTTAGTGTTAAATTTTTTCTTTCCCAAAAGGTTACTGATTTCATCCCTCCTCTCTCATTCATGAGAACTTACGAGCTCTTTAAAGATACATCTAATATTTCATCAATAAGTGCCTGGTTCCTACACTAGTAAGTATCTCTGTCAAATAAAAAACCTGAGATTTTTTTTTCACATCAACTCTCTACACCCTAAGAGAAGACAGTTTCAGAGGTTACTGATGTGTACAGCTGTTTGCCCCATAAACCAAACAGCCATAAGCAGCTTTATATATCTTCATACTGTTTCCATTATTGTCCATTATAATGAAAAGGAATGGAATATAGCAACTTAATAAATTTGGCTAACATAATTACAAATCTAATCAAAGACTCTAACAGGTGTACAGGCTTTGTAACAGGTTTTGTTCAGTTTCAGATAGCTGAAGAAGCTAAAACTGAATCACTAGCTAAGGATATCCTTCTTTCAGTTAGTACATGGTTTTGGTATGGATATCCTTACGTGCTACCCAAATAATGCCTTTCTTCCAATAATTCTTTTGCTCAACAAGTGAGCCCCATTAATTGTAAGCCATATTATACGCAAAGGCAAGAAGACTGATACTAAGTAAGGTCATTCATTCATCGAAAGACTAATAAATACTAATTCCAAGTACTTAGCTAGATCCTCTATTAAAGTTAAGAGTGGCTAGCAGTGTCAAACATAGTTCATGTAGTCATGGTACTTAAAGAACAATGAATGATCCACCTTATAAAATGTCTATGATGATTTCCACCTATTTTGAGGAATACTTCAAATTAAATGGTAGGTATAAATGAATAAAGGAAAAGATCAATCTCTATGCCTCTTCACTGTATCTCTTTTATAAGTGATTAAGGAAAACAAGACAATGTTTTTTAAATCTGCAAGCAACCAAAAGCTAAGAAATGTTATAAAAATGTCAAATCACAAATAAATAATTCCATCAAGATATGGCAGAATGAAGAACTAAAAATTCGTTAATTTACATATTCATTTATTCATGTTTCATCATTGAACAACTTATGTCCCAGTCATAAGTAAAGTAAACTTTATAGACATTTTCAGTACACACATTTGAACAGATAATATTTTAATGAATCATGTCCCAGCATTCTCCTAAACAGCACCCTTGTCTTAAGAGAAACACTGAATCTGAGAGGAAGAAAGACACCAGAAACCAATAATTACAATTTAAAGAGTGAAATATAAAATGCTTCACTAGTGGTTTTTAAATGTAGTACAAATACATGATGCACAACTTGCCTTAATACGAGCTTGTACAAAAAAGAATTAGAGGTATTAGTTGACCACCACAAAACCAAAATGATCCCAAAAACATAATGGGACAATCTGAGAGGTAGTAAATACAATCTCTCCCTGCAACAACGGGAGCATCAGTTCTGAACTCTAAGAGCCCAATTATAATCTGTGAGCCTATTCTGGAAACAATGCATTTTCTAATCATAACACCGTATTTCAAGAGTAATACTCAAAAACTGGAGAACAACAAAGACAGAGGTTAGAAATCATGTCATAAAGAATGTCCGGTAGTAACGGAGAGTTTGACCTGGAAAAAAAACACTATTGGTATGAGTCATGGTAGTAGGAAATATGATTGCTGGACTGAAATATTTTAAGAGTTACCTCCTAAGAAAAGAAGATGTATTTGTTTAGTTCCAAAGAGCAGAACTAGGAGCAGTGTTCAGAAGTTAAAGGTAAATTTGTAAACATTCTTAGTTAGAACTATGATTCACTTATTTAGGTAACAATGATAAAGATGAATATTAACTACAGCTTCTAATTTTCTCCCCTAATTTTCTCTATTGATACTTCCAAGCATTTACAATTCACTATCATTCCCACACCACAATCAATAACAAAAATAAAGTACATAATATAAACAGAAATCACTTAAAGGGCATGAAATAACTATTTACTTACTCTCCAGGGCCTCCACAGTAGCAATAACATTGTTGGACATTGGTCTTATGACCTGCATCCCATTCAAGGTCTGCCACACTGTAGGGTAATGTCTGCTTCATGACTTGCAATGCTTTGGCATTTGGTCCTTTCTTAAGCGCACCACCCCTCTATATTAGAGGGAAAAAGTTATTTAAACAAGTGCAGGATAAAATTCTAAACATAATTCTTTAACATAAAATGCTTTTGAAACTTCTGAAGAAATTTCCATTCTAAATTTCTTACCATCTCACAAACTGTTTGACTAGTAATAATCTTTATTATTTTGTTGTTTTTCAAACTATTGCCCCAATTCCAAGACCACTCACTATCAGAAAATAAGTGCAAGGATAGTAGCAAGTCACTTAAGCATCATTAGTCAAACAATAAGCATCACCTCGTTCTACCCGGCACTGATTGCTCACTGCAGTCAAATAAACTTTCAACGTACACAATCATTACGCTGAGAGTACCTTACAAATTCCATTTAGGGCTTTAGCCCAAAACACTTAAAAGATACCTTTGTTGTTGTTGCAAAAACACACTGTCGACAGAGCCATTTTTCATCTGAATCAATCACACTGGAATCAATATGAGGTGTGTGACACAACTGATGATATCCTTAATATCAAAAAAAGCATAAAGCAAATTCTATTTTATTAATAAATACTACAACACAATTTCAAGAAGGCATTTTAGTATTCTCTTCTCCATTAATATACTTATAACTGAATAAATTTATGGTAACAGCTTCAAATTACCAATGTAAAAAGTACTTTTAATCATTAATCTTCAACAGGAGCATTAAGTATGTAATAAAACTTTTCCACAAGATTATAAGAAATCAATGTTTACCTTGGCCACACTTATCACATATAACCATTTCATTGGGAGCTTCTGAATACTCTTCTTGACATATTGTACAGACCATTTCCCCACTTCCAGTGGCTCCTGAAATGTTTAAAATATGCATTAAAAGACAGTCATAATAAAGAAGTTATTTCATACAACACAACTACTTTTTATGACTCAGTAGATACCCCATATTGGCAGTGTTTACTCACTAGAACATAATGATTTCTACTCAAGGCAAAATACTCTCTACAAAAGGCTATCTCCCACCTTTCACTTAAGATGCCTAACTACCTACATTGATAATTTAACCTGCTTTTACAGCACAGGGCATAATTTAAAGAGCTCTCAGGCAAGATCCCTTATCATTCACTTCTAACATTCCCACTCCCCTGGGGAACAAGGAGATGGGATGTTTTGTGGACATCAGAACTAATCTCCAGAATACACATATACTTATATACATGTATTTGCTCACCCTACAATGTCTACCATCATGATACTGAAGAAAAAGGACAAAGAAGATATGTCAATGACCTCTTTCTCTTTGAATGCAGAACATTTCTTTTTACTTACTAATTTATGAAAGAAGCTGAATCCCAATTATTTAATCTCCAGCTTCTAAAATCTAGAAATATGGTGTCCAATAAAGTATCCTAACAAAATCCCAGTGCAACAAAAGTTAAGGAGTTCCACAGTTATTAACTATATTTTTTGCCTGAATAGGTAAATTATTTCTTCTTTAGGCATTTTTACTCTAAAAACAATTTTATTCCACAAAATTTAGAAACAATTTTAACACTCTAACATCATTATTCCCAATATTCTCTTCTTGTCAATTTCACAGTTAAACTACATGGTTTATTCACATGCCAACAATAATAAAAATTTACTATTTTCTATGGGCCAAGTACTGTTAGGCTCTTGACATATATTATGTTGTTTAATTCTACAACTTATTAGGTAAGTAAGCTATTTATAGAGAGGAATTGAGGCTCAGAAAGAGTAACTAACCCAAAGACCCTGAGAAAATATCAAGGCCAGGATTTAAATACAGATATGCCAGAGTCTATATCCTCTCCACTGTGAGAGGATTCCTTTCATCAGTATTTTGTAATATTTTTTCTATCAAAAGTATTGTTCACACTGCTGTTAATAACTTCTAATAGCTTGAGTGGAAAAAACCAAATTTACTTTATTACGCCTCTACTCTTAGGTGTATGTTAGCAAATTGTTTGTTTGCATTTTTCCAGACTTATTTTACTGTCTTGTCCTCTCTCCCCACCTCTCCCAGGTTTTGTTTACTTCCTTCTACACTTGGCAGGACATGGCCTCCATAGCTTCCGAGTTTATGGCTCCGGTCAGGAGAGCAACCGGACTGAGCCTGACACCACTCAGTCCAAATCTGCCATTCCCTAGAAAAGGACCAAAGACTCCAGATTTTGTCTTAGATATATCAAATTTTCTGTTATTAAAATAAAATAAAACTACAGTAAATATTTTCCACCTACCTTTTTACTTTTGAATCATTTCTTTTGAATAAACTGCTAGAACTGAGTCTGCAGTACTGAATAAAGAATATAAAGCATTCTTATGCATTCAATGCAACAGTTAAAGTAATACCCAAAATAAAAATTTACACTGCCATCAGTAGTTTTATTTTCACAGAAACAATAGTGTTAGGTGTTAAAATTAAAAATCCTTTTAAAGTTACTTACTTTAACCTATCTCCCTTTTGTAATGCACATTTGAGTACTAACATGACTGACTATACATTTTCCTTATTTACATAAACTTTTTAAAAGAATCTTATTAGATGGGTGAAATTACTCCAATTTATTAAGTTATTTTGGGAGGCCTGGGTGACTCAGTCAGTTAAGTGTCTGACTCTGGATTTTGGCTATTACGATTTCACAGTTCATGAGTTTGAGCCGTGCGTTGGACTCTGCACTGACAGCACCAAGCTTGCTTGGGATTCTCTCTCTCCTTCTCTCCCTGCCCCTGCTTTCTCCCTCAAAATAAACACATTTTTATTTAAATTATTAAGTTAGTTTGGTATATATCTATTATTAGCAAGTTTTTTGTAGGCAGAAAATTACTAAAGCTACTCTCCACATTGATTCTGCCATAATGCAGTTTTCAGATTCATTTGTTCATTCTACACTTGCTCCAATTACATTTGTGCTACTTTCTGGTTGCTATAAAGAGTTAAATAGCCAAGGAGCAATCCTTTTCTCATTTTAATTCTAAGGATAATAAAAAGAAACCAGTGAGCAAAACAATCACAGACCATTAAACTGATATACAGATGTTGGACATGCACCTCCATCACTTTCACAACTTTTTATATGTACTACTGGCTTTCTTCTTCCTGTCTGGAAGGAAGGAATGGATAGGGAGAGGGAGGGAGGAGGGAAGGATGGAAGAAAGAGACAGACAGAAAGACAAACAGCTCTATATTTAACCTGAAAGAACACTGAAAAATTGAAAGGGACACAGAAATAAGAGACAAGCATAAAACATGTTTCACTTTAGTGCACCTGGGTGGCTCGAGAGTCTAACTTTGGCACAGGTCACGATCTTACGGTTTGTGAGTTCAAGTCCCACACCTATGCTGACAGCTAAGAGCCTGAAGCCTTCTTCGGATTCTGTCTCCCTCTCTCTCTGCCCCTCCCCCCTCGTGCTCTCTTTCTCTGAAACTAAATAAACATTAAAAGCAACAACAAAAAACCCCATTTCAGGGGTGCCTGGGTGATTCAGTTGGTTAAGTGCCTGACTCTCAGTTTCAGCTCAGGTCATGATCTTGTGGTTTCATGAGTTTGAGCCCCGCTTCAGGCTCTGCACTGACAGTGCTGAGCCTGCTTGAGATTCTCTCTCTCCCTCTCTCTGCCCCTCCCCCACTCACACTGTCTCTGTGTCTCTCAAAATAAATACATACATACATACATACCAACTTCAGTTCTACCATAAAGACCCATGTTTACAAACTAAGAAAGTAAAGATAATTAGGTATGTAGGGTAACAAGATCTGCTCAATATTACTACTGTTGGAGACTCCCTATTTTTCTCCTACCCCTTTTCTCACTGACTCCTCAATTGTAGATGCAAAACATAATTTCAGTACTTTAATCAGTCCCAAGAACTGTAAAAAGTTCCTCTTGAAAAGACATCTTACAAGACTAAGAACTATTGAGTTCCCCACCTAAGCCCTGAGTACTAATTATGTAGATGGTAATTAGAACATTTCTAATTCCTTTACCAAAACTTTATTCTTTAAAAAAAATTAAGAATGAAATCAAGAAACAGAACACAGTAGCGGCACATGGGTGACTCAGTCAGTTAAGCATCCAAGTCTTAATTTCAGCTCAGGTCATGATCTCACGGTTCATGAGTTTGAGCCCCACATCAGCTCCACTTCAGCCCTTGTCCTCACTGACAGTGCAAAGCCTGCTTGGGATTCTCTCTCTGCCCCTCCCCACGCCCAAAATAAATAACTTAAAACACACACACACACACACACACCACACACACCACACACAGTAGTAACCTACCATAGAGTTGCACTTGAGATTCAAATTCAAAACCCAATCACTAAATATTTTAGAAAGGTATCCATCCTTTAGGGAAAGTAAATTTAGATCTCCTTTCTATGAGATATGAAACACAGGTCTTAGTGCAGGCCTATTAACTCAAAAAAAAAAAAAAAAGTGGGGCTTTAGTGTGCAGCTAAAATACTCAGATTTTAATATTCATATTTTTGTAAATCACTTTTCATGAGAGATACCTAAAAAATATCTTTAACAGATTCAAAGAGCGCACAGCAATTATAGGAATTATTACAATAATAAAATGGAAAACACTACAAGAAACCTACCTATAACCAAACCAAGGCATACCTGTATTCATTTTAATTTGCACCCAAATATAGCCTCATTTTCCTATCTAAACATAAAAACCATAAATGGTCATTTCAAGTCATTCTTATTAATGAGCATTTCTAATACTTTAAACCTGTTTAATATATGCTAATTTCCCCAAAGATATGGCAAATAGTATGTTCTCAATAAAATTAGCTCTCTACATTACTTTTTTTTTTTTAATGTTTATTTGTTTTTGAGAGAGAGAGCGTGAGCAGGGAAGGGGCAGAGAGAGAGAAAGGGAGAGATACAGAATGCAAAGCAGGCTCCAGGCTCCAGGCTGTCAGCACACAGCCCGATGTGGGCTCAAACTTCCAAACTGTGAGATCATGAGCTGAGCTGAAGTTTGACACTTAAACCGATTGAGCCACCCAGGCAGCGCTCTCTACATTACTTTTACTAATAAAATCAAGTGGCAGTTAAGTTGAAGCCCAAAATGTTACTCATATTAGTGGCTAAAAAATTTTTCTTCAAAGCTATTAGACAGACCCTAACAGTTTACAGATGTGCAATCACTGATGCATCTGTTCTTTAGCCTACCTCTACCTAACAAGAATAATTCCTTTTCTTCCCGAGTCTGCGACATAGAGTATAACATCTTGAGAAGTATAAAGAATACATCTCCTCAAAAGTGATTGCCTTATCTTAATAGACTGTACTCAACAGAAAACACTTAGAAAATAATAGGCGAAGAAAGAAAGAAAGAAAGAAAGAAAGAAAGAAAAGAAGAAAGAAAGAAAGAAAGAAAGAAAGAAAATTACAGGCTAAAGAAAATCAATTTTTCAGTGTAAATCACGTTCAAGAGAAATAGTAGCACCTGCCTGTTTGAATGTCCTTCCAGAGAACCAGGATTTAGAACTGTCCTTCAAATATTGATGAAGCAGCTCTGTTTCAATATGTTTATCTGAAATGCAGAGGAATATTTATGGTGATTTGTTTTTAAGTGAAAAACATGAAGTTAAATTTAAATTCAAAATTATTAAAAGTTTACTGTAAAAAAACAGTAAAAGATATATAAAGGTAATTGCCTTTTTGATAGTTCCAAGATAAAACAAGCCATCTGACCATCTAGCTAGGACATCCTGACCCTCTTCAAATTTACATGCTGGCTTTTTGACTTTATGTCCATCCTGTAAAGACAGCTTGGTCAAGGATGTTGGGGTCTTTTGGTTTCGACGTAAAGGAGACCGCTTGTGGACCAGTGAATTACCTGCCCCTGTAGAGTCTCTGTTTAGGAAATAAAAGACCATATACAAGATCAACTTACTTATAGAGCTTATTTACAGACCAATGATATGTTTTATATATTAATCAAACACTTTTATTAAAAACCTTGAGGGAAATTATAACAAGTACCTCAATCACAAATCTCTCCAGGAACCAAGAAGTTTAAAAGGAATGATAGCTGTGTTCAATATTCATTCAGTGCCTATCCTTAGTGAGGCAAGGATTCAGCAATCACTCCAAGACCACACATATTCAAGGTAGCTATTATCAAAATAATGGTTCTAAGTGAAGTGGGTAGACCATGGTCATGAGCAAAGGATGCCTTAAATCTCAACACTGGTTAAAATAAACTAAAAGAAGTTACACGGCACAATTTCATAAGCACTTGAAAAAGAATAAAAATGACTATGCCACGCGTAGTTAAAACACACTAACCAGTGACTTTGGGGCAGCTGGGTATATTAAACTCACTGGCGGAGTAGTCATGACCTCCTTACAGGGAACCACTACTGAATTATGTCTTGTTTACTGATGCAAATGTGTCACAGTCCCTCAAATATACAGACTATGAGTTTAAAAAAAAATGAGAACCACCAATTTCACAAAATCATACTCAAATGAGAGGTAACATCATTTACATTTTTTAAACAAAAGACCCCAAAATTATGTATTCCAAAATTACATTATAATTTATATATTAGCTATTTCATAAACAGCATATCCACAGTATAACCACTATCAACTTTTCTCAAAGGTAACAAAGCATATTTGTTTGGTTTCACTTTCTCAATTTAGAGGTTTTACTAGATGCATACGTACAATGTATAAAACTAGACAGGCAATAATTCAAAACTAGATAGTATAAAGTGAAGCAAAAATAAAACAAGTGGGGAAGAAAAAATATGTTTCAATACCCAGGAATTGGGACTACCTAATTTCAATACCTAAGAATATACAAATTCTAGGAAATTCTGTCATCAGCTATAATACGGATGAACCTTGAAGACATTATGCTAAACAAAATACGCTAAACAAAAAACAAATACTGTATAATCCCACTTATAAGATGTAACTAGTGGGGCACCTGAGTGGCTCAGTCGGTTAAGCGTCCGACTTCGTCTCAGGTCATGATCTTGCAGTTCGTGAGTTCGAGCCCCGCATCGGGCTCTGTGCTGACAGCTCAGAGCCTGGAGCCTGCTTTGGATTCTGTGTGTCCCTCTCTCTGCTCCTCCCCCACTCATGCTCGCTCTCGCTCTCTCTCTCAGGAATAAAGAAACTTAAAAAAAAAGATGTAAACAGAGTATCAAATTCATAGAGACAGAGAGTAAAATGGTGGTTGCCTGAGGCTAGGAGGTCAGCATATGGAGTCAGTGTTAAAAAGGGTACATACAGAGTTTCAGTTTGAAAAATATACTACATTTTTTCTTCAAGTTTTTATTTAAATTCCAATTATTTAAATACACAGTATAAGCTTAGTTTCAGGTATAGAATTTAGTAATTCATCACTTAACATGTAACACCTAGTGCTTCACAAGTTCCCTCCATGATACCTATTATTTAACACATCCCCTCCCAGCCACTTGCCCTCCAGTAATGAAAGACACACTACATTTTAAAGATATCCAAAGGAATAAGATCTCCCCAAATTTGCTGAAAACCATTAATATACATATCCAAGAAGCTCAACAAGCTCCAAGTAGGACACATGCAAAGATCTACACTGGGATTTAACAGTAAAAATGCTGAAAGACAGAAAGAAAAATAACTCATTGTGTACAAGGTAACCCCAATAATATTGACTTCTCATCAGAAACCATGAAGACCAGGGGCGCCTGGGTGGCTCAGTCAGTTGACCTCAACTCAGGTCATGATCTCGCAGTCCATAGGTTAGAGCCCAGCCATCAGGCTCTGTGCTGACAGCTCAGAACCTGGAGCCTGCTTCAGATTCTGTGTCTCCACCCGTCCCCGCCCCCCCCCCCCCCCCCCCCCCCCCCCCCCCCGCATACTCTCCCACTTGTGCTCTCTCTCTCAAAATAAATATTAAAAAAACATTTTAATATAAAAAAATAATGAAGGCCAGAAGGCAGTGAGATCCTATATTCAAAATGCTGAACGAAAAACTGTTAACCAAGAATTTTAATATACAACAAAACTGCCTTTCAAAAATGAAGGCAAAATAAAGATACTTCAGATAAACAAAAACTGAGAGAATTTGTTGCTAGCAGAGCCACCTTACAAGAAATAACTAAACACGTTCTTAAGGTTGAAAGCAACTCATGCACACCCAACTCTAAGGAACTCTAAGGACTGCAAGAATCTATCCTACATCAACTGATTGCCAAATCAAACACTTTAATTAAGCTAAGTCCTTACTAGACTGGTGGCTTCCATCCCACGAAATTTTAGGTTAACAAGCTAAATATCCTAATCACTGGCTTCAATCTGCTTCTCCCGCTGTCTAGGAAAAAAAAAAAAAAAGGCAGAAGCAGCCCCGGCAGAGTTTGAAGCTGCTTCCTTGAATTTGCAATTCAATGTGATATTTCACCACAGAGCTTGGCAAAAGGAGGGCTTAAACCTCTGTTCTTAGATTTGGACTCTAATGCTCTTTACTCAACCATTTTACCTATGCTCATAAACTGCTATTTTCCACTAACCATAAAGATATCAGCACTCTACCTCCTATTCAGTTCCAGAGCTGGCATAGTAGGAACCGCCCTTAGCCTTCTAATTTGAGCCAAACTCAGCCAACCCGGCACTCTACTAGGAGACAATCAAATCTATAATGTAATTGTCACTGCCCATGAATTTGTAGTAATCTTTTTTATGGTAATACCAATCATGATCAGAGGCTTTGGGAACTGATTAGTGCATTAATAACTGGGCACGGATACAGCATTCCCTCGAATAATAAGCTTCTGACTCTTCCCCCATCCTTCCTGCTCTTACTCGCATCAATAGTAGAGGCCGGCGCAGGGGACTGGTTGAACTGTATATCTCCTCTAGCTGGCAACCTAGCCCATGCAGGAGCATCCGTGGACCTAACCATTTTTCCTTGCATCTTGCAGGTGTTTTTTGAATTTTAGGTGCTATTAACTTCATTACTACAATCATTAACATAAAACCCCCTACCAGTATCTCAATACCACATATGTTTCTCTGATCTGTCCTAATTACTGCTGTCCTGTTACTCCTCTCACTACCAGTATAGCAGCTGGAATTACTATACTACTGACAGACCAAAACCTTAAATACTACTTTCTTCGATCCTGCTGGGGGAGGAGATCCCATCTTATATCAACACTTATTTCTGATTCTTTGGACACCCAGAAGTCTATATTCTAATTCTGCCAGGCTTGGAATAATTTGACATATTGTTACTTATCATTCAAGCAAAAGGAGCCCTTTGGCTATATCGGAATAATCTGAGCAATAACATCCACTGGTTTCCTAGGTTTCATTGTATGTATGAGCCATCATATGTTCACTGTGGAAAGAGACGTTAACACATGAGCATACTTTACATCAGCCACTGTAATTACAACAACCAAGAACACTTGTAAAGGTAATTAACCAATTATAAAGACACTATAAATGCATATTTCTTCTACCTCAGGTATATGAAACAATATGTGTGTATAACTGTATTGTTAGGTCTATAACATATAGAAAATGTAATATATTTGACAATAATAGCACAAAGGAAGTGGTGCAAACAAAACTTTATTAAAGAGAAGAAATGACACCAAGATGGTAACATCAACTCATAAGAACAAATGAAGAAAACCAAAAATGGTAAGAAAGTAAATGTAAATGAAGTATATAACTTCAAAGACATATATGCCATATACCCAAGTTAGCTACTGTTTCAAGTAAAAATGATGTTCTATGAAAAAGCTGCTAGTTCAGTGGGCAACTCAATGACATAAATACCCTATGTATACCTCCTATTTCATCACACATAGCATTAAAAATCTGAACTTAAAGGTAAAATTTAGTGGAAACAATTTTTACTGTTTCATCAAGAATGTCCTTTAGTGAAATATGGTTTCTCTGTGTGTGTGTTTACTGTTAGTTCTTAACAATGAATACTGCCTTGTTTCATACTAAGGAACACAGCAGTCTGACCAAAATTGTTTTCACACCATCTGTACAGATGTCAACACAGTGAGAAAGGTAATACTATCTAAGTATTATGAAAATTATTTTAACCTTGCAGACTCCTGCAAGGATCCACGGATCACATAGTGAGAACCATGTTCTAAATAAATAAATATTGCCATATATTATTGCCATTGACAACTGTGAGCAAAAGGCATTTTAGTGTCATGATTAAGGGGTTAAAACGTTGGTACGCCTGGATGGCTCGGTCGGCTAAGCCTCCAGCTCTAGGTTTCTGCTCAGGTCATGATCTCATGGTTCATGAGTTAAAGCCCAACATCGAGCTCCGCTCTGAAGAGCCTGCTTGGGATTCTCTCTCTCCCTTCTCTCTCTCTGCCCCTACCCTGCTTGCCACTGTCTCTTTCAAATAAACTGTAAAAAAGGGGGGAGGGGTTTAAAACGCTTAAACGTCTGACAAGACGAGGGCTAGAGAGAAGTAAAAATGGAGAATGAATCACTGCCATTAATTTTACCAACTGGAGTGCTCAATGCCAGGCTGAGAATCTTCTTTCTCCAAACACTAAAACAATTTAATGCCTTCAAATCATAATATGAAAATGACTCTATGAGCAGGCAACTTTCTGGAAAACTATAAATCCAGTGGTCACTTGAGGCATTTTGCTCTCCTTAAGTTAAAGAAACTAACCAAAGCCTGAGCGACATAATTAATTATAGATGAAAGATGACTTCAAAAGAATGCCAAGGTGGCTGATGAGACCTAGAATCTTAGAATTCTAGACTGGAAAATGTACAAAAATCAAAACCGCATACAGTCCCACATAGGTTTTGTGTGCTGTGCTATTGCTTCAACAATTCTTTTTCACAATGGTCTCTCATCTGGCTCTCTTCAAGTGTTGTAGGGAAAAGAGAACTAAAATTCCCCTTTATTCCTTGTGCTCCCTGCTCCCTTCCACCACTTCCTCCTACTTTGTTCCTCCCATTCACAGTCAAACCTCTGGAGGAAAGTTATACACTCTTAACTCTCTCTACTGTAGTCCTGCCCTCTTACTCTTCAGCCCACTGCAACACACATCACCATTCCCTCATCTAAACATTCCGCCAAAAACAGGGAATGTGTCTGTTTTATTACTCTTATTCACAGTTGTATCCTCAAGGCTCTGCAACGGGCATGATATATATAAGGCAGAGAGGTTATGTGGAATTTATAGTTTTAAGCTCAATTCAAGGAAAATCTATACTTAAAGAGTTACATTTCTAAAAATGTGTGCACAAATAATCTCAGTTTTGTTCTGAATAAACAAGAGAATCTAATTCACATACTATGGCAAATACACACCAATCTTTTTTTACTCATATAAACACGAAGAATATAAGTCATATATAAAACTGCATTAATAGGTATTTATAAAAAGTATTATCCTCTTTTTTAATCTTCAGCCCAAAGAAACTTTACAAAAAAATAAAGCAAGAAAGTAAAGCAAATGACCCATAATAGCACAACTGAAACATAACTAGGATAGACATTGTACATTTATCCTCCCAAAGGTTATTTCCCTCATTATTGTCACTGATTACATCCTTCCTCTCTAGAATGTGACCTTTATTAGAAGCCATTTTTCTAATTTTAGAATTTATTATTTCCTTTCTGATTATAAAGGTAAACATAAGATGGTAAAATAAATAATACAGAAGGAGTGAAAAGTGAAAATTCCCTATGCTACTTCCTCCCACAAAAGAACTGTTATTCTCTTAACTTTTCACACACACACACACACACACACACACACACACACCACATATATAGACATAATTCATGTAAATGTTTTAATAAAAAGTGGAATATTATGTAACTTCTATAACTTTTCTTACACAATAATGTATCATGGACAACACAATGTCCATCTGTGTAAGTATAAAACAAAAGTATGTAAGGGGTGCCTGGGTGGCTCAGTCAGTTAAACATCTGACTTCAGCTCAGGTCATGATCTCACAGTTCGTGAGTTCAAGCCCCGCGTCAAGCTCTGTGCTGACAGCTCAGAGCCTGGAGCCTGCTTTGGATTCTGTGTCTCCCTCTGTCTGCCCCTCCCCCACTTGCACTGTCTCTCAAATAAATAAACATTAAAAAAAAAAGTATGTAAGATAATTTTTTCTTCAAATGCTAAGCTACTTTCCAACTACTACCCAACTGAGGAACATTTAGTATGTTTCCAATGTTTTACTATTACAAGCAATATAAAGCTCATCCATTTACATTTTATTTTTTAAGTGTTTCCCATTACTACATGGGATAAACTCATAAAGAATAATTACTATATCAGGTTGCCTCAGTGGCTCAGTTGGTTAAGTGTCTGACTTCAGCTCAAGTCATGGTCTTGTAGTTTGTTGAGTTCAAGCCCCACGTTGGGCTGACTGCTGTCAGTGCGCAGCCTGCTTTGGATCCTCTATCGCCCCTCTCTCTGCTCACCCCCGCTCTCAAAAATAAACAAACATTTGGGGCGCCTGGGTGGCGCAGTCGGCTAAGCGTCCGACTTCAGCCAGGTCACGATCTCGTGGTCCGTGAGTTCGAGCCCCGCGTCAGGCTCTGGGCTGATGGCTCAGAGCCTGGAGCATGTTTCCGATTCTGTGTCTCCCTCTCTCTCTGCCCCTCCCCCGTTCATGCTCTGTCTCTCTCTGTCCCAAAAATAAATAAACGTTGAAAAAAAAAATTTTTTTAAAGGAAAAACAAAGAGAAGACTTGCCCTACCAGTACTGTGACATATTCCAGAGAAAAACTGTTCTGAACAGGTAAGGTCACATGGAAACATCATTACAACAGAATAGGCATCTCCAAAACAGTTTCACTTATGGGAAGTGGATGGATACATGACAAAATGACACCACAAATCAGTACAGAAAGAACATATTACGTAGTAAAGAGTATTGGGGAAAACTGATTCACCTAATGGAGAAGTTGCACTCCTAATTCACAATACACAAAAAGGTGAATTACAGATGGATTAAAGACATAAAATAAAATGTGGAAATTGAAATATAACTAGAAAACATAGAATATCATTATAATCTTGGAAGTAAAGCACACATACATGGAAATATCCTGCAAATATGTTGAGAACAGAAACAGAACAAAATTTATACCACAATGATCATTTATGCAAAGTGAAAACACAAATATATAATACCATGTATTTTACAAGGACACGTATTAAATACTTTCAAGTCAGTATGTTAAGACAATTGGTAAATGAGAGTGTATTTCTGAGGACTGGGGAAACTAGCCATATCCTGACCACAAACTTGGGATGATGTAGTATACTTTTTTCTATGTTACTAAGATCTGACCCAATACATCAGCTCTTCACAATACACAATACAGATGACAAAGTAGCAGAAATCAAGTCACATTTCAAGAATGGTCACAACCATGATCACTATTTGCTATATGTTTCTACTATTTGACAACACACACACATAGAGTATTTCTATCCATAATACTATTTAAAGAAGCATTTTTCCTTCACTGCTACAGATATCCATCCTGAGAGAGACTGCCTGAACAATGAAGTTTCCTCCCTTGAAACCAAATGGGAGACCAAGGGTCAAGCTGCTTCTTCTTTCTTGGTTTACTACTCCCACAATAAATAACACCCTAACTCAAGAACTTGGGAACTGGATGCATAATTCAAATAATGTGGCCTTTTTTCTTCCCCAATTTATTCCCCCAGCTAACAAGAAAACTATCTGAATATTACATGGAGACCAAGGACAGTTGATTTCATCTGTCTGCAATAATCTCTGAGGATTTATATGAAGCCACTATTAAAAAACATGGGTTAAGAACTTGATACAGTATAATTTCTCAATAAATGGTAGAAGAAATATCAACAAGTTCAACTCACTTTCAGGTTCATTATTTTTCCTTCAATAAATATTTAATAAGTATCTGTTCTAGGCCTGGTGAATAAGACGGTCAAGGTCCCTATGTTCAGGGCCCAAGATTTTGGTAGGAAAGATTCAGCTAGACCTTCCTTCTTAAGGCCCCTTTCCTGATTCCACCCAACCCACCAAGTTCAGGCTAGATGCTCTCTTGGGGTATGCAACAGTTCTCCCATATTATACTTCTCACACTGTGCTTCATTTGCCTACTTACTTATCTTCATCTATTCCCCACTCTCTAAACAGTTTACACTCTGAAAAGGAAAAAAAAACTGTCCCATTTTGCTTACTATTACTTTCCCAGAACTTTGCAAAGTGCCCAGAATGTATTAGGAACACAATAAATAATCAGTATATACCAGTAATAACTGGCAATTTAATTAAAGGCAATCTCTAAAGAATCAAACACCACTATTCCATCACGGGACTTGTCTCCCAGGAGGAACTTTCATCCCTCTACTGTGCTGCTGAATTTCTCTCCGCTTCTCTGATAACCCAATCAGCCACGATTGATCCACCACAACCATGTCTCTAGTAACCCTGCCACTACTCTTCAGCCCACACAGTTCCACTTGGCAGCAAAGGAAGTAAAGGAAGGAAAACCTAGTCCCACTTCACACTGCCACCCTCCATTGGAGGACTCCTCTCTCTCTGACTCACCCCAATCCACAAAGTCAAAAGAGTATGCAATTGCAGGAAATGACAGGCACTACTAAGAGAGAAAAAAAATAAAATACCTAATTCTACTGCTATCCTAATCTTTTATCTGTCACAGGTCCTGACCAATCTCATCTCTTAAAAAGCAAAAGCTGCTATCTATCCCAGACTCTTTCTCACAATTTCTTCCCTTCTCTGAGAAAAAAAGCACAACATGTGTGAGTGAATCACCTGTGAACGATATAATGTAACTACACAACAGTGCCACTTTTGGTGGCAAATTTTTCACAAAGATACAGTCAAATTCATGAGGCCACGCAGGGCCAAAGTAGGGCCCAGATACAAGCAGAAGTCAATCTACTGAAGCTTGGCTCTGCATTAAAGCTATGGGGTAAGAATTCTCTTTTATCTCTTGAGGAAGGTATAAGTAAAACGAAGCTTGGGGCTGGCTGAATTCTTTCCGTTTGAGGTTTCCTTGAAAGTAGAACATCAAAGGGGACCAGGGTCAGACCTAGAGAATAAAAATCATAAAGCAGGCAGCTTAATGGCTGGCTCTACTCTAATCCTTAGATTCATAAATTATAAAAAAAAAAATAATAACACTGCATACTTTTTAAAAATCATGTACATAGAAAGGTTTAAAACAAAACGCAACAGTTGCCCACCCATCCCTTTCCATATCCCAATCCTGTTCTGCAGAGGCAGATGCTTTCTTAACTCTTTCAGCTATTTCTTCTAGAAGATACCTCTATATTTCTAAATAATGTGTTATATTTCTTTTTAATTCATCTATTTCAGATCTGACTTTTTATAAAAAATTACAATTACCAACTTCCATCCTGTACAATCTTATTGCACTAATTTCTTAAAATCAATAATGTGTTTTAAGTAATTAAAAACTGTAAACATTAATCACTGCAAAGCTAAATGGCATACTCTCGTTAAACAACTTTTCTTACTCACTTTTTATTTTTCCTGGAATTGCTTATTAATGCATTCCTTTATCTCTTCTCTGTTTCAAATTGTCAAGAATTCTAAACCTTTCTTTTCTCCACAGGTAACTCTTGCTTCTAGAGCTCTCCATATTCCTGCACCACTCTACACTGATTACCCCCTAGGTCTTATCATCCTCCAAGTTTCTCTTCTTACTCTATTTTCTAGATTGTACATTCTTTTGCTGAAGCAATGGCTTGCAATTAAAAGATGTAAACATGTACATTTTCTGAGCCTTTAAGTATCTAAACCTATCTCAATCCTAAATTCACAACAGACTTGACAGTTTCCTGGATATGGAATTTGATGTTGAAAGTATTTTCCCTAAGAAGTTTGAGGACATTCCTATTAACTACATTTAGCACTCAGCACTGATCATGAAAAACCTGATACCACTCTGATTTTTACTCTGTAGGTACCCCAATCTGATACACTCTGATTTTTATTCCTTGGGTACCCCCTCATTTCGTTTTTAGGATCTTCCTTTATCCTTGATGTCTTCAAATTTCATAAGGATGTGTCTAGATGGAAGGTTTTCTTTCAGTCACACTTGTTCAGCTCTCAGTAAACCCCGTCCATTATCTATTTCTTTAGGAATCATTTCTCCTGTTTATTTTGGGCTTTACTTTTATGCACGAGACTTTCCTCAACTATTTAGTGATCCTTAGCTGTCCACTGATACTTAACATTTTAAGTTATAAAAATGTACACAGGAACTCTTTATATGTGATGCCAGATTTTATACAGTGCTGAACTTTGTCTTGGGGTGATTAGGTGGCAAGGCAACACTTAGGTTGAAAACTTCTAAATGCCAACATATAGAAGTCTTTCCTTGGGGACTTATCAATGTAACTATTTTCTCCACATTCTTTACCTGAAGAGCAAACAAGTGGATGTGGATGGGTAATGTTCCACCTGCTTAAGACACAAACACCTCACTCCTACTATCTGCAGATGTTATCCTCTCATCCCTCACCTTGCTGGATCCTTGGTCTGGGTTACTACTAGTGGCTCAAAATTAGCAGATGGACAACATTGAGAAGAAACACATAACAGTACAAGGTTATATTATGAAACCATTACAATGGGTAATAAATATTAGAAACACTGCAAGTAAGTTAAACTACAAGACTATGAACTGTCTGACTTGAATCCTAATTTCCACTTATAATGGCTTATATGCAAAAATGTAGCCTTATAAACAACTTATATAGTTTTGTCTCCCAACCTGATGTTAATACTTGAAAACTAGTATCTCAGCATAAATATATTTTTTAATTAACCGGAACATTTTAAACAACCAAAACAGTCTGTTGCCCAAACCACTTTAACAAGACTCCCATGAAAATTAAGGAAAATAAGACGATCTTATTTAAATTCTATGGCTTTGGTTACCCAACAAATATTTGTTGAATATCTGTTATCTACCAGGTACTATGCTGGGCGTTCAGAGAACCAGAAACAAGCTCCAGGCTCTGAGCTGTCAGCAGAGCCCAAGACGGGGCTTGAACCCACATACCATGAGATCATGACCTGATGCTCAACTGACTGAGCCACCCAGGCACCTAAAACAAACTCTTAACTACAAAGAACAAACTGAAGGTTGCCAGAGGTGAGGAGGGAAGGGATGGGTTAAATAGGTGATAAGGGATTGAGGAGAGCACTTCTGATGAGCATCAGGTGATGTATAAAATTGTTGAAACACTATAATGTACATCTGAAACTAACATAACACTATGTTAACTGAAATTAAAATAAAAACTTTAAAAAAAAAAAAGAATCTGTACTCTGTTGCTTTTGGGTGGAATGTCAGGCTTGGATACAATGTATGCTAAATCCATCTGGTCTAAAGTGTCATATAAGGCCAATTTTCCTTATTTTTTTCTGTCTGATCTAACCATTGATAAAAGTGGGGTATTAAAGTCCCCTACTATTACTACAATTTCTCTCTCTCTCTTTAGGTCATGAATATAACTAGGTGCTTCTATCTGAATGCATACAAATTTACAAATATTACAGCCTTTAGTTTTATTGACCCCTTTATCAATATGTAATGCTTGCTCTTCTGTGCCTCTTACTACATCATAGTCTCTTTTCAGACCACAACAGTATGAAACTAAAAATTAATTATAAGACGAAAACTGGAAAGTTCACAATTATATCAAGATTAAGCAACATGCTACTGAACAAACACACTAAAAAAGAAAAAAAAATACCTGGAGACAAATGAAAATGGAAATACAACATATCAAAACTTAGAGGAGATACAGCAAAAGCCGTTTTTTTTAATTTATTTTAATGTTTATTTATTTTTGAGAGAGAGAGAGAGAGTACGAACAGGGGAGGGGCAGAGAGAAAGGCAGACACAGAATCTGAAGCAGGCTCCAGGCTCTGAGCTGTCAGCACAGAGCCTGACGCAGGGCTCGAACTCATGAACCGCGAGATCATGACCTGAGCTGAAGTCGGACACTTAATTGACTGAGCCACCCAGGCTCCCCACAAAAGCAGTTTTAAGATATAAGTTCGAAGGTGATAAATGCCTACATCAAAAATCAAGAAAAATCTCAAATAACCACCTAGTGCTTTAAACCTCAGAAACCTAGGGGAAAAAAATCTAACAAAGTTCAAAATTTAAAAAAGGAAGAAAATGGATCAGAGTGGAAGTAAATGAAATAGAGGCTAAAAAGATAATAAAAAAACTCAATGAAACTAAGAGCTGGTTCTCTGAGAAGATAAACAAAATTGACAAATCTGACTAGACTCACCAAGAAAGAACTAAAATCACAAGTGGTGAAATAAGTCAGAGAAAGACAAAATACCATTATCATTTCACTTATATGTGGATCTAAAAACAAAATGAACAAATAAAAGGAGAAACAAACCCATAAATACAGAAAACTGATGGTTGCCAGAGGGGAGGGACGTGGGGGATGTACAAAAAGGGTGAAGGGAAGTGGGAAATACAGGTTTAACAGTTATGAAATAAGCAAGCCATGGAGATAAAAAGTAGAGAATAGGGAATAGCGTCAATGGCATTGTAATAGTGTTGTACAGTGACAGCTACAACTTGTGGTGAGCACAGCATAATGTATACACTTGTGGAATCACTGTTGTACACCCGAAACTAATGTGATATTATGTGTAGAAACTAATGTAATATTATGTGTCAACTACACAATAAAAAACCATAAAATAAAATCAGAAATGAAAAAGAAGACATTAAAACTAGTATCACAGAAATGCAAAGAATCCTAAGAGACGACCATACATAATTAGAAAGCAACACACTGGACAACCCAGAAAAAATAAACTCCTAGAAACATACAACCTACCAAAACTGAATCACATTGGGGCACCTGGGTGGCTCAGTCGGTTAAGCATCCGACTTCGGCTCAGGTCATGATCTCACAGTTCGTGAGTTCGGGCCCCGCATCGGGCTCTGTGCTGACAGATTAGAGCCTGGAGCCTGCTTCAAATTCTGTCTCCCTCTCTCTCTGCTCCTCCCCCGCTCATGCTCTGTCTCTCTCTCCTTCAAAAATAAATAAAAACGTTAAAAAAAAAAAAAACTGAATCACAAAGAATTAGAAAATCTGAACATAACAATAAACAGTAGGGAGATGGAATCAGTAATCAAAAACTCCCAACAGGGGCACCTGGGTGGCTCAGTTGGTTAAGAGACATAGGCTCAGGTCATGATCTCACAGTTTGTGAGTTTGACCCTCATGTTGGGCTCTGCACTGGCAGCCCAGAGCTTGGAGCCTGCTTAGGATTCTGTGTCTCCCTCTCTGCCCCTTCTACATTCACACTCTCTCTCTCCAAAAAATAAACATTAAAAAAGAAAATTAAAAAACAGAAACAAAAAAATTTCCCAACAAACAAGTCCAAAACCAGATGTCATCAATGGTGAATTCTACCAAACATCCAAAGAAGAATCTTCTCAAACTCTTCCAAAAAATAGAAAAAAGTGAACACTTCCAAACTCATTTACAAGGCCAGTACTACCCTGATACCAAAACCAGACAAGGATGCCGCAACCAAAGAACATTACAGGGCAATATTCTTGATGAACACTGATGCAAAATTCCTTAACAAAATATTAGTAAACTGAATCCAACAATACATTAAAGGAATTATATACCATGATTATGTGGGATTTATTCCACAGATACTCAACATCCACAAAAATCAATGGATACAACACATTTACAAAAAGAAGATGAAAATCATATGATCATGACAACAGATGCAGAAAAAGCACTTGAAAAAAAGTCAACATTCATTTATGATAAAACTCCCAACAAAGTGGGTATAGAGGGAACGCACTTCAACATAATAAAGACCATATATGACAAGCCCAGAGCTAACATATTCAGCAGTGAAAAGCTGATAATTTTTCCTCTAAGATCAGGGATGCCCTCTTTAACCAATCTTATTCAACATAGTATTGGAAGCAATATCTGCAGCACTTAGGCAAAAAAAGAAATAAAAGGCATTCAAATTAGACAGGAAAAAGTAAACCTGTTACTATTTGCAGATAACATGATACTATACATAGAAGATCCACCAGACTCCACCAAAAAACTGTTAGAACTGATAAATGAATTCAGTAAAGGCAGAGAATACAAAATCAATATATGAAAATCCTCACATTTCTATACACTAATAACAAACTATCAGAAAGAAAAATTAACAATTCCATTTACAACTGCATCAAAAAAATAATTCCTAGGAATAAATTTTAACCAAAAAGCTGAAATATCCATACACTGAAAACTACAAGACATCAATGAAACAAAGTGAAGAAGACACAAATAAAGCTGTTTCATAAAGATGGATTAAAACAATACTGTTAAAATGTCCCTACTACCCAAAGCAATCTACACATTCAATGCAACCCCTATCAAAATAACAATGGCATTCTTCACAGAAATACAACCAACAATCCTAAAACTTGCATGAAACCACAAAAAGCTGGAATAGCCAAAGTAATCCTGAGAAAAAGAAAAAAGTTGGAAACCTTATACTTCCTGATTTCAAACTGTACCACAAAGCTATAGTAATCAAAAGACTATGGTATTGGCATAAAAAGAGATGCATACATCAATGGAACAGAACAGAGCCTAGAAAAAAACCCACACATATTTAGTCAACTAATTTATGACAAAGGAATCAAGAATATATCATGGAGAAAAACAGTCTCTTAAATAAATGGTGTTGGAAAAACTGGACAGCCACATGAAAAAGAATGAATTTGGACCACTATCTTACACCATTCACAAAAATTAACAAAAATGGATTAAAGACATGGGCCGCCTGGGTGGCTCAATCAGTTAAGCATCTGACTTCAGCTCAGGTCATGATCTCACGGTTTGTAGGTTTGAGCCCCACAACAGGCTCTGTGTGGACAGCTCAGATCCTGGAGCCTCCTTCGGACTGTGTCTCCCTTTCTCTCTGCCCCTCCCCAGCTCACACTCTGTCTCTCTCTCCCTCAAAAATAAAATAAAAAATTTTAAAAAATGGATTACAGATGTGAACATAATATCTGAAACCATAAAACTCCTAGAAGAGACCATAGGCAATAAGCTTCTTGCTATCAGTCTTGGTGAGGATTTTTTTGGATCTGACACCAAAACCAAAGGCAACAAAAGCAAAAATAAACAAGTGGGACTATATCAAAACTAAGCTTCTGCAGAGTAAAAGAAATCATCAACAAAACTGAATGGGGCAAAGTATTTTCAAATCATGTATGTGATAAGGGGTTAATATGCAAAATATGTTAAAAACCCATACAACTCAAGAGAAAATAATCTAATTAATAAATAGGGGGGTGGGGGCCACCTGGGTGGCTCAGTCAGTTGAGCACTGGGCTGATCTTCCAACTCTTGATTTTGGCTCTGCTCCTAGGATTGAGCCCTGCATCTGGCTCCAAGTTGAGCCTGCTTAAAATTCTCTCTCTCCCATGGGGCGCCTGGGTGGCGCGGTCAGTTAAGCGTCCGACTTCAGCCAGGTCACGATCTCGCGGTCCGTGAGTTCCAGCCCCGCGTCGGGCTCTGGGCTGATGGCTCAGAGCCTGGAGCCTGTTTCCGATTCTGTGTCTCCCTCTCTCTCTGCCCCTCCCCCGTTCATGCTCTGTCTCTCTCTGTCCCAAAAATCAATAAACATTGAAAAAAAAATTTTTTTTTTTAAAAATTCTCTCTCCCCCTCGGCCCCTCTCCCCAGCTCACGCTCTCTTTCTTCCTAAAAGAAAAAAAGAAATAAGCAGAGAATCTGAATAGACATTTCTCCAAAGATATACAGGTGGTGAACAAGCACCTAAAGATGCTCAACATCACTAATAATCATAGAAATGCAAATCAAAACCACAATGAGGTATCACCTCACATCTGTCAAAATGGCTATTGTCAAAAAGACAACAACAAGTGCTGACAAGGATGTAGAGAAAAGGGAACTTTTGTGCACTGCTGCTGAGAATGTAAATTGCTGCAGACACTATGAAAAACAGTGGAGGTTGCTCAAAAATTTTTTAAAAAAATTATCATACAATCCAGCAATTCCAATTCTGAGTATTTATCCAGAGAAACCAAACACACTAGAAGAGACATATACAATCCATGTTAATTGCAATATTATTTACAATAACCAAGATATGGAAACAACCTAGGTGTCCAACAATGGATAAATGGATAAAGAAAATGTAGCATGCATATATATATATATATATATATATATATATAATTGAAATTACTCGGCCAGAAAAAAGAATGAAATCTTGCCATCTGTGACAACATGGATGGACTGTGAGAGCATTATATTAGGTAAAATAAGTCAGACTGAAAAAGACAAATACCACACAATCTCACTTATATGTAGAGTCTAATAAAACTACAACAACAAAAAAACCCAAAGCTCACAGACAAAAAAGACTGGTGGCTGCCAGAGGCAAGGGATGCGGGGCTGGGGGGGGGGGGGGGGGGGAGAGATGAAACAGGTGAAGGAAAAAGACAAACTTATAAATAAGTCATAGGGATGTAATGTACACCATGGTGACTATAGTTAATCATACTGTGTTGCATATTTGAAAACTGCTAAGAAAGTAAATCTTAAAAGTTCTTATCACAAGGGAAAAAAAACCGTTGTAACTATGTATGGTAAAAGATGTTAACTAAACTCACAGTGATGATTATTTTGCAATATATAAAAATATTGAATCATTATGTTGTATACCTTAAACTAAATAATGTTATAGGTCAATTATAGCTCAATTTTACAAAAGGCATTGTAGTGAATACAGGGCCACATCAGGGGTTGAAATAAGAAAAATCCTAGATGTCATTTTTATTTCACCAGTTAGACTAAGGTTTCAACTAGTAAAAGGTGGAGCACAGATCCTGGGGGAAAAAAAGAAAAGAAAAGAAAAAAAAGGCTGAAAGTTAATAAATTCAGGATCTACCTCATGTTGGGGCAGGAGGAATATATACCCAAGGAAAGTAAAAGAAAAATTAAAAAACAGAGGGGTGCCTGGGTGGCTCAGTCAATTAAATCTCCAACTCTTGATACTGGCTCAGGTTGTGATCTTGTGGTCATGGGATTGAGTTCTGTCAAGCTCCACACTGGGCATAGATCCTGCTTAGGATTCTCTCTCCCTCTCTCTGCTCCGTCCCCAAACGTGTGTGCTCTCTCAAAATAAATAAACATTTAAAAATGCATATATATTATATATATATTACATATATATAATACATATATCAAAATATGAAGCACCTGGGTGGCTCAGTTGGCTGAGCATCCAACCTTGGCTCAGCTCATGGTCTTGCAGTTTGTGGGTTTGAGCCCCACATCAGGCTCCATTCTGACAGTGCAGAGCCTTGCTTGGGATCCTCTGTCCCCTCTCTCTGTCCCTCCCTGCTGTGCTCTCTCAAAAATAAACATTTAAAAAATATATATATATATATGTATATATATATGTGTGTGTGTATATATATATATATAATATATGTAAAAAAAAGATATCAATGAAAGAAAAACATACACCAGAAAACCAACGGCATTAAAAATTTGTCCTTTGAAAAGCCTGATAAAACTAGCAAATATCTGGGGAAGATAATCAGGAAACCTAGAAAATAGTTTGATAAAAAAAGATACAACCCTCAGAAAAATCAAGTTTGGGGCGCCCGGGTGGCTCAGTCAGTTGAGCATCTGACTAAGGCTCAGGCCATGATCTCATGGTGGGTTATGATCTCCCAGTTGGTGAATTTGAACCCCACGTCAGGCTTTGCACTGACAGTGCCAAGCCTACTTCAGATTCTGTCTCCCTCTCTCTCTGCCCCTCCCCCACTCGCACGCTGCTCTCTTTCTCTCAAAAGTAAACATTAAAAAATATTTTAAAACAGAAAAAAGGAAAGAAAATCAGGCTTGGAAGTAAAAATCTTAAAAGTCATAAACATAGTGATGGTATTTGGAGCCCTGGATAGAAGAGAAATGTGATGAGGACTTTATTATAGCAAGAAAGTAGAGTGAAGATTTCTTTGTTCCTTCTCATGCTAAAACAAAGAGAAAAGAAAAACTTAAAATACCATCTTAAATCACACTAGAGTACACATGAAACTTAAACCACAATATATGAAAAGGGAAAGCAGCTGAAAGAATAATAAACACTGGTAAAATGAGGAAGATTAAACTTAAGCACCCAGCAGAAAAAAACAAGAAGCAACCCACTTGTCCCACAGCACAAAAGACTGAAGAACTGGTGGCACCAGACTCAAAAAAAAAACAGAGGTCAAGTAAGCTTGAAAAACAGAGTGATATGTAGAAGTCTGTATAAAAGGGCAGTTGGATCAATAGTCATATCTTTCATCTGTACATCCGATCAGAAGATGGAAAGTTTTTCAAGGAACTTAATCAAGGAAAACACAAAGCAGAGAGTGAATATGTGAAGTGCCTACTGAAAATGGGGTGAGTTCTCCTTATAAGTATATTCAAGCCAACCAATGAAAAAGAAATGAATGAATTTTTAAAAATCATTTTGCAACATCTAATGAATAAATGGATCTATGCATTGAGTATCAATGGCTTCTAGGAACATAAGAGAAACAACCACTATACGCTTCTTGGTGGGAGAACACACCACACATATGAAGTAGTCTTGATTCCCCCCCCCCTTCAAAAAAGCAATCTGGAATTGAATAAGCTTCCATATCTGCCACCAATTTATAGAAAATGCAGGAAATGATATTCAACTGCACAACTGAGATGTAATCAGCAAAATCCAAGCTGGGAAATCTATATGTCAAACAACCTGGTTTCTTCCACAATAATCGGCACCAAAAAAAAAAAAAAGGAGGAAAGTAAGAAAAAGACTTAAAACATGCATTTTAAATTTTTTTTGACAGAGCACAAGCGGGGTAGGGGTAGAAAGAGAGGGAGACACAAAATCTGAAACTGGCTCCAGGCTCTGAGCTGTCAGCACAGAGCCTGACACGGGGCTTGAACCCGCGAACTGTGAGATCATGACCTGAGCCGAAGTCGGACACTTAACCGACTGAGCCACCCAGGCACCCCCAAAAAGACATTTTTTTTTAATTTTTTTTTTAATGTTTATTTATTTTTGAGACAGAGAGAGACAGAGCATGAACAGGGGAGGAGCAGAGAGAGGGGGAGACACAGAATCTGAAACAGGCTCCAGGCTCTGAGCTGTCAGCACAGAGCCCGATGCGGGGCTCGAACTCACGGACCGTGAGATCATGACCTGAGCCGAAGTCGGACGCTTAACCGACCAAGCCACCCAGGCGCCCCTAAAAACATACATTTTTAAAAGATGCTCAACACCCTTAATCATCAGGGGAATGCAAATCAAAACTACAATGAGACATCACCTTAACATCTGTCAAAATGGCTAAAATCAAGACAAAAGGCTCCTGGGTGGCTCAATTTGTTGAGCATCTGACTCTTCATCTCTGCTCAGGTCAGAATCTCATGGTTTGTGGGATTGAGCCCCTTGTAGGGCTCTGTGCTGACAGCACAAAACCTACTTAGGATTTCCCCACACACACACTCTCTGCCTCTCCCTGCTCACACACATGCACCCTCTCTCTAAGTAAATAAACATTAAAAAAAAAAAAAGACAAGAAATAAGTGTTGTTGTGACTGTGGAGAAAAGGAGCCCTCCTGCACTGCTGATGGGAACATAAATCAGTGTAGTCACTGTGGGAAACAATATGGAGGTTCCTCAAAAAATTTAAAAAGTACCATGTGATCCACTAATTTCACCACTGGGTATTTGCCCAAAGAAAATGAAAACACTAATTCAAAAAGAGATATGGGGGCGCCTGGGTGGCGCAGTGGGTTAAGCGTCCGACTTCAGCCAGGTCACGATCTCGCGGTCCGGGAGTTCGAGCCCCGCGTCAGGCTCTGGGCTAACGGCTCAGAGCCTGGAGCCTGTTTCCGATTCTGTGTCTCCCTCTCTCTCTGCCCCTCCCCTGTTCATGCTCTGTCTCTGTCTGTCCCAAAAATAAATAAAAACGTTGAAAAAAAAAAATTAAAAAAAAAAAAAGAGATATGTGCCCCTATGTTTATTGCAGCATTATTTGCAATAACCAAGATATGGAAGCAACCCAAATGTCCATCAACAGATGAATGGATAAAGTAGAAGTGGTATACACAATGAAATATTACTCAGCCATAAAAACAGTTGAGACTGTGCCATGTGAGGTGACCAGAGGGTCTTTTACTCAGTGAAATAAGTCAGACAGACAAACACCATATGATTTCACTCGAAACTGGGATCTAAAAAAAAAAAAAAACAAACAAAAGAAAAAGAAAAAGAAAAAACAAACACACAAAAAGAATCAGACCTATTGACACAGAAAAAATAGATAGCTGCCAGAGGGGAAGGGTGGGGGTTGGGCAAAATGGGTACAGGGAAGTGAGCAATATAGGCTTTCAGTTATGGAATGAGTTAAGTCATGGGAATAAAAGGCACAACATAAGGACTGTAGTGAACAATACTATAATAGCTAATAGCAATGGTAGCTACACTTGTGGTGACCATACCACAATATATAAACTTGTCTAATCACTAGGTTAAACACCTGAAACTAATGTTAACACTGTGTATCAAGTATACTAAAATTTTTAAGTGAAAAAAAAATTTTTTTAATTAACAATATTAAAACTATAATCTTTAAGATACACACTTACATAGAAAAGACTATACAGATGGAGCACCTGGGTAGCTTAGTCGGTTAAACATACAACTCTTGATTTCAGCTCAGGTCATGAGCTCACAGTTTTGAGACTGAGCCCCACATCAGGCTTTGCACTGGGCATGGAGGCTCCTTAAGATTCTCCCTCTGCCCCACCCCCTGACTGGTGCGAGTGCTTGCTTGCAGTCTATCTCAAAAAGAAGAAGAGGAAAGAAGAAAAAAGAAAGAAGAAAGAAGAAAGAAGAAGAAAAAGAAAGAAAAGAAAGAAGAAGAAGAAAGAAGAAGAAGAAAAAAGAAGAAAGAAGAAGAAGAAGAAAGAAAAGAAAGAAAAAAAAGAAAAAAAAGAAAGGCTATGAAGAAAGGAAAGTAATCATCCTAAAGGTCAGAATGGAGTTTACCTTTGAGGAAACAAAAGAGTTGAAATTTAGGCTTCTGGGTTGGCTAGCAATGTTCTGTTTCTTGACCCCTAGGTTGGTTACAAAGGCTTTCACCTTATAATAATTTATTCACCTATAAATTTATCTCATGCAGTCGATATCTGTGCTTTGTCCTACTTTTTAAAAAGTTTTAAAGGAATTAGCACATTTTATCTTTTTCAGTTTAAAAAAATTGTATTAATGTACAATGTTATGTTGGTTTCAAGTACACAACAAAGAATTCAACAACTCTACACATTGCGCAATGCTTAACCTAACTGTGGTTACTAAAAAAATTTTTGTAACACTATAATATCCTCGAAATCTGAGAAAATATTGCATCCATCCATTAAGATACTATACAAGAGGGGCGCCTGGGTGGCTCAGTCGGTTGAGCGGCCGACTTCAGCTCAGGTCACGATCTCTCAGTCCGTGAGTTCGAGCCCCGCGTCGGGCTCTGTGCTGACAGCTCGGAGCCTGGAGCCTGTTTCGGATTCTGTGTCTCCCTCTCTCTGACCCTCCCCCATTCATGCTCTGTCTCTCTCTGTCTCAAAAATAAATAAACGTTAAAAAAAATATTTTTTTTTAATTAAAAAAAAAAAAGATACTATACAAGAGAATAGTAACAAGCTCTTTGGAGTAAAATTATAGACAAAATAAAAAATTCAAAAGAACAAAAACCAGGGCGCCTGGATGGCTCAGACAGTTAAGTGCCTGACTCTTGGTTTTGGCTCAGATCATGATGTCACAGTTCATGAGCTTGAGCCCTGTGCTGGACTCTGTGCTGACAGTTCTCTCTCCCTCCTGCTCTCTCTCTCTCAAAATAAATAAACTTTAAAAAAAAAAAAAAAAGGACAAAAACCAAAGACAGATAATAACAGAATAAGTAAAATCAGGGGAAATCTAAGTAACTAGTAAGAGAAATCTAAGTAACTAGTAAGATTTCTAGTAAGAAATCTAAGTAACTAGTAAAAGGACAATAAAGAGTAAACAGAAAAAAAAAAAAAAAAGATAAGTAGACATTTCTCCAAGAAAAAGTAGAGGGGCTCCTGGGTGGCTCAGTCAGTTGAGCATCCACCTCTTAATTTCAGCTCAGGTCACGATCCTGTATTGCAGGATCAAGCTCCACATTGGCTCCATGCTGAGTGTGGAACCTGCTTGAGATTTTGTCCCTTTCCCTCTGCCCTTCTCCCCAACTCACACCCTCTCTCTAAAAACAAAATCTTCAAAAAGAAAGAAAGGAAAAAGAAAAGAAAAAGGAGAAAAAAATCCCAGAATTGAAGAACAGGAGTCACCAGACTGAAATAGCCAGGTGTCTAATAAATTGAATGAAAAAGACTCATACAAAAAAAAAAATCAAGCGTAAAAATAAGACACTATGCTTACAAAGGGGAAAAAAAAGGCAATTTACAAAGACTCGAGAATTATAATGACAATTATTATTACAGCAACATTAGAAGCTAGAAGGTAGTGAAACTTCATTTAAAATTCTGAGTAAAAAAATAAACTGAGTGAAAATCAACTTTATAACCAACCAAATTATTGATCATGAGTTACAGTAAAATAAGGACATTTTCCTTAAAGTTTTATCACCCAAACACACTTTCTTTGGGCCTGATAGAAGAGAGGCAATAAACCAAATAAAAGGCAGACATGGGATGCAAAGGAGTCAGTCAACACAGGGGAGATACAAAGGGAATTCCCAGGATGATTGTGAAAAGCAAGTCCCAAGACTAAATCTATCCAGTTAAGTCTAGAAAGCAAGTCCAGATTAGAGAAGAACTCCAGAAGAGCTCCAGGAGAGTCTCTAAGAAAAATAAATGTAACTGATAAATTACAGGACAGATGGAGAGTGCATGGAAAAGTACACTGCAGGGGCGCCTGGGTGGCGCAGTCGGTTAAGCGTCCGACTTCAGCCAGGTCACGACCTCACGGTCCGTGAGTTCGAGCCCCGCGTCAGGCTCTGGGCTGATGGCTCGGAGCCTGGAGCCTGTTTCCGATTCTGTGTCTCCCTCTCTCTCTGCCCCTCCCCCGTTCATGCTCTGTCTCTGTCTGTCCCAAAAATAAATAAAAACGTTGAAGAAAAAAAAAAAATTAAAAAAAAAAAAGTACACTGCAAGACATTTTACAGAAGAGTAGAAAGATGTGTGAAAAATTCAATGTTCAAAGAAAACCAAGCACATTTTATTTTTTTAATGAGGCAAAATTTTTTTAAATGTTTATTTCTGGGGCGCCTGGGTGGCTCAGTCAATTAAGCACCCAACTCTTGATTTCACCTCAGGTCGCGATCTCACAGTTGGTGAGATTGAGCCCTGTGTCAGACTCTAGCACGGAGCCTGCTTGGGATTCTCTCTGCCCCTCCACCATTCGTGCTCTCTCTCTCTCTCTCAAAAATAAACATAAAAAAAAAAAAAAAAAGAGGGGCATCTGTGTGGCTCAGTTAGGCATCCAACTTCAGCTCAGGTCATGATCTCGTGATTCGTGAGTTGGAGCCCCTAGTCAGGCGGGCTCTGTGCTGACAGCTCAGAGCCTACAGCTTGCTTCAGATTCTGGGTCTCCCTCTCTCTCTGTCCCTACCCTGCTCACACTCTGTCTGTCTCTCTCAAAAATAAATAAACATTAAAAAAATAAAAGAAAAAGAAAAGAAAAAGAAATGTTTATTTTGGAGAAAGAGAGAGAGAGAGAGAGAGAGAGCGCACCTGCATGCAAGCTGGGGAAGGACAGAGAGACAGGGAGACAGAGGATCAGAAGCAGGCTCTGCACTGACAGCAGAGAGCCCAATGTGGTAAGGCTTAACTCACCAATCATGAGATCATGACCTGAGCCAAAGTTGGACACTTAATCAACTGAGCCACTCAAGAGACCCTGAGGCAAATTTTAAATCCAGTTGTGTAATAAAGAGATGTAATCCTACAAATAACAGCTAAAAACACTGTTCTAAGAACCCTGAGTGTAATAACTCCTTTAACTTTCACCATTATTTTGCCATATCATATTCTGTGTGGCTCATACTCAACGTTTATATAATCATACAAAGGAAATTTTTTGTATAAGAACATCAAAAGAATAGAAAAGGCTATGAGAGAAATTACTCATTTAACATTATAGAAAAAAAGTCTAAAACTGATGACCAAACACAGCAATATTTTACTTAGAAATATAAAGAAACAACTAAGAGTTAAGAAGCAGTTGCCTCTAAGAAAGGTAGAGGAAACTGATTTAAAAAAAAAAAAAAACCTATCTTTTTGGAATTTTATAACTAGAGCTTGATGTTTCACACTCTTAGAAAGTAGCATTTTCATTAAAAATAAATAAATAAGTAAGTAAATAAATAATAACTACTAAGTGAAAAGGTGCTCTAATACCAAGTAAACTACAGGGTTTTTTCACAGAACTACCTTGGAGCCTTTTATATGTTAAGACACACTTCATAGTTTTTTCCTAACATTAAACCACCAAGAACTCTCCACTTCCTCCCCCTGAATCAGCTCAAGAAATGGCACTTTGGGGGCACTAGAGTGGCTCACTCCATTGAGCATCCAACTCTGGCTCAGGTCATGATCTCACAGTTTTTGAGTTCAAGCCCCACATTGGGCTCTCTGCTGTCAGTGCAGAGCCTGCAAATCCTCTATCCGAAGTTCTCTCTCTGCACCTCCCCAACTCATGCTCTCTCTCTGAAAAATAACCACTTGAAAAAAAAAAAAAAAAAGAAAGAAACTACAATGTTAAGGCAGTGGTTCTCAAATGTAATCAAGTCCATAGACCAATGCCAATCTATAGCAAAGTAAGAAAATCAAGGACAATGTATTGAGTTTTAATAGAGTTAAAATTAATCAACTTAAGCCATTCTGTATTTTGAGAGCATGCCGTTCTTACAGTCTTAATACCTTTCTTTAGTGAAATGAAGGTAGTAACTGGCAATTTTTTAAAACATTCTTTCTTTCCAGAATAAAAAGCTGGCAACCCTATGTCAGTCCACTATCCCCATTCTGCCAATAACAGCCAATGATTCATGAAAGTCAAATCAGAGAATCTTTGGAAAAACCTTATTGGAATGATAGGCAAAAAAAAAAAAAAAAAAAAAAAATCCTCTGAGGGAAGAAGTCACCACAGAAATAGAAAGATAACCCAGAAAAAAGAGTGTCATAAAAAAACAAGGAAAGACAATTAAGAAAAAGGAGGTAGAAATACATAAAATGTACCTAATAGGTTAAGTAAAATGAGTAATAAGAACTGTTTACTGAAGTTAATAATTCCAAAGTCATCTATGAACAGAGTTCAAATGCCAGACCACATGGCATTTAGAAGAAAAGACTAATAGGCTGAGTTTAACTTACTTTTTCTAAAATTTTAGCTCCTCAAAGAAGTCAAAGGAGGTTTTAGAGTTGCAAAAATCTGAACATTAATACAATACTGTTGGTTACAAGAATGAAGAAGTTGTTGAAACTAATGAAAAATAACCCAGCCATAAACATTCATAATCTAAAAAACCTACTCTTACTTGCATACACTGATGATTAAGTCTGAATCTTCTGTGTAAAACATATTAATGGCAGAATCAAACAATCTTTTAGAAGTTTATTACCTAAGTAACTCCATGTTAACAAATGGGATTTGCATTTCAAATTACAACTGGAAGAAAATACTTTGCTTTTCACTAGATCTCTAAAACTTTTCATAATGTCTGACACAAAGTAGGTACTTAATTATTCTTGAATAAATCAATGAAATCCTATATTTCCATCAAGCAAAATGAATGCAGATGCTATGAGTCCTATGGGTGCACATATTCTGCTACACACAGCTCCAAATTTGTTAATGTATTTAAATGCAGAAATAAAAAGCCAAAAAGTCTTCTAAAATTGTACTGAATTTCATTTCACTTGAAGATTGAAACTAAAAGCAGAGGCAAACAAGCAGAGTCTCCACCCATACCTCAAGTTCAGCCTGAGACCTCTAGAATTAAAAGCAGTTTAGCCACCTAACAGGTCAGGTAATGACTAAGATGTTTAGTTTCAGTAAGTGTAGCTTTGGCTCTTTTCACAAAATTATATAAAACATCTTAAAACTTAGTACAAAATATCATCTTTATAGAACATTTCTGTATATTTAGGCCTTTGCAACAAGTATACAGTATTTTTGTGATCACAAAGATTTTTATGAACTATAAAAAAAGAGTAACTTTTGGGGCGCCTGGGTGGCGCAGTCGGTTAAGCGTCCGACTTCAGCCAGGTCACGATCTCGCGGTCCGGGAGTTCGAGCCCCGCGTCGGGCTCTGGGCTGATGGCTCGGAGCCTGGAGCCTGTTTCCGATTCTGTGTCTCCCTCTCTCTCTGCCCCTCCCCGGTTCATGCTCTGTCTCTCTCTGTCCCAAAAATAAATAAACGTTGAAAAAAAAAAAATTAAAAAAAAAAAAAGAGTAACTTTTTAAAAATTGTAAATGACACTGCTGAATATAACATATCAAGTATTTTCAGAATGGCAAAGAATACCAAGCATTTAGAGACGGTATTAGATTTCTGGAATGTGCTGGATTAAAAAGATGACTGGTTAATAAATAAGCCTTTTCAACACAATATCCAGTCATCTAAACTTATTGTGCAAATGGAAAATAGAATGTCTCCACAATGACAATTTAATACTAGCTAATAATGTAAGTTTGTAGATTCCTGATGATATATTAGTTGTGAGAGGACTAGTTATCTTGCATATACAATAGATAGCAAAATAACTACAGATTTAAAATAGCAAAAACCAACAATGCTAATAATATACATAAAAACCATAGATAACTGCCCAAGTATTCACATCTAGAACTGGTTAAGGTTGATTACAATACACAAATGGCACTACACTAACAATTCAGGAGAAAATGAACTGAATGGAAAGTTCAGAATTTTATTATAATCCTACAAAGTATGGGGCACCTGGGTGGCTTAGTCAATTAAGTGTCTGACTTCAGCTCAGGTCATGATCTCGCAGTTTGTGAGTTCGAGCCCCCCATGGCATGGGGCTCTGTGCTGACAACTTGGAGTCTAGAGTCTGCTTCGGATTCTGTTCTCCCTTCTCTCTCTGCCCCTCCCCCACCCACTTTCTGTCTGTCTCTCTCAAAAATAAACATCAAAAAAAATTTTTTTTGAATAATCCTGCAGAATTTGGTACTTAAGACCAGGGAGGAAGAAATAATAAAACTGAGGTATCCTTACTTACTATGACAATGGGCACTAACATTGCCCCATTCCAATTTCTAAAAGTATGAACTGGATCTTGGGCAGTAGAGTTGACACATTAAAAGGGCTTAAAAACTTCACCTTACTATAGTGTTTAACTTTCTAAACAGCATTCCTATCTCATTTTCTCCTAATAACAATGTGAGAAGATAGAAAGGAGAGAATACTATTCCCTTTAATAAATAAGATAGTAACTGAGAAGTAAAATCATTGTCTTGAAGTTCTAAAACAAGTCAGGAAATCCTGGATTACATCCCAAAACTCTTTACTCTTAACATATGGTAAACTCTAGCAGGCCACATTGTCTTTTAGACAAAGTTATTCTTGGTATTTGTTATTTGGGATCTCAATTATTAACCAGTCATAAAATACAGTGGTAAGGCCAAAAATATTTTCAGACTTAACTAGTGGTAAAAGGAGATTCATTGCCACTATCAAGCCTCTCGTCCATAGTACATTTAGCTACAAGGTTTTTTACAGGCCTAGTTTAAGTCTACCAGTAATAAAATGCATTTCTAGAGATGGTTCAACTTGGTTAACTGTCCTAGGAATAGCTGGCTGCCCCTGATTTTGACACAAAAATTCAAGGACCACTGTCTCTAGCTTACTTTTTCAAAGCTCTGAATTTAAGTCTCATACAGATAAATATAAAAGGACTCAATAAATACCTCAAACACCAACAAAACTAAAACATTTGAGGTATTTACTAGGCCGGACATGGCTGGAGCTAGAGAGGATAATGCTAAGCAAATACGTCAATCAGAGAAAGACAAATACCATATTTCATTCATATGTAGAATTTAAGAAACAAACGAGCAAAGTAAAGGAGAGAGAGAGAGAGAGAGAGAGAGACAAACCAAGAAACTACTGAGAACAAAATGATGGTTACCAGAGGGGAGGTGGGCAGGGGAATGGGCTAAATAGGTGAAGGGGTTAAGGTGTGCACTTGTCTTGTGACAAACACTGGGTAATGTACAGAACTACTGAATCACCATATTATATACCTGAAACTAATATAATACTGTATGTTAACTATACTGGAATTAATATAAAAGCTTAAGAGTAAAATTTTTTAATTAAAAATAAATTTTCCATAATGAATTTTTTAAAATACTACTTACTAGGCTGAAAAGGCTACAAATAAAGCATAAATAAAGTTAGTTTCTTCCTCTGGTAGGAGTTATTACATATTTCTATCTCAAGATCTAGTCATACAAAGCTCCTTTCAGTTCTTCAAAAACCAAGACCTTTCCCACCCAAGACATCCATACATACTGTACCTAGTACAAAACTGCCCTCCCCACTTCGCCATTCTTTGCATAGCTGATTCTTCTAAGTAACTCTATCAAAGTAGCTGCACTTTACAGTATTCTCTGACAGAACTTTTGTTCTTTAAAGCACTTATAACCTTTGTTACCCATTCTTAATTTTGAAAATTTCCAAATATAATTAAAAGAAATAACCATCTGGGTGCCTCAGCTGGTTAAGCATCCGACGTTGGCTCAGGTCACAATCTCAAGGTTCATGAGTTTGATCCCTGCATTGGGCTCCGTGCTGACAGTGCAGAGCCTGATGGGGATTCTCTCTTTCCTTCTCTCTGCCCCTCCCCCCACCAAAACAAGTAAATAAACCTAGAAAAGAAAAGAACTGTCAACATACTCTTCACCTAGATTCACCAATTAGTGTTTCACAATTCTCTCTCCCCCTCCCCCATGCACACATTTCTTGCTGATCCATTTGAAAGATACAGACATCATGGCACTCCACCTGTAAGTATCAGCATATACCCACTCAGAAAAATAAACTTTCTCCTGTACAGCCACAAGATTATTATCATACCAAGCAAATTTAACATTAATATTAGTGCCTAATAATATATAGTCCAAATTCTCTATTTGAAACAAAAATGTTCTTCAAAGTTTTTCAAAATCTAGAATCCTTTCATAATTCACACACTGCATTTGTCATGTTCCTTCTGTCTCCTTTAATCTCAACTGTATCCTTGTTTTAAAAGGATATTTTTTGAAGTCAACCATCTTGACTTCCAAGCTGAATGGTACATGCTACACATTCTGAATCTGCCTTATTGTTTCCTCATGATTAAAGTCAGATTAAACAATTCTAGCAAAAACACTATACAGGTGATGCTGTGTTTACTTGTTTTGCGTTGTGGGTGTGTGATTCCTCCAAAATACCACATACAAGGGCAGTATAAATGGCTATGTTATTCAACAATGTATTTCTAGCATCTAAGACTATGTCCCACATAGGAGGTCCTCCGTAATACTTGTTGAATAAGAAAACGAATTCTCCATAACATATAGTACCAATATTTTCTTCAAGATGGGTGACCAATTGATATTTATTATTGATTTTAACTTATGATTAAGAGATAATGTTGTTAGGATCCAAAACTATACTATGAAATTGTTTTGAAATTTAGTATGAATGTATTTTCAGTACTGGGTAAGTGCTTTTTTCTTTTGTTTCAAGTTTTCCTTTAAATTCTAGATAATTAACACAGTGTAATATTAGTTTCAGGAGTAGAATTTAGTGATTCATCATTTACATATAACACCCAGTGCTCATTACAATGCCCTCCTCAATACCTAGCATGCATTTAGCCCATCCCCCAAACCCACCTCCCCTTCAGGAACTCTCCATTTGTTCTCCATAGTTAAGAGTCTGTTTTACAGTTTGCCTCTTTTTTTTTCTCCCACATTCATCTATTTTGTTTCTTAAATTCCACATGACTGAAATCATGTTATTTGTCTTTCTCCAACTTGCTTTGCTTAACATAATATATTCTAGCTCCATTCATATTGTTGCAAATGGCAAGAATTCATTTTATGTTTGTTTATTTATTTCTATTGATAGAGAGGGAGAATGGAGGAGGGTCAGAGACAAAGGGGAGAGAGAATCACAACCAGGTTGCAAGCTGTCAGTACAGAGCCCAACTCAAGGCTCAATCTCACCAAATATGACCTGAGCCAAAATCAAGAGTCAGACGCTTAACCAAATAAACCACCCAGGTATCCCAAGATTTCATTCTTTTTGATAGCTGAGTAACATTCTATTGTATATATGTACCACATCTTCTTTATCCATTCATCAGTCAGCGGACATTTGGACTGTTTCCTTTATTTGACTATTGTTGAGAATGCTGCTATAAAGATTGGGGTATTTGTGCCCTTCAAATCAGTATTTTTTAATCCCCTGGGCAAATACCTAGTAGTTCAACTGCTGGATCATAGAGTAGCTCTTTTTATAACTTGAGGAACCTCCACACTGTTTTCCTGAGTGGCTGCACCAGTTTCCATTCCCAGCAGTGCAAGAGGGTTCCTCTTTCTCCACATCCTCGCCAACACCTGTTGTTTCCTGTGTTGTTTATTTTAGCCATTCTGACAGGTGTGAGGTGATGTCTTATTGTGGTTTTGATCTTTATTTTTATTTCCCTGATGATGAATGATGTTGAGCATCTTTTCATGTGTCTGTTAGTCATCTGGATGTCTTCTTTGGAAAAATGTCTATTCATGTCTTCTACCCACTTCTTAACTGGATTATTTCCTTTTGGGTGTTGAGTCTGGTAAGTTCTTTATAGATTTTGGATACTACCCCTTTATCAGATAAGTCATTTGCAAATTATCTTCTCCCATTCCAAAGGTTGCATTTTAGTTTTGTTGATTGCTTCTATTAGGTAAGCGCTCTTAACCAGAGGTGCATAAAACACTATCTTTCTAATGGAGAATTTGTGACTTGCTATCAAAAAGCCGTCAGGGGCGCCTGCGTGGCTCAGGTCATGATCTCCCTGTTTTTGAGTTCTAGCCCTGTCATTGGGCTCTGTGCTGACAGCTCAGAGCCTGGAGCTTGCTTCAGATTCTGTGTCTTTCTCTCTCTCTGCCCCTCCCCTGCTCATGCTCTGTCTCTCTCAAAAATAAACAAACATTTAAAAAAAAAAAAAATGTCTTCAGTCAATAAAGGCATTCAACCACTCATAAAGGAATCTTAATGTTGAGGACAGGAGGAAATGACACACTCTCTTCACAGTGAAAATTGGTGTATTTTGTTTCTATACGTTTAAAGCATCTTAGTATTAGAAAACTCATTCTAAAAACATTTTTTTTAACATTTATTTTTTAAGAGACAGAGTATGAGCAGTAGAGGGGCAGACAGAGAGGGAGTCACAGATTTGGAAGCAAGCTCCAGGCTCTGAGCGGTCAGCAAAGAACCCAACGCGGGGGCTCAAACTCACAAACGCAAGATCATGACCTGAGCTGGTTGGATGCTTAACCGACTGAGCCACCCAGGTGCCCCTAGAAAACTCATTCTAAAACAAAACAAAACAAAACAAAACAAAACAAAACCTCTCCAGGAATAGTAAAGTTGTACACATCAGTCACTCCTCAAAGAGCTGGAAGTTCAAAATGATTAAGACCTAATCTCCTGGTCTCTGGGAACTTGAAATCAGGAGAAAGTAGACACAAAATTTTCAAAAAGCTTAAGTGTTAACACCTAGACATACATGCAAAGTTATGATATGCATGATAAAACGTTTTCTTAAAAAAAATCAATCACTTTTGTTATATACAAACCTTCAGAAAGACAAACTTGGTGGAATATCTATTGGGGCACTCAACTTCTTCACTCACAAGGTAGGGTCTCATTTCAGAAAAGACAGAAGCTATAGAAACATGAAATTCCTCATCTTTCTCCCCACTCCTGCTTCCCCTAAACCTATCCACAAAAGCATGTACCTAATTTGCTCCTGTAAAGAAGACATGCCTCTTCTTTCCAGTACTGGAGAGAAATCTCACTTCAAGAATCTCACATTATCAATTACTGTATCTCCTTTCCTTTATTTTTTTTCTTTAATTTTAAATCTTAACTTTCCTTGATGCAAACCTGCCATAACCAAAATCAAATTAAAAACAAAAACAACGGTTCTTACAAATTATTTAATTTTTCTCATCCTTTCACCAATAAACTTAAAAAAGCACATTCCATTAAATCCATTACAAGTTGACTATCCTGATTAGTGTTAACAACTGCATCAAAGACCTCCAAATGACCAAATAAAGACAATGCTCTAGTTTTAGTATTCACTGTACCCAATCTTTGTGTAATAACTAATGGTCATGACCTTTTACTCGAAATTCACTTCCTCTGGTTTCTGTGATAGCTATTCACCTGTAATTACTTCTCCCAACTCTCTGATGTTTCCGTACTGACTCTTCCTCTGCCAACCCTCTAAATGTTGGAGTTGTCTAGGGATCCCTCCTCTTGTCCTACATGTTCTGCTTGTCTTAAACAGTCATGTTCTCCTAATGTTCAGTTAATTTTTATATGTTAACAATTTCTAAATCTCCAGCCCCATCCTATTTCACAAGCTTCAGACCCTGATAGCCAACTGCCCACTAAACATCTCAATCTGGATTCCCCCAGCACCTTTAACTTAACAAAACTGACATTTTCTTCAAATTCCTTCCCTTTTTCTAGTTAATGCCACTACTAAATTAATGCCATTACTGTCTGACCAGCTCTTAATCCAGAAATGTAATCCTTGATTCCTCCCTTTTCCCTGACCTTCCAAATACTCACCAATTCCTGCTAATTATATCTTAAAGATTACCTCTCAAACATCTCCACTGCCTTATTTCAGATCATTATCAGCTCTTGCCTGCACTATTACCATATAGTCTCCTAACTGATGTTCTTGCCACTGACCACATCCTTTAAATAATGCACTTTCAGTTTGCACTATGGAAAATGTGTTTTAATCACACCTTTGCTTAAATAGCTCCAACTGGTTGGTCCTACTACTTAGAAAGTCATCAACTAAAGGATAATTTTCACATTTTTAACTCTATGAAATGTAGATCTGTATTATAATTGGTGGTATCTTAAAAGCACCAACTAGCCAAGCAGCAGGAGCAAAGTACTCATTACTACACTAAAAGCACCAGCATCAAAATTTAGAAAATGGGTGCTGGAGCCAATGGGAGGAAATATTTAAGAAACTACTGAGGGGGCGCCTGGGTAGCTCAGTCGGCTGAGCGTCCGACTTCAGCTCAGGTCATGATCTCACCGTTCATGAGTTCAAGCCCTGCGTCGGGCTCTGTGCTGACAGCTCGGAGCCTGGAGCCTGCCTCAGATTCTGTGTCTCCCTCTCTCTTCCCCTTCCCCACTCATGCTCCGTCTCTGTCTCTCAAGGATGAATAAACGCTAAAAAAATTAAAAAATAAAAACTTTCCCTCTTTTTCGAAAAGGAAAGAAAAGAAAAGAGAAAAGAAAAGAAAATACTGAGGCATCTTTTATTCCTACAGAAACCATGGGGTACCTGGGTGGCTCAGTCGGTCGAGCATCTGACTTAGCCTCAGGTCATGATCTTGTGGTTTGGGAGTTCAAGCACCACGCTGGGCTCACTGCTGTCAGCAAAGAACCTGCTTCAGACCTTCTGTCCCCCTCTGCCCCTCCCCCACTTGTGCTCTCTCTCAAAAATAAATAAAAATTTAAAAAAAAATGTTTATTCCTACAGAAACCAAATGATTGTCAAGAGAAAGTGAGGTACACAGTAAATGAGACATGTTCATCTGGTTTCCCACACTGAGAATCGAGGGTAGACCTGCTGTAGTTAACTATAAATCTGCAATAGAGCCCAGCACCAATTTTTATACAATTACTTTAATTCCCACATAGATTAGCTCAAGAAATACTGTCACCAATACTCACGATGACACAAAATTGACACCATGAGGAAACTGTGCTACAAAACTGAAAAAGTGATTCAGAATCCACACACGCGCGAAACTCTACTAGAAGAAACCAGCAAAGCTGCAGAATACAAATTAATATACGACAATCAACTGCATTTCTAAATACTACCAATGAATAATCTGAAAATAAAATTAAGAAAAAAATTCATTTGCAATATCACCAAAAAAGAACAAAATACTTAGGAATGAATTTAACAACAACAAAAAAAGTAAACACTGTACAATGAAAATTACGTAACAAAGAGTAAGCAATTAAATACAACCTATGTAATTGGAAAAACGTCTCAGGTTTCTGGATGTTAAACATTGTTAAGATGGCAAAATTTCCCAAATCAATCTATAGATTCATTATAGTATCTGTCAAAACCGCAGCTGCTTTTTTTTTTTTGCAAAAAATGACAGATTGTTCCTAAAATTCATATAGAAAAACAAGAAACCCAGAATACACAAATAACCTTAACAAAGAAGAAAACCAAAGGACTCAGACTTCCCTGTTTCAAAAGTTAATACAAAGTAACAGTAATCAAGACATGATGCAGGTGTAAAGGACACATAAAAGGAATAAAACTGAAAATCCGGAAACAAATCCTTACATTTATGTTCAACTGACCTTTAAAAAGACTGTCAAAACAGTTCAATAGGAAAGAAAAGTCTTTTTAACAAATGGTTCAGAGAAATTGGTATTCACATCTAAAAAAAATAAAAAATGAAGCTGAACACCTACCTCACACACAAAAAATGAAATGGATCACAAACTAAATATAAGAGCTAAAACTATATAATTCTTAGAAAAATACACAGGAGTAAAAAAAAAAAAAAAAAAGAAAAAAAAGAGAAATACACAGGAGTAAATCTGTCACTCTGCGTTAGGCAACATTTTCTTAAGTATGACATAAAAGGCACAAGCAAAACAAGAAAAAGAAATATATAAGACTTCATCAGAATTAAAGATATTTGTGTTTCAAAGGACATCATCAAGTGAAAGAACAACCTAAAAGAGCAGGAGAAATTGCAAATAACACACCCAAAAAGGGACTTATCACCATGACACATAAAGAACGCTTACAACTCAATAATGAAAACATAAATAATCCAATTTTTTTATTTTTTGAGAGAGAGATGGTGAAAGGGGGACAGAGGATTGGAAGCAGGATCTGCGTTGACAGCAGAGAGCCCAATGTGGGGCTCGAACTCATGTATCATGAGATCATGACCTGAGCTGGTCCAACACTCAACCAACTGAGCCACCCAGGAGCCCCAATAATCCAATTTTTTAAATAGGCAAAGACCTTAATCAACAGTTCTCCAAAGAAGGTGTACAAAAGGCCAATTACTACATGGAAAAGATGCTCAACATCATTAGTCATCAGGGTAATGAATATCAAAACCACAATGAGGTACCACTGCATACCCTAGGATGGTTATAAGCAAAGAGACAGACAAGTATTGGTAAGGATGTAGAAAAACTAGAACCCTCGTAGTTGTTGGTGAAACTGTAAAAGGGTGCAGGCAGGCTCTTTGAAAAAATCTGGCAATTTCTCAAAATGTTAAACACGGAGGTGTCACGTGACCAGCGATTCCACTCCTAGATTTGTATCCAAAACAAATGGAAACACATGTCCACACAAACCCTGTAAATGAACATTCAAAGCAGCACTATTTATAACAGCCAAAAAGTAGAAACAACCCAAATGTCCATCAACTGATGGATGGATTAACAAAATGAATATATGTCCATACAATGAAATACATTTTGGCCATGAAAAAAGAATGAAATACTGATACATGCTGCAACATGGATATAGATGAAAAAATTGTGTTAAGTCAAAGAAGCCAGACACAAAAGGCCACATATTATATGATTCCGTTTATGCGAAATGTCCAGGACTGGCAAAATATAACCAGGAAGTAGTGGTTGCCAGGGACTGGAGGGAGAGAAGGGGGAAATGGGGAATGAATGCTAAGTGGTATGAAATTTCTTAGGGGGTAAAAAAATGTTCTAAAATTAGACAGTAGTGATGATTACATATTCTGGGGGAGGGAGGGAGTAATCATTAAACTGTATACCTTAAAAGGGTGAATTATAATGGCATATGAAATACCTCAATAAAACTTTTATTTTTTTTTAGTGACTCAAAAGAAGACTTTTAACAAGAAGTCATCTTAAGAATACCTTAACCCAATGTATTTCAATTATACTTTCCTTTTTATGTTCCCTTTTTATAAGAATGACATATTAAAAAGCTGCCTTACAGGGGCGCCTGGGTGGCGCAGTTGGTTAAGCGTCCGACTTCAGCCAGGTCACAATCTCGCGGTCCGGGAGTTCGAGCCCCGCGTCAGGCTCTGGGCTGATGGCTCAGAGCCTGGAGCCTGCTTCCGATTCTGTGTCTCCCTCTCTCTCTGCCCCTCCCCCGTTCATGCTCTGTCTCTCTCTGTCTCAAAAATAAGTAAACGTTGAAAAAAAAAAAAAAAGCTGCCTTACAAGTGGCATAAAATAAAAACTTTACATGGTAAGTAGTGTTCCACTCTAATTAGCAGGGTTCTTTATTTCTTAGTAATACAACAAATAGTATATCTTGCAACTGATGGCATCTGTATTTGGTATGATATAGTGTTTCCCATAAAGCTGTAATGAGTACCTTGGCAGGAAATGTTTTTCATTTTATGTAATTATTTTAATGTAAATATTAAGAATATATTCAACCCTAAACTGATGGGTTACTGCTTAGAATGAAGCTAAGTGCATTAAAGTTAACACATATTTGGGGCGCCTGGGTGGCGCAGTCGGTTAAGCGTCCGACTCCAGCCAGGTCACGATCTCGCGGTCCGTGAGTTCCAGCCCCGCGTCGGGCTCTGGGCTGATGGCTCAGAGCCTGGAGCCTGCTTCCGATTCTGTGTCTCCCTCTCTCTCTGCCCCTCCCCCGTTCATGCTCTGTCTCTCTCTGTCCCAAAAATAAATAAATGTTGAAAAAAAAATTAAAAAAAAAAACAACTATATTTCCAAAATATTGATTTTTAAAAACCTTAAGTTCACAGGAAATTGCATAACACTAAAAACAGAAGAGCACAAGCTTCCAAAGAGAAAATTCAAGTTACCTACAAAAAATCAGACTTATGGAGCACCTGGGTGGCTCAGCCGTGACTTCAGCTAGGGTCATGATCTCACAGTTCAAGAGTTCAAGCCCCACATTGGGCTTTGCGTTGACAGCACAGAACCTGCTTTAGATCCTCTGTCTCCCTCTCTCTGCACCCCCTCAAAAATAACAAACATTAAAAAAAAAACACCAGACTTATAATTCTATGACTTCTTAAAAGCAACATTGGATTCTAGAAGACAATGGAGTAATGCCTCAAAATTGTGAAACACTTCATGCAAACTAGAATCCTATACCAACCAAATTAAATTTTTAAAAAGGAAAGCATTTAAAATAAGTTTTAAGATGTCAAGCCAAAACTTGAGGGTTTGGCTCTAGCAAAATGACGAAGTACCCTCTAAGAAAGTAAAAAACATGGGATGCAGGAAATAGTGTATCCAACACAAGAGATTAACATAGGGAAGTCCTAGATGACAGCTATGGAAAAGACCTAGAGAGCAACCAATCTGGATTAAAAGGAGAAAGAAGACTCCCAGAGAGAGATGTTTGAGGGAAAAGAAGGATTTAACAAAACTAGACAGTGTAAGACAGTAGAAAAATGTATAGACGAGACAAAAGCAGAGATAAAGTATTACAAGAAAGCAACTGCAATCATGGTACTATCTGGCTCTGTAATATACTACTTGGAGAATAATATTAATTTGGTCAAAATAATAAAAAAGCTATTAATTTTCAACTTTTAGAAACAACCTATAAACAAAGCATGGAAAATTATAGTTAAGAATTTTAAGGGGCACCTGGGTGGCTCAGTAAAGCATCCAACTCTTGATTTTGGCTCAGGTCATGATCTCACAGTTTTTTAGTTCGAGCCTTGCATCGGGCTCTGTGCTGGCAACAGGGAGCCTGCTTCAGATTCTGTCTCCCTCTCTGCCCTTCCACCACTGTGTCTCAAAATGTTTAAAAAAAAAAAAAAGAACAGAATATTAAAAGTTATCAAATTTTAAAATATACAAGCAAAGTACAGGTGACAAAAATTGAGAGATGGAAGGAGGAAGAGAAATGAAGGCAAAGGCAGGGACTTTAATACTCACCTTATAAAGGGGAGAAATAAAATCTAGAGTTGATGGAATAAGAAAAAAACCCTAAGTTTAAAGTTATAAAAGTAACCAATAGAAAAGCCAAAAATTGGGGCGCCTGGGTGGCGCAGTCGGTTAAGCGTCCGACTTCAGCCAGGTCACGATCTCGCGGTCCGCGAGTTCGAGCCCCGCGTCGGGCTCTGGGCTGATGGCTCAGAGCCTGGAGCCTGTTTCCGATTCTGTGTCTCCCTCTCTCTCTGCCCCTCCCCCGTTCATGCTCTGTCTCTCTCTGTCCCCAAAATAAATAAACGTTGAAAAAAAAAATTTAAAAAAAAAAAAAGAAAAGCCAAAAATTGGAAAGGGGAAAAGAGATATAGGGCATATTTAACAGAATCTTTATCACAGCAAGAAAGCCTTTACACGGCAAGATGTCTAAAATGAATAACAGTGGTGTAAAGGTATGATTTAATATTATAGAGGTAATGACCAGAACAAAGGAACATAACACTTAAAAATTAAAGTACAGGTGCCTGGGTGCTCAGTTGGTTAGGCACCTTCTCTTGATTTCAGCTCAGAGCTTGGATCTTGCCATTTATGGGATTGAGCCCCAAGTCGGGCTCCACACTGATAGCATGGAGCCTGCTTAGGATTTTCTCTCTTCCTCACTCTCTGCCTCTCCACCACTCACACTCTGTCCCTCTCTCTCAAAATAAACAAATAAAATTTTTTGAAAAGTTAAAGTAATGACTCTTTCTCAAAGCAGGACTCAGGAGGCCTGAAGTCTAGCTGTTCCTTTTAAGCCATTCCCCTTCTGTATTCTTCGGTATTTTTAGTCAAATACATGCATTATTAAAGGAAATTTTCAAGTGTTTAACATAAATTAAAAGTACCATTAGAAATAAGATAATGAGAGGTGCCTGGTGGTTCAGGTGGTTAAGAACTCAACTCTTGATTTTGGTTCAAGTCATGATCTCACAGTTCAGTATGTGAGTTCAAACCTCACACTGACAGCAGAAAGTCTGCTTGGGATTCTCGCTCTCCTTCTCTCTCTCTGCCCTTCCCCCGCTTGTGTGCGTGTGCACGTATGTGTGCGTGTATGTTCTCTCTCTCTCAAAATAAATTTTAAAAAAAGAAAGAAGACAATTAAACAGGCATTTTTGGTAGCTGTCTGGGTGACATAGATTACCTTTCAAATTTTAATATTTAAATTTTCTACAGAGTGTATGTATATAAAAAAATACATCTTATTGATAAAGCTGTGAATGGGAGCCTAGTAAGTTGAAACTTTTCTCAAAAGTGATGTCAGTGTCATCTGATGTGAAGACAGATTCATTTATAATTAAGTTGGTAGATGTGAAGATAGAACTGGAAGCAGTTCATGTCTGAGAGACACAAATTTTTTCTATGAAGAGACAAAAAATCTGCTTAAGAGGAGGCCAGGAATGCTAAACATCATGTAATGCATGAAACAATCCTAACTCCCTAAAGAAACAGTAGACTACAGTAGCAATCTAAAGGTATGGTCCCTGGGAATCTACAAGGTCAAGCTAGTTTTAAAATAATATTAAGAAATTTTATTTGCCTTTTTCACCCTCATTCTCCCCATAAGTTTAGAGTGGGATTTTCCAGAAACTAAATAATATCTGATGATTTCACTCTAAAGACTAAAGGTATGTGAACATGTGTATTCTTGTTTTTATATCTTCTCAGTTTCAATTTCTAATACAGTAAATATTGAGAGAGATAACCCACATAAAAGTTCTTGGGATCCTCAATAGTTAAGAATGTAAAGGGGTCCTGAGTCCAGAAAGTTTGAGAATCACTGCACCAGGACATACTGTAAGACAAACCTAAACATTTTTTTAAGTTTATTTATTTTTGAGAAAGAGAGACAAGCCTGAGAGAGCAGGGGAGGGGCAGAGAGAGGGAGACAGAGGATCTAGAGAGCCCAACACGGGGCTCCACTCTAACTCACGAACCACAACATGACCTGAACCCAAGTCAGATGCTTCACTGACTAAGCCACTCAGGCAGCCCCTAAACATTTTTTAATATTTGCAAATAGCCACTTTTGTTTGCTCCTCTCTAACGAGCAGCAATAAAACTCTTAAAACTAAAACTTCAAATAGCTTCATATTCTTCAGCCTGTTTTTGAGAAACAAAAATCTAAAAGATGGATTTAGACAACTGTCAAAACTGGAAAAGATTGTGAAACTTAGAGAAAAATAGAAAAAGGGAAACTCAGAAGAAACTCAACTGTGAGAAGGATTCCATCCTCCCTAACAATTCTCATCATTAACCTAAGGGAAAAACACTGCCCATTAACTTTGATTACAATCTAGAATCCTTATTTTAGTTTTATAAAGCACCTGAAAAGTCATCTACTTTCAACATAATGAAAAAAATCCCTCTTTATAACATCCCTAAAATGATCATCTAGCCTCTTTTTAAACACTTCCTTGAACACAGAATTTTTCTCTCACAACACCTAAATGCAATTTTTTATTTTATTTTTTTAATTAACATCCAAATTAGTTAGCATATAGTGCAACAATGATTTCAGAAGTAGATTCCTTAGTGCCCCTTACCCATTTAGCTCATCCCCTCCCACAACCCCTCCAGTAACCCTGTTTGTTCTCCATATTTGAGTCTCTTCTGTTTTGTCCCCCTCCCTGTTTTTATATTATTTTTGTTTCCCTTCCCTTATGTTCATCTGTTTTGTCTCTTAAAGTCCTCATGAGTGAAGTCATATGATTTTTGTCTTTCTCTGACTAATTTCACTTGGCATAATACCCTCCAGTTCCATCCACATAGTCGCAAATGGCAAGATTTCATTCTTTTTGATTGCCAAGTAATACTCCATTATATATACATATACAACATCTTTATCCATTCATCCATCGATGGACATTTGGGCTCTTTCCATACTTTGGCTATTGTTGATAGTGCTACTATAAACATGCAGGTGCATGTGTCTCTTTGAGACAGCACACCTGTATCCCTTGGATAAATGCCTAGTAGTGCAATTGCTGGGTCGTAGGGTAGTTCTTTTTTAGTTTTTTGAGGAACCTCCATACTGTTTTCCAGCCTAAATGCAATTTTATACAACCTGTAACAGTCCACAAGTTCCCCAGACTACAAAGTTCCACTAACTACTTTATTAGCCACCAATTTAAAATATCTTAAGAGTGTGATGAAAACAGTACTAAAATATTTCTTTTTCATTTCAAGTATGAAAAATATGCCTATTATTAACTAGTCTTCCCTTTGTACAGCTCTTAGTGATGTCTTAGCAAGAACTGGTAAATTTCTAATCTTGACCCTAGAACAAAATTTAGCATTTCTTAACCCTGGCTACAAAACAAAATCAAGAAAAAAAATTTTTTAAACACAAAAATATACAAAACCCACCCTGAACCTGGAGTTTGGAATCTCTAGGGTATGAGTTCTAAGAAACTGGTTTGGCTGGTTTGGGTTTGGGTTTTTCAGCTCTACAGGTCAATTCTGGTACTTATCAAACATCAATTAGAACTATTAGGACAGATCAGCAATTCATCAAACATCCCAGGGTGTTTTCAGTGCATAGATTCATCATAGGTGGGCGGGTCTCTTGTTCTATGTAACAAACAACTCTCCTGCAAAATTATTTTCAAATAAATATTATACAATTATATTATACCTAGAGTTTATTAAGTATTTTCTTCTTTATTTTCCTTCTTAACCCTGCAGCAATCCTGTGAGCAATACGGGCAAGAAACATCTCCATTTAATAGGTAAAAAAAAAAAAAAAAACTAAAGCTGCTGCAGAGTTACCAGATTAAAAGCATATCCTGGGGCGCCCGAGTGGCTCACTCAGTTAAGCGACCTTGATCTCAACTCAGGTCTTAATCTCAGGGTCATGAGTTGAAGCCCCATATTGGGCTCCGTGCTGGGTGTGAAGCCTACTTTAAAAAAAAAAAAAAAAAAAAAAAAGTATATCCTTATCTTCTGAGTATATATTCAGTACTCTCTCCACTAGACTACTGTCTTCCCATTTCACCAATCCCCCAGCACAACCAAAAAAGTTCTTGAGAGTTTTTTCTGAAATATAAACTTTACTAGCAAGGATGGAGAAAAACCAAAACTCGTATTTGGATTGTTTTCATCACCTGGCTGACTGAAACCAAACAAATTCAACCCATTCTTGCGATGCATGTCCTGTTCCAATTTTTTCCCCTTATTTTTAACTTAACTTTTTTAGTTTGAGATAACTGTAAATTGACACACAGCTGTGAGAAAAAATACATTCCGTGTAACTTATACCCAGTTTGCCCAAACAATAGCATCTTTAAAAATCTCAGAATACCAGGGGCGCCTGGGTGGCTCAGTCGGTAAGCGTCCGACTTCGGCTCACATCATGACCTCGCCTCACATCATGACCTCGCAGTGAGTTCGAGCCCCGCGTCAGGCTCTGTGCTGACAGCTCAAAGCCTGAAGCCTGCTCCGGATTCTATGTCTCACTCTCTATCTCCTCTTCCCCCACTTGCACTCTGTCTCTCTCTCTCTCTCTCACAAATAAACATTAAAAAAAAATCTCAGAATACCAGAACCAAAATATTAACATCAAATCAGTCAAGACACTAGTATTTCCATCATCACAAGGATCCCTCGCATTGCCCTGTTCCCCTAATTTTTAAATTCCTGATCTTAGGCATTATTTGGAAATATATAATCATTAAGCCCTTACTCAATTTTATCCATTCGAAATACCAGAAATATCTTTGGAAGCCATGAAAAAAAACTTTATCTCACAAAGTACTGGTGGTCAGGATTGTTACAACACAAGATTTTTAGGCTACTACTATAACAATATCCCTTGCAGAATGGAATTTTCAAGGTAAGACCCCAGTTCTAGCTTTATGAAGCAAAATTTTTAAAAAATTTTTAACTGACATGCATACTTCTTTTTAATTTTAATTTTTTTAAGAGAACAAACATGAGCGGGGGAGGGGCAGGAAAGGGGAGGGAGAGAGAGAACGAGAGAGAGAGAGAGAGAGAGAGAGAGAGAGAGAGAGAGAGAGAGAGAGAAAATCATAAGCAGGTGCCACACTCAGTGCAGAGCCCATCACAGGGCTCGATCCCACAACCCTGGGATAAGGACCTGAGCTCAAATCAAGAGTCAGACACTCAACCAACTGAGCCACTCAGGCACCCCCTGACATGCACACTTAATGATTCCATTTATATGAAGTTCTAGACAAAATAAATCTAAAGTGAAAAAAAATCAGAAATTGTTGGGGCAGAAAATAGCTAAAAAAGACTACATGTGAGATTTCTGGGAAAAAAGAAATATTCTGTACCCTGATAAGGGTATAGGTTACACAGGTATATCCATTTGTCAAAACTGTACTGGCATTAGGCAGTATTTTCTTAGATATGACATCAAAAGCACAAGCAAAACAAGAAAAAGGGATAAATTAGATTTCATCAAAACTAAAGACTTTTGTGCTTCAAAGTACACCATCAAGTGAAAGAATAACTCAAAGAAAAGGAGAAAATAATTGCAAATCACATACCCAAAAAGGGACTTATCACCAAAACACAAAAAGAACACTTAGAATTCAGTAGTGAAAACATAAATAATCCAATTTTTTAAATGGGCAAAGGACCTTAATCAACAGTTCTCCAAAGGTGTACAAAAGGCCAGTTACTACATGGAAAAGATGCTCAACATCATTAGTCATCAGGGTAATGCATACCAAAACCACAATGAGGTACCACTGCACACACACCAGGATGGTTAGAAGCAAAGAGACAGACAAGTATTGGTAAGGATGTAGAGAAACTGGAACCCTCATAGTTGTTGGTAAAACTGTAAAAGGGTATAGGCAGGGTCTTTGGAAAACAGCTTGACAATTTCTCAAAATGTTAAACACGGAAGTGTCACGTGACCCAGCGATTCCACCCCTGGATTTGTATCCAAGACAAATGGAAACACATGTCCACACAAAACCTGTAAATGAACATTCAAAGCAGCACTGTGTAGCAGCACTACAGCCAAAAAGTAGAAACAACCCAAATGTCCATCAATTGATGGATGTATTAACAAAATGAATATATATCCATACAATGAAATATATTTTGGCCATAAAAAGGAATGAAGTACTAATACATGCTGCAACATGGCTGTAGCCGAAAACACTGTGTTAAGTGAAAGAAGCCAGACATAAAAGGCCACATATTATATGATTCTGTTAATGTGCAATGTCCAGGACAGGCAAAATATAAACACAGAAAATAGATTAGTGGTTGCCAGGGGTAGTAGGAGGGAATAATGGAAAGTGACTACTTATGGTTACACATTTCCTTTCAGGGCTGGTGAAAATGTTCTGAAATTAGACAATGGTGATGGCTGCACAACTCTATGAATATACTGAAAAATCAGTTAATTGTACCTTAAAAGGGTACATGTGAATTACATACATATAAATACAATATATGCACAACTCAATAAAGCTATTACTTAGAAAGTATACAGTTAATATATGTAAATTTCACCTTTAAAAAGCTTCTTAAAATAATTATGGAGTGGAGTGTGCATAGAAGTATAGATGAAACAAGCATGGATACAAAAAAGTTTATTATAGTATTCTGTTCACTTTGTATGTTTCTAAATTTTCCTTAATAAAAAGCTTTAACTGATGTATGAAAAGTTTTTAAAAAATAAAGTACACTGTATTTTTATTTCCTTTGTTTGACAAAGGAAATAGAATCGAGAAGTTGCTACCTTCTTCATTCTTTTGCAGATAGGACCGAAGACTCCATGTGAGACAAAAATGAAAAGTACTTCATCTTAAAAATGTACAAAGAGAATTTCAATCCTAAGTTTCAAAACAGTTCCTTACTCTTGAGTTCCTGTGGTTTTCATGGTTAATACATGAGACAATTCCTAATAAATGGGTGTAGTAACTCCTAATACTATGCTATCCAGTACAGCAGCCACTAGCTACATACAGCCACTTAAAACTTAGTTTTAATGAATTAAATTATAAATTCAGTATTCCGTCACACCAGTTATATTTCTAGTGTTCAACATCTACACGTGGCTATTGGCTACCATAGTGGATAGAGCAGATATAGATCACTGCCATCAGTGGAGAAAGTTCTGTTGAACAGCACTACACTAATACGTAAAAAATATCCACAGGGAAACTTCCACATTCCAACTTAAGGCTGTTATACTGCATTTTACTGCAATAACCAAATCCTGAAAAACAAGGAAAACAAAGCATAAAAATATCAACCAAAGAATTTACACTAAAACAGCAGTTTTACACTAAAACAGCAGTTAAATTTCACTTTCAGAACCACCCAGCTACAGATGTTGGCCATGACAACTCCTCAGAGGCAAATTTCCCCATCTGTTAAAATAGATTATTACTATACTGCCAGTTTCCTAAAGTCAGATATAAAGATTATGCTGAAATACGAATAAAGCAGGGGCGCCTGGGTGGCGCAGTCGGTTAAGCGTCCGACTTCAGCCAGGTCACGATCTCGCGGTCCAGGAGTTCGAGCCCCGCGTCAGGCTCTGGGCGGATGGCTCGGAGCCTGGAGCCTGTTTCTGATTCTGTGTCTCCCTCTCTCTCTGCCCCTCCCCCGTTCATGCTCTGTCTCTCTCTGTCCCAAAAATAAATAAAAACGTTGAAAAAAAAATTAAAAAAAAAAAGAAATACGAATAAAGCAAATTACTCTTCCAGTCAAGGATCTAATGAAAGGTATAATCAATGACATCAAAGAATTTATGATCCATAGCAAAATACACAGAATAAAATTCCCTTCCAAACTGAGCTTTGAGGCAAACATCATAATTAAAAGGATTATTAAATATATTTTGTTTCATCCAGAAAAGAAGTTTAACTAGATGATTTCTGTACTTCTCGTTCTACAAATGTGTACACATTTCATCCTGATTAGGTATAGATTTCCGTTAATGCCCATTAACATGAATATGCAGTATCAGGAAACAGGTGCACTCTTAATTCAAATATTTGAGAATATTTTTAGTACTTTACAAAAAAGTGGTGAGCAAACTTAAAATGTGAATTGGAATGTTTTTATATTTAGGACCTAAAAACACAAAAACAAAATTTCACTTTGTATTCCTTCTCAAGCTATCACTGCAAATGGTTGGAGTGTGAATAACATTCTAAATATCAAGAACAGAATACTTTTTTTTAAGAAATTTAAAATCAAAATCAACTCTTTCCTTGCCAAGACTACTGGGCACCTAAAGCTCTTAGTCAAAATGGCTCCGTGTAAAGCATTTTCAAGCTTTTGAAAAGGTCACTTAAGAATGCAAGTACATTTTACTTTATCCTCATAAAATTCTTTTAAATTCAGTCTTTGCAATCCACTGCTCCCCTCCCAAAAGGAATTCTCAAGACAGAATGAAAACCTGGAAATTGAAACCAGCCTGTAGGCAAGGTATACAGAAGAGTCACATGGAATCAATATGAAGGAGAAAGTTACTACTAGCGGAGCATCTGGAGTCAAATTAAATCAAGCACTAATTACATATTTCTAGTTCTGTACTGACCTCACATGGAGCTTTCTTACATTATACACAGGCCTACCTAGGTCTGCATATCTGAATTTGTAAGTGGTTCTATCTTTAACCAAAGTTAAATGTTTCAAAGCACAGAATAACATACCATATCCCCTTCCCCATTGTTCACGAACCCTCTCTCTGTTCGTCAAATCACCCCGATAAATCCATCTGTTCCCTCTAGTTGCTTCCAAAGAAAAATTCTAGCAACCAAAGGCACCAGATTGTAAAACACACACTCAGAGTTAAGAGTTCTGGCACTACCAAAATATGTTAAGAAATCTTGGCAAATTAGTTAAAATCCCTTGAACCGTATTACCTCAGTTGTAAACATGAATAATACATATCTACCTCCGAGCAGGGATAGGAGTTAGAATTTATTGTGTGCTCCAAATATAAGGTGTCTTTCCCCCATCTCACACTTTCCCTCCTACTTCTCCCCTTTAAAGCTTTCTGGGTTTGCTTCCAGCCTCCACTTAATTCCTTATCCTCGTTACTCCATCCTGCTCTTCTTACTCTAGCCCCTTACTCCAATTCCATACAATTCCACCACCCTCTGGTTCCAAGCTGCTACTTCCCTTTGCGCCCCCTAAGGTCCCAGGCAGCCCCTTCATTCAGCTCCCCACGTCTCCCTCAGTCCGCATTTCCTAACGGCTCCTCCCCTCGGTTCCCCACCCCCTCATCACCAGGTTCATCCTGCCCCTCCAACCGTCTCCCGCCCCCAGGTTCCTTCCTTCCCCTCCAAACACAGCTTCCCCGTCTCAACGTTTCATCTTGGTCCTCCAACCGACTTCCCCAATGCCTTGTTCGCTCCCTATTTTCTCCAACACCCAACTGAACACTCCATTCTATCCATTCTTTTCAACGTATACATAAACGCAAGGGACCCACATACACACACTAGAGATCCCACCCCCACCTCGATCCTCCATCTTTCCCTTTTATACTTGCTTCCTTTCTTCCTTTTCCCCCCGCCCCCACCTCCTCCGGAAGAGCCTGGTTCCCAGGCCAAGGTCTCTCACCTCATTCGGTCACTTCAGTGGTGCCAACCGCTTCATACAGGAAAAAACAACCAATCACGTCCCCTTGGGCGCTTCCCCTGCGAGTCCAAGTACTTACTGGGCACCCGCCCCACCGGGCACCCCGCACATGCACACGCACAAACCGAGGTCCTGGGGACGAGGGTTGAGAAGAGTGAGCCTTCTTACACCGGCCTCAAACACAGACCACTTCGCTACAGCCCTTCGCCATTTTGGTTTCCCGCGGACTGCCGGTGCATTCTGGGAGCGCGGAGCGACTCTGGTGCCGAATGGCAGCTCTCCAGGGCTGCGAGGGGGCGGGGACTGTGCGGTGAGCGCGGAAGAACACCGCGCCCTGCGTCCCTGGCCGAAGCTGAACAAAGAAGGACTCTTTAATGTAGCAGTGGGGCTAAGTCCTTCCGCCGCCGGCGCTAACACAATAGTGATCGCTGCGCTCCTGGTCGTCGGCTGTCTTAAGTGTGTCTCTCTTATAAAGAAGAGCGTCGTGTCCAGTCTTCACCGTGCGTGGGTGTTTTTTTTTTTTTTTCCCTGAAAAATGCGACAGTGATCTCTACATCTTGCCTTGCCAATTTCCTTTCATTACCTTAGATAAGACACGTTTCTTCTATCTTCACTTGAAGCCTGCTGTTCGAATTTCCTTCAGCGAGGAAACCCTGGATGTCAGGATTAAATTTTGCTTGGCGATGCTTGTACAGTCCCAAATTCCTTATCGGGAGCTCCTTGTGTAGATTTTCGAACTTTTTTTTTCCTAGACGTTGAAAGGTTTTTCGGTGTTTCTGCTTTGCAATCATTCCTAATTATGATGAAATCTGAGAATATCCTGTACAAAGTGATTGATTTATTTTAGGAATACAGAACTTTTTTACACTAGGGCAGAGCCATAGCCTGCCAGTATCCTGCTGCCGACCGGAGTCCCAAGTGACAAACTGGAAGTGTGCATGCTTGTCTCTGAGTTACGCTTACATACAACCTAGCTCCCCTTTAGTAGCCACCTGGGTACCTTTGTAACTTTGTTAAAATAATTTAAAAATCATTTTATATTTTTGTCTCATTATATAACAGGAGTAAAATACAAGGACAAATTAATATATTTTTTTTCCTCTCTGAAAAAGTACCTCTTGGGCCCAAACTCACTTTGCTCATATTTCAAAAGGGATTCCCTCAGCCCATAATCTCAGGATTTGGCTAATAAATATTTAGTCTATCCACACCATTCAGTAGCCACACCTTCCATACCTTTGCTTCTCCTAAGTAATAATACTAATTGAATTTAAGTCTGTCTTGCTATGGCCTCGATCAGCTACCTTTCAAATTTCACTTTCTTTGAATTCTATTATAAAGTAGTCTCTCATAAATTCCTCTTCCATGCCCTTAACACTTTTAGTTGAGAAGAGTTTTGAATTTAAAAAAGTAGATACAGTCCCAAAACGGATAAAGATATTACGCCAACAGGTGTATTTATTAGGTGCAGCAAAGCCTAATCATAGAACATCAATTCTGAAGAACATTTTGGTGTAAGCTCTCCCCAATGTCTCTCTCAAGGGGTCAACAAGTCACAGATTTAACATCCTCAGTAGTAATTCAATAGCTCAGAGGCAGTCATTTCAATTACATAAATGCTAATAATTAGAAAATTCTTCCATCTATAAATGTGCTATGCCTTCCTATGAAATTCCCATTTACTAGTTTAACTTTGGCCTCTTTAGCCAAAAGTATTCTAATCCTTTATACATGACAGAGGCAATAATGACTATTTAAAAAAAAAGCATATCATTTTCCTATGTAAATGCACAGGTACAAAAGTGCATTAATGTAATTTAACAAAACCAGGTTCAGAGAATCAAGGGCACTAAGGGAGCCACAGTAAAATATAAAGAACACCTATAACTGGGGTCTTAGAAATTTCTGTTAACTAACCAACGTGCAATAAATTAAGACTTTACATAGATGTATTATCTAGGTTTACATGTGAGGACAAGGTGAGCCTAGGATCCCCCTCTGCCATCTTCCCCAGAAGTCTTGGATTAGGACTTTTTTTTTTTTTTAAAGGAGGTAGGAACATTTTTTTATTTTTTTTTTAACATTTATTTATTATTGAGAGACAGAGAGAGACAGAGCGTGAGCAGGGGAGGGGCCGAGAGATGGGGAGACACAGAATCCAAAGCAGGCTCCAGGCTCTGAGCTGTCAGCACACAGCCTGACGCGGGGCTCGAACTCACAGACCGTGAGATCATGACCTGAGCCAAAGTCGGACGCTTAACCGACGAGCCACCAAGGTGCCCCAGGGACATTTTTTTAAATGTTTGTTTATTGTGAGAGACAGAGAAAGAGGAGAAACAGAGACAGAGAGAGGGAGAACAAGCACATGAGCGCCCACATGGGGAGGGGGGCAGAGAGAACCAGGGCTTGATTTCACCAACCAGTGAGATCATGACCTGAGCTGAGATCAAGAGTCAGATGCTTAACTGACTGAGCCACCTAAGTACCCCAGATTAGGACCTTAAAAAGAAATGTCAAGTACCTCAGAAGTACACAGCAACATACCTTTTGCTGTTATTTATTTATGTAATAGTCATTACATAATAGTCATGATCTAGTAGTCATTAGGATTGTTCTGGTTCTCCTTTCTTCCAGATACAGCAAAATTGCACTCTTTTGCATCCTCGAAGTTAGGTATGGCCATGTAACTCACTTTTACCAATGAAATGGGAGAAGTGATCCGTATCACTTCCTGGCAAAAGTTTTAAGAGGCAGAGGCACATCCCCTTCCCCTCTGCTGTAGTGATGATGGAACCATGTGTTGAAATAGAACAACTGTCATTTCAGGTTCCTAAATAACTACAATAAGCAGAAACTAGATGTGCAACCATCACCACAATACAGTTTTAAAACATTTCTACTACCCCCAAAATATTCATTATGCCCATTTGTAATCAATCCCACTGGGAACCCCAGGCAATGTTATCTGCCTCTATATATCCGTCTTTTCTGGCCACTTTATATAAATGGACTCCTACAATATAGTCTTTTGATATGGCTTGTTATACTCATCACGATGTTTTTGAAGTTCATGCATGTTGTACCACGTGTCTGTGGTTCTTCCCTTTGTATTGCTGAATAGTACTCCATTGTATGAATGTACCATGATCATGGTATGAATGTAACTGTCACCAGACGCACATTTGGGTTATTTGCAATTTTTAGCTATTATGAGTAATGCTGCTATGAAAATGTGTGTACATCTTTGTGTAGATACTTGTTTTTATTTTTCGTGGATAGATTCCTACAAGTAGAATTGCTGCATTGTATAGTACATTTCTGTTTAACTTTTTAAGGTAGTGCAGAACTGTTCTCCAAAATGTGAACAATGTGTGAAGGTTTCAACTTCTCCACATCCTCACTAATACTTGATATGGTCTATCTTTTTTTTTTTAATGAAGATTAAGTACTGTAATTGTACTATCTTCAACCTAGCAAAACCTTTCCCCAGTCAAATGTATAATTCTCCTGCCTCTTACGAAATTCCTTCATCATTTTTTACAGACTCTGTCGTCTTTTTGCTAACAGAACTCAGAGCCCTCTCCCCCCCACTCTCTCTCTCTCTGTCCCTTCTCTACTACCTAAATGCTGAATGAATGTCATCTTGTTTTTTTAGTCATGTTTCTATTTATACAAAGAATCAAAGAACTATTGGCTCCAGTGGGAGTGAAGTGGTTTCTCATTTTGGTTTCAATTTTTATTTCCCTAATGGTTAATGATGTTGAGCATCTTTTCATGTGCTTATTAGCTAGCAATTCTTATATCTTTGGTGATGCATACATTCAATTTTGGTTTCAATTTTTATTTCCCTAATGGTTAATGATGTTGAGCATCTTTTCATGTGCTTATTAGCTAGCAATTCTTATATCTTTGGTGATGCATACATTCATATATTTTACCCATTTTTTAGCCGGGCTGTTTGTCTTCTTATTATCAAGTTACAATAAATCTTTATATATCCTGGATACAAGTCTTTTACCAGATACATTATTTGAAATTATTTGCTCCCACTCTGTGGCTTGTCTTTTCATTTGCTTAATGGTGTCTTTTAAAGCTCAAAAGATTTTTTATTTTTATTAAATGCAATTTTTTGAATGCCATATGCTTTAGATGTTGTATCTGAGAACTCTTTGCCTGACACAAGATCACAAACATTTTCTACTATGGCTTTTTTCTAGAAGTTTTATAAGTTAACTCTTACATAGTGTATGATTCATTTGAGTTAATTTTGGGGTACACTATGAGGTATGGGCCTATATTCATATTTTCGCATATGCATACTCAATTGGAGAAATGAAATTTTGTTGTGTGAAGCCACTGTGATTTGGAATTGTCTTCTACCCAGGATATTTTAGTCTATTCTGACTGAAACAACCTAGATATGTTAATATGGAACAGAAGTCAGTAATAGCATTAAACTCTCTAACATATGAGAACCAAAAATAAAAAATGTGAAAATTTGAGCAGAAAATTCAAATTTAGGGAATTCTCAATATTTAATAATGAAAAGTCACAGGAAATGTTATAAAATACAATATTTATAAACCTACAATCATTAGCTATTATTCTCTCATCGAAAAGGGCTAGAATTTTTAACATTGTTTATGGTGCAGAGGTAGGAACATAAATCATCAGATGAGTCAGAGAGGTCAAAGAAAAACATTCTGTGTCCTTGTAGTTTGCTTTTATAAGTCTGGAAAGGAAAATAGAAGTGAAACAGCAAAAGAAAAATGAATGTTCCATAATAATCAAATCAAAAGGATTTATTAAAATCTCTCCTTTTTATACAAAGCTTTAGTGTCTGTATATAGCAAGAACACTGCTTTTAAATCCAGTTATTTGTTGTAAAAGTGTATACAGTTGACTCTTAAACAATGCATGATTTAGAGATACCAACCCACCCCCATCCCACACAGTGGGAAATTCATGTATAACTTTTGATTCCCAAAATACTTAACTATTGTTCTTGCTTCGGCAGCACACATACCAGAAAACTTAATTACTATTAGCTCACTGCTAATGGGAACCCTTACCAATAACATAAACAGGTGATTAAAACATACACGTTATGTGTAGTATATACTGTATTGTTACAATAAAGTAAGCTAGAGAAAAGAAAATGTTATTCAGAAAAGTATAAGAGAAAATATATTTACAGTACTGTATTGTAGTTATCAAAAAAATCTACATATAAGTGGATCTGTGCAGTTCAACCTGTGTTGTTCAAGGGTCAACTGTATAGCAAACTTAGACCCCTCATATAATACACCTTAGCATATGATGTGCCCATTATCAATTTTTTGCCTATCACTTCCAAATTCACTCGTCATCACTTGCTTTGTGAAAATGGACATGGGCCCTTTAAGTATTTTTTTCTTCACCAGCTAGCAGTACATTAAGTGTCATCAAAGGTGAATGCTGAAGAGACCATGCGTTCGTTATAAAGCAGTTTTCCTTCTTTTTTTAAAGTGCATTCTCTGCAGCCTCCTGCAGTGTGCACAGCTTCCCCAGAACTGGGATCCTGTAGAACATACACCTTCCTCAGACTTGTCAAATCATCTTTTTTCTATCCCAACCCCAGAAGAATTTGCATGTGCTGCCATTAAGTGATATTTGTGCTGTCTTGGCAGTCAAAAATTTAAGGCGAGTGATTGAAAAGTGTATGTGCAGTCAAAATAAATCACTCAAGAGTCATAAGAGCTAGGTTCCAATTCCCATTTGCACATACCTTGCTTATAACACAAGCTGTGGAAGATTAAATTACCAAAATTTGGAGGAGGGGGATGAGAGAGAGAGAGAGAGAGAGAGAGGAAGGGAGTGAGGGAGGGAGATTGAGAGACAGAATTATATCCAATGGTAAGAAAGATTAACCTTCTTATCTATGTTTACACTGTTATTTGGCCCACTGAACATTCAAAGATGTGGACAAGGTAAAAGAGACAGCATGAAGTAAGAGGAAGAGAAACAGAAATAGGAATCCCGGAAGAACACGGACCTCAGTCGCTAGCCAGCCTGTCACTTTATTAGCTGAGTGATCTTGAGCAAGCTCACTGAACTCTCACACAGTCTGAGTTTTTTGTGTGTGTGTGTGAGCTCAGTGGGGAAGCTTAGAATATCAACATTAAGTCTTCATCAAATGGACTAAATAAAACAGTTGTGTAAAAGTGCTTTATTTTTTCTCTTACAGCAAGTATTACATGTTTGACTCCCCTGATTCAACTTCAAGCTCTTTGAGGGTTGGAGGGCATTATTCTTCTTTATTTCCCTGTTCCTAGAAACATCTGGACCACAGGATAGCCCTTACATTAAATAAATTAAAAATGGATATATATTTAACAATGTTAAAGATGTTCTTCTGTATGGGGAGAACTATGCTGTATACTCCTCAGGACAAGATACAAGCATCAATAATACATTATTCACAAAGCAGGCTGGAAGGCTTAGGGTCTGGAGATAGTGATATTAATAAGCAATTAAAACAAAATGCAAATCTATAATATGTGAAAGGTGTGATGTATCCTAAGAATGAGAACAAATTTAATGGAACCTAATGTGAAAGATATAATCAAGGATAGAAAGATGGTTGGGTCTTATTGTGAGAAATCTCATATGAAAAGTGGTATATTGGGCAAGACTTTTTTGATTGCAAGGGTTACAATTGCAACTTGAACAAGCTTTGGAAGGGCAGAACCCCTTTGGTCTTGCCTGGAAACAGAAACTAGAAAGATATCAAGATCTTTCTGGAAACAGAAACTAGAAAGATATAAGGATCTTTCATCTCAATCTCTCTCAGTCTCTCCCTTTCCCCTTTTCTCTCTCTCCATCTCTCCCTCTCTTGTTTCTGCTCCTCTTTGAATGGTATTTTCACTTTCTTCTTCTGCAGATGGCTTTTTCCATTTAGTAGGAAATAGGGTATTAAGCAAGGCTACATATTACTATAGTAACCAGTTAAGAAAAGGGAATTTTCTCCCTCTAAGGCCTTCCCCCATCCTTATTCCCCACTTTACAGTTCTAGCCAGAAGAAGAAGAAGAAGAAGAAGAAGAAGAAGAAGAAGAAGAAGAAGGAGGGGAGGAAGACAGGAAGGAAGGAAGAAAGGAAGGAAGGAAGAAAAGGAAGGAAGGAAGGAAAGAAAGAAAGAAAGGAGGAAAAGGAAAGAAAAGAAAAAAGAAAAGAAAGAAAAAAGAAAAAAATCCCAGGGAAGTATTCTGATGGGCTAGACTTGGGTCACATACCCAAACTGGACCAAATATTACAGGCAAGAAGATGAATTATTACACTCAACAGAAACTGAATCAGTGCCCATCCCTGCAGCCAAAGAAGTGAAGGTTTTTTTTGTCAGCTGCCACCACAAGAAGCACATAACTGGAGTGGGAGAAAAGGTGCTTCCCCAAAGAAAGAGTTGTTATTCTGGGCTGCCAAAATACTTTAAGTCTACTAACATGCAATGAAGTTTGTACTTCCATTATAACAACGGAAGCAGTAATGATAATATTGATAATAATAACATTTGTTGAATGTTTACCCTTTGCCAAGATGTGTGAAAAGTACTTTACAAATATTATTTAATTTTCCCAAGAGAAAGGAGTGGGCTGATATTAGATGGAAAACTAAACACCTAATCAAGCCTTAGTACTCCAATCCAGTCTGCTTCATTAGTATTCTTCCCTGACTCTCCTATACCAGGAATGAGGGGTTGGCACAAATAAAAATTATAACTGAAGCAAAATAAAATTATATAATCTTGGGTAATCAATTTAATTTCTCAAAATTTTTGTATTAACCTGGAGTGCTTGCAGGATTGCTGATAGGAAGACAGGAGTGTGTGTATGGAAATGTAGAGTTAATGGTTAGCTCTAAGTGGTAAGATTTTTTTTTTCTTCTTTGTGCTTGTCTCTATTTCCTACTTTTCCTACTCTTCTAATATTTGAAATGTTATTTAAAACTCATACAGTGCGGGCGCCTGGGTGGCGCAGTCGGTTAAGCGTCCGACTTCAGCCAGGTCACGATCTCGCGGTCCGTGAGTTCGAGCCCCGCGTCAGGCTCTGGGCTGATGGCTCGGAGCCTGGAGCCTGTTTCCGATTCTGTGTCTCCCTCTCTCTCTGCCCCTCCCCCGTTCATGCTCTGTCTCTCTCTGTCCCAAAAATAAATAAACGTTGAAAAAAAAAATTTTTAAAAAAAATAAAACTCATACAGTGCAACAATATAGGATTTTGGTCATGTGACCCATGAGAAAATTTAGATGCTGTCAGTTTGGGGCATTGGAAAGCTCCAAGGCATTCAAAACCTGGGCTCCTTGGGGAGCTCTCCAGGGTACTGGACTGCCTCTCCTGAAATTCTGACCAGTGAACCAGATCCTCGTGTTTCTCTTCTGACCCATTTGCCCTTGGTCTACATTGAATCTTGCCCTTCTGATTAACTGGCTGTCTCAATTCTGTATTAATTGGCAACTTAGTTCTCTGAGTGAGTTCCCAATAGGCTTTAACTGTTAATTTTATGCTGATGTCTACAAAATTTATAGCAGTAATTTTCTTCCCACCTAAACTCATCTGTCCCATTTCTACTACCATTAGTCTTCACTAATTTGTTTGACAAATAATGTGGAGTGTAAACAGATATGTAAAATGCAAAATTATAAAACTTCCAGAAGATAATATAGAAGAAAATCTGTAATTCTATAAGAATTGGGTATGGCAATTCATTATTAGGTTCAACACCAGAACCATGTTCCATGAATTAAGAACACTGTAAGTTGAACTTCATGAAAATGATTTTTGCTTTATGAACAACATGACTTAGATAATGAAAAGAAAGACAAGAATTGGGAGATAATGCTTGCAAAAATCCATATTCAGGGGACTGTGTGGCTCAGTTGGTTAAATGTTCAACTTTGGCTCAGGTCATGATCTCACAGCTTGTGAGTTCAAGCCCCATGTTGGGCTCTTTGCTGGCAGCTTAGAGCCTGGAGCCTGCTTTGGATTCTGTGTCTCCCTTTCTCTCTGCCCCTCCCCTGCTCAACTTCTGTTTCTCTCTCTCTCAAAAATAGAGAAACATTAAAAAAAATTTTTTAACCCATAATCAGAATCCAGTAAAGGGGTGCCTCAGTGGTTCAGCTGGTTAAGCATCCAACTCTTGACCTCATGGTTCATGAGTTCAAGCCCCGTGTTGGGCTATGTGCTGACAACACAGAAGTTGCTTGGGATTCTCTCTCTCATTCTCTCTCTGCTCCTACCCCCCCCCTTAAAAATAAATAAATAAACTTAAAAAAAGAATTCAGTAAAGTTGCAGGATAGAAAATTAATACACCAAAATCTGTTCCATTTCTATACAACAATAGTGAGGTGACAGAAAGAGAAATTAAAAAAAACCTCATTTATTGTTGCACCAAAAAGAGTAAAATACCTAGGAATAAACTTCACCAGAGTTTATACAAAACTATACTCCAAAAACTATAAAACACTGATGAAAACATTGAAGACAATACAAATAGAAAGATATACCATGCTCATGGATTGCAAGAATTAATATTGTTAAAATATCCATACTACCCAAAGCAATATACAGATTCAATACAATCCCTACCAAAGTACCAATAGCAATTTTCACTAAACTAGAACAAATAATACTAAAATTTGTATGGAACCATGAAAGACCCCAAATAGTCAAAGCAATCTCGAGAAAGAACAAAACTAGAGGTATCACAATCCCAGATTTCAAGATATACTATAAAACTATAGTAATCAAAACAGTATGGTGCCAGCACAGAAATAGACACATAGATCAATAGAACAGGATAGAGATCCCAGAAATAAATCCATGCATATTTAGTCAATTAATCTATGACAAAGGATGGGACACCAGGGTGGCCCAGTCAGTTGAGTGTCTGACTCTTGATCTTGGCTCAGGTCTTGATCTCAGAGTCATGAGTTCGAGCCACACACTAAGCTCTGTGGTGGGCATGAAAGCTACTTAAAAATAATTTTAAAAAAATCAGTGATACAGGAGGCAAAAAATACACAATGAAGAAAAGACAGTTTCTTCAATAAACAGTGTTGCCAAAATGGGCAGCCCGTGCAAAAGGATGAAACTGGACCACTTTCTTACACCATACACACAAAAAAATTCAAAATGGATTAAAGACCTAAATGTGAAACATGAAAGTATAAAACTAGAAGAAAATAGGCAGTAATCTCTTGGCATTGGTCTTAGCAACATATTTATGGGTATGTCTCCTCAGGTAAGGGAAACAAAAGCAAAACAAACTATTGGGACTACATCAAAATAAAAAGCTTTTGCACAGGCAAGGAAACCATCCACCAAATGAAGAAACAACCTACTTAATGGGAGAAGATAATTGCAAATGGTATATTTGATAAGGGGTTAATATCCACAAAATATAAAGAACTTACACAACTGGACACCAAGAAAACCCAAATAATCCAATTTAAAAATGGACAGAGGACCTGAATAGACATTTTTCCAAAGAAGACATACAGATGACCAACAGATACATGAAAAGATGCTCAACATTGCTAATCACCAGGGAAATGCAAATCAAAACCACAAGATAATATCTCACACTGGTCAGAACGGCTAGTATCAAAAGATAGGAAACACAAGTGCTGACAAAGTTGTGGAAAAAGAGAACCCTTGTGCACTGTTGGTAGGAATATAAATTGGTGCAGTCACTGTGGAGAACAATATGAAGTTTTCTCAAAAAATTAGTAATAGACATACCATATAATCTAATAATTCCATTATTGGATATTTACCCAAAGAAAAGAAAATGAAAACACTAATTCAAAAAGATACATGCACCCTTACATTTACTGCAGCATTATTTAGAGTATCCAAGATATGGAAGCAACCTAGGTGTTTATTGGCAGATGAATGAATACAGAAGATGTGGTGTATACACACACACACGTGCACGTGCAATGGAATATTACTCAGCCATAAAAACTAATGAGATCTTGCCATTTGCAACAACATGGGTGGTCCTGCAGGGTATTATGTCAAGTGAAATAAGTCAGACACAGAAAAGCAAATACCATATGATTTCACTTATATGTGGAATCTAGAAAAAAACAAAACAAACAAAAGAAACAGACTCATAAATTCAGAGAGCAAACTGGTTATTGCCAGAGGAAAAGAGGATGGGGGTATAGGTGAGATAGGTGAAGGGTATTAAGAGATACAAACTTCCAGTTGTAATATAAATAAGTCACAGACATGAAAAGTACTGCATAAGGAATATAGTGAATAATATTGTAATGTTGTATATTGACAGATGGTAATCACACTTATCATGGTGAGCATTGCATAATGTATAGAATTATCGAATCATTCTGTTGTGCACTTGAAACTAATATAACATTGTAAGTCAACTACACTTAAATAATAAAATATTTTTTAAAACTTTAATAATGATGATCTTTAGAAACACATGAATCTTATAAATTAATAGCATCAATTATGTCTAAAAATGATTCTCTTCTATAATCCATGTGCTTTTCCCTTACTCTTTTTTTAAGCTGTTGGGAAGTGTTATGATTATGTAGAAGAAATTCATTAAACTTTCTAAAATGAGTTTTCAAACAATCTTTTGCAGTTTCAATTGCATCATTTGGTACCTATTATACTGAGACTGCTATTAAAATTTCTGAAATATTATAAAATAAGCATTAAAAATTTAAAATTTTTGAAATATTATAAACTATAAAGATTTCCCATATCATGTTTATACTTTTCAGGTTTATTTATAATACCCAAGAAGTTCTGGTTTTACATTGTTCAGTTTTGGGGTGCCTAGTTGGCTCAGTTGGTTGAGCGTCCAACTCTTGGTTTTCGCTCAGGTCAGGCTCAGGTGATGATCTCACAGTTCATGAGTTCGAGCCCCATATCGAGATCTGTGCTGACAGTGCGGAGCCTGCTTGGGATTCTCTCTCTCTCTCCCTTTCTCTCTGCCCCTCCCCTACTCATACTCTCTCTCTCAAAATAAATAAAAATAAACTGAAAAAAATAAATTGTTCAGTTTTGTTTTTGAATCTTAAGTCTTTGAAAATTTTTTTAAAAGTTATACTATACTATACTATACTATACTATACTATACTATACTATGATTTAAAAGAAACAGAATATGAATGGAAAGGGAGACCATGGATATCAGTCAATAGTCATAGTTGATAAATTTGGGGAAGTCTAAGTATGTAACTTTTTAAAATTGAACTTAGTAGTCTCAATTGATTTTACTGAAATTTTTTGTTATGTAAATGATGATAATTTCTACCTATATCTCATTCTTACTTCTCAAGCTTTTACTTTGACTATGTAGTGAAATCAGTATAGTGAACTCAGTTGATGAGTATATTAAATTTCACAATAATGTGAAAATTACTGGGCTGAATTTTGTTTTAGAGCACCAATTGTTGTGGTATTTACTTCTGTTTGAATTAACTATAGTGTCTAATGTCAAAACAATACATTGGAACCAGTAGTTACGGTAAAAATTATCCATGTACAGATGGTGGCAAAAGAGTTATCAGTTAAACTCCAGATGTAAAAATACCTTAAGTATGTATTCAGAGTTGTGAATGGAATAAGGATTCTCACAGTATTAATGTACCTTCAATAAGCTGTGCAAATAAAGAGAGTGAAACACAATCTGTTCTATACATTTTCACAATCTTAACTGCTGTAACACGAGAAATGGTTTCTTAAGGGTAGAAACCCTCAACTGCTTTTAGACCACAAAAGTCCATCAAGTTTATAGCTAGAGACTTCTATCCATCAGAATATTTGGTACTCTTATGGACAATAGTCTCACTGTTTAAGTTAATAGATTTTGTATACTTAGAAGTAAAGTGCTTTTGGGGCGCCTGGGTGGCGCAGTCGGTTAAGCGTCTGACTTCAGCCAGGTCACGATCTAGCGGTCCGTGGGTTCGAGCCCCGCGTCAGGGTCTGGGCTGATGGCTCAGAGCCTGGAGCCTGTTTCCGATTCTGTGTCTCCCTCTCTCTCTCTGCCCCTCCCCCGTTCATGCTCTGTCTCTCTCTGTCCCAAAAATAAATAAACGTTGAAAAAAAAAAATTAAAAAAAAAAAATTAAAAAAAAAAAAAGAAGTAAAGTGCTTTTAAGTCATGACATGACTTTAAATTTGGCTTTAAAATTAAGCCTTTTATTAAAAAGAACTTTTGGCCTTTTATTTCCAAGGACTTCTACAAAAGGGTTCTTTTGTTAACATATAACACATTACCATTGTAATATAATGTTGATGTTTCCTCTATATCTTCATGAAAGCAAAAAAAAAAAGTTTTTGTACAAGTCAGTAGTTGTCTCTAACACATATTTTTTCCAATTACAAAGTATTAGTATTATTTCTGGAAAAATATAGGAAAGTACAAAGCACAAAATAAAAAGTATTCATAATCCACATAGATAAAAACACCATTAGTACTTCGGTATTCACAGTCCCATATAAAATATTTCCTTTTAAAAGGAAGAAAGAAATATGACATCCATGGTTCATTTAAATTTTTTTTTCTTTACATCTATTTATTTTTGAGAGACAGAGACAGAGCACAAGTTAGGGAGGGGCAGAGAGAGGAGACACAGAATCCGTAGCAGGCTCCAGGCTCTAAGCTCTCAGCACAGAGCCCAATGCAGGGCTCGAACTCACAAACCGTGAGATCACGACCTGAGCTGAAGTCGGACGCTTAACCCACTGAGCCACCCAGGCACCCCCATCAATGGTTCATTTAAATTGGAAGTGGGAAAAAAAAAAATTGGAAGTGGGAAATGCGAGAAATGTGGTTAGATATATTTGTGAATATTTTCTTTTCTAATACCTATTATGGAGATACTGATAAATAGCTCCATGAAATCAGAAGTAAAGACAGGGTGGGATATATCTGTAATTTCATTCTCAAGAAAACTTCAAAAAATATTTACATATGACTAATTATAAAATATCACCATAAAGAATAAGAGATGAATAAACTCATTGTTGAGATATATCTCTAATGTGAGGAAGAACATCAGGAAGTACAACAAAACCCATAGAATTGTACAACACAAAGAGACCCCTAATGTAAACTATGGACTTTAGTAAATAATAATGTATCAATGTTGGTTCATCAATTTTAACAAATGTACAACACCAATGCAAGATGCTAATAATAGGAGAACCTAAGGGGTGGGGGAAAGGAGTATATGGAAACTCTCTGTACTTTCCACTCCATTTTTCCATAAGCCAAAAACTGCTCTAAAAAATAAAGTCCATTGATTTTTTAATGAAAAAAGAAGTAAAATAAAATAATACAAATCTTCAAACCTCAATACTTTTCTGATGGATTTTCCACCTGTATGTTTGCTGATTCTTCTTCCTCTGCTGAGTCCTTAACTAGTAACCATGACACGCCTTCCTCAGTCCTCTTTTTCTTCTCTCGTCTACTCTTCCTAAATTAGTTCATCCACTTCCATGCCTTCAACTGTTACTTATCATCTATCACTTATCACTTAGTTCCTTCCTTTCTTCCACTGAAGATGCCTACTCTCCATGTTCCCATCTTGACTATACCTCTACCATTTTCTACCTTACTTCCATTTTCCATTTCAAGAACATCAGATAAATATGCTGTATTTTTACTTCCCAATCTGTCTGAATGCCCTTGCCCTTCATTTCATCTTTCCATATCTTACTCATTCTTTTTTTTTATGTTTATTTTTGAAAGAGAGTATGCACATATGAGCACGGGTGAGGGGCAGAGAGAGAGGGGGACTGAGGATCCCAGGCAGGCTCTGCGCTGACAGCATAGAGCCTGATGAGGGGCTCAAACCCACAAACTGTGAGATCATGACCTGAGCCAAAGTCGTAAGTTCAATTGACTGGGCCACCCACGTGCCCCTCCATATCTTATTCAATCTTTAAGCAAATGCCCCAGAGCAAATGTCATTAGTTTTGTGAAGCTACTCCTGACTCAACAGTTGCATTAATTCACCATTTGCTTATAATCACAATTGGGGCTTTAAAAAAGGAAAAAAACACCACACAGTCTGGCTTATATTGTCATTAGTTGCATGTTTTGCTTACTTCCTTCACTAATCTGTGACTTACGGGGGGGGGGGTAGAAAATATGTACTACTCAATTTTGCATTGTCCTGTTAACAAGTATGGTACTAGGAGCATAGACAATAATAAACACTTCAGTTCATGATAATCAGGCTCTGAACTAGACCCTAACTTACTCTTCTGCTTTCACAAAATACCTGTTAAACTGAGTGGAAACATTGATGGGGTTTGTTGTCTACAAGAAACAAGATTTCAGTCCTGAAATCTTAAAATTTACATTTTCAGGGCGCCTGGGTGGCTCAGTCGGTTGAGCATCCGACTTTGGCTCAGGTCATGATCTCGCAGTTGGTGAGTTCAGGCCCAGTGTTGCGCTCTGTGCTGACAGCTTGGAGCCTGGAGCCTGCTTTGGATTCTGTGTCTCCCTCTCTCTGCCCCTTCCCCGCTCATGCTCTGTTTATTCACAGATGAATAAACGTTAACAAAAATTTTTTTTAAATAAATAAAATTTACATTTTCATGTTAATAGGCTTTTTCCTTCTTCTTTTTTTTTTTTTTTTTTTTTTTGAGAGAGAGAGAGAGAGTCAGGGGTTGGGGTAGGCAGAGAGAGAATCCCAAGCAGGCTGTCAGCACAGAACCTGACGCTGGGCTCAATCCCACAAACCATTAGATCACGACCTGAGCCAAAATCAAGAGTCCAACACTTAACTGACTGAGCCACCCAGGCACCCCATGAAATAGGCTTTTAGTGTTGATAGTAATGTATCTCTTGCTAGGTCATTAAGAAGCATCCACTTAAAGGGGCGCCTGGGTGGCTCCGTCGGTTAGGCGTCCGATGTCGGCTCAGGTCATGATCTCACGGTCTGTGAGTTTGAGCCCTGCATCGGGCTCTGTGCTGATGGCTCAGAGCCTGGAGCCTGCTTCAGATTCTGTGTCTCCCTCTCTCTCTGCCCCTCCCCTGTTCATGCTCTGTCTCGCTCTGTCTCGCTCTGTCTCAAAAATAAATAAACATTAAAAAAAAAAAAGGCATCCACTTAAAAAAAATGTATATGTAATATATATACATATATATTTATATATTATATATAATATAAACATAAATATAATAATAATATAATATAATAATAAACGCTAGGTCATTAAGAAGCATCCACTTAAAATATATATATAAATATATATATAATATATAATCAATAATATAAATATAATCAATAATAATATAAATAATATAATATAATAATAAAATAATAAAGACAAATATAAATGTATATTATATAATATATAAATATAAAATATAAATATTATATATATGAAATAATTTATAAAATAGAGAATTATACTTTAAAAAGCCTGTTCAAATGGGGGTGTGTAGGTGGCTCAGTTGGTTAAGCATCCAACTTTTAATCTCAGCTCAGGTCTTGATCTGGGCTCTGCATTGGCCTGTGCACTGGGCATGAAACCTACTTAAACAAAACAAAACAAAACAAAACAAAACAAAAACCTGTTGAAATGGACAAAGACTGATCATATAGTTTTAAAATATCATCAAAAGAAACTGAGTCTCAAACGATCTAGAAAAAGTGAAGTTGGTGGTTTCGTTGGTGTTGTTCTAGAGCTTTTCAAGGGAAGGGTATCTGGATAACACAATATGAGTGTTTCACTTGGCATGAAAGTTACAGTCTTATATGAAACATCAAATATTCACAAGATCATGAAAGAAGTATATGATGACATGGGTATGTTTTTGGTTCTGTTTTTTCTGTTTTTGTTTTTTTGTTTTGTTTTGTTTTTTGTTTTTTGCAAGAGTAGGACTTTCATCATACCTTGAGTTTCTGGTCACTAACACACACAGAGATAAAACTGAATATGCTATACTGATAATCAGCCAAATATATTTATTAATTTAGACTAGAAGAATAACACTTTACCATAGTTAATTAGCATATTTGGAGGTAGACACGGAAACTGTTAGAACAAACATAGAGTACAAAACCAATTGCTTAAAATGCAAATAGATGTTAATCGAGGAGGACTGAAGTATACCTTGAAGATCAGTGCCTGATACAGAGATATGAAAATACAGAATATGGTCAGGAGCAAATACAAATCCCTGTCTCCCTTTCTTCTTCTTTCTTCCAACGAAGGTTAACTTAGTGCTTTTTCTGTGCCAGGAATAGTGCTAGAAGCTGGAGATACAGAAATCAAAATGTCTTTATGAATCCCACCCTCAGAGTTAAGTGAAGCAAAAAAATAAGTAAACAATTGCAGTAGAAATTAAATACTATAATAGAAATAGGAACAGGATTATGTGAAGAGGAAGAGCCTTTAAGTTTGTGCAAGAAAAGAGCAAGAGCAAAGTGAAATTAGTGTATGGGGGAGGGGGTTCTACCTCCAACGAGATAAAATAGTGAGGGTGACGGACAGCAACCATACAATACCCCTCTAATAAAGTGTTGTGCAGTGAATAGTGAGTGGGTTTGTCTAACTGGAACAAGGAGTTTGTGTTGGGAATAGGAGAATATAAATTTAGAGATAGAGGCAAGCAAAGGAAAGTTTGTGACTTGGGAGCAAGGGCCTGGGAGACTTGAACTTTTCATTCATCTGTTACTACTGTAAAAATGGGCATTTCCTTGTTTACACGGTGAGCTCCTCCTCATCCTTAAAATATCAGTTCAGATGTTCTAGATATTCGTCCCGTTAGTGCTGACATCGAAAGCTCCTTCTATGCTTTACTTTACTCCTATTTCCATATTTCACTTGCTCACGTTGTGATTTATTTAGCTATTGATTTATCTGTTTCTTCCTTTTAGTCTGGGGTCTTTGAAAAGAAAGGACTATGTCTTTTCCCTCTGTGTCTTATTATGGAGCAGGCTCGCATTATAAATAGGTGATGAATCAACAATTAGAAGAACAGCATTAGCTTTCTTCTTTTTTTTTTTTTTAACAGAATTTCTTTTTTGCCTTTTCAGTGAAATGCTTTTTCATTAGAGTTAGTCTACATAGACTCACAGAGAAGCAGGAAAACATAATGTGGATTGTTACATGTTTCTTTCTTAGAATATTGTTTTTCCTTCCCTGCTTCTATAACTACAGGAAACCCAGGACTTGTATTCTAGAGTGTCCTGAAGATCATCCTTCCTTAGTCCCCACCCACTTTATTGAATTCTGAAGTATGAAGGCATCTTCAGACTTATCCTTAATATTAAGGCACAGAGGTACTTTGTGATTCAGACTGATGTCCTAGTCTTCTTTTCATCTGGACTATTCACAAGTCAACTGTGATTTATTTTAATGGTAAATATTAGTTGCAACAGAAAGACACAATTGAATAAAGTTACTATAATGGTTTTTGCCAAAGATTAAATCCTTTCTCCCCTGTCTACTGTAGACAGATACACCTGGCAGCTTCAGAAGCTGGATTTCCCCGGTCTTTATCAGCATGTCTGTTATTTCCTGCTTATTTTGGGGAAAAGGTCCTCTGCTTAATAGCCCTCAGGAAGACAACATTTTCATGAAATTGACCAATGCTGATTCCAGAAGTTGGAGTCACATTCTTCCATGGAGAACACTCTGTCCAGGTCTAACTGTCCTCTATGTATTAAAGTGTTTTAGTGCTAAGAACTTTTTTTTAATTTTTAATTCCCAGGGCGCCTGGCTAGCTCCATTAGTGAAGCGTGTGACTCTTGATCTCAGCGTTGTGAGTTCGAGCCCCACACTGGATGTACAGATTACCTAAAAATAAAATCTTAAATAACAATAATAATGATACTATAATTCCTTTGAAATTAATGATTCAAGTATTGGATTGACATGTATTGGATTTATACTTGCTTACCACACTATAGACCACTTAACGGCAAGCACTGTCAACTAAAATACCTTGGGCAGGGTAAGACCTAACAAATACTTCTTCAATTACGTTCATTGAAACCAGGGTTGGCTACATAATTTGCAAAGCCCAGTGGAGAAAAAATGAAAATACCAGGTTCCCTTAAAAGTACTAAAATGTGATGTTTATGGCAATATTATTCATAATAGCCAAAAAATGGAAACAATACGCATGTCCATCAACTGATAAATGAATGAACAAAGGTGGTATATTCATACATGGTATATTATTTGGCCATAAAAAGGAATGCTACAATGTGAATGGACCTTGAAAGAAATATGCTAAGTAAAAGAAGCAACCAATAAAAAAAAGATCATATATTATATGATTCCATTCATTTGACATATCCAGAACAGGGAAATCTATGGAGATGGAAAATAGATTAGTAATTGCCTAGGGCTGAATAGGGGAGAGGGAGTTGCAGGGGAAAAGGGATAGGTTTTCTTTTTGCAGAGATGGTGATGTCCTAAAATTGACTATGGTAATGACTATACTCAACTGTGAATATATAAAAAACCATTGAATTGGACATTTCAAACAGGCGAATTATATGGCACATGAACTATATCTTAATAAAACTGTTTAAAAAAGGTACTAAAATATAAAGTTTTTTCCTTTCTTCCGAAATCTCTTTCTGGACTTGCACTGATGCTGTTTATTTGATATTTAATGTTATTCTAAATTTTAAAAATATAAAATTTAAGGGGCGCCTGGGTGGCGCAGTCGGTTAAGCGTCTGACTTCAGCCAGGTCACGATCTCGCGGTCCGTGAGTTCGAGCCCCGCGTCAGGCTCTGGGCTGATGGCTCAGAGCCTGGAGCCTGCTTCCGATTCTGTGTCTGCCTCTCTCTCTGCCCCTCCCCCGTTCATGCTCTGTCTCTCTCTGTCCCAAAAATAAATAAACGTTGAAAAAAAAAATTTAAAAAAAAAATATAAAATTTAAAATTATTAGCATGAATTTTAATGTTCACTTTTGTATTATGCAATACCAGTTTCAAATGTAAATATAAGAGCATTTAACTCATGCAGAGTTACCAAAATTACATGATTTATATATCATAGTTCATAGATGTGCATGTATTCTGTTCTTACCAGAAAAATGAAAACACTGTACAAAACAAACTCAATTGTTTTTATTTCCCTTATTGTTATGCACATTTTTATATTAGCACTGTCTTCAGCTTACCGATGAGTGAGGAAGAACTGAAAGGAAAAGAACCATAGGTTGTTCTCTTTCTCTTTCCTTCTATGTCATCACTTTCAGCATAAGTAGTTGGCTCACACAGGGAAGTAGCATGAGTAAGAAAGGATACGATGGAGTTCCAAAGTCATTTTTGTTTCTAAGGATGCCATTGCTTGCTTTCTGCCTTCAGAGCAAGTTCTGGTTTGAATGGAATAGATGGCTGCTCAGGCTCCGGTTTGTGTTGGATGTAACATGCTTACCTTGTACTTGCTTTGCATCTTACTGCACTCCCAGGCTTTGTGGATCTCCACTGGAATTCTGTGTTCATAGAGTCCAATATAGAAAGTTATATGCAAACTCAGCAGCAAAGAATGGAGGACATTCTTATCTCTGTCCATGCCACATTATGCCACCAGACTTTACTTACAAAATACAAGTTCAAAGATAAAATAATTAGAAATTTCCAGATGGAGACAGCAGAGCATTAAACCAAATTGGGGGCACTTCTGAGCATGAGCCCTGAGTGACTGCACAGGTTGTATGCCCATGAAGCTGACTCTGATTGAAATAGTCTACTTCTAAATGATTTTAGATACATATTTGGATAAGCGATGCATCTGAGAACATAAAATCTCCTGAGTTCTAGTGTTGTTTTTTTTTTTCCTCAACTGAGTGACTTTGAGCAAATGATATTTTAATCTGCAGGCTCTCAGAATTTAATTGGATGGTTTCATCTTTCCTTTATTCTGTCTTGACCTAAAAAAGCTAGAAGAGTGAATTAACTACATCCTTTTGCTCAGTTTTTCCAGATTCAGTTTAAAGAAAAGTTTGGTAAAAATGTATGCCATGCTTACTTGGATATTTAAGCATGAGTCTGAGTGGGGAACAGATTGTCCTGTACAAAAGGTTTTAACTCCCAAGAGAGGGCTGTGGTTGATTGAAGGAACAAGGGTAGGGGTGAGAAGTTGGACATTGTGGGGAACATGGTTATGGTTTGTCGGGGCATGTATCATGGTTCATTGGGGCATGTATCTAGTCTGGATGTGCATCAGATAAACCAGGAGAGGTCTAAGAAAGAGCTCATCAACCCTCAACCCTCTCCAGAATAAATACATAAAAAGGTAGTTTGTAGATTAAAATTGCAGATGTTCAATGATAAATTTTAAATAGCTTTTTATGCATAGATAATTTAATGGCTTCAATAAGGCCATTAATAAATAAATGTCATCTATACAAATTGCCTAATAGAAATATCCAAGTAAGGTATTTATAATGCCATTTAACCAGAAAAATACTTTCATCAGCATTCATGTAACTAAAGCACAGAACACTTTCAGGTTATTTTATAACTATTACAATAATAAGAACTCAAAATGTTTACTGAATGTAAAATTAAATGAAAAACAATCCTGTTTTGCAAAAAAATTGTTTAAGCCTACATGATGGGCCCCTAAGGTGTCATTGAATGCAGTAAATTCCACTAGCCATGATTTTATTAGTAAGAAATACCTATTAATCAACACTTCCCTTTTTAAAAAAATTTTTTAATGTTTATTTACTTTTGAAAGAGAGAGAAACAGGGTGTGAGTGGGGAGGGGCAGAGAGAGAAGGAGACACAGAATACAAAGCAGGCTCCAGGCTCTAAACTGTCAGCACAGAGCTCAACACAGGGCTCAAACCCACGGACCACAAGATCATGACCTGAGCCGAAGTCAGACACTTAACGGACTGAGCCACCCAGGCGCCCCTGACACTTCCCTTTTTAACCTACTATGTAATGATTATGGAGTTTCATATATAGCCCTGGGACTGAAGCAGTAATTCAAAATCCTTAAATGGTGACATTACATTCAATTTTATTTTAATAACATTACATTTCAGTGCTTTGGAGATTTTTTTAAATTTTCTAATAAAACTAAATTTATTCAACACCCTAATGAAAGCCTTGATTATAAGTATACAACAGTAGAAAAAGTAGAAAACAGATTTGTAGATTTCTAATATATTAATACAAAGTACACGACTACATACAGTACATCCTACAGGCAAAGAGGTAGAAGGGGAAAAAGAAGCCTGTGGTTGAGGTCTAGTAATAAATAAATACAGAAGTAGAGATGACCCATAATATAGTATATTCTACCACCAATACTTCACACAAAATGTACAAAAAAAATTTTTTCAAAACAGATCAGGAGAAAGATGATAATGGCTGGGACTCTTGTAATACACCTCAAAGGCTATGGGAGAGCCAACCCAACGCACTGTGTCGTCTGTGTATATGGTGGCTTGTGATTTTTGCCATAAGGAAGAAATACAAAAATTTAAGTTTGGATTAAAAACTATAAAGCTACAGGGTGTCCGTAAAAAGTGGTTCACTTCTTATTGTTATTTATACTATGCAATTGTACAAATCCAGTTTTAAACATAAGCATTGTGTCATTTTATTATAAGATAGGCAAATGATCTCCCTCATTATGAAAAGTCTGAACTGGTGATAAGTTTTATCTGAATATTTAGAAAAAAGGCGATGAGAGTGCTTTGGTCTGGGTTCAAGTAAGAGGCTTTCGAAGGAAGATTTTAGAACTGAAGAGCTCTGAGTGCTTTGAAGATTTAATTCCCAGAACTGGTATTTATAGTGCATGTGGTGTTTGATTATCAATATACACTATTCTCTGACCAAATGTAAGTATTTTATTTACTTAGTTTCTAGAGTAAGATTCCCAGACTCTTCTATATATCATCAAAGACATATTTCTGCTTCTTAAAAAAAACCCTTATTTTCATCTTGTTAAATAAATCTGATGAATTTATTATTTTTCTAGATGCCTGCCCTTTTAAAGTTATACAATTCACTTTTGTGTCACAAGCCCTGCTATCAAAACAACATCCTTTAAAAAAACAAAACAAAACTGCATGATGCAAGTGTAAATTTTATCCCTGTGCAGATGGTTGATATACTACCTTTTGGTAAAAGGAGGTGCAGGTAGGGATAACACAATCCAGACCACTTTTCATGGCATTGTTCAAGTATAGAACAGAGAGCCCACCTGGGATCATCTTCTACATTAAGAATACTCAGTGGGTGGATAGATGCACCAATCCAACCTTTTAAAATAATGATGCAGTCGGTTAAGCATCTGACTCTTGATTTCAGCTCAGGACATGATCTCACAGTTTATGAGATGAAGCCCCACATGTGCTATCAGAGCAGAGCCTGCTTGGGATTCTCTCCTCTCTCTGCCCTTCCCCTGCTTGTTCTCTCTCAAAATAAATAAGCAAACTTTAAAATAAAATAATGATGCATTTAGCTGTTTTTTTAAGTTAAAACATTTTTTTAATATTCATTTTTGAGAGAGAGAGAGAATAAGCAGAGGAGGGGCAGAAAAAGATGGAGATAGAGAATTCAGAGCTGTCAGCGCAAAGCCCGACTTGTGGCTCAAACTCACAAACCAGGAGATCATGACCTGAGCTAAAGTCAGACGCCTAACTGACTGAGCTGCCCAGGCATGCCTAGTTTTTTTTTTTTTTTTTTTTTTTTTTTTTTTTACTGTATAACTAATGCCAGAAAGAAAAAATTTTAAACTTCCCTTTTGATTAAACTTCCTGGGCATAAAACTATGGAAATCAAAGCTTTTCCTATACCCACTTTCCACTTCCTTTATTTGATTTACATAAATTCCCATGGTATTGGAGTCCTTATCCAGGGTACACCTTTATCATGGATGACATTAATCCAAGCTATATCTAAAAGATTCTTTATTGAAAGAAAATAAGTCTGTGTTAGTAATCTAAGAATCTGTAAATGATCATTGCCAGCATTGACCATCTGTGAACTGGGAAGCTGCCTTGGGAAAAATGTTGCTTCTTTTTATATCAAGCAGGCTGATAGATCAAGGAAATGCTCTTGCTGCAATGTTTCTTGACTAAAGCAGGGCAGTTGGCAGAAATTTCCCTTGGTCCCCTTTAAGATGTTAAAGTGTAGGCAGCATGATGGTATTACAAGTGTCTTCACAGTTGACAGGACATTGTACCCAAAGGGTATTCTCTACCAGTCTGGAGGGAATTTTCTAGTAGAGTATCCTGGGCCAGTTCTTTGAGTTGCCTAACTCAAGATTTACAGCAATGATTTAGATCATGATTTTATTTTATTTTAAAGTTTTTTTTAATGTTTAATGTTTATTTATTTTTGAGAGAGAGAGAGAAACAGAGTATGAGTGGGGGAGGGGCAGAGAGAGAGGGAGACACAGAATCCGAAGCAGGCTCCAGGCTCTCATCTGTCAGCACAGAGCCTGATGCGGGGCTCGAACTCACGAATTGTGAGATCATGACCTGAGCGAAGTCGGACGCTTAACCAACTGAGCCACCCAGGCGCCCCTTAAAGGGATTTTTTAAAGCATAGCTCCACTCCAAATATTTACAGAAGACAAATATATAAAATAGATGGAAACAGAATGGCTTTGGTGAAGGCGAGAAGTAAACAAAGACACTTCCACACCCATATAGGTCTTTCCAGAGCTCAGTTAATTAACCTAGGTTAATGAGTTTTTTGGAACTCATTCTGTGCCAGTCATTGTGCTAAGAACTCTGTAACATATTATCTCATATAATCATCACCCCACCTTTCTATGTGAAAGAATCTCTTATTAGCTCCATTTTACAGACAAAGAAACTAAGAGTCAGAGCTGCTATTAATTGTTAATTAATGGTCACACAGTGCTAAATAATGGAGCTGAGTCTTGACACCAGGTTTCCTGACTCCAAAGCTCAGGCTTTAACTGCCATAGTATTTGGCCTATGAATGCATGCATGTTACAGGTTTCAAATACTGGGCAAGTACAGGGAGGTGAGAGGAACAATACTGGCAAAGGGCTCCCTCAAAACAACCCAAATCCCAAAGCACCCCATCCAGCCAAAGTACACTGGATTGATCTAGATCTGCTTTCCTATCTCTTACCTCCATCTTCATTCTCCTCTGCCTGTCTTCCTTTCCCAACTATTCATCTGTGGCTTCTCTTACTTAGTCTGCAGCATCCCTTGATCAAATTTGGCACCTTGTGGTTAAACACAGGCTTTGCCCTACGATTTTCCCATTGCTTCTCTGATTGAATCTGACACTTACTTCTGCTTTTTAGGAGCCCAGACATCTGTTTTCAGTTTTATGATGCCCCAGGTGTAGCCACCAAAACGCCAGATGTGGGGAAACTGTTGGTACTGGGAAAATTAAGAGAATGAACATCAAATGCATTCTGTTTCTTTTATTTAGAACAAAAACACAAGTCACTTGCATTTTGTGGTGAAAACAAGTGCTCAGGTTCCCACACTTACATGTGAACTTCTTCTTTCCTAAAAATTATTGCCTTGAGCAAAAGTGTTTCAACAATGGTTTGAAAAGAAAAAAGTTATTTGTTCCATACTAGTCATTAAAGAAATACTTGTAAAAAATGTGACAGGCTTAACTGCATCTCTCTCTCTCTTTCTCTCTCTCTCTCTTGCCTAGTAAACACCTCAAATGCAATAGGCAATTAATATTTGTGTAGCACTGAACGTATAGAAGGACTCTTTCTATAACCATCAACAAAAACGCATGTAAAGAAAAATATTTGGTCTTTCAAAGAGAATTAGGAAAAATATTTTCACTCTGATTCTTGCAAAGTTCTCTCCATGATGTGATCCAAACGAACTATGGGTATGAGTTCAAAGAATCTGGGTTGCTGCAGGAGACTGGCCTTAGCTCTTTTCGTTTCAGCCTCCTAGAAAGGAGGCCTGCAGGGGGCTGAGAAGATGAGGTGCCCACACTGCACCTGCCTGCATCTTACCCAGACCTCACTGTCACTCAAAACTTTCTGTCAAGGGATAGTGTTCTTCTGAGCTTCTTTGGCCCTTGTGTCCACCATGACATCAAATATTCCTATAATTCCCTAGGCCCAGGGACGTGCCTGCCTCTCTGGACAGATGTTAGAGTAAAGAAACAATGCCCATTTGCTTGCCAATACCCCAGCTTTGATACTTTCTGTTGGGGTTTCAGTTGCATAATCAGTAACATTTTCTAGGGCCTGGAGCTAAGTAAGAGAAAGATGCAAGAAGTGGGCAGTTGGAGATCAAAACATCACCTCAATTACTGACAAAGGCTGATTGGAGAATGTAGTTTAGCAGCAGAACTGGACAAACTGCCTTACCCACTCACAGGCAGTACCAGCTGACCCTATGCTATCCCTGTAAAATTCACAGCATAGAGGAACAGCCCAGAAGGTATGTTCTCAGCAGAAAGGTAGATTTCAAAGAGAATCAAGGAAGGAGCATGCTCATCTTCTTCAAATTTACCAATCAGTAATTCACTCCACACTCTATGGGGTGGTGTGGAAGGAAATATGATCTGAGGTAAGAATATATACGGACCCTTGGCAGTGGCCCATGGTCTGATCATCTAGTCAGGAATATAGAAAGAAAGGGACTAGACGATTGGAGGCAAAGAACAGAGGCATGTGGCAAGTCATAGGGAATAGGCACTGAGTGTGAGGATTTTTGAATCATTTGTTAATGCCTGCTGCAAGCATCCAACACAAGTGCTGAACAAAGTAAACAAAATTTCTCAGCTACTAGTTGATACTAGCCAGCATTGCCATTGTCAACCCTGGAACAGACATGATGGAAACATGAAACAGACTGTTGATGGTGACAGAGATAGAGGCTATGAATTGGCCCAAAAGCATGGGCTTCCACTTCCTAGGACCAGTCTAACTATTGCTACCTCTGAATGCCAGCAGCATAGACCAACACTGGGGTCTGCATATGGAACTATTCTTCAGAGACCAGCTTAAGTGTCTTTTCTATCCTGGAAGAGCCAGTAATTCGTCATCACAGGTAACAATATTTATTCCAAGTATGAGTTTGCCTTTCCTGTTCACGGATCCACAACCAACACCATTTTCTGAAAGCTTATGGGAAGCTTGATCCACAGACAGGAAATCCCACTCAACATGGCCTCTGACCAGGGGATCCATTTCATGGGGAAGAAGATGTGAGAATGAGTCCATGACTCCATTTTCTGTTTGAATAGTATAGTCAGAAAATAACTTGGGTTTTCCATTTGGCCTTTGGCATTACCTGAGTAGACATTATGGAGTTGTTAACATTTTTTTCTTATATACTGTTACTTATAGGCTGAATTGTGTCACCTGCAAAATTCATGCATTGAAATCCTAAGCTCCAGTAAGAAACCTTTAAAGAGGTAATTAAAGTAAAATGAGGTCATTAGGATGGCCCTAATCCATTATGACTGATGTTCTTATAAAAAGAGATTAGGACACAGACATGCACAGACAGAAAGCCACGTTAAGACACAGTGAGAAGACAGCCATCTACAAACCAAAGAGAGAGGTCCCAGAATGAAATCAACTCTGCTAACGTCTTAATCTGGGACTTGTAGCCCCTAGAACTGTGAGAAAATAAATTTCTGTTGTTTAAGCCACCCAGTCTGTGGTATTTGTTATGGCAGCTCTAACGAGCTATACTAAGTTAATAACTAACATTTATAGTAGTTACCTTTATGGTTTATAAAGCACTTTCAGTTACATATCTTATTTGAATCTCATAACAACTCTGAGGTGGTTATAAATTCCAGTTGGGAAATTGAGGACATGGGAGTCCCTAAGATCACATAGTAAATGACAAAACTAGGTCTTGAAGCTAAGTTTTGTTTTGTTTTTAAATAGGCTCATGCCCAGCATAGAACCCAAAGTGGGGTTTAAACTCATAACCATGAGATCAATACCTGAACTGAGATCAAGAGTCACATGCTTAACCAACTGAGCCATCCAGGTGCCACTTGAACCTAAGCAATCCGACTCCATCTCCTCTCCATCCAGTGGGACCTTCTCTTTTTAAAAATCATCAGTGGCCACATTCCTTACTTAGAGTGGCATACCATGCCCTTCACATTCCAGTGTGCCCTAGCTTTCCCGTTCCACCTACTGTCATTCACCTCCTCCAGCCTCATGCTTTATCAATACGGAATCACCCCCCTCATTAAACACACCTTGCTCTCTCATATCACCTTCTCTGTGACCGCCTCCCTCCCCCCACTCTTGGCTATCTCTCTTTTGTGCTCCCATATTTTGCATACTTATCTACAATTGCATTTATCTCATGAGACTGGGAAGCAAATTAGAGTGAAAAGGGCCAGTGTTTTGGAGCCGGGCAGACATAGGGTCAACTTCTGACACTGCCATGTTTCATTCAGTCAAATAGCTTTTATTGAATATAAATTACATGAAAGGCATTGAGCCATGTTCTAGGAGTACAAAGAGGACAAAGCTTGCTCACGCTGGAAGAAATTCAATCCCAATATAATCTAGTTGAGGATTCAAACAGTAAATTACAATTTAGAGAGACAAATGCATGGCTAGAGATATGTCCAGGGAGCACTGGACAAAGCATTGGCCCTTCTTTAGGTCAAGGAAAGGTTTTTGAAGGACAAACAGGAATTCGATGATGGCAGGTAGAAAATTTCAGGCAGAGGAATTAAATATACCAATGAGTGAGAAACCAGCAAGGTAACTCTCCAAAGCCTTGGTCTCTTCATCTCTCACTGGGGAGATGTACACTGACCTCTTATGGCTGGTGATAGGATTAAATGACACATCATATATAAATCATCCAGTAAAGTGCCTGACATTGAGTAAGTGTTCAAATATTAAGACTATTATTTTGTTCCAGTTATTTCTGCTTCTGTCTCTCCTGCTTGGCCATGGAAGCTTTTTGAGGGTCAGGAACAGTCTTGTTCATCCTTGTATCATTAACTTCTGACACTGTGTCTGGCATATAGTGAGTGCTAAATATATACTAGTTGAATAAGCTTATGAATGCATGAAGGACTGAGTATGTGTTTCAGGATCTCATCTATTCTAAGACAAAGGTAAGCAGTTTAAGAAAAAAAACACCAACTATAGCTGCCATTTTAAAATCTTCAGACTTTTCAGGACACCTGAATGGCTCATTCGGTTAAGTGTCTAACTTAGGCTCAGGTCATGATCTCGCGGTTCGTGGGTTTGAGCCCTGTGTCAGGCTTTGTGCTGCCAGCTCGGAGCCTAGAGCCTGTTTCAGATTCTGTGTCTTCTCCCTCTGTCTCTGCTTCTTCCTTGTGCATGTGTGCTTGCTCTCTCTCTTAAAAATAAATAAACATTGGGGCGCCTGGGTGGCGCAGTCGGTTAAGCGTCCGACTTCAGCCAGGTCACGATCTCGCGGTCCGTGAGTTCGAGCCCCGCGTCAGGCTCTGGGCTGATGGCTCGGAGCCTGGAGCCTGTTTCCGATTCTGTGTCTCCCTCTCTCTCTGCCCCTCCCCCGTTCATGCTCTGTCTCTCTCTGTCCCAAAAATAAATAAACGTTGAAAAAAAAATAAATAAATAAATAAATAAACATTAAAAAAAAACCTTCAGACTTCAAAATTTCCCCTTTTTCAATTAACAGAATAATTTTTTATGTCTCCTGATTTATCAGAAATTACCAAAAACTGTTTTAAAAAAATTCAAAGATGGGGCGCCTGGGTGGCGCAGTCGGTTAAGCGTCCGACTTCAGCCAGGTCACGATCTCACCGTCCGTGGGTTCGAGCCCCGCGTCGGGCTCTGGGCTGATGGCCCAGACAGAGACTGGAGCCTGTTTCCGGTTCTGTGTCTCCCTCTGTCTCTGCCCCTCCCCCGTTCATGCTCTGTCTCTCTCTGTCCCAAAAATAAATAAAAAACGTTGAAAAAAAATTTTTTTTAAAAATTCAAAGAGCAGCAGATCTAGGATAAGTGGATTTTGATATGAAAAAAGAGGAGTAATAAATACTAGTATAAATCCATGAGGTTCCTGGCTGGCTCAGTTAATAGAGCATGCGACTCTTGATCTCGAGGTTGTAAGTTTGAGCCCTACTTTAGGTGTAGAGATTACTTAAAATAAAATCTTAAAAAAAAAATCCAAATCCCCTGATCTTATTTCCTTCAACAGTTATTAATACTTATGGAGGATTAAAACATCTATTTCACTGAGAAGTTGGTTGGTGATAGAAGGCTGGGAGACCAATGTCTCAGGAACTCTTTCTTTCCCCTTGGCAAGTCCTAAGAGGATCTTGGGAAAGTGGTGAAAACATTGCTTTAATACATTTTGTAAATACCATGTGTGTAACTAGAAGCTTCTAGGTCTTTGTTACAATCATTCTTTTTAGCATCAGAAAATGATAAGATAAATAGACATCAGTCTCCAAGGTCAGATTCTCTTGAAACAATCCCAAGCTATTAACTGAAAGAGTAATTAAATTGTAACTGAAGCACACTTTAAATAGCCTAACAAATCTTTGTCCAGTCAAGCATCCCTAGAGGAGATGCTGTATTTCTGCATTAATCTTAAAGGTACTCCAGCTGTATGTGTAATCTGAATTTATGCTCCAAATTATCAAACCCAGATTCTACTTTCCGCTGTTCAATCTATTTTCTTCAGTTTGTATGCAGATTCTGCCAAGCAGGTGGTCTGTAGCTTGCAACTGACAACACTTACCAGCTGTTAAATTTACACATTGCTCTAATTTAAATGCTTAATTGCTCTCAGTGCACTCAATTGACAGCTCATAAACCCCTCCCAAATGCCCCCCAAACCTCCCTGCCTATGATGGGTTCAAAGTTAAATGAACCACAGTGTTCCTTGGTGGAAACATGAAATATCTGATTAATCCTTTACTGTTTAAATGTTTATAATTATTTGTCAGAAAAAAACTTCTGAGTGTTTTCTGTAAGTTAGTTTTGGAGAGAAGTAGAAGGTTGGGTTCAGCAACTGCCAGTTTACCTACTAGTCCCTTAACATCCTTGCTCTTTGAAACCGGAACATAGGATGGTACCTGCCCTTATCTTTATATAGTGTCTAGGATGACCAGGGAGGATCATGGAAATATTAAACACTTTGTAGACAGTGACTACATCATTGAAAACTATTCCAATGTCAATGGCATCTAACAAAGGTAAAGAAAACAGGTGCTGTGTCTGGTGGGAGCATCTGTGAAGGCTTATCTACGATCTACCTGCTCCCTTTCCTGGGAAACTGAATGCTGAACTTCAGAGTTATTTCATCCTAAGATTTTATGAATGAGGATACAGAGCCCAGAAAGTTCAAATGGTTTGCCCAGCTAGTGAGTGATGAACAGCAGGACTGGAATCTCAGGTCTTTGCTGCCTCAGGCAGTATCTTGGCCCCTTGACCACCCAGCCTCTTTGTCCCCCAATTTTTTACCATCAACTGCAGCAAGGAGAGAGAGCAGAATGGAAAGTAAGCCTTTTGAAAACCTTGCATAAGATACAGAAATGGATTTTTGTCTGCTTTTAAATGTTTTTATTATTTAGTTTTGAGAGAGAGAGAGACACAGAGCATGAACGGGGGAGGGGCAAAGAGACACAGAATATGAAGCGGGCTTCAGGCTCCCAAGCTGTCAGCACAGAGCCCGATGCGGAGCTCGAACTCAAAAACCTTGAGATCATGACGTGAGCTGAAGTCAGTCGCTTAAACGACTGAAACACTCAGGTGCCCCTGCAAATGGATTTTTTTCAACCAACAATACCCAGGTACTATTTGCTTTAAGCCAAACCACATTTGAAAATAGAGATTTATACTAGGCTAAATTATGGAGTGCTTATCAACTTCATTTAAAAGGATTCACGGGGTGCCTGAGTGGCTCAGTTAGTTAAGCCTCCAGCTTCAACCCAGGTCATGATATTTAGGTTCATGGGTTCGAGCCCTGCTTCAGGCTCTGTGCTGACAGCTCAGAGCCTGAAGTCTGCTTCAAATTCTGTGTCTTCCTCTTTCTTTATCCCTCCCCTGCTTGCACTCTGTCTCTCTCTCTCAAAAATAAATAAACGTTAAAAAAGGATTCACTATTGGACTGCCTTAAAATCTGGGTTTCATACTGGATTTTAAAGTGGCTTATGCTGGCCCCAAGAACACATCTATGATGTAAAATAATATGTAAAAATAATATGTGAAATTTATGCATTCAACCAATTAGCAAGTGGTGTTTATAAAGTACCTAACTGTGCCAGGTGCTATATGATTTTTTTAAATAATAAGTACAATATAAGCAGTCTTCCCTACTGAGAAGGAGCTTGTATCTTAATTGTGGGCACAAGACAAGCAAATGAAACAACCTGAAAATTTAAAAGTATATAATGAAGCTAAAATGTACAGTATGGAAAATTTGCAGGATATGGATAATTAAAAAGGCAAGTGAAAAAATTTGTGACACGCACACATCTTTGTACTAATTTTATTTGTATACTTTTGTATATTCATGGTCCATCAACGCAAATGAGAAACTATGACCAGTCATTTGCAAGTTTGTAAGAGTTTTGACGCCCCCTAGTGGCCAGTAATAATAGTAGGGAAAGTCTGAATTTACTGTTCGCAACAACTTTTGATGCTGTAAACAATGGGGAAAATTTTAATTTAAAACTACTTTTCAAAGTTTTCTTTGAATAACAGAGGCCACATAGTATAGTGGTTAACACATAATCTCTGGAGGTACACTGCCTCAATTTAAGCACCAGCTTTGCCACTTACTTGAGCCTTGGCAGGCAAATGAGCCTTAATCTTTCCAGGTGTCTACAAAATGGGAATAATAATAGTACTGTATTCATGACATTGTTATGATAATTAACTTAGCTAATATTTGTAAAGCACTTAGAATAGTGCCTATCACACAATAAGCATAATATAAATGTTTGCTAAATAAAACAAATCACAACAATGACAATAAAGATCATCCTTATATTTTACAATAATTTATATTTTTGCTAACTTGGGAAAACTATTTAACTTCTCTGGGCTTAAGTTCCTTTAATAGTAAATAATTAGGGGCGCCTGGGTGGCCCAGTTAGTTGAGCGTCCGACTTTGGCTCAGGTCATGATCTCGCGGTTTGTGAGTTGGAGCCTCGCATCGGGCTCTGTGCTGACAGCTCGGAGCCTGGAGTCTGCTTCGATTCTGAGTCTCCTTCTCTCTCTGCCCATCCCCCACTTGTGCTCTGTCTCTCTCTCTCTCAAAAATAAACAAATAAATGTAAAAAAAAATTAATAATAGTAAATAATTATATGCCAAGAAAAATTTTAAAATGGACTATGTACATATGTATTTAAGACTTTTAGAGTTTTATCAACATCCCCCACCAGAGACAACATTTGTTACAACTGATGAATCCGTTGACACAACACTATCACTCGAAGTCCATAGTTGACATTATGATTCACTCTTGATGTTGTACATTTTATGGGTCTGGACAAATGTTTTCCAGAAGGTCATATAGTTGAAATCATAGAGTATGTAGCTTTTTCAGATGGTCTTCTTTCACTTAGTAATATGCATTTAAAGTTCTTCCATATCTTTTCATAGCTTATTTTTCTTTAGTGCTGAATAATGTCCCATTGTCTGGATGTAACACAGTTTATTTATCCATTCACTTACTGAAGGACATCTTGGTTGCTTCCAAGTTTTGGCAATTGTGAATAAAGCTGCTGTAAATACACATGTTCATATTTTTGTGGACATATATTTTTAACTCCTTTGGGTAAATACCAAGGACCATGATTGCTGGATCATATAAGAGTATGTTAAGAGCATAACAGTATATGCCAAACTGTCTCCCAAAGTGGCTGTACCATTTTGCATTCCCATTAGCAATGAATGAGAGTTCCTGTTCCAATCCTTGCCAGAATTTGGTGTTGTCAGTGTTGTGAATTTTGGCCATCATGACAGGTATGTATCTCATTGTTGATATTTTCATATCACTGATGATATACAATGTAGAGCATCTTTTCATGTTTATTTGCCATCTGCATATCTTCTTTGGTCAGGTGTGACTATATTTTTAAGATCTGATTTGATTTAATTTAATTTAATTTAATTTAATTTAATTTAATTTAATTTTAGAGAGAAAGCATGAGTGGGGAAGAGGGACAGAAGGAGAGAAGGGGGGGGGGAGAGAGAGAAAGAGAATCATTTTTTAAAAGTTTTTTATTTATTTTTCAGAGAGAGACAGAGTGCGAGCAGGGAGGAACAAAGAGGGAGGCACAGAATCCGAAGCAGGCTCCAGGCTATGAGCTGCCAGCATAGAGCCTGACGCAGGGCTCGAACCGAAGAACCATGAGATCATGACCTGAGCCAGAGTCAGATGCTTAACCAACTGAGCCACACAGGTGCCCCGAAAAAGAGAGAGAATCTGAAGCAGGCTCCACACTCAGCGTGGAGCCTGACACAGGGTTCAATCCCACAACCCTGAGATCATGATCTGAGCTGAAATCAAGAGCTGGATACTCAACCAACTGACTGAGCCACAAAGGTGCCTCAATGTATGACTTTATTTTTTTGGACAGCTTTAGATTTATAGAAAAATTGACAACATAATCCATAGAATTGCCATATACCCTACACACAGTTTCTCCTATTATTACCATATTATATCCATATTGTACATTTGTTACAATCTATGAACCAACATTGATACATTATTATTAACTAAAGTTCATAGTTTATTCATGCTGCCTTAGTTCTTACCTAATGTCCTTTTACTACACTCGGATCTCATTCAGGATAACACATTACATTTATGTTTACAGGTCTCATTAGGCTCCTTTTGACTATGACAATTTTTCAGACTTCCTTTGTTTTTGACGGCCTTGACAATTTTGAGGAGGACTGGTCAAATATTTTGTAGAATGTCCTTCAATTGGAACTTGACATTTTTCTCGTGATTATATTGGAGTTACGGGATTTGGGGAGGAAAATCACAGAGGCAAAGTGCCATTTTCATCACATCATATCAAGGTTGTATACTATCATCATGGTTTATGACTGTTGGTGTTGACATTGATCACCTGGCTGATGTAGTTTTTGTCAGGTTTCTCCACCGTATGGTTATTCTGTTTTCCTCCCTTTCCATAATCTTTGAAGGGAAGTCATTATATGCAGCCCTCATTTAGGGAGTAGGGATTTATGCTCCCTCTCCTTGAGGGCAGACAGTCTATGTAAATTATTTGAAATTCTTCTGCATGGACAATTTGTCTCTTCTCCTTCATTTATTAATTTATATAATTATGTATATCAGTATTGACTCATAAATATTTATTTTATTCTTTGGATTATTATTTAATATTACTTTCATCTATCTATTTATTTGCCAATTTTTTTCCACCTTTGGCTACAGGAAATTCTTTCAGTTGGCTCCTCTGCCCCTTTTTATTTTTATTTATTTATTTATTTTTTTAAACGTTTTTTATTTATTTTTGGGACAGAGAGAGACAGAGCATGAACGGGGGAGGGGCAGAGAGAGAGGGAGACACAGAGTCGGAAACAGGCTCCAGGCTCTGAGCCATCAGCCCAGAGCCCGACGCGGGGCTCGAACTCACGGTCCGCGAGATCGTGACCTGGCTGAAGTCGGACGCTTAACCGACTGCGCCACCCAGGCGCCCCTCTGCCCCTTTTTAAAATCATATACTTACTGGGGCGCCTGGGTGGCTCAGTCAGTTAAGCATCAGACTTTGACTCAGGTCGTGATCTCACCGTTGGTGAGTTCAAGCCCCGCGTCGGGCTCTGTGCTGACAGCTCGGAGCCTGGAGCCTGCTTCGAATTCTGTGTCTCCTTCTCTCTCTGCCCCTCCCCAACTTGTGCTCTGTCTATGTCTCTCAAAAAATAAATAAATGTAAAAAAAATTTTTTTTAAATAAAATAAAATAAAATCATATACTTACTTTTTGGCACAACAACATGCTCCAGGCTCACCCTGTATATTTCTTGCCCTAGTCCTCAAATCAGTCATTTCTTCAAAGAGCCCTAGTTCCTTTCACTGGAGAATATTAGAAACCAAGATCTGGGTGTTAGGTGTGTTCACGTGAAGGGTGTCATTTCTTTTAGGACCTCTCAGTTAACAGGTCAAAGAAATATATGTTTGTATAGTTATCGATATATATATATTTATACATATATATATACGTATATATGTATATATGTTTGTATGTGTATATATATGTATGTATATATATGTATGTATATATGTATGTGTGTATATGTGTGTATACATGTATGTATATATACACATACAAACATATTTATGTATGTGTATACGTGTGTGTGTATATATATACATACACACACATATAATACACGCACACATATAATACACGCATGTATATATATACATACACGCACACATATAATAGGCATATAATATATGCATCTATATTAGCTAAACCTAAGTTCCTACTGATGTCTTCAACTCTAGTACATTACCACATGGATTATTCTAGCCTCCTGGTCTTGCTTATCTAGAAGTTCTCCCTCCAACAAGTTACTTGGCCCCCACCACCTGCCATCCCTTTACTCAACTGTCTAGTTCCAGTATACATGTATAGAAGTATTGTTACCCCATATTCCCAAGTAAAACAACTTTATCAAATAGATAGTGTTCTTTTATGCAATTTCTTTTGCCTTCAGTCTTATAGATTCCATTCATTTCCCACTTTACTTAAGGTCAGCACCCCTTCCCCCATCTCCTTCAGTGAAGTTGTTTCAGAACATTGTTAACACAGGGACATCATGGTCTGCTTTACTTCCTGGAGTCCTCTGACCTCCTGAATGATTTTATGTTAATCCTCCTACATGAACCTTCACTCTTTGTGACATATAGTTCTGCAGGTTTTGATAAATGCACAATATGCATCTACCATTAAAGTATCCTAACAAGAGTTTCACCTCCCTAAATGTCACCTGTGCTTCACACCCCCACCCTTCCACCCCGAAGCCCTGACAACCACTGTTTTTGTCTCTATAGTTTTGCCTTCTCCTGAATGTCCTATAATTGGAGTCATACAGTGTGTAACCATTTTAGACTGCCTCTTTCCTTTAGTAATATGCATTTAAGATTCCTCCTTGTTGGGGTGCCTGGCTCAATCAGTTGAGCATCTGACTGGCTCAGGTCACAATCTCATGATTCATGAGTTTAAGCCCCACGTGGGGCTCTGTGCTGACAGCTCAGAGCTTGAAACCTGCTTCGGATTCTGTGTCTCCCTCTCTGCCCCTCTCCTGCTCATGTTCTGTCTCCCTCTCTCTCATATAAATAAATATTTTTTTAAAAAAAGATTCCTCCTAGTCTTTTTGTGGCTTGGTAGTTTATTTCTTTTTATCTGTGAGTAATATCCCCTTGGATAGATGTACAATTTATCCAGTCAGGCAGCGTTTTAATAACTGAAAATGCAAAGGTAAAGAAAAAAGTCATTTTTAGGCCAGAGAATCTCACTGTCTTTGTAGTTGGTGGCACATAAATAAATTACAGCATGGTAAGAGCTATGTTACGTGTATAAGCAAAGTGCTATGGGCACCCAGAGGAGAAAGTGGATGTCTACAGGGAATGCAGTGAGGTATAGGTACAGTGAAAAGTTGGCATTTGTCTTAGGCCTTGAAGAAAAAGTAGGCATTTGAGGATGAGAAAGGAGAAGGAAGATGATTGGTGAAAAGAACCTGCCAGCAAGTATTGCAAGAACGTGAGAGAGATGGTCCTAGGTCCTGGAAACAAGTGTACTTTTTCTAATCTGTATGCATGACCCCAGAGTTGGATTTGCAGATCAGAGAAATGGCTTTGTGGTGCCCCTTCCCTTGGATAACAGCAATGATGATGGCTCTAAGTTAATGAGCACCTACTACCATGTGCTGGGCACAGTGGTAGGCACTTTAAACATATTTTTCCCTCACAGAACTGGACTTGTGTGTAACATATATGCAAAGATACGGAAGGATTCCTTCATTCGTTCTGTTGGAAGTTGATTCTACTGACGGTGATTGCTTTCAAGGTGTGTATGGGTGATCTTAGAGATACTGTCTTACGTGTGCAAAGAAAGACGGCCCTTTGAGTCTCTTCTTCTCTAGGCCCCTTTAAAAAAGCAATCACATTACCAACTGCTGTGTTCTGTGGGGGTGCCCACCTCCTCTGTCTGATTCAGGGATCAGGCCTCCAGATCATCTCGTCTTCTTATCTCTCAGATTTTATATTTAACTAAACGATTCCAGAAATGAGTGATAATAGGAACTGGGATCAGAATTGGAGGACATCACGCTTTTCTTTCAAGAAAGTAGTAAAATGGGGGGGGCACCTGGGTGGCTCAGGTGGTTAAGCATCCGACTTCGGCTCAGGTCATGATCTCACGGTGCGTGAGTTCGAGCCCCGCGTCGGGCTCTGTGCTGACAGCTCAGAGCCTGGAGCCTGTTTCAGATTTTGTATCTCCCTCTCTCTGACCCTCCCCTGTTCATGCTCTGTCTCTCCCTGTCTCAAAAATAAATAAAACGTTAAAAAATTTTTTTTGTTTAAATAAAAAAAAAAAGTAGTAAAATGAGGTCAGCTTTCTGTGGACTTTGCTCTATGTAAGTTTCCTTAAGAAAGTCAAGACAAATCTGTTGATCTGTTTTGGGCTGCCTGCTTCTTACTCAGTTCAGAACTGAACTTTCCCCCCTCCTGTTGACTCTATGATATGTGGCAAGACCTTGAGATTGGGCCAATGTTCCAGGGAGGCCATCAGAACAGCACTGTTCTGGAATAGAGTTCTCTAGGGCAAAGAACTATAACAATGTGAAACTGGAAGAATAAGAGCTGCCTCAGTTCCAGCTCTGTTTGATCCTCATGACTTTTGGCTCTGGAAGATGATATGTCAATTTGTACCAAAAAACAAATTACCAGTTTGGGATAATCTTTGACGAAGACTTGGCAATCCTATTGATGCTGCAGATCTTTTATGTGGTTCAGCCAATGCAATCAGCCAAGGAAAGTGTACTAAGTGACACATCACAGAGCTAAAAATAAAGTGGCAGTTAATTTGAAACCCACAACTAGATGACAAAAATGGAACCAACCAAGTGACTCATAATTAATATTATTTCCAACATTTTAAATACTGATGATTGGGTTTCTTGCATTCATTTCCCATGATGCAAACGTCTCCAAACACTAAACTTAAATTTCTTGCAGAATAAAATTTCAAGATCTAAGGAACTACGAAGTCACAATTGCACAAATATCGATATGTGCCTTTATCCACATTTGTTTAGTTAGTATTTGGCTTATAGTCCTTATAAATGTATCAGTATTATGATCACACCTTTCCATTTAGGTAAAAAGTTACTTTAGTCAAGTTAAACTGGAGGTGGCTGTGTAAACCAGTTCTGCTCCTCAACTGAAGCATCCCAAAGGTAGGTATATGCTTTAAGAGTACTTGTCTCTCCATGCAACAGACACTTCCAGTTGTCCTCTGATAATCATGGTAACTCCCTGCTCCTCAGGTTTTTTTTTTTTTAAGTTTTTATTTAAATTCCAGTTAGTTAACATGCAGTGTAATATTAATTTCAGGTATAAAATATGGTGATTTAGCACTTCCATATTTCACCTGGTGCTCATCACAAAAAGTGCCCCGTTTAATTCCCATCACCTATGTAACCCATCCCCCCACGCACATCCCCTCTGGTAATCATATTTATTCTCTATAGTTAAGAGTCTGTTTCTTGGTTTCTCTCTCCCTCTCTCTGCCTCTCTCTCTCTCTCTCTCTCTCTCTCTCTCTCCCTTTTTTCCTGCTTTGTTCATTGTTTTATTTCTTAAATTCCACATATAAGTGAAATCATATGGTATTTGTCTTTCTCTGACAGACTTATTTCACTTAACATATACTCTCTAGCTCCATCCATGTCATTGCAAATGGCAAGATTTCATTCTTTTTGTGGCTGAATAAATATAAATATATATAAATATAATACACACACATACATATACATATACATAACACACAACATCTTTATCCATTCACCAATCTTTTAAAACTTCATAGCCTTTTTTTTAAGTTTATTTTTATTTATTTTGAGAGAGAGAGAGAGAGAGAGAGAGAGAGAGAGAGAGAGAGAGAGAGAACAAGTGGGGGAAGGGCAGAGAGAGGAGACAGAATCCCAAGCAGGCTCTGTGCTGTCAGTGCAGAACCCGATGTGGGGCTTGAACTCACGAATTGTAAGATAATGACCTGAGCTGAGGTCAAGAGTCGGAAGCTTAACTGACTAAGCCACCCAGCTGTCCCTATCCATTCATCAACTGATGGACCCTTGTTCTGCTCCCCAGTTTTTAAGTGGGTCATATGGCCACTTAAAATAAAGACCACATTTCCTTAGCCTGCCTTGTAGATAGATAGGTATGGCCTGATAATTAAGTTCAGATAAATGATATGTAAGTGTCATATAGCAGTCTCCAGGAACCTTCCTTAATTTAGCTTTCTTCTCCATTCCTTCCTTCTTCCTCCTGGCTGGATGGTGAGCAGCTATCTTGCACCATAAAGTGACCTGAGAACAGAAGCCCGGCCTGGAAGAACAATTTCATAGAGCAAATCACCATGCTAGTTCTGGCCTGCCTTACTCTGGACTTTCATGTGGGATAAACTTCTATCTTTTTCAAGCAACTGTCACTAGCAACTGAACATAATTCTAACTGTTAAACCCTAAAATCTCTAGAATACTCTAGCATATCACCACCAAGGTGGAATGTATAGTAATAAAAGTTTATTGAGTAAATGCTGCAAGTATTAGAGTATACATTATTTTTGTTGGCCCAGAAGTTCATGGGGTGAAATAGGAAAACAGCAAGGTCATCCCAAGGCCATAGGGAAATGACCAGGAGACTAGCCATTGTCGGACAAGTAAGAAAGAGATAGTCAAAGCTAAGGCCCAGCAAAAGAAGACACGACCCAGTCTGGGGGGCCTGGAGGTAAGAGGAGATTGTGAATATTTATCTCTGGCCTAAAGGATAATGAACAAGTAGCTCAGGGTCTATGCCAGAGGTTGTCTACTATGGACAAGTTTGCTCTTCAGGGGACATTGGCAATATCTGGAGACATTTTGGGTTGTCACAACTGGTTGGGGGAGGGGTGGTGTTGTGGGCACCTAGTGCATAGTGACCACGGAAGCTGCTAAAAATTCTACTATGCGCAGACAGCCCCCATAACAGAAATAATTATCCAATCCCATATGTCAGTAGAGCTTAGGTGAAGAAATCCAGGTCTGCTGACTAGCTGTGAGGTTGGACCCCCAACTCCAGCTACTCTTGCAGTTCAGGCCAGAGGCCAAATGGATCATTTAGCCAGCCTGGATAACAGCTTGGAAAAAGACAATCCAGACTTTCGTGTTCAGCATCATTAAGCAGACATTGTGACCAAGCTGAGTTCCTACCGATTGCTCCCAGAATATTAAATAGCTTATACCTTAAAGTTCCTCTCACCACCCAAAGATAATTGTGCCCTACGTAAGGCTGAGACTGTGACATGCTCACAAGCCATTAAGGAGAGTATGGGATATAAAACAGGTATGTATGGGGGGTTCTGATATCTCAGATGGAGAAGCCCCCTCCCATTCCAAATGTGGGGAGAGAAATGAAACTGGCAAGCAGCTTCTCCTTTTGTGTGTATCATCTGTGTCCTAAATACGGGAATGTCTCCACATTCCCAAAGCCAGGGCTTGTGCAAGAGATCCATGCCAGAGTGGCTGAGAGGGCAGATCTATTCTTGATTCTGCAGTTGATTTGCTGTTTGAACTGAAATAACCCTCTGACTTTTCCAGGCACCAGTTTTCTTTATAGTGTGAAAGTCAAAATAATCATTAGCTGGAGGGGAGGCCTGAGGGAAAGAGAGAGGAAGAGCAAGTTGATTGAAACCTCTGGCTGTTAGGCACTATCTGCATAAATCAGCTCACTTAAACCTCAGAATATCCCTGTTGGTTATAGGATGACAGTACTGTGGAAATAAAGTCCTGTTTATATTCCTGCATCTATGTTAGCATCCATACATCTGCTTCTCATATTAATTGGATTATAATTACTTTTGTTCCTCAGAAATTTATTTGCCCAACTGCATTAAATATTAATTGAATGCTTATTATGCACAAAGCACTATGCTTGGTGTTATGTGGCCCCTGCCCACAAAAGGCTTTTATTCCTGTGGGGAAGCAGATAGTCACACAAATAAATTATAATACAAGGTAGAAAAGTCACAACACCATAAAAGAGACATAAACAAAGCATTATGGGTCCATAGGGAGTGGAATAATCAATTTTGTTGGAAGAAGTAAGTTCAGTCATTCATTATTTTGTTTAAAATATATTATTGAACCTCTGATATACGCCAAGGCAGTCTGCTAAGTTGTGGAAATTCAAATATGAGTGAGACCAAAAAGCTTAACTGAGTGGGTAAGAGATGTACTATCGAGAAGTGGCATTTGAGCAACATTATGTTAAAAGTTGTTCATAGTCCCTCCAAAGCTCACGTATGTGGGTGCGGGGAGGGAGCATAACTCAGGGCACCAAATCAGCCTCCACATAGTTCCCAATCACTGCTCAAATCCCAATTCCCACCCATAACCACACCTGTTACACTTTAATTTAGGAGGTGGCTCCCCCACCAAGTCTGCTCTGTAATGTATATCCTCCATGAGGAGTTTTTTCAATGGATGTGCAATATTTCTCCCATTAGCAATTATCCACATTATTTCTGCTTGGAAACTATTATTAAAATGATACAACAAACATCGTTATACATGTGTCTTTGTGTGTTTATCTACGGACTAAAGCTTTATTTTTTTAAAAAAAATTTTTTTCAACGTTTATTTATTTTTGGGACAGAGAGAGACAGAGCATGAACGGGCGAGGGGCAGAGAGAGAGGGAGACACAGAATCGGAAACAGGCTCCAGGCTCTGAGCCATCAGCCCAGAGCCCAACGCGGGGCTCGAACTCACGGGGCTCGAACTCACGGACCGCGAGATCGTGACCTGGCTGAAGTCGGACGCTTAACCGACTGCGCCACCCAGGCGCCCCCGTACTAAAGCTTTAAATTGAGGTTGTAATAAACAAATTTCAAAGACAAGTCACCATTTGACAGGATCTCAGATTCCGAGGGACATGTAGGGTGTGTGATAGAGCACTGAGCCCCCAAGAGAAAAAGGCAGAAAGAGAAAATGGAAGGCTCTCAAGACAAACTTCACCTGTCTCATAATTTTGTGTAAAAGCAGGTCTGTCCATAACCTCAAACTGGAGTTTGCCAAGTGGGTCTTTAGCCCTTTTAGTATCCTGCCTCAATGAGATTCATTTCTATCTGGCTGTGCTGAGCATTATACTAGCATGAACTAACAGACAGTTAACAGACAGCAGAAGTGGCAACAAATATTCAAGATAAACTTAAGATCCATTAACTTTTATCCTGTGATTGAAAGAGAGGGGGCCTGTTCAATTTTCGCTTCTGAAGGTAAGTGCTTTGAGAACCTCAGGTCTGATGCAATCATCAGAAGCTGTGTGGGAATACAGATCATGCTACTCTGGTGGTTCTAGTTTGCTGAAGGGTGTGGTGAGGATGCTAGTACAGTGAAGACAGGAGAGAAAGGAAGCCCCCCCACCCCCAACCCACCTGCTCAAAAATATCCCCTCTTAAATTCCTGTCAGGAGAGTCAACGAATGATTCAGTCTTTAAAAAAACAAACAAAACTAGATATAATTCACATACCATAAAATTCACCAAAGAATGTACAATTTAGTAGCTTTTTGGTATATTTACAAGGTTGTACAATCATCGCTACCATCTAATTCCAGAATGTTTTCATACTGCAAAAAGAAACACCATATCCATCAGCAGTCTCTGTCCAAGTCCCCTCCCCCAGCCCCTAATCTACTTTAAGTCACTGCAGTTTTGCCTATACTGGACATTTCATATAAGTGGAATGATACAATATGGGGTTTTATGTGACTAACTTCTTCCAGTTGGCATAACCTTTTCATTATTGCTGAGAGGTTTTAATGAAATAAACTGATGGAATGAATAGCTTAAACATTTTTTTCCTGCAACTCCAAACTCACATTCTTGCACTTTCAGTTTCTAGGCCTAGAGTTTATCTTTTTTTTTTTTAATCATTTCTTTTGAGGGGTGCGTGGGTGGCTTAGTCAGTTGAGCATCTGACTCTTGATTTTGGCTCAGGTCATGATCCCAGAGTTGTGGGATCGAGTACCACATCGAGCCCCGCATTGAGCCCTGCATGGAACCCCCATGTTAGGTCCTGAGCTGAGCATGGAGCCTGCTTAAGATTTTGTCTCTCTGCCCCTCCCCCCACTCGCGTGCTCTCCCTTTCTCTCTTTCTCAAATAAAAATTAAAAAATAAATTTTTTTTGAATATAGTGCTGATGCTCTGAAAAATCTATGGAGAGGAAAGATGTGAATGTGACCTTGTGCCATGTCTCTACTTTCCAGAGTCATTTTAGATTCAGAACTGATTATATATTATCTCTAACCAGCACAGTGATTCAGTTCTTTGGAAGAATAGAATTTTAATATCTCTTTCTGTTAATATCTTGCATTTTTAATGCCTTGTAGAGTAGATTAGTCTTAGAATCCACAAAATCTATGGTAAAACTTCTTTGGTCATGAAATTCTTTGCCAGATCCAGTAAATACTCTATACCTCTTTTCAGCACTCAGAACTTAAGCAATTACATGACTGATACTGTCTGAGTTACATAATTATCCAGGGGTGTATGTCTGCTTTGTTCATTACTATATATTTCCCCAGTTTCTAGCACAATAGGTTGGTAGCATAGAAAGTGCTCAATAAATGTCTATTGAATAAATAAATGGAAATGAAGCATTTAAGAAATCCCTGCTTGTGAAAAAAAAAGAAAGAAATCCCTACTCATGTATTGCCTAATTTAAGATTTGGTCTAATTTCACTCTGGGTGAGAGTTTCTAACAATATACGTAATAAAGCACTGGGAATTGGGAGACTGGCCTGATCAGACTTGGATCCCAGGCCTGTCAAGGGAGGGCAGTATTAGGACTTGAGTGGGAGCATATCTGTGAAGGAAGAGGAGTGCAGTTACCAAAAGAACAGGACACAAGGAACTGGGGAAACAAAACAACAGCTGTCTACATGGTTGTCCATGAACTCACCATAAACTACTAATCACATTACATATTCCAGAAAGAACCCTTAGAATAAGAAAGAAGGAAAAAACACTAGGTATTCTGGGAAGGGGCTGAGAGAGGTCGGAGGAAGGAGAGGAAGGCAGAATGAGTGAGGAAGAGAGCACTAGCAGATGAGGATGGAGAGGGAGGTTAGCAGCAGACTAGGCAGGTGTAGCAGGCTGGGCTGCAAAGCCATGATTTTATTCTCAGTGTGGTAGAAGTTACAGGACCCATTTGTGGGTTTATTTTTTATGTATTTAAAAAAATTTTTAATGTTTATTTTTGACACAGACTGTGAGTGTGGGAGGGGCAGAGAGAGGGAGACACAGAATTTGAAACAGGCTCCAGGCTCTAAGCTGTCAGCACAGAGCCCGACACGGGGCTCGAACTCACGAACTGTGAGATCATGACCTGAGCTGAAGTCAGACACTTAACCAACTGAGCCACCCACGAGCCCCTATTTATTTATTTTAGAGAGAGAGAGAGAGAATGCGAATAGGGGAGAGGGGCAGAGGGAGAGAGAGAACCTTAAACAGGCTTCACATTTAGTGAAGATCTGAGCCGAAATCAAGAGTCCTCCACTCAACTGACTGAGCCACCCAGGCAGCCCCCATTTACGTGTTTAAAAATCATTCTGGCAGCCATGTGGAGAATGAAACACAGAGAGGTGGCAAAAGGGGAAGTCTGGGAATCAGTTAGGAGCTTATTGCCAACCAGGCAAGTGGTGCTGATGACTGGGACTGGGCTGGTAGCAGGCAAGGTAGCGAGATATGTTAGATTACCTAGACATTAAGTGACTGTGTACACAAACAATTAACTTCGATTGGGATACATGCTACAAAAGAGATGAATAAGGTAACTTGGCCTGGTCTGGAGGGCAGGAGAGCAATCAGGAGAAGTTTCTTTGAGCAAATGACATTCCAATTGGAACTGGAAAGCTAATAAGTGGAGAGGGAGAGAAGAAAAGTTTCTAGCACAGGAATGTGGGTGGGAAGGCTTTGAGGCCAGGAAGAGCTCACTCCAGGAACCAAAAGGCAGCCACTGTGGCTGGAGCAGAGAGAAGGAAGAGCAGTTACATGAGATGAAGTTGGCGGGGTCAGCAGGAGCCAGATCTTGTAGGGTCTTCTAAGCCTTAAACGCCTGTTAAGACTGGCACAAGGAAGCCATAGAAGGGTTTTAAGCCTGAGGGGAACATTATTGGTTCCTCCTGTTAACATATATTTATTAAACATCATGAACATGACCATCACCTACACAGTCAGATTCACAGCTTAGAGAGAGTACTTTTATTTTTTTAATGTTTATTTATTTTGAGAGAGAGAGAGAGAGACAGCACGAGCAGGGGAGAGGCAGAGAGAGAGGCAGACAGAGAAATAATCCCAAGCAGGCTCTCTACTGACAGCAGAGAGCCCGAGGAAGGGCTGGAACCCACAAACTGAGAGATCATGACCTGAGCTGAAGTCTAACACTTAACCGACTGAGCCATCCAGGTGCCCCTAGAAAGTGTACTTTAATTGCAATATGGGAAGTGAATAAGAGGAAGCAAGAGTGAGTGCAGAGGACTGAGTGGTGGATTTTTGAAGTAGACCGTATAAGATGGTGGTGGTTTGTACATGGAGGTGGCAGTGGGCATAGAAGGACGTGGATGATGTGGGGATTGGCAGGTTGGGAGGAGTAGGGGTGTAGGAGAGGCTCAGAGATTGGGTACTGCACAATAGGCATTGGCAGATGGGGTTTAGCAAAGGGTTGGGACATTGTATTAGATTCCAAGGAGCACCTAGTCGGTCCCCTGCTTCTTATCCTGTAGCATCTTAGAATGTCCTTAGAGGATTGTGATAATTTTTGCAGAATGACTAGCAGGAAATAGATGGCATGCTCAACTTGGAGTACTTCTAAGTGAGCTTGTTTACAAAAGGTTGCTTACAAGGATGGGGGGCAGAGTGTAGAACAATCGCAAAGGATAACCCTAGGCCCCGAATAGATGTGGTAAGTTACCAGAACCTAGCTGGGAGAAAGTCATATAGAGAAGGTCACTTTGACCTATGATCTTTGGTTAAGGGATTCACAGAGAAGAAGCCAGGTGAGTAGAAATTCTCCCTGACTTGCTCTTCTCCCTCTCACCAGTCCACTTGCCCGGAATCCCCATTGGCCAACCCCAACCAGAAGCCAAAGGGCTTGGAAAATCTGCAGTGTATTCAGGTCAGCCTCCAGGTGTAGGGTGAAGGGTGAAGAATGGATCTGGAAGGGCAAACATAAGTCCATGCTGGAACCCAGTCAATTACATTAACAACTCAAATTCTCACCTCTTGGCCTGTATTGGAATAGGATTTCAGACATTTTAAGTGGGAAACGAAAATGGAAGAAGAAAAATGTTCTCAACTGTTGGAGGAAGTCCCTCCACCTATCCTTATCTATTACTTGGGATATTTAGTTGCAAATTCTGATGAAAATACCCTTTGGGGATCTGCAGCTTTTGCCAATCTTTCTTTCAGCAAGATCTTCAAAAATACAGTTTGAGAAGTAAAGGATTTTGCAGTGAAGTTCAAAGAAATTCAGTTTGCATCCTGCACAAGTGTGAATTGTTTTCTGCAACCTAGGCAACTCCTTGGAGCTTAAATGCATCGGAAGCAGGGAATCCTGGCCAGATAACAAAATTATTTTGCCACTTCATGAATCTGATCTACCCAGGCTTTCTGCCTTTGTTTTTCCTATTACCCAAGTTACAGCAAATTTGTTTTTTTAGGCACATTGTCTTTTTAAGATCCATGACAAATCATGGAAAAGTCATCTATTGCTTCAAAGTCAGTTGGTCAGCACATTTTCTATCCATGACCGGTAAAACAGGTTAGCCAGGTATCTTATTTCTTTGCCCTCTAAAATGTTATGATCTTGGAACAGGCTTTTAATATTTTTCTTAATGGCTCCAGTTTTCACTGCAAGTTAACAATGATTATTTGTGGTCTGACAGTTCCCTTGGCATTACACCAAAAACAGAAGCAAGAAAGCACATTCTCCGCCAGGGAGGCTTAACGTCTGAGCCAGACATTCAGCTGTGAATCCAAATTTCCTTCTTTTCTATACTTCTTCTTTCTCTTGAGTAAAAAAATGTCATCTGGCAGGTTCTTTGGTTTTCTAGTTCCAGAAAACTATTTGAGCCCAGCAATTTCCAAAAATGTCATAGCATTTTCAAGTCAGTATAAATGTCAATCTGTTTTCTTAAAGAGAATATTTGTCTCCACGTTAAAAGAAAAGGAATTATTTCTTTTCTCTACTTAGAGAGTCAGCTATCCAATATTGTCTTGGGTCAGAAATGCAGCCTGAGACTAGTAATATAAATTGGTCAATAGCAAGTTGTGAGGCGCATATAAAACAGACTAGAATGCTGTCCCTCTCTTGCTCTTCCTCCTCCAGCTCTGTCCCTGCCACCCCAGCCCCACCCATAACAATCCTCCAGTGTGAGAAAGGAGGAAAAAGTAGTGACCGGAGGGCAAGGGGAAGGCTGTGTGAAGAGCTCAGGAAAGCTTGGTTTCTGAACACTTTAACAAGTTCAATAACAATAAAAATGGTTCAATTAAAAGCCTTAGAATGAAAGACAGCTTAATTTTACCTTTTAAGTTTCTTTTTTAAATGTTTCTTTCTTTATTTTGAGAGGGATGGGTGGGGGGAAGGGCAAAAAGAGAGGGAGAGAGAATCCCACCTAAGCAGGCTCCACACTGACAGCACAGAGCCTGATGTGGGGCTCAATCTCACAAACTGTGAGATCATGACCTGAGCCCAAATCAAGAGTCAGATGCTTAACAGACTGAGCCACCCAGGTGCCCCTACATTTTAGTTTTAAAAATTAAGACCAGTGGACAGAATATTCTATTTAACAAAAATAAAAATTAATTTTAAAAGTCCAGGGCTAAAGTATGATCATTTAAGGATGAGAGATGATTAAGAAAGACAGGAGAATGAAAAGGTGGAGAGAGAGAAATGACCCCAATGATTGTCAAATTCCTGAGAAGCACAAATATGATGTATTCATAGTAGTGCTAGTATATTAACAGTAGTCTTTTTTTTGCATTAAAAATTTTTTAATTTATAATTTATTAAATATAACTTATATTTACCTATTAATAGCTAGTTTTGAGTATTTTTAAAGCAAATAATTAAATTTTTTTAATGTTTATTTATTTTTGAGAGAGAGAGAAAGAGAGAGACAGAGAGCACAAGCTGGGGAGGGGCAGAGAGAGAGGGAGACACAGAATCTGAAGCAGGCTCCAGGCTCTGAGCTGTCAGCACAAAGCCCAATGCAGGGCTTGAACCCACGAGCCAGGAGATCATGATTTGAGCCGAAGTTGGATGCTTAACCAACTGAGAAACCCAGGTACCCCTAAAGCAAATGATTTTTAAAATTTTAAAATTTTTAATAAAAACTTATGTATGTAGGGTCTATAACATGATGAATTGATACACATAGTGAAATAACTACAGTCACGTTAGTCAACATGTCGTCTCCTCACATAGTTTCTGTTTTTGTGTGTGTAATGAGTGTACCTGAAATCTACACTCTTAGTGTATTTTCAGTGTTCAGTACAGTATTAAGTACAGTTGACCCTTGAACAACATGAGTTTGAACCGTATGGGTTCATGCAGGTTTTTTTTACAGTACAGTCCTACCATAAATGTATTTTCTCTTCCTTATGATTTTCTTACGATTTTATTTTCTCTAGCTTACTTTACTGTAAGAATACAGTATGTGATATATATAACATACAAAACAGAAGTTAATTGACTGTACTATCTGCAAGTCTTCTGGTCAACAGTAGGCTATTGATAGTCAAGTTTGGGGGGAAGTCAAAAATTATATGTGGGGAAGATGAATGCAGGCTTGGGGAAATAGATAAAGGGGATTAAGAGGTACAAACTTCCAGTTATAAATTAAATAAGTCACTGGGATGAAAAATACAGCATAGGGAATATAGTCAATAATATTGTAATACACTTATCATGGTGAGTATTTCTTAATGTATATAATTGTTGATTCACTATGTTGTACACCTGAAACTAATTTTTTATGTCAACTATATTCAATTAAAAATTTAAAAAATGAAAAATAAAAAATAAATACATGCAGATTTCGACTTCGTGGGGGCCAATATCCTGACTCCCATGTTGTTCAAGAGTCAACTGTATACTTAATCATGCTTACTTTAGTTCATTAGACTTATTCATACTACACAACTGTTAATTTGTATTCTTTAACCAACACCTTCCAAACCCACTCCATCGCCTACCCCTATCAAACCCTGGTAATTCTACTCTCAGCTTTTATGAGTTCAATCTTCTTTTTAGATTCCACACATAAGTGACATCATACAGTATTTGTCTTTCTCTGTCTGGCTTATTTCACTTAGCAAAATGCCCCCCAGGTTTATCTTGATAGGACCTCACTGTCTGCTTATACACTCCTTTCCAGCTTTCCAGCTGGTTAAAAACCCATCTCTACAGTCCCAGAGCCTTCCAGTTTCTAACCTGATCTCTAAAATCTACATCACCCTAACTTCTATTGGCCTGGTTTATAATGAATAATTCCTTGCTTTGAGTTGGCCTCTAATATTTGTGGGCAACTGATTAAACACTTATTGCTGACTCATTGCCCAGTTTAATAAGTGATCCATGTCTTTTCTGAACAGTGTATCTGGTAGAATAGCCCAGGCCTTAAAATTAGGCAGATCTGGCGCACCTGAGTGGTGGCTCAGACGGTTGAGCATCTGGCTTCAGCTCTGGTCATGATCTCGTGGTTCATGTGTTTGAGCCCGTCATGGGCTCTGACAGCTCAGAGCCTGGGGCCTGCTTCGGATTCTGTCTCCCTCTCTCTCTCTGCCCCTTCCCTACTTGTTCTCTCTCTCTCTCTCAAAAATAAATAAATAAACATTAAAAAAGAAAGGCAGAACTGAGTTTGGGTCCCAAACTGCCAATTTACCAACTGTGTGACTTTGGTTCAGTTACCTAACTGTGCTGAGCTTAAATTTTCTTATTTGTGAAATATGGACCCTGGGGTCATTGTTAGATTATTTGAGACTTCATATGTCAAAGAGCATAATGTCTGGCAGATGCTACTTTTCATTCTCCTTTCTTTCCAACCCATCCAGTAGGGGGAAAAGTGAAGGGAGAAGATACGGTTTTATGGGTGTCTAAAGTTCTACTTAATATTTCACCAAAAAGAGAGATGGGACTTCCTGGGTTGATGAATAATCTAACTAAAATTCCTGGCAACAGATGAGTCTCCTTTTTTTTTTTTAAATGTTTTTTATTATTTATGTTTTGAGAGACAGAGTGCGAGCAGGGGAGGGGCAGAGAGAGAGGGAGACACAGAATCTGAAGCAGGCTGTCAGCGCAGAGCCTGATCCGGGGCTTGAACTCACAAACTGTGAGATCATGACCTGAACCAAAGTTAGATGCTTAACTGACTGAGCCACCCAGGTGCCCCAACACAATGAGTCTCCTAATGTTTCAATCCCAAGATTAAGAATCATGAGAAAAGTAGTGGTGCCCGCAGTGCCAAGGGCATTATTCAACACTCTTTGAGTATTTCAGTTAAATCTCAGTAGTGATGTTTTTTGCAGTAGGCCTTTTCTTTTTTTGCTTGGCAAATTATCCTGGCCTAATTTTTAGAAAGGGAGAATAGGAAAAAGAAAACTCTGAATATCAATCAGTTCCCATGCTTATAAATAGTAAACGGAATTAAAACTGCCTAATGAAATCAATCCATTAAGAATTCTCTTTCATAAAAGCAAAAAAAAAAAAAACTTCTAAAAAGATAACAACAACCAAAAAGTGTTTGGCATAATGTGCCTCTAAAGAAATAACCTTTTCTCCAAGCAATAAAGGTGATGGCAGAAAAACAATGGCTAATTAATTAGAATAAATGTGGTTGAGAAAAGCTATTTCATAAAGTAAAAACCAGGAAGCAAAGAGAAACCCAGGCAAAGATTTAGTAATAAATAATAAAAATGATCAAGGGACTGACATTAAAGAAAATAAGTGGCCATGATAAAGGAGTCTTGACTCAGGAAAAACACTCAATGATTTCAGCTGTGGAGATAATCCCATGATATATAGATAGAACTGCTGGATGATGGGCACCTGGGGAGAGCAAGAAAGTACGCACTAAAAAATAGGCACCTTGACAAACTAGCATCCCTCTAGCTTTCCTATGCAGAATCTTAGTCCAGGCACAGGACCTAGGAGTCACCAGGCTAAGCATGCTAATATCCTTGTACCCATCTGGCTTCTTCCAGAGTGTCTGAGATTTGGAATAACTAGGCCAATATGCACCTCCTCCCTTCCATAGAAATCCCTATTCCTGCCCCAGTCTTGGGATATAAGAAGTGGCTAAGCAAGTAAAAAAATGCAAGAATCTAGCCAGCTCACCATATAGCAGGGTAAAGAAATTATGCAAAATCTGAGTGTATCTATTATTGCCTCATAGAGGGTCATGGATTTTGGTTTGCCTCAGGCTTCATGCCACCTAAACTTGATTTAAATCCAGCATACTTCTCTAGGCAGCCAGCCTAGCTTCCCAGAATCCACAGAGCTAAGGAAGGAGTCAGGATTGGCCTGTTCCAGATTATGGCAGAGGACACAGGCCTGCCCAATTTGAGCCTTTGCCCTCAGGACTGACCTAAAGCCAACTCAATCACTAAAGTATTTGCTTTTTCATGGTATTGAAGACCAAAGACCGGAAAGATTAGATGATCATGTCAGTAACAAAGGTTAATTTCCTGCCTATTCTGTGGTCTGTTTGCTCAGTAATCTTACTTCTTTATCAGGCAATATATTTTTCTAATGTTTATTTATTTTGAGAGAGAGAGAGAGAGAGAGAGAGAGAGAGAGAGCGCACTCGTGCAAGGGGGAGGGGCAGAGGTAGAGGAAGATAGAGACTTCTAAGCAGGCTCTGCGCTGTCAGCGAGGACCCTGACAAGGGGCTCAATCTCACAACTGTGAGATCATGACCTGAACTGAAATGAAGAGTTGGTTGGTTAACCAAATGAGCCATTCAGGCACCCCTTTATCAGGCAATATTAGTGGTGAGACCAGGAGTAGGAGTGTACAAGAGAGGAGAGTGGTAGGAAGCCGTTAAGAAAGGAGATGCTACAACCATTAACTCTCTTGCTCCTTACCTCTTTTCTCTGAATAAATCTGATCCTCTCCATTCCTCCAGAAAAATTAAGGTCCTGTTTGCATGAGCATCTACATTTCACAGGGTTGAATCATTCTTTCCTGTGGACCCATCAAGGTTTACTAGGGCTTAGATGCTCCCCAGCTGAGAGCGACCCTAAATGCTACAGTGACACTCTGAACATGAGTCTTTTGGAAGCCTTGGTGAAAAGAAACCAGCTCCCAATTCTACATCTCTTCTTGTTGAATCTTCTCGCTTTTCCATCCTTATATTGACCCTGCAGGACAAATTTCTACTCTGAGCTGCAGTTAAAAGCCCAAATCCTGCTTTTCTATCTCATTCCTGCTATCCCATTTCCCAGGAGCAACCCCTCCATTAATTTGGAATAGATTACCTTGAATGACACAACCCATAATCACAGTCTTACTTTTTTTTTTTTTCACTCTAAAATAAGTTCTTGGATCAGAAGCAATGGTGTTTGGTATTCCATACTGGTGGATGAGACATTAACTAAGTAAATGTACAATATTTCTGTAAGATATATGATGGGAAAGAAAGATTATCCAGAATAAATTTCTATTCCAATGAGGACAAATTACCAAATTCCTCAGTAACAGTAATACAAGGGGAGGAGGGGAGGCCAATGTAGTAAGTCTGCCACCAGGTGGCAGTCTCTTCTTGCTAAGTGTAGTGCATAATGGCATGCCCAAGGAAGATGGAATTCAGGGCTCAAGGTCAGGCTGACATTCAGCAGTGGCAGTAGCCAGATCAGCTTTGTTGAAGGGAACCTCATATTAAGTCCATGAGTAATCTTCATCACTGACACCATTAATCTCTCCATCAGTCTACTGTGCAAGTAGAGAAGTGTTTGGGGAAAGAAGCTGAGAGTCACAGAGTGAATAATCTTGTCCATCTGATTATTCAGATCATCCTTAATGGGCATTCACTAGGGACACAAATTTCTCACATTCTGAGATCATTCCAAGATACTCCTTCATATACATCTTTCCTAAACCCCCAGCTACTAATCCCCTGATGTTTTGTTCTTCCCTCTAAGTGTCTAAACATGTGACCAACCCTTAACCACTGCCTTTGAATTTATATAGATCTACATTTGAGTCCATCTCTCTTTCTTGACGAATCAGCCATTAGATGTACTGGTCAAAGTTATGCCCACTAGGAAGATTTTCATTCCTCATTGTGTTTTCAGGACACATCTAATTTGGACTGCTTCTAGCAATTTTGACTGGTAACATCATATCGTGGAAAACTAGTTGTAATCCAGGCTTGAATTTCTTCTGCCTTTGTCAATTGATCATAGAGAATTTTTCATAAGGATATACATGTGGATTGAGTGTGAAAGGAGGAAGTATACTGTGAGAGATACCTGCTCATGCAACTTGGGTCTCAGAAGTTATTTAAACCTAATTTTACATATGCCATTTCCCCTTGACAATGGAATGCTTAGCTTACCAAATTTATGGCTTGGTGGTGCAGACAACTCCCAGTTAAGATGTGCAACTCACTTTATATTGGGTGTCCTGAGGTCTGGTAGGGGTGGCTAGAGGCCCTGGTAAGACACATGTATCCTAGAGTTGGGATATGTAGATTCCAAGACCATCCACTTCAGTGTAGTTTTTAGGAGTCCAGTGGTTAAAGTTTGCCAGAATAACCTCTCCAAGGTGAAAGACAAATGGCAGCATCTTTCACCCCCACAATGAAGAAATAAGCACAAAGCCCTGGAAGTCTCTTAGGGTTCTGGAAACAATATATTCCCCACTTAGGAATATTGCTCCTGTCCATATAATGCATGACATGGAATGCTGTCAGCTTTGAGGGGGCTCGGAGCAAGGAAGGGCACTCTAACATGTACAAAGTGTGGCATAGTCAGAACTGCCACTTGGGTCATATGATCCAGCAGGCACTACAGTGAAGGAGACGTCCATAGTGGCAAAAAATACAGTAAGGGGCATATGGAGAACTCCAGTGGGAGAATCGCAAGGCTGGCCCCTGAAGTTCTGGAGAAAGTTAATGCTATCAATAGCAGAAAATTATACACCTTTTGAAAAACAGATCTTGGCAAGTTACAGAGGACAACTTACATTGGTAGAGGCAGAATGCTTGAGTATGGAGCATCAGATGACCCACGCACCCAGAACTTTCTGTTATAAGCTATGTTTTGTCAATACAACCAAGTCAAAAAGTTGGATGGGCCCAGTATCAATTCTCCATAAGATGGAAATGGTGTATCCAGGATCAAGTTCAAGCAGGATTAGAGGGCATAAGTAGCTGTATAAGCAAATAGGTCAGACCCTCATTTCACTTATCACAGTTGCATTAACTCCCCTCCTATGGTTTGTACTATGACCTTGCAAAGTGTCCCATATGACCAGTCAAAATGGAGAGAAAAGCCCAAGATTGGTTTATAGATGGGTCAATTCATTAAGTGCATTAAATGGATTAGCCATTTCGAAATGGATTATGGCAATATTCAGAGGTGGTCCTAGAAGACAGTGGAGCAGTAGAGAGGGGAAATCTTTCAAAAGGACAGAACTAGGAGCAGAGTACCTGGTCATCTGCTTTGGTGGAAGGAAAAATGGCCTGAGTTAAGAAAATAAACAAATTCCTGGGTCTTTGGTAATGGCTTGACTGTCTGGTTGGAGGTCTGGAGCAAAAGGGACTGGAAGACCAGAGACAAAGAGGTCTGCTTAGAGTAATGTGTATAGAAATGTGGAAGTAGGTACAAAGTGTAAAGGGTTTTGTATTACACATTAACACCAGAAAGCATCCACCAGATACTAAACAACAAAGTAGACAAAATGGCTCGGCTAACTGATATTAATCAGATCTCATTATCAGCAATCCCAGAGATGACATGATGGTCACATAATGGCAATGTGGCAGAGATGGAGGCTACAAATGTGCCCAATAGCATGGATTCATATTTAGCAAGCCCAATGCAGTTGCCTCTTTCTCTGTAACTCTAACTTCTCTGCAACAGAGATCAATATTATGCTCACAATGTAGCGTTATTTTCCAAGGAAATCATCCTGGACGTTGGAATTTTCCTATTCTGAAAGGCTAGTGGTTCACTCTTATGAAGATAATACCTATTCCAGATAGAAGTTTGCCTTTCCTAAGAGAGCCTCAGCCAGGAGCTTATAAAATACTTTATTCACAGGTATGGAATCCAACACAGCATAATATCTGACCAGGAGACCTGATTTAGAGCAAAAGTGCAGGAATGGACCTATGACTATGGGTCCAATTGGTATATCACATACCAGATGCAGCCAGGCTCAAAAAATGCCAAAATGGCAACTGAAGTACCAACTTTGTCTGTCTGTCTGCTTGTCTATATTTATTTGTCAGAGTAACATACCAAAAATTGAAATAGTGATTATTTCTCTATGGCAATTTTTATTTTCTTATTTTTACTTACCCGTATTTTCTATAGTTTCTAAATGTGTTAGTGTTAAGTTGAAGGGGAAAAGGTAAAGAAAACTCTTTCATTGCTTCAGAAAATAGCCCTCTAACTTCTGAGCTCCAGAATCTTTGCCTTTTCTCTCTTGAACTTTCTAAAGCCTGTGTGGCTCTTTTATCACCATAAAAATCTGGTGCTTTCAGAAACACTTCTTACCACAGAAATCTGTATCACGGAAGCATTTGTCTCCCATTGTCGTGGACTCTCTGAATCTGTCATTGTTCTTCTATCAGGGTTCTGAGTGCTTCTTGTAGAATCTGGCAAAGAAGTTTACCTGGTACTTTCTGAGTTCTAGAAGCCTGCTAGTATTTATCTCAAGTCCCAGAAACTCCTATTCCACAGTGAATCTGTGTTATTTATTGCTGTATAACAAATTACCCCCAAATTAGCAGCTAAAGCAGTATTTATTATCTCACACAGTTCCCAAAGGTCAGATCCAAGAACAGGTTAGCAGGGTAGATCTGGTTAGGATCTCTTATGATGTTGCAGTCAATGTCATCTGGAGCTGCCATCATGTCAAGCCTTGAATGATGCCAAGGAGCTGCTCCAAGATGACTCACTCACATGGTTTTTGGTTCAGTTCTTCATTGTGTGTATCTTTCCTCACCACCCGGCAGCTGTTTTCCCCCAGAATGAGCAATCCAAGAGACAGTAACCTAGATAGAAGCTGCAATTGCAATATCTTTTATAGCCTAGTATTGGAATTAACACATCAATTATGTCATATTCAGTTTGTTAGAAGCAATTCACTGTGTCTAGCCCATACTTAAAGGAAGGGAAGACTCTTATAGAGAGTAGCAAAGAATTTATGGATATATTTTAAAACCACAGAATCCAACTTAGGAAAGACTTCCAGATGTAGCAGAATCCACCCATCCCATTAGTTTCCTCTGAAGCTTAAGACTGTCTCCAGGGAATAGTGGCAAATTGCTGAGTTCAAACCTAGCTAGGTATTCAGAAACCTGTACACTGTATACACTTATTATCTTCCTGAGCTGTGGAAGCCATCACTTATTCCTTCTCTTCAGTACATGTGGATAATCCTGGGGTGTCATCAGGTCCTTGAATTTTAAAAAAGCACCCTTTAATTACCAACCATGCTGTTATTTTCCTCAAGCTCCAGAACTGTGTTGCGATTTGAGGTCACAAAATACAAAGAAAAGCCACAGAATATAAAAAGGATAGGCTTTTCACTCAGGAAGAACCACAAATTTATTCTTTGTTCAAATAAATAAATGAAAAACAAATAAAAATCAGTTTACAGGAGTATTCAGCAATAGTGTATGAAATGGGATATTTGTAATCCGTAGGCCTGAAAAGTATGGAAGGAAAGATTTGGGTTCAGTGATCAGTAAAAGTTTGATGAAGAGCTGATTACTATTAAACTAAATCTGTTTCCAGGCATCACTGGAAACAGGAACTAGATTATTCTTCTGCCAGAAACAGCAACAACAACAACAACCAGACAAAATGCTTTTGAAACTTAAAAAATTACCATAAGAAACTAGAAAAAGAAGAGCAAATTAAGTTCAGAATACACAGAAGGGAAATAATGAAGATAAAACAGAAATAAAATAGAAAACAATACGGACTTCAAGCTGTATTACAAAGCTGTAATCATCAAGACAGCCTGGTACTGGCATAAGAACAGACACTCAGATCAATGGAACAGAACAGAGAACCCAGAAATGGACCCACAAACATATGGCCAACTAATCTTTGACAAAGCAGGAAAGAGTATCTAATGGAATAAAGACAATCTCTTCAGCAAGTGGTGATGGGAAACTGCACAGCAACATGCAGAAAAATGAACCTGGACCACTTTCTTACACCATACACAAAAATAAACTCAAAATGGATGAAAGACCTAAATGTAAGACAGGAAGCCATCAAAATCCTTGAGGAAAAAGGAGGCAAAAACCTGTTTGGCCTTGGTGCAGCAACTTCTTACTCAACATGTCTCTGGAGGCAAGGGAAACAAAAGCAAAAATGAACTATTGGGGCCTCATCAAAATAAAAAGCTTCTGCACAGAGAAGGAAACAATCAACAAAACTAAAAGGCAACTGACAGAATGGGAGAAGATATTTGCAAACAAACAAAAAAACCCCATAAAGATACAAACCATATGTTAAACCATAAACAAACAAAAAACTAACCATAAAGGGTTAGTATCCAAAATCTGTAAAGCACTTATCAAACCCAACCCCCAAAAAACAAAGAATCCAGTGAAGAAATGGACAGAGGACATGAATAGACACTTTTCCAAAGAAGACATCCAGATGGTCAACAGGCACATGAAAAAATGCTCAACATCTCTCATCATCAGGGAAATACAAATCAAAACCACAATGAGATACCACCTCACACCTGTCAGAATGGCTAACATGAACAACTCAGGCAACAAAAGATGTTGATGAGGATGTGGAGAAAGAGGATCTCTTTTGCACTGCTGGTGGGAATGCAAGCTGGTGCAGCCACTCTGGAAAACAGTATGAAGGTTCCTCAAAAATTAAAAGTAGAACTACCCTATGACCCAGCAATTGCACTACTAGGTATTTATCCAAGGGATACAGGTATGATGTTTCAAAGGGGCATATGCACTCCAATGTTTATAGCAGCATTATCAACAATAGCCAAAGTATGGAAAGAGCCCAAATGTCCATCGATGGATGAATGGATAAAGAAGATGTAGTGTGTGTGTGTGTGTGTGTGTGTGTGTGTGTGTGTGCGCATGTATGTATACGTGTGTGTATACAATGGAGTATTACTTGGCAATCAAAAAGAATGAAATCTTGCCATTCGCAACTACGTGGATAGAACTTGAGGCATTATGCTAAGTGAAATTAGTCAAAGAAAGACAAATGTCATATGACTTCACTCATATGAGAACTTTTAGACATAAAACAGATGAACATAAGGTAAGGGAAGCAAAAATAATATAAAAACAGAGAGGGGGACAAAAACATAAGAGACTCTTAAATATGGAGAACAGAGGGTTGCTGGAGGAGTTGTGGGAGGGGGATGGGCTAAATAGGTAAGAGGCATTAAGGAATCTACTCCTGAAATCATTGTTGCACTATATGCTAACTAACTTAGTTGTAAATTAAAAAAATAAATTACATAAAAATAAAAATAAAATAGAAAACAATAGAGAAAAATCAACGAAACCAAAAGTTGGTTCTTTAAGATAATCAATAACATTAATAAACTAATAAATCTCTAGCCAGCTTGGTTAAGAAAAAGAAAGAGAGTATGCAAATTAACAATATCAAGAATGAAATTAGTGACATCACTAAAGATTCTAGAGCTATTAAAAAGATAATAAGGGAATATTATGAATAACTTTGTACTATAAATCCAACAGCTTAGATAAAATGGACAAATTCCTTGAAGGACAGGGCATCTGGGTGGCTCAGTCAGTTAAGAGTCAGACTTCAGCTCAGGTCATGTTCTCACAATCTGTGAGTTAGACCCCGCGTGGGGCTCTGTGCTGTCGTAACAGCTCAGAGCCTGGAGCCTGCGTCGGATTCTGTATCTCCCTCTCTCTCTGCCCCCTCCCCCACTCAAGCTCTGCCTCTCTCTCTCTCTCAAAAAATAAACTTGAAAAAAAATTCCTTGAAGGACACAAACTACTAAAATTTACTCAAGAAGAAAAAATTAACAGAGCCCTACATCTTTTAAAGAATTAAATTTGTGGTTAAAAACCTTCATACAAAGAAAACTCCACACCCAGATTGCTTCACTGTCAAATTGTAACTAACATAGAAGGAAGAAATAATACCAATTCTGCATAAACTCTCTCAGAAAATTGAAAAGCAGAGAGTTTTTCTCAACTCGTTCTATAAGGCTAGTATTATCCTGATACCCAAACCAGACAAAGACATTGTAAGAAAAGAAAACTTTAGACCAATGTCCTTTGTGAACATAGTGCAAAAATTCTAAAAATATTTTTACCAAGTCAAATCCAACAATATATAAATGGAATATTACATTATAGCCAAATAGGATTCATCCCAGGAATGCAAGGGTAGTTTAACATTTGAAAAACCAATCAAGGCAATTTATCATATTAATGAACAGAAAAAGAAAAGCTATAAGATCATCTCACTATATGGAGAAAAAAACATTGAACAAAATCGAGCATCCATTGCCAATAAAAACTCTTACAAACTAAAATTAGAAGAGAACTTCCTCAACTTGATAATGACATATATCAAAAACCTATGGCTAACATCATACTTAATGGTGAAAGATAGAGACACCTAAGATTAGAGACAAGTCAATGATATTCATTCTCACCACTTCTATTCAACATTGTACTAGAGGTTCTAGTCAGAGTAGTAAATTAAAGAAGAGAAATAAAACACATCCAGATCAGAAAGAGCACAATTATCTTTATTCACAGATGAAATAGTTATCTATGTACAAAATCTGAAAGAATCTCGAAAAATACACTAGAGCAAATAAATGAGCTCGGTAAGGTCTCAGCACACAATATTAACCTACAAAAATCTATTGTATTCCTGTATATTTCCAATAAGCAATTGGAATTGAAATTTTAACATACTATTTACAATAGTATCAAAAATATGAAATACTTAGAGACAAATCTGACATAAGATGTGAAAGGCTTGTATATTGAAAACTATAAAATGTTATTGAAAGAAACACTAAATATATTGAAAGCCATACCTTGTACATGAGTCAAAAGACTCAATATTGTTCAGATGTCACTTCTCCCCCAATTTGTTCTCTAGATTCAATGCAATTCCAATGAAAATCTCAGTCAACTTTTTCATAGAAATTGATAAGCTAACTCTAAAACTCATGTGGAATGCAAACATATTTTAATAGCCAAACAATTTTGAAAAAAGAAAAAAAGAACAAAGTTGGAGAGTAAATATTACCCGAATTCAAGACTTCTTATAAAGTTACACTATTCAAGACTATGTGATATTGGTGTAAAGATAGACAAATAAATTAATACAATAGATACTTTGGGAAAAACACCATATATTATGGGCAACTGATTTTCAACAAACGTACAAAGTAAATTCAGTGAAAAACGAGAGTCTTTTCAACAAATGGTGTTGGAATAACTTTATATCCAGATACGAACCAATGAACTTAAATCTATACCTCATACCTCCCTCTCTCTCTGCCCTCCCCAGCTCGTACTCTGTCTCTCTCTATCTCTCTCCAAAATAAATAAACATTTAAAAAAAGGCGGGGGGAGCCTGGGTGGCTCAGTTGGTCACACGTCCGACTTTAGCTTAAGTCATGATCTCACGGTTTGTGAGTTCAAGCCTTGCATAAGGCTCTGTGCTGATTGCTCAGAGCCTGGAGCCTGCTTCGGATTCTGTGTCTCTCTCTCTTTCTGCCTCTCCCTGCTCACACTCTGTCTCTTTCTCTCTCTCCAAAATAAATAAACATCAAAAACAATCTATACCTCATGCTATATGCAGAAATGAACTCAAAATGGACCACAACCTAGATGTAAAATCTAAAAAAATTATGCTTCTGAAAAAACAGTGTAAAATGTTTGTGATCTTAAGTTAGGTAGACATTTCTAAGATATAATACCAAAAGAATAATCCATAAAATAAAAGCGATAAATTAGACTTCATCAAAATTAAACATTTTTATCTTCAAAAGATATCGTTTAGGAAATAAAAATGCAAGCCACTGACTAGGAGAAACTCAATAAGGAGACAAATAATCCAATAAAAAATGAGCAAAAGATTTGAATATCTTCACCAAAGAAAATACATGGATGGCAAAAAAGCACATAAAAAGATGCTCAATATTATTAGTCATTAGGGAAACGCAAATTAAAACCATACCTACCACTATGCAGCCATTATAATGAAAAAATAGATATGAAGTATCAGGGTGCCTGTGGGTGGCTCAGTTGGTTGGGCGTCTGACTTCATATCATGATCTTATGGTCCATGGGTTCAAGCCCCATATCAAGCTCTGTGCTGACAGCTCAGAGCCTGGAGCCTGTTTTGGATTCTGTGTCTCCCTCTCTCTCTGCTCCTCTCCTGCTTGTGCCCTGTTTCTCTCTCTCTCTCTCAAAAATAAATACTAAAAACTTTTTTTAAAAAAACCTATATATTTCTTTAAAAAAAGATAATATGAAGTATTGACAATGATGTGGAAAAACTGAAACTTCATACTCTGTTTATGGGAATATAAGACAATATCAACTGGTTTGGAAGTCTTTTAAGAAGTTAAATATACACTTATCACATGATCAAGCCAAACTCCTAGGTATTTACCCAAGAGGAAAGTCAACATAAGTGTATACAAATACTTGTACCTGAGTGTTCATGACAGATTTATTTGTAATAGCCAAAAAGTTGGAACAACCCAAATGTTAATGGATAAGTGTACAAACAAATTGTGATATAGCCATACAATGGTGTACTACTCAGAATAGAACACAATGAACTATTGATACATACAACAACGTGAATGAATCTCAAAATAATTATGGTAAGTAAAAGAATTCTGACTGAAATAAAATAAAATAAAAAGTGTACATACATACTGTGTTATTAAAACTCTAGACAATGCAAACTAATCTATGGTGATAGAAAATAGATTAGTGGTTACCTGGTTAGGGAGTAGCTAGGGAGAGGATCCATAGGGACATGAAAACTTGTATAGGTGATGAACACATTGCCTATTTTGACTGTGGTGATTGCTTCACAGGGTCTACATACATTAAAACATCAAACTGTACATTTCAAACATATACAGTTTACTGTATACCACTTACACCTCAATAAAGGTATTTAAAATTTGTAAAAGTGATAGTTTACCAAGGACTTGAAGGAAGTAAGCAAGTTAGTGTTATGGATAGTTAATGTGAGGTTTTAAAAAATTTTTAACCAGGGGCGCCTGGATGGCTCAGTCTGTTGAACGTCAGACTCTTGATTTCAGCTCTGGTCATGATCCGAGGGTTGTGGGACCAACCCCTCCCCCCACCCATTTGGGCTCTGCTCTGAGCATGAAGCCTGCATGAGATTCTCTCTCTCTCCCTCTGCCCCTCTCCCCACTCATGCATGCTCTCTCTAAAATTAAAAAAAAAAAATTTTTAATCACAATGAGACACAAACGAAAGGATACTAAGAGAGAGAGTTGTAAAAGAGGTTAGTTTTGTTTTGTTTTATTGCAGATGAGGAGTGTGCGTGTGTGTGTGTCTGTGTATGTGTGCATGTGTGATATTTTGTAATTCAACCAGTCAAAGCTTTGATACTAACCACACTACCCTTGCCTGTCCACCTGAAGGTGAGCTTGCTCAATGATCTATATGGGACTGGGCCCCAGAGTGAGTTTTTAGTTAGCCAATGAGCATCAACAACAGGACGGATGTCCTTTCCCTCCGCCAAACCCCTGCCAAACTAAGCAAACAAATGTTCCAAAACAGGAAGATGTTCGGATGATTTCTATTACTTTCAAAAGTTATGAATCCATGGTGATGGCCAGTCTTGGCCTCTTACTTGAGACCCTGAGGGACTGACAGGTTTCTCCTCAGTCTTTTGTAGAAACACAAAAAACAAGCATTGCTTTTTATACTAAGAAGCTTAAAGCAGGGTTTTTATGGATGCTTCATAAATTTTCCTTTATTGCAAAGATGACCACAGATCTTGGTGTACCTTAAGAATAATAGACAACAGTTACAGCCTGTTCATCTTACCTCCTTTCCATGAAGAGAGAGAGAGAGGGACAGAGAGACACAGACAGAGATACAGAGAGAGAGAGAGAGAGAGAGACAGAAAGAAAGACACACACACACACACACACACACACACACACAGAATCATTATATAACAGTGTTAGGGGCATCAGGATCCCCTCTATCTCCCCCATGGATTTTCTCAGGATTGCACATAGACAAAGGTCTGGAAGGAGACACAAGAAACCATCCATGGTTACCCACGGGCAGTTAGAATAGAGAAGATGAGGGTAGGAAGACTTTCTGTGTCTTTTGGATATTTCATGAGTGCTTATACTCTTGGAATTAAAGCTCTCTTAAAAAAATTATTCCTGCTGTGAATTAGTCCTGTATGCCTGTTAGGTGTGTATGTTGAAATAGACCCAAAAATATAATCTGAGGAAAATCTTTGCCCTGCATTTTCTAGTTCTACCTCCATGCAAAAGTTTGGTGGCTTTATATTTTGGCATACTGGTTAGATGTTTTCCTTTCATAAAGGGTATTAATTCTATGTTGATTATGCTTAATTACACCATACAACTTCTATATTTTAGATTATTTTTAAGTGTTTATTTATTTAATTTGAGAGAGAGATAGAGAGGGAGAGAGAGAGAGAGAAAGTGCCAGCAGAAAGAGAGGGAGAGAGAGAATCCCAAACAGGTGCCGTGGTGTCAGTGCAGAGCCCAACATGGGGCTCGAACTTGTAAACCATGAGATCATGACCTGAGCCAAAATCAAGAGTCGGACACTTAACTGACTGATCTACAACTGACTGAGCCATCCAAGCGCCCCTAGATTCTTCTCAGAAAATATAACCTTGAGTTATCTGGTGTTGAATTATTAGCAAAAGTTTTGCTATAAAAATCACATCCAGGGAGAATGGCCCAATGGGAATGAGCTCCTTCTCCAGACATTTTAAATTCTATCAGGTTTGGAGATAGATCCTTGGAGAGATTTCTGGGGCCGCATTGTCTCAACATCCATCTCCCTCAGGACATGCCCTTTTCTGTCCTATATTTTGTCATTGTGCCTTGAGTGTACACTGAGAGGTGTTTTAAGAAACAACCACATTACATCTATCATTGTATATATGGTAGGATTGTTATTGAGAACATTATCTAGATATCACAATAATATAGGAAAAACTGTGTTTCTTCCTGAGCATCTGGTCCTCTTTTATCTTTTGCTATTCACACTATAAATCTTGCAGTAGCTTTGCTTTCCCTTCACTACTATGCAACTCTAAGCCAAATTTGTGTGCTTCCTAGTGCCTATACAGAAGTACAGGGATGAATTTCAGTGCCTGGATGTTATACATTATACTATATTATACATTATATTACATTAATTAAATTTTTTTCATGTTTATTTTTGAGAGAGAGAGAGAGAGAGAGAGAGAGAGAGAGAGAAAGAGCAGGAATGGGGAAGAGAAGAGAGGGAGACACAGAATCTGAGGCAGGTTCCAGGCTCTGGGCTGTCAGCACAGAGCCTGATGTGGGACTTGAACTCACAAACTGTGAGATCATGACCTGAGCCGAAATTGGACACTTAAACACCCAGACACCCCTATTTTTCTGCTTTTTAAAAATGTCTTACTTATTTTTGAGAGAGAGAGAGCAAGAGGGGGAGGGACACAGAGAGAGAGGGACAGAAGATCCAAAGTGGGCTCTGTGCTGACAGCAGAGAGCCCAATGTAGGGCTCAAACTCATGGACCACGAGATCAGGACCTGAGCCGAAGTAGGATGCTCAATCAATTAAGTCACCCAGGCACCCCAGTATTTTTCTACTTTTTAACTTTCTCTTTGCCCCTTTTCCTCATTTATGTTAATACATTTTTATTGTTATGTATCATGTATTTCTATAAATGATTCCAAAGCTCCACCCCTTCCTTTTTTTGAATAAAGAGTAATAAGGGATCCACTTTCACTTTGGAGTACAAATTTGCTAAACCTCTCATGATTCAAACTAGGATTCCAAAGTCTTCAACAAGGCTTCTGACTATACCATATTAATACCATTGTCCTCAACATTAACATTAAACCCTGTTGTCACAACACTAGAGTGACCATGAGAATCACAGACCCCTATGAAGTCAACATCGTCTAGATCAAGCTATTATGTTTTGGTTAGTGACAAAAAAAAAAGTCGTAAGCTTAAGCTTATGGACTTATGCTCCAGACTAAGTTAATTTATTTATTTTTCAAAATATTTATGACTAGTTTACTATGTACCAGGCATGCAGTTAGGTTCTATAGATACAATAGTAAACAAAAACCAGACAGGGCCTACGTCCTCAAAGAGTTTATAATCTAAAAGTGAAAAAAAAAAAACCACTAGTCTTATAATCCCACAAATGTACTTACTTGTCATGAACAGGCTTTGGGAGCATGTGATGTGGGATCAGAACCTGTCTAGGGAGTCAGGGAAGACTTGTTTGAATTGATATCTTGCAGGACAACTAGGAGTTTGGGGAGAGGATAAGAAAAGGCAAGAAGCATTTGGGGAAGTGAGAACAGCATTTGCAAAAGCCTTGTGGCAGGATGGAGCACAGTGCAATGGAGGAACTGCAAGAAAAGCCCTGTGGGTAAATGCAGACATTTGAGGGACAGTGGTGCTAGCTGAGGCTACAGGAGTATGCAAGTGGAACCGAGTAAACCACTGAACTGTTTTAAATAATGACTAACTGTGTGAGCTATGATAAGTGATCCAACTTTTTAAAGCCTGTTTTCCTGGCTGTAGAACACTGATCTTTTTCTTTTTTTTTTTAATATTTATTTATTTTGAGTGGAGGGGAGTGAGTGAGGGAGGGACAGAGAGAGAGGGGAAGAGAGAGAGAATCCCAAGCAGACTCCACGATGTCAGCACAGAGCCATGAACTGTGAGATCATGATCTGAGCTGAGATCAAGAGTTGGTCGCTTAACTGACTGAGCGACCCAGGGGCCACAAGAACACTGATCTTTAACCGCATGGTGATGCTGAGCTACCTACCAAGCTACTGTTAAAGTTACAAGGGGATTTAAGCTAAACTTTCTCTAGGGACCAGCATACTGGAAATTTCCATTTACCTAAGGGAAAAACCATTTACTTTTGGCGGGGGGGGGGGGGGAGGCCCTTGGGGAATTTTTTTGTTTTTTGTCTTTTAATCAAATTATGCACAGTGAAAGAACAGTCTCACATGTAAATAGTCTTGTGATGATAGCCAAAAGGGAAACAGTGTCTGCCCCACTGTCTTGGTACCAATGCTTTTACTTAACGGTTTTGTTAATGTCCACAGAAAACTTACAATATGCAAGACACTTTCAGCTATGTTATTTTGTTTAATTTACACAAGAGGCCTATGACTTAAGTATCATTTTTAATCTTTTAGAGATAAGAAAACTAGTAACCAGAGAAATTAGATAACTTACTCAAAAATACATAACTGAAAAATTATAGAACTGGAATTCAAACTCAGGTAGTCTGATCCAAATCCACAAAGATATCACTCACCACGGGCACCTCAACAAGACTGGATGTGGTCCAAAGTTGCCTGTCAGACCTTACAGTGACAATGAGGAAGGAAAGGAAAAATTGTATCCACCAGTACTCATTCCATGAGCCTGATGTAAAATAAATCTTATCTTTTCAGAAAATGACCTCAACTTCTGCTATCAACCCCCATCAGGTAAGACATGACCATACTATGTCTCTTCCTACACACACCCGCCTATGATAAAGCTTAATATATATATTAGGTACAGTAATATATTAATGATAATAATAAAAAAGAACAATTATAATAATATACTGTAATGAAAGTTATGTGAATATGGTGTTTCTCTCTCTCTCAAAACATCTTATCATACTGTACTCACCCTACTTCTTGTGATGTTGTGAGATGATTAAATGTCTATGTGATGAGATGAAGTGAGGTGAATGACATGGGCATTGTAACGTAGTGTTAGGCTGCTACTGACCTTCTGAGAGTATGTCAGAAAGAGGATCATCTGCTTCTGGCTCGCGGTTGACCATGGGTAACTGAAACTGTGGGAAGCGAAACCACAAATGAGGGAGGACTGGTCCCCCAGCTTAAAAAAAGGAAATGAAATAGATAAACCTTTCTGCCAATAAAGATAAAAGATTCTGTTTCCCCAGTTGACTTTGACAGGGAGTGAGTTCTATAAGACCTGTACTTTATAAAGAGAAGGGAAATATCACCCAACGTTCATATCTGTAGAACTTGGCTTGCATTCTGCAATGAAGGAGAATATAACATCTGTCAATACTTCTGTTTTAATAAGAAAACTACCTTTACAAGAAAATCAGACCCGCAATGGGATGGAATAGGATGTCCTAGACATGAGTTCTAACTTAGTGCAGGATTATTAAGAAGCAAGCTCTCCAATCCTGCTGAGTCAATGGACAGGATCTATTTTCAGTTCTCAACTTGTCCTGAGATGCTGTAAGTCCCTTACCAAGACCTGAATCAGTGCAACATCTGTGAGAACCAATTAAGAACGCCACATCACCTAGGAAGAGAGCAACAGAGTGCTGTGAATTCTTATTTGAATAAAAGTATCCAAAAGTGAAGAAAATTAGCCAGCTCTCTAGTCATGCAGTCAAATTTTTTGTTAACAAAAGGAAAAAAAGGAGGACCTGCTCTGGTTGCTCCAATTCCATATTCCCTCAGCAACTAGATTTCTTCTTTCCTACTTCTCCTGACAGCATCAAGTTGGACACCATTTGTGAACGACATAGGCATTTGTCCTGAGAATCAAGGTTTCCTTGTAGACATCTTTGCCTGGGTGCTTGATTCTGTCATCTCTTGCAGAGGCTGCACTCTTACCTCCTGATCACCTGTTTGCTCACTGGGTTCCTAACCATCTGCCTAGTTTTTGACATTCCTGGTCATTTAAGGCATTCTTTTGGGATTTCTGGTCAATTTGGTGTCTTTGCCTGATTTCTGGCACATTCTGAATTCTGCCTCTATTTGGTTCTTGCGTACTGATTTTTCCTGTTGTTTGGTTTTTGTGTACTTCTCTACTTCTGTTTTTCCATGCCTGTCCCCACTGCCTACCAGATATCCACTTTCAACTTCCCTTACCTGCTTGATTTTTTTCAACCCGTTTTTACAAAGCACCACCATTGTTCACAATTCCAGAACTGACATTTTTAGAGTTTTAGGTGTAGTGATCAAGAGGAAATACCCTTTTGGAAAGAGGAAATGCAAGATTGGAGTATAGGGTTGCTAGCTTTCTTTAGATTTCAATCTCAGGAAAACAATAATAGGGAACATAAAGTTAAAAAGATCTGAATTCAGGGCCGCCTGGGTGGCTCAGTCGGTTAAGCGTCCGACTTCAGCTCAGGTCATGGTCTCACAGCTCGTGAGTTCGAGCTCCGTGTCAGGCTCTGTGCTGACAGCTCAGAGCCTGGAGCCTGCTTTGGATTCTGTGTCTCCCTCTCTCTCTGCCCTTAACCCACTCGCATTCTGTCTCTGTCTCTCTCAAAAATAAATAAACATTAAAAAAAATTTTTTTAAAGATCTGAATTCAAAAGAAAGATACTTATCATTGGTAAAACAGACAATAAAATAAAAATCATCTAAGAAGAATGTAAAATAATAAATATGATAGATCACTGATTCTTAATAATATTCTATTTTTCATATCAAGAAAATCTTGTTCCTTTAAACTAACTGCTTTTAGTTTATTACCAAATTTTTAATATATGAATTTAGATATTTTTTTTTAATTTTTTTTTCAACGTTTATTTATTTTTGGGACAGAGAGAGACAGAGCATGAACGGGGGAGGGGCAGAGAGAGAGGGAGACACAGAATCAGAAACAGGCTCCAGGCTCTGAGCCATCAGCCCAGAGCCTGATGCGGGGCTCGAACTCACGGACCGCGAGATCGTGACCTGGCTGAAGTCGGACGCTTAACCGACTGCGCCACCCAGGCGCCCCTGAATTTAGATATGTTTTAATGGGTAAATATCTTAACATTTACAAACACTTATAATAGAGAATGTATTTTTAGTGTGCCATATTTGAAATGTGTTTATTTTTTTTATTTTTTATTTTTTTTTAACGTTTATTTATTTTTGAGACAGAGAGAGACAGAGCATGAACGGGGGAGGGGCAGAGAGAGGGAGACACAGAATCCGAAACAGGCTCCAGGCTCTGAGCTGTCAGCACAGAGCCCGACGCGGGGCTCAAACTCACGGACCGTGAGATCATGACCTGAGCCAAAGTCGGCTGCTTAACTGACTGAGCCACCCAGGCGCCCCGAAATGTGTTTAATTTCAAATCTAACTGAACTGTGCTATTTTCATAGGGATATACAGCCTCCTTTGGAAAAGCTTAATTTTAAGTTGTAGGAATTTTTATTATTATTTTTTAATTTTAAGTTGTAGGAATTTTAATTCTTTTTAAAAAATTTTTAATGCTTATTTATTTTGAGAGAGAGAGAGAGCAGGGGAGGGGCAGAAAGGGAGGGACAGAGAAAGAATCCCAAGCAGTCTCCGTGCTGCCACCACAGAGCCCATTGTGGGGCTCGAACTCATGAACCACGAGATCATGACCTGAGCTGAAATCAAGAGTCGGATGCTTAACTGACTGAGCCACCCAAGGGCTCCTAAAAGAGTTAATTCCTAAGTTACACATATAGCAAGCTATTCTATACCATCAATATATTTTTCTCTTTTTTTTAAGTTTATTTATTTATTTTGAGAGATAGGGTGCAAGTGGGGAAGGGGCGAGGGAGGGAGCGAGGGAGAGAGGGAGAGGGAAGTGAGAGAGAGAGAGAGAGAGAGGGAAAGAGAGAAGGAGAGAGAGAGAATCCCAAGCAGGCTCCACACTGCCAGCGCAGAGCCCAATGCGGGGCTTAAACCCACAAACCACAAGATAACAACCCAAGCCAAAGTCAGATGCTTAACCAACTGAGCCACCCAGGCAGCCCTCAATATATATTTCTTGTAATTAAATGGGCAACTCACTCTTGTCCCTTCAAAAATAATAAATTATGTGACTCTAGAATTTTAGAGTTGGAATTTTCTTTGAAATCAGAAAAAACAAATTCCGTCATTTCTATATTTTCCAGAAAAGTATAACCTTTGTTTTATTTTAAAGTGAACAGAGCAAAGCAGCAGAAATATGTAGGGAGTCAGACATCCTGTGGTAGAATTCTGACTGTGCACCTTCATAGCATGACCTTGGGCAAACTACCCAACCTTTCCTTACCTGAGAAAGATTTTTAACCAATTCCAGCTCCACAGTCTATGACCCAGGGCCAAGTCATCCTTGCACTGGTTTCACCTTGATAATATCCTAGACTTTAACTCTCTTCGTGTGTTCCTACCCTTATAATTAAATCTTTGCCTTGGTCTCTATTCCACAATTTATCTTCCAGTTGCCTGCCCAGCACAGCTGTCACCTCTAGATTTGGAGCCCTGCCCTTTACACAGGTCGTGATTATAGAACCTGACAATCTTTGGACAGACTTTCCAGTTACCACCTCCAGTCTGCTGGTCTGAATCCCAGAAAACTATCTCCCTCTGAGCTATTTGATTTTGTGTCAACTTGACTGTGTGTTCAACTGCTGCCTTTGGCCACCCACTGACAACTGCTTTGATGAACTATGGCCTGATACCTTGAAATATTTTGAGCACTTGTTAACATGTCAGTAACCCCAAGTTCCAATCCTATCCCAGTGGATATGTTCAAGTCTGGTTCTCTTCCCTTCTCTGGTATTAGTGGGTAAAACTCAGCCTACTTCCAAGGTGCCAGATATGTGATTCTATATGGTGTGAACCTATAGTATCAAGAAATTGTTAAGCTGTGTTCATTATAATCTGTTTAACAAGACAGAGACATAGGTGACATAGTTTAAAAAGATCTCTATTGATGTAACAATGGTCAAAATTATTACAAGAGCTGGTACTTAAAGGAACTAGTTTTGTTTACTAAAAAAAATTGTGTAGGAAAGCTCATTCCCCTAAAACTCAAAGGTGGATTTTTACCTAAACTTTTTGGGGAGGGTTTGTTGAAGATGTTGGCTCTCAATGAATTTGTTGAATAAGAAATTTCACAGGAATGGTTGTAAATTTATCTATTTACCCAGTTATGCTTTTGAAGTAAAAAACTCCTTTTATTGAATTTTTCACTTAAAAAAAAAGTGATTGCTCATGGTTTTCCAGCATGGCATTTTTAGACATGGATGTGTGTGTATTAGCTAAGAACTTTATAGCATATAGCCTCATTTAATCATTACATGGGTTTATTAACCTACTATGAAAGATGAAACGGAGACATGGAAATTTTAAGTAACTTGCTCGAGAAGGTCACACAGTTAGAAAGTAGTGGAACCAGACAAACAGAATCTGTCTCCATTTTTAACCTGTTTTTAGCTCCTAATCACTACATGGAAATAAGAAACACTGGGGAAAAAAAGGAAAAAAAAAACTTGGGAAAAGATAAGGAATATGCTCCATAAGAAGTCTGAACCCTTATTACATTTTCTGAATTGGTTGGTTCTGACTGGATTTTACTGGGGGTAATCAGTGAGGAAACATCTGGGTCTCCTAAGATCTCTGCTCTCGTCTGAGAGAATTGTATGTTTCCTGGATTTGGATGGTTATTCCTGTGCTCAAGAGAACTGGGAAATATTTTGGACTGGTCTTCAGAAGGAAGACAACACCACAATCACCCTAATAAACAGTACTCTGTAGTGTGATACCAGGCCACCTCTTGCTGCATTAAGTATGCAATTTTCCCCTTCTGTAGAGAGCATGACATATCTTTATACATAAAATAGGGAAACCAGATTGTGGAATGCATTTAAATATGCATTTATAACTTTGACAATTATTCTGTAGGAGATTCCATAGGAGACCCCGAGACCATTGCAGAGGCTGAAAAACTCTCAGTTTCAGGATAAGTTGATATCCTGCTGAAGACCATAACCCACCGTTATAAAGCAAACTCTTCAATAACTTCAATAACCGACAAGTTTTTTTTCCCCAGCAGTTGCTCAGAGAATAGTTGTTTTCATGATTAATCTGAAGGTGTCCTGAGAAATGCCATCACTGCAGCCATGTGACAAGTTTTATATGATAATTTCTGATATGCTTGCTATGGTCATTGTGAATTCTTGACGTAAGTCTTTTACTGCCATGTTTTCACTGGGGGAATTTCAATTTTCAGAATTAGAGTGTTATGCCTCAAGTCAGACAAAATCCTAGCACCAAATTATTATAGGCTGTTCCTTTTCTTGAGGAACAATTCCAAAAAAACTATTAACATTTCTTCAGGGAATGTACCAATAAGAATAAGAAATAGAATAAGACTGTCATTAAACTGTGATTTAGTTTCAGATTTTGAATGTTATTTTTAAGTTAAAAACATCTTTAAAACCTATTCTATTTTTTTATTTTTTTGTCCTCCTAGACAGCCTCATTTATTCATTCTTTCAGCAAAACCTTCTATACACCAGGTGCTGTGCTAGGTATTAAGGACATAATATGAATTAGAATTTGCTGTCAAATTGTAATCATTCCTTTTTTAAAGCATTCTATATTTAAAAACCAGATACACAAAATGCCTGCTCTACTTCATATTAAATTTCTTGTGTTCTATACTCCTAACATAATTTTATAACATTTTGGACACAATAGATTGGTAATATTTGATAGTGGTATCAATGGACAATTAGAGAATCATCGTATTTTTAAAAATCAATATCCAATTTGCCTTATTTATTTATTTATTTTACATTTATTTATTTTTGAGAAACAGAGTGAGACAAAGCGTGAGCGGAGCAGGGGCAGAGAGAGAAGGGCTTTGGAGACAAAGCAGGCTCCAGGCTCTGAGCAAGTGGTCAGCACAGAGCCTGATGCGGGGCTCGAACCCACAAACCGCGAGACCATGACCTGAGCCGAAGTCGGACACTCAACCGACCGAGCCACCCAGATGCCCCCCAATTTGCCTTTTCATAGAAGATAAATGTGTGCCCTGTCTCTCATTTTAGCTTCTTTCTTTCTTTCTCTCTCTCTTTCTTTCTTTCTTTCTTTCTCTCTATGAAGTCTTTTATTTTAACGCCCTTTCTCTAATTTCAGTCTTATGTTCTCATGACTATATCACAACAGACTTAATTTTTCCTGGGGTGCAAATTCAGTCACCACCTTGCCTTACCATTCTAGTGCATGGTAGTGACTGAATTTGCACCCCAGGAATCAGTGTAAATAAATTATTAATTAGTCTGTCCTGTTCTCTGGGGAATCTCACATAAAACGGGCTGTTTTTTCATTGAGTCTCTAATTCAGAGTCTAATCTCTTCCTTCTATTCTCTCTACTCATCCTTTTCCTGCTTCCCATTTTGAAGCTTCAAAGAAATTCCTGATTGTGTCTACTTTCCCAAATCACTCACAAAGAGGTTAACTCAGAGGTTGCAAAGTCAGATGCCTACAGGGACCAGCCTGGAAAGAGAAATAAGTGCTAGGGGCTGAGGCAGCAATATTAGGGAGTGAGAGGAGACTGGGGCAAACCCCAGAGCACTGGCCCAGATAAGAGGAGGGTGCTGTACTCAGCACCAGCTCATTATTGCTGACTGAATGATGAAACCTTTGGTTAGCTGATCATCCAATTTTCACAAGAGTCAGAAATCTGGATCTTTATGTAAAATGTGTCAATCTGTAAATGTTGGACCACCCAAACAAAACATGCCTGCCCAGGGCTGCCATTTGAAACCTAGGCTGTCACTGGTATTGAATTCAAAGAACTAAAAGCACCATAGGTTTTTGAAATGTCCTTGAAGAACGTGACTTGAGTTTGTGACCCAACCCCACATTCAAGGGAAAAGGAAAAGGAAAAGGAAGATTTCTTATCAGGGTTGTGGTTTGATATTTGTCTAATTTGTGCATTTTCATTAATCTAATCAGTACATTGTCATTCTACAGTTTTTAAAAATGTAATAAAGCAATCCATCTTTTATATAAGAAAAGAGGGGATGAAATATATATTCAATTTAAAAATACATATTCAATTTTGCTTTTATTTATATAAAGGAACACTGGCACGGGAAGAATACATTAAAAATTAATGAGTGATTATCTTCATAGGGTAGGGACAAGGAAGAAAGGCATGAATGTGGGATTAAGACTTCTCAATCTATACTTTTTTTTTTTTTACTTTTTTTTTTACGCTTATTTATTTTTGAGACAGAGAGAGACACAGCATGAACGGGGGAGGGGCAGAGAGAGAGGGAGACACAGAATCGGAAACAGGCTCCAGGCTCTGAGCCATCAGCCCAGAGCCAGACGCGGGGCTCGAACTCGCGGACCGCGAGATCGTGACCTGAGCTGAAGTCGGACTTTTTAACCGACTGAGCCACCCAGGCGCCCCTCAATCTATACTTTTTATTTAGTTTTTATTTTTGAAACAGGTGAGAGCATTATATATTCAAAAATCAAAAATGTAAACTGAAAGTAAATGGCATTAACATACCAACTTATATTTTATTGCAGGGAAGCATGACAGGTTGAAATATAAATTAGAATGCATAAAAATATATAACAGGACAGGACCACCTGGCTGGTTCAATGGGAAGAGTATGTGACTCTTGACCTCAGGGTCATGATTTCGAGCCTCATGTTGGGTGTGGAGATTAATTAAATAAATAAAACTTCATATATATACATATATATATGAAGTTTTATATATATATGTATATATATACATATATATATAGGAAATGGAATTATAAATGTTAAAGAAGAAAAGGGAACAATGTTACAATTGTTGATAGATAAAGAAACAATTTTTAAATTTACTCTTTAAATGGTATCAAATTGCTATGGTATTTATAGTCCATTGAACACACTTAAAACTTGTGTGACCATCTTATTTTTAAATGCCAATATTTACAATGTAACATTGAAATGGTTTCCTTTACAATTGTTTTATTTTATGATAAAAATTTTGGACACTGATATATAAATAGGGATAGATGTATTTTTCAAAATTCTTTTGAGAGTATATAAGCCAAAAGGTTTAAAGACTACTGAAAGTTCAAGAGTATTTTCCTACACAGTTGACCCTTGAGTTACATGGGGGTTAGGTGCGCCAACTCCCCCACTGTGCAGTCAAAGATCTGTGCATAACTTTTGACTCTCCAAAAACTTAATATCCTACTATTGACCTGAAGCCTTACCAATAACATAAATACTTGGTTAACACATATTTTGTACATTATATTATTATATGCTATATTCTTACAGTAAACTAAGCTAAAGAAAACAATATTAAGAAAATTGTAAAGAAGAAAAAATACACTTAGAGTACTGCACTGCAAAAAATATGCGTATGAGGGATCAGCAAAGTTCAAACCCATGCTGTTCAAGGGTCACTTGTACTTGAACTAATGGGGTCACTCCTTTGCCCATGGAAGGCCAAGTTACGTTACATGATGAAAAATTAGCACCTCTGAATACTATCATATGGATTAGTTTTGGATTAGCTAGCTTTTACTTACAAAAACAGAAAACTTTTAAGTTCTATAAGAATGAGTGCCAGGTAAACAGGTAAATTTAGATGTCTATCAGATAGGCCCAACATACAAATTCAAGAATTTGCAGGGCTACTGTAATGAGAGTACAAAGGAGGGCCAAATCAAGAGGTAGTTTCTTACTCAAATTTGCCATAGGCCAACCTGCATGGGTCCATCTAGGAACACATAGAGGTGGATTTAAAACCAAAAAAGTATGAAGCCCCTGGGTGGCTCAGTAGGTTAAGCGTTCAACTCTTGATTTCGGCTCAGGTTATGATCTCACCGTTGTGAGATCGAATTCTTCATAGGGGCTCTGCTGTCAGCACAGAGCTTGCTTGGGATTCTCTCTCCCTCTCTCTCTCTGCCCCTCCCCTGTGCTCTTTCTCTCTCTTAAATTAAATAAATAAACATAAAAAAAAAAAAACAGCCAAAAGTACAAGTCCAGTGGTATGAGGGCTCATCAAACCCACCTATAATGATGCACCCAGAGTGGACCCTAGGGGATTGCTCTAGCCCCATGTTTCTCTCTCAGGCTCCTAGAACATGTGATGACAGGAAAAACAACCCAAATTTGAAATGAAAATGATATAAACTAATTTTCCCCTTTCAAATAAGAAAGTATTAACTACATTTAATCTTTGTTGACTCTAAATAAAAAACTGAGCAATCATTTCTTCTCATTAAGTTCAACAATTTGTCTTTGCTATCCCTGTTTATATACCTTACTACGAAAAAATTCCAGTCTCCCAAATCACCTTTCATCCTCCACCCACTGGCCCACTCAAGGCTCTTCATACCACCTTTTCTGAACACTTTTCCTACCATTGCCCAATTTCTGAGATCTTTCACTGCATATCCTCTGGAATTCATGGTCCTTCATCATCTGTATCCTCAATCTCCTCTCTGAATAGTTCCTTCACCTGTTCTAAAGCAAGCCTGGTTCACCCCTCTGTGGATGCCAATTTTCTCTGCAACCTTTCCAGAGACCTCATGCCACTGGACTTGGGGGTGGAATAGGAATCCTCCTTGCTCTTCATTGCTTCTTTCAGGCTGTTCTTCCTCTCTCCTTCTGAACTTCTCTCCCTGCCCAGTAATTGTTTTGTTTTGTTTTAAGTTTATTTATTTATTTTGAGAGAGAGAATCCCAAGCAGATTCTGCACTGTCAGCTTGGAACCCCACGCAGGGCTCACTCTCATGAACCAAGAGATCATGACCTGAAAGTCAGATGCCCAACTGACTGAGCCACCCAGGTGCCCCTGTTTGTTTTTTAACTTGTGTCCTATGATGTTGTCACTCTCCTATTGTGGAAGTCACCTACTAACTCATGTATCACTCTGCCTTATTTTTCAAGGACTTTATCTTTTGGCTACTGGTACCTTCTCCAGCAATTAGCACCTCTCCTAATTCTAAGTCTTGTTTTTATTATATACATAGATCATCCTTATGACACTCTTTTTGACTCTCTTCCAATGACACTGTATTCCACACCCTTTAGGCATTTATTGCCATTGTTGTATTCCACTCTAGACTTCATTACTTCTCCATAATCTTGTTTGTTTGTTTTTTTTAATGTTTTATTTATTTTGGAGAGAAAGAGAGACAGAGCATGAGCAGGGGAGGGGCAGAGAGGGAAACACTGAAACTGAAGTAGGTTCCAGGCTCTGTGCTGTCAGCATGGAGCCTGACGTGGGGCTTGAACCCATGAACCATGAGATCATGACCTGAGCCGAAGTCGGATGCTTAACCAACTGAGCCACCCAGGCGCCCTGTCCATAATCTTGTTTTCATGCATCCCACTCTAATTCCCATGTTGTTGTGGTCACTCTGCAGAAGAAGTAGGACAGACTCCTCCACCTCAAATTTGGTTTGGATGTTGAGACTGATGATGCCACACATATGTACCAAGAGAGTATGAAAAGGTTTATGGTGCACAGTTGGTGGAGTGTGCAGCTCTCGGTCTCAGGCTTGTGAGTTTGAGCCCCATGTTGGGTGTAGAGGTTATTTAAAAATAAAATCTTAAAAAAAAATGTTTTATTACTCACACACAGAAGCTTTCTGTGGAGAGCTGGGCAGGCTCCTAGGCTGGTACAAATATAACCTAAGGGAGAAGAGAAAGGAGACTGTCTTAGGGTTTTATGGTGATTGATGGCTAGGACCAGAGTGAAGTTTCCCTCAAGTGGGCTGGGTCTCGAATGGTTTGAACTTTCTGCTAGCACCAAAGGAGCCATCTTATCAGTTTTCCCACATTGTAGGCCACAGGGAAGAGAAGAGGTGGGGCTTGAAAGCTGTCAGTGAATATAAAAAAATACATCTTTTTAGATTGTTGCCTTTTATTTGGACTCCTACAGTCCCTCGAAAAACTTGCAATTCACTGATCCAACAATATTTTCTCTGTCCTTAATCTCCACATACCCACTCTTCCCCCACCTTAAACTCGGAGAATCGTAACTCCCTTACTTACATTCTCAAATTGCTTGCTCCTCTTCCCTCGGTAAAACCTGATTAAATAAAATTCTAAGCCTACTCTGAGCCTGTATCCTTGCAGCCAGTTATTATTGGGCAAAAACAAAACCAAACCACAATCACACTGACTTATGTCACTTAAATTCATGACCATGATCTCAAGTGGGTCCTTTATGGCACTCAGTAAGCATATGATTTTTCTCTCTAGTCCATTCATCTTCCCATTCTCCTAGATAACTACTTCATACCTTCTCTTCTCAAACCTCTGTTACTCTTCTGCACCTCCCTCTATTGATGACCTTACCTTCTTTATCTCTGAGAAAACTCAAATGATCAGAGAAGATATCCACAGATTCCCTCCTCCCCTCCTCCCCAACTGCTTGCCTCTTCCCATAGAGGAACCTGTGCTCCTATCAAGAGAAGATCCTGTCACTTGTGTGCTAGATTCCAAACTCTTTCCCTCTCAATGACACTGCTCCAGCAATTCTCTCTTCTTGACCCTACATTAATTTTTCTCCTTCCAGATCTTTTTCAGGTAATTCTCATCAAATTCTCATCAAAAATAGGTATTTCTCCCAATTTTTTGGTCCATCTGCTTTTGACTCCACTTCCACCACCAGTTACTGTCCATTTTGGGGCTCCTCTTTGCAAAAGAACTTCTCAAAAGAATTGTATTAGGCATCTCTAATTCCTCTCTTCCCATTTTTTATTCAACCCACAGAGATCAAATTTCCCCTCACTGCTCCATTGAGCAATAACCTCTATGGTACTAAATCCAAAGGTTAGTTCTCAGTCCTTACATATAAGCATTCATTCCTGCTTGATACACTGTCTTCACTGATTTCCAGGCACCTCTCTTTGGGTTCTCCTCTTTCACTGGCTGCTCCTTCTGTCTCCTTTGCCAGCTTTATCCTTGGTTCTCTCCTACTTACACTCACTCTCTTGGTGACCTTGTCCAGTCTCATGGTTATAAATATCACCTAAATGTTGGTATCTCTCACTTGAGCCACTATCTTTAACCCCAGACTCATATATACAACTGCCTACTCAAGACTTCACTTGGATTTCTAAAAGACCTCAAATGTCACATGTCCAAAATTGAATGCATGATCTTTCTCCTCAAACCTACACTACCTGTAGTTCTCATCTCCACTGTTTCTTTTTTCATATCCCCATCAGCTTTATTACCCTATTTGATTTTACTTGTTTCATGTATTATTTATTGCCTGTTATCCCTACCCTGAAAGTGTAATATCCACAAGGGTTGGGATTTTTGTGTTTTATTCAGGTTTATAACCCAATAGAATAATGTCTGGGTACTTAATATTTATTGGATGAATGAATTAATTAAACCCGGAGCATCCATTCTTAGCTAACTCAGAAATTACTATTTTCTTAACTCAAACTGAAAATCCATGAAAAAATGGGTTTATCTGCCAGCAATAACTTCCTACCCTAGTTTAAAACCCGTGTCAGTACGTGCGTTGGGGGAGGGGCAGGCACGAAGGTTTTTGTTTTGTTTTGTTTTGTTTTCCAGAAATGCAGAACTCCAGAACAAGGTTTAGGTAAAAACCACAGTAAAGATTTGGTTCTGGAGAAAACACTTGGCAGAGCAACAGGCCAGAATGAGTTGTACCTAAACTTTGTAGGCATCACGTGAAAAGGTGGTATGTGGGGTAAAAAGAAGCAAAAACCCATCTTCCTTCATTACAAGTCTCTTGGATCAACAGCTGTTCTCCCACTAGGGTGGTTCTTTTTTCCCTTATTTGGACTTCACTGTCAAAAGAAAGACACCACACCCTCCGTTATGTAGCCTTCACTGAGTAGCTCTGCCACGTCCCAGGTCTATCTTCAGGACTGCATTTAATTCAGTAATACTTTACTTTCTTTTGAGTCAGGGTTCCTGGGTGGGGCCAGGAAAACTCTTTATATGTTTGAAAACAATACGAACTTTTAAAAAGTCAGACTTTTAAAAAGGTAATAAAAAAAAAAAGTTTAAGGCCGTTAAGAGGCGAAATGGCTTGGGGGACGGGGGGGAGGCGCACACTCAGTTGAGTGGAAAGGAGCCCCGTCCGCTTTCGCTCCGCCACAAGCGCAGAGCCCAGTTCTCGGGGGCTTCGCCGGTAGGCCCTACCCATTGCGGCAGATGCCCCCTGCCCTGGCCGCACCGGACACCGCGCGCGAGGGAGAACGAGCCCGTCCCCACGGAAGGAACCCCAAGCTTCCATTAAATTTCCATGCAGCCCGCCCAGACACTTCCCGACTGAAGGAGCACTATCCATAGCGAGCGTCAGTCCTGCCAGGAGGGGTGGCTGGGTGGCGGGAGGCGCGGAGAGCGCAGCGTTGCGAGTCGGGAGCCGCGGCCCCTCGCCGGGCCCGCCCCTCCCCGCGTGGAGTGTGCGACACCCGGGCTTCCGCGGCGCCCTCTGCCTCCTCCGCACGCCTCCCCTTTAAGCGCGAGGCGCAGTTGGATTTATGTCGGCCGAGGCGAGGCGCGACTCCCCTTTATGGCGGAGTCGGCGGCAGCGGCTCTGACAACCGCGGCGGCGGGGCGAGTAGAGCAGCAGGCAGAGCCTCGGGCTGCCGGCCGCTGTCTCCGCAGAGGGGCTGGGGGGGAGTCCGGCCCTCGCCGCCGCGGGGGCGGAGGAGTGGGCGGGCCCGGGCGGTCTGGGGGCGGGGAGGCCGGGGAAGGCGGGGAGCCCGGTCGCCTGCGCTCGGGTCCGCCTCTGACTGCGGCGCGGCGGGGCGATGTGTGATTACCATGGCGAGGAGTCTCTGTCCGGGGGCCTGGCTAAGGAAACCCTATTACCTCCAGGTAGGCCGGCGGCGAGCCCTCCGGGCGCCCTCCCTCGCCGCGCGGGATTCGCCCGCCTCCCTCCTCCCTCACTGGGTCGGCGCCCGCCCGAAACCCGCTGCCCCCTGCCGTCCGGCACCTGGCGGCGCGCCCTCCCCGGCCGCCCGGGCGCCGCAGCCTCCACGGCGGCGCTGCCCGCGCCCCCCACAGCTGCCCCGGCGCCTCTCGCGCCCTGGCCGCCGGGCTCCGGGGCCCAGGTCGCCCCGCCCGGGCTCGCCCTGGTGCCCCTCGCATTCTGAGAGCCCTGAGACGTGACCCGGGTGCGACCCTACGCCCCTAGCAGTTGAGGCTCGGCAGCCTGGACTCGGGACGTGCCGCCGGCTTCTCCCTGGTCCGGTGCTCTCCTCCTCCTCCCCTGTGGGCCCCGCACGTCGGCTTTTCAAGACTCTGTGTCTTCGGTCTGTGGTGGGAAAGGTGGTGTGTCATTCCACCATATTTTAGGAAATTATGGCAATTTGTCACATCACTGTTTCTCCAAATCCCCGAGAAGCGACGTGTGCCTTGTGCTGAGCCCCTTGGTTCGGTCTTTCCATCTCACCCGTAATTTAAATGGGAGGTAGGGCTCAGAAGCCCAAATGAGGGGCGGATGGGTGTTTGCTTTCTAAAAGGAAAGGGGACAGTGTCTAGTGCCGATCTCAAATACCCCAGCAATGCAAACGTAATTCTCAGTCATGTCATGTGTACTGTTCGCGTGTTAATCTTTCATGATTTCCCGTTCCACCCTCTGTGCCGCTGCCAGTCTGTGTCTTCGAACCCTACTACTGCCTTCATGTACAGTTGGTCGCCAGGGGGACCTAGTAGACATCGTGAGTAGCTGAGCGCAAATCTATCACCCCAGTGGAAAAACAACTACAAATCAATGCCTCGCGTGGGTCAGCAGCGTTGTCTGCATTCAGAGGACAGTATTCCTTTTACTGCTTACATTAAAAGGCTTAAGGTATCGAAAAATTATCCGGGGACGGGAATTCATGCTCAGCTGGTGCTTTTACAAATTATTTTAAAAGTTGAGAAGAAACCATTGGGGCAAGTAAATCTTTCATTCTTGTCTGGAAATTGCACATGTAAATCGTTACCTTGCAGTGAATCATGCACTGCAGATTGGAAGCATGATTTGACAACCCACTATTTGAAGGGTGTAGGAGTAAAACTAAATGTCCTGGGTCCTTGTAGCAGCTCCACCAGTAGTAATTGTGCTTAAGGAACAGTAGAGCAACCCACTGTAGAATTCAACCTAGGCCAGATACCTCTTTGTAACCCTTTATATGAACAATAGAATATCTTTCCAGACTCTCTCCCCAAAATAAGTTTATTGCGATATTTAAAATGTTTTTCACTAAAACTAGCTACTTATTTTTAATTTTTGAGATTTTGTGGTAAACTTTATTTTAGACTTCGATTAGTTTGTCTCTAAATGTTCTCCATAAATGGGCTGTGACATTTTTTTGGCACCATACCTCAAGAGCTTTCAGATTGGCCGAATTAAGATTAGTTTTGCAAATAGTTGTGGTTCCATTAATGGCAAACATTTGGTATTTCTGCCTTTCGAATGTGCACATCATTATATATTACTAAAATAAGGTAAACTTGGATTTTAAGCATTTCAAAAGGATTTGGGGGATATAGTGATATTTTAGTAGGCTACTTCTTTTTTTTTTTAATTTTTTAAAATGTTTATTTATTCTTGGGAGAGAGGGAGAGACAGAGTGTGAGCAGAAGAGAGGGAGACACAGTACCCCAAAGCAGGCTCCAGACTCTGAGTGGTCAGCACAGAGCGGGATGCGGGACTCGAGCTCACAAACTGAGATCATAACCTGAGCTGAAGTCGCACGCTTAACTGACAGCCACCCAAGTGCCCCAGTAGGCTACTTCTATATAAAGAATGATTAAATAGGAAATTATTGATTCTAGTATTATATTTTAGATAAATAAGTTTTAAACTTGGGAACCCAGGGGACTGGTGTTTTAAACAATGTCTTGGTATTAGTATTTATTGTCTTTATGAATTTTCTTGTTAGTTGTGCCTCACTATACTCTTTTAGTTTAACCAGTTAAAAAAAAGGCCTTCACATTACTCAAGTGTCATACTTTTTTTCTGTTCCCTATTGTCTAAATGCCTCATCTTCTGCTTTTTAGAATTCCTTTACCACTAGGTGCTTCAACCTTGAAATTGTTTTGGGCAAAGTCAGAATATCTCCAACTGAGACCATTAGACAGTACTCAGTTTCTCAGCCACTGAAGATTGAATTAATATATACAGTACTCCTTTTCCTCTTTTCTTGTTTTATTTTTCCTGAGAATAAAATCACGTTTGTTTAAGAACAGCATGAGGCATGAGAACAGAGCTGAGCTTTGTTCATTTGTGCTTCTGGTTCATCACGACCTTGAAAAAGCTTCCTAACTTTTTAGTTCCATAGTTTCCGTATCATAAAGTGGAGATTGTGGTTCTTAACTGAGTACATCACATAAATATAGTGAGGATGAGCTAGATGAAGTTAAGTATTTTTTGTGACATTTTTGCTACATTTTAAATAGAAAAGCATGTGAATTTAAGTAGTAAATACATACAGGTAAATATGTTGAATTCCTTCACCCAAAGATTCCTGGCTATCTACACCACCACCCCCACTTTTATTTATTGAGCATTTATTGGTAATTGATCTAGGTGTATAATATGACTTATCATATTGACTTAGTCATTTACTTAATATTTGTTGGAGGCCTGTCACATCCCAGAAACTTTGTGAGATGGAAGCAATTCTACTGGAGCTAAGCAAATGTCTTTGTGGTCCTTATGGAACTTAAAGTCTAGTTAGGGAGACAAACATTAATTAAATAATCCAGAAATACATAATGACAACAGTAAGTGCAATGAAGGAAAAGGGAAGATGCAGAAGACAACTTGAGAGGAAGAGAACAGTTTCTTTCTCTTTAAAAAAAATTTTTTTTTAATGTTTATTTATTTTTGAGAGTGAGTGAGAGAGACAGAGCACGACTTGGGGAGGGCCAGAGGGAGAAGGAGACACAGAATCTGAAGCAAGCAAGCTCCCAGCTCTGAGCTGTCATCACAGAGCCCCATGTGGGGCTGGAACCCACGAACCATGAGATTATGACCTCAACCGAAGTTGGACGCTTAACTGACGGAGCCAACCAGGTGCCCCTAGTTTCTTTCTCTTTTAAAACTATTTTGTTATGGAAATTTTTATACATACATAAAGCAGAAAAGAATAATGAACTCTCACCTACCTATCACCTACCCTCAACAATGATCAGTATTTTGTTTCATTTCTCCTGCCAATATCCTCTTTCCAACTAGAGTGGTTTTTTAAAATTATTATTTAAATTTTTTTAATTCTAGTATAGTTAACATACAGTATTATATTAGTTTCAGATGTACAACATAGTGATTCAATAATTCCATATATTACTCTGTGTTCATCATGATAAGTGTACTCTTAATCCCCTTCACTGATTTTACCCATTCCTCCCACCCTCCTTCCTCTCTGGTAACCATCAGTTTATTCTCTGTAGTTAGGAGTCTGGTTTTGGGATGGGTTCTTTTTCCCTTTGTTCATGTATTTTGTTTCTTAAATTCCACATATGGGTCAAATCATATGGTATTTGTTTTTCTCTGACCCACATCTTTCACTTAGCATTACACTCTTTAGCTCCATCCATGTTGTTGCAAATGGCAAAGTGTCATTCTTTTTCATGGCTGAGTAATATTCTATTACCTATATGCAATATAAATATATGTATGTATATCAACTCTGTATAATAGTGGGTTTATTTCTGAGCTCTCTGTTTCATTGATCTATGTGTCTGTTTTTGTGCCAGTACCATACTGTTTTGATTATTGCAGCTTCATATTAGATCTTCAAGTCTGAGATTATGGATACCTACAGTTTTGTTCTTCTTTTTCAAGATTGCTTTGGCTATTCAGGGTTTTTCATGGCTCTGTACAAATTTTAAGATTATTTGTTCTAGCTTTGTGAAAAATGCTGTTGGTATTTTGTTAGGGCTTGTATTAAATCTATAGATTGCTTTGGGTAATATGGGCATTTTAATAATATTTGTCCTTCCAACCAGCTAAAGTATTTTTTAATGTTTATTTATTTATTTTGAGAGAGAGAGAGAGAGAGAGAGAGAGAGAGAGAGAGAGAGAGGAGAGAAAGAGGAGGAGGAGGAGGAGAGGCAAAAAGAAAGGGAGAGAGAGAATCCCAAACAGGCTCTGCACTGCCAATGTGGAGTCAACTCGGGGCTCAAACCCTCTAACCGTGGGACTATGACTCGAGCCAAAATCAAGAGTTGGATGCCTACCTGATTGAGCCACCCAGGTGCCCCTATCAATGCCAACTTTTTGATGCAGGGAGTATTTCTTCCAGAGAAGTGGTGAAGGCACACTTTGTCTGTGGGGCCTCTCTGTCAGTCAGGAGGGCTCATGACCTGCCTGAAATAGATAGCCAACAAACATTTACCTGAGCAACATGGCAAGGCATTATTCTCAGAGCATACTAATTTATAGGTCCATCCTTTCCAGCTATTTTGTTGAAAACTTACCTGAGAAATAGTACTTCCTGGACTGGCTAAATGTTGCGGCACATTGAACAGAGTAGAGTCCTGCATCCGAGATCGGAAACTGTGGGTGTATTAACATGTTTAGACCATTTTTAGGCAGTGTTTTTCTTCCACACATCATTACAATGATACTACTTTTGGCCCACTGGATGTGGTGACCCAGCATGACACCTGCATTTATCTGTTTTTAGCAGTGTGTTTTCTACAAATTAGGATCTACTTTGTTTAGGGTTTACTCAGGTCTGAGTGGGACTGATAACACAGCCTATAATTCCTTAGTTTTAGTTTAGAATACCTTCTTCCTTCTCACTATCATTAAGTCTTGGAAGAATGAAAGTTAAGACAATTTAGAGCAATTTTCTGTATTTAGATTATACACATTTTTCCACTCTAGTCATTCTGTCTGCATGCCCTGTTGCATTTAAAAAGCTGTTGCAACTCTAACGGAATTTGAAGTTTGAGATATGCGGGTACTTCTAAAGGTTTTCAAGCCCTTTAGATTGCAAAACTTTTAAATTTCTTAAAAATGACTAACAGTTCCAATATGTGTTCTGTAGGGCTGTCATGAAAAAAGGATAAATAGCATGTTCTAATTAGGGTGTGGGCACTTGTTTAACATTTCTGATACCAGGCTCTTTGGTTTATATTAGTACTGTCTTTCAAAAATGACTGCTGTTGGGGTGCCTGGGTGGCTTAGTTGGTTGAGTGTCCAACTTCAGCTTAGGTCATGATCTCATGGTTCATGAGTTCAAACCCCACACTGAGCACACTACTGTCAGTGCAGAGCCTGCTTTAGATTCTCTGTCTCCCTCTCTCTCAGCCCCTCCCCCCACTCACGCTCTCTTAAGAATAAAAATAAACATTAAAATAATGACTGCTGTAGATGGTTTGGTTCTTTGTAACTTAGTGTGGCTATTTTATGGGATTTAGTGCGAGATGGGATTACTGACTAGGTTAACTGGTACTAAGTGATGATGTTATCAAGTATGGTACTGGGGCGCCTGGGTGGCGCAGTCGGTTAAGCGTCCGACTTCAGCCAGGTCACGATCTCGCGGTCCGTGAGTTCGAGCCCCGCGTCAGGCTCTGGGCTGATGGCTCGGAGCCTGGAGCCTGTTTCCGATTCTGTGTCTCCCTCTCTCTCTGCCCCTCCCCCGTTCATGCTCTGTCTCTTTCTGTCCCAAAAATGAATAAACGTTGAAAAAAAAAAAAAAAAAGTATGGTACTTAGGGTAAAATGGCTTCTTGCCCATTTTCAGCCTCCAGGATTATTTTAAATCTAAGGATAATTAGAGCAGGTGGTGGTTCCTTATTCCCCAAAGACTATAGGTGGTGTGGTTCTCATCAAGTTAGACCTGCTGTTCAAAGCTAAATTTTTGCCTTTGCCTGAAATGAAATCCCTAAAACTCTGATTAGCTTCCTGAGACTGGTGAGTATATTGAGAGCGTATGCATCCCATAATGTCTTAAATTCAAACATAAAATTATAATGCAAACATTTGATATTATCATTAGTTGCTTTTCTACCCCTGTTAGAAACTCAAAGAAATGATGAATTCTCAGGCATATTGCATCCTCACCATACTTTCAGGCTGTAGCGTATAGTAATAGTGTTTGTTTCTTCATTGTCATCTTCCCAGTGCCCCTCCATTTTCATTTTGATCAATTATAAAGTTGTTTTACATTATCTATAGTTTTTCCTTCCTTCTTTCTTTTCCTTCCTTCCTTCCTCCCCTCCTTCCTCCCTCCCTCCCTCCTACAGTTAGGTACATTTTAATGTTTTCATTTCTTAAAGTTGCTTCTAAAAACAATGCTATACCATTCTGTTAAATATCATCTTTTATATCATTTGGTTGAAAAGCTAAATGTCTCACATTCTTAACATATTTCTAGACATTCAAATATTTTTGACTAATTTTCCCTTAAAAATCTTAATCTACAAAGTATATGAATTTAGAAAAACTATGATATTGTAAAGTGAACATATTTGAAGAAAAAAACCTAAAATATTAGTGGATCAATTTTTCTTTAGAAATAAATAGTTCTTTTTTTTAAAGAATTTTTTTTTTACATTTTTAAAAGTGTTTATTTATTTTTGAGAGAGAGAGAGAGAGAGAGAGAGAGAGAGCAGGGGAAGGGCAGAGACAGAGGGAGACATAGAATCCGAAGCAAGCTCCAGGCTCCGAGCTGTCAGCACAGAGCCTGGCATGGGGCTCAAACCCATGAACTGCAAGATCCTGACCTGAACTGAAGTTGGACGCTCAACTGACTGAACCATCGAGGTGTGCCAGAAATAAGTAGTTCTTTTTGTGGTTGGGTGAGTTGACTGAGTATTTAATGAAATAATTTTTTTAGATGTTACCATGGTGTTGTGGTTATTTTTCTTTTTTTTTTTCTTTGGTTTTCTATTGTGGCCGCAAACACATAATATGAAATTCACCATCTTATCATTTTTTTTAAGTTTATTTATTTTGAGAGAGAGCGAGCGAGAGAATGAGGGAGGGGCAGAGAGAGAGGGAGAGGGAGAGAGAGAGAGAGAGAGAGAGAGAGAACCCCAAGCAGGCTCTGCACTGTTAGGACTGTAGCCCAGTGTGAGGCATAATCTCATGAGTGGTGAGATCATGGCCTGAGCTGAAAATCAAGAGTCAGATGCTTAACCAACTGAACCACCTGGGCACCCCACTATCTTACCACTTTTTTGTGTATGGTACAATAATGTTAATATATGCACAATGTTGGCAACAGCTCTCTGGAACTTTTTATCCTGCAAAACTGAAACTCTGTAATTAAACATCTCCCCATTTCCCCCTCCCTACCAGTTTGGTAACCACATTCTGCTTTTGTTTCTGTGAGTTTGACTTCTTTAGATACCCCATGTAAGTAGAATCATGCATTCCATGTTTTATGACTGGCTTATTTCACTTAGCATAATGTTCTCAAGATTGATCCATCTTGTAGTTTATGACAAGATTTCCTTCTTTTTAAAGGCTGAATAATTTTCTACCATATGTGCATACCACACTTTCTTTATCCATTCATTAGTCACTGGACATTTAAGTTGCTCCCACATCTTGGCTATTGTGATTAATGCTGCAGTGAACATGGAAATTATAATAATTCTTTGAGATCCTGCTTGCAATTATGTATACCCAGAAGCGAGATTGCTAAATCATAGGGTAATTCTATTTTTAATTTTTTAAGGAAACTCCATACTGGTTTTTATTGTGGCTATACCATTTAAATTCCCACCAACAATGTACAGGTTTTCCACATCCTTGTCAGCAGTTGTTATTTTCTGTTTTTGTTTTTGTTTTGTTTTTTTGATAGTGGCCATTCTAACGGATGTGAGGTGATATCTCATTGTGGTTTTGATTTGCAATTCCCTGATGATAAGTTATGTTGAGTATCTTTTCATGTGCTTTTTGGCCATTTTTATATCTTGTTTGGAAAAAGTTCCTTTTCGATTTATTGTTTCAGATTGATTTTTTTTTCAACAGGGTTATGGATTATTATAAATATAGTTTCCTTTCTGTCCTAAGAACTGAGTAATCATGTCCGAGGATATTCTTGCAAGAGAGATTTATAACATGCTAACAACCTTCTGAATTAATTACTACATCCGTTTCAGACATACATGGTATCAGAATCACAGACTGATAGATCCTAGAGCTGGGACCATAAGTTTGACTGCCTGCCCCCAGTTGCTTGAAATTAGAGCTTCTTATTTATTTTAAATTTGAAATATTGACCAATATGCCAACCTCTGTAGCATTGATTGGATCTAGGATTTTGGTGGGTTTTTTTTTTTTTAATGTTTATTTATTTTTTGAGAGAGAGAGAGACAGAGTGTGAGCAGGGGAGGGGTAGAGAGAGGGAGACACAGAATCTGAAGCAGGCTCTAGGCTCTGAGCTGTCAGCACAGAGCCTGATGTGGGACTTGAACTCACGGACTCTGAGATTATGACCTGAGCTGAAGTTGGATGCTTAACTGACTGAGCCACCCAGGCACCCTGGGTCTAGGATTTTGAATAAAATGTGCTAAAGGATTTTTTTGAGATAATGGGGAAATTGAAAATGAACTATACATTGGATGGTATTATTGTATCATTGTTATCATTGTTAAATTGTATTATATAGGAGAGTGTCTTTATTTTTAGAAGGTGTAAACTGAAGTATTTAGCATAAAAAATGTCATAATGCCTATAATTTACTTTCAAATAGTTCAGGAAAATACATTTGTGTATACATATATAAAGAGCAGTGTTTCTTAACCTTGGCACTATTGACATTTAGGGCTGGATAATTCCTTGTGGTGTGGGGCTTTGTTTTGTAGGATATTTAGCAGCATCCCTGGCCTCTACCCTTTAGATACCAGTAGCATCCTCCCCCCCACCCCCCCAGTAATGACAGTCAAAATGTCTCCAAACATTGCTAGATCTCCTCTGAAAGGCAAAATTGTTCCTAGTTGAGGACCACTGATAGAAAAAGAAAGCAGGAGAGGTAGAGATATTTATATATGTTTAGAGAGAATGACAAAGAAAACAAATGTAGGACAATGTTAGCAATTGATGAATATAGGTATAAGGGTATTTTTTGCACTATTCTTTTAAAGTTTCTGTAGATTTAAGGATTTTCAAAATAAAAGGTTGGGGGAAAAGAAATTAAACTGGATTTCATAATAACTGAGTATTATTGGAAATGTGTGAACTCTGTCCAAAGTTACATGAAAGGTCAGGAAAATGAGATTTGATAGAGCACATTTGAAGCCAGCAATTAAAGAAAGTGTGTTAGTCTTCCAGTGTTCCTGGAATAAATTACCACAAATTGAGCAGCTTAATACAACACCCATTTGTTTGTACCCTTATCTCACAGTTCTGTAGGTTAGAAGTTTGAGTACAGTTTGGCCTGCTCATTCACTGCTCCAGGTTTCAAAGGTTGAAATCAAGGTGTCATTAGGGTTGACTTTCTTTCTGGAGTACTGGACTCTTTTAGGTTGTTGTTAGAATTCAGTTCCATACTTGGGCTGAGGTGTCCATTTCCTTTCTGGCTGTTGGCTGGGGTTGTTCTCAACTTCTAGAGGCCACCTACACTCTTTGGTTCATGGCTTCCTTTCTCCATATAGAAAGCCCATGAGAGTGGTAGAGCCTTTGCATGCTTCATATCTCTCTGATTTCCTCTCTGCCTCATTGCTCTGGCTCTTCTGCCTTTCTCTTCTGCTGTTAAGGGGTCACATTGGGTACACCCAGTTAACCGAGGATATCTCTGCTTTAAAGTCAGCTGATGAGTAACCTTAATTCCAACTGCCAAGTCTCTTCATACACAGATTAGTGTTTGATTCAATAACCAAGGGGGTGGGAATCTTGGGAGACATCTTTAGAATTCTGCCTACTACAAAAAGAATACAACTGAATTCTGACAATTAAAAAAATCATTCATTTCCTACAATATTTTATTCATGTCTTTCCCATTGCTATTAGGTTTGAAGATGTTGTCATAGAATAGATTTTATAAGAGTTGTATTGTTTTAAGTTTATTTTTTTTTAGTAATCTCTGCACCCAACATGGAACTTGAACTCACGACCTTGAGATCAAGAGTTGTGCACATGCTCTTCTGACTGAGTCAGCACGCACCCCAAGAGAATTGTATTTATTGTTCCAACAACTACTATGGGAAGAATCATGGATATTTATTAAAGGAAGGAAGACACAAATAGCTGCTGTGTGAAAATATTTGTTTTTACAGTAGATACTATTCTTAAATCTTTTGTACTATTATACAAACAAAAGTAAGAGTACAGAATTTCACTTTATGAACCCTAGGAAAACATTCTTTAAAATGTAACTTATGGGTCCCTTGAGTTTGTTCCTAGAAAAAAAAATGTAACTTATGGGGTGCCTGAGTAGCTCAGTCAGTTAAGCATCAGACTCTTGCTTTTGGCTCAGGTCATGATTTCATGATCATCCAGCCCTGTGTTGTGTGGGCTCTGCACGGGGCGTGGAGCCTGCTTAACATTCTCTTTCTCCCTCTCCCCCCCACCACCCTGCTCGCTTGTGCTCTCTCCCTCTCTCTCAAAAATAAAAAAGTAACTTATTTCTCTTTATTACTATAATTAAAGTTGTTCTTAACCCCTTAAAGAAGATAACACTTGGTTTTGTTTTACTGTATCAGCTGACAACATTTTTAGTCACACCTGATCCAGTAAAACTAAATTTGTCCCCAGTGAATGCAGAGCCTGTTTATTACCCTGATCTTCTCCTTTTCCCTGAGCATATACTCAGGTTGTGCAAAATGATACAATGTACATGTTTTTCCATGTGTTCAAAAATATTCTGTAACCACTCTAAGATACTGAGCTCCTGTATCCCACAGTAAGCACACACTTCTTCTCTCTTGCATTCCTATTCTTTACTTTCACCATCACCCTCATGTTATCATCACAACTGAGGCCTTTGCACACCATGTCTTCCAGTCCATCCACCCCGCTCTGGCTTTTCTCCTTTCCCTATTCAGTCAGGATGCCAAGATCTGTCTTTTCAGCTGCTCTTCTTGGCTCATTTACCATCTCCTTATTGCTCTGACCTTCCTTCATTCTTTGTGGATACTCCTGCCCTTTCCTTTCAGTTACTTTAGTCCTTTGCTCCCCACTTTCCCCAAGATTCCAGCCTTCTTCTACTTCTCATTTTGTACAAGCTCTGTTGGTAATTGTAGCTCTTCACGTGACTTCCACTACAACCCAAATATTAATGGGTCTCAACTCTATATCACCAGTCCAAACCTCTCCCCCAGAACTTTAGATTTGCTTATTTGATATCTACCTTTAGATGGCACTTCGTATTTAACATGTCCTAACCTAAACTCCACCCCCTCAAAACTTGCTTCTTTCCCTTTCAGTTAGTGATACTCTCCAGTTACTAAAGAGCATTTCCCCAGTGATTAGTAATGATAAGTACTTTTTCATGTATCTATTGGCCATCTGTCTCCTGCTGGTACCATGATTCTCTCCTTATGTGTCGTTAGGCCCTCTATAATAGCCTCCAGAATGGCCTTCCGGCCTCATTTATACCCTTTTAGCTCCATCTTCCACATTGCTTCCAGAGTCATCTTCCCCCAAATGCAAATCTGATCTAGTCTCCCTCCCTTTTGATGAAATCCTTTAATGACGTTCTACTGCCTTCAGGAGACTATGCAGAGTTCTGAGCATGGCCCTCCATGTCTGGTCCCTTCCTGTCTTGCCATTTCATTCCTGCCACTACCACCTTATGCACCGTTTAAAGCTCTAGCAATCCTGAAAAACTTGCAGTTTACCAACACACCATGCTTATGTGTCAGCCTGTCTGCCCTCCCTTTTCTGCTTTGCCCTAGGGTACCCTTCCCCATTTCCCTGCATTCCTGTCTACCTGGTTTATTCTTAGTTTTCTACTTGCCCTTCAGGTTTTGACTTGAAGAGGAAGTGACCTCTTAGCAATCCTTCCCTAACACCCCACACAGTATTCGTGTGCCTCTTTTGTGCTCCAGACTGTGTGTGCATGATATCCAGCACATACAATGATACTTGTTTGTCACCAGCAGTTTTTACAGCTTTCTTTGGTCCCAGGCTCGATTTCCTTGAGAGCCAAGATGTCCGTTGCCCTCCTCTATCCTCTGTGCTTAGCCAAGACTAGATGCTCAGTAAATATTTGTTGAATGAATCAGCATAAACACTAGCAGAGATAGTTTATGGGACTGATTAGATTAATTTTTTGTACAAAAGAAAACATGTATATAATAAGTAAAATAATATAGGTGAGCTTATGATGCAAATTATCGTTCTCCCCTTCTACTTCTCCTTATCCCCAGCTTTACTCCTGAAAGGTAGCCTCTTTGAACCACTTATCTTTTTGGATTTCCTGGTAACTATACCTCTAACTTCTAGAGCTCTGTGTTTGAAAGGAACTGTATACATCCTAGGAGGTGCTTTATTCTCATATACTTTTTTATATCTTAAAATATTTATTTTTGTCAGAATAGCTAATTATTTTCTGTTTCTGGTTTATTACTACAGTAAGTATTCCCTCCCGATAAAAAAATCTATTCAAAATTATTCTGATATACTTTTGTAAAAAAAATTTTTTTAATGTGTTATTTATTTTTAAGACAGAGAGAGACAGAGCATGAGTAGGGATGGGGCAGAGAGAGAGGGAGACACAGAATCTGAAGCAGTCTCCAGGCTCTGAGCTGTCAGCACAGAGCCCGACACGGGGCTCGAACTCACGAACTGTGAGATCGTGACCTGAGCCGAAGTCGGACGCTCAACCGACTGAGCCACCTGGGAACCCCTCTGATATACTTTTAACATCTATTTTTGTGTAAGTCATAACAGGTATGTAATAGATTAATATAGTCATAAGTTTATATAGAATATTTATAAGTAAATATACAAATGTTAGAGATTTGTGCTTTGAGACATTTTCCTGAGAGTTGTACAATCAAAAAGATTATTTCCTCCAAATAACAGAATTTTATGTTTTTTTAATCAATTTCAGATAATATCTATTGACTTTCCACTTTAAAAAATGAGTGTTCAGCCCTCTTATACTGTAGTCCTCCCATTCTCTCTTCCAGTGCTTGATACAGCAGTCGTATTATAATTTTACTTCCTCTGCACTTAACTTAGTAACTTTAGACACTGACAGTGATTCTCATTTCGTCCACTTTTGACAATCTTTGTTGACTCCCCCATTTTCAAAAAGGGGCATTAGAACATGTGTTTCTTTTTCCATCTGTTTTTCTCACTTTCTGTCAGCGACACTTTCATATTGTCAAAGTTGATAACTTTTATATTTTGTCCTATTACCAAGGACAACCAAAGCTCCATATAAGTTGAATCTAAAAGATGAAAACTATAAATAGTATCATACTGTTATGACCTGCTAATTATTCCTATAAAGGAAAATCTCCCTTATGAACCTGAGACCCACTGACTGCAGCATGAAGTTACTTTCTCCTTGTCAGGAAAGCAGTAGGATTAACAGACAAGGACAAATCCTTCTTGTTATTAAGCAAATTACTGCAAGGATTTGCCCTTTTCCAAAAGCTAAACCATATTTCTGCCAGTGGGGAAGAGAACATGTGATGTTTGCTCATTCCCTATAAATAAAAACTTTCTTTTTGCTTAGAAATAATACTTGTTTGCTTTTTTTTAAAGTTTATTTATTTATTTTGACAGAGAGAGAGAGAGGGAGGGAGAGAAAGAGAGAGAGCATGCAAGCAGGGGAGGGGCAGAGGGAGAGGAAGAGAGAGAATCCCAAGCAGGCTCTGTGCTGACAGACATGAACCATGAGATCATGACCTGAGCCAAATTCAAGAGTTGAATGCTTAACCAACTGAGCCAGTTAGGTGCTCCTTGCTTGCTTTTTAATATTCCTATTAAAGAATAATTCAAAAGCCTATCCTTTGAGATCTGTATTAAAGTAACAGAGTTATGATTTGTGATTACTATGGGGCACAGTTTCTTCCCTGAATAGTCAATATACCTTATTTTTCTGGATGACTGTCTGCTCAGCTGTGGGGAGCAGACATTTCTTCTGACATCTGCCCGCAAATCCAAGTGAACTGAGCTAGTTCTGGAGGGCTGGACCATTTGAGTAATGAACAACTGTCACCTTTAGGGAGAGTACTGCAAATAGGAATTGCTTATCATCTCGTGCCATGTACACAGAAAATAAGAGTGAAACACTTTTGACCAGGATTTCTTTTAGGATCCTGAAATTTGTCTTGACACCAAATGTATCAAAGTTAGTTCTGGCCTAAGATGAAGAGCATCTCTATTTTTAGTATTCTGTAAAATATGACTCTATAAATATTTAGTGTAGAGCCAATTTGCGTGCTAGGATTACATTTTCTTCTCTCAAAGCCCAGAGTAATGAACTGTGGACTCTCAAGATTCTATGATCAATAACAACCAGATCCTCTTTTCTCGTACTCCGTTAATTCCTTATCAACTGGGGTAAATGTAAGCTTGCTTCATATTTGAAATGTAGCTTCTTTGTGCCTCTTTTTTTTTTTCCAGGAAGTTTCTAGTTGCCTTTCTTCTTCTAATTTTTTTTTTATAATAATATGCCTTTGTCATAGCCTCACTTCCTATATACATTCAGTTATGTTTTATATTCTGCGGCATCCCCCTTTGTAACCAACTGCTTTTCTAGGTTGCCAGACAGCTGTGTTACAAGGATCTCCCTCCACTCTTCTCCTGGGTTGGAATCACTTTTCTCAGGATCCTGTCTTCCACAGGATCCACTTTTACTGTCCTGATTTTGCCATCATTTTACTGGAGTGTATCCTGAAATAAGTTCTTTAGAAAGGATATGTGGGAAATAAACTTTCTGAGTCATGTCTAAAACTGTATATATTGTATCTTAGAACTTGTTCATAGTTGGGCTGGGTGTAGAATTCAGGCTGAAAATAATTTCCTTTAGAAAATGTGAAGACGTGGTTCCATTGTTTTCTAACATCCTCTGTTGCTGACAAGAAGCCAGTTTGTTTATCGATCCTTTCTGGGTGACCTTTGTTCCTTGTTCAGGGTCTCTTTTTTATACTTGTTTTGAAATTCCATGAAGAAATGTATAGATGTAGGTCTTTTATCAGTTAGTTGTATTGAGTACTTACTGAGCCCTTCCAGTCTTAAGACTTGGGTCTTTCTTCAGCTCTGGGGGAATTCTATTATTTGTTAAATAGTTTTCCCCTCTCTTTTTTCTGTTCCCTCTTTTTGGGACTCTTATTAGTCAAATGTTGTACCTCTTAGATTGACTGTTTATGTCTCTTATAGTTTCTCTATTATTTCCATATTTTTATCCATATACTCTCATTCTGTGTTTCTCAATTTTGCTTTCTAGATCATCTGTTGATTTGCTTTCATTTTCTAATCACTCTTTAAATACTAAGAATTTTAGGGGTGCCTGGGTGGCTCAGTCGAGCGTCTGACTTCAGTTCAGGTTGTGAACTCGTGGTTCATGAGTTCAAACCCCACATCGGGCTTGCTGCTGTCAGCCTGTCAGGGCGGAGCCTGCTTCAGATTCTCTGTCTCCCTCTCTCTGCCCCTTCCTTGCTCTCTCTCTCTCTCAAAAATAAATAAACAGTAAAAAAATTAAAAAAAATTCTAAGAATTTTAAACTAAATTCAAAAGAGTTCTTCCAAGTTATTTGTTCCTTTTTTGTGGTTTCCTATTCTTTATGTGTTTTTCTCAGTTCTTTCTCATGCTGCTGGATTTCCCCATGTACCTGGTAATCCTTGGTTGTCTATTCATATTTTAAGAAAGAAGGACTGAGGAACTGATATGGATTTTCTATGCCATTTTATTATTTTTTTTAATGTTTATTTTTGAGAGAGAGAGAGAGAGACAGAGACAGAGCACAAGTGGGGGAGGGGCAGAGAGCGAGATGGAGATACAGAATCTGAAGCAGGCTTCAGGCTCCAGGCTCTGAGCTGTCAGCACAGAGCCCAACTCAGGACTTGAACTCACAAACTGCGAGATCATGACCTGAACTGAAGTCAGAGGCTGAACCAACTGAGCCACCCAGGCGCCCCTATTTTCTGTGCCATTTTATTTTCCATTTTTTTATTTAAAAAAATTTTTTTTAACATTTATTTTTGAGAGACAGAGAGAGACAAAGCATGAGCAGGGAAGGGGCAGAGAGAGAAGGAGACACAGAATCCAAAGCAGGCTCCAGGCTCTGAGCTCCAGGCTGTCAGTACGGAGCCTGATGTGGGTCTCAAACCCACAAACTGTGAGATCATGACCTGAGCCAAAGTCGGATGCTCAACCAACTGAGCGACCCAGGCACCCCTTCTATGCCATTTTAAAAGTTGGTCTCTTTTCCCCCTAGACCTATCAACTGTGTGGATGGCTGACTGAGCCCTCAGTGTAGGGCAAGATGCCTTGACTGGCCTGCTTGCTCTAGGCCTGTGCTCAGACCCTGACCTTGTGCTGGAGGAGTGCTCTACTGTGGGCACACTCCCCCTAGATGCCTTTACTTTCCCCAGGTCATTTGTTCTTTCAATTATCTGGCTTTTCAACTGAGGATTAATGCCAGGATGCCTGTGATCTGTGTGGGGGTGGGGGAAGTAGATTCGGATGCCAACCAGCACAGTTCCAAGTACAGACCTTCAATTATTCCCACTGTCTTTAGCCCCACTTCTCCCTTCTCTCCTCCCTTGTACCTGCTGGCCTAGAGCCCAGAGCCATCAGGTGTTCCAGGGAAGATTGGCTCTCTAGATTCCTCCTAGCATTCCAACAAGCATTTTGGCTTCCAGCTCTTCTTAGGTTGCCTTGTGGGCTGTGGCTTTCTCTGGCTGTCTCATCCATCAACACAATTCCATCTGCTTTTTGAATTCTAGAAATTTTGTTGTATCTTTCATCCACTGGTGAACCCCTTAACTTTTCTTTCCTTTTGTTCTCCCTTATTTGAGTGTGGTTTTGTAAGCTGTAAGTAGTAAACACACATCCTTAATCTACCATCTTGAACTGAAAATCCTGATGTGAATTTTATTTTTATTTATTTTATTTTCCTTTTTTAAATTTTCATTTATTTATTTTTTGAAATTTATTGTCAAATTGGTTTCCATACAACACCCATTGCTCATCCCAACAGGTGCCCTCCTCAATGCCCATCACACACTTTCCCCTCCCTCCCACCCCACTCCCCGATGTGAATTTTAAACTATCTGTCTTATGAATATTTACCTAACCTGTTTGTCTTAATGGCTGCAATGTTTATTTAAGCATTACATAATTTATAAATTATTTCAATAAAGACAAGAGAATTAGGGTAAATAACTTCAGAGGAATAAAGATGTAATGACACAATTTTTCAGAAAATCTTGTATAATATCAACAGTTTACTTTAGTAAAAAAGAAAAAACTACTCAAAGATTAGAGTCTTAGAATTATCATCAATTTTGCGTCTGATTTCTTTTTCTTTTTTCAATTTTACTTTTTGTTTTTTAAATTTTACATCCAAATTAGTTAGCATATAGTGCAACAATGATTTCCGGAGTAGATTCCTTAGTGCCCCTTACCCATTTAGGTCATCCTCCCTCCCACAACCCCTCCAGTAACCCTCAGTTTGTTCTCCATATTTATGAGTCTCTTCTGTTTTGTCCCCCTGCCTGTTTTTATGTTATTTTTGTTTCCCTTCCCTTATGTTCATCTGTTTTGTCTATTAAAGTCCTCGTATGAGTCATATGATTTTTGTCTTTCTTTGACTGACTGATTTCACTTAGCATAATACCCTCCAATTCATCCACATAGTTGCAAATGGTAAGATTTCATTCTTTTTGATTGCTGAGTAATACTCCATTGTGTATGTATGTGTGTGTGTGTGTGTGTGTGTGTGTGTATATATACATACACACCACATCTTCTTTATCCATTCACCCATCGATGGACATTTGGGCTCTTTCCATACTTTGGCTATTGTTGATAGTGCTGCTGTAAACATGGGGGTGCATGTGTCCCTTCGAAACGACACACCTGTATCCCATGGATAAATGCCTAGTAGTGCAATTGCTGGGTCGTAGGGTAGTTCTATTTTTAGTTTTTTGAGGAACCTCCATACTGTTTTCCAGAGTAGCTGCACCAGCTTGCATTCCCATTGTGCCTGATTTCTATAGACTATCATCAACAAGGTTATTATGTGTTTGGTACCAGGTAAGCACTGAACTTGCAGCAGTGACATGATAGATCTCTGCTCTCATAGAATTCACATGTTGCTTTTGGGGGTTTTTGGAGTTGTTTTGGCACTGATGAATAAATAATAAATGCATTTTAAAAAATAAGCAACAAAAACATTGGGCAGCTATGTGCACAATGCAATAATTAAAATAGGTTATGTGATAATGAGTATCAGGACATCTATTTGGCCAGCTGGTTGGAGAACCTTCTTGTGGAAGGGATAATAATCTGAGATCTAACTAAAAAGCAGGAGACAGGCAGGCAAAAACTGTGACCTTGGCATTACTGTCAGAGAGCATATCCTTTCCTCTTAATCAGTGTTACCTACCCTTTGGTTTTGATCGTACCTCTGTCCTGTAAAGACTTTTTTATTAATGTAATCAATTGCTTAAACATTTCATCAGCTTTTAAATAGCACTCTGGTGAAATAAAAGACTCATGAGATAATTTATTCCCCTAGGACAGAGAAGAAGGGATAAACAAGCCTTTTTATTCTGTAATAGCAGAATGGTTTGGTAAATTTAAAGGCTTTAATTATTGTGCTTTAAGCAACAACTTAATTTGCTTCAGTCTGATTCTTAGCTTTTAGGTGGGGTTCTTCCTTTGATATATCGTGTTGCTATTTTTGGTGCTTATCATTTTGCTCTTGCAGTTTTCTCTCATCAAAAATCATGTACTGCTCACTTCCATGGAGTCCCTGTGCTGGTGCTGGTACTGTGGGCTGCAGATGCACATTCACTTTTATCTTTTAAAAAAAATTTTTTTTAATGTTTATTTATTTTTGAGAGAGAGACAGAGTGTGAGTGGGGGAGGAACAGAGAGAGAGGGAGACACAGAATCCGAAGCAGCCTCCAGGCTCTGAGCTGTCAGCACAAAGCTTGACGTGGGGCTCGAACTCACGGACCAGGAGATCATGACCTAAGCTGAAGTCTGACGCTCAACCGACTGAGCCACCCAGGAGCCCTTCACTTTTATCTTTAAATGGGTACGCTTTTCAAGGGGCCTGGTTTAAGGGAGCCATTTGTAGGTCTTTACATTCCCCACATACTTTTCCTAACATTATTCTTCCCGAGGAATGTGCTTCTGATGGAGGTGTGGGGTCTGTTCTCCCACTTCTCTTTCACTGTTGCCCTTCTCACATGATTACAAAAGAAAGGCATATTGCTCTAGTTCATATCTCACAAAGGTCCCCGGATGTAAAAACACCAGGACACCAAAGGGCAATGGAGAATACTGGTATCTGTGCGAAGATAGTGGATGATTAAGTAACACTGTCTCAAGTAACGATGGATAATAGTTCCTTTTGCAATTCAAATAATTTCCAATTTTTTTGTTCTCACAAAACTGAGAGAAAGCCTAATTGGTTTGCTAATTAACTAATAGACTATTAAGTATATTTTTGATAGTAGGTTACTGTTATATTTATTTTACATTGTTCAAAAAAGTTTGAAGCATTGAGAAATAATTGCTCTAACAAGACGTCCATTCCCCTCCCTCATTTATGTGAAGCAGGTTCCTCACCATTTAACATTATGAAAACTAAAGTAGGGATCGAATTGGTGCTGAGCCCTATTTTATCCTGGCAATAAAATAATAGTCACTACATGGAAACGTGAATGAACTGAAGAAGAAAAATCTCACCCATATCTTTTTTTATTTTTTATTTTATTCATTTATTTTTAAAAATTTTCTTAATGTTTCTTTTTGAGAGGGAGAGAGGGAGACACAGAATCTGAAGCAGGCTCCAGGCTCCAAGCTTGACACACAGAGCCTGACGCAGGGCTCAAACCCCGCTGACCACAAGATCATGACCTGAGCCTAAGCCAGACGCTCAACCAACTGAGCTACCCAGGTGCCTCTTATTCATTTATTTTTTTATGAGTTCAGGATTATATATATTATGATTTCCCTTGTTATAATACATTTATGGCTTTATGGTAAAAATAACTCAGGGACATATGGAATTCAAGCTAATTTGTGTAACTGCCACAAGAAAAAAAGCATTAAATGCATTTCTGAAGTAAGTATTCTCTTTTTAAAAATTTTTTAAATTTTATTTATTTATCTTGAAAGAGAGAGCAGGGGAGGGATGAAGAGAAAGGGAGAGAGAGAATCCCAAGCAGGCCTCATGCTGTCAGCACAGAGCCTGATGCGGGTCTCAAACACATGAACCGTGAGATCACGACCTGAGCCAAAACCAAAAGTCCAACGCTTAACGGACTGAGCCACCCAGGCCCCCCTGAAGTAAGTATTCTCATTTAATTTCAGAATCTCAAAAAATCATTAGACATTGGCCTCGTTTTTAAAAAGTTTACTTACGGGCACCTGGATGGCTCAGTTGGTTAAGTGTCTGACTCTTGATATTGGCTTAGGTCGTGATCTCAAGGTATGTGGGATCAAGCTCTGCGACTGTAGGGCTCTGTGCTGACAACAGGAAGCCTGCTTGGGATTCTCCGTTTCCTTTTCTTTCTGCCCCCCACAGTTTGTGCACATGCATTCTCTCTCTCTCTCAAAATAAATAAATAAACTTAAAAAAAAATAAAAAAGTTTAGTTAAACACTAAGCTAGCTAAATGACCTTCTTGAAAGGTCCAAACATAATTGATGTAGAAAATGCTTTCCCTCAAGAAAAAAAAAAAAGAAAATGCTTTCCCTCTAATCTCAATCTTACATAAATGGAGAAAGTAAAGGGGAAAAGGTAGATAATTTCTTTAGCAGTCTATATGGTTAAATCCATCAACCACATTAAACTAGAATGTCCATGTTGACCTCATTAAAAAGAACTGGGCAAATATCAAAAGTTATTCACTTCGTAAACCAAAAGACAACAATTTTAGGGTTATGATAAGTAAAATATTTTTGAAACACTTCAAAAACCTTTAACATGAATCTAGAGGAAGCATCTCATAATTGTAAGAAATATAACAGAAAGTAAAAAACACTTAAACTAAACTGATTTTCAATCCTCTTTGAACAAAAGAAATGAAAAATAATGGTTGATTAGGTAAGCTCTGTGCTCTAACCAAACTAATTACAGTGATTTTAAATGGCAGAAGCCTATTTGATCGGGTAGCTTGACAGTTCTGAATACTTTTGCAATGATTTAAAAAAAAATTTTTTTTTTACATTTATTTATTTTTTGAGAGACATAGAGAGACAGAGCACAATTTGGGGAGGGGCAGAGAGAGAAGGAGACACCGGGATTGAAGCAGGCTCCAGGCTCCGAGCTGTCAGCACAGAGCCTGATGCGGGGCTCAAACTCTCGAACTGTGAGATCATGACCTGAACTGGAGACAGATGCCCAACCGTCTGAGCCACCCAGGCACCCCTACAATGATTTTTTTAAAACTCAAAGACACTAAAGTGATCCAGTCATGCAATGTTCATCTTATGCGTTCTGCATCTTTTTGCCAATCCTGTAGCTAAGGTCTTGTTCCAGTCAATCTCAGTGCATGTAACTGGCAACTGACTATGTAAAGTTTGAAAGTACTGTCTGATAATTCTCACTGATGGCAGTCTGGTATTCATTTTCTGCAGCTTCTACAGTTTTTATTAATTCTTTTGCTATTTGCGCTTCATTAGACACCGTTAGGGAATCTTGTATATATTTATGACTCACTAACTGGACATTACCATCTTCATAATAATGAACCTGAGTTTTCAAGATGCCAACCACTTGAGTGGTTGAAGGAGTGATGGTAAATTTCCAATCTGACCTCCAATGACCATTCCAAAACTTTTTGCTTGGAACTGATGGCTTTCTATTCATGCAATAATGATTTGCTATCCATCTAGTTTTGTTGTTGTTGTTGTTGTTGTTTTTTACCATATACAGTGCAGACCCCATTTGGATAATGTTCTTTCACATAAACTCGAAGAGCAGTTTCTACTGAAGTTCTCTATGACTCAACTGCATTTTCTGCTTCATATGGTCTTGGATCAGTTGTTTCCTTTCTTTTTTTTTTTTTTTTTTTTTTTTTTTGGATTTTTTTTTTATGAAATTTATTGACAAATTGGTTTCCATACAACACCCAGTGCTCATCCCAAAAGGTGCCCTCCTCAATACCCATCACCCACCCTCCCCTCCCTCCCACCCCCCATCAACCCTCAGTTTGTTCTCAGTTTTTAACAGTCTCTTATGCTTTGGCTCTCTCCCACTCTAACCTCTTTTTTTTTTTTTTTTTCCTTCCCCTCCCCCATGGGTTCCTGTTAAGTTTCTCAGGATCCACATAAGAGTGAGACCATATGGTATCTGTCTTTCTCTGTATGGCTTATTTCACTTAGCATTACACTCTCCAGTTCCATCCACGTTGCTACAAAGGGCCATATTTCATTTTTTCTCATTGCCACATAGTACTCCATTGTGTATATATACCACAATTTCTTTATCCATTCATCAGTTGATGGACATTTAGGCTCTTTCCATAATTTGGCTATTGTTGAGAGTGCTGCTATGAACATTGGGGTACAAGTGCCCCTATGCATCAGTACTCCTGTATCCCTTGGATAAATTCCTAGCAGTGCTATTGCTGGGTCATAGGGTAGGTCTATTTTTAATTTTCTGAGGAACCTCCACACTGCTTTCCAGAGCGGCTGCACCAATTTGCATTCCCACCAACAGTGCAAGAGGGTTCCCGTTTCTCCACATCCTCTCCAGCATCTATAGTCTCCTGATTTGTTCATTTTGGCCACTCTGACTGGCGTGAGGTGATACCTGAGTGTGGTTTTGATTTGTATTTCCCTGATAAGGAGTGACGCTGAACATCTTTTCATGTGCCTGTTGGCCATCTGGATGTCTTCTTTAGAGAAGTGTCTATTCATGTTTTCTGCCCATTTCTTCACTGGGTTATTTGTTTTTCGGGTGTGGAGTTTGGTGAGCTCTTTATAGATTTTAGATACTAGCCCTTTGTCCGATATGTCATTTGCAAATATCTTTTCCCATTCCGTTGGTTGCCTTTTAGTTTTGTTGGTTGTTTCCTTTGCTGTGCAGAAGCTTTTTATCTTCATAAGGTCCCAGTAATTCACTTTTGCTTTTAATTCCCTTGCCTTTGGGGATGTGTCGAGTAAGAGATTGCTACGGCTGAGGTCAGAGAGATCTTTTCCTGCTTTCTCCTCTAAGGTTTTGATGGTTTCCTGTCTCACATTTAGGTCCTTTATCCATTTTGAGTTGAAGTCTTTTATTACAGAAAATAAAGAGAAGTTTATTTTTAATTCATAGGCAGATTTTTGTTGAGGAAAAATATAACACTGTCCAGTAAAAAACTTTCAAACATAAAATACGTTAGAAATAATTTGTGTGAGGGGCATTTGGGTGGCTCAGTTTGTTAAGTGTACAACTCTTGACTTTGGCTCAAGTCATTATTTCACGGTTTCTGAGTTCAGCCCTGTGTTGGGCTCTGTGCTGATAGCCCAGAACCTGCTTGGGATTCTCTCTCCCTCTCTGTCTACCCCACCTCAAAAATATATAAATAAACTTTTAAAAATTCAATATTTACAATATGTTAGAAGTTACTTCCTTGCAACTACTTAAACTTACGGTGAAAGACTTTAAGTATCAATTTAAGGATGTGCCAAGGGATGTATAGCTTTCAAAATTTTCTTGGGGGCCTGCAAATAAAAAAGTGAGATTTCAATGACACATTACCCCCATTGATGAAGGGGCTACATTCTGAAAGTGTACTTTTTAAATTAATCTATCTATCTATTTATTATTTTGTTACTTTAAGTGGGGCCACACCCAGCACAGAGCCCAGCACAGGACTTGAACTCACAACACCAAAATCAAGACCTGAGCTGAGATCAACAGTTGGACGTTTAATCACCAAGCCACTCAGGCACCCCACAAAAGTGTATTTTAAAAGAAATCAAATTCTTCATTGCCAGAGGTCGCTGAATGTTAACCTGGGAGGAAGAAGTGTGGTACTGTGTTTAGATGCTGTCATTGGCCTTTAATGCCTATGTTTTAAGTCAGTATAAGTGTGTTCAGCTGCTGTGTTCTAAACAGGCAAGCAAAGAAAAGGAAAGGGAGGCAGAGGATGGTTGGGTTTTTAGCAGTCTATGTTAGGGAGGGCAGAGTAACAAGGGATATTCCTCTCCACCCCCAGCAATTACCCTAGTAGGTCTACATAAGGTTTACCTTTAGATAATGCATGATTTCAGACTTCCTTTTTCTATCCCCGAAAAAGAAAATCTTTATGCTTGGTGATGTCCCAGTCTTAAGTAGGGGGTTATACCAGTACTTTGGGATTAGCCAGTGTTATAGTGTAAATTAACTTCAGTCATTTGATATATGTAAATTACATGTGATCATTTTTCTAGTTGATAGAAGAGTGGAATATGAAGGAAAGGGGTATCATGGAGTAGTACAAGAGGGCGTTTGGGAAGGTGGGAAAGCAGAGAGGTATGCTTCGAAAGCTGCAAATAGAAGCAGAAAGTGAGGTATTTTGGTCTTGCTAATGCATTACTTGACATGATTTATGAATGTTTTGGTTAATATTTAAAAATACTTCTGACTGCTTTATTAAGGAATTTGTATCTCTGAGGATTAGTTAACCTAAAATAGATCCCATTAAGTCAGATCAATATAAAAGTGGCCCATAGCTAGATCTACCAAATAAATTTAAAAGTCATTATGTTATGTAGATTTCCCTCCCCAAAGATGATAGAAATTAACCATATGAAATGATAGTTTTGGGTTATAAATGCTTTTATAGCAAGCATTTTTATTTAAGTGGTTTTGAACTTAAAGAAAAGTAGAAAGAATTCTAATGTTATGTGATATTAAGATGAGTAATATGCTTTATCATGAGATTTCAGGCATGTGATTTGCCTTGTATCAAGCTCCTTTTTCCTGGCCTTACTTTCTTCATTTACCGGTGAGATGATAATGATCGTTGATAAGAGAGTTTTTTCTTGCCTCTCTTATAACGGTATTTTCAGTAATAAAAGAGGAATGCTTTAGCTTCCTCATAAAATGTTATGATATCCCCAAATTATAAACTTATGAATGACTTTTTAAAACACATTATGGGGGCGCCTGGGTGGCGCAGTCGGTTAAGCGTCCGACTTCAGCCAGGTCACGATCTCGCGGTCCGTGAGCTCGAGCCCCGCGTCAGGCTCTGGGCTGATGGTTCAGAGCCTGGAGCCTGTTTCCGATTCTGTGTCTCCCTCTCTCTCTGCCCCTCACCCGTTCATGCTCTGTCTCTCTCTGTCCCAAAAATAAATAAACGTTGAAAAAAAAAATTAAAACACATTATGGCCATTTATGTTGTGCACTTGCCTATTTCAAGAACTTTTTGAAATCAGACCAGTGACATTGTCAGTTTCTCCTTTCAAACCATTTCTTGTGGCATATGTTTATGACTGTCTTGGAGAAATCAATGTATTTTTTTCTTATTGAGAGATGTTAATATATCTATCATATAAAGATTTCTCAGCATTCATATACCAGTTATTTTAAAATGCTGTCATGTCATACTGAATATAGAAAATGTCATTGTTTTGTGTGATAATAAACAAATGCTTTAACAAGCTACAAAGTCACACAAATTTTGTTTTTGACTTTCAATTTTAAAAAATGGCATACTTATGTTACCTAATGTGAAAAGATTCCCTTAATATTTTTGTAGAACTTTGAATAAGAAAACAATTTACATTTTTACTTGAGGAAAGAGCCTAGACAAAATATACATGATGTAGATATAAATCAATACTATCTGTATTTACTAAGGAGAGCTGCATGTGATTTTTGTCTTCCTGTATCTATAAACACTTTCAAGAGGCAAGTAGTAAGTGTATGTCTAGGGACATGAAGGGATGCCCTTCATCTAAGGGGGTGGGTATAGCTTAGATTCGCATGTCAAGTTACCTCCATAGAGAAGTGGTGAGGATCATAGCATCATTAGGAGGCTGCTTCATCTCTAGGTGTTGGGAGAGGTTAAAGTGGGAGTTGCCCTGGTTCATGATTTAGGATTATGACTCCGTGTAGGGGTGCCTGGGTAGCTCAGTCAGTTGGGTGGCTGACTTTAGCTCAGGTCATGATCTCACGGTCCTTGAGTTCAAGCCCTGCGTTGGGCTCTGTCCTGACAGCTCAGAGCCTGGAGGCTGCTTTGGATTCTGTGTCTCCCTCTCTCTCTGCCCCTCCCCTGTTCATGTTCTATCTCTGTCTCTCTCTCTCAAATATAAATAAACATAAAAAAAAAAAGATTATGACTCCGTGTGAAAAACTCTAACATACTCCTTAAGTATAAAGTTCTATAATACTAGCAAGTATGCTTTTACTTCTATTATAAAGAATGGCATTTAAGTTTTAAATTAGCTTCCTGTTGACTGGTTTGAAAGTAAACTTTGAAATTCATTATAAATGAAAGATGATGGAACTACCCTCAGGTCAAGGTGTGATTTTTAACCCTGAAATGGACCTTTGACGCAAACTGACAGTTACTTTTTAAGTTTAGGGTTTTCCAAAGAAGAATGAGTGAAAGTGCTTATTTCCTCTTAGGTACCATATCTGCAACTTGGGAAGGCATCTGCTAAGTAATACTTTTCTGAACAGAGATAAGTATCTGATTAAAGATCAGAAGCTAAGTAAAAGATCAATAGCCTAGTCAATTGTGTTTCTTCTGCCAACCTAAACTTTATTAAAGCTTTACTAGCATTCATATTAAATAATCAATACTTGTCAGCATAACTTTTGAAAATAATAACATTCTCTGGTACTGGTACAAAAATAGACATGTATATCAATGAAGCAGAATAGAAAACCCAGAAATAAACCCACAATGATAAGGTCAATTAATATTCGACACAACAGGGGAGAATAGCCAGTGGGAAAAAGTGTCTCTTCAGCAAATGGTGCTGGGAAAACTGGACAGCAACATGCAAAAGAATGAAACTGGATCCCTTTTTTTTTAACTTGTTTTATTTTTTATTTTTTAAAATTTGCATCCAAATTAGTTAGCATATAGTGCAACAGTGATTTCAGGAGTAGATTCCTTAGTGCCCCTTAACCATTTAGCCTATTCCCCCTCCCACAACCCCTCCAGTAACCCTCAGTTTGTTCTCCATATTTATGAGTCTCTTCTGTTTTGTCCCCCTGCCTGTTTTTATATTATTTTTGTTTCCCTTCCCTTATGTTCATCTGTTTTGTCTCTTAAAGTCTTCATATGAGTGAAGTCATATGACATTTGTCTTTCTTTGACTAATTTCACTTAGCATAATACCCTCCAGTTCCATCCACGTAGTTGCAAATGGCAATATTTCATTCTTTTTGATTGCCGAGTAATACTCCATTGTATGTATATACCACATCTTTATGCATTCATCGTCGATGGACATTTGGGCTCTTTCCATACTTTGGCTATTGTTGATAGTGCTGCTATAAACATGGGGGTGCATGTTGGACCACTTTTTTTAAACCTATACACAAAAATAAGTTCAAAATGGATGAAAGACCTAAATGTGAGAGCTAAAGCCATAAAAATCCTAGAAGAAGGCACAGGCAGTAATTTCTCTGATGTTGGCCATAGCAACTTTTTCTAGATTGGCCCCCTGAGGAAGGAAGACAAAAACAAATTTGAACTATTGGGACTACATCAAAATACAAAGCTTCTGTATGGAGCAGGAAACAATCGACAAAGCTAAAAGGCAAATTATGAATGGGAGAACATATTTGCAAATGACATACCTGATAAAAGGTTAGTATCCAAAATATATAAAGAATGTGTACAACTCAACACCAAAAGAATAAATAATTCAATTTAAAAAATGGGCAGAAGACACGAACAGACATTTCTACAAAGAAGACATTTCTATAAAGAGGATAAAGAGATGGCCAACAGACACATGCAGAGATGCTCATTATCACTTACCAGAGAAATGCAAATCAAAACTACAATAAGGTATCACCCCACACCTGTTAGAATGGTCAAAATAAGAAACACAAGAAACAACAGGTATTGGTAAAGATGTGGAGAAAAAGGAACACTTTTGCACTGTTGGTGGAAATACAAACTGGCACAGCCACTGTAGAAAACAGTTAAAAATTAAAAGTAGAGCTACCCTATGATCCAGCAATTGCACTACTGAGCATTTACCCAAAAAATAAAAAAACACTAATTCAAAGGGATACATGCATCTGATATTTATAGCAGCATTGTCAACAATAGCCAAATTATGGAAAGAGCCCAAATGCCCATCAACTGATGAATGGATAAAGAAGATGTGGTACCTATATACAATAGAATATTACTCAGCCATAAAAAGAATAAAATCTTGCCATGTGCAATGACATGGATGGAGTTAGTATAATGCTAAGCGAAATAAGTTAAAGACAAATCCCCTATGATTTCACTCATATATGGAATTTAAGAAACAAACAAGCAAAGGAACAAAAGAGAGAAAGAGAAACAAACCAAGAAAGAGACTCTTAACCATAGAGAATAAACTGATGACTACCAGAGGGGAGGTTGGAAGGGGGATGGGTTAAATAGGTGATGGAGATTGAGGAGTGCACTTGTGATGAGCATTGGGTGATGTATGGAAATGTTGAATCACTATATTGTACACCTGAAACTAATATAACCTTACATGTTAACTTAGGAATTAAAAACTTTTTAAAAAGCTGTCAAACCTTTTTATTGTACATCTTCTGGTGGCATGGGCTTTCTATCTTAACACCCAGCTTTTACTCCTTAACAGTCCAGTTCCTCTATGAATCTTTATTTAAAAAATGGGGAAGGGGGGTGGTGGGGTGTGGGAGGATGGTCTGCTCATATATAGCCTTCTAAAGTGATTAGACAAAAGACAAAGAAGATTATCATCACCCCATGCTGTAAAGCCCCCAATATGACAACAAGGCAGGGATAAAACAGTGGTTAAGAGCATTAGCTTGAGAGTCAGACACGCCAGGATCCAGGTCCTGGCTCTACCATGTTTGTGATATTTCCCTTTGGACAGCATACTCAGCCTAATTTTCCTTAACTGTACAATTGTGAAGATGATACAGTTATTTCATGGAGTTAGGAGAATGAGATGAAATAATGTATGCAATGCACTTTGCTCTTTGTTTAGCTCATAATAAGAACAACAATAAGGAGAGCGTTAAGAAAATCATTTTTTTCTTTCTTTTAATGTTTATTTATTTATTTTGAGAGAGTGAGCAATAGTGCACACAGGGGAGGGGCAGAGAGAGAGGGAGAGAGAGAATCCTAAGCAGGCTCCTCCCTATCAGTGCAGAACATGGAGCTCTATTACACGAACCGTGTATACACGAATCATGACTTCAGCTGAAATCAAGAGTCAGACACTTAATCGACTGAGCCCCCCAGACTCCCCAGAAAATCATTGTTTTCTATCATCTTTTTAATTTTTTCATATCAGAAAAGGGCAAATTCCCTAACCTAGACTGTTAATACTAGATCTCTAATTCTGTGAAGCTCTGAGTTTGCTAAAAGTTAATCTGCTATTAGCTTAAGATCAGTTTGGCTGTTCCTTACAGTGTATTTTGGCATTTATTCAAGAGCAGCAGATTTTTAATGTGAAAAGTCAGAACCTCAATGCAAAATAGCAAGAAAAAGTACTGCTTCATTACTTTTTATTGAAGTATAAATACATAAGGAGAAGTGCATATTTGATCAAGATATAGAACCTTGCCAGCACTCTAAAAACCTCCTGTATGTTCTCTTTCTGTCACCTCCACCCCCTGCAATGGTAACCACTATCCTGACTTCTAATGTTTATTTATTTTTTATAGAGAGAGAGGGAGAGAACAAGTGGAGGAGGGGCAGAAAGAGGGAGACACAGAACCTGAAGCAGGCTCCAGGCTCTGAGCTGTCAGCACAGAGCCTGACGTGGAGCTCGAACTCATGAACTGTGAGATCATGACCTGAGCTGAAGTCAGACACTTAACTGACTGAGCCACCCAGGCATCCCTTTTTTTTATTAAAAATTTTTTTCAGGGGCGTCTGGGTGGCTTAGTCGGTTAAGCGTCCAACTTCGGCTCAGGTCATGATCTCACGGTTCGTGAGTTCGAGCCCCACGTCGGGCTCTGTGCTGACAGCTCAGAGCCTGGAGCCTGCTTCAGATTCTGTGTCTCCCTCTCTCTCTCTGACCCTCCCCCGTTCATGCTCTGTCTCTCTCTGTCTCAAAAATAAATAAACGTTAAAAAAAATGTTTTTTTAAATTTTTTTTCAGTGTTTATTTTTTAGAGAGACAGAGACAGACTGGGGGGAGTGGGGGAGGGGCAGAGAGAGAGGGAGACACAGAATCCGAAGCAGCTCCAGGCTCTGAGCTGTCAGCACAGAGCCAGACGCAGCGCTCAACTTGTGAACCATGAGATCATGACCCGAGCCAAAGTTGGCCACTTAAATTGACTGAGCCACCGAGGCGCCCCACACTATTCTGACTTCTAATGGAAAAGATTAGTTTTGCCTGTTACTGTTTTGCTTTATTTTTAAATATACAAAAACTGACTTCTTTTGCTTGACATTATATTTGTGAGATTCATCTATATTGTCACAGGTAATTTTATATATTCACTCTTATTGCTGTGTAGTATTCTATGTGTGAGCATACTCCAGCTTATTTATTTATCCATTGCATTGTTCATTGATGTTTGGTTTGCTTCCAGTTTTTAGCTATTACAAATCTGGAAGCTGTGGACATTTTAGTTACCTGTCTTTTGGTGAACATATGTAAGCATTTCTTTTGAATTAGAATTGCTAGGTCATAGATATGCCTACATTCAGTTTTAACAAGTAATCAGTTTTCCAAAAGATTGTGTGTTCCATACATTGCTGTGTGCATATCTTCATCAATACTTGGTATTGTACATCTTCTTCACTTTAGATGTTCTGATGTGTGTAGAATCATATAATTTGTATTTCCCTGATGACTAGTAAAGTTGGATATCTTTTCACATTTATTTGCCATTTGGATAGCCTCTTGTAAAGTCACACATGTTCAGGTCTTTGTTCACATCTCTGTTGTGTGGTCTATATTTTTCTTACTGATTCACAAAAATTCTCTATGTAAAATCTTTATGAGTCATTTTTCAGGTATATTATTGCTATATCTTCTTCTTTTGTGGGTTGTCATTTGCTCTATTAATGGTGTCTCTTGATGAACATAAATTCTTATTGTAATAAAATTTATCAGTTTTTTCTTTTGTGGTTAGAGTTTTTTATGTCCTATATAAGAGGATACAAACACTTCAAATACTCTGAAGTCACAAAGATATTTTATGTTTTTCTCTGAGCTTTATTGTCTTATCTTTCACATTTAGAGTTGTAGTCCATCAGGAATCGATCTTTGTAAATGGTGTAATGAAAGGTTAGGACATTTTGCCCCCAACTAGATAGTCAGATGACCTTTGCTGAGATTTTTCAAAAAGCAGCATGAATATTTTGGTGATGGTTGGGTCATTCACTGTTAGAATGAGTTCCAACCCTAGCCTAAAACGAGACTAAAGGAGCATTTTAAGACCTATTTTTCTTTCCTGATTTGGTGTTTAGTCTTTAGCACAATAAAGCAGGTATAGATTTTTACTGAGATTCTCACAGGCTGAAAGTCATGTCTGGTAGAGTTAGACAGAGGTATAATATGCCATAATTGTGAAGTAATACTTGCAAATTATTCATGTCACCAGTTAATGTGCTATAAGGAAGTTGAAGTGATTGGAGTGAGATGTTGACCTGATAATAGCTAGCTTTGGATTTTATTTTATTTTTTATTTTTTATTTTTTATTATTATTTTTTTTAATATATGAAATTTATTGTCAAATTGGTTTCCATACAACACCCAGTGCTCATCCCAAAAGGTGCCCTCCTCAATACCCATCACCCACCCTCCCCTCCCTCCCACCCCCCATTAACCCTCAGTTTGTTCTCAGTTTTTAACAGTCTCTTATGCTTTGGCTCTCTCCCACTCTAACCTCTCTTTTTTTTTTTTTCCTTCCCCTCCCCCATGGGTTCCTGTTAAGTTTCTCAGGATCCACATAAGAGTGAAACCATATGGTATCTGTCTTTCTCTGTATGGCTTATTTCACTTAGCATCACACTCTCCAGTTCCATCCACGTTGCTACAAAAGGCCATATTTCATTTTTTCTCATTGCCACGTAGTATTCCATTGTGTATATAAACCACAATTTCTTTATCCATTCATCAGTTGATGGACATTTAGGCTCTTTCCATAATTTGGCTATTGTTGAGAGTGCTGCTATGAACATTGGGGTACAAGTGCCCCTATGCATCAGTACTCCTGTATCCCTTGGATAAATTCCTAGCAGTGCTATTGCTGGGTCATAGGGTAGGTCTATTTTTAATTTTCTGAGGAACCTCCACACTGCTTTCCAGAGCGGCTGCACCAATTTGCATTCCCACCAACAGTGCAAGAGGGTTCCCGTTTCTCCACATCCTCTCCAGCATCTATAGTCTCCTGATTTGTTCATTTTGGCCACTCTGACTGGCGTGAGGTGATACCTGAGTGTGGTTTTGATTTGTATTTCCCTGATAAGGAGTGACGCTGAACATCTTTTCATGTGCCTGTTGGCCATCCGGATGTCTTCTTTAGAGAAGTGTCTATTCATGTTTTCTGCCCATTTCTTCACTGGGTTATTTGTTTTTCGGGTGTGGAGTTTGGTGAGCTCTTTATAGATTTTGGATACTAGCCCTTTGTCCGATATGTCATTTGCAAATATCTTTTCCCATTCCGTTGGTTGCCTTTTAGTTTTGTTGGTTGTTTCCTTTGCTGTGCAGAAGCTTTTTATCTTCATAAGGTCCCAGTAATTCACTTTTGCTTTTAATTCCCTTGCCTTTGGGGATGTGTCGAGTAAGAGATTGCTACGGCTGAGGTCAGAGAGGTCTTTTCCTGCTTTCTCCTCTAAGGTTTTGATGGTTTCCTGTCTCACATTCAGGTCCTTTATCCATTTTGAGTTTATTTTTGTGAATGGTGTGAGAAAGTGGTCTAGTTTCAACCTTCTGCATGTTGCTGTCCAGTTCTCCCAGCACCATTTGTTAAAGAGACTGTCTTTTTTCCATTGGATGTTCTTTCCTGCTTTGTCAAAGATGAGTTGGCCATACGTTTGTGGGTCTAGTTCTGGGGTTTCTATTCTATTCCATTGGTCTATGTGTCTGTTTTTGTGCCAATACCATGCTGTCTTGATGATGACAGCTTTGTAGTAGAGGCTAAAGTCTGGGATTGTGATGCCTCCTGCTTTGGTCTTCTTCTTCAAAATTACTTTGGCTATTCGGGGCCTTTTGTGGTTCCATATGAATTTTAGGATTGCTTGTTCTAGTTTCGAGAAGAATGCTGGTGCAATTTTGATTGGGATTGCATTGAATGTGTAGATAGCTTTGGGTAGTATTGACATTTTGACAATATTTATTCTTCCAATCCATGAGCAGGGAATGTCTTTCCATTTCTTTATATCTTCTTCAATTACCTTCATAAGCTTTCTATAGTTTTCAGCATACAGATCTTTTACATCTTTGGTTAGATTTATTCCTAGGTATTTTATGCTTCTTGGTGCAATTGTGAATGGGATCAGTTTCTTTATTTGTCTTTCTGTTGCTTCATTGTTAGTGTATAAGAATGCAACTGATTTCTGTACATTGATTTTGTATCCTGCAACTTTGCTGAATTCATGTATCAGTTCTAGCAGACTTTTGGTGGAGTCTATCAGATTTTCCATGTATAATATCATGTCATCTGCAGAAAGCGAAAGCTTGACTTCATCTTTGCCAATTTTGATGCCTTTGATTTCCTTTTGTTGTCTGATTGCTGATGCTAGAACTTCCAGCACTATGTTAAACAACAGCGGTAAGAGTGGGCATCCCTGTCGTGTTCCTGATCTCAGGGAAAAAGCTCTCAGTTTTTCCCCATTGAGGATGATGTTAGCTGTGGGCTTTTCATAGCTTTGGATTTTATATGAAAGGTTTGAAAAAAGAAACTCAGTAATAATATTGCCTTACATTTATAGAACAGTTTATAGAGTACTTTCATTTACACTATTTCATTTTGGTAACTAGCCTTGCAAGGTTTTCAAGGCAGATACATTGTTCCGTTAAATAGAGGGGAAAGCCCGAAAATTCAGATCAGTTAATTTAGCCTGGTAACTAATTTGATAAAACTTGTAACTCAGTAGTCTTATTGCTCTGATCCAGCCATTTTTACAAGATTGCTCTACGCAAATTGAACCAGAGATACAGACAGTCCCAAGATATGATTTATTCTCTCGAAGGGATATAAAGCTTCAGTGTTTAATCAAAACAAAAATATTTTAGGTCTGACGAATGAGCTGGACCTTGGAGGGGTTTCAGCTCATAGAGTTTGATAATCTCACATTTTCCTCTTGTCTTCTTTTTACAACCATCAATTGGATTAGCTCTTCATGATGCCTTAATCCCTTTTTCTGGCACCTTATAAATGAACTTTGTGTTTGATGTCTGTTAGTAAATAGACATAGGACATAAATGCAATTAAAGTGGACATAAAAAGTGGTCAGAATTTAATTTTAAAAGTGTAACTCAGGGGCACCTGGGTGTCTTAGTTGGTTAAGTTTCTGACTCTTGATTTTGGTTCTTACGGTTCAAGCCCCATGTCGGGCTCGAGATAACAGCGTGGAACCTGCTTGGGATTCTCTCCTCCTCCCTCTGCCCCTTTGCTGCATCCTCATTCTCTCTCAAAATAAATAAATTTAAAAAAAAAGTGTAAGTCAGAGGCTATGAAATTTTGCATGATCCTACTCAATTGTAAACTCCTGGAAGCTGGTGGTTGCAGGGACTATGTTTGTACTTTTTGGTCTCCCCTAGGGTAGCTAGCAGTGAATTGCATGTAATGAACTTCTGTAGTCTGTATGAACTAACAATCGTCTCAAGTGGAAAAATGGAGGTAAAAGTTGTTTCTACTAATGGTAGATTGAAAAAAAAAAAAGAGGTCTAAAAGACTTGTCTGTTAAAATGCTTAAACATAAATCATCCATAATGTTAAACGTATAGAACAGCATTCAATAAAGATCAGGGTTCTTCATATCTGATATGGGTACATGGTACTTGCTATGGGGTTCTGGCAGGGATAGACTAAACAGCTGCCCTGAGCTTCTTTTATGTTCTTCTTTGTTCCCTTTTCAGAAAGACTAGACTTGGATTTTCAAAACTATCTACTTGGTTAAATGAGTGCAGAAAGATGTGATCTAAATTACCATAAATTCAACTGTGTACTATACTTTTCTCAGGATAGTGTCCTTCTCTCTGACTCTATGCAGAGCCAAATCTACTGCTTTTTTATAGTAGAGATATTTTCTGTGTTTTAACTTGTTAATCAAGAATAGATTGATGTGTTTATTTCTTTGCTCTGTTATTTGAATGTTATAAGATAATAAGGATTAGGATCTTATCCTCAGGTTACCTGGAATTGTATTTTAAATAATGGAATAAATTAATTCCTAAATATAACAATGCTGATCCAACATGCTTGTTTTATAGCTAAGGGGGAAACAAGGCTCAGATCACACACCTAGTCAGTAGCAGAGCTAAGAGTTAATTCCTAGTCTTAAGGAATCTTTCAAAGGTTAAAGATACAGAATTTCTTAGATGTGTTTTAATAGTTTATAATCCAGTTCTAACCTCATTTTACTTTGGTGACCCTGGAACTTAAAATACACAGTCCTTTTAAAAACTGTTATGTACAGGATCACAAAATAAAAGCATATTGTCATTTGTAGCAAAATATTGATTGAGAAAGAGTCTATGACATTCAAGTGTTTGAAATTAAATAAAAAGAATTTAAAATACAAGAAACATGGTATTTTGAATATTATTTAGAAAGGTAGTATGGCCAGGACACCTGGGTGGCTCAGTTGGTTAAGCGTTCAACTTCAGCTCAGGTCATGATCTTATGGTTCATGAGTTCGAGACCCGCATTAGGCTCTGCACTGACAGCTTAGAGCCTGGAGCCTACTTCTGATTCTGTGTCTCCCTCTCCCTTTGCCCCTCCCCTGTTCTCAGTCTGTGTCTCTCTCTCAAAAATAAATAAACATTTAAAAAAAATGAAAGAAAGAAAGAGAGAGAGAGAGAGAGAGAAAGGTGGTATGGCCTAACAGAAAGGTTGAAAATTATTGAACTGGGAGTCTCAAGACCTGGATTTTGTAATGTCACCATCTAGCTGTGCGATTTTGGGTAAATGACTTACCTTCCCTGGTCTTCTGTTTGCTTGTCTGTACAGTAAGAAATGAGGGCTAGATTTGTAACTCTCTGAAATAACTTTCATTATTGCAGAATGTGAGAAGTTAGGCAGAGCAGGTTTATTGTCAGAAGTCTTTGGACATGAAAATGATCTGTGCATAATATTCTTTATCTTGACACTACTAAGTAACCACAGACCAGCCAGCCAGCAATCAATCTCCATCTGTAGAGCAGCCACTGTTGTCCATGTATAGAAGTCTGGAGAAGAGCCAAATTTTATTTTTGCCAGAAACACTCTTGGCAAATCTGTATCCCTAGAGATGTCTGTTTTAATTTTGCGGTGCAGTGCATGGTTTAGTGAAAAAGAAAAAGAGTGCTGAGCTATTTCATTATAAATACTCTCAGAGACAGCTTATGTTCATTTGTTTCCATACTATCTATGTTTCAAGATGTTTTGAGGGTGGAGGTGAGCCAAAATGAAATGAAATGAGGAAGGTGAGAAACCTTCCACCATGTATGCTGACTCTGGAGATGAATTTGAACTGTATAGTGATGTGTTTACATATACTGAAAACTTCTGATATATATATATATATATATATATATATATATATATAGTATTAAATGTCTTGGAAATTTGTCATTTAACTTTCTCATGCTAATTTTTTAAATTGCTTTAAATTTAAATTGTTTTTTTTAAAAAAACTTTTATTTGTGGCTTTTTCCATGGATATTTCAATGTATCCCATTATCTTGCCTTATGGAAATAAAGATAAAAGTGTTTGAATTTGAATAAATTTTTCACTGATTTTTATTCATTTATAAAGATCCCAGTTAACAACTGGATTTAAAATTTGTTTGAGAAAGTTTGTGACTGAAATTTAAATGCTAAAAATTAAATATCAATTTCTTAGGCTAAAGGAATAAATCTAGTTGAAGTTGCATTTATAGATCTTACTTGACTTAACAACAGGATTACATCCTGGTCAACCCGTAGTAAGTCAACAGTGCATTTAATATACCTAACCTCATAGCTTACCCTGGCTTACCTTAAACGTGCTCAGAACACTTACATTAGCCTGCGGTTGGGCAAAATCATCTGACACAAAGTCTATTTAATAATACAGTGTTGAACAACTCACGCAATTTATTGAATACTGTACTGAAAGTGAAAAACACTGGTTTTATGGGTACAGAATAGATGTCAGTATCAGTTGTTTAACCTCATATTTGGGTGGCTAATTGGGAGCTGGGGCTACCACTGCCCAGCATCACAAGAGAGACTAGTAGCCTGGGGTATTGCTAGCCTGGGAAAAGCTCAACAGTCGCAATTCGGATTGCAGTTTCTACTGAATGTATGTCGCTTTCACACCATTGTAAAGTTGAACAATCGACATCGAGAACCGTCTGTAGTTAACATGTCATTGTATGACACCAATGATCTTCATTCTTCATTTTATGAACTTTTTCAATCTTTCAGATACCTATTTAAAATTTTTTTAAAAATATTTATTTTTGAGAGAGAGAGAGAGAGAGAGAGAGAGAGAGAGAGAATGTGAGCAGAGGAGGGGCAGAGAGAGAGGAAGACACAGAATCTAACATAGGCTCCAGGCCCCGAGCTGTCATCACAGAGCCTGATATGGGGCTGGAACTCACGAACCACAAGATCATGACCTGAGCTGAAGTTGGACACTTATACCAACTGAGCCACTCAGATGCCCCAGTCTTTCAGAGACCTTTAACACCCTTTTCTCCTAACTTCCATATCCACTTATTAACAAATCCTAATAATTTCACTTTTATAATGTCTCTCAGATTTCACTGTTCATCTTACTGCATTTCCGCTGTCCTGCATTGCTGCAACAACGTCCTAAGTAGGCTCCCTGCCCTCCGTATTCCCTCTCATGCTAGTAAACCCAAATCCAGATCAATCTTTAAGCATCAGCTTTAGTAGGCTCTATCTCTGTTTAGAAATCTCAAGCTTTCTTAATTCAGTTCTCAATACTGTCAAGCATTTAAAGCCCTTTACATGTAATACTTTCTCTTCCAAATGAATTAATTCAGCAAATACTTTTTTGAGCATCTATGTGGGAGACACTGTGCAAAGGTTAAAAAAAAAAAGAAACATCTTGCAAATGTATAATATCAGCATTAATGTTAACATCTCCAGGATTTTTTTTTTTTCCATTTAGAAACTAGTTCTACTTCATTCCATTCTACTTAAACTGTTCTTGGCTAGGGTAATCTGTGATCTCCCTATTGCCAGAGTCATCAGGCAGTTTTCCATTATAATTATTTACTTTTTTATGCCATTGGGTACTGTTGACCAGGCCTGCTTTCTTAATACTTTTTCCTTCCTCAGTTTCTAGGTGTAGAAACAACTCACACTTTCTAGTTCTTCTTGAAACTTTTATTTTAAATTAAAAAACTTTTGGCAGGGGCACATGGGTGGCTCAGTCAGTTAAGTGTCCAACTCTTGATTTTGGTTTAGGTCATGGTCTCACAGTTCATGAGGTTGAACCTTGCCTTGCACTCTGCTATGAGCATGGAACCCACTTGGGATTCTCTCTCTCCCTCTCCCTGTCCCTCCTCCGCTTGTGCATGTGCATGCTCTGTCTCTCTCTCTCTATCAAAATAAATAAATAAACATTAAAAAAAAATCTTTTTAAGTCATCTCTACTCCCAATGTGGAGCTTGAATTCACAACCCCGAGACCAAGAGTCACATGCTCTAGTGACTGAGCCTGCCAGGCGCCCCAGAACTTTTTCTTTTTTTTTAAGGAACAAAGTTTAATTTTGTTAATCTTTAGATTATTCTCTATTAGTTTCTATATTCTTCCTTTCCTTCTATGAACTTGTTTTTGTTGTTGTTGTTTTTCTGTTCTTATTTCTAACTTCTTGAGATGTATGTTTGGCTATTTTTTTAAAAAAATATACTTTATTTTATAGCAGTTTTAGATCCATAGCAAAATTGATTGGAAAGTAACGTTCCTATATACACCACACACACACAGCCTCCCCTGCTACTAATAATGCTCCCCACCAGAATAGGGGATTTGTTAAATCGATGAACCTACACTGATACTTCATTATCACCCAAAGTCTGTAGTTCATGTTAGAGTAGAGTTCTTTCTTGGTGTTTTGCATTGTATGGGGCTGGACAAATGTATAGTGATATGTATCCACCATTACAATATCATATAGAATAGTATCACTGCCTTGAAAATCCTCTGTGCTCCATCCATTCATTCCTCCCACCCCTAACCTGTGGTAACCAGTGTTCTTTTTACTGTCTCCATAGTTTAGCCTTTTCCCAGAATATCATACAGGTGAAATTAATCAGATTTTTACTGATTACTTAATGATACACATTCAAGGTCCCTCCATGGCCCTTCATGGCTTGATAGCTCTTTTCTTTTTAAAGCTGAATAATATTTTGTTTATCTGCTCATGAAGTGAAGGAAGTCTTGGTTGTTTCCAAATTTTGGCAGCTATGAGTAAAGCTGCTATAAACATAATATAAAGGTTTTCAGTTAATTTGGGTAAATACAAAGGAGCATTACTGCTGGATTGTATAGTCAGAGTAAGTTTCATTTGTAAGAAACTACTGAACTGTTTTTTTCAGAGTGTGCCATTTTGCATTCCCGTCAGCAATATGAGAGTTCTGATTGATCCACATCCTCACCAGTTTTTGGGATTGTCAGTGTTTTGAATTTTAGCCAGTCTAATAAATGCATAGTGGTATCTCATTATTGTTCTAATTTGCAGTTTCCTAATAGTGTATGATGTGGAACATCTTTTCATATATGTATTTGCCATTTGTATATGTTCTTTGCTGAGGTGTCTTCAGATCTTTTGACTCTGTGATTTTCAAACTTCTTTTCTGACCTGTGCCTTTAAGGCTGTAGATTCCCTGTTAGTTGCTTATTTGTATGAATTGAACCCTTTGAATTTTATTGAGACCAAATTTATACCTTAGCACTAAAAAAAAGTTCCACGTATGCTGAAAATAATATGTATGTAGCAGTGCTGGGTGAAATATTCTATATCAGGTTAAGTTTCCTACTCATGTTGTCATATTGTTCAAATCTTTTCCGGTCTTACTAATTTTATTTGTTTACCTATTTTACCAATTATTGAGAGAGGTGTTCATATCTCTCACTACTATTGTGAATTTTCCAATTTCCCCTTATAGTTCTGTCCTTTTTGCTTTATGTATCTTGAGGTTGTACAGTTGGAACCTATTAATCTAAAAATGCTGTATTTCATGATGATTTCTCATTTTATCATTAGGATATATTCCTTGAAGTCTGTTTTGGCTGGTGCTGGTATGGTTATATTATCACCTATAGTACCAGCTTTCAGTTTATAGTTGATCAGTGATAACTTTTTCCGTTCTTTTACTTTAAGCATTTTTGTATTCTTAAATTAGATGTGAGTCTTATGAATAGCACATCATTAGATTATATTTTGTTTTATTTTTATCTGTGATAATCTGTTTTTTAACAGGCTATTATCAGCTGTTTATTTTAACAGGCTGTTTGTTTTTTTTTTAACAGCATTTTGTTCATTCATGTTTTATGTTGATCTGTTTGAGTTTGAATCTACTATCTTGTTTTGCCTCCCTTAATTTTGTAATGCTACTCTTCACACATTTCTGAATATTTGTTTGTGAGGCAGTGCTGTTTTCATTACTTAAATGTCCTGATCCCCAGGATCTTATTATTTACCTTTTATTTTTCTATTTACTTTCCCTAGATGACTTTATTCATATTCGTAATTTCAATTACTACTTATTTGCTGAGCTCTAAGCCTCAATATTCAAATGCCTCCTGACCTTCACCACTTGGAAGTCCAGATTCATCATTTCCAAAACCATACTTACCTTCTTTTACTCTAAAACTGGTCTGCTTTCTATATTTCCTGAATTGGTAAATATCACTACCTTTCCTCTTTCAGTATATCCTTGTCTCTGCTCTTTGTATGTTCAATCTCCAGATCTTAGAGCCATCTCCTTTCTGTTCCCAAAGCTACTGCCTTATTTTAGGTCTTTTTCATAATTTGCCTAGTTCATCACAACAGTCTTCTTAATGGCCCCTGCTGCATTTATTCTTACATCACTACATTTTACTTTCCATTGCTTTCAGAATGAACTTGAAGGGTTTAAGCAGAAGAATGACATTAGATTTGCATCTTAGATATATAACTCTGAACATTTTCTGGTGAATATGGTAGACAGTTATGTAAGAAATCTAATGTCCTTTCATCTCTAGTAGATTCCCTAGAGCAATGACTTTTTTTTGTAATGCTTATTTATTTTGAGAGAGCGAGAAAGAGCGTGAGTGGGGGACGGGCAGAGAGAGAGGGAGAGGAAGAGAATCCCAAGTAGGATTTGCACTGTCAGCACAGAGCCCAGTGTGAGGCTCAATCCCATGAACCGTAAGATACAGGTCATGAAACTGTATTGCTATATACTTCCCTCATGACTGATTTTGCTGCATCCCAAAGGTTTTGGACCATTGTATTTTCATTTTCATTTGTTTCCATGTATTTTTTAATTTCTTTTTTATTTCCTAGTTGACCCATGCATTCTTTAGTATGAAATCTTTAACCTCCATGTATTTGTGGTCTTTCCAAATTTTCTCTTGTGGTTGACTTCAAGTTTCATAGTGTTGTAGTCAGAAAATATGCATGGTATGATCTCAGTCTTTATGTACTTGTTGAGGCCTGATTTGTGACCTAGTATGTGATCTATTCTGGAGAATGTCTCATGTGCACTGGAAATGAATATATATTCCACTCCTTTAGGATGAAATGTTCTGAATATATCTGGTTCCAGTGTGTCATTCAAAGTCATTGTTTTCTTACTGATTTTCTGCTTAGGTGATCTGTCCCTTGCTGTAAGTGGGGTGTTAAAGTCCCCTACTATTATTGTAGTACTATCAATGAGTTCCTTTATGTTTGTTATTGTCTTATATATTTGGGTGCTTCCATCTAGGGGCATAAATATTTATAATTGTTAATTCTTCTTGTTGGTTGGACCCCTTTATACAGTGCCCTTTATACAGTGCCTTTCTTCCTGTTTTGTTACAGTCTTTGGTTTAAAATCTAGTTTGTCTGATGTTAAGTATTGCTACTCCAGCTTCCTTTTGACATCCATTTGCATGCTAAATGGTTTTCCATCCCCTCACTTTCTAAAATTTTTTTTTTCAACGTTTATTTATTTTTGGGACAGAGAGACAGAGCATGAATGGGGGAGGGGCAGAGAGAGAGGGAGACACAGAATCGGAAACAGGCTCCAGGCTCTGAGCCATCAGCCCAGAGCCTGACATGGGGCTCGAACTCACAGACCGCGAGATCGTGACCTAGCTGAAGTCGGACGCTTAACCGACTGCGCCACCCAGGCGCCCCTCCCCTCACTTTCAATCTGCAGTGTCTTTATGTCTAAAATGAGTCTCTTGTAGGCAGCATATAGAACGGTCTTGTTTTATTTTTATTTTTTCAAACTGTATCCAGCTTTATTAAAGATACTTCTCATAAACAATCATGGTATTTCAGGCAGGACATTGGCAGCCAGTCATTAACACTATACAACAACTTTCAGACTCCCTTCTTCAATGGGCTACCAAAATCTGAAAGCTACTATAAAACCCAATGAAGTCTTTATTTGATGCCCTGAATAGGGAGAGCTTAGAGTAAGGGTTGACATTTCACATTTAGCATGTTGTTTAACAACTTTTCACAAGCCATCCCTGACTTTCAAGTAATGAAATGAAAATGGCAGAATTATCATTCTGAAGATCTGATAGCTAACTAGAAAAGGAACTCTTTTGAGGGATGCAATCTCAATGGTGACACCAGGTTGCCTGACATACTGGGAATCATTTTTTGGGGTTGGGTTCTAAAAGGTCTCTGGGTTTAACGGAGTCAAGTCTATGTTGAAGTCAGAAAGAGAGAAGAGGACATAAAAAATTAATTTTAGTTTTTCCATACCACAAGGCTATTATGTCAAGCCGGCTAGTGTGTGTCAACATCAAGGAATCCCTCCTCCTGGGAGCCAAGAGGAAGTTTCTCAAAACTAGAAGGGGAAGGTGTTTTTCCCTTTGTATCAGTCTAGCTTTGGAGATATTCTATTAGTGATGTGTACACTTCCCCCAAAACAACAATGAAGTGTCCTGTGTGCTAACAACATAACTTAAAAAAAAAGTAAAACAAAATTTTCCATTTTTATAAAATTTGATAAAAAATAGTATTTCAAACTGTACAGTCACCAGGAGTACACAGTTATCAAAAGTGCACACACTTCACTTGGCATCTCCAGCACCTTCAACTTTCTGTGCCAGTATGTTTTAGCATCTCCGTTTTCTGCAGGGTTATTCCTGTCCTTGCCGTCATCAACTTTCCTCTTTTTCTTTTTGGGTACCTTCTCTCCCTTTTTTGCAGGGGCCTTTTTAGACTTGGACTCTGGCTTTGGGGAGTGGGTTTAATAGATAACCATTCAGATCTTCTCTATAGCTTATCCTTTACCTTGGCTTTATCTCCTTCAGCATCCCCTTCAGCCTTTCTCTTGGGCATGGTGGTGACAGTGTCAGGATCTGGGTGCTGGATGCAGGGATGCAGTGGCATGCAGTCTTTGGCTGGTCTGTGGGTTGTTCTTGCCTCTTCTTCTTCCTAGATCGGTCTTGCTTTCTTATCCGTTTTGACACCCTGTGTCATTTGATTGGAGCATTTAGTCCATTTACATTCAGAGTAATTATTGATAGATATGAATTTAGTGCCATTTTATTATTCATTTTGTTGTTGTTTCTGGAGATTTTCTCTGTTCCTCTCTAGTCTTTGTTGCTTTTGGTCTTTCTTTCCCATTTAGAGTCCCCTTTAATATTTCTTGCAAAGCTGGTTTAGTGGTCACGAACTCCTTTAGTTTTGTTTGGGAAACTCTTTGTCTCTCCTTTTCTGGCTGGGTAGAGTATTCTTGGCTGCATATTTTTCCCATTCAGCACATTGAATATATCATGCCACTCCCTTCTTCCCTGCCAAGTTTCTGTGGAGAGATCTGCTGCTAACCTTATTTGTCTTCCCTTGTAAGTTAGGGACTTCTTTTGTCTTGTTGCTTTTAGGATTTTTTCTTTATCTCTATGTTATGTCTTGGTATTGGCCTGCTTTTGTTGATTTTGATGGGACTTCTCTGCACCTCCTGGATTTGGATGTCTGTTTCCTTCCCCAGATTAGGGATGTTTTCAGCTATAATTTCCTCAAATAAACCTTATGCCCCCCTTTCCCTCTCTTATTCTTCCAGGACTCCTATGATATGAATGTTATTATGCTTTATGAAGTTACTGAGTTCCCTAAGTCTACTTTGATGATCTAATATTTTTCTTTCCTTCTTCTTCTAGGCTTCATTATTTTCCATAATTTTATCTTCTATATCACATATTCATTCCTCTGCTTCTCTCCTGTGGTCGTTACATCTAGTTGGTTTTGAATATCAGTTTTTTCATTTTTCATTTTGGCCTGACTAGTTTTTAGATCTTTTATCTCTGTGGTAAGGGACTCCTGGGTGTCTTCCATACTTTTCTGAAGCCTAGGTAGTATCCTTATGATTGTCACTTTAAATTCTGGATCAGGCATATTACTTATATCTGTTTCGATTAAATCCTTGGTTATGATCTTTTCTTGTTCTTTCTTTGGGGATGATTTCTTCCATCTTGCATTTTGTCTAAATTTCTGTTTTCTTCTCTGTGTTAGGAAAGCCTATTATGTTCCTCTCCTGATAGTAATGACTTTATGAAGAAGAGGTCATACACTGTCCAGGGCCTGGCACTTCCGGAAGTGTCCCTGGTATATGTTGTGTGCACTCTGCTGCTGTGTTTTGGCTGCTCTTTCCCTCAGGTCAGTTTTCTGCAGAGTTTCTCCTTGCCTGCAGTGGAGAGTGTTGGCCACTCCTTGACCAGAGTGTGGCAAGTTTTAACCAGGTGTGCTCTGGTCTGCTTATTAAATGAGATCTGGTGCTATTTCCACTAGAACTGAAGCTTTGCACAATGCTATGGTCAGTAGACATGGTGTGTGTAGGGTGTTTGTGCTGCTCCTCTGGGGAAGAGACCCACTATGCTGGTTCTTAGGCACACTTGCCTGAGAAAAGCAGCACCTGCAGAGTGCGGGGGAGGGGGGGTGGGCGAGGCTTGGTGTAAGCTATCTAGGGCCACTTGGCACTGTGCTACTTATTGAAGGTAGTTTATCCTGAGGGGTAGGGGAGAGAAATGGTGCCAGCCCCTTCCATCATCCCCTGAGAGGGTAGTTCCTGCTCACTACTGTCCAGGAAGCCCTCCCAGGAGAATGAACAGTCTCCACGCATGTGTCCCAGGTGTCCCTCAGATCCCTACCTTCATCCTATCTGTCCTGGCTGTCTCCCTGCCTGGCAACACAGAGCATCTTGGGCTCTATCCCAGGCAGGCTGGCTGAGTTTTAAAACTCTAAATTTTAGGGATCTGGTGTGGTGGGGACCCTCTCTGGCTTCTGAGGAGGATCTCACCAAGCTGAAACTGATGCAGGTTTGTCCTAGAAGGGCAGTAGCACCAAAGCGCAGGGGCATGGGGTTTGGAGTAAAGCATAGCAAAAAGCCAGTGTCCAGGTTAGCTGCCCTCAGCAGCTGTCTCTGAACCTATGCTGAGGAGCAGGGGAGAGAAATAGTGTCTGCTGGAACTTTTGTCCCTGGAGAAGCAATGCCATTTCTCCCAGATGTGTTCCAAGAAGGAGGAACTATCTCTCTCAGTGTGTCCCAGGGGATCCTCAGTCATCTGCCCTGGAGCTATCTGCCCTCCTTCTCCATAGAACACTGCAGTGCCTTCTGGGCTCTACACCAGCCATGCCATGGGCCTCTAAAATTCCAGTCTTTGAGCCCCACTGGTTGTAAAAACTCATGAAAATCGACCCTCTTGTTTTCCCAATCAGTGGCTTTGGGGAAATTTTTTCCTTGTGTGATCCCTGTGGGCTCCCCCTTCTCTCTCTCTCTCTCTCTCTCTCTCTCTCTCTCTCTCTCTCTCTCTCTCTCTCTCTCTCTTGCCTCTCCGTGACCTGGGCTCCCTCCTCTCCGCAGCACCTGCAATCCATTTCTCCTCCAATCCATGCCTCCACACCACCTACCTTCCATGATGTGGCCTCTTCTCTTCCTCTAGTTGTGCAGTTTGTTCTGTCAGTCCTCAGATTGACTTCTTGGGTATTCAGGATGATTTAATATTTATATAGCTGTGGCTGAAGGAGGAGGCAAGCCAAGGATCCTCTTACTGCTCTAGCATCTTAGCTCTGCCTCCTCGAACTTACAACGCTTTTAGAACAAATGAAGGAGAATGCCATTATGAAGAATTAAAGGAAGAACAACTTTGAAAATCATTTAGTATAAGATCTATAAGAAATTTAAAAACATTTCTGTTATCCTTTGTTGCTGTAGGAAGACCTGGCCTGTATTGAACTGAAGCATAAAAGCATAAGAAACGAGAAGGCTGAGATAAAAGGGGGCAGTAAGGATGGATAGGTATAGATAAACTGAACATGCAGTAGCAGAATTAAGATACAAATTGGAGACAGTAAAAGGTAGAATTCACACTGAGGTGTGCTGAAGCAGTGATGTGGAAAACACATTTAAGAAATGTTCTGGGAACATAGGGAAAAATAAAAGATGAAAACTGTGGAAGAGATAGTAGCATATGGATGGTATCAGAAGTCAGAAGGTGAGCCAGTGTTCAGGAGAGAAGACCAACTACAGTGTGGTGCCTAGCTGCATGTTGTTTCATTCACAAAGGTAACAGACATTCCTATGTGCCAGGCAGGGTTCAAAACTATGCCGACATTTCACACAACCTCTTGAAGAAAAAAAAATTAGTTGATTGAAAAACAAATAAAAATGAAGAACTTAAGAACAGAACGTATGTTTTGAAAGATCTGGCAGAGTTCCTACAAGACTGCCAGTATACAGAGGCCACACAGGTTCTTAGTACAGTCCTCATCCTAGCAAACCACACAGCTGGAATGGAGCACACTCACGAATCTGAAAGAATGTGTATCTTGTGGTATCTGGATCAAACTTAAAAGCAGACAATTTCCTCATGAGTTGTTATTCCCACTGGACAAAATTGTGTAATTGGGCACAAACAATTCATCTGGAAAATCCTCTCCCTCAGGCACTGTTTACCACAAGATCCAGAAGTTCAAATAAATAATATTACAGTACAGTAATTAAAGAAAAAATAGGCTTCTCAGAAAAAAAAAAAGACTGAAAGGAACTACTTCAAAGTGTTAATGATTACTACAAGACTATGATTTTTTAATTTTATGCTTTATTTTTCAGCTTTTGAAATGAGCATGTATTATTTTCAGTGAAAAAAAACTAAAGAAAACTTGATGAAATGCTATTACTAAGCAAGGAAAAAAGCATACAAAATAGTGGAACAAGAGAGCCAAAAACAATTAAGATTTCATTAAACGGTAAAATGAGAGAATACAAATATTATTCAAAATACAGCATTAGCTAAAACAATGTAAAAGGAGACATTTAAAATATTAACCTCTTCCATTTTTCAAAATTCTTTAACTTTAACAGTAGACCATAAGACAAATGTGACATCTTAATAGCCTTGTGCAATGGCTTCCAACCTGAAGTAAACAATAAGAGGGCTTTCTGATTACCTTCAGTGTGATGGATTTCCAAGTAATAGGAGAATTAAGAGGTTGAGAACAGAATTCCTGGTCTCTTGCCTTGTACCTTCTGTAAATGACTTCCTTAAGTGCTTCTTAGCAACTACCCTGATTTGACACTTGAAAATGGAGGCAGGATGAAACCGTTAGCCACACCCACACCTAACAGGCACCATCTCTAGCAAGTAGTAGCCCACCAGGTCACCTCTGCTTCTCAGAGATCTGAATATAAATGCAGAAGCCTACTATCTTGCTGGCTCTGGACAACTCCACATGTTCCTTCCCTGCCTGCCAACCCTGGGCAACACAAGGTAATTAACTTCAAGCACTTATGTTGGGAGTCTTGTCTGCTCTAGCTAGGAACCGTTAACAGCTCACCTCTTGCTTGAGGACTCCTTGGAAAGTTTTCTGTATATGCTACTTCTGACTCAGGAAATCTTTCCAGATACCTCCCCTGACCTCATCTGTCAGAATCTTGTAGGCCTTTCACTTTGGATCCAGTTCTTGCCCACCGCCCAGCCCTAAGGAATTATCTTTCTCCAGACTGTTCTTATTCCTGAGACATCCTGCCTGACACTTTACCCCACAGCCACTGTCCTGCCTGAGACTGGTTCCTAGGTTGCCACTCTCCTACTATCCTCAAGGGCATTTAGAATGTAGCACATTGTCTTTTTTTTTTTTTTTTAAACTCTGTTCCACCAAAATCTCCTGATTAGTAAGCTTGTATATACCGCCTTGTTCTACTTCAGATTTTTAAACAAATACATGATCTGTAAATATCTCTGGACGTGGTCTGATATTCTCATCTTTGCTTTCTGCTTTCATTCCCTCCTTTTCTGGGAAATCTTTAACGATATTTTTTTTTATCCTGAGTGTGTTTCTATAGCACTTAAAAATGAAATGAAAACAATTGCTTTCTCAACACAATTGTAAACTCTTTGTGGGCTGGAATGGTGGCTCATACTTTTCTCATGCAACATAGGACAAAGCAATCTGGGATTTCAAATAATAATAATAATAAGGTGTCCATAACAGCAGCAGGTAAATATTTCTCTGACTTCACATTAGCCTCCCAACTGTGGAAACTTTGGCTTCCTCCAAACTCTTTCACAATTAGGTCAGAGTCACCAGGGATAGCTCAAATCTGCCTTGGAATACAGTTTTCTGGGCTACTTCGTGGGTAGCCATTTCCTCCAGTCTGGATCCCTAAATGTTGTTCTCTCTGCCACCACATCCCACACCTCTTTCCTTCCTCTTACACTCTGGCTACTCTGGTAAAATCTTCTGCCACCCTCACGCTCTGATGCACAATGTCCTCCAAGATCCAGTTCTCTTTGGTTCTTCTTCTGGTCCAGTTAAAGACACAGTATTGGCTACCTCTCCAAAACCAACTTACTGTCCTTACTGTAGCTTATGTGCTAGGATTCAGTTCCCCTTAGAATGAGTGATTTCCCAGGAGGATACTTGAGCCGTAAAGCAACTAGTCCCCTTCATGGACACCCATCAACAAAACATATTAAGGCATGCCTTGATCATCTAAGAGCCCAGGGACCATCTTCTTCAGGAAGTCTTTCCCAAATTCTCCCTCTCCCCAGCACCATCACCACCAGCTAGATAATATACATCTCTTCCTTATACCCTCGTATTCTGAACATATCCTGGATATAGGTTTTATCATGTTATATGATGATTATCTTATTATGAACCTGATTCCCCATCTCAGCTACGAGCCCTTTCAGGGAGAGAATCATGTCTCATGCATGTTTTTTAAAGTTTATTTATTTATTTTTCCAAGAGACAGAATGCAAGTGGGGGAGGGGCAGAGAGAGAGGGAGAATCCCAAACTGGCTCTGTGCAGCAGAGCTTGACATGAGGCTCGAACTCACAAAACCGTGAGATCATGACCTGAGCCAAAGTTGGACACTTAACCGACTGAGCCCCCCAGACCCCCCAGGCATTTTTGAATTCCAAGTGCCTACCTTAATTCTTGGCACTAAGATTCCATAGAGTCTCAAGCTGGGCCCCTAAGGTGCTTATGTGCACCACAATTGATTTGGCTCAAACAATACCTGGTTTCGATTAATGGCAGTTTTTCCTTTAAGAATTTCATACTAAAGTGGTTTATTATTTCTTTCCTTTAAAATTTATGTCAAAAAATTTATCAAACATTTGGTGAGTACTGTATGTCCTAAGACCTGCCCTACTCCCTGGAGATATGGAGAAAAATGAGACATGGTTCCTGCTCAGAGGAGGTGACAGAAACTTCCTTGGGTTTCCTGCCCTCCATTTCTCCATTCTTTCCTCCCATTATTCCTTAACTGGATAAATTTTTACCAAGCCTGGAATTGTCTAATGGAATAAATACATGTAGTAGGTTAATTACAACACAGTACACTCAGTGCAACAGTAGAAGTTTTGTTCCAGGTATAGAGATAGAACAGGAGAAAGCATCATACAGTTTTTAGGGTGGACATGGGGGGTCTTGGAGGAGGTGGCTTCTGAGTGGGTTATAAAGGATGGAAAGGTAATCCAGATGCTCAGATGCGTGAAGGGTACTGCTGAGAGAAGAAAACATGTGAAAGCCCTAGAGATGTGAAATAGCACTTGTGTGTTTCAGAAGCATTAATACGCTGGTATCTCTGCAGCATGAAGTTCTGTAGAGTGGGGATGGTGTGGGCTGGGGTGGGAGATGAAGCAAGGTTAATAGGCAGTTTTCAGGGCTATGGTCTTTAATGTTTGAGCAACTGTTTAGTTAAGAGAATGGTAGAATCCAGTATAGCTGGTGATATTAATAATCCAAGTGTGAAGCCATATATTGCTATTTTTTATCCTCTTCCCTCATAGAATTAATAAGCAAGGTTTTGTGATCATCTGGCTACATTTTAGTAGTCATTGTATTGTTAGATAAAAGTGAAAAGAAGACATTTCCTGGAATTCACGGTCCTGTGGAGAACACAGAATATACCCACACAGTTTAGAGCACTTACCAAGCAATCTACAGACTAGTGCAAACTAAAATTGTAAAGACAACATGTCAGCACAATCTTGACATTGGGTTATAGGAATGATTAGGAAAGTGTGGGGTTATGAAGAGGCAACCTCATTTTTGGCTTAAGAAAAACAATTTCCATCAGAGCTAGCTGCAAAATTGAGGAATGGACTTGTAAATTAGAAACTTTTTAATGTTCTATAGTCTCTAGTCAAGAACTGGCCTTCTAAGTTAGACCAACAAATATTTATTTATCTTTGAGTTTTATAGTGTAAGCAGGAGACAAATTTATTTTTTCTGTATATTTTCCATTAATTTTATTTTTGTGTACTTCTAGATACTCAGTTTGCTTGAGAGATTATTTATTGCTTATTTGTGTTTCTGTCAAGCCCCTCAGTCTAGACCACACAGAGATTATCTTAGCCTCTCCTTTCATCCCTTTACTATAAAAAATGTACCACTTCTGCTTTTTTCCTTGTGGAATGTGTTAACCCAATATCCTTTCCTTGTCCCATTGGTCCTCATATCCTACAGCCCTCTACTTGGATATTCTTTCCTTCCATGGAGGTAGTGTGGACTTTTATCAGGCCGTAGAGTTTCTGCGTGGGCCATCCTAGAGCCTCTGATCATTAATATACATTTCACACTTATGTAAACTCAAATTTAGGAGGTAACATGTTTTATCAATCCTCCAGGAAACCTTTCCCTTTCTATTTGTATCCTTTATAAATTATTTAAGTTTGACAATGAACATTTGCTATTTTTATAACTAAAAAGTAAAAGTGATTCCATCATGAAAAATAAAATTTAATAATAGAGTCTTTAGTACCATTTCATGTTTGTTAAATTAACCTGTATATATCCACAAACACACACACACACACACACACACACACACACAAACACACACACAGTGCAAAATAGTGTTGAAAAACCCATACTAGTTTAGGGGCACCTGGGTGGCTCAACTGGTTAAGCATCCAAGTTCGGCTCAGGTCATGATCTCACAGCTTGTGAGTTTGAGCCCCACAGCTCAGAGCCTGGAGCCTGCTTTGGATTCTGTGTCTCCCTCTCTCTCTGCCCCTTCCCTGCTTGTGCTCTGTCCCTCTCCTTCAAAAATAAACATTAAAATTTTTTTTTTAAAAAAAGAGAGAAAAAACCTCATACTAGTTTAGAAAGCAAGAGCCATAAAAATGTTCATACTGTATGACCCAGAATCTCTACTGCTAAAGAACAACCTAAGAAAATAATTCAAAAGAAGGGAAATATAGAAGTCTATATATAGTTTGTCTACACACAGAAAAATTGAGGAAAGACAATTTTAAAGTCAATGTAAGGGGAATAGTTAAGAAAATAATGATACATCAACTGGATGAAATATTGCAACACTGAAAATGATTGTTATAAAAAATCATGTTAACAGTATAGCATGTTTACAGTATAATGATAAAGGGAATACAAAACTATATACATACTGATTACAGCTGTGTATAAAATGAACTACATGTGGATGACTAGAAGAAAAAAAGTAGTGAAAACAGCTGTTGTTCTAGTGTGGTGTGATGGGTGAATGTTAAAATTTTATCAATTATCTCTTCAAATTTTCCCATTTTTATTTATTGAAAAGTTTCAGATTGTCGACCAATTCAGATTATCGTTGTTCTGGGGCTTTTGCAGCAAAAAGAAGGAAGGATTCTGGAATTTGAGCCCCTTTCCTCTTTCTTTCTTTGGCCAAAGAATTACCCCTTAGGAAAGAAGGAAACTCTTCTTCCCTAGGAAGTTATAAAAAGGGACATTTTTATGGGACACCTTATTTGTTCAGTTGGTAGAGCATGTGACTTTTGATCTCAGTTCAAGCCCCATGTTGGGCATAGAAATTCTTTAAAAATAAAATAAAATCTTAAAAAAAAAAAAGGAACATTCTCAGGACATACATTGGAAAGCCTCCCAGGGAAGGTTGTAGGCTTCATTTTTACAAATCTTTAAGAAAAATTAGAAAATTGTTATGGTTGATTCATTTATTCATATTACTAAAGATGGATCAGATCTTATCATTTTTTTTCAAATCTGATAATTTTTAATAGCCACTTTGTTGGGATAAAATTCATGCACTACAAAACTCACCCTTTTTAAGCACACAATCAGTGGTGGTTAGTATAATTACAGATTTGTACAATAATCACTATTTAAGTTTTTATTTTAATTTCAGTTAGTTAACATACAGTGTTATATTAGTTTCAGGTATACAATGTAGTGATTCAACGATTCCATATGTCACCCGGTGCTCATCATGACAAGTGCACTCCTTAATAATGCCATCACCTGTTTAACTCATCCCCCCACCTATCTCCTCTCTGCTAACCATCAGTTCTCTATAGTAAGAGTCTGTGTCTTGGTTTCTCACTCTCTCCCTCCCACCCCATCTCCCTCTCTCCCCACCTTTTTCCCCCCTTGCTCATTTGTTATGTTTCTTAAAATTCCACATATCAGTGAAATCAAAGTGTATTTGTCTTTCTCTGACTTATTTCACTTAGCATTATACTTTCTAGCTCCATCCATATCATTGAAAATGGCAATATTTCATTCTTTTTTATGGCTGAATAACATTCTGATTATATATATATGAAAAATAAATATATAAAAAAGTATATATATACATATATACATATATATACACATATATGTATATATATACATATATACATATATATATACATATAGCCCCCATGCCCCATATCTTCCTTATCCATTCATCAGTCGATGGCTGGATACTTAGGCTGCTTCCATACCCTGGCTATTGTAATAATGCTGCTAGAAATATAAGGGTGCATCTATTCCTTTGAAATTGTGTTTTTGTACTTTGGGGTAAATAACCAGTAGTAGGATTGCTGGATCCTAGGCTCATTCTATTTTTACCTTTTTTAGGAAATTCCGTACTGTTTTCCAGAGTGGCTGCACCAGTTTGCATTCCCGCCAGCAGTGCAAAAGTATTCCTTTTTCTCCACATCCTTGCCAACACCTGTTGTTTCTTATGTTTTTTAAAATTTTTTAATGTTTATTTATTATTGAGAGACAGACACAGAGCATGAGCAGGGGAGGGATAGAGAGAGGGAAGACACAGAATCTGAAGCAGGCTCCAGGCTCTAGCTGTCAGCACAGAGCCCAACATGGGGCTCAAACTCACGAACTGTGAGATCATGACCTGACCCGAAGTCAGTCGCCCAACCAACTGAGCCACCCCGGGGCCCCTCGTGTTTTTTATTTTAGCCATTCTGACAGGTGTGAAGTAATACCTCATTGAAGTTTTCATTTGCATTTCCCTGATCGTAAGTGATGATGAGCATCTTTTTTCATGTGTCTATTTGCCATCTGGAGGTCTTCTTTGGAGAAATGTCTATTCATGTCTTCTGCCCACTTACTAGTTGAATTATTTGGGGTTTGTTTATTTTTTGGTGGTGAGTTATATAAGTTGTTTGTTTGTTTTGTTTTTTAAGTAAGCTCCATGCCCACTGTGGGGCTTGAACTCATGACCTTGAGATCAAGAGTCACATGCGTACCTACTGAGCCAGCCAGGCGCCCTGAGTTGTAGAAGTTCTTTATATATTTTGGATAGTAACCCTTTACTGGATATGTCATTTGAAAATATCTTCTCCCATTCTGTAGGCTGCCTTTTAGTTTTGTTGATTGTTTCCTTTAGTGTGCAGAAACTTTTTATTTTGATGTAGTCCCAGTAGTTCATTTTTTGCTTTTGTTTCCCTTGCCTCGGGAGACATATCTAGAAAAAAGTTGCTATAGCCAATGTCAGGAAGTTACTGCCTGTGCTCTCTTCTAGGATTTTTATAGTTTCAGATCTCATATTTAGGTCTTTCATCAATTTTGAATTTATTTTTGTGTATGGTGTAAGAAAGTGGTCCAGTTTCATTCTTCTGCATGTTGCTGTCTAGTTTTCCCAGCACCATTTGTTTAAGAGACTGTCTTTTCCCCATTGGATATTATTTCCTGCTTTGTTGAAGGTTAATTGACCATATAGTTTTGGGTTCATTTTCTGGGTTTTATATTCTGTTCTATTGATCTTTGTGTCTGTTTTTGTGCCAGTACCGTACTATTTTCATCCCTACAGCTTTGTAATATAACTTGAAGTCCAGGATTGTGATGCTTCTAGTTTTGCTTTTCTTTTTCAAGACTGCTTTGGCTATTCAGGGCCTCTTATGGTTCCATACAAATTTTAGGATTATTTGTTCTAGTTCTGTGAAAAATGCTGTTACATTAAGTGTGTAGATTGTTTTGGGTAGTATATTTAAAAAATATTTGTTCTTCCAATCCATGAGCATGGAATGTCTTTCCATTTCTTTCTGTTGTCTTTAATTTCTTTCATCATTGTTTTATAATTTTTGGAGTATAGGTCTTTTACCTTTTTGGTTAAGTTTGTTCCTAGGCATCTTACAGGTTTTGGTGCAATTGTAAATGGGATTGCTTTTTGTTGTTATTTTTTTTTAATGTTTATTTATTTTGAGAGAGAGAGAGAGAGACAAAGTGCAAGTTGGGGAGGGGCAGAGAGAGAGGGAGACACAGAATCTGAAGCAGGCCCCAGGCTCTGAGCTGTCAGCACAGCGCTTCACACGGGTCCCAAACTCTCGAACCATAAGATCATGACCTAAGCTGAAGTTGGCCGTTCAAACGAGTCACCCACGTGCCCTGGGATTGCTTTCTTAATTTCTCTTTCTGCTGCTTCATTATTGGTGCATAGAAATACAACAGATTTCTGTACATTGCTTTCGTATCCTGTGACTTTACTAAATTTATCAGTTCCAGCAGTTTTGGTGGAATCCTTTCAGATTTTCTATGTGTAGTATCATGTCATCTGCAAATAGTGAAAGTTTTGCTGCTTCCTTACCAATTTGGATGCCTTTTATTTCTTTATGTTACCTAATTGCTATAGCCAGGACTTCCAGTACTATGTTGAATAAAAGCAACTGTCACTATTATCTATTTTTAAACTATTTTTTAGGAGTACCCATTAGCAGCCACACCCCATTCCTCCCTCCTGCCAGCCCCTGGGAACCACTAATTTTTCTTTTTTATTTTTATTTTTCTTTATTTTTAACGTTTATTTATTATTGAAAGACAGAGCGAGTCAAAGCGTGAGCAGGGGAGGGGCAGAGGGAGAGGGAGACAGAATCCGAAGCAGGTTCCAGGTTCTGAGCTGTCAGCACAGAGCCCGACGTGGGGCTCAAACTCACGGAGTGTGAGATCATGACCTGAGCTGAAGTCAGACACTCAACCAACTGAGCCACCCAGGCACCCCTAAGTTTTCTTTTTTAAAAAAAAATTATTTATTTATTTATTTTGAGAGAGAGAGAGAGCGCGCGTATGGGCAGGAACAGGGGAGGGGCAGAGAAGGAGAGAGGGAGAGAATCCCAAGCATACACCGTGCTGTCAGCACAGATTATTTATTTAGCTTTGCCCATAACTGTTTCCCCCTAAATTTAATATGAATAATCTGGAGAGTTTTTATAATCTGGGAGTATTCCCAGGCTTTTTCACTAAGGATTCTGATTGATTAGGTGTGGGGGTAGATCTTGGTAACCAGCATTTTAATTTTTTTTTTTTCAACGTTTATTTATTTTTGGGACAGAGAGAGACAGAGCATGAACGGGGGAGGGGCAGAGAGAGAGGGAGACACAGAATCGGAAACAGGCTCCAGGCTCTGAGCCATCAGCCCAGAGCCTGACGCGGGGCTCGAGCTCACGGACCGCGAGATTGTGACCTGGCTGAAGTCGGACGCTTAACCGACTGCGCCACCCAGGCGCCCCGGTAACCAGCATTTTAAAAATAACATCAGAGGCACCTGGGTGGCTCAGGTCAGTTGAGTGTCTGACTTCAGCTCAGGTCATGATCTCACTGTTTTTGAGTTCAAGCCCCACATTGGGTTCACTGCTGTCAGCACAGTGTCCACTTCAGATCCTGTGTCCCCCTCTCTCTCTGCCCCTCCCCTACTCAGGATCTCTCTCAAAAATAAATAAACATTTAAAAAACTAAAAAAATTACATCACCTAATTCTGATTCAAGAGATCAATGGGCTACGTGTTGAGAAATATTGAATTATAATTTTATGGTGTATAAATAGCATTTTTAATTCTTTTGTGGCATAGAGAATTTGTGGTTAGGTGAGAATTTTAAGAGCAAATTACTGATAAAATTTTTGAAATACCCACATGTAGAAAAAAGAGCGTTTGACCAGACTGAGTTATGTACTTGCTCTAAATCAACAAGAACTTTGAAAAGAAAGGAGTCTGCCCTTGATTCTTATTCATATTGAAGGAGTCTTGCTGGCCACTTTTTAAAAAATATTTATTTACTTTGAGAAGAAGGGAGGGGCAAAGAGAGAGAGAGAGAGAGAGAGAGAGAGAGAGAGAGAGAGAGAGAGAATCTGCACTGAAAGCACAGAGTCCAGCACAGGACTTCATCCCATAAACCTTGAGATGGGGCATCAATCCCACAAACTGCAACATCATGACCTGAGCCAAAATCAAGAGTCAGATGCTTCTTTAAAAAAAAATTTTAATGTTTATTTATTTTTGAGAGAGAGAGAGAAAGAGAGAGACAGAGTACGAGCAGGGGAAGGGCAGAGAGAGAGACACACACACACACACACACACACACACACACAGAATCCAAAGCAGGCTGCAGGCTCTGAGCTGTCAGCACAGAGCCCAACGCAGGGCCCAAACTTGCAAGCCATGAAATCATGACCTGAGCCTAAGTTGACCACTTAATCGACTGAGCCACCCAGGTGCCCCAAGAGTCAGATGCTTAACCGACTGAGTCACTGAAGAGCCCCTGCCTGACCCCTTGTAATTTATTTGTGCAAAGAAGGCAAAGACTTCTGTTTAAGTTACAAAGACTGCACAAAGAAAATGCTCTGCCAGGATGAGGAATGCTGAAAGTAATGTACTCATTAATTCTTTAGTTGTTTTTTTTTTTTTTATATTTAAGTAATCTCTACACACAGCATGGGGCTTGAACTCACAACCCCTAAATCAAGAGTTGCGTGCCCTTAGCCAGCCAGATGCCCTTAAATCCTTAGTTTTTGTAAATGAAGGTTTTTACCCCTAATCCCAGTACAGGCATACCTCAGAGATATTGTGGGTTTGGTTCCATGCCTGTGCAATAAAGTGAATGTTGCAATAACGTGAATCAAATGAAGTTTTGGTTTCCCAGTGCATATAAAAGTTATGTTTACAAACATAATACAAAAACAAGGAGGGGAACAAAAACATAAGAGACTCTTAAATATGGAGAACAAACAGAGGGTTCCTGGAGGGGTTGTGGGACTGGGGAGGGATAAATGGGTTAGGAGCATTAAGGAATCTACTCCTGAAATCATTGTTGCACTATTATGCTAACTAACTTGGATGTAAATTAAAAAATAAATTAAAATTAAAAAAAATAAAAAATAAAATAAGTAGACAACAACAACAAAAAAGTTATGTTTACCCTATACCATACTCTATTAACTGTGCAGTAGCAGTATGTGTAAAAAAAAAAAAAAAAAACAATTAACACACCTTAATTAAAAAATACTCCCAAGGAACCTCCACACTGCTTTCCAGAGCGGCTGCACCAATTTGCATTCCCACCAACAGTGCAAGAGGAAAAAAGAGGTTAGAGTGGGAGAGAGCCAAAGCATAAGAGACTGTTAAAAACTGAGAACAAACTGAGGGTTGATGGGGGGTGGGAGGGAGGGGAGGGTGGGTGATGGGTATTGAGGAGGGCACCTTTTGGGATGAGCACTGGGTGTTGTATGGAAACCAATTTGTCAATAAATTTCATAAAAAAAAAAAAAAATACTCCCAAGGGCACCTGGAAGGTTCAGTCAATTAAGCATCTGACTCTTGATTTTGGCTCACATCATGATCCCAGGGTTGTGGATTGAGACTTGTGTCGAGCTCCGCACTGAGCATGGAGGCTGCTTAAGATTCTCTTCCTACATGTACCTCTGCCCCTCTCCCGTTTGTGCACGTGCTCTCTATCTCAAAAATATAAATGAAGAAATGAATGAATGGATGAGTGAATCAATGAATAAATCATAAAAATAAATAAATACATCATTGCTAAAAAACACTAACCATCACCTGAGCTTTTGGCAACTCATAATCTTATCAGGGTGGTCGTTGCTGAAGGTTGGGATGGCTGTGGCAATTTCTTAAAATAACACAGCAATGAAGTTTACTACACCAACGGATTTTTCCTTTCACAATTTCTCTGTAGCATGTGATGCTGTTTGCTAGCATTTTACCCACAGTAGAACTTCTTTCACAATTGAAGTCAGTCCTCTCAAATCTTGCCACTGCTTTATCAACTAAGTTGATGTAATATTTAAATCCTCTGTTGTCATTTCAACAGTCTTTACATCATCTTCACCAGGAGTAGATTCCATCTCAAGAAATCACTTTCTTTGCTCATCCATAAGAAGCAACTCTTTTTTCATGAACATGAGATTGCAGTCATTCAGTCACATCTTTGGGCTCCACTTCTAATTCTAGTTCTTTACTATTTCTGTAATATCTGCAATTCTCAGAAACCTTGTGCTGTTTATCTGTCAATACCTTACTCTCTTCAGCCTGTCTTTTTCTACCGACTTCCTGTCAACATTTAAATATGTGCTGGTTTCTCTTAGGTTTAAAAAAACCTCTGCCTCAAGCCCAGCTAATGCCCTATGTCTTGTCTCCTCTGGATAGTCAACCTTCTCTTAAGAGCTATCTACCGGGTTGTTTTTATTTTCACACCTCCTGCCCTTCATCTCACTCCAGTCTGGCTCCTCTCCTATGAACTTGCTCTTGTCAAGGTCAACACTGACTTTTGTGTCACTGAGTCCAATGAATACTTTACAATGCCCAGCTTTGTCACCTCTCAGCCACATTTGCCACCTTTGACTACTCTCTGCGTCTTGAAATCCTCTTTCCATCATTTCCACATTACAACATTCTTCTGGCTTTCTTCCAACCAATCTGCTCCTGCATGTTCTCCTTTTTCACCCAGAGACTAACTAGTGAAGATTCTCAGGGCTCAGTCCTAAACCCTTTTCTCACTCTGAGTTTTTTCTCTAAGTGATAGCAGCTTGCCATGGTTTTTATTACTTTTTCCCTGTGTCTCTCCTGAGCCTTCCCTGTGACTCCAAACCCCTGCCTCTAGCTCTGACATGTGTTTTCTCAGCCATAGATCTCTATATCCTCCTAAATATCACTTGCATGACTCATAGGCATTTTAGTCTCAACATGTGCAAAACCGAACTCCTTAGTTTATCCTTCCCCTAATATTTTTGTCCTCCATCGTTTCTAGTTTTAGGAAATGGCACCACAATCTATCTAGGTGCTTAAGCCACAAACCTGGGAGTTCTTGATTGCTGCCTCACCATCACTCCCATTTTCATTTAGCCATGAAATCCTGTTAATTCTACCTCCTGCCTTTCAGACTCTTTTTCCTGCCATTTCTCACAGCCACAACTCCAGTGTAGTTGCCTTCTGATTTCTTTCTTGACTCTGTAAGAGATAGACATTTTTCAGTATTTTAGTACTTGATGTATTTATCTTTAAAATTTTCTTATTCAAGTGTGATTTACATACGACAAAATCCTCAGATATTAAGTTGTACAGTTTGATCATCTTTGACAAGTGCATTTACCTAATGTAACTTCATCCCTGTTAAAATATAGAACATTTCCATCTCCCTAGAAATTTCTCTAGTGACTCTTCCCAATCAGTCACCCATCAAAGCAGCTACTGATCTAAGTTTTAAAAATATTTTTAAGTGTATTTAAAAAATTTTTTTTAATTTTTTTGTTAAAATTTTTTTTAATGTTTATTTATTTTGATAGAGACAGAACATGAATGGGGGAGAGGCAGAGAGAGAGGGAGACACAGAATCCACAGTAGACTCCAGGCTCTGAGCTGTCAGCACAGAGCCTAACACAGGGCTTGAACTCATGAACCATGAGATCATGACCTGAGCCGAAGTGGGATGCTTAACCGACTGAGCCACCCATGTGCCCCAAATGTATTTTTTTAAGTTTATTTATTTATATTGAGAGAGAGAGCCAGTGAGCACAAGTAGGGGAGGGGCAGAGAGAAGGAGAGACAGAATCACAATCCCAAGCAGGCCCCACACTCTGCAGAGATCAATGCAGGGCTTGAACTCACAAACCGTGAGATCATGACCTGAGCCAAGATCAAGAGTCAATGCTTAACTGACTGAGCCACCCAGATGCCCCTAAGTGTATCTTTTTTTTAAAGAAAGATACCCCTGAATAAACACAAAAAGATGCTCTAAACCTTAAAAATAATTTGTTGGTAGTCTTGACATGGAGCTGTTTTAAAATACAGAACCTGTGGCTTGTGGTGATTAACTTTATCCTGTTTTGTAAGCTATAAAAGTTTTACTGTTAGGTTCAGTATAAATGGGTAGGAAAATAATGGCTCATTTACTATCTAAACTACCCCTTTAGTATGATTAGAAATATTTTAGACTAACCTTTTAACTTATAATTTCAACACTATTCTAATTCTGCACACACACATGTGTATGTGTAAATACACTAACATACATACACACACACACACACACACACTTTACACTTTGGAATACTTAGAGCTGAGGAGATGGGGAAAGTGAGTCCAGAAAAAAAATTTAAATTATATCAGTATCAATTAGGAATCTTTTATGCATATGTGTATATAAAGCAATACAAATAATGGTTATTTTTTTTTTAATTTTTTTTTCAACGTTTATTTATTTTTGGGACAGAGAGAGACAGAGCATGAATGGGGGAGGGGCAGAGAGAGAGGGAGACAGAGAACCGGAAACAGGCTCCAGGCTCTGAGCCATCAGCCCAGAGCCCGACGCGGGGCTCGAACTCACGGACCGCGAGATCGTGACCTGTCTGAAGTCGGACGCTTAACCGACTGCGCCACCCAGGCGCCCCTATTTTTATTTATCTTACAAAGAACTCGACATTTTTACTGAGATAAGATATCCAGAGAACTCCAAATCTCCCCAAAATGTAAAAAACTTTTAGCATTTATGGACTCTGCAACATCTTTTTATTTCTCTTATTTTATTTTCCCAATTAATTTGTTTAAATCATACCTTTAAACTCCTAGCTAACTAAAAATAGAGATTAGAAAATTTAAATTACTTTGTCATACTTGCATATCGAACATTTAAAGAAGCTAGCAGAGCTGGAGAAACTGACCTCTTTTGTTTAGTCGCATCATAGATACAGTAGAGGCAGCCAAATTGTGAGCTTGCTCATAATGTACTGGATGCATTTCTAATTCAAAGACACCATCTTTAAAAGAAGTAACTTAGGCTCCTCCATACAGACAACTCAGCCCTTTTCCTTTCATAGCTAGGCTGGTTTGGGGTCATTAGATTCTGGATGGAGACCAATGGCATAGTGAGAAGAGCAAGAGTGCTAGATCTGACACTTACTTGGGAAAAATGAACACTACCAGGTCCCAGAGATGGTGTCTTTTTTCACTGATCCCCACAATTATCATTGTGCGTTTCTATTGGGAATTTTTTGGAGCATATATCCCTGATATATGTGTCATTATATTAATATTACTTCTATTAGTATACTTCCATGAAGAGGAATTTTTAAGCATATTTTTTTGTCCATGAGTTTAATTTTCACAACATCTGCATTTTATAGATGAAGACACTAAGCTCAGGGAAGTTTAGTAACTTGCCCAAGGTCACATAATTTACTGAGTGGTATTTGACAAATCCCAAACCATTTGGGGTCTTGGTTATAAAATTATAGATTCCAGCTATGTGATCTGCAAGGCCTCTTCTAGCTCTGAATAACCTGTGCTTTTGTGCTGATGCTAACACTCACCCATCTGAGACATAATCTCTGTTTAATATTTCTAAGTAGATAAGGCCTTATTATGGTCCATATATTAATAACCAGGAATTTTAGGAGTTAGTGGGATGTAGAAGAGAAACTGAGCATCTAAAATTGTGTCAGATTAGTTTGGTCTTTGGTATAATTTTTAAAATCCACTGGCATTTTTGTGTTCAGAATATATGTTGCATATTTAAGAGATTGGTAGCAACAATCACTACAAACTGTTACAAATTTATAAGATATCTATTATTATCTTAAGCACCACAGGTAATCACTATATATTCATGAGGATTTTTTGGTAATTACTTTTCAACATTTCTCCCTCCGGCAAAGTAAAGCCTATTATTTCTCTAAGTACTTGTGTTAACTGCCAGTTTGGTAGGTGTCTCACTTAACACAATGCCAGCAAAAACATTCTCATATAGAAACTGTTTCAGTGCATTTTCTTTTTAAGTCAGCTCCTTTTCTTGTACACAAAAATTGCTATGATCAAAATCACTGTCATTTGCCTTTGAAGCATTTTCTATAGGTTTCACTTCCTTTCTTTTTTAGCTTTCTCTGGAATTGAAGAGAGAAATGGGAAGACAATTTTAGATTAACACCTGTCTGAGAAATTCCAAAATTAGAGATGGCCATCTGGTTTGCATGATTTGTAATATTTTATAAATAGAATCTTACCATTCCAAACAGACTTTTAGCTTACTCTAAAATAATACTTAATTTAAAAACGCTTCAACTGTCAACATTTTACTATCAAACTGGAAAGAGGATTGTTAGATGTTGGTTATATTTACACCAAGAAGGAATGCTTCTGTAACCCTTTGTCCTCTGATACAGACAGTGGAAGGTCATATTCCTCATTCGTTGGACTCATAACCTGAAGGCCCATCTTAGATTCCTCTGTGCTTCTAATTATTCTTTAGAATAATTTACTTAGGTCAGGCCTAAAGCGTTCAACCACAGTAGCTACCACAGTAGCTCTTAAGATATCTGAATTTGACTGAGGTCATCCCTAACTTGGGGTACTTTAAAATTAGACTAGCTTTTGCTACAACTAATGCTAAAGATTCAGAGAGCATGTAAAAAGTTATCAAAGAAGTTGTCAAAGAAATGAAACTAAAACTGTGATTTGCCTGTAAAATTATATGTGGGGGAAGGTAAAATAAGTGCATTTGAAAAAACCAGTGAATGTTAATTGTTGTAAGCCTTTCGGAAAGCATTGTAGCAATATGTACCATGAACCTTTTAAAACTACATCCCCTTTGACCTAGAAATTCTACTAACTGAAATCTCCCCTGAAGAAATAATCAAATACTCTGGCAAGTATTTGTGTATTTAATGCAATAGGCCATAGAGTAAAGCGAGTCCAGACTCTGAAGCCAGGTTGCCTCAAATCAAATTCTGGTTGTCCTACTTACTACTAGTATAGCCTTGCTTTAACCTCTGTATTTTCCTGAGTTTCTCCATCTGTAAAAAGAATAGTCCCCAACTCGTAGAGATCTTGTAAGGAGAGAATAATAATCTCCTCCAGTATTGGTTAGCAACCACAACAGTGCTGCATAACAAATTGCCCCCAAAGTCAGTGACATCTAATGAGTCATACATCTGCAGGTCAGCTGGTGTTGAGCTTTTCTGGGCTGCCCTTCCCTCCAGCTGTGAGATTTGTTCAGCTGGGTTGCAGCATGACTTACTCTCCTAGGATCAGTGGACTACCAGGGAACTATTCTTCTCCTGGTAGTGTCTGAAATATAAGAAAGCAAGTCCAATTATGTGCTTTTCTTTGCATTGCGTCTACTAACAAACATTGGCCAAAGTAAGTCATATGGCCAAGCCCAACATCAGTAAGGCAGGGAAAGTGGGGCAGGGGGAGGGAATGAATATTTGCAATTCAAGGGTTGACATACTATTTCTCTAAAGAGCCAAATAGCAAATATTTCTGGCTTTGCTGGTCATACAGACTCTGTTACAACCACTCAACTGTGCTGTTCTAGCCTGAAAGCAGCCTTAGACAGTAAATCAATGAATGGGGTGGCTGTGTTCCATAAAACTATATTTACAGAAACAGGTGGCAGAGTGGATTTGGCTCATGGGCCATAGTTTTCTGATCCCTAACCAATTTGTCACATCAGATCATAGAGTTTTTATAAAGATTAAGGAAATTAGTATATAGAAGGTGCTTATAACAGTTCTTGGTAGAGTATCACTAATGAATATTGGCTCTCATTAATAGTGTTGTTATTATAATAGCACAATATTGAAAATAATAAATATATCCAACAATAGATACAGGGTTAAATAAATTAGGGCACATCCATACTATAAAATTCTATATATTCATTTACATATCATATTTTTTAAATATCAAAACTATTTAATGGCCTAGGGGCATATTTGTAGTATGTTAAGTGAGAAAAAAAGAGACAAATGATATTTAACATATGACCCCAATTTTATTTTTCTTAAGAGATGTGTATTTTTTATACATACATGGAAAACAATTAGGAAATATATCCTAATATATCCTATATATCCAATATACCATATTGGATCATTTACTTAGTTTTTCTTTTTGTGTTACTGTTTTTATCAAGATATAATTGATCTATAAAATGGTATTAGTTTTAAATGTACAATACAATGATTTGATATATGTATATATTGCAAAATTATCACCACATGTGTTTACTTAACATCTACCACCACACACAGTTACAATTTTTTTCTTGTGATAAGAACTTTTAATTAATTAATTTTAAAATTTTATTTTAAATTCCAGTATAGTTAACATACAGTGCTATGTTAGTTTCAGGTGTACAATATAGTTATTCAACAATTCCACATATCACCCAGTGCTCGTTACAACAAAAGCATTCTTTAATCCCCATCTTGTGATGAGAACTTTTATGATCTATTCTCAGCAACTTTCAGATCTACAATACAGTGTTATTAACTACATTCACCAGGCTGTACATTACATGCCCCATCACTTATCTTATAACTGAAATTACATACTTCTTTATTGTCCATTTTTTCCCCTCTACTGGGCATGTACTGTTTTCTGGTATTAAAGTACTTTGATGACAAAAAAATATAATCTGGGTCCATTAAGGACTCTTCTTACTCTAATGTAGTTACTATTTTATTTTATTTTAATGTTTAATTTTATTTTTGAGAAAGCGCAAGTGGCAGAGGGACAGAAGATCTGAAGCAGGCTCTGCCCTGACAGGCTGACAGCAGCAAGCCCCATGTGGGGCTCAAACTCACAAACCATGACATCATGACCTATGTTGAAGTCGGACATTCAGATGACTGAGCCACCCAGGTGCTTCTGATGTAGTTACTATTTTATATGTCAGTTACATTTTAATTGCCTAGCGAATTAGGAGTTTACCCTCAGAGATGTCTGATTAGAATGGATTGTGTTGGGTGCCTGGGTGGCTCAGTCAGTTGAGCATCCGACTTCAGCTCAGGTCATGGTCTTGTGGTTTGTGGGTTTGAGCCCTGAGCCAGGCTTTGTGCTGACACTGTGGGGCCTGCTTCAGATTCTCTGTCACTCTCTCTCTCTCTCTCTGTCCCTCCCCCACTCGTTCTCTCTCTCAAAAATAAAAAAACAAAACATTACAAAAAAAAAAAAAGAATGGACTATGTGGACACTTTCCAACCTCTTGTATTTTTTTTTTATATATATGAAATTTATTGACAAATTGGTTTCCATACCTCTTGTATTTTTAACTTAAAGAAAAGTTATTCTGCTCTAGGGCTCCTAGAAAACAGTGGCAGGGTACCAACCAATGGGAAGAGAATCCTGACATAGTCTCTCAGGTCATAGGAACAGTAGCTCCTTTCAGACCACATTCCCTGAGCAGCCACAGTCCTTTCAGTGATAAAAGGCAGAATATTGTTGTACAGAGGTGAACAACAACATCCCTTCTCTGGCCACCCCAGTGTTTGAACATACACAAATTCTTCTTTCATGTATCAAAGGGAGATTAGGTTTCAATATTTAATTGCCACTGTGCCTAGAAGTCCCATAAATAAATACAGGGAAAGGAAGCTAGAGAACTCAGTAGCCTCCTTCATCAATATCACAGAATATTAATTAAGATTAATTTATTTTTAAGAACCCTTTACAACAATCAAGTTTCATCTAAATTAAATCAATTAGTCTCTGGATTCTCCAAGATTTAAACTGGGTTGAAAATTGGGTTGTACAACCTTAGGAAGAACTATCCCAAATAAAATTTGCCCTAGAATGTGCTTTAGAATCTGAACTTTAAAGGGACCGTGCTTTTTTTAACCTTCAAGTTTCAGTAAAACCTAGCTAACCTTTATTTTAAGTGAATTGTTAGTGAATTTAAGTGCCAAGTAGGATTCCCATGTAAGATTTGCTTGTGGCTACTGTATGCTTCAGTAAGATCAAGACCAATATGGTGCCTTAGGCCTACTAAAAGAGGAAAATGGACACCTGATTTTCCCATTCTAGGTGTCAGAATCTTAACTGAAATAATAAGGTAATAGGAATCCTATATTAAAACTTAACCTATAACCATATCTCAAGTAGTTCTTTAACAGGGGACTTTGTATATATAAGACAAAGTTTTATTGATAGTTTTTGAGCTTATGATATAGAATAAGAACTGTATTTATTCAGTCAACTTAAACGTAAATATATACAACTACATATACTATTAATAGATTTTAACTCCAATTTCCAATTCTTCCCCACTAAGGAAGAAAGAAGAACCCATAATCAGAATGGCCAAAAGAATTGTCTCTCTTCTGGCTGGCACGTCCACATTGCTTTTCTTCTTACCCCTAGACGTTTCTTTGCTGATTCTATCCTGCAGAGGTTTCTAGTCTCCAACGATGACCCTGCAGTGAACCATGCCTTCTGGTAATCATGCCCTTATGGAGTAGTCCCCTACATTCAATTTGTTCTGGCCCTGTGTTACCATAAGAGTGGGGCAGAAATGATTAGGTTCCTTCTTGATCTCTGAGAACATTTGCTCTGGGATAAGTCAGCTATCCTGTAAGAAGCCTGAATAACATGAGCACCATGCCCTGAAGAAGTCCAGCTAGCCACATGAAGCTGTTCCAGCCATTCCTACTAAGGAGTTGGATAGGTCTAACCCTGTGAGTCCTCTGTCACGTGCCTTCAGCCCTAATCACAAATGCATGAAAAACTTGAGGGGCACTGCCCAGCTGATTCAATCAACCCTCAGAACCATGAGAGATGTAAATTACTGTTGTAAGCCATTAAGTTTTGGGATAGTTTGTTATACAGCAATAGAAAATTGGAACACTTAGCTTTCTTAACCCCTGTCTTTCTGCACTGGTATGTTGAAGAACCCCATGACTGAGTTCTTTTGCTGTTGCAAATGTTAATATTTCTTTTATGTAGAGTGCTAATGGAGGCTACACTCCCTTCCCATATGCTTTGTAAAATGCTGACTGCCTACTTGTTCATAAAAAGCAGTCAGGAGACTTCTAAATCCTAGAGATATATTTTTGCAGACTAAAAAAGTAGTATATTCATTATAGAAAATCTGCCTAATAGAGAAAAAAATAAAAATCACTCATGATTTCACCACTCTTGACATTCTAACTACCCTTGACATTCTAGTTTATTTGCTTGAAGTTTCTACAGTCTATTCTCTCTTTTTTCTTTTAATTTTTAATGTTTATTTTTGAGAGAGAGCGCGCACGCGCGTGCGAAAGCATAAGTGGGGGAGGGGCAGAGAGAGAGAGGGAGACACAGAATCCGAAGCAGGCTCCAGGCTTTGAGCCGTCAGCACAGAGCCTGATGTGGGGCTCGAACTCATGAACTGTGGGATAATGACCTGAGCCAAAGTCGGATGCTTAACTGACTGAGCCACGCAGGCATGCCTCTCTTTTTTTTAAAGGCAGAATTGGGAGCATACATGTTGTTTTGAAAACTGATTTTTTTTTTCACTTACTGTATCACGAGCATTTTCCCATACTTTGACACTTCTTTGAAATAGTAACATACCATCGAAACTAGCCACAGACTTAAGGATCACTCCATGTAATTAATTCACCAGGAGTTCTGCATTTTTGATGCTGTCAGTCACTAAGTAAAAAATATGAACCAGCATTCAGAGAAAATGTGAAAATTATCTGTTCATTTTTGGAATTGTATATTTACAAGAAAATCAAAACAGAGAAGATGCTCATGCAAATAAAACTTTTAGAATTGAGATCAGAGAACAGCTAGGATTCTTCCTATAGATATGAAAATTCACCTCTTAGAAAGATGAATGCTAAAAAATTCTGACCACTAGACTAATACTGCTGTTTGACAAGGACTTGTCTAAAGTTTTGTCATAAAAAAAAGCATTTTCATGCTCAAGACAAGCTGGGAAGCATGGACATTTTTAGAACCTTTCTTTTCACTATTTTTAACTTCTAAAAACTCAAGGTTTTCCTTGTTTGGAATGACATAAAACATCTTTTAAATGTTTGAGAATCATAGCTGTTTTTGACGTTTGTGAGAGCACTAGGATAGTTTGCATTTGGTACATTTAGACCTTCTTAGTGGTTTTCCAATAGTCCTGCAGCTAGTAGTGAGATATAATAAAGGTGTAGGAGTCATTCCAAATAAAGCTAATTGCATATGTTGTGGTATATAGTAAATATTTACCCGATTAAATTGTTTCTTCATATTTCTGTTTTTTTGTAGCTAGCATATTTTTCAAAAGTGTTATTACTGTGAATAGAATATATTTAAAGAAAGGATAAAAGTATGTCTAGGGATATTTATCCATAATTTTTACCTCTAGTTTTTCAGGCACGTTAGTTCTAAAAAGTTAGTTAGCTATAAGTTAGCTACAAAGTTACCAATATAACAAGAAGGAAGAAGATAGTTTTGAAGATTATTTCAGGGTAGCTGGTAATTGAAAAACTTGAATAAAAAGACAAACACATGTCTCTCAGCTTTTTCTTTGAAATGGTGAATGATAAATGATTGTTATTTGAGTTTGTGCAAATCATAACCTTATCTATTTGTTATGTTTTCTGAGTGTTCAGGTCCACTAAATTTGTTAACTAAATTTTTGTGGGTAAAAATAAATATATGATATTTTTCCCTGCTTCTCAAAATTAAGAACATCTGTGCAGGGAGTATTCAGGGGTAAAGCTTTATATGTTTATAAAAGATGTTAAGTATGAAAAAAACAAGTATTGGAAGTAGTCCTAAATTTTGATGTGTTTCCCCCTTCATGCCTGTTTTTAAAACTTGATGTAAAATTACTTAAACAAGATCGAAGGGGCACCTGCGTGGCTCAGTGGGTTAAGCATCCAACTCTTGATTTCCACTCAGATCATGATTTCACAGTAATGGATGGAGCCCCATGTCAGGCTCTGCGCTGACAGCACAAGAGCCTGCTTGGGATTCTGTCCCTATCTCTCTCTCTCTCCATTCCTCCACTGCTCATGCTTTCTCAAAAAGATGACTTTGAAATTATAAAAAAAACCTCAAAGGTTTTCAGATTTCTTTTGAAATAAAAAGATATCACAATGAGATAAAACAATATAGAAAAGAAGAAAAAGCATCACTATTCTTTAGAGGGGAATTGGTAGGGAAAGTTTGTTTCATTATTTATAGATTTGCCATCTCCAGTGATTTTTGTCTCATATACTACTAATCATTTATTCTAGTCATAAAGAACTCCTTCTGTTATTTGCACACAGATGTTATATTTTTCTAACTACTGGTAGTAGTAGTTGATGTCTTAAAGACTATAAGCTATATTCTTTATATTAAAGAATATAGGGGCGCCTGGGTGGCGCAGTCGGTTAAGCGTCCGACTTCAGCCAGGTCACGATCTCGCGGTCCGGGAGTTCGAGCCCCGCGTCAGGCTCTGGGCTGATGGCTCAGAGCCTGGAGCCTGTTTCCGATTCTGTGTCTCCCTCTCTCTCTGCCCCTCCCCCGTTCGTGCTCTGTCTCTCTCTGTCCCAAAAATAAATAAACGTTGAAAAAAAAAAATTAAAAAAAAAAAAAAAAAGAATATAAAATGGAAGTGTAATACAAATTTGATTCTTTCCATTTTTGTTTTCATTTTGTAATATAATCATAATGCGAGGTTTCTCAACCTTAGCACTATTGACATTTGGGGTCAGTTAATTCTTTGTTGTGGGAGGCTCTTCTGTGCATTGTAGGATGTTTAGCATCATCTCTGGCCTTAACCCACATGGTTCTAGTAATAATACTCCCCAGTCATGAAACAAACAATGCCACCAAACATTGCCAGGTGTCCCCTAGGGGGCAAAAGTGACTCCTAGTGTACCACTGCCATAGTGTATTTACTAAAATTCTTATCATGCTTTCCAGGAGCATAATTTGGAATAAAGCAGTGTACCATTAGTAGCTAGGCACAAAATCAGAACAGAAAAGCTACTAGGCAGTATTTTGGATACCATAAATAAAAAGATCAGAAACAATAAGTACATTTCTTAATCAAAGACTGTATTGTCTGGGTAATTGGTACAGAACAGACTACTGGAAACATTTTAGTGATTACCAAACAGGGAAATAAAATTATTTAATAGCTAGAGAAGTCATTTATGGCTGTTTCTCTTCAATCATTATTTTACGATGTGAAGCAGCAGGATCTGCAGATATTAAAGGACACATGAAGGTCCTTGTAACTATTTTGTGTTACCCCACATCACAGTGATTTTCCATGGTGTTCTAGAATACAAATGTCTCACTCCTTTTGTCATTATGTCTACAACAGGTGATGCCCAGTGCCCTGCTGGGAACATCATTAATCTAACTTCCTCTCCAAAATCTTTGGCATTTGGTATCATGACAAGCACTCAGCAGGCAAGGCAGTTCACAGGGTGTTTTTCAGTTTAAACATATGCCAGAGAAAAAATTTTTTAATGTAGCTATTTGAGAGATATAGAAAAGCAAAATGATTTCACATTTTATTAAATTGAATATGCAGGAGGGAAAATATACAAAAGCCTTAGTTGCCTACATATATTAAGTTTAATGTGCATTTGAAAGCATCTTACCTCAGCTTTACTGAATATTTGTACAAAACCTGAATAGAAATTATTAATAAGGGCAGTTAACATCACTAGACTCCTTAAGATGGTGTCAAGAAAAAGGTAAGACAGGACCAAAGCCTGAATGCTGGGAGAAGACCCTACTCACTAGTTCTGTGTTCTTTTCCTTTACTCTGTGACTTATACCTGCTGTAGAGCAAGGCAGGAAGAGGAAGAAGGAAATAGTATATCTTAATCTTATTTTAAAACCCTGCTTCAGGGGCGCCTGGGTGGCTCAGTCGGTTGAGCGTCCGACTTCGCTCAGGTCACGATCTCACAGTCCGTGAGTTCAAGCCCCGCATCAGGCTCTGTGCTGACAGCTCAGAGCCTGGAGCCTGCTTCAGATTCTGTGTCTCCCTCTCTCTCTGGCCCTCCCCCTGTTCATGCTCTGTCTCTCTCTGTCTCAAAAATAAATAAATGTTAAAAAAAAATTAAAAACAAAAAAACAAAAAAAATCTGCTTCAGGGCAGGGCACCTGGGTGGCTCAGTCAGTTGAGTGCCTGACTCTTGATTTCAGCTCAGGTCATGATCCCAGGATCATGGGATAGAGCCCTGCGTTGAGCTCAGCTCTGAGCGTGGAGCCTGCTTGGGATTCATTCATTTTCTCTCTCTCTCTCTCTCTCTCTCTCTCTCTCTCTCTCTCTCTCTCCCTTCTCCTCTCCCCCTCCCTCCCTCTGTCCTGCTCCCCTACTCTTGTACACACTCTCTCTAAAAAAAATTAAATAAATAAATAAATCCTGCCTAAAAAAAAAAAAAAAAAAAATCCTGTGAAATGTTAATATTAGATTGGACTTCCAAAAGTAAAATCATGCCATGCTGTGGCCCTTCAAGTGACCCTCTGAACTATTTATAGGGGTACTTGGATGGTAGATGTATTTAAAAAAGATTTTTTTAATGTTTATTTTTGAAAGAAAGAGACAGAGTACAAGCAGGGAGGGGGGCAGAGAGAGAGAGACACACACACAGAATCTGAAGCAGGCTCCAGGCTCTGAGCTGTCAGCACAGAGCCCGATGCAGGGCTCAAACCCATGAACTATGAGATCATGACCTGAGCTGAAGTCGGATGGGCAACCAACTGAGCCACCTAGGTGCCCCTGTATGGTAGATCTATAATTTGTTCTTATAACTGGAGATGTTCTTAAAATGCCTAAGACAGTAACAGTAATAGACATAATAGGTAACCAGTAAGTAGTCGCTGAATGAATGTATGAAAAGGATGCATCTTGATGTAGAAGTACGCCTTATTGTATAATATAAAAAACATTTTACATCAGTAGAAAAAGACATACACAGAAGGCATGCATCCATCACCCAGCTTGAAAATTATCAACTCATGGCCAGTCTTGTTTCAAATATATCCCACCTACTTTTTCCTTCTCTATTGTTTTGAAGCAAATTCCAAATATATCATTTTATTCATAAATATTTTGATATCTGTCTCTAAAAGATGAGGGCTCTTTTCTTTTAAAATAACATTATCATGCCTGAAAAATTAAAACATTTTCTTAATAGCATCCTGTCAGTCTTCACATTTTCAAGTGTCTCATAAACGTCTTTTGAATCAGGACTCACTTTGTGATTATTTGATATATTTGATATATTTCTCAAATATTTTTTAATCTTCAGGTTTCCCCATCTTCTCCTTATTTTCTCCCTTGCAATTTATTTTTTGAAGCACTGGGTTGTTTGTACTGCAGTGTTTTCCATAGCCTGGAGTTTGCTGATCATCCTAATAGTGTCACTTACTGAAGTCTCCCTTATATTCCTCTGCCCCCTGTATTTCCTGTAAACTGCTAGTTGGAGCTAAAGACTTAATCAGATTCAGATTTAGTTTTCTTTTTGCAAGTCCAAAAAGAAGGTGGTGGCCAAATCATAGAGCATTCTTGACTTTTTGCTCAGTACCATGCAAGTTGATTTAGCTAACGTTTGTCGAGTGTTTTCTATGTGCCTAGCAATGTGCTTATGTTCTATGGACATTATGTCATTTAATCATATTTAAGCTTCATAACACTAGTGCATATCCATTTCTGCCTGATGACTAAATTTCTTTCAGAGGGCTAAGGAATCTTAAATGCCTTTCAGGCAACCCCTCAGTGTATACACAATTGTCATTTATGTGATTTAATTTAGAATTCTGTCTGAATTTTCTTTTTACTGGATTCATTTAGAGCTATACAAAAATAGCTTGCATTAAATGCATTTTTTATATTTTAATAATAAAGCTCGAAGACCTGTCACTTCACTGTGAATTTGTTGTACTCAAGTTTTTTGGTACTGGAATTCACCAGCTGTTAATCTCACAAAAAAAGATAGATATCTAAACCACAAATAGGGCCAACAGAATTCAGTATTTCCTGGGTCTCTTTTTCCTTTTCACTCATTGTCTTCTGCAGGTGCACTTAGGTCTCTTTCATCTCTCTCTGCTTTCTTTGCACTGCTCACAGCGCTCACAGTATCCTACTGTTACCCAGGGTGAGAAACTGTCTGGTGATTACAAAAGCAAAAGTAGCTTTTCATTGTTTGTTTACATATCTTTAATTTATTCTGTTCAGTTATCTCCATACTCCCCAGATTTACCGTTTATAAAACCAAACCATTGGAGAGCCAAACTCGAAAAGCCAATGTCAAATTATCTTGACCAGCTGACACTTTTGAAGATTAAACTGTCTGATACGTGGTTGATAGAGAAAAGGCAGTAACTGGCCCAAGTTGCAATTAGTTACCAGAGAACTGGAAACAAAACAATGCAAAGAGGGTCCCATTGTGCAGCTTTACAAGCTGACATGCAAAGAGTAATTTATTCTTTATATATTTTAACCCTTCTTCTCCAGTCATATCTCCTTTAATAGTTTTAACAACTTGTCTCTGAATATGACAGAGAAATAGGAGTGAATGAAAAGGAAGTTTAATTTCTTATTCTGGTCGCACTTCACTATGAGACATTAGACAAATAGCCAAATTCTCTGTCCTTATTTCTTTAAAACAAAATTATTTTTATACTGATTATCCATAAAGAACCTTAAGACTCTTATTTGAATAGTCTCCCATGAGCTCAGAGTGTGTATAGGAATTGTGTCTCTCTACCTGATCTTCCAGGGTGCCCGGGGTAGCACGGTGCACGTGCTCATGCTTCCTAAATGGCTTTCGATGCCGGTGATATTTGAAAGGTTATACATTTTAAAGGGTATTTTGTTCCCTTTTTCCTTGGCAGAACCGAGGAGCTTCCTTTTCTAAGACCAGTGCTGTTTGGACTCAGTGAAAGTACACTTTGTTCTAGGAGAATTGCCATGTGAAAGCCTAGAATATATATTGAGATCTTCCAAGAAAGGGGGAAAAATCACGTTCTAGGACAGTGAATACTGACTTGGTGCTGAATGAATGATTGTTATGTGCTCTTTTACTCACAGGCTCGCTTTTCATATGTGCGGATGAAATATCTTTTCTTTTCCTGGTTGGTGGTTTTTGTTGGAAGCTGGATTATATATGTGCAATACTCTACCTATACAGAACTATGCAGAGGAAAGGACTGTAAGAAAATAATAGTAAGTATTTTTTTATTTCCTACTATTTAGAAAAAACATATTAATAGGTTATATTAATAATATATTTATACATACTTACTAATAATTATTTTCAAAAAGTAAAAGTTAATTTGACCTTAGAGTTGTGTTGAACCTCTTAGCTTTTTGATGTGACCAAGTTAGTAGGAGTGTTCTGCATCTTGAAAAATCTAAAATTCAGAAAGCTAAATATATAATACAGATTACTGTGAGAGCATCCTCACTGCATAGGGGTTTCTTTTTAAAATATACTGTAAGTTTAGTTTAATCAGGTAAGTTTTTAAATGTTTATAGAGTATAAAAGTATTATTTACCTTTCTGGAACATATCTTTTGAATAAATGGAGTCACTCTCAAGTACCAAAAATGTACCTGAAAAGCATATAGTCTATTTAGTATTCAGTTTCTATCCTAATGACTAGGTGTGTCTTAGGAAAATTGCTCTATCAGTCTAATATTTTTAGTAGTAATTATTGGTTATATGTTTGAGGATAAGTAATTTTTTTAATTTTTAAAAAATTTTTAATGTTTATTTATTGTTGAGAGAGAGAGAGAGAGCTGGGGAGGGCAAAGAGAGAGGGAAACACAGAATCCATGAAGCAGGCTCCAGGCTCTGAGCTGTCTGCACAGAGCCCAACGTGGGGCTCGAACTCATGAATCATGAGATCATGACCTAAGCTGAAGTCAGACACTTAACCGACTGAGCCATCCAGGAGCCCCTTGTGGATAAGTAAATTTAACTCCTTGTTTTCTGCTAATATCTTCTGATATAAATAATATTAAAACATTGCATCTGAGAATTGTATTTTTGTTAATATGATTGTTGGAATCCCAGTGATTATAACTTATTAATGATTCTGTAGTTATTGAGTGGTTGCTCTTTACCCAGGCCAGTGGTACTAAGTATGTGCATATAGCAGGGAACAAGCTATCATGACCTTGGGAACTTACAGTCTAGCAGGGAAGATGCTGAATACAGTAAGGTAGGATAATTATTACAATAGCAAGTGTTATAAGAACATAAGACAGGGAAACCTGAAGCTTTCCAAAGTTCTAAAGAAATGAAATCAGTTTAACTCTAGCCTTTCTCAATCAAGATAAAAACAACAACAACAACAACAACAAAAATAACAAAGAAACCTCCTCAGGAGTATTACAGCCTCTGAAATCAGCAAGGGAGGAATCACTAATATAATAAGCAGGGAAATTAATTAGTAAAGACAACTCCCAAGTCAAGTTCAAAGGTGTCCATTGTATATGTCCATTCCAAATTGCCATTCCAGATCCTTGAGGAATTTTAAGATCAGAGGAACCTCTGGGGCCAGGCAATGTATTGCATACGGGTCAGTAATAGTTAAAATAATACTATGAAAGCCTCCCAAGCCCATTTTACAAATAAAGAAATAGGTACACCTGAAACTAATGTAACATTGTATGTCAACTATACTTTAATTATACATGTATACATATATAATATATATATGAATAAGAGAGAGAAGCACTTGCTGATGATGGTAGAGCCAGACTCTTGGTGCTACCTTATGTTAGAAAAGACTGACAAAATTATAGCTTAATAAAGCTAAGGAAAAAACCCCAAAAAACCTACATGCTCACCTTCAATGAAGAAGAAAGAAGCAGGAGTTATATAATCAATTATAACAACATAAAATAACCAAAATTAAGGACGCTAGGTGGCTCAGTTAGTTGAGCATCCAGCTCTTGATCTTAGCTCAGGTCATGATCTTGTGGGTTCATGGGATTCAGCCCCAAGTTAGGCTTTGCACTAACAGCATGGAACGTGCTTGGGATTCTTTCTCTCCCTCTCTCTTTCTGCCCCTCCCCTGCTTGCATGTACTTATTCTGTCTCTCTTTCAAACTAAATAAACTTTATTTATGTATTAATACAATAATATCCAAGTTATAAGGCATATGCTGGTGCATATTCTGTTATTAGTGAATTATAGTTGTATTTTTAATTATTTATGATTATTAATATTTTATTATTGAAGTTTTTAATGATTTTTCCTTTAATTTTACTTTATAATAAACAGAAGAATTCTAGAATAATTTAATAATTCTAATATAGTAATAATTCTAGCATAATTTAATGGTTATCTTATTACAATTTGAAAATAACAAAAACATTTTCTGAGCCTAAAACATATCTTTTCCCTAAGGCTGGCTTAAAAAAATTGTAGTTTCTCTGCACAATTTGGGAATTATGTTCTTAAAACGTACCAAAACTGGTAGTATTAAGATCAGTAGTACTAAGATAGTAGTAATATTTACTAAGAATTGTATGATTAGAACCAAAAACAAGCAGAAAAAATATTTTTTAATTATAAAAGCTTCAAAGAGCTAGCAAGATAGTGAGGAGTTACTTGGTCAAGATCTGGGAAAGGATGGTGAACCTAGCGTTGACTGTGTTTGCCTGGGGTATATAACCTAAAATACAGTTTGGGGGAGCTAGGAGGATACAAATCTATTTCAGGTCCTACAAGGATGGGACCTTGGTTTACCATGCTGTGGGCTGATACCCCAAACAACTGAACCCCAGTAGTAAAGATGAACTAAAAGAACCTCAGAGATGTGAGCTGACTTTTGTAGCCTCTTTTTCCCTCAGGGGGTATTGCTGATACTGGGCATGAGCAGCGGTCTGAGAAGTAGGACTGTATACTGGAAGAGAGTTGCTGCTGGGGACAAGAAACCAGCAAGCTTTTGTAGAAAACTAAGAGAGCCTCAAGCATACAGCCAGTTATCCTGTTGGGATATTTGCCAAATCCTAGGGTTTTACAGAATGGGAGGCTAAACATCTCATTGGAAAGCCTTTGAAAAGCAGAGCAGACATTTTGGCAGTCACACAAGATACTGTCTAGAGTTATGAACCTACCCATGGGGGGAAACCCCAATGAATTCCCAGGCTCTCTGTTAAAAACCCTAGAGGGCTATGATAATTTCTTGGAATGGAGATCAGCCAAAAATAGCTTGAGCTTTACTAGAATCGCAGCCTAGCCTCCATTCAGCCTAGTCACTGATTGGGTTAAGATGATCACCTTCCATTCTATCTGTCTATCCAAGGGAAGGGAAACCCTCTCTGAAAGCATTATGTAAAGAATTACAGGACATGGCAAAAGACAATGTGACATGATCAAAAACCAAGAGATAAACATGGACAATAGAATCAGATCCACAGATGATCCAGATATTGGAATCATCAAAAAAGGATTTTAAAATAACTGTGTTCCTGTTCAAGTAAATAGGAAGAAAGGTAAAGAAAATAAGTGAAACAATGGATAATTCCAACAGAGAAATGAAATGTATTAAAAAAGAATCAGGAAGACAATGTGGCAGTTCCTCAAAAAGTTAAATATAGAATTTACATATGATCAAGAAATTCTGCTGGTGGGTATATACCCAGAAAAATTGAAAGCAGGGACTTAAACAATACTTGCACACCAGTGTTCATAGCAGCATTATTCACAATAGACAAAAGATGGAAACAACTCTGATGTCCATTAATAGATGAATGTATAAACAAAATACATGGAATATTATCTAACCTTTAAAAAGAATACAACATGGATAAACCTCAAAAACATTATGCTAAATGATATAAGACAGACACAAATGGGCAAATATTGTATAATTCCACTTATATGAGGTACGTAGAATAACAATTATATATAAACTGGGACAATGGTAAAAGGAATTAAAATGTTTAAGATTCTTATCATATAGCAGAGTAAAAGTATCAACGAGTTAATATCAATTAGTCTATAAATATCAATTAATTAATGAAATATCACTCAATTAACTTTAGACTTCGTTGGAGTATCTGGGTAGCTCAGTCATTTAAGCATCTGACTTTGGCTCAGGCCATGATCTCACAGTTCGTGAGTTTGAGCCTCACATTGGGCTCCCTGCTGTCAGCACAGAGCCTGCTTTGGATCCTCTGTCCCCCTGTCTCTGTCCCTCCCCCACTCGTGCCCTCTCTCTCTCTCAAAAATAAATAAACATTAAAAAAACAAAACAAAACTTTAGGCACACCTGGATGGCTCAGTTGGTTAAGTGTCCGACTCTTGATTTCGGCTCCGGTCATGATCTCATAGTTCATGAGTTCGAGCCCCACATTGGGCTCTGTGCTGATGGTGAGCCTCTCTCTCTCTCTCCCTCTCTCTCTGCCCCTTCCCTGCTCTCTCTCTCTCTCTCTCTCCTTCTCTCTCTAAAAAACTAAAAAAAAATTTTTTAACTTTAGACTTTGTTGATCAAAATATGCACATTGTTATTTCTAGGATAGCCTCTGGAATAGAAAAAGAGTGTATCATTTCCAAACTAATAATGAAAAATGGAATAATAAAAGAATACTCAGTTCTAAAGAAAGCAAGAAAGTAAAGAACATATAGACAGTAGAAGTACAGAGTACAGACAGTAGAAGTACAGAATACATAACAAGATGATAGATGTCACAAATTGAATTCCCTGGGAAACAGATTCAGAGACTGAGATTTGTCTGAAGGATGTTTATTGGGGTGGGCTCTTGAGATTAACATCTGTAGGGGAGGGAGGAAACAGGATAGACCAGAGAAGTTAAACCGCAATACAGTGGTAACAAAGACCTCAGTCGATTCTACAGGGTCCAGGCATCTATACCTTGTCACTGATCAGTCATTGAATACAGTTTTCTACCCTCTTCTGTCCTCCCTTAAGGGGACATGACCTTGGGTAAGGCTGTATTCTAAGGCTGAGGATAAGTCCCAAAGAAAGATTCAGCTGAGAGCTGTTGACTACTTACATGCCTAATAAGGGAATGAGTACTCTTATTCTGGACAAGATATGGGTGGTTTACCATGGCACTGGCTGTCGTATATTTAAACCCAAATATATTGGTAATTACATTAAATGTAAGTGGACCAAATGCTTCAGTTAAAAGACAAAGATTGTCATACTATACTAAAATTAAAAAAACAGGGGCACTTGAGTGGCTCAGTCGGTTGAGTGTCTGACTCTTGATTTTGGCTCGGGTCATGATACCAGGTAATGGGATTGAGTCCCACATTGGGGCTCCACACTGCTTAATATTCTCTCTCTCTCTCTCTCTCTCTCTCTCTCTCTCTCTGCCCCTCTCCCCCACTCACACACACTCTCTCTCAAAAACAAACAAACAATGATATTTACAAGAGAAACATCTAAAATATAAAGATGCAGATGGATTGAAAGAAAAAGAACAGGAAAACCATTCAGGCAAATATGCAAATTATAAAAAAAGGGGGGTGTTTAAAGGAAAACCCATAGCTATATATATTCACATAAGTTTCAAATTATACAGACTATACCTCTTTTTAGAGTCTAAATCAGCCTTTACTGGCTTGAAATGTAATACCTTTTAAATTTGTTTCTTCTGTGTTTTAGTTTTACAATATTTGCATATGTAATTGTCTGGCCTTTTCACAACCTTTGGCAATATCCACACATACTTTTTTTGATCCTGGTAATTCCTGTTTTGAAATGTAGAGTCTAAACTGATTGTCTCTCTCCCTCTGTATTACTGCATAGACTGTTCTCCTATTTAAATGGACTGAACTGAACCAGAATATATAATAAGATGGCTGATTTTCAATTTGGTTATAAAAATATAAAGCTACATTATCTCAAAACCACATTTAGCAAAAACATGGTTGCCAAAGGATTTGTAGTATATAAACTCTGGACAGATTTACTCCAAAATCTTCTATTTCATCTTTGTGAAGGAAGATTATAAAGAAATACAGAATGGGGCGCCTGGGTGGCGCAGTCGGTTAAGCGTCCGACTTCAGCCAGGTCACGATCTCGCGGTCCGTGAGTTCGAGCCCTGCGTCAGGCTCTGGGCTGATGGCTCGGAGCCTGGAGCCTGTTTCCGATTCTGTGTCTCCCTCTCTCTCTGCCCCTCCCCCGTTCATGCTCTGTCTCTCTCTGTCCCAAAAATAAATAAACGTTGAAAAAAAAAAAAAAGTTAAAAAAAAAAAAAAAGAAATACAGAATGCTCTAGTTCTGGACAAGAAGATCCCAAAGAAGTCCTACAAACATTACTTGCTGAAGTTTAACAATGTGGGTTCTTTCCTTCCCTGTGTAAATTGACAGTTTGACTTCTAAATTTTCTCTAGTTATTTTTTCCTGTTTTTAATCATTTAATACTTATATTCAAGGTAATTACTATCACATAACAATCATATAAAAAATATAACCCATTTTAAAAGAAGTATCAGTTAACAAATATTTTTTGAACACCTACTACATGTCAGTCATTATTCTAGGTGTGGTGATTTAGGGTAAGCAAGATATAGAGTCCATGTTTTAAGGAGCTTACAGTATAGTGGAATATGTATAATAAAAACAAAAATACACAACAACTTTAGGGACTAAGAAGTGTAATAAGAAAGGATATAATAGCAATATTTTGTAGAGAATGGCTAGGGCATGCTACCTTAACTAGGGTAACTGGGAAAGTCTTCCCTGAGAAGATGGTATTTTGATTAGAACTTGATGAGAAGGAAGCAATTACATGAATATCTGGGCAAAAAGCATTTTTAAAAAAAGGACCATAAGTGCAAATGCCCAAGAGGGAGCAAGCTTGGGAAATATGATTGATTTCATGAGTAATTTATGAAAATCTGCCTCATTACTTCAGTCATTTCATGTACATTTTACTTATTTTTTGTTTTTTAATATTTATTTTTGGGGAGAGCACAAGCAGGGCAAGGGCAAAGAGAGGAGGATCTGAAGTGGACTCTGTGCTGAAAGGCTGACAGGAGCGAGCCAGATGTGGGGCTCAAACTCACAAACCATGAGATCATGACCTGAGCTGAAGTCAGACACTCAACCGACTGAGCCAGCCAAGTGCCCCTAGTCATTTCCTGTACATTTTAAAATCTTGGATATTGATGGTACAATTCATCAAGTATTGGGAACTTCTTGATTATTAGTAGTTCAACCATATTATGTTAGTTTATTGGAGAAAATCCTAGGCTGGAGTCAAAGTACCAGACTTCTTTCTTGTAGTGTACTATATGACTTCGAGTAAGTGACTTCATTTCATTGACTTGCTATTAAGTTCATTCATTGTACAGGTGGGAGAACTACCCTGGCCTTGCCCTACCCACATCACAGATTTTATGGACATAAAGTAGAACTGAACCAGTTACAATGGCTTTCTATTACTGAATGATACTGTAACATATCTATTGAATATAGAGAAGGTTCTCAAGTCTTTGACTTGATTCCATTTGGCCTGGGGCAAGTACCTTAATATTTGATATTGCTATAACTATAACATTGTAATTCAGAAATTTCTCCAGAAGATTGCCCTGGCTGTTCCATTCAGAGCATTGCTTCCAAGCTGAGATCACTGTTTAGGAGTTAGATATCATAGGTGACCAACAGAATGTGATAAGCAGTTTATTTATATTTAAGAATCACAGTCTATCTTGTCCTACACAGCTTTCTTCTTCTCTGTATATCTTTGTCTTTTTCCCTCTCTCTTTCCATTTGTATATGAGAGGTCATAGCTATTATAGTGGTTAAGAGCATAAGCATTGGAATAAATGAGCTTCAGGCTTGAGTTCCAGCTTTGCCATTCCTTAGCTAGATAGCTTTTTCTTAACCTCTGTAAAGTGGGGATTGGTAATACTGTTGTCTCATCAGGTGGTTGTGAGGATAAAATGAGCTTATGTATTGAAAGGCTTAACACTGTGCCTGGCCCACAGTACTCAGTAAATCATCATTAGTATTGTTTTCTCAAGTTTATGCCTTTGAATCTGACTGGGAAGATAACACACACACACACACACACACACACACACACACACACACACGCACATTATATGATCAGTTATATCAATCAAGGTTCAAGGAGAGAAGCAGAACCCAAAGAAATATATAGTAAGGGGCACCTTGGTGGCGTAGTCAGTTGAGTGTCCGACTCTTGATTACAGCTCAGGTCATGATCCCAGGTTCATGGGATCTAGCCCTGTGTGGGGCTCCATGCTGAATGTGGAGCCTGCTTAAGATTCTGTCCCCTCCCCCATCATGTGCGCGCGCATGCACGCATGCGCGTGCTCTCTCTTTCTCTCTCTCTCTCTCTCTCTTTCTCAAAGAGAAAAAAAATTTTTTACACTTATTTATTTTTAAGAAACAGAGTGATACAAAGCATGAGCGGGGGAGGAGCAGAGAGAGAAGGAGACACAGAATCTGAAGCAGGCTCCAGGTTCTGAGCAAGCGGTCAGCACAGAGCCTGATGCGGGGCTGGAACCCACGAACTGTGAGATCATGACCTGAGCCGAAGTCGGACGCCCAACCGACTGAGCCACCCAGGCACCCCCTTTTTTTTTTTTTTTTTTGAAAAAAATTTTTTAAAGGTTTAGGGGTTCCTAGGTGGCTCAGTTGGTTAAGCGTCGGACTTTGGCTCAGGTCATGATCTCACAGTTCCTGGGTTTGAGTCCTGCATTGGGCTCTCTGATCCTCTGTCACTGTCTCTCTGCCCCTCCCCAGTGCCCCCTCTCTCTCTTTCTCAACATAAATAAATAAACTTAAAAAAAAAAAAACTATCACAAGAAAAAGAATGTTTAACTATGTGTGGTAATGGATGGTAACTAGAATTACTGTGATGATTATTTCACAGTATATGCAAATACCAAATCATTCTGTTGTACACCTTAAACTAGGATAATGTTACATGTCAGTTATATCTCAGTTTTTTTAAAGAGATTTATTACAAGGAATTGGCTTACCCAGTTGTGGGAGCTGGCTAGACGAGGCCGAAATCCACAGGGTAGATTGTCAGAACTTCTTGGGCATGGGTTGAAGTTGCTGTCCACTGACAGCATTTCTTCTTCATCAGAGGAGCCTCAATAATTCTCTAAAGGTCTTTCAACTAATTGAATCAGGCCCACCCAGATTATCTGGTATAACCTCTCCTAAAAGCAATTGATCACAGGCTTCAGTTATATCTACAAAATACCTTCCCAGCAACACCTAGATTATTGTTTGCTTCATTAACTGGGGACTGTAGCCTGGTCAAGTTGATACATCCAAAGACCATCAGATTGGATTAAAACGATTTAGTTGGGAGGCACCTGGCTGGCTTAGTTGGTGGAGTGTGTGACTCTTGATCCCAGCATTATGAGTTCAAGCCCCACATTGGGTGCAGACATTACTTAAATAAATAAGTAAATCTTTTAAAAAATAAAATAATAAAATGATTTAGTTTGTACCAGAGATAGTTGTACTGCACCAATTTAAAGAAAGAAGGCTTCAATGAACACACATCTCTGTGGGTAGAATAGTAGAGAAAGGCTTCCTAGGGGATGTAGAAACTTCTGTAGGCCTTCTAGAATAGAAAGAATTAGGTGGGTTCTTGAGGAATGTCTTTCTCCTTGTAGTTACAAATCAGGCTTGCTTTAGTACTTTTATCCCAAAGAGCAATTTGATGATTAACATTAGATCTGAGAATTCCCAGAACATGCATTAGTAGCCACTGAACCACAGCCTTGGTTGTTGGGCCGTTTGGCTGCCCATAAATTAATAGATCTTCCTCTTTTGTCCTTTTATAGTAAATTTAAAACACAAACCTGGAATGTGGAACAAATTAGATATGTATTTCATATAAATTATATACTATGTGTGAATTAGTCTAATTTAGTAATCAAGTATATTTCTGATAATTTCAACATTGGAAATCAGTATAGAACATTAGTATTATTTACCTGAGATGTTTTCTCTAATCAGTGGATAATTTTTATTAAAAGATGTTATAAAGTTAATGTGTTTCTTATCTAAGGTTCCAGGAAGCTAGGAGCTAAAACTGGAATTAATTTCACACATTGTATATTGATTTGCAATTTGAATTAAAGTTTCTTGTGTTCAGTTTTTAATAATAGTATGATACTATCCACTGTTATATCCATTATTTAGAACTTGATTCCAGTGAAATGCATAACAGGCTTTTAAATAGTAGGCTTTTAAAACTTTGAGAAGAAAACGCAGTGGGGGTGGTTTACCAGGGGAAGCCAAGGTTAACTTGGTGGACGTTGTAAGCACTGAGAACGGTTCTGCTCTTCTTTGTTTGAAGGCAGCTCTCTCTGAAACTGAGGGGGCAACCACTAACTCACCCTAATTAAATGCTCTTGGAAGGATCTGTTTTTTTCCAGTTGTGCTTTTTTCTTTTATCCACCAAGCTAATTAGAATATGTTGTATAGTTCATTGTACATTTTCTCTGATTACAGAAATCACTAATTCACTCATTATTTCAGCAAGTTCTACTTGGTGCCTAGTCATAAAGGAATTTTTCACTGTGTAGTTTTCTGCCTTCTTTAAAAAAGAAAAAAAGAGTAAGGACAGGGAGAGAAATTTTCCTTCCATGTAATTTTCAGGACAACACTGTTTAATATTGGTATTTCTGACATATTCCTCAATGATGGAGAGTGTTGGTTTTGAGGTTCTATCTGCATAGTAATGAGGAATCACTCACTTCATGCTGGTGAACTTTTGTGAGTATTACTTGAGCATGTGCTTTAAAGTGGAAGCAATAAAAGATACGGAGCCCCTGAATTTTATTATAGTCTCTTTAAAGATCTAATTTCTAGAAATAATGGTTTGTTGCTTAAAACAACTAGCTTAACATATATGAAAGTTAGGATATTTAGAACTATGTTTTCAATTAGATAGTAATACATAACGATTTCATTTAGCTTTGCATTTGCTTAGAATAAATTATTATATGACTCTAGAGGTTCATTTTGTGTTGTCATCCTCTGTTTTTAAAATATATGGAATGAATCCACTTGGAACATACTGTCTTCAGAGTAGAAGCGTAATTTTTTCCTTTTAAGAAAAGTATAATTTTCTTTTATGTCAGCTTGAGTTAGATTACCAATCTCTTCCTGGTGAATTTACAGAAAAATATTTACTAAACAAGTGTATTTCAAGTCTTAACAAACATAAGCCCTATTCTAGGGGTAATGTTACTGTTTAGATTATAGTAGCATTTCTGGTGACCTTCGTGTGTTAATGCTGCGCTCTCTTATATCATGTGGTGGTCACTGTAATCCTGAAACAGGTGGTATTGTTACCATTAGCATAATTCCTGAGAAGCAATAAAGAGACTAAGGGTTAAAGCCAGTTTAGAGGAAACAAGCCAGCAGGGCAACTGGCTGGCTCAGTTGGTGGACCAAATTACTCTTGATCTCGGGGTTGTGAGTTCAAGCCCCATGTTGGGTGTAGAGATTACAAAAATAAAGATTTTTTAGAAGAAACAAGCCAGCAATAAACACCATGATATTTTAGTTACATGCTTACCAGTACTTGCTAGAACTGGGAGATACAGAGATAAGACATGTCCCCTCCCTGAAGATGCTTACAGACTACTAGAGGATATGGAAAAATAAACAAAAAACACATAATTGAGACTGGGAGTAGGGTTGCTAAATTTAGCAAAACAGACAAACACAAAAACAGGATGCCCAGTTAGATTTGAATTTAACTTAAAAATGAGTTTGTTTTTTGAGTGTAAGTATGTCCCAACTATTGCCAATAAACAACTAATATTTTTTCAATATAAGTATGTCCCCTGTGATATTTTACTGGGAAGTCGGAGAACATCCCAGAAGACTCCTTGGAAGACTCCTTGTATCTTAGCTGAATTTTGAAGAATCAGGCATTGCAAGCAGGAGGAGGCTTGTGCACGGCTACATTCAGATAGGAAAGAATGCTACATTCCAGGAACTGCCTGGCTAGAGCAGAGTATGAGGAGCAATTTACGGAGGTCACAATAGCAGAGTCAAAATCATAAAAGACCATTTACGTCCTGTTGAGGAGTTTGCCTTCCATCCTCAGGGCAGTATAAAGTCAACAGAAGTTTTTAAGCAGGGAAGTAAGTGGTCAGATTTATGTTTCAGAAGAATTTCACCAATTGTGGTAGAGAGGGTGGGCTGGATAGGAGATGCCACAGGAAGGGAGACCAGTTTTATGGTTGTTGTAGTAATCCAGGGACAAAGCAGTCAGGATTTAAATCATGGCGTTAGTGGTGGAAATGGAGGGGGGAAATCGTTTCAAAGATATTAAGGAAATAATTTGATTGCCAGCACTTGGTGACCAATTGAATGTGGGGGGAACAGGGAAGAAGGAGAAGTTTAAGACAACTCACTGTTTATTCCTTCAGATGCATGGGTGATGGCACCTTTCAGTGACATAGGGAATAAAAGCTTAAGTTTGGATAAGAGGAAATAAGAGTTGACAGCAAGTATAGACTGCTGTTTCTAGGAACTGTGCTGGGAAATCAGTCAGTTTTGATTTGGTTTAAATTTTTTTTAATTGTGGTGAAGTATACAGAACATAACATTTACTGTATTTTTAAATGTGTACTTATTTATTTGGATGGGGGAGGGGCAGAGAAAGGGACAGAAAGAACCCCAAGCAGGCTCGGAGCTGTCAGCGTTGAGCCTGACTCCAGGCTCTATCTCACTAATGGTGAGATCATGACCTGAGCTGAAATTGAGAATTGGATGCTTAACTGACTGAGCCACTCAGGTGCCCCTAACATTTACCACCTTAATCATTTTTTTTTTGTTTTTCATTACCTTTTTTCAGCTTTATTGATGTATAATTGACAAAATTGTAAGATTTTTAAGGGTGCAGTGTAGTGATTTGATATACATACACATTCGGAAAGGATTCCCTCCCTTGAGTTAAATAGCACATCCATTACTTCACATATTTACCTTTTTTGGGGGGGGGGTGAAAACATTTAAGTCCTAATCTCAACAGATTTCATTTATACAATACAGCATTATAAACTACAGCCACCATGTTATTCATTAGATCTTCAGACCTTATTCATCATCTAACTGAACATTTGTACTGTTTTACCAACCTCTCCCTATTTTCCACACTCCCCAGCCCATGGTAACCACTTTCCTACTTCGTTTCTAGGATCTTGACTTTTAAAAAAAAAAAAATGTTTATTTTGAGAGAGAGACAGAGTAGGGGAGGGTCAGAAAGAGAGGGAGAGAGAATCCCAAGCAGACTCCGTGCTGTCAGCACAAAGCCCGACCCGGAGTTGGATCTCACCAGCTGTGAAATTGTGACCTGAACTGAAATCAAGAGCTGGATGCTCAACTGACTAAGCCACCCAGGCACCCTGACTTTTTTTTTTAATTCTACATATATGTGATACCATACAGTATTTGTCTTTCTCTGACTTATTTCACTTAGCATAATGCCTTCCAGATTCGTCCATGTTGTCACAACTGATAGAATTTCCATATTTTTTAAAGGCTGAATAATATTTCGTTGTGTGTGTATATGTATATATATGAATTAATAAAATGTGTGTATGTGTATATTTATGCATATATATATACATATTTGTGTATGTATACCTATGTATGTGTGTGTGTGTGTGTGTGTATATATATATATATGTATATGTATATATATGTATACATACACCGCCCTCCCCCACATTTTCTTTATTTTTCCATCATTGGACGAATCTTTTTTTTATAAGACAGGTTCTTCTTCTTTTTTTGTTTTTCAACTTTTTTTAAGTAATCTCTACACCCAACGTGGTGCTTGAACTTATGACCCCAAGATCAAGAGTCACATGCTCTATAGACTGAGCCAGCAAGGTGAACCTACTTAGATTGTTTCCATACTCTGGCTGTTGTGAATAGTGCTGCAATGAACATGAACAGGTATCTCTTTGAGACAATAACTTCATTTTCTTTGTATATATACCCAGAAGTCGGATTGCTGGATCATATGGTAGTTCTATTTTTAATTTCTTACAAAACCTCCATACTGTTTTCCACAGTGCATTGAAACCATTTTTAAGTGTATAGTTCAGTAGTGTTAAGTATATTCATGGCTGTGAAACCAGTCTCCATAAACATTTTCATCTTGCAAACCTAAAACTCTATACCCATTAAACAAGAACTTCCCATTTTCCCTCCTCCCCAACCCCTGGCAACTACCATTCTACTCACCATTTCCATGAGTGTGTCTACTTTAGATACCTCATAAAAGTGGAATCGCACAGTACTTGTCATTTTGTGCCTGGCTTATTTCACTTTGTATAATATCTTTAGGGTTCCTCCATACTGTAGCATGTTTCAGAGTTTCCTTACTTTTTAAGGTTGAATAATATTAAGGTTGTACATATATACCACGATTTGTTTATCCATCATCCATGAGTGGACCCTTGGGTTGCTTCTACCTTTTGGCTGAGAAATTGTTTTAAATTGACCTCATCCAGTTTGGTTATGCACACTCCTTAGATTCTGTTTTGAAAGATAAGGGTAGCTACTGAAAATATTTGCTCCAGGTGAGTATTAACTATTCCTGCACCACCATATTACTGGATTATAAAATCTGAAGCAGGCTCCAGGCTGTCAGCACAGAGCCCAACATGAGGCCCAAACTCCCGGACCGTGAGATCATGACCCGAGCCAAAGTCAGCACTTAACCAACTGAGCCACTCAGGTGCCCCTATAATGATGTGATTTCTGCTACACATATAGGCATTTATTCAGCCCATTTTTATTTGTAAGCAGTCACAAAACTTTTAATACAATCAGTCTGTAAATTTATTAAAGTTTTTATTCTGTCCTTTTCAGTATTCTATTTGCATGAAAGATTTATTCAAAGCAGAAGCAATGATACTCCAGAGACAAGCTTCTGTTACCCTTATAATTAGCATCAGGCAACTAGAAATTCTGAGCCAGTGATTCTTAAAATGTGGTCTCTTTGACCAGCAGCATTAGTATCGCTTCTTGGAAACTTGCTGCAAATGCAGATTTTCAGCCTCACCGAGAACTAAATGAGTCAGAAACTGACATCTGGGTCCATCTTTCTGTGTTTTAGGTTTTTTTAATGTTTATTTATTTTTGAGACCGAGAGAGACAGAGCATGAATGGGGGAGGGTTGGAAAAAGGGAGACACAGAATCCGAAGCAGGCTCCAGGCTCCAAGCTCTGAGCTGTCAACACAGAGCCAGATGCAGGACTCGAACTCACGGACTGTGAGATCATGACCTAAGCGGAAGTCGGATGCTTAACCGACTGAGCCACCCAGGCGCCGCCCCCCCCCATCTTTCTGTGTTTTAACACAAACTTCAGGAGATCTAAATCTCCCTAAAGTTTGAGAATCTCTGTTGTAAAACTGTTAACTCCAAGTACTTCTTTTTACCCCCATTATGAAAAGATAAGGAATATTTCATATTTTAGCCAATCCAAATATTTTAAATACCTTCAATTTCACCATAGATAGTCCATTTCTAACATTCATTCACTACAATATTTAACAAGCTAAAAATTTCACCAATATGATCCTAATTTGGTAATTAATAAAATCCCCCAAATGGGTCAATCTTAGTCAAGATGTGGACAATAGAAGCATGTATTACCTTGGAGCATGTGCTTCCTTATTACCTGACTGGGACTCTTGTGGAGCCCCTATACATTCCTGGACTAAAAACAAAAATATCACACTGTGTACACTGAATAATTTTAAAGTATATTACAGATGTTATCACAGAAGGGAAGGAAAGAGTTGAGAGGGTTCTTGTGTGTGTGTGTGTGTGTGTGTGTGTGTGTGTGTGTGTGTGCATGTGCACACATGTAGGGAGAGGAAAAGAGAGTCTATGATAAGCACAATTAATGGTTGAGAGAAAGAATTCAGGAAGAGGGGAAAGGAGAGAGGCTGGAGATACAGCGAGAGTGTAGAGAGTGGTGAAGATTAAAAATAGCTGATATAGATATTGGAGAGCGCACTGACTAGACTTGGAGAATTTTCAGGCACTGGTTAAGAGACCAACTCTGCTGTTTTGTCCTAAAGAGAAATTGTAAGATTGTCTAAAATACATTTTTATAATATGTATCTTAGAAAATGATTTAAGACCTGGTACTTATACATCTATTTGTTGTTATCACCCCTTGAGGTAGTTTCCACAGTTCATGAAATTATTCCTTCAGCACCAATGAGTTTTGTAAAATTTAGCTGAAGAGTGCCATCTTCTGGTACTATTAGGTATGTGCAAGCAAAGGCAGAGTATGGGAGAATCCTCATAGTAATAAAATCTTAGAACTGGAAAAACCTTTAATGTTTTTTGCTGAGTATCCTATTGTGAAGTTGAACTCCTTTATAATCTGTATCTTTTTAGTTAGGAGATCAGATTGCTGACAGTGATTATAGGTTGTGTGTATGACCATGCCTGAAAAACAAACAAAACAGTATGTGGCCAACCAATCTTTTCATATAAGCTTGTGGGAAATTTGCTTTTGGTTTGTGATAGAAGCCACAAGTTGAAGAGCCTGTTGTCTGTGACTACCTCTTTGATGCAGGGTTGGCTTGAGGCCTTTGCTCAAAACAAGAAACTGATTCTTATAGCAGAATGTCAGACTTGTCTTCACTGCTTAACAGTTTACCAGTAAGATACTGATTTATTCTTTTTTTTTAATGTTGAATGGATTATAGAAAATTACTAATTTTATCTTCAGTGAGGTTTTGAAATCAAAACCATTATGTTTTTTATCATCGTTTTATATATATATATATATATATATATATATATATATATGTTAATTTTTGAGAGACAGAGAGAGCACAAGCTGGGGAGGGGCAGAAAGAGAGGAGACACAGAATCTGAAGTAGGCTCCAGACTCTGAGCTGCAGCACAGAGCCCGATGCAGAGCTCGAACCCACAAACCATGAGATCATGACCTGAGCCAAAGTCCGACGCTTAACTAACTGAGCCACCCAGGTGCTCCTTATCATGGTGATTTAATAAACATTTACTGAATACTTAAAATACTAAACTCTCTTCTGTATGCTAGAGAGAAAGGGGAGGTTCAAAGATGAATATGACTTTGTCTCTGCCTTTCTACCAGGGAAGATAACATGAACATAAATGATGTTAGATCTGGGAATATAAAGAAGGAAGGGAGGAAGAATATAGTATCAGGAAGGAAATATACAGTCTCAAGATTATTCATTGGCAATAATGTCGTGGAAAGGGCCACATTTAAATCTTGACCTGGAGCAGGTTATGAATCGAGTGTTCCTCAAGATTCAGGAGCCAAATCTCAGGACATTTGATCCTTTAAGTCCTTTAAGTCCTGTTCCAGAAGCTCTTCACAACAGAATGTGCTATTTCTGCATGAAAACCAAGAACACAGTTCATTTGTTCATTTGTTCAGCAAGTGCTTTTTATATACATTTGATTATGTGTCAGGCATTGTGCAAAGTCCTAAGGAAACAAAGATGGAACTTCTGGCCCTACTTTGAGTTGCTTATGCAGAGGGAATGAATGTGACCAGAGCCCTTTGGTAGGAACACTGTGGATGGACATCTGACTCAGCCATTATTAAATCTGCTCTACATGTTTCTCTCCAAGATTAAGTCACTCTGGTTCTTTTACCTCAATCACTAATTAAAAGCACAGGCTCGGGGCGCCTGGGTGGCGCAGTCGGTTAAGCGTCCGACTTCAGCCAGGTCACGATCTCGCGGTCTGAGTTCGAGCCCCGCGTCGGGCTCTGGGCTGATGGCTCAGAGCCTGGAGCCTGTTTCCGATTCTGTGTCTCCTTCTCTCTCTGCCCCTCCCCCGTTCATGCTCTGTCTCTCTCTGTCCCAAAAATAAATAAACGTTGAAAAAAAAATTAAAAAAAAATAAAAAATAAAAAATAAAAGCACAGGCTCTGGAGGCAAACTATCTCGCTTCAGATTCTAGCACTACCACTAACCTGCTCTGCAAATTCCTTAACCTCTGTTGCCTTAATTTATTTATTAATAAAATGGAGATAAATTATGGTAACATCTGTTTTATTGGAAGGTTGTGAAGATTAAAGAGTTATACACAAAAAGCTATTAGAATAATGCTGAAATACAGAAAACAATATGACAAATACCCATGGAGCTACCATCTACCTAACAAACCTTTTGCCATATTTGCTTCATTTTTAAAAGGGAAAAGCATCACAGATCCAATTGAAGCTCTCTATCCTTCCTGATATTCTCCTTCCTCCTCCCTAGGGGTAACCACCATCTTGAATTTGCTGTGAGTCCTTACCATCATATTCTATACTTTCACTATATGTGTACAGGGACATAAACAATATATAGTATTGCGTTGCATGTTTCTAAACTGTTTTTTTTTTTTTAAGAGAGAGAGAGAACATGAGTGGAGGAGAATGACAGAGGGAGAGAGAGACAGAGACAGAGAGAGACAGAGACAGAGCATCTTAAGCAGGCTTCATGCTCAGCACAGAGCCCAACGCAGGGCTTGATTACACAACCTTGGGATCATGACCTGAGTAAAATCAAGAGTTGGACAGTCAGTCAACTGAGCCACTCAGGAGCGCTGTATGTTTCTAAACTTTAATTAGTGATATTAAACTGCACCTATCATTTTGTAACTTTTTCCACTTGACATTATGTTTTCAACATTTTTCCATGTTCTTTCATTTTAGTTACTGAGTTCTTTTGAGTTAATTACTGAGCTAATTACTGAGTTCTTTCATTTTAATTACTCTATAGTCTTTCACTGTATGAATACACCTCATTTTATTCAGCCATTCTCCTGTTGATGGACATTTGTGTTGTTAACCATTTTCCACTTAGAAACAGTACTACATCCTAAATGGCACCTTGAGGTCCTCCTAGACTGTACTTTGAGCCAAGACTTTTGGAGGGAAAGATTTTTCATTATGGGTTCAATTTTTTTTTTTAATTTTTTTTCAACGTTTATTTATTTATTTGGGACAGAGAGAGACAGAGCATGAACGGGGGAGGGGCAGAGAGAGAGGGAGACACAGAATCAGAAACAGGCTCCAGGCTCTGAGCCATCAGCCCAGAGCCTGATGCGGGGCTCGAACTCACGGACTGCGAGATCGTGACCTGGCTGAAGTCGGACGCTTAACCGACTGCGCCACCCAGGAGCCCCGTGTTCAATTTTTTTTTAATGTTTACCAGTCTTATTCATATTTTGTTTCTTCTTGCATCTTTTCTATTGTTTCTATTTTTCTAGAAAAACTGTTCATTTCAAATGTATTGCCATAGTATTTATATTATTCACTATCCCTACCCTTTTCTTTCCTAATAATCCTTATCTGTGCCTCCTTTTTTTCATGATCAGTCTTGTTAAAGGTTTATCTCCTTTGCTAAAGTTTCAGAGAACTGTTGCTATTATTGATCTTTTTTTTTTTTTTTTATTAACTTCTGCTTTTTTTTCTTCTTCTTTTGGAGGTTTACTCTGTTATTGTTGGGGTCTTTTTTAAGCCTCTTTAGTTGAATGCTTACTATTTATATTCAGTTTATCTTTTTTCATCATTGCATTTAAAGCCATAAATTTCCCTCTAAGAACTCCTTTAGCTGCATCTTACAAGTTTTAATATGTATACGTTTGTTGTTGTTCGTTCTAAATATTCTGCATTTCCATTGTGGTTTTTTCTTTAATCCACAAAATAGTTAGGAATGTGCTTTTTAGTTTCCAAACATGTCTGTTTATGTTTACATTATTTTTGTTGTTGATTTCTTATTTCTTTGTGATCAGAGGATGTGGTCTATGTGATCTAAATTCATTAGAAACTCTAACCTGTAACCATAGGAGGTTTTGCTGCAGCTCCTGAGTAAGGCCTCCGAACTCCCACCATCTTCGCCTTAGTAAAGACATATGCCGGTGAAATTGCTGGCCATCTGCTACAAGCAGATAATGTTTATACCAAACAGATGGTTCTGCATTCCCTAAAAATCCCCAGAGGTTGACCTGGGGAAGGAAGTATCGAGCATCTCCCATGTGATCCTCCCCAAACTGGGGTGTAGGAACTAGATTGCTCTGCTCCTCCTATGAAAGTGAAACCTCATCTTCTTGGTTACAGCCAGGTCTGAAGGAGAAAGCAAGCACGGTGGAGGCTTATCCAGGAGCTTCTCTGGTAGTGACAGCTGAAGGGCAACAACCCCCAGGTGTTGGCGTTTAACTCTACACATGGACAGAGCACTCCATCTCTTTCAGGGCTATCCTTATCCTCCCAGCAAACTAGAAAGTATTGGTAGGGGGGCCCAGGAGGCAAGTCTGAGGAACCTGTGCTGACCTCTTCAAACATTGAATACTTACCAGACTCGACTGTGCTTTGGCTTTTTCCTTGGGATCAATGAAAAATTTAAGCCCCCAAAATGAAAGATCAAGAAATTATCCTCAGTCCCTATCCCACACAAGAGAAGCCCAGGGTTGGCCCTCTAGTAGGTTGCAATGTATCAAGAACCAGAGCTGGGCAAGACTGATCTGTGAGCCACATCATGTCATCAGACTGAGGGAACCAGACAGACACAGAGAACCATCAAAAGGTAATTGCAGAAACCAGAAAAGAGCAAGAGGTCTAAAGCAGAGATTGGGAGATGAAGGTCAGAGGAATTCTTACAACTATAGGAATATACCATAGCCTTCTATTGTTATTTTAATTGGTTAATTCCTTCTTTCTGCTTTCTTTGGATTAATTTTTTTTTCCAATTTCTTGAATTTTTAATTCATTTGTTTTGTTCTTTGCTGTTTGTTAACATAATTAAGACTTCGAATTCTACTCTAAATGGTTCTTTACCTTTATCATTAGTTTTATTTTTAGTTTCTGATTTTTTAAAAATTATCATTGTTATTTTTTAGACACTTAAATTTTCAATTTGAACTTTCTCTTTGATTCTCAAGAATTAGAAGGACCTTTAGTGGCACATGGGTAGCTCAGTTGGTTAGCATCCAACTCTTGGTTTCAGTTCATTCTCTTTCTCCCATTTCTTTGCCCCTCTCCACGTCCCTCTCTCTGTCTCCAAATAAATAAACATTTAAAAAAAATAAAGAACATTTAATTATGTATGGATAGATGTTTTATTAATTTCAAGTTTTATCATGTTGTGATTAGAGAACACTGTTTCTGCCATATCTACTGTGTGGAATGTATTAAGATTTTCATCTAATTTTGTTTTTTTTTAATGTTTATTTATTATTTATTTTGAGAAAGAGAGAGCATGCAAGCAGGGGAGAGACAGAGAGAGGGAGGGAGAGAGAGAGAATCCCAAGCAGGCTCCGCACTGTCAGCAGAGCCCAACTCAGGGCTTGATCCCACCAACCGTGACATCATGACCTGAGTAGAAACCAAGAGTTGGGCACTTAACCAATTGAGCCACCCAGGCACCCCTTGGTCTAATTTTGTAAATGTTCCATGAACATTTGAAAAGTCTGTTCTCACAGCAATTAGATCTACTTTATTATTCAGGCTTTCTAATTCTTTTATATCCTTTTTTTCATACACCTTATCTGTCAGGGACTAAGAGAAGTCAATTAGGCTCTAATGTCTTTCTGTTTATTTCTTTTTTTATTTCTTACAGATTTTGCTTAATGAATTTTAATACTTTATTTGCCTTATAGAAACTCATGACTGTAATATCTTCATTGTGGATTGTATGTTTGATCATTGTAAAGAGACTTTTTTTTTTTTTTTTTTTTTTTTTTTTGCCTTATTTAATGCTTTCTTAACCTCTGACATCAACCTTGTCTGGTATAAGATTGTGATTTAATTGTGTTTTCCTTGCATTTTCCTGATATACCTGTACTATCTTTTATCTTTTATTTTCAACTTTTTTGACACTGGTTTCTGAAGATATTTTTATTTCAGTAGATGAGATTATCCTGTTGACATTTATAGATATGACTTAGTTCTGTATCACATTTTATGACCTACTTTCTGTTTTTAAGGATTCATTTGGTTTGTATCTTTCTCTAGATGGTGTATATTTCTTTGTTTCATGCATGTTCCTTCTGATTATTTAGGAAGGTCTGTATTCTGTTTTTAGCTCTTCTAATGTTTGTCTTTATTTTATAACTTTTAAAAACATACTTTATTTTTTTTAAGTTTATTTGAGAGAGAGAGAGAGAGAGAGAGAGAGAGAGAGAGAGAGAGAATGCTCACACAGGCACACGTGAGCCTTGGAGGGGCAGAGAGAGGGAGAAAGAGAATCCCAAGCAGGCTCCATGCCATCAGCGCAGAGCCCAATGCAGGGCTTGATCCCAACAGTGAGATCATGACCTGAGCCAAAATCAAGAGTTGGACAATTAACCGACTAAGCCACCCAGGAACCCCTATCCTCTATTTCTTTAGACTAAATCTACTTCTTACGAGCAGTGACCAAATTATAATTCCATTCATCTCATCTCCTTTACTCCGCCTAATTTTAATCAGTATATTATTGTTATTAGTTCTTTTAGTGATCATTGGTATACTTTTGAATGTACCTCTATCTCTGTTAATTGATTTATAAGATGTAAATGTTATCTTTGACCTTGAATATTAAAAATAAAGAGGGGCGCTGGGTGGCTCAGTCAGTTGGGCGTCCGACTTCAGCTCAGGTCATGATCTTGCAGTTTGTGAGTTCAAGCCCAGCGTCAGGCTCTGTGCCGACAGCTCAGAGACTGGATCCTGCTTCGGATTCTGTGTCTCCCTCTGTCTCTGCCCCTCCCATGCTCATGCTCTGTCTCTCTCTCTGTCTCTCAATAATAAATAATCATTTAAAAAAACTTAAAGATAAAGAAATCAACATCCTTTTGCCACCTTCCATCTTCCTACATCTTCCCTTCTTAGTTTTTGTTAATTTTATAACTTTTGCTGGTATAGTTTGTAATATAAACATTCTGAGTAATATATAAAATAGTTATTAAGAGAATGAGCTCTGGAACCAGACTGCCTAAGTTGGAATCTTGACTTTATCATTTTTAGGTGTGTGACCTTGAGCAGATTGCTTAACAGATATTTATTTGTTTCCTTGTTTTTACAATGGATATAACAATAGGTTCTACCTCACAGGTTTGTTTTCATGATAATGAATGAAAGTATAGCACTAGAACAGTGCCTGACACATAATGAGCATCTAGTAATTATAAGATATTGCATTAATTATTATGAAGTAGATTTCCAGTTTTGTTTTCATCCCAGTTCTATATTTCAACTGACTACCATGTTCAGGTTCTCTGTTCATCTCTTGGTTGCCTAAAATCCATTCTCAAGTAGTTAAGAGACACTAATGGCAGGGGCACCTGGGTGGTTCAGTCGATTAGGCGTCCAACCCTTGATTTCAGCTCAGGTCATGATCTTGCAGTTCATGGGTTCAAGTCCTTGGGCTCCCATGGAGCCTACTTCAGATTTTCCCTCTGCTCCTCCTCTACTCTCTCTCTCTCTCTCTCTCTCTCTCTCTCTCTCTCTCTCTCTCAAAATAAATAAATAAATAAATAAACCTTAAAAAAAAGAGAGAGACTAATGGGAGTTATAGTTTCTAAACCTTTTATGTTCAAAAACATTTGATGCCTTTTACTTGAAAGGAAGTTTAGTATGTAAAATAATAGTACCTACTATTGAGCACTTATTAAAATCACAGGTGATCTATATTCATTATTATATCATTTTACCTCATAATAATGCTATAATTTTATTTTTATTTTTTTAAGTAAGCTCTATGCCCAATGTGGGGCTTGAAATCACCATGAGATCAAGAGTTGTATGCTGTACAGACTGAGCCAGGCGCCTCCTTCATAATAATGCTATAAGTCAAGTATTATGTGTATTATTCATATCCCCTTTCACAAATGAAAAGGCAAGTCACGCTTCCTTTCTCAGACTTTGCTGGCATTGAACCATTATCTAACATTGATGTGGCTGTGGAGAAATCTGAGGCCAATCTCATTTATTTCCCTTTAAAGATGCCTTGATCTTTTTGCCTGAATGCTCAAAGGATTATTTATTTTTGAAGTCTAGTAAAATTCAGTGGGATATGTCAGAAGGGTCATTCTGTGTCGGTTTTCTTGGGACATTGTATGTTCTTTCAGTCTGTGAAGTGTGCTTTCACTTACACGAAGTTGCCTTGAATTCTACTTTGAATATTTTTTCTTTTCCACTTGTTCCATTCTCCTTCAGGTGGACATGCTGGATATCCTTTATCTTCTGTATCCATAATTTTGCCTCAAATTCTTTTTAGTTCTTTTTAAATTTCCATTTCCTTTTTCTCACTTTTCTTACCTAGCCCTCGTTTAAGTCTAACTGTGTTGTTATCCTTGTCTGCCTTCTTCTTCCGCCCCATTTATAATATGGCTTTAATTTTTAGGATCTTTTCCTTTTCTTCCTTCCTGAGTTCTGCTAGCTTATTTCACAATTCCTTCTGTTATCTCATCATCATTCTGCTTTGAGGTCTTATTTTTTGAACGGTTTCATTAAGTCCTTTGAATTCACAGCCGTATGCTTGATCTGCTTCATGGCAACGTATTTCTGGAAAATTTATTTTTATAACATTTCATTTCCTCCTTTTTCTTGTAGATTTGCTGTGTAGATCTTGGTTTCCTTGGTTATTACTTGTTACTAAACAAAAAGAGTTCTTCCTCAACCAGTTACTTACAGGAAGCAACTGGAGCAGTGAATTGTATTAGTAATGAGGCTGCTGTGGTCCAGAGTGTGTGTGTGTGTGTGTGTGTGTGTGTGTGTGTGTGTGTGTGTGAAAGAGAGAAAAAAGGAGAAACATAGAGACAAAAATATTCACATAGATTGGTTTAGCTAATGTTATCTCCCCAGCAGATGCTCATAATATACTTTCCCTCAACCCATTTCATTAACAGACTGCCTCCAACATAGGTAACATTTTTAAGGAATTTATCATTCAGCACTGCCTTGTCCTCCTATTTCATGATGGCAAATAGAGTCCTTGAAAGTTCCCACAACTTGTGCTCCCTTAAACTTTCATTGTAAGTCAGGGTGGTGGTTCTGCCCCTCAAGTGTACCATCTGTTTGGTTCTATGCCAACTTTGAGAAGTAAAATCACAGCAGTTATTTAATCTCAACATACTCTGGACTCTGGTATAATTTTCATTGAATTTGGTAGGCCATCCTCATTAATTGTGCCTTAGGGAGTTTGTGTTTATTTTCCTTATTTTCTTGTTTTTGGGTGATCTCAAGGATGACAAGATGACATCATGAGCTAATTTTATTTTGTTATTGTAAAATATTTTGGCATTTTATTTTATTTTTAAATGTTTATTTATTTTGAGGGGTGAGGGAGGGGCAGGAGGGAGGCAGAGGGAGAAAGAGAGAGAGACAGGCAGACAGAATCCCAAGCAGTCTCCATACTGTCAGCGCAGAGCCCAAACGGGGCTCAAACTCACAAACCATAACCTGAGCCAAAGTCAGGAACTGGATGCTTAACCGACTGAGTCACCCAGGCACCCGATAAAATATTTTGGTACTTTAATTTTTTATTTTAAATTAGAACCATTTTTTAAGAGTGCCTCTAATCTTAGAGCAGGTAGCATACCACCTCAGACCCTGTTAAGTGCGAAAAATAGCTTCCAGTTTTTTGCACAATATAGTCCCAACAAGATCTCTCCTCATCATATAGCAAGTAAGAGCAAAGCTCTGGATTCAAGTTCAAATCTGTCCAAATCCAGAGCCTGAGTTCTTTTCATCATAGAACTACATCTTAAAGAATATAGATATCTCTTTACAGTGTCTTTATTATGTTTCCTCTTATAAACATTTTTCATTAACTACTGTGTTTGTTTCCTGGTTTTTAGTGTGACAAGTACAAGACTGGAGTTATTGATGGACCGGCATGTAATAGCCTTTGTGTTACAGAGACTCTTTACTTTGGGAAATGCTTATCCACCAAGCCCAACAATCAGGTATGGACATTATGAATAAACATTCCAGACTGATAGTGCACTCTACTTTTACCTTAAATTAACATATTATTAAAAGAATTCTTGAGCCAGAGCTTTAGGAAATTTTATATACTTTAATTTTGTATGCTTTGATTCACTCATCCAATAGATATTAATCCTTTATTCCCAGTATATTCCAGACACTTTAGTTGTTAGGAATATAGTGGTAATTGAGATAGATAAGATTACTTCCATTATGGATCTTATATTAATTAATAGTGACTGATTCTGGGGTATGGGATTAGGGAAATGGAAACAGATGAGTTTTGCCTTTCATCTTTCTGTGTAATATGACTTTAAAAAATTTACTTCTAGGGGCGCCTGGGTGGCACAGTCGGTTAAGCGTCCGACTTCAGCCAGGTCACGATCTCGCGGTCCGTGAGTTCGAGCCCCACGTCAGGCTCTGGGCTGATGGCTCGGAGCCTGGAGCCTGTTTCCGACTCTGTGTCTCCCTCTCTCTCTGCCCCTCCCCCGTTCATGCTCTGTCTCTCTCTGTCCCAAAAATAAATAAACGTTGAAAAAAAAAATTAAAAAAAAAAAAATTTACTTCTAGCTATAAATGCTTACATTAAGAAACAAGAAAGATCTCAAATCAACAACCTAACTTTACAACTTAAGGAACTTGAAAAAGAACAAACTAAACCCAAAGCTAGCAAAAAAAAATAAATAATACAGATTACAGGAGAGAGAAATGAAATGGAGAATAGAAAAACAATAGAAAAAAATCAATGAAACCAAAGGTTGCTTTTTGGAAAATATCAACAAAATTGACAAACCTTTAGCTAGATGGTCTAAGAAGAAAAGAGAAGGCTCAAATTTCTAAAATCAAGACTGAAATGGGGATATTACTATTGATTCTATAGAAATAAAAAGTATTAAATGAGTACTATAAACAATTGTACACCAGGTTAAATAACCTAGATGAAATGGACAAATTCCTAGAAACAGAAAGCCTACCAAGAAATAGAAAATCTGAATAGACCTACAACTAGGAAGGAGATTGAATTAGTAATCAAAAGTCTCCCAACAAGAAAAGCCCTGACCCTGTTGCCTTCACTGGTGAATTCTACCAAACATTTAAATGCTTCTCAACCTTTCCCAAAAAATTGAAAAGGAGGGAATACTTCCTAACTCATTCTGTGAGGCCAGCATTACCCTGATACCAAAGCCAGATAAAGACACTACAGAAAATCTACAGACCTTGTGAACATTAATGCAAAATCCTCAACAAAATACTACCCAACCAAAATGAATGTAATAAAAAGATCATACACTGTAACCAAATAGGATTTATTCCTGGAATGCAAGGATGGTTCAAGATACAAAAATCAATCAATTTAATATACTAGATTAACAGAATGAAGGGGAAAAAAACCCTGGGATCATCTCAGTTGATGCAGGAAAAAAGTATTTGACAAAATTCAGTACCCTTTCATGATAAAAATACTCAACAAAGCAGGAATTAACGAATTTATTTTTTTTAAACGTTTATTTATTTTTGAAACAGAGAGAGACACAGCATGAACGGGAGAGGGGTAGAGAGAGAGGGAGACACAGAATTGGAAGCAGGCTCCAGGCTCTGAGCCATCAGCCCAGAGCCTGACGCGGGGCTCGAACTCACCGACCGTGAGATCGTGACCTGAGCTGAAGTCGGACGCTTAACCGACTGAGCCACCCAGGCGCCCCCAACAAAGCAGGAATTAGAAGGCAACTACAACATAATAAAATCCATATATGAAAAATCCACAGCTAATTTCATACTTGATGGTGAAAGTCTGAAAGCTTTTCCTTTAAATTCAGGAACAAGGCAAGAATGCCCACTGTTGCCACCTGTATTCAAAACAGTACTGGAAGTTCTAGCCAAACAGACAAGTAAGAGAAATTTTAAAAGGCATCCAAATTAGAAAGGAAAAAGTAAAATTATTTTTGTATGCAGATGACATGATCTTTTATATAAAAAACCTTGTTTTGGTAGAAAAACCTTTTATATAGAAAAAAATTGTTAAGCTAATAAATTAATTCAGCAAAGTAGCAAGAAACAAAGTCAACACATAAAAACCAGTTGTATTTCTATACACTAACAATGAACAATCCACAAAGGAAATTAAGAAAACCATTTACAATAGCATCGAAAAGAATAAAGTACCTAGGAATTAACATACCCAAGGAGGTAAAGGACTTGTACAATGATAACTTCAAAGCATTGTTGAAAGAATTAAAGACATAAACAAATGGAAACATATCCCATGTTCATGAATTGAAAGACTTAGTATTGTTAATCTCTTTCAAAATCCTGATGACATTTTTTGCAGAAATAGAAAAACCCACCCCAAAATTAAAAAGGAATCTCAAATAACCCCAAATAGCAAAACAATCTTGAAAAAGAACTACAGAGCTGGAGGATTCATATTTCCTGATTTCAAAACTTACTATATAAAGGGGTGCCTGGGCGGCTCAGTCGGTTAAGCGTCCAGCTTTGGCTCAGGTCAAGATCTCACAGTCCGTGAGTTCGAGCCCTGCATCATGCTCTCTGTTGTCAGCACAGAGCCTGATTCAGATCCTCTCTCTGTGTCCCTTCCCCACTCACTTGCTGTCAAAAATTAAAAAATAAACAAACATTAAAAAAATACTACACAGCTACAGTAATCAAAACAATGTTTACTGGAATAAAGATAGACATATAGATCAATAGAGTAGAGAGCCTAGAAATAAGCACCCACATATCTGATCAAGTAATTTTTTTTTTTTTTTTTTTTTTGGGACAGAGAGAGACAGAGCATGAACGGGGGAGGGGCAGAGAGAGAGGGAGACACAGAATCGGAAACAGGCTCCAGGCTCTGAGCCATCAGCCCAGAGCCTGACGCGGGGCTCGAACTCACGGACCGCGAGATCGTGACCTGGCTGAAGTCGGACGCTTAACCGACTGCGCCACCCAGGCGCCCCCTGATCAAGTAATTTTTGACAAGAGTGCTATCACCATTCAATAGAGAAAGGAGTCTTTTCAACAAATGGTGCTGGGAAAACTGGATATCCACATGCAAAAGAACGAAGTTGGACCCTTACCTAATGCCATATGCAAAAATTAAGTCAAAACATATTAAAGACTAAAATGTAAGAACTGAAACCATAAAACTCTTGGAAAAAATATAGGGCAGGGGCACCTGGGTGGCTCAGTCTGTTAAGTGTCCGACTCTTGATTTTACCTCAGGTCATGATCTCATAATTTGTGAGTTTGGCCCTGTGTCAGGCTCTGCACTCACAGCACAGAGCCAGCTTGGGATTCTCTTTCCCTGTCTCTCTGCCCTTCCCCCTGCCCTGTCTCAAAAATGAATAAATAAACATTAAAAATTTTTTTTAAATATAGGGCAAAAGCTTCATGACACTGGATTTGGCAATGATTCCTTGGCTCTGACACCAAAGGCACAGGCAACAAAAGAAAAAGAGACAAATTGTACTTCAGAAAAATTTTAAATTTTGTGCATCAAAGGGCGCCTGGATGGCCCAGTTGGTTAAGCATCCGACTTTGGCTCAGGTCATGATCTCATGGTTTGTGAGTTTGAGCCCTGCATCAGGGTCTGTGCTGAGCCTGGAGCCTGCTTCAGATTCTGTGTCTCCCTCTCTCTCTGCCCTTCCCCCACTCATGCTTTGTCTCTGTCTCTCAAAAATAAATAAATGTTAAAAAAAAATTTGTTTTAATTTTGTGCATCAAAAGAATATCAATAGAGTAAAAAGCAAATCCACAGAATGAGAGAAAACATTTGCAAATCATGTATCTGATAAGAGGTTAATATCCAGAATATATAGAGAACTTCTAAAACTCAACAACAGCAAAACAACCATACTTAAAAATGTACGAAGGACTTGAATAGGCATTTCTCAAAAAAAAAAAAAAATACACAAATGGCCAATAAGTACATGAAAAGATGCTCAGCATCACTTGATCTTAGGGAAATGCAAATCAAAATCACAATGAGATACCACCTCACAGCCATTAGGATGGCTACTATCCAAAAAATGGAAATTGACAAGGGTTGGTAAGGATGGAAAGAAATTGGGAACCCTTGTGCACTATTGGTGGGAATGTGATATGGCACAGCCATTGCAAAAAGCAATATAGCAATTCCTCAAAATATTAAACATAGAATGATTTTATGATCCAGCAATTTCACTTCTGGGTATATACCTTAACAAATTGAAAGCAGAGTCTTTATAAAAGATATCTGTACAGGGGCGCCTGGGTGGCGCAGTCGGTTAAGCGTCCGACTTCAGCCAGGTCACGATCTCGCGGTCCACGAGTTCGAGCCCCGCGTCGGGCTCTGGGCTGATGGCTCAGAGCCTGGAGCCTGGTTCCGATTCTGTGTCTCCCTCTCTCTCTGCCCCTCCCCCGTTCATGCTCTGTCTCTCTCTGTCGCAAAAATAAATAAACGTTGAAAAAAAAAATTTAAAAAAAAATAAATAAATAAATATTTTAAAAAAAAAGATATCTGTACAACAATGTTCATATCAGCATTATTCACAGTAGCTACAATGAGGAAGCACTCAAGTGTCTATCAGCAGGTGAATAGAAATGCAAAATGTGGTATATACATATGGGTTATTAGCTTTAAAAAGGAAGAAATTCTGATACATGCTAATACATGGATGAATCTTGAGGACATTATGCTAAGTGAAATAAGCCAGTCACAAAAAGACAAGTTTTGTATTGTTCCTTTTTTTTTTTTTTAATTTTTTTTTTGTATTGTTCCATTTATATGAGATACTTAGATTAGTTAAAACTGTAAAGACAGAAAATAGAATGGTGATGTCAGGGGCTGGGGTGGGTGAGGAGGGAGAGCAGGAGTTATTATTTAATGAGTATAGAGTTTAACTTTTATGAGATGAAGAGTTCTGCAGATGGATGGTGGTGATGGCTGCACAACATTGTGAATGTAATACCAAAGTGGTTAAGATGGTAAATTTTATGTTTTTAATATTTTGCCACAATTTAAAAACTGGAAAAAATAAAATTCATTATGGTCAAAAATATATGTATTTAAGCATGCATAGCTTTTATAATCTAAAAAGTTATGGACAAAAGCTCAATCCTAATGTTTTGTTACTTTGTGTGTTTTTATAAGAAGAGGACACTAAAAATACAGTGGTAAAATTTTCTACTTAGCCTAAAGAATAATTTGTCATTCTTTTTTCATATAGATGTATTTAGGGATTTGGGGTAATCTACCAGGTGTTGTGAAATGTCAAATGGAACAAGCACTTCATCTTGATTTTGGGACTGAATTGGAACCAAGGAAAGAAATAGTGCTATTTGATAAGCCAACTAGGGGAACAACTGTACAGAAATTCAAAGAAATGGTCTACAGTCTCTTTAAAGTAAGTATATCCATTCACATGTTGTTAGTGTGAGGCAGTATATTCTTCTGGAAGAGTTGGTAAAACCTCATCCTAAGCCACAAAAATGTTGGTATTCTTTAACCTGTATCAAGGTCTCCATCTTGAGGAAATAATTCAAACAAAATGTGTGGAAGATGTTTATATTAACATTATTTATGATAGCTAAAAATATCCAGATATGAAAGGGGAATTCATTAAATTGATGAGCTGCTCTATAGTTTGACACTGTAACTGGCATACATTATTAAAGATGGGGGAGGGGATAAAATTAGTATACATACCCTGATTGTAAATTATTTTTCAAAGATTTAAAGAAATATTCATACAAAGATTAAATATATTAAAAGATAAAAATAGTTACAATTTTGGAAAGAATCTCTTTTTATTGCTGTCATATTTTCACTCAAAATCTTTTTTTTCTGGGGTTGCTGGTTGACTTAGTCAGTTAAACATTCGACTCGTGGTTTTGGCTCAGGTCACGATCTTGCAGTTCATGGGTTCTAGCCCCACATCGGGCTCTACGCTGAGAGTGGGGAGCCTGCTTGGGATTCTCTCCCCCTGCCTCTGCCCTTCCCCTACTCACACTTTCTCTTTCTCTCAAAATAAGTTTTTTAAAAAATCTTTCTTTTCTTTGAACAGTTTACATTTTCAGACTATTTATCCCAAGAATCTTCATGGGGAAATACTTTTTTTTTTTTTTTAGTTTTTATTTAATAAACACCCAACATGGGACTTGAACTCACAACCCCAAGATCAAGAGCTGCACACCCCTCCAACTGAGCCAGCTGGGAGCCCCAATACTTTTTAACCTTCATCATTGGAATGATATAACTTGAACAAAATAGTTCTATTAATGTATTTAACTACAAAATAGGAGAAAATAATTTTCCATTGACCCACATTATAACTTTGGATATGAGCACATTACACTGCAATTTTGCAAGTAAATGTATAAATAAGACAAAACTAATACTTAGTGTCTTGGATAACTGTATTTATCTACAGGGCCCAAGGGGCTAATGGAAGCTAGGGTGGCCATTTCTTAAAAAAATATATACTTAATGAAGTGGGTTTTACTATAATTATATAAAATATACTTATTCACTTAGTAAGCATGATATTTGGAGATGTATTAAGTTCCTTTATGGAGATTCAGTAACAAGATCATTACTTAGCATAGTAATCCTCTAAAGTTAGTATGTATATTATATGTGAGGTATTTTTCATTCCTTATACACACAGGCAAAGTTGGGTGACCAAGGAAACCTCTCTGAACTGGTTAATCTCATCTTGACGGTGGCTGATGGAGACAAAGATGGCCAGGTTTCCTTGGGAGAAGCAAAGTCAGCATGGGCACTTCTTCAACTAAATGAATTTCTTCTCATGGTGATACTTCAAGATAAAGAACATACCCCCAAATTAATGGGATTCTGTGGTGATCTCTATGTGATGGAAAGTGTTGAATATACCTCTCTTTATGGAATAAGCCTTCCATGGGTCATTGAACTTTTTATTCCATCTGGGTTCAGAAGAAGCATGGATCAGTTGTTCACGCCATCATGGCCTAGAAAGGCTAAAATAGCCATAGGACTTCTGGAATTTGTGGAAGATGTTTTCCACGGCCCGTATGGAAACTTCCTCATGTGTGATATTAGTGCCAAAAACCTAGGATATAATGATAAGTATGATTTGAAAATGGTGGACATGAGAAAAATCGTGCCAGAGACAAACCTGAAAGAACTTATAAAGGATCGCCACTGTGAGTCTGATTTGGACTGTGTTTATGGCACGGATTGTCGAACTACCTGTGATCAGAGTACAATGAAGTGTACTTCAGAAGTGATACAACCAAACTTGGCAAAAGCCTGTCAGTTACTCAAAGACTACCTACTGCGTGGTGCTCCAACTGAAATTCGTGAAGAATTGGAAAAGCAACTTTATTCTTGTATTGCTCTCAAAGTCACAGCAAATCAAATGGAAATGGAACATTCTTTGATACTAAATAACCTAAAAACATTACTGTGGAAGAAAATTTCCTACACAAATGACTCTTAGTTCATTTGGACATCGTGACCATCATAGGAAACTTAACAATTCTAAGGAAAAATTTTGAGCATTAAAAAAATGGCTTCTGACTCAAATCCTTTCCAGTTATAAAAAACCCCTTTTCCCTGGTTTTAAGAAGCCATCATCTTAAGATACATATTGATTGCTTGAAGGAATGGCAGGAGGTATAGGATGAACTGATCCAAAGATTAATTCCTGCATTAGAAGCCCTGGTACATTTCTTCCCAGTACATTCACTGTGTTAACTATTTTGACTAATGACCTAAAATAATGCTGTGAAAAGCCTCATCCCATAAACAGTGAGAGTATTTCGTAGATTTTACTTAAGCCAAAATACCATTGCTGGAAACATTGCAATGAAGCTGCTGTTTAAAAAAATATATATACGTACACTTACTGAAGTCTTAGCATGGTAAAGTTTGCACATTAACAAGAAATTAAGACTGCAAAGCAGGTAAAGTTACTCCTTTATAAACAGATGTTGGGTTAATAGCATGGTTTGTTGTATTTATAGACCTAAAAACATTTGTTACATGGCTTCAGAATGTTGAGTGGCTATTAGCTTAAAAACAAAAATCCATCAGAAAGTGTTCTACTTGGCAGTATGTAACTGCCAAGTTTAGAGGCTGAAACTGGATGAGCTTTCATCATCCTTGATTTGATGGGTCCTTCATAGTGTCAATGAGCAGTCCTTCAAAACTGACTTAAGGCCATCAACTCAATCCAAATCCACAAGTCTGAATTTGAGCTATGGGGAAGTGGGACATAAAGAGGCAGACTCTGAAATCATGGGACTTTTTAATAACAATTTCCCATTTTGAACAGTATTTCCTGTTGGCCAAAGGGCTATTTCTTAAGAGGCATGTAAATTTATTTTTCCATGTGAACTTGATATGCAAGTTAGTATTTGTTCATGTTATTTTCATGTTTATTAAGATCTGGCATGTACCTTTCAAAATCTCTTTTGAAGGAACCTCTTTTGAAGGAAGACCCAGTATTTTTTGCTCCAAGGTTTCACCTGATTAAAGTGAAATGTTATGTGAACTTCACTGGACAGCCTTCCCTCAAAAATTAAAGCCATTGATGAGCACGTTTTGCTTACTTTAAAATGGTGTAGTTTGAAGGTACCTTTTCTTCCCACTAACCATCTGGTTACAATAAATGAATGGAAGAAATATTTCCTAGTGGATGGTTGGTCTGTTGCTTGCCAGACTTTTTAACGGAGAGCTGTATATCATACAATTAGAGGGACAACTCCTGTCACGGAAAACAGAAGCCCAAGAAGCAGGTGTGAACTTTGAGTCAATATGTAAAGTTATACTTGTTTCTTGAAGCAAACAAAAACAACCCATCAACTCCTCTGCTTTTATATTTGAGGTTATTTCTTGTAGTTTCATTAACAAGAGGTTAACACAGAAACTGCTGCTTGGTGAATAAGTTTATTATTGTCTTTATCTGAAAAATCTTCATAGAAAATTGTGGTTTGGTTTATTAGCTCTCAGCAGCCCGCTCCTGAGCTCTAAGGAAGCTTGCCTTCTTCTGAGCTACCCGATCTTTCTTCTGGGCAAGAGACATTTTGGGACGGTTCCACCTACAAAACAGAGTAAAATTAAGCGACAAATGTGATTTTTAAAAACCATAGCTAGAGGATAAAAAAACAAATATTTAACTTCGAAAAGGACAAGACTGCAACCAGGTCAAACAATCCAAATTCCAATATACCTACTTCTGATCATAAGCTAACTTCCCCACACCCATTATTAAAGAGATGCATTATTTAAAAATGCAGTTAACTGGTAGTTATACTGTACTGGGATAGAAGGGGTCAGCTCAGTAAGTAGCTTCTGAGGCTAATACATTTCTACCACCATAATTACTTTAGCAAACCTGGTTCCCCTCACTTCTGCAACATCATGCAGAGTTAGTGATCGAGTTTGCACAACTTCAGTAAGAGTCTGAGTAACACAAAACAAGGCAAGGAACTCCTCCCAACCTCTCTTAAAAAGACAACAGGAGGATGCATACCTCTTCTTTTTGACTTCTTTCTTAGGCTTCTTCTCATAGACTGGATTCTCTCGAATAGCAGCATGAGCTTTCTTATACATCTCCTCCATCTGAAAGAAAGCAAAGCAAACAGTACTTGGTTTCATTTCACATGCCCTACAACAGTCAGGTAACACTGCATTCTACTACTGGCTCTATTTCATCCTTCTAAACCAGACTGTCAAAAGCAACTAAACTAGGTCAATGCTGGTATCTCCTATTTCTACATGTAACCCACCTTTTCTTTAAAATACTCTGACCTCCCTCCCCTACTTGCGCATTTTCAAAATAAACTTAAAAAAAAAAAAAAAACAAAAAAAAAAACAGGGCGCCTGGGTGGCTCAGTCAGTTAGATGTCTGACTCTTCAATCTCAGCTCAGGTCATGATCTCTAACACCCTGCATCAGGCTCTGTGCTGACACTGTGGAGCCTGCTTGGAATTCTTGCTTTCTGCCACTCCCCCTTCCCATGCTCTCTCAAAATAAATACATTTTAAAAAATAAAATACTGTCTGACCTAAATTCTTTTTGAGAGCACGCACATGACACTTAACCAACTGAGCCACCCAGGTGCCCCTGACCTAAATTCTTTTATTCAAGTGAGAATACATGCCCAAACCAAGTATTTAAGATGTTAAGATGAAGAGTATATGGGGCCAACAAGCAATTGCTAAATTCATTTGTGTTCTCCCACATTCCCCCGATTTGTATTTTCCTTCAGTACCTGATAAGATCTTTCAATGCTATACCCAGAACTGCATACCAGGGACCTCTTCTATCTATTACTATTAGGAATCACTAGTATTTGGCAACAGTATTAGGCCTCTGTGGAAACAGAGGTTTGAATTTCCCTAGAAAACCCTGAGACACTATCCAATTAGATCTTAATGAGAATTTTGTTCTAAAATTCATCAAACAACAATGCTGTATCTCTGAACTGTTTCAATCACCACCTCCAAATAAATGACGATGGGTTCTATGGAAGACCAAGTCATGAAGCAGCTATAAAATGCCTGAATGTTCATTATCACAATATAGTAACAAGCAGAGCCCCCTAAAGAATGAGTCACAGTAATCCAAGTCTCTAAAATTACTCATTCAATATGGAGAAAATATCACTACATGCATTTATTTGTATAAAACTTAGCAAAAGACGGGGGGCGCCTGGGTGGCTCAGTCGGTTAAGCAGCCGACGTCGGCTCAGGTCATGATCTTGCGGTCCGTGAGTTCGAGCCCTGCGTCGGGCTCTGTGCTGACAGCTCAGAGCCTGGAGCCTGTTTCAGATTCTGTGTCTCCCTCTCTCTGACCCTCCCCCATTCATGCTCTGTCTCTCTCTGTCTCAAAAATAAACGTTAAAAAAAAAAAAAAAAAACTTAGCAAAAGAAAATAATGCCAACACTTTCACTGCATGAGATCTCAACTCCCTAAATCCCTCCTCAAAGTTTCTCTTTCATTTTAGGCACTTTATGACAGCTCCCCACTGTATTTAACAAATCTATTCGATGACTTCAAGTGCAGTCATTTAATAAATCTAAGCAACTTGGTCCATTCGTTCCAAGAGAAACCAAGAGAAAATACAACCATGTACATATAATGAGTTTAGGTAAAAACCACTTCCTCCTAGGGCAAGTCAAATGTCTGCAGAGGATTTCAGCAGCCATGCAGAAAAACAGGCTTCCATAGATCAAATTAATGAGCTAGCTGGGAAAAGTACATTAGCCTAAGAGTGGTCCAGCTGGAGTACACCACATATATTAGAAAGCATTAAGAAATAGTATCTGAAAGGAGCTTAGGAATTTGGAAAGTTTTGAGCAAGTGTGACATTACCAGAGTAAAAAATGGTTTAGGAAGAAAAATTATGCAGGCCAAGTAGAATCATCGCAAGTAAAAGACCTATTTACCACAGCAAATGAGGACAATGTCAATAGTAACATAAAAGCATAAATTTCTGAAAATTATCATGTACTTGAATTACCAACATAAATACTACCCTTTTCTTAGCTCTAAAACTCAAGCTATGTTTATTCAGCCCTAGACTGTGTACTAAGCATACAAATGACAGTGATCTTCAATTACAACTCTACTTAAAAGATTTTCATAACCAAAACTGTGTCAAAATGGAAACTGTTCACTAACAGAAAAGAACATTTGATATAACCTCCAATTTCTTTACAACTCCATAAGCTACATAATAGTTTTGTAATAATCAGTGTGATTTTTGTGTTCTGTGCCTATTATCTTCCATTACTACAATGGATTAACAGAGAACCTTGGAGGTAAAACTTTAGGGCTCATAAATTCTTTTTTTAACGTTTATTTATTTTTGAGACACAGCGACAGAGCATGAGTGGAGGAGGCGCAGAGAGGGAGACACAGAATGCAAAGCAGGCTCCAGGCTCTGAGCTCGACGCAGGGCTCACGAACAAGATCATGAACAAGATCACGAACAAGATCATGACCTGACCTGAAGGACACTTAGCCGACTGAGCCACCCAGGCACCTCTACCTTGTCTGACTTTTAACTTACTCTTACCCACTATTCCAATTTCATGTCATCCCATTTTAAGGTAAGGACAGCTCATTTGAGTCCATCTATACCTATTAACATACTCATATTCAACTTGTAGATGTTAACTGGAAATAAAACTACTAATGTACCCACCAAAACCAAGTAGTAAAGCGCTCTATAAACTAACCAATACAGGAATTTTTAGTTAAAATTTTTACCATGTCTGGAGTAACGTTGTTCTTTATGTATTGAGAGAACTGTTTTTTGTAAGCATCTTCATCTTCTTCCATTAGGTAACGCATATAATCTGCAACATTTTGACCCATGATGTGCTTCCGATGTACTTCTGCATTGAATTCCTTGCTTTCTGAATCATAACCAGGGAATCGTTTGGTACTAAAACAAAGTTTTTCATTTTAGTATGTAATGATTGAAATCAGTTCACTAGCAGGAATTCACTTCAGTAGCTGCCATCAGTCCCGTCTTGAAACAATTAATTGCATCATATGCAACCAAAGGACCAACTACTGACTGCTCAGTTAGTGGGATATCATCATTCAGCAGCTGATCTCTGAATTCCCAGATAGAAGAGAAAATCATGCCACAAACACCTTTAAAAGTCACGAAACGAATCAAGCTTCTACCACTATCAAGTTAGTTTTCCATATTAGTATAGGAAATGGTTTCAAAACTGTTCCCCCCCCAAACCCTAGAATTTCTCAGTGGTGCCTCAGAGTACATGGAGATAAGTGATTTGTTCAAGACCACATCTAATAGGTGCTTTGCAAGAGATCTGCAGGTCCCTAAAAATGTATGTCCCACCATTATAAAAGTTCCAGTTAGGTTACATTTCATAGGCTAACCTCTCCAACGCCAAAACCTATAGCCAGATAAAATTTTGGTTAAGTCACCAACTACTTAAATAACCTTACGAGGCTAATAATAAATGTCTTAAAGATGCATCTACTCAACAATAATAAAAATCATTAACTTAAACCAAAGGAACTACCAAATTAAAATCACCTACTTAGCCTCTAATGATCTACAATCTTATTTCCAGTGGAAAGTTTGGGAATTTATCTTAAGCCTTTTCTCAAAATCTTTTCCTGGAGTTGACAGTTTCCCATAACTGAATAAGGCAATTTTCATTCTGAATGAAAAGAAAATGCACTGGGAGGGGAATGAACTTGAGTTGCTCATTTCTAACCAAAACTAAGCCCAACACAAAAGCTGGTGGTTTCAACCCTGGCTTTTCTGCTACTGGCTCTAAAACCTTGAACGAATCATTTACCTCTGAACCTCAGTCTCATTTATGAAATATGTTACAATTCCTTCCTGCCCTGCCAGGTTCCTTTTGCATAGTATTAAGCATATAGCAGGTACACAATGATAGCTTCCTATTATTTTAATTGATTCAGTAATCTCCAGAGTCCAACCAGTTAGAAATGGAAATACTGGAGTCTGAACAATGAAGATTTGAATACTATTACCTGTGAGGAATAGACAAGCCTCCATCCACAGCTCCCTTGAGGGCCCCAAAAACTTTATTTCCAGTAGTAGTTCTGGCAAGACCTGCATCCAAATAGCAGGTGAAGGCACCAGGTTGACCATCAATGCTTTCCACATTGTATTCATCTCCAGTCACTTCTACTTGGCCTTCATAGATCTTATCCATGCCAAACCTATTGAGAAGCTATTAACAAAAAAGCCAGTCTAAATATATTTAAACAATTCTAACATCCAGTCACAACATTAATGACTTGACGAGGAGAAAAAATTTCCTTCCAATTCACTTATCCCTTTGTACCAACTTAAATATTAAGATGCTACAAAAAGAAACTTCAGACCTTCGAATTTATAACAATTTTGTCTTGTAGCTTCTGAACCTTTGCTACATGTCCATACTTGATTTATGTAGCCATCAATTAAGATGTAACCATGCTGTATGTATCTACTCAAGGGAGATATTCTCCACATTTCTTCAGTCTTATTTGGCTACAATAAAATTCAACTATTTATGTTATCACACATTTAGTTTTGATTAATTTCATTAAAATCTTAGGAGGAGGATCCTGGGCAGAAGAGAACATCTGGAGAGCTCTACTCTCCAAAGACATTACATCAATAAGGGTGACTCCTCTGCTAGTACATCTAACTAGAACTTCACCACAAGCAGTGTGAGTTTGTACCACATTGTTCTCATATATAAGGACGATGCTTCCCACTCCTACTCAAGCATATTTATAACCAATGAAAATGTGGATCCCTAACAATGATGCATGCTTAACATTTCCAATGCAAAACAAGATCGGTAACAGAAAACAAAAGACAAAAAAAATCACATTTGCATCTACTTTCCAGGTATTATAGGAAATGATGCCACCCAAAGGCAAAAATGATTAAAAAAACTGAATCCCATACCCATGCCTGCTCACCCTCCCCAAATTTAAAACATTGTTTCTCAAAATTAACATGTGTATAACCTGGACATCGTATTATAGATTCCAGGAGTGAGGAGTGCAGCCTGCATTTTAAATGTGCACTGATGGTCAGAAAATCTATACCTCTGAATAAAGGTCTGCAACATCCAACAAGGCAATAATTAACCTACAGATGGCTATTTAAAATTGTTTAAATTCAGTGCTCGCTTCAGCAGCACATATACTAAAATTGTTTGAATTCAATTCCTCAACAGCACCAGCCACATTTCATGTGCTCAACATCCACATGTGGCTAGTGGCTATCATTCTTTGGTTTATACTCTAGTGATCTAGACCCAACCCACAGGGTAAAAAAACAAAAACTATCTCCCCAGAGTACTAGAAAACTGTGTAGTCTCAAACTTTGTATTTATAAAATTGTCTTCCCTGATGATGACCTTGTAAGCAACAGTACAACAACAGGCACTTCCCAGAAGCCACAGCTGAGAGTATCTTATTCATGTGTGAACATCTACCTGGCAGACAACTCTTAACAATGAGCGAGTTGTAAAACATCAAAGTTATCTTCTACATACCCTGCGGGCCAGCAGCAGGCCAGTACAATATGCTGCAGCATAATTTGTCAGGCCAACCTTCACACCATACTTTGGGAGTTCATGAGCATACGCTGCACAAACTATCATGTCTCCTTCTATACGGGCATAAGCAATCTGTAAGAGAAAAACCAGATTAGTAATCTGTATTTTCAACTGTTTGATTACTTGTCCTAGGTGTCTTCTTTTTCAAAGGACTTAAAAAAAAAAAAAAGAAAAAAGCTGGACACAAATTACAATGCTTAGAATCTTTGTTAACCTTACCAATGGGAGTTTATGGTTTGGTCAACTATAGCAGATAGGTTTTCTGTAAATGTCATAATATCACAAATTGAACTAAAAGCACCACACAGACATTGAACATCGAAATGCCTTTGGAATAAAACTGTTGTTCTTTCCAAATACTGAAAAGACTTAGCCGCATTAGTCAATGAATTAAAGAGGCATCATGAAAAAGTCAAAAAAGGAATCTATCATTATTTCAAACATCTTTTGAACTAAGCATAGCTAGGTCCAACAATGCTTCTAATACCTAATGTTTAGTTATCTGAACTTAGGGATGAAGGAACTGTTAGTTTGCCCAGAAAACAGAGGTGTGCCTGCAAAAGCTCAGCAAATCATTAACTGTGAAAAATTTTCCCTAAATGTAAAAGCCCAGAAAACTAGCTTCTAGGAGCAAACAACCATTTTCTGGATGTCTTTTATGGGAAAGACACCTTCATACAGACTTATCAAGGCCTATTTCAAGCAATGAGCAGAAATAAAAACAATCTTAAAAGCCTAATTTAACCTCCACAACTCTCTCTTCAATAAGCAGTGGTATTGTGGCATATAAGGCCATACAGCACAAGTCAGGATTTAGTCCGTTAACAAATTCTATTACTCTTTTGGAACTGGAAAATGCAAGAACATACTTGGCCTCAAATTTATCCTCCTACCCCTACAAGAATAGTATATACCCTAGATTTCTCCAATCCTCTCCCCCACCATTAGAAAATGGGATTAAACTAGTTTGGTCAGGATTGTCAAACATGGCCAATTTTTCAGTTGAGCATTTTAATGTACCAATCCCTCCCATGCTCCAACTTCAGGCCTACTAAAAGAAAAACACTACTCAATGTTTTTAAAATGCCAGGCACTAGAGAGCCTCTAATCCATACATGTGTTTTGCCCCCCAAGTACAACTTCTCCAGCATTCAGTTAAAGAGGGTGAGGTTTACCATCTGTTGCTTGAGTTCCGAATACAACTTACCTGACAAATGATATCTCTGTTGGTTACGCGAACTATCATCCTGTATTTAGGTGTGTTGTACTTATTTTTATCCTGAATTACCAAGCGTTTCCGGGCATAGTAATCAGTTTTACCCTCTGGGGGGGAAAAAAGGCAATTTAAGAAAGTCTGTTCCACTGCAGAATCTTCTAATATTGTGAACATGAGTAACTGACCATACCTCGTCTTCTTCTAAATTTCACTTGGTATCTCTTGAAGTAAGCCTTATTCTTGACAACTTTAACAAACCCCTTTAAGAATAGAAGAATGTTATTAAAACTTTGATAAATGGCTTACGATATTTTTGATATCTGCGCTAACTCTGTAACAAAACAACACTTCAAGAGTGTATCCACACAACTGTCACTTTTGTAGACTCCAGTTTCTCAAACCAGAGGGTCAAGAATCACTTTTTCTACTTCCCATCAATCACTTTTCCAAAGCATTGCTTTAGACAGCAATCTTGCCTAACGTCAGTTTGTTCCAAACACCATACGTCTCATTTTGAGAACCTAACCTCGTATTTCCTGCACTGTCCACGCACGTTTTCCAAAAGCCTCAATTACTTGCCACAAAACTCATCTGGTCAAGGGCATATTTAGCAATTACTCCCGATTAAAAGAGCACTATCCCCCTCGAACCAAAGCAACGCCCCATCCCCCAAATCATTAAAAACTAGTGCCAACAACAGTCTAGAGACAGAGGCAGGAGGCACCTACCAACTAAAGGAGCTTCCTTTCGGGGCTCAGAAAAGCCACAGCCTCCAGGCTGACTGTTAAGTTTAAAAGCCACCTCTGGAAGACCCACCGACCCAAGACTCTCCCGAAAAAACCACGGAGCAGTCAGGGCTGGATGAGTCCGAGGAGCCGCAGCCCATCTCCACTCAGGCATCCCCAGCTACTCACGGGACCGACTGCATGCAATCTTCCCCGCCTGCTGGTGCCCCTTCGGACAAGCCGGCACTATCCCCACAGCCTGTCTACTAAAATCATCCCCCTCCTCAATCCGCCGCCCCGGCTCCTGATTTTCTTCGTCAACCCCTCCCCCAAGCTTGCGCGCCGGGCGGCAGCCATTAAGGCCACGCTGGGAGCGGCAGCCCTACCTCAGCAGAGCCCACTATCGAACGCCATCCAACCCCAGCGCCGCGCGAAACGGATCCTAGGCTGGCGTTTGAGCAAGGACAGGGAACCCCCGTGCATCCGTAGCCCCGATTCCAGATATCCACTCACCATCCTGCGGAACAGAGACCGGCGTCCGCGGCTCGCCACAGACCAGCAGGCCCAGCAGCGCTCCGCGGGGGGAAAAGGCCTCAGTCCGTGCGCAGGCGCAGTATGTAGCACTGATGATCACGCGAGCGACGTATGGAAGAGAGAGCGCGCCGGCCCTAGGCGTGCGGAGTACTGCCCCCATCTGGCGGGAGGACCGATGCTGGACTTCGCCGGTCAGTAACAAACCTTCAAAGCCACCGAGTCCCCAAACTCCTGGCTGGAAATCCGGTTGGGATAGGCGGTAAGTAGCAGGGATGATTATAGAAGTTGTCAGTTTCATATGCTAAGAAGTTGTTTCGTAACGAACATATATGACTTTGTAAATAGGAAAAAAAGTTTAAAATTAAATAGAATATATTTGCTGTGCAGCTCGTTTGCACCCTCCAGGACTCTACCTCCTGGACCTGGACTACTCATCCGGGTCCAGGTCATACAGGATCTCTTCAGGAAGCCTTGTCCCAGTACTTCAAACCTGAGTGAGGAAGGAGCCTCTCTTCTGCCTTCCCACAGCACCTTCAAATCTGCTTCAGCCTACCCTTCCCTGTAAACACCCTGAGGGTGGGCCCTGAAGTCCCAGTTCACCCTTGAATTGCCTAGCACAGTGCTGGCATTCAGTAAGTGCTTGGTGTTTGTTAAATGGTAAAAGAACTACTTACTGCACCCCTTTACCTCCATCATCTTTCTTGATCCCTGACAGCTTCATTCTTTTTCCCTCCATCACTCTGAGCTAGTCAGCTTAATTTTTCTCTGTAAGTACTTTTTTTTTCATTCTTTCAAAACTAATTTAAATTAAGGAATAAGCTGTTCCCTTTCCGTGTTCTACACACGCAGACTGAGGAGAACCAATCAACAAGCACCAACCAAACAAAAAAGCGCCTCAAGAGAAAGTACTCCCTTACCTAATAGCATTTCAAAGGTGGTCGTTGGGCTATTGCATGAGAATCATTTGAGTACTGGTTAAAATGCAGATATCTGAATATCCCACCTTTCCTGAATCAAACTTGCTGGTTTGGTCCCAGGAATCTCAATTTTTAATTTGGCCTCAATCTCAATCAATGCAGGAGGTCTCAGGAAAGCAGAAAACAAATCTTATTTTGTCCAGTAATGGAATTTACTGATGCTACCAGGAAAAGAAAGCGAAGATACTTACCAGCACAGCTGCTTAAAATATTCCCATCTTCAGAATGAGTGTTAACTCTATACCCCCATCATTCAAAATTTAAACTTACTCTTGGGAAGTGAATGTACATATAATTATCTAGCAGGAAAAAATCAGTGTGCAAACTGCTCAATATCAGAGCAGGGAGGAGGGTCTGTCAAACAGAATGACAAGGTTAAGTGGCTCCAAAAAACTGCCACTGGACTAAACTAAAATTATGATACTAATTTCCTCTGGTTTCATTTGTAACTTCTTTTTTTTTTTTTAATTTTTTTTTCCAACGTTTATTTATTTTTTGGGACAGAGAGAGAGCATGAACGGGGGAGGGGCAGAGAGAGAGAGAGAGACACAGAATTGGAAACAGGCTCCAGGCTCTGAGCCATCAGCCCAGAGCCTGACGCGGGGCTCGAACTCACAGACCGCAAGATCGTGACCTGGCTGAAATCGGACGCTTAACCGACTGCGCCACCCAGGCGCCCCTCATTTGTAACTTCTTATATAACAGGAAAAATGTACATCGAGTCCACTCTGGCCAATGTCAACAGAGCTTTCAAGGAGAAATGTTAAAACATTTCACGGACAAGTGTGGTTCAATCTTTGCCAAGTGGCTTTTAGAAGTACAAGGAAAGAAGTATATAACTTATATTTATAGAAAATAAAGATCTTCATTTTGGTGTTTCACTGATTTATTAGCCTCTGAAAGGTGCCACATGTCTTTTTCAGGCCCTGCTTACCCTGGAGGGGGGAAGGATCAGAAGGGAAATCTACCTGGAAATAGGCCCACCCCTAATTTTACATGTTTTAGGGCAAGAGTATGTATGAAGGCCCACATATCATGCAGCTGAATATTTAGAAGTTATGAAGCAACCTAACACATTGTTGAATTAAACATTGTTTTATCCTCCTTGTACTTCTTCTTACGTTATTAGTCTTCATAACAACAAAATTAAAAATATATGCCCCTATTGCCTTTGGCTGCAGCTGGGGGTCTATAGCAAGTATTGGCTGTCTCAGCCAGTGCAGATGGTGATACCAGGAGCCAGGGGAACTTATTTAGCACCCTTACCTAACATAATCTTGTTCAAGTGGTAAAAGTTAAAATTCACCAGCAATGGACCAGTCAACGTTTTGTGCCTCCTGATACGATGCATTGAGAAGAACACAAGTTACTTGCTACCAAATTTATGTAATTTAATCTAATTACATAATTTAACTATTCTGATATGTGATGAACTGCAAACAAACTCAAACTGAGGGACATTCTACAAAGTAAGTGGTCTGTATTCCTCAGAAATTACAAAATCATGATGGATAAGGCCAGACTGAAAGAGACCAAAGTGATTTAACAGCTGAATGAAGTATGTGATCCTGGAACACATCCTGGATAAAAAAGAAGATGAAAAGGAAGACTTTAATTTCTTTTGTACAAAGGACATTCTCAGAACAATCAATGAAATTTGAATGGAGTCTGTGGATTAGATGGATTAGATGGTAATAATAGATCAATGTTAACTGGATAGGTATACCATGGTTATCTATAGGTGTTCTTGGTTGTTAGGAAATATACTCTGAACTATTTTGAAGTAATGGGCATTATGTTTGCAACTGACACTCAGTATATGGCTCAGGAAGAAACCACATATGTGTGTGAATACACATACACATATATGTTTGTAAAGAGGAAAAACAATAAAGCAAATATGTTAAAATGTTAACAATGGGGAATCTGGGAAAAAGACATATGGAAATTCTTTGTACTATTCTTACAAACAATTTGTGATTGTGAATTTATTTCAAAATAAAAACTAAAACAACAATTCTGGCTGGAGTGGGAAATACTTTTTATGATTTGAAATGAGAGTGAACTCAATTTTATGCTATATGTCAAACATATATTACAAATAGAAACTCAGCAATTTTATTTATTGTAGTGATGGTTTCACACCAAAATACAAAAAGATTTCTATGATGTTACCCATATATTATGATTTTGAGATAACTACTTACTGCCCTAATCAGCTGGTTCTGTACTGTTACCAACTTTAATAATTATAATCAAAAACATCTTAAGTTATTTCAAAATGTTTTTTTCTTTGCAATTGACTTTTGCTTTATTTGAACTTATACACTGAAGGATAGCAAATAGTATGAACTTCCTTATGGTTGGATACCCTTAATTGATATTAATCCATTAGAAACATTTTAAACATTCTAAACCTATACTTTTATGTAGGAAAAACTAATTATCCTCCCTCAATAAAAGAATAAACTTTCTTTTTAAAATATAAATCTGTGGTTTTTATGGAACTGAAAGTCAGTAAAATATCAAAGGCAACCAAACATAATTATGATCACCACCATATGGGTGTTCTGTTGATAAGCTATTGATGTTTGAATGACTGATAAGATAAAGACATACAAAATTAATAAATTTATTGCATAAAAGTTCTGTTTCATATCTTCATTTCAGCAAAATTTCTATGTTGTTATCACTAAGATACCACACCATTTGTGTTCTACAGATAGTAATGCCAACTTGGACAGTCTTTCTTGGATCATTGATGTGCTTATGTAATTTTTGTTAATTTCAACTAGGAGAAATTTTGTTATGCTGAAGCAAGAGAAACTGGAATTTTAAATAAAATTTATAAAGCAATACACTATTTATATTTGGAAATGAACCATGATCTTTACATATCACATTCTAACAATGTAATGATGTCATATAAGATAAATTATTATCTTCAATAGAATACAATAGAAACTATTACTAGATTTTAAAAATTGTTTAATGTTTATTTTAAAAGAGAAAAGTGTGTGTGTGCATGTGCACACATGCAAGCAAGTGGGGAAGGGGAAGAGAGAGAGAGAGAGAGAGAGAGAGAGAGAGAGAGAGAATCCCAAGCAGGCTCTATGCTGTCAGTGCAGAGCCCAATGCAAGGCTCCATCCCTTGAACTGTGAGATCATGACCTGAGCTGATATCAAGAGTTGGATGCTTAACTAACTGAGCCACCCAGGTGCACCTAGATATTTTGATATTGTCATATAACTCACTTTTATTGTGATTTTTACTGTCTCTTACAGTAGTATCCATATCCACACACATTTTGTTATTCTTCTAATATTTCAATACTATGGTATGATGAAGAACAACAAAAATATTATGTTGCTCAATTTGCTCAAATGTTTTTACAATCAGACTATACATTGATCTATCAAGGTCAGAAAATAATCTCCATAGAAATTAGTTTCAGGTTTATTTGTACATGTATTTTCTTCTTCACAGCCATGGAAACTTTTTTGTTTTCTTGTTCTAATTTCTTTAATTAGAATGTCACATTTATTGAATATTTCTCATGCAGTTATATTTAAATTAGAAAAAAATTATCTAGGGGTACCTGAGTGGCTCAGGGGGGTTAAGTGTCCAACGTCAGCTCAGGTAATAATCTCATGGTTCATGGGTTCGAGCCTTGTGTCAGGCTTCACGCTGGCAGTCTGGAACCTGCTTGGGATTGTCTCTCTTCCTCTCTCTCTGCCCTTCCCCAACTCGCACTTTCTCTCTCAAAAGAATAAACTTTAAAAAAAAAAGAAAAAATTGTCCAAAATTTCAATCCTTTTAAGAATTAGATGTGTTTGAAAACAAAACAAAACAAAAAAACAAACAAAAACTCTGGAAAACAGTGTGGAGGTTCCTCAAAAAATTAAAAATAGACCTACCCTATGACCCAGCAATAGCACTGCTAGGAATTTACCCAAGGGATACAGGAGTACTGATGCATAGGGGCACTTGTACCCCAATGTTTATGGCAGCACTCTCAACAATAGCCAAATTATGAAAAGAGCGTAAATGTCCATCAACTGATGAATGGATAAAGAAATTGTGGTTTATATTACAATGGAGTACTACGTGGCAATGAGAAAGAATGAAATACGGCCCTTTGTAGCAATGTGGATGGAACTGGAGAGTGTGATGCTGAGTGAAATAAGCCATACAGAGAAAGACAGACACCATATGTTTTCACTCTTATGTGGATCCTGAGAAACTTAACAGAAACCCATGGGGGAGGGGAAGGAAAAAAAAAAAGAGGTTAGAGTGGAAGAGAGACAAAGTATAAGAGACTCTTAAAAACTGAGAACAAACTGAGGGTTGATGGGGGGGTGGGAGGGAGGGGAGGGTGGGTGATGGGTATTGAGGAGGGCACCTTTTGGGATGAGCACTGGGTGTTGTATGGAAACCAATTTGACAATAAACTTCATATATTGAAAAAAAAATTAGATGTGTTTGAGTTTTGAATACCTATATTACTATCAAAAGCAAGTAATACTATATATCAAATAGCACAAATTCAAAATTCATTTTTCATCCAAAGACTCTGATTTGCTCTTTATTTAAACACCTTCTATTCTTGGGGCGCCTGGGTGGCTCAGGTCATGATCTCACAAATCGTGAGTTTGAGCCCTGCATCGGGCTCTGTGCTGACAGCTTAGAGCCTGGAGCCTACTTCAAATTGTATGTCTCCCTCTCTCTCTGCTCCTCCCCCGCTCATGCTCTGTCTCTCTCCTTCAAAAAAATAAATGAAAACATTTAAAAAAATTTTAAACACCTTCTAGTCTTTCACTTTACTCTTCTAGCATCTCTTTACTCACTAGCATCTCATGTCTTGTTTAAATCAGATCTACTGTTTTAACATGACGAATACCTCTGGAACCAGGAACTGGAACATGAAGGTACACAAGAAAATGGAATTGGGGCTCTACTCAGACATGAAACTTTGTTATACCAGAATTTGGGGGTGGGGTTCACATTACCACAAAGAAGGGATTTGACAAGTTAATTTGTTTTCTTTGTTTTCTTCCTCTTTCCTAAAAAAGTTTCCATTACTCAAATCCTCCTGCACTCCAAAGAGTGTCTATTTCAAATGTCAACAGCAGCACAAACCCAAAACTTCCATGACATTCAGATACAATTGCCTTTTGTTTCAAGGACATAGCACAAGAAAAGTGGAATAGTGTTTCCCTGGGGCCTGGAAGGTGTTGATTACCAAGACAGAAGCTTAGGGTTTCTGGTCAGAGCAGAATGTTAAATCCTACGAGAGAGAGAGAGAGAGAGAGAGAGAGAGAAGCAGCCATAGCCATGCAGTTTTAGTAAGTTTACTTTTCTATGCGTTTTGTGATCTGCAGGGTATTATAAAGGCCAGGGCCAGGACAAGAGCCCAGGTAAGGGCCCCTCTTGCTGGGTCAAAGGGAGGAATACTTCAGGAAACTTCATACCCACCAAAGATCACAGGATTTGAAATGTCTGAGCCCCTCCTGTTGGAGTGCTTTGCTGGAATCATCTCAGTGACTCAGACTTGACTGGAGGATTAGTGAGTGGGGATAAAAGAGGGGGCTGTAGGGTTTCTATATCATAGAAATAGCAAGCATCTATTGAGAACCTACAATGTGCCACAGTCTATGCTGAGCGTTTATTACAGTATCTCATTTAATCTCAAAACCACTCTAGTAGATAGTATTATTACCCTCATTTTACAAATGAAGAAATGGATGCCACAGCCAATCATAGCAGAACACAGGTGGCTATCATCAGTAATTTTCGGATGTGAGCCTGCCTTAAAACCATGCTAAAAGGGGCACCTGGGTGGCTCAGTCAGTTAAGTGCCGGACTCTTGATTTCGGCTCAGGTTATGACCTCACAGTTTGCAGGATTGAGCCCTGTGTCAGTCTTTGCACTGACAGTACAGAGCCTCCGTGGGATTCTCTCTCTTCCTCTTTCTCTGCCCTTCCCCCATTTGCATGCTCACTCTCTCTCAAAATAAATAAATAAACTTTAAAAAATTGTGCTAAAAGAGGGGCTCTAAATATTCATAAGCCTGTATATTTGACTTTGGAACATATTCCATAATGGTTTTTTATATGACTAAGATGTAAACATTCTTTGGCTTAGACTAACTATAATTAATTCTGTTTAGAAATAAAGGTGATGGAAATGCAAGCTGGTGCAGCCACTCTGGAAAACAGTATGGAGGTTCCTCAAAAAACTAAAAATAGAACTACCCTATGACCCAGCAATTGCATGAAAAGGCATTTATCTACGGGATACAGGTGTGCTGTTTCGAAGGGACACATGCACCCCATGTTTATAGCAGTACTATCAACAATAGCCAAAGTATAGAAAGAGCCTAAATGTCCATCGATGGATGAATGGATAAAGAAGATGTGGTATATATATACAATGGAGTATTACTCAGCAATCAAAAGGAATGAAATCTTGCCATTTGCAACTATGTGTGTGGAACTGGAGGGTATTATGCTAAGCGGAATTAGTCACTCAGAGAAAGACAGATATCATATGACTCACTCATATGAGAACTTTAAGATACAAAACAGATGAACATAAGGGAAGGGAAACAAAAATAATATAAAAACAGGGAGGGGGACAAAACAGAAGAGACTCATAAATATGGAGAACAAACAGAGGGTTACTGGAGGGGTTGTGGGAGGGGGGATGGGCTAAATGGGTAAGGGGCACTAAGGAATCCACTCCTGAAATCATTGTTGCACTATATGCTAACTAATTTGGATGTAAATTTTAAAAAATAAAAAATTAAACAAGTTAAATTAAAAAGAAAGAAAGGTGAAACTACAGCCCATAAAGTGCTTATCGTCTTCTGAACCTGGAGCTTCACAAAATTCCAGAAAAAGAGGTACAAAACTCTGGTCAGTATTAACTAAGAGACATATTCTTGTTCACCAGATGAAACCCTTAGTTTTAGAATTAGGAGGGAAACTCTTGAAGCCTGAAGAAGGCAGTCCCAGGAGAAATCTGGGAAGTCCAGGATCACTTTATTAGATGGTTAGTTAACATATGAAAGTCAAAATATTTATTTTGGTTTTTTTAATGAAAATACTCATCTTTAACATTTTTAAATGTTTATTATTTTTGAGAGAGAGAGACAGAGTGAAAGCAGGGGGGGACAGAGAGAGAGAGGGAGACACAGAATCCAAAGCAGGCTCCAGGCTCTGAGCTGTCAGCATGGAGCCTGAGTTCAAAGCCGGGCTTGAACTCACAAACCGCGAGATCATGACCTGAGCCAAAGTCAGATACTTAACTCACTGAGCCACCCAGGTGCCCTGAAAGTCAAAATATTTAAATGACTCAGTAATATTTAGATGGTTTCTTGAAGACTAGGTTTATTACATGTTATTAAGAAAAAGTTAGAAATGTCTAAGAATTGCTAAACTTTAGAAGAGCTACTTTAAGGGCAGTTATCATCTGTCCTGCTTGCCTAAAAAAATCTCTTATTGCTACAAGATTGAGGGGGTATGAAATAAAGGCAAAGAAGCAGCTGGCTAGGAGTGTGTTAGGTGGTAAGAAAGCTACCTGGGAATTAAAAGTATGTGTCTACATCATTCCTGGGATCATCAAAAGTGATGGTCTTATTTTGCTTGTTCTTCACATCTAATAATATATGTTTAATGACTAATTCCATAAATCCTTTTGAGATTCCACTTATTAAATGACACTAGTAATATTTGTTTCCCTCTTCAGTTACTTTGGGCATATATAAGGTGGACCCAGTGAAAGCTGACCAAGTACTTTGGGAGAAACATTATAAATTATTGTGGCTGATTCTCCCCATCGCACATGACAGTAAAGCCAATTTCTGGATTCTTCCTGTCTCCCAGGCCAACTTCTTCAAGGAAAGATTGCAAACAAACAAAAAAAAAAAAGGTGTAATTATATCTATTACAGACAACTTCAAAGTGATGGTCATAATGCTCTGAGTCATTCCTATCTTTCTGTGTGCGGTCAGCATCTTGGAGAGTCTGTGCTTAAAGGCACAGTGTCTTGAAGGGCACTTGAAGGGCACATCATAGCCATTAGATGAGTTTATGAATACATATAACTACTCTAGGAGCTCTAATGGAGGAAACAAGACAAGCACATAAGATGAACTTCTTATAGAGCAAATAACACCAAAAACTTTAGAGTCATACTTGATGCCACTCTTAATCAAGTTCCACATCCATAAAGTACATGGCTGTACTTTAAATATATGTATTACTTCTCATGTCCTGGTCCAAGCTGCCATTATCTATTACCTAGAATATTGCATTAACCTCTTAATAGGTCTCTCTGCTTTGAACTTGTTACTCCTACAATCTGTTCTCCAGACTGCTTTTTTAAAAAAATATAAGTCAGGGTGCATCTGGGTGGCTTAATTGATTAAGCATCCAACTCTTGGTTTGGGCTTAGGTCATGATCTCACAGTTCATGAGATTGAGCCCCATTTCAGACTCCATGCTGATAGCACAGAACTTGCTTGGAATTCACTCTCTCCCTCTCTCTGCCCCTCCCCTGCTCTTACTAGTGTGCATGCTCTCTCTCTCAAAATAAACTTAAAAATTATGTGTATATATATATATATACATATATATATATGTATATATATACACATATATATACACATGTCAGAATATGTCGCCAACAGACACATGAAAAGATGCTCAACATCACTCATCATCAAGGGAATACAAATCGAAACTACAATGAGATATCACCTCACACCTGTCAGAATGGCTAAATCAAAAACACAAGAAACAACAAGTGTTGGTGAGGATGTGGAGAAAAAAGAACCCTTGTGCACTGTTGGTGGTAATGCAAATTGGTGCAGCCACTATGGAAAACAGTATGGAGGTTCCTCAAAAAATTAGAAATAGAACTACTCTGTGATCCAGGAATCCCACTACTGGGTGTTTACCCAAAAAATGCAAAAACACTAATTTGAAGGGATACATGCACCCTGTGTTTATTGCAGCATTATTTACAATAGCCAAATTATGGAAGCAACCCAAGTGTCTGTCTATAGATGAGTGGATAAAGAAGAGGTGGTATATATACACAATGCACAATGGAATATTATTCAGCCATAAAAAAGAATGGAATCTTGCCATTTGCAAGAAGATGGGTAGAGTTAGAGAGTATAAAGCTAGGTGAAATAAATCAGTCAGAGAAAGACAGATACCATATGATCTCAATCATGTGGAATTTAAGAAAGAAAACAAACAAGTAAATGGAAAAAAAAGAGAGACAAACCAAGAAACCGACTCTTAACTGTAGAGAACAAACTGATGGCTACCAGAGGGGAGATGGGTGGGAGAAATAGGAGGTGGGGATTAAAGGGTACACTTATTGTGATTAAAGAGAGAGAGAGAAGAGAAGAGAAGAGAAGAGAAGAAAAGAGAAAAAAAAGGAATATGTCACTTTTGTCCTCAAACTCTTTCAATGGCCAAAGTGTTCATTACAGCCTATGCAGCCCTATATGGTCTGCCCCCCCACCCCCACCCCATGTTTCTTTGACTTCATCTCAAGTCCTTCCATCCCTTTCTTATTCTACTCCAATTTGCCAGCCTCTAAGCCACTCCTATCTTAGAGTCTTGGCACTAACTATTCCCTCTGCCTTGATTGTGCATCCCCTAGTCTAGTTCATTTGGTGTGCTGCATTACTTTCAGCTTTCTATTCAATTGTCTTTTTTTTTTTTTACATAAAGGCATTTCCTAACCACTCCATCTAAATTAGAACACTCCATCATTCTTTATTCCCCATATTCTGCTTTTTCACCATAGCAATTATTACCTCCTAGCAGTTATAAATTTATTTGCTTATAGTCTGTCTGCCTTTCCTACTACAAGCATTTCATGAAGGCAGAAAAGGGACATGTTGAGGATAGAGTATGAAGAACAGAGCTTGGTATGAAATTAATTAAGTAAATGAAATAAATATGATATTATAATCCATAATTCATATGAATTCATATATAGACACTATAAAATCTGATCATTTATTCTAATCATTCCATTTATAAATTGGCATATAATAATCTACCTCAAAACATAAAGACTTAAAATAGTAGCACTCATTTGTTTTGCTCATGAATCTGCAATTTGGGCAAAATTGTTGGGAAGGCTTATTTCTGCTCCATTTGGCAACAGCTAAAGTAGCTCAACTGGGTCTAGAAAGATTCATTCGAGATGGTTCATTCACATGGCTGGTAAGTTGGAGCTTGGTATTGGCTAGGAGCTTGGTTCCTCTCCATGGGCTCTCTGTGACTTCTCCAGATTCTGCACAGAATAATGGCTAAGTTCCAGGACAGTGCTCCAAGAAAACAAGGTGTGGTTTTTACAGTATTCCGCGAGTCAAGGTAGTCACAAAGGCCCACCCAAAAGGAAAAGAGGCATGGATTTTGCCTCCTAATGGAGGAGTGGCTTGATTCTAGAAGCACATGCAGAATGGGCCATATTGTTGTAGTTATCTTTTAAAAATATAATCTGCTATGTAATTAAACCAATCTTTGAGACACTGTAAAATAATTATAAAAACAGAAACATTGGTGTGTATGGAACTGTCCTATATAATAGCTACACTTTTCTTACACTCATGTTAAAAAGTTATGCTTAGAGGATCTCAGAAAAAAAATTCAATTTCTCTCTGGACTTTACCTCTGATGCTGCCTCCTGGGGCTCTTCTCCAGCTTCCATAAACACCTCTTCAAATAGGACTTCAACCAGGACTGAATTCTTGCTCTTTTTCCTCCTCCACTATTAGACAATTATATTAAATAAAATTTAAAATACTAATAAAAAGTCAGTAAATGTATTCTGACCACATATCTTAAATGTTCTAATTCCTAATCGACATCTTTTTCAAATATTCCTCTTTCTGTGCAATTGAATAGACATGGGTTAAAATCCTGGCCTTCACAAATACTGTCTGAACAACCTTTGTGAACTACTTGTTTGCAATCTTTGTCAATTTTTTTTTAACATTTATTTATTTTTGAGAGACAGAGAGAGTCAGAGCAGGAGTGGGGGAGGGGCAGAGAGAGAGGGAGGCACAGAATCCGAAGAAGGCTCCAAGCTCTAGCTGTCAGTGCAGAGCCCAATGTGGGACTCGAACCCATGAACTGTGAGATCATGACCCGAGCTGAAGTCAGACACTTAACCCACTGAGCCACCCAGGTGCCCCAAGTCAATTTTTTTATTGGTTTCTTAGTGTCTTCTATTGATTCACAAGTGATGTAACAAGAACATTAACTCTTTCCCCCCTGGGTTGTTGTTAACCTTTCAATTTTATGTGAAATATTTGTTGACAAATATAAGTTGATAGTTGATTATGGGTAATTTGGTATTGCTTGCAGTGTCTCTGTGCACCAGAAGGAGGAGTGCGATCAGAAAGCTGCCAAAACATAAAATTGTATTTCAAGAAGCAAAAGGCAAATAGGGAAATGAACAAATGACCAACTCCTTTACGTCCAAATGTACCTGAAGAAAAGTGCAACTACTGGCTACTGTCCCCAAAACTGTGAGATAGAGGATATAGGTGAAAGCCTGGGAGAAGCTTGTCACAATTGCTTTATTTCCAATAACAGAGGGGCAGAGCAGGTCAGTTTGAATGTGTGTGTGTGTGTGTGTGTGTGTGTGTGTGTGTGTATGTGTGTTTCAAGGAATGGGGTGAATGCCTCAGGAAGAGAAGGTGATTCATAATAGACTCAGTAGGTGTCAGCAAATGACTCTACAATTCACAGTGCTGTTACCTTAAAACCAGGAAGTAAGAACAAGACTTTATAAACATTGTACAAGTCATGTTCATGTACACTTGTGAGTTTGGCCCTAAAACAGGAGACAACCTCTATGTGTGCCACAACTGTCCTTTGTATTTCAATCTTCTATAGCACACAGATGGAGACACTGTCTTTAACATGGAATTGATTATATTTCCTGGCCCCACTGTCTCCTAATTTTTGCCCCTCTCTTTAATGCTTTAATACCTGCTGCCAACCTTTTGTTGAGGCAAAGACCAGCTCATTGTGAAATGCCTTTTCAAGAATAGCTGAGACTCAGTAGTAGTGAATTGTATATTTTAAGGACCTTAAGGGACTGAAGCAATTTTGAGATGCCTTCAAGTTTGAAAGCAACAAACTAGACCATCTTGGGTGCCAGAGCAAGGGGAGCATCAAAGAGGGAGAAGAGCTTTAGTGTCCACACAATCTTCATTAGCACCACAGTAATTGATATAGACAATTAGTATTTTCTCAGTTTCTCTAAAGTGCTATGTAAATGCAGCTCTAAGGTCTGTTCCCTCACCCTACTTTCCCACCTAGGAAGCTGTCTGTCCCATCCCCCTGCTATGTAGAAATCCTGAAGCCATTGCTAGTTTGTTATTTGCAGTGACCCACAACATCTGGCTTCCTGTCTTGGCTCAATGGTTACAGCCTTATCTTTGGTTTTTGAGGACATGCAATTGAGAGCCTTTGAACTTTGCCCAACTTCAAGTCTCACACAGCCAGTGTAGTTGCAATGTTTACATTGGAATAACAGGTTCTGATCAACATCAGTATGAGCACAAGTAGGTGTAGTTTTAACTTCTCTACTAAACTGGAATGTTTGCCTTTATTTTACTGTGTGTACTTTCTTTGGTTGTTTAATTATGGAAGTGATCATTGAAACATTAAATCATAGGTAAAGTAAAGGCTTAGACATAAAATTTCTAAAATGACTCTGCTTTAAAACCAACCAACATAGAACAACTCTTCTGTTCACCAAGAGTGTAAAATTAATGTGACTTTCTAGATGACAGATTTTACATTTTGCTGTTACCATTACTTGACACATTTGTTAAAGAATCATAAAATAAATTCTTTTCCTCATAGCAAAGTAAGTTTTTTTCTATGATAGACTATATACTTCTCTCTCTCTCTCTCTTTCTCTGCTAGAATTCCTCTTGGGAAGAGCACAGTATTTACTGGAGGAAATATTTGGTAAAGATGCTGGTGTAAAGGGTGAGACCTTAAGGACATGTTCAAGCAGCAAGCTTGCTAAATTGCTATGCAGAAAGCCAGATGAAGAATTTGTTTTTCTTTTGAGAGGAACTAGGGTGGATAAGAGAGGGGAAAGGAGGCAGAGGAGAGCAAAGCCATTGTAGTAGCTTTCTGTGAGTTGACCCCTCTATATGACCCCACCCACGTATCTTCAGTGAAGTCTACTAAAATTCACAAAAAGTTGGTGGAAGCAAATTTCTTGTGAAAACTCATCAAGGGCTGAGTTCGCAGAAGGCATTAATGAAAGAGGAACAAAAACAGTAAGCCTCAAAATATGAGCCAAAGACAGAGATCACCATGACGTCATAAGCCACTGGGAGTTAACACAAATCTTGATTAGGACATTGGATTTTACAGATCTCAGAAATGGAGGGATTGAGCTCTCTGAGGAGCAAGGGAATTACCCAGATGACTCAAATAATCATCAAAATGAATTATTTGGGGAAGGTAGAGCACTGCCTGTCACAAATCTTCAAGCCTGACAGTTCAAGTTAAAAGGAAGGATACTACTGCCTAACTTTATAATTTGCAAATTTAAAACCCATATAAGAATTAGGGTTTTTTGTATTACCTTAAGAATCTACTGGTTCTGTTTTTTAAAACTCCTTCTCCCACCCCCCAAAGTCTGCAGAAATACATCTTATTTTAAATTTTTTTTTAACGTTTATTTATTTTTGAGACAGAGAGAGACAGAGCATGAACGGGGGAGGGTCAGCGAGAGGGAGACACAGAATCCGAAACAGGCTCCAGGCTCTGAGCTGTCAGCACAGAGCCCGACGCGAGGCTCGAACTCACGGGCCGCGAGATCATGACCTGAGCCGAAGTTGGCTGCTTCACCGACTGAGCCACCCAGGCACCCCATCATCTTATTTTAAAGTAGGTAACCAGGAGTATTTGGCTGGCTCAGTTGGTAAGGAGTATGACTCTTGATCTTGGGGTTGTGAGTTTGAGCCCCATGGTGGGTGTACAGATTACTTAAAGAAAATAAAGCCTTAAAAAAATAATTAAATAGCTAAGTATTAGAAAATGGGATGTAAGACTGGAATATTGATGTACCTAAGAATTGACTTTGATAAATCTTCCCAGAGCTAATTTATGTTGCTTTCACGCTCTATTCTTTTGCATCCTGTTTCTTTGGAATGGATGTTTAGCTGAACTTGTTAAGTCCTGGGTTTTGGAGTGAGCAGTTTCTCCATTTCAACATGGCTCTATCACTTACTACCTCTTTGACCTTTAAATTCTTTTTCTAGAAAATGGCAATAATAATTGTACCTACCTCCAGGAGTTACTGTGAGGACTAGAGAAATACTCACTGTTCTTTCTTATTTGTAGTATTGATGGAAATACACATAGCCTAAATTTTACACTGATGTTTCATCATCCTCTCAGTTTTCAGGTTTATCTCTTGAAATAGATATGGGAAAGTGTTTGGGCCTAAAGACAAAAGGAGTTTCTCTTGAATAGGGCTAGACATAAACAAAGTGGATGAGTGACAACAAGGGATTTTTCAGAAGGACCACAACTGGAAGGCTCCATAGCTATTAAATGCCCCTCAACTGTTGGCTAATATTCCATGATCAGAAATCTAGCTATTTAGGTAAAGATTTTGCTCAAATATAAATACAAATACTACTGGGAAAGATAACTTTGGAGTGAATAATATTCTTAAATATTCTTTTCCTAAGAAGAGGGGTTTTGAATGAGATTACGATGAAGGAGAAAATATAAGAGCAATGGACTTCTGATAATCATAAAAAGAGGAAACAATTAGAAAGTTGAGAAGAAGAGTGTTCCAAAGACAAATGAAAGACTTAGTGATTAAAATGTTATAGTTAAGAGAGTTCATCTGCAAAGTCCTGATATTGTAGCAGATTATGAATCTGGGCAATGTTAGACAAGCCAACACAGAGAGTGGGAACTTCAGTCTGTGTGTGTTGTCTTGGAAGACAGAGTGAGTGGTTAGGCTTGCCTACCTTCCTCTCTAAGATTGTTTAACCATGCTGTTGGAATTTATCTGGCGAATTTCTCTGGAAACTCATGTGGTCTTGGAAACAGAAGGTTAGAAATGAGACTCACAGCAAGTATAGTGGCCCCACTCAGACCTGTGGCTCTCACATTTGATGTAATTTCCATGATTTCACTAGAGACTTGGGGACTGAGCAAACACAGGAGATCTATTCAAGACCAAAAGGATTTCCTAAATCATGGACTTGTCAGGAGTTAGGCTCAGGTTTGAGTCCTGACTCAATGGCTTATTTATTGTGTGAATTTAGCAAGTTGCCTAAGTGTTCTAAACCTCAGTTTTTTTCATGTGTAAAATAAAGATTAATAATACCTCATGGGGTTGTTGTGAGTATTGAATGATATAGTTCACAAAACAAATGAACAAAGAAGCAAAGAGGCAAACAAACAAACAAACAAACAAACAAACAAAAAACAGACTCTTAAAATACATAGAACAAACTGGCAGGTGCCAGAGGGGAGATGGGTGGGGAGATGGGTAAAATAGATAAAGGGGATAAAGAGGTACAAACTCCCACTTATAAAATAAATAAGTCACAGAGAGGAAAAGTACAGCACAGGGAATACAGTCAACAATATTGTAACAACATTGCTTGGTGACAGATGGTGACTACACTTACTGTGGTGAGCAATGAGTAATGACAGAATTATCAAATCATTATGTTGTACACCTAAAACTAACATAATGCTGTATGGTAATTACACTTCAACAAACAAATTGTATATATAGTTCATCTGAAGTGCCTAGCATTATACTTGGCAATAATAGATATAGTTTTATCAATCACAATACATTACAATACATTAATCAAACACTAATGTAGGTGTTCCTGTGAGGGGATTTTGTAAATGTGGTTAACATGTACAATTGGTTGGCTCTAAGTAAAGGAGATCACCCTTGGTAATGTGAATAGGCCTCATCCAATCAGTGGAAGGCCTTATGAGCATAAACTGAGACTTCCTGGAGAAAAAAATTCTGCCTCAAGTATGCAGCATAAAATCCTGTTTGAGTTTTTAGTCCGCCAGCCTGCGCTACAAATTTTGGACTCAATATTGGAACATCAATTTCTGCCTGAGTTTCCAGCCTACCAGTCTGCCCTACAGATTTCAGACTAGCCAGTCCCCCAAATCACATAAGCCAATTCCTTAAAATAAAGGAAGTGTGTGTAAGTGTGTGTGTGTGTGTGTGTGTGTGTGTGTGTATCCTATTGGTTCTGTTTCTCTGGAGAACACTGACTCGTACATGAAGACATAGATCAATACAAGATTTTTAGAAAATGGAGACAGCAGAAGAAGGAGAGAAGGCAAGAGAAGTTCTAAGAAAAATAGGATCCTCTATACAGCTAATTAGAACCAATTAAAATTTCCACAGAAGTGGGAGTCCCTCAAGTAGTATATAACCCAAACCATCCACAAGAAGTGGGCCTGGTTTCTCCAGAGAACTTTCAAACTTTCACTTCACTATTACTGAGGATCTTCTTCGTCTGTGAGTTGCTTGCTCTACCAAGCCCCTCCACAGTGGCCTTCTGGGATTCACTGGGAGGAGCTATCAGACTTGCCTCTTTTTTCATGGCTGAGGTATTTTAGAGTTAGACTGAAGACAACGATGCTGTTCAAGAATCACTGCAGGAAGTCTGGCCCTCCAAGACTCCTATTCCTTAGTGGCTCTGGACAAAAGGTAAATGGCCACAAAATGCATGGGAGCAAAATTCTCCTCCAACCTGTAAGGATTCCAAGGATGGACTTTTTCCTGGTTTATGCCATGTACTGGCTGTTATGTCCCTAAAACGAATACAGATACAACATAGTGATTGGGATCAGAGCTGGAATTTGCTGTTTTAGGGTCCCAAAGGTCACCCAACTGTTAATTAAAACTCAGATAAATGGGGCGTTTGGGTGGCTCAGTCGGTTAAACATCTGACTTCGGCTCAGATCATGATCTCCTGGTCCATGGGTTCGTGCTCCACATCGGGCTCTGTGCTGACAGCTGGGAGCCTGGAGCCTGCTTCCAATCCGTGTCTCCCGCTCTCTGCCCCTCCCTTACTCACCTCCAGGATAGGGAAAAAGGATCTGTGGACAATATTTAGCAGGGAAAAGTGTGATCCATAGGGTACCCTAGAATTTACCAACCAAAAAGCCAAAAAGGAGGTGATAAGAAAGGAAAAGTGTAGCCATGGTTGAAAACTGTTGATAAAAGTTTGGAGGACTGACTCAGGAATCAAACTGAGGGGTGAGGATGAATTGGGTAGACAATGAAGCTGATGACCATGAAACTGAAAGACTAGATTAAGGAGGCAAATACTGGTCAGATACTGGTAAAATTTTGTGTTGGTAGATATTAGAAGCTGGAGAAGGGATGGTAAAATATCCTCCAAACTGGGAAGGCACTCTCTGACTGAAAAGCTAAGCAAGCCACTCCAAACCATTTACACAGAGTTTATTTAGGTTAACTTACTGAGAGGAGGGTGTTGTGATGGCAGGGACCAGGCAGACAATGATCCAGGCGCTGGGCAGCTACTCTCCTCAAAGTCCCGAACTTAATCCACAGATTTTGTAGAGTGAGGGGATATGCAGAATTCATCGTTGTGAAGTCAAGAGTTTAACATTTAACAGACCTCATGCACCATCTATGAGCCAGAGGGGAGGGAGGGGAAGAAACTATATTATCTCTACTAGTTATCTAAACAACTTTAGGGAAGGTCAGAACAAGCCTTCCTTCATTCCATCAGGGCATATATCACCCTCCAAGGGGCCTGGAACACGTAGCCCTGAGGGAGGTCATTGCATGGACATAGACAAGATGAGGGGCCAGAGATAGAGTAGCATTGTTGGCACTCCCAGGCTAAAAATACGTTTCTTCTTATTTTCCATGAAAGAAATAATTTGAAAAATAATGCAGCTATAAAATTGTAGAAAAATTATTGTTCATTTGACCAAAATCTGGGTCTTGATCTCATATCTCTGCCTACTCTGTATCTATGCCCAGGTGATTCAGTGCGCCTGGGGTAAAACACATAACCATGCCAAACGCTCTTATTTTAAATTCATGACTGTGAACTTCAAGTAGGTCATTGAGGATGCCTGGCAATTATACTACATTTCTCTAGTGAATTTATTTTTGCACTCTCCTAGACAACTATTTCATACCTTTTCTTGGCTCCTTAAACTGCCAATGTTTTTCCACTCTCACTCTCAGATTATGACATTTCTTCTTATTTCACCAAGAAATAAGCACAGCCAGAAAAGAATGTCCACAAATTCCCAGCATAACCACCTATCTACATGCCTTCTCTCCTGTAACAAGAAGAGAGCAGTGAATTGTCCATGATTCCATTTGGGGCTAACTCCTCTGCCTTGGCACTAGACCCCATCCCTTCTTACCCATGCCATGATGCTCCAGTAATTCTCCATCTTCTCTACTGCATCCTCAATTTTTCCTCTCTGATAAACCTTCCCCATCAGCACTCACACACGTTGTCTTGCTTTAATAACAAACAAAAAAACACTTTCTTCAACTACTCCTCCGTTTTTCACCTTTCTTTTATAACCAAACACTTTCAAATATTTGTCTGTTTCTCTGATTCTACTTTCTTTCCTTTTATTTCTTCTTGGACCTACTTCGGTCAGGCTTTTGCCTACAATGTTCATGGAAATAGTTCATTGTCACCAATGAGTTCTGTTGCTAAATCCTATGATCATTTCTCTTGACCCATCGATAGCAATTGACTCAGTATTCTTGCAATATTCTTTTTCTCTGGCTTCCCATACACTATACTCTCCCGGTTTCCCTTTCACTTCACTGGCTGCTCTTTCTCAGTCTCTCTCATTAGTTCCTCTTCTGCCCAACCTTTAATTTTCCCCTAGTTAAAAGTCAGTCTTTGACCCTCTTTTCTTTTTCATCTATACTCACTCACTTAGTTCAATTTCATGGCTTTAAAAGTATTAGTAAGTATAGAAGTGCCTGGGCAGCTCAGTCAGTTAAGTGTCTGCCTCTTGATTTCAGCTTAGGTCACCATCTCAGGGTTTGCAGGCTCAAACTCCACATCAGGCTCTACACTGAGCATGGAGCCTGCTTAGGATTCTCTTTCTCTCCCTCTCTCTCTGCTCTCCCCATAAATAAATAAACATTAAAAAAAAAAAACATATTCCTTAAAGGTTAAACAAAATATAAAAGTGTCAGTCAGTCTGATCTTATTTTTAAAAATAAAGAAACAGTAGGTATTCATATACTCAGAAATCAGACAGAAAGCAAATAGACTAAAAAATCAATTGTAATAATATTTGGTGATGAGATTACAAGTGATTTTAATCTCTGTGTTTTTCTGTAATCACATTTTATTTATTTATTAAAACAAATTTTTTTAATGTTTATTCATTTTTTTTTGAGAGACAGAGCATGAGCGGGGAAGGGGCAGAGAGAAGATAGACACAGAATCTGAAACAGACTCCAGGCTCTGAGCTGTCAGCACAGAGCCTGACACAGGGCTCGAACTCACGGACTATGAGATCATGACCTGAGCTGAAGTCGGACGGGCAAACGACTGAGCCACCCAGGTGCCCCTGTAATCACATTTTAAACAATTAATATGTAATGTTTCTGTAATCAGGTTAAAAAAAAAAAAAAAAAGGATTCGTGGCTGGAGGAAAACAGAGAGACTTACCCAGTGAACTTTAAAACAGTCTTTTCACACCCAAAGCATCAGAACACTTTGAAAATAATGAGAGGCATGCAGATTTGAAGCAATCTTTTAGGAGTGGGAGAGATGAAGTCTCAGACAACAACAACTATTCCAGCTTACTTGTGCTGTCGGGGGGGGGGGGGTACGGACATATTTATATGTCCTAGGTGCTGAATGACTCAGAGTCAGGGACATCTCCTGGTGGGGGTACAATGGGAAGGTCTGAAGGCTCAAGGATCCCATCCTCTCAAAAACTTTAGGCTCTGGGGATTTTCTTAGAAGTAGAATGAAAATTCACTGAGCATTTTTGTTCCCTAAAATCGGAATTTCAATAGTATTCCTTCTTGTTTACAAAATCAGTTTTTCTTGAAAAATGTCTTTATTGGGGTGCCTGGGTGGCCCAGTTGGTTAAGCATCTGGGTCCTCAGCTCAAGTCATGTGTGAGCTCTGGGCTGGCAGTGCGGGCCTGCTTGGGATCCTCCCTCTCCCTCTCTGTCTGCCCCTCCCCCACTTGCATACTCTGTCTCTCTCAAAATAAATAAATAAACTTAAAAAAAGTTTTTATTATGTAATATTTGCTCAAAAAAAAAAAAAAAGAACATCTGTGTGTAACAAAACTCAACACTTAGACAGACTTGAACCTGGAACTTCACTTGGATACTAGACATTATCAATACCTTTATACATATTTGCACCTCTCCTTTCCTATCCTATTTGCCTGCCTCTCTCTCCAGGGAAAAAAACACTAAGTTGAATTTATCATTTCTATATCTATTTTAGTAGTTTTGTCGGGTATATCTATTTTCTTTCTTTTTTTTTTTTCAATATATGAAGTTTATTGTCAAATTGGTTTCCATACAACACCCACTGCTCATCCCAAAAGGTGCCCTCCTCAATACCCATCACTCACCCTCCCCTCCCTCCCACCCCCCATCAACCCTCAGTTTGTTCTCAGTTTTTAAGAGTCTCTTATACTTTGGCTCTCTTCCACTCTAACCTCTTTTTTTTTTCTCCTTCCCCTCCCCCATGGGTTTCTGGTAAGTTTCTCAGGATCCACATTATATCTATTTTCTTAAACAATGTATTATTTAGTTCTTTTTAGAATTTCCTAAAATTAGCATCATACTTTGTCATGCTTCCTGTAAGTTGCTTCTGCAACTCAGGCTTTTTAATGTTCATCCACATTGCTGTATGGAGCTGAAATTCATTCATTTTCACTGTTATATAATATCTCATTGTGTTAATATACCATATACATTCACCCATCAATGAATATTTGGTTTGTTTTCAGCTTTTTTTTGTTGCTAACAATGCTCTATGAACTTTCTCAAACCTGTCTCCTGATACACATGTGTACAAGCTTTTCTAGGCCAATAGTTTTTATGCTTTTGTTCACTGCAACCCAAGTAATGAGTACATTTTATTCAGTAATTCAGTACACCATATGGCACAGAGAGCTAGCTGTTCATACACTTCCATACTGTAGAGACATTGTTGGAAAATAGAAGTCACTTAGAAGTTTATTTTCAAATTCTGAAACCTCTGGGGATGAAAATTAATTTCTCTATCTTTTTATCTTTAAGATACAAAGATAATAAAATTTTGTTGTTGACTTCTAATTTAGGTGCATTTTGTTCAGAGAAAATATTCCATATAACATCAATTGTTTGAAATTTGTTGAGACACGCCTTATTGACTGAAAAGTAGTCAAGTTTTAGAAATGTTCCCTACCAATTTCTATACATGTTTCAAGTGTACTTGAGATGAATGGGTGTTCTCAAATTATTGGATATAGGTTTCTATCTTTATGTAATAAATCAAGGTTCCTAGTTACTTTGTTTAAATATATTTTTAAAAATATGTACAGGTGAAATGATTTACTCTCAGAAATTGCTTTAAAATATTCCAGTTCCTCTTACTCCTCAGAAATCATTAGAGAGGTATTTTATTACTTCTTTGTGTGTTTCATAACTTTAATATAATATTCCAAATATTCTGTACAAATTGCAAACACCATATTCAGTTACAAATGTATTATAAGTAAGGCTGAGCACTCTACAGGCCTGGTCACAGAATGGACGTGGAGTTTCTGGCTGCCAAGTGGTGGCACACTTGGAAACCCCACCCACTGGCCAAAACCAGGTCACTCTGAACCCAAGACTTTGAAGAAAAGATGATCAGAGGGCCAAGGAACAGGGGCTACTGAGAAAGCAAGACTGGATGCACACACTAGAAGGAAAAGCGGCCCTTCCCAGGCCAGGCTGCTCACCGCACGAGCCTGGCAAACCCTGAGGCCTTGCCCACAATCCCCTGCCACGGCGGGTGGTCTGTAGGTCATGAAAAGGAGATCCTGGAGGCACTTGGGTGGCTCAGTGGGTGGGATTTCCGCTCAGGTCATGATCTCAGGGTTGGTGGGTTCGAGCTGGTGTAGGGCTCTGTGCTGACAGCTTGGAGCTTGGAGCCTGCTTTGGATTTTGTGTCTCCCTTTCCCTCTCTCTGCCCTTCCCCCGCTCACGCTGTCTCTGTCTCCCAAAAATAAATAAAAATGTTAAAGAGGAAGAAAGAAAGAAAGAAAGAAAGAAAGAAAGAAAGAAAGAAAGAAAGAAAGAAAAGAAAATGAGCTGCTGCCCTCAGCTGCTGGCCTGGCCAGTCCAAGCGAGGTTCCTTCTATTCAGGCCTCCCTCCTGTGGGAGCTACCACCACACCCACCTGGCAAGTCACCCAGTCACCAATCACACACATGGTTTCAGAAACTGTACAGACAAGTGACAGCATGAGTCCCAAGCCCTCACGAGCAGGAAAGAATAAATAAATGCGAGGATGAACCACAAACACTTGTGCCTCGGGGCTTGGGTGCACATACCCCCTACTCCACCCCAAGGAAGACAAAACCGAAGAAAGAACGCTCTAAGGAAAACAGGACTCTCCTCTACTGAGACAATTAGAGCAAAGGACACCAAGTGGTGGGAAACGCGAGGTGTGTGGGTTTCTTCACGTGAAAGAAGAATCCAGTCCAACTGCGAAGTGGTGTAATTGGTTCTAGATGCCTTGGAACCACATCCCCAGACATCTGCCCTTGGTATCAACTGACTTTCCACTGCCCCCAGGGTCTACAGGGCCATCCCAAGGGCAGGGCCTGGGAAAGTCCACTGAACTGCACCCAAGGCCTTAGAGGCTGCTGGAATCAAACCTTCTATTTCAGAAATGCATTTCTGAATGCATTGTACAGGTTAAGCAAAAATAAGAAGGGTAAAGGAAAAGTTAACCTCAAATCATGCACTTGAAAACAAGTTAAAAAAAAAAGAAAAGAAAAGAAAACAAGTTAGATGTAAGGACTGACAGTACGGTTGTGCTGTGGCCGCAGTGAGTCCTGAGTGCGATCTTCTGGCAGAGGCCCCACCTGCAGGGCACACTCACTTCTTCCTGCTGTTTGCACTAGGAGGGCTGGCTGGGCTCCTTGGGGTTAATTTTAACATCGTCCTCATTTTCTTCCTCTTCCTCACCTTCTAATTCCTCTTCTTCTCCTTCCTCACCTTCATCAAATTGTTGTCATCCTCTATGGCCTCCTCCAAAGTAGAGCATGGCCTACGGTACCATCTGCTCACAAAAGAAGTGTCCAATTTCAAAGTTGGAGGCTAACATGAATTCCAAGTCTTTATCCAGTGATTCTCCATTCCCAGATGCTTTCAGCTGGCTAAAGTTGAAAAATGAGTCGTTGGGGACTTGTTTGGCAATTGTTCTCACCGTGCCTGGGCCCTTATGTTTCTACTTTTTCTTGATTGCTTTGACTGTACATTTTTTCCTTTCTGCCAGTCAATAACACACCCGTCACAGTCAACTATTTTAGGACCTTCAAAGGAAAAGAGATCAGGCCTTATCTGGCTCTGATTTCATCCTAAATTTTTTTGTCAGGACTGAATTGGTAAATAGTCATTGGGTTCAAAGTGGAACTCTAACACAAAAGACATGTGCTGCCCAGGGTCTGAAAATTTCACTTTAATATCCTGCAGGTGCTTCAAGATCAGTTCATCATACTCCTGGATTAATTCACTTAGTGTATCTCATTTCAAAAGATTGTAAATCCAAACTCTGAAATTCCTTTGGGGTTTGGCTCCTCTGCTGTTGCTGCTTCTTCTTCTTCTTCTTCTTCTTTTTTTTTTTTTTTGTTATGACTACTTTATTTTTCATGTCTTCAGCCAATTTATTGTCCTCTTCATTTTCACTTGTACCACTCTGATTCTGCATCTGCCAGCTCAACATCACCAATGATGAATTCTCTTCTCTTGCCAAAGAGAGGCTGGTACAGTCAGCATATTTTCTCTCCAGGCCATTGACCTCCTCATAGAACTTGGCCACGGGGCGCCTGGGTGGCACAGTCGGTTAAGCGTCCGACTTCAGCCAGGTCACGATCTCGCGGTCCGTGAGTTCGAGCCCCGCATCAGGCTCTGGGCTGATGGCTTGGAGCCTGGAGTCTGTTTCCGATTCTGTGTCTCTCTCTCTCTCTGCCCCTCCCCTGTTCATGCTCTGTCTCTCTCTGTCCCAAAAATAAATAAAAAACGTTGAAAAAAAAATTAAAAAAAAAAAAAAGAACTTGGCCTCTATGTGAGCACATTCACCTGCAGCTGCTTCAACATGTTGATTCTTTTCACTGCTCTAGGTAAAGTGTCAACGTAACTTGAAGGAGTGTGGGAGACATTGTCAAACCATTCCTGTAAAGCTTCCAGTATTTGAGGGTTCTGCATCACCTGGGGGTAAGCTTTTCTGTATTGCTTGCATTTTTAGCAGCCTCTAAGCCATCTGAAGGAACACCATCTGAAAACCTGTTATCTGCCATCTGAATGCTTCGATCTCCAAATGGAAAGTTATGGCAACTCTCAGAAGCGAAGAACACGAAGAGCTCAAATGTGGGTACCTCGCTGGATTCCGCTCCTTCAGATTCCACTTCTTTTTATTTTATTTTTTTTTAATGTTTATATTTGAGAGAGAGAGAGAGAGAGAGAGAGAGAGGCAGAAAGAGAGAGGGGGACACAGAATCCAAAGCAGTTTCCAGGCTCTGTTGCCTTAAGACAACAGTAAACATTTATTATCTCTTACAGTTTCTATGTATCAGGAATTTGGGAACAGCTTTCTGACTGGTCCTGGCTTGGGGTTTCACATGAGATTCAGACAGATGTCATTTAAAAAGTTCCCAGGGGCTGAAGGATCCACTTCCGTGGTGGCTGGTTGAGTGACTGTCAGATTTGTCCTGGGTGATGATGGGATTTTTTTTTTCTTCATAAAGCCCCTCACACATGGTGACTGCCTTCCCCCAAAGCAAGCCATATAGGAAAACATGGCAAAAACTCCAGTGCCCTGATGACTTAGCCTCAGAGGTTATACTCTGTCTCTTTTGCTGCATTTTACTGGTTACACAGACCAGCCCTCATTCAATGTATGAGGGTCTGTACAGGCTCATGAAGAACTGGCAGTTAAGATCACTTGGCCAAATTAGAGGATGGCTATTACATGTATCTAGAAAAGTGTCTACTACAATAACCAGCTTTAATAAGTATAACATATATAAGGCTCAGGGAAAGCAGGATTTACTGGAACCAGGGATTCTAATATCTTCAAGATGTTCTCCATCTCATTTTTGTTTCCCTGAATATAGCCAGGATCTCTGGGTTCATATCTTTAGAGCTTCATAATGAGAAGGCAAACCAGCTCTGGTTTGAAAAATCCCAGGGCATGACTCTCCCAGTCCAGTCAGTGTGGTCATGGGGTAAAGTGATTGGTTTAGCTTGAGTCAGGCACCTACACCTGCTGATAGAAGACAGAGGGGGTGTGGGCAGATGAAAATAGTACAACTCCCTCAGCTAGGTTATGTACTCCCCATTTTGTATGTTTCCACTGTAATATATATATTCCACCATATGAAAGAATATATTGTTATTGTCCATTTATTTGTTCATATGTCTTTTACACCAGACTAAATGTTCTTACACTAAAGCCTGAATACAGGTACTACATTTTTGTAACTCCAAACAATATAGGCTTTGTAGTGAAGAGAGACTGATGCTTGCATTTTTGCTTTTCCTTTTACTATCATTGTGGCTTTGGACCAGCCTTAGTTTCCTCATCTTGTAAATGGGTCTAACGATGCCTGCCTCACGTAGAAGCACATAATGTTATTGCTGACATGTAGGAGCTGAGAGTGTTAGTTTTTGTCCTTCTTAGGAAACTGCCTGACACAATTGTATATACTTAATATGTTTGTGTGTGAATGACTGAATGAATGAGTAAATAAATGAAGCACTCTTAGGGTTCACTTGTAATGAGCATTCTTGCTCAGGGTTCACTTGTAAATGAGGATCGTAATAGGGTTATGGTGAAGATTAAGATAGATGAAAAGTGCTTCCATAGCCCAACTCATGGTAAGACTTCTAAAATATAAGCTATCATTATTAGAGAGGCAGTCTTCTAAAACCAACATATTATAGGAGATCTCTTTCAAGAGAATGGGAGAATAGTGGAGAATAGAATATTTCTTATTTAGATATCTCTCACAAAGTATATCACTTGTTTCTGTATTTCACAGTAAACTCCCGGTTAATAGCCCTAAGTAATACACATGCAATATCCATTGATAGAACACAATAGTCTACAGTATTCCAAAAGCTCAAGAGTAAAAAAATAACCACAAAGGTAAGTCCTACCAGATTAATAATTTTGTCTAGTGCCAAATCCTAAGAGCTGAAATCACCTAACATTTAGAAGCTTCTATCTAGCCGAAGCCTCAGAGTCAGCACCCTAAACACAACAGTTCATATTCAGTTGTCATTCTGAGTCATATCAAACCATTTAAGAAAGGAAGGAAAAAAGAAGAAAGGAAGGAGGTAGGGGGAAGGGAGGAAAATAGAGAGGAAGGAAAGGTGGAAGAAAAACAAAATCAATTAGTTTTTCATAAGACCAAAAAGCTTTGGTTACTGCATTTTTAGTCCTCCACATTCCCAGCTTCCTCTAAAGGTCCTACTAACATATGTATAGAGAACTGAAAGGGTGTTAAATGGGTGGATCCCAGTGGCAATGTCATTGTAAACACTCCCTATGAGTCAGCTATAAATTCAATTGAAATCCCTAGTCTCCTGGTCTTCTCTGCTTATCATGGTTACCAAAATGACTGCTGCCTTCAGAAATGCTAATGGGAAACAGGTAAATGTCTACAGTGTTTGATTTTCTATTAGAACTTATAAAAATGTAAGCACTGCAACAGGAAATATTTTGTTATTGAGTTAGAGTTTATATACGTTGCTTAGTCTTTGAAACACAGAACAGCTTGGCAACACTTATTCAGTTTTATTTTAAGAATGTTATTGTATTTTGACTATTTGAGGGATTAACAAGAATTTATGGAGTGTTAGGTTTAATTTTGCACCTGTAAGAAAGGTATTTTAGTAATTGACTTTTTGTAATTCAGTAGTTTCTGCCCTTGATGTAATTAGCTACTGGTTATCTTTTTTGAATGTACATTCTCAGAGGAGAACTGATGAGTCCATAAGGCCTTCAAATTTCTCATGTGGAGAAAAAGAATAGCTGAGAAAAATGACTGGGTACCACAGTATTCATTCATAGTTCCACATGGTGATAATGTTGAAAGTTGTGTGGTCTTTCAATGATGACTTCAGCAGTTGTTGCTTCCCTTGTTGTTTAGGAGTGCAGTTTGTAATAAAAGCTAAATTAATTTTACTGTAAAGTAATGCCTTCTTAATGTAGCTTCCTCATCCTTTTTTTGTGGAGGAGAGGGCAGAGCGTTAATTAACATTAGCTAAAGTTTGTGCTTTACTGTTAGACCATTTTCACATGAAATAACACATCTCACAATACATCAATCTTTGGCAACTCTTATTTGCCTGATGAAGACACAGAAGCTTACAGAGTTTATTTATTTATTTATTTATTTATTTTAACGTTTTTTATTTATTTTTGAGACAGAGACAGAGCATGAACGGGGGAGGGTCACAGAGAGAGGGAGACACAGAATCTGAAACAGGCTCCAGGCTCTGAGCTGGCAGCACAGAGCCCGACGCGGGGCTTGAACTCACAGAGCACGAGGTCATGACCTGAGCCGAAGTCAGCCGCTTAACCGACTGAGCCACCCAGGCGCCCCAACTTACAGAGTTTAAAGACCCATTAACAGGTGGTAGAGTCAGGATTTTTCTAATCAGAGTCTTTAAAAAAAAATCCTTATTCTTTTTAATTTTGCACCTTGGTGCTTTGTGGCTTTGGATAACAGCAATTACAATAGCTACCATTTGTTGAATGCTTATTATGTGCCTTGCATATACTATTTCATTTAACTGTCACTTCAGTGCTTAGGTAGATATGATTATTCTTATTTCCAGTTTACGGATGATAAGATTGGATCTCAAAGAGGTTAAAGCACAATTTTGACAAGCACACTTGAAATTTTAGGTCACAATCTAGTCACTTGCATGAATGTAGAGGTTACTTAGTTCCCAGATAATTGGATAGTTTACGTGGAATTACTGTTCTAGTGGCAGCAAATTTTATCTTGCTTTAAAACAGTTATCTCAGAAAGTCAAGAAAAGAACAGGCTTTTGCTGGGTGGGATAAAAATTGGCACTCTATTGATGTCTCATTTTGGTTAGAAGCTGTTGTTGGATTGATAGTGTGAATGTCTAATATCACATATAAAAATGATGCCCAAACTCTAGAGCCAGAGAGCTGGTCGTTTACCACAACTGTGGCAGATCTAGTCTCTCTACCTGTGCACGAAGTGCCAAGAGAGGGCAATAGACTTCTGTCAATTAACAATGTTCTTTTCTAAGATAATGTGTCTTGCAAACAATAGAATATGGTAGAAGTAAAGTGGTAAGTTTAAAGCCACCCTCATAACCTCAATATCTGGAGAGGCCACAACTTTTGTGCTTAACTTAAATTTGGATTCATGTTGTGGAAAGCAATGAGCCAAGTGAAATAGGCTTTCACTATTTCATCATGAACTTTTTCATTTTTTCAAAGCAGAATATTTTGAACATTAGGAGTTGCACCGGAGTATTGTTTCTCCTTTTTCATTCATTAATTCATTCATTCATTTTTAATGTTTTTATTTATTTTTGAGAGAGAGGGAGAGAGAGAGAGAGAGAAAGAGAGAGAGAGAGCAAGCCGGGGAGGGGCAGGGAGAGAGAGAGGGAGACACAGAATCCAAAATCCAGGCTCTGAGCTGGAGCCCAATGCAGCAAGAGCCCGACGCAGGGCTCGAATCCAGGAACTGTGAGATCATGACCTGAGCCAATGTCAGAAGCTTAACTGACTGAGTCACCCAGGTGCCCCTCTTTTTTTTTTTTTAACTTTTTTTATTTTGAGAGAGAGAGAGAGAGAGAGAGAGAGGCTGAGTTTGAGTTGGGGAGGGGCAGAGGGAGAGAGGGAGAGAGAGAGAATCCTAAGCTGACAGTGCAGTGCCTGATGTGGGAGTTGAACTCACAAACCATGAGATCATGACCTGAGCCAAAGCTGGACCCTAAGTGACTGAGCCACCTGGATGCCCCTCTCCTTTTTCTAGTAGAGCACTGCCAAGAATACTTTCGATGGATGGAATGTTCTATATCTGTGCTGTCCAAGATAGTAGCCAGTAGCTATGTGTGACTATTATTGAGCGCTTGAAATGTGTGAGTGGGAGTGGGAAACTCAAATTTTAATTTAAGTTTAAAGGTAAACCAATCACATGTGACTGGTGGCTGCTGTATTGGACAGTGCAGTCAGAGAATGTAACTGAGATGCCCTGGCTCTCTAAGGAAGCCGCAAATACCAGGAGACCAGGGTGAGTGTGGGGTGTTGTTCACAAATGGGTTTGACTACACTGGTGAGTTCCTCTTCCATACACTGGGTAGTTTTTGCCTCTCAAGGAAATGCCTCCTTTGCTTTTCCTTTCTGTGAGCAATGACTCACATGCCTGACTTATAAAACACCTTTGGCACTTGAGAGCATGGTGTTCTGAGATTTAACCCTTGCCAGGTTTAGAGGGAATAGAGCTCAGACGCTATCCTGTACAGTGACAAAAATCAATGCCAAGGGGTTGCAACATTAGAACAGAGAAAACTTTGAATTGCTAATTGAATTGACCTCAAATTTGTCTCCAAGGTGGGTGCCACTGCCCACTGCACCCATGCTTCCTCTATTTTGAAGTTCCAGAGTGTGAACAGCAGAGTGGTGGAGAGCTGGAGCAGAGGTGGTGTTGGTGTGGAATTCACACGGTGGAATTTCACTTACGCAAGTGCTCAAGCACTTGTGAGAAATCAGAATTAGCTATTTCCCTGGTTAGATTGAGCTATTTCAGTGACAAGTTAAAGTGTAAGCTCTTTTGTCAAAAAAATTGAGTGAGTGAAGGAAAGGCATAAACCAGGGAGATTGCTGGAGGGTCAGGGCTAATGGAAAAAACTCCTTTCCTCAGGCCAATGACTTCATTTAAGATAAAGTATCTCAGCATTTAGCACAGCAGTGCTGATTATTTAGATTATTTGGAATATATGGGCATGTATATATATTTTCTATATATGTATATGTGTAGGGCCAATTAAAAAATATAATTTCGGGGTGTCTGGGTGGCTTAGTGGGTTGGGTGCCCGACTTTGGCTCAGGTCATGATCTCACAGTTCATGAATTCGAACCCCACATCAGGCCCTGTGCTGACAGCTCAGAGCCTGGAGCCTGCTTCAGATTCTGTGTCTCTCTCTCTGCCCCTCCCCTGCTCACTCTCTGTCTCTCTCTCAAAAATGAATAAACATTAAAAAAAAATATATATATATAATTTCAATCAATAAAATCACCAAACTTATTATTTACCATTCATTGAAAATACATTGAACAGCAAGTATGCAAAAAAGCACTTGGGCTACTGAGAAGCCTAAGACAGACTATGATTCCAATCATTGCAAAGCTCTTGATCTAGTGGACAATATATATAAACCACTTGGCATTAGATGGAATGGATTCCAAGCTCTGTCTCACCATTTTTCAGTTTGTATAAATAGGGGCAAGTTACTTGGTATTTACTAAGTCTCAGTTTTTTCATATGCAAGGGGGTTATAAATACCTGCCTGATGAGCATACTATGAAGATTAAGAGAGATAATGTATGTATAGCCCTTGCCAATACTCATACACAGAGTGCTCAACCGTGTGTTAGCTTATTTTTAAAATAGTATGCCGCATTTATTTTTATATACTTTTTTAGGTAAAATTCACATTAATTGAAATGTTAACCACACACTTTTTTTTTTGACAAAACGAACACACTTCTGTAACTCACACCCTTTCAAGATTTATACCATTTTTATCACCCAGAAATTTCTCTCCTGTACCTTCCCAATAAATTCCCTGTCAGAGGCAACCAGTTCTGTTTTTTTCCACCACAGATTAGTTTTGCCTGTTTTGGAACTTCAAATAAATAAAATCATACAGTAAGCACTCTTTTGTGTCATTTATTTATTTTTTAGTAGGTAATATATTCACATGGTTAGAAATTGAAAAGGTACAAAAGGGCAGGCAGTCAAAAGTCTCCTATCTACTCCTGTCTACCAGTCACTCTATTTTCCTCTCTTGAAGCAGCAAGTGTTATTAGTTCCATGTGGGCCCATCCTGTAGCCATTATTAATACAGTGGTTTTTACAAGGTGATTTGAGAACTCTGTTTTAAAGTTTGCCCAAAGAATCTTGTGACAGCCCAGTTAAAACAATATGAAATCAGTTTTACAAATAACTGGAGTTATTTTTAGATTCTGATTACAAATGTCAAATTGTGACATTTTGTACATGACTTAGGTAATCTTTAAACCACATCTAGTTCAAATTCTAACATTCTATGATTTTCAGTCATTGATTAAACAGATACATATTGACAAATATGGAAATACAACTATGAATCAAAGAAAACCAAGCTCCTGGACTTATGGATGTAATAATCCAGTTGAGGAGGGAATAAAAATTCAACAAAATAATCATACAACTACAGTTTCAGTGCAGTATGATAGGAAGGGACCAAGGTGAGGAGGTCCAAGGGTGCTCCTCAGAGGTACAGACAAGAGCCGACTGAGGTAAGAGGTTTGAGAGTTGGAAAAGATTTCTAAGCATTGAGCAAAGCATATGCAAAAGCTCTGTCAAGAGAGGAAGATTTGAAGGATTGGAAAAGGCCAGTGTGGCTGGAAAAGAGACAGCAGGATGGAGGAGACGGGTAGTCTAAACAGTGAGAAGAGATGGAGAGAAGAGGTGGGCCAGACATCTGACCATATTGGGCTTGGTTAGCTGAGGGTTTTTGTCCAAGAGAATGGAAAGCTATTAAAGTGGTTTACCTGGGAAGTGACTTGGTCACATAGCCTTTTGTGCGGAGGAGACATGAGAGAGGAACTAAGGGGCATGTGGGTAAGCCATTTAGAAGACTAGGTCAGGCACCCCTCCACCCCCATACAGGTGGACTAGGGTGGTGATGGAAGAGATAGAAGAGAACAGATCCAAAGAAAATTTCAAAGGTGAAATCAACAGGATTTGCTGATAGATATAATATAGGAGGGAAAGGTAGATTTTTCAAGATGTCTGTTAGCTTTCTTATACAAAATGGATTCAGTTGCAATAAAATTGTCAATTGAAATTAACTTTAAATAATGGCATGACCTAAAAGTTATGAAAAAATGTGCCTCATAAAATTTCAAGGTTTCAAAGTTTTTAGCTGGATGGAGGGCATGGCTCTACTTCCTATTTTTTAGTGTTTCCTAAGCCTGTTTAAAAAAAAAAGTGGAGCGTTTTTCTTTTTATGAAATGCTTACTACAGTGAAACCCTTTCTGGAAACCGTAAATTTGCGTCAGAAAATAACCAGGGACTATCTAATTTCTAGGCAAACAATTTTGGATTTTTTTTTGTGCTGATACTTACTCCCATTTTGTAACTTCTAAATGTATAATGAAGGCAATTTGTATTACCTTTATTATTTTTCTTGCCCGTTTTTCCCGGGGTTAGACCGGAATTAGTAGACAGTTTCTGTCCCAAACTAAGTACGTACTTCTAAGAATTTCTTCGTTGATACTGGATGGTTGCCTGGTTGGACTGCATGTATTTGTGCCCAGATTCTGCCCCCTGCGGGACTCTGCATAAACCCAGTTTGTCGAGATGACTGATGGTAGATGGATTTGCAATCATAAGTGCTATTTGCACACTGATTATTGTTTTTCAGAGTGACCTAAGTCACCTCTCGGGGAGCCGGTACGGCCTCTCGAAGCCTGCGCGTCTGCGTCGCGTGCCCGCGGCCTAGGAGGAGCGTGGGCGATGCGGTAGAGCAAAGCCTGCAGCTCCAAGCTTGGGGGTCTTCTCGGGCCCCCGAGGGGGTGTGTCATGTGCTGCTCTTACAGGCAAGGGGCGGTTCAGGAGACTGGGGAAGTCTGCAATTTGTAAGGCTGAGGGCTGGCGCTTTGAACGAGAGGCGGAGGAGGGAGAGGGATTTCCCCGCCCCCGTTCCCCAAGGCCCAATCCCTTCGGTTTCTCTTTTTCTCGACCGGCTGCCCGGCCCCTAACCTGCTCGAACCCATTATGCGGTAGAGGCTGCCGGTCTCTTTAAGGCTCTGCCGCGCCTGCGCCTTGGGCTTTCCTGACGCGGCCGGCCAGACCCTGGAGTAGCCTGCGGGCGGGCAGGGTTGGGGTCGGGTAGTAGTTAAGGCAGTGGAGGTGCCCAGAGGGCTGGTTGAGGGTTGGAGGCGGCTCTGAGCTCGTCGGTGAGCTCGGCGCTTGAGAACGGGCGGGGAAGGCGGCCCAAGGAGTCGAAGCCGGGGCCGAGGCGCTGAGACGCGGCGGCGAGGCTGCCGGCTGGATGGGAAGTTAATGTTTACGGCGGAGTCCACCCAACGTTTCCAAGGTGAGGGGCGCCGCGCCAGGCCGGGCGGGCCGGGAGGCCGGATGGGCCGCGAGCCCGGGTTCCGCGGGGCGCACAGCGGGGCCGAGGCTCGGCGAGTGGGGGCCGCCACCAAACTTGCGGCGCGAGCGGGGCGGGCGCGCCCGGCCCCGCCAGGGCCTAAGTTCCCTGAGGCCGCGGCGGCCCGGGACCGTCCTCCCGTGGGCTCTGAGGAGAAAACTCGCTAGCTGGTCTCCCAGTGGAGTCCCAGGGAGGTGGAGGGAACGGGGAGCTTCGGGGGCGCTTTCTCTCAAATCCTGTGTGGGATACTGACGTTTCATGCCCGCCCTCGAGGCCAGAAGTCCGTTCTCTCCGGGTGCCCCGATGGAGTGAGACCACCTGCGCCCTTACTTGCAAAGTTGGCGTCTTCATTTGTCCTCCGGGATTCTGCGCAAGGCAGAGTCGCCAGGCAAGTGATGGGCAAGCCAGGTGTGCTAGGTGACTCCCTGGGGTATCCTTGGACAGCGTTAGTAGCCATCACTGAATCACCTTATGACTAGCGGGGCAAGCCTCAAATTAACCGCAGAATTTCCGGTAGATGGAATTGTGGTGTTCGTGTTTTAGAATTGCCGTGATTTCTTTGTGTCTGTTTCTTTGGGCGTTTTAGATCAAGTCATTTGTCATCCTTTTCCCGAAGAGTTGAACCAAAACTTTTGGGATGGTTCCTTTGCTTTCCTCCTATCCGTTGTTGTTAGAGGTGATTTTGAAAAGCAGTATTTTCTTGCAAAGATATCTTTTCTTTGGGTTGCAGTGTAGTATAATAAACCCCTTTCTTTGCTGAAAGAAAGAAATCCAGTGTTCTTTGAAGACCAAGTAAAACTATCTGTTGGTGGTTTTTGCCTTTGTTCTGGGCTGATAATGTGTTAATAGCTTTTTTTTTTTTTTTTTTTAAGTAACCTGTCTTGAATTTACCTGAAGCTTCTTGTCTATTCTAAAATGCTAGCCTTAAGGTCTCTGACAACTGTGTGTCAAGGAAACTTAGAAAGCTTATTAAAGTATACTATGCAGAAAAAGTGCACAATCCTAAGTGGGTAGGTAAAGGATTTTTACTAAGTATACCACCACAGATCAAGAAACAGAACATTACTAAGTTGGGGTTTATACCTAGGAGTGGAATTGTTGGTTTGTGAGGTATGTGGATGATAAACTCAAGTATTAGATACTGTTGAACATTTTCGCAAAGTGGTTGTGCTAATTAGAGAATTTTAATCCAGTTACCCCACATCCTTGTTCGTGCTTGTCAGTTTGAAACCTTTGTGCTATTCTGATAGATGTGCAGTAATATATTAGTGTGGTTTTAGTTTGCATTTTCTTGATGATTGTGGTTTTATCTTTTATTGGCTATTTATAGGTCTTTTGTAAAATGCCTGAGTCTTATTTTTTTAATTTATAATATTTTGGATATGAGTCCTTTCTGGGAGGTTCACACACACCCTGTCTATAAATTATACATAATTTATCTTATTTCCATTCTGTCTTTTCACTCTTTTAATGGTGTTTTTTTGGTGGATGGACATTCTTAATTTTAATGAAGTATATTTACTATTTTCCTTTATGATTACTGCTTTCTGTCTCCTATTTAAGAAATCTTGCTTAGCCTAAGAATATGTAGATGTTTTCCTGTGTTACCTTACAAAATTTTTGTTTTGTTTTAATTTTCACATTTAAAGTGTACAATTTATAGTAAGTTTTCCATGGATTATAGGGGGTCAAAATTCACTTTTTACCAGGTGGGTATCTTTTTGACCCAGCATTGTTTATTGAAAATAACCATACTTGTCCCTCTGCACTGGTGGCACTTTTTCACAAATCAGGTGACTGTTTAAGTGTGGATCTGTTTCTGGATATTCTGTTTTATTGGTCTATTTGTTATCCTTGCACCAATATTCCTGTATTAATGTAATTGTATAATCCTTGATTTGTGATAGTGTAAGGCCTCCAGCTTTGTTCCTTAATAATGGACAGTTTTGGCTCTTTGCATTTCCATATAAATTTCAGAATCTTCTTGTCAATTTCAACAAATTTTGGAAATTGGAATTGAATCTATTAATTTGGAGAGTACTGACATCTTAATATCGAGTTTTCCAATTTATGAACATAGTATATATCTCTATGTAGGTCTTTTATTTTTATTTTTATTTTTTTTAATTTTTTTTTTCAACGTTTATTTATTTTTGGGACAGAGAGACACAGAGCATGAATGGGGGAGGGGCAGAGAGAGGGAGACACAGAATCAGAAACAGGCTCCAGGCTCTGAGCCATCAGCCCAGAGCCTGACGCGGGGCTCGAACTCACGGACCGCGAGATCGTGACCTGGCTGAAGTCGGACGCTTAACCGACTGCGCCACCCAGGCGCCCCTCTATGTAGGTCTTTTAAAATTTCAGTAATGTTTTGTAGTTTTCTGTGTAAAAGTCTTGCACATCTTTTATTGTTTAATCTTAGGTATTTGAAATTTTTGACATTATTGTAAGTGATATTTTAAAATACTTGTGGCCAGTATGTAGAAGTACAGCTGATATGGGGCACCTGGGTGGCTCAATTGGTTGAGCGTCCGACTTTGGCTCAGGTCATGATTTCACACTTTGTGGGTTCGAGCCCTGTGTCAGGCTCTGCACTGACCAGATTAGAGCCTGGAGCCTGCTTCAGATTCTATGCCTCTCTCCCTCTCCCCCGACTCCCCCTCTGCCCCTCCCCTGCTTGTGCTGTCTCTCTCTCTCATAAATAAATAAACTTAAAAAAAAAAAAGTACAGCTGATCTAAGTCTTTAATCTTCATTTGCGACCTAATCTAAACTACACCTTGTATGTTCTAGTTTTCCAAGCTGGTTTGTTTGTTATTTCTTTTTTCATTTCTTTCTTTCTTTCTTTTTTTTCCTTTGGTGTAGTGTCTAGGACCAATTAAAGAGTTCTAGAGTGTTGAGTATATTGACAATCACTGTGTTAGGACTTTGGGGATACAAAGCTGATTAAGATGCTTCCCCTGCCTTTAGGGGTTTAGAATCTAGGAGGGTAAGTAGAAATTCAAGAAGAGACCTTTATCCTCCACTATAAGTGCTATTATGAAAATTGGTTTGGCAGCATGCAAAAAGGACATATAAATTCAACTGGGTAGGGGTGAGAGTGGGGGAGGTAATATGCCTGGCTGGCACTGTTCTGAGTGCTGAGCAAAGGAATTGGGCTGTGGGTAGATAGGGGCTGCTATTCACAATACATGCTTTTCTGCTTAATTCCTTGGCTTTCAGCCTTAGCTTCATTCTACTTTTTTGAGTCTGGAGTCTCTCCAAGTCACTGTTTTTAGGGAATAAATTTATGAGAGGACATAAATGAAGAGAAACTAAAAGGCCTATATATTGCAGAGTTTAAATTACTAACCTGCTCTTCAGCCCCATACCTTTCCCATCCTGACTATATACTGTCTGGAGACTTCCAAGTCCTGAGCCTTCCTGGGGTTCTGTGAGTGAGGCAAATAAGCTTTTTTCCCCCCTTTTTCTTTCTTCTTCTTCTTCTTTTTTTAAGTTTATTTATTGATTTTGAGGGAGAGTGAGCTGGCACACACGTGAGAGGGACAGAGAATCCCAAGCAGGCTCCGTGCTGACATCATGACCTGAACTGAAATCCAGAGTCAGATGCTTAACCGACTAAGCCACCCAGGTGCCCTGTAGATCAGCTTCTTGACCGTATTCCCTTATGCAGGCCTGTAGGTTTGGCTTCCTGTCCTCTACCCAATTATGTATTCCTCCATCTCTTTCTTGTTATGTGTTGCGGTATCTGAGAATGTTAAAGATAGCCTCTTTAAGCTTTCTTTTCCTTGTGTAGTTTGTTTCCTCTAAGTTACTTTTTTTTCTGTAATTGAGGCCCTCCTCAGAGTTTTGATAATCCTTGGTTTTTTCATGATTGAAAGTGGGGACTAAAAGCTGATTGGAAGCCCTGAGCTTGTAGGTGGGGCTTATTGACTTCCAGTTTTACTCTATAATCTCCTGCATGGAATAGTGGTTCTCAATTTTGGTTGCACTGTAGAATCACGTGGAGAGCTTAAAAAAAATAGAGACACACTGCTAGACTAAATACAACAGAATCTTTGAGGGTAGGACCCAGGTAGCAATATTTTTTAAACAGATATGATTGCCTACAGTAAAACACACACATTTTAAGTAAATAGTTTGATTTTGCCATGTATACACCCATGTAACTAATAGGATACAGAGCATTGTGAAAACCCTGTAAAATTCCTTAGTATATCTTTGTTCTCTCTTCCCCACTCCCTGCCCAGAGGCAACTGCTATTCTGATTTCTATCCCTATAGATTAACATCGGTATTTTCTGAAGTTGTCCAGGTGATTCCCCTATGTGGTCAAGGTTGAAACCCTTGGTTCCCTTGGACTGTTTGAAGCTAGCTACTCCAGGGTTTCTGTCTTTCCTTTTGGTCTGGCCACATTGCTCAGAGAGTATCTTCCAGTTTTGTGCTTGGAGGGTAGAGGTTTGGTAGCTAGTGATCTGGGAATTCAAGAAACACGGCTGGAGAATGAGTCATAGAACATTCAGTATATAAGGTCACATGATTTGCTTCTTTTTGTTGGGATACTTATGTCCTCTACCTTTTATGGTTTGCTCTCTTGAGAGAATAAATCTCCAGTCAGCTGCTGCATTGAGTATGGGCTACTCAGCAGCTTGGAGAAGGAATGGGGTCTAGGTTTCTAACTGTTCACAGCTTTCACCTGATCGTTTCTTATTTGGGTCTCCCTTGTTCCTCTTTGTTCTGGCAGTTCCTAAGCCTTTTGAGGATTGTGTAGTATAAATTGGGTTTGTTCTAAATTGCCAGCACTGCTGGCTTGTAATTTGGCTGTCTTTGACAAAGTCAATTACCCACTCATTCATCTTCTTTCCAGCCTCCAAAATTTTATTGCTGTTGTCTCTTTTTCCATTCTCCCTGTCCTTATGGTTTATGAGCTAAAAATAGAACACAACAACATCTTTTTCCTTGTTTTAGTAGAGTTTTATGAGGGAGGAAAATTAGATGTGTGTGTTCTATCTGCCAACTTAACCTTAATCATCTGCTTTCATTATAAAAATGTGTTGCCATCTGCCCTTCACTGTTGTCTGCTCCTTGAAGGATTATAGCTTTTAAATTTCTTTACTGTTACCTAGAGTGTCGGGAGGGACAAAATATTGGGTCCCAAATATATTGGGACCTTTCTCTAGAAATCCCCAAATTCTTTTGAGAAGTACTTGTCCCAGAATCATACATTCTCAGGATTGGGAATGGTTTTAAAGGTAAGCCAAATGGTGATCTCTCTGATGATTTATAAAAGTGGGAAACTCATGGGAAAGAGGGGATTAGTGACTAGAGAAAACAGATTGAGCTATGTATCTCTGCAAGGGGTCTGAAAATCCATATAGACCTTAAACATTTAATAGTGAATGAATAAATAATCTTGCATATTTGTAACATAAAAGTTATTAAAAAGTCATGGTGGTTTTGTCATTTCAATCCATAATATTTCAATCCAACTGTGGTCATGGGAGAAGAATTTTTAATTTTGAAGAAGGATTCCATACCATAAAAAATTGGAAACTATTACTAAGGTTGTAGAGATCTTAGTTTATAGTTAACATAAACTGATAATTAGCTAAAACCACCCACTGAAAGTTTTATGTTAAGCTTCTCTAATAGTTTTGTGATTCTTTGCACTCTTTGTTAAAATTTTTTAAAATGTTTTTTTAATTTTTGAGAGAGAGAGGAACAGTGTAAATAGGTGAGGGGCAGAGAGGGGGGAGACACAGAATCTGAAGCAGGCTCCAGGCTCTGAGCTTCAGCGCAGAGCCTGGCGCAGGGCTCGTACTCACAGACTGTGAGATCATGACCTGAGCTGAAGTCAGACGCCCAACCGACTGAGCCACCCAGGCGTCCCTATTTATTTTTTTAAAAACACTAAGTCAGTAGGTTTCCAAATGGTGGTCTTTAAGACAGAGTTTTTGGGGTGCCTGGGTGGCTCAGTCGGGCGTCCGACTTCGGCTCAGGTCATGGTCTTACGGTTCAAGCCCCGCGTTGGGCTCTGTGCTGACAGCTCAGAGCCTGGAGCCTGTTTCAGATTCTGTGTCTCCCTGTCTCTCTGCCTCTCCCCTGTTCACGCTCTGTCTCTGTCTCAAGAATAAATAACCATTAAAAAAAAAAGTTTTTAACAAAAAGTTCGCAATGAAATCATTTGTTTTCTCTTAGGCCAAGTGTATACAATTTAAAGTTTTTACCTTTAAGTTATGTCCATCTTTTTCTGTGCTAAAATGCCCTTTTGGAAACATGTAGGTTAATTAGTGTTTTGTGGATAGAACCCCTTGACTGTTGCTCATTATTTCAAATGGCCTGGTGTGTTTGTTGCTATTTCCACCTTTTTTTTTTTTTTTAAATGATATCTGTACTTACAGAGAGCTTTCCCTGCCTATGCTGTTTGAAGTTTATCCTTTAAGTGGCCAAAGATAATGTGGGTTTAGTGCTTGTTAATTGTTCTTTGTACTAATCCACCCCTCACAATTATACTCTGAAAAGTGTTCCATAAAGCTGGTCAGACTGGCTATCTGGGTCTTCATTGTTGGTTGTTCTTTTCAGTGTCCTGTGAGTTGATGATTAGGGCTCTCTCCGTGAGGAACTGCTGGTTCCTGTGTTGTTGGAAGGGACCTTGATGAGAGAGAGGAACAGAACTGGCTGTGTTATTGATCATTGCTCTTGTTTTTCGTAGGAAAGAGCTTGCTTCTGATTCTGTGTCTCCCGATCTCTCTGCCCCTCCCCCACTTGTGCTCTGCCTCTCTCTGTCTCTCAAAAATAAATGTAAAAAAAAAAAATTTAAAAAAAGGTAATTAAGTGATTAACTTGTCTTAAATCTTGAGGCTTTTTATAACTAGTAAGGGAAAATGCTGAGTGAAGTAAGTTTTAAATTTTAATATTGCTTTAAAAGTTTAATATTGCTTTAAAAGTTTGTGAGGTAAATTTATTTACAGTGAAACACATAGAACTTAACTATACATTTGAGTTTTGATAAATGTATATGCCTTTGTGAATCTCTTTACCTCTCCCCCCAATAATCCTTCATGGGTCTTTTAGTCAGACCCTGGTGTTATCTTTTACCACAAATTAGGTTTTCTGTTCTTGAACTTCTCATAAAAATTGAATAATTCAGTGTATTCTTCTCTGTCTGGCTTCTTTTGTTCACCATAATGTTTTTGAAATTAAGCCATGTTGTTGCTCACATCAATAGTTATTTTTAATTGGTGGGCAGTAATCCATTGTATAGCTATAATACAGTTTATCCATTTCCCCATTTGGTTATTATGAATAAAGCTGTTATGAACACTTGACTACTGGTCTCTTTAGAGACATACATTTTCATTTCTATTGGATAAATAACTAGAGGTGGAATTACTGGGTCAGCGGATAGATGCATATTTAGCTTTAGAAGACAGTTACAAACAATTTTTCCCAAGTGGTTATACCATTCCACATTTCAGCCAGCAATCTGTGAAGAGTCTAGTTAAATCAGAGCTGAGTTTCAGAAAGTTTATTCTGGTACAGTGGAGCACAAGACTTAAGATAGGGAAAACACACAGTAAAGTAATAGAGTTGAAAATTGATGTACTCCTATTCCAAGGAATTGGACAGGGCGGGGGGGGGGGGCGGATCTTAAGGATTCTAGAGCTGTGGTATGTGGGGTGAAGATAAGGGAGGTGCCAGATGACCCCGATGTATCTGTCCTAGGCTTTTGGATATTGGTGTGGCAGTAATTAGAGGGAGCTGAAGAATAGATTTTGGAGAGAAAAGTACAGCGTTTTTGGAGGTTATTTACATGTTTCTATATCTGTTAAATGTATATATATTTATATATTTAAAATGTATATAATGTATTTTTTATATATTATATAGGTTGAAATACCACATTTCTTTTGTTGTTTATTTATTTATTTTTTATTTTAAGTAATCTTTACACCCACTGTGGGGCTCAGATTCATAACCTTGAGATCAAGAGCTGCATGCTCTGCTGAATGAGCCAGCCAGGTGCCCTGAAATTTCATATTTCTTGATCCAGTAGTTGTACTTTATGGAATAACTCCTAGAGAACTACACAAATGTTTAGAGGTATTTTTGGCACCTGGTATAAAATAAAAAATTGAAAACAACCCAAGTAGGAGTACTTGGGTGGCTCAGTTGGTTAAGCATACAACTCTTGGTCTGGGCTTAGGTCATGATCTTGCCATTTGTGAGTTCACGCCCCTCCTTGGGCTCCGTGCTGACAGTGTGGACCCTGCTTGGGATTCTCTCTCTGTCTCTGTCTCTCGCTCACAAAAATAAATAAACTTAAGAAAAAAAAAAAAAAGAAAACAACCCAAGTAGCCATCAGTAAAGGATTGCTAACTAAAATGTGGTACATTCTTATGATAGCATGATATACAGTTAAGGTAATAATGGTGTGTGTATATACTGTATTTCCTATTGCTACTGTAATAAATTAACAGACTTAGCTTAAAAAAAAATTAAGTCTCTTACAGTTATGGGGGCCAGAGGTCTGATTCACAGGGCTAAAGTCAAGATATTGGCAGGGCTGTTCCCAAGGGTAGAATCTGTTTTCTTGCCTTTTCCAGCTGTTAGAGTTGCATTACTTATATTTGCATTGCATTCTGTGGATCTTTCTTTTCTTTCTTTCTTTCTTTCTTTCTTTCTTTCTTTCTTTCTTTCTTTCTTTCTTTCACATCCAAGTTAGTTAGCTTATAGTGCGACAATGATTTCAGGGGTAGATTCCTTAATGCTCCTTACCCATTTAGCCCATCCCCCCTCACACAACCCCTCCAGTAACCCTCTCTTTGTTCCCCATATTTAAGAGTCTCTTATGTTTTGGCCCCTCCCTGTTTTTATATTATTTTTGCACCTTCTTCCATCTTCTAAGCCAGCTGTTTAACATCTTCAGATGGGCCCAACCCAGCTAATCTGGATAACCTCCTCATCACAAAATCCTTAACTTAATCTGCCGAGCTTCTTTTGTCATTTAGAGTAACATTCAAGGGCGCCTGGGTGGCTCAGTTGGTTGAGCTTCCGACTTTGGCTCAGGTCATGATCTTGTGGTCTGTGGGTTCGAGCCCCGGGTTGGGCTCTGTGCTGACAGCTCAGAGCCTGGAGCCTGCTTCATACATGTGTCTCCCCCTCTCTCTTCCCCTCCCCTGTTCATGCTCTGTCTCTCTGTCAAAAATAAATAAACATTTAAAAAAATATTAAAAGGGGTGCCTGGGTGGCTCAGTTAAGCGTCCGACTTCGGCTCGGGTCATGATCTGGCTCGCGGTTCATGAGTTCCAGCCCCACTTCAGGCTCTGTGCTGACAGCTCAGAGCCTGGAGCCTGCTTCAGATTCTGTGTCTAACTCTCTCTCTGCCCCTCTCCTACTCACGGTCTGTCTCTCAATAATAAATAAATGTTTAAAAAATAATAAAGTAATATTCATAGGGGTGTCTGGGTGGCTCAGTTGGTTAAGCATCCCACTTTGGCTCAGGTCATTATCTCAGGTTGGTGGGTTCAAACCCTGCATGGGGCTCTGTGCTGACAGCTCAGAGCCTGGAGCCTGCTTAAGATTCTGTGTCTCCCTCTCTCTCTGCCTCTCCCCTACTCGTGCTCTGTTTCTCTCTGTCTCAAAAATAAATAAACAAAAAAAAATTTTTTTTAAGTGACATTCATATGCTTTGGGTATTATGATGAGGAGCTCTTTAGGAGGTTGTTAATCAAGTTACTAATAATGCTAACAAGGACAGGAGATCAAGGTACATTAAAAAAATTCTCAAAGAAATATGTATAGTATGCTCTAACTTTTGTTAAGTTAAAAATATACATATATACTCCTATGTTAGTATATGTATAGAAAAGAATTTTTTTTTTTTTTTTTAAAGCAAGCATGAGCAGGGGAGAGGGAGAGAGGCAGTGGAGAGAGAGAGAATCTTAAGTAGGCTCCATGTTCAACATGGAACTCAATCCCATTACCCTGGGATCATGACCTGAGCTGAAATTGAGAGTTGGATGCGCAACTGACTAAGCCACCCAGGTGCCCCTAGAAAAGAAATCTTGATGGAGATAGACCATATTGCTAACAGAGGCTATCTTTGAGAGTAGGATTACAGAGTATTTAAACTTCCCATTTTTTTCTATGATATTTCAATTCGTAATTAACATGTATTTTCTAATCAGAAAAATCACAATAAGTAAAAGGATAGAGTATAATACTTGGTCATATATTGCAGAGAGATCAATAAACAGGCTTTTGGTGAGCGACCTTGGTAAGTGTGGTTTCAGAAAAATGGTAGGGCAAAAGCCAGATTGTAGTGAGAAAGTGGAAGGTGAGGAAGGGAAGAATGAAAAGGTAAACATCTTTACAGTTGCTTAGCTATGAGAGGTGGCAGGATGCTGTGAGACCAGGGCTTTTCAGAGGGATAAATAAAATTCAGTGAGATTTTTAAATATGGTAGAGCAGCATGCTTGAAAGTTGAAAGCAGAAACTGGGAGGAAGAGAGAGATAACTTGAGTTCCAGGACAATTCGGAGTATGAGGCCTGAGGTTTTCTGACTTGATTAGACAGAAGACCCACTTCCCTGTGGCAGATAAGACCTAGAGTGGTGTGGATATGCCTACTAGTTTATAATATTTTAGTTTTCTTCAATATTATCAGATTAAAAAACATCTCTTGCAATCATAAATGCTTCTTTGACATCTTCTGAGAGTCTGAGGTTATTGTGTAACTATGTAAATTTAGTCTTGGTAATGTATGTACCCACATTGTCTTGATTTGTCCCCCAAACTTCTGATTGTTTCTGTAGCCTAGCATATAAATTTCAGGGAATAAAACCTTAGTTTTCTAGGTGCAGCATTTTGGGGATTTTTTTTATTTTATTGAAACTAATTATTGCATAAGAAAATCTTTATATAAGACTGTATCAATTTTCTTTTGACTCTAGAATGTTACACAGGAAAGCATTGGAGATAACATTCACTTCAACCTTTTTTCAAGTTCCTGACAAGGAAAAAGAGCTTAAATAACTTTTGAGGAGGCCACGTGTATCTTGTTGATAGAATATGGTACTTTTACCTTGCTGAGATGCTGAGGACCTTCTTAAAAATTATTATCCCAGGGGCGCCTGGGTGGCTCAGTCGGTTAAGCGGCCCACTTCAGCTCAGGTCACGATCTCGCGGTCCGTGAGTTCAAGCCCCGCATTGGGCTCTGTGCTGACAGCTCAGAGCCTGGAGCCTGTTTCAGATTCTGTGTCTCCCTCTCTCTCTGACCCTCCCCCATTCATGCTCTGTCTCTCTCTGTCTCAAAAATAAATAAACGTTAAAAAAAAAATTATTATCCCATTGACATTTGGTATGTTTGTGCCAGGATTTCCTGATTTTTCATATGTATCCTTCTATCCAGTTTTGATTAACATACATTTCCTTCTCATAATTTGATCACTTTTTAAAAAAATTATTTTTTAATGTTTATTTATTTTTGAGAGAGTGTGAGCAGAAAGAGAGGGAGACACAGAATCCCAAGCAGGCTCCAGGCTCTGAGCTGTTAGCCCAGACCCCAATGTGGGGCTTGAACTCACAAACTGAGATCATGACCTGAGCTGAAGTCGGACACTCAACTGACTGAACCACCCAAGTGCCTTGCCTTTTCTTTTCTTTTCTTTTCTTTTCTTTTCTTTTCTTTTCTTTTCTTTTCTTTTCTTTTCTTTTCTCTCTTTTCTCTTTTCTTTTTTTTTCTTTTATTTAAGTGTATTCATTTATTTGACAGAGAGGGAGAGCATGAGCGGGGTAGGGATGGCAGAGAGAAAGAGAGAAAGAGAAAGAGAGAGAATCCTAAGCAGGCTCTGTGCCATTAGCTTGGAGCCAGACACAGGGCTTGAATTCACAGAATGTGATATCATGACCTGAGCCAAAACCAAGAATCTGACGTTTAACTGACTGAGCCACCCAGGTGCCCCACTTTTCCTCTGTTAGTATCATTGCAATTAAATTAACACAACTAGCATTAAAGTAGAAGTTTTAGGACTTTGCTATGATCTGTGCATTGTTTACCTATTTGGAGAATTATGTTGAAGATTCTAATTGCCATTTTAGGATTTTTCAGAACAGTGGTAATCGTTTTTATTTCATATTGGGTATGGAGTGACAGTGCTTAACACACTTCTTGACCCAGGGCTTGGTATATTGTGTATACTAAATAAAAAATTCATGTAATATGTGATATAGTTTAAGAGAGACTTGTTCTGATCAATGAAACCAGAAGCTGGTTCTTTGAAAGAATTAACAAAATTGATAAACCACTAGCCAGTTTGATCAAAAAGAAAAAGGAAAGGACCCAAATAGATAAAATCCAGAAGGAAAGAGGAGAGATCACAACCAACACAGCATAAATAAAAACAATAATAAGAGAATATTATGAGCAATTGTATGCCAATAAAATGGGCAATCTGAAAGAAATGGACAAATTCCTAGAAACATATACACTACCAAAACTGAAACAGCAAGAAATAGAAAATTTGAACAGACCCATAACCAGTAAGGAAATCAAATTAGTAATCAAAAATCTCCCAAAAAACGAGTCCAGGGCCAGATGGCTTTCCAGGGGAATTCTACCAAACATTTAAGGAAGAGTTGACATCTATGCTCTTGAAGCTTCTCCAAAAAATAGAAATGGAAGGAAAACTTCCAAACTCTTTCTATGAAGCCAGCATTACCTTGATTCCAAAACCAGACAGAGACCCTACTGAAAAGGAGAACTATAGACCAATTTCCCTGATGAACACGGATGCAAAAATCCTCAACAAGATAGTAGCCAACTGGATCCAACAATACATTAAAAAAATTATTCACCACGTCCAAGTGGGATTTATACCTGGGATGCAGGGCTGGTTCAATATCTGCAAAACAATTAACACAATTCATCATATCAATAAAAGGACAAGAACCATATGATCCTCTAAATAGATACAGAGACAGCGTTTGACAAAATACAGCATCCTTTCTTGATAAAAACCCTCAAGAAAGTAGGGATAGAAAGAGCATACCTCGAGATCATCAGAGCCATATATGAACGACCCAAGGCCAATATCATCCTCAATGGGGAAAAACTGAGAGCTTTCCCCCTAAGGTCAGGAACAAGACCGGGATGTCCGCTCTCGCCACTGTTATTCAACATAGTATTGGAAATCTTAGCCTCTGCAATCAGACAACACAAAGAAATAAAAGGCATCCAAATCGGCCAGGAGGAGGTCAGACTGTCACTCTTTGCAGATGACATGATACTCCATATGGAAAACCCTAAAGATTCCACCAAAAAACTGCTAGAACTGATTCATGAATTCAGCAAAGTTGCAGTATATAAAATCAATGCGCAGAAATTGGTTGCATTTCCATACACCAACAATGAAACAACAGAAAGAAAAATCAAGGAATCGATCCCATTTACACTTGCACCAAAAACCATAAAATACCTAGGAATAAATCTAACCAAAGAGGTGAAAAATCTATACACTGAAAACTATAGAAAGCTTATGAAAGACATTGAAGAAGACACAAGAAAATGGAAAAAGATTCCATGCTCCTGGATACGAAGAACAAATATTGTTAAAATGCTAATACTACCCAAAGCAATCTACATATTCAATGCAATCCCTATCAAAATAACACCAGCATTCTTCATAGAGCTAGAACAAATAATCCTAAAATTTGTATGGAATCAGAAGAGTCCCTGAATAGCCAAAGCAATCTTGAAAAAGAAAACCAAAGCAGGAGGCATCACAATCCTGGACTTCAAGCTATACTACAAAGTTGTAATCATCAAGACAGTATGGTACTGGCACAAGAACAGACACTCAGATCAATGGAACAGAACAGAGAACCCAGAAATGGACCCACAAACATATGACCAACTAATCTTTGACAAAGCAGGAAAGAATATCTAATGGAATAAAGACAGTCTCTTCAGCAAGTGGTGATGGGGAAACTGGACAGCGACATGTAGAAGAATGAACCTGGACCACTTTCTTACACCATACACAAAAATAAACTCAAAATGGGTGAAAGACCTGAATGTAAGACAGGAAGCCCTCAAACTCGAGGAGAAAGCAGGCAAAAACCTCTTTGATCTTGGCCACAGCAACTTCTTACTCAACATGTCGCCAGAGGCAATGGAAACAAAAGCAAAAATGAACTGTTGGGGCCTCATCAAAATAAAAAGCTTCTGCACAGCGAAGGAAACAATCAGTAAACTAAAAGGCAGTTGGCAAAATGGGAGAAGATATTTGCAAACGACATAAAGATCAGATAAAGGTAGTATCCAAAATCTATAAATAACTTATTAAACTCAACACCCAAAAAACAAAGAATCCAGTGAAGAAATGGGCAAAAGACATGAATAGACACTTCTCCAAAGAAGACATCCAGATGGCCAACCGACACATGAAAAAAATACTCAACATCACTCATCATCAGGGAAATACAAAGCAAAACCACAATGAGATACCACCTCACACCTGCCAGAATGGCTAACATGAGCAATTCAGGCAACAACAGATGTTGGTGAGGATGCGGAGACAGAGGATCTCTTTTGCATTGTTGGGGGGAATGCAAGCTGGTGCAGCCACTCCACAGTATGGAGGTTCCTCAAAAGAAAACAAAAAAAATAGAACTACCCTATGGCCCAGCAATTGCACTACTAGGTATTTATCCAGGAGGTACAGGTGTGCTGTTTTGAAGGGACACATGCACCCCAATGTGTATAGCAACACTATCAACAATAGTCAAAGTATGGAAAGAGCCCAAATGTCCATTGATGGATGAATGGATAAAGAAGATGTGGTCTATATCTATATCTATATACACAATGGAGTATTACTCGGCAATTAAAAAGAATGAAATCTTGCCATTTGCAACTATGTGGATGGAACTGGAGGGTATTATACTAAGCGAAATTAGAGAAAGACAAAAATCATATGACTTCACTCAAATGAAGACTTTAAGAGACAAAACAGGTGAACATAAGGGAAGGGAAATAAAATAATATAAAAACAGGGAGGGGGACAAAACAGAAGAGACTCATAAATATGGAGAACAAACTGAGGGTTACAGGAGGGGTTGTGGGAGGTGGGGATGGGCTAAATGGGTAAGGGGCACTAAGGAATCTAATCGTGAAATCATTGTTGCACTATATGTTAACTAATTTGGATGTAAGTTAAAATAAATAAATAAAATTAAGTAGTAAAAAAATGAATAAATGTTAAAAAAAATAATAAAAGTTAAAAAATCAGAAAAAAAAGAGAGAGACTTGTTCTGAATTTGTGCTTCTTCAGACTTTCTAGATTGAAACATAGGGAAGCCAGTATTTTAGTATATACTCTTGCTGCTGCCAGGAAAAAATTGTGTGTTTGGATATATCTTTTTTTTTTTTTTTTTAAACAGTTTTGTGTTTATATCAATGGAAGGTTGAGGTCAGGGAACAGACTTATTAGCTCCTTACCCATGAACTTCACCTCAGCTATAGCTGTTTTATGTGCAGCTCAAAGGATCAAATTTTAGTTAGCTAGTACTCTTAGCCAGTTGTCCGTCCTTCCTTCCTTCCTTCCTTCCTTCCTTCCTTCCTTCCTTCCTTCCTTCCTTCCTTCCTTCCTTCCTTCCTGTGTCCCTTAGATAGCATTCTCTCCTCCCAGTTTTTTTTTTTTTAGTGTTTATTTTTGAGACAGAGACAGAGCATGAGCGGGGGAGGGGCAGAGAGCGAGGGAGACATGGAATCTGAAGCAGGCTCCAGGCTCAGCCAGATGTGGGGTTTGAACTCACAAACCTGTGAGATTATGACCTGAGCCGAAGTCAGATGCTTAACCAACTGAGCCACCCAGGTGTCCTCTCTCCTCCCAGTTTTAATATAAAAGTTTTTGTGGGGAAATTACATCAGTCTTGTGGTAATACAATAAAATTCAATACTTTCCCTTTCTGTAAAGGAAAACAACCTTGTTTTTGTTGAGGATCTAGTAAAATTCTATATTGCGGATAATTTCATTATAAGAATTGATGGCTGGAAAAAAATGTGGCATTATGTAGTAGAAAAAACAAGCATTTTGCTTTGTCATTTTCCTTTTTATTTAACATTTCTGAGTCTGTTTCCTTATCAGAAGGTATGTGTTTTCATATTTACTGTGCAAAGATGGTCATGAGGAATGGAAATAATAAATGTTAACTGCCTGGAGCAGTAGCTGGCATGGGTTTTAATGCTCAATATAAATAGCAGCTGTTATGATTCTGTGATTATGATGTTATTAAAGGAAGACTAAAAAACAGGACACATAGAATTTATATGGAAGGTATTATTTAAGGAAGATGTGTCCGATAGCAAGATTGGTTTGTTTTTATTCAGGTTTGAATTATCAAAATGACTAAGTGGATTACCAAAACTTATCTATAAGATCCTTTTCTCATATGTTAATGTGATAAATGATAATATCTACCTCATAATTGTTTGGTGTATTGTATGTGCTTAGAAATATTGATTACCTTATTCTTTGGATGGTTTAGATTGGCAGAGTAGCAAGAGAGATTCTCGGTTTGTATGTTATCTTTTATAGATTCTTTACTGAAGCATTAAATAAGACTTGAATTTTTTAGAATGAACAAAACATTATTAAAATTTTAAAAATGTTTAGTTTTGAAAGAGGGATGGAACACAAGCATGGGTGGAGCAGAGAGAGAGAGAGAAACACAGAATCCAAAGCAGGCTCTGAGCTGTCGGAGCCCAATGTGGGGCTTGACCCACAAACCATTAGATCGTGACCTGAGCCAAGATTGGATGCTTAACTGACTGAGCTCCCAGGTGTCCCTAGAATGAACGAAACTTAATTCAGATCCATAGCTCATAGTGATTTTTGTTATTTGAGCAAGATAGCTTAAAGGGGCACTATTTGTTTCTTTTTGAGAAATAAGTTTAACCTAGCAATTAATATATGAATATGTAGGGGCACCTGGGGATGGCTCAGTCAGTTATGCGTCTGGCTTTGGTTCAGGTCACGATCTCATGGTTCGTGGGTTTGAGCCATGTGTCAGGCTCTGTCTGGGCTGACAGCTCAGAACCTGCTTGGGATTCTCTCTCTCTCTTTTCCTCTGCCCCTCCCCCACTCAAATTCTGTCTTTTTCTCTCAAAAATGAATTAACGTTAAAAACATTAAAAAAATGAATATATAAACCTGAAAAACATTTCAATACTGGGTAGTAGTTGAAATGGTCAGTTAAAATATTTTATTAAATTTTTGAATAAATTTGAACATCTGTAGCTCTTAGGTTTTAAATGCTAAATGAAAAAAAAAGGTAAATGAATGCTGATTCCTTAGGGTAATTGCATTCTATAGCTAGTACAGTTTTGGTACTTTTTTTCTAAGTTTATTATTTTGAGGGAGAGAGAGAGAGAGGGAGGGGCAGAAGAGAGAGGGATAGAGAGAGAGAATCCCAGGCAGGCTCTGTGCTGTCAGTGCAGAGCCAGATGGCGGGCTCCATCTCACAAACCATGTGATCATGACCTGAGCCAAAATGAAAGCCATACACTCATCCCACTGAGCCACCCAGGTGTCTCAGTTTTGGATGTTTATTTATTTATTTTTAATGTTTGTTTATTTTGAGAGAGGGTGTGTGGGTGCCAGGGCTTGGGGGAGGGGAAGAGAGAGTGAGAGAGGGAGAGAAAGAATCCTAACCAGGCACTGAACTATCAGTGCAGACCCCTCACCCCATGTAGTACTCCATCACATGAAATGTGAGATCATGACCTGAGCCCAAATCAAGAGTCAGATGCTTAACTGACTGAGCCACCCAATCACCCCTTGGATAACTTTATACAAACATTTAAAATGCTAAAACTGAGTTGTACTTCATTCACTTGAAATGTTTCAATCACCTAGCCTGTATATAACAGCAATACTCAGATATTTTGAATGGGTTGGAAAAATATGTGCATGTTTGTGGCTATATGTGTATGGTAACTTTACAGGTAGCTTAAGGTATTTCAGAGCTGTCTCAGTCTAGTAGAATTAAGGGAATTCAGTTAGCTGGAGAGCTGTGCATGTGATACCCTTTAGTAAAGTCCTTTAATAGTGACTATAAATACAGGTTTACAACTACTAAGCAATAAACTCATATCATTGGAACTTTAAATATAGAACATTAGCAAACTGACATTTTATATTTAGAAGATTTTTTGAAAAAAACTTAAGTCTGATAAACAGGTTAGTTGGAATTCAGTGCTTCTGGTAGCCTTGGTAAAATTCCATTTTCCTTTAGAATAGGCATGTATTTGGGATGTGGTGGCCATTGGTTTCTATTTTCTGTTCACTTTGTTCCTTTTTCTTTAGAAACTATTGCTGTAGTTTATACAGTAGGAAGGTTTCCTTTTGTGCAATAATGTTAAACTCAGGAAAATATCAATTGTTGTCCAGATCTGTCATACAGATCTGTTCACAGAAAATATGAAAGTTTATAAAAAAAGGTTTTTGCTGATATTCTTGAAACTTTTTATACTAGTGTTACATGGATTAAAAAAAGATTATGTACAGTCTATAATAGGCTATTTATGAAGGAGGTAGGAATTTTCATGATATGTTGACAATTTCATTTTGAAATATTTCCATCTCAATGTTTCATTTTAGTTAAATTGGTAATCAGGTTGGTTTTGAGTGGGCCCTGTTCTGTCAAAATCCTCAGGATCATGGTTTTTTTTACTTTTATGTTCTACAGTTAGTTTAAGGTTACCTTCCTATCAGTGATTTATACTTGTCAGGGCGTTTTTGTTTTGAGGCCAAATGTTTAGTATCCCAGCTCCATCGTTTATTAGCTAATGGATCTTGGGCACGTTGTTTAACTTCCACAAATGTCAGTAAAACCTATATTAGGGTTGTGAGGGTTTAGTAAGATAATTGATGTAAATCTTGTTGCAGTGCCTGGTACATAGTATACAGTAGATGATGGTGGTGGCAGCAGCAGTAAGTAGTATATCATTGTGTATAAATTGTGCTTTTTTGAAATTTAGCTCTAGAGGTAGGAGGGGTCATAGAGAGATGGAAATATGCTGTATGCCTACAGAAAATAAATTAACTTGGAAATTTATCACGTAGACATTTAAAGGAAGGAGTCTTGTCAGCAGTGTTGCTCTTATTTCCTGTTTTTTTCCCCTTTCGCTGTAATATCTGTTCTATTTTTTGATTCCTGTTGAAGCCAGTGTTCTGTATCTTCCCTTCCTACATCTCTTTTTGACAGTTGTTAGCTTACATAAATGAAAGACATAGTTTGAAATTCTTTGTGGAAATTACAGGGTATATTTTAAAAATCTGTGTCCTATATTTATTAATAATACTCCAAATGAACAATACATTCCTATTTATAATATTTATTTCCATGTTTACAGAGTTGGAACAATACTTTCTTATAACCTGCTTAAGAGATTGAAGATGTATATTACAATTGCACCAGCCTTAAATCCTATTGGAACAAGGTTGAGTATAAATATATATATTTTTTTCTTTTCACACATTCATTCAGTTGTATATCAGGTTTTTCCTGGACTCAGAGTTTCCAGCACTTTGAAGAACAAGTATCAATGTGTATAGGTATAAATTAATGATTTTTTATATTTACATTGACATAGACCATTTTGAAATTTGAGCAAACATTTCAGAAGGTACTTCTAAGCTTGATACATTGCTGTTTATTTTGAAAGCAAATAAGAAAAGACCTCTCAGGATCCCATTTGGCATTACAAACACTTACACAAATACCCACTGAAAAAGTATGGTGCTATAAGTTGGTGAACTCTGGGGTTTGTAATCTTGTATAAACAGAGTTGTAGTTTAAATAGTGATCCCAAAAATAAAATAAATATTCTGTTATTCATCTACCTGCCAGTTTCCTTGTGAATTTATGAATTCCTGTGAAACTTCAGATGCTTGTAATAACCAGTTTCAGACTAACTATGTAACTAATTTAAAAAATAAGACGTAGGTAGAAAAGCTTGGATATCTATAGACTTGTCCATCTATTTATTCTTTAGGCCAACTTTTGAGTATCTTGTTGAGTAGTATATAGTAGGTATGTACTAGGCATTATGGAGGGCAAAGTAGTACCTTCTTTGTGGTCAGAACAGAATAAAAAAATGCTGTCAGGTTCCAGCTCCTCTCCCTTCTCAGTAGTACTCCTAACCTGTAATCCTGACCTCAGTATTGGTCTCTTAATGGGTTGCTTCAGCATTGTGTTGCTTTCTCCCGTTTATTTCCTTATTGTGTATTATTTCTCAAAATAGAACATATATATCCTGCTATAACAAAGGACTCTACAAAAATGCTTTCCCTTCATTTATGCAAATAATAAATATTTGTTCAAGAAAATTTGTAAAACATCAACAGTATAAATATTAAAACCATAAGTTAACATTTATGTATTCTAGAACATATTTATATATTAATATAGACTCTAATAGAATATAGTCTGATATCCTATTTAATTTTGTTGTGGTAATTGCTACTGGCAGCTTTTGTTACTGTTTACCTTTATAGTTCCTCTGTTGGCTTTCCAGCCAGAGCAAACTATTAAAAGTATGTTTGGCACTTGTGTTCCCATGTTCATAGCAGCATTATTCACAATAGTCCAAGTAGGAAACAATCCAAATGTCCATCAACAGATAAATAGATAAACAACAGATGAGTAGAGATATCTTTATTTTTCTACCTACCTACCTACCTACCTACCTATCTATACCTATCTTTCAGCCTTAAATATATCAGGTTTTTTATGGTCTCAGAGTTTCCAACACCTTGAAAAATGAGAGAAATATACATATAATGAAATATTATTCAGCCACAAAATGAAATGAAGCTCTGATACGTAACACAGTATGGATGAATCTTGAAAATGTTGCTGAATGAAATGAGCCAGACACAGAAGGACAAATGTTGTATGTATGATTTTACTTATGAATCTACAATAGGTAAATTCAGAGTCAGAAAGTAGATCAGAGATTAACTTGAGGCTGGAGGGAAGGAAGAATGGATACAGAGTTCCTGTTTGGGGTGATGAAAAAGTCTTGGAAATGGTTGGTAATGGCTGTACAAATTGTGAATATAATTATTTCCAATGAATTATATACTTAAAAATGGGTACAGTGGCAAATTTTATGTTTGGAACCCTTATGGGCTTGTGGCTAGTTCAGTTTTACTTCTAAGAGTGAGGTGATGATCTCTCTCATTCATGTTCCATCGTAGTCCCCTAGTTCCTGCTCCTTTTTTTAAAGGCTAGCAGTGATTATTTGAGTGGTATTTTATGGATAATTAATTTTTCTTCGTGATTTAAGAAATGTTTTTGCCACAAATGTGCATCACTTGTAATGAAAAAAATCTACAAATAAGAATTATTTTAAAGCAAAGTGAAATCAGATATGTTTATCTTCTTTAGCCTCCTATTTACTTTCTTTCTCATATCCTTTATCTCTTCCTGGTCATTCACTTTTTTTGATGTATTTTCCTCATTCTTTTAAAAAAAAATTTTTTTTTTAACGTTTATTTATTTTTGAGACAGAGAGAGACAGAGCATGAATGGGGGAGGGTCAGAGAGAGGGAGACACAGAATCTGAAACAGGCTCCAGGCTCTGAGCTGTCAGCACAGAGCCCGACGTGGGGCTCGAACTCACAGACCGTGAGATCATGACCTGGCCGTGAGATCATGACCTGGGCCGAAGTCGGCTGCTTAACCGACTGACCCACCTAGGTGCCCCCCCCATTCTTTAATTATACGAGTTTTATATAACCAAGTTAAAGATAATTGGAAAAAGAAAGGGAAGAAAAAGCATTTCCTTATCCTCAAATTCCAACATAACCTTGGTTTTTAGAGAATTTTTTTTTTTATGTTTATTTACTTTTGAGAGAAAGAGAGACAGAGTGTGAGTGGGAGAGGGGCAGAGAGAGAGGGAGACAGAATCTGAAGTAGGCTCCAGGCTCTGAGCTGTCAGCACAGAACCCGATGCGGGACTTGAGCTCACAAACTATGAGATCATGACCTGAGCCAAAGTCGGATGCTTAACTGACTGAGCCACCAAGATACCCCATAAAATAACTTGGATTTAAGTTTTATGTATTTTCTTTTCCCCCCATATGTTACCACCACATTAACAAAAGCCTATTTACAATAGTTCTTTTTACCTAGTACATCATGTTCAACTGTTAAGAAAAATTACAAGACATACTAAAGACAAAAAGCACAATTAGAGCCAGCATTAGAACTAGACTTGGGTAGGGTAGGGATATTAGAATTACCAGACCAAGAAAGAATTTAAAACAACTGTGATGAAAGGGGGAGGGATGGAAATTCTAAGAAAGAACAACAACAAGAAAAAAAATGCTAGAGAAGAAAGACATAGCATTATCACAAAAACATTGTAACCATTTGATGGGTTTATTTATTAGTAGACTGGACTACTAATGGCTGAAGAAAGACTCTGAGCATGAGGCTATCAATAGAAACTGCTGAAACTAGAAAAGAAAGAGAAAAAAGATAAGAAAAACAGAATATTGAGTAACTGTGGGACAACTACAAAAGGTTGAACATCTGCATCATTAGGGATGGCATGTTTTAATTTCTGTGGCATTATAGTCAATAGGTGGGGTATAGAATCCTTACCTTGTAAAGATTAACTTTAGACATGTAAATAAACCTCATATTAAAAATAAAAGATTTAACATATGCATAATGGGAATTCTATAAGGAGAAGAAAAAGAAGAGGAACAGAAGAAGTGTTTGGAATGGTAATGACTGAGAACTGCCCCAAATTAATGTCAGATACCGAATCACAATTCCAGGAAGCTTAGAGAACACCAAGCAGGCTAAGTGGCAAGAAAACTATACCTAGGCATATTATTTTCAAACTACAGAAAATCCAAGATAAAGTAAAAAAAAGAGAGAAAAAAAAAAAGAGAAAAAAAAATCCTGGAACAAGCGAGAGGAAAAACACACCTTAATATAGAGGAGCATTGATAAGGATTACAGCTAACTTCTCAGAAACCATGCAAGCAAGAAGAAAATGGAGTAAAAACATTTAAAGTTCTGAGAGAAAAAACAAAACAAACCCAACCTACAATTCTGTACCTTGCAAAATTATCCTTTGAAAATAATGGAGAAATACTTTCTCAGACAACAGAAATTAAGGGTATTTGTTGTTAGTAGAACTGCCTTGCAAGACATGTTAAATTTTTTTGGAGAAGGAAAATAATATACGCCACAAACTAGAATCTACATAATGTAAGGAGAGCATTGAAAAAAGGATAGGTGAAGGTAAAATAATTTTTTTTCTTAATTGATCTAACATATAAGTTTCAAAGTAATATCAACAGTATAACAATGAATACTTCTGAATACTTATATGTGTATTTAGGCATAAGTGAAATGAATGACAGCAATGATATAAGGGATAGGGAACATTTATTATTTTGTTATTACACGGTACTCATACTACCCAGGAAATAGGTAGTGTGAAAAATGGGTAATGTTATGGTAGTGGAAAATGGGTAGTGTTACTTGAAAGGGGAATTGGCTTAGCTGTAAATGTATATTGTAATCTCTAGGGCAACCACTAAGAAAAGTAAAAGAAGAGGTATAACCGATATACCAAGAAAGGAGAGAAAAGGCAATCATAGAAAATGCTCACTTAAAACCACAAAGGGCAGAAAAAGAGTGGAAGACAAAAATAGGAACAAAAAAGGGCAAGAAATAGAGAACAGTCATGGGTATGGTAGATGTTAATTCCACTATATCGGTAATCACTTTGAACGTCAACGGTCTAAATGCACAAATGAAAAGACAGGTTGTTAGTGTAGATCGAAAAACAAGATCCAACTCTGTTGTCTATAAGAAATCCACTTTATTATTGATATTTTTTTTAATTTTTTTTTAATTTATTTTTTTTTTCAACGTTTATTTATTTTTGGGACAGAGAGAGACAGAGCATGAATGGGGGAGGGGCAGAGAGAGAGGGAGACACAGAATCGGAAACAGGCTCCAGGCTCTGAGCCATCAGCCCAGAGCCCGACGCGGGGCTCGAACTCACGGACCGCGAGATCGTGACCTGGCTGAAGTCGGACGCTTAACCGACTGCGCCACCCAGGCGCCCCTATTGATATTTTTTTAAATGTATATTTGTTTTTGAGAGAAAGATAGCACAAGAGGGGGAGGGGCAGTGAGAGAGACACAGAATACAAAGCTGGTTCCAGGCTCTGAGCTGTTAGCACAGAGCCTGATGCGGGGCTCGAACCCACGAACCCGTGAGATCATAACCTGAGCCAAAATCTGTTGCCTAACTGACTGAGCCACACAGGTGCCCCAGAAATCCACTTTAAATAGAAAGATGCATACAGATTGAAAAGTGATTGGAGAAAGATAAAAGATATACCATACTAATGCTAATTAAAAGAAAGAAGGAGTAGCTATATTAATTTCAGACAGAACAGAATTTAGACCAAGGAAAGCTTTCAGTTCTAAAGAGGAGAATTGCATAATGATAAAGGAGTCATTTCTCCAAGAACACATAACAATCCTTACTTAATATGTATGCGCCTAAAAACAGAACATCAAATTATGTGGGGCAGAAACTGATAGAACTCCAATAAGTAGATGAATCCACTATCATAATTGGAGGTTTTAATACCCCTCTATTAGAAATGGACAATAAGGACATAATAAGGACAATAATGACATAATTGAACTCAACAGCATATCAGTGAACTGATTATAGTGGACATCTATAGACCACTTCATTCAACATCAGCAGGATGCACATTTTGCTCAAGCTCACATGTAGTATTCATCAAAATAGACTATGTTTTGGGCCATAAAACTGATTTCTTGAAGGATACAATTTGCCAGAATTGACATAAACAATATGAATAGGTCTATATGCATTAAAGAAATTGAACAGGGTGCCTGGATGGCTCAGTTGGTTAAGCATCGGACTTCCACTCAGGTTGTGATCTTGTGGTTTGTGAATTTGAGCCCCATATCAGACTCTGTGCTGACAGCTCAGAGCCTGGAGCCTGCTTGGGATTCTGTGTCTTCCTCTCTCTCTACCCCTCCTCTACTCACTCACTCTCTCTCTCTCTCTCTCTCGGTCTCCCCCCCCCCCTCAAAAATAAATAAACTTTAAAAAACAAACAAAAAAATCCTTCTAGAACAGAAAATACCAGGCCCAGATAGGTTCACTGGTGCATTCTACCAAATATTTAAGGAAGAAATTATACCAGTTCTCTACAGTCTTTTTCAGAAGAAAGAAGCAGAGGGAATGCTTCCTAGCTCATTCTATGAGGTCAACATTACCCTAATACCAAAAACTGGACAAAGATATTATAAAAGAAAACTTACAGACCCTTATCTCTCATGGGCATAGGTACAAAAATCCTCAATAAAATACTAGCAAATTGAATCCAATGATGTATAAAAAGAATCACATACCATGACCAAGTGGGGTTTATCGCCAATATGAAGGACTGGTTTAACTGTTTTTTTAATGTTTGTTCATTTTTGAGAGCGACAGAATGTGAGTGGGGGAAGGGCAGAAAGAGAGGGAGACCCAGAATCTGAAGCAGGCTACAGGCTCTGAGCTGTCAGCACAGAGCCTGAGGTGGGGCTCAAACTCCTGAACCGTGACATCATGACCCGGGCCAAAGTTGGACACCCAGGTGCTCCTAGTTTTAAGTTTGAAAATCAATTAATGTAATCCATTGCAGAAACAGGCTTTAGAAGAAAAGTCACATGAGCATATCAATAGATGGAGAAAAGCATTTGACAAAATCTAGCACCCAATCGTGATAAAAACTCTCAATAAACTAGTGGCACCTGGGTGGTTCAGTTGGTAGAGTATCTAACTCAATCTCAGGGTTGTGAGTTCAAGCCCCACATTGGGCATGGAGTCTACTTAAGATCAAACTTCTCAGTAAACTAGAACAGAGGGGAACTTGATAAAGGTGTGTGTGTATGTATACATGTATATATGTGTATATATATAATCTTGATAAAGGTACAAAAAAAACTTCAGATAAAGATACATACAAAGATATACAGCTAAAATCATATTTAACAGAAATTTGAAGCTTTCCCACCAAGATCAGGAAGAAGGCAAGGGTATTCCCTATTACCACTGCTGTTCAACATCATACTGAAAGTCCTAGTTAATGCAGTAAGATAAGAAAATTAAAGGTGTACAGTGATTGGGAAGGAAGAACTAAAACTTTCTTCACAGATGGCACTATTGTCTAAAGTAAAAAATCTGAAATATTTGGGAGAGAAAAAACCCCTTATGAAACTAATAAGCACTTAGGCTTCCTCAGTATATGATGGGGTTACCAATAAACCCACCAGAAGTTGAAAATACTGTAAGTCAAAAATGCATTTAATACCTCTAACCTAAACATCATAGCTTAGCCTAGCCTACTTAAACATGCTCAGAATACTTAGAGTGGTCTGCATTTGGGCAAAATGATCTGACACAACACCTCTTGTAGAATATAGTGTTGAGTATTTCATGTAATTTATAGAATACTGCACTAACAGTGAAAAACAAGGGCACCTGGGTGGCTCAGTCAGTTAAGCGTCCTACTCTTGGTTTCTGCTCAGGTCATGATCTCAGAGTTGGTGAGTTCAAGCCCCGTATCAGGCTCTGCTCTGACAGTGTGGAGCCTGCTTGGGAGTCTCCCTCTCTACCTCTCTCTCTGCCCCTCCCCTGCTTGCTGTCTCTCTCAAAAATAAATAAATGAATGTAAAAAAACAAATAAAAGTGAAAAACAGAATAGTTGTCAGGGTATAGAATGGTTTTAAGTGTATCAGTTGTTGTTACTCTCATGATTGTACGGCTGACTAGCAGCTGTGGTTGACTGCCACTGCCCAGCATCTCAAGAGCGTTGTACCACATTGCTGGCCTGGGAAAGATAAAAATTTAATGGGGCCCCTGGGTGGCTCAGCCAGTGAAGCATCTGACCCTTGATTTCAGCTCAGGTCATGATCTCACAGGAAGGAGCAGAGAGAGAAGGAGAGAAAACCTTAAGCAAACTCCATGCTCAGTGCAGAGCTCAACGTGGAGCTTGATCTCTTGCCCCTCAGATCATGACCTGAGTTGAGATCAAGAGTTGGACGCTCAACCAACTGCGCCACCCAGGCACCCCTGATCCTACAATTTATATGGAGAGGCAGAAGACCTAGAGCAGTCAACACAATTTTGAAGGAGGAGAAGAAAGGTAGAAGACTGATACTACCTGACATCAAGATATAACTGTAGACAGGGTGCTTGGGTGGCCCAGGCACCATGTTAAGTGACTTTGGCTCAGGTCATTATCTCACAGTTTGTGAGTTCGAGCCCCTCTTCAGGCTCTGTGCTGACAGCTCAGAACCTGGAGCCTCCTTCAGATTCTGTTTCTCTTTCTCTGCCCTTCCCCTGCTCACATTCTGCCTCTCTCTCTCTCTCTCTCTCTCTCTCTCTCAAAAATAAACACTAAAAAAAAAAAAAAGATAAACTCTTAAGCTACAGTAATTGAGACAGTGGGATATTGGTGAAACAATAGACAAATAGATCCATGGAACAGAAATAGACCCATATAAATACAGTCAACTGATTTTCAACAAAGGAGCAAAGACAATACATTGGAGAAAAGACTGTCTTTTCAACAAATTGTGCTGGAGCAATTAGGCCTCCTGCACAAAAATGAATCTAGGTATAGACTTTATAGGCTTAACAAAAATTAACACAAAGTGGATCAGATACCTAAATTAAAATGCAAAACTATAAAACTCCTAGGAGATAACAGTAGAAAATGTAGGTGACCCTAGGTTGATGTTGATTTATTAGGTGCAACATCAAAGGCATGATCCATGAAAGAAAGAATTGATATCTCAACTTTATTTTAATTAAAAGTTTGTCCCAAGCTACAGACTGGGAGATTTTCCAAAAGACAAATCTTAGTGTACTGTTACCAAAATATTCAGAGAACTTTAAAACTCAACATTAGGAACACAACATGATTTAAAAATAGACCAAAGATCTTAACAGATACCTCATCAAAGAAAGTCTACATATGGCAAATAAGCATCTGATAAGATGCTCCACGTAATGTGTCATTAGGGAAATGCAGATTAAAACAATGATGAGATTCCACTACTCTCCTAGTGGAATGTTCAAAATCTAGAAAACTGAAAACACCAAATGCTGGCAAAGATGTAGAGCAACAGGAACTCTCATTCATTATTGGAACGCAAAATGGTATACCTAGTTTAGATTACAGTTTGGCAATTTCTTATAAAACTAAACATACTCTTACTATGCAATTCAGAAGTCATACTCCTCTGTGTTCCTAGAGGACTTGAAAAATTGTCCACACAAAATCCTGCATATGATGTGTATTGCAGCTTTATTCATAATTACTAAAACTTGAACTAAATCAAGATATCTTTCAGTAGCTGCATGGGTAAACTGGTACATCAAGACAGTGGAATATTATTCATTGCTAAGAAAAAAATGAGCTATCAAGCCGTGAAAAGACATGGGGGATACTTAAATGCCTATTTCTAAGTGAAAGAAGTCAGTCTGAAAAAGCTGCACACAATTTGGTTCTGTTTCTATGACATTCTGGAAAAGGCAACACTATGGAGATGTAAATTCCAGTGATTGCCAGGAATTGAGGGGAGAAGCAGGAGAGCACAGAAGGATTTTTAGGGCAGTACAATTACTCTGTATGGTACTACCACGGTGAATATTTGTCATTATACATTTGTTCAAATATGTAGAATGTACAACACCAAGAGTGTACCCTAATGTAAATGATGGAGTTTGGTAATAAAGGTGTGTCAGTAGGCTCATCAGTTGTAGCAAATATTCTGTCTGGTGGGGGATGTTGGTGTTGGAGGCTATGTATGGAGGGATATATGGGAAATCTCCATACCATCTGCTTAATTTTGCTACGAACCTAAAACTGTTCTAAAAAATAAAATCTATTTAACACAAAACCAAAACAACCACAGAAGTTATGAAAGTACAGGCATACCTTGTTTTATCATTCTTTGCTTTATTGCACTTGCAGATACTGTTTGTTTACAAATTGAAGGTTTGTGACAACGCTAGGTAAGCAAGTCTATCAGCACCATTTTTCCAGCAGCATTTGCTTATTGCTTCATGTCTCTGTTGCATTTTGGTGATTCTCACAATATTTGAAACATTTTCATTATTACTACATTTATCATGGTTATCTGTGATAAGTGATTACAACTTGCTGAAAGCTCAAATGATGGTTAGTATTTTTTAGCAATAAAATATTTTTTGATTAGGTATGTACATTACTTTCTCAGACATAACACTTTTCTAAGCAACTTTTGGTGCAATGGGAAACCAAAACATTCATTTGACTTTCTTTATTGCAGTATTCACTTTAGTGCAGTGGTCTGCAACTGAACCTACAATGTCTTGCCAGGTATGCCTATAGAGGTTAGTAAAAATTTTTGAGAATGGGTGTCTCTAAAGTACAAAAGAGCTATTTTCTCCCTCTGCCTTTTTTTCCCTTGCTAAATTTTCACTCTTGGTGTAGTTCATAGTTTGATATATAGCCTTTTAAAAAATGGAATTATACATCCTATTCTTTACCAATGACTGATTGGTTCTATCATATTGGGAATTTCATTCTTTTTAATGACTGCATTCTATTGTATGGTGGTGTCTTAATTTATTTGCTCATACTTTGGTGGGCATTGGGGTTGTCACCAATTTTTTTCCTATTATAAATAGTTCTGTGATTAGTTTTAGTACAGAGGTCTTTTTTTATTTGGGCAAATAATTCTTTTGGACAGATTTCTGAGTTGGTTTATGCACATGTAAATTTTATTATATATACTTCCAAGTAGTCCTTCAAAACAGCTCTACCAATGTATGTGCTCACAATAATGTATTTGAAAATACTCACTTTATGCAAAGCATCAATTTTTTAAAAATTTATTTTTACTTTTATTTAAAAATTTTTATTTTTTTTATTTTAGAGAGAGAGAGTGCACAAGTGGGGGAGAGGGGCAGAGGGAGGGAGGGAGGGAGGGGGAGAGAGAGAGAGAGAGAGAGAGAGAGAGAGAAAATCTTAGGCTCCATGCTCAGTGCAGAGCCTGACATGGGGCTTCATTCCATGATCCTGGATCCTGATCTCAGCCAAAATCAAGAGTTGGGCACCCAGGCACCCCAGCATTGAATTTTTTTTTATAATGAAATACTTCAAACTCAAAAGGTATAAAGAAAAATGTAATAAATGCCTTTATTCCTATCACCCACTTTAACAAATAAAAATGACAAATGCACTTAAAGAAAAATTTTTTTACATGTATTTTTGAGAGAGAGAGAGAGAGAGAGAGAGAGAGCGCGCGCGCGCGCGCGCGCACAAGTGGGGGAGGGGCAGAGAGAAGGAGACAGAATCCGAAGCAGGCTCCAGGCTCTGAGCTGTCAGCATAGAGCCCTATGCGGGGCTCAAACCCACGAACCATGAGATCATGACTCAAGCCAAAGTCAGTTGCTTAACCGACTGAGCTACTCAGGCGCCCCAAAAATTAAAAAAAAAATTTTTTTTTTTTTACATTTTATTTATTTTTGAGAGAGAGAGGGAGAGACAGAGCACAAGTGGGGGGGGGCGCAGAGGACAAATGCACTTATAATCATAGTGACCCCTCTCCTTCCTAACATAGCATTATTACATTCATGAATATATATGTGTTTATGAACTGTATAACATATAGCCATCATATGTTACATAAGATAGTTAGCCTCCAATGTGGTTCCTGATAACCCCACCTCCTGATATTTACATTCTACATAGTTTCCTTCCACACTAAGTAGAGCGGACTTTGGTAACAAATAGGTTATTGCAGAAATGAGATTGTGTCTTAAGATGCAAGGTCATATAAGGTATTATATATTGTTTTGCTCATTTTTTTCTGAGGGAAGCCAGCCGCCATGTTGTAAGGATATTCACCACCTTTCTGGAGAGGTTCTCATGTGAGGAACTGGAGCCTTCTGCCAATAACCATATGCAGGAGACGTCTTGAAGTGGATCTTCCATTCCCGGTCAAATCTTCAAAGATGGTAGCACTGGCTAAGATACTGTCTGCAACTTTATGAGAGATCCTGAGCCAGAATCACCCAGTTAAACTATAGCTTAATTCCTCACACACAGAAACTGTTAGATAATAAATATTTAGTATATTAAGCTACTAGATTTGGGGGTAACAGGTGAAAGAGAGAGAGAAAGAAGTAGATATGTGAACCTTGGTCCGATGCTTATAAATTATTTTCAAGGGAGACCATGAGAAATAGTATCTGGTACTTTTTAGGTTCAGATGGGGGAAATTCCAGAACACTAATGGGGATTCAGACGTTGGGTGGCCAGAAAGGATGACAGTATAGTTGACCCTTGAATAACGTGGGGGTTAGGGGCACTGAACCCCTGCACAGTTGAAAATCTGCATATTATTTTTGACTCCCCAAAAACTTAACTAGTAATAGCTTACTGTTGACTGGAAGCCTTACTGATAACATAAACAGTTGATTAACATATTTTGTCTGTTATATGTATTATATACTACAAGTAAGCTAGAGAAAAGAAGATGTTATTGAGAAAGTCATACGGAAGAGAAAATATGTTTACAGTACTGTATTGTAAAAAGTCTGTATAAGTGGACCCACACAGTTCAAACCTGTATTAAGGATCAACTGTAAATGGATTTTTGACTGCACAGGGGTGGAAGGTTTGGCACCCCTAACCTCCCTCACCCCCGTGTTGTTCAAGGGTCAACTGTATAGACTTTTCTGTGGCATTTGTTATAATTGTTTCCATGTTTGTCTCCTCACATGCCTTTAATGGTGAGCTACTTGAGGATAGGACAAGACAAGAACTATGTGTCTTCCTCGTCTTCCTGCTCAATATCCTACCCTGTACTTAGGCTTACTAAGTATTTGTTGAATAAATTGATAGGGCTGTAGTGGAGGTAAAGAACTTAGAAGGAATATTAAATCCCTGAAGCTGAGGTAGCCAGATTTTTGAGTCACTGTCAGAATGTAAAGATCACCCTGTTTGTTCTGAAGAGTAGTCATAGTCTCAGCTTCTGAACCATTACTGCTACTTTGGCTATAGGGGTTTGGCACTGATTTTTAAGTCATGATACTTGGCTTCTACTTTGCTATTGTTCTCTGGAGCTTAGGTCGGAGAGTGTTTTCTGTAGATTTTAATTTCAGACTCCTAGGCATATTAACTGAAGGTAAATTTTTTCTTTTCATTTTTCAAAAATATGAAAGAATTATAAAAGACCTACAGCCATTTAACTGAGGCCTTTCTTTATGTACAGGAGGCATTGCTTACCCACATCCTAGCAGATTTTTTCCCCCTTTATTTTAGAGAGTGTGAACATAAGGGGTGAAGAGGGTCAGAAGGAGAGAGAGAATTCTAAGCAGGCTCCATACTCAGCATGGGGCCCAACGTGGGTCTCAGTCCTCTGACCGTGGAATCATGACCTGAGACGAAATCTAGAGTCAGATGCTCAACCAGATGAGCCACTCAGGTGCCCCCTTAATGGAATATTTTTATTGTTGAATTATGGAGAGACGATATATTACCAGTAAGAGGGTATTATATCCAGTGTTAGAATATCTGGGTTTGAGTCTTAACTTAATACTATTTATTAGTAAGTGTGAGCTTCTCTGAACTTGTTTTCTTATTTGGAAAAATTCTTGATTCATTTCCATTAACTCCAGCATTCCCTGTCAAATAACAACAAAATGCTAATTTCTCCAGTCACAGTAAATGGCACCACTGGTTGCTCAAGTCATAGTAGATTATGCTTCATGATTTTTCTTTCTTATTGTCTACATGCACTTAATCTAAAAATTATTTTGTTTCTACCTCCATAATGTTATCTTGCATGCATCTATTTTCTTTGCCTCTGCTACCCCCACAATAGCCTAAACCTTAATTATTTCTCACCTAGATTTCTGTTAAGAGTCTTCTGCCTACTCTTCCTTTTTCTGCTCTTATTCTCTGTCTTAAAAAGGAGAGTACTCTTTATAAAACAGAAAGATGAAGTTTTTTTTTTGCATGTTTAAAACCCTTGTGACTTCCAGTAATAGATTCCAAATTTCATTCTTATAATAAATACTGTTAATTATTGGGCACCTGTTGACTTTTTGTTTCACCTTTCCACATTTCCCTTTAAATTAATATGTGTTAGCCATAATAGTCTCCTCTTATTCTAACCTGTGCTGTTCAATATGGAGGCTCCTAGCTACATGTAAGTCTTAAGCACTTGAACTGTGGCTAGTCTGAATTGAGATGTGCTATGTAAGTGTAAACTTTACACTGAATTTCAGGCTTAGTATTAAAGAATGTAAAATATTTATGAAATATTAATTATCTGGTGAAATAATGTTTTGGACATGTTTGGGTTAAATAAAAGATATAACTTCACTTTTTAAAGTATAGCTCCTAGAAAATTTAAAATAACTAATGTGGTTTGCATTTGTGGTTCACCTTGTGTTTGTATTGGACAGCCCTTTTCTAACCCGCCAAGCTTTTTAAATTGCTCAGGGCCTTTGTACATGTTGTCTGTCCCCCCCTCCCCCGCCTTTTTTTTTTGGTGTAGTCCTTTGTACAGTTGGCTGCTTCTTGCTCATCTTCTAGTTCTTAAATTGTATATGTTGCCTCTTGAGAAAGGCAGTCCTTAAAAACTCTATCAAATTTAGTTGTCGTTCGTTGCCCTTACATCATATCTTTCTCTGTATTCAGTCTTTATCTGACTTTTTAACTAGTTCCATGAGGGGAAAGAACATGTCTATTTTGTTTATAACCATATACTCATATGTATTCAGCACCCCATAGGTACTCTCTTTCACAGTAGGTTCTGAATAAATACTTGTCAAATGAGTAACACACTGGGCTGTCTTCTTAGATCTGTTTTAAGGATCAACTATGTGAAACTATTTTATAATCTATAAAGGGCTGTACCAATTTTACTTATATGCAGAGAAGCTGAAGAAACTGGTTGTATACCCCTTGAAATCAAGATTTAATTTGATGAAGAAAAATCTGTGAATTTAGCCTGCATTTCAGTGTGTTCTTCAAACGTTGCATCTATTATTTGGGCACACTATTTCATGTACTACATGACTTAGCGCTTTTGAGGGTTGTCATGTTTTGTAAATAATGTTTAAAAAGCATTACCTCTTTTACTTTCCTCCAGGAGTTTTTTTCTGTACCTTTTATTTTCTTTGTAGAGATAGATAGTTTTACATAGTATCAGAACTTCAGAAATAACAGGTGCTAAAATAGTTGTAAATGAACCCCTGTTCTCTTCAGTTTTGGTCATCTTTTCTTTGGCAATTCCTTTTTTTTTTTTTTTTAATTTTTTTTTTCAACGTTTATTTATTTTTGGGACAGAGAGAGACAGAGCATGAACGGGGGAGGGGCAGAGAGAGAGGGAGACACAGAATCGGAAACAGGCTCCAGGCTCTGAGCCATCAGTCCAGAGCCCGACGCGGGGCTCGAACTCATGGACCACGAGATCGTGACCTGGCTGAAGTCGGACGCTTAACCGACTGCGCCACCCAGGCGCCCCGGCAATTCCTTAATATGCTGAGGTTATCAGAATACAGCTCATTATTCTAGTCAGTATTCAGGTATCTGTCTTGCTTAAGTTATGAGTGAAATTCTTTTTTTTTTTTTTTTTAATGTTTATTTATTTTTGAGAGAGACAGAGACAGAATGCGAGGGTTAGGGGCAGAGAGAGAGGGAGACACAGAATCCAAAGCAGGCTCCAGGCTCTGAGCTGTCAGCACAGAGCCTGACGTGGGGGTCGAACTCACAAGCTGTGAGATCACGACCTGAGCCGAAGTCGGAGGCTCAACTGACTGAGCCACCCAGGCGTCCCAGTTATGAGTGAAATTCTTTAAGAAATTACCTCTCAGGTACCTGAGTGGCTCAGTCGGTTAAGCATCCACCTCTCGATTTCAGCTCAGATAATGATTTCACACTTTTGAGTTTGAGCCCTGCATCTGGTTCTGTGCTGGCAGTGTGGATTGCTAGGGATTCTCTGTCTTGCTCTCTGCCCCTCCCCTGCTTGTGCTTGCTCTCTCTCTCTCTTTCTCTCTCTCTCTCAAAAATAGACATTTAAGGGGCGCCTGGGTGGCTCTGACTTTGGCTCAGGTCATGATCTCACAGTTCATGAGTTTGAGCCCTGCATTGGGCTCTCTGCTGTTAGTGCAGAGCCCACTTTGGATCCTCTGTCTCCCTCTCTCTGTTCCTTCTCCACCTCATACATGCTCTCTCTCTCTCTCTCTCAAAAGTAAATAAACATTTAAAAATTTTTAAAAATAAATGTTTAAAAAAATAAAAAAGAAATTACCTCTATAGAAAGTATGTCACAAAGATCAGCTTAATTTGATTTTTTTTCCTTCAGTAGTTACACATCTGCTCATTTGTATAGAAGAAAACAAAGGGTGGCTAATACAGTTTGTAACGTACTGATTATGAAACCAACAGTAACAGCAGAGGTCTGGAGGAGGAGGAGGAAGATAATTCTTTGTAAGCTGTTAAAGATGGGGAAAGGAAACAAACAAGATTCTGAATATAATTTTGATACGTATAATTAGTTTCAGCTTCTAACAGTTTAGGATATCTATTAGAAGCACATGGGTGGGCCTTTTTAGTAGTAAGCACAGTAGTAGTAAGTAATAGTAGTAGTAGAGGGTAGTAGTAATGTAGTATTAATGATAAACATTTGAATGTTTACTATGCCAGGTAGTGTTCTAAGTGTCATAAAACATTCAGTTTTCATGAAAAGCATAGGGGACTGATGTGCTTATTTTTTCCCCCAAATTTTTATTTAAATTCTAGTTAGTTAACATATAGTATAATATTGGTATCAGGAGTAGAATTTAGCGATTCATCACATACCTATAACAGCCTGTGCTCATCATACCCAGTGCCCTCCTTAATCCCCATCTCCTGTTTAGCCCATCCCCCACCCCTCACCCTCCATTACCCCTCTGTTTGTTCTCTGTCATGAAGAATCTTCTATGGTTGGCTCCCTTCTCTCTTTTTTTTCCCCCTTCCCATATGTTCATCTGTTTTGTTTCCTAAATTCCACATATGAGTGAACTCATATTGTATTTGTCTTTCTTGGACTGAGTTATTTTGCTTAGCATAATATACTCTAGCTCCATCTGTGTCATTGCAGTTGGTAAGATGTCATTCCTTTTGATGGCTCAGTAATTCTCCATTGCATGTATATACCACCTCTTCTACACTTGATCTTAGCCAAAAGGCTGAGAAGCGATATATACCACCTCTTCTTTATGCATTCATCAGTTGATAGACACTTGGGTTCTTTCCATAGTTTGGTTGTTGTTGATAATGCTACATCGGGGTGCATGTAACTCTTCAAATCTGTATTTTTGTATACAGATTGGGTGAATATCTAGCAGTGCATTTGCTGGATTGTAAGGTAGTTCTACTTTTACATTTGTGAGGTACCTCCATACTGTTGGTCAGAGTGGCTGCACCAGTTTGCATTCCCACCATCAGTGAAAGAAGAGTTCTCCTTTACTCACATCCTTGTCAACACTTGTTGTTTCCTGTGCTGTTAATTTTAGCCACTCTAACAGGTGTGAGGTGACATCTCATCATGGTTTTGATTTATATTTCCCTGATGATTAGTGATGTTGAACATCTGTTAGCTATCTGGATGTCTTTGGGAAAATGTCTTCTGCCCATTTCTTAACTGAGTTCTTCTTGGGTGTTGAGTTTTATATGTTCTTTATAGATAGTGGATACTAACTCTTTATCGGATGTGTCATTTGCAAATATCTTCTCCCATTCCATAGGTTGTCTTTTAGTTTTGTTGATTGTTTCCTTTGTTGTGCAGACGTTTTTTATCTTGATGAAGTCCCAATAGTTGATGTTTGTTCTTGTTTTCCTTGCCTTCGGAGATGTGTCTAGTAAGAAGTTGCTACAGCCGAAGTCAAAGAGTTTGTGGCCTGTGTTCTCTTTGAGGGTTTTGATGGTTTCCTGTCTTATATTTAGGTCTTTCATCCTTATTGAATTTATTTTTGTGTATGGTGTAAGAAAGTGGTCCAGTTTCATTCTTCTGCACGTTGCTTTCCAGTTTTCCCAACACCATTTGTTGAAGAGATTGGATATTTTTTTTCCCATTGGATATTCTTTCCTGCTTTGTCAAAGATTAGTTGATTATATAGTTGTGGGTCCATTTCTGGGTTTTCAATTCTGTTCCATTGATCTGTGTGTCTTATTATGCCAGTACCATACTGTCTCAATGACTGTAGCTTGGTAATACAGCTTGAAATCTGAAATTATGATCCCTCTGTTTTTTTTTTTTTTTTTTTTTTTTTTCCAGAATTGCTTTGGCTATCAAGGGTCCTTTGTGGTTCCATACAAATTTTAGGATTGTTCCAGCTCTGTGAAAAATGCTGGTGGTATTTTGATAGGGATTGCGTTAAATGTGTAGATTGTTTGGGGCAATATAGACATCATCCGTGTTTGTTCTAATCCATGAGCATGCAATTGTTTCCCATTTCTTTGTATCCTTTTAAATTTCTTTTGTATGTGTTCTATAGTTTTCAGAGTACAGATCTTTTACCTTTTTGGTTAGGTTTATTCCTAGGTATCTTATTGTATTTGTTGCAGTTGTAAATGGGATTGATTCCTTGATTTTTATTTCTGCTGCTTCATTATTGGTGTATAGAAATGCAACAGATTTCTATACATTGGTTTTATATCCTGAGACTTTGCAGAGTTCATGTATTCTAGCAATTTTTTGGTGGAGTCTTACAGATTTTCTATATAGAGTATCATGTCATCTGCAAGTTGTGAAACTTTGACTTCTTCCTTGCCAATTTGGATACCTGTTTTTTCTTTTTGTTGTCTGATTGGTGAGGCCAAGACTTTGGGTACTATGTTAAATAGTTATGGTGAGAGTGGACATCCCTGTCTTAGTTCCTGACCATAGAGGAAAAGCTCTCAGTTTTTCCCGATTAAGAATGATAATAGCTGTGGATCTTTCATATATGGATTTTATGATGTTGAGGTATGTTCCATCTGTCCCTACCTTGTTGAGGATTTTTATCAAGAATTGATGCTGGGGCGCCTGAATGGCTCAATCAGTTAAGCGTCTGACTTTGGCTCAGGTCATGGTCTCATGTTTCATGAGATCGAGCCCCAAGTTGGGCTCTGTGCTGACAGCTCAGAGCCTGGAGCCTGCCTCAGATTCTGTCTCCTTCTCTCTCCCCCTCCCCAATCACACACACACTCTCTCTCTCTCTCTCTCTCTCTCAAAACTAAACATTAAAAAAAAAAAAGAATTGATGCTGTATTTTGTCAAATGCTTTTTCTACATTATTGAGAGCATCATGTTGTTCTTTTCCTTTCTTTTTATCAATTTGGTGTGTCATGTTGTTTGATTTGCAAATATTGAACCACCCCTGCAGCTCAGGAATAAATCCCACTTGATCGTGGTGAATAATTCTTTTAATGTACTGTTGGATTTGATTTTCTAGTATGTTGTTGAGAATTTTTGCTTCTAGGTTTTTTAGGAATTATTGGCCTGTAATTCTCCTTTTTAGTAGAGTCTGTCTGGTTTTGGAATCAAGGTACTGCTGACTTCGTAGAATGAGTTTGGAAGTTTTCCTTCCATTTCAATTTTTTGGAACAGTTTGAGAAGAATAGGTGTTAACTCTTCTTTAAATGTCAGGTAGAATTCCCTTGGGAAGCCATATGACCCTGGACTTTTGTTTTTGGGAGATTTTTGATTACTGATTCAATTTCTTTGCTGGTTATGAGTCTGTTCAAATTTTCTATTTCTTCTTGTTTCAGTTTTGGTAGTTTATATGTTTGTAGGAATTTGTCCATTACTCTCAGTTTGCCGGCATATAATTTTTCATAATATTCTCTTACAGTTGTTTGTATTTCTGTGGTGTTGATTGTGATCTCTCCTCTTTCATTTGTGATTTAATTTATTTGGGTCCTTTCTCTTGTCTTTTTGGTAAGTCTGGCTAGGGGTTTATCAATTATTATTAATTCTTTCAAAGAACCAGCTCTTAGTTTCGTTGAACTGTTCTGTTTTGTTTGTTTCTAAGTCATATATTTTTTCTCTAATCTTATTTCCCTTGTGTTGGCTTTAGGTTTTATTTGCTTTTGCTTTTCTAGCTCCTTAAGATGTAAGGTTAGGTTGTCTATTCGAGACTTTTCATGCTTTTTTTTTTTTTTTAATTTTTTAATGTATGTTTATTTTTGAGAAAGAGAGAGAGAGAGAGACAGAGTGTGAGCAGGGGAGGGGCAGAGAGAGAGGGAGACAGAGAATCCGAAGCAGGCTCTGTGCTCTGAGCTTCCAGCACAGAGCCAGATGTGGGGCTTGAATTCACAAACTGCGAGATCATGACCTGAGCCGAAGTCGGATGTTTAACCAACTGAGCCACCCAGGTGCCTCAAGACTTTTCATGCTTCTTGAGGTAAGCCTGTATTGCAATATACTTCTCTTTTAAGACCACCTTTGCTGCATCCTAAAGGTTTTGGACTTTCTTGTTTTCATTTTCATTTGCTTCAATGTATTTTTTAATTTCTAATTTAATTTCCTGGTTCACCCATTTGTTCCTTAGTAGGGTGTTCTTTAGTCTCCACATATTTGTGATCTTTCCAAATTTTTCTTATGGTTGACTTGAAGTTTCATAACATTGTGGTCTGAAAATATGCATGGTATGATCCTGATCTTTTTGTACTTGTTGAAGGCTGTTTTGTGATCCAGTATGTGATCTATGCCGGAGAATGATACATGTGCATTTGAAAAGAATGTGTATTCTGCTTTAGGATGAAATGTTCTGAATATATCTGTTAAGTCCATCTGGTCCACTGTGTCATTCAAGGCCATGGTTCCTTGTTGATTTTTTGATTAGATGATCTGTGCATTGCTGAAAATAGGTTGTTGAACTCCACATACTGTTACTGTATTATTATCAAAGAGTTGCTTTATATTTGTTACTAATTGATTTATATATTTGTTTGCTGTCAAATTGGGGGCATAAACAGTTAAAATTGTTAGATGTCCTTCATGGATAGACCTCTTAATTATGATAGAATGCCCTTCTTCATCTCATTACAGTCTTTGATTTAAGATCTAGTTGATCTGATATAAGTATGGCTACTCCATTTGTCTTTTGGTGTCCATTAGCATGATAGATGGTTCTTTATCCCCTCACTTAAAATCTGTAGATATCTTTAGTTCTAAAATGAGCTTCTTGGAGGCAGCATATAGATGGGTCTTGTTTTTTTATGTCTCAAACCATGCTGTTCAGGCAGGCCCTCCCGTGCTCGTGGCTGGCTTGTCCTGCTCCACAGTTCTCCCATGCCTCCTAGGCACTTGGCTGGGATTCAAAACCCCATGTCTTAAAGGATCTCGCACCATGATGACCTGGTTCTGAAGTAGCATCACTCTGCCCTGTCAATATGGTTGGTGTCTGCAGGGTGTTTTGTCCTTGAGAGGGCAATATACCCTCTTCTCACAGTACTCAAGGGAGGGGACTGTTGTCTGCCAGTGTACCCCTGAGATCGCTACTGAGTCCAGGGGCTAGCTCCCTTCCCCCCACGTGCTGGCACACAGCAGCAACTTGTGTCCAGAGAAAGTTGGGCATTTTTGATAATTCCATTCTTCAGCAACTAAAGCTGTTTGGAGAGTGGAGACTGGTACTCTCTGTATTTCTCATAAATCAGTCCATGGTCTGGAGAGGATTTCCTCTTGTCCTAACACAAAACCACAATGCACAGCCTCTCTTTCTGTCCCTTTCTCTCTCCACAGAAGGTGATCCCTCCCTTCAGTGCCCATGCTGCTCTATGTCCCCCATTTTGCATACACGCACCTCAGTCCTGCCAAGCTGTCTCCCTCCACCTGTGAAGATTTTTCTGTCACCTCGCAAACTGATTTATTGGGTATTTCAAGTGTTCTGACCTCAATACAGTTGTGTTTGAGGAACAAGGGAAATCCCAGTCCGCCTACTTCTCCACCATCTTAACTCCTCCCCCTCCAAAGAGTCCCCTTTAATACTTGTTGTGGGGCTGGTTTAGTGGTCACAAACTCCTTTAGTCTTTGTTTAGATATGTTTATTAATCCACATTTTTCAGATGAAGGATTGAGACATCAATTGGTTAGGTAAATTGCCCCAGGTCACACAGCTAGTAAGTGGTAGAGATGACTAGAACTTGGGTACAGAGTTTGTATTTGATCCAGCCTAGAATAAAAAAGAGGTGGCCAAAGATAGTTTTGTGGAGGACAACATCTGATAAAGCATAGAAAGGATCCAACAGAAGATTACTGAGAAGTAGAAGGAAAACCCTAAGAACATGTCATAAAAGCCATGAGAAGTAAGTAGGAGAAGAAAAAAAAGATAGTATGAAAATAGCTGCATTTATTGAGTGCTAGACATATGCTTAGTACTTTGTGTGTATTTTATTTATTATTATCATCTCTAGTTTGTAAATAAGAAGCTGAGGCTTAATATTAGCAGTAAGTAGAGGAACTGGCGTTGAACCCAGGTCTCTAATGTCAAAGCCCCAGTGCTCGACCACGAAGGGGTCCTGCTTGTAACAATATCAAGTGAGGCTGTGTGAAATAAGGACTTTTGGAAAGTAGTGATTACGTTGGGAGGAAAGGTGAAATCAGAAAGCCAGCCCAAGAAGTATAATAGTTAATAGTTGAATAATAAGAATTTGAGAGAGAGTGGAAATACAGGTAGTATATCATCAGAGAAATAAATCAGGAAAACTCAGAAGAGCCCATCAAAGTGCTAAACACAATAAAAAGTAAATATATACATATTTATGTCAAAGCATTTCATTGCAAACTTTAACAACTAAGAGGCTAAAGAGAAGATGGAGTTCCCAGATTTTAAGGGAAACAGGCTAATTAATAGAATTAGAGTGGTTTCAGACTCTTTAACAAAGATAATGGAAGGTGGAAGAAAACTGAAGTCAGTATCTTCAAAACTCTGAGGGAAAATTATTTCTAATTTAGTTTATAATGAAGCTGAACTCTCAGAACTTTCAAGTGTTAGAGTAGAATAAAGGTACTTTTACATAGGCAGTGTCTCAGTTTTACTTTTTAGGAAGCTTGGAGAGGAGGTGTCCCACCAAAATGAGAGAATGTATTAAGAAAAAGGAAGACGCAAAGGGTTTAGGAAATATTATCCAATGCAAAGAGACATGAAGGAAATACCTGGATCACAGTGAAGGGAGATCCCTGGATGACAGTTGAGCACCAGGTGTAGAGAGCAACTAGTCCAGAGTGAAGCAGTTCAGAAGGTTTTAGAGTGGACATGTTCAAAAATGTAAACTTGATTAGAGGTGAGGAGGGTTGTCAGGCATTCCCTGCATAATCTGCTGTATTTTTATGGAGAAATTTGTTCATACATAAAAATTTTAAAAACTGCTTCCTTGATACATGACTCACATACTATACAATTTATCCATTTAAAGTGTACAGGTCAGTGGCTTTTAGTTTATCCAGATTATGCATCCATAATTAAAGAAAACTTTAGAACATTTCATTACCTCAAGAAGAAACCTTGTACTCCTTAGTTATAGCTCCCTATCCCTCCACTCTCCCCAGTTCTAAGCAATCACTAATCAACTTTCTGTCTATACATAATGCTTATTCTGTACATTTCTTACAAATGGAATCATGATATGTGGTATTTTGTGACTGGCCTTTTTGATTTAGCATAATGTTTTCATGATTAATCCATGTTACAGAATGTCAGTACTTCATTCCTTTTTATAGCTATGACCTAAAATTTTTAAATGTAAATTTAATTACAAATTGTTTTGCCATTGAACTAAACTCTTTTGGATATCTTTACTGATATGTTTCTCCTTTTTTTTAGTCTCTTAGTGAAAATACAAATATTTATAATAAGGTGTTTAAGTTAATTATATCACTCAAGAAAATAAGATGCTTGGGGCACCTGGCTGACTCAGTTGGTTAAGTGTCCAACTCTTAATCTCAGCTCAGGTCTTGATCACAAGGTTGTGAGTTCAAGCCCTGTGTTGGGCTCTGTGCTAGGCATGGAGTCTATTTAAATAAAAAAGTCAGTTCAATATAAAAACAACCAAGATTCTTCAAAAAACAACAGGGGGTGCCTGGGTGGCTCAGTTGGTCAGGCGTCTGACTCTTGGTTTAGGCTCAGATGATGGTCTTATGGTTCATGGGATCAAGCCCTGCATTGGAGTCTGCACTAACAGCATGGAGCCTGTGTGGGATTCTCTCTCTCCCTCTCTGTCCGTCCCATGTGTGTGCTCTCTCTCTTTCTCTCAAAATAAATACTTAAAAAAACAAGGTTCTTTAAATAAACACTCAACTTGTAAAACAAAAGCCTGTCTTGAAATTCTTATTTCTTGGCATTGCTTTAGCATACTAATCAAAATGCCATTTTAACAGCAGTGGAAAAGTAATGATGTGGTTTAAATGCATTTGACTCTGAGCCACAAATCAATAGTAAAATTTCCTAACTAAATTAAATGCTGTTCTCTCAGGCCTCCAAACATTAATCTAATTTTCTGGTTCTAATGTCATATGTTTTCTTGGTGTACTGCCCTTGTTTCTACTTATATCACACTACAGGTATATAAAAAGATGTTTTTTTTCTCAACTATGTGAGCCCACCATCCCCTCAAAAACAATTTCAGAATGATGTCTTACTTTATATTTTAATTTCTTGGTTTCATTTCATTTTAAGCATTATCGAATGTTTTTGTTTTGCAAGATCCTATGATACTCTTCCAGTTCATATAGTGGTATAGCAAACTACCATAAAACTTAGTGGTTTAAAATAGTTGTTTCAGTATGTCCATGTATTCTGTGGGTGAGGAATTTGGACAGAGCATTAGGAGAAGGGAGATTACTGAGAAGTAGACTGGGAAGACTCAGGGCTGAGGTTGACTCTTTATCTAGGGTAGAGAATCATTTGATGTCCTGTCTAGTGGTTGATGCTAGGACCTCAGCGGGGCTGTTAGCCAGAATAGTCTATACTTGACCCTATGTGGGCTGTTTCTCAACAGCATGTTTGCTGGGTCTCCAAAGTGAGTCTTTGTAATCACTTTTTTCTTCTTTTTGTAATCACTTTTGATGTTCATTATTGGTTGACATAGTCATAAAATCCAAGTGAAGAGGTCCATGGCAGACACATAGTAATAAAGTGGCAAAAAGTAGTAATAAAGAGAGAATTTAAAAGTAGCGAGAAAAAAGAAAACTGTTACATACAAGGGCAACCCCATATGACTATCAGCAGATTTTTCAGCAAAACCTTTGCAGACCAGATAGAAGTGGCATGATATATTCAAAGTGCTAAAAGGAAAAAAGCCTGCAGCCAAGAGTACCCTATCCAGCAAGGCTATCATTCAGAACAGAAGGAGAGATCAAGAATTTCCCAGAAAAAATAAAGCTAAAGGAGTTCATGACCACTACAAAAAATGTTAAAGGGGACTCTGAGTGGAAAGGAAAGACCATAAGTAAGAGTAAGAAAAGTCGGAAGCACGTGGGGCACCTGGATGGCTCAGACGTTTGAGTATCCAACCCTTAATTTTATCTCAGGTCATGATCCCAGGGTCATGGGATCCAGCCCCACATCAGGCTCTGTGCTGGGGGGTAGAGCCTGCTTAAGATGTTCTCTTTCTTTCTCCCTGTCCCCTTTACCCCTGTTTGTGTGTGTTTTCTCTCTGAAATAAGATAATAATAAAAATTAAAGTGGGAACTGCAAAGACAGTAAAAATAAGTGTATCTGTAAAAATCAGTGAAAGGATTCACAAATAATAGGATGTAAAGTATGACACCGTATACCTAAAGTGTGGTGGGAGGAGAGGGAGAAGAGTAAAGAATAGGTTTAGACTTAAGTAACCATCAACCTAATATAGACTGGTATATGCAGAAGATGTTATATGCAATCTGAATGGTAACCACAAATTAAAAACTGATAATAGATAGGAAAAAAGTAAGAGAAAGGAATCCCAAGAATATCACCAAAAAAGCCAACTAATCATGAGAGAAGAGAGCAAGGGAAGAAGAGAATAGAGAAGAACTAAAAAACAACCATAAAGCAAGTAACAAAATGGCAATAAATACATACCTAGCAATAATTAGTCTGAATATAAATGGACTAAATGTTCCAATCAAAAGACGTAGGGTGATTGAATTTAAAAAAAAAAAAAAAAAAAAAAAAAGACCCATCTATATGCTGCCTACAAGAGTCTTAATTTCAGACCTAAAGTCACGTGCATATTGATAGTGAAAGGATGGAGAAGTATTTATCATGCAAATGGATATGAAAAGTGGGGTAGAAATACTCCTATCAGACAAAATAGACTTTAAAACAAAGACTGTAACAAGAACCAAAGAAGGACACTATATAATCATAAAGGTAACAATCTAATAAGAAGATACAACAGATGTAAACATTTATGCACCCAACATGGAAGCACCCAAATATATAAAGCAGCTAATAACAAACATAAATAATGGACAGTAATAAAATAATAGAGGATTTGGTCATCTAAACAAAATCAGCAAGGAAACGGTGGCTTTGAATGACACATTGGATCAGATGGATTTAACTAATCATTCAGAACATTCCATCCTAAAACAGCAGAATACACATTCTTTTCACATGCATATGGACATTATCCAGAATAGATCACATGTTAGGCCACAAAACAACTCTCAACAAATTAAAAAAAAAAAAAATCAAAATCCTAACATTTATCTTTTCAGCCACAATGCTATGAAACTAGAAATCAACAGGAAAAAAAATCTGGAAAGAACACAAGTACATGGAGGTTAAATAGGTTAATGAAAGCAAAACAGCCCTAAATCTTTGGGAAACAGCAAAAGCTGTTCTAAAAGGCACGTCTGTAGCAATACAGACCTACATCAAGAAGCAAGAAAAATCTCAAACTACCAAATTAATAAAAAAAAAATCAAACAATCTAACTTTACATCTAAAGGAACTAGAAAAAGAACAAAATCCAAAACCATAGAAGGAGGAAAATAGTAAAGATTAGAGCAGAAATAATAGAAACTAAAAACAAACAAACAAAACAAAAACAAAAAATAGTAGAACTGATCAATGAAAGCAGGAGCTGACTCTTTGGGAATATCAACAAAATTGATACATCTTTAGCTGGACTTCTCAAAAAAAAAAACAAAACTCAACATCAGACATCAGAAATGAAAGAGGAGTAACAACTGGATGCTACAGAAATACAAAGGATTATAAGATAACATTATGAAAAATTATATGCCCCCCAAATTGGACAACCTAGAAGAAATGGATAAATTTCTAGAAACATACAACGTTCCAAAACTGAATCAGGAAAAATTAGAAAGTTTGAACAGACCAGTTACTAGCAATGAAATTGAATCAGTGATCAAAAACTTAATAAGGGTGCCTGGGTGGCTCAGTTGGTTAAGCATCTGACTTCTGCTCAGGTCATGATCCCACAGCATGTGGATTTGAGTCCAACATTGGGCTCTGTGCTGACAGCTCAGAGCCTGGAGCTTGCTTCGCATTCTGTGTCTTCTTCCCTCTCTGTTCCTCCCCCACTTGCACTCTCTTTCTCTCAAATAAAGAATAAAAATAAATAAATAAAAACCCAAAAAGCAAAACAAAACAAAAAAACTTAATAAGCTAAAGTCCAGGACCAGATAGTTTCATAGGGGAATTCTACCAGACATTTAAAGAAGAATTAATACCTATTTTTCTCAAACTATTCCAGAAAATAGAAGAGGAAGGAAAGCTTCCAAATTGATTCCATGAGGCCAGCATTACCCAGATAAAAAAACCCAGATAATGACAGTATAAAAAAAGAGAACTATGCGTCACTATCTCTGATGAATATAAATGTAAAAGTCCTCAAAATATTGGCAAACCAGACCTAACAATACTTAAAAAAGTCATTTACCATGATCAAGTGGGATTTATTCCTAGTTTGCAAGGGTGGTTCAATATTTGCAAATCAATCAACTTGGTAACATCACATAACGAGAGAAAGGATAAAAACCATGTGATAATTTTAATAGATGCAGAAGAATCATTTGATAAAGTATAACACCCATTCAGGATAAAATCCCTCAATTAAGTAGATTTAGAGGAAAACATACCTCAATATAATCAAGGCCATATATGAAAAACTCACAGGTAACATCATACTCAGTGGTGAAAAATAGAGCTCTTTCCCCTGAGGTCAGGAACAAGACAATAGAGCTCTTTCCCCTGAGGTCAGGATGTCTACTCTTACCACTTTTATTCACAGCATTGGAAGTCCTAAGCACAGCAGTCAGACAAGAAAAAAAAAAGAATAAAAGGCGTTCAAATTGGTAAGGAAGAAGTAAAACTGACTTTGCAGATGACATACCTTATATAGAAAACCCTAAACAGTCCACCAAAAAACGACTAGAACTGATTAATTTAGTAAGGTTGTAGGATATGAATCAATATTCAGAAATCCATTGCATTTCTGTACATCAATAATGAAGCAACAGAAAGAGAAATTAAGAAAATTCCATTTACAATTGTACGAATAATAATAAAATACTTAGGAATAAACTTAGCCAAGGAGAGGAAAGACTTGTACTCTGAAACTATAAAATATTGACGAGAGAAATTGAAGATGGCATAAACAAATAGAAAGACTTTCCATACTCATGAATTAGAAGATACTCTTAAATGTCTATACTACTCAAAGAAGTCTACAGATTTAATGCAGTCTCTATCAAGATAACAACATTCACAGAACTAGAACAATAAATCTTAAAATTTGGAGCCACAAAAGACCTCGAATAGCTGTAACGATCTTCCTTTCTTTCTTTCTTTTTTTAAAAAATTTTTATTATTTATTTTTGAGACAGAGCATGAGCAGGGAAGGGGCAGAGAGAGAGGGAGACACAGAATCTGAAGCAGGCTCTAGGCTCTGAGCTGTCAGCACAGAGCCCAATGCAGGGCTCGAACTCATGGACTGTGAGATCATAACCTGAGCTGAGGTTGGACGCTTAACTGACTGAGCCACCCAGGCGCCCCTGTTTTTGTTATTTTTTTAAATATAATTTATTGTCAAATTGACTAACATACAGTGTGTACAGTAAAAATTTTTAATGTTTATTTTTGAGCGGGGGGCAGAGAGGCAGAGAAGAGACAGAGCAAGAGTGGGGGAGGGGCAGAGAAAGAGGGAGACACAGAATCCGAAATAGGCTCCAACTCTGAGCTGTTGGCACAGAGCCTGATGCAGGGCTTGAACTCCTAAACTACGAGACCATGACCTGAGCTGAAGTTGGACACCTAACTGACTGAGCCACCCAGGTGCCCTGCCATAACAATCTTGAAGAATTAAAAAAGTTGGAGGTGTCACAACCTCCGACTTCAAGATATACTACAAAGCTGTAGTAATCAAAACACTATGGTATTGGCATAAAATATAGACACATAGATCAGTGGAATAAAATAGAGAGCTCAGAAATAAACCCATGATTGTCATTTAATCTTCAAAAAAGGAGGCAAGAATATGCAATGAGAAAAAGTCTCTTCAACTAATGGTGTTAGGAAAACTGGACAGCATCATGCAAAGTAATGAAACTAGGCCATTTCTTACACCATACACAAAAATTGGATTAAAGATCTAAATGTGAACCTGAAACCATTAAAATCCTTGAAGAGAGCACAAGCAGTAATTTCTCTGACATTGGCCATAGCAACATTTTTCTAGATATGTCTCCTGAGGTAAGAGAAACAAAAGCAAAAAAAAAAAAGCTATTGGGATTATGTAAAAGTAAAAACTTCTGCACAGCAAAGGAACCAATCAACAAAACTAAAAGGCAACTTACTGAATGGGAGAAAATACTTGCAAATGACATGTCTGACAAAAGGTTAGTGTCCAAAATACATAAAGAACTTACACAACTCAGCACCCAAATAATAAATGCAATTTAAAAATAAGCAGAAGACATGAAGACATTTCTCCACCAATGACATACATATGGTCAACAGACACATTGAAAGATTCTCAATGTCACTCATCACAGAAATGCAGATCAAAACTACAATGAGATAGCACCTCATACAAGTCAGAATGGCTAAAGTTAAAAACACAAGAAACAAGTGTTGGCCAGGATGTGGAGAAAAAGGAACCGTTTTGCCCTGTTGGTGAGAATGCAAATTGGTGCAGCCACTGTGGAAAACAGTATGGAGCTTCCTTATAAAAATACAGGGGCACCTGGGTGGCTCAGTTGGTTGTGTCTGACTTAGTCTCAGGTCATGATCTCACAGTTTGTGGGGTCGAGCCCCATGTTGGGCTCTGTGCTGACAGCTCAAAGCCTGGAGCATTCTTCAGATTTTGTGTCTCCCTCTCTCCCTGCCCCTCCACTGCTTGTACTATGTCTCTGCTCTCTGTCAAAAATAAAAATAAACATTAAAAAAAATTAAAAAATAAAAGTAGAACTACCATATGATCCAGTAATGGGTATTTGTTCAAAGAATATGAAAACACAAAAAGATGTTTATGTATACATATATGTACACACATATATACATATGTATACACACTAGAATATTATTCAGCCATGAAAAGAAGTCTTGCCATTTGCAGTGACATGGATGGAGCTAGAGAGTATAATGCTAAGTGAGATAAGTCAGAGAAAGACAAATAGCATATGATTTCATTCATGTGGGATTTAAGAAACAAATGAAGAAAGGGGAAAAAAGAAGACAAAAAATAGGCTCAAGAACAACCGGGTTACCAGAGTGGGGGTGGGTGGGGGTGTGTGGGTAAAATAGGTAAAGAGGATTAAGAGCTACTTATGTTGATAAGCACTAACATACAAAATTATTAAATCACTATATTGTACGCCTAAAACCAATATAACACTATGTTAACTATACTGGAATAAAAATTAAATAAAAATAGTAATTACTGGCAGTTAAGAGTATCCTTATTACTTTTTTTTTTAATTACGTTTTTATTTATTTATTTTGCACAAGCAGGGGAGGGGCAGAGAGGGAGAAAATCCCAAGCAGGCTCCATACCACCAGCGCAGAACCCCACGCGAGACTTGAACCCACGAACTGCGAGATCATGACCTGAGCCACAGTCAGACACTTCACCGACTCAGCCACCCAGGTTCCTCAAGAGTATCCTTATAACTTCTAATAAAATACAGAGCAATAGAGGAACCATGATTGTTTTTCATGGGATATACTATTCAAATATTGTAGTAATCTATAAGATTCCTACTAAACTTTATTATTAAGATTTTACTTTTTCTTTAAGAACAGTTTTAGATTCACAGCAAAATTGAGTGGAAAGTACAGAGATTTCCCGTACACTTTCTGCCCTCCAACACGCTTGGCTTCCCCCTTTATCAGCCTTCCCCAACAGAGTGGTTTATGTGTCATGTTCCTACATTGACACATCATAATCACCCAAAGTCCGTAGTTTACATTAGAGTTCACTCTTAGTGTTGTGCATTGTATGGATTTGATCAAGTGTGTAATGACAAATATCCATCATGATGGTATTATACAGAGTATTTTTACCACCTTAAAAATCCTCTGTGCTCTTTGCCTATTCATCCCTCCCCAAACCTTAACAACTACTGATCTTTTTACTGTCCCCATCATTTTGCCTTTTTTTGTATGGTTGGAATCATATGTTATGTAGTTTTCTGAGATTTACTAAGCCCTTTTAAAACTGAGATATAATTCACATACTATAAATCCACTCATTTAAAGTGTGCAGTTCAGTGGCATTTAGTATATTCACACAGTTGTGTAACCATCACCACAGTAGAATCCCAGAGCATTTTGTCTTTCCAAAAATAAATCCTATGTCATTCTCCTAGCCCCTTGAAGCCACTGATATACTTTATGTCTCTGAATTTGCCTATTCTGGACATTTTATCTAAATGGAATCCTACAATATGTGGTCATTTGTGCCTGATTACTAAACGTTTATAATGATGGTTTTAACCTTTTCAAAGTATGTTCATATTTAAAAGTAAGTGCTTAACTCCTCTATGAGGTAGACAGGAACTTTGTGATGTAATGGCATTGTCAGATTTATTATGTGTTCATGACCTCAGTTTACCATAGGATGAGGGAAGGAGATTTAGAGGTGGTAGGGTAGAGATTTAGAAAAGTACTGTAGAGTTGAAAGAAAAATAGAACATGATGATATATGAAAAATGAGCCCTATGGAATTTCTGGAACCATGAGTATGAAACTTTATCAAAGTACAACTGCAATTAAATACTCCAGTTATATTTAAGTATTTAACATTTGAAGATGAGTTGTTGAGCCTTCAGTAGTTCTAGATTGAATCTCATTTTAGCTGAATTTCAGCAAGGTTGAAAGGATTTCAGGATTGTGCTCTTGGTTATTACAAACTTTTTATTTTTTATTTTTTTATTTTTTATTTTTTTTATTTTTTATTTTTATTCCAAACTTTTTAAATGGAAGCCTGTTGCTACAGTATGCAGAAGGGGTATGGTAAATTTATGTGTTTTAATAAATGAAAGCAAAAAATAGGAATCTTTTGCCTTTTCTACAATTAACTCTGGTAGAGAACTTTTATATAATGAAAATGTGAAGTATTAATTTTTGAATGTTGTAAGTATATTTGAAATTAATGGTTAGTATCATTAAAGGTTAACATTTTTCTGTAAATTTTACGTCAGGTTTTCTGATTACTGTGATTTAGAGATACAAATTAGTGCCATCTTTACAACTGAATTTGTAGTTGTATTTATGTAGAAAAAATCAGTAGGATTGCAAATTATAGTAGGTTATCTTGTTACCTACCACGGACGGCTCTGACCTTTTAAAGGAAGACTGGCAAATTAGTCTTTGGTTCCTGTCTGGCTTTTTGGGTTGAGAAGCTGTGCACTGGTCCATGCACTGTCAAGGACTTCTTTTGCCTGGAAACCTAAATGATCTGCCCTGTGCTTCTTTTCCTTGGGTCCCCTACTGTATCCTTCTTGTCTTTATTGGGGATTCTTCCCTCAACAGAAAGTGTCCCCTTATCCCTTCTATAATACTGTTTCTAAGAGAAGTAAGTTCTAAAATGAGTTACTGAAAATAACAAGTATTCTTTTTTCCCCCCTATTATTATTTTATTTTTATTTTTTTTAATTTTATTTTTTATTTTTTAAAACTTATATCCAAATTAGTTAGCATATAGTGAAACAATGATTTCAGGAGTAGATTCCTTAGTGCCCCTTACCCATTTAGCCCATCCTCCCTCCCACAACCCCTCCTGTAACCCTCAGTTTGTTCTCCATATATTTATAAGTCTCTTTTGTTTTGTCTCCCTCCCTGTTTTTATATTATTTTTGTTTCCCTTCCCTTATGTTCATCTGTTTTGTCTCTTGAAGTCCTCATATGAGTGAAGTCATATGATTTTTGTCTTTCTCTGACTAATTTCACTTAGCATAATACCCTCCAGTTCCATCCACGTAGTAGCAAATGGTAAGATTTCATTCTTTTTGATTGCCGAGTAATACTCCGTTGTATATATATACACCACATCTTCTTTATCCATTCATCCATTGATGGACATTTGGGCTCTTTCCATACTTTGGCTATTGTTGGTAGTGCTGCTATAAAAATGGGAGTGCATGTATCCCTTCGAGACAGCACATGTGTATCCCTTGGATAAATGCCTAGTAGTGCAATTGCTGGGTCATAGGGTAGTTCTATTTTTAGTTTTTTGAGGAACCTCCATATTGTTTTCCAGAGTGGCTGCACCAGCTTGCATTCCCAGACAAGTGTTCTTAGGTTAATAAAACTTTGGCCCTTTTCAGCACTTGTAATCAAATCTTTGTCTTAGAAGTTCCAGTGTCATATTGAGTTGCTTAACTATGACCTTAGAATCCCTTTTCCATTTTATCTTTTCCTTACATCAAATTTTCCTGCTGGGTTGTGGTGGAGGAAATGGGGGCAGAGGGGTAGAAAGAGAGTTATCTGTGTATTCTGGTAAGAAAACCCTTGGACAACCTATGAAGAGAATAGTATTTGCTAAAATAATCTGGGTAGAATTTACGTCTTGGTGTCTTTTTTTTTTTTTTTTAATGTTTATTTTTATTTTTGAGACAGAGACAGAGCATGAATGGGGGAGGGGCAGAGAGAGAGGTAGACACAGAATCTCAAGCAGGCTCCAGGCTCCGGGCTGTCAGCCCAGAGCCCGACGCAGGGCATGAACTCACAGACTGTGAGATCATGACCTGAGCCAAAGTCAGATGCCAACCGACTGAGCCACCCAGGTGCCCCTATGTCTTGGTGTTTTAATTTCTGTGTGTATGAATTGCTATATATAACTAAGATTAGATGAGAATATGCTGATTCCGAAAATAATTGGCAGTGCTTTAGCCATTTAGTTATAAAATTTAAGATCTTGTCAGAGCACATAAAAGCACTTCATAGTTTTTTAGCTTTTATATGTCTAAGTACTTCATAATCAAGCAGTTCTTTTTATGATAGTTTTTAGAAAATACAGTCCCTTAAAAAGCCTATTACACCTTATTTTGTAAACTCACGTCATTAAGAATGTTTAGTGTTACATAGGTCTTCAAATATGGCTTTTATTTACATTTTTTTTCTTTTTTTTTTTTTTTTAATTTTTTTTTTTCAACGTTTATTTATTTTTGGGACAGAGAGAGACAGAGCATGAACGGGGGAGGGGCAGAGAGAGAGGGAGACACAGAATCGGAAACAGGCTCCAGGCTCCGAGCCATCAGCCCAGAGCCCGACGCGGGGCTCGAACTCACGGACCGCTAGATCGTGACCTGGCTGAAGTCGGACGCTTAACCGACTGCGCCACCCAGGCGCCCCTACATTTTTTTTCATTAGTGAAGTAATGGCATGTTTGAATATTATTTATGTATTTTATTTTGCAGCTGAATCTGCTTAGGAGTTGGGCATGATTTATGAATATGTGGACATATGTGTAATGCACTGAATATCAGAGGTAGTTTTTTTACATCTATATTTTTATCCCATTTTAATTTTCTAAATATTTTAATTTTTTTAAGTATATTTTTTTTAATGTTTACTTATTTGTGAGAGAAAGAGACAGAGTATGAGTGGGAGAGGGGCAGATAGGGAGGGAGACACAGAATCTGAAGCAGGCTCCAGGCTCTGAGCTGTCAGTATAGAGCCCGATGCAGGGCTTGAACTCACGAGTGGTGAAATCATGACCTGAGCTGAAGTCAGATGCTTAACCGACTGAGCCACCCAGGCGCCCCTCCTGTTTTAATTTTCTTTGGTTACGTACCTAGAAGTGGGATTCTGCATCATTTGGTGTTTCTGTTTTTAATTTTTTGAGGAACCTCCAGAGTGCTTTCCACAGTGGCTGCACTGATTTACGTTTCTGCCAGCCGCATACAAGGGTTCTTTTCCCTCCACATCCTTGCCAACACTTGCTATTTCTTTTTTTTTAATTTTATTTAAATCCAAGTTAGTTAACATATAGTGTAATAATGGTTTCAGGAGTAGAATTTAGTGATTCATGATTTACAATAATACCCAGTGCTCATCCCAACAAGTGCTCTCTTTAATACCTATCACCTACCCAGTACCCTTCTAGCAACTGTCAGTTCTCTGTATTTAAGAGTCTCTTCTGGTTAGCTTCCTTCTCTGTTTTTATCTTATTTTTCCTTCCCTTACCCTATGTTCATCAGTTATGTTTCTTAAATTCCACATATGAATGAAATCATGTGCTATTTGTCTTTCTCTGACTTATTTCACTTAGCATAATACATTCTAGTTCCATCCACATTGTTGCAAATGACAATATTTCATTCATTTTTTTTTTGACACCCAAATCTCTTTTATTGGTGGGGGGGCACTGGGGATGGGCCTGGGGCCTTCTCACTGCACCACTTGTTTGTTGGCGCTGCTTCCTGAGTCCTGTGGCTTCGTTACATCGGGCAGCTCGGGTGGACTGGAGAAGGGCTCCACGCGCAGGGCCTTGAAAGCTTCATTTGCCCGGAAGGCCAGCCCCACGGTGGCTGGGGCCTGTGGCCCTGCCGTCTGACTGGTGAAGCCGCACTCTCCCAGGGTCTTGCCATCATCCAGAAGTTGGTCATCCTTGTACAGCTGCTGCTCACCGGGCGGCTGCTTGAGGATGCCCTCGATGGTGCGCTTCAGCTCAAACATGGTACTCGACTCCTTGGCGTCCATGAAGATGGTGGTCTTGTGGCAACTGATCATGAGGAACACGTCCATCGCGGCGGCTGCCTGTCCCAGTATTTCATTCTTTTTGATCATCAAGAAATATTCCACTCTCTCTCTATATAACTCATCTTCTTTATCCATTCATCAGTCAATGGACATTTGGACTCTTTCCATGCTTTGGCTGTTGTTGATAGTGCTGCTATAAACATTGGGGTCTGTGTGCCCCTTCGAATCAGCATTTTTGTATCCTTTGGGTAAAGAGAGATTGAGATCTTAAGGGCTTTTTAAGTTCTGGTTGCTTACTTAGAAAGTTATCTTAAACTTGTGATGTTTGGCTGTTAATAACTACTGCTTTATTTTAGCCAGTGATGGGAATGTCTCCTCTTTCTAGGCATGCCATTTTATTTCTGAGTAGTTCCAACTATGTGAAAATTGTGTCTTGCATCTTTCCCACTCTGCTAACTCAACCATTTATCATAATTTTGTTCTCTAGAAAAAGTCTCTCTTTTTTAAAAATACTCTGTTGTTGTTTGAAGACAGATGTCATGAGTCTCATTATGTCTTATGCTAAGCAAACCCAGTTTTTATTGAATTATTAGTAATGTTACAGCATTCTCCTATCCTTATCACCAAATGGACATATTTTAATCCTTGGCTTTCAAATGATTTTGACTACAGAATACATTTTTTTTTTTAATTGGGGTGGGGGGGCAGCAGAGGGAGAGAGCAGAGAATCTCAAATAGGCTGCAGGCTCAGTGTGGAGCCCTGTGCAAGGCTCGATCCCACGACCTGGGGATCATGACCTGAGCTGAAATCAAGAGTGAAACGCTCAACCAGTTGAGCCACCCAGGTGTCCCTACAGAATACGTTTTATATCCCAACTCAGTACACTCATGAATTATATCTACATGTAGTATGTAGTTTTAATACACACATGTAACTGAAACAATTTCATAAGACAGTATATATTGACACTGATATTTTTTGTTATTTTCCTTTTTTTTTTTTTTTTTTTTGTAAGAGAGAGAGCGCTTGCACATTAGCAGGGTATTGGCAGAGGGAAGGGGTGAGAGAATCTTAGACAGGCTCCACACCCAGCACAGAACCTGACACGGGGCTTGATCTCACAACTACAAGATCGTGACCTGAGCTGAAATCAACAGTCAGATGTTTAACTGACTGAGCCACCCAGGTGCCCCTGTTCTTTCTCATTTTTCAAAAATGCTGGTTTTATTTCTCATGTAGATTATATTACTCCCTGATGAGTTTCAACCTGTAGTTTGGAAAACACAGTTCTAGTTTGTTCACATTGCAGAATTGAAATAAATATTTCCCAAAAGCTAATGTTAGGCTAATCGTTGGTAAAGTAGGTTTTACCTTTATCACCTCAAAGAAAATATTGTGATGGTGGTTATTAAGTAAAACTTAACAGGGTTACCAAGTTCTTGGTAATAAATGTAGTAAAACTAAAATATTTTCAACTTTAATTTTTATTTGTAGGTGGCGACAGACAAGGTTGCAGAAAAGCTGAGTTCTACTCTCTCATGGGTGAAGAACACAGTATCACATACAGTCAGTCAGATGGCCAGTCAGGTGGCAAGTCCATCTGCCTCATTACACACTACATCCTCATCTACCACACTATCCACGCCAGCCCTTTCACCATCTTCCCCTTCACAGTTGAGTCCAGACGACTTAGAACTCCTGGCTAAACTGGAGGAACAAAATAGGTGAGTGAGGTTGCTTGGCTTTTCTCTCTCTGCAGTTATGTGAACTCAGCCATTCATTTATGTATATATGCCATAATCAAAATTTACTTTTTTTAGAATGTTTATTTTCTAGTCTTCGGCTCCTTGTTTGTCAAAATTACTTAACAAAAGTATTCACGTCTTTTTTGGAGGAGTTGGTCTTAAAACTAAAGTTGTATTAAAATTTCCTCCTGGCTCAGATAGCTTTAGAGATGTTTTTTGTTAATATAGCAAATTCCCTAAATTGTTACTGAATTTTAGAATTTTGTTAAGGCAAATAAGACTACCATTTTTATTTTTTTAAAGTTTATTTTGAGAGAGAGAGAGAGAGAAAGAGAGAGAGAGAGAGAGAGTGTGTGTGTGTGTGTGTGTGTGTGTGTGTGTGTAAGCAGGGAAGGAACAAAAAGAGGAAGAGACCATATCCCAAACAAGCTCATGCTGTCAGCATAGAGCCCAGCACGGGGCTCGAACTCTCGAACTGTGAAATCATGACCTGAGCCAAGATCAACAGTTGGATGCTTAACCAACTGAACCATCCAGGTGCCCCAAAACTGCCATCTTTGATTTAAACTCTATAAGTAGCCCCTTTGGTTAATTTGTAAAGTAATTTAATTTAGGGTGGATGGTTGATTTATGGTTTAGAGTAGGAAATCTCTTCATTCAGTTTTTTCATAGAAGGCAGTATCTTTTTCTCTTAATGGGCATGAAATAGAATAGTCATTTGTTAGCAATGTATACTCTGGACCCTGTGTGTCCCTTCACTATATTATTATCAGAATCTATTTTGGGCTTCAGATACAAAAGAATCATTGGAAGAGCCCCCTTTTGTGTTCAGTCAAGATGTATACTACCATTGGCTTTAAGAGTAAGAACATAACTTCTAACAGCTTTTTTTTCATATATAATTGACATATAAACTACACATATTTGTGTGCAGTTTGATTGGTTTTGACATATGTATATATCTGTGAAATAATCACCAAAGGCAAGAAAACAAACATATTCATTATTCTCCTTTGCATCCCCAGGCAGCCATTGATCTCTTACAGTTACGTAGATTAGTTTGCATTTTCTAGAATTTTATGGAAATAGAATAATAGAGTATGCACTTTTTTTATTGGTGTATTTTACTCAGCATGGTTATTTTGAGATTCATCCATGTTGTAGTGTGTGTGAATAGTTCATTTTTTTACTTGCTTAGTGGTATTGTATAGTATGGATATATGCTAGTTTATTCACTCTTTATTATGAAATGTTGTAAATATTTGTATGCAAACCTTTGTACAGATAGACGAATGCTTCATTTTTCCTGAGCAAATACCTAGAATTGGAATGGCTGGTTTATATGATAGGTGAACATTTAACTGCCAAACTATTTCCAAAGGGCCTATACTTTTTTCACATTCCCACCAACAGTATATGAAAATTTCAGTTCCTCTACATCCTTGCCAATACTTGGTATAGTCTTTAATTTTAGCTAACATATACTGGTATCTTGTAGTTTTTTTGTGTTGTTTTGAAGTTTATTTTTGAGAGAGACCGAGACAGCACTTGCAGGGGAGGGGCAGAGAGAGAGAGAGGCAGAGAATCCCTTCTCAGCACAGAGGCTGACACAGGGCTCGAACCCATGAACCATTGACATCATGACCCAAGCTGAAATCAAAGTTGGACGCTCAACTGACTAAGCCACCTAGGCCCCTGGTATCTTGTAGTTTTAATCTGCATTTCCTAATGGTGTTGAGCATCTTTTTATGTGCTTATTTGCCATTGATGTATCTTCTTTGATAAAATGTCTGTTTGAATTTTTTGCCTGTTAAAATTAGGTTGTTTGCTTTCTTATTATTGTATTTTAAGAGTTCCTTGAACATTTGGAATATGAATTCTTTTCACATAATATGTTTTGAAATATTTTTTCCTAGTCTGTGGCTTATCATTCTCTTAACAGTATTTTTGTTGTAAATTTTGATGAAGTTGTAAATTTTGATTGTCCAGTTTGAAATTGTTCTTTTATGGATTGTCCTTTTGATGACTCAAGGTCACATAGCTTGATGCCTGTATTTTTTTACAGAAGTTTTTTTATAAAGTTTTGTTTAGGTCTGATCCTTTTTTTTTTTAAAGCGGTGTTTTTTTGTTTTTTTAAGTTTATTTTTAGATGTTTTATTTATTTTTGAGACAGAGAGAGACAGAGCATGAGCAGGGGAGGGGCAGAGAGAGAGGGAGACCCAGATTCCGAAGCAGGCTCCAGGCTCTGAGCTGTCAGCACAGAGCCCGACGTGGGGCTCGAACTCACAAACCGCGAGATCATGACCTGAGCTGAAGTTGGATGCTCAGCCGACTGAGCCACTCAGGTGCCCCTAAGTTTATTTTTAGAGAGAGAGAGACAGCATGAGTGGGAGGGGACAGAGAGAGAGAGAGGGCGAGAGAGAGAGAATCCCAAGCAGGCTCTGCATTGTGAGCATAGAGCCTGATGTGGGGCTGGAGCTCACGAACCGTGAGATCATGATCTGAGCCTAAATCAGGAGTCTCAACTGACTGAGCCACCCTGGCACCCCTAGATCTCATCAGTTTGGAGTTAGTTTTGTATATGGAGCAAAGTATAGATCAAAATTCATTTTTTGAATATGCATATTTAATTGTTCCTGTACCATTTGTTGAAAAGGCTACCCTTTCTTGACTTAAATATTTTTGCACTTATGTCAAAAATTAGTTGTTCCATTGGTGTGTTTTCTGTCTTAATGCCAATACAGTACAGTTTTGATTACTGTAACTTTATAATACATCTTAAAATGAGATAGTGTTAATCTTCCAACTTAGTTCTCCATTTTGACTATTTTTGGAACTTAACATTCCCATATGAATTTTATTTTATTTTATTAATTAATTAATTTTTTTAATGCAAAAGATTTTTTTTTTTTAAAACCGGGAAGAATATTTTGAAAAAATAACCTATACCTTTCCTAAAATACCTAATTTGGAACATTTCTTTTTTTTTTTTTCAATATATGAAATTTATTGTCAGTTGGTTTCCATACAACACCCAGTGCTCATCCCAAAAGGTGCCCTCCTCAATACCCATCACCCACCCTCCCCTCCCTCCCACCCCCCATCAACCCTCAGTTTGTTCTCAGTTTTTAAGAGTCTCTTATGCTTTGGCTCTCTCCCACTCTAACCTCCTTTTTTTTTTTTTCTTCCTTCCCCTCCCCCATGGGTTTCTGTTAAGTTTCTCAGGATTCCCATATGAATTTTAAAACAAATTGTTAATTTCCACAAAAACACTTACTGAGGCTTTGATTGAACTGTATTGCCTTATATATCCTACTGCATTGCTAAACTTGTTGTTCTGGTAGGTTTTGTTGTTTTTATTTTTTTAGATTACATTAGATTTTGTAATGTGAATGAGGATGTTAACTCTGATTAAAGCACTTTCACTTCTTCTTTCCAATCTGGATGCCTTTATTTCTTTTTCTTGCCTTATTACAACTGGCCAGTGCCTTGAGTACAAATTTGAATGTAAGTGGTGAACGTACATTTTGTTTTCCTGATCTTAGGGATGAAATATTAAATATGTTAACTGTAGGCTTTTGTAGATGACTTTTATCAGATTGAGGAAGTTTCTTTATCTTCCTGATTTGCTTAGAGTTTAAAAGAAATAGATTTTGGATTTTGTCAAATGCTTTTTCTCCATTTACTGAAATGATCATGTAGTGTTCCTTTTATAGTCTGATATGGTGAATTACATTAATTTTTGAGTGTTAAACCAACTTTGCATTCCTGAGATAATCCCACTTGGTTGTGATAAATTGTCTTTACAAAATATTGTTGGATTTGATCTGCTAAAATTGTATTTGGAATTTTTGCATCTTTGTTCAGGGTAAATATTGATCTGTAGTTGTCTTACGATTTTTTTTACATTTATATGTAATGTCTTTGTGATCTTTCTTCTTTTCTAGTATTTGTTTGGTGCTGTATATTTTTAAGCCCTGTTTTAGCAACAGCCATTTAAATTTATTGAGAATTCTTTTATGATCTTGAATATTATTTTGGTAAACATTTTATGTGAACTTGAGAAGAGGGTATATTAACCTGTTCGGTAGAGTATTCTATAAACATTAGTTGATTAAAATGGATTGATAATGTTTAAGTCTACTATTTCTTTTCTGGTTTTCTGTTTACTTTTGATATCGGATATGGACAGAAGAGTATGGAAAATCCCAACTATAATTGTGGATTTGTCTGTTTCTCTTTAAATTATTTCAGTTTTTGTTTCATGTATCTTGAAGTTGTACTTATTAAGTATTTAAGCATTTAGGTTTGTTATGCCCTCTTGTGAAACCCTTTCTTTATCTTTGGTAATACTGTTTGCTTAGAAATCTACATAGTCATTGTAACTTTCTTTTGAATAGTGTTAAAATATTATACATTTTCCAGCCTTTAAAGTTCCTCAGCTAGGCAACATATATTTATATCTTTTAAAAATACACATGAATGATCTTTGCCTTATAATATTTACCATTTACTTTTTTAAAAATTACAAAAACAAAGTTTTATTTCTTCCTCACATTTCATATTCATTTTAAGCTGCAAGTTGAGTACATCTTTGTTCCATACTTCCTTATTCCAGGACTAATGACCACCCCTTATCCAGGATAAACCAGACCTGTGGCAGATGCAAAAGAGATAGAGTGGAAATACCTTAGTCTGTTAGGGAGTTGTAGATGTAACTTCTATCTAGATTTTATTGGCCAAAGCAAATCATGTATCCAAACCTTTTGGAGTGAAGTGAGAATTACAGTCTTCTTGCAGGGCTAGATCCAAGAAAATATGTATGCTGCTGTTAATATTTCTTTTGCTTTTTTCCTTTGTTTTCACTGTATTTTTATTGTATCTTTAATTTGTTCACACACTGTAAAATCCACCCTTTGAAAGCATATGATATAGTGATTTTGGTATATTTACAAAGTTGTGCATCTATTACTATTATTCTTTTTTTTTTTTTTAATTTTTTTTTCAACGTTTATTTATTTTTGGGACAGAGAGAGACAGAGCATGAACGGGGGAGGGGCAGAGAGAGAGGGAGACACAGAATCGGAAACAGGCTCCAGGCTCTGAGCCATCAGCCCAGAGCCTGACGCGGGGCTCAAACTCACGGACCGCGAGATCGTGACCTGGCTGAAGTCGGACGCTCAACCGACTGCGCCACCCAGGCGCCCCACTATTATTCAATTTCAGAACATTTTATTTCCCCCCCCCCCCCCCCCCGCGAAGAAACTCTCTACTGATTAGTCTCCCTTTTTTACCTTTCTTCCAGCCACTGGTAATCACTAATCTGCTTTCTATCTCTGTGGGTTTGCCTACTCTTGGACACTTCATTATGGAATCATAAAGTAGGTAGTCTTTTGTGACTAGAAAACAGTGTTTTCTAGGTTTTCAGGAAAATAGATCATTTATATTTAATGTGATTATTGATATGCTTATGTTTAAATCTTTTGTTTTATTTTTAAAATTATTATTATTATTATTATTATTATTATTATTGTTTTTTGAGAGAGAGTGTGCAAGGGAGGCAGAGGGAGAGAGAATCTTAAGTGGGCTCCATGGGGCTTGGTCTCATGACTGTGAGGTCATGACCAGCACCAAAATCAAGAGTCAGATGCTTAACTGACTGAACCACCCAGGCACCCTTGTCATTTTGTTTTATATTGTTGTTTCCTTTTTATTTTTCTGCTTACTTTTATTTAATGGAATTTTTTTAGTGTTTATTTTCTTTGTTGATTTATCAGCTATAAATATGTTTTGTTATTTTACTGGTTGCTTTAAGGTTCATAGTAGAAATCTCTAATTTATCTCTGTCTGCCTTCAAGGGATCTCATACTATTTCAGATGTGGTGTAAGAACTTAGAATAGTACAGGGGCACTTAGGTGGCTCAGTCAGTTAAGCGTATACTTTGGCTCAGGTCATGATCTCACAGTTGGTGAGTCTGAGCCCTGCATCGGGCTCTGTGCTGACAGCTCAGAGCCTGCGCCTGCTTTGGATTCTGTGTTTCCCTCTCTCTCTCTCTGCCCCTCCCCTACTATACTCTGTCTCTCTCTGTCTCAAAAATAAATAAACATTTAAAAAAAAAAAAAAAGAATAGTACAGTTCCATATCTCCTCTCCAGTCCTTTATGCTAGTTTTGTCCTGTGTCTTCCTATTATATATGTTGTAACCCTCATTCTGTATTAATATTTTTGCTTCAACAATTATGTTTTAAAGAAATTAAAATAATAAAATATCTCATATATTTACATAGTTTCCATCTCTGGAGCTCTTTCATTCTTTAACTCTAGATTTCCACCTGATATACTTTTTCTGTCTGAAGGACTTCGTTTAATAATAATTCATGAAGGGTGGGGCTGCTCTTGTATGTTTGAGTCTTCATTTTGCCTTTGATTTGTAAGGATGTTTTCTTTGCATATAGGTTGACAGTTCCCCCACCCCCAGCCCCCACAGTGCTTCGGTGATGTTTCATTGACTTCTGTCTTGCATTGTTTTCATTAGGAAATCTGATCCATTCCTTATCTTTGTTCCTGTATATATAGTGTGGTTTTTTTCCTCTTTTTAAGATTTTTTTCTTTATTCCTGATCTAAGCCATTTGATTTAGAGCTGCCTGATTGTACTTTTTTTCATGTTTCTTGTATTTGGGTTTTGTGGAACTTCTTGTACATTTATAGTTTTCTTCAAATTTGGAAACTTGTTGACAGTTTTTTTCGGTTGCCCAATCCATTGAGTGTCCAGCTTCAGCTCAGGTTATGATCTCATGGTTCATGGTTTCGAAGTTGGGCTTTGTGTTGGCAATGCAGAGCCTGCTTCACATTCTCTGTCTCCCTTTCTCTCTGTTCCTTCCCGCTCACGCTCTCTCAAAGATAAACATTAAAAAGAAAAAAAGGGCACTTGTATTGAGCACAGGATGATGTATGTAAATGATGAAACACTGAATCTGCTTCTGAAACCAATATTGTAGTGTATGTTAACTAAAATATAAATATTAATAAAAAAATGAATTGGTTCTTTAATGGAAAAATAGTGCACACAAAAGATAGCTTTTGGTGCTGAGTTTGTAAGTGACCAAAGTTGAATTTATTTTTATGGTTGTGATCAGTAATTACTGTACTACTAATACATACAGAGCACTATAGTAGGAATTATTGTAAGTTATGGATATAGATGAACTTTTCTCCAAGTAATTCACAGTTTATTCAGGAATACCAGATGTGCCCTGTGTATATGTTAATATCTAAAGAATAATTACTAGAGTTATTTAAAAACGTTCAGAAAAGAGGTTTTGACAAATCAGAATTTGAAGTTAAAGGAGCAGAAGGTTGTCATTCTTGTTCTTGTATGGATTACTCAAAATCTGTACTCTTTTTTTTTTTTAATGTTTATTTTTGAGAGACAGAGTTTGAGTGGGGGAGGGGCAGAGAGAGAGAGGGGGACACAGAATGCAAAGCAGGCTCCAGGCTCTGAGTGGCAACACAGAGCCTGACGCGGGGCTCGAACTCATAAGGTGAAAGATCATGACCTCAGTGGAAGTCAGACACCCTGCTGACTGAGCCACCCAGGCTCCCCAAAATCTGTGCTCTTTTTGAGTTCACATTTTGAGTTTTTCTTTCCTTTCCTTCATTAAAACCCAGAATCCATGGGAAGGATTTATTTGTAGAATGGTTGAATCTAGTGACACATTGTTTTACCTTAGAACAATCCTGGTGGAAAAACACATCTCTGACTCTAATAAAAAATAAAATGGTAAACACTAGGTCTAGCTCTCTTCCCCCTGTTCTGCCTACTACCCTGCCAACCTCTTATATCCGAGGAAAAAATTTAAAGAATAATAACTTAAATTTTCTCTGACCATTTCTGTGGTTTATAATATAGATATGCAAAGTACATAATTCAAGTAAAAATTACGAGACACAGTTACAAGACACAGTTACTTTTTGTAGCAAGGGATGTGCTTTTGTTCAAGAGTTTTTTCTTCTCCAAATATAGACTCATGCTACTCCTGTTACTTAACTCACTTTAATTCAGAAAGTATAAAAATGGCAATATTTTAGAAAATTAAAATTGAAAATAACAAATTTTATAAACTGTTTTTTTCTTTCCCATAATTTTACTGCAATGATGACTTTTAAAAATCAGTACATGTGGCAACCCCAGAAAGATGTGAAGAAATGGTTCAATATAATATCAAAGATCTGTTTGATGAAAGTTAATAATTGATAGCCTTAAAGTTGAAATGGGACAGCTGTTTTTTTCCTGTGTGTTAAATGTGTTTTTCTTTTTCATTTTGAAAACATGAAGGCTTTGGCAGAGATGAATTTAGGAAGGTAAGGTTCAAGTGTAATAGCAATACATTTTAATTAAGGAGGGGAATGTTGCTAATTTCAATTTTTAATAGGCCATTATTTGTGTGGTTTAAAAGTTTGGCGTTGCAGCCATGTTCATTTCTTTTTACATTATATTTGGAATCAAAATTTGCTTTTTGATAGAGTTTTGGAAGTGAGATATGAGAATGAGGAAATATGGGTAGGGTTCTTTTAAACTAAATTAAGTGTTGGGGCGCCTGGGTGGCGCAGTCGGTTATGCGTCCGACTTCAGCCAGGTCACGATCTCGCGGTCCGTGAGTTCGAGCCCCGCGTTGGGCTCTGGGCTGATGGCTCAGAGCCTGGAGCCTGTTTCCAATTCTGTGTCTCCCTCTCTCTCTGCCTCTCCCCCGTTCATGCTCTGTCTCTCTCTGTCCCAAAAATTAAAAAAAAAAAAAAAAAAAAAGTTGAAAAAAATATAAACTAAATTAAGTGTATTTTATGTATTTTTAAGTAAAGTAAGCAGGAATCTTTGAAACTGTAATATATCTTTATCTTACCAACATCTAAAGTTCTACCATCCAGTAAGGTGGCCACAAGCCATATGTGGCACTTGAGCACCTGAAATGTGGCTGGTCTGAATTCTTATGTGCTATAAAAGTGGAATGTACATAGGTTTTGAATGGCTGATTTGAAAAAAAGAATATCTCATTAATTAAAATTTTGATTACATGCTAAAATGATATTTTGACTGTATTTGGTAACATTATTAAAGTTAATTGTACTTATTTCTTTTACTGTACATGTGGCTACTATAACATTTAAAATGATATAAGGGGCTTGCATTATATTTCTGTTGGACAGTGATGATCTAGATGATCTAACATAACTTTCATTGTGAGTTTATAGTTTTACTACTAAAGCATTACTTTGTTTACCTGAGGATACTCTCTATAGTGCAACCCTGAATATTAAGGAAGTAAAAAGCTGAGCAAAACATATATTTTTAAGTCTCTGTGTTAAAAATTCATGAATTTTAAATCATAGGCGAGGCTTTTAAGATCGTCACACAAACTCTATTCTTCTTCTTTTCATTGAAGGTTTTTAAAAATTTTTTAAATCAATTGTCTGATTTCCTGAGGAATTTGATGATGTAATTAAAAGAATTTATTGAACTCCTTTTTCTGTTGTAACTAGCTTAGCTGTACATCGTGTCTTTATTATTGTTTAGTTAAAATTTTTTTTAATGTTTATTTTTGAGAGAGAGAGAGAGAGAGAGAGAGTCAGAGCAAGGGAGGGTCAGAGAGAGAGGGAGACCCAGAATCTGAATCAGGCTCTAGGCTCTGAGCTGTCAGTACAGAGTCTGACATGGGGCTCGAACTCACGAATGCAAGATCATGGCCTGAGCTGAAGTTAAGCTGATGCTTAACTGACTGAGCCACCCAGGTGCCCCTATATCGTATCTTTAAATTAAGAAGTCTAAGAAGTTGAGTATGCTATGCCTGTCTGTCCCAATGTCTGTGTAAAACTAATCCTCAAACCATCAGTTTCTGGTCAGAATGTTTGGAAGGGAGCTGGAAGTCTCGTGTTCACCTTCTCTGAGACCTCATCTTAAACAAAAGAAAAAAAACTGCTTGCTTTCAGAACTGGAGAGATTCCTATTATTTAGGCACCCCACTAAGAATTGTCTCTGAATTGCTTCTTGTGTTAATTCTTTGTGTTTTTTCTTAATTCTCCCTTTGTTGTTGTTGTTGTTGTTGCTCTGAGACTTGAATTTGTACTTGATGGTGTTGATGTGAATGGTTGTGACTACTCTGTGAGTCAGGCATGTATTTTGTTGCTACTCATTTGCTTTTCGTTTAGCTTGCTGGTTGCTGTCTTTACCCCAGTACATTCATTCATATCTTGTTCCTTTGATGTAACGTTACAAGAGATATTTGAACCCCATGTTTGGAAAGTTGATCCCTCTGCAGTAAGTGCCAGAGTATTTAGCTTTCCAAATGTTTTTCTTATATGGCAATTTTTTTTACCTTAGCTTTTCTTAGATCTTTCTTTAGCTCTTTGTAAATTATCTTAGCAGTTTACACATTTCCAAACGGCATGATGACTTGTTGCTGTTTTGGTATCCATAGGAAAGCATTATGCTGAGTACAGTAGGATATTTAAAAAGTTTACTATCAATTCTTTGCTAATACAGTATTTCCCATTACCGGTGTGGAATACCTTTTAAGACCCCCAGTGGGTGTCTGAAATCGTGGATAGTACCAAACTCTATGTATACTGTTTTTTTTTTCTATACGTATGTACGCATGATAAAGTTTAATTTATAAATTTGGCACAGTAAGAGATTAGCAACAATACCTAATAATACAGTAGAGCAATTATAGCAATATAGTGAAATAAAAGTTGTGTGAATGTGCTGTCTCTCAAATATCTTAATATACTGTTTTCAGAGATGTTAAGATGCCTACCTGATAAGTTCTAAGCTTCAGACTTGTCTTTTTAGTTACAAGATGCTTATCTACATTGATGTCCCCCAAGTACTTCATACTCTAGACACCTAAAAGATAACCCATTGTTTTCCTTTACCTTCTTTGTATTTTTCAGTCATGGTATTGTAGCAAGAGAGGCTTTTTCTTTGATGTTTATCAAGTGTGCACTGCTCCACGCTACTCTTTTTTTCTTACATGCCCATCATAAAACACACGTTCTGCTGTTTTCCTTAGATCGGTGACCTCTTGGTGAGGATAAGGTTCAGTTCTTAGTTGTTAAGATATGGTAAAGGTAATCTCCTAATAAAATAAAACTCACACTATTCCCTGTGTTGGCATATTCCCCTTGTTGTCAGCTCTCTGTTTAGTTGCTGCTTCTGTCCTTTAGAGAGCTGAGAATACCTTTTCTCTGCCAAGTCTTCTAAGCTTCTGGAAGCTGCCACACCTACATTTTCTCCATCCTTAATGCTACTTGAAGTCCAACTGAAAATTAGCTTTAGCACCCCATCTCAGATAATGTGGGGTTATAGCAAATGCTGTTCTTAGAGGTAGAACTCTTACAAAAACTTGGAGTTGCTTACTTAGGAGACTGAAGATTATGTATTGTCCAGTCAGTAGAGATCCAGTAGAGACGTTTTAGTCTGGCAGCATTCTGGGAGGATGAATACATTTGGGCTTGTGAATTATTGTATAGCAGTGGCAGTTTAAAATGGCCAGGAAGCCACACAAATCTGTGAGGAATGCCCTTGATTGTAGTATACAGTATTCCTACTGGGCCAGTATTCTTTTCCTTGAATCTGATAAATTTCTTCTTACTAGTTAGTCATAAGGAAATTATGATGGGATGGGAAGGTAGTTTCTGTTCTTGCAATAAATCCGTCCAAGGCAGTGAACCCATGTGCTCTGGACAGAGGGAAATAAGTAAGTTTTGAATAGACTTTTCAGTAGTCCACAGACCTATGAGTAACGCTTACCATTTTCCCAGTTGCTAGCCGCAAGTCTTTGGAAATTGACATTTTCAAGGTAGTATGCTCCCTCTGTTACCATGTCAGAATGTTTTAATTATCTTGCTGTTTAAGAGTCTTCCTGAGTTGTTTCATCACTGTATTTAGCAAAGAGGAGTAAAAATACCTGATTCTAACTACACATTCTATAAAGTCTATGTTTTCTTAATGAATTTGTAAATTGTTTACCTGCATGCCATGACTTAGTAGTCAAATGGGGAGAGGCTTGATAATATCATTTCAAGTAATACTTCTTGAAAATGCTTCAACTCTTTGACAAAAGGACTTCTTTATGCCTATGACATTGGAAAAAATTCTCAAGTTTCTCTTTAGAAAATTCTAAAATTTGTTAGAGTGCTCAACAAATTTGAAAAGAAAAAAATGAGATGATGTTTATCTTTTCCTTTCTTTACAGAATAGATGCATTTAATATAGCAAAAACAGTTCTTTCTAAAGTCAAGTCATTGTATTAAAAGGTTATAAAGGGCTTTCGATAATAAAAAGCAGTAGTTTCTCACCTAATTGTCACTGCTCCTAGTGTCATTAACCATAGACAATATTTTCTATAAATTGTTATAAAGTTGGTGTATAATTTGCAGAGAAATGCTCAGTTTTTAAGTATAGTTTGTTTTGACAAATTTGATTGTGTATTACCCACATGCCCATTAAACACATGGATGATTTCTATCGTGTTAGAAAATTCCTATCATCCCAGAAATTTTCTTGTGCCCTTTTCTAGCAACCTCACCCCCTTGAAACCTCTCTTCTGATTTTTATTGCCATTGATATATTTTACGTGTTTTTCTATATAACACTTTTTTTTGAGCTATAATTCATATACATGCAGTTCACTACTTTAAAGTGTACCATGCAGTGTTTTTTCACATATTGAGAGTTGTATAGCTATCACCACAGGAAAACACGTATCCATTAGCAATCACTGGCCATCGCTTCTTACTCTTCTCACTTCCACTCCACTTCTCAGCAACAACTAATCTACTTTATGAAGTCTAGATATTTAATATAAATTGAATTATACAATATGTTTCCTTTTGTGACTTCTTTCACTTAGCATCATATTTTCAAGGTACATCCATGTTGTAGCATGTACTAATACTTCATTCCTCTTCATGACTGAATAATATTCCATTGTATGGCTGTACCAGTGTTTTTTTATCCATTTAACAGTTGATGGACTTTGGATTGTTTCCACTTTGGGGCTGTTATGAATAAATGCTTCCATGAATATTTGTTGTATAAGTTTTGTGCATCTGTCACTACAAGAAACCGCATGCCCATTTGCATTTATTTCCTATCCCTTCTTGGGCATAGCTTTTCCATTTCTCTTAGAATTGTCAGACTGTTTTCCAAAGTGGTTTTACTATTTTACATTCACATCAGTGGTGTCTAAGCGTTCCTGTGTACTCCATATCTTCACCAGCAGTTGTTATTGTGTCTTTCAGTTATAACCATCCTAGTGGTTGTAAAGTGATATCTTATTACGGTTTTGGTTTGCATTTCCCAAATGATTACTGATGCTGAGCAGCTTTTCATGTGCTTATTAGCTATTGTATATCTTCTTTGGAGAAACGTTTATTCTGATTATTTGCCCATTTTTTAATTGGGTTGCTTGTTTTTATTATGGAGTCATAAGAGTTTCTTATATATTTTAGATATAAGTCTTCTGAGTTGCAAATAGTTTTTCCTGTTCCTTACGTTTTCTTTTCACTTTGATGGCATCCAGGAAGGCACAAAACATTTAAAAAATTTTTTTTAAATGTTTTTTTAAATTTATTTTGGAGGGGGGCAGAGAAAGAGAAAGAGGGAGACACAATCCAAAGCAAGCTCCAGGCTCTGAGCTGTCAGCACAGAGCCCAATGTGGGGCTTGAACCCACAAACCGTAAGATCATGACCTGAGCCGAAGTTGGACGCTTAACCGACTGAGTTACCCAGGTGCACCAAAACATTTTTAATGTTGGTGAGTTCAATATGTTTATATAATTATAAATACGTAAAACTTTGGATTGGGAGTAACTTGGTCTGTGAATGTTCCACAAGACAAGCAAACATTTCTAATAAGTTTTAACTTGATAAACATGTGATGTCTTGTGATATGAGTAGTATATGACACCGAATGTCACATGATCACAACTAAGCCAATGGTTCTTGAAATTCACTTTTATACACAAGTGCTTTGGATCACAAGCATGTTTCCAGAATGGATTATGCATGCAAACCAAGGTTTTACTGTATATACGTGTATAGATATAGATATAGTCATTTGTGCTTTGGGTGTCATATTTAAGAATATTTATGTATGCATGCATGTATGTATGTATATTTTGAGAGACACACACGCTCACAGTGTGAGCGGGAGAAGGGCAGAGGGAGAGGGAGACACAATCTGAAACGGGCTCTAGGCTCTGAGCTGTCAGCACAGAGCTGGGTGCAGGTTTTGAATTCATGAATGGTGAGATCATGAACTGAGCCAAAGTCTGACGCTTAACCGACTGAGTAACCCAGGTGCCCCAATTACTTATTTTTTAAGTTTACATAATTTTTTTGAGAGAGGAAGGAGGGGAGCAGGGAGGGAAGGAGAGCGAGAATCCCAGGCAGGCTCTGCGCTGTCAGTGCAGAGCCTGACACAGGGCTCAATCTCACAAATTGTGAGATCATGCCCTGAGCCGATACCAAGAGTCACATGCTTAAGCGAATGAGCCACACCAGGAGCCCCTAAGAAGGCTCTACCTAACCCAAAGTCATGAGGATTTACTCCTATATATATATATTTTTTTTTAATTTTTTTAATGTTTGTTTATTTTTGCGAGAGAGACAGAGTGTGAGTGGGGGAGGAGCAGAGAGAGAGGGAGACATAGAATCTGAAGCAGGCTCCAGGCTCTGAGCTGTCAGCACAGAGCCCGATGCGGGGCTTGAACTCACGAACCGGGAGATCATGACCTGAGCTGAAGTCGGATGCTTACCGACTGAGCCACCCAGGCGCCCCTCTCCTATATTTTTTCTATAATATGCTTGTTCTTGAACTTGATATAAGTGAAATCATATAGTATGTACTTGAGTGCATCTGGCTTCTTTCACTCAACCTAACATAAGATTTATCCATTTTATTGTATGTATCAACAGTTTGTTTCTTTTTATTGCTGAGTTAGTATTGCAAGGAATGAATATATCAAAATTTGATCATTTACTTTTCTGGATATTTGGGTTGTTTCTGGGTTGTAACTATTATGAATTAAGCTTCCGTGAACTTTCTTCACATCTTTTTGTGGATATGATTATTCATTTCTCTTGCTGGATCAAATGAAAATTTAGTTCTTCAAAGTGGTTGAACTAGGACATCATTTATTTACCTTGAGAGAGATAGTCCATGAGAAGGCAGAGGAAGGGGAGATAGAGGATCCCAAGCGTGCTCCACACTGTCAGTGTGGAGCCCATTGTAGGGCTCAAACTCAGGAACCATGAGATCATAATCTGAGCTGAAATCCAGAGACGAATGCTTAACTGACTGAGCCACACTGCATAGTGTGATTTTAACTTGCTTTATACTGATGACTAAAACACAAGTTGAATGTTTTCCCATTGCTTTTTGGCCATTTGATTATTTTGTTTTGTAAAATGTCAGCTTAAGTCTCTTAATCATTAAAAAAAAAAACAACTGTGTTGTTTGCATTTTTCATTACTGATTTTAAGAATTCTTTGTGTATTCTGGATACCAGTCTTATACATATGTGAGAACTTTTTTTCTCAGTCTGTAGTTTACCTTTTCATTTTCTGAAGGGTATCTTTTGAAGAGTAGGGTTTTTAAGTTTGATGAAGTCTGCTTCATTTTTTCTTTTGAGGTTAGTGTTTCTTTGTGTCCCCTTAACACATTTTGCCTATTCCAAGGTTGTAAAGTCTTTTTCCTGTTTTCTTCAAGGAGTTTTAATAGTTTTTAGCTTTTATATTAATGGCTGTTGTCCATTTGAGTCCTTTTTGTTTGGTGAGTTAAGGCAAGAACAGTATTTTACTTTATTTTTATTTATTATTTATTTAAGTTCTTTTTTAAAAAATATAATTTATTGTTAAATTGACTAACATACAGCTTGTAAAGTGTGCTCTTGGTTTTTGGAGTAGATTTCCCGTGGTTCATCGGTTACACACAAAACCCAGTGCTCATCCCAACAAGTGACCTCCTCAATGCCCATCACCCATTTTCCCCTCTCCCCCACCCTCCCATCCACCCTCAGTTTGTCCTCTGTAGTTAAGAGTCTCTTATGGTTTGCCTCCCTCCCTCTCTGTCTGTACCCTACCATTCCCCCATCGTCTTCCGTTAAGTTTCTCAAGATCCACATAGGAGTGAAAACAGATGATATCTGTCTTTCTCTGACTGATTTATTTCACTCAGTGTAATACCTTCCAGTTCCATCCACGTTGCTACAAATGGCATGATTTCATTCTAACTGCTAGTAGTATTCCATTGTATACATAAACCATATCTTCTTTATCCCTTCATCAGTTGATGGACATTTAGGCTATTTCCATAATTTGGCTATTGTTGAAAGCGCTTCTGTAAACATTGGGGTACATGTGCTCCTGTGAATGAGCACTCCTGTATCCTTTGGATAAAATTACTAATAGTGCTATTGCTGGGTCATAGTGTAGTTCTGTTTTTAATTTTTTGAGGAACCTCCACACTGTATTCCAGAGCGGCTGCACCAGTTTGCATTCCCACCAGCAGTGCAAGAGGGTTCCCCTTTCTCCACATCCTCACCAGCATCTGTAGTTTCCTGAGTTGTTCATTTTAGCCACTCTGACCAGTGTGAGGTGGTATCTCAGTGTGGTTTTGATTTGTATTTCCTGATGATGCATGACATTGAGCATCTTTTCATGTGTCTGTTGGCCATCTGGATGTCTTTGGAAAAGTGTCTATTCATGTCTTCTGCCCATTTCTTCACTGGATTATTTGTTTTTTGGGTGTTGAGTTTGGCAAATTCTTTATAGATTTTGGATACTAACCCTTTATCGGATATGTCATTTGCAAATATCTTTTCCCATTCTGTTGGTTGCCTTTTAGTTTTGTTGATTGTTTCCTTTGCAGTGAAGAGGCTTTTTATCTTGATGAGGTCCAAGTAGTTCATTTTTGCTTTTAATTCTTTTGCCTTTGGAGATGTGTCAAGCAAGAAATTGCTGCAGCTGAGGTTACAGAGGTTGTTGCCTGTTTAGGGTTTTGATGGTTTCCTGTCTCACATTTAGGTCTTTCATCCATTTTGAGTTTATTTTTGTGTATGGTTTAAGAAAATGGTCTAGTTTCATTCTTCTGCATGTTGCTGTCCGCTTCTCCCAGGACGATTTGCTAAAGAGACTTTTTTTCCACTGGATCAAAGAACAGTATTTTAAATAATGTGGTATCTTTGGAATATTGCATTTATAAATTTTTCTCACAGTTCTATATATTTGTGTATGTTATTTCAATGTCCTCTGAAAAGAAACTGCTTTACCCATTTCTCTAACTCACCCATGATTGCACTTGGTACTCTTGCTTATGCCAGAAGTTAGAACTTGGCAATCTCTGAGACCTCTCTGACTCTCTAGAAGCCTTCTGTCTAGGCACTTTTTCATCTATACTTCCATCATATTTCAAACTTAGGTTTAGCTTAGGAAATATTCTTTTATATTCTTTTTAAATTACATCTCTCTATTGATGGTAGTGCTGCAGTTTCATTATTTGGCATATAGCAAGCATTCGGTTAATAATTAAATGAAGAACTGAAGTTCAAGTAATTTCAGTGGAGTTTGTTTCTCTATTCCATTTCGAATTCTGAGGGATTACAATCATATATAAAAGTGCTTACACAAAGGGGTGCCACAGTGGCTCAGTCGGTTAAGCGTCTGACTTCAGCTCAGGTCATGATTTCACAGCCCGTGAGTTCGAGCCCTGCATCAGGCTCTGTGCTGACAGCTCAGAGCCTGGAGCCTGCTTCAGATTCTGTGTCTCCCTCTGTCTCTGCCCCTCCCCAGCTTGCACTCTCTGTCTCAAAAATAAACATTAAAAAATTTTTTTTAAAATAGTGCTTACATATATGTAACACTAATTTTTCCATAAGATATATTGTGGACGTAGTGAAATAATATCTATGGAAAAAGCAGTAAAGCATTATCATTAATTTTTTTATTATTATTTTATTTTTTAAATTTACATTCAAGTTAGTTAACATATAGTGCAACAATGATTTCAGGAGTGGATTCCTTAGTGCCCCTTACCCATTTAGCCCATTCCCCCTCCCACAACCTCTCCAGCAACCCTCTGTTTGTTCTCTATATTTAAGAATCTTTTATGTTTTGTCCCCTTCCTGTTTTTATATGATTTTTGCTTCCCTTCCCATATATTCATCTGTATATCGTTTTGTATCTTAAAGTCCTCACATGAGTGAAGTCATATGATTTGTCTTTCTCCGACTAATTTCGCTTAGCATAATACCCTCTAGTTCCATCCATGTAGTTGCAAATGGCAAGATTTCATTCTTTTTGGTTGCTGAGTAATACTCCATTGTATATATATGCCACATCTTCTTTATCCATTCATCCATTGATGGACATTTGGGCTTTTTCCATACTTTGGCTATTGTTGATAGTGTTGATGTAAACATTGGGGTGCATGTGTCCTTTCGAAACAGCATACCTGTATCTCTTGGATAAACACTTAGTAGTGCAGTTGCTGGGTCGTAGGGTAGTTCTATTTTTAACTTTTTGAGGAGCCTCCAGACTGTTTTTCAGAGTGGCTGCACCAGTTTGCATTCCTACCAGCAGTGCAAAAGAGATCCTCTTTATCTGCACCCTCTCTAACATCTTTTGTTGCCTGAGTTGTTCATGTTAGCCATTCTGGCAGGTGTGAGGTGGTATCTCATTGTGGTTTTACTTTGTATTTCCCTGATGATGAGTGATGTTGAACATTTTTTCATGTGTCAGTTGGCCATCTGGATGTTCTTTGGAGAAGTGTCTATTCATGTCTTTTGCCCATTTCTTCACTGAATTCTTTGTTTTTTGGGTGTTGAGTTTTATAAGTTGTTTATAGATTTTGGATACTAACCCTTTATCTGATCTTTATGTCGTTTGCAAAAAATCTTCTCCCATTCTGTCAGTTGCCTTTTAGTTTTGCTGATTGTTTCATTCACTGTGCAGAAGATTTTTATTTTGATGAGGCCCCAGTAGTTCGTTTTTGCTTTTGTTTCCCTTCCCTCCGGAGATGTGTTGAGTAAGAAGTTGCTGCAGACAAGGCCAGAGAGGTTTTTGCCTTCTTTTTCCTTGAGGATTTTGATGGCTTCCTGTCTTACATTCAGGTCTTTCATCCATTTTGAGTTTATTTTTGCATATGGTGTAAGAAAGTTGTCCAGGTTCATTTTTCTGCATGTCGCTGTCGTTTTCCCATCACCACTTGCTGAAGAGACTGTCTTTATTCCATTGGATATTCTTTCCTGCTTTGTGAAAGATTAGTTGGCCATATGTTTGTGGGTCCATTTTTGGGTTCTCTGTTCTGTTCCATTGATGAGTGTCTGTTCTTGTGCCAGTACCATACTGTCTTGATGGTTACAGCTTTGTAGTATAGCTTGAAGTCCAAGATTGTGATGCCTTCTGCTTTAGTTTTCTCTTTCAAGATTGCTTTGGCTATTTGGGGTCTTTTCTGTTTCCATACAAATTCTAGGATTGTTTGTTCTAGCTCTGTGAAGAATGCTGATGTTATTTTAATAGGGATGCATTGAATATGTAGATTGCTTTGGGAATTATTTTTTTCCAATAAAGAATATTTATAGCAAATAGTTGACGCTTAATTTGGCTGTTTTATCCATTTTTCTATTTCTAGCCATATTTGGGATATTTAATTTAAATCATTGTTGCAGTGGAAATGTATGAAACTATCCCATGAAGAATAGTATTTGTGCAGTTTTTATTATGTTGTGTTACTGATTATGACATATTTGGGATTTGAAGTTCTTTTTTTAATATGCAGATTTGATTTTATTTCAACTCAGTTGATACTTAATGTACCTTGTTATTGTGCTAAGTGCTTTCAGGGATATAAAGATGAATAAATCTCCCATGCAAAGGGTGTTTCTAATAGTCTGCTCAGTAGGGTTTGATACATATATTTTTTTATTAGTTTTTATAGATCTTTAATATTTGGAGCATTTGTTATATCCTAAATAGAGGACTTTCTCAAGGCGTTATTCTAAGTAAGTGGTAGTCATGTTAAAAACAGAAATAGATCTTTGAGGACCCTTATTTGAATGACATGTAATTTCTGTCTTTATAGTGAGAGAGCCACATTTTCCAGTCTCTCATTATAGTGTGTTTATTTATGAAATAAATAATAGATTTGATGTTGTGATAAGTCATAGAACTGATCTCTGAAATTATCTCATCTTTGAACAGATAAGGAAATACAAAGGCGAAAGGATCTTAGGAATGAAGAGGTCTCAGTTTGAGAGTGCAAACCCAGTGATAAATAACAACTGTTAGTTGGCTCGAGTTTTTGTGAGGTAGTTGGGATTAAGGAGACCGAGTGTATTAAAGTCCTCCATGTAAATGGAGAAGCTCCTACTCGGCTACACCTTGTTTTTCCTATGCAGGAATATGGATGGGCTTGGTTTTGCCATCTTTATTTTTCAAGAGAATCCAGAATTGTAAATAAATATATGTGTATATAAACAAATAAGTGAAAACTTCCAATTTTCATATTAATAATTATACAGGGTTTTTTTTGTTTGTTTTTGTTGTTGTTTTAAGTAGGCTCCATGCTGGGCCTAGTGAAGGGCTTGAACTCACAACCCTGAGATCAAGACCTGAGCTGAGAGCAAGAGTTGGATGTTTAACCCACTTAGTCATCCATGCACCCCAGTTAATTTTTTTTTTATATATATGAAATTTATTGACAAATTGGTTTCCATACAACACCCAGTGCTCATCCCAAAAGGTGCCCTCCTCAATACCCATCACCCACCCTCCCCTCCCTCCCACCCCAGTTAATTTTTTTATACCAATACTGCATGACCAAACAATGGCAGATTTATAGAAGGGCAGAAAAAAATGAAAAAAAGAAAAGGGATTTGGGTGATTTGTGTGGCCCTGCTTTGCTTTTTTTACCCTAGGATGCATTCTAAACATGTAGGATTAGTTCTTCAATAGAATTTGTTAAACCTGTTCCAACAGCAATTTGTTTTCTCCTGAAGCCCTCCCAACCACCTTTCTCACTAGATTTCTCCTAATTTGTATTTTTAGTAGAGATGAAGGGAAATTATGATGGGACAAATAGCACTAAAATATTTAATGTAATGTACTATCAAATTTTGAAATTGCTATGCTTAGATGAAAAAATACAGCAGTAACCAAATATTACTGAAATTATGCATATTCTAAAACCGTGGCTATTAGTAAAGATCTATGTGTCATTATTACTTCATCCAATATCACTGTGAAATTAGATGTTGAGCAGTTTTTAATTATGTTTTAGATTGTTAGAGACGGATAGTAAGTCTTTAAGATCTGTAAATGGGTCAAGAAGAAACAGTGGCTCCTCCCTTGTATCAAGTTCATCAGCCTCTAGCAACCTCAGCCACCTTGAAGAAGATTCTTGGATTCTTTGGGGAAGAATTGTTAATGAATGGGAAGATGTACGCAAAAAGAAGGAAAAGCAAGTTAAGGTATTCATATTCTTTGTTGAATTTCTTCCTCTTATCCCAAAGGGGCATCAAGGCATGGATTAATGGAAGATTAAAAAAAAAACAACAACTGAGATTCGAGTACTTTCTAAGTGCTGTAATAAAGAGCCCTGCTTTGTCTGTTTTCATTTATTTGTGTCCATTAGAAGTTTTGAATTGTAGATATCAGTTGTTACAGATGATTCCTAATTGTAGAAATATATAGCTGAAAATTATTTTATAAATTCTTTCTTTTTATAGATTCATGAATGAAGTAGTAACATCCTAGGTCTTTGAATTATCACTATTTTACCTTTTTGCTAAAATCTTTGAAAGACAACGGTTATTACTGTGCTTTCATTCACAGCTCTGCAGATTTTCAGGTCCTTAATAGCTTTAGAGGCCACATTCTGGAAGAAATGTCAAGGGTTTATCCATGGCGTTGTAGCTCCCCTGACAAGAAAGGACACATCCATGGGCCAAGTATTAGCCTTGGTTAAAAGGTTCCCTAGTATTTAAGAGTAGCTTTGTGAATTATAAATTTGATAAAGTGTTCCACTCCATTCCAATCCCCAACAAGTCTTCTTTGACTTTTAAGGTAGGAGACTTCAATAATTCAATATTAAAATTTTATTTTACTTTTAATTTTATTTTTAGGAGCTTGTTCGTAAAGGGATACCTCACCATTTTAGAGCAATAGTTTGGCAACTTTTATGCAGTGCACAAAGTATGCCAATTAAGGATCAGTATTCAGAACTCCTGAAAATGACCTCACCTTGTGAAAAATTGATCCGAAGGGACATTGCTAGAACTTATCCTGAACACAATTTCTTTAAGGAAAAAGACAGCCTTGGACAGGAGGTTTTATTTAATGTAATGAAGGTAAGTTCTATTTATCATTTTTTAAAATGAATTCTCAGAAGGTTGAAATTAGACAGTAATCAGTTACTTTGGCAAAAATTTGACTTTAGCATGATTTCTGCTTTAATTTTGATGCTACATTACTGTCTAGTTTGGAGAACTTAGAAAATTCATCACATTGCTTGATATTGGTTAGAATCAAATAGTCTATAAATTACTATACCATAGAAAGATCCTTTATGAAAATGGATGATTTATCTTCTGTGAGTTTCACAATCTAGGACCAGTTTTCTGCTTACTATGGCCAGCACTGTTAAGAACTCTTAGCTCTTCAGAGTGTGTGCTATTGTAATTTTTTCTTCAATATTGCCTTTTTTCTTGAAATAGTTCCTTTCCCTTTCAACTACCTCTGTAAAATATTAATTTCTTTTTGAACTTTTCAGTTCTCCCAGTGCTTTACCTTAACCTTACTGTTTTTATCTTTATCAGATAAATATTTTTTAAACTTTGTTACTTCACTGAGTGTAAGTTCCTTTATTTTCTTGTCCTTAGGAGCGTCGGTTTCTAACTGGGAAATTATCAAAAGAAAATTTTATGTAATAAATCATCTACTTTTTAAACCCTAATAGGATAACATGTATGACAAGCAAGCGGAAGCTTGTCAAAAAAATAAATGGTATTTACTCCATCATCTCACTATTTTTAGGTTTTTAGAGAAGAAAGATATAATACATCATGTTAAAGTATTTTGAACATTTTTTACTTTTTAGGCATATTCTTTAGTGGATCGTGAGGTTGGTTACTGTCAAGGAAGTGCTTTTATAGTTGGATTGTTGCTTATGCAGGTAAGTTAGTACAACTATTAAGTTTTTAAGTTCCTTATTGAAGTTGAATTGGAGAATTAAAGAATCATTCTTGTTTTTATTAAGCATTTGATACTGGGTATTTTTCTTTAGGCATAATTTAAATAGGGATAGTTAATTTTCACTTTAAAATATTAAAAGTTTTGAAAATAACATATACAATAATGTCCTTCCAGTAATGAAATTTCAGCTTCTTGGTGTCTACATTTGAGCCATAATATTGTACTATATAGCCTGTATCTACTTTTAAATCTTAACTTACATGTCAATATTTAATAAAGACTAATGTTTTCCCAACTAAGGAGGATATGATTAAAGTGTTGGTATGAAAATCTTATTTATGTCATACATCTTTGCAAATTCACACAGAAATTTTGGTTGTCACAGAGTTAAGTGCTTATTATGCCTATCTTGTTATAGGTTCTAAAATAGAGATGCTCATGGGATGTCTGGGTGCTTAGTCGGTTAAACATCTGACTCTTGGTTTTGGCTCAGGTCATGATCTCATGGTTCATGAGTTTGAGCCCCACATCGGGCTCCGTGCTGACAGTGTGGAGCCTGCTTGGGATATTCTCTCTCTCTCTCTGTCCCCCCACCCCCAAAAGTAAATAAATAATCTTAAAAAAAATTAAACCAAATATAGATACTCAATTATTTTTACTGCCCCAGGGATATAACCTATATTTCTATTGACAGTGACTTACTTTGGAGTGGGTTTGGATAGGATGTTTTCAGAAGTCAGGGGCAGGATCACCAGTTTATATCTTAGAAGGGAAATGACAAATAGTGTTTTCACTTACGTTGAATTTTTTTTTCAAGTCCATTGTACTCTTATTCTCACACTAAAATGTAGTCTGAAGAGAAACCGTGGAGATAGCTTGATTTGAGTCATATATGTAAGCTGGTTTTTCCATCTCAGTGCTACACTGAGTTCTGTGAACTTGGGCTAGATCATTTAATCTGTCTCTGAGCCTTAATTAGGTAACACTGTGTACTTTCAGATTCATTGTGAGGGTTATATGAGATAATATATGTAAAAACCTACCGTGGTGTTTGGCATATAGTAGACATGCAATAAAAATTCAATGACTGGCCCAAGATGATTTTTCTTGGTAGATAAAAGCAGAGTAGGAATTTGAAACCATGTTGCTCCATGCTTTGCTTCAGTTTCCCAGCAGTTCTGCCTGAATTTTAAAGCTTTGTAACTCTCAGGAATATATACACACTACTTTTCTGAGTAGCAAAAACCTCATGTCACAGAAACTGATTTATAATAAGAGTGACTGATATTTACTTTGTTTTATAATATAGGAACTACTGCCAATTGTTGCATGATAACTGTCCATTTCTAGGTGATATTAGATTGTAAATAATGAAAACAAAACTAGTTTTGTTAATGTTGAGGTTTTGCACAATAGTGATTTTTCTTAATTTGTAGTTGATTAATATTGGTAGGCTATTTACTGTTGAACTCAAACATTCTTATAAATCGAGTGATTTTTTTTTTCATACTTCTATTCCTTTTGCATTCATATTAGTTCCAGAATAACCTTTCAGTAGTCATTTCTGTTGAGTATTTAAAGGGCAGTTTTTTCTTGAGTTACGAATCTCTTAACAGTAGACCTAGGGCTATAGGAATCCCAAGGGGCCACCACATTTTCCTCCAAGACACTGTAGGCAGTGCTGGTAGTGATACTTTCATTTATTGATTAATTTATTTATCTTTTATTGTCAATGGCAGCTAATACATTACCATAACAATAATTTTCTAGCCCAGGGCCATAAGCTAGAAAGAGTGGTAGAGCCAGATTCAAAGGCCCCTCTCTTTGTTTCTAAAACTTAATTCTCTTATACCCTATGCTATATTGCCTCCCACATGTTAGCTTGGCAACATAACTCAGTGTTTGAGGAAAAATTTTGTAAAGTTAGCTTAATTAGTACATGTTGTTTTAAAATAGCTAAAAGTGCTGGATATGTTTTGTGTATGTCTTAATACTCCAACAAAATTAGGTAGTGTCCCCATTAGACCTTTGCAAAAGGCATGGATTCTTATTGAGTCCGTGTCACAGAAAAGGTATGCAAGCAGTGCAATTGCTCCAAGATTTGTGTGCACAGATTTCTAATAGAAAGGAGTGGCTGTAAAACAACTAGGTGATTGTTCTTCATATTTATATTTTACTCAGTGTTACACTTTTTCATTTTGAAAGCATTGTTTTCAATTCTTTTGAGGAGGACCCAGTGATTTTTTTTTCCCCCTCTTTGGTCTTTTATTTGATTACTTCAACTTACTTAAAAAATTGGCATTTCCCACATTAGTGCTTTGTGGAGGAGAGAGGGAATGGAACCTGTAATATTTCAGAAGAGAAGAAATTTTTTTTTTATATTTATTTTATTTTTGAGAGAGAGAGACAGAGACAGAGCATGAGTGGGGGAGGGGCAAAAAGAGAGGGAGACACATAATCTGAAGCAGGCTCCAGGCTCTGAGCTGTCAGTGCAGAGCCTGATGCAGGGCTTCAACCCACAAATCGTGAGATCATGACCTGAGCTGAAGTTGGATGCTTAACTTCCTGAGCCACCCAGGTGCCCTGAGCAGAAATCCTTATAAGACAAAAAATTTATTCATTCCCACTGTCAGTAAAATGAGGGGTGGTAGGGGTGGAATGGAAAGGGGAAGGTAGTGGTGGGAGAAGAGACCAGAAAAGTAGTAAGGGGTCATGTCATGTAGGACCTTGTAAGGATTTTGACTTTTACTGAGGATATGGAAAACCACTAGAGTATTTTGAGCAGTGGAGTGAAATGGTCTAATTCAAGCCTTGAAAAGAACACTCGGGCAGCTCCATGCTGTATAGGGAATAGATTGTTGGGAAGGAAGGCCGAGGAGGCAGCAGAGTGACCCATGAGGAGGCTTTTAGAGTTTTTCAGACAATGGACTACTCTTTTGATTGTGGTTTGGATTAGGTGTCTTTGGTCAAAAGTGGTTGGTTCTTGAAATAATCTTAATATAGAGCCAGCAGGAGTTACTGATAGATTGGATGTGGAGTAAAAGGAAAGGAGACAGTGATGACACATATGGATTTTGAGTGGAAGTTTGGGCAAGGAATGGCAGAGTAGGAAATTAGGAGTGGTTTGAGATGTCTATCAGATGTCTATCAAGTGGAAATGTAAGTGGGCAGTTGGAAATATGAGACCAGAATTGTGGTAAAGGTTCAGGCCAATGGAAGAGAGAGACAAGAGGCTATAAAATGGATGCAGATGCAGGTAGGATGATATTTATGATAGTGTGAGAATGGGAAAATTCTCTTTATATTGCTTCTAATTTTTTTTTTTAATTTTTTTTTTTTTCAACGTTTATTTATTTTTGGGACAGAGAGAGACAGAGCATGAACAGGGGAGGGGCAGAGAGAGAGGGAGACACAGAATCGGAAACAGGCTCCAGGCTCTGAGCCATCAGCCCAGAGCCTGACGCGGGGCTCGAACTCACGGACCGCGAGATCGTGACCTGGCTGAAGTCGGACGCTTAACCGACTGCGCCACCCAGGCGCCCCTATATTGCTTCTAATTTTTAAAAAATTTAAGTATGAAATAAGGTCATTAGATTAGAGTTGAGTGGGAAGGAGGCCGTGAAAGCTTGAGGATAGAGAAGAAAGCTTGAAATGGTGGCCTCATAGATTGAGAGTGATTAAATTAGTGAAATAAAGCATACCAGAAACATTAAAGATCCACTGACGTTAGTGGTTCTGAATTCAAAGTGAGATCAGCCAGCATGGTAAAGTCTTTTGTTTTTACCCAACTACTCTCCGTTGCCTAGATATACTTCTAGAGTTTGATTTATCCAAGGGTAGATAAATCTACCCTTGCAGTTGGAATTATTACTGAGAGAGACAGGCAAAAGTTATTGTGGATTTAAGTGACTGAATAAATATAACAGGGTATAGGCAGCAAAGAACACACGAGAGTTGGGAACAGAAAAAAGGTAGTGTGATATAAATGAGTGATAGGCTTGCAAGGTCATATAACTCTATTAATCTTCATTGCAACCCTGTGAAATAAGTGCTGTTATTTTACTCATTTGACCAATGTTGAAACTGAGCAACAGAGAGATTAAATAATTTGCTTAAGGTCATGTAGCTAAGTGGAATTTGAACCATAAGCGGTGTGGCTCTAGAACCTGAGTTAAGATCATTGGAAGAAAGGAAGGCTAAGTAAGATCCGCTAGGCCAGGGAATTAATCCTCATGAAAATGAGTAAGGTTCAGGTGAGTGACCTAGAGGTTTGTAGATATTACAAAAAAGAAGAGTAATAGGAAATATCCACAGTATCTGTTTCAGAGAGAAGGGGGAGTTAATGCAATGGCAATGAGTCAGTGAGTTCCAGGAAGAGAAATAGACCTTTACTCCCTGGTTGCTTTCAGTACTATAGTAGAGAAAACAGCCCCCTTAGGGGAGGCAAGTTTCAGTTGGAGGAAGAAGGTGAAAGACCATTTAGTAAAGAGATTGAGGATCTAGGTAGCATATTTTGTTGATGGCAGGTTATGAGTTCCAGAAAGTGCTGTGGAAAAGGTTTAGGGAAGGCTGGATATGGGGTTAAATTTGGGGAACAGTAGAACCACATGGGATGAGAGTTCCAGGTTGTGTGGCTTCTTATGGTGATTAACATAAATCAGTGGGGCTATAGGGCTTGTGGAATTGATAAGGATGGTCTTCAAGGCAGAATTGTTGCTGTATGTGTTGGGAGGAAGGAAGGAAGTATAGGTTTTACTAAGAGTAACATTTGACTTCTGTCCAAGGCTGTGTTAAGGCCAGGAAAAAAAGTTATTAGAAACAGTTGTTAGTAAGAATGCCTAGAGATCCTTTGAGGTTTATTTTATTTTATTTACTATTTAATTTTATTTAAAAAAATTTTTTAGATGTTTATTTTCGAGAGAGAGAGAGAGCGCGAGTGAGCATGAGCAGGGGGAAGGGGAAGAGAGAGGGGGGAGACAGAGAATCTGAAGCAGGCTCCAGGCTCAGAGCTGTCAGCAGAGAGCCCAATGCGGAGCTTGAACTCAAAAACCATGAGATCATGACCTGAGCCGAGGTTGGATGCTTAACTGACTGAGCCACCCAGGCTCCCCAAGGTTTTTTTTAAAACACATTAGTATAATGTGAATAAATGAGCATTAGAAAATAAGAAAATACTCTGAATATCTGTGTAGCTCTTTAAAGAGTTCTTATATTCGTATCTTATTTGATACAGCTTTTCTTGTGAGTTTCGGATAAAATATTTTTCTTGTGCGTTTCACATAAAATGTGAGACAGTTGTTAGAATAAAATATGAAACTGTTACCTTTAAACCTTACTTACAGATTCTTTGAAAATATATTTTACAAGTTTTTTTTTTTTTTTTTTTTTTTAAACACTTACTGTATCATATAATTTCTGCTTAGGACCATTGAAAGTCTTCCCATCTCATGTAAGGTAAAAGTCCAAATCCTTACAATGGTCTCTAAAACCTTCTGTAATTTGGTTCCGTGTATTTCTCCTCCATAAGCTAACTACCACTTGCAGAATTACTCCTAATTTAGTGGTCTATTTGCTGTTCCTTGAGCATGCCACTTGTGATTCTACTCCGAGGCCTTATACTCTCCTAGGACTGGTCTTTTCTTCAATTGCTCCCTTAGTTTTTTCAGTATTCTGCTCAAATGCTCCCTTTTCAAGGGACTTTGCCTGATCTGCCTATATAAATAGCAGTGTATCTCCCCAGCATTTCCTGTAACCCTACTGTATTTTATTTCCATAGCACTCATCACCATCTGGCATATATATTAATGGATTTATTGCACATATTATCTTTCTTCTCCAACTAAAAGGTTCAGGTTCCATGAGGGTAGAGTGTTTATTTTTTTCACTGGTATATACCCAGTAGAACAGAGCTATCTGTCTCTAAAGGAATATTGGTTGATAGAATTCATGAATTAGGCAAGTGAGGCAGTTAGTCTCAGAAGTTGTTAAATTTGTTTAACCTCTCATTCTGAGAATGGGAGATTAGAATCTTTTGATACCTAGTCCAGTGTTCTTAACATTGTAACACATGGACATTCAAAAACATCTTTATACTTGGATGGGTTCTTAGTGTAAATAAGCATTTAGCTTTTTTGTGTATTACAGAACATTAACCTGTGTTGCTTTTCCCCCTTATATTGTAGATGCCAGAAGAAGAAGCTTTCTGTGTATTTGTTAAATTAATGCAAGATTATAGACTTCGTGAACTTTTTAAGCCAAGTATGGCAGAATTGGGCCTATGTATGTACCAGTTTGAATGCATGATACAGGTAAAATTGTAGTGTTAACGAAAAGGCATATTGCCTTTATATTTTTGTCTTCTTGGTTTCAGTGACAACTAAGTAAATTCAATGTTAAAAGCATTTTAGCAATTGAAAAGTCAGTGTTTTAATCCCATGATTGTTGGTTGGTTAACACATCAGTTAGATGCTATCTGCTGGTAGAGCACAGTCTGGAACTTGACTGCAGTTTTCATATTCAGACTTGAAGCATTTATGCCAAATATATCACAACCACATTGCCTAAATGCATGAGTTTCCTTTTTATGCCCTATTGTATCCTATTATTGTTATAGAGACTTTGCTCTCACAAGAGCTCATGACATGACACTGACATCAGTTCACTTCTTTTCAGGCTTGTCTGTTCTTTCAGTCTTCTCTCCTGCCTTTCTTTCCCTTTTTATCTCACTTTTTTTGCTAGCCTGTAATATTTTCTTAAAATAATGCTTTTATGTTGCTAGTTTAAGACTCAGAGTGTAGTGACTGTGTGAGGGTGTAGAGAAGGGGAGGAGAGGAATCAAAATCAAGTGAAAAATATTTTTGAAATATTTTACCCTTCTAGAGTTAATTTATATATATATTTTTTAGTTTACTGTAATATTGTCCTGTAATATTATGGTGTAAGTATTCTCATTGACTTGAATTTCAATTAGATAAGCAGAACTTAAGAATATACGTTCAGGATTCAGCAGACATGAAAGCCTGCTTTTATGAGTCTGCTTTTCCCTGGCTGCCTTACCTGCAGGAGATATGCAAAGTGTTGGCACATTTTAAAGAAAAAGATAAAATAGGAATTGAGATGAATCTTAAATAAAATTTTCTTTCTGAAATAATGTTTTTAACCAACCTTAATTTCTCTTGGTTTATTTTCAGTTAATGTGTCCTTTATGTTTTGAATTACTAGAATTGAGGAAGCATCTGTATTTTGGGTGAAAAGGTAGGAAGGTAAGGATGGGTGATCAATGGTAGATAGCACCAGAAAGTATTTCCACGTAGCATTTCTTTTCTTTAAAAATTTTTTTGGAATTACTACAGTTTTAGAAAAGTACAGAAAATATCAGACAGCTGTGTTGCTACCAACATGATTAAATAAATATTAAAGTTTTATTTATTTGTTTTAATTGTGATTTTTATTAGTAAATGTTCTAGATACAGCCTAAATTCTGACTCCACATCCTTTTCCCCTTCTTCCTTTCCCAGATAGTAACCACTTTCCTGAATGTATCAATTTCTACATCTTAACTTTTCTAAGTGATGCCTGATCTAATCTTTGAAATAGGCTATTAGTATACACACAATACTCTGGTTTAAAATGCCGAATTTTACTGTGTCTTAATTAATTCCTTTCTTTTCTTTAGGAGCATCTTCCAGAGCTCTTTGTACATTTTCAGTCTCAGAGTTTTCATACCTCAATGTATGCATCATCCTGGTTTCTGACTATCTTTCTTACGACTTTTCCATTACCAATTGCAACAAGGATATTTGATATCTTTATGTCTGAGGTAAGCTAGTGGGCAGACTTAGTGAGGGAATCATGGATTTAATCATTAGAGCAGGGCAATGAGGAGAACAATATAGGACACTCATGTGTTCCATGCTTAACTACTTATAAGGATGCTCTCCTTTAAACCTGTAAAATACCTACCAAATACTTGTTAGTTTCCCCATTTAATAAGTGATAGATGAGGAAGCTGAGACTTAGAGGAAAGTTAAGTATCTTGTCTGTGGATACAGCACCTAAGTGGTGTAGTGCCTGCATTTAAATGCAGGCAGACAAAATCTGGAACCCACACTCTTTTGGGATTTTGTTTCTTTCTTTCTTTTTTTTTTTTTTTTTTTTTTTTTTTTTAAGAGCAATTGTGAGTATGAACTTAGGGAGAGGAGCAGAAGGGGAGAGAGAATCTTTTTTTTTAAAGTTTATTTATTTTGAGAGAGTGAGAAAGAGCGAGCAGGGGAAGCACAGAGAGAGAGGAGAGGGAGAATCCCAAGCAGGCTTCTCACTAACAGAGCCTGACTCAGGGTTTGAACCTATAAACTGCATGACCCAAGCTGAAATCAAGAGTCGGATACTTAACCAACTGAGCCACCCAGGCGCCCCTGACAGAGAAAGAATCTTAAGTAGGTGTCATGCTCAGCGTGGAGCCCAACACAGGTCTCGATCTCATGATCCTGGGATTATGACCTGAGCCAAAATCAAGAGTCAGATGCTCAACTGATTGAGCCACCCAGGCACCCTGGGGCCCACACTCTTAATCAGACCTCTGTATAGCTTCCTGATTGATTCAGGAGGTGAATCCATTCTTACTGATTCAGTGAGAATTAGTGAAAGGTGAAATTTGCCTTACAGTTAATATTATTGCAGTGCATCTGTTACCCAAAGAGCAAGAAGTAATGAGCATAATTAAGTTCTATTCTATGAATATTTTGCAGGTAGTTCTTTTAATTGTCATGGTCATGTAGAGTCATCCTTTATCTTTTATTCTGTATTTTGGGTGAGAAGGTAGGAAGTAAGGTTAAGTGATAAATGGTAGCAAGCACTTGAAAGTGTTATTAATAATAATTAATAACATCTTAATCGGGTGACTGGCTGGCTCAGCTGGTAGAGCATGTGACTCTTGATCTCAGGGTGGTGAATTCAAGTCCCACCTTAGTGAATGAATTAAGTTAAAAATAAATAAATATAACATCTTAAACCCAATGTTAGTTGTTATTAACTACATCTTGGGATGATCAGTATATATTACCTAATTAAATTAATTTAGTTTGGAGTCAGCAAACTGATTTATGTACTAATATTCCTGGTTCAAGTGTCAAATTCGTTCCTTCACTTATTTTTGTAAAAAGTTTTCTTGGAACATAGCCATGCCCTTTTGTTGTGTTGTCTTTGTCTGCTTTTGGGCTGTGGTGGCAGAGTTGAGTATTTGTGACAGTGACCACATGGCCCACAAAGTCTAAAATATTTGCTATCTGACTTTTTGCAGAGATGTTTGTCAGTTTCTAGTGTAGATCCCTAAATGTTTACCTTAATATTTTTTTGAATGATTAGTTTTTGTCAATGGAATAGTAAGAGAAGTTTGACTTTATGAAATGTGTTTCCACAGGGTTTAGAAATAGTATTTCGAGTAGGATTGGCACTTCTTCAAATGAATCAGGCAGAACTGATGCAACTTGACATGGAAGGGATGTTACAGGTAAGTCAGTTCATGATTTCTTGAGTGTCTTTAGATTTTACTGTTAGTTAACAAGAAACAGCACTAAGTAGTTCTTATGTTTTTCTTTTAATGTGTCTTTTCAGCACTTTCAGAAGGTCATTCCACATCAGTTTGATGGTGGCCCAGACAAATTAATCCAGGCAGCTTACCAAGTCAAATATAACTCAAAAAAAATGAAAAAGTAAGTATTTTATATTTTGGTTTTTAGTTATGGAGGTTTGTTGGAGCATATAGGAAATTAAATAGAAACATCAAAGAGTCCAGTGATCAGTGCCATTTTCCTCTTCAGTTTATAGAAATGTAGTATTTTGTTTGGTGTTATTGGATAACATAAATCTAATGTTGGAATTTCGTACTTCTCCCCTTTCCCATTCCACATTGACTGGAATTAGGAACCTGGTAAGTTTATACATGTGAGTGTACTGTTACTTTGAAAACCACTTTTATGGTGTGATCCACTTCACTGACACTCTTTTCCTCTCGACCCCAAAGTGTCACTTAAGTTCAGGATTAGCCTAGCCGATAAGATAGGTATGAAGTATAGATTGAGAATTGAAGTTGTATTGTGTATTATTTTTGAATGAAACTTTTCTTGATACATATTTAATAGAAATTCAAGGTGTAAGCAGTCTTGGCTCACAAAGGTTAATTTTTTTTTTAATTTTTTTTTTTAACGTTTTATTTATTTTTGAGACAGAGAGAGACAGAACATGAACGGGGGAGGGGCAGAGAGAGAGGGAGACACAGAATCGGAAGCAGGCTCCAGGCTCTGAGCCATCAGCCCAGAGCCTGACGCGGGGCTCGAACTCACGGACCGCGAGATCGTGACCTGAGCTGAAGTCGGACGCTTAACCGACTGAGCCACCCAGGTGCCCCAAAGGTTAATTTTTGAAATATGGTAAAAGTACTAAGAACGACAACTCTTAATCCTCTAGCTTCTAGTATTTAAATAAATCTAAGCTGGGGACCATAATTACCATTCCCGACACTAGTTTCTATTGTACAGGATGCTTTAAAATGCTAGCAATACTCTATGCTAGCAATTCTCAATACCTTCCCTGCTGTAGCATGAAATTAGTTTCATGTGTATGATATAACTCCCATGGGTGTTTCTACCCCAGGAAGTATATTAGAATATGAGTGAGAATTATGTTATTAAAATTAGCTCTAACTCACAAAAATAAGCTACAATTTATGAACTTTCACTATTATTAATACATGACTTGTGAGATTTCTAAATCACATTACACCATCATCTTGAGACATTATTGATCAAAAAGCTATTCTGCTCTGTAATTGAAAAAAACCTTTAGGAGCCATGTTAACTTCTAGCTCTTGGTAAAACCACGTTTGTTTGTTTGTTTATTTATTATAATTTACCTTTATTTATTTATTTAAGTTTATTTACTTATTTTGAGAGAGAGAGAGAGTGTCTATCGGTGCAGGGCCTGAGACAGGGCTGGAAATCATGAACTGTGAGATTATGATCTCAGCTGAAACCAAGAGTCAGACACTGAACTGACTGAGGCACCCAGGTGCCCTGGTAGAACCACATTTAAATCACACTAGCCAAAAAGAAAATTTATTTTACTTTAATTATATATTACAGGATAACTGATTCTTCTTGTAGATTTTATTTGTGACCAGTATAATCCCATTTCTGAAATTTTAGTTATTCTATTTACTTACTAATCTCTGACCCTCTACTTCATTCACTCCCTTCCTCATATGATGTCTCTGTTCCACTTTAAGATCTCTATTCTGATGTTTAATAGCCTTCCTCTGGTCTGAATAAGTATAGCTCCTCTGATGTTTTGTACATGTATTCATGTAGCCAAGTGTTGGAGAAAATTGCATAAACAGATTGCTGGCATTAAGTTCTATCTGCATTGCCACTCTAAGTATGTTTTTGTGTTGTCCTTGATGAATTCTCCCGTTACCCTGGCAGTTATTTCAGATTTTACCATTTTCCCCAGATTCTTTCCCCATTTTGCCACATCTGCTCTTCAGATTATTTTGCTTGTTAATTCATCAGCCATCACTTTCAAACTCCCTGAAGTTTTTTTCTCCTGTAACTTGCAGCTTGCAGAGTTAGCCATGTTTCTTTTCTTCCTTTTTAGAATATAGTATTTCTTTTCCTTTACAGTGCTAATTCATGATGTCATTTCCATCTGTTCCAGGTCCTTGCTCCACTAGTTGTTTCTCATTTTATCTTCATCCCCTCTTTCTGTTTAATTCTTCAATGTACAAAGGTATTTTTGAGTTCTGACTTAAAAGCAACAAAATACTACCTACCTCAACATAGCATTTCACTCCCCTTTTATGAAGCTTAATTGTGAAGGAAAGAATAGTTTGCTCATTAGCTCTAGATCGTATTTCATTTGCCTTTTTTTTCAATTGGGATAATTTTCAAAAATACAGAAAGAGACACTGGAATAATAAAGAAATAATAGTAAAGAAATTATCATCTAGCTTGAAGAGTTAATATTGACCTCTTAAAAAATTTTAATTCCAATATAGTTAACACATGATGTTACTTTAGTTTCAAGTGTACAATATAGTGATTGAACATTAATATTTTGTCATTTATTTCATCTACTTTCCTAGTAGATAAAAATCTATTTTATTTGTAAGTAAATAATAGAAATCATGACATTTCACTCCTTCAATATTCAATATATAAAGCAGGATGAAGGGCATAGTGTGATGGGGTGCTATTTTAGGTAGAACATGGATAGGATATATAGACTGATAAGGTACCATTTGAGCTGACACTTGAGAGAAGTAAGAGAGGGAACCATGAGATGGTATTCCATGCTGAGAGAACAGTAAATGTAACGACTGAGGCCAGGATGTAATTGATATAATTAAGGAACAGCAAAAAGCCAGTGTAACTGTAGCATAGGCAAATAGGAGTCTGTTGGCTAATGAAGTCCAGAACATAGTAGGGAGCAAAGGGTACTTAAACCTGGGCTGTTGTAGGGATGGGATGTCCACTCTCACCACTGTTGTTTAACATGGTGTTGGAAGTTCTAAGCATTAGCAATCAGACAACAAAATGAAATAAACGGCATCAAAATTGGCAAAGAAGAAGTCAAACTTTCACTTTTGGCAGACAACATGATACTCTACATGGAAAACCCGAACGACTCCACCAAAAGAACTGATACGTGAATTCAGCAAAGTCGCAGGGTACAAAATCAAATGTACAGAAGTCGGTTGCATTTTTATACACCAATAGTGAAGCAACAGAGAGAGAAATAAAGAAACTGATCCCATTTACAGTTGCACCAAGAACCATAAAATACCTGGGAAAACCTAACCAAAGATATAAAAGATCTGTATGCTGAAAACTATAGAAAATTTATGAAGGAAATTGAAGAAGACACAAAGAAATGGAAAAATATTCCATGCTCATGGATTGGAAGAATAAATATTGTTGAAGTGTCAATACTACCCAAAGCAATCTATACATTCGGGGCAATCCCAATCAAAATTGCACCAGCATTCTTCTCAAAGCTAGAACAAACAATCGTAAAATTTGTATGGAACCACAAAAGACCCCGAATAGCCAAAGTAATATTGAAGAACCAGAGCGGGAGGCATCACAATCCCAGTCTTTAGCCTCTACTACAAAGCTGTAATCATCAAGACAGCATGGTATTGGCACAAAAACAGACACACAGACCAATGGAATAGAACAGAGACCCCAGATTTGGACCCACAAATGTATGGCCAACTAATCTTTGACAAAGCAGGAAAGAATATCCAATGGAATGAAGACAGTCTCTTCAGCAAGTGGTACTGGGAAAACTGGACATCAACATGCAGAAGAATGAACCTGGACCACTTTCTTACACCATTCACAAAAATAAACTCAAAATGGATGAAAGATCTAATAATGTAAGACAGGAAGCCATCAAAATCCTCGAGGAGAAAGCAGGCAAAAACCTCTTTGATTTTGGCCGCAGCAACTTCTTACTCAACACGTCTCCAGAGGCAAGGGAAACAAAAGCAAAAATGAACTACTTGGACCTCATCAAGATAAAAAACCTCTGCACTGCAAAGGAAACAATCAACAAAACTAAAAGGCAACCAACAGAATGGGAAAAGATATTTGTAAATGACATATCAGATAAAGGGTTAGTATCCAAAATCTATAAAGAACTTACCAAGCTCAACACCCAGAAAACAAATAATCCAGTGAAGAAATGGGCAGAAGACATGAATAGACACTTTTCCAAAGAAGACATCCAGATGGCCCAAAGACATGTGAAAAGATGCTCAATATCTTGCATCGTCAGGAAGTACAACTCAAAGCCACACTGAGATACCACCTCACACTGATCAGAGTGGCTAAAATGAACAACTCAGGAAAGTACAGATGCTGGCGAAGATGTGGAGAAAGGGGAACCCTCTTGCACTGTTGGTGGGAATGCAAACTGGTGTAGCTGCTCTGGAAAACAGTATGGAGGTTCCTCAAAAAATTAAAAATAGAACTACCCTACGACCCAGCAATAGCACACTGGGAATTTACCCAAGGGATACAGGAGTGCTGATGCATAGGGACACATGTACCCCAATGTTTATAGCAGCACTTTCAACAATGGCCAAATTATGGAAAGAGCCTAAATGTCCATCAACTGATGAATGCATTATGAAGATGTGGTTTATATATACTGTTGGAGAGCAAGAAGCCGGAGGCACCATCTTTAAGGAAAGGGATGGAGCAGCAAGGAACTGAAAACAGTTTCATTCCCAGGCAGAAAGCTGCTGGGACTGCACGTTCTTTCCAGAAGGACACCATATGGACACCAGGTCTGGGATAAGAATGTTTTGTTGGCACCAGATGTACTCATGACCATGCAGTATGGAATACATTGTAAGTGCATGACCTGCCAAGATGCCGAATAGTATGTTGTATGTGCTTGCTGTTAACAATTTGCAAAAATAAAAGAGGCTTGATCCAGGGGACCGATGCTTCAGCTCCTGGAGAGTCTTAGCTCCCTGCTTTGTAATTCTCTCATCACCTCACCTTTAGGACCTCTCTACATATACAATGGAATACTACTTGGCAACGAAAAAGAATGAAATCATGCCATTTGCAGCAATGTGGATGGAATGGAGGGTATTATGGTAATTGAAATAAGTCAGTCCAGAGAAGGACAGATACCATGTTTTCACTCATATGTGGATCTTGAGAAACTTGACAGAAGACGATGGGGGAAGGGAAGGGGAAAAAATAGTTACAAACAGAGAGGGAGGGAGACAAACCACAAGAGACCCTTATATACAGAGAGCAAACTGAGGGTTGATGAGGGGTGTGGGGGGGGAATGGATGATAGGCATTGAGGAGGGCACTTGTTGGGATGAGCACTGGGTGTTGTATGCAAGCCATTTTTACAATAAATTAGAGTAAAAAAGTAAACCTGGGCTGTTGTATAAGGAAGGGTATAAGGTAATTACTACCTACATGTGGCTATTTGAATTATAATAAGGATTTAATTCATCAGTTAGATTAGCTACATTTCAAGTGCTCATTACTTACTTACATTTGGCTAGTTGTTATTGGATGGCACGTATCTAGAACATTTGTTGTAAAGTTCTGTTGGACATGTTGGCCTCCTCAGAGACCAGACTTATGTTTTGAGGGGAAGCCATTAGAGGATAATTAGAAATTATTTTAAAATTTCACTCTTTCTGCTGTATAAAGAGTAGGTAGGGGGTTCTCCAGGTGAAGAGAAGGAGGGCATTTTAGGTAGATAATATGTACAAAGGCTCAGAGGTTCCTTTAAGACAAAAAAGTTGGAAGCAATCATTCTTAGGCTTTGATTTTGGTTATAATTTTTTTGGCATACTTTTAAACTTTTTAAAAAGTTAAAATAATACATGTGTATGTAAGAAAATCCATACCTGTTTTTAGGGGGATCCATTTGAAAGTAAGTTGAGATACTGTGCTGTTTTTCTTAAATACGTGAATGAATGTGTACATCCTAAGAACAAGGATTTTTCTTTCTTTCTTTCTTTCTTTCTTTCTTTCTTTCTTTCTTTCTTTCTTTCTTTCTTTCTCTCTCTCTCTCTCTCTCTCTCTCTCTCTCTCTCTTTCTTTCTTAGCAGAACCTAATAATCAAAATCAAGAAATTATCATAGATACAGTACTATTACATAATTCCCCATGCATGTTCAAGTTTTATGACTTGCCTCAATAATATTCTTTATAACTATTTCCCCTTCCAAGCCCTCCCAACCCTCTCTCCTGTCTACTCCCTACCCCTTTCTTACCTCCCGGGTCCTGGATCCATTCTAAGTACTCCACAATCATGTATTGCATTAGTTGTTGTGTCACATCAGTCTCCTTTAATCTGAAACAGTCCCTCCACTCTTTGTATTTCTTGGCCTTGATATATTTGAAGAGTACGAGCTAGTTATTTTGTGGAAAATCCCACAGTTTGGAGTTTTCTGACATTTCCTCATGATTACATTCAGATTGTACATTTTTGGCAGGTATACCAATGATATAACTTCTGAATTAACTGCGATGGACATATGATACTCGTTTGTCTCAAAATTGATGTTATCTCTAATCATTGGGTTAAGGTGATGTTTGCCAGATTTCACTACTATGAAGTTATTACTTTGCCTTTTATTACTAAGTATTTGCATCCAGATGCTTTGAGATTATATAACTTCCTGTTCTTTACCAAGCCTTCCCTTATGATTTTCTCACTCCCTCATTCCTGCTTTATTAATTGGCATTATACTGTAAGAAAGAGCTTCTTCTAATATATTAATCTATTTATTTATATAAGTGAATTTGTAGGCTCTTTTTTTATTTGGTGAATTATAATCCATCACTCTCAAATTGTCTCTGCTTTGTCCAGTGAAACATATTCCCATGATTCTTTGAGAATCCTCCTGCACAGGAACAAGTAATTTCTCCCGAGAGCCCTGGTTACTTTTAGTAAGCTTTGAAACGTAACCTGAATGTAATGGATAGACACTGAAGCAGTTTAGCTCTGGGAGTTGCATGATCCAAATCAACATTTTAAAAATGTCATCCTGGTAATAGTATACAGAAAAGATTGAATTATGAAACTGGCAGTAGAGAGAACAGTTACGAGGTTCCTGTAGTAGTTTAGGCAAGCTATTATGAAGGCCTAAAAATGCTGCCAGGAAAAGGGGAATAAAGTAGCTCTGTAGCTACTTTGAAGTATCTTTGTAGACATCTTATAAGCACACCTTGACCAACTGATCAAGGTCAAAATCAACAGTGATATCCTGGTGATAGTTTATACCCTTGATATGATATGATGAAAATGGGACTGACTTCTGTGGTGTTCTTGCTCCAAACCCATAATCCCAATATAATTGTGAACAAAATTGAGACAAATCCCAATTAAGGAATATTCTACAAAATGCCCAACCCGTACTCCTCAAATTATCAAGGTCATCAAAAACATGGAAAATCATGGAAAATCGGAAAAATTGTCATAGCCAAGAGGAGCCAAAGAAGACACGATAACTAAATATACTGTGATACCCTAAATGGGATCTTAGAATAGGAAAAGGACATTAGACAGACTTAGAAATCTGAATATGGTATTGACTTTAGTTAACAATGTATCAATATTAGTTCATTAATTGTTATAAATGTACTATATTAATGTAAGATGTTAAACATAGGAGAAACTAGGGACAGGGTATATGGGAACTGTATATTCTTCTCAATTATGTTGTAAATCTAAAACTCTTCTCAAAAATAAAGTTTATTAAAAAACACTCTCCATGCAGATGAAGATAGAACAATGTATTTTAGAGCATTGTTGAGGTTGAATTGAACATGCTTGGTGACTGTGTTGGGGTTAAATGATGACTTCTAATGTTTTGTTTTAGTAGCGTGAGTGAATAACGATAACATTTATCACTTGACATATAACAAAATACCCACTTAAAAATAGGCACTTGTGAAAACTGTGAACTTACTTCAACGGTGAAGCCATTGATCAAAGCTTTTTGCACCTCTTGAGAGTCTTTTTTTATGAATTCTTTTGGATATCAAATTCTTTTAGATATACCAGAATAAGAGGCATGGTAGTGTAGCAGTCAAGAGTATGACCTTAGGCAAGTTTTCCAACCTTCCTAAGCCTCAAAATGGGCATAACAACCTACATTAAAATGTCACTGTGGACAGAGGATTGTGGGAAGGTGAAGTATAGAAAACACCAGGAATCTGTCTCCCATTTAGACAACAGTTGCAGTGGCAGAATCTGATATAACTGTTTTGGACCTCTGGGGTTTATTGAAGGTTTGTAACTTCTAGGGGAAGGGTTGGATGGTGAATTGTGCTCAGTTTGGTCACTTTCAACTTTTAGCACATTAACACCCTTGGTATCATCTTCCACCCTTCAGCCACATGGCATGCAGCTGTGTTTCTATTACTGGAGCACCTGCATGCAACTTGGGGGAACCAAGGTGGACAAAAATGACCTTGTCTTCCAGATACTAGGGATCTGTGTGTTCTGATTGCTGGTTGCTGTTCTGTTTCTGATCACAGGTACAAGGAAGTGAGCAGTCATTGGTGTTATACCTCTCCCCATTGTTGTTACACTGCTTTCCATTGTTGCAAGTCTTCTCTTCCTCTAGCTGAAATTGCAGCCAAGAGATTTAAAGGGCTGTCATCCTTCTCTTCCCTTTTTTTTTCTTTTTTTCCCCCCTTTGGGAGCCAGACAGGAGAGACTAGGACACTGAAAAACAACTGCATATATGGGGGAAATTAGAAAGTGATTGTGTGTGCTCAGGCAAAGGCTCAGAAAGGTCCTAGGACACTTTACAGCTCAGGTTGATCATTAGCAAAAAGACAGCCTATAACAGTCAAAAGGACAAAACCAATAATGAAAAATAGCAAACTCTGGGAGAGGGAGAGAATGTGATTTCCAGAGTTACCACATTACTAGATTCTAATATCTAGTTTTTAACAAAAATCACAAGGCATATGAAAAAAAGAGAAAGTATGGCCAAAGGTGGGGGAGGGGAGGAGAAGTTGACCCTTAAACAACACGGGTTTGAACTGTGCTCATTGACTTACATGCAGATTATTTTTGATAAATGCAATACAGTACTGAATGTATTTTCTCTTATAGTTTTCTTAATAACATTTTCTTTTCTGCAGCTACCTTCATTGTAAGATTATAATATATATATATATATATATATATATATATATATATATATAAATATAAATACACACACACACACACACACACACACACACACAAAATGTATGTTCATTATGCTGTCAGGAAGGGTTCCAGTCAACACTAGTAAAGTTTTTGCAGAGTCAGAAGTTACACATAGATTTTTAACTGCACAAGGGTGACAGCACTTCTGATCCTCATGTTATTCAAGGGTCAGTTATAAATAGAAACTGTATCTGAAAGACTTGATGGCAGATGTAGTAGACAGAGATTTTAAAAGACGCTTAAAAAACTGAAGTTAGATGTGGGGAAAACCAAGAAAAAGATGTGTGAACAAAATGGAAATGTCAATAAAGAGATAGAAGACCTAAAAAGAAACCAAAAAAAACAAAAAAACCCAAAAAAACCCGCTAGATCTGAAAGGTCCAGGAACTAAAATGAAAAAGAGTGATTGACAATCCCAGACTTTAGCCTCTACTACAAAGCTGTCATCATCAAGACAGCATGGTATTGGCACAAAAACAGACACATAGACCAATGGAATAGAATAGAAACCCCAGAACTAGACCCACAAACGTATGGCCAACTCATCTTTGACAAAGCAGGAAAGAACATCCAATGGAAAAAAGACAGCGTTTTTAACAAATGGTGCTGGGAGAACTGGACAGCAACATGCAGAAGGTTGAAACTAGACCACTTTCTCACACCATTCACAAAAATAAACTCAAAATGGATAAAGGACCTAAATGTGAGACAGGAAACCATCAAAACCTTAGAGGAGAAAGCAGGAAAAGACCTCTCTGACCTCAGCCGTAGCAATCTCTTACTCGACACATCCCCAAAGGCAAGGGAATTAAAAGCAAAAGTGAATTACTGGGACCTTATGAAGATAAAAAGCTTCTGCACAGCAAAGGAAACAACCAACAAAACTAAAAGGCAACCAACGGAATGGGAAAAGATATTTGCAAATGACATATCGGACAAAGGGCTAGTATCTAAAATCTATAAAGAGCTCACCAAACTCCACACCCAAAAAACAAATAACCCAGTGAAGAAATGGGCAGAAAACATGAATAGACACTTCTCTAAAGAAGACATCCGGATGGCCAACAGGCACATGAAAAGATGTTCAGCGTCACTCCTTATCAGGGAAATACAAATCAAAACCACACTCAGGTATCACCTCACGCCAGTCAGAGTGGCCAAAATGAACAAATCAGGAGACTATAGATGCTGGAGAGGATGTGGAGAAACGGGAACCCTCTTGCACTGTTGGTGGGAATGCAAATTGGTGCAGCCGCTCTGGAAAGCAGTGTGGAGGTTCCTCAGAAAATTAAAAATAGACCTACCCTATGACCCAGCAATAGCACTGCTAGGAATTTATCCAAGGGATACAGGAGTACTGATGCATAGGGGCACTTGTACCCCAATGTTCATAGCAGCACTCTCAACAATAGCCAAATTATGGAAAGAGCCTAAATGTCCATCAACTGATGAATGGATAAAGAAATGGTGGTTTATATACACAATGGAATACTACGTGGCAATGAGAAAAAATGAAATATGGCCTTTTGTAGCAACGTGGATGGAACTGGAGAGTGTGATGCTAAGTGAAATAAGCCATACAGAGAAAGACAGATACCATATGGTTTCACTCTTATGTGGATCCTGAGAAATTTAACAGGAACCCATGGGGGAGGGGAAGGAAAAAAAAAAAAAAGAGAGGTTAGAGTGGGAGAGAGCCAAAGCATAAGAGACTGTTAAAAACTGAGAACAAACTGAGGGTTAATGGGGGGTGGGAGGGAGGGGAAGGTGGGTGATGGGTATTGAGGAGGGCACCTTTTGGGATGAGCACTGGGTGTTGTATGGAAACCAATTTGTCAATAAATTTCGTATATATAAAAAAAAATAATAGTAATAAATTTTAAAAATTAGTAAAGCAAAAAAAAAAAAAAAAAATAGACCTACCCTATGACCCAGCAATAGCACTGCTAGGAATTTATCCAAGGGATACAGGAGTACTGATGCATAGGGGCACTTGTACCCCAATGTTCATAGCAGCACTCTCAACAATAGCCAAATTATGGAAAGAGCCTAAATGTCCATCAACTGATGAATGGATAAAGAAATTGTGGTTTATATACACAATGGAATACTACGTGGCAATGAGAAAAAATGAAATATGGCCTTTTGTAGCAACGTGGATGGAACTGGAGAGTGTAATGCTAAGTGAAATAAGCCATACAGAGAAAGACAGATACCATATGGTTTCACTCTTATGTGGATCCTGAGAAACTTAACAGGAACCCATGGGGGAGGGGAAGGAAAAAAAAAAAAAAGAGAGGTTAGAGTGGGAGAGAGCCAAAGCATAAGAGACTGTTAAAAACTGAGAACAAACTGAGGGTTAATGGGGGGTGGGAGGGAGGGGAGGGTGGGTGATGGGTATTGAGGAGGGCACCTTTTGGGATGAGCACTGGGTGTTGTATGGAAACCAATTTGACAATAAATTTCATATATATAAAAAAAAAGAGTGAGAGGCAGATTTGAGCAGGCAGAAGCATAAGTGAACTTGAAGGTAGAATATTGAAAATTACTGTATCTGAGGAACAAAAAGATAAAAGATCAAAGAAAAGTGAACAGAGCATAGGAGGCCTGTGGGAAATCATGAAGGGTACCAACATACACATTGTGGCAGTCCCAGAAGAAGAGAGAGAAAAAGGGGCAGAGAGAATATTTGAAGATAGAATGGCTGGAAATTTCCCAGATTTTTTGAAAGACATGGATATAAACATCTAAGAAGGTTCAAGAACTCCAAGTAAAGTGAAGTCAAAGAGACCCACACTGAGACACATCATAATCACATTTGCAAAAGGGAAAATTTTGAAAGCACAAGAGAAGCCAATCACCACATACAAGGGTTTGTCAATAAGACTGCAAGCAGAGTTCTCATCATAAACTTTTGAGGCCAAAAGATAATGGGCCAATGTAGTCAAAGTGCTAAAAGAAAAAAATAAATTGTCAACCAAGAATCCTATATCTGGCAAAACCATCCCTCAAAAGTGAAGAAAAGTCAAGACATTTTCAGACAAAGCCAGAGGGAGCTCATTACCAATTGACCTGCCTTGCAAGAAATGCTCATTCCTGCAGTGTGAAAGTAAAGAACACTAGACAGTAAATCAAAGTTGTATCAAAAAATAAAGATCTCAGTTAATGTAAACACATGGGCAATTATAAAAGCTGTTATTGTAACAGTGGATTATTACTACTTGTTTTCTACATGATTTAAGAGGCTAATACTTTAATAAAGAACAATTACTAGTCTAAAAGCTAGTATTACTGTAATTTTTGTTTGCAATTCCAAATCCTGTTTTCTATATAATTTAAGAGTAGATATTGTATACCTAAAACTAATATAATGCTGTATGTTAACTACACTGGAATTAAAATTTAAAAAATTTTTAAAAATATCTTAAAAAGTGATTATGACTCATACACACACACACGCACGCACAAAGACTAAATCAGAAAGAAATGGAAAATCTGAGTAGATCTATAACTAGTAAGGTAATTGAATCAGTAATCAAAAGTCTCTGGACAAGAAAACCCTGTTGGCTTAACTGGTGAATTCTACTACACGTTTTTTTTTTTTTTTTTTTTTTTTAAATGTTATTTTACTTTTGAGGGAGAGACAGAGCACAGTGGGGGAGGAGCAGAGAGAGAGGTAGACATGAATCCAAAGCAGGCTCCAGGCTATGAGCTGTCAGCACAGAGCCCAACATGGGGCTTGAACCCACGAACTGCAAGATCATGACCTGAGTTGAAATTGGATGCTTAACTGACTGAGCCACCCAGGCGCCCCTACTACACATTTAAAGAAGGACTAACATATTTTCAAACTTTTTCAAAAAATAGGAGGGAATACCTCCTAACTCATTTTATGAGGTCAGCATTACCTGATAACAAAACCAGATAAAGGTACTACATGAAAAGAAAACTATGGGTAAATATTCCTTGTAAACATTGATGTAAAAGTCCTCAACAAAATACTGAATAAACCAAATTCAGCAACATACTAAAAGGACTATACACCACTGTCACATGGGTTTTATTCCTGGAATGCAAGGATAGTTCAACATACAAAAATTTATCAGTGTAGTTTTTGACAAAACTCAACATCCTACCATGATAGAAACACATAACAGAGTAGGAATACAAGGAAACTACCTCAACAAAATAAAAGCCATTCCCATATATGAAAAACCCACAGCAAACATCATACTCAGTGGTGAAAGACTAGAAGTTTTTCTCCTAAGATCAAGAACAAGGCAAGGATCTTGATACTGCAATTTCTGTTAAACATAGTATTGGAAGTAGCAAAAGAAATAAAGGGGAAAAGAAATAGTCATCCAAATTGGAAAGGAAAAAGTAAAATTATCTGTTGACAGACAACATGATCTTATATATAGAAAAACTCTTCTACCAAAACAAAAAAATACCCAGAACTGATAAACACATGCAACTAACTAGCAGTAAACAAAATTAGTTGCATTTCTGTACATTAGCAATGAACAACTTGGAAATTAAGAAAATTATTCCATTTGCAATAGCATCAAAAATCATAAAATATTTCTTTCACCCTTTTTTTTTTTTTTTAAATTTTTTTTTTTCAATGTTTATTTATTTTTGGGACAGAGAGAGACAGAGCATGAACGGGGGAGGGGCAGAGAGAGAGGGAGACACAGAATCGGAAACAGGCTCCAGGCTCTGAGCCATCAGCCCAGAGCCCGATGCGGGGCTCGAACTCACGGGCCGCGAGATCGTGACCTGGCTGAAGTCGGACGCTTAACCGACTGCGCCACCCAGGCGCCCCTCTTTCACCCTTTTTAAAGAAATTTATATTTTAGTTAACATTCAGTGCAATTACGGTTTCAGGAGTAGAATTCAGTAATTCATCACTTAGATACAACACCCAGAGCTGAACACAAGTGCCTTCCTTAGTACCCTTCACCCATCTAGCACATCTCCCATGCACCTCCCTCTGTCAACCCCGAGTTTGTTCTCTATCATTAAGAGTCTTTTGTGGTTTGTTTCCCTCTTTTCTTTTTTTCCCAAGACTAAAATATTTAAGAATTAACCAAGGAAGTGAAAGACGTGTACAATGAAAACTAGCAGAATGTTTCTGAAAGAGAACATAAATAAATGGAAGCATATTCCATGTTCATTGATTAGAAGAAGACTTAATATTGTTAACACATCAGTATTACCCAACGTGACCTACAGAGTCAGTGCAGTCCCTCTCAAAATCCCAATGATATTTTTGCAGAAATAGAAAACTCCATCCTAAAATTCATAAATAAACTGAAAGAACCCAAATAGCTAAAACCATCTTAAAAAGGACTACAAAGCTTGAGGGCTCATGCTTCTTGATTTCCAAGCTTACTACCAAGCTATCATAATCAAAACAGGGTACTGAAATAAAGACAGATGTATAGGCCAAAGAGCTCCAAGAAATAGCCCCTCACATATATGATCAAATGATTTTTGACAAAGGTGCTAAAATCATTCCCTAGGGAAAGGACTGTCTCTTCAGCAAATGATACTGGGAAAACTGGATATCCACATGCAAAAGAATAAAGTTGGACCCTTATTTAACAGCATACACAAAATATGTCAAAATGGATTGTGGTGCCTGGGTTAAGCTCAGTTGGTTAAGCATCCGACTTTTGCTTGGGTTGTGATTTTGCAGTTTGTGAGTTTGAACCCTGTGTTGGGCTCTGTGCTTACAGCTCTGAGCCTAGAGCCTGCTTTGGATTCATGTCTCCCTCTCTCTTCCCCTACCCTGTTTGCACTCTGTCTCTTCCTCTTTCTCAAAGATAAATAAATATTTAAAAAAATTTAAAAAGTCAAAATGGATCAAATATTTAAATGTAAGAATTGAAACTATAAAACTCTTAGATGAAAACATTGGACAAAAGCTTAGAATTACATTTGACAATGACTTCTTGGATTTGACAGCAAAGTCTCGGGCAACAAAAGAAAAGATAAACAAATTGACCTTTGAGAAAATTAAAACATTTTGCACATCCCAAGACACTCTCACTAGACTAACAAGGCAACCCGCAGAATGAGAGAAGATATTTGCAAATCATGTGTCTGATGAGGGACTAATATCGACAATGTATAGAGAACCCCTAAACCTCAGAAGCAGAAAACAACTGGATTCAAAATTGGCAAAAGTCTTGAGTAGGCATTTCTCCAAAGAAGAAATACAAATGATCAATAAGCACATAAAAAGTTTCTCAACACAGGTATAATATAGATGAAACTTGGGGACATTATGCTGGGTAAAATAAGCTAGTCACAATAGGACAAATACTGTGTGATTCCATTTATATGATATACTTACTATTTTCAAATTTATAGAGACAGAATGTAAAATGGTTTTGCCAGGACCTAGTGAGAGGGAGGAATGGGATTTTATTGTTTCAAGGGTATAGAGTTTCAGTTTCATAAGATGAAAAAAAAGAACTATGGACATGATGGTGGTGTTGGTTGCACATTATAAATATATTAAATATCACTGAACTGTATATTAAAAATGGTTGATGATAAATTTTGCTATGTGTATTTTATCACAGTAAAAAAAAGTTATCAGTTAAATGAGACTTTATAGTAAATAATAGATTTTTTATCCTTTGAGGGAGAATTTGATTTTTGACAGTAGTTATGTAAGTTTTTGGGGGCCTGGTCTTGTTAGTATTAGGAGTAGTTAAACTTGCTACTTTTTATTTTTTTATTAAAAAATTTTTTTAAAGTTTATTTGTTTATTTTGAGAGAGAGAATGTGAGGAGGATAGAGGCCGAGAGAGAAATCTAAGCAGGCTCTGCAGTGTCCATGCAGAGCTTGATGTAGGGCTCAGACTCACAAACCGTGAGATCATGACCTGGACTGAAAGTAAGAGTAGGATTCTCAACCACCTGAGCCACTCAGCGCCTAGTGGTTAAATTTGTTATTAACATTTTTGGTCCACAGTAAGACCTAAGAGTAACTTGGAGTAATTTTTGTATGGCCTATACATCTTGTAAAGATAATTTTACACTTAGAGCAGAGCTGCAAAAATAGTACATTGCATTTGCTTGTTATTTTTCTTTTTTTTTTTTAGTTAATAATTTTTAAATTTACATCCAAGTTAGTTAGCATATGGTGCAGTATGATTTCAGGAGTAGATTCCTTAATGCTCCTTCCCCATTTAGCCCATTCGTCCTCCCACAACCCCTCCAGCAACCCTCTGTTTGCTATATTTAAGAGTCTCTTAAGTTTTGTCCCCCTCCCTGTTTTTATATGATTTTTGCTTCCCTTCCCATATGTTCATCCGTTTTGTATCGTAAAGTCCTCATATGAGTGAAGTCATGATATTTGTCTTTCTCTAATTTCACTTAGCATAATACCCTCCAGTTCCATCCATGTAGTTGCAAATGGCAAGATTTCATTCTTTTTAACTGCTGAGTAATACTCCATTGTATACATATACCACATCTTCTTTATCCATTCATCCTTCGATGGACATTTGGGCTCTTTCCATACTTTGGCTATTGTTGAGAGTGTTGCTGTAAACATTGGGGTGCGTGTGTCCCTTTGAGACAGCACACTTGTATCCTGTGGATAAATACCTAGTAGTACAATTGCTGTGTCGTAAGGTAGTTCTAGTTTTAGTTTTTTGAGGAACCTCCAGACTGTTTTCCAGAGTGGCCGCATCAGTTTGCATTCCCACCAGCAGTGCAAAAGAGATCCTCTTTATCCACATCCTCGCCAAGATCTGTTGTTGCCTCAGTTGTTAATGTTAGCCATTCTGACAGGTGTAAGGTGGTATCTCTTTGTGGTTTTGCTTTGTATATCCCGGATGATGAGTGAAGTTGAGCATTTTTTCATGTGTTGGTTGGCCATCTGGATGTCTTCTTTGTAGAAGTGTCTATTCATGTCTTCTGCCCATTTCACTGGATTCTTTGTTTTTTTTTGGTGTTGAGTTTAATAAGTTATTTATAGATTTTGGATACTAACCCTTTATCTGATATGTCGTTTGCAGATATCTTCTCCCATTCTGTCAGTTGCCTTTTAGTTCTGCTGATAGTTTCCTTCGCTGTGCAGAAGCTTTTTATTTTGATGAGGTCCCAGTAGTTCGTTTTTGCTTTTGTTTCCCTTGCCTCTGGAGACGTGTTGAGTAAGAAGTTGCTGTTGCTGTGGTCAAAGAGGTTTTTGCCTGCTTTCTCCTCAAGGATTTTGATGGCTTCCTGTCTTACATTATTAGGTCTTTCATCCATTTTGAGTTTATTTTTGTGTATGGTGTAAGAAAGTGGTCCAGTTTCAAACTTCTACATGTCACTGTCCAGTTTTCCCATCACCACTTGCTGAAGAGACTGTCTTTATTCCATTGGATATTCTTTCCTGCTTTGTGAAAGATTAGTTGGCCATATGTTTGTGGGTCCATTTGTGGGTTCTCTGTTCTGTTCCATTGATCTGAGTGTCTGTTCTTGTGCCAGTACCATACTGTCTTGATGATTACAGCTTTGTAATACAGCTTGAAGTCTGGGATTGTGATGCCTCCAGCTTTGGTTTTCTTTTTTCTGATTGTGTTGGCTATTCTGGGTCTTTTGTGGTTCTATAAAAATTTTAGGATTGTTTGTTCTAGTGTTTGTTTTTTCTTACTCTCCTACAATTAGTGATACTTCTTCAGTCTTTATCTTTTGTGACTTTGATACTTAAAAAAAAATTTTTTTTTTTAATGTTTATTTTTGAGAGAGAGAGAGAGAGAGTGCAAATGGGAGAGGGGCAGACAGAGAGGGAGATACAGAATCTGAAGCAGGCTCCAAGCTCTGAGGTGTTAGCACAGAGCCCATTGTGGGATCGACCTCATGGACCATGAGATCATGACCTGAGCCGAAGTTGGATACTTAACCAACCCAGCCACCTAGGTGCCCCTTAATGTTTTGTTTTTGAGAGAGAAACAGCACAAGCAGGGGAGGGGCAGAGAGAGAGGGACACAGAATCCGAAGTAAGTTCCAGGCTCTGAGCTATCAGCACAGAGTCTGACATGGGGCTTGGACTCACGAACTGTGAGATCATGACCTGAGCTTATTTTGGACACTTAACTGGCTGATCCACCCAGGTGCCCCTCATGACCTTGATACTTCGGAAGTGAGGTGTTCAGTGGTTTGTTGGTTTTGGTTTGTTTGATGATTTCTCTTGATTAGATTGAGGATATGCATTCTTTGGAAGGATATCATAGAGGTGAGGTACTGTTCTTGATACATCTTAACGGGGTGCGAGATGTCAGTATGTATCATTGGTGGTGTTAACCTTAATCAGTTGGTTTAGGTGCTGTCTACTAGGATACTATACTACAAATTTACTGTTTTTCCGCTTGTCATTTCTAAATATTCTGAGAGAGATACTTTGAGTCTATGCTTAAACTTTTACCCACTAATTTTAGTGTCCATTGATTTTTCTTGCCTGTGAGGGTTGCTGTGAAATTCTAGTGGTGACTTTTATATTCACCTCATTCTTTATATGTTTACGAATCCTTTTGTTAAGAAGAGTTGTTCGTTTTCCCCATTATAAGTTTTTTACAGTCACTTTTTGTACTTGTTTTGGTTAAATTCCAATTGAACTCTACCAGTATATTTTAATTTGAGGAAGACTGACAGTTCTTTTAATAAGTTTAGGACTGTTCAGTTTAGAATATAATCTGTAAACTCACTTCTTTGGTGCATTGTATATATCACTTTCTAAAGTTCATTTTTGTGTGGGTCTCATTTTTTGTTATTTGTAAAGTAACTTTTTTTGGTAGGAATCCATGTAACTATTCAGATGATTTTTCTAAAATGAAGTATCTCAAGTTACAAGTTGGGGGAACCTAGTGAATTATATTTTGTGTTAATATGTGGTTTAAAACTTTTTAATTTAGTAACTATATGGGAGTGAAAACATACCTTTATTTGTTTTTTTTTCCTTCATAGGCTTGAAAAGGAATATACTACAATAAAAACTAAAGAAATGGAAGAGCAAGTTGAAATTAAAGTAAGCATCTCAGGGCTTTTAAAAGTACGAAACATAAATTTATTGAAGTCAGTGTTTTTTATATCTATATCTATATCTATATATATATCTATCTATATATTGGTTATGTTGATATATTTGACATATTTATTTTCTGGAGCAAATTTAGCAATAATGTTTATATTGACTTACTGGTAAATTGATTTACCATCCCACTAGATTATAGTTAAAAATGAACCTTTCAAAAACCAGAATAATGTAACAAGGGGTTTTCATTCTAGTGTGAGAGCAGCTTTATTTCCAGATTTGTTGATGGGCCACCAGCAGAAAATACTTCTGTGGGGAAGATAATTATCAGTCCATTTAAGCGTATTTTAAAAAATTGCAGAGAAGTTATTCCATAACATGCATAGATTAACAGTAGTGTAGTCTAAGGTAGATCAAACTCGTTGTACCAGAACTAATTATGGCTGCCTTAGAGCTGCGGGAAACTTGGGCTAATTGAATTTTCTCATTTGTAAGCCAAGGTTATACTTTTGAACTCTCCACAGAAATAGGTAGATTGCCAACTTAAGGGATATATAATCCTATATATACCTTAAAATTCTTATTTGTGCCCCCTTTAGGCTAGAAATTCTTAAGCTGAGGATCTTTGGCGTTGTTTGAGCTGGGAGTTAAGGATAGTTGTATTGGCTTTATGCTGATATTTTAGGATGGGGATAATGAGTAAGAAGCATGAGTTAATGAAGGAACTCAGTGACTCATCCAGTTTCTTATGTGTCTGTATTCTCCCCCTTAACACACACACGCACATGCAAATAAAATAAGTTTTGTGAGTGTCCCCACCTTTTTTTTTTTTTTTTTTAACTCTTAATGTGTCTGAGTTTTGATTTAGACCTGGCAAGGCATTAGATGATTAATCACCTTACTTATACTTAATTAGCCATGTCTTAATTCACCTTTGCTGTAAAATACCACTTCATTACTCACATTCCACAGGCCCTTTTTACAATTAAGGGAATGAGTTCTATTAAATTGGCATTCTTTCTTGGCCATGGTCCTCCTCAAAAGCCTCTTTGGAGACAACCACTCCTATTTTTCTTTGTGACCTCTTTCTCATCTGTCTCCCTTTTCTAGGTGTTTTATTTTCATTTCTATCAGTATTCCCTGTCAATTGGAAATAGATACTTCTACATTTTTGAGAGAGAGAAGGAAAAGACCTGTGTGGATGTTTTTCCCTCCTTTTAAAAAATTCTGTCACCCAACTGCTGCTCTACCATTTGCTTTTCTTTTAGGTACCATGAGTAAGAGTAATATTAAATCATACCCTCCACTTCAACCTACTGAAAGTGGAAAAGTACGTCATCCTGATGAGTGGGGAGAGAGTATGGGTTATCGCACACCACGAATATTCGGAACTGCAAATCAAGAATCTGAGGATGGGAAGCCATCCTGTTCATTTCACCATGCTATGTGATTGCAAAAAAAAAAAAAAAAAAAAAAAAAAAAAAATCACAGATCTATGGACCATCTTTGCTCTTTTTTTTTTATAAATTTTTTTTATCACAGATCTATGAACCATCTTTGCTCTTTTTTTTTTATAAATTTTTTTTAATGTTTTTTATTTTTGAGACAGAGAGAGACAGAGCATGAATGGGGGAGGGGCAGAGAGAGAGGGAGACACAGAATCGGAAGCAGGCTCCAGGCTCTGAGCCATCAGCCCAGAGCCTGACGCGGGGCTGGAACTCACGAACCGTGAGATGGTGACCTGAGCTGAAGTCGGACGCTCTACCGACTGAGCCACCCAGGCGCCCCTGAACCATCTTTGCTCTTAAAGAAATTTCTTCTAAACTTAAATGGCATGAATAGTAGTAATACCAAGAGGCCTTTTCAGAAAGATCTTTAGCACAGTTTATCTTGTATTTGAATTTTTTTTCAAACTTGAGATTTCGGGGAAGTTTTATAGTTCATATACCTCACAGAATACTTTTGAATGCCAGCTCCATGTGTCTTAGGGAAAAACAGATGGATAAGTATTTATAGAGAAGAATCTCGGTGGGGGAAAATGAAAGTTCAAAAAGTTAGTCAACACATTGGATAAATAAAGTCTGCTGATGTCAGGTAGTTTGTTCTTTTATAAAATTTTGTTTCCATGTTGTTTTTTTCTTACTCTTGTACCATTTTCATCTCTTTCTTCACTCCTGCCCCCCAAAGGACAAAGCCACAATAATTTTTGTACTCTACTTTTTGTTTTACTTTATATAAGCTTGAGTCTCTCTGATGTTTTACTTGAACCTGGCAACTCATCTCAGTCATAATCAGATGACCATCTCATTTACAGTTAGTTATCCATGTATTATTTGAGCCTTTCTCTCCAAAGGGATGTGCCATTTACTTAATCATTCCCTTTTCCCTTCCCCCCAAGGTCCCTTGTGTAAATAAATGAGTTCTCTTAAACTAGTGCTTTCTTGCCTTGGTCCTCCTCAAAAGCCATCGGAGAGAATCTTACACTGTTTTTTACACAAGCAAATAGTATATGATCATCAAATTATTTGATGTTTTGATACGGAAGTAAAAAATCAGCCATTGATGTGTTAAGGTTTCCTTTTTTTTTTTTTTTTTAAATTCTAAGACCTTGGGGTTGTTAACTTTTTATTATTAGAGTTGTATCTGGAAGCTCTCTGATGAAAATGTAACTTTTAAGTATTTTCTACCCCCTCTCGAAGTATTATAGAAAGATTTTGTTAATAATGGTTTCATATGGAGAACCTTACATTTTATTGTGTGAAATTTTTTGTTAATAGAAACAGCTTTATCAGTATCTTCTTCCAATCTATTGATGTTCCACCTGAGGGGGAGGAGGTAAGAAATATTAAATTTCTAGCTTATATTAGGGTACCTCACAAATCTTTAAAAAAGAAAAACCTTTATTCCCCCACTCTATTTAAGACTGACATATGAATTAATAATCTAATATTCATATTTAAATTTTGTGCTTTAGGAACATAGAGTTTTAAGCCCTACAAATAGGAGGAGTTAGAGATTCTGACTGGTTTTTAGCCAGAAGTTAAATTATGAAGTATTCTAGATATGCTGGAAAACAGAGAATAATGTAAAAACACTGTGTATTCACTGCTTGGCATAAAAAAATAAATGTTATTTGAATTACCCAGGAATTATATTTAACAGTCAGTGTGAAGTGTTATAGTAATGACACATTTATTTAACACTTAATATGTAAAGGGTCCTTTACAGGCATCATCTACTTTTACTCTTCTGATAACCTCATGAGAGGGTTCTTGACTCATCTTTTTGAGCTTCAGTAAGTTCAAAAATATGCTAGTGGTCACATTGCTAGGAAATGGTGAAAGTCAAGGATTTGAATTCTGATTTATGTTTTACTAAGACCCATATATATTCCTCATTGTATGCACTGTGCTGCTTTCCAAAAGAGACTTAATGCATTGTGATATGAGAAGGATTTGAATGCCCAGTTTTCTGTAGCATCACAAACTTTTCATTAAAAAACTAATGGCTATGTAATAATATCCAAAGGGATTTATTCAAGAAGTCATCCATTTAAAAGATACTTGCAGGTCCTACTACATGTCCAAGCAGTGTTCCAGGCACTAGATATGTGTTTCTGATATATACCAATTTATGTGCTCATGGAGCTTGCATTCTAGTATGGAAGTCAGACAATAAACAAAAAAGTAAAATATGTAATATTTTAGATGATGATAAGTGTTAAATGGAGGAAAAAAAAAAACCCTCAGGTAAGGGAGAATAAAATGGTAGTTTTTGGATTAAAAATTTAGAGAAGTTGACCAGATTATTTTTGAATAAAGATCTGAAGGAAGTGAGAGAGCTAGATATATAGGTATCTTGAAGGAGAGCAGAATCTTGTCAGGACTGTACCCCATGAGGAATAATAAGGAGACCATGGTGGATGGGACAATATGCATGATGAGGAAAGTGACAGGAGGTAAGATGTTGTGCAATGCAGATAGTGTAGGTTGTTGAACATGTGAAGACTTTGGCTTTTAATTTGGAGAACCATTTGGGGTATTAGTGGAGGAAGAGAAGATCTGACTGAAGTTTTCATTGGATCCCTCTGGCTGCTGTGTTGGGAGTAGATTGCAGGGGACAGGAAAACTAAGTAGAGGCTGATGAAGTACTGCAGGGAAGAGATGATGGTGGCTTGTACTGACTTGGTAAGAAGTGATTGTTTTCTGAATAGATTTTAAAGATAAAGCTGACAAGTTGATTGTGGAGGTGTGAGAGGGTTAGGAAGTGAGCATTTTGGCTTTAGTATGTAGAAAAATGGAGTTTCCGCTACTTGAGATGGAGAAATCTACAGGAGGATCTGGTTTGGGGACGAATATCAGGAGCCCAATTTGAGATATTTTAAGTATCAGAAGCCTAGGAGATATTCAAGTAGAGCCTTGAATATTCAGAGTTGAATTTAAGAGAGGACAGACTTAAAATATGAATTTTGTAGTTATTGACAGAATGATGACAGTAAAAGCCATGAGAGTGGATGAGATTACCTGGGGGATGAGTGTAAATGAAATAGAGAAGAGAGTTCAAGAGCTGAGCCTGAGAGTAAGCCAACATTTAAGTTGGAAAGATGAGAGCAAAGCTGGAGAAAACTAGGGAGGTATAGTATCCTAAAAGCCAAGAGAAAAGAGTGTTTCAAAAAGAATGATTTTACTGTGTCAGTGCTAAGGAGTATTCTTGTGAGCTGAAAATGGAGAAACAAATGAATTTATCAACATGGAGATAAACTGGAAAAGAGCAGAGAAGTGGTGAGAACTAAAATTTGAATGAAACAAGAAAAAATTGGAGATAGGGAGTATCGATACCTTTCAGGGATTTGCTATAAAGAAGAGAGAAATGGGACAGGAGCTTAGAGAGAGGGTCACGACATTGAGGAAATTTTGGTTTTTCTTTACTTTTTGTTAAGATGGGAGAAATAACCACATTTTTATGGTGATAACCGAGTAGGAAAAATTCATGACGGGCGAATTCAGGGGTAATTGCTGGAGTCATCAGGGATTAGGATTTAGCTCATAGGTAGGAGATTTGGTCTACTAACATGGATAGTTAATCCACAATAATGAGAGAATCTAAAATATATGGGAAAAATGTAGGTAAGATGTAGGATGTGGTTGTGGGAGTTTACAAAGTTCTGTTATTGCTTCAATTATTTTAGTGAAATTAGAAATAAGATTATCAACTGAGAGTGACAGTGGGGTGGAGGGTTGCTGGTTTGAAGAAAGAGGTGCCGAGTAGGAAACAGTGATCTGAGAGGGTGAGAGAAGGAACAGACTAAGGAAATAAATAAGAGTCCAACTGAATTTAGTGATGGTTAATTTAAATAAACGTCATGGTTTTTATTTTTCTTCAGTCATATTTACCAGCATAGGTGCAGACACAGAGTTGTCAGTATGTTGACTCGGTAGTTGTTTTACCAGGCAAATGTGCTAACTTCTAAGGGAGAGTGGGCAAAGGGGAGGATAAAGGCAAGGGATCATCTATGATGATTGGAAATTAAACTTTGTAAAGAGGGAAGAGAGCACATCAGAATGGGGGACAGTGAAAAGTTGATAGGATCAGTGAATTGTCCAAGAGGATTATTACGTTTAGGTTATTTCATAAAATGAGTAAGCTGGCAAAAATAAATTGAGTTGTTACAAAGTAAAATTCTCCTATTTTGGTATATTTTGTTTTTTGTTTTTTGTTTTTTGTTTTCATTTTTCGGTATTAAAAAGCGTGCATATAGTTTGAGTGTTTGCATATAAAGATTTCTGGCACCTTGTGTTTTCTTAGCCAGTTGTAAAAAGTAGAATTATTGAATTGTAGGATATTAGTATTTTTAAGACTTTTGATATGCATTCAGTAAATCTCTTAAAGAGTTTTTCCGGGGTATCTTCTTTTTGGCAGCGAATTTCTATTCCACTAACACCTTGGTGGCTACATTAGGTGTTTCATTCTGGCTCTCCATCTCATTTTCTCTTTTCTAACTTAGTAGGGCAAAAATGTCTCTCCCTCTCTTTTTTCTTAAGTGTATGCATCTATTAGTCTTGTTCTTTATGATTTTTACTTTAAAGTTTAGAAAACATTCTTAATTCACTCTCGGAAATATGATTAAAAAGATACTCAAAAATTAGAAAGCAGTCAAGTGATAGATTTTAGTCTACTTTCCTATATATCAGCAATAAACATTTCAAAAATATCTGAGAAAAAGAAATTCCACTTAAAATAAGAATAAAAGCATATGTAAGAACCACCTAAATGAAAAATACGTCATCACTGAAAAACTTTGCATTAAGGCATTTAAAAAAGCTGTGTACAGGGGAGAGACACAAAGAACTCCATGTTATATAAAGTTATGATTTCCCCCATCAAATATTCATTAGCAAATCCAGTCATTAAAAAAATCTAAAGAATACTTTAAACAATAGACAAAAGTTAAAAAATAGTATTCGTGCCTGACTTCAACAATATTATGAGCAATGCTTATCATTAATCAAGTTTTTGGTGTTATGCTGTCTCATTTATGGGAAAAATTTATTCATCCCATATCACTGTATGTTTTATTACTCTAAGTTTCTGAATGTTTTTTTTAATGTTTATATTTGAGAGAGAGACAGAGTGCAAGCTGGGGATGGGCGGGGGGGGGGGGGGTGGAGGGGCACTGAATACAAAGCAGGCTCCAGGCTCTCAGCTGTCAGCACAGAGCCTGATGTGGGGCTCCAACTCATGAACTGTGAGATCATGACCTGAGCTGAAGTCAGGCCTTTAACCTACTAAGCCATCCAGGCACCCCTACTCTAAGTTTCTAGATGAGTAAATGGAGAGTCTAAGATGCTGAATGTTAATGGTAGAGGGAGTATTTGAACCTAAACCTACCTAACTTCAAAACACACTATCTTAACTAACTTAGTAAACTAGTAGTTAAGGTTTTTGGAGGATAAATAAAATATAAGAATGGAAGAAATTAGCTCCACCAGATGTTAAAGGGGATTACAAAGGTACAATTACCAAAATACTGTGGTACTGGTTCAAAAAAGAAACACTCAAAACTTAATAGGTAATCCTGAAATAGTCTTTAATACCGATAAAGCCTATTATATTTATCAATATATGATGAAATAAATGCCACATACATGAGGAATTGGTTTATTTAAAAAGTCATTTTCAGATATTTGGGTATGATTTGGGTAGATGTTAGGAGAAAAATAAATTTAGCTTATTATTTATAGCAAAATTTCAGAAGATTTAAAGGGGACGGGGGAAACCAGGTGAATGTTTTTAGTTCTAAATTTTGTGATACTTTAGCATTATTTCTATTGTAACATTAACTTTATTCAATCAATTGTCTGGTTGAACTTAATTTTCTAAGTCCTAGGATAAACAATATTTTACTTTGTTGATGAAGTATGTTGAGACCATTTTGAGAATGCCATTTATTTCTTTGGATTTTCAGACTTTAAAAACATCTATTAATTGCTTATTTGTCTAAACCAGTGTGCTGAATATAATATGAATAGCCAAGAAATGAAAAACACTTCCTTCTCCTCAAGCTATTTTGTAGTCTGAAGTCACACATAAAATAACAATGATTTCAAATCATCTGAATGTGTTCTAGTGGATAGAACAAGAAAATCTAATTTGCAAAATTTATTATTATTATTTTTTAATGTATAATGTTTATTCTTGAGAGAGAGAGCATGAGCATGGGAGGGGCAGAGAGAGACAGAGACACAGAATCCCAAGCAGGCTCCAGGCTGTCACCTGTCAGCACAGAGCCTGATGCAGGGCTCCAACTCACGAACTGTGAGATCATGACCTGAGCCGAAGTCGGATGCTTAACCAACTGAGCCACCCAGGCCCCCCTAATTTGCAAATGTTTGTAATAATTCTAAGATTTATATGTTCCAGTTTGTGGTCCAGTTAATAAGATACAATAATTTATAGACTCTTTATTTCCTTGGTCTGAGACTTGATAGGTTATATATAAACTATATTTTAGTCTTTACTGGAAAAATAATAGTTTGAGTTAATAGAAGAGGTTTTTTTTAAAAGCAGGAATTTAGAGGATGGTAGGATTGGAAGAAGGCTGGATTGAGTTCTGGAGTAAATTTGTACAAAAGATAAGGGGAATGTGAAATAATGATGGCACAATAAAGAGATAAAGGATTCTAAAATGAAGGGATAACATATCAGGATTCATATGAAATTATGTTGGTGGAATATGTAAAAAGGAGACAATTTTTTTAATGTAGAGTTTTTTAGTTTTAATTCTTAATAGCAATAATTTGATAGGGTTTTGGGAGTCAGTGGTTAGGTGAAGTTTTTTTGTTTTTTTGTTTTTTTTTAATTTGGTTTTACTGTTTGAACTGTGACGAAATGCCAGTAAGTAGAGCTTTTCATTTTGTAAGCTGTTTTTTTTTCTTTTTCAAATTTTTATTCTTAAGTAGGCTCCATGCCCAATGTGGAGCTTGAACTCACTACCCTGAGATCCATAGTTGCATGCTGTACTGACTGAGCCAGCTAGGTGCCCCCATGTTTTTAAAATTCAAAACAACTCATAAGTAATTAATTTGAGGAAAACAACTCAATCTTTATATTTTCACAATGTAAGAAATATTGCAACTTGGCATATACAAGGAATAAATGAAGGCTGGTCTAGTCCTAAACTGATAATTTGTTTTTGGTATTTATCCTGTGAGCTGCCTTTTTCAGATTTCTTAGTTATTTCCCAAACATTTGAATACTATTTGTGTAGATAGTCTTTGTAGGAGCTAAATGAGTTGGAATCTTTTCTGTCTAATGGGAATGTTAAGAAAGATAAGAAAATGTTGACTATGAGTCATAATAGGTATTTTAAGAAAGGGGTTATGTATTGTAGCTTATATTTAAAATTCATTGACAGCTGGAGTGATAAATGTGGTCATTTCCTTTGCCATGTATTTCCTACCCTGAACTTGTAAGAATTTGACAGATAATGTAACCATTTCTTAGACTTCTCCTATTTATAAAAGGTGGTACGTTTTAAGGACATGATTTAGGTATCTTTTAATCTCAGGAATGCTTGCAAGCAAACCTTTTGTTGTTTGTTTGTCTCTTTCTTTTTTCTTTTTCTTTTGTTTTTTGCAGAGATTACGCACAGAAAATAGACTTTTAAAACAGCGCATTGAAACATTAGAAAAAGTAAGTAAATAACTACTTTTGTATGCAAGCTTCTGTTGTATGCACAGTATTATTTTTTATTTTAAATAATGGCTCAAGAAATCTATCACGTCTCCAAAGTTGTGATATTGGCTGCTTAGCTTGCCTACCTTACTACTTTACTAAGTAACTTGTTATTCATAACAATTGATCACTTCAAGTCCTTGAGATTTAAGGTTAAAGTTTTAACTGAGGTTATTATTAGAGTAACATTGGTACCATTTATTTTCTTTACATATAGTCTCTAAAAAAGTATGTTCTTTAGAAGTAGCCTAATTGAGAATCCATTCTGAATAGCATTTTAAAAATGGCTTTCAAATGTTGCCCTGACTCTAGCCATATATTAAATGTGTCAATGATTCCTTTAATGCCTAGGATGATTTGAAGTTTAGCCAAAATGACTGATTGCTCATATAAAAATTCACCATGGTGTTGATTTTCAACACAGGGGAATTGTGCTTAAACTTTTGGTTCTTAGACTTATTTTGATACTACTTTTTACCTCTTTCTTCCTCTCTGTTTAATATAAAATAACTAGGCAAATGTGGAAAGTTTTGCATTATTTTTAATGTACTTTTAATATAATGTCTGTTGTAGTATTATTTTAAGTATTAAGTAATAAAGGTACAGTCTAAGAGGTTTGGTTTGTCAAAAGAAAAGGCTGAATTCACAAAGTCTTTTGGTGTTTGGCGGGGCTTTTTTTTTTTAAATGGAAGATGAGAGTAAGTAGATTTATAGATGATATTGCAGAATCTTAAAATCTTCTCTGAAAATCTACAGATTGATATTCAAGAAAGAAAACATGAATATGTGGATAGTTTGGATATATGTCTTTTGTTGGAAGGCACTGATGGTTTACTAAATAACACCACACACAAGGATAGGATATTTATTACGTGTCTTTTTGTTGTATAATAATTTCAAGTACATTATACTAAGTCAAAATAGTTTTCCTGTATTCCTTCATCTTATTAGAGTTGTTTTGAGGATAATTCTATTTTTTTGGTGACTCTGCAGAAAGGTTGAGCTTAATTTAGTTTTTAAGCCATTTTAATTGTATACTATGTTTTTCATTAAATACTCAGTTTATACTAAAATATGTTTTCCTAGGTGGTATTTTACTTTGGAGTGAGATATTTTAACCGAGAAAGTATTTTTATTTCATTGAACCTTCAGAAAGATAAAGGTGCTATAAGAAAGTATTAAGTTTGGATTTTACTTTAGAAAATTAAGTACCTTTCTACCGGCTTACATGGCCTAGGTGTGTCCTTTAGCACTTGGAATTCTAGAAATACTTAGGTTTCAGTTAAATTCTATAACCTAAATGTTTACTTTCTCAGTTTTTGCTAGAATTTATTAAGTTGAGCTCATTAATTTCATTTGTCATATTTTCCTTGCTTTGCTTCTTTGGAAGTTGCTGTTGTACAAATTGCTGTCACACTTTATAAGTGGAATTGCATACTCAAATTCCTTCTCCCTTTCTTCTAAGTGGTTTGACAATATGGCTGATTCCAAACATAGAACTTAAAAGTATGCTTTAAAAGAAGCCATTTGCTTGTCTCAAACGATGAAAAACTTCTTGGTATTTGTGTTGGTCTTCTAGAAGCATATGGTTTTCTGTGGTCTGTCCTCATTTTGATATATTTTTCTTAAGAATTAAGGATGACACCACACACAGTAAAAAATAGCTTTAATGTCAAATCTATATGTTCATTTTAATTACAATGAAAAGTAGATGGAATTTGGGTATGCTTTGTTTCTTCTTATTCCTAATTTTATGCACCTTTATTTTATTTCTTTCTCTTAAATTTCTATCTGAATTTTTCCTTTTGTAGGAAAGTGCTTCCTTGGCAGATAGATTGATACAGGTATAGTTTTTTTCGTTTAGCATTTTCTCTAACTTTACTTCTAAGGGAAGCCCTAAACCTAGAAAATCACATTTTAATGCATGCAATTTTACATGCATTTTTCCTAGCAATAATTTTTTGGGACAGTATATTATGTGCATAAACTTAATTTTTGATAACGGTGCATTATCTTGGTTTATTAGATACCTTTTGCACGTTTTAAAGCTAATCTTATTTTAAAGTATTTATTCCAAAATGGCAATCAGTGGATTCTGTGAAATTAACTACTATTCATTGAAAGTTTTAGTTCTGCATGTGCAACTCAGTAATATTGCATGAATTGAATTTTTATTGACTGAAAGAATTATTCTTAAGATTATCAGATGAATTTTCTTATTTAGTTTCCCAAAATTTGCTGGAGCGATAATGAGCTGCTGGTTAATAATTACTTAGGCTGTTCTACTTAGGTTGTTTGAGGTGATTTTTTTTTTTTTTTTAACATGTCACAGTAAATAACTAAACCTCACAAAGGCAGTCTTTCTTGAATCTGTCCTAAATTGCTTTACACACACACAAATTATGTCCTAAGGGACAAGTGACAAGAGCCCAGGAGGCTGAGGAAAACTACCTCATAAAACGGGAGTTGGCCACCATCAAACAGCAGAGTGATGAGGCCAGTGCTAAACTGGAGCAAGCTGAAAATACCATCAGGAAGCTCCAGCACCAACAACAATGGGTAAGGAGTCTGGTAGTGCTTTTTCTCACTTTTCTCACCTTTCTCATCCCCTTCCCTTTAAATTTTTTTTTTTTTTAAAGCACAACTTCTGTGCCCCTGTTTTAAGTAATTTTGTTTTCTACTTTAATTGAATTCTTAATCATTTTTATATTCTGTAATACTTAAGGGTCTTATTGTGGTCTAGAGACTCTTCATTCTAACGTCTTTTTCTGTCTACACAGTTTTTTTAGAAATAGGTAATATTTTCATTTCTTACATTATATTTTAAGTCACAGAAAATGATGTTTGTCATACCTACTTTTTAGTTTTTAGAAATCTGTTTCATACTGGTATTTTGCCACAGGAAAGTTTTGAATCTTAATTCCACCTAGTTCTTGTTAGTGGTGCAGATGAAATATCACCCAACGTGGAGAATATGTGTAATTATCTCATAAAGTTTTGATAATGTGGGGATTTCTGTCTTGTGAAAAACTGTAGCCTTAACTTCCTACATCAGGACGTCAAATTAGGAATTAAGGTATATGCTTACATATTTTCAAGAGGAGAGAAATTTCAAAGTAAAAAAAAAATGAATTAAAAAAATATGTTAACTAATTTAGGGTATATTGAACAACTACTCATTGTACAGCTATTCTCAGGTATCTTTTGCAACTTAGACATCATTTTCCATTCTCAAATTCAGACTGCTGTGGTCTTAAGGAGATGAGGGCTAAAAAGAAAAGCCAGCTGTTTATTTTTGAAAAGATACTATTTCTTGTTTCAGTTTTCTTTTCTTAGGAGTCGGATTGTAACAGGAGTGGGCAGAAAAAGTTGTGTTAAATTTAGAACTCTATATGGGTCTAGAAGGCAAATAGAAGGACTTCAAAGTTGGACATTACTTTTATTCAATAAAATTAAGAAATACCATCATCAACTGGCTACAAATATCAGAAAACTAAAAGCAAAAAGAAGATATAGGCAGTTGAAAAAAACCATAATAACATAAAATTATTTTTTCTGTTATGTTAATGAAGATGGTTTAGAAAAATGAATAGAAAAATGATAAAAGGATACTAAAAAGTAGGGAACTCAAATAGTTCTGCCTTTGTATGAAATGTCAGTATCAAAGCATAAAAATAGATAAAACAGAATTGAAGGTTCCTTTTGGGGATTAAATTGAACTGAGTTATTAGTGTAATGTGATTTTGTTTCAAGGAAAGATAGTAAGTATTATGTTTGCAATTAGCATAAGCTACAGTCCTAAAACATTAGAATCATGGATTACTAGTTTTTTTGCATAGGTTTTCAAATGTTGAGACCTATAGGACATAAAAATCAGGATTTGGTTTATAATGAAGAAAGTAAAGTGGGCGAGCAAAAATAGTCAGAATGAACTGAAGCTTTTGAAAATGTAACAAAAGAATCTTTTTGTTGTTTCAAGGACAAAATCAACTCTCATTGTGAAGCTAAAATATGACCAGTAGAAAGCAGGCCTCTATTTTGATTTTGTTTCCATTTTTTTCTCACTTGGCAGTTATTCTTCTAAACTGGAATAAAATGTAAAACAGAGCACCTGGGTTGTTCAGTTGGTTGGGTGTCTGACTCGATTTCAGCTCAGGTCATGATCCCAGGGTCATGGCATCAAGACCCGAGTCAGGCTCTGCACTGAGCATGGAGCCTGGTTAAGATTTTCTCTCTCACTTCAGCCCCTCTCTCCTGTTCTCTCAATTAATTTCTCTTTCTCTCTCTCTCTCTCTAAAAAAAAAAAAAAAAAAAAAAAAAAAAGACCCATAAAGCAGTGATCCACAAAACAGGTGAAAGAAACAGAGCCTTGGTTAAATTTCCATCTTCAAAGCGGAGTGCATGCATATCCCTGGATATTAAAATACTTTGCAAAATGATAAGAATATTCTTTAAAGGATTTTAGAAAGTAAGATACACTAAAGGCTTTGAGGCAGGCAAAATATAGTTCTTAACATTTAGTAATAATGGCTAGATACCTGAAAAGACAACCAATGACCTTGATGATGCTTCATTAAAAATTCCTAGACATCTGGTTTGTGAACAATTAGAAAAATAACTTTTATTCACTAAAAGGAATTTACTATGTTTAAGTCATAACAAACTAACTTTGCTTCTGCAATAAACAAAAACTGTTCCATAAGTGAAGTTTTAAAGGTTATTTGAGGGCACCTGCATGGCTCAGTTGGTTAAGCATCCAACTTCAGCTCAGGTCATGATCTCATGGTTCATGAGTTTGAGCGCGAGTCAGGCCCAGTGCTGAGCTGACAGCTGGGAGCTTGCAGTCTGCTTTGGATTCTTTTGTCTCCCTCTCTTTCTGCTCCTCACCCCCCCCCCCCCCCCCCAATAAATAAAAACATTAAAGAGTTATTTGGCACTCCCATCTTATCTTTCTAGCCAAGTTTAGATAAAATAGTAAACTTAAGTGGTTTTCTAGGTGATTAACCGTATCAAGAGGTTATTCATGTTAAAGCAAAGAGATGTCAGAGGTTTTTGTCTCCTAAATTGATGCTTGCTTGCTTGTTTCCTTTCTCTTTCTTTCTTTCTTTCTTTCTTTCTCTCTTTCTTTCTCTCTTTCTCTCTTTCTTTCTCTCTCTCTCTCTCTCTCTCTCTCTCTCTCTCTCTCTCTCTCTCTCTCTCTTTCTTTCTAAGTTTATTTATTTATTTTGAGAGAGACAGAGACTGTGCGAGTGGGAAGGGGCCGACAGAGAGGGAGTGAGAGAGAATCCCAAGCAGGCTCCTCACTGCCCGTGGAGAGCCCAATGCAGGGCTCGAACTTACAAGACCATGAGAGATCATGACCTGATCCAAAACCAAGAGTTGAACACTTAACCGACTGAGCTACCCAGGCGCCCCAGCCAAGTGTTTTAATGTTACCCAAATCCTTGTATACAAGGTACGTTTAAGAATTTTACACATAAAATATTTCAGAAATGTTGCCAGTATGTTGTATAATCAATCAATATTCTAAAATATTTAAAGTATATTCAGAATAAGTAACTAAAATAAAAGGGTATTTCACAGAAATCTATTGCCTTGCCCTTAAGTTTAAAATTCAGAGAGAAGTCTTAGTGATGGCTTTCTATAACAAAAGACTTAGAAATTTTAATTGACAGGAAATGGGGAATTAGCCAATAATGTAATATGATTTATCTGCCACCCACCCCCTGCCCCATCCCAAGTAGTCTTCTTAGAAATATAAGACCCATTTTATTTTTTTTTAATTTTTTTTTAACGTTTATTTATTTTTGAGACAGAGACAGAGCATGAACGGGGGAGGGCCAGAGAGAGAGGGAGACACAGAATCCGAAACAGGCTCCAGGCTCTGAGCTGTCAGCACAGAGCCCGACGCGGGGCTCGAACTCACGGACCGCAAAATCATGACCTGAGCCGAAGTCGGCCGCTCAACCGACTGAGCCACCCAGGCACCCCTATAATGACCCAATTTAATTCTAAGTAGCTTGCAGAAAATTTGTAGTGTTGTGTCTAGTTTGAATACGGAGACTTGTGTGAAATGTCTACACATTGTATTATGGCCAGTGTAGGAAAGACTGTGGCAGCTTGGGATATTTTTAGACTGCACTAAAGAAGACTTAAAAGAACATCATAGATATAGTCATTTGAAAGTATCTCAGGGGCACCTGGGTGTCTTGATTGAGCATCCAACTTTGGCTCAGGTCATGATCTCATGGTTTGTGGGTTCAAGCCCTGCATTGGGTTTCCTGCAGTCAGCACAGAGCCCACATTGGATCCTCTCTCCTCCTCTCTCTTTGCCCCTCCTCTGCTTGCTCACTCTCAAAAATAAATAAACACTAAAAAAAAAAAAAAGTATTGGGGCACCTGGTGGCTCAGTTGTATAAGCCTCTGACTCTTGTTCCAGCTCAGGTCATGATCTCACAGTTCGTGAGTTTGAGCCCTGTGTCTGACTCTGCACTGACAGCTGTGGAGCCTTCTTGGGATTCTCTGTCTCCCTCTCACTTGGCCCTCCTCACTTTATCTGTGTCTCTCAAAATAAATAAATAAACATTAAAAAAAAGTATTTGAGAGGTTATCTTATGGAAAAGTGATTAGCCATTTTTGATATTGCTTCAGAGGGCAGAATGTGTTTAAGATCCAGGGATATAAAAACTTACTCATTGGAGTAGTTGCTTTGCAAAGTAGTAGTGAGTATACTACTGGCAGAAAGTGAACATTTGTTGTCACATGTTTTGATCACAGCCTTCCAATGTAACTTAATGAATTCTTCAAAACTTGGAATAAAGGTTTCAAATCTGTATTCTAGCAGGAGGTATTAAATCGGTATAATCATCTACCACCATCACTCTCTACTATCAATAGTGTCATTTTATTGATATAAAGAGCTTTGGATTTCATTTATGGGACTAATTCTAGTCCTCTTATGCTAATTATGTGACCTTTGATACTCAAGGACTCAATTTCTTTTTTCTCTAAAATGATTACATAGGGTTAGACTGTCTCATCTAACTTTTTTTTTAAAGTGTATTTATTTATCATGCACATGTGTGAGCCAGGGAGGGGCAGAGAGAGAATCCCAAGCGGGCTGCATGCTGTCAGTGTGGAGCCCTACATGGGACTAGATCCCAAGAACTATCAGACCATGGCCTGAGCTGAAACCAAGAGTTGGACGGTTAACCAACTGAGCCAACCAGGCACCCCTCTCTTTAACTTTTTATTATTTATTTATTTATTTTTACTATTTTTTAATATATAATTTATTGTCAATTAGGTGTTTCGATACAACACCCAGTGTTCATCCTAACAGGTGCCCTCCTCAATGCCCATCACCCACTTTCCCCTCTCCCCCACACCCCTCTCTTTAACTTTTTAAATGAACTTTATTGAAGTATAATTTACATGCAATAAAATTCATCAAATTTTAATTGTATAATTTGATGTATTTTGGTAAATATCTAGTTGTATAACCATCACCACAGTCAAAATATAGAATATTTCTATCACCCCCAAAATTTCCCTCATGTCTCTTTGCAGTTCACCTCTCCACCTCCAGCAACTGTTGTGCTGTCACTGTAGTTTTGCCTTTTTTAGGATGTCATATAAGTGGAATCATAAGGTATGAAGCTTTTGTGTCTGCTTCTTTCAGTTAGCATATCCCCTCACTTTTTTTTCTTTTTGGCAATTATTTTCTTTGTGATAAAATAGATACAACATAATATTTTCCATTTATGTGAATAGTACATTTATAATGCTCTGGAACAATAACTGCCATTTATTTCTTGAACTTTTTCATCACCCCAACAGAAGCGTTGTACCTATTAAAAAATAGTTCCTGGGTGGCGCAGTCGGTTAAGCGTCCGACTTCAGCCAGGTCACGATCTCGCGGTCCGGGAGTTCGAGCCCCGCGTCGGGCTCTGGGCTGATGGCTCAGAGCCTGGAGCCTGTTTCCGATTCTGTGTCTCCCTCTCTCTCTGCCCCTCCCCCGTTCATGCTCTGTCTCTCTCTGTCCCAAAAATAAATAAACGTTGAAAAAAAAAAAAATAGTTCCCCCCTTTTCCTTCCCCTGGTAAACTGTATTCTACTTTCTGTCTTGTATGGATTCACCTCTTCTAGGTATGTTACGTAAGTGGAATCATACAATAATTATCCTTTTGTGTTTGGCTTATTTCACTTAGCAGACTGTTTTCAGGGTTCATCCCGGTTGTAGCATATGTAAGAATTAGGTAGTTTTTACTGTGGCTGAATAATACTCCATTTTATGTTTATACTGCATTTTGTTTTGTCTGTTGATGGTCATTTTGATTTTTGACCTTTTGGCTATTATAAACAATGCTGCTGTGATCATTAACATACAAGTATTTTTTGAATCTCTGTTTTTAATTGGCATATATACCTAGAAGTGAAGGTCCTGGATCATGTGGTAATTCTATGCTTAACTTTTTGAGCAAACACCAAAGTATTATCCACAATGGCTGTACCATTTTACATTCCCACCAGCAATGTACAAGGGTTCTAATAAATTTCTCCACATCCTCACCATCTCTTGTTATTTTCTGTTTTGTCTTGTTTTGCTTTTGGTTTCTTATTTTTTAGTAATAGCCATCCAGTAATTGGAGGTGATATTTCATTGTGGTACCGAGGAATAAATTTAACAAAGAAGATGAAAAACTCACATTGAAAACTGTGAGTCCTTGTTTATTTAACTATTGATGAAAGAAACTGAAGACATAAATAAATTGAAAGACATCCCATGTTTATGGATTGGAAGACTTAATAGTGTTAAGATATCAACACTACCCAATATGATCTACAAATTCAGTTCTAATCAATCCTATCAAATTTCTAACAATCTTTTGCAGAAATGGGAAAGCAATCCTAAAATTCACATGGAACTGCAAGGAGCCTTAAATATTGAAAATAGTCTTAGAAGAGTTGAAGGATTCAAACTTCCCAATTTGAAAATTTACTACAATCCTAGAGTACTCAAAACAATATGATACTGTTATGAAGATAGACATATAGATCAATGGAATAGAAATTTTGACAGTCTAGAAATAAACCCATACATCTATGGCCAGTTGATTTTTGACATGGGTGCCAAGGCCATTCCATGAGTAAAGAATAGTCTCTTTGACTAATCGTGCGGGGAGAACTGTATACCCTCATGAAAAAGAATGAACTCGGACCCACCCCTACCACATACCATATATAAAAATAAACTCAAGGGGTGCCTGGGTGGCTCAGTCGGTTAAGTGTTCGACTCTGTCTCAGGTCATGATCTTGTGGTTTGTGAGTTTGAGCCCTGTGTCGGGCTTTGTGCTGACAGCTTGGAGCCTGGAGCCTGCTTCAGATTCTGTGTCTCTTTCTCTGTCTGCCCCTCCCCTGCTCATGCTCTGTCTCTCTCTGTCTCTCAATAATAAATGTTAAAAAAAATTAAAAAAAACCCTCAAAATGATCAATGATCTTCATAGAAATTTTATAGTTTTAAAATAACTCTTCTATGATTTTAAAACTGTAACAATCTTAGAACACATGGATAAATCTTCATAACCTGCAATTTGGCAAGAGATTCTTGGATACCAAAAGCATGGGCAACAAAAGGAAACATGTAAATTCGACTCCATCAAAATTAAAACCTTTTGGGCATCAAAGGGCATTATCCAGAAAACGGAAGGGCAACACACAGAATGGTATAAAATACATGCAAATCATGTATTTGATCAGAGTTTAGCATCCAGAATATATATAAAGAACTCTTAGAACTCAACAAAAAGACAACACGATTTATTTATTTTTATTTTTATTTTTTTTCAATATATGAAATTTATTGTGAAATTAGTTTCCATACAACACCCAGTGCTCATCCCAAAAGATGCCCTCCTCAATACCCATCACCCACCCTCCCCTCCCTCCCACCCCGCATCAACCCTCAGTTCTCAGTTTTTAACAGTCTCTTATGCTTTGGCTCTCTTCCACTCTAACCTCTTTTTTTTTTTTTCCTTCCCCTCCCCCATGGGTTTCTGTTAAGTTTCTCAGGATCCACATAAGAGTGAAACCATATGGTATCTGTCTTTCTCTGTATGGCTTATTTCACTTAGCATCACACTCTCCAGTTCCATCCACGTTGCTACAAAAGGCCATATTTCATTCTTTCTCATTGCCACGTAGTATTCCATTGTGTATATAAACCACAACTTCTTTATCCATTCATCAGTTGATGGACATTTAGGCTAAAGGACCTGAATGTGAGACAGGAAACCATCAAAACCCTAGAGGAGAAAGCAGGAAAAGACCTCTCTGACCTCAGCCGTAGCAATCTCTTACTCGACACATCCCCAAAGGCAAGGGAATTAAAAGCAAAAATGAACTACTGGGACCTTATGAAGATAAAAAGCTTCTGCACAGCAAAGGAAACAACCAACAAAACTAAAAGGCAAGCAACGGAATGGGAAAAGATATTTGCAAATGACATATCGGACAAAGGGCTAGTATCCAAAATCTATAAAGAGCTCACCAAACTCCACACCCGAAAAACAAATAACCCAGTGAAGAAATGGGCAGAAAACATGAATAGACACTTCTCTAAAGAAGACATCCGGATGGCCAACAGGCACATGAAAAGATGTTCAACGTCGCTCCTTATCAGGGAAATACAAATCAAAACCACACTCAGATAGATGTCACCTCACGCCAGTCAGAGTGGCCAAAATGAACAAATCAGGAGACTATAGATGCTGGAGAGGATGTGGAGAAACAGGAACTCTCTTGCACTGTTGGTGGGAATGCAAATTGGTGCAGCCGCTCTGGAAAGTAGTGTGGAGGTTCCTCAGAAAATTAAAAATAGACCTACCCTATGACCCAGCAATAGCACTGCTAGGAATTTACCCAAGGGATACAGGAGTACTGATGCATAGGGGCACTTGTACCCCAATGTTTATAGCAGCACTCTCAACAATAGCCAAATTGTGGATAGACAACACAATTTAAAAATGAGCAAAGGATTGCAACATTATTTACAGTTACCAAGACATGGAAGTGTCTATTGAAAAATGAATGAATAAAGATAATAGTGTATGTATGTGTGTGTATAAACAGGAATGTTTTTTTAAATTTTTTTTAACGTTTATTTTTGAGACAGAGAGAGACAGAGCATGAACAGGGGAGGGGCAGAGAGAGAGGGAGACACAGAATCTGAAACAGGCTCCAGGCTCTGAGCTGTCAGCACAGAGCCCGACGCGGGGCTTGAACTCACGCACCGTGAGATCATGACCTGAGCCAAAGTTGGACGCTTAACCGACCAAGCCACCCAGGCGCCCCTAAACAGGAATATTTTTCAGCTACAGAAAAAGAATGAAATCTTGACATTTACAACAACATGAATGGACCTTGAGGACATTATGCTAAAAGAAACAAATAATAGACAAATACCTTGTGATCTCACTTATAGGTGGAATCTTAAAAAAAAAAACAAAACAACTCATAGATAAAGAGAACAGATTGGTGGTTGTCAGAGGTGGGGAGAGGGAAGGTGAAATGAGATGAAGAGCAGTCAAAAGTTATAAATTCCCAGTTACAATTGAGTTATGGGGATTTAATATACATCATGGTGACCGTAGTTATTGCATATTTAAAAGCTAAGAGAGTAAGTCTTAAGAGTTCTCAACACGAGAAAAATTGTGTAACCATATGGTGACAGATACTAACTAGACTTAGCATGGTGATCATTTCAAAACATAAATAGTGAATCATTACATTCACACAACTGATATATGTCAATTGTGCCTCAATAAAAAATTTTTTTAATGAAAAAAGGAGTTAAATAGACCTTTCTCCAAAGAAGATATACAAATGGACAAGTATATAACAGGACACTCAATATCATTATTAGTCATTAGGGAAATGCAGATCAGTATCATGATGAGATACTGTGTCACACTCACTAAGATAGCTATAATAAAAAGCCGGAAAATAACAAATGTTGGCAAGGAGATCGAGAAACAGCTGCTGTGGAAATTAGTGGTTCCTCAAAAAGTTAAACGTAGAATTATCATGTGACCCACAGTTCAATTTCTAGGTGTATACCCAAAAGAATGGAAAACTGCTATTTAAAACAATCATGTGTACACATATTTGTAGCAACACTGTTCATAAAACGGATATAGCCCAAAGGTCTGTCATTGAATGGATAAACAAATTGTGGTATATGCACACAATGAAGTATTACTCAGCCACAGAAAGGAATAAAATACTTATACATGCTATACTATGGATGAAACTCCAAAATCTTAAGCTAAGTGAAAGAAGCCAGACACAAAGATCACATATTGTATGATTCCATTTGTATGAAATATCCAGACTAGATAAATCCATAGAGATAGAAGGCAAATTGGTATTTGCCAGAAGGTTTGTGTGGGAAAGGAGTGAGAAACTGCTTGATAGGTAAGAGGTTTTACTTGGACTGATGGAAGTATTTTAGAACTAGATAGAATTGGTAGTTGCACAACATTTTGAATGTCCTAAATGTCACTGAATTGTTCACTTTAAAATACTTATTTGGATTTTGCCTCAATAAATTCTATGAAGAAAAAGAGACTATGGAAATGAAGGTAGAAGTCTCAAGAAAATAACACACTTAGTTTGAATGGTTGCAGTAGAAGGTGGGAATTCGGGAGAATGTATAACATCCCAGCGCTGGAACCCATTCGTTAAGGTCAGGGTAGGACCAGAAGCAAGTGAGCTAACTTGTATGAGGAGCCTGAGAAGATTGAGAGCTCCCTCAGGGCTGGGGTTGGGCTTGTTTTTGGTTGTGGTTGTGGTTGCATTGAGACAGAAATTGGAAATGTATATGGCATAATAGCTAATGAGGGTGACTCTCCCTCAAGTGAATTTTCAAGAGTGAAGGATTAAGGATGGTCTGCCTATAACTGTGGTACACAATATACTAAATACAATTGGGGGAAAAGTATAAAAATATGAAAAAATGTACCATGCAAACACTGAGCAGAAGAAAGCTGGAGTGTCTGTATTAATATCACATAAAGTAGACTTCAGAACAAGGAATAGTTCCTAGAACAAAGATTTCCTGGTAGTAGTAGGGTCAGTTCACAAAGACCTAACAATCTTAATTAGGATTGTATATATTTAGGAGTGTATGTTTCCTAACACGTGTGCTCCTAACAACAGAGGAGTGTAAAGCTGAACTGGTAGAACTGAAAGGTGAAGTGGACAAATCCACAGTTGTAGTTGGAGTCTTCAGTACTTCTGTGTCTCAGTAATTGATGAAATGAGTAACTGGAATATCTGTATGGGTGTAGAAGAACTATGCAGCATTATCAACTAACTTGACCTACTTGGCATTTATGGAACATTTTACCTAATAACAGCAGAATACATATTATTTTCAAGTTCACGTAGAACATTTACAAAGATAGATCATATTCTGGGCCATAAAATTTAGAGTAAATGGAATCATACTAGGTATCTTCTTTGACTAACAGCATTCAGTTAGAAATTAATAATAGATATCTGGAAAATCCCCCAAATGTTTGGAAGTTAATGCATTTTTATCCATGTGTCAGAAAAATCTCAAAGGAAGTTAGAACATACTGAATTAAATGAAAATGAAGACACAACATTATCAAAATTTGTAGGATTCACCTAAAGCAGTGGAAAAACTTATAAGTGGAAAACTTATAGCATTGAATGCTTATATTAGGAAAGGAAATAAGTCTCAAACCAATATTCTAAGGTTAAGAAACTAGACCTAGAAGAGGAAATTCAACCTAAAGCAGGTAGAAAGAATAAGAAATAAAAAGAGTAGAAACCAGTGTAATTGAAAACAGCACAAAACAAAAATAGAGAAAATCCATGAAACCAAATGCTCATTCTTCAAAATCATTAATAAAGTTGATAAACTTCTTTCTAGACTGATAAACTTTCTCTCTAGACTAAAGAGAGAAGAAACAGAGAAGAAACAGTAATCAATGTTAGGGGTAACCTTGACTTCTGACTGATACAGTCAAGTTGTCTTATATTCTGGAGCTGTTCTTCATGGTGTTATATTTCCTTTAATTAGATTCAGTTAAACAGTTTTAACATCTAGATGACAGGTAATGTGACTTTGCTTTGAGTCAGGAAGCACATAACATAAGTTGTTCCCACTATTAGTAATACCAAGATTGATTACCTTGCTGTTTGGTTACCACAGACTCTCTGCCTTGTAAAGATAAGGTTTCTTCTTTGCGACTATTAAGTAATCTATTGGAAAATACTTTGGTACCAAATAAGTCTCTTGTCCTCTATTCACCTTGTACGTGATAGTTTTAGCATCTACTGACTGAGTTTCCAAAAGGTGATTTTCATATTTTCTCATTTTTTCTATACTTATTAGCTAATGTTCCTCTATAAAGAGACTTTTCTCTTTCTTCCTCTCTAATCTCTTTTACTCATTCACGATGGACTCTTGTATCATTCCAGCTTCATGGACTTGTGTTTAATGTTTCATATAATTTTTAGTGATTTTTAATGCTATTGTTATAGTGATATGCCATTCTTATTTAGCAATAATATATATACACACACACACACATACATACATATATTAAACTTTTTTCAAATGTTTGTTTATTTTTGAAGGAGAGAAAGAGCATGAGTGGGGGAGGTGCAGAGAGAGAGGGAGACACAGAATTTGAAGCAGGCTCCCGTCTCTGAGCTGTCAGTACAGAGTCCAACGCGTGCTCAAACACTCGAGCTGTGATATCATGACCTGAGCTGAAGTCACATGCTTAACTGAGCCACCCAGGCACCCCTATATATATTAAACTTCTTAGCAGTTTTTAAAAGTTAACTTTATTTTTAATTAATTTTGATCATTGATGTTCTTCGGAAAGCATTTCTGCAGTACATAATTACTGAATGATTATCTTTGACAGGTCATTAATTTCATTTTATGCTGGACCTTGATAGTTTGAACTTGATATTGTTGGTTTTCAGAAATGATCGAGTGAATTTATTACCAAATTTAGCATTTAGTACACTAAATAAAATTTAATATTTAGTATTTAGTAATACTAATTAAATATTGCATATTAAATCATCTGTAAGATAAAACCAAAGCATTAAGATTAAACTGTTCCTTTAAGTATTTGTTTTACATGTTTCATGTCAGTTTTTCCAGGAAGCCCATAGAAGTAGAAGTGATCCAATGATATTTCATACAATTGTATGTTTGACTCTGTCCCTTTTGAGTGTAGGGGGGCATGATGTATTTGTTAAACAATATATCCTGATAACCACTGTCTTTGAGTCTTGCTTGGTCTATTTAAAAGCTTTTTTGGCTTACACATAAGTGCTTATCATTCATTTTATTCTGAGTAAGTAATTTTGTCCAGCAGTCTGTTGGTTAGGATCAAGCATAAACAAGAAGAATTGTAATAGTTAAAGCTGCTGAGTGCTGAAATGACTGCAGTTTGAAGTTCTTGGGACCTTTGTACTAGGAAGTTCTTAAGGGGAAGCTAGAAAAGATTTCTTCTGACATTCCTTCCTTTTGCTGTAATTCTAGAAGAAAGCATGAAAGAATTATGTGATACTTTTAAGAGCCAAGGGTTTGATTTGAAGAATAAAAACTAACCTTACTTAAATTGAACACATGAATAAAGGTTAATAAACTAAAGACTACCAGTTTCTCAGTGGAAGTTGTGAAATCTGCACAATTTATTTTAAATTTTTTTTTTTTCAACGTTTATTTATTTTTGGGACAGAGAGAGACAGAGCATGAACGGGGGAGGGGCAGAGAGAGAGGGAGACACAGAATCGGAAACAGGCTCCAGGCTCTGAGCCATCAGCCCAGAGCCCGACGCGGGGCTCGAACTCACGGGCCGCGAGATCGTGACCTGGCTGAAGTCGGACGCTTAACCGACTGCGCCACCCAGGCGCCCCTGCACAATTTATTTTAGAGAAAGTATTTGTTCAGCAGCATTAGTAGGAATTACCCGATACCTGATTATCTAGTAGGTTTGCTTTTCTTTATGAATATGGAAGTTAATGTTTAACATCTCTTCCTGCATTCTAAACATGATTTAGCTCTACTTCAGTGACATTTTAAGAAAAAGCCAATTAATTTGTAATATTTGGTAAGTTTACATAAGTCTAAAAATTCAAATAGAGTAATGACTTTACACATTTAGTAAACTTTTAACACTTTTCATCAGTATGCTTGTAAATCTGGACAAAAGTTTTCTTCCAAAACTAATTGTGACCTTAGTCTAGATTAAATGTTTTACAGTAGTTATCAGCTTAAGTAATAAATGAGCATCCACCATCATGGAAGTAATTGTTTTCTTAACTTTTTTTTCCGCATTAAGAAAAGAATCTTGCAGTTTAAGTGTGTAAATAACCAGAGATAAACTTCCACCTTAAAGGATATATATGATTTCTTAATTTTTTTTTTTTAGTTTGTTTTTTTTGACAGAAAGAGAGAGCGCGCGAGAGAATCGCAAGCAGGCTCTGCACTGTCAGTACAGAACCTGATAGGGCTTAAACTCAGTAACCTTGAGATCATGAACTGAGCCAAAATCAAGAGTTGGACACTTAACCGACTGAGCCCCAGGGATGTATATAACTTTTAAGATGTTGGGAACAAGTCATTTTAAAAGGATACACCAATTATTCAAAAAAATATTCAGTGTGGTAGATCTTTAAATAGTACATCCATATTGCTTGGATTTTTAAAAAATAACTATTTGGAGCATGTGGTAGAGGAAGTTACAGACTTTTTTGGGATTCATATGCTGAAGCTGAGAGCAAGATACAGATTCTTTTTTAAATTGAAGTACAGTTGACACATTAAGTTTGCTTCAGGTGTACAACCTCATGATTCAGGAATTCTATACATTACAAAATGCTTACCCACAATAAAAGTGTATTACAGTATTATTGACTACATTCCTTACGCTGTACTTTTCATCCCTGTGACTTGTTCATTTTGTAACTGAGCGTTTGTACTGCTTGATCTTCTTTACCTCTGTCACCCATCCCCTACACTCTTCCCTTTGGTAACCACCAGTTCTCTATGAGTCTGTTTCTATGATTTTTTACTTAATTTTTTCCTTTCTGTCTTTGTTTTGTGGTATAGACTCCTACTCTGGACTACTTGCCTTGTGTAATAGTTTTTTCAGGTGCTTTGTAGAAATGTACCATATTTCCATGCTAGTATAAATTATGGTTATTTTTGAAACAAATAGATTTTATAGGCTGTTTTTGCAGTCTTCAGTTACCACTACCCATGTTAACATAAAGTATATAATAGAGGGGAGTTTTGTTGTTATTTAATCAGAATGTAGTTGGCATTAGTGTCAATAGTACATGATGATTCAACAGTTCCATACATTATGAAATGCTCACTACAGTAAGTGTAGTTATCTGTCACCATGCAAAGTTACTATATTATTATTGACTATATTCCCTGTGCTGTACTTTTCGTGTTGTTGTTTTTTAAACCAAGAGTTGACTAATTTATTCAGCAAATATTGTTTGCTTACCTACTATAAAAAGCACAGTTTAGTTCTGACAGTGCAGTAGCACATCAGCCAAACTTGCTGTCATTGTTTGTATACATAGAGGTAGATATTTTAAAAATTAGTTACAGGGACACCTTGCTGGCTCAGTGGGTTAAGTGTCTAACTTCAGCACAGGTCATGATCTCACGGCTCTTGAGGTCAAGCCCCACTTTGGGCTCTGTGCTAACAGCTCAGAGCCTGAAGCCTGCTTTGGATTCTGTGTCTCCCTCTCTCTGCCCCTTCCCTCCTCATGCTCTGTCTGTCTCTCTCTCTCAAAAATAAACAATAAAAAAAATACACAGTTAATTGTTTAATTAAAGTTGTTTTAAAAACTACAAAAAAGAATACAGAGTTCCATGAAGTGTGTGGGTTCCTAAATAGAACATATAGTGAACAGGTTTTGAACTCAGTTGCTTGATTTATAATTAAATTCAGGTGATATTTGATATATTTGTGTAGACAGTCCTTTTTCCAATTTGGATTTTTTTTCATAATATAAGAAACCTCTCCACTAAACACAAATTTTTGCTTTTCACTGTATCACTCACATAGTCTTCAAACATTGAATGTGAGAATTCATTTGTTTGTTTTACTCAAGACACAAACAAAAAAGATTACTAAGGGTTTTCCGACTCACTTTTGTAATTTTTGTAATGCCAGAAAAGCATATGGAGTTGAAAAACAGAGGCTTCACCTACTAAACAAAATTCTGTTTCATTGGAGTGGTATTGCTGGTGTCACAGAAACATTGAGATTCATTGACAAAGGTGAACTTGATGTTAAGTGTAGAGAAGTCACTCATTTTTTGTTTTAATTTTTTTTAAGTTTATTTATTTTGCAAGAGACAGCATGAGTGGCAGGAGGTTGGGGGGGCAGAGAGAGAGGGAGAGAGAAAATTTCAAGCAGGCTCCACAGTGCCAGCACAGAGCCTGACACGAGGCTTAAACTAATGAAACTGCGAGATCATGACCTGAGCTGAAACCAAGAGTCGGACACTTAACTGACTGAGCCACCTAGGTGCCCTGAGAAGTCATTCATTATTTATAGACTTTTAAATAAATTGTCACTTGCTGACTTACCAGCCATCATAACTGTAGCAGTTTTCATTTGATAAACCATATATTTGTCCAGGTTACGAATGTGAATATGAAATACACTTTTCTAAGAATTTTTTATTTTTTTTTAAGATTTTTTGAATGATTTTAATTTATTTTGAGGGAGAGAGAGAATGTGAGTGGGGGAGGAGCAAAGGGAGAGAGAGAATCCTAAGCAGGTTCTGCGCTTTTTATTGCAGAGTCTGACAGGGGCCTCAATCCTGTGAGATCATGGCCCCAGCCTATATCAAGAGTCGGTTGCTTAACTGACTAAGCCACCCATGCCCCCGTAAGAATTTGTTATAAGAACGTTATGTGAGATGTTTACATTATTTTTAGATGCTTATATATTTTTAAATGTTTATTTATTTATTTACAGAGATAAGAGCGGGGGAAGGCCAGAGAGAGGGAGGGAGGGAGAGAGAATCCCAAATAGGCTCCATGCTCAGTGCAGACCCCAGTGCTGGCCTTGATCCCACAACTCGTGAGATCATGACCTGAGCGGAAATCAGGAGTTGGACACTTAACCAACTAAGCCACCCAGGTGCCCCAAGATGCTTATATTTAAAAAAAAAAAAAAATTTTTTTTTTTTAACGTTTATTTATTTTTGAGACAGAGAGAGACAGAGCATGAATGGGGGAGGGTCACAGAGAGAGGGAGACACAGAATCTGAAACATGCTCCAGGCTCTGAGCTGTCAGCACAGAGCCCGATGCGGGGCTCGAACCCACGGACCATGAGATCATGACCTGAGCCAAAGTCGGACGCTTAACCGACCGAGCCACCCAGGCGCCCCAAGATACTTATATTTTTAATACTATACCGTTAATTCTTAGAACAGTACATATTAAAACAGTATATTAATTGCCTTAATAATATTTCAACCCTTATGTGGCTTAAAGATTAAGAACATGGGCTCTGTAGTCCATACTCCCAATTAACAGAACTGCCAATTGCTGTGTGACTTTTTAGTTTCCTTATTAGGAAAGTAGAGGTTGTAGTGAAAGTTAGGTGAGAATACAATGCACTTAAGGTGTGCCTGCCACTTAATGAACACTCAGTAGATACAAGTCGCTATCATCTTTGTTGTTACCATAAACTTTAAAACCAGGTTTATAGTGAGTGGAAGAGGAACATTTTACAACAGAACAGCTGTATCAGAAATGGTCAAGGTTTGGACACAGTGTGATAGGTGCTGTTAAACCTCTGAGCTTGGCTTTGATGTTTCTCTTCCTTCCTCTCAAAAGTTGATCATTCTTTTCCTGATCTCAAGTCAACTTCATGAAAGTCCAATTTTTGTTTTGGTTTATATTTAAGTTTTTGCTGTTATGTTGTTGGTTTTAGGATTTTAGTTTTTTGTTTTTTCTTTGTCTATTTGGTCTGGAAAAATTATAGAATGAGGTAGACCAGCCATGCTCAGTTCTCCTAAATAGACATGGAACTAGGAAGTTCACAGTGTTCACCTGTTTCACAGCCTCTACCCCTCATGGCACTTGTCCTGGTAAGGAAGTGACAATACCCACATTTGCTGCAGTTTTTTTTTTTTTCCCCAGGCTTTGTAGTGCCAGTCACCTTTCCTGACATCTCCTTTTCCAGTGTGAGTGAGTGAAAAGGCTTCAACAAACAAATCTCTGTTTTATAAATAACATTTTCTTTTTTCCTGTGTAAAATGAAAAAAAAAAAAAAAAACAACCCCAAACACTGAAACAGGTAGTTTATAGTCCACAGCAGCATATGTTAACATTGCCACTTTGATGCCAGTTCTTCCACTCACTGGTTGTGTATACTTAATCAGGGTACTTCTTTAGTTCTGTGTATAATAGAGGCTTGCTGAGACTTAAGGAAGTTGATACTCTACAGTAATACCTGGCACATAATGAGTGCTCAATGGTACCTATTATTAGGATTAATGTTAACATTATTCCATTATTCTACCAGCTTGCTTGAGAAATGTCATAGGCTGTTAGTAATAAAAACCAAAACTTAGAGGTAAATCTGACTTGGCAAAATTTTTAGTAGACTAAACACTGACATAAGTATCACTTTCCTGACCATATTTAGATCTGCAAAGATTTGAAACAAGAAGAAATAAATAAATTTGAACCAAAAAAAATTGGAAATGGTAGAAATAACAACCAAAAAAGAGTTAAATTGCAGAAGCTATAATGGGTCAAATTTGAAATGGACCAAAACCCAAAGAACAATAAAACTTCTAAATCAATATATTTAATCTTATTTGTAAAATTTACCCTATATTACTCAAGGTTCTCCAGAGAAACAATCAGTAAGACACATACATAGTTTTATTGAGAATAATTGACTCATGTCATTATGAAGGATAATAAGTCCCATGATCTACCCTCTGTAGGAAAGCTAGTGGTGTAATTCTAGTTCAAGTTCAAAGGCCTAAGAGCCAGGGAAGCTGATGGTGTGAATTCCAGTCCAAGGGTAGGAGAAAACCAATGTCCCAGCTCAGGCAGGCAGCAAGGGAATGTGTCTTCCACTTTTTGTTCTGTTCAGGCCCTCAGTGGATTGGATGATGCCCAATGACATTGGGAGGGCAATGTACTAAGTATTCTGGAAGCACCCTCAGAAACACCCAGAAGTAATGTTTTAATCTGGACCCCGTGGCCTAGTCAAGTTGACACAAAAAATTAACCATGATAAGTCCAACCCTTGTCAACTTCACAACCATGTGCATCTCCTTAAACCATACTTATTTACATAAAGACAGCAACAAGGTCATAATTCTGCCTAACATGATACGGTTATCCTGTGCGCAACTGAAAATGCACTAACACCTTCCCCTGAAAAGAAGTTAATGTCTTTCAGTAATGTTTTCCCTTCTTGATATCCTATAACTTAAATACTGTGATGTAAAATTAACAATAAATACTTTGATATAAAGTCCCTGCATCTTATATGATAAGAAAATAAAAGAGGAAAGAAAACACATGTTCTTTGCAATATTAGAAGGAAGTACTCTTGACAATAACAGTCCTCATTTCTGTCATGTGATTGTAGCTTATATTTATAACTGTCTTCTACCCACTCTGTATTCCCTTCACTTTCAACAAGCACTTCAGCTGGTCATGATTTTTTGCCTGGTGAGGTAATCCAGACCTTGATTCCTGAAGGGTCTGGGCCATTAGTAATCCTTCCTGGTTTTTCATTGACCTTAATCACAGGGTGTGGTAATACTAAGAGACTCTCTAAAGGACCTTCTTGTGTTCCAGACAGATTTGTTTCCACCTCTTGATTCCTGGATTTGTGAATCCTGATTGTGGAAGAAAAAGCACCACATAGTGGATTCAGAGCACATTCATCATTCTGGAGAACCTTGCCCCAGCCCTGCAAGATACTGCCATTTAGCTGGCACTGTCATTTAGTCTTCAAAAGGTCATTCCACCGTTTTGTCAACCCAGCTGCTTCAGAATGTTAGAAAACGTGTCAAGACTAGTGAATTCCATGAGCATGGGCCCATGCTTTGTGGAATACTATGATGATGGATAAGGCATTCTGTAAGTCCATAGGTGATAGTTTTGATAAAAGCATTGTGTGCAGGGAGGGCAAATTCATATCTGGAGTAAGTGTCTATTCCAATAAGAACAATGCTGCCCCTTTCATGATAAAAGCAGTCCATTGTAAGTAACCTGCCTGCCACCAGATAGCTGGCAAGTTACCCCAGTGAATGGTGTCATATCAGAGGCTCAGTGTTGGTCTTTGCTCTTGGCAGAGTGGACTCTCATCAGTGACCATAACCTTGGTGAATGGAAGTCTGTGTTGCTGAGATGCATAACCTCCATCCCTCCCACCATGGCTGTTATGTTCATAAGCCTATTGGACAATGTTGGGTGGCTGAGGAAAGAGGCTGACTGGTAACCACTGAATGGGTCATCTTATCCAATTAATTTTTAAAATTCTCTGCTGAGGTCACCCTTTGGTGAGCATTCACAGGGGAAACAAATAAATGTCTTTTTGTTTTTTAGCCCATTGAAAGAGGTCTGTCTATATCTTCCCCAGATTTTTTACCAATTTTCCCTTCCTCTACATTAAACTAAGGCACGTCTGGCATTTCCACTTCATTCGCTGTGAGCCACCTTTTGGTCCATTTTTCAGCCAACCAAACAAATGCCAGAACTTTTTCTAACTCCCTAAGCTGCAACAATAAATGAAGAGCCTATATGAATATTAAGAATGATTCCAATGAAAATACTTTTTGTCCAATAAAAATGCATATGAATATAAGTGGACAGGAATAATTGCCATATAGGAAGTTGATAATTGGGTGAAATTAACTTAGTGGTGTTAGGTTCATTCTGAATATTTTTTTTTAAGTATATCAATGCTTGTATAATTTTCATTAACATATTTGTATTAATAGACACGGAATCAAAACTTCCTCAAGCTCCAAACAATAGGGTCAGAAAACATCTACTTGGTGCAGGTGGTAGAATTGTAAAAATGCCCCGTGTTTATTATAATTTACTATGGTATGTAACACAAAATATTGAATAATGCTGTAAGTGCTACAATAGTTAGGAGGGAATTTATGTGGGGCGCCTGGGTGGCTCAGTTCCTTGAGTGTCCGACTTCGGCTCAGGTCATGATCTCCCGGTTTGTTAATTCCAGCCCCATGTCGGGCTCTATGCTGATAGCTCAGAGCCTGGAGCCTGCTTCGGATTTTGTGTCTCCTCCTCTCTCTGCCCCTCCCATGCTCATGCTTCTGCTCTGTCTCTGAATAATAAATAAACGTTGAAAAAAAATTTTTTTTAAAGGGAATTTATTTAAGAATATAGCAGTAGTTCAGAGAAAGGGCATGAATAAAAACAATGACAATGAAGATGGAGAGGAGCAAGCAAATTCAAGAGATACCTGGAAGAAAAGGTTTGGGTATGTTATGGGTTGACTAGAAGAGGGAAAGTTTTGGCTTGGCCAGTTGTTAGATGGTGGGATCCTTAGCAGAAATAGTATATACACGAGGAGGAAAAGATGGGGAGTTGACTTGTAACATGTTGAATGTGAGGTGAATATGCAGGCAACCAGACAGAGAAAACCAGTATCTAGTTGTAAATACGGATCTATAGCTTAGTAGAAAGATCTGGGCTGAAAATACAGATTTGAGTTTATATACTCTGTGTATCTATGTGTGTACTGTCCCTAGAGTTTCATCATATTCTCCTTCTTACCTTCTCTCTTTCCTTCTACTTTCCCCTTTTTACTGTTACATAGATTTTCCTTGGCAAGTTCATCCACTGCCTATACTGACTACATAGAGATAACAGCTAATACTGCCTATACATACAGACTATATTAGATAGCGGATTAAATCACATAGGATGAATCTACAAAATAAGAAAACAGAAAGATTAAGAGAAAACACACAATATTGAAACCCTGGGGACTGATAGACACATACACATGTACATGTACATATAATCGTACATACCTGTATGAAGTAGCAGAATTGGCAGAGGCAACAGAGAAGATAGGCAGTAGAACTATGGAGGAGTAGCACCTCAAAATTGAAAAAGTTTTAACAATGGTCAGTCAAATTCAGTAGACTATCCAGTGAAGGTAAGAGCTGAATAAAAGAACTTTCCATTGAGTTTTTTATACCATTACTGGGTATTGATGTTGTTAGTGATTGGAACAGTTTCAGTACAGGATGAGAACTAAAGCTAGTTTACAGTGGATTAAGAAACAACCCTGAATTCGAAGGGAAATATGAAAGGAGAAATAAGGTGTGTAAACTATGGAATTTAGAATTTATTCCTTGAACAATAGAAGATAATTCGATGTTTTATAAATTTTATTGATAAAAATGTGTCCCCAATGTTAGTATAGTTTTTTTTGTGCTTAGTTATATCACTTGGTTTATACCAGAGCAGTGATTTCATTCTCATATAGATCATTTGGGTTTGATATTTTCCTGGGTATCTCCTAATATAAAATTGTGGCAAACAAACCCGAACTACAGTTGTCAGGGCTTTAGATTAAGGCAAAAAATTCTAGTATTACTCATGAAATAACCATGATCTCATTAAACAAAAAATACGGCGCTTCCAGTTTGGATGTGGTCATTACAAAAGAGTGCCTTTTCCCTATTTAGCAAGGTAAGTATTTACTAAAGTGATAATACCTGCCACACATGTACTCCTTACATAGAAATACTGTTTTAATGGTGCCACAAAATTACTAGAAGAAACAATGTGTAATACATTGAATTAAAAAGTCCTCATTTTGTTTAGTAAGTGAACTATTAATATTTAAAAATCATCTTTTTGGGTAACTGGAGAAAGCGAATATCATGTTTTAATTAAGCATTTACTAGTTTTAAAATAAAGTTTTAATTTGATATCTGTCTTATTCCTAATATATTGAAGAGTGAAAGGAACTAATCTTTACTCAAGCTAGTTCAATAGGAGGTGGTTCTCTGTGACTCTTTTGGGATTTTCTTTTTCTTTACTGTGTAAATTAAATGGGAAATAATAGTTTCTTTTAGGAAGTCTTACATAATGGTGAATTATATGTCTTTTGCTTTTTTAAACAGCTTTTTATAGAAACTAGTTTAAAAAGGGATTTCTTAAATGGCTGCATTGGTGTTCACATTAAAAAGCAAGAAGGGACATGGAAAGGTTTCATGCTTCCATGGTTAATTTCTCTGTGCAGCAACTCCTTTCTCTGTTTCTAGCAGTGATTTTCATGCATATCCTTAAAGAGATCTACATTTCTAAGAGCAAATACATTTTTATTCTGTTGCAATTTAGGATGGTTCATATTACTATGGATGCCTTATTTTTATTTGTTACATTAAAAGAGAATTTTCAGTTAAATATTTACTTTTTTTTATACTGTGTACTTCTGTAGCATGTAACAGTGCTGTCCCATAGCAATATAATGTGAGCCACATATGCATTTTAAAATGCCATTTTAAAATGAGTACTTAATAATTATAGAAGAAATTAATATTCTTAAACTCTGTATGTAAAATATTATTTCAACCTTTAACCAATATAAAAATGCTTAATGAGGTGATTTTGCCTTTTTATTTCATATTAAGTCTTAAAATTCAGTTTGTATTTTATATCCTTTCTCAGTATGGACTATTTCAACCCACATTTCAAGTGCTCGGTAGCCACATGTGGCTAATGGCTACCCTACTGTACAGAGCATGTCTATAGAGTCAGAACAAATTCTTAGTATTTGGATGGATGGGAAAATAAAAGGAGACATTTATCTTCCATGAATTAGATTTGTTTAGTATAATATAATTTAGTATAATTTGTTTAGTATAGTTACCAACACAAAATAATGTGATCGTCTTTATAGATACCAAGCCTGGACTTTTTTATTCCTTGGAAAATCATTTGGAGGAGATAAGCTGGAAGTAGTGGGTAGATGGAACTTTTACATTTGGTTACCCTTAATAACTGTATTGTGTAATTGCATTTATTTTTATTGTATGTATATGTTCATACTTCTGTGGAATTTCATCATACGTCTATAACTTGTAGCATAAATGCAATTCCAACTACAATGAAGATTTTGTGCTGCAACTAGAGAAGGAATTGGTCCAAGCTCGTCTGAGTGAAGCTGAGTCTCAGTGTGCACTAAAGGAGATGCAGGATAAGGTCCTGGATATAGAGAAGGTGAGAACAATATAAATAGTGTCACTCCCAAATTAGAGGGGACATGTGATAAGATGAATTTATTGAGCAGTTAAATTGGACTTGGTGTTTTCATACATTGGAAACCTTACATACTAGTTACTAAGAGAGGAAAGGACAAAGAAAATGAGATTCTTAGTTATTCTTTGTTGTTGCCATACTACTCAAAGCCCCTTTTTTTTAAGGGTTAAAAAAGCAAAACAAAAAACATTAGAGCCCTTTTAGAGGAAGACAAGCAGGGTAATGTTGATATGAATAATACTTAAACGTTGAAGAAGAGAAACTTAGGGAATACATATTAATGGTTGTCTTCAAATATTATAGTATCTTCATCTAGTGGGATATGACTAATACATAAACGTGTCAGAAAAAATTTCATCTGCGTGTAACTGTTAAAACTTTGCTAGCTACATAAGCCACCTCAGGATATGTAGGAAGATCTTAGCCCAAGGCATATTTAGGGAAGCTAATTTACTTCTTTTCAGGATTACTAAAGAATTTTAAGGATTAGATAAGTTAGTAGAAATAGAAATGCTTTTAGATTTCTTGTAACTCTCAGACTTGAGAGTCTGTGTTCCAGATCACAAACTCTGAATCTCTTTTTTGTCCTCTATGAAATCATTGATGGCTTGGGCTCTATGTTAAGTGTTCTTTTTATCTTTATAGTATCTAGCTATGTGAATAAAAGCCTGAGCGCTTGGGTGGCTCAGTCAGTTAAGTGTCTAACTCTTGGTTTCTGCTCAGGTCATGATCTCACTGTTTGTGAGTTCGATCCCTGCATTGGGCTTTCTGCTGACACAGAGGCTTCTTGGGATTCTCTGCATCCCTCTCTCTCTGCCCCTTCCCCACCACCCCTACTCCCGCCTATCTCTCAAAATAAATATAAATAAATTAAAAATATTTTTTGAAAAGCCTCATAAATAATGAACATGACAGATAGCCTCAAGTTGTTCTTATTTCTTTATGAACTAAAGCAGGTGTAACTACCATCAGTAGTGGAATAATTTTGCTAGAAAACTGATTGCTATTTTTACACTATTTTTGGAGAATTTTTTCTCCTATTTGTTGAGAAAAAAGCCAGCAAGAATGCTGTAAAAAAATGTATAACAGAATATTTGGTTTCTAAGTTGGAGTACCTTGGGTTCTGTGATGTAGATAAGAATCTGGATCGTTCAGTTTTGAAAATTTGGAATTTGAAAATTTGGAATAAGTATCCTTGGGTCCAGTTTAATAATGGATTTCTTGGGGTGCCTGGGTGGCTCAGTTGGTTGAGCGACTGACTTAATTTCGGCTCAGGTCATGATCTCACAGTTATGAGGTCAAGCCCTGCATCAGGCTCCATGTGGAGACCACTTGGGAGTCTCTCTCTCTCCGTCTGTCTGCCTGTGTTCTGCTCACATGTGCTTGCACGTGCATGCATGCTCTTTCAAAATAAATAAACAAGCTTTAAAAAAAAATTATAAAAGTAGATTTCTTAAGTAGCTATGTTGGTATTTATGTTATAGAGTAGAAAGGAAATTAGAAGGCTTCATGCTTCCTATGGTTAATTTCTTTGTGTAGGAAATACAGGAATTCTTTGTGTAGGAATATATAGTAAATTTCTGGTTTTCAATTGGAAGATATTTATAGTCCATCATAAAAATGTGTAGTTGGCAAGAATAACTTTTTTATCTCTGTGGGCTAAAATCTTCATCCTACCATGAAATATTTTAGATAGAAAATTTCACAGATTCAGGACTTGAAATCTCAGTAGTACTTAAGTTTACCTAAGGAGCTTTTACTAGAGCCTAATTCAGGATCTCTTGGTCATGGCACAGAGCAATGTAATAGGGGCTACACTGTATCCCAAGATGGGTCTGTCAGTATGGTAAGGAATCAGTCTAAATCTTGTACTCTTGAAGCAAATATTTAGATCACCTTGGTGTTAATTTCTTAATCCTGATATAAATAGTGGCTAATGTACAAAGATTTTACACTCCTTTCCAAAGTAACATGCTGAAAAAATACAACAAAAAGGATTTTGGACTCTTCTTTTCCATAAATCTTTAAAATGTAAATGTTGTTCATGCTTTGTTTGGAGACCTAATCAGAGGTTAGTAAGCTTATTGTCATGTTGAAAAACATTTTTAATCATGTTGCTTCAAAACGCTGATTAGTGTTTTACTAATAAAGCAGAGTTAGACTTTCTCTGTCCTCAAAATTAAGCACAATTACCCTCATACATTCCTGGTGGGATTGTAAAACAGTGCATTGGCTTTGGAAAAGCTTGACAGTTTCTTAAAAAGTGCAAAATTAGCTTCTGCTCCAGCAATTCTCCTTAGTATAAAACTCAAGAGAATTAGAAACCAGGTCCATACAAACACTTTTACATTAATATTCATGGCAGCATTTTCATAATGGCCGAAAAGTGGAAGCAACCTAAATGTCTGTCATTGGATGAATGGATAGATAAAATGTAGAATATACATAAAATGTAGAATATACACACAGGGAATATTATTTGTCAATAAAAAGCAATGAACCTTGAAAACATAAGTGAAAGAAGCCAATCATAAAAGGCCACATTCCATTTGCATGAACTGTCCAGAATAGACAAATCCATAAAGACAGAAAGTAGACGAGGGGTTGGCCGGGGGTTGAGGGAGGGAAAATGTGAGTGACTGCTAATGGTTATAATGTTTCTTTTTGTGGTGATTAAAATGTTCTGAAAGCAGATTGTGATGATGGTTGTACAATCCTGTGAATACTCTTAAAACCACTGAAGGGTAAGTTTCATGGTTTGTGATTTATATCTCAGTAAAACTGTAAAATGAAGTGCAGTTACATATGGGCCAAAATAGCTTATTATATATGTTTTATTTTATTTTTTAAATTAACAAAAATCCCAAGTTATGTTTTTTCTGGTTTAGAGAAACAACTCCTTTCCTGATGAGAATAACATTGCAAGGCTTCAGGAAGAACTCATTGCTGTGAAACTGAGAGAAGCAGAAGCTATTATGGGTTTGAAAGAACTTAGACAACAAGTCAAGGATTTAGAGGAACACTGGCAGGTATATCAGTATATTTTTGCATGCTTTTTAGAAAGTGGGTAAAACCGGAGTATCCAATTTGTGTGAGTCTGAAGTAGCTGATGATCAACACCAGGATTTGAGTTTAAAGTGAGAAAGTTCCTTGAAATGTAAAAATCTGAGAGCACTTATAAGTTGAAAGTACCTTCAAGCTGCTTCTCCCTTTTAAATCCTCATAAATAAATAAAAGATAAAATAGAAATCAAGTCACGTTGTTACTGTATCATTGTGATTTATATAACTTCTTCTAAAGAACGAAAATTTTCCTTTATATAGCATATACAGCACATATTTCTTCTGCTGATGCTAAATCCATTGATCAGTATGAAACAGCCCAAGGGTGATACCAGTATAAATTTGTCTATACATTCGTAACCTCTTTTGAAAATTGGTTATCTCACAAAATAAATCAGTCACTTATATGTCCTCAAATTTATTCACATATGAGGGAAACTCTTGACAAGGAACAAAAAAAAACAATCTAGAAGATTCTGTGGTAGCTCAGTTGATTAAGCATTAGACTTGGGCTCAGGTCACGATCTCCTGGTTTGTGAGTTTGAGCCCTGCGTCAGACTCTATGCTGACAGCTCAGAGCCTGGAGCCTACTTCGGATTCTGTGTTTCCCTCTCTCTCTCTGCCCCTCCCCTTCTTGTGTTCTGTCTCTTTCTCTCTCTCAAAAATAAATAAACATTAAAAAAAAATCTAGAAGACAGAAGGGAGAGCGGAAAGAAGAAAACAGTATATACCATTTCAGAGTAGTGACTTTGGTTTGAAATTGGGGTGTGGCTACATCTAGCAAAGACTGAAATTAGTCCTTGACATTACCATAAATGTATCAGGCAGCAATAAACTGGAAATTAAGAACAACAAAACTGATCCTTCACCATGGATATTTTGAGAACACTCCTAATATTACCTCCATAATTCATGAATAGCCCCATTTTTTTCTTTGCTTGGGATTTAGTTAACATTGTGGAAATCTCTCTTATAAAAAATTGAGGGTGAAAATTATATTCTTTACAATAATCAATCCATAGTATAAACAGATTTGAACTATATCTGAGCTTGTATTCCAGATCTGCCACTTATTGGCTTTGTGACCTTTCTGAAGTTACTTAATTGCCATTTCTGTTTTCTGACCTGTATAATGAAGATAATAGTTGCCTAACTTTTAAGGTTTTCTGGGGATTAAATAAAATAATGTATACATAATGCTTAATATAGTACTGGGCATGAAGTAAGTGCTCAGGAAAGTTAGCTCTTATTTTGATACTAGGAATATGTGTTGTAACCTAATTTTTTGTCTTTCAGCGCCACTTAGCTCGTACTACTGGGAGGTGGAAAGATCCACCAAAGAAGAATGCTGTGAATGAGTTACAGGATGAACTGATGACCATTCGACTTAGAGAAGCTGAAACTCAGGCAGAAATAAGAGAAATAAAACAAAGGATGATGGAAATGGAAACACAGGTATGATGGGAAAGCCCAGTAGCTTTAAAAAATAACATTACCAGATCAAAAGTTTATGCACAGGTTATATCATCCCTAGAATAGAGCCAGAAGAATAGAGCTAAAAGTCTAGACTGTAATTTCCTAGCCCAAATGGAAAGGGCTAAAAATTGTAGTCTTTGATATCAGAGATTTAGTGTCTTCTTTGACCCAGTCAGCAAAGTTTAAGCAAGTCATAAAACTATACATTATTAACTTTGTTGCCTTGTTGTACAATTTGAGAGAAAATATTCATGTAGAGCAAATTTTTTCAACCTTGACTCTATTACCAGGTAATTCTTGAACCAGATAATTCTTTATTGTGGGGACTGGCCTGTGCATTGTAGGATGTTTAGCAGCATCCTTGTCCTCTACCTACTAGGTCCCAGTAGCACTGTGGTTCTCACCCCAGGTTTTGACCAAAAGCATCTCCACAGATTGCCAGATGTCCCCTGGGGGCAAAATTGCCCCTCATCGAAAACAGTTGGTGCAGAATATAATGTGAATGATGCTTCCTTATATGTAATGTGGTAACTCTGAGCAGTTAATTCCAAAATTATACTTCTTTCTAAGTCTTCTCTTTCTGTGATAAATTCTGTCTTAAATATACTTGACTTAACATTTGCACAATCCTTTTTAATGAGCCCATTTGCATTATAAAGTACATTTGGTTTTTATGTGGTACATTTGTGTGGACCACATTCTGGATTCTCTGCAATGTTATTTGGTTTTCAAAATAGTCAGTAGGGGGCATAGTTAACTCATGTATCATTCTGTATACATATGTGCAAAATGATCATCCCAACTTTAACATGATAACATGAATCTGTAAATCCTTTAGATTAAATAGATTTTGTTTTATGTTGTTCCAAGTTATTTTCTTGTATTTTTCATTACAATTGACTATAACAGTGAAATTCTGAAAAGTAGAAATCCAGTTTTTATAATTGAAAGTTTTATTTTTATAACAGATTTTATCTCATTGTACACATTAAAGATAGAAACACAGCTTTTAAGCCAGTGTTCGGGTTTTGTTTCACAGTGGTGAATGAATGAAATCAATGAACATAATTTTCAGAACTGTTGAATACAAAGAACTGTTTAGTCACCAGAGAGAACTTAACTGAAAAATCAGTTGCACAAACTACATTTAATATAATTCACAATATGACATGATGGACATTAACTAATAATTTCATACTATATGTAAGTCAGGTTATTATGTTGTACACCTTAGACTTACACAGTGCTGTATATCAATTATATCTCAATAAAACTGGAAAAATGTTTAATTTAGAAATCTGGTAACTAAAGAGTTTGATAGAAACTGCTATGGAAAATAGGAGGGGGAATTAATTCCAACTAGATGGTTTAGGGAAAGGCTTCCTAAGGAATTTGTATTTTGAACTGTACCTGACAGAGTGTAATTTTGGATGCATTTTGATGAAAGAGAAATGGTGTAAGGCACTTGTTCCTAAATGCCAGTGCTTGAACTGGTGATGATTCATATCTAACGTCCAGATGAAGAGATTTGTCCTTGTTGATACATGTAGTTTCAGTTCCTTCATTTTAGTGACTTTCAGAAAATACCACCTAGTAAGTACACCTTAGTTTATTGAGCCACACTCTTCCTTCTTTGTACCAGTTTTTGCTATTACAAATAATGCTACTCTGAATATTATTGCACCTGTTTCCTTGTGTATAGCTCTACGAGTTTCTTCAGTACTGGGATTCTTATCTTTTTTTGTATGCTATGAACCCCTTTGGCAGTCTGAAATCTCCAGATCCTTTCTCCAAATAATGTTTTTAGGGGTGCCTGGGTGGCTCAGTTGATTAAGCGTCCAACTTTAAAAAAAAATTTTTTTTAACGTTTATTTATTTTTGAGACAGAGAGAGACAGAGCATGAATGGGGGAGGGTCAGAGAGAGGGAGACACAGAATCTGAAACAGGCTCCAGGCTCCGAGCTGTCAGCACAGAGCCCGACGCGGGGCTCGAACTCACGGACCGCAAGATCATGACCTGAGCCGAAGTCGGCCGCCCAACCGACTGAGCCACCCAGGCGCCCCAAGTGTCCAACTTTTGATATTGGCTCAGGCTCAGGTTGTGATCTCACAGTAGTAGGATAAAGCCCCACCTCGGGCTCTGCACTGAGCTTGGAGTGTGCTTGGATTTCTTTCTCAACCCTCTCTGCCCCTCCCCTTCTCGTGCTCTCTTTCTCTATCTCAAAATAAATAAAAAATGTTTTTTCATGCATAAAGTAAAAATACACAGGATTGCAAAACAAGCCAGTTATATTGAGGTACAGTTCTCAAAATACTGAAAAATAAACAAGTTTATGATATAGAACACATACAGGGACATACACAACACATTGCAGGATTAGGTTTTTAATATTTTAGATTTTTCTTACCTACGTTAGAATGTAATATAATTTTCCTTTTGGGGGATACTCTCCTAGGTTTGGTATGAAAGTTATAATAAGTTTATGGAATAAATCAGATTGTATTTTATCTTTTTATTTCTACAAAATTTTGTCTAAGATTAGAATTACCTCTTGAATATTTGCTGGAATCCATTCCTTTAAATAGGCTTATCTTTTTGTCTTGTTTTTTTGGGAATAGTAACTATTGGTCCTACTTATTGAAGGCTTATAGACCTTTTCAGGTGTTCTGTTTGTTCTTGAGTCTCATTTGGTAAGACGTGTTTGCTTGGGAAGACACATTTCATCTAAACTTTCAAATTCATCACTTACAGTTGTTGAGGGTGTCTTTTTAAAAAAATTATTTTTACTAGGTCAATATTTAGGTCTTTTTTCATTTCTAATAGTGTTTATTTGTGTTTATGTTCTTGAAAAGTGTTTGTAGAAGTTTGCCAGTTTTTTTCAGAGGTTTGCCATTTTTAGTAATATTTCTAAAGACTGGATTTTTCATTTTTGTTGGTCCTCCATGTTGTACCATAGTTTTCTATATAATTTAGTTCTGTTATTATATCCTTTTATTATTTGTTGCTTGGGCTTCATCTTTTTTCACCTTTATTTGTACTCCTACCTATGTTTTCTTTTCTAATATATTTTTTATTCTTCAGTTCCATGCTTTTGACTTCCCTTGTGATTGCTTGTTTGACTCAAGATTTGTTTACAAGTATGTTTTGTATTTCCAAATGTATAGATTTCTGGTTCACTTCATTAGTAGTTTATGTCATTAGTTTAACGAAATTGCTTTGTGGTCACAGATTGTAGTCTGTAGAGTCTTACTTATATTAGATCAAACTTCTTCATTATACTGTTTGTATCTTCTATATTTTTTCTAGTTGTGTGTATCACCTGATGTTTCAAATACTAACAAATAGATACCTTCTCTTGTGATTGTAGATTTGTTTCTCCTTAGATTATGAGTTTTTTGGCTTAAAATATTCTGAGCCGCTTTTAGAGGGACACACAAATTTTTAATTGTCATTTTTTTTTGTAGTAAATGAATCTTATTAGGGGCACCTGGGTGGCTCAGTTGGTTAAGCGCCAGACTCTTGATCTTGGATCAGGTTATGATCTTATGGTTTGTGAGATTGAGCCCTGCATCGGGCTGTGCACTGACAGCATGGAGCCTGTTTGGGATTTTCTCTTTCTCTTTCTCTCTCTCTCTCTCTGCCCCTTCCCTGCTTGCTTGCTCTCTCTCTCTCTTAAAATAAATAAACTTTACAAAAGTTTAAAATGAATCTTATTATATACTGACCCTCTTTATCTTTCAGGTTGCATTTTGATTTAGTCTATCTTAATACAGTTATCTAAGATGTTTATTTTATTTTTTAAGTTTATTTATTTAGAGAGAGTGTGCAAGCAGAAGTGGGGGAGGAAAAGAGTGAGAGGGAGAGAGAGAGAGAATCCCAAGCATGCTCTGCACTGTCAGCACAGAGCCTGATGTGGGACTCAAATTCATAAACCGTGAGATCGTGACCTGAGCCAAAATGAAGAGTCGAATGCTCAACCGACTAAACCACCCAGGCACCTCTAAGCTGTTCTTTTTCAGTCTCTGCCTTATTTATCTTTGTCCATCTTTTTAATTTCAGCCTGTTGATATCTTTGATAAACTGCATATAGATGAACATTTTTTAAAATCCAGTTTGACAAATGGTTGTACAACTCCTGACTGTACTAAACTGCTGAAGTGTAGGTACACTTTAAGTGGGTGACTTTTATGTGTATGTCTCAATAAAGCTCTAAAAATGCAGTCCCAGTCTCTTTTAGCAGTCATCGTTAGTCCGTGTTTGATGATTCAGTTTGGATTAATATCTGTCACCTTGCTAGCTATTTCTGTTCCATCTGTTCTTTATATCTTTTATTTTTCTATTTCCTCTTGGATTTATTGGGCATTATGATTCCATTTTATCTCCACAAGTGACTTCTTTATACTCCTTAATTTTTTTTTTTTTTTTTTTTTTTTACTGGTTGCTCTAGGTTTTTCAATATACACCTAATGAGAGCTAATCTTCAAATAATATTCCTCACATGTAGTATAAGGACCTTACAACAGTATATTCCCAGTTCTTCCTCCTATCCTTTGTGCTCTTTGTTGTCATATATTTTGCTTTTACATATAGTACAAATATGTCATATGTGCTACTAGTCTTGCTTTAATCAGTTACCTTTCAGAGAAATTAAAAAAAAATTTAATGATATTTATTTCCTTCAATTATTCCATTTTTCAGCATTCTATTTTTTTGTACAGATCCATGTTTCTGTCTGGTGTCATATTCCTTCTGCTTAAGAAATCTCTTTAACATGTCTTGTACTGCTGGTCAGCTGGCAGTGGATTTTTAGTTTTGTTTCTTTGGGAAAGTATTTCTCCAATTTTAAAATATATATTTGCTGGATATTGAAATCTGGGTTGTTGTTTTTCCTTCAACACTTAAAGTTACTCTTCTTGTCAGTAACCATGCAAGCCAGAATTCTGTTATAATTTTTGTTTATCTGCATGTAATGTGTTTTATCCTCTGGTTACTTTTAAGATTTTCCCTTTTGTTTTTAGCACTCTGAATATGAAATGACTTGTTGTATTTTTTGTTTTGTTTGTTTCCCTCTGAGTTTCTTGGACCTGTGGATTTCTCTCTACCATGAAATTTGGAAAATTCTTGGTTATTCTTTCTTCAGATATTTCTTCTGTCCATTCCATTTTCTTTTCTCCTCCTGGGATTCCCATTACACATACGTTAGATTAATTGATATTGATAGTAACTCTTTGATGCTCTTTTCTTTTTTCTTCTCATTATTCTCTTTGTGTTTCAGTTTCTATTGTGTTAAATATTTCTATTGACTTATCTTTAAGTTCACTGATTCTTTGCTCCACTTTGGGAGTTGTCTGATGAGCCATTGAAGGCATTCTTCACATCTGTTACTGTGTTTTTCCTTTCTAGCATTTCTGTTTGATTCTTACAGTTTTCATTTCTCTGCTTATATTAAGTATGTGATCTTGAATGTTTTTAACCTTTCTCTTAGAACCTTTAGCATGTTAATTACAGTTATTTTAAATTCCCTGTTAGTTAATTTTAATATCTGTGTCCTATATGAGGCCATTTCTGTTGATTGCTTTGTCTCTTGGTAGTGTTTTGTTTTTTCTTTTTCCTATGCTTTGTAATTTTTTGTTGAAAACTGAGTGTCTAGTGTAGGACAGTAGACTAAGGTAAGTAGTTTTTATGCCTGGAAATGGGCATACCTTTTCTTCTGGTAGGCCTTTAATGTGGGGGATTTGAGTTAATATAGTCAGGAGTTGGGCTGGTTTTGAGGTTTGTTGTTTCTGTGGTTACCCTCATTGCACCACAGGCTTCAAATTCCTCTAACACTGTCTTATTTTTAGATTAGGGGCTGGTTTGCCAGAGGCTTTTCTCAATGTCTTTTAGGTCTTCCTTGTGTATAGCACTTCAGAGAGAGTCTGTCTCCAGCAGTATTCCACTCTTACTTGTTACAGGAAGTTGGAGGGCCAGAGTGTTCCCCATTGTTTTGATAAAGCCTCAGTCTTAGGCTGCATTGTGCCCCTGGATCTGGAGTGTTTGACTTTCTTAGTGCTCCTGCCCTACCACCAGCTATAGTCCTAGGCCCAAAATATAGTCCTGTCCCTTTCTCAGATATGGTGGTTTCCCCAGTGTTCTAAGGGCACCAGTGTTTCTGATAGTAATGGATGAAACCTTTTATTCTGTAGAGGAACTAAGCAAGGTTTAGTGCTTCTGTATTGGCTGCTGCTCTCCTCCCTCAAGCTTTTACTATGGAGATCTCTTTCTCAAGGCTTTCATCCATCTTTTTTGTGTGTACCTGTTGGGGTCCATGAAGAAAAAGTGTACAAAAGCTTGTGAACTGTTTTGCTCCGTTAGGCTCCACACTCTCTAGCCAGCCAATACTTGGCCTCTGGCTAAATTATTCTTAACAGTTTCTGGCTTCATCTGCCCTGTCTGTCCTTAGATTTGGGGTTAGTTTGTTGCCCTGTGTGCTCACCTCTCTGGTTTCAACAAAAGTCATTAATTGAGTTTGGCCAGCTTTTTTTTTTTTTTTTTTTTTTTAATTGAAAGGGTGGAAACAATCCTCTTCTACTCTATATCCTCATCAGAAATCAAAACTGTTTATTATGATATATTTGAAAATTTTTTACTTCATTTCTTTTTTGTGTTTTTTTCCTTTCTTGCTTTTTATTGGATTTAGATGTTTCTTTCTCTTCTGCTAGTTTGACTTTTATAATTCCATTTGTTTTCTATTAGTGTTTATTACCTGAAAAAAAAGTCCCATCTGAGACTAAACAGAGTTTGATGTTGATAATTATCTCCATCTTCCTTTAAAAGTGTGTAAGGGCCTTAGAAGATCTCTATATGCTCTTCTTCCATTTCCAATCTTGTATCTTACTATTGTACATTTTTTATATCTCTAAATTATTAGACATTATTGTTCTATGGAGTCAGGGCTTATTTAGATTTGTCTACTTGTTTGCTGCGTTTTTGCTCTCTCTCACTTTTATTTAACAGTTTTTTTACAATTTCAATCATGAATTGTAAACTCTCACTTTCTTAAAATAGGTGTACTTTTTCGCACTCTTATAGTTTAGCTAAATGTACTGTTGTAGGATGAAATTTATTTTTTTAAGCACTACAGGTTTTTCCTATTGATGTCTGATTTGTCTCTTTTTTTTTTTTTTTTTGTAGTTATTTATTTTGAGAGAGAGAGAGAGAACGTGCTAGCAGGGGAGGGGCAGAGAGAGAGACAGGGGGAGAGAGAAAACCCCAAGCTGGCTTTGCACTTCCAGCCCAGAGCCCCTTGTGGGGCTCCAACCCATGAACTCTAAGGTCATGACCTGAGCTGAAATCAAGAGTCAAGTACTTAAGCAACTGAGCCCCCCAGATGCCCCTGTCTCGTCTTCTCTTTAGCATTCTGTTTTGTTAAAATGTATCTTATTGAGGGTTTATTTGTATTTATCCTGTTTGGAATTAGTTGTGCTTCATGAATAGTAGATTCATATATATATATTTCTTCCAGTTGTAAAAAATTCTCAACTATTGTTGTCTCTTAGACCATTATATCTAATCTTTTTGTTTTCTGTTTTATCCTGCAACCCCTATTAGGTGTATTTTGTACCTCCTTACTCTCTTTACCTCTTCTGGGACACTATCTTCAATGTATCTAATCTCCTATTTAATCCTTTAATTAATTTTTAATATGTTTGGCTATATTAACTTCTAGAAAATGTATTTGGTTGTTTTTCAAATTTGCTAAATGTTTTTTGATAGTTACTTGTTCTATGCTTATGTTTTTGCTTCCTCTTTTTATGTCTAAAAAAATTAAAAAAAAATTTTTTTTGGTTTATTTATTTTTGAGAGAGAGACAGAGCATGAGCAGGGGAGGGGCAGAGAGAGAGGGAGACACAGAATCCGAAGCAGGCTCCAGGCTCTGAGCTGTCAGCACAGAGCCCGACGCGGGGCTCGAACCCACGAACCACAAGATTATGACCTGAGCCGAAGTCGAACGCTTAACCGACTGAGCCACCCAGGCGCCCCTATGTCTAAAAATTTTAAACAAAATATTTTATATAAAGTCCTTACGTGATTATTTTGTTATCTAGAGTTTTAAAAAAATCTGTCATTGCTATCCTTTTTTCTACTGTTTTCTCACTCATCATCAATTTGGCGTTTTGTTTAATGTGTATAGTTTGTGATGATGGGTCATGGACTTGTATTGAGTGGTGCAAGGAGGAGTTCTATTTGTGGGAATTCTTTGCAGCTTATGTTGAAGGTGTGTCCCTCTCAAGTGTGGTTATTTGTTTAGTCGTAGGAGGAAAGATAGTAAAAAGAGGTTGTGGAAGAACATTTTGTATGTAAGTACTAAGTACTTGAGCACTAAGAAGTTCACTGTTTATTTTGTAGACATATAGTGAGTCAGGAAGATGAGTAAAAGTAAGGATGAAGAAACCCAGAAGTGGTAGAATGTTTTGGAGTTTAAATCTATTAGATGATGTGGATCTTTTATTAAAACTCGAGGCAGGTTTGGGGCACCTGGGTGGCTCAGTTGGTTAAGCGACTGACTTCGGCTCAGGTCATGATCTCGCAGTTTGTGAGTTCGAGCCCTATGTCAGGTTCTGTGCTGACAGCTCAGAGCCTGGAGCCTACTTCAGATTCTGTGTCTCCCCCTCTCTCTACCCCTCCCCTACTTACGCTTTGTGTCTCTCTGTCTCTCAATAATAAATAAACGTTAAAAAAAAAATAGCTCAAAAAAAAAACTGCAGGCAGGGTCATTTTCATAGAGTGAGGCAGAATGGATATAATAATAATAACAACCAAGGATTTATTAAGTATCTGTTAAATTTCAGGCATTGTGTGAGACTCCTTGCATAAACTTTTTTCATATGACTGCTACAACATAGACTTTAAATTTTTTAAAGATTTTATTTATTTTTGAGAGACAGATATAACACAGACTTTAAATTCGAGTGGTAATATCTATGCTTATAACAGTGTACTGAAATTGGATGGGATTAGATAACTTTACTATGGGTGAAAAACTATAAAATGAGGAGCCAGATTTTCCTGTCTTCGGTTATAAAATCCCTACTGTTTCAGACCCCTAATAGAATATTTTGGGGTTGAGAGAAATCAGGCTGCATGAAGCTTGAATGGGAAGACTACCTCATGTCAGTCACCTTAAGGTCTATATAATTTCTTAGCATGTTCTATAATTACAATAAATTAAGCAGCTAGCATATATTGAGTTCTTACTATATATTAAGGCCTGCTGCATGTAATCTCTCATTTAATACTAAAGACAACTAAATGAAAAATTGGTCTTATTTTTATATACATTTTTCAGATGAGGAAATAGAGACTCAAATATTATAACTAGTTTAGATAATGACCGAATAACAAGTCAGAGTTCAAAACCAGTCCATGCACTATAAAAAGACTGTGCTGTACATGGGAGGAATGTAAAAGTGCACATGACACATTTTATGACATCAGGGATTTTACAGTTCAGTAAATGGTGATGGTACTTTTCAGTCAGTCTGTACTTTCTTTTGAGAACTGGAAATAGGAGTCAAATTCATCATATTCCTGTATGTACTCATTTGTGTGACACTGCCTGTTGCACAATTTAATACCTTCAAGTTCTGTGTAAACATTCTTAAAGTTTATAGATATTTATTGTATAAATGAAAATATTGAGCTGTAGGAAGAGTTTTTGATATGGACCTTAAGTATTCTTTTGGATGGCTTGAGTTTTAAAGCACTTTTGTATACTTTTTTCTTTTTAGTATTTATTTGTTAAAAAAAAACTTTATCTGTATCTAATAATAACATTTTATATAATGTTACTGAGGTATAAAATGGAGAGGTAGAAATATATAAGTTTTTTCGGGTCTTTATAGTCTGAGTATTTATATTTTTAATTACTAGAATCAGATCAATAGTAACCATCTTCGAAGAGCGGAACAAGAGGTGATCAGTCTACATGAGAAGGTGCAGTATCTTTCTGCACAGAACAAAGGACTACTTACTCAATTAAGTGAAGCAAAGCGCAAACAAGCAGAGATTGAATGCAAGGTAAATATATCAACTACCTAATGTTTTTGTCAAAATAATAATGCCTTTTTGTTTTGTCTCATTATTATCTTAAAACCAAATAAAACCAAAAAGAACTAGCTGTGTTTCCAACTTTTCCTGAACTTGGTTTGGTGGTTGCTTTCAGACAAGGTTAACTCATCATGCCTTGAGGTGGATTTCAGGCAGGAAACTTCATTTTCACCTACTTGGTTAAATGCTAGTGTAGGGAATTAAGTTAGCCAGGTGGTTGAAAATTGATATCTCTGTACAATTTTTATTTTGACTTGTAACCCTTTAAAAACGAAGTTTTAAAAATCGTAACCAAAAAGATAGGTAATTTAGAGAGGTTAGGGCAACTCTGCTTTGATTGGTACCTTATCAGTAGACATTCAGTATTGATAAATGTTTTCTGGGTAGAAAGCAAAAGAAGTTTGTATATACCAATGGGTTGGGGAAATTGTGTGCATTTCCCATTACTTTAATTTGTTTTTTTTAATTTTGTGTGTGTAAAGTGTTTGGATTTATAAAGCATCAAAAAATATTTGAATGCAAGTAAATTTTTTCTTGAAATTAATCTACAGTATAACAGTGGTGAGAGGGTGAGGGGATGTGGAGTGGGGTAGAAGGAGAGAGAAAGTGAAAGAGATAGTGTATGTGTGTTTGAGAGAGAGAGAAATAACTAAAGAGATGACTGTGATCTGAGCATTAGAATGGATTACTGAAGACAAGTTACAGGATTTTAAAAATAAACTAGTCATCCATCTTTCCATGGTGAGATAGCAGGAATGATGCCCTTTAGAGATTTCAGCCTTATTATTCTATGATAAGAAATAAGACTTTCAATGGCACATGTAAAGCTGTAATTCCATCAACTTGTTCTGGTGTCATTAAAAACCAAGAGTGAAGCTTGAATGGTTTATCAGTGTCACTGAAATCCAGAGATGAAATTACATCCTAATAAATATGCATGGCTGTTACAATTTACACTGACAGAAATCTGTAGGCAGTACTGAAATTTGTACTAACTTAAAATTAGTACCTCTGGAAAGTTATAACTAGACTAATTTAAAAATAAAGTGATGTGACATGAGGTTGTATCAACTTGATTCGTCTTTCTAATGTGTGATTGAGTTTTTATGATGCCGTATCGTCTATGCTGACTTATTTTTAATAAAGAACTAAACTTAATCTTTTTTCATTACTGGTGTAAGTTTTCCTTAAACATTGGTTGATAACACTATGACTTGATTTAATATTGCTCCTCAAATGCCTTAGTAACTTAAGCTAAGTAAAGTGTCCTTTGGAAATAAATATTTGTTGAATTTGCTGATGAAAATATATATACATATATGTATTTTTTTAATTTAAGCAATGGGCTCAGATTCAGAATTTTAGAGAATTTTAAGAACCAATATATATTTTGTTTAATCTTTAACTGTTCATTAATAAGTATGTAAAATATGTTAAAGATGCTGATTCCCCTATCTCCCCCTGTGTTTACACTGTATATTGATTTATTCAATCTTTTGTAATACCTTTTGTAGATTTTGAGAATGACCGGTGTGTTGTTACCCTAGCACCTAGTACATTCTAATTAAGTGTATATATTTACCTTGTTATCTTGGAATAGTTCAGGAACAAACCTAACTTTTTCAAGGAAGCTAGTCCTTTAGTTGTGTAAATCTGATTAATTTTCATTTATTTTTTTAAGGCTTTTATTTTCAGAGAGACAGGACGTGAGTGGGGGAGGAGCAGAGAGAGAGGGAGAATCTCAAACAGGCTGCGCCCTGTCAGTGCAGATCCCTAAGAGGGGCTCAAGTTTACGAAACTGTGAGATCATGACCTGAGCCAAAATCAAGAGTCAGATGCTCAACCGACTGAGCCACCCAAGCACCCCTGATTAATTTTCATTTAGTTCTACATGATTATAGCTTATAATTTGTTGGTAAATAATTATTCAGGTTCATTTTATTTTTCATTTATGTAAAATATCAGAATACTGTTTTTAATATTAATGTTATTTTCTCTCTATAACTGTGTTTGAATATTCCCACTTAAAAATGAAACTAGTACAAGTCTGTGATCTCCAATATGAAAATTCAAAATACTCTGAAACCCAAACGTTTTCTCATAAATTTCACACACATTCATTTGGATAATTTTTATTGTATCCCACTTGGTGTATATTTTTATACTTTACTGTTTCATTGTGTTTAACACTGAGCATACTGTTTCATTATGGGTGTTGTTGCCACTAGAGAATACTAAGGTGCCACTAATACTACTAAGGTATGCACCTTATTACTTTTCTAAAATCTAAAAAATCTGAAGTTCCAAGACACACCTTGTGCCTAAGATTTTAGTAATGAGATTATGGGATTTGCTACATAAATATAAATTTGAAGATGACAGAAATATTTTAAATTTTCTGGTTCTACAAATATAGAGAGATATATAGACATAGATATATGTATGTCCATGAGAAAAGATGTATTAATTATGAATTTGCAAAATTGTATGATAAGAAATTTTAAGTGAGGAAAATCAAAGTATTTTACTATGATTATAACATTATGCCTACATGGAATAATGATAGGAAGGAAACAGGAAGAAAATAAACCTATTGCTTATATATAATATAAATTTTGCTAGCTTAATACATACTCGTAATGCTTTGATTGTTTAACTGAGTATAAATCAAAGCAATCCGTCCCCTTTTACCTCATTCTGTTTCTGATTCTACCACATACCCCTTTTACTTTTTGCTAGGTAACTGCTTTTATTATTTTCTGATATATCCTTTTAGAGTTTCTTTTAGGCAAATACTAGCAAGTAAAAATATATAATTTTTCTTTTCACTTTCTTACATGAACGTTAACATACTGTATGCTCCTCTTTTTTTATTTTTATTTTTCGTCACTATATTTTGTAGAGCTTTCAATATCAGTGCTTGAAGAGTCTTATTAGTTTCTAAGGTATATTGTTTTCCATTGCATGGATGTGCTATAGTATACTTAACTAGGTCCTTATTGGTGTGCACATGGATTGTTCCCAGTGTTTTGCTGTCACAGGCACTGTATAGTGAATAAGCTTATACATATATAATTTCAGACATATAGAGTTATATCTACATATTCCTATAGAGGTATATCTATGTGTTCCTGTAATTTGATTGTTTGGTCAGTGGGTAAATATATTTGTACTTTCATAGATTTTGTCAGATAACACTCCTGACAGTTGTGCCATTTTGTACTTTGACCAGCAGGGCATGATAATACCTGTTTCTCTATTGTGTTACTTACAAAGTATATAGCCAGACTTTTCATTCTAAATAGATGCTATTTTAGGACATGTTTTGTATATTTTACAACAGTGATTCTCAAATAGGATTGGGAGGAGGTGAGATTATGAGACTTCAAAGAAGGATGGCATCTAATTATGTATTTGTCAAATACTTGGGCAGCTTTTATTTGTCAGTCTTATAGGCACTGGGGATTCAGTAGTGAAGAAGGTGGACACAATGTTTAGTGAGACAGTAAAGTAAAAAATACATAGGATTATCACGAATGATGTACTATAAAGTGGGAGGTAAGGAGAATTGGCAATAAAGATGGAGTGCTAGGAAGTGGTATCAAAGGTGGGGCGTGAAGAATAGCACAGAAGCAACCATATGAAGAGCCAGGGGAAGATCCTCTCGTGAAAAAGCTCACAGAGTTCAAGATCCAAAAGCAGGAAAGAACCTGTTTGCTGAGACTTCTATAAAGCAAAAAGCTAATGAAATAAAGCTAGAGAAGCAGGTTGGGATTCCACTTCGTACCATGTAAAATTTTAGAGTCCGTGCTGTGGGAGGCCACTGAAGGTTTTAAGCAGGAAATCAACTGACTTTTTTTTTTTTTTCTGTTTTGCTGTATTTGCTTCAGATTTCTTTTTTTCACTGTTAATTTTGAAATATTTTTATGTTTACACAAAAGCAGCAAAAATAGTACATAGAGTTACCTTATGCCTTTCAATCAGCTTCTTCTAATGTTGACATCTTACATGTTAACATCTAACATGGTACATTTATCAGTACTGAGAAATGAATGATGGTACAATGTTATTACTAAACTATAGACTTTATTCAAATTTCCTCATTATATCTCCATCTCTTCCATTCTGTGACAGTTTCTTAATGCTTTCTTATCTTTCCTTACCTTGACTATTGAAGAATACTGGTCAGATATTTTGTAGAATATCCCTCAGTTTGGGATTGTCTGTTTTCTCCTGATTAGACTGAGGTTATGTATTTTAGGAAAGAATACAGAGTTGAAGTGTCCTTCTCAGCACATCATATCAGAAGACACTTCGTATAAATATATCTTACGGTTAATGCTGGTAACCTTGGTCATTTAAGTTGGTGTCTGCCAGCTTTCTCCACTACAGAACTTTTTTTCTCTTATACTCGGTTCATTATAAGCAAGTTACTAAGGCCAGCCTGCAGTCTGATGGCAGGCAGGGGTGTTAAGCCATACCTCCTCAAGGAAAAAGTATTAGGGGCACCTCGGTGGCTCAGTTGGTTAAGCGTCCGACTTTGGCTCAGGTCATGATCTCGCGGTTCGTGAGTTTGGGCCCCGTGTCGGGCTCTGTGCTGACAGCTCAGAGCCTGGAGCCTGTTTCAGATTCTGTGTCTCCCTCTCTCTCTCTCTGACCCTCCCCCGTTCATGCTCTGTCTCTCTCTGTCTCAAAAATAAATAAACGTTTAAAAAAATTAAAAAAAAAAAGAAAAAGGAAAAAGTATTAAAGAATTTGTGGGTATATGTTAAAACCACCACAGTAATTAATAAATATTGGGGGGGAACTATTTTAAGGCTATGCATATATGCTTAAAGTTTCAGCAACTAATTTTAGCATTTAAGCATTTATTAGGGGATATTGCTTGTAGCAATTCATGTAGTTATTTTTTAAAGGAATATACATGCCATTGTGTGTGGAGGTAGGTTTAAGGTGAGTTTGGAGAGAGATGTGATATGAGATCATCAGGAAATAGCACAGGACAGAGTAGCTAGCTTGGGCCCAGCTGTTAGCATTTAAATAAAGAGAAATAGATAAATTCACAATCTATTTTTATAGAGAACCAATAAGGCTTGGTGATTAGAGAGGGGGAAGATTAAGGTAAATTTTGGGTTTTTTACTTGATTAACATAATTTCGTGTAATTTATAATATACATTTGAAAGTATTAATAAATTTACATAGCTAAATGTATATGTAATTTACATAAAATAATTTTGATTAGTATAATTTTTATAAATTGTTAATTAACAGTAAAGTAGTAGTTCTCTATTACTATTTTTTTTTTAGAAGGCAACCTCTTAATTTTTTTTTTAATGTTTTTATTTATTTTTGAGATAGAGAGAGACAAAGCATGAACGGGGGAGGGTCAGAGAGAGAGAAAGGGAGACACAGAATTTGAAGCAGGTTCCAGGCTCCGAGCTGTCAGCACAGATCCTGACGTGGGGCTCGAACTCCACGGACTGTGAGATCATGACCTGAGCCAAAGTCAGACGCTTAACCTACTAAGCCACCCAGGCGCCCCTCTATTACTACTTTTTAATGTTTATTTTGAGAGAGAGTGAGTAAGTGCATACGGGCTGGGGCAGGGCAGAGAGAGAGAGGGAGAGAGAGAATCCCAAGCAGGCTCCTGCTTGTCAGCACAGACGACTGACGAGGGGCTCCATCTCATGAACCATAAGGTCATGACCTGAGCTGAAATCAAAAGTTGGATGCTTAACTGAGCCACCCAGGCACCCCTGTATTACTTTTTAAAAAATTACTTCTAAAACTTAGTGGCTTAAAATAGCAATAAGCACTAATATCCTAGAGTTTCTGTAAATCAGAAATTCAGGAGCAGCTTAGCCGGTGCTCTCTAGAGTTTAGAGTTTAGAGTCTCTTATGAGACTGCAGTCATTTGAAGGCTAACCTGAAGGATAAAGTGTTTTAGGTGGCTCTCTCCCATGGTTGGTGCTAAATTTCTCCTAAGGTTACCACCCTGTACATTTTTTATACTAATGATTGCTAAATTGCAACTGAAGTAAATGGAGGAGCAAAATATTTTTGTATACTCTATATTTCTCTAACGTATTTTTTTCATATTTTGTTACTTCCGGATCAGTATAATTTGGCACAGATATTGTAGAATACAGTTTTGGGGTTTTTCTTTATGAAATTTTGAGGTAGTAGAGTTAAATATTATACTTTTCCTAGGAAGGTTAGAATTATGATATAATCTAATTTCAGTTCTCTTTAGCATAATGTAAAAATTCATTGACATTTATTGCCTCAGAAAGAATATAATTTTTAAATATTGTCTAGCTAATATACTCTCTCAGCATCCATATTGCCTGTTAATCTGTTGTCCTCATTAGGTATTTGAAAGTTGTCAATATTTGTTCTTTTTTTTTTTTAATTTTTTAAATGTTTCTTTTTTTTTGAGAGAGAGAGAGCAAGAGAGAGAGAGTCAGCATGAGTGGGCAAGGGGCAGAGAGAGTGGGAGACACAGAATCCCAAGCAGGCTCCAGGCTTTGAGCTGTCAGCACAGAGTCTGCTGTGGGGCTTCAACCCATGAATCATGAAATCATGACATGAGCCGAAGTCGGGTGCTTAACCGAGTGAGCCACCCAGGCTCCCCAATATTTGCTCTTACATAAAAAATGAGCAGCTTTCACAGTCAACAGTGATACGAATTTTTAATTAATTAAGTTCATTTTTATTTTAACATTTTATGCAACATTTATTTATATGAGTGGTGTTTATTTTTATTTATTTTTGAGAGAGAGACTGCGCAGGAGCCAGGGAGGGGCATAGAGAGAGAGAGAGAGGGAGACACAGAATCGGAAGCAGGCTCCAGGCTCTGAGCTGTTAGCACAGAGCCCAACGCGGGACTCAAACTCATGAACTGTGAGATCATGAGCTGAGCCAAAGTTGGACGCTTAACCTACTGAGCCACCCAGGCACCCCATGAGTGGTGTTTCTCAATGCTTAAAGATGGAATACTATTCTATATATTTGGTCTTCATTTTATATCAAGTTCAGGAGATAATGGCAATTTTTTTTTCTCATTTAATCTATTTGTTATTTTTTAAATTTGAAGCAGATTACAAGTGTTTATGTTTTATTTTTGGTTTATTACATGGTTTATTTTTGGTTTATTTTGTTTCTTCCCTAGAACAAGGAAGAAGTGATGGCTGTGAGACTCCGGGAAGCAGATAGCATAGCTGCTGTGGCTGAATTACAGCAGCACATTGCTGAGCTGGAAATCCAGGTACCATATGAAAATAATAAAGTACACACAAAAATAAGGCAATAGTTTCTCCTTCCCTCTGCCACTTTCCTGCACCATTTACATCTTCCTCCTAATAACTGTGATTGTTATTTTTTTGTGTTTGTTTCTGTTTTTTAAATTTTTTTTTTAATGTTTGTTTATTTTTGAGAGAGAGACAGAATGCGAGTGGAGGAGGGGGTGAGAGAGAGGGAGGCACAGAATCCGAAGTAGGCTCCAGGCTCTGAAGTGTCAGCACAAAGCCCAACGCGGGGCTTGAACTCACGATGGTGAGATCTTGACCTGAGCCGAAGCCAGATGCTTAACCTACTGAGCCCCCCAGGTGCCCCGAGTGATTGTTATTTTCAACACTTGTTCATTTCCAAGTCCATTTTTTTGGTTGTGGTAAAATACATTTAACATAAAATTTACTCTTTTAAAGTATACAGTTCTGTGACACTAAATACATTGACATTGATCTGCAACCAGTCTCCAGATCTCTTTTCATCTTGCAAAATTGGAAGTTGACCTATTGAACATGTCCTAATACCCCTCTTCCCCAAACCCCCAGAAACCACCATTCTGCTTTTCATCTCTGAATTAGACTATTCTAGGTACCTCATATAAGTAAGATGATACAGTATTTGTCTTTTTGTGACTGGCTTATTTCACTTAGCATAATGTCATCAAGGTTTATCCATGTTGTATATGAAAACACGTATTTCCTTTTTAAGACTGAGTGATATTCTGTTGTATGTGTATACCACATTTTGTTTATTTCTCCACTGGTGAACACTTGGGTTGCTTCCTCCTTTTGGCTATTGTGTTAATGCCGCTATGAACATGGTTGTACCCATCCGTTTGAATCCCTGCTTTCAATTCTTCGGGATTTACCCAGAAGTGGGATTGATGGATCATGTGATAATTTTGTGTTTAACTTTTTAAGGAATTGCTGTACTATTTGCCATAGCGCCATTTTACATTCTCACTAGCCAATGCACAAGGTTCTTATTTCGCCACATCCTCACCAACACTTGTCAATTTTCTGGGGGTTTTGTTGTTGCTTGTTTGTTTTTTTATGATAGCCATCCTGATCAGTGTGAAGTGGTAGCTCATTGTGGTTTTGATTTGCATTTCCCTAATGATTAGTGATGTTGACCGTCTTTTCATTTGCTTATTTGCTATTTGTGTATTTTCTTTACAGAATCAGGTTGTTGTTGAGTTGTAGAAGTTGCTTATATATTCTCAGTGTCAGTTCCTTATCAGACTATAATTTGCAAATGTTTTCTCCCTTCCTTTGGGTTGCCTTTTTGTTCTCTTATTGTTTTTTGATGCACAAAAGTTTTTATTTTTGTTAAATTTACCTATTCCCCCCCCACCCTTTTCAGATTTTTATTTAAATTCTGATTAGTTAACATAGTGTAATAGTGTTTTCAGGAGTAGAATTTAGTGATTCATCACTTAACATATAACACTGTATGCTCAGCACAACAAATGCCCTCCTTAATACCCATCACCCATTTATCTACCCTGTTTGTTCTATATAGTTAAGAGTCTCTTATGGTTTATTTCGCTCTCTCTCTTTTTTTCCCCTTCCCATATGTTCATCTGTTTTCTTAAATTCCACATATGAGTGAAATCATGTAGTATTGTCTTTCGCTGCCTGACTTATTTTGCTTACCATAATACACTCTACCTCCATCCACATCATTGTTTTTTAGAGTTTATTTATTTTGAGAGAGAGACCGAAAGAGAGAAAGAGCACGTGGGGGAGGGGCAGAGAGAGAAGGAGAGAGAGAACCCCAGGCAGGCCCTACACTGCCAGCAAAGAGCCCAATGTGGGGCTCAAACCCATGAACTAAACTGTGAGATGATGACCTGAGCCAAAACCAAGAGTTGGACGCCTAACAAACTGAGCCACCCAGGTGCCCCCATCCTCATCATTGCAAATGTCAAAATTTCATTCCTTTGGATGGCTAACTAATTTCCTACTTCTTCTTTCGTTGCCTCTGCTCTCAGTCCAATTTTGAGTGAAAGTTTATCATATTCGTACATTGCCAAAGCAATTTTCAAATGAGAATTCAAAAAGAAATGTTTTTTTTTCACTCTATGTCTTATTTCTTATACAGTATAAGGTAGTAAATATCTAATATGGGAAAAGTATTATATTTAAAATCTTATTTCTTTAAAAATGTGTTATATTCTGTTCCAAGCTGTAATAGAGTTTTTGCTACAGCATCTAGAATTTCTTCCTACTTGAAATATCCTTTTGGTCTTAAATTTCAGTTCAGAATTTGCTTAGTTTTTAAGACATATATATTATAGCCTCATCTTTTGATCTGCATCAAAAGTAATTAAAAACACATTATGATTTGTATAAGTTTATAAAAAGATAGCTTTTGTGTTCTGTTGGTAATATTCCCTGTAAAGTAACACATATGCAGGAAAACTTTAGACATGAACTGACCGCATAATATGTTTGTAATCAGCAATTTAAATCATGGTATCACAGGCAATTCTAGTTTAAGCCTATAGTTTTCCAACATCAAGAAAATTATAAAATTTTGCTACATTTCTGTACATCTTAGTCACAAACAGCAAGATTTATATCACTCTCTTTATTTATTCTGAAATAGTAATTAAAACGAAGAGCCTGATATGCGGCATGTCTTGTTTAAAATGAAATATAACATCTGTTTTGAAAAATAGAAAAGAAAATGCATGAAATTTTTACCATCAGGAGTATGTTGGCATCAAATGGCTTTTGATTAAATAATCACTGGCATCCTAATTGCTAAATTCATTGGCACTTTTTCAGTATTTATCCTGCTTGAGTTTATTTCATTTGTCATTGTTAGCCAATCATCCTCTTTACATTCTCTCCTCTCTTGGCTTTCCTGCACCACTCACTTTTGCCTCTCTTCTTTCTTGTTTATTGTTTTTCAGTCTAAACATTCAGTTCTGAATGTTTATATTCTTCTGAAAATCCAAGTTTTTGGCTTTTTGAGAGCTGTGCTCAAATGAAAGGTCTCACATGGCTTCAGGAGCTATCTTGTATGACAACAAATCCTAATGTAACTCCAGGCATAGCATGTTTCCCCTAACCAATAATTTTTAAACCTTTTTTAAAAGCCATTTTAAAAAATACTAACACAACATACAGAGAAGTTTATAATACAAAGCAACAATATAATATGGGTAAACACATTACTCATATAATCACTGTTCAGGTCAAGATAGAGGATATTGCCTATACCCCAGAAGTCTACCCAATCATACCCTACTCCCTTATCTTGAGTTTTTTGGTAATCGCTCCTTTGCTTTTCCTTATAATTGTGTCATCTTTATATGCCTTTCTGTACAGTTTAATTTTCCCTGTTTCTGAATTTTGCGTAGAGTCTTATTGAATATTTTAATTTTTGTCTGTTCTTTGTTCAACATTATTTTAGAAAGAGTAATCATTTTTATTGTTGTACATGCTCCATTTTATAAAAACATCATAATGTATCTCTCCATCTTAATATTAGTGGTCATTTGGGTGTTTCCCAGTTGGGACTGTTTTGAACAGTGCTGTGATTATGAGCAATCTTGTGCACTATACTGACCACATGTACATGTTTCTCTAGCATGTATACCAAAACTATTCCAAAGTGTGGAATAGTTGTGTCACAGAGCATGCAAATCTTCAACTTTATTTTCCAAAGGGCTTGTACCAGTTTAAATTCCCAGCAGCAGCATATGAAAGTTCTTTCTTGTTCCATATCCTCTTCAACACTTGGTGGTGAGAGATGCTTTGACTTGTGCCATTCTGATGGGTACACATTGATATTTTGTCACGGTTTTAATTGCCATTTACCTGATCGCTAATGATGTTGGCCACTTAGATTTCCTCTTTTTTAAAGTACCTGCTAAAGTCTTTTTGTATATATTTTTCTACTGGGTTGTCTTTTTCTTTGGATGTGTAGTTCTTTATTTATTGAGATTATGTTTTGCAAATACCTACTCCTACTCTGACTTGTCTTTCATTGTTGTTTTTTAACTTGTATCTTTTGATGAGTGGAGTAATAGTTTTAATGGACAGTAGACCACTCCCCCTGGAAGTTGCACAGGCATTTCAAATTCAACGTGTTTAAAATTATATGTGTTCCTAGGAGTGCCTGGGTGGCTCAGTCGGTTAAGCGTCCGATTTCGGCTCAGGTCATGATCTCCTGGTCCGTAAGTTGGAGCCCTGCATTGGGCTGTCTGCTGTCAGTTCAGAGCCTGGAGCTTGCTTTCGGATTCTGTGTCTCCCTCTCTCTCTGCCTTTTCCCCACTCACGCTCTGTCTCTCTCTGTCTCTCAAAAAATGAATAAACATTAAAAAAATTTTTTTAAATTATATGTGTTCCTATTTCATTCCCTCCAAATTTTTTTTGTATTAAGCCTTCTGTTTTTTTTTAATTTTATTTATTTATTTTGAGCAAGAGAGAGAGAGACAGAGAGCATGAGTGGGGGACAGGCAGAGAGAGAGAATCCCAAGCAGGCTTCACACTGTCAGAGCAGAGCCTGATGGAGAGCTCAGTCTCACAAACTGTGAGATCATGACCTGAGCTGAAAGCAAGAGTTGGGACGTTTAACTGACTGAGCCACTCAGATGCCCCTGTATCTCAAGTCTTGATCAATGGTATCATCTCTTACTGAATTGTTCAACCTAGTAGGAACTTCACTTACACGTTTTTTTTAGCCCTTTACATCAAGGCTATATATAGAGAGAGAGTATATAAACTTTCAACTTTACTGGATAATACCAAATTATTTTTACAAAATGCTTGTGCTAGTTAACATTTCTACCAACCTTTTACCTACTCACCTACTCTTGTAGATTGGCTTTCAGATAATTTTTAATAACTCATACAGACTGATGTGTCTTGCCTAGCTCTTCAGTTCCTTCAAAGGAGAAAAGTGCTGAGTAAATCTAAAACTAAATCAAAGGTAATTTTAATTTCAGAAACTTTTCTTTCACTCTTTCTTAGCCTTTCTATTCCCCCAGCCATTCCCTGAATTCTTCTGTCCCCAGCCTTACCTGAACTATTGTAGTAACTTCCTTGCCAGTTCTCTTTTCTCTAGCCTCAGCTCTTCCACAAAGCTATCAGAATTAGCTTTCTACAACATAAAAAACTTTTATTGACTGTCTTTTACCTAGCAAATCATATCAAAGTTCCTCAGCATAAAATGCTTACCTTCTCATTGTTGCCCCAATCTGCATTACCTATCTGTCCTCCCTCCCTGCCCACTACACATACACACACTTTTCAAAATTTTCACATTCTTTCAAAATTCTGTACCATTCCGCAAACTACTATGCCTTCCTTAATTGATATTTCTCTGTACCCCCTAGTCCTCTGCTTTTAAGGTATTTCTTCTGAGTTCTCCATGGCTAGTTCCCTCTTAATACATTTAGTAAATTTGTTTTCAGTAAACATTTTGATGATTCAACTTTCATTCATTTGCTCATTGCATGCAGATTAAGATCCATGAATAGATCTCTTGCTAAAATCTGAAACTGCTTTTTCAATTATAAGAATAATACATTTTAGGTTGTTCTTAGTCATGGAAATATTTTCAATCATTTTCAGGTTCCACTAGGGGGAGAACTCTGTCAAATATTTTGATATTTCATATTTCTTTGGACTAACTCTTCCAATTAACATTACTCTCTTGTGAATAAAATTTTTTCCCATAGAAGGAAAAATAGGATAAAAACAGAGAGCAAGGCAAGCCATAAGATACTCTTAAATACAGAGAACAAACTGAGAGTTGCTGGAGGGGATGGGGATGGGGTGATTGGCATTAAGGAGGGCACTTGTTGGGATGAGCACTGGATGTCATATATAAGTGATGAAACACTGGGTTCTACTCCTGAAACCAACACTACATTGTATGTTAACTAACTTGAATTTAAATAAATGAATTAAGAAAATTATCCGCCATAAACCAATTTCTCTCCAACTCTTCACTTAATAAACTATATTATTATGTAATCTGTTATTAATATAATTAAGGCCTTCTTAAAGTATATGAAATTATACTTGTATAAGTGTCCTGTACAATATGAGGAAATACATCAGGTGAACAAATACTCATTTGTATAAACACAGTATTTGGTAGTAGATACACTTGTGAGGCTGAAGTTTATTAAATTTGATTTCAAAGATGCTTCAGTCAACTTGAAACTTTAGGTCTGATTTAAAGTTTATAAACTTTCCTCGGAGCATCTGGGTGGCTTAGTTGGTTAAGTGTCTGACTCTTGGTTTTGGCTCAGGTCATGATCTCACGGTTTCATGAATTCGAGCCCCACATCGGGCTCCAAGCTGACAGTGCAGAGCCTGCTTTGGATTCTCTGTCTCCCTGTCTCTCTTTCCTTCCCTGACTTTCTGCTAGTTCCTTGTTCATTACCTACTTAGTAGCTTCCAGTGGCTTTCAGGACAGAGTTCAAAGTCTGGCTTCTCTGCACAAGACTCTCTTTGCTCTGATCTTCCCTCCCTTTCTAGCTTCATTTCCTACTTTTTCTAGCATTTACCTATACTTGAGCCACAATAAACTGGTTAAGAATCCTGCAAATTGAGTCGCTTGGGTGGCTCAGTTGGTTGCGCATCTGACTTTTGATTTCGACTTAGGTTAGATCTCATGGGTCATGGGATCAAGCCCTTCAGCTGACTCTGCACTGACAGTGCAGAGCCTGCTTGGGATTCATTCTCTCTCTCTCTCTCTCTCTCTCTCTCTCTGTTTTTTTCTCTCTCTCTCTCTGCCCTTCTCTCTTCCCGCACACTGACTTTCTCTCAAAATAAATAAACTTAAAAAAAAAATCCTTTAAATCCCAGTTCACTCTGTTTTTCTTCTCTTCTCTTTTGATCTTGCTTTTCATTCAGAGGTCAGCTTAAGTTTGACCTGCTGTGATCAGCCTTCTCTCATGATGCCATCCCAGTCTATTTTGTTGTCTTTGCTCCACTAACCCACTCAGTTATAGACTTCTTTTATAAACCATCTCACACTATTTTAATTACTCGTGTTGAAAAGTCCTGATGTGACTAAAAGAATAGATTAAACTATTAATTTGAATGTGGTATTGGACTCAGTTCAATAAATATTATGGAGTGCCTACTATGGGCTAGTCACTACTCTAAATACTTTAGAAGAATTAGTGAACAAAACACACAAAAATCCCTTTCATTGTCAAGTTTAATGGTAGAGAAGTCAGATGAATAAAATAAATGAATCATATAGTGGGTAATTTAGAAGATGATGAATACAATGGAGAAAAAAAATGTAAGAAAGGAAGAGGGTTGGAATGTTGGGGGTAGGATACTTTTACTACTTTAAAATAATGTTGTAGGGGCACCTGGTGGCTCGGTCGGTCGGTTAAGCATCTGACTTTGGCACAGGTCATGATCTCATGGTTTGTGAGTTTGAGCCCCACATTGGGCTCTCTGTTATCAGCACAACACTCTCTCTCAAAAATAAAAAAGAACCTCTTTTTTTAAAGTGCCATTTTGAAAAATAAAAAGTAATAATGTTGTAAGAAATGACATATTAGAAGGGGATATTTAGGGGCACCTGGATGGCTCAGTCAGTTGAACATTCAACTCTTGATTTCAGCTCAGCTTGTGATCTCAGGGTCATGGGACTGAGCCCCTTGTTGGGCTCCACCTGCTTAAGATTCTCTGTCTTTCCCTTGCTTGCACTTGCTCGCACATGCCCTGTCTCTCTGTCTGTCTCTGTCTCTGTCTCTGTCTCTCTCTCTCTCTCTGAAAAAAAAAAAATAGTGGGGGGGGTGGGATAGTTAAAGATTTCAAGCAGGTGAGGCATGCAAATTTAGGGAAAGAATTCCCTGCTAAGGTATTAATAAAGGCAAAGAGCCTAAGGCCAGGATCATGTCTGATTCGAGCCCTTGGGTGAAGTAAGAGGGGAAGTAGAGGAGGTCTGAGGATTAAATAGGGCAGATTATGTAGGGCCTAAGAACTTTGGCCTTTGTCTGAATAAGATAGAAAAGTCATTCAAGGGGCGCCTGGGTGGCTCAGTAGGTCAGGTCATGATCTCGCGGTCTGTGAGTTCAAGCCCCGCGTCAGGCTCTGTGCTGACAGCTCGGAGCCTGGAGCCTGCTTTTGTTTCTGTGTCTCCCTCTCTCTCTCTCTGCCCCTCCCCCATTTGTGCTCTGTCTCTCTCTGCCTTTCAAAAATGAATAAATGTTAAAAAAAAAAAAAAAAAAAAGAAAAGTCATTCAAGGTTTTTGGGCTTAGGAGTGATCAATTAGAAGACATTTAACCTAGCAATACTCCATTGTACATTTATACACCACATCTTCTTTATCTATTCATCCATTGATGGACATTTGAGTTCTTTCCATACTCTGGTTGTTATTGGTAGTGCTCCTATAAACATTGGGGTGATTACTTGGCAGTCATAAAGAATGAAATCTTGCCATTCGCAACTACGTGAATGGAACTAGAGGGTATTATGCTAAGCGAAATTAGTCAGAGAAAGACAAATATCGTATGACTTCACTCATATGAGGACTTTAAGATACAAAACAGATGAACATAAGGGAAGGGAAGCAAAAACAATCTAAAAACAGGGAGGGGGATGAAAACATAAGAGACTCTGAAATATGGAGAACAAACAGGATTACTAGAGGGGTTGTGGGAGGGGAGATGGGCTAAATGGTTAAGGGGAATTAGGGAATCTACTCCTGAAATCATTGCTGCACTATATGCTAACTAACTTGGATGTAAATTTAAAAAAATAAGTAAAAATTAAGAAGGAAAAAAAGACATTTAACCTATTAAAAAGATTTAATTGAACTTGATTCAGAAAAAATGCTTTTAAGAGTAATTCATAGTATTTAGGAGGGAGGAAATGGTGGTTAAAAAGTGTTTCCTCTTTCTCTTAGTGGAATTTTCCACCTTTATTCATTGATCCAAATGTTATTTATTAGTCAAGGACTTTATTTTTACATTCATATTAAATAGAACTTGCTCTGCTTTGCAGGTGGAACAAAACACAGAAAAGTTCATTTTTGTTCAGATAGTTGAATAAAATTGGTAGGAATTAAACTGAAGCTTTCTGATATTTAACCTGGAATTGAATTTGTTTTTTGGTTATTATAAAGATAAGCAGATTAATTTGTCATAACCATATTAAAAGCTTTTGGGGGTCAAGCACATCTATAAAATTAATGCTGCTTGGTTATAAGTAATGGAAAAATTTTAATTTAAAACAGTGTAGTTCTACTCAAATCCAACTTTTTGTTCTTTTCCTGGTAGCCAGTAACATTTACCCACTTTCGTTAGTTTGCCCAGCAGATAACCTCTAGGGATGCCTCACATGGGCAATACCCCAACCACTCGTGGCTTAAAAAACACCCACTCAAAATTCTGTTCTGACCTAAAATGAGTGAGTTAGGTTTAAATCAGTGTGCCCAGATCAGTATGCAGTTTTGGCAGAGATGGAGAGGAAGTGATAAAATCTTTATCACTGAACTTTAAAATATGTGTTTTAATAACATTAAATTACAGTGACATTACTAAATGATGGTGTTTTTCATAAAGCTTTGTGATCAGTCTGTGCTTTCCAGTTTCCTGAGCTAATTTGTTAATGGTTTCACAACAGGTGGTAGTTTATCTGCCAGCTCTTGGCTAACAAACTTCTTTTTGGAAGTTTCCCCGCCCTTGAAGTAAAATGGTTTTCATTTTGAGCAACTTAAATAGTAAAATATTTTTCATTTTTCTTAAATGATTTTCTCAAAATCTTAAGCATTTTAAATTATGAATATAGCTATTCTGTAATTTTACCTAGTTTTAATAATAATTCTCAGCAGAGGAAGTTAGATATATAGAATATTTTACTCAGCTTGCTATGTAGTCATTAAGTGTTATAAAATTCAGTTAAAAATTTTTTTTTACTTAGGTGTTCAGATTCTTTGGTATCCAACTTTAGTATGCAGTTAAATATGAATAAATTAAATACCTAGAGGTTTTTAAGTTATTGCTGTATGTAGCATCTGAAGAATTACTGAAGAGTGATTAGACCTTTAAGTACCATCATGGCAATGATCATCTTGGTGTTATTGAAAGTTACTAAGGTTTAGTTTATGTACACCTGACATATACATCTTGGTCTCTCATACCATTCTCTAGTAAAAGAAACTAAGGCTCCTCAGAGAAATAGCTGATTCCAGGGCTGGGACAGGAAATACAGTAAGGACGAAGATGAGCCTAGACACCTTATAATACTAGAGAAAGGAGAAGCTCAAAAACAAAATCCTATATTAATAGGAGTATCTTAAAGGGACAGATGAACCAACCTAAAGAGCTCCTAATGTCCAAAGGTAGAACAATTAAGGAAAAAATACTTAAAGTACTTCATAGTAGATTGTAACTCACAGTATAAAGTAAGTATCCAAGGGGCACCTGGGTGGCTCAGTCAGTTAGGCATCCAACTTTGGCTCAGGTCATGATCTCACTGTTCGTGGGTTTGAGCCCTGCATCGGGCTCCACACTGACAGTGTGGAGCCTGCTTGGGATTTTCTGTCTCTCCCTCTCTCTCTGCCCCTCCCCCATTCATAACTCTCTCAAAAATAAAATAAATAAACTTAAAAAAATAAAATATCCATGAGTCCATACTGATATAAATAATGATTAAAAAAATAATAAATGAGGGAAAAGAGATAAATTTCTATGCAGAAGAATTCTAAATAATTGTTGTAGATATTCTACCCTTAAGGAGAAGAAAAATAAGTGCTTCTCCTTAAGTGTGGACTGTGCACAATGACTTCCCTCTGAAGGGTACAGTATGGAAAAGGCAGGAAAAAAAGAGTAACTGTATAGTGGAGAAACTTCACAAACACTACCTCAACACAGATAATCAAGGTCAACATCAGTAGTTATTAATCATATTGATAGTTCGTACCCTTGATACGGTATGAAAATGGTATTTCTGTAGTCTTTTAGTAACCTTTATACCCCATTCTTGACATGAGAAGAAATGTCAGACAAAGTTCAATGGTGGGGCATCCTACAAGATACTTGACCAGCACTCCTCAGAGCTCATCAAAAACAAGTAAAGTCTGAGTAACTATCACAGCCAAGAGGAGCCTAAGGAAACATGACAGCAAAATGTAATGTAATGTGGTATCTTACATAGGATCTTAGGACAGAAGAAGGACATTAGCTCACAAACAAACAAACAAAAAAACTAAGGAAATCTGAATAAACTGTAGACTTTAGTTAGAAATATATCAGTATTGGTTCATTAATTATAATGAATTATAACAAATTTACCACAATAATGAAAGATGCTAATAATAGGGAAACTAGTGCAGGAGGTATATGGGAACTTTCTGTCTTCTCGTTTTTTCTGTAAATCAAAAACTGTTCTTTAAAAAGTCTATTATAAAAAATACTTTATATAATCTCGTGGTTTTTGGGACCCTTGGAATCCTATAAATTTAAGTATTCATCACAAAATTGATTTGCTTCTAATTAAACTATGATTTATAAGAAATATTTTCTAGCTTTTGACCTTATGCAAATGCTGACTTTTCATATGGACATGTAGTTGGTCCTATAAGAAAGATCACTTTAAAATGCGTATTTGTGTTTGTTCTTTCTCTTCACAAATGGAATTAAGTCAGTCTTAGCATTAAATTTTTTTTTAGATTTATGTTCTCCCTTACATACTTTCAAATTACCTTATTATTTTCTTAAAAGTATTTATATGTATTTTTTTCTAGTTGCTAAACCATAAAAAATATTCAAACCTTTTTTGTGCATGACTTTAAATTACAGGAAACTGTTTTAGAAACTTTATCAATAGTATGTGAGATGAGTATGATTTTGTTTTTAGATGTTTCAAATGAGTCACCTTGAAGTCACAGAGAGGCTACCATTTACCACAGTTACTATTATGATTAATTTTTCTTTGGGCAAAGTACAAATCAGTAATAACTTACTAGAGCTTAGTGGTTGCTATTGATGTTTCAGTAAGGTTATGTTGATTAATCACGGTGATTACTTATCACCTGTCAGGGATTTACTCATATCATTGGGTTTTCTTCTATAGTAATTTCATATGCAGTTATAATTTGCTTAATATATTTTGCTTTAATAAATGCATCGAAAATACCAAATTAGGACTTAAAAATTGTCCCCCTGCTGCAAGTTAACATGGTTGCCTCTGTGACCGTTGAGCATAGTTTCATAATATAGCCTCGAAAAAAAGTATTATTTAACCTTTAAAACAGCAAAGATATTGCCTTCTTATGGCCTCTGAAATATTTTAGCTTTACAAAGGAGAGAGAGAGTGCTTGGATATATGTTTAGCATAGTCTCTGAGGTATATTTTTTATCTGTGCATGTAATTTAAAATATTTTTTAAATGTAAACTTTACACTTGCATTTGAGACTAAGCAACCTGCATTGTGTCATGACCCTTCTAATACCACAAACTTTCTGTAATACTTCTCCCAGTGAAAAACCCACATCCTATGTATAACCTTAGATTTATTTTGAAATCTCTATGAAGAGAGCATAGAGATTACTAATTGTTTCTGTTATTTCCTTTAAGGGTGTGATGTCTATTTGTAAACCTTGTTTGAAGTTTTAATTTGAAAAGCTTAAAATGTTAAACTATGCCAAATACTGATTTCGTATTCTAAAATTATAAAAATGTATCAACTAATTATAAATTTCAATTGAGAATTGGGTGGCATATTAAACATCTGTAGAACATTCAAGAAAGGAGAAAGGAATAGTGCTTCTAATAACCAATACTTCTAATACCACTGGCCAGGAGAATATTAGCAAAGGCAAATTTAATTAATGATAAGCCACTTTTTTTTTCTGTTTTATTGCTGTTCTTATTTTTATTATTTCCTTCCAGGTTAGACTTACTTTGTGTTCTTTAACTTCTTAAGATGGATGCAGAAATCCAACATCGTTTTTATTCTTTTTTTTTTTTAATTTTTTTTCTTTAACGTTTATTTATTTTTGAGACAGAGAGAGACAGAGCATGAACGGAGGAAAGGCAGAGAGAGGGGGAGACACAGAATCAGAAGCAGGCTCCAGGCTCTGAGGCATCAGCCCAGAGCCCGACGAGGGGCTCGAACTCACGGACCGCGAGATCGTGACCTGTGCTGAAGTCGGACGCTTAACCGACTGAGCCACCCAGGCGCCCCACATCGTTTTTATTCTTTAAAAATATTGGTAACCACTCTTAAATAGGAGAATTGTTAAACCATAGTAAATCCATACTTGTCATAGTCTCTATCTTCAAGAAAGACTAAAGATCTGCAAGACATATTAAATGAGAAAAACAAATCATAGACAATGTAGAACATAATTCCATGTGCGTTTTAAAAAGTATATGTGTGTGTACTACCTGTATACACATATTTATGTTTAAATACATTAGAGTAGTCTGCTGTGATACCTGTCAAAACTGTTGACAGTGTTCCCTCTGAGGAGAGTAAAGGGCTTAGTGCAAAAGAGTAAGGGGCAGGAGTTTGCTTTTTACACTATATGAACTTAGATGATTACTATTGTAATTTTTGAAAAGTATATACATTTAAACGTATATACTTTAAGATAATCATTGCTAGAATGGAAATAAGAACTAGAACTTCCAAATAATCATAGGAAAATAGCAACAAAGAAAACTTGGTTTATCAAACAAAAGTGCTGTACTCATTCTGTGGCCTTGAAGTCCCTGAGTTGTCTGGCTCCTGCCTACTTCTCTTGACTGTGTCATAAACCACACTACCCTTCATGTGTTATGCTCTAGCAACACCATCCTCCTTTATGTTGCTTGCACAAACTTATTCATTCCTACATGAAGGCTTTTGCTCTTACTCTACTCTGCATTTGGACACTATGCTCCCTGAGCCATTCTGTGGTGGTTCCTTCTCATCATTTTTATCTCAAAAGTCACCCACTCACAGATTTTCCCTGACCACTTTCATAAAGTTGGACCCTTACACTGTTTACTCTCTGTTTCATCATCATGTTTTATATTGTTTATGACTGTTATCAGAGTCTTTAATTATCTTCATATCAAGAATTAACTCACTCCCACGAATACTGTTAGAACCTTATTTATATTATTTACTGCAGTATGCCTTTTACCTGGCATATAACAGGTGCTCAAAAAACAATTGCAGAATGAGTTTTAGGGGGCAGAAAACAGCCATCTTTAAGAGAGTTTGATACTTTTTTTTTTAATTTTTAATTTTTTTATTTTAGAGGGAGAGTGTGCTAGAGCAGGGGAGAGCGGTGGGGGGGAGAGAAAGAAAAAAGCGAGAGAGAGAAAGAGAGAGAGAGGAAGGAAGGGAAGAAAGAAAGAAAAGAAGAGAGAGAGAGAGAGAGAGAGAGAGAGAGAGAATCTTAAGTAAGCTCCATGCTCAGCACAGAGCCAGACATGGGGCTCCATCCTACCACCCTGGGATCATGACCTCAGCTGAAACCAAGAGCCAGACACTCAACCAGCTGAGCCACCCAGGCTCCCTGAGGGTTTGATATTCTGTGCCATAAGAGGTAGTAGCATGTTCTAAGGACCACATATGTAAAGACTTATTTAAATAAATGTTGTCCCAGAGGTAGATTGAAACTGATCCTATACTTTTTTTTTCTTTTCTTTGCAATTTTTTATTGAAATTCTAGTTAGTTAACATTTAGTGCAATACTGTTTTCAGGAGTAGACTTCAGTGATACATCACTTCCATATAACACCTAGTGCTCGTTATATCAAGTGCCCTCCTTAACACCCATCACCTATCTAACCCACCCCCCACTCACCTCCCTCATTCAACCCTCAGTTTGTTTTCTATCTTTAAGAGCCTCTTATGGTTTGTTTCCCTTTCTTTCTTTTTTCCCCTGTCTCATAAGTTCATGTGTTTTGTTTCTTAAATTCCACATATGAGTGACATTATATGGTATTTGTCTTTCTCTGACTGACTCATTTTGCTTAATACCCTCTAGCTCTATCCACATTGTTGCAAATGGTAAGATTTCATTCTTTTTGATGGCTGAGTAATATTTTAATATATAGAGAGAGACAGAGACAGAGACAGGCAGACACCACCTCTTCTTTATCCATTCATCAGTTGATGGACTTTTGGGTTCTTTCCATAGTTTGGCTATTGTTGATAATGCTCCTATAAACATTGGGGTTCATGTAACTCTCCAAATCTGTATTTTTGTACCCTTTGGGTAAATACCTATAGTGCAATTGCTGGATTGTAAGGTAGTTCTGTTTTTACCTTTTATGGAATCTCCATACTCTTCTCCAAAGTGGCTGCACCAGTTTGCATTCCCACCAACAGTACAAAGAGAGTCCCCCTTTCTCTCCACCCTTGCTAACACTTGTTTCCTGTTTTGTTAATTTTAGCCATTCTGACAGGTGTGACTTGTTATCTCTTCATGGTTTTGATTTGTATTTCCCTGATGATGAATGATATTAAGCATCTTTTCATATGTTTGTTAGCCCTCTGGATGTCTTCTTTGGAAAATGTCTGTTGAGGTCTTCTACCCATTTCGTAATTGGATTATTTGTTTTTGGGTGTTCAGTTTGATAAATTCTTGATAGATTTTGGATACTAACCCTTTATCGATATGTCGTTTACAAATATCTTCTCCCATTCTGTAGGCTGCCTTTTAGTTTCGTTGATTGTTTCCTTTGCTGTGCAAAAGCTTTTTATCTTGATAAAGTCCCAATAGTTCATCTTTGCTTTTGTTTCCCCTGCCTCCAGAGATGTGTTTAATAAGAAGTTGCTCTAGCCGAGGTCAAAGAGGTTGTTATCTGTGTTCTTCTCTAGGATTTTGATGGTTTCCGGTGTCACGTTTAGGTCTTTCATCCATTTTGAATTTATTTTTGTGTGTGGTGTAAGAAAGTGGTCCAGTTTCATTCTTCTGCATGTTGCTGTCCCATTTTCCCAACACTGTTTGTTGTAGAGACTGTCTCTTTTCCATTGAATATTCTTTCCTGTTTTGTTGATTAGTTGACCATATAGTTGTGGGTCCATTTTTGGGTTCTCTATTCTGTTCCATTGATCTGTGTGTCTCTTTTTGTGCCAGTACCATACAGTCTTGATTTCTACAGATTTGTACTACAGCTTGAAGTCTGGAATTATGATGCCTCCAGCTTAGCTTTACTTTCTCAGTGATTCTATAATTTTGTATCTAACAAAATAGTAAATAGGGCTTTTTTTTTTTTTTTTAAGGCAACTACTTTTCTACTTTAAAAGCAGCCCGAGGGACGCCTGGGTGGCTCAGTTGGTTGAGCATCCAACTTCAGCTCAGGTCACGATCTCGCGGTCTGTGAGTTCGAGCCCTGCGTTGGGCTCTGGGCTGATTGCTCAGAGCCTGGAGCCTCCTTCCGATTCTGTGTCTCCCTCTCTCTCTGCCCCTCCCCTGTTCATGCTCTGTCTCTCTCTGTCTCAAAAATAAATAAATGTTAAAAAAAAAATTTAATTATAAAAGCAGCCTGAAAGGAAAAGGAGCAAAACCTAGTGCAGTAAACTTTAAACATGACAGCTAAGAAAAGAAATAAACTAGTCTAGAACAAAGAGGCCTAGTAGGGCTTGGCTTCTAACCTCAACTGTCTCCTTTTCCTATCCTGTTCACCAAGCTAGATAGGTAAGTCAAAATCGCCTGATGATTCTTTCATATCCCAAATGTAGAGAGAAAGAAAATGAGTATGTAATTTTCTGAATGAGGAATTTCAGAAATTTCTGGAAGAACAATCCAGTCAGAGAGATTAAAAAAATGAAAATCTGGATTTTAAAGTGAAGGCCTTGGGGATAACACACTGAATTTGGGGAATTATATGAATCTTAAAACCCAGGTTTTGACATATATCCTCCCAGTTAGATAATACAGATATTTAACAAAATCTCAGAAGAATAAGGTCCTTATTTAGCCAGGTTCTTCCTTTCCCTGTGTTATTCCTCAGGCTATACAAAAGTTCTCAAAGAAACTTGAGCTTGGAGGGCAAAGAAAATAGATTTTTAAATATGGTGGAAAAAAGAGTTAATAAGTAACCTGTATTCTTAAAGCATTTGAAATATCTTGACAGTCACCCAGCCATGAGCATGAGAAGAAATGGCACAGCAACTTGGTTTATATTATTTCAGCAGAAAAAGAGAAAGAAAGAAGGAAGGTAACTTAAGGATAAGAGAGGAATTACAGTTGCTTCATGCTATGAAACAAACATGACTTCAATAAAATTAAGAAATCAAAACATGATAAATAAAATACTGATGTAAGAAATAAGATGGTGCTAGGGAAGCAAATTGAAACCCAGTGCATCACTGCAGAAACTAGAAAAGAGTAGTCTATTCAATAAACAGTGTTGAAAAGTGGAATACTGGCATGGAAGAAAAGCTTAAGATAATTATAGTGAATGCAGAGATTAAGAATGTAAAACAGTTATTAGCTAACAGGTATGGATGAATGATAGATAATCTAACACTAAGGATAACTGGTGTCCCACAATAAACAGAAAGAAGATGTATTAAAAAAAATATGAACAGTTTCACATATGAGTGAAATCATGATATTTGTCTGTCTCTGACTTATTTCACTTAGCATTTTACCCTTAGATCCATTGTGTTGTTGCAAATGGTAAGTCTCATTCTTTTTTATGGCTGAGTAATATTCCATTGACTATATCTACCATATCATTTCTCTCATATGTGAAATTTAAGAACCTAAACAGGGGCACCTAACTGGCTCAGTCAGAAGAGCATGTGACTCTTCATCTCAGGGTCATGAGTTCGAGCCCCATGTTGGGTATAGAGATTATTTACAGACAGACAGACAGACATACACTTAAAAAAAAAAAAAAGAAACAAACAAAACCCCCCACACTCTTAAATACAGAGAACAAACTGGTGGTTACCAGAGGAGAGATAGATGGGAGGATGGATGAAATAAAGAAGATTAAGAGTATACTTGACCTGCTGAACACTGAGTAATGTATAGAATTGTTGAATCTCTATATTGTGCACCTGAAACTAATATAACATTGTATGTTAATTACACTTCAATTTAAAAAATATATAAACAATTGGGGTTCCTGGGTGGCTCAGTCGGTTAAGCATCTGACTCTGGCTCAGGTCATGATCTTGTGGTCCATGAGTTCGAGCCCCACGTTGGGCTCTGTGCTGACAGCTCAGAGCCTGGAACCTGCTGAGGATTCTGTGTCTCCTTCTCTCTCTGCTCCTCCCCCACTCATGCTCTATCCCTCTGTCTCTCAAAAATAGATAAATACTAAAAAAAAAAATTTTTTTAATATGTAAACAAGAAGAGGTCCCTGAAATTCAGGAAGATTTAAATACACAAATTAAAAGAACACTCTGTGTTCCAGAAAATTTTGACACACAATACTCCATAAACACTCAAAGCAAATTATCCACAAAATTGTATGGGAAAATTAAGACTTGTCCTCCACATTTCTCATGGCACATTCAAGGCCAGAAACCAATGGAGCAATGGCTATGCTGCACTCTCCAGTACAATAACCACTAGCCACATGTGGTAATTTAAATTTCAATTGATTTAAGTTAAGCAAAATTAAAATCAGTCCCTCAGTCACACTTAGCTCCATAGCCTCAGTAGCTACTAGCTACCACATTAGACAATGCAGGTAGAAAACATTTCTGTCATCATAGAAGGTTCTCTTAGTACTAGTCTACAAAATTCTGAGTTTGGGTGACCCAAAGATATTATAGCCTAACAAGGTGTCATTTAAATATATTGAAGAGACAGGTTGGCATTTTCCAGTGTGAAAGACTGCTGGGATACTGTTTCCACAATTCTTTCTTTAAAAAACTAGGAATTGTGAAATCTAGCTTAAAACAAGTCAAAGAACTGAGAAATGCAGATGCTGTTTAAAAAGAGGGGTGGTAACTATTGAATTAATTTGAATACAGAACTAATACTAAACAAACATGGGAATAAAGGGGTACAGGTTAGGATGGTTTCCTTCAAACTTTGACAGTGTAGCAATGTTATCAAAAATCTGGACGTGGAGATAGGGGAGAAGAAACCAAGTATAAATGTACATACATCTTTACAGCAAGATAGGAATATGAGTTTAAAGTATGTAATTTTAAAAAAATGGACTCCAGCATCTTAATGTTTTTCATAAACACTTAACGTTAGAGGTCTTTTTTTTTTTTAAGGAAATTATGCCTCTTCTATTGAAGAAACACTTTGCATTCACTGTGCTTTTTTTTTTTATATGTAGCAAACAGTCATTTATTTGGGCAATTAAAATTACAATTCAAGGGACACAGTTCGGACAGAAACCTGACTCAAGTTCCCTATATTTTTTTTACCAATTTCAGCTGAAGTTTAAGATTTAATTTTCATTGTTATATTTTTTCCTTTGAGTTATTTAAGGTAAAAGTATAATTGTACAGAAACAATTGTTTCTCTTTCTTAAAAAAGCTGACTGTACATATTTCAAGATTTTAACATTGATCAATTATAGGAAATATGAATAGAAATGATATATTTTTAAATTGTTTTTCTCTACTTTTTTTCCCGAGGCATTTAAATTCCTCTATATATCAGGTGAACTCCCAAATCATAAGCTAAAGGTGATGAATTTTTGATAGGGGAGCAGTGAGAAAAATGATTTAATAACAATATTATTCACAGCCAAGCCAAACCATCTCATTGAAATTATAGAGAGGAAATTAATTTTATAGTATGAGTTATTTCAAATGCATATTATTGACACTATGTTTATATAGGCTGTCTTTGACTTATCTTTGTTTTCTTTTTTATACCTTGTTCTCCCTTGACTTCATATGAGAAGAGATTACTGAATTGATAAGTAATTATAATTGGGTTTTTCATACTGGCCTTCTTCTATACTTGATAAAAGTGGCTGGCTCCTTATCAAATTCCAGTATTTATCAAAATAAGTTGATAAAAATTCTTGTTGGCAAAATCAGCTCTTCATGTGTCCTTTAAACAAATGAGAGAAGAGCATGTTTTATCAGTGAAATGTATATATAAGAAGCTGTCTCGTCATCTGATGCTAAGGAAGATACGTGACAAACTTTAACAGCTAAGGAATGTATTCCCCAACTTTGGCTTACTATCACTTTTTATGGAGGGTCCAGGAAAAGATAACATGAATACATAAAATTATCAGCACCATTTTTAGGAAAACAATTCTAACATATATCCTGCTGTAGTTTGTTGCACAAATATGGGAGTAGGAGTGGAACCTGATTTCACCCGGCTTTTTCCTAGATAGCCATGTGATCCTTGCTAAGTTAGTTAGCTCCTGAGTCTGTTTAATCCTCTAATGCTGTTGGATCTAGGCCATGCTTGGGTCAAGCCACTTATGAAGATAATGCACAAGTACAGGGGCAGTGCTAAAAAAGAGGACAGGTTTTTAATTTATCAGTCTGGAGAAAATCTTGGTAAGAGAAAGAATTGGTGATCAGATTCCAAAGTATGAAAATAATAGGTCTAGACCGTGATAGTCTTCAAGCTGGCAGAAGAGGATCTCAAGAAAGAACAGTGCTGAGTAGTGGAATGACAAAAAGATGAACTGATACTTGCTTAGATTTAGAAAGGCTTTTTGGAACTAATTGTTTAAAAGTCTCAGTATCCCAAGACACTACTACCAAAGGACTTGTCAGGTCTTAACCTAGCATGACAGTGTTTATCATTAGTAAATAGGATTTCATCATATATCCTTTCCTGATAGGGGAAAAAGTGAGACAAAAGCTGTTTTACACTGCACAAGAGCACCTATTTGGAGTTTAACTTTGTGATATTAAAAACAAAATATAAAATACAAAGCCAAGAAATAAAAGTGGAGATGAATCTTCCACTGAGGTGATAAACCCTCATGACGTGGAATATGAGGATATTGAAATATGATGGTTCCAGCCATCCAGAAGACGAATCACATGTTTTTTCAGCTACAGGATTTTCCAGCTGTAGGCACTGCCTCACTGAGCAAGGTGAAGCTGAATAAGTGATATTCGATGCCTTCCTTTTATGACAAGTCCTCTCTTCTTTAGTCTTTTCTTGGTGACTACCTCTATGCTTTTCCCAGAATTTAAAGTCATCTACCTACTACAAGGGCACTGGGTGGCTCAGTCAGTTAAGCATCTGCCTTTGGCTCAGGTCATGATCTCACAGTTCATGAGTTTGAGACCCACATTGGGCTATGCGCTGACATTGCAGAGCCTGCTTGGGATTCTCTCTCTTCCCTCTCTCTCTCTGCCCCTCCCCCTGCTTGTACCCTGTCTCTCAAAATAAATAAATAAATAAATAAACAAACTTAAAATCATCTATTTACTACGTAGAATATTTTTGCAAAGAGACAAATGACAGGTTAAAAGGCATTTTGTGTGTGTTTAAAGTGATGTGAAGTATGGATAGAGTTATTTAGACTTCCCATGATTGAAGAGTTAAACCTATAGGTTAGTTTCTTAGTAAGAGGCAAAAAAAAAAAAAAGTCATAACTACTAATATTCATTATGTGTATCTTTTTATCAAATATATATAAATAATAAAATAATAAAGTAAATATTTACCAGCATAATTTATAAAATGCTGTCTTCTAGTGCTATTCCTATACATTTTCTTAGTCTTTGGCTTCAGATATTTAAGTTTCTCTGGCCATGTCTTCTGTGCTTACTCCCTTAACACAACCAAACTTTAAATATACATTATATTAGTTTTATCCTGCTGCCTATTGGGTTTGAAAAAAAGAAATAAAAACAGTACTTGACTTGGAGTTTTGTTGGAATGGGAAATTTTTGTATTTCAGCTTGGATAATACACAATCTCTAGACTTGAACTCTTAAAAATATTAACAGTCATGACAAAAAGCAGAGGGACTATTACAGATTTAAAGAGGGTAAAGAGATACAATAACCAAGAGTAACCATAAACCTTGGTTTGATTCTGGATAGTAATAAACCCTTTAGAACCCTTTAAAAATTTTTTTAATGTTTTATTTATTTTTGAGAGAGAGAGAGAGACTGCAAGTGGGAGAGGGGCGGAGAGAGAGACACACACAATCTGAAGCAGGCTCCAGGCTCAGCAGTCAGCACAGAACCTGATACAGGGCTTGAACTCGCAAGCAGTGAGATCATGACCTGAGCCGAAGTTGGACGCTTAACCAACTGAGCCACACAGGCACCACCATTTAGGACCCTTCTAAGGGAATTTGAATAGGAGCTATGTATTCGATGATACTGTGATGTTAAACTATTACTTTAAGTGTGTTAGTGGCATTTAGTTATGTGAGGCAGTTCCTTGTTCTTAGGAAATGCATGCTGAAATATATAGTAAGGAAGTGTCATATCTGCAATTTACATTCAAATGGTTCAGAAGATACACGTACAGAGAGAACAAAAGCAGATGTAGCAAAATAGTAATTGGTGAATATAGCTGAATGGTGTATGAGTATTGTACTATTATTTCAGCTCTTCTGTAGATTTGAAATATTTGAAAACTGAAAAGTCTAGAGGAAAATTTTGCAAATGTAAATGACAGACTAGGTGCTTTTCATGTTTTGCATCTATGCATCTGTTACATTAACTGGGTATTAACTGGTTAAATTCTCTTTAAAAACCCAAAAACTTCTAAGCAAATTATCCAGTTGCATAGGGTATTAAAAAGCCTATGGCTTGAAACACAGCTTTTAAAATCTGCTATCTTCCTGTCTCTAAGGAAGTGTCCTTCCTGTGCCAAGATAGGGTAAGTTATAACCAGCATTAAAAACAGATAAAGAAACAAATAAGACTCTTAGACATACCTATTACAATTATATGTAAAAAATGAGGCTAAATTTGTGAGTTTAAACAAACCTGAGCCCCTGCCTCCTCTTTTCTCACCTCCACAATATTTTTAAATATAATACACTTTTTCTTCCAAACACTTGTTGAAAGCAAGTTCACATCCGACTCATCTCAGTTTTGCTGCAATATAATATGTGAGAAGCATGCTGCTTAGAGCTACAGAGGAAGTCTTTCACATTTTTACTTAATTTTTCTAGCTCAGTGCACCACCACATTTAATTGTTCAACTTTTTAAATAGTATGTTGGAGTATACAGTAGATGTAGGTGAGGATATCTCTGATTTCAATGTCTGCTTGCTACTGTGAATGTATACACATTGCACAAGTACATATTCACTTTTTTCCTGCTGACTACAGCAGTGACTAATTTTCCAATCAACTGTAGCAGAATATGTGATACATCCTGGGCACTTTATATCTCTGCCTCATCCTTTCCTGAATTATAGCTCCCTGTGGTTGCAGGGATAAACCTGGTGAATGTATATACCTAAAGTCACTAAAAAACAGGCCAAGTAGTCAAACACCAGAATCACTGCTCTTAGCAAAATATTTCTCTATGCACATTTATGGTTATATTAAAGAAAATAGCTTTTTAACTCTATCACTGTTACCTAGTAAAAAGTTTAGAAAATTGGATCCCTTATTTACTGGCATATCTTCTCGTAGATATTGATAGTTTTAAGTTTTTAAAGAATTATTCAGCTGGTTCTCAAATCTTTGGTGTTTCTTCATTCTTTTGAATAGTTATCTTAGTATTCAGTCATAGGGATCATATATGTGGGATTTTTTTCTGATCCTAAACATTATTTAGTTCCTCATCATACGTTACTAAACTTTAAAATAACATTTTCTGTTTGAGAGCTAGGTTAACCAAGAAAGGGATTTGAGTTCAAAATTCAGCCAACCTCTGTAGACAGGGAACTGACCAGCTGAAACTAACATAGAAATAACATGAAGTGAAACTGATAGTGGAATTGAAAGAAATTAATTTGAGAACCCTTGCCAGTTTTCTTCTATTTTCATTCTAAAATATTTTCTCTCTGGGAATGTAGAGACTATTTGTAAATAAGTTGATGTGTCTTGGTCATTTAACACATTTACCATTGTGGTGGTAGTTAAAAGAAGTATTTACCTCTTTTTTGAAATTTCAAATTTATTTTTTTATTTATTTTGAGAGAGAGAATGTGTGTGCATATGAGCTGGGAAGGGGCAGAGAGAGAGGGAGGGGGAATCCGAAGCAGGCTCCATGCCAACAGCCCCACATGGGGCTCAAACTCATGAACCATGAGATCACGACCTGAGCCGAAATCAAGAGTCAGATGATGCTTAACCAACTGAGCCACCCAGGCACCTCTATCTCTTTTTTTATATAAAAAACTATAACTGAATAAATTCTGTAATGAGTATAAACTTAAAAAATATTATTTGAGATTTTTTAAGAAAGATAAAAGTATTTTATAACTGGTATATATATATATAGAATTTTGAATTTGTGTTTAAAAATAGTTAATTTTCAAAGTTTGTACAAACCAGTGTGTTTCAAGTGTAGGTCTACACACTGGCTGTGTCAGAACCACCACTTGTGTAGCTTTCTTTTTGTTTTTTTTCTGGTTAACAGTTTTATTTTATTTACTTTCTAATTTACATCCAAATTAATTAGCATATAGTGCAACAATGATTTCAGGAGTAGATTCCTTAATGTCCCTTACTCATTTAGCCCATCCCCCCCCCCACAACCCCTCCAGTAATCCTCTTTGTTCTCCATATTTAAGAGTCTCTTATGTTTTGTCTCCCTCCCTGTTTTTATATGATTTTTGCTTCCCTTCCCATATATTCATCTATTTTCTCTTAAAATCCTCACACGAGTGAAGTCATGTGATATTTGTCTTTCTCTGACTAATTTTGCTTAGCATAGTACCCTCTAGTTCCAGCCACATAGTTGCAAATGGCAAGATTTCATTCTTTTTGATTGCGGAGTAATACTCCATTGTATATATATACCACATCTTCTTTATCCATTCATCCATCGATGGACATTTGGGCTCTTTCCATACTTTGGCCATTGTTGATAGTGCTGCTATAAACATGGGGGTGCATGTGTCCCTTCAAAACAGCACACCTGTATCCCTTGGATAAATACCTAGTAGTGCAGATGCTGGGTCATAGGGTAGTTCTATTTTTAACTTTTTGAGGAACCTCCAGACTGCTTTTCAGAGTGGCCTCACCAGTTTGCATTCCTACCAGCAGTGCAAAAGAGATCCTCTTTCTCCGCATCCTAGCCAATATCTTTTGTTGCCTGAGTTGTTCATGTTAGCCATTCTGACAGGTGTAAGGTGGTATCTCATTGTGGTTTTGCTTTGTATTTCCCTGATGATGAGTGATGTGGAGTATTTTTTCATGTGTCATTTGGCCATCTGGATGTCTTCTTTGGAGAAGTGTCTATTCATGTCTTTTGCCCATTTCTTTTATGTGTTTTGGGTGTTGTGTTTGATAAGCTCTTTATAGATTTTGGATACTAACCCTTTATCTAACCTTTATGTCGTTTGCAAATATCTTCTCCCATTCTGTCTGTTGCCTTTTAGTTTTGCTGATTGTTTCCTTCGCTGTGCAGAAGTTTTTATTTTGATGAGGCCCCAATAGTTCTTTTTTGGTTTTGTTTCCCTTGCCTCCGGAGACATGTTGAGTAAGAAGTTGCTGCGGCCAAGGTCAAAGAGATTTTTGCCTGCTTTCTTCTTGAGGATTTTGATGGCTTCCTGTCTTACATTTAGGTCTTTCATCCATTTTGAGTTTATTTTTGCATATGGTGTAAGAAAGTTGTCCAGGTTCATTTTTCTGCGTGTTACAGTCCAGTTTTCCCAGCACCACTTGCTGAAGAGACTGTCTTTATTCCATTGGATATTCTTTCCTGCTTTGTGAAAGATTAGTTGGCCATATGTTTGTGGGTCCATTTGTGGGTTCTCTGTTGTGTTCCATTGATCTGAGTGTCTGTTCTTGTGCCAGTACCATACTGTCTTGATGATTACAGCTTTGTAATATAGTTTGAAATCTGGGTGTAGCTTTCAATGTGTACTGATTTTCAAGCCCCATTCCCAGATATTTAGAATTCATTAGGTCAGCAATAGATTCTCTTAATCCATGTGTTTACAAAACTCCCAACAATAATCATCTTTGGCAATCACTGTTTTAACCATTTCCTAGATTATGTTGTTTATATTATTATATTCACTTACCTAGCCATATATTTTTTAAATGGTAAATTTTATGTATATATTTTATCAAAATACCTAGCCATATTTTTTAAAAAATATTTATTAGGTAGGATGTTTTTATTGAAGGTAACAGAAAACTCAATTCTGGATTTATGTATGGCTTAAATAATAAAGGGGCTTTATTGGTTCATGTACCTGAAAAGTCCAAAAGTAGGATATACTTAAGGAAAAGTTTGATTTGGGCTCCAGCTTGTTGCATTAGCCATGATTCTGAAAGCTCTGCTTTGCTTGTCATTTTTTATCCTTAGGAGATTTTTTTCATCATGTTAAAATGGCTAACAGATGAGCCTTATATGTACTTTCATAATATGCAGAATAAAAAACTGTAACCCATAATTTCCGGTAAAAGTTTTAAGAGTCACACAGTTTGAGCAAGACCAGAAGTAGTCACAATGCAAACAGATCTGATTATCCTGTTTGGTTTAAACCCTACCTACCAATCAGAGCCTACCTATGGGGTTAAGGATGGGGATAATTCCTGTACTATGACCACTACATAATAAAGGAGAGAAAATAGATATTGATGTAACAACCATAAAATCTACTTGAAAATATTACAGAGATGAACTGTAACTCAGCTTGCTCTAAAATTAGATTGTTTTAATAAAGTAATTTATGGTATAATATTACTTTTCAGTTTCTTAAGTTTCTAGTAAAAAAGTGAAGAAAGTACAAATCCTAGAGCAAGAGGTAGGTTTTAAATGAAGTACAAGTAACCTTGGGAAATAAATACCTTTTCACATATAGAAATGAACTACAGTATAGACTAAGTGCTTGCTTTCTAGAGGGAGAGGTCATGTATTATTTTTTTTATTGATGTCTTTTCCAAGTATTTTACTATGAAAATTTTCAAACGTACAGAAGTTGAAAGAGTTCAACAGAGAACATCACAAACCCACCACCTCCATTCTAGTATTAATATTTTTGATATTTGTTTCATCTGTTGCTTTATTAGATATGTGTCTATCCACCATTCTAGCTATTTTTTTTTTTTTTTTTCTGAGAGCTCAGGAGTGCGAGTGGGGAAAGGGCAGAGGAAGGAGAGAGAGAATCTCAAGGAGGTCCATGCCTAGCATGGAACCCCAGGCAGAGCTGGATCTCACCACTGTGAGATCATGACCTGAGCCAAAATCAAGAGTTGGATACTTAACCACCTGAGTCACTCAGGGGCCCCTTAGCTATCTTATTTTTTGATGCATTTCAGAGTAAGTTAAAGTTGTTATACTCTATCCCTAATTACTTAAACATGCATATCTTTAGGTTATTAATGACCTTTGACTCAGAAACTTATACATGGAACTCTATGGCTTAAGGCCTCAATATGAATTAGATTATTATAGATATCATAATGGTAATTGCTAAAATAATTACTGAAAGAAAGGTCTGAGAGTAAAAGTGCATTTAAGTAAACCTTTTATAAATATTACTTTATGTTCTCTTAATATAAAGTTTCTTTTATTGCATGACAAAAAGTTATATATTTAAGGTGTGTTCAGTGAAATTATAGAATACCAAGATTGTTGATGTGTTGGAGCTCTTTAAGTTTGTTACTTACCTAATGAGTTTTGCTTAGGAAATCACTTAACTGGCAATCTGTTGTTATCAGCTAGACCAAAAGAAAATGCAGGTTACTGGTAAATTTATTAGTGTAGCTGACATTTTCCCACCTTATCAGAAAGAACTATGTAGACATTGCTTGAAAATAGAAAGGTATAAAAATTTTTGCAAAAAATAATCCTAAACATTAGATAATTGAATAAATTGTCTCAGAAGTGAAATTAAATTGTTACCCGCTTTTTAGAATGTAATAGTTAACTGGATTTTTTTTTTTTTGGCACTGTAAATGTGTAGTTATTTAGTTACCTGATTTCAAGAGAGTCCTTAAGAGGGTTCAATTCATCATTTAAATGAGAACCCATTTGCAGAACATAAAAACCACAGACTTAGATAAAAAGTTATTTATACATTTTAATTTATTAAATAGCACTTAGGACCTCTCTGACTTCACTTCAGTTTTTGAAATATCAACTAGATTTGCTTAAAGCAGACTATTCAATCAGAATACCTTAGGCAGAGCTTTTCGACTGGTGTGTCTGTCACACTGGTATGCTACTAATATGTGACAAGTGTGCAGGGATGGGGGTCACTTCTAGAGTGCAGAGCTGCTTAAATACCCTTCCTTTGCTCTCAGTTTAATCAGTATGCCTTACAAACTGTTGTTACAAACATTAAATTTCTTTATTGTAACATTTCTCAACTGTCCAATTTTTTTTATTAAATATTGCCTTTCCTCTAAAGAAATCAGGGTGCAAAACTTTGGCTAAACCTTACTAAGACTCACCTTTGGGGGAAACATCTTTGGAGTCAGTCACTTTTTTTTTTTTTTTTTTTAGTTTTGTTTTTGTTTTTTTAATCTAAATGCTCTCTATACACAAACTCAGGACACCAAGATCAAGAGTTGCAGCCAGGTGCCCCGCTTAGTCACTTTTGTAAAACACATTTAATGATTTGTGTCTTGCCAGACTGTTTATCATGCAGGTTTCCCTATAGGAAAGAATTGGTATTAATTATTGTTAGTGGTCATTCAACAGCCTTTCAGACCTAAAGTATTTTGCTTTCTTGAACTTCTGTCTTGGAACATTAGAACTTACCTTGGGCTTTGTCATTTTATTCGCCCTGAGAATTTTATTTTGTCCTGAATGATATTATTGCTATGGGATATCCAAAATCCTCAAGAACTTTACCTTCACTGGGGACCAGATTTAAAGGTACCTTTTCTAAATCTGATTCTAAACCACAAATATCTGGCCTTTCCATCTCATCCATAAGGATTTCTTCCTAGTAGTCAATTGCACTTTCCATTTAATCAGCAATTATTTTCAAGGTAATTAATATGATATGATGCTAAAATTAGACTAAAAAGCCATCAAAGAGTACAGCTGAACACATATACCCAAAGTAGCCCCCTTTGGAAGTATATTTACTTAATCAGTTGCTGCTGCTGCTGCCATTTATCAGGTCACATACAGGATTTGGAAAATATCTTCTATAAGGATAATGACTATTTATTTTATGTCAGCAAATATTCTCTCTCCATATTTTTTTTCTCTTTTCTACATTATTTTCTTCCTTCTTGACTCACTACTTATTCCTAATGCTTGACATAATCCTTTCCTACTTTGGGAATATACAGGACTGAGATGGAGTAAGTCTAGAACCAAGGAAAATTATGGGAAGGGGTAGTCATGAAACAGAGTGAATTTGGGTGATGGGTTTATTAGTCTTTATTATATTACTCTTTTGTTCTCTGTTTTTGAAATATTTTATTTAAAATGGGGAGTGGATAAAAATCAGATGCAGGCATAATTACATGTAAGCAGTATTAGACAACTATAAATTGATGAGTCATTAGCTTAGGGCCATAAATGAAAGTATGCTTTAGCATTTCATCTTAATTTTTTTCTTTTTATATTGCAATTCCCATTGAAATAAGTGTGGGCTAAAATAAATAACTCAAGTAAAGTTTTGAAACAAATCCAAGAAAGCTAATTTGCTTGATCCTTTGCATAAATTCCCATATATTCTTGCCTCCTCAGGCAAACTCATGTTTAGAGTGCTGTGGGGGAAAAAATGTGTCAACTGTTTATGTAATTCTTAGGCAATTGTTGGTTCACTCAGTTAGGAATAATAGTTTCTATTACACAGAGGTGTTGTGATGATTACATGTAAAGAGCTTAGAACAGTTGTTAGCACATTGTCACCCCAGTCCCTCTCCATCAGGATTGTACAAGAGCATTAAATCCTACAGAAAATAATCTGAGTAACTATTTTCTCAGTTCTTCTAAGTATGGTACATAGTACCACTCTAGATGCATAGGAGGAAAGTTAAATTATTACATACAGTGATGTTTGGGCATTAGGACTTAATTCCTTTGGGGAACCTCAATTGAGAACGTCTGATAAGTGTTCAAGATATGTTAGCTATTATTACTTTGTTTACAAGTGACAGAAACCCATATTTAAACTGGTTTAAATAATAAAGGGACTTCATTCATTCATATACAGTAAAACCTTGGATTGTGAGTAATTTGTCCTGTAAGTGTTGCACAAGATGAGCAAACATTTCTAATAAATGATAAACTTGATAAATGAGCAATGTCTTGCAATACGAGTAGTACATGATGTCAAATGCCACGTGATCACAGCTGAGACAATGGTCTCTCTCTCTCTCTGTCTCTGGAATTGTGGGTGATCGTCTCCCATGCTTGGATGCTCAGTCTCAGACCACAGTGTTTGGCAGAAATCAGTGATTTTTCAGAATGTTGGAAGGTGCCCACAACTGACACTAGTGTATTTTTGTCACTTAAAAGCACCTATGGATGGACAGTCGTTCGCTTTTCCATACAAGAGTAAGCTTAGGAATACTTTGCTTTATACCTAGGTCAGGCTGCCTACAGATGTAGACCCTTTCCTCTGCTGCCTTATTGCCAGCTATATTAAATAATTTACAGTATATGGCAAGAGTTTATTAATACTGTACTGTAGTCAACATCTGTGTGAGCATATACAGTGGTCCCCATGCAGAAAAAGATTCCATTGAGCCAATAGATAACAGTGATTCCATTAGTGATAGTGAAAATCATCCTACACAATAACCCTCTGTGAACCAACCACAAAGCTTTTCAAAGGTAAGTGCATGTTAATTTATTTTTCCGTATGTTTTGTATTTTTTTTATTATTTTGTATTACAGTATTGTAATCATTTTTATATGAACATTTTTGGGTTGTGGAACAAATCATCTGAGTTTCCATTATTTCTTATAGGGAAATTCGCTTTGATATACAAATGCTTTGGATTACGAGCATGTTTCCGGAACAAATTATGCTTGCAAACCAGAGTTTTACTGTAAATGAAAAAACAAGTAGGGAAGTCTTCAGAGATGGTTTGATTAGGATTCTGAGTCAGTATCTCTGCTGTTTTGGTTCTGCCTTGCTCGGGTGAAACATTTCTTCTTTGAGTATAATTGACACACAATGTTACAGTAGTTTCAGATGTACAGCTTAGTGATTTGGCAAATTTATACATTACTCTGTGTTCACCACAAGTGTAGCTGTCATCTGTGCCATGACATTGCTGTTAGAATATCATTGATTATATTCCTTATGATCTGCTTTTTATTCATGTGACTTACTTATTCCATAACTGGAAGCCTGTATCTCCCTCTCCCCTTCACACCTTTTGCCCAACCCCATAAACCTCCCTTCTGGCAACATCAGTTTGTTCTCTGTATTTGCAGGTCTGATTCTGGTTTTTGTATGTTCATTCATTTTTTCATTATTTTTTTTTTTAAGATTCCACTTATGTGTAGAGTCATATGGTAGTTGTCTTTCTCAGCCTGACTTAGCATAGTAGGTCCATTTCACTTAGCATAATAGGTCCATCTGTGTTGTCTCAAATGGCACAGTCTCATCCTTTTTTATGGATATGTAATAGTCTGTTGTGTGTATGTATTTGTGTGTGTGTGTGTGTATACATACATTACATACACACACATACGTACTACATCTTCCTTATCCATTCATCTATTGATAGACACTTAGGTCATGCTCTTCCTGGCTATTGTAAATAATGCTGCAATGAACATAGGGGTGCATATATCTTTTTGAATTAGTGTTTTTGTTTTCTTTGGGTTAATACCTGATAGTGAAAATACTGGATCAAATGGTTATTCTTTTTTTTTTTTTTAATTTTTTTTAATGTTTATATATTTTTTTGAGAGAGAGAGAGACAGAGCATTATGGGGGAGGGGAGGAGAGAGAGACACACACAGAATCCAATGCAGGCTCCAGGCTCCAAGCTGTCAGCACAGAGCCCAATGCGGGGCTCGAGAACCTGTCAGCCTGATCATGACCTGATCCGAGGTCGGACGCTCAACTGACTGAGTCACCCTGGCACCCGTCAGATGGTTATTCTATTTTTAATTTTTTGAGGAACCTCCATACTGTTTTCCACAGTGGTTGTACAAATTTACATTCCCACTAATAGGTCATGAGGATTCCTCATACTCCACATCCTTGCCAACACTTGTTATTTCTTGTCTTTTTGATTCTAGCCATTCATTCTGACAGGTGTGAAGTGATACATTATGTGGTTTTGATTTGCATTACCCTGATGATGTGTAATGTTAAACATCTTTTCTGTGTCTTCTTTACAAAAATGTCAAGTCCTCTCCACATTTTTTAATTGGATTGTTTGGGTGTTTGGTGTTGAGTTGCACAAGTTCTTTATATATTTTGGAGATATATATATATATATATATATATATATATATATGTATATATATATATATGAATGAAAAATTTTCTTATTAGATATATTGTATGCAACTATCTTCTCCCATTCAATCAATAGGTTGTCTTTTTGTTTTGTTTTTGCCTTTTTGTTTTGTTGATGATTTCCTTTGCTGTGCAGAAAGCTTTTTATTTTGGTGTAGCCCCAATAGTTTATGTTTACTTTTGTGTTTGCTTTTGTTTCCCTTACCTTAGAAGACATATCTAGAAAAAATGTTGGTACAACTAATGTCAGAGAAATTACTGTCTGTGCCCTCTTCTAGGATTTTTATGGTTTCAGGTGTCCCATTTAGGTCTTTAATTCATTTTGACGTTTTGTGTGTGTGTGTGTGTGTGTGTGTGTGTGTGTGGTTTAAGTGGTTCAGTTTCATTTTTTTGCATGTAGCTGTACAGTTTTCCCACCACCATTTATTGAAGAGACCGTCTTTTCCCCATTGTATATCCTTGTCTCCTTTGTCATAGATTAAATGGCTATATAATAATGGGTTTATTTCTGGAGTTTCTATTCTGGGGTTCCATTAATTGTATGTCTATTTTTTTTGCCTGTACCAAACTGTTTTGATTACTACAGCTTTGTAGTGTGTATCTTCAAATCTGGCATTGTGATACCTCCTGCTTTGTTCTTCCTTTTCAGTATTGCTTTGGCTCAAGCTAGTATTTCTAACTAAAATTTAAAAAATATATATATATTTTCTTAAATACAGGCTAGTGGCTAAAAATCATAAGGTGTCTGTTTAATATGTTTATGAAGCCTGGCACATTTGGAATATAATTATTATTTTTTTTTTTTATTTTTTTTTTCAACGTTTATTTATTTTTGCGACAGAGAGAGACAGAGCATGAACGGGGGAGGGGCAGAGAGAGAGGGAGACACAGAATCGGAGACAGGCTCCAGGCTCTGAGCCGTCAGCCCAGAGCCCGACGCGGGGCTCGAACTCACGGACCGCGAGATCGTGACCTGGCTGAAGTCGGACGCTTAACCGACTGCGCCACCCAGGCGCCCCTGGAATATAATTATTAAATTAGTTATTTTTTTTGAGATTTTATTTTTAAGTAATCTCCACACCCAGTGTGGGACTCAAACTCACAACCCCGAGATCAAGAGTCACATGCTCTACCAGTTGAGCTAGCCAGGTGCCCCTAAATTAGTTCTTTGCTTAGGTGATTATATGTGATATTCATGTGTTCAAATATATAAGAAAAGTTTTAAAGCCTCTAGGAATAATAGTTGTTCTTTATATCTATACAAATATTAGTTAACTGCTTCAGCAGGCCATATTCTAGTGAAAGGTTTTTAAGACCGATGACCAAAAGGAGAAGAACAAAAAAACAAAAAGAGTGGGCTTATAAGAATAGCTTGTTGAGGGGCGCCTGGGTGGCGCAGTCGGTTAAGCGTCCGACTTCAGCCAGGTCACGATCTCGCGGTCCGTGAGTTCGAGCCCCGCGTCAGGCTCTGGGCTGATGGCTCAGAGCCTGGAGCCTGTTTGCGATTCTGTGTCTCCCTCTCTCTCTGGCCCTCCCCCGTTCATGCTCTGTCTCTCTCTGTCTCAAAAATAATTAAACGTTAAAAAAAAAAAAAATAAAAAAAAACCTATAAATATTCAAGTAGCACTAAGATAACTTTTATAGAAACTTCAAAGCTCTTTCAAATCGAAATGTGTATCTTCTCTGTAGGTACTGATAACGAATGATCTTGAAGTTGGATTCTTAAGAGATAATAGCAAGTATAGAACAGTGTTCATAGTGTCTGTAGTATTAGTAAAAATATGTGTGTGTATGCAAATGTGTTTCAATACATATGTACAAAATATCATGGGAAAATTACAATAAAAGACAACTGTGATTGTTTCTATGGAAGGAAACCAAGTGATGGGTGACTGTTAAAACTAAACTAGTACTTTGTTGGTATCTAGAGTTACTCAGTAGTTTTAATAGATGTCTCTGGATCAGAGCTTCTTAACATTTCAAGTGTCATCACATGGCTTTTAGAAATAATTGGCAATTTAAAAAAAACTCATTTTTCACTCTCTAATAAGCCCTATGTCTTAAAAGTCACATTTGTTTTCAGATGGTATATGAAAAGGCAGCTTCTCCCCTTCCCAATTTATATCCCTGGAAAATGATCACATATGGCTCTGAAACTAGCTGTTAGGATTCGAGCACCTTTTAATCAGCTATATCTAGGACTCCTGCCATACATTCCTAAGATAATTAAACAAGAGATTCAGAGCTGCCCTTCGCCTTTTAAGAGTGGTTTGCAGAACCTTTTCTTTTTTCTCTTTCTCCTCTGTTTGCCACACAAAAGCTGATTCCCATGTAGCTGTGGGAGGCTCACTGCCTTATCAACTAAGCATTGAATCTCTTGTGGTATGGACAGAAAATCATTTATCCTCAGAGTAAGAAAACGCCTTTGAAATTCTAAGGTAATTTTTTCACTAGTACACCATTCAACTGTTGGTTTCTGAGAGTTTTCTCAAAATGTACATTTTATAAGTTGTATTTGTTATAAACAACTTCCCTAAGCATTATATAGAAATAATCAGTATAAGTTACTATAAATTGCTTTTCAGAGATAGTTTGAGAACAGGTTTGTTCAGAATTTAGCTGGTTAAAGGATATGCCCTTATGCTGTCCTATATCTTAAAGTATTTGAGTACATGCTGTGAAAGTTGTCTCTTGTTTTTGGTTTGTTTTATTGTCATAAAACAGAAAGAAGAAGGAAAGCTTCAAGGACAGCTTAACAAGTCTGATTCTAACCAGTATATTAGGGAACTGAAAGATCAGATAGCAGAGCTGAATCATGAGGTAAGTGATCAAAATTTTGATCTTCACATATTTCTTTCTTCCTTCCTCTGTATTGTAACAACACTGTATTACTGGTTATGACAGACTTTTTCCTGATAAATATTTTCTGTGAATCCCTGATTATAATTAAATAATAATATTTTAGAAAATTGTCTTCTTTTTACCAAAATTTGTTCTATTCCAATATTGAGGATTAATTTTCCTTAAGCCTTTTTATGGTGATCTAAAATGCTTAATTAATATTTGCATGGCAAATATTTTTTTTAGTGTAATCTGAAAACCTTTGATAGTTTGTCTAGGTGTCAAAGTTACTTCAATTGAAGTTTTCTTTACATCTATAGAATAATTAGCGTTATTTACCGTTGTGGATAGAGGGAAGTCTTTTTACTTTTGTCTTCTTACTCCTTTCATGGTGGTATTACTGAGATTGCAAAAAAAGGATACTTGCCTAATATCAGTTAACAGATTTCTTAGTACCTAAACACTTTTTAAACTGGCACTACCTTGAATCTGTGAAATTTAACTCATGAAATTTTCAGATAGTATTAAGAACTCTACTAAGTAATTTAAATTAATGTGCTTTGATTAGAGAGATACTTTTTGTTAATGTGGCTTTAGGTCAATTTCCTTGTTTTTTATTATTTTCTAATGGTAACTATTTATCTAAACATGAATACAGAAGCTTGTGTCTTACCTTGAATTATTTGTACAGTAAGGTTTATTCACAGTGATAAGATTTGAATGGGTTATATAAGCCTTATTTGTTAAGAAAGAAATTCATTTTGCCCACTAAATTAATTTAAACCTCAAAGGAAAAAGTTTGGACATTACTCTTTCCTGGTATTACATCCTTCAGTTAAAGTCTGAGTGTTTTGGGTAATACCTCCTGGAGGTAATCAATCTAAGTAAATTCTGAATGAAGAAACAAAACATTAACAAAGTTGATAAATCTTAGATGTGGTTTAATTTAACTTGTCCTGAAATTTGAGTGGTTATTCCTGTCATTTGCAACCATGATAGCATTTGAGGGATTCAGGATTATGAATAATCTTTACTTATTTGTTTGTGTGCTTTTTTATAATCTGTTCTGATCTAAGCTATATGTGAAAGAACAAGTTACAGATAAGATGTTCTAGAAAGTCTTATTGTTTTGAGAACCGTAGGAATTATTCCTTGTATTGAAAAGTTTTTCTCAAAGGAAATTTTGTCTAGAATAAAGCAATCTTCCCCTTATAATTTTGACTTAGAGTGATAAGGAACCTTTAATGTTGGTAAATTAAGAAAACTGTATATGGATTGACTGTATTTCCAAGCATAGTCTAGAAATCACCCAGCAAACATTAATTTTGCATGTCATAATCCTTACCTAAAAATGCTGTTCTCCTCATCAGGACTGGGAAAAAACTGTTCACAAGAGGTTTTACTTTAATGTCATTTTTTATGTGTGGCCTGTGAAAAATAATCTTTCATCTTACACAAACGTGGAAAGAAAATCAATAGAGTAGAATTTTCTACTGTTAAAGAGCTACATTGTATAAATTAAAAACTAGAACAGCTTGTGGCGAGATGCTAATTTTGTATACTCATACTATTCAAAGTACACAGGTCCTGGGCTTAAGAAGGCCCCAGTGAGAAAACATGGTAGAGAAGAGGGTGAGTACAGTGTAGGTGGGGACCACACAAGAATGCAGAGGTGAGAGTGACTGAGCATGGGTCTGGGAGTTTAGAGGCCAGACTCTTAAGAATTAAGAATTAATGTGGGTAAATTGTGGGAAATAAGGGTAGATTAAATAGAACCAGCTTATGATGAATCTTCAAAGCTAGAAGAGATCAAATTTCCTAGATAAAGTGAAACCATTATAGATCTTTAGTTAGAGGTTCATTTTCATTATGTTTCCTGAGCAGATTTTAATACCTTCACCTGTTTCAAAGTTTTATAATTAAGGAACGGATAAATGAAAACAAGTGTAAGTTTAAACCAAGATAACAGTTGTAAGTACATTTATTATACACATTACTATTTGTTGGACCAGCTTCTCAAGAGGGTTAAATAAGGAATCACTTTTTCATTCTAGTGATTTTTCATTCACAATACGGGGGGGGGGGGGGTGGGGGGGCCCTTAACGAAAGTCAGTCTGATCTCTCCAACTTAACTTTTGCCTGTGTGCTAGAATTTGCCAGAATCTTTAGCTTTCAACATAAAAATTAACTTTCAATTATTAATATTATTGAACATGTGACTGTTGATACTTTCTTAGCTGATTTTTATACTTCTCAAAATGTTGAAGGAAATGTTGCAGATTGATCTTCCTGAAGGGATAGCAATTCTGTACTTATTATAACAATTGTGATCACTTAACTTAGTCGGCTCTATGAAATAGTAGAGAGGATTAAGTGGGTTATTTTTTATGACTGAATATAGTGTTGATCTGTAAAAAAACATTAGTAGTTACTATTTATTGAGTACTCTCTATTGGTCAAGAATTGTGTCAGACAGTTCATATTTATAATTACTAACCTTCATAATTATCCCACATGATGGTGGTATTCTCAGTTGAATTAGATTAGAAGATATGTCATCAATATTTAAAAGTCTAAAGAAACTCAATTAATGACAATATTTTAACTGTGTTGTTCCTCCCTGACACATTATTTTGCATACATCCAATAAGTGAATTCTGTAAATGACCTAGCAGCAAGAGCTCCCTTTCTCTCCTTGTTAGCATTGCAAATGGAGATTTATCTTCACTTCCTGCAGTTTACTGTGATCCATCCAAATGCCTTCTCTGACTCACAACCCCTGCAGTTTCTACCATCACTACCTAATTTATGCTTTTAGTTTTACCTACTTCCCATAGAAATTTTTTAATTTGGAGACTCTTATACCCTATCAAGACCCTCAGAGAAACCACTGTGGAAATCCTTGATGCCCCAGATGTGGCAAGAGCCGTGGTTAAATTCTCCCTTATCCCTACATCCTGTCCTCATACATACATAGAAAATACATGCATGCATACATACATACATACATACATACATAGAAAAGAACCTGGGTCCCAACTCAGGTGTGTTCCTTATTCCATCTTCCTTACCTCCTACCCTCCCATCCGTCTGTCATCACAGCTCCTACTAGGCACTAGGTTTAGAACTAAAGATTAATTAAAGATTGAAACAATGCATATCCCTCAAGGGGCTCACAGTCTAACAACAGAGATAGGTATTCAAATAAACAAATTGCAATACATAACGAAAAATATGGCATTTAGTAGTTACCATTTAATAGTCATTGTGCCAGACACTCCTAAATGTTATACTTACATTATTTCTTTTAATCTTCACAACATTCCTATGAAGTAAGTAGCATCATTATTATTCACATTTTACATGTAATAAAACTGAGGTTCTGGGGTATTAAATAACTCCCCATGGTCATATACTAATTAGTAATAGAAATAGGGTGTTAGTTCAGAGTATACGACTCTAAGCCCATTCATGCACTTAACCGGCATATGCTATAGCCTGCTTTGAAAGGTTTTGAAAAATGAAAAGAAATTTATCAGGCAGATTGGGCATCAGGAACACTTAAGTCAGATATATAAACCAAAATTGTAGTTTCTAGGAAATTTGAATAAGCCATGTACTTTTGCAACATAGGTCTGTCTTCTCATAGCTACTGATCACTAAAGACACAGAATACTTTCTGAATGCCAGGAAAGGGATCTAGAAGAAGGTAGAAGATTATTCTCATTTAGTAGCCAAAGAAAATATACTCAGGACTCATTTTAGGTGTAGGCATACTGAGAAGTATAATCCTATGTCTCAGTCAAATTACCAGTTGACTAGCTTCTCTGGGTCCTTTGGAGCCTTGCTACCATTTACAGTGTTTTATAGGAAAATGCATGCTAAGCAGCTGATTTGAGAATGTTTTTGAATATAGATTATATATTTTCATTTGTTCTTGATGGTGATATATTCTTGTGGATGTTCTAGGAATAGGTAAATTTATTCCCAGTCTAAAGATAGTTCATTTATTTTAAAAGTTAAATGTTTTTCAGTTAAACAGCTTTGCTGAATTTTTATGATGTCATAATAGTTTTAATGTACTTTATGTCCTAAGATCTCATGAAAGTAATTCTAGTTATATTTGTTTAGTAGGTTTTCTACATAGAGCAAGTTTTCCTCTTTTTTTTTTTAAATGCTTATTATTTTTGAGGGGGGGAGAGAGAGAGAGACAGAGCGTAAGCAGGGGAGGGGCAGAGAGAGAGGGAGACAGAGAATCTGAAACAGGCTCCGGGCTCCTAGCTGTCCACACAGAGCCCTACTCCGAGCTCAAACTCACAAACCACCAGATCATGACCTGAGCCGAAGTTGGATGTTTAACCGACTTAGGCGCCCCCTTTCTAGTAATAGTTCATAAACCAGGTGTAGATACTTGGGATGGTTATTTAATCTTCACAATTATCCTGTGAAAATCATTATTCCCATTTTATAGCTGAGAGGCTAAATAACATGTCCACAGTCACATAACTAGTAAGTAGCAGAAGCTTGAATCAGGACTTTCAGTTGACTCCAATGCATTAAACTTAGAATGAAGTAGAACCAAAACAAAACTATATATTTTTTTAAAAAAGGAAAAAAACCTTCAAAAGCATTTTTGTTGATCAGTAAATACCCTGCGTTGTTCTACACATCATGAAGTGAATTTGTAAATGATGCAGAGTAGCAAACTTCAATTTTGTGAGACACAGAAAACTATAGGAGTGTAATATGGAGCCATGAATAGACCCATGCAAAATGCATACCACAGAATTATCAATATATTTCTTAATAAGTGGTCCTCAAACCAGGCTCTAAGGTTTTCAGCACTCAGCACCAAAAAGGGGGAAATGTCACTTTAAACATTTCAGAATGATGTGTAATGAAAACAGACCAGTTGGTTAGGAGAGCCACAACTATTCCTTATGGTAAGACCAAGCAACAATTTTTTCATTGTTTGTTCCTAAAGGAAAACCTTCTAGTCTGATCAACTATGATAGACTAGCTATTATCCTTAACTTTCTATGATATAATGGGTTCATAATCATAAAAATTGAACAATTTAAAGAACAGGAACTCTTTATAAACTTTTGATAGAAGTATAACATGGAGGAAAGTACCCAGGTAACAAGCTTAAGTTTTTAATTTTATATATTCTTCTGTGTCTTGCTGCTTTTGTTTAAAATTGTGAAATTCAACCATTGTTATTTTTAAATGTAGCTATAGATTGTTTAGTCTCATCACTGTATAATTTTCCTTTGTATAAATATACAGTTTATCTTTTCTGTTAGTGAACATTGAATTATTTCCAATTTGATCTTTTAACATTGCTGCAGTGAAGACAGTTCATATTGTTCCACATCCTCATCGACATGTAGGAACTGTTGGTCTTTATCTAATTTTAGTCATTCTTTGCCTGTGAAGAGGTTCTCATATGGTTTTTTTTTTTTAATGTTTTTCTTTACGTTTATTTATTTTTGTTAAAAGATTTTTTTTTTCAACGTTTATTTATTTTTGGGACAGAGAGAGACAGAGCATGAACAGGGGAGGGGCAGAGAGAGAGGGAGACACAGAGTCGGAAACAGGCTCCAGGCTCCGAGCCATCAGCCCAGAGCCTGACGCGGGGCTTGAACTCACGGATCCGCGAGATCATGACCTGGCTGAAGTCGGACGCTTAACCGACTGCGCCACCCAGGCGCCCCGTTTATTTATTTTTGACAGAGACAGGAGCATGAATAGGGGAAGGGCGGGGGGTGGGAGGGGGTGCTTCAGAATCTGAAGCAGGCTCCAGGCTCTGAGCTGTCAGCACAGAGCTCAATGTGGGGCTCGAACCCATGAACCATGAGATCATGACCTGAGCTGGAGTCAGGTGCTTAACCGACTGAGCCACCCCAGGCGCCCCTCTCATTATGGTTTTAATGTGTACTTCCCTAATTACTAATAAATTGAGAAACTAATAAACTAATAAATTAATAAACTAATAAATTGAGAAACTTTCCCCCCAGCACCTAGAAACAGTGTTTGCCATATAGTTGGTACTTCATGAAAAAAAAAAATTAATGAATAAATGATTACAACAAAAGGCTTTGCTAATAAGGTAACATACAAACTGTGATGGGAATGCTAAGAAGCTTCCTGATGTACAAAAATCAGTGATAAGAACATTCCAGGCAGAAGAGAAAAAAATAGCAGAAAGATCTTAGAAGAAATGTAATGGACTTTGTGAGAAATCATACTAATGTGGCTGGAGTATAGTAGAGGATGGGTAAGAATGGTAGGAGATAAGATTAAAGAGGTAGATGAGGTAAAATCCTATATAGTGCTTTATAAGCCAGGAAAAATGTTTGTGTTTTATTCTGGGTCAGTGGGTAGCCTCTAGATGTTTTGTGTGTTGTTGTTGTGTGTGTTGTTGTTGTTGTTATTGTATTTGAGAGAGCGAGAGAGAGAAAGAAAGTGCAAGCAGAGAATGGGGCAGAGGGAGGAGAGACAGAATCTCAAGCGGGCTCCATGTGCTCAGTTGCAGAGCCCGACTTGGGGCTCGATCACATGACCATGAGATCATGACTTGAGCTGAAATCAAGAGTTGGACACTTGGGGCACCTGGGTGGCTCACTTTGGTTAAGCATCTAGTTTCTTGTTTTCAGCTCAGATCATGATCCTGTGATTCGTGGGTTCGAGCCCCACAATGGACTCTGTGCTGATAGCATGAGCCTGCTTGGGATTCTCTCTCTCTCTCTTCTCTCCTCTCTCTCTCTCTCTCTCTCCTCCCTCCCTCCTCCCCCCACCCCCTCTTTCTGCCCCTCTCTGCTTATGCTCTCTCTTCTCTCTCAAAAATAAATAAATAAACTTAAAAAAAAAAGAGTGGGACACTTAACCTGACTCAGCCACCCATGCACCCCAGCTTTGGATGTTTTTGTTTTGTTTTGTTTATTTATTTGAGAGAGAGAGTACAAGTAGGGAAGATCAGAGAGAGAGGAGAGGGAAAGGAGAGAATCCCAGCAGGCTCCACAGTGATAGCACGGAGCCTGATTGTGGGCTGGAACTCATGAAGGGTGAGGTCCATGACCTGGCTGAAACCAAGAGTCCCATCCTTACCCGACTGAGCCACCCATGTGCCTGCCTTTGGATGGTTTTAAGCAAAGAGTGCTGTGATCTCATTTGCCCCGCCTGCTGTATGGTGAATTGATTGTAGGAGAGCAAGAATAGAAACAGGAAAATGGCAGGCTGTTTAAAATAGTCTAGGTAAGGGGCACCTGGGTGGCTCAGTGGTTTGAGCGTCCAACTTCGGCTCAGGTCACGATCTCGCAGTCCGTGAGATTCGAGCCCCGCGTCGGGCTCTGGCTGATGGCTCAGAGCCTGGAGCCTGCTTCTGATTCTGGTGTCTCCCTCTGCTCTCCTGCCCCTCCCCCGTTCATGCTCTGTCTCTCGCTGTCTCCAAAAGTAAATAAATGTAAAAAAAAAAAAATTTATAAAAAAATAGTCTAGGTAAGAGCAAAGGTAGCTTCAGAAGCATGGGAGAAATAGAATTGTTAGCAACATGAATGTATTAGAGATATATTTTAGGATTGAGAGTTTGCTGATGGGTTATCGGAGGGACCTAAGGTAAAATAGTGACTCCAGAGATTTTTGGCTTGCAATTGGATGATTGGTGCCATTTACTTAGGTTGGGAAGGGTAGAAAGATCAAGAACTCTGTTTTGTTTATATTAAGGTTGAGATTCCTGTAAACATGAACTGAAAATAGTGAAGTGCGCTATGGATATGTGAATATGAGGTTCTAAAAAGAGGTTAGGGCTAAAATAGGTAGTCATTGGAATGTTAATATTATCATAGACAAAGAGAAGGGGGTCCAGGAGCAAGTTCATGGCACTCTGACCTTTAAGACAAGAGTGCCAGCAAAGGAGATCAAAATTACTGGTCAGTTGGGAGGGAAACTGGCAGCTGTGGATATAGAAGCCCCAGAAAGGAGACTTTTAAGAAGGGAACATTTCAACATAGTTATTTTAATTAGATTTTAAACTTCCCTGGTCCTCTTGAAGAATGAATTTATTAAGAAAGATTTCTTCAGCATTTTTTTTGTCATTTATCAGAGAATGATGGATGATTTATGAAAGAAGTTGACAGGAGGAATTGTCTGTCACTGAACAATTACTGAGCACCCCCCCCCCCCGCCACTTCCTGAAGAACTTAGAGAAATGTAAGCTATTTTAGGACAAACCTGGCCAAAAAATAAAACACGATTATAGGATGCTGTAAATAATATATAAGCCAGGTAGGTGAAACCAACTTTCATTTTAAGGATAGCCTTTGTGCTGGTTCCCAGTACACAGAAGGTCTTCTGCCATCTTCCTGTCTTCTTTGTTGAGGAGGCTGTTTAAGTTATCATATGTTACAAGAATCTTCTTTTGTTTCTACTAGCCAAGTACAAAATTAGAAGTTTGGGTTAACAAATGGAAATCTAAACAAAGCCCATTCTGAAGTTTGGCTTAGAAAATGTTTTTACATAGAGGCCCCTGGATGCCTCAGTTGCTTAAGCATCTGATTCTTGATTTCAGGGTCATGATTTGAGCCCCACATTGAACTCCGCACTGGGCGTGGAGCCTGCTTAAGATTCTCTCTCTCCTTCTCCCTCTCCCTCTGCCCCTACCCTTGCACGTGCGCTCTCCTGCACACTGTCTCTCTCTCTCTTTCTCTCTCTCTCTCAAAGAAAAAAATGTTTATATGTGAGTACTCCTTTTTAAATTTTAATAACTGTTGATATATGCTTGAGCTATAGATTTAAATATCTACCAAAAAGCATTTTTAATGTCCTGACCATTATTAATATGTTTAATATTTATACTCATTTGTTATTAACTAGAATTTTTTCCAGTGAGGAGCTTTCAGAATCAAATGACAGACTGCCCTTTTGTAACTGTTTGAATGTTTTTTCCTTGCTCTATATTCTTCAGTTTAAAAGTCATTTAGTATATGTGCAAAGCAAGCACCAATTTAAAAGTAGTTAATAAAATCACCTGGACTTGACTTTTTTTTAAACACTCTTGGAGACTCATTCAACATTGATCTTCATCTAGGCTTTAAAAAAGAATATTAAAGGTAGAAAAGAGGTTAGTAATTTGGCTCTGTAGTTACTGGCAGCTGTTTTTTTCCTCTTTATTTCAAACTGAAATATCGTTTTTGTTTTTTTTAACCATGTGCTTATTCTGTATTGACTGTTTCTACCAGTCTTTATTGCCTTTTAAATCTTGCAAAACTCAGTATTTTACCTAGTTTACAGAGGATAACCTAAATAGAGTTGACATTTTTACAAATTGCTGTGATAGCAACAGTGTACTGGTAGAGGCAGAAATAAGGAACAAAAACAATGTTTTCTTTTGTATTGATGTCTGTTGACATCTTTTGTATTGATGTCTGTTGAATCTTAATTTTAAAATTATTGTTTAAGAAAAATTTCAATACATGGAGTTATAAGCTTTTATGTATGTTGTTACAGTAAAGAGTGCCATGTTTCTGATGTGGCAACTTCTTAATAAAAGAACATATTCCCTTAAATTGTTCTTTCTCTAGTTAGAGCAATGTAAAGTATCATGCAGGAGCTCACACAAGCCTCACGTAGGTAAATTGTTTTTCTTTGCTGCCAAAAGATCTCATGTAGATGCAAGATCGTATTTGTGCTCTTATGAAAATTGCTTTAATACTCTTGAATTAAATGTTTAGCACTGTTTTTAAATCTTACAGTCCCCATTTGTAGATAAAAAAATTCATTCTTAATGACTTCTTTACATTAATGTTATTACTCCTATTCCTCTTATATGTTCCATTAAATCTTGGGTAATTAGTTTATCTTATTTGAAGTCATAAGATAAAAAAATTATACAATACTTTATGTCTGCAATAATATCACTGTGTGGAAGACTTAAAGCTGAGATTTCTGACTGATAGTATTTTTAAGCCAGGCATGTTCTTAAAGTTTATCTAGTTTTTCACTTGATAAATGAGGAAGCTGGGGCATAAGAGTTAAGGGACTTACCCAAAGTTACACAGCTAGTAATGGAAGAGACGGAACTACTGCCCAGGCATTCTGACTTCTGTTCTGCTACATCCCACTGCCCTACCACAATCCTGCCGACCCATTTACTTGTCACATGTTAGATATAGTAGGAGTTCCATAAGTGTTTAATTAAATTAAAATTAATTACTTCTCACAGATGGGAACCTACTGTCTAGTTAGTAGGACTCTACTGTCACCTAGTATTTTCTTCCAGCATCAGGTTCTGGACTTCTCTTCCATCTGAAACTGGGGAATTGGTCTGACTTAACCCTTCTATTTTGCTTCAGTTTCCACTGGGTGCTACTAAAATCTTAGCTTTTAAATATTAGATGATTTTCTGAAAATAGAAGCAACTGAGATTTTATAGCCAAATTTGACATTCCCAGAAACAGAGAAATAGATAAAAATAGTTAACCTAATTTCATATATGCCTATCACTTATGAAATACAAGCTTACCCACGGACATATATTAGCTCAGCTATTCAATACATCCTTTGCAAGAGTTTGTTTAACTTGTGACCAAACTTCCAGCAATTGTTTCTGCATTAAATTTTTAAAATCTCCAAGGCTATATATCTTTCCATTCATTCTTTGCCTCCAAAAAGAATATGTAACACATAGAAAATCTATAATAATCCCATATAGGACACCTTACTTTTGATTCAAGACTTTAGACCAGTTTCCAGTTTTGTGCTCTATTCATAGGACAGTATTCTACCAATTACATGCCTCTGTGTATCCTGTTCCTACTATAGGTAAAACAAGATGTTTAAATTTGCTAATGAAATATGTATTCTGATTATGATAATTTCATTAAAGAATGGGAGTTGAATCATGAGAACATGACAAAAAAGATAGGTCTGGTAGAAGAGAGTAATAAAGAGAAATAATGAAATCACTTAGAAAAGGAAAATTAAAAACAAAAAACAGGGTAAGAAAAGGAATTAGACCCTAGTGAGGATGAGATACCCAGGAAAGAAGACCCTTAGGAGTATCAACTAATGTAGGATACCACTCAAAAAGAGTTAAGAGATTTCTAGGATGACATCTGGTGAGCAATGTAGAGAATATAGACTCAGTCAGAAATGAGGGATTTGAATCCAGTACTCAGAATTAAAGAATCAAGTAAATAACCTCAAGAGATAATGTCTCGCTGGCCAAGGGACAGAATCAGTTGGAATTGTAAAGTCAGACTTGGATATGAAGCTGTGTCAGATGGGATATTTTTCTGATATTGTGCCAGATGCTATGCAAAGTACAGTGTAGTCTTATTCTCAAGGAATTTACAATCTAATGGGAGAAAGTGGAAAGTTAATTTAACAAAGACTGTATGGTTGGTACAAACAGTGAGTACTAAATAGTTCAGAAATGGGAGATAACATAGCACATAATTTTGTTTGTTTTAATTAATGGTTGTTGTACTATCCTTGATGCTTACAGGCAAGCCAAACTGCAAGTTCCTTGCAGAGATTGTGTCTTATTCAGCCTTATATTTCTTAGAGCCTTTGAAGAATCCTAACACTGTACTATGAACTCATGGATTCAGTCAATTCTCTTGGTGTTCAAGTTGTCCTGAATTTGACGAGTGGAAACTCTCACAAGTATCTTTTTTTTTTTTTTTAATAACCAGTATCTTTTTTTTCTACAACTCCATTAGACTTTGAACAATTCTGTGTTTTCTGGCACTAAGTGGCAAGTTTTTACATAGTACTTTACATTAATTGACAACAGCTAGATTTTCAAATGCATAATAGTGAGACAATGCCTATTAGTAGTAATCTGTAAATTGCTTAATTAATGGTTCCAACAGTTAAATTGGAAATGTAAGTCATGAGAAACCACTTGAGGGAAACTGGATGTTAAATACATACCAGTTGGGTTATAAGAAGTAAAAGCAGATGAAAATAAGCATGTTTAAAGAATTGGAACTAACTATAAAGCCTATAGTGGCAGGTTTTATAGTTGCTTATAGCAGTTCTTAAATAGATTTAATCCAATAAGGGTACAAGAGATTGATTCTGTTAGCATTCCCATGAAAACACCATCGAATAGCATATTCTTAGATCTTAGATATGAGGAAAGTAGGATATAAATGCTTAAAACTATTTCAGTAACATATGTGGTACCAATACGATGTTAGCATGACTACTGTATTAAACGTATTTGTTGACATTTAGAGTGGAGCTAATAGGATGTGCTTAAACATTTCTTTCAGCCTGACTTGGGCAACCAAATGAGCTAGATTTTAAAGTCCAGTGAACTTACTCAAGTACTCAGGTTTCAAGATTTGAGTATTTATTTAAATTTTTTTCATTTATTCAGAAGCTGGTTATCCCTACTCTTCATCTAACTCTTTTCTCCTTTCATTGTCATGCCAGTATTTCTAAACATATCCGTAAGATGGAGAAGAGGGGAAAAATTATAGATATGTGGAGTTTATCAGGTTCTTAATAGCAGTTCTAGATTTTTTTTTTTAAATTTATTGTCAGATTAGCTAACATACAGTGTATACTGTGTACTCTTGGGTTTGGGAGGTAGATTCCCATGATTCATCACTTATATACAACACCCAGTGCACATCCCAACAGGTGCCCTCAATGCCCATCACCCATTTCCCCTTCCCCGCTCCCCAGTCAACCCTCAGTTTGTTCTCCTCATTTGAGTCTCTTATGGTTTGCTTCCCTGTGTGTTTGAAACTATTTTTTCCCCTTACCTTCCCCCATGGTCCTCCGTTAAGTTTTCTCAAGTTTCATATGAATGAAAACTTACTGATATTTGTCTTTCTCCGGTTGGCTTATTTTACTTAGCATAATACCTCCAGTTCCATCCATGTTGTTGCAAATGGCAGGATTTTGTTCTTTCTCATTTTGGTTTTTAGGTTTAGAAGTTTAGTTTTTGTTTCGGAATTTCGTGTCTTTATTCTCCAAAAAGAACTTACTGCAGGCGGTTGGGAACCATCATTTACAGAGCAGTGGACTTATCCAGGAGACCTGGATTCTAGACCTACTTCTGCTGATTAACTGTGTGACCTTAGGATTCCAATATACTTCATATATTTATTCAGTCGGTAAGCATTTGAGCATCATTTAGCTCCCAGGTATGCCTCAGACCTTGGCTCAGTTACTGCATCCTTAAGCAGTCATGCTAAATAATCTTTAAAGTGCTTTCCATCCCAGTCCTATGTTAGGTGTATAAAAGTCAAAGTCCCAATTGTTAAGGAATTCAGACTGGTAGGGAGAACAGTCAATATGGGCAGTGCTGCATTAGAACCACATGGTGCCATGGCCTACAAATGTGTCCTAAAACCTCTGGGCATGGGACTGCCTAAAGTTTGAAATGGGAGCAGAAAATAGCCAGGAAAAGGAGAATAAAGAGTGTTTAGGCAGAGTCCATCATATTCAAAGGTCTGGAGGCAAATAAAGAGCTCAGGAAAGAGAGAAGAAACAGCTGTAAAAGCAGAGAAGGGACGCCTGGGTGGCTCAGTCACTTAAGCATCCAACTTGATTTCAGCTCATCATGATTTCCTGGTTGGTGAGTTCGAGCCCTGCATCAGGCTCCTCACTGACAGGGGCAGAGCCTGCTTTGGATTCTGTCTCTCTCTCTGCCCCTTCCCTGCTCTCTCTCTGTCTCTCTGTCTCTATAATACATACATACATACATACATACATACATACATACATACATACATACATACAGGAAAATCAGTAGGCAGGGATGCTTCTGAAACTGGAGAGAGAGCCTGATCAATTTGTTTTTAGTGTATGATTCTGAAAATAGCATTCAGAGAGATTGATCCAATGCTAAGGGTAAAGCTTTCTTAATCAAATAAGAGGAAATCCACAGAATAGAATCTTCTTCCTTGATTATGTTTTGGATTATATTCTCTTTTTTTTTTTTTTTTAATTTTTTTTAATGTTTATTTATTTTTGAGACAGAGAGAGACAGAGCATGAACGGGGGAGGGTCAGAGAGAGAGGGAGACACAGAATCGGAAACAGGCTCCAGGCTCTGAGCAGGCAGCACAGAGCCCGACGCGGGGCTCGAACTCACAGGACCGCGAGATCGTGACCCGAGCCGAAGTCGGACGCTTAACCGACTGCGCCACCCAGGCGCCCCGATTATATTCTCTTTAAGATGTTGGTCCAAATGATGCATTTGAGAGCCAATTTGAATTTTTTCAGTTTAATTTACATATTTTCTTCCTGTTATCACTAACCCAATACTTCATACTTGGTTTTTAGTGCTGTATATTCTTAAATGTAACAGTCCAGTTTCTTCAGCTATGCCAAGATTTTGAAATATAGCCAATCATTTGAAACCTTATTTTCTTTGCATCAAGTAATTCAGTTTTAAAATGCTAGTTTTTAGAGGTACCTGGGTGGCTCATTTGGTTAAACATCCAACTCTTGATATCAGCTCAGGTTGTGATCTCTCATGAGATCCAGCCCCGCATCGGGTTCTCTGCTGAACATAGAACCTGCTTGGGATTCTGTCTCCCTCTCTCTCTCTCTGCCTCTCCCCTGCTGTGCTCTCTCTCAAAATAAATAAATAAACATTAAAAAAAACATAAATAAAATGTTAGTTTTTAAAAGAAACAATAACTTAAGTATTGGCAGTTTTCAAACTAGTAACATTTATAAATGTGTTCTTCAAACTTACTAAGTGTCAACTAAAGGAGAATTGATAAAAGATGAAGAGCTAGCTCCCTCAGATTTACAAAAACTAAAAATTTTAAATTGTGGTTGGAAGTCTTTGGTGCAGTAAATCATGTGCTTTTCATGGACCCTATCTCACAGATGCAGTTGGATTTGAGATAATCAGATTTTCAATCCCCGTGAACTGGACAACTAAAAACATCATACAAATAATATGTGTCAGAGACTTAGTGCTACTTTGCTGCCTGTCTGATTTAAGTGTTGTGGTCAGTCTGAGGAACCTGTGATATGATAAGATAGCATTCATGAGGTCATGTGGTTTGCAAGTGCCCAATCTTAACTAAGCAGTCTATGAGTACCTCAGAATGAGGAAGAAGCATACTAACCTTTCCTGTTTGGCTTTTAAAATAGTGTAGGTCTGTGGCTATATATATTTATCATGTATTTTTAAAATTATTTTTCCATCAGGAGTTAATTTTAATTTCCTGGCAAAAAGTGAATGCTACAAATACATTTATCTTTTACTTAATACTTCTGTCTAAAGCATTAAATTTTTTACTGCAAATATTTTCATCTATTAAAATGAAGCTGGGGTGCCTGGGTGGCTCAGTTGGTTAAGCATCTAACTCTTTTTTTTTAATTTTTTTTTTTAACGTTTATTTATTTTTGAGACAGAGAGAGACAGAGCATGAACGGGGGAGGGTCAGAGAGAGGGAGACACAGAATCTGACACAGGCTCCAGGCTCTGAGCTGGCAGCCCAGAGCCCGACGCGGGGCTTGAACTCGCAGACCGTGAGATCATGACCCGAGCCGGAGTCGGGCGCTCAACCGACTGAGCCCCCCAGGCGCCCCAAGCATCTAACTCTTGATTTCAGCTCAGGTCATGATCTCACGGTTCATGATTTTGAGCCTGCTTGGACTCTGCTCAGACTGTGCAGAACCTACTTGGGATTCTCTCTCTTCCTCTCTTTCTGCCTCTCCCCCATGCACACGTAATCTATCTCTCTCCTCAAAAAAAATTAAAAAAAAATTATTTCAATGTGGCAATATCTCCATTGGAAACATGCCCATAAATGACTATCTGATTTTATATATATGTATGTGGTGTGTGTGTGTGTGTATGTATGTATAAACAGATTTATTTGAGCTATAATTCACATACAGTTATGGTTCATCCATTTAAAGTGTACAACTCAGTGGCTTTTAGTATATTTACAGAGTTGTGAAGCTATTGGCACAATGTTAGAACATTTTTTATCACTCCCGAAAGTAATACCATTCCCATTGGTAGTCATTCTTCATTTCCCCCAAGCTCCCTTCCTGCAACCTAGGCAACCACTAATCTACTTCTATCTCTGTAGATTTCCCTATTCTGGATATTTCATTTAAATGGAATTATACAGGGGCGCCTGGGTGGCTCAGTCGGTAAGCGTCTGACTTCAGCTCAGGTCATGATCTCACAGTTCGTGAGTTCAAGCCTCGCATTGGGCTGTGTGCTGACAGCTCAGAGCCTGGAGCCTGCTTCAGATTCTGTGTCTCCCTCTCTCTCTGTTCCTCCCCACTCACACTCTGTCTCTCTCTCAAAAATAATAAACATTAAAAAAATTTTTTTTATGGAATTATACAATATGTGGTCATCTGTGACTGTTTCTTAGCATAATGTTTTCAAGGTCCATTCATGTTGTAGCATGTATCAGTACTTCATTCCTTTTTATTGCCTAATAATATTCTATCAAATGGGTATACCACATTCTGTTTATCCATTTATTGTGTGATGGATATTTGGGTTGTTTCACTTTTGGCTGTTATAATAATGCTGATGTGAACATTCATATACAAAGTTCATTGTGACCATATGTTTTCATTTGTCTTGAGTATTACTTACTAGTAGAATCACTGTGGTTTAACGATTTCAAGAACTGCCATAGTGTTTTCCAAAGCAGCTGTACCATTTTATATTTCCATCAGCTGTGTATGAGGGTTCCAGTTTCTCCACATCCTTGCCAATGTTTGATATTATTTCCCTTTTTTGTTTATAGCCATCCTAGTAAATATGAATGTCCTCTCATTTTGGTTTGGTTTTGTATTTTCCTGGTGGCTAATGATATTGGGCATCTTGTCATTTGCTTATTGCCCATCTGTAACTTCTTTACAGAAATATTTACCCAGACCCTGTGCCCATTTTATAATTGGGTTGTCTTTTTATAATTGAGTTGTAAGAATTCTTTATATATTTTAGATACAAGTCCCTTATCAGATAAATGATTTAAAATTTGGGTAAATGATTAGATAGACTGATAAAACCTATGATTTAGCTTTAGAGAAGAATGATTCCTCTTAACTGTTCAGTCCAGATAGAAAAGAAGTACTTCATTTTCGTGAGGATGTTTTGCTAAATATTTGCATTTTTTTAGTACTTCAGCTGAAGGTTAAATCAAATGAAATGTACGTGGTACTTTGATGTAGCTTTAAAAGTACAGAGTGAAACAAGTGTGAAGTGATTTATTTCCTGTAATTGGTCATAAATTTACATAGAAGTTCATATATTCCTAACTCATCACCATTGACATTAGAGTACCTTCTAAATATGTTAATGGTTTCAGTTTTATCAAGATATGTCAGCTGCCAGGAAGAGGGCAATGCAGTTTCATTTTGTTTGCCATAGTATACTGGATAAATCTAAGTATACAGTATACAGAGACTAAGCGTTCTTTGTAAATGACCTGTTTCTTCTCCCTCTCTCCTTCTCTGGTAACAAATGCAGAATATAATTTCTTCAGTGCCAAACTTTGCTTTCCACCTTTTCCACTTATTATTGTGGGTACATTTTTTTTCTTTGCTTCTGAAAGAATGAGTTTTAACTATTGCATTTATATATTTAACACAGACTCTATGTTTTTTTTTAACTTAAGTGTTTTAATCTGGTATTTAAAAGTAATTTACTCAGCATAAAGCCAAAACAATTTTCAGCATTGTCTGTTTTGTATTATTCAATACAACTCTGAATTTTAAACTTAATCTACTTTTAAGTACTGTGGGTCTGAATTTTTCCTCTTGCCTATGTAGTACAATGATCAAAAAGTCATGACCTCCAATTGATCACTTTTATTGGTTTCCTGTTCTGATTCACTGGAAATCTTTTGGTTGTGTGCTTATGGCTAGTTTTAATCTTTGTCATATGTACAATTCATTTTTGAAAGAAGCTGATAATTGAGAATTAATTTAGCACATCATTCCCTTTTACATTTTGAAAACTTAAACTATTAAAATATTATATAAGGATTTCAACAAAATTACTGATTAAACTTTGGAGTAAAAAAGTAAGCCTCTAGAACTTAGAAATAGAAATCTTTGTGATTATTGAACTTTATGTCCATCTTCTCATATAAAGAATAATTTATAGTTATTTAAAATTGTATATCTTATACATCACTTGCAGAAATGTTACATTAACTGTAACAGCAATAGCTCAATGTTTTACAAAGATTGATTATATAAACCCAAATGTACAAATAGGAGCTTTTATAATCTGATATGACTCAGTCTTGGAAACTTACTGCATCTGTTTTGCAGTTCACTTGGTATCACATGACTCACTTAAATGGTTTAAACCCTGTCTAGTAGTGATCAAGTTCATTTGGTTAGGGGTTTTTTTTGGTGTGTGGATGACTTTTTTCCACTTTGTTGTGGACTGATTGTCTTTCAGAACACTCAGTACAGCCTTTCTTATTCTTTTGAATCTCAAAAAGTGGTAGTTGTCTGTACAATTCAGCCTCCAGTCACACACGGGGGAAAGTTTTTTTGACCTGAAATAATATGCATGGAAGCACTTTTAACTGTAAAACCTCATATAAATATAAGGGTTTATTATTAATTCTCTTACTCCTACACATTAAAATTGAGAAAGGATAAACTATGGTGTCTCTTTAAAATCAACTGTAAAAGTCAACCCAAACTTTTAGAAGCTACCAGTGTAATTACTGAAAGCAAGCAAACACACAAAGAACATGTGTCCTCTGTCCACATGGACACTAACCCAGGTGATCAGATTTCTCAGCACAGATTTCTCTATTATTTATTAGGAAGTTGTATTTAAAGGCTACAGATCTCTAAAGCAATGACACTTCTCTGTTTTACAAAAGAAACTTCTATCTTAACCTGTGAAAGTTTAGCTAATGAAGTAGACTAATGAGAAATTCTTTTAATACTTGTGTTTCCTTAATGATTATTGAAGTCCTTTGGGCCTTCAGGGTATTCATTCCTGCAGGTTCTTCTCTTCGCTTTCAAATTTTACTGATAGTCTTTATGTGAAATAGCTATAGTAGTTCTTAATATTCTTTTTTAGTGTTTGAATTTTTACGATCATGCAGTTAGAAACTCTGCTGTTTCCTGTCAAAACCTACATTCATCAGACTATGAACATGACAGTTTCCTGTTTTCTTATTAGCTATACAGCATCTTATGCTGTATTCTTCATAGTTGTATAATATCTTACCACTTTCTTTTCTAATTGCTATATACTTTCTTTGGGTCAGCATTGTTGAATACATGCAGAGAAATCTTAAAATTCTATCTCTTTGAAGCTAGTGAGAGGTTAAGATTTTGTTAGCTTTTTAAGTTGTAATGAGTATGTCATAATGTCTTAAGTATTATTTAAATGAATTCTACATGTTTTTTATTTTTTTACCTCTGTCTCTTCATGCATAACATGATGAAGCAGTCCATATCAGGTAAGAAACAGTACATTATTGGGGTCTTTGTATATTGACCACACCCCTCGGTCTGCTTATTAATAACTTATTCACAAAGGATGGGATGAATAATTAGTATGTAAGAACTTTCTCAAGAATCCAGCCATCTTTTTAGTGTAGTTCGTTTATATTTCTTATGTGCCCACTCTTGTCAAGTCAGAATGCTGAGTTCTCGAATACAAAAATGATTAGGAAACCGTCTCCATCATCAAAGGCTAACAGAAGAGGTAGAATATATGTACAGCAACCTTTTGTTTCGTATTTTTCCGGACACTGCTAATTTTAAATACTTAATTGTAACTTGGAAAAAACTTAATCTGTAAATAATACACTCAAATATATATACCTGTTGCATCAAATATGTTATAAAAATGGTAATATTTTAAACTATTAATATCAAAATAATACTGGGAAAGCAAAAAAGAAATACTTTTAAATGTAAAGGAAGCAGTTTTTATTTTTTTGTTTTTTGTCATTGGGTTATTTGGAGGTTTTGTTATGGTGAGTATAACTGCTTATCAAAATTGGTCAGCTACATGGCACCTGGGTGGTTCAGTAGGCTGAGTGTCAGGCTCTTGATTCCATCTCAGGTCATGATCCCAGGGTCATGGGATCAAGCCCCACTTGGGCTCTTCGCTGAGCATGGAGCCTGCTTAAGATTCTGTTTCCCTCTCCCCTCGCTCTTCCTTGGCTCACACATGCACAGGGATGTGCTTGTTCTTTATCTCTCTCTCTCTCCTCTCTAAAATTAAAAAAAAAAAAAAAAAGTCAGCTACAAATGAATTTGGAAGCAGTTTTTGAAAGGTTTTATTGATGAACTTTTTTTAACGTGTTTTAATCATGGAAATGTTCAAACATTGACAAATGCAGGGAGAGTAAGTTTAATGAACTTTGTGTTACCTATCACTGAACTTTAAAATTTTTTTGTTTTTGAACTTTTTTTTTAACTATTTAAAGAGAATCATACAGAATATACTCTTTAATATTAGGCTACTTGTGTTTGTATTTATTTTAATGTGGCTATAGTTCATTTTTATTTTGTATAGCATCCCATTATAAAAATAAATAACCCATTTTTTTATTATTAATGCACATTTGTGCTGTTTCCAGTCCATGGAACTACCAAATAATGCTGCTGTAAACATTCTTTTACATGATAAACATTTTAGGTATTTCTGTTGGGTCTTTACTTAAGAGTGGACATCATAGAGGATGTGTAAGTCCATTTCTTAGGAGATAATACCAGAGTTTTTTAAGTTGTAAAAGCTTACGTACACAGCAGTTGCTCTTCATTTTCACCAGCACTTGGTATTGTCAGTGGTTTATTTTAGTCATTATGTATACATATCAATGTTGTGATTTCAGTTTGCATTTCCTGATGAATAGTGATGTTGTGCGCCTTTTCATGTATTTGTTGGCCATTTGGCTATCTTTTGTGTGAATTAGCTAGTCAGAACTTTTGCCTGTTTTTTCAGATTGTCTTTTTATGATTATTATTAACATATGAGAATTAGTTATGTATCCTACATAAAGCTTTTTAGTGATAATATGGCTAGTATTAATCCCATTCTGTTCTTGACATCTTACTCTCTTGAAGGTGTCCTTGATGAAGAGAAGTTCTTCATTTAATAAGGCTCGATTTATTTTTTCTGTCTTTATGCTTAGTGCAGCCTGTGGCCTATCTAGGAACTCTTTTCTTTCATGAATGGTCATGAAACCATTCACCTGTATTATCTACCACAAATATTGTTTTGTTTGCTTTGCTTTAATTTGGGTATAGTTGATACACAATGTTACACTAGTTTCAGGTGACAGCATGGTGATTCGTCTTCTGTATGCATTATGCTGTGCTCACCACATGATGACCTTATGCTTAGAATACAACTAAACTATTAAAAAAAATAAAATATAGAATACAACTAAACAAATAATTGAAACTAAGAAATTTAGTATTTACCATGGACAATGCTTTGTTCCCCAAAGATTTTGAGGCAGTTTGCATGAATATACATAATACAGAAATAACTGGATATTAGGTTAATCAAACCAAATTAAATTGCTGATACTTGACTTTCATTTACAAAAATGGCAGTATCGGATGCTTCACTCTGATAGTTAAAAAAAAATTAGTTCTAAAGCAAAATCTAGTAAAATCAACATTCCTATTAGCACACAGAAATGCATATGGTATCAATGTGAGCCACATATTTGGTAGCTAGTACAAAGCAGGGAACATAACGTACTGAAGATTCATGGTTTTAGTAAGACAAAACCAGACCAATTCTTCTCTTCCTCTTTCTTAACTTTGAAATACATTTCTTTTACTGGTCTGCCATTGGGGTAGAAAAATGAACTGAATAGGAAGGTGTTAGGCTAATGGCCTAACATCTAAGTAAGAGCAATTGTATAATGGACTAAAGCAGTGGAGTTCAAATACATAATTAGTGATTGGTGAGATCCCAAAATAGAATTCAGAAATACTAGTGACAATTATATGCCTTTCCAGCAGTCTTCCATAGATATTATGTCTTAGGCTTTTATTTAATAGATATTTTTCTTTAAATATAAGATATATACAGAAAAATATACAAATCATGAGTGTCTAGCTTGATAAATTATCACAAAAATGAATGTGCCCATTTAACTACCACCTAGATCAAGAACTAGAACATGCCAGCATTTCAGAAGTCTTCTTGTCATTCTTCCCACTTACTGACTAGTTTTAACCTTATACTAATGAAATCACACAGAATGCATTTGTTTGTGTTTGGCTTCTTTTGCTAAACAGTGTGAGCTTTATCCATGTTGTTCCCTGCAGCAGTAATCTGTTCATTTTTGTTGCTGTATAGTGTCTCATTGTATGAATATACCATAATTTATTTAATCATACTATTGTTTATAAACATTTGGGTTATTTCCATTGGGTATTATTATGAATAAAATTGCCATGAACCCTATTACAAGTCTGTATTATACTTGTTTCTGTTGTTCATTACGCTTAGGAATGGGATTGCTGGGTGACTGTTACAATTTATTGTTAAAACCAGGACACTTTTGAGAATGAAGATAGGATACCAGTAATAATTACATTGTGGCAGCAGGTATAATCTAGGACTGTGCCAAGCAAACTGTAATTTAGCTATTCTAGGTATAGGATATGTACCTATGTTCAACTTTAGTAAATACTGTCAAACCATTTTCAGAAGTGCTTTTACTAACTTGTACCACCACTACTAAGAATCTATAATGAAGTTATTCAATATGATCAGTTAAGGGGCCATTAATTTGCTTTGACAACCAACCTGGCAGAAAGTAAGGCAAAGTTCTCTTGCAGAAATTAAAGAGCTTATGTTACAACACTTTAAAAAATAGTTTGGAAATATCTACTAAAGCTTAATGCACATATTCTCTGTGACCCAGCAGTTATACTCCTGGGTATATACTCAAGAGAAATGAGTGCTTATATTCATCAAAAAAACATAAGAATATTCATAGCAGCATTATATGTAATAGGCTGGAAACAGCACAAGTGGCCATTAACATAAGATGAATAAATAAATTGTGACATATTTACATAATGGAATATTATGAAAAAGAATGAACTTTGCTATCCATGCCATCATGGGTGAATCTCACAGACATAATGTTGAGTAACAGGAACCAGACACGAATGATTATATACCATATGATTCTTTATATTAGGTCCGAGAACAGGCAAAACTATTCTTTGGTGATAGATGTCAGAATAGTGGTTACCTTTGAAGGTAATCCCCAGGTGAGGAGAGGACACAAGGGGGCCTCCTGGGGTACTGGAAATGTTTTATATCTTGATCTGGGTGGTAGTTATATGGGCATAGACATAAGTAAAAATTTATCAACCTGTACACTTAAAATCCATGTGCTTTACTGTGTTGTATCCTTTAAAAAAAAAAAAAAAAGTCTAGGGGAGCCTGGCTGACTCAGTTGGTAAGGCATGCAAATCTTGATCTCAGGGTTGTGAGTTCAAGTCCCACACTGGGTATAGAGATTACCTAAATATAAAATCTTTAAAAACAAACAAAGCAAACACACACACACACACACACACACACACACACACACACACACAACATGAGCCTAAACATTTTCTTGGAACAGACATAGTCTCAGAGTTTTCTCAAGCAGTTTAGATATTATAGTATAGTGGCCACAAAAAAAATCACAGAACATCTAGTTTTTTTAATTGATAGACTTCATTATGGAAGACAGTCTTAGGTTTACAGAAAAATTGACCAGAAAATGCAGGAATATTCTCCTTCAATGGGTTCCCTTGGTTTCCTCTGATATTAACATCTTGTGCTAGTGTCATATATAAGTTATAACTGATAAGCCAATATTGATACATTCCTGAAGTCCATATTTACATTAGGGTTCACTGTTTGGACTGTACATTCTGTGGGTTTTTACAAATGTTTAATGATACGTGTCTGCCATTACATTGTCATACAAAATAGTTGCACTGCCTAACAACCCTTGTTCTCTACCTATTCATTCCTTCCCTCCCTTTGAACTTCTGGCAGCCACTGATCTATGTACTGTCTCGATAATTTTGCCTTTTTCAAAATGTCATATAGGTGGAATCATACACTAATGTAGCCTTTTTTTTTTAATTTTTTTTTAACGTTTATTTATTTTTGAGACAGAGAGAGACAGAGCATGAACAGGGGAGGGGCAGAGAGAGAGGGAGACACAGAATCGGAAGCAGGCTCCAGGCTCTGAGCCATCAGCCCAGAGCCCGACGCGGGGCTCGAACTCACGGACCGCGAGATCGTGACCTGAGCTGAAGTTGGACGCTTAACCGACTGAGCCACCCAGGCGCCCCTAATGTAGCCTTTTCAGATTGACCTCTTTGACTTAACAATATGCCTTTAAGATTCCTGTATGTCACATCCCCCATCTTCACACATCCCTAAGAGCCTAATATTAAACTGCTTTAACAGTTCCTCAGACCTACTATGCTGTCTGTTGCCTCCATACTTTGAGCACATACTTCACCTCTCTAATGGGGCTTTTCTGATGTGTGATACCATGTGATACTTTCTAACCAGAAAAAATAATTGATACAGACTCAGGTATTCAGAGAGAAATCAGGACCCTACTTAAAGACCTGGAAAGGATTCCACTCTTAAAGGTATATTTCATTGCATGTGTGTTAAAGCTCCTGAGTTTCCCTGGATACAGACTTTGAGACCTGTCTAAAACTGGAGCACAATTACAGTAAAACTTTTCTGCTGTTCTGATGATAGAGCCTAGATCCAAAAGAAGCAGTAGACTAACAGTGGTAGTACCAAGGTCTGATAAGATAATCATGGGGATGTTTTTGAAAACATTGGCAGTAGTACCTAATCATTTTTAATACATGAAATTCCAAACAGAATTTTTTTAAATTTAGGTGTGCCTGGGTGGCTCAGTCAGTTAAGCATCTGACTCTGGACTTAGGCTCAAGTCATGATCTCACAGTTTGGGAGTTTGAGCCCTACATCAGGCTCTGTGCTAACAGTGCAGAGCCTGCTTGGGATTCAGTCTCCCTCTTTCTCTGCTCCTCCCTCACTTGCTCTCTATCTCTGTCTCGAAATAAATAAAAATAAACTTAAAAAAATAGATTCTGTTAAAAAAGAAAGACATTCTTTAAATTTAAGCTTTATTTTAAAATGTTAATTTTGTGTTGCAGAAATCAGCCTAAAATTACTAATCTAGATAAAAAAATCAAAGTGTATTAGAGGTATCTTATCATTGTAGCATTGTCCTCACTGATTGCAAATTATATCTTATTGTACAAAATGCTTCCTCACGCCCTCCTACAGATACAGTCACCTATATGTGTTTCTCTCATATGACTGTTGAGTTATATTAAGAAATATTTTTTTCTATCAAGGCCTGTAAAGCTAGAACTATACTCCTAAGGTTGGACATATTATCTTTAAAAGGTATTGTCTGTCACCTGGATATGAAGCTGATCCTCAGAATAAAATTTTAACTTAAAGGTTGACATTTGATAGGAGGAAAAGAAGAGAAGGTTCTGACTCTGTTTATAAACACACATGGTCTCTCACTTTAATATAGACAGAGGATGTTGGGATGTCTAAAACTGGATGGTGTTCCTTAGTGATGAATCCCCTGAAACACCCATGGGAACCAGATTTGAAACTAGATGGTGAAGTGTCATATCTTAAAATATTTACTACCCTCATAGTTCTTTGTATTTTTATTTGTTTTTTTTTCCCCCTACTTGTTTGTGTGTCCAGATCAGGCCATCATATTTTTAAAATTCAACAGTGGTCATTGTGATGATGGCAGTGATAAATTAATAAGAACATCTTAAGTTCAAATTTATTTATCCATACCAGATTTTCTTAACATGATTCTAATATAGTACATCCCTAAGTATGATCCATTTAGACCAGTGTCTCCAAAATGTGATCTATGGATCATCCTATTCAGAATTATCTGAGGTACTTGTTTAAAATACAGACTCCAGAGCCCCACCTGCTGAATCCAGGTGTCTGAGAAGAGGGCCCAAGTATCTACACATTTTTAATATTCCCAAGTGGTTCTTATACATAACACAATTTATAAATTGTGGTCTAAAGAATTAGGAAGTCAAAGGATGCTCTTAACATCACCAACTTTCTGACAGAAGTAAGGACTCCAGAGTGACTCACCGAGTTGAATAGTCTGTCACATCATCTTTGTGGTAGGTTTTGGTTCTTTTAGCTGATATTTGGCAAATGGCAAATCTACTTAATGCCTAAAATCCCAAGTTATTTTTAAATGTTACAGAAATTAGAAGGCATTCATTAGAAGGAAACATTTTATTACACAGTAAACTTGTTATTTTAGTACTCATGTGTACTCACATGTACTCATGTGTAAGAATAAAGTAATCTGAAGGACAGAATTAGATTATGTATTATATTTTTCTAAAACATCTTCTAGTTCAGTAGGCCAAAGTTATTTAAAAATCCTTTTTCTAGAGAGAGAGAAACCAAGAGACTCTTAACTATACAGACCAAACTGATAGTTAGCAGAGGAGAGGTGGGTTAGGGGATGGGTAAAAGAGGTGATGGGGATGGAGGAGTGGAGATTAAGGGCTTATTGTGATGAGCCCTGAGTGATGTATGGAATTGCTGAATCGCTATAGTTAACACCTTAAACTAACATAACAGTGTATGTTAACTATACTGGAATAAAAAGAAAACAAAAGAGAATCTCAACCATCCCAGCAGTAGTCAAAGAAACACAATGACAATAATAGTGCCTCTTATAATGGAGGAAATGTGTAATGGTCATGCTGGCCAAGGCTATATATAGTAGGCATGCTCAAATATTCCTGGTAGCAGAATAAAAACTATTGAAAATAAATGTGATATTTATTAAGAAAAAATATATAAAAATAAAAATCCTTTTTCGTTTGCTTCCAAATAGCTAGGTGATGACAAGACAACACAGGAGTCCACTAACTTATTCCCAGTATTTAAGACATTTTTTAAGATAATTACAATTTTGTAAAAATACATATTGGAAATTTTTTCTTAGAATTATAAAGAACCTGCTCTACTGTCTTTACAGTTGAGAATTAATATCATTGTGATTCTTAATCTTTTATATTAAAAAATGTTTTTGTTTTGGCTGGATGCTTTATCTTTTCTTTGTTCCCAGTGTCCTGAAATCTCATTGTGAGGTACCATGGTATAAGTGTACTTTTATCCACTGTGATGGATACTTGACAGGCTTTTTAATCTCAAAGCTCATGTCTTTCAGGTCAGAGAAATACATGTCTGAAACCTCTCTTTTTTAGCCTATCCTGAGATTGTTTTTTGTTTTTTTTTGTTGTTGTTGTTGTTTACATGGAAGCTGTTTCTTCAGAGGAAATAAATGATTTTTAAAGAGTTTTCTTTTCCCCAGATAGTCTATTTCCTCCTAGTTGCCTCTCCCCCTACCCCCAGCATCTCTTAGATGCTTCCCCTCCACCCACCCCCCAAATGCCTGCTAACATTTGACTCCCTGCTCAATTCTAGGCCTGGAGAACTTAAGCTGGCAGGGAAGTCCTGAATGCCTGGGTAGGGTTCATTGACTGTGATCTAGCTGAGAGCCTTCTCTGGGGGAAATCCTAAGATCACCAGAGAAGAGTCCCTTTGCTTAAAATTCCAAAGATTCCTGGTGCTTCTATTTCCTTGGTGAATCTCAAAAGTACTTCCGTTCACATTCAGTGACTTTGAAACCTATTCTAATTCACCTTGAAAAATAATACTTTTTAAATCTTTTTCACAATATGAGTGTGTTTACTGGCATTTCATAAAGTTACGTTTTGTTGTTTTATAATGATGTTCCAACAGTCTTTAACCAAAAATTAGAAAAGACAAGGGCCACAGAGGGTATGCTAAAGTACGTATGTGTACTTTTCAAGACAGAGAGTGAGTCCATAGCTTTTGTCAGATTCCTCATCCCATGTCTGACCCAAAAGAGCAAGCAAAGCCAACCAAGCAAAACTCTGCCTATCAGGTAGTGGTCCTCACTCTGGGATGTGCATCAGAATTATTCTGGTCTTTTGAACATATACGCTGCCAAACCTTACCCTATAGCAGGAGAAAGTTTCAGGAGAAGGCATTTAAGTGAACTGCTCTGTGCTCACTTTGTCAGCACATAAACTAAACAGACAGCTTCTTGTTTCAACCACCACATAGTGGAGTTGGCTCAGAACAGCTTGGTTGTACTACTGAAAGATGGTGTCCATTTCTATATACCACACCCACATAGGCAGTTGTTCATGGTTTAGAAGTCTTTTTTTTTTTTCATTTTTTTTTTTTTTATTAAAAATTTTTTTTTCAACGTTTATTTATTTTGGGACAGAGAGAGACAGAGCATGAACGGGGGAGGGGCAGAGAGAGAGGGAGACACAGAATCGGAAACAGGCTCCAGGCTCTGAGCCATCAGCCCAGAGCCTGACGCGGGGCTCGAACTCACAGACTGCGAGATCGTGACCTGGCTGAAGTCGGAACGCTTAACCGACTGCGCCACCCAGGCACCCCATAGAAGTCTTTTATTGTGAATAATTAAGAGTTCCATTTCAGGTAAATCATCTCCTTTCTCACTCAGGCCCATTTGGTTTGAGCAGAAGATCTACCACAGTGATTCTCAAACTGAGGTATCAAGATCTTCTGAGATGTTTGTAAAAAATGTTTCATTCTCAGATTTTGATTCCTTAGATCTGGGGAGAGATTCTGCAATTTTTAATAATCACCCTTGGTTATCCTGATGCAGATGATCAGTGGACTGTATATTGAGCTTTGCTAATCTAATTTTATACCAATAATAATAATGTCCATGGAAGTTTTTTGGGGGAGTGGGGTTGAAAAGATTAATAGTCTGGTTTTTGTTGTTTAAATATAATTAGCTCTGAAAGTCTTGTGATAAGGATCAGCAGTACAGCTCTTAGATCCAGACACCCAAGATTTTACACTTTAGAAGGCCCAGCTCTGGCCTTCCTCCAGCCAAACCTCTCTTCATGGGATGAGGATTCCCCCAGGACATCCTGACCTGAAGTTCAGGCCCTTAGAGAGTGCATTATGGGTTCTCAGTACCCTGGAATTCCTTGCCTGAATGTCCACTTTCAGGGCCTATACAGGCCTTGTCCCTCTCAGGACCGGTGTGCACACTCCTAGGTCCAGGATATAACTAAGGGATAGCTTCAGTTTTACCAGACAGTCCCTTACCTTCACCTTTTTCTTCTCTCCCAAAATTCCTTTATGCTGTTGCTATTCTTTATTAGCAGTTCTCAAGTAAAGAAGCTTTAATTGCATCCCCTTGACATTGAGGAAATAACCCTTCAACCTGGAGTTAGTTTTATATAATGTTTGAGGTCACTTATTACATCTGATATGAGGCTGTAGTTTTTTAAATGCAATAAATTTGTTAGAGCTACGGCTTTCCAAACAATTGGGAAGTTGTGGTTCCTCTGCCACACTCCTTTTGTAACAGCCAGGGAAAAAGGAAGACACATGTTCCATATTATTTCTTCAAAAGGGTCTGGGAAAAAAGAAAGGAAGAGATTAACTGACTTAATTTAACACTTGGAGCTATAAATCATGTGTTGCAATATGGTGATAGGATATTGCATCAGAACGTGGCAGTTGTAGTAATGCAGTGGGTATCACAATTAAGGGGAGGTCTTTGTGGTGCTCTGTGCCCTTTCCCTAAAAACTTAAAACTTTTAGTTTCCCTAAAAACTTTCTGCTCTGCCAGGGGAAAAGGTATTACTTAAATTACACTGTACCTCACTGTAATTTCGTTCTCTTGACTTAGGGCATAGGACTTCCTTTGTGGGTGAAGGTTTGCCTGAGGCAGACATTGCTGTACTGAGTCTCAGCATCCCTCTTGTTTCCCATTGTTCCCACACCAGCAGGGAAGTGCTGAGGTTTCTTCACTTCTTCCTGGAAGTCTGTCGGGGAAGCTGGAAGGTGTTATGGCAAGGCTGTAATCTCTTTACTCTCAGAACCGTTAGTTTTGAAAGTATATGTAACATTTCCTGAATATTTCACATAGGCTTTATCTTAAGATTTGAAAGATAGCGAGTGACCAGGAAATTGTCCCTGAGAAACAAAGTTGAAGGTTGATAGTAATGGTAAGGGTAGAAGGCATGGGATGTATTTCAGCAAAAATTCTTGCAAGTCAAGGTAATTTTGATAGTTTTTTTCTCTTAATGTTTTTGTTTTTAACTCTTCTGCTCTATTGTAGGAGAAAATGCATGGTGTGTGGGAGAAATAAAACAACTGACAATATCAGCATTAAATTTCATATTTAAAACCTCAGCTTTTGAGAACAGGGCTGATGTCTCAATTATATGGTAGTAGAAATGGTAGGATCCATGGTTGTGGATTTGGGAATTTGTGAGAACTTAGGCAAAGAAGTGGGAGATAATACAAAGAAATCGCTTCTAATCCTGATAAAGCTGGTTTTGGAAAATGTGGTTTAGAAGTATGACAACAATGGGTTTTTCATTGCTGAGCTCTAGAATTAGACTTTCCCACCCAGTAACAGGTAGCATATAACATCCACAGCCCTTCCCATGTGAAGGTCTGGCTGTGTGAAACTCCTGGGATAGCCAAAAGTTGGATCTGAAGGTGGAAAGAGAAGAGAAATAGGTGAGCAATACATGTCATTCTTCTCCCCTCTTGCCTCATGAGAGAAGTTGCTCCTTCTCCTAAGGATGAGTAGGGGAGAGAAGGCAAATGATATTACTTACTGGCATTCCTCCCATGCAGAGAGAAATCTAACTAGTGGGACGAAGCATTCCTGCCCTGGAGTGAGTCTTTGGTTGTCGTTGGGATATTATAATAGGATGAAGACTCATAGCAAATTTTCATCTTTTGTACAGAATTATGGAGTCACGCTCTCAAAGTCAGTGTGTATGATAGTTCAGAGTATGGTCTTTAAGTCCATATCTTCTAGAGATGCATGCTAAAATATTTACAGGTAAACTGACAGAATGTCTGGGATTTACCTCAAAATAATCCAGGGACAGTAACAAGATTGTCCATGTTGTGTTAGTTGTTGAAATATGTCCTCAGCAAGTTATTCTACCTGAGTTTACATTTCCTAATCTCTAAATGGGGATGATGAAATCTACCACATAGGACTGTTGTGATCATTCAATTAAAATAAGTTATATCCCCATTACATAACATATAGGAGGCACTCAAAAATTAGTAGTTAACTATTTTATATATAAATGGAAAAGAAATCAAGGCATCTTCTCTTTTAAACATGAAACATTTGCTTTCTTGGTGTTTGTGTTTCCTCCAGTTGAGAATATTAACTTGGATTTTGTTTTGACAGCTCAGGTGCCTAAAAGGACAGAGGGTCTTCTCAGGCCAGCCTCCTTTTGATGGAATCCACATTGTCAACCATTTAATAGGAGATGATGAATCATTCCATTCCTCTGATGAAGATTTTATAGATAATTCTTTACAGGAGAGTGGTGTTGGTTTTCCTTTGCACGGAAAATCTGGCCCAACGTCTTTGGACCCTGCTGTGGCAGATGGTAGTGAAAGCGAAACAGAAGACAGTGTGCTGGAGACCAGAGACAGCAACCAAGTGGCTCGAAAGGAGCAGTCCCCAAGAAAAGAGTCGTACTCAACCACTGTCTGACCATCACTGTGAACTAGACTGTGGGGTTTTTTAAGGGACCGGTTATCATATGATTAAGTGTTTTTGGAACATATCTGTTTCATATGTACATACGTATATACATACATATATATATATATATATATATATATATATATATATATATATTTTACAGTCTGCCTTTTTATCTTTGCCAAATCTTCACCACTGACTTACCATTGCCATAAAGTAGACTGGAATATGGTTAATGGGAAAAATAAGATTCTAACAGTATTACTGAATATTAATGTTTCTTATTTAGAAAATTCAATTATGTCTATATGTGGGAAGCATTTTCAAGTTCAGAACAATGGAAAATTGGATTTTCTTCAGACAAAACTGCTTTTGTGCAATATTTCACGCTCATTCAACAAATTATTATGTTTATCAATTTGTTTTCATAGCAGCTGTCTGTAAACATTTGACCAGGATATACATATAATCTTGTGTTTTTGTGTTGGGGGAATTTTTTTTTCCAGTTAAAGTTACTGTTTTAGTAGTGGGCCACTGAAAGCTCCCAACCACAAAGGCTTTTTTTCCATATAATTTTACAAACACAAAATTATGGTCATCTGTCTTGAGAGTTTTAAGTTTTGTTTTAATTTCTAACTTTTATGTGCATATGATGCTTCCATGCGTTGCCTACTGGTCAGAGTAGTAGGTTAACTACAAATAAATTGTGTTGTCCATATTTATAAATCTGTATCACCCAGCACTGAACATCATTTTATATGGAGAATGTATGTGTTGCAAAATGACTGCCTTCAGCATTCTAACAGGACTTCTGTAAATAATAGGTTAAAAGAAAATTGAAAATGAAACCAAACACTAATATTTTAATAGCTTTAGTATTTTGCTTAGTATTCAACACTAGCAGATTCATAAGTTAACTAATGCTTGCTTCAAAAACACTATTGGTGACATATTTTACTTCATGTGTATATAACTAATAAATTTTTCATGATTAAAGAGGTTATAGCACATATTACTTAGTGCTGATATCTACTTAATATAATTTAAGCAATGGACTGATGTCCAAGATACACAAAAATTATATCTGCAAATAATCTACAAGCGTTATCTTCAGATTCTCTTGTTACTAATCCATAGATGAAGCCATAAGAATTCTTTCCTACCAGTTCTTCATTTTTATCGTCTAGACTTTTTTCCTAGAAATCTGAATGCCTGTCATTGATAGATTGGTGGAATACCATATTACACTTAGATTGTGTAAAGATAACAAGAATGTGTTGATTGGATGCTTTCCACTCTCATTTTCTTCAGCAGCCTATGAAAAAAATGGCCTTCAAGGATAAGAAGAGTAGAATTCTGTATATATGGAGATGCAACTTTGCACAATATGTTGCATGCAGGAAAAAATTTTATATGACAGAATGGAATAGAAAAGACAAAATAGTTTTGTACCTAAAACTAGGAGTTAAGCCTTATGGTATATCATGGAGTAGGCTTTTCCAGCAAGCCTTTTGTAGGCTTGAGAAACAAGCTTGAAAATATGCCTGTTTTGTCCATATCACCAGGTTAAATTCTAGTGATTAATTTACCTGTGGTCACAAATCAGTAAGTAGCAGAGCCAAAATGTTAATCAATATGTCTGACACCAAGCTGAAAAGCCTCAGCTAATGGATTTCTCAATTCTCTACTTTTCTGACAATGTGATTGAAATGTTTCCTGAATATATAGATCTATATCTATGTATAGATATTAGTATCAACACTCATAAACTCTACACAGCTTATGAGTGTAGATACTGTTACTAGAATCATCTGACCCGTGCTTTTGGGATTCTCTTTTGGGGTTCAGTACTGTTAGCCTAGAGGCTCTTGATGCCCAGGTAAAATGAGATGAGTCATGGCTACATGATTGCTTTGACCCCCACATTAAGAAATCTAAATGATCTAGACCAAGGGTCAGCAGCTACAGCCCATGAGCCTATTTGAGCCAGCTTCCTGTTTTTACATGACCCACAAAAATAAGAGTGGTTTTTAATTTTTAAATACTTGGGGAGAAAAATCAAAAACACAATAACGTTGTGTCACATGAAAATCATATGAAATTGTGTCGATACACAAAATTTTTTGGACCTTACCTCCATGCTTATCCATTTACATATAGTCTATGGCTGCTTTTGTGCTACCATGGCAGGCTTGGGTAGTTTCAACAGAGACTGTATGGCACAAACAGCCTAAAATAACTACTATCTGGCGCTTTAGAGAAAAAGTCTGTGGACCCTTGGTTTAGATACTGTAAAATGTAGGTTAATTCTTAAGTTTGTCTTAGTAGAAGGTTGAACTATTTGCTTTTGCTGTTGAACTAATGGTGTGGAAGCCTAAAATGTCCTAGTGATTCTTAAACTCATAACTATTCAAAATGGAAAATGTTCCAGCTGTTTTATATCATGAAGTCTTTGATGCCACCGAAAATTTTGGAAGGATGTCTGTACCTTTGGAATTGGAGAAGACAGGGAAGAATTCCAGAATCCCAGCACTGTTCTTTCAAGCATGCGTATTGACCTTTAGGGTATGCCTCAATGAGTCAATGTTTTAATTTGACTTTAAGGACCTCTTCTAGAATTGTGGTAAATTTGAAAGATATTCTCAGAGCATTTTCTAAGTACTGTTTTCTGGTTAGGAATTAGGTTTTAAAAGAATCATGGTAAATAAAACCTTAATCCATTGATATTCTTATAATTTGGACAGTGAAAAAAAGCGAAAACAACAATCGTCTCATGCAAGAGCTTTGATTCAAATACTCCTTAGAAAGGTTTAAAATCTTCCTGGTTTTTGGATGCAATAGGTACTATGCCCTAATTTGACATTCAAATTAAGACTTCTGAGGTATTGGAAAATGTCTCTTGATAGATTTTATTTAGTCTCTGGTACTTTGTGTCATTTAAATGTTACTCAGTTAAACAGCTAGAGTTGAAGAATATTCAGGGAGGAAAAAGTTGAATAAAATAACAAATCACACAAAAAAGTACTCTCTCAGGATAGCTACCTTCATGTCATTGTTATCTAGGTTGAAACGCTAAAGGTAGAGGCTACAGGTGATCTGAATAAAGTGGAAATTGAATTGAGGTGATGAACAGAACTTTAGATCAAGCAAATATTTCAACAGCCTTTTTAAAATCATTGGTAAATTTTCTTCTTCCCGAAAAAGCAGTCAAAGATAAAACATTGCACAATTCTTCCCTAATGGTATTACATACTCAGTGTTTGATGATTAATTGAGACATCAAGTCTCATTAACTGGCGAGCTAGTTTGGAAGAAAAAAAACCAACTTTGTCTTAGCTCAGAGCTTGCAGCTTGTTACTCTCCAGATAGTGCCTTTGAAAACAAAGTCTAGGCCTTTTAAAGTATTTTATTTCTAACATCATAAATGAATTGGTTCCATATTCCTCCTTTATCTTTTATATAATACATTAAAATTTTCAGATTTAAAGTAAAATAAGTATATGAATTGTATTTTGGTAAAGCCCTTTTCGTGGCCAGCTTGATTATTGCGTAGTACCAGACGTCAACAGCTAATGGTTTAGGAAATTGTTTGATTTACTTTATTAAAGTGTACTTTAGCCTGAAAGTTATTGCTGCTCTATCATTAACAAAACAGTTTTTTAAACTAATTAATTTTAATTGAATTCATTTTCCTGAAATTAAAATTCCTGGTTAAAAGTGGAGTGGATGCTATTTATATCCAACTTTTTACATCACATTTCATTGATGTACCGTACCTATCCTTTCTTTTCACTCCAAAGAAAAAGATGATAGAATAATGCATTCGATATACTATAGAGATGCACAAGTGTAATGTTTTTCATTTTACTGTTGGAATTTCTTATTATAACATTGTATGATAACCTGAAATGTTTACTTGTGCCTTTGCTTTAAACAATTATTAAAGTTTTCATTTATAAGATTCTGTTTCCTTAAACGATTCAACCTAAAAGGGGAGAGGCATGAAAACACTGTTAAAAAAATGCGTGGCTTAATATCACATATTCACTAATGAGGTTTGTGTTCCGTGGGTAGAGGGACCATATCTGCCTGGCCCACCCCATGTATAATTAGTGCCAAACAAGAGCCGGTACATGACATTTTTCAATTTAGTGCAAGGTAACATACCTAGATTTGTTACTTTCTTCAAGAAACATGGTGTTTGAAATATTAATAGTGATATTTTCATCTCACATTGCATTTTAGGTGATTGATTAGCAACTAGTTAATAAATATATTCAGATATCTAATTTGAATGTGCTATTGTGAAAAGAAAGTTATGCTTTCTGCATCTTATCACAATGTTAATATCATTTAGTTCAGAAGCAGTAGTTCACTATATATTCTGCTTTATTCCTAAAGGGTTTAAGACACTTTATAAGGTATATGAATATATGACAAGATAGTCATATCCAGAGTCTGTCCCACCTTGACACTATTGACTTTTGAGGCCAAATTGTGGCAGGAAGCGTCCTGTACATCATAGGGATGTCTAGTAGCATCCTTGGCTTATACCCACTAGATTTCCAGTAACCACCCCTCCTTCAGTTGTGACAACCCAAAGGTCTCCAGTTGTTGCCGATGTGCCCTGTAAGGAGGAGTGAGAATGGCAATCACCGCTGGTTGATGATCTGTGGTATAAATTTAGAAGTGGGTCAAAAAACAACCAGTAGAACCCAAACTAAAAATATATACATTTATTGAAGATAGATTGCAAATTTTGACTCTTTGTAGTATCAGTATGAAAAGTAACACCTGAGCCATAAGGTGTCAGTTCACACTTATTAGGATGGCAATTGAAAGTGTTGGCAAGGATATGGAAAAATTGGAACTCATACATTGTTGGGAATGTAAAGTGGTGCAGCCATTGTGAAAAGTTCTGGCAGTTCCTCAGAAAAGTTGAACAGAGTTACCATATGATTCAGCAATTCCACTTCTAGGTATATACTAAAGAGATTCATGGGGCACCTGGGTGGCTCAGTCGGTTGAGTGTCTGACTTAGGCTCAGGTCATGATCTCACAGTTTGTGGGTTTGAGCCCCACATCAGGCTCTGTGCTGACCGCTTGCTCAGAGCCTGGAGCCTGCTTCAGATTCTGTGTCTCCTTCTCTCTCTGCCCCTCCCCCGCTCATGCTTTGTCTGTTTCTCAAAAATAAATGTAAATAAATAAATAGAGATTCAAACAGATGTTTGTACACCAGTGTGTTCATAACAGTATTATTCACAATAGCCAAAAGGTAGAAACAACATGACCATTATTATTTTTATTATTATTATTATTTTGAGAGTGTTTGAGCTAGGAAGGGGCAGAGGGAGAGAAAAAATCTTAAGTAGGCTCTACACTCATAACCATTATAAACAGATGAAAGTAAATAAAATGCAGCATACATACAATGGAATATTAACTATAAAATGAAATTCTAATACTATAATGGAGTATTACATGGATGTACTATATGGATGAACCTTGAAAACATGCTAAATAAAATAAGCTCAATACATAATATGTTTCCACTGATAGGAAGTACCTAGAATAACAAATCCAAAGAGACAAATAAAGTAGATGTTACAAGGGATAAGGGTGTAGGGGAAAGGGGAGTTAGTGTTGAATAGATACAGACATTTTTGGGGTGATGAGAAAGTTACGAAAATGGATAGTAGTGATGGCTGCACAACACAGAATGTGCTGAATGGTACGCTTAAAAATTGTTAAAATGGTAAAAGTTAGGCATGTTAATAAGTCAGCTTATAATTAGATATGTTCAAATAAAGATATATCGAAGGGGGAAAAAACCTAAAATCTGAGTACTTATAGGGGTGCCTGGGTGGCTCGGTTGAGCGTCTGACTTCAGCTCAGGTCATGATCTCGCAGTTTGTGGGTTCGAGCCCCACATCGGGCTCTGTGCTGACAGCTCAGAGCCTGGAGCCTGTTTCAGATTCTGTGTCTCCCCTCTCTCTTCCCCTCCCATGCTCATGCTCTGTCTCTCTGTCTCTCAATAATAAATAAACGTTAAAATTTTTAAAAAAATCTGAGTAGTTATAAAACTACTGAAAAAAAATTTTTTTAGATGTAGATTTCTAACTACTGTGGCTCCAGTTTGTGTTGTAGAAACCTGAACAAATCACAGAATTCTATGGCCTCCTTTCTGCTCCTTAAACACCTTACTCCCATCCAGAGGCTTGCCCTTCCTGGAATGGTGTTTGGGTGCATTCCCACAAGGCTAGCTCCCCACTGCCTCCTGGTTTCTGCTCAGGTATCACCCACATAGGAGGCCTTACCTGACCATTCCTTTTTAAGTGTCTTCCCGGGTTTATTTTTCTCCATAGCTTTGACAACTATGTGACATTGTATACATTTTACATTTTCATTTTTCTCGTCTACCCACACAAGAATAAAAACATTATGATTTTATCTCTATCCCCAGTTACTCAGAATAGTGCCTTGGCTCACAATAAATATTTCTTGAATGAATGAATGAATGCATGAGTAGTTGAGTAAATCATTACACCTCAGTTTGTTTATTATTAAAATGGGATAAACATCTTTGGAAACATAAATACCAGGGGAAAATCCAGAATCCCAGTGCAGCCAGCCTAGCCCCAGAGACCTCTAATTACTGAATACTGCTTTCGCACAAGACATCAAGCAGGCATTGATGAGGAGGCCAAAGAGGAACCAGACCACCTCCTGTCTTCACACGTGGAATGAGAGATGTAAGTGTACAGATACGGGGCGCCTGGGTGGCTCAGTCAGTTGGGCAACCGACTTTGGCTCAGGTCATGATCTCGCAGTCTGTGAGTTCGAGCCCCGCATCGGGCTCTGTGCTGACAGCTCAGAGCCTGGAGCCTGTTTCAGATTCTGTGTCTCCGTCTCTCTCTGACCCTCCCCGTTCATGCTCTCTCTCTGTCTCAAAAATAAATAAACATTAAAAAAAAAATTAAAAAAAAAGTGTACATATACAATGTCGTGGGAATTCAAAGGTTATTGTCCAGAATGGGGGAATGGTCTCCTTTGACCTCTTCCCTGCTCCCTGCCCATCCAGAAGCCCCATATTGCACCGTGGCAGGGCCTATGATCCCTGTCACAACTGCCTAGTGTGCCCCACTGTCTCCTATCCAATGACCTGCTCACATAAGTGCTAATATCTCCTGATTTGAGTGTGTGGTCACAGCCTTCCTTGCACTCTAGATTTCACCAAAGATATCTAGAAATGAAACATCTTCAAGCAGTGTGTGGGATCTCAGGCCCAGAGAACCATTCCAAATCCTCCTGAGTCGACTCTCAGAAGGTAGCTGCTATTGTGTCCATGTAAGAACTGTCACCCAGGCTGGCCGCTTTTCAGAGGCTGTGAGGGATCTTTTCTGAGGCTGTCCTCAGTAACAGGAGAGATTGGGGCCAGGTGGAAAGAAACTAGTTGGCTTTAAAGATATTTCTCTAATTTTTTTTTTAAAGGAAATGCATACTGTACACATGAGAGACTCCAAGGCCGAGAGATGCTGTGGCAGTTGAGATGCACCTGGGAGCCCCTAACTGTTCCCTGCCTCTGCTTCAGGGGGTGGGACAGCAGCCACTGCACACAGCCCTTCACAGCAGATGGGAGCAGAACAGTCAAGTCACCGTGCCTTGAGCCTGGTGTCTCCTACCCAGCCAAGGACTCTTATTCCTCTTCCGGCAGAGGCTTTTCTGGTCTCTGCCCCTCCCACTCCAGGACTGGACTAGGTGCCCCTCTTGGTGTTTGCTGTATATCTCCCTTCAAGATACTCTGCCTAACCTCCATGAGGCTGACTCTTCCCCATGAGTAGAAGGGACGGCATGTATATACCCCACTGTCCTGCATTGTCACATCTGTTTTATATGCTTCAAGGTCCAGCTTCTGCCTCTGTTCCTTCACCAGAGCACAGGACTGTACCAACTATGCTCCATTTACAGAGTTTAAAACTTTTGGTGCATTAATAAATGTTCATCTCTGCAGCCTCCTTACTACCAGATAAGCTTCTGGTCAGGCTTAGGCTGCTCAGCCTAAAGGAGTCTCTGAGCCATATCTCTCCCCTGCCTCCTCAGCCTGACTGAGCTCCCGCCAGTGCTGCAAAAGCAAACTGCCAGGTGAGGAGGTGGAAAACCAAACAGTAGGGAGTCATGATGTTAAACAAAAATTTATAAATATGAAGAAAAATGTCATGCATCTCCCCCCAGATACAGTCTAGCTCTGCCCTTTCCTGGCAAACTACCTTCCAGTTGTGCTCTTTGGAGGGTGTTCCCGGCGGGCAGCAGCCTGGGCCAATGCTGGGATTTGAGTAATCACAGGCCCAAGTGGGGCGTGTGGGAAGGCGTGCTGTTTGGTCTGGCTCACAGCCCTTGATACTCTGTGGCTATTTTAAACGGATCCCACAGCCTTTCATTTGCTTCACTAATTTCTCTAAAATAGAATTGTCTATTTGTGGGTCAAAATTGGAGAAGCTTCTTGTTCATCACCAAACTGCTCTTTGGTGAGACTGGAGACAACACATGTGCCAAAGCCCAAAAGGGCTGGGCACATAGTAATTCACTAAGTGCTCAATCGATGTTAGCTAAATGAGAAATTGTGCATGGCATCTCTCTCTGAATCCCCGGAACCAATCAATACAGGCCACTCAGAAAATAGTTACTGATTTGAAGTGCTGGCCTGACAGTCTCTATTTCCTAATTTCTGCCAGTGGTGGGTAATAATATTAGTTGTTGTTCTTGTTCTTTTTGTTGTCATTATTGTTGTTACCACACGCCCTAAAATCACATACCCTAAAATGGCTTACAACATCTTTTCTCACTCATGCTACGTGTCCGTCAAAAATTGCCCGCTGCTCTGCTCTACATTGTTTCACTCTAGGACCCCAGGCTGGTGAAGCCACTTCTATTTTGAACATTGCTGATTGTTATGGCAAGGGAGTTTGCCATGAGTCCCCATGAGTGATATGGTTCCCCAAACTTTGGCTAGGAAGTGATCTACATCACTTCCAGCCATATTTCATTAGCTAAGGTAAGTCACATGATTCAGACTCTCCCCCAGAGAGAAGTGAATATTTTGGAAACATGGTACTTACTATGTTAACTATCTAATACATTTTTTTTAATGTTTATTTATTTTTGAGACAGAGAGAGACAGAGTATGAACGGGGGAGGGTCAGAGAGAGGGAGACACAGAATCTGAAACAGGCTCCAGGCTCCAGCTGTCAGCACAGAGCCCGACGCGGGGCTCGAACTCACGGACCGCGAGATCATGACCTGGCCAAAGTCGGCCGCTTAACCGACTGAGCCACCCAGGCGCCCCCTAAATACATTTTTTAAATAATGACTTTATTATGATATAATTCACACACCCAAAAAATTGGCCTTCTGGAGTATACAATTACACGATTTTAGTATACTCACAGAGTTATTCAACCATCATCACTAATGACAGTGGCTCACGAATTTCAGAATATTCACATCAATTTCAGAATATTTCATCACCCCCAAAAAGAAACCCCACACTCATTAGTGGTCACTCTCTATTCTCACCTTCCCTCAGTCCCTACTATTTTTTTTTTTATTTTTTTTTTTTTACGTTTATTTATTTTTGAGACAGAGAGAGAGCATGAACGGGGGAGGGGCAGAGAGAGAGGGAGACACAGAATCGGAAACAGGCTCCAGGCTCCGAGCCATCAGCCCAGAGCCCGACGTGGGGCTCGAACTCACGGACCGCGAGATCGTGACCTGGGCTGAAGTCGGACGCTCAACCGACTGAGCCACCCAGGCGCCCCCAGTCCCTACTATTAGTAGGCAGTTACTAGTCTACTTTGTTTCTATAGATTTGTCTATTTGAGACATTTCACATAGACGGAATTATACAATATATAACCTTTTGTGTGTGATTCACTTAGCATGTTTTTGAGACTCGTTCATATTGTAGCATGTATTAGTAGCTCATTCCCTTTTGTCCCCCAAATAATAGTCCAGTGTATGGGTACACCACATTTGTTTATCCATTCGTCACTTGAAAAACATTTGGACTGTTACTAGTTCTTTGCTATCATGAATGATGCCACTGTGAACATTTTTGTACACATTTCTGTGTGGATATAGGTTTTTCAATTCTCTTGGATGTATGCTTAAAAGTGCAATTTCTGGGTCGTATGGTAACTCTGTTTTTTGGTAACATTTTGAGGAATTACCAAATTGTTTTAAGTGTCTGCAGTATTTTACAATTCCATGAACAATGTATGAGAGTTCTAATTTCTCTATTCCTTCAATACTTATTGTCCTTTTTATTTTAGGCATCCAGGTAGGTGTGAAATAGTATCTTATTGTGGTTTTGATTTTCATTTCCCTAATGACTAATGATGTTGGGCATCTTTTCATGTGCTAAATGACCCCTTGTATATCTTTTTTGGAAATGTCTATTTAAATCTCTTATGCATTGGGGTGCATGGGTGGCTCAGTCAGTTAAGTATCTGACTCTTTATTTCAACTCGGGTCCTGATCTCACAGCTCGTGAGTTCGAGCCCTGCATTGTGCTGTCAGCGCAGAGCCTGCTTGGGATTCTCTCACTCTCCCTCTCTCTCTGCCCCACCCCATGCTCTCACATGTGCGCCTGCACTTTCTCTCTCTCTCAAGAATAAATAAAAATTAGAAATAAATAAATCCCTTATGCATTTTTTAAATTTTTTTATTTTTTAAAACTTACATCCAAAGTTTAGTTAGCATAGTTAGCATATAGTGCAACAATGATTTCAGGAGTAGATTCCTTAGTGCTCCTTACCCATTTAGCCCATCCCCCCTCCCACAACCCCTCCTGTAACCCTCAGTTTGTTTCTCCATATTTATGAGTCTCTTCTGTTTTGTCCCCCTCCCTGTTTTTCTATTATTTTTGTTTCCCTTCCCTTATGTTCATCTGTTTTGTCTCTTAAAGTCCTCATATGAGTGAAGTCATATCATTTTTGTCTTTCTCTAATTTCACTTAGCATAATACCCTCCAGTTCCATCCACATAGTTGCAAATGGCAAGATTTCATTCTTTGTAATTGCTGAGTAATACTCCATTGTGTGTATGTGTATATAATACTCCATATATATATATATATATATATATATATTCTTTATCCATTCATCCATCGATGGACATTTGGGCTCTTTCCATACTTTGGCTATTGTTAATAGTGCTGCTATAAACATGGGGGTGCATGTGTCCCTTCAAGACAGCACACCTGTATCCCATGGATAAATGCCTAGTAGTGCAATTGCTGGGTCATAGAGTAGTTCTATTTTTGGTTTTTTGAGGAACCTCCAGACTGTTTTCCAGAGTGGCTGCACCAGCTTGCATTGCCACCAACAATGCAAAAGAGATCCTTTTTCTCCACATCGCACCAACATCTGTTGTTGCCCGAGTTGTTCATGTTAGCCATTCTGACAGGTGTAAGGTGGTATCTCATTGTGGTTTTTATTTGTATTTCCCTGATGATGAGTGATGTTGAGCATTTTTTCATGTGTCGGCCATCTGGATGTCTTCTTTGGAGAAGTGTCTATTCATGTCTTTTGCCCATTTCTTCACTGGATTCTTTGTGTTTTGGGTGTTGTGTTTGATAAGTTCTTTATAGATTTTGGATACTAACCCTTTATCTGATATGTTATTTACAAATATCTTCTCCCATTCCGTCAGTTGCCTTTTAGTTTTGCTGATTGTTTCCTTCGCTGTGCAGAAGCTTTTATTTTGATGAGGTCCAAGTAGTTCATTTTTGCTTTTGTTTCCCTTGCCTCCAGAGACGTGTTGAGTAAGAAGTTGCTGTGGCCAAGATCAACAAGTTTTTGCCTGCTTTATTCTTGAGGATTTTGATGGCTTCCTGTCTTACATTGAGGTCTTTTATCCATTTTGAGTTTATTTTTGTGAATGGTGTAAGAAAGTGGTCCAGGTTCATTCTTCTGCATGTTGCTGTTCTGTTTTCCCATCACCACTTGCTGAAGAGACTCTTTATTCCATTGGATATTGTTTCCTGCTTTGTCAAAGATTAGTTGGCCATACGTCTGTGGGTCCATTTCTGGGTTCTCTATTCTGTTCCATTGATCTGAGTGTCTGTTCTTGTGCCAGTACCATACTGTCTTGATGGTTACAACTTTGTAGTATAGCTGAAGTCTGTATCCCTTATGCATTTTTAATTGGGTTGGGTTTGTTGTTGTTGTTGAGTTGTAAGATTCTTTTCTAATTTTTTTTTTATGTTTATTTTTGAGAGAGAGACAGAGTGCAAGTGGGGAGGGGCAGAGAGAGAGGGAGACACAGAATCTGAAGCAGGCTCCAGGCTCTGAGCTGTCAGCACAAGAGCCCAACATGGGACTCACAGACTGCGAGATCATGACCTGAGCCAAAGTTGGACACTTAACCAGCTGAGCCCCCCAGATGCCCCTTGAATTGTAAGATTCTTTATTCTGCATATGAGTCCCTTATCATGTATGATTTGCAAATATTGTCTCCTATTCTGTGAGGTGTCTTTTCACTTTCCAAATGGTGTCCTTTGAAGCACAAAAGTGTTTAATATTAATGAAATCCATTTTGTCTATGTTTCCTCTGGTTGCTTTTACTTTTTTTTTTTTTTAATTTTTTTTTCACGTTTATTTATTTTTGGGACAGAGAGAGACAGAGCATGAACGGGGGAGGGGCAGAGAGAGAGGGAGACACAGAATCGGAAACAGGCTCCAGGCTCTGAGCCATCAGCCCAGAGCCCGACGCGGGGCTCGAACTCACGGACCGCGAGATCGTGACCTGGCTGAAGTCGGACGCTTAACCGACTGCGCCACCCAGGCGCCCCTGGTTGCTTTTACTTTTTGGTGTCATATCTAAGAAACTATTGCCTAATTTAAGGTCCCTATATTTGTTCTAGGATTTTGAGAGTTTAACTCTTAAAATTAGATTGATGATCCATTTTGTATATGGTATGAGGTAGGGGTGAAGTACTTTTTTAATATAACCTTTATTTTGGACTAATTTTAAATTTATAGAAAAATTGCAAGACAGTAGAGTTCCCTATAAACTTCACCCAGGTTCACCTAATGTCTAACATAAATAGAGAACATTTGTCAAAATAAGAAATTATTAATGGTATGATAGTTTTTTTTTTTTTTTTTTTTTTTTTGCTATTTATTTGAAAGAGAGAGAGCAGAGGAGGGGACAGATGGAGAAAGGACAGAGAGAGACTCAGTCACACTCTGGGCTGTCAACACAAAGCCTGATGCAGGGCTGGAACTCACAAATGGTGAGATCATGACCTGAGCTGAGATCAAGAGTCAGTCCCTTAACTGACTGAGCCACCCAATGGTATGTTAGTTTTAACTAAACTATAGACTTTTAGATGCCACCTGTTTCCTACAAATGTCATTTTTCTCTATTCCAGGATCTAAACCAGGGTGCTGCATTGCATTTAGCCAAGTACTTTTTGTATGTTAAGTCATTTAATCCTCACAATAGTGTAATCCACTTTTCAGGTGAGGAAATTGATGCACAAAAAGTCTAAGCCACTTACCTAAGATTATATAGCTACTGAGTGATGGAATTTTTCTCATCTTCATCATCAGTCCCAAATTGTAGATAAATTATCCTACATCCTCCAATTATCTCCCAAGGAAGGTGCATGGAGTTAAATATTGTGATGTTGCTAGCCTGAAAATGTTTTTATTCTATGTGATTGATAGTTTGGGCAATATGGTAGAGCCTGCCCAATGTCCCCCAGTATCTTTGGGTTCTCACATAAAGCTGTCCCCTTATGGGGCTTTTTTCATTCATTGTGTTGGACTCTTACTGGATCCTTTCAATAGGGGGATTTATGTCCTTTAGATTTGGAAACATTTTACTTATCTCTGTAATAGTTTCCTTTCTCATTCTATTAGTGAGATGTTGGGGCCCCAGGATTGATCCTCTAACTTTCTTGTCTTTTTCTCTCCTGTTTTCCTTATTTAGTTTCCAAAATTGGAATATATGTACACATTGTTATGTTGACCTGATTTTTAAATGTGCCCTTTTTAATATATAATTTTAGTGGCTGTGCATCATATAACAATCTTAAATTTATTTAACCAATGTTCTATTGTTGGGCATGTGTTCCCTATTATTTCCATGAACCTGCTTAAAGTAAGTTGTAACACACATTTTTACTTCCTTATGACAAATTATTAAAAACAGAATTCCTAGATCAGAGGGTATGTATGTTTTAAATACTTCTTTGAGATACATAATGTCCATTACCCTCCACGAATTAACATTTCCATGAGTAATATTAAAGAGTGTTCATTTTCCTTATAAAACACACTTTTGGGAACAGATAAGCTAATTTAAAATGAAGACATATTAGTTATAAATGGAGACTTGTGGTATTGAATGCATTTGGGGAAAATTTTCCTTTCTAATCTGAGAGATAGCTTTATAGATTGTAGTTATGATGTATATTGACACTATTATGCTTCTAATCATCCTTAGAACAAATACTCTGGATTACACATAGAGTTATCTTTTCTCTGGCTTAAAAGCATCCTTGTCCTAGAGCTTTGATACTGACATGTTAGTTTAAGGTGGTCAAGGCACTGGGAAGAGTGAGGTGGCCAAGGGCTTTCAAGCACCTGGTGGTTTACCATTAGCTGAATTTTATTTTTTATTTTTAAAAATTTTAATTCTAAGGGAGCCTGGGTGGCTCAGTCTGTTGAGCGTCCAGCTTCAGCTCAGGTCATGATCTCATGGTTCATGAGTTTGAGCCCTGCATCAGGCTCTGATTCTGTATCTTCCTCTCTGTTCCTCCCCCGTTCGCACTCTGTCTCTCTCTCTCAAAAATAAAGATTAAAAAAATTAAAATTTTAATTCTAGTGTAGTTAACACACAATGTTATATTAGTTTCAGGTGTACAATATAGTGATTCCACAATTCTATACTTTATTGGGTGCTCATCATGATACATGTACTCTTAGACCCCTTCGTCTATTTCACTCATTTCCCCACCCCCTCCTCCCCTCTGCTAACCATCAGTTTGTTCTCTATAGTTAGAGTCTGCTTTTTGCAGGGTAGCTGGCTGGCTGAGTTGGTAGAGCATGCAACTCCATCTCAGGGTGTAAGTTCAAGTTTCTACATTGGTCATGGAGACTCCTTTAAAAAAAAGTCTCTTTTTTTCTTTGCTCATTTGTTTTGTTTCTTAAATTCCATATGTGAGTGAGATCATGGTATTTGTTTTCTCTGACTTATTTTGCTTAGCCTTATACTCTCCAGCTCCATCCATGTTGTTGCAAATCGCAAGATTTCATTCTTTTTTAAAAATTAAAAAAAATGTTTATTTGAGAGAGAGGGAGAGAGAGCATGTGGCTAATGGGGGAGGGGCACAGAGAGAGATGGAGAGAGAGAATCCATTATAGGCTCCATGCTGTCAGCACAAAGCCCAGTACGGGGCTCAATCTCACAAACTGTGAGATCATGACCTGGAGCCAAAATCAAGAGTCAGACGCTCAACCAATGAGGCACACAGGTGCCTTTTTTTTTTTTTTTTAATTTGAGAGAGAGAAAGAGTGAGAGCAAGGGAGAAGGCCAGAGGGAGAAAGAGAGAATCTCAAGCAGCTCCATGCTCAGCATGGAATCCAATGTCAGGTTCAATCCCATGACCCTAGGATCACTACCTGGGTTGAAATCAAGAATCAGACGTTCAACAGACAAGCCACCCAGAGGCCCCTCACTCTTTTTTTATGGCTGAGTAATATTCCATTGTGTGTGTGTGTGTGTGTGTACACCACATCTATATCTATCTATATAAACAATATATCTATATCTATACACACCACATCTTTATCCATTCATCTATCAGTGGACACTTGGACAGTTTCCATAATTTGGCTACTGTAAATAATGTTTTAATAAACATAGGAGTGCATATATCTTTTCCAATTAGTGTTTTCACATACTTTGGGTAAATGCCCAGTAGTGGAATTACTGGATCTTATGGTAGTTCTACTTTTAATTTTTTGAGGAACCTCCATACTGCTTTCCACAGTAGCTGCATCAGTTTGCATTCCCACCAAAAGGGCAAAACCCTTATGAAGAAAAGGGTTCCTTTTTCTTCATAACCTCACCAACACTTATTGTTTTTTGTGTTTTTTATTGTAGCCATTCTGATAGATGTGAGGTAATAAGTCATTATGGTTTTGATTTGCATTTTGCTGATGATGAGTGCTGTTGAGCATCTTGTAATGTGTCTGTTGGCCATCTGGATTTCTTTGGAGAAATGTCTGTTCATGTCTTCTGTCCATTTTTAAATTGGGTTATTTGTTTTCTGGGTGCTGAGTTGTATATGTTCTTTATGTATTTTGGATATTAATCCTTTATCAGACATGTCCTTTGCAAACACCTTCTCCCATTTAATAGGTTGTCTTTTAGTTTTGTTGATTGTTTACGTTGATGTGCAGAAGTTTTATATCTCGATGTAGTCCCAATAGTTTATTTTTGCTTTTGTTTCTCTTGCCTACGGAGACATATCCAGGCAAATGTTGCTGTGGCTGATGTCAGAGAAATTACTGCTTGTGCTCTCTTCTCGGATTCTTACGATTTCAGGTCTCACATTTAGGTCCTTAATCAATCCATTTTGAGTTGATTTTGGCGTATGGTGAAAGAAAGTGGTCCAACTTCATTCTTTGCATGTCGCTGTCCAGTTTTCCCAACACCATTTGTTGGAAAAACTCTCTTTTTACCTTTGCATATTCTTGCCTCCTTTGTTGAAGATTAATTGACTATATAATTGTGGGTTTGTTTCTGGACTCTTTATTCTATTCCAGTGATTATAATTAGTTGAATTTTAAATAAACTGCCTTGGATGTAGAAAACTCATAACCAGTTTTCACTGAAAATGAAGGTGCCACTTTCCTAGACATGATTTGTCAAGAACTGGAAGACAGGCAAGAAAACCTTAGCCTAGTAATAAAAAGCCAAAATCTGGAATAACCTCTAACCCTGATAAAAGTAAAGATCTTTGGGGCACCTGGGTGGCTCAGTCCATTGAGCATTCAACTATTGATTTCAGCTTAGATCATGATCCCAGGGTTGTGGGATCAAGTCCCTTTCTTCGGCTCTTGATTATGATCCCTCAAGCCCTGTGTCAGGTTCCGTACTGAGCATGGATCCTGCTTAAAATTCTCTCTCTCCCTCTACCCCTATCTCCTACTCTCTCTCTCTCTCTCTCTCTCTCTCTCTCAAATAAAATTTAAAATATATATTCTATAATTTTTCTTTGTCTCAAAACTTATTTATAAGAAGAGTCCTTACACCAAAAACCATAAAATACCTAGGAATAAATCTAACCAAAGAAAAACCTATACACTGAAAACTATAGGAAGCTTATGAAAGAAATTGAAGAAAACACAAAAAATGGAAAAATATTTCATGCCCCTGGATAGGAAGAACAAATATTGTTAAAATGTCAATACTACCCAAAGCAATCTACATATTCAATGCAATCCCTATCAAAATAACACCAGCATTCTTCACAGAGCTAGAACAAACAATCCTAAAATTTGTATGGAACCACAAAAGACCCCGAATAGCCAAAGCCATATTGAAAAAGAAAACCAAAGCAGGAGGAATCACAATCCCGGACTTCAAGCTGTATTACAAAGCTATAATCATCAAGACAGTATGGTACTGGCACAAAAACAGACACTCAGATCAATGGAACTGAGTAGAGAACCCAGAAACAGACCCATAAACGTATGCCCAACTAATCTTTGACAAAGCAGGAAAGAATATCCAATAGAATAAAGACAGTCTCTTCAGCAAGTGGTGCTGGGAAAACTGGAGAGCGACATGCAGAAAAATGAACGTGGACTACTTTCTCGCACCATACACAAAAATAAACTCAAAATGGATGAAAGACCTGAATGTAAGACAGGAAGCCATCAAAATCCTAAAAACCAGCCAACGGAATGGGAGAAGATATTTGCAAACAACATGTCAGATAAAGGGTTAGTATCCAAAATCCATAAAGAACTTATCAAATTCAACACCCAAGAAACAAAGACTCCAGTGAAGAAATGGGCAAAAACATGAATAGACACTTCTCCAAAGAAGACATCCAGGTGGGCAACCGATGAATGAAAAAATGCTCAACATCACTCATCATCAGGGAAATACAAATCAAAACCACAATGAGATACCACCTCACCCCTGTCAGAATGGCTAACGTTAAAAACTCAGGCAACAACAGATGTTGGTGAGGATGTGGAGAAAGAGGATCTCTTTTGCACTGCTGGTGGGAATGCAAACTGGTGCAGCCACTCTGGAAAACAGTTTGGAGGTTCTTCAAAAAGAATAAATAAATAAAATAAAAATAGAACTACCCTATGACCCAGCAATTGCACTACTAGGCATTTATCCAAGGGATACAGGTATGCTGTTTTGAAGGGGCCCATGCACCCCAATGTTTATAGCAGCACTATCAACCATAGCCAAAGTATGGAAAGAGCCCAAATGTCCATTGATGGATGAATGGATAAAGATGTGGTATATATATATGTGTGTGTGTGTGTGTATGTGTATTGTGGTATACATACACACACACACATGCACACAATGGAGTATTATTCCACAATCAAAAAGAATGAAAGCTTGCCATTTGCAACTATGTGGATGAACTAGAGGGTATTGTGCTAAGCGAAATTAGTCAGAGAAAGACAAATATCATATGACTTCACTCATATGAGGACTTTAAGACACAGAACAGGTGAACACAAGGGAAGGGAAGCAAAAATAATATAAAAACAGGGAGGGGGACAAAACATAAGAGACTCAAAATATGGACAACAAACAGAGGGTTACTGGAGGGGTTGTGGGAGGGGTGATGGGCTAAATGGGTAAGGGGCATTAAGGAATCTACTCCTGAAATCATTGTTGCACTATATGCTAACTAACTTGGATGTAAACTTAAAAAATTAAATTAAATTAAATTAAATTAAATTAAAAAAAGAAGAGTCCTTATTTTTTATAGAGACATCCTGAAATATTTACAGAAGAAATGATATGATACTTGGGATTTACTTCAAAATAGTCTGGTGAAGGAGGGGAGCAGTGGGTGGGGAGATAAATAAAACAAGTCTGGCCATAGATACACTGTTGAAGCTGCATGGTGGGTACAGAAGATACATTTTATTATTCTCTCCCTGTATGTTTGATGTTTTCCAAAAAAACAAAACAAAAACAATACAACCTCGTTTTCTGTGAACACATGGGAGAAACTAATGTAGGCCATTAGATCTGACAATTTAAACACAGTCTCTGAGGCAAGATGATAGAGTTGTATCCCTGATGTGAGTTGGCTCATGGGAGGCTCATTTTACCTAACTCTACAAACCATGGTCGATGGCCTGGATTTTTGCAGCTCAGTAGCCAGTTTCTCACTGGAGTTCACTAATGATCTTCCACTTGAAGCAAACTGATTAAAAATATGAATTCAATAAAGCACCTGATGTGCTGGAAATTTTTTAGATCTTGACTTGGACGTGTATCTATGTAAAAATTAAGCAAGCTCTACTCTTAAGATTGATGCACTTTTACTGCATGTAAATTATACATCAGTAAAAGTTTACAGAAGAGAATAAAGCATCCAAGACTATTTCTAGAGCTGTTTAAGAATTGCTGTGAATTGTAAGCTCTGATCCCCATAAGCAGTGGTATTGCCTGACTTGTTCCCTCTACAGGCGTGAGGAGACCTGGCAGGATAGCATCATTTATCTCATCGTTTTACAAAGCCAGCCTGAATAAAGGACGATTTAGTATGTTTGCTTACTATTGAGGGACAGCATAACCAGGATTAAAAGTCTGGGCTAATATCGAAAATCACTTAGGTTTAAATAACTGTGTGACTTTGGGCAAAACTTTCTTAACCATGAAATAGGAATAATAATAATAATAGCACTGCCTATCTCAAGGGTTGTTGTATTCAGTGAGATAATACAGGGAAAGAACTTGGCACAGTCTCATAGTCAACAACCAATACAAATGAGTTATTAGCTTGGTTGATATTATTAGCCTGGATTTATCAGACTCATGTTGGACACATAAGGACCAGGCAGATGTTAGCTATTAATTGTCCGTTATATCCCAATATTACACTATTCGTTGCTTTGAATTTTCGCAGCCTTTGGATCCATTGGCAGGAATTGGTTATGGGGCCAACTACACGTGTTCAATACAGATACACTCTATTCTGGCTGCCTCCTGTTACACTTACATTAAATCTTAAAGATTCTGAGCGATAAAATAGTTTTTGTAGATGAGCAAGACAACTCTTTGTTTTCAAAACAGAAGGCAAGTACTATTCTATATGAAGATAAGATAATTCTTGTTATCTCAAACTCAGAGCTCCTGATAAAACTCTCTTGACTTATCACTGCCAGAAAAGTTGCTATTTGCAAAATAAATTTACCTTTGGTAGGTATTTCTCATCTTCTAACTAGTTTATAATGTTATAAAAATGTTATGTAAATTACTTTGTTTAATTACCTCTGTACATCACAAATACTTGATCCTGAAGGTATGGCAGGATATAGAAGGTTACAACTTCTGGGGGGGGGAGGTGTGCTTAATTAAGATTTTATTTTGGTGTTAATATTTTTTAAACATTTTTAATGGTTTTTTTTAACGTTTATTTATTTTTGAGAGAGAGTGCATCTGAGGAGGGACAGAGAGAGGGACAGAAGATCCAAAGTGGGCTCCGCCCCAACAGCAGAGAACCCCTATGCGGGGCTCAAACCCACAAATGTTGAGATCATGACCCCAGCTGAAGTCAGATACTCATCTGACTAAGCCACCCAGCGGCCCCTAAAAGATGTTTTTATATTAGGTTATGTTGATGCTGAATCTAGCTGGAATTATTTGGATGTTCACTGTACTTTTCTTTAAGCTATTCTGAATGAAAATATAAAATTGAAAGAATATTATTTTGGCCATGTTCTATGGAAGTAATTTTTTAGGGTCTCATTTGTGTGCTGTGCGGACTCAAAACAATTTCCTTAGGTGAAGCTTACACCTGACTTTGGTTTTCCCTTGTAGGTGAGAAAGCCTTTGAAAACAGCCAGGTGTCCTTTACTACTTGAGCGTTCATAACAGATAATACTCTACTCTGAATCGTCTATTGAGACATATGTGTCTGAATTTTAACAGCTCAGAATAGCTATGTTCCGGGATTTAGCTGGGAGTAAATTCTCATTTTGTCATCCAATATTTATTAAAAACTCAGTAGGGAGAAGCAATTTTCAGGGAGGATTCTTCCAAGTATACATCAGTTTATGCACTTTGTTTTAGACAGTCTAGGCTAAAGCATATCCGTGGATTAAACCAGATAAATAGACAGCTGGTACCTTGCTAGACAGTGCCATAGTTTCCCAAAGTATAATTTTTTACCTAATTGTGCTTTTGTGTAATGTCAACAATGTATATTGAGGGTTATGATACGCAAAAACTTTTCTTGCACCTATTTTAAGGATATATGAAAACATTGCTCATTTCTGTCACATTTTTTAGGACCCTAGAGAAATATATCTGATCTTGGTACCAAAAATAATTAATAGTATTAGTTAATCTCAACTTTGTAATTAGAAAGGAAGGAAGGAAGAAAGGAAGGAAGGAGAGAGAGGGAGAAAAGAAAGAAACAAAGAAAGGAAGGAAGAAAGGAAGGAAGAAAGGAGGGAGAGAGGGAGGGTAGGAAGGAAGGGAGAGAGAGAGAGAGAAAGCAAGCAAGCAAGCTAGCTAGCTCCCACCTACCCTCTCTGACTCCTTCCTCAGAGAATCCTAGCAAAAACTTTTTTTGATAAGAGAAGTATCATGGAATATGCCAAAATCAATTCTTTTCTACAATCCAAACTGCAAAATGCTTCCCAAAGCAGAAGCAAAAATGTCTTTGTGCAAAAAGTAGGCCACACGCTTCTGCCACTGGTAGAATATTTTGATGCTCCAGAATCCTACCCCTGCTTCGTATGACGTGAGTCTCAGATCTGTAGCACAAACTGCAACGTGTTAACCAGTTGTATTGGCGTTCTCCAGAGAAACAACCAGTAGGGCGTGTATATATGGACATACAGGTTTTTCCCCCATCCTGAAGTACAGCATTCCTATGAAACCTTTTGTAAGTTGAAATAGTGTAAAGCAAAAAACAATTACCATTCATTTATATGGAAAAGTTTTTGAGCATTCCCAGACCCCCAAAATACCTTAGGACACATCTTGCTAATGGATAAACAAAATAAATTCCTATGAAGCACAGACGCTCAGAGACACAGTTGAAAGCTATGGCAATTTGATGCTGACATACTGAGTGTAGTAGTTCCTGGGGAAGGAGCTTAGTGGGACCACTCTCTCACTGCTCAGGGTGTGTGCTGCCTTTGTAACTGCTTGAGGCAAAAGAATATGCTGAATACTATTTTTGCTTTTTGCCTTTTTTTCATATCCTATGAAACAGCTCTAGAAATAAAGTCTTTATTTTTTTTATATAAATTTTATTGATGTTTAACTTCTGTATGTACAGTAAAAGTTCACAAATCTTAAGATTATAGATTGGTTAATTTTTACACAGATATACACCCAAGTCAAGATCCTCTTCAGATTCTTTTCTGTTAGTGAAAGCAGGTACTAACTAGGTCTTTTGTAAAAGCAAGTGGCATAAAGGAAACTTCTGAAAAGCAGGGGATACCTGTATACAAGAGATTTATTATAGGAATTGGCTCACATTGTTATGGAGGCCAAGAGGTGACTCCGTCTGCAAGCTAGAGAACCGGGGGACCAGTGGTATAATTCATTCTGTCCAAATGCCTGAGAATCAGGGTTGCTGATGGTGTAATTGCAGTTACACCTGAGAACTAGAGGGCTGCTGGTGTAACTGGACCCTGAAGGCCCAAGAACCAGGAGCTCTGATGTCCGAGAGCAAGAGAAGATGAACATCCCAACTCAAGACAAGAGAGATATATATATAGAAAGAGAGAGGGGCACCTGGGTGGCTCAGTCAGTTAAGCATCCGACTTTGGCTCAGGTCGTGATCTCATGGTTCTTGAGTTCGAGCCCCACGTGGCACTTTCAGCCCGCTTAGGCTCCTCTGTCCCCCTCTTCCTGCCCCTCCACCATGCGCTCTCCCTCTCAAAAAATAAAACATAAAGGGGTGCCTGGGTAGATCATTTGGTTAAGCATTGACTTCAGCTCAGGTCATGATCTCATGGTCCATGAGTTTGAGCCTCAAATCGGGCCCTGAAATGACAGTGAGGAGCCTGCCTGGGGTTCTCTCTCCCTCTCTTTGCCCCCCACCCCCCCCGAATTGCACTCTCTCTCAAAATTAATAAAACTTAAAAAGAATAAAAATAAACAAGGGGCACCTGGATGGCTCAGTCGGTTGAGCATCCGACTTCAGCTCAGGTCATGATCTCACATTCTGTAAGTTCGAGCCCCACGTTGGGCTTTGTGCTGACAGCTCAGAGCCCGGAGCCTGCTTCTGATTCTGTGTCTCCCTCTCTCTCTGCCCTCCCCTGCTCATGCTCTGTCTCCCTCTGTCTCAAAAATAAATAAAAACTTTAAAAATTAAAAAAATAAAGTGAACATAAACATTAAAAAGGAGAATTCATCCTTCCTTTTCACCTTTTTGCTCAATAAGGGCCCTCAGTAGATTGGATGATGCCAACCAATGGTGAGGGCAATCTTCTTTACTCAATCTACTGATTCAGTGTGGTTTGGTAGAAAGAGACAAGATTTGGAATCAACAGATTTGGTTGGGTTTTAAAAAGTTGATAGTTATCAGAACCTGGGCTTCTTAAACACTGGTGTCCTTATGCAGGAAACAAATGACTCTAATGCCTGCCTCAGAGGACTCCGTGGCCTCCTCCGTGAGGCCAGCAGAGCAGCAGCAGAGCTAGAACACCCAGTGGGCTGCACCTGCCTGCTCCTGCCCCGGGGATTTGCCGCTCAGGCTGAGCCTGGGTATCTGTGTGAGCTCCTCACAGCTGGCCTGAGGTTTCCAGGACCCCCAATTCCTACCTTACCTCTGGCTATGGGAACAGACATCCCCTCTAGGGAGCTGTGTTTTGTGAATAATTTTTAAAAGTTACAATATACAGGCTTTTACTGTTTTATGATTTAAAACTTTTTAAGTTTATTTATTTATTTTGAAACGAGAGAGAGAGAGCAATCAGGGGAGGGGCAGAGAGAGAGAGAGAGAGGGAGAGAGAGAATCCCAGGCAGGAGCTCAAACCCACGAACCATGAGATCATGACCTGAGCTGAAACCAAGATTCGTATACTAACCAACTGACTGAGCCACCCAGGTGCCCCTGGGCTCTACTGTTTTAAAGCGAAATGTTTCATCTGTGGTAGGGTAAGATGATAACCAAACATCCTGGAGGAAATGATGAAAAACTCAAAAGAAAATAATTCTACATTTCTCTCTCATTACATTTTCCATTCACCAAGTAAATCTATTACTCTTTTTTTCTTTCCATAAAAGTTCACGCCGGGTATGTTTCTATGAAGAGTCATCTCATACAGCCCACACATAAGATGACACTTTATTCAGTCAATCTGTTCTTAGGACAATGTAAAATATATATGTGGTGAGGTTAACAATGTTTATTTGAACTCGAACACCAAAGCTGAGAGCCCTACCTCTTCAGATGTTGAAATCCTTAATGTAAAAGTTTAAGTGGTTTCATAGTGATGGAGTATATTTTATAATGTAACAACATTTAAATATATTAGTCCCAAAATGTTTATTGAAAGAAAATTGTGTTTTTCTTTATGTTTGAAAAGGTTCCAAATATTAATACGAGATTAGGTCTTACTCAGAGTGTAAGTTTTACATTAATTTATCTCCAAATTTCTCCTTTACCCCATTTCCCAGTTTTTGCGTATGTTAGTAAAAAAGCATTACCCACTTTCCATAAATGATGATACCATCTAATCTTATTTTGACTTATAGTGTCATTTGAATTTTATTTTTGGTAGCCTGCCAGTTGTAAGAGTATAAGGGAGACAATTATATTACCTAACATTTGAATTAAGGCATCACACAATTATCACCCTGCATTTATTTTCTTTGAATGCATACAACTGAGAAAATATATAAAAACTTATATTTCTATCTGACTATACTCATCAAAACAGCTAATCCAAAGACAAAAATTAAATAATTTTTTAATACTAAGAGGAAAAACCATGGCAATATGACAGGGTGTGGCCACTCTCTAACAAATACTTCTTGTGCACAAAATACAGACCTGTTCTATATCTGTTCTTTAACCAAGGTCTAACTTTTCCATAGTTGATTTTTATAATCCTTTAACTATTTGTCAAGTGATATGAATTCTTTTGGTTGATGCATTACATAAACACACTATCCAAACACTTTTTCTGGTATTTTCAAGGGCGTTAAAATATTCATTGTTGGATCCAGAAATTCCACCCCTCAAAATATATCCTAAAGAAACAATGTAAAATGTGGGCAGAACTACATCTAGAAAACTTTCCATCGTATTACTTAAAATAGTAAAAAATGAAAACAAGCTAAATACTACGATGGGGGTGACTGCATGAATTGTAAGTAATCTAGATTATAGAATCCTATTTTAGCCATTGAGAATGATGAAAGATAATATTAAAGCAAGGAAAAGGACTGTCGTGATTTTTATTTAAATAATGTTATTATTTTTATTATTAAATGAAATCTGAAAAATAAAGAGAACAGAAAGAAATATGATTATAATATTCACTGAAAAAAAGAATACACTTTTATAGCTATGATATGGTTGTAATTATGTGGGTTTTTTTAAAGCAGAGCAAAAATACTGGAATGTTGTTTTACTGGGGTTTCTTCTTTTTTTTCTCTATTAAATTATATGAATTTTAATTTATAGTAAAAAAAATGGAGTTAAAAAATAAATCATCACCTTCTTATACACCAGATCTCTTGTCTAGCTTATGACGGAGCTTCATGCCCAGTCCCATCCTGTAATTTTTTTTACGTGTTTATTGATTTTACGGTCATTATGTCTTCCATAGCTACTCTTGGCCAATAGATCATAGTATTTGACACATGGGAGGCATCTCCTGTTTTAAAGATGGGCAAACTAAGTCCTGAAAGTTATTCACTTAACGTCCCCTAAATAGATCTATAAAATATCTACAAATGAAAATTGATCCTTGATTCATTCTCCTCTGCTCTTTGATTTAAAAAAAAAAAATCCAAGTCCCTGCAAATGACTATAATGAAGTTTACTTATGGGAAGTTAAATAAATTGAAGCAGGACATGGAACAAGAAGGTTAAACTTAGGACACTCTTACTGGGAGAATTCTTCCATTCTTGGTGCTCAGACGAACTTGTTCAAAGTGAAAATCAAAGGGCTGCTCCATGGGCTTGCAAGGTAAGTAGTTTTCTGACTTTACAGGGGAGAAGCTGAGGCTGGAGAGTCCAGTTAACTTGCCCGAGGTCACAGGGCTAGTAATTGGCAGAACAGAGACTCATTTCCACCAGTGATTGTCTGTAGAAAGCCTGGACTCTTTCCCCTCCTGGCAGCATTGCCGTGAACATCAAATGAGGCAAAAATTACAGAACGGTATGCTGGAAATGGGGGCATTGCCCTTCTCTGCGATTTCAGGATCCCCACTCTTCCTATGCCTACCCCATATAGAACAGAAATGGTAAATGTAAAGCTTTGTGAAAACATAAACAAGAAACTAGTAATACCTTGTTACGGTTTGTTGGGTTTTTTTTGTCTGAAATCTTTTGTTGTAGGGGAATTCTGTTCTATGAGATGCTGCTTGAAATAAATGGGCTGCTGGCCAGGACTTGGAAATGTTTGTGATATGAAGAACGCCATTTGTTATTTAGCATCTACAGATATATTACTATTATTATTATTTAATAACAATTAATAAATTACTGACAAAAATGTACATTTAACATCCTCTTTTTAGAAAACCAGTATTATAGAAAATTATGCTCCAAGCCTACCTTCTGCTTACCATTAGATCTATTTCAGTTCCAAAGGAGCACACTGGAGGAAGGATTCTTTCCAGCTTTTAAAAACGTGCACTTTGGGGGCGAAGGTGTCTTGTTCTCTTCATTCTCTATTTAGTGGTGAATGAGAGGTAGTTTGAAGTAGTGGGAAGTCAAGTTCATTGTATCATCATTTCCAGTGCTGGCTCTTCTTAGCTGCAAGTTTCTTAACCTCTCTGGGTGCCCCACTTCTTACTTTTCTCCTCTGTTCCCCCTAAGTGTGGGAGTTACATTTTGACACTATACATCTAGGAAATGACCTGATCTCTCTAGTCAAATATTTTTATGCGTACTTATTTGAATCGGTAACACATACATATGGTTCAAAAATTTTTAAATTATAAAGAGAAATTCTATGCCATCTCCCTCCTGCTTGCTTTTCTCTGGGTGTCCCTGTTCCAGTCCTCAGTTTTATTTTACAAATTGAGAGGATGTGAATGGCAAGCTAAGCAAAATGACTAGATTTAATCTGAATGAAAGGGATTTATTCTCAAGTGATACTGTACAAGGTGATTATTTGTCCCCTTCATAGCCTCCCCTATGTTTTCTGAGCAGCATTCAACTAAAGTACTAAACAGTCACAGTGCCTTTTCAAGAAATTTTGACTTTGAACTTGCTCATGTGCAAAGGAAATGGTTCAGCCGTTTCTCTAGAACTTGGTTGATAATAAATTTCCTTTTGTTCCACTTATAATTTTCTTTTAAAAATTTGCCTTTTTCTACTGTTGCATAGGGTGGAAGGAATAACGGAAAGATTTATTGTGGCCCGCTTTTAGATGTTTATACATTAGGCCAGGACAAAGAATACAAGAATTAAAAGCATACATACAAAATTACTTACTTTCTCTTCAGTTTATTCAATATTTGTAATCCTTCTGATTAAGATTGCTTACCTCTGGGTGCTAACCAATTATAAGGAAAGGCGTGTTGAACAAATGAACAGTAGTGTAAGGAGAATAGCTAGGCAGGCTATTAAAAGGTGTATCTAGTCCAGCACCTGGCACACAGTAGATGTAGGACCACTGCTATATAAAATGTCTGATCTATTAAAGCATGCTTGAACTACTGCCATGGTAACCAAATATTTTCTGCACATCTTTGGGTTTACAAAGCAAATTAAAAATCATTTAAAAAAAAACACCACAACCATCTCTCTCTATGCAAAGGGCTACAAGGACCTTACTTTTCCATGACAATTTTGGCTTGATCTAAAATATGGTACATTATTTTGCAAGAACTGAGGAGCAACACTCCCTTCTCCCGGTATCTGACACTGGAGACGTACTGCGCAGGAAGTTGTGATCAAAATCTAGCTCAATTCACTTAGGAAAGTAACGTAATTACGACATCCACCCCCGTCAGGAAAGGGTTTAGGTTTAAGCATACACAACAGGCCACACTCTATGGATCATGGCAGACATCTAGCGTTGGAAGTTGCTGCATTTATTTATGGGTGAAGTTTACATTTTCCCCTGTTCTATTAATAGAATTCTTAACTCCTTTCATCATTTACTCAGTCCACAGACGTCTCTTAAGAGCCTATCAGGGACCTAAGAGTGAAGATCCAGTGCCTATCCTCAAGGAAAACACATTCCGAGTGAAGATTTACTTTTTCCATACTCATCGGGGTGGCGCTTTTATGGCGCTGTATTGCTCTTCTCAGAACCAGGTGCCCGACGTGCGGCTCTCCCTGGCGGGCCGGGGCGGGGCGGGGTCAGCCGAGCCGCCGCCGTCGCCGCCTCCGCCGCTGCCCCCGCGCGCTCCCTCCCGCGCAGTCTTTAATTTCGCAGCTCCGACCACCGGAAATTAGCCGCGGGCGGAGGGTACGGGGCAGAGCGTGGGGGAGCATGCGTGGGGAGGGCGCGCCCGCCAGCCTAGCCGGGCGCCCGCGGGACGCGCCGCCAGCGCCCTCTCCGCCGGGGGCTCGACGCTCGCCCACCTTTTCCAAATTTAACCATTACCTAAATCCGAAGGGAAATGAGCAAACCTCTCGGATTGGGTGTCAAGGTATTTTCAGCTTCGTTGGGCGTATTTATCCCGAAGTGTTTCCACAACAAGCTATTTCGGGGTAGAGGGGCAGGTTTCGCTCTGCGGACGCCGCGGCCACTCGCCGGGCTCCAGGCCGGCGGCAGCGTCGGGCGGTGATTCACGGCCTCAACCCGGGGGTGGCCAGCCCAAATAGGCGGCGGGGTGGGGGTGGAGGTGTCCCGGGGCAGAGGAGCGGGGAGGCCTCGTTGGAGCTAGACGCTCCCACTCCCCGGCGCTCCACTCAATCTGTGTCCTGAATCTGTGACTTCTTCTCGCTGCGGAAGTCTCCCGAGAGCCAATAATGGTTCATTTTCTTTTGAATCATTTCTAGTGCCTGGGTGTTGGGCTCTCCGGGCCTCCCCATCCTCCGCAGCCCCACAGAGCAAAAACGCGGAGGACCTCCTGGGAGGGCGGCTGGAAAGGCCAGGCCCCGGGTCCGCCTCCTAGCCCCTTGCGCAAAGGAGCGCGCCCAGACTGGGGGTTGGAGGGCAGGTCTGAGAGGACTAAGAGAGCTACTCCTTAACGCTCAGGAAGTGAAGCTTGTGGTTTTGGGGGCTGAGCTCGGAAGGAGATTAAAAAAAGAGAGAGAGAGAGACAACGCAGTCTCTCCCGAAAGCAACTCAGTTTGAAAACTCGGAGCGCAGTGCCGGTGCCCTGACCCCGCAGGTAGGTCCGCTGCGCCCGTTCTGCGCCTGCCCCCCTGGTGGGGGCGGCCGCGGGGACTAACGGGGCACCGCCACTGCGGGGGCGACCAGAGGGCGCTGCCGGGTTCCCGCCTGCAGCTGGCCACTGTGCGGGAGCCCCGAGAACCCTATCCGCAGGGGATTTGGCTCAGGGGAGCAGGATTCATCCGGGAAGGAAACATCTGGTGGGGAGGCGGTGGCAACTGCGATCAGGAGGCTGCCCCTCCGTGCCTCCACTCCCGCCTTCCCAGGCCCAGACGGTGAAGAGAGGCCCTGGCCCGCGTGCGCTCAGGGGGCCGCCCCGCCTTCCCGCCGCCAGCTGCTTCGCGAGGTCGCCTTCCCACGCGCTCAGCCCTCGTCCCTACTACTCAACCCACTCCACTCTCCCAGGGTCGGGTAGGGCCAACCCGGCATGCGAGAGAGGAGCGGAGCTCCGCCTGGGTGGAGAGGCCGCCTCTGTGCTCGCCTCATCCCGCGCGGTCCCAGCCGGCGCAGGCTCTGCGCCCGCGCTGACAATTCCCCCTGCCTCCCCACCTCCTCCGACCCACCTCGCGCCGACGCAGACCCAAGCCTCAGCAGGGCCCTCAAGACCGTTTCGCCCCATTTTCCTTTACCTCTGAGTTTCATGGCTGCCTAAGGAATTCGTTTTTGCGTTTGTGGTGTCTATAAGGCCGAAGTGGCGGCTCACGCAGAGGCCCAGGGAAAACTGTGGTGGCAGGACTGCGCCCTAGGGCAGCCCCAGCACCCCCAAGCCTCCTGAAGTCCCGATCCTAGGGGCGGACTCAGACCGTGGCGGGTGGCACCCTCACTCCCAGGGGCCTTCTGGCTCTTAGGACTCCGGAAAGGTCCCTTGGGATTCCGATAGACGTCCCAGACGACTCTTCTCTCAAGCCTGTCCCCACTCCACAGTGGGACGTGGGATGCCCTCTCGGGAACGAGTCCCTGAGAACTCGTTTTCAGCTCGGAGCGCCAACAGGTAGTCTTAGTGTCCTGCATCCTGCTCTGAGAGCCGTGTAGCTCCTAGTCTGGCAGCCTAAGACGCGCGAAGGCTAAGGACGAGATCCTTGTCCCCGCCTGTGGTCCCCCAGCACCCTTGTTACTGAACTAGCCTAGACCATGGAGAGCTGCTGTACCCCCAAGAGCCTGCAGCTCCCAGGTGAACGCGGCGCCCATCGCCTTCTCTCCGAGAGGAAGGCAAATTTCAAGTTCCCTAGACCTCCTTGCCTGCCTGGTTCCGCCCCCGAGCAGCCCCAAGCGGAGCTGGAGGCTCTGCCCCGCCTCACCGCCGGGCTCAGGTTTCGACCCCGGGATTAGGTGAACTGATTGGGGGTTAATGAGAGCGGCGCGGCGGGCAGCTAGCTCCCTCCCAGGCCCTCTCCTGGACCCCGGCGCACTGGCCGTGGCAGCGCACCCTGCGCTCTCCGCGTTGGATAATCTGTTGTTTCTCCGCGGACTACAGACGCCGGGCAGTTCACAGCCATCGCGCACAAGTCGGGCTCGACTTCCCCTAGACAAGGTTTTCGGTGAGCAGAACGAAAAAATGCTTTTTCCCAGGACTTGGTTTCCGAGGTTAGGTCTCGCCCCAGACTCTGCTTGCCCCCGCCGCACTCGCGTCTCCAGGCCAACCTTTTCCTCGCTTGAGGAGCGAGGGAGATCACGGGTATGCGAGTTCTACCCGGGGCCGGGGTCAGTCCTCTGCCATCTCCCCTCCCGCCCGCCACCTTCCTGTTCCTCTTCTCTTCTGCCTTCCTTCTCCAGCCTCTGCTGCTCTCAGCCCCTCTGCTGCTGTCTCCCAACCTCTGCTCAGCCAGCCTAGTGCGCCCCTCCTCTCCCACCACCCGCCTCCGGTTTGTAGCGGGCTCTTGGAGTGCTTGGCTTGTAGCCCCTTCCTGGTCCCCGATCCCTCGGCCCTGGAGTGATCAGCCCGTCGCTGCTCTACTCCCCAGCCCGAAAACTAGGCCAGGCAGGCAAATGAGTGGTTGAGTTGGGGTAACTGGCCAGTTGGGGACATCGGCTCTCCGGAGAGTTTGACGGAGCGAGTTTTGCTAGGAAAGGGGAGGGGCCAAGGGGTGTGGGCCGAGCAGAAGGAAGAGGCCTGAGCCTCAGCCCCGGGACGGGTTTTACCGCTGAGCTGTGGCGGCGGCGGCGGGCTCGCGCCACCTGTCCGAGTGCCACCTGGTGAGCGCGGCGCAGCGGGGCCAAGCCCCTCCTCCCGCAGGCCTCCCTCGCTCCTCCCCGGCTGAAGCTCTCTTTCCACCCGGCTCCCCAGTCCCCGGCCCAGGAGCGTGAGGACCCGCGTTTCCACCGGGTTCTTCTCCTTTCGCAGGTCTCCGCCTGACTGGGGCAGAGCAAGAACTCGAAGTGACAGTGGGCTGACGGCAGCTCCAGGCAGCGGAGTGGGGACCGCGCCGGACCACCATGCCGCGTTCGTTCCTTGTCAAGAGCAAGAAGGCTCACAGTTACCACCAGCCGCGCTCCCCGGGACCCGACTATTCCCTCCGCCTTGAGAATGTACTGGCGTCAGGCGGAGCAGGTGCGGGGCGCGCGCGGACCGGGAGGGGCTGCTCCCAGGGACGTAGATTGTGCGCCCTGACACACCATCCCCAAAGGAGCCGGGCAGGGCGACCCTGAAGCCTCCTTTGCTGCCTTTTTTGTTTCCAACCGTCCGGGTCCCTTCCGGGCTCGTCGCCTAGGTGCCACGGCCTCTTTGCTCCGGCCCTCGGATCCGGAAGGGTTCCCGGCCAGGTCTGGGAAAAAAAGAGGACGCCCGGGTGCCACGGGTTGGGGAGGCACCACTTCAGAACCATAGGAGCTCAGCCTGAGCTCCTATCCTGCCTCCTCTCCGCAGACAGCACCTCGAGCGCAGGAGGGGCGAAGACAGAGCCCCGGGGTCGTTTGTCCCCCGACTCACAGATGACTGAGGCCCCTGACAGAGCCTCCGCATCTCCGGGCAGCTGTGAGGGCAGCGTCTGCGACCGGAGCTCAGAGTTTGAGGATTTCTGGAGGCCCCCGTCGCCCTCTGTGTCTCCAGGTAGGAGCCGGTTGGGAGCTCTGGGGCCGGGGCAGCAGGGTTCCCACGGTGAAAAGTAAACTAACGCAGCTTTGGGTTCAGAGATGCTAAATGGATGGCGGAGGGTCTTTCCGACAGGACAGCGCGTGTTTGTGGGGTAAGGAGCCCGTAGGGGAGGCATCTGGCTTTTCTGGAACTACGTCAGCCTGTTTGCGGGGTCTGTTGCTTGGATCCGAGGCGGCGGGACCCGGGTTGTTAATCTCTAACGTTCGTTTGGCGGAGATGGTGGGTGAGAGAAAATAAATGAGTCGTCTCGACAGGCAGCAACCTCGACATTTCGTTTTCTGATCAGTTGACTGCTTAGAAAGAGCTAGGATCCCCAAATCCAGACGCTGGAGTCTCAAACGGAAACCTGGGCAGTCTTTAAAAATTCCTCTGGCTCCCGCAAGCATCGGGCCTGGCAGAGCTGGGCGCTAAGCGGGAGGGACGGGTCGGGCCGGAAATCTCTGCCCTCCTCTGAGTTTTTGCAGGCGCGGATTGGGGGCCTGTTTGATTTTTCGTTCGGTGGGGTTGGCCGGCCCAGCCTTAGAGACCAGTCGGTTGGCTACATTTCCAGACAGCAATGGAGTTTTGCGCAAAGTTTTGTGCACTTTGGGTGGGAGTGAGTCGTGGGTTCTGATCGGGGAAGGAGAACACACATTAGCTGCATTCTGCCAGGTGCGTTATTTCCAGATTGCCTTTACTAGTTTTAAAAGATAGTCCCAACCCCATCCCTCAGTGCGTTGACCTGGCTAAAGCCATGGCTGCAGCGAATGTCTATGGGAGCCTGCAACCCCATGATTCTTCATGGCTGTGCAGGACACCGCCCTCCAAGACGGGGTGCCGCGGCAATCTCTCCGCGGGAATCTTGGGGTGCATCCTCTCATTAAAACGGCTAGCCTGGAGTGTGCAGTGTGGGAACAGATTTGTAAATCCGTATGCAAATAGGGAAAGGATACGTTGGGTGTCTGGTTGTAGCAGAATTCACGTTGGGCAGCGGCACAGAGGCCTCGAATGTGGGAAAGCTATGGCACTGGCAGATGGTGGCTAAACCTTGTCAATTCTTCTCTGAGAAATGTGGTTTTTTCACCATCAAGCTATGACAAGAATGAGAATGGGGAGTATGTGGCAGGTAGTTCAAGCTCCAAACCTTCTCCCGCTGTCCCTTTGCTACTTGCACTGGGTATTGAAGGAACTGTTAGGAATGTTAATACTTCCCCGTTTTTTTCCCCAGACAGATGTCTTCGGTAGGCCGGGCTGCATTTTATTTGTCCTCTCCCTCCTTCCTTATCGATCCCGGAAAGAAAAAAGACGAGTGGGAATCTGTAGGGGCCGGGAGAGTGCTGGCGCTGGGAGCTGGGCAGTCTGCGCAGGAGCGCTGTCGGGCCCTAAGGGGGGCCGCCTTCTCCTGCTCAGCTCAGAGCAGTTATCAGCGCAGACGGCGTGGCGCGCTTGTTTTCGTGGCACCGCGAGTTGCTCCGGTCCCACCAGAAAAGACCCTCCTAACGTGCGTTTCCGCTGCCCTGGCACTAAATTTACCAATCTCCTCGACCGATGCCATTTTAATTATCCGTTTGCTGCCCTGCCGCCTGCAGCGATCCTCGAGGTCCCAGAGACCCGGTCCGCGTTTTACTCTGGGGGCGTCAGGGCACCTACCGCGGCGCCTGGCGCACGGAGTACTCCACCAGTGCTGGGCGGCTGGCAGATGCCGCTGGGCGGCCTCCGCTCCGCCGTCTGAAGCCTGACCGGACGCCCCCTTGTGCCTCCACAGCCTCAGAGAAGTCGGTGTGCCCGTCGCTGGACGAAGCCCAACCCTTCCCCCTGCCCTTCAAGCCATACTCGTGGAGCGGCCTAGCGGGTTCTGACCTGCGGCACTTGGTGCACAGTTACCGGCCGTGCGCGGCCCTGGAGCGCGGCGCGGGCCTGGGCCTCTTCTGCGAGCGCGCCCCGGAGCCAGGCCACCCCGCGGCGCTCTACGGCCCGGAGCGGGCTGCGGGCGGCGCAGGGGCCGGGGCGCCCGGGGGAGGCAGCGCAGGAGGTGGCGCTGCCGGCGGCGCGGGCCTGGGGCTCTACGGCGACTTCGGGCCCCCGGCGGCAGGGCTGTACGAGCGGCCGACGGCGGCGGCCGGCGGGCTATACTCTGAGCGCGGCCACGGGCTGCACGCGGACAAGGGCGCCGGCGTCAAGGTGGAGTCGGAGATGCTGTGCACCCGCTTGCTGCTGGGCGGCGACTCCTACAAGTGCATCAAGTGCAGCAAGGTGAGGCTCCCGCGCGCTTGGCTTAGTTGGCCCCACGCCCCCGCCCCTGGCCCGCGCCCCTCGGCCCCTCTCAGCGGCCTTCTCCCCGGCCCCACCCGCCTCAGGTGTTCTCCACGCCGCACGGGCTCGAGGTGCACGTGCGCAGGTCCCACAGCGGCACGAGACCCTTTGCGTGCGAGATGTGCGGCAAGACCTTCGGGCACGCGGTGAGCCTGGAGCAGCACAAAGCCGTGCACTCGCAGGTAAGCGCGGGGCGCAAGGCCGCGCGCGGCCCTGCTCAGGTTCGCTTTCGGGGATGTTCCGCTTCTCAGTGCAGTACCGGCCACTCTCCGCTTGGCATCTTTTCCCTTGGACGTCCCCGGACTGCCCCCAGTCTCCTCCACCAAGGCACTTTGCCCGGATGTAGGTGTGTAGGGAAAGGTGGCCGGCTCTGGCTTCCAGGCAGCCCTAGAGTTTGGTGTCACATCATTGTAAGCCTCCAGAGGGTGATCCTGATCATTACTTTGGGTTTGAGGAGGGTTTGTATGCACTCTTGCTGCGGATATATCAGATTTATTAGCTCTGGGTTTTGTTTGTTTGTTTGTTTTTTGCCTCGCTTATCACCAGATGGTTGTCACTTAATCAGCATTGATCCCTCCCAAATGAAAAGAAGGGATGTCAGCTCATTTAGAGTATCCAGCAGCATATTTGTCCTGCTGTTCTTTCATTCATTCCTTTATTAATATTTGTTGTCCAACTTCCAGTTGCTAGGCACGTGAGAATCCTGTAACACATCAGGTCCCTGACAGGATGCCCCCACAGAATTTTTCAGCTTAGCTCAGTGACAGAGAGTAGATAAGCAATTAAGTGTACAAGTAACTATGACAAGAGAATGCTCACGTACAGACTTACTAAAAAGAGCAGTATTCTTCCATCTCTCTCAGCACTGGCCAGAGGGGGCAGTGGTCTCAACTGACTGAGGTCTAAGCCTCCTGTTGAGGAGGGTGGAGAAGTGTTTGTAAATGGGTGTCAAAAAAGCAGGGTGGGGATACATTTTTGCCATGGGGTGTGGAGGGCTGTGGGTGAAAAGTGGGTAGAAAAAGTGTTAAAGGGGAAGAGGGTGGGGTGGAGGGGGTAGAGATTGGAAATAAATCCGGGGAGAGAGAATGATGGGGCAGGCTAAGTGGAAGGGGAGCCCGAAGAAAAGGAGAGCCCTGGATCTGGGGACTTTATGGTTGGGTTAGTGGTGAGGAGGATGGCAGCCTAGATGCCTGCAGTAGGAATGCCACATCTTTCTATCCACAGGAACGAAGCTTTGACTGTAAGATCTGTGGCAAGAGCTTCAAGAGGTCATCTACGCTGTCCACACACTTGCTTATCCATTCAGACACCCGGCCCTACCCTTGTCAGTACTGTGGCAAGAGGTTCCACCAAAAGTCAGACATGAAGAAACACACCTTCATTCACACTGGTAAGCTGAAGGCCCTTGGCTTGTAGAAAAACATCTGGTGAGGGCTGGAGTGGGGGAGCATTGTTCTTCCCACCAATACAATTCACCTTTCCTGTGATATTCTGGCTACAGAATGAGCGGTACCTTCCAGACAGAGTTAATCACTGCAGTGTATGCAAGAAAACAAGCAGGCAGATTCTCTTAAGTTTGTTTACAAACAGCGTTCTCCCCCAAAGGGGCCTTGATTTGGGGTTGCATCCGTAGAACCACTAAGCTGATCAGCCTCAGGCTTTTTATACTTGCAAAGACTATTTTCCTCCAGCAGTTTAACTGCTGCTCCAACTGCTCAGAGCAGGGTAAGATCTGAAGCTCCAGAGATTGAGGACTTTCTGCAGAGCTCCCACCCAGCCTTTTATGGGAGGGACTTATGTGTGGCCTTTTGGCTGCATTTTTTTTTTTTTTTTTTTTTTTTTTTGCAATCTAAGAGCTTATCCTGATTGAGGAGGGAAAAAACAATGGTAAATATTACTGAGCTGTCTGCTAAGCACTTTTCAAGTGCATTGTCTCATTTTATACTCACAAAAACTCTGGGAGGTAGAGACTATTCCATATCTCCATTTTAGAGATGAGGAAAGTGAGGCACGGAAAGATTAGGTAACCTGTCCAGGGCCCCAATAGCAAGTGGCAGGGCCAGGACTTAAATTCAGGTCTGCTTGATTTCAAATATCTATTATCTTGACCACTGGTTACTGTATTTTCAGAGTCATGAAGGTTGGTAGATGTAGAAAACTTCTATTTACTTATTGCTCTTTTCAAAATTTCAGCAAGTTCATGCCATAACAATGATAATTCTTTACCTATTATAATACTTTGTTATTTACACATTGCTTTCAAATCTAGCTCTTCTTTTGATCCTTACTGCCACCCCATAAAGTAGTCTTGCCATCCTGAAACTCAGGGTGATGCAATGATTTAGCACAGGCCAGGCTAAGAGTAAATCTTGAGGCCATGGAATGCTCTGGCTTCCAATCTTGGACTCTTTCTGCAACATTTTGATTGTGTATAGGTGGCAGTTTTAATGCCAGGTACAGTCTCTTTAATAGTAAATAATACACTTACAAGGGACCCAGAATTCTGGCTATTGTATTCTAGAATATGAATACTGATGTAAAGCAAATTCCAGTGTGTTCCAAACACCGACCATTGATGTTTATAAATATGTTTGGGCAGTGTAGATGCCCCCATCAGAAAACTCAGAAAAATATCCTATTTTAATCGTGGACCCTTGTCTGAAATTTCCATGTAACTCACTCCTTTTGAGTAAAAGTATTTAAAACACTTACCAAAATGCAACTAGGATCTTGACTGAATGAAACATTAAGTCCTTATCAAACATTTACATCTTAGCTAGAATTTGTTTCTCAGATTTGTTTGACCCTAAAGGGATAGGGTAAGTTTTGATGGGTGCTTCCTTATCAAGGAAATCTGAAACATGAAGACAGAAAGGGGCACAGCAAGAGGGATAGAAGTCTCCTCAAAAACAAACTTCATCTACTGTTGCACTTTTCCAAGACCAAGCCCTGACTATAATGCCATGCTGAGGCTATGTGAAAATGCATGCCATTTACCCAAATGTTAAACAGCACATGGTTTGGGGGGAAAGACCAAACATTTTTTATTTGTTATTTATTAATCTGTGGTGAAGATTTGCTAGGATATAAAGAATCCTTATAAAAAGAAAGTAAAATCAAGATAGAAGGATCAGCCATCTTGAGAAATACTTCGTGACCCAAATGTGGATTTTAAAAATACGACTTTGAGAAATGTCTGTGCTTCAGATACATTCTATTGTCCTTCAAGAGCAAGAAAGAAGACAGGCTCACTGGTCCACACAAACCAACGCCCACTTGGAAACTCAGATTTGAAAACTTCCTCTGAATAAGAACAGAGTCACATGGTTTGAAGGACAGGCCCCCACCCCCACATCGAACATCTGCTCTGGGAGCTCTCTGCTTCTAAAGTCAGGGGTGCCTTGCCAGGGTGGATTCAGCTGTGAGTCTGGGCACGTGGCCTTTGCTCTGTTTCCGTTTAGCAGGAAACGGTTTGAGGCCTTTTGCTGGGAACCCCCACTCAGAAAGTCTCCCTTTCACCTGGTGCACCATGACTTCCCAGGACTTGAGTTGCAACACGTCACCCTCCAAGTCACTTAAAGGCCTCAGACTGCGTTGCAGCCAGCTGCTGCTAAGAGCATGTGGGTCACAGTGAGTCCCCTCTAGCTTTATCATAGACTCATACTTCCTCTCCTCCCCTCCTCCATCCCTGCAGGTGAGAAGCCCCACAAATGCCAGGTGTGTGGGAAGGCATTCAGCCAGAGCTCCAACCTCATCACCCACAGCCGCAAGCACACAGGCTTCAAACCCTTTGGCTGTGACCTTTGTGGGAAGGGCTTCCAGAGGAAGGTGGACCTCAGGCGGCACCGGGAGACACAGCATGGGCTCAAATGAGGGCCCTGGCTGGCTGCAAGCAGCAAGCATTACACAACACTACGGAGGGCAGCCTCCCCACTTGCTATCATCCACTTCCGACATTTCAGGCCCTCGGAGCCAGTCCGAAGATCCCAGCAGGGTGAGCCCCTTCACCTTACTTCCTGGAACTGCAAGAGGGGATAAATTACCTTTACAAAGTTCAGCCCAGAGCGGGAACCAAGTAACTTACTGGGCTGTGAACACGCCGAATAGGCTCCCCCACACCAGAAGGAAGACTCAAAAGTCAAGAGGGGCTCAGATAAAATCCTGGGCTCTGCAGTTCTCATTCCCAGCCCTGCTCCACAGACAGGACAACCCTTCAGGTTTCTTCCCTTCTCCTGACCTACCCCAGATACTTGTGTGGAAGAGGAGGAATCACCATTTACAAGGTTGACACGTGCTAATGTTTTTATCTAGAATGAAAAATGAGTGTTACTTTTTTTTTTTCTTTCTGGGGAGTCTGTTAACCCCTTTCTATTGGGTGCTGCCTGTAAATCTTGGAAGAATCAATTCTCCCACTTGAAGAATGGTTCAGAAACTGATTTGGGGAAGGAGTTTCATACTTTTGAAATGACAAAATACGCTGTGCAGCCTGTTTCTTTTTTTTTTAATTTTTTTTTTAACGTTAATCTATTCCCAAGACAGAGAGAGACAGAGCATGAACGGGGGAGGGTCAGAGAGAGGGAGACACAGAATCCAAAACAGGCTCCAGGCTCTGAGCTGTCAGCACAGAGCCCGACGCGGGGCTCGAACTCACGGACCTCGAAATCATGACCTGAGCCGAAGTCGGCTGCCCAACCGACCGAGCCATCCAGGCGCCTCCAGCCTGTTTCAAGAGGGAGCAGAAGAAAAAAAATCACTTGGTGGTGAGAGGAGAGGAGAGCCCTTCCTGCAAGAGGCTTGTGAAGACTTCATCAGAGCAGCACCTCTGGACAACAAACCATCTGTTCACTCAGCAAGTGTTTATTGACCACAGGCTGCAGGCCTAGGTATCAGGGAGCCAGAGATTAAAGGTATGGCCCTTGCCCCTGCCCTTCAAAAGCTAACAGTTGCACCTCCGAGTGGCTGGGTCTGATTTTTCCCTCCAAAGGAATTTGGAGAAGACAAATAGAATCTTGAACCTTCTTTTCTGACACATTTGGATTTTATCAAGCATAAACAAACAAAAAAGGCTGAACAGATACTTCCAAGATTTGTGTGTATATTCAGTTTTTGATCGTTACACTGATATTTTTAAGATGTCTAAGCTAGCAGGCATGTGAAGTGATCTTCCGTGTGTACTAGAAGGACACAAAGTGGTATTTTTACGTTGATGAGGTTTGTAAATGTTTTTAGATCTTCTGGAGTGCATTTTGTTTGTTAATACATATTTATTAGAGTGATGTTTTAAGTTAATAAAGTATTGAGACTCTTACCTATGGCTTTTCATTTAGGTAGGGAATTTGGAAAAGACTTGTTTTAGCCCATAGTGGGAGTTGGTCCTGAAGAAGCTATAGTGAGGTATTAAAAGTAAAGCAGACGAGCCAATATCCAGAAGAGAGTAAGATCCAATTGCTCGGATTTTCATATGCTTTTCCCTTCTATACCTCAAAAATCCTTCTTTCTTAACGGAAAAACTAGGTATACAAAACTAAGCTCCTGTCTTATAGAGTCCCTGATGGTCCTCATGTACATAGATCCTTCTGAGGACCTCAGGGTTGTTTTTGTTTGTTTGTTTTTTGTGTTTTGTTTTGTTTATAGGTCAGAAGGCTCCCATATGAATAAAGAAATCACAGTTCTTGGGTCCAGAAATTGAGTCTTAGTTACAGCTCTGTCACCAACATGCTGTGTGACTTAGGCAACTCCTTTGGCCTCCCTGATTCCAGTTTCCTTGACCATAAAATGGGGATATGGTTCTGTCATCCTAATCCAACCCTGCCTGCTTTGATTCTGTGGAGACTGGAGGGGATAGAAAGTGTGTGATATTGGTTAGTTGCCTCACCTACTGCAAGTCTAAATATAAAGATGCATCAGGGGAGGGGTAGTAAAATTGGAATTTGAATTATTTCTGGTCTATCCCACCTGTGGGAATTTCTTGCATGAATCAGTCCTTAAGAAAATGAAACTAGAATAAGGTCCTGCCCTAAATTCCAACTACCTGTGCTCATTCTAACATCTCTCAGCCAAGGTATGCATGGCCTGTGGTGACCACCAGTAGATTGTGCCTTTCGATTCAAATCAATTTCACACATACTGATTGAGAGCCTAGTATGTGCCTGGCACTGTTCTAGGTGGTTGGGTACAGCAGTGAGCACAGTGTCCTATGGAGCTTTATTTATTTTGTCACTGCTGAATCTTCAGCTCCCAGAACAGTGCCTGTCACACCAATAGGAGATCAGTAGGTATTTGCTGAGGTAGTAGGTAAATAAGCAGAGAAAATAAAATTCTGCTTAACTCTGACCAGCTCTGCTTTCTAGAGCACAATGGAAAGATAAATTGCTTGAAACTTTAGGAAACCAACTGAACACATAGGACGTTCTCTGAGTTGGTGGGTAAGGGGGCAAGACTGCTTTTCTCCAGTCTCTCTAAATCTCAGTCCTTGGCTGTGCTTAGTTGGTTTTCAACACCATGTCTTTCCATGTCAGTTTACTCTCATTCAAAATTTACATTTGTTTATAATGCAGTTGAAGATAATTTTCCAGAACTGATGGTTGAACAGTTACAGCATCCAGAAACCTCTTCCTAGTGTCCTGGGAAACAAAACTCCCAGGGAATAAAGATCACAAAATGTCCTTCGCACAGAATTCACTGTGCATACTGGTTGGTTATTTCCAACTGGTTTGAAAAGTAAAGAAGTTGGCGTCAAGAGGTAAGTAGACTGATTGAAATCTAGTTATCTGTCCTGTCCTTCTCTGATGACATTTAGAACTCTGGGGCCATTGTCATAATCCTTGTTTTTGCTATAAATGAGAAGTTGTAATTTTGATGTTAACAGTATGCCTTTTTAAGAAAAAAATATATCTTGATATCCTCAGTTCAGAATCAAAACAAATTACTGCGCCTGTTACTGTGTGAAATTTGAAGATTGCAAATATCTCTCTTAATGTTATTACTTGCCTCCATTAAAAATAGATTGTGAATATTCCATGTCACATTATTCATGAGGCAGGCTCTATGCCTTTTGTCTGCTGGAGTAACAGTAGAAAGGGTAACAAGAGACACCAGAGCACACCTTTGTTTCTTTCACTAAATTTTTAATAACGCCTCCAGCTAGCCAGTTGGTGAAGCTCAGCTCTCCCATAAAAGTGGAAAAGCACAGCTATCTCAGAGAAGACCAACTCTTTCACTAGCTAATTTCAGGTTGCGTTCGTCTACACCAGAGATGATTAAATTACCTATCAAGTGTGCCTAGCTATCAGGATTCAGGCCACCTAAAAGGTGAATTTCATCTGATTGATTTGAGACACGAATGGAACAATTGAGTTTTAAAAGCCCCACCTTAATTAAAGGCATAGCAAAGTATCTCTCCCAGATGAATTCTTGACTGCCATTGCCCTTGAAAATTGGGTGGCAATAGTGATTTGACCCACATCATTTTGTTGCGTGCCTGTTTTATAACCTGGTCGTTTAACAGAAAGAAAAGAATTTAGAGGAAGGCCTAAAAGGATGTGACTTTGTACTGTACATTTCTAGAGAACTATTTGTTTAAATCTCTGCTGCTATATTATTTTTACAGTAAAAAGTTTTTTTAAAAAGGTTTTATTTTAGCAACATTCCATTTGTTAAATTAAAAAACTTTTTAATAAAAAAGTTAAGTGTCACCCCAAACCCTTCTAGCTTGGAAGGTTATGCGTAGCTTATTTTCAGTGTTGCTTTCCAATCTTTACCCATGTGTGTGTATATTTATATTTTTATATTTTTAACCCTGTGATCAGGGGAATTTACAATTTATGTCTAGACAGCTCATATTTATTTGTAATATGGACACATAAAACTGAAATATTTATATTTTACAATGAGAATTTTGACAATTTTTATGGTTAAGTTTTATTGAAATTTTAGTATTTATCAGGATTTCATCAGTAATTAAGATCCTGAAGTTTTACTTTGAAGTTATTCACTTTTTAATTTGTTTTAATGTTTATTTATTTTTGAGATAGAGAGACAGAGCACGAGTGAGGAGAGAGGCAGAGAGAGAGGGAGACACAGAATCCAAAGCGGATTCCGGGCTCTGAACTGTCAGCACAGAGCCCGATGCGGGGCAGGAACTCACAAGCCATGAGATCATGACCTGAGCCAAAGTGGGACACTTAACTCAGTGTTATTCACTGAGTTATTCACCCCAAAGTTATTCACTTTTTAAATAAAGCATTAAAAAAAATTTTTTTTAACATTTATTTATTTTTGAGACAGAGAGAGACAGAGCATGAACAGGGGAGGGGCAGAGAGACAGGGAGACACAGAATCTGAAACAGGATCCAGGCTCTGAGCTGTCAGCACAGAGCCTGACGCGGGGCTTGAACTCACGGACCGTGAGATCATGACCTGAGCTGAAGTCGGACGCTTAACTGACGGAGCCACCCAGGCGCCCCTAAATAAAGCATTTTAACATATGGGAAATTATAAATAATATAATAAACATAATTCTGCCATATTTACTTTGGGTTTTATTTTTAAAATAAAACATTACAGACATGGTTGAATATCCTCTGGAATATATTCCTCCCTAACACCATTCCCTTTCTTCTCTCCTCAGAGGCATCCAGTTTACCAAAGTTGGTACATATCATTGCCATGACTATTTTTATACCTTTATTTATACATATTACCATAAACTATATATAATACTACTTAGCATGTTTTAACTTAATATAAATGGTATCATAGTGTATGTATCCTTCTGCACCTTACTTTTTTTTTTTTCTCTATATTTTATTTTTGAGATTTGTCCATTTGGTACATGCAATATTCTTCATTTCTTTAAGTGCTGCATAAAGAATTCTGTTGTATGAATACTTGGTGATTATTTTTGTATTCTCCTGTTGGGAGAGTTTTAGTTATTTCCAATTTTCTCTCTTAACAGATAATTCTGAAGCAAACAATCTTTCACATATCTCCTTGTGAGTGAGATTCTTTAGGGTATATTCCTGGGAGAGTGGAAATGATGGATATTACCAAGTTACTCTCCAAAGTGGTTATACCAATTTACATTCCCACCAACAGTGTAGGAAAATTCCTGTTTCTCTGCACCTTACCAACAGTTGATCTTGTCAGACTTTAAAAATGTTTGCCAATCGGATGGATGTGAAGTGTTATTGTAATTTGCGTTTCCTGATTCTTAGTGAGGTTGAGCATCCTTTCATAAGTTTATTGGTCTGACAGGTTTCCTTTCCTGTGAGATGCCTTTTCATGTTCTTTGTCCATTTTTGGTTGGGTTGTTTGCTTTATATCAATTTATATTTTAAAATATATTCTAAATAGTCATTGTTCTGTAAAATGTGTTGCCCACATGTCCCAGTCTATAGCTTGCCTTTTTGTTTTGGTGGAAGGGAGGATTTGCTTGTTTTTTGTGTTAATGTACTCAAATATATCAGTCTTTGGTTTGTGGTTTATGCTTTTTATATCCTAATTCAGAAATTCTTCCCTGATTGGTGGTCATAAGCTCATTCCCTATGTTTTCTAAAAACATTAAAATATTTACTTATAAAATTAGCTTTTTTTCTTTATTTTTAAAATTTAAATTCAAATTAGTTAACATATAGTGTAATAATGATTTCAGGGATAGAATTTAGTGATTCATCACTTACACATGACACCCACTGTTCATCCCAACAAATGCCCTCTTTAATGCCCATCATCCATTTAGCCCACCTCCCCATCCCCCTCCCCTCCAGCAACCCTCAGTTTGTTCTCTGTATTTAAGAGTCTCTTATGGTTTGTCTCCCTCTCTGATAACATTAGCTTTTTAATCTACTTATATGTTATGATATGAAATAGAATCTAACTAAAATTTTTATTGCCCACACAGATAACCAATTACTCCAACATTATTTATTGCGGATTACATCCTTTTCCCTTGAAACGTAAAGCCACCTCTGTCATATATCAAGTTTCTATTTCTGTATGGTTCTTTGGGCTTCCTAATTTGTTCCATTGGTCATTTTATCTATCTGTATGCCAAAGCCATAGTATCTTAATTAAACCTAAAATAAACTCTTAGTAACTAGTAGGAAAGGTTTCCCTCTGACCTGTTTTGTTCTCATCAGGAATAGCTAGGCTACCTTTGTCTGTTTGCTCTTGCTTGTGAAAAACTATGTTGGATTTTTTTATTTGTACTATATTTATTATTTAATTGGGAATGGAAATCTTTTTGATATTGATTCTTCCTATCCAAAAATAAGGAAGGTATATTACTCATTCATTTAGGTCTTCTTTTATGTCTTTTAATAACATTTAATTTTTGTCATAATTTCGTCTTTTTTTGGTTCATTGCTCTTATAATTATTTTTTAAAACTGCATTTCCTAACTATCTGCTGCTGGTGTGTGGGAACAAAATTATTATTTTTTTGTATATTGATCTTGTATCCTGTAACTTTGCTGAACCTTCTTTTTAGTGTATTGTAGATCATTTCAGATTTTCTATGTAAGACAGTCATAAAATATGCAAACGATTGTTTGCTTTGTTGAAAGGCTTTGTTTGGCCTTTCTAACATACTCTTCTTGACTTGCTGCAGTAGACAAGGCTGCATTGAACAGGGGCAGAATAAGAGACATCCTTGTTTTATTTCTGACTTCCAGGGAAATGCTTTTTTTTTTTTTAATTTTTTTTTAATGTTTATTTATTTTTGAGACAGAGAGAGACAGAGCATGAATGGGAGAGGGGCAGAGAGAGAGGGAGACACAGAATCGGAAGCAGGCTCCAGGCTCTGAGCCATCAGCCCAGAGCCTGACGCGGGGCTCGAACTCACAGACCGTGAGATCGTGACCTGAGCTGAAGTCGGACGCTCAACCGACTGAGCCACCCAGGCGCCCCTAAATGCTTTTAATTTTTCACAATTTAGTGTGTTATTTTGGGTAGGTTTTGGTAGACAACTTTTTAAAAATTGGGTTAATAATTTCTATTTGGTAAGAATTTCTGCTTGTATGCCTGGACATTTAATTTTATTATATAATTTTGGGGCATCTGTTGAGAAAAGTGTGTTATTTCTAAATCTGATGGGTTTTATTCTTTACTTTGTCAATGTGGTGAATGACATTTATAGATATTCTAGTGTTAAACTATCCTTTCATTGCTGGGGGTGGGGAACAAGTTGAGACTTGGTTATTTTTGAAAAACTACATTACTGATTTGGTTTGTGAACTGTATCTTTTTAATTTTAGAAAGAGAGAGTGCGAGCATGGGAGAGGGGAAGATGGAGAAAGAGAGAGACAGAAAGAGACAGAGAATCTTAAGCATCCCATGGAGCCTGATGTGGGGCTGGATCCCACAACCCTGGGATCATGACCTGAGCCCCTGGTTTGCTGAATTTTATTTAGGATTTTTGCATTTATGCTTATTGGTGAAATTGGCTTAATCTTTCTTCCTTATACTACCCATATGTGGTTTTGATATCAAGGTTTAACTCATTTCAAAATGAATAGGGCAGCATTTCCTCTTTTTTTGTTTTCTGGAACAATTTATGGAAGATTAAGATTATATGTTCCTTGAGTATTTGATAGAACTTATCTGGGCCTGTATGTGTGCACATGCATGCGTGTGTGTGTGTGTGTGCACATAAAGGGAAAGAAGAGAGTATATATATATATGTATACTATATATACATATGTATATGTATATATGTATATGTATATATGTATATATGTATATATACATGTATATATATTATTCTCAAGTTAGTTAACATACGGTGTAGTCTTGGCTTCAGGAATAGAACCCAGTGATTCATCTCTTACATATGACACCTAGTGCTCATCCTGAAAAGTGCCCTTCTTAATGCCCATCACCCATTTAACCCATTCCCCACCCTCCCCACCCCCATCAACCCTCAATTTGTTCTCTGTATTTAAGAGTCTCTTATGGCTTGCTTCCTTCTCTGTTTTTATCTTATTTTTCCTTCACTCCCCGTATGTTTATCTGTTAAGTTTTTAAAATTCCACATATGAGTGAAATCATATGATATCTGTCTTTCTCTGACTGACTTATTTTGCTTAGCATTATAGAGGAGGTTATATGTTAAGCTTTAGTGACAACATGTCTATTTCGATTTTTGCTTTCTTCTTAAATGAGCTGTGATAGATTATATATTTCAGGAACTGTTCTGTTTCTTCTAAGTATTCAAATTAATTGCCACCATATTAAAAATCAATCATTATGAAAACAGTATGAAATAGTAGAAAAAATCATAGTATTCTTGATTGCAAAAAAAATCTCGTATACCTATAATTATGTTCAGTACTTCACTGTGGTATTGTTTTTTTGTGCCATTATCTTTTTTCTTAACAATTTTGTCAAAGGTCTCTATATTATTAGTTCTTACAGCATATTTTCATTGTCATTTATTTTTACATTTTACCTAATAAGATTCCTTACTTGACAGATGTATTAGACTTCTAATACATTTAAAATTTGTAATTATTTTTTCCAGTAATTTTTTATTAGTGAATTATAATTACATTTTAATCAGAGAATATGACCTGCATATTAATTCTCTGATATTTGCTGAGATTTACTTTGTAGCCTTATCCTTGGTCAATTTCTATAGGTACTGTGTGCTTGCAAAGAATGTATATTTCCTAGTTCCCTATGATAATATAGTTATGATACCTTCCCTTTGGTTGGTTTTTACATTGTATTTTTTTTCTATCCTTTTAAAGCTTTTTTTGTCCTTATGCTTTAGGTGTGTATCTTTGTGAACAGAATCAACTGAATATTGTTTACTTTTTTAAAGTCTTTCAGACATGAGTAAAATATAATTTCCAATGAAAACTTTGGTTTCTGATACTGTTTGATGTGTGTGTGTCATGTGTGTATGTTCTTTTGATCACACACACGCTTGAAGGAGAAAAGTACTCAGATACTCTGTCCAAAAGAATAAGATACTGCTTTACTCTGCCTGTTAATTTTCTGGTATTCGAGGAAAAAATCCTAATTTTGAAAGTTTTTTAAGGCTGAATTTGTTGTAACTATAGAGGAGAAACAAAAACAGGAAGCTAGATTTGTTTCTTGATGTTAGTTTTATGAACTTCATTGAGAATTTTTTTTTTTTTTGGTAAAATAGGAAGCATAGTTTCAATTCTGTCTTTTAACATGAATTAGACGATTTTCTAGGTTGCACTTTCTGAGAAAAAGAACTGAATGGTATGCCTCTATAAGATTTTGCTGCTATGGCAAATCTTTAGTTGTTTTTAGGGTAAGGATGGCTGACTGAATATCTCCTATGACTTTTTGGAAGAGTTAGAAACCAACCTCTCATTACCTTTTGGTAGACTTGTTTGTTTTCACCTCTTGGATATACATTCCCAGAGATTTCACACAAAGTTGTCTTACTCTTTCCTGGTATTAAAACTGTGCATGGGACTCCAGTAAGCAAGAGTAACAAGTTCTTAATGCAGCTGAGGGAGTCCCAAGACAGCATCATATTTTTGGATGCCATCTTTCTGATTTATCTTGATATGGTTATTGGTTACATCACATATTTAGGTACTATATAAAAGAACATATAAAATAAAATTTAAAAGTAAAGATAGAATCAAGTGGACTCTAAAACTTTTCCATTCCAAGGGTTCTCTGATTTTAAGTCCTTCTCTTTAAAAAAAAAAAAAAAAGTTTACTTATTTATTTTGAGAGAGAGAGTGCATGAAAGCAGGGGACCAGAGAGTGGCAGAGAGAGGGAGAGAGAATTCCAAGCAGGTTTCATGCTATTAGCACAGAGCCTGATGCGGGGCTTGAACCCATGAACTGTGAGACCATGACCTGAGTCGAAATCAAGAGTCGGACACTCAACTGACTGAGCCACTCAGGTGCCCTGGTTCTTCCCTTTTTCCTAAGGGTTTATATAAACTTAAAACTATAGGGCCACCTGCCTGGCTCAGTTGGTGGAGCATTCAACTCTTGATCTTAGGGTTGTGAGTTCGAGTCCTACATTGCTGTAAAGATTACTTAAAAATAAAATCTTTAAAAAAGAAAAAACCTGACAACTATAGAGGCATATTTCAAGCATGTCCAACTAAATCCTTTCACTCCTGAGAGAGTTAACATCAGGGAGCTATGGAAAAGAGATCCAGATTATTCCATGTTACCAATTGGCCAAGGACGGAGGTTTTGTGACTAGCTATTCCATCTGGTAATCTGTCTCTTCATCTGTGATTCAGAAAGGACAGAAGTAAGCAATTCTAGTCAGTAGATGCTTATAAGTTTATGTTAATGGACTGTGGTTCTATGTTTGTACCATGTACAGGTTATTACATTAAAGAAAATCAGATTATAGCAAAGTCATACAACACTAAAACTTTACTGAATTTTTATCTGATTTACAATTCAAGCCTCAGATCATTATTGGTATGTAAAAGTACTGATCAGGATAGAGTTCTCTAGCTGACAGGCTGCTGGGCCCATGTGCTCTTATAAGGCACATGAAATAGTAGACAGTAGACTGGAAGTCACATTGCAGTCCCAGCACTAGTGTCAGAGGTGTGGCTGATCCCAGGGCATGCACAAACTTTACTTTGTATGTCACTAAGGATCCCCTGACATCCACGTGAAGATTGATTTTTCACTGGTCATTGTTGGTCCAAGATGGGGGGGTTCCAGGTATGGGAAGTGAGTATGAAGTTTCCTAGGTAATCTTCTCTCTATTAGCTTGGAGAAACAGTATACTTTTGTGAAAAGCAACACTGAATCAGAACTCAGGAGGTCTGATGTACAGTCTTGGTATAAATCAGGGCTCTCCAGAGATAGAGAGAGACAGAAATAGAGGGAGAGAGAGAGAGAGAGAGATTTATTATGAGAAATTGTCTCATGTGATTACAGAAGCTGGAAAGTCCTAAGATTGGCAGTCAACAAGTGGAGACCCAGGAAGGAGAGCCCTTGTTGCAGTTCCAGTCTGATTCCAAAGGCCTGAGAACCAGGAGAGCTGATTATGGATATTCTAGTTCAAGGGCAGAAGGAGACCAATGTCCCAGTTCATCAGGCAGGCAAACAAAATTCCCTATGAACCTTTTGTTTCTATTCAGTTGGTTTGGTCTTCAGTTGATTGGGGGAATCCATGTGCACTGAGAATGAAAATCTGCTTTATTCAGACTATCGATTCAAATGTTAATCTCATCCAGAAAACTCTCACAGACACCCCAGAATAATGTTTGACCAAATTATTATTGGCCGTTGACACATGAAATTAACCATCACAGTTTCTAAACTACACAGAGTGCTAGTTGCTATAACAACTCCAAAAATTCAGTGGCCTACAGAATAAAGTTTATTTATTGGTTTAAGTGGGTTCAGGTTGCTGCCTTCACAGGTGATTAAGATATCTCTGCTCCTAAATGACATATCGGACAAAGGGCTAGTATCTAAAATCTATAAAGAGCTCACCAAACTCCACACCCGAAAAACAAATAACCCAGTGAAGAAATGGGCAGAAAACATGAATAGACACTTCTCTAAAGAAGACATCCAGATGGCCAACAGGCACATGAAAAGATGTTCAGCGTCGCTCCTTATCAGGGAAATACAAATCAAAACCACACTCAGGTATCACCTCACGCCAGTCAGAGTGGCCAAAATGAACAAATCAGGAGACTATAGATGCTGGAGAGGATGTGGAGAAACGGGAACCCTCTTGCACTGTTGGTGGGAATGCAAATTGGTGCAGCCGCTCTGGAAAGCAGTGTGGAGGTTCCTCAGAAAATTAAAAATAGACCTACCCTATGACCCAGCAATAGCACTGCTAGGAATTTATCCAAGGGATACAGGAGTACTGATGCATAGGGGCACTTGTACCCCAATGTTCATAGCAGCACTCTCAACAATAGCCAAATTATGGAAAGAGCCTAAATGTCCATCAACTGATGAATGGATAAAGAAATTGTGGTATATATACACAATGGAGTACTATGTGGCAATGAGAAAAAATGAAATATGGCCCTTTGTAGCAACGTGGATGGAACTGGAGAGTGTAATGCTAAGTGAAATAAGCCATACAGAGAAAGACAGATACCATATGGTTTCACTCTTATGTGGATCCTGAGAAACTTAACAGGAACCCATGGGGGAGGGGAAGGAAAAAAAAAAAAAAAGAGGTTAGAGTGGGAGAGAGCCAAAGCATAAGAGACTGTTAAAAACTGAGAACAAACTGAGGGTTGATGGGGGGTAGGAGGGAGGGGAGGGTGGGTGATGGGTATTGAGGAGGGCACCTTTTGGGATGAGCACTGGGTGTTGTATGGAAACCAATTTGTCAATAAATTTCATAAAAAAAAAAAAGATATCTCTGCTCCTATCTGTGGCTATCTAGTGGTGCTGCCATCTTCTAAGGATTTCTTGGAGTCTTCTGCTGGATTATCTGCATTTAGCTGGCTGATGATAAAGCTAGAAAGTGTTTAGAAGATCATATGGGAATTTTATGAAGACAGACTGGGGGGCACCTGTTTGGCTCAGTCAGTTATGTGTCTGACTCTTGGTTTTGGCTCAGGTCATCATCTCACAGTTCGTGAGTTCTAGCCTCATGTCGGACTCTGTACTGATAGTGCGGAGCCTGCTTGGAATTCTCTCTCTCTCTCTCTCTCTCTCTCTCTCTCTCTCTCTCTCTCTCCCCACCCCTCCCTTGCTCATGCTCTCTCTGTGTCTCAAAACAAATAGGTAAACTTAAAAAAAAATACAGACTGGGCAATGGGACAGGTCACTCCTGTTTGTATTCCATTTGCCAGAGCACCAACGTATGATCCCAATCTAACTGCAAAGGAGACTGGAAAATATAATCTCCCTTTGTGTCAAGGAAGAGAAAACGGGACTATTGAGCATCCAGCCAGTCTGTGCTGGGGCCCTAACTAGCTTTTAAATCTGGGCTTATCTCCTCTCTGAGCCTGTTTCCTTCTTTGTAATGTGAGGAGGATGGACGAAGTGCTCTCTAAGGGACTTTCCAGCTCTGACCATCTACGTTCTATAAATCTATCAAAGTTCTGGCTGGGCCCTGAAAACACCCAGCTTGGAGGGGATCTCTGACAGTCCAAGAGGGAAGAACAGTGATCAGTATTTCTCCAAGGATTTTCTAGTCTACACCTGCAGCCTCTGGGAAGTTTATTCACTGCCTGAAGTTCCCAAAGATCAAGACAACTACCTCTCACAGGGTGCAGCCTTACCCTAGGTCATGGTACCATTTTACCAGGTGTGTGTGCAAATATTAATGTGGCCATGAAACTTCCTCCTCATCCCCTCTTTTTCCAGTTCTCATGGTGTGAAAATTGATGATCCATGGGCTTCTTCCCTAAGATTCTAGAGTACCCAGCCCTAGATAGTCTAGAAGAGGGTTTCACAAAAGGCTGAGCTATGTCAGAGTGATTATGTTCACAAGTTTTCTTCTTTTCTGCATTTTCTGATGATTTGCAATTTGTTTGTTTTCTTATTTATTACCTGACTCCCCATTAGATTTTAGACTCTACAAAGTCAGAGATCATGTCTGCTTTATTTACTGTTGCATCCTCAGGACCTACACAAAATGCCTAGCATATAGTAATAATATAATGTTTTGAATGAATAAATATTACTTAAAAATTGTTGAAGTTTTAGTCTAAGTTCAGGGCAATAGAATTTCTTGGGGGAAGTATGTTAGTAATACATTCGTATATTTAACTACCGAGTAATGTTTTAATCTTACCTGAGTCTACTGTTGACACTAGGAATTTTGGAATAACAAGCAAGAGGCCAATAACAGACTCTCCCTCATGGTTTAACCTAAGCTTAGGGGCCCAGAAAGGTTAACACAGAGAGTGCAAGTACTGTTTCTCCAGGCCACAGGGCATCTGCTGTCAGCATGCAGATGAGCTGTACTTTCTCCACATTATCATAGTAGACTATGTGCCAAACTATGCCTAAGTGGCATGATGGTCAGTTTCAGAGTATGAGCAGCCATTTTTTAACTAGAGAGTGTAGCGGTCTTTTTTTAGTTCCATGTGGTATAGGAATTAGCTTTACTCCTTATTTGTGCATCAGATACAATCTGGACATCCTGAAGCTCTTTTTGTCCCTGAAAAAAAAGTGTGATTGATGTCTCCTCCTTAGCTTATGCTTTCAGTTTCACTGTCATCATTATCTCTTTGAAAAATCTGGTTTCTTTTACTCATCACCCACCCTACAAATTAAACACAATTTGTAAGATAAATCTACAGCCAAAAAAAAAAAAAAAAAGGAGTAAGAAAATCCTATCACATATGTCAAGAGCCTGGTATAGAGAAGGCCCTCAATAATAGCCCTGCTACCATTAATGTTTTTTTTATCATCATTGACATCTTCTAATATTAGTAACTGCCACTTACTAAGAATTACTCTGCTAAGAACCGTAAATTCTCTGCATAGATTTTCTCATTTAATCCTATGAAGTATTATATTGGCCGAGGCTGTTAAAAGACACAGAACCAGGCAACCTGGCTCTCAGTGCTGATCTCAGATGATTTGCACCCTTCTCTGGAACCAGCTGATGTCATTGATTGGTTTTATTTCTTAATTAGATCATGACAAATTTTTATTATGTAAATCCTGATATTCCTACTTACTAAATCAATTTACTAAATCACAAACATTCAATTTGTAGAAATATATTTCTTCTTTCAAACAATTCACAAGGATATTTAAGATATTAGCCACTCATTGCTGAGGGCTGCAATTTATGGACATCTTTCCCAAGCCTGAAACTATTGTACTGCCTGGTGCCCTTTGATACTATCACCCAAGTTATTTCCGTCTGCCTGATGGACACCAGGCTTCTCTGTGTCCCTGAATAAGTACAATTGTATCAGACACCTGATCCAGCCTTTACTGATGTTCAGAGTAAAGCTATACTCTCTTTGTTCACAGACTTACTGATTCTAAAATCAGAAATGCAAATATGTTTTCTGGCAGCACTTGGGAAGTGGGATTACACGTATCATCTTTGATTGCAGATAGAATCTCCCTGCAGATATTGATTATTCTCTTTTTATTGCTGTGGAACTCACTGAGCAATTTCCAGTTCACTTAAACATTTTTATTATGTAACATTTGTTATATAAATAAGAATATATGTAGTGAAATTAGAAGTTGTGAGTGTAATAATAAAATTGAACAACCATGATCCCAGCCCAAGTTTAAAAACCACAATTTTATCAATACCATTGACTCTACCTGTATACTCCTACTTTTGCACATTCCCCTCAGCATCATGCTTTCTTTTTTCTTTTTTTTTTTATTTATATAATTTTTGGGTAAGACTAGAAATACCTGAAACATTTTGTGACTTAAAAAAGAAAAATCAGCTCAGTTCTCTCCACAAACTTTGAAAAAATAAGCATGATCTCCATGGCAAGCACCCCCTCCCCAAACCCTTGCTTCCCGTACACTTAAATATAGGCTACAATTATTACTTCTCTATTTAGAGATTATTGTGGTTTCAGTTTTCATCGTGTCCTTGTGGGTTTCTTCTGTTTTGGTTGCCATTATAAATGTCTCTTTTATTCCCCCATGTGGTCACTTTCTTAAATACCTTGCTTAGCACGTCTTCAATGGAGTGTAGTTTGACAGCATGTATGCCAGCCTCAGGGACACTCAGATACTTTTGTTCCAATCCAAGTACAGAAAACATGCAATGACAAATTAGGCTCTGTGAATGTTGGGGGAGGGGAAGAGACACCCATCTCTTAAGTGCTGATACTGTGTCAAGTTTCTTCGCCAGTTTCTTCCCAATTCAAAATTCCTATTAGGTAGTTGTCATTATGTCTGTACTATAGATGAGTAAACTGAAACTCAGAGAGGTAGCTGCTCAGGGTCACACAGGTACTAAGTGTCGGAGTCAAGATTTGAAGCCAGGTCTTCTGTGGGTGTGATGGGTGAGGAGACAGTCCAGCCTCGTGAGAGTCAGCAGTCTCATGCCTAGATGTCTGCCCCCACCCCTTTTTCTTATGGACATGGTACTACCCACTACTCATTCACTTCACAGAGACTTTGTGGGGCTTAGTGAAACAATACTTTGGGGGTGCATTGGTGACTCAGTCCGTTAAGCATGCAACTCTCAGTTTTGGCTCAGGTCATGATCTCACAATTTCATGAGTTTGAGCCCCATTTGGAGCCTGCTTGGGATTCTCTCTCTCCCCCCATCTCTTTCTGCCCCATCCCTGCTTGTGCTGTCTTTCCTCAAATAATTAATAATAATAATAATAATAATAATACATTGGATTTCAAAGGATAGATACTGTAGCTGTCAAAAGCACCACTGTTTGGTGGTCAAGTAGTGAGTAGTGGACATTTACTTCTGGATCATCATTGTTTGTGGAGATCAGCAAAGTTGAACACCTCTAATTTAGACATGATCCCAAACCTCAGGCCACTCCTGGCCTCACCTATTTCTCTTTACCAAATCTGCTCGCATAGACTCTGACTTGTGTCTTTGCCCCTCTCCTACCCCAGTCTTCTCACAAAAATGAACAAAGATAGGACCCTAAGGAGGAAGACCCAGAAACAAGACTCCTAACCCACAAACTCAGTAATAAGCTTATAAAAGTTTTTTTCATTTAAATATATTTGACATACAACATTGTATAAATTTAAAGTGTACAACATGTTAATTTGACACATTTATATATTGTAATATGATTGCCATTGTAGTGATAATTAGTACTTCTGTCATGTTACATAATTATCCTTTTTTAGTAATTGGAATAATTAATCATAGGAATTTTAATAATTTTTAAAAGTGGTATAAATATTACATCAAAAAATATGAAAATAGGTTAATTCATCACAGAGTTTCAAAATGTAGCTAGTATAGAAACAACTCTTAAATACAGAATGATGGTCACAGCTTTGGGAGCATTTTACAAATGAAAAAGCTTGTATATAAGTGGCACCAATCAGTGTCATTCCTGACTCTCTTTGGCCAAGGAATCTGAATATCTAAAAATGATGATTCTTCTCCAACTTCTCTCTGCCTCTGGTATTGGACTGGTTTTCTTCAACAACCTACTGATTGGTCATGGCAACAAGAAACAGTGTTTGCGTGTTAGCATTCTGAAGGTGGTTTGGAGATTTACTCCCACTGAGTTGATAAACTTCCTCCTTCTTAACGGTTTTCTAGACTCCAATCCTAATCATTGCCTTCTTTCCAAATTCTCTGTGTATGTTGCTCAGGAAACAAAAGTGGTTGTAAACCACAGAGGTTGGTTCTCACCAACTGCTGGATTCAACCTGTAGAAAACTCGACAAAGTACAGTCAACCCATTAAGGACCCCAGCGCAACTCCAAAGTGAAGAAAGTGAACTCAGTTTGTATTGTGTAAATTGTACCCTGAACAGTCTCAGGAAGTATCACAGCTTCCTGATTGCAAACCCAGATAAAGTCTAAGGCCACAGCTGCTAAGGACAAAAGCCACCAACCCCCAAAATGAAGAAAAATGACATCTACGGGCTGCAGTTATGAGAAAGTCCCATTGGGTATGTCAGGGTCTAAAACAGAATTCAGATGAAAGAATTGGTTCTGTGTCTCACACAAATGAAGATTCACCTGGAGCTTTAGGGATATTATGGAAATAGGGAGATCTGAGAGTTCTGGCTTCTAATGTTATGAAGCAAGTTTCTGCATGACCATTTCACTGCAGAGCATTTTGAACCTGATGAAGCACTGTTTCAGAAATATAGGGTGAAATGATGGGAGGCTACGTATTGGGACATAAGTGGAAAATCTTATCCCTTAAAAATCTCTTCTCTGCTCAACCTGCTTTCACTGCCTGCTGTTAAATATAAAAGCTACTGTGTATTTTCAATATTAAGAGAAAAGACTCGGCAGCTTGAAAAGGAGATCAGAATTGATCGCAAAGAGCAGAGGTCAGGTTCCTTTGCTGACTACTTGTGTGACTTTGGATAATTTAACCTTCATTGTTTTATCTGTTAAATGGAAAGAATAAAGCTACTAGTAGGATTATTGTGAAGACTGGAGATTTTATGTGCAAAATGCCTGAACCAGAGTAGGCACTCAACATATAATAGTTGCTATGCTCTTATTGTTAACCAATGGCTCTGAAATTTATCACCTAGCATCCAATCGGAAAAATAATAGAGCTGGAAATTTCCATTTCTTGTAGTATTATGGATTAAATACTCTGAACAACCCTTCAGTTTGAAGAGAGCAACTAAAATTCTGGGTATAATATTTTTAAATAATTGTAAATACATCCAAAGTAAAGAATTTGTTGATTTCAAAACCAGTAATGAAAGTAGGAAATCTGGTCAGGAAACAAGTGCCCAGCCAGCTATCACTCTGAACGTTTTTTCAAACTCTAGGGAGTCTTTCCTCCTCGACAGCTGTATGAATCACAGCACGGCACCAGGAGTTACAAGTTAGCTGACCAAGGTGGAGAAACAAATAGGAAAGCCACCTTATCACACCCTCAGTGCAAGGCTGAATAAGAAATCACACTGCACAAGAGATAATGAAGAAATGCCTATTTTCACCTTGGTGCTGGTGGATAAGACAGAATTCTTCCTTGAGAATTCATAAACCTAGTTGGTCCTCACATGTGTTTTCTGTCAGGATTCACTTGGATTTTAAGTTAAAATTTTAATTTAACTATAGTCCCACATTGGTAGCACCCCAGGAAACTGATAGAAACAAAAGCAAATTTCTCAGGAGGAATGTAACTTTAGTTCATATCTCAAAAGAATTCCTACTGGTTGGTTCCAATGAAAATGGACAGCTTATATGTTTTTAAAAATCACAAAATATACAATGGAAACAAGACACCATGAATGAGAACCATCAAAGCAAATTTCAGCAAATATAGACCCACAAATATTTCAGATGTTGGAATTGACACAAAATAGATTTCCTAAATCTATGTTTAATATATTTAAAGAAATTAAATGAATATTTGAAATTATGAGCAGAGAAAAATGACAATAAAGAATGACCAAGCATATTTGAAAGCAAATAGAGCTTCCAGAAATAAAAAGGGAATAAAGGACAAATGAGAGAAATAGAAAACAAATAGCAAGATGTTAGACTCAAACCTAACCATATCAGTAATTCCATTATATGTAAAGATGAATGATTTAAACTAGTATTGTTCAATACTGAAGCTCCTAGCCACATGTGGCTATTGGGCACTTGAAATTTGGCTAGTGTGCCTGAAGAATTGATTTTTTAATTTTAATTAATTTTAGTTAATTTAAATAGGGATATGTGGCTAGTGGCTACTGTATTGGGCAGCACAGTTCCAAAGATCCCAATTAAAAAAAAAATCCCAGCAGCTCTTCCTGCCCATGGGTCCTGTCCCCATGCTTTAATAAAATCACCTTTTTGCACATCTTCAAGAATTCCTTCTTGGTCATTGGCTCCGGAATCCACGAGCCCCACCAACACCCCAGAACTTCATCATATGGAGCTGCCCTGCCAGCACTGACCAGCTTTTCTCTAAACTCCGTTTTACATTAGAAAGGAACTTTCCTGTATAGATAGTCTACTTTCTTAAAAAAAAAAAAATCCCAATTAAAAGTCAGACATTATCTGAGTGGATAGAAAAAACAAGATCTAATTATATGCTGTGCACACACACACACACACACACACACACATACACACACAATCTATTTTAAATATAGAACCAAACAGGTTAAAAGTAAAAGAATGAAAGGAGATATACCATGATAACACTAATTAAAAGAAAGCTGGAGTGCCTATTTTAATATCAGACAACACAGATTTCAAAGCAAAAATATTATCAGAGATAAAGAGTGATGTTTCTTACAGATAAAGGAGACAGTTTCTCAAGAAAATGCCACAATCATAAATATTATGCAACTAAAAATAATGCTTCAAAATACATGAAGCAAAACTGCAAGGAAAAAAATAGATAAATCCACAATTACAGTCAGAGTCAACCCTACTCTCTCAATAATTGGTAGACTAGACATAAGCAACACTATCAAAAAACTTGTTCCAATTGACAAATATAGAACATTACATCCAACAACAGAAGAATAAGCATTTTTTTGAAGTACACACAACATATATATTTTTTAAGTAAAAAAAATATTTGCCATATGAGACATAGAAGTAGTACTAATATATTTAAAGTGAGTCAAATTATACAAAGTTTATTTCCGGTCATAATGAAATTAAATAACTCAATAACAGAGGGACACTTGGGTGGGTCAGTTGGTTAAGTGTTCAACTCTTGATCTCGGCTCAGGTCATGATCTTATAGTCGTGAGACTGAGCCCCACATCAGGCTCATGCTGAGCATGGAGTCTGTTCAAGATTTTCTCTCTGTCTCTCTCTCCTTCTGCCTCTCTCTTTCCCCATCAAAAAAAAAAAATAATAATGACAGAAAGATATCTCGAAATATCCAAATATTTAGAAACTAATATCATACAAGTCAGAGAAATTAAAAGGGGAGTTAGAAAGTATTTTGAACTGATAATGAAAATACAACATATTAAAATATCTGGAATTCAATAAAGCAGTGCTTAGTAGGAAATCTATAGCACTGAATACCTATATTAGAAAAGAAGAAAAATTTTAAGTCAATAACAGCAGTTTCCACCTTAAACAACTAGAAAAGATACAAATTATACCTAAAGTAAGCAGAATAAAGGTCATAATGAAGACAAGAGCAGAAACTAATGAAATGGAAAACAGAAAAAATAAACTTCTAGCCACACTAAGCAGGAATAAAAGAAGACACAAGTTGCCAAATCAAGAATGAGAGAGGTGGTATCATTACAGATTCTATAGATATGAATAAATTATGAATAATTCATGCCAATAAATTAAAAAACTTAGAAGTGGACAAATTCCTTGAAAGACACAAACTACCAAAGCTCACTCAAGAAATAGGTGATTTGAATTAGCTCTATTTCTACTTAGGAAATTGAACTTAAGTCTTTCCAAAAGAAAACACTACTTGTGACTGGTGTCACTGATAAATTTTACCCAACATTTATGGAAGAAATAATACAAATTTTATAAAAACTCTTCCAGACAAGTGACTACTTCTCATAACATTCTATGAAGCTTGCGTTATTTTGATACTCAAACCAAAGAAAACATTATAAGGAAACCACTGACCAATATTCCTCATGAACATAGATGTAAGAATTCTAACAGTTTTAGCCAATCAAATCCAACAATACATAAAAAGGATAATATATCATAACCAGGAGAGTTTTATTCCAAGAATACAAGCTTGGTTTAACATTTTATTTTTTTAATGTTTATTTATTTATTTTGAGAGAGAGACAGAGGGATAGAGAGAAAGAATCCTAAGCAGACTATGAACTGTCAGCATAGAGCCTGATGCAGGGCTTGAACTCAGGAGCCATGAGATCACGACTTGAGCAGAAATCAAGAGTCAGACGCATAACCCACGGAGCTACCCAGGCACCTTGATATGGTGAATTACATTAGTTAACTTTAAAATGTTAAACCATTTCGTGAGTTCAAGGCCCACATCAGCTCCATGCTAGCAGTGGGGAGCCTGTTTAAGATTCCCTCTCTCTCTCTCTCTGCCCCTGCCCTGCTTGCTCTCGCTCTCTAAAATAAATAAATAAACTTAAAATTTTCTTTCACCATATTGATGGGCTAAAAAATAGAAAAACTGTATGTTTATTTCAATAGGTGCAGAAAAAGCATTTGACAAAATTCAACTATTTCTGCTAAAAAGTTTTAGCAAACTGGTTATAGAAGAGAACTTCCTCAACCTAATAAAGGACATCTATAAAAAATCTACAGCTAACATACTTAATAATGAAAAACCGAATTCTTTCCCCCTGAGATCAAGTACAAAGCAAACATGCTTGGTCTTACCACTTCTATTCAACATTGTAGTGGAATTTCTAGCCAGTATGCAAGTCAAGAAAAACAAATTAAAGGTAAATGGATTAGTAAAGAGGAAAAAAAAAAAACTGTGTTTGTTGACATCATGATTATCTTTGTAGATAATCCCATGGACCCTACAAAAAGAACTTACTAGAACTTACATGTGAGTTGAGCACATTTTCAGGATACATGATCATAGTGCAAAACTCAGTTGTATTTCTATATACAGTTGACCCTTGATAATATGGGGGGGGGGGCACTGACCCCCCCATGCAGTCAAAAATCTGCATGTAACTTTTGACTATCCCACAACTTAGCTACTAATAGCCTATTGTTGACTAGAAGCCTTACCAATAACATAAACAGTTGATAAACATATATTTTATATGTTATATGTATTATGTACTGGATCCTTACAATAAAGTAAGCCAGAGAAAGGAAATTGTTAGGGGAAAAAAAAATACAGTACTGTACTGTACTGTAAAAAAATCCATGTATAAGTGGACCTACATGGTTCAAATCTGTGATTGTTTAAGGATCAACTATACAAGCAATAAAGAGTTAGAAATTAAAATTACAAGAACAATACCACTTTCAACAGCATAAAAATAAGAAATAGGAATAAATTTGAAAAAAAAAATACAGTAACTATACCATGATGACTACAGGACATTGGTGAAAGAGATTAAAGAAGACCTAAAAAGATGGAGAGATAAATATATCATGTTCATGGATCAGAATACTAGAGATTATTAAAATACCAATCCTCCCCAAATTGATTTAAAGTTTTAATACTATCCCAGTCAAAATCCCAACAGACTTTTTTTTGATAAATTGACCAAAGGATTCTGAAATCTATATAGAAATGAAAAGGACCTAGAATAACTAAAACAACTTTGAAAATAAGACAAACAAAAATAAAAATAAAGCTTCAGTACTTATACTATTGGATTTCAAAACTTAGTAAAAAACAACAATTAGAAAAAAAAACTGCAACAATTAGGACACTCTGGTATTGGTGTAAAGTTAGGCAAATTAATCAACATAATATAACAGAGTCAAGAAAGAGACTCAGGCATATAAGGTTAATTGATTTTCAACAAAGGTACCAGAGTAATTCAATGGGGGAGAGGTAGAGGAGAGGAGAATAATTTTTTCAACAAAAGGTATTGGAAAAATTGAGTAGCCATATGGAAAAATATCAACTTTGATTCTGCATCCCATCATATAAAAAATAATATATCATTGACTAAAACATAGATTTAAAACTATGAAATTTCTACATAAAATTATATAAGATAGGGGTACCTGGGTGGCTCAGTCGGTTGAGCATCCAACTCTTGATTTTGGCTCAGGTCATGATACCAGGGTCAAGCCCGCGTGTTGGGCTCTGCATTAAGCATGGAGCCTGCTTAAGATTCTCTCTCTCTCTCTCTCTCTCTCTCTCTCTCTCTCTCTCTCTCCCCCCCCCCACTCTCTGCTCGCACACACTCTAAAATTATATGTATATACATATATATAATATATATATATTATATATATATGACAATCCTATTTGAATTTGTCAAATATTTTAAAAAATATGACATAAAAATCATGACTCTAATAGAAAACATCAATAAATTAGATTTCATCAAAATTAAAAGCTTTAGCTCTTCAAGGAACACAATTTAAAAAATGCAAAGGCAAGCTATAGACTGTCAAAAAGATATTTGCAAGATATACATATATCTGACAAAATTCTTGTATCTAGAATATGTAGAGAATTATTATAATTCAGTAAGAAAGGGACAACCCAATTTAAAAATAGGCAAAACATTTAAACAGACATTTCACTAAAGAAGATATACAGATAGCAAATAAGCACAGGAAAAGATGTTCAATGTCATTAGTCATTAGAGAAATGCTAATTAAAACCATAACGTGATATAACTACATATCTAATAGAAAGAAACCTCATAATACCACACTGGCCGGGATGTAGACAACTGGAACTCTCATTCACCGCTGATGAAAATGTAAAATGACGCAACCGCTTCAGAAAACTCTTTGGCAGTGTCTTAAAAAAAAAAAAGGCTAAACATATGCCTACCATATAATTCAGCTATTCCATTACTAAATATTTACCTAAGAAAAATGAAAGCACATGTCCCTAACAAGACGTACATGATTGTTTGTGGCAACTTTATTTGCAATGGCTAAGAACTGGACATGTCCAATGGTAAGTGACAAGATAAAAACTATGGCATATCCATACAATGGAGTACTATTCAGCAATAAAAATAAATGAACTATATATAGATTTAACAATGTTCATGGATAAACTTCATAATAATTTTATTGAGTGAAGGAAATCAGACCAAAAAAAAAAAAAAAAAAACAAACAGGAGCCATACTATATAATTCCATATGTATAAAATTCCAAAAAATTCAAATTAATCTATAATGATAGAAAGTGAACTAATGGTTGATTGATAAAGGGTAGTGGTAGGGAAGGACTGGAGAAAACAGTACAAAAAGACATTAGGAGAGATGCCTGGCTGGTTCAGTCGGTGGAGTGTGTGACACTTGATCTCAGAGTTACAAGTTTGAGTCCCACATTGGGTGTAGAGATTACTTAAAAAAGAAAATCTTTAAAAAATTGAATTTACTTTTTAAAAAAAATTTTAAAAATTTATTTGAGAGAGACAGAGATAGCACAAGTGGGGAAAGGGCAGAGAGAAAGGGACAGAGAATCTCAAGCAGCCTCAGTACTGCCAGCGCAGAGCTCGATGTGGGGCTCAAACTCATGAAACAATGAGATCATGACCTGAGCTGAAACCGAGAGTCGGACTCTTAACCGACTGAGCCATCCAGGCACCCCGAAAATCTTTAAAAAAATTTAAAAAGACATGAGTAAACTTTGAGGGGTAAAGGATTTGTTCATTATATTAGTTGTGGTGACGGTTTTATGAGTTTATGCACATGTCAGAATTTATCAAAGTGTACACTTTGAATATGTGCTGTTTATTGTATGTTGATTATGGCTCAGTAAAGTTGTACAAAAATACCTCAGCAGAATACAAATGAATCTATGAAAGACAGAGAGACAGAGAGAAAGAGAAAGAGAGAGATCTTAAAGCAAAGAGAAAAGAAAACCATCTATAAAAAAGGGCAATTAGACTGACAGTTCACTTTATAAGAGCAACTAAGGAAGAGAATACAGTGTAAGAATTTCTTCAATATGTTAAGAGAAAATAGCTGTCGACCTTGGAATTCCACATTCAATGAAGCTATATTTCAAGAAAATAATTACATAAAGAATATTGTTTCCAGGCAAACAAAACCAATAAAACTTCTCCTCCCCTTCAATAACTGGAGAACATGCATTACCCAAAAACAATCACTAAATGAAATCATAAAAGATGTACTTTCACAGAATAAGAAAAAATGAAAAGCCTGAGATGTAAGAAAAAAACATTGAACAAAAACATTTTGGTAAATATGAGGGCATATCTCAGCAAACATTGACTATGGAAAAACATGTCACAACATACTCTTAATTTTGTGGGGAGGGGATAGACCAGAATTAAAATACTAGGCTTATACGTGAATTAAAATCATCCTTCATTATTTAGGAGTAAGGTAAAGATATTAACTTCAGACTTTTTGTTAAATCAGCATGCTAAGCCAGCTAGTTTATAAATAATAAACACAAGCACACACACTTTCCAACCAATTACAGAAATCAAATTAGAGAAAGAAAAATCAAGAGAAGGCAAAGCAAGAAAGAGGGGAAAAAGTAACAGTCATAGGATCTAGAAGATTCAGAACAGCATCTGGCATGTTATCCTTATTCGTTTATTGTATGATAATTTATTATTACTATAACTTATTTCTACTTTACGTGTCATTTTTGCACAGGGACCGTACTTAATCTTCTCTGTATTGTTCTAATTTTTAGTATATGTGCTACCAAAGCAAGCACAACTGTTGCTTCTATTCTGATAAATCTATCTGGAGCATTCAAGACAAAGACTCTTTAACAGACAAGTTCTGCTAATGCTGATGGTTCCCTGATGACAACAAGCTGTTAATGCTAATTAAAAGACAGGCAGTAATCTGGAGGAATTAAGAAGCTCTGTTACTCACAAGGCCTTGGGCCAGTCACTTTACACTCTGGCCTTAGTTTCCTCATCTGTAGAATGAGGAGTCGGAGGGTGCTGGAGGAGAGGTTCAAATTGGATGTTTTTTTTTATTTTTAAATCCTCATTGACCAAAAGAAAGAGGAAATCTCCTGACTCCGGCCAAAAACCAAACACGTTCAGAAACGGTTTATTTGAGTGAGTGGCCATCTCGCCACAGGCACTCACAGTAAGTTTGGTCCCCTACCAGATAGGAAGTGGTGGCTCTTCTTGCTCATATCAGAGCCTGACAAGCTTGGAGGCCACTGAAGATGGTCAGAGCAAAGCCTCCACTCAGAGGAGATGTGTTAAAGACACCCTTCCCAGCCAGAGTGGAAGGAATTACAGAGGCTCTCAGAAAAGGTGGCAGGCTCAGAGTTCTGCACCAACACACTGGAGTTGGGCTGCAGACAGTATGTAGCTATCAAACAAAGCCACTCTCCGTCCCCCAGTTACACAAGGACTTTTCAAATACACCCCTCTCAGCTGAAAATCTTGAATATTAAACTTCTTGAATCTCCCTACCTGTCATCATTCTAATTCACAAATGTGAACGCCCATGCTTCATGCATTTTACATACATGTGATACACTAATGCCCTCCAGATCTATGTATTGCAGAGGGAACTCAGGTATGGAAGGTAACCGGCTCAACTTCCAAAGATAAACCTGGTAGGTGTGATAGCTGCTGAGAGAGGAGGGCTCTCTGCCTCTTGAGAAATCCCTTTGAATTTGGGTGTGGTGTGAGTCCTTCGGTTCCCAAGTATAGTTTTATCTAATCTGCCTTGAAACTGCTCCGCTGATGAACTGTTTTATCAATAAAAAACTGCTGAACTAAAGCTTCTCCTCTGCAGCTCTTAAAAATGGGGTCTGCCCTGTCAGAAAGCAATGTCATAAGCAAAAGGATATGTATACAAGGACGTACACGAGAGCATTGTTTAAAACTGTGGAATATCAGTAAAAATCCATCAGCAAAGTCGTGGGTACATCCATAATATCATAATGCTAGGGATTTGACTTGTTGCAAAGAAAGTCACTGAGTGACATATAAACTATGATCCCATTCTGGAAAAATCAATAGTAACAAAAATAATGTTAGCAAATGCAGGGAAAAAATGGAGGCACATGTGCCAAAATGTTAACAATGATTATTTAGGGATGGGGGGAAGTGGGATGGAATCTGGGGAGATTTCACTATATGTGTTATATCTGCAACTTTAAATTTTGTATAATGTTGTATTCCTTTTGGGTCAGAAGGAAAGGAAGAAGGAAGGGAGGAAGGGAGGGAGGAGGTAGGAAGGAAGGAAGGAAAGAAGGGAGGGAGGGAAGAAAGAAGGAAGGAAGGGAGGGAGGAAGGAAGGGTAAAAGGCAGTGCTAGAAACATTTTTCCATTCCCTGCCCCCCTGTTCTTGACGTTGTACTCTCTCATTAGCCAAAGTAAGGTTTTGATACCCAGTTGCGTTCATGGTCAAATGCTTTTTATTCAAGACAGAGACCTTTTCTTTCCACAGCTGCAGATTTTTTCCTACAGCCTGCAATAGCAGCTTATTGCCTCCAATCATTTGTAATGGTTGTGTTCTCAACAGGACATGTTGTACATGTAGGCATTTATATATTAAAATACTTGAGGGCTGCCTGGGTGGCTCAGTCGGTTGAGCGACCGACTTTGGCTCAGGTCATGATCTCATGGTTTGTGAGTTCAAGCCCCGCATTGGGCTCTGTGGTGATAGCTCAGAGCCTGGAGCCTGCTTCTGATTCTCTCTCCCTCTTTCTCTGCCCCTCCCCCACTCATGCTCTGTCTCTCTCTGTCTCAGAAATAAATAAACATTAAAAAAATTTTTGGGGGGGGTGCCAGGGTGGCTCAGTCGGTTAAGCGGCCGACTTCGGCTCAGGTCATGATCTCGCGGTCCATGAGTTCGAGCCCCACGTCGGGCTCTGTGCTGCCAGCTCAGAGCCTGGAGCCTGTGTCAGATTCTGTGTCTCCCTCTCTCTGACCCTCCCCATTCATGCTCTGTCTCTCTCTGTCTCAAAAATAAATAAACGTTAAAAAAAATTAAAAAAATAAAAATAAAAATAATTTTTTTTTAAATACTTGAGGTAGCTCACTGTGATATTTGAGCACTAAATCTGAAATTTATTTATATATTATTTTTGGTTAAATTGATAAATCAGGTTACTTTTCTATTTTAGAGTTTAAATTTTTAAAAAGTACTCAATATGTTAAGATGTTTATTGCAACAGAAAGAATTGAGAATTTCAGTGTTGAGATTAAAATCTCTTATAGACTACCTGTTCAAGTTTAAGGTTTCTATGGTTCTTTAAATTTTAAACATGTCTACCTGCATACAACTAGAAAAGTTGACCCCAAATATTGCCTCAGTTTTCTGGATGTTACTAAGTAGTGTATGTCCTTTTACTTTATGTCTTTAGACCCAGCCTAACAAAACTTGACATATTTTCATAGGTTTTTTTGTCTTGCAATTTATTTCATTCATTCTACTCTATAAACATCTATAATTATCACTGGATTAAAAACAATAGCTCACATTTAATAGGTATTTTCTACTTTCTAGTAGTTAATACCAACTAACATTTCGTTCCCATTTATTACCAGCTGCTCTTTAACTAAATGTCTTCTTTTAGCCTGGCACTGGGGAGGATACAAAGGTGACCTGGACCCTGAAAATATATGAACAATCCAAACATGGTTCTGTGCTCAAAACGAGATACTAGGTTAAAAGATACTAGGCTCAAAAGCTACTAGGTTATGTAATTCCTAGACTGAATCAAGGAAGCTTCCTGAGGTTGTTGGCATTATATGTGAGTCTTTAATAGGATTTGGTCATCTGGAAATAAAGGAGAAGGGACAGTCCAGATGAAGGCAGAAAGGCAGAAATAGGAATGTGCAGGGCTTGTGCTGGTTCCTGGGTCTATTGGGGCTAAAGCACATGGTGCATGAAGGAAAGACACAGGAAAGAAAGCTTAAGGGGCAGATGCAAAGAATGTTCCAATTATAAGGACCAGTGAATCATTTATCCCAACACCTTAATTTTATGGATGAAGGCACTAAGGCAGACAGAGAAGGGAAGTACCCTCAGTTATTCAGTAGTGGGGATGGAATTAGATTTCAAGCTCTCTTGGATCCCACAACTGAGCTTCCGTTAGGCTGGGACAGATCAAGGAGTGCCTAGAATGCCAGGCTAGAGCCAGGTGGTCACCTCAATGCAGAAGGAGCCACTGAAACCCCCATGGGTGAGTGCGGGTCATTTGTAGGGTTAGGGTGAGAGATAGGGTTAGGTGTAGCAAAGGTGAGGCAGAGACTAAGATAATTTGAAGGCTTCTAGGCTAAGTGACTGGGAAGTCAGGAATTATATTTTAATAAATGGTTTCTGTTAACACACAGAATCCAATCTAGAAAAAAAAATTAGTTCAATTAAAAACAATCAGTTGTTCTCAAAGTAACTATTTGATTAATGTAACTTCTTTAAAATGTCATATCTTTAGACACAGATTCTAGATTAAGATTAGGTTAAGGAAGGTTGGAGAAAGTGGGCACAGTCTGTAATGGGTATCAGGTACTCAGTTTGCCTCCTCTGACTCTTTGTTTCTGCCCTTGGGGGAGACAAAGATTCTATTACTTGAGTCCACACCCCCATATACTTTGTATTCTCTTTACATTTGAAGAAGAGATAAAATATTGACTTCTTTTTTAAAAAGTATTTTACTGGTAGTTTATTTTTGTTACATTTATTTTTAGTTCTACTTTTCTCACAAGCAGCATTTCCCAGAGGTTACTGTTGGCCACAGACAGGTAAAACCTCCCCAATCAGCAGCATGAATCTCATTCCCCTCCCCTGTAGAATTACAGGCCAGAGATGCATCTCACAATAACTGGTGCACTCAAGGGAAGGCAAAGAGTGGAGGTGTCAGATTGTCCGGGTTCCAATCCCAGCTCTGTCAACTGATGAGTCCTGAGGTCTTGGATAACTCATGCAACATTTCTGATTGAAGCTGATTCTCACCTGGAAAATGGAGCTAGCTAATGGTAACTCATCCCAGGTTTCTTCTGGTTCTGAGAATTGCTAGACAAGGGCCAATAAAGCTGACTGCAGTGCCAGGTGCATAGTAAGCATCTTGTTCAACCCTAAGCTATATGAATTGTCTCGCCCACACCTCAGGACAGATAAGCTGCTTAGAAAGCAGTAGCATTTCTAAAAGGAGTTGCCGTTCCCAAGTAACTAGTGCCCTTATTTTAGACGTGCTTTAGAACTAAAGATGTTAACACAACCACTTCACAGCTTACTTCTCCTAGGTAAATTGTTTTGAGAGCATTACCAAAGAGCCTTAAGATGTATATTTCCACATCTCTGATTTATGTAAAACTATCTGCCCAAAGCAAAACAGACCCTCTCTCTCTCCCCCAGTCTGGCCTGCTTCCCAGCTGTTCACATTCCCTACTGGATTGTTAGAAGCTCCACACGCTCTGCAGAAGGAAAGTAAACAGCTCAGCCAGGCAGGCACCCCACCCACCATTTTATTTTCTTAAATCACTCCTTTGGCTAATATTTCAGGGACAGACACGCGACGCATCTGGCTCCAACCAAATATTTTCAGTCAGTCGGATTCCAAGGTAAATATTTGCCACTTCGATTGCAGTTAACAGAGGTAGCGTGAAACAGGCAACCATTTATCAACCTTCAATCAGGGCCGGCTGGTCTCTTGGGTGATCTACTTCCTCCCCGTGAGTCCCTGCGCGGGTCCCCGCCCCCACGCTTCCGGTCTTGCGTACTTGGTGTCTGAGACTTTCTGAGGCCTGTCTAGGAAATTCTCCTCCAAGCGAAGCCTGGTGAAGGGTTTTTACAGGATTGCTGGGCTGCTGGCTTCGCAGAGATCCTTTCATTTTTAGCCGGTGCTGTTTTTCCTTACTCCTCATGACTTGTCTTGTTGAAAGGATGTTGCTTGTGGATGAGAAACACCTGGGAAGGGTTACGGAAGTCTCTCAGACTTGTGATTTGAGGTGGAGGGCCAGGGAGATGTACCCCTGAAGCATTTACCTATTGCTTAAATTGCTTCCTTGAGAGGCTCTTAATATTGGCCCAAGGCTTTTGAGCTACAGTGAATAAACATTGCTCAGGGCTTTGTGTCTTATCCTGTCTTTTGCACTTGTGTGAGAATGAACATATTAGCTTTTTCTTATAGATGTACATTTTATGTAGGGAGAATAATAAAGAGAGATGAAAACACAGGAAAGTGGCAGGTGGGGTGGTTTTGTATAAGAAGGAAACTTCCTGCCTCATTCTGTGTCAGGGTTCTTAGCCTTTTTGGAGTCCTTTTGAAACTATGAAGACTAAGGACCTTTTGTTTTCCCAGGAAAAGACCTGTGAACACAGTACTTGGCCTATAACCTGAGGAGATTCATGGATCCCTAGAATCTATCTGCATACTCCCATGGAGGGGGGTGGGGCATGGAACCAAGGTTAGGAAACCTTGGATTTTAGGTAGAGCATGCCCTGGGTGCCAGACATTCCTTGTGTTGCCTAGGCTGTACTAGGGTGAAAAAAGTGCGGCACTTGCCTTAGGCATGAAATTTAAGGGGGCATCAAAAAGTTCAGAAATCAGGATACATAATGTTTTAATGCAATATTTTAAATGAATCTGCAAACTATGGCTGTGGCTTGTCAACCTTTTTTTGTAAGCAAAATTTTATTGGAGTCAGGGTCGGGATTAGGACAAGATAGGTGAGGCACTGTTGTACAAATGCACGTTCAGATTCTGTCTTTATTTTAAAGTTTTTATATTTTGTATTTTGTTCATTGACTTTTAATTTTTAAATAGTGCATTAAAATATTGTTTTGAGTATTGAGGTTTTTGACCCCTCCCCTTTAATTCTGCACCTGAAACCAGTGTCTCCTTTGATTACTGTAGCCACCAGCCCTGCTTGTGTCCAGGATGCTGTTCAACTAAAAACCAAATATAAGTGATCACTTGCTGTGTGCTAGGCCCTGGGCTCCCACATTTCCAGACAGCAAGGGTAGTAGGAAAAACTGATCTATCAAGATGGTTAATGTCTATTCCTGGCTCTGCCATGTCCTTCTGCATGACCTATGCCAAGTAACCTAACTTTTCTGAGCCTCTTCTTAACTGCAGAATGAGAAGGTGAGAATGGGTGGTTTCTGGTTCTGGCAGTCTGTGGTTCTATGACTTTGAAAGAGACAACTAAGCCAAATTGTTCCCTAGAGAACAGAGTCCTCAGTGGGCAACCAATTCCACATCAGCCCTCTAAGGTTCTCTCTTGTTTTTTATTTATTTTTATTTTTTTTTATTTTTAAATGTTTATTTATTTTTGAGAGAGAGAGAGAGAGAGAGAGAGAGACAGAGAGACAGAGAGAGACAGAGCATGAGTGGGGAAGGGGTAGAGAGAGAGGAAGACACAGAATCCAAAGCAGGCCCCAGGCTCTGAGCTTTCAGCACAGAGCCTGACACAGGGCCCAAACTCACTATCTGTGAGATCATGACCAGAGCCAAAGTCAGACACTCAACTGACTGAGCCACCCAGGCACCCCATAGGATTCTCTTGATTTGCCTTCTTGATGGGGGGGTTTGGCATTCTACAGACTTTCATTTGTCTCAGTGTGAGGCCCCAGACCATCAAATCTTTTCAACTTGAGTACTGATTGCTAGAGTCAAAGATCTTGAGAGTTGATGAGAGTAAAGTATGGAGAGATGATTTTGTTTAAAGGAAAATGAGGCTCAGACAGTTGGCCAAGGTGGCACAGTGTCAGATTTAGAACGAAAACCTCAGTCCCTGACTGCCATCCGGTTTTCTTTTCATTTCACCATGGTGTGATATGATGCATGCCTTTCTACTTCCCTCCAGAGAATTTCCTAAAAGTACTTAGAATTCTCTCTCATAATAGTCTTTCTAATTCCTGTGTTTATTAATTTCCTTGTTAAGATGCTGCTCCCCAAACAACTAGAATTCACCTACTGCTGGGGGATTGGGAGCCAGAATTCTTGATCAGTGTCTTATCCTTAGGTCTTCTTCCCTCTCCCAACCTCATTTTGGATTTAACTTCTATGGGGATTTTTTAAAACTGCTACAAGGCATTTAATCTTAGAAAGCTGACTTCCTCTATGTTTCTTTTGAAAGGTATTTTTAAACATGGAGAGAACAAGCGATGCATAACAATCTGTAAGGTAGGTACCGTTATTCCTATTTTACTACCAAAGAAACTGAGGCACAAAAGGGTAATTAACTTGCTCAATATCTCCCAGCTTAAAAAAGAAAGAAAGAAAGAAAAGAAAAGAAAAGAAAAGAAAAGAAAAGAAAAGAAAAGAAAAGAAAAAAAAAGGAAAAGATCTCCCAGCTAAATATCAGAACCAGGATTCAAATCCAAGCATCCTGACTCCAGGGTCTGTGCTTTCTCAACTACCACACTGTATGGCCTGTCTTTTGGACCATTTCACCTGAGCTTGAACAATTTAAGTGATGGGGAGCTATCTCAGGAGATCCGAGTTCTCTTGCTGGGCAGCCTCATCTGTTGGAATGTCTTCCTTCTATTTGTTGGTACAAGCCGTAGGCAGTTATTCAAAATGGTTTGCTATTGTCTAAATAAGAATAAAGGTAAAAAGGAGAGTGAAGAACACAGAGTAAAATCTATCAATCTGTCCTGCCTCCACCAAACATTTCTGACCCACTCACTTGCAGTTATGTGGGCTTTCTAAACAGGCATAAAGTTCCCTCTTTCAGTTTTGTGTCTATGGCAAGTAAAATCCCCATCCTATGTTTATACCTTGTTCCAAGAAAGATTTAGGTTGGCCCACGTGGATTATAAAACATGATTAAGTAGCATAAATTAAAAGTCTATGACATGATTCAGCAATTTCACTTTTAGGTATTTTTCTTAAATTTTGTAATTGCACAAAAATTGTAGGCAATTTAGATGTGCATCAATAAGGAGATGGCTAAATAAATAATGTGTTAATGGAGTTGTGAGAGGATTTCAATCTAAAATTGAACTGGAGGAAGGATACCTGGGTGGCTCAGTTGGTCAAGCGTCTAACTTCAGCTCAGGTCATGATCTCATGGTTCGAGCCCTGCATCGGGCTCTGTGCTGACAGCTCAGAGCCTGGAGCCTTCTTTGGATTATGTGTCTCCCTCTCTTTCTGCCCCTCCCCTGCTTGCACTCTCTCTCTCTCTCAAAAATAAACATACATACATACATACATACATACATAAAATTGAAATGGAGCATAAGAAATGGAGACTCTCATGCATCCTTCCTCAGAAGAATAGAATTTAACTGAGAGACTGATTTCTTGTAAATGCCTGATTTACAGAAGATCAAGACTTCTCTCCTGACTAATGAACATCCACCAAGAATCTCTCCCCATCCCCAAGCCAATGAACTTGCTGCTTGGACTCTGGTTGGACTTCCCCCTCTTTGTGCTCCTTGCTCATAAATACAGCCTGCCCCAAACCCTCAAAGGACTCACCTGTAGCTTGCTATAGCATGCTTCTCAAATTGCAGTTCCCTCTGCTATTCCCAAATAAACTCAAATTTCTGATAATTTGACCTTGCCTCAACTTACTTCCTTGTTTAGGTTAACAGAGTATTTTTTTTTTAATGTTTATTTTATTTTTGAGAGAGAGAGAGAGAGAGAGAGACAGAGTGTGAGCTGGGGAGGGGCAGTGAGAGAGGGAGACACAGAATATCAAACACACTCTAGGCTCTGAGCTGTCAGCACAGAACCCAAAGCAGGGCTTAAACTCAGGAACTGCCAGATCATGACCTGAGCCAAAGTCAGACACTTAACCAACTGAACCACTCAGGCGCTCCAGAAATAATCTTTATCCTAATGAGTGTGAAGTGGTATCTCATTGTGGTTTTGATTTACATTTTCCTAGTGATTAGTGATATTGAGCACCTTTTCTACTGGCCATTAGTATATATTCTTTGGAGAAATAGCTCTTCAAGTCATTTGCCCACTTTGTGACTGGGTTATTTTTGTTGAGTTGTAAGAGGTTTTATATGTTATCAATTCCTTATCAGAGATATGATTTGCAAATATTTTTTCCATTTTGTAGAGAAATGTGCCTTTTCTTTCTATGGATAGTGTCCTTTGATGCACAAAAGTTTTAATTTTGAAGAAGTCTATTTTATCTATTTTTTCTTTTGTTGTTTGTGCTTTTGGTGTCCTATCTAAGAAATCATTAACACTTCATCATTTTGCCTGATAAAGTGTAATTTCCCTAAATCCCTTTTCATTTTACTACCTTTGCCCACCTCCTTTTTTTATTTTTTAAAATAATGGTTACAGTGAAGATATACAACTGCCTGAGATCAAACTGGAAGAGGCAGGGCTTAAATTAGTTAATACATTAATATGGTCCTTAGTGTGGCAGTTATTCTGGGTCACATTTTCTGGATATTCGTTGGACATTGGTTGGATTCAGACCACACATTTTCTCTTTGGCTGCAGCTAATATATTAACTGGCGGTGGGATCAAGTCCTGCTCCTCAGTGGCAGCTGGGCCCTCCCTTGGAGCCTCTCTACAATCCCTTCACTTATTGCTAATTGACTTCCTAATTCCCCACAGCAGCTGTTGTAAGCCTTTTCCACTCTCCTCCATCGCTTTAATCTCCCTACTCTCCACACCGAGAGGCAGGTGATCGTGCATCCGTGATCAGGTCTCTTTCCCACTGCCTTTCTGTCCTCTGCCGTCTTCACCTGTCTCCCTGGAGCCCTCATCCCCAGGTTCCCCTTTATCTCTCAGAGCCTGACTTTTGCATTTACTCCCTCTCTCCTAGCTTCCATTTTTCCTCTTCTTTTCCCTTCACACATAAACAGACTCCAGTCTTCCTCAACCTATAAGAAACCCAACCGTATTTCTCTTGAAGTTAATCCCGTTCTTTTTTCATTACTGGCAAGCCCTTAATTTTTTTTTCTCATCACAAAAGTAACATAGTAGTAGAAAATTGGGAAGTACAAATAATCAAACATGTTTCAGACACCCATAGTCACACTTCTAGAAGTAACCATCAATGTAAACATTTTGGTTTATATCCTTCCAATCTTATTTCTAAGACTTTGAGACTTACTTAGACTTTGAGGGCATTCTGGATGTTCTCTTTTGTAACTTGATATTTTTCCTGTGTCAGTGTTTTTCTAACCATGATTTTTAATCATTGCATTAAAATTTCCATTGTATGGATGCTTGGTAATTTATTTAGCCATTTTAAGTCATAATCATAGGATTATTTACAATTATTTGCTATAATTAACATAACAGTACAGCCTTTGCAAATAAATCTTTGCACATAGTCCTGATTATTTTTTTTAGTACAGATTTATGAAGGGAACTTCCTGAATGCATATTTTAAGTATTTGAATACATATTTTATCATAAAATATAAGTGTTTGATAGAGTAGCCAACTATCATCTCTTCCACTTTTTTTTAAATTTTTTTTTTCCACGTTTATTTATTTTTGGGACAGAGAGAGACAGAGCATGAACGGGGGAGGGGCAGAGAGAGAGGGAGACATTATCATAAAATATAAGTGTTTGATAGAGTAGCCAACTATCATCTCTTCCACTTTTTTTTAAAATTTTTTTTTTTTCCACGTTTATTTGTTTTTGGGACAGAGAGAGACAGAGCATGAACGGGGGAGGGGCAGAGAGAGAGGGAGACACAGAATCGGAAACAGGCTCCAGGCCATCAGCCCAGAGCCCGACGCGGGGCTCAAACTCACGGACCGTGAGATCGTGACCTGGCTGAAGTCGGACGCTTAACCGACTGCGCCACCCAGGCGCCCCATCATCTCTTCCACTTTTAACTCCTGTTTACTGAATTCTAAGCAATCCTGGCTTGTCCACCATTACTAAAGCTGCTCTGTCAGAGGGCAAGGTCAACATCAATTAATAATCACAAGTCTTTTCAGGTCCTGTCCTGCCTCATCTCTTTGCAACAGCTGCCACTTTCAGTCTTTTCCTTTTAAAAATGTTTTTTCTTTCTATTTTACTTGAGTGCTTCTACCTCCCTGGTAACTCATTTTCAGACTCTTTCCTGGTTCCTTTTGTTCTGGATGATATTTTTCTTATTCTCTACTTACCTCAGATTTTCAACTATTGCGTTCATGCCATTGCTACATAGATCTCAACACAAATCTGACCTGAGTTGGGGTCTGCTGGCCTCTCCATCTCACATCACCCCACTCTTCCCTAACTGCTGCCCCCTCTCCCCAACCCTACATATACTTTATGTTCCAGTCATTCTGAATTGCTTGCATTTTCTATGCCTCTGATCATGTGATGCTCTGTGCTTGGAAATTCATTTCCCCCTTCCTCACTTGATAAAGCTTTACTTCTCTTTCAAGATTCACCTCCTTCGGGAAGCTCCATGACAGCTTCCACTCCCACTCTTTTATACCTCTTTGCCCACTGGCCTGGCCAACTAGGGTGACCTTCCTCTATGCTGTCATGTTTGTGCTTCTCTCCTTGTGCTGTGTTATAATGGTTTTTTTCTAGGCTGTAAGCTCCTGGAGGGCAGGAATTGTGACTTTGAGGATTATATTCCCAATGTGTAGCCTGGTGCTTGTCATCTAGTAGAAACTATAGTGAATATCTGCATCCCTTAGGGTGGCTCAGTTGGTTAAGCATCTAACTCTTGATTTTGGCTCAGGTCATGATCTCACAGCCATGACATTGAGCCCATCATCAAGCTCTGTGCTGGGTGTGGAGCCTCCTTGGGATTCTCTCTCCCCCTCTCTCTCTTCCCCTCCCCTGCTTATGTGCTTACACACACTCTCTCTCTCAAAATAAATAAACATTAAAAAAAAATCTTCATCCCATGGTCAAATCATACTCTGATCTTCCTCTGGGGACCTGTCCACTGCCTTACTCTTGAACCATGGGTTTGAGTGGGACTGACCTAATCCTACCTGAAGGGGTAGGTCTAAACTGGCCACATTACCCAATTACAGCAAGCAGGAAATCTTTTTTTTTTTTTTTTTTTTTAAGAAAAAACCTTAGGTTCTGTGACACCTATTGGAAGAGACATGCTTCTATTCCTCTTCATGATAAAGTGTAAAGACCTAAGGTAGAATTTTTTATCCATTTTGCTAGTGTGAAGGGGTGCCTGGAACTGTCTGAGGGCTGTGTATGGAAGATGAAGCGGCTATCCTGGAAGACAAAGCAGAGACGTAGAGTCAATCAGCATATGCATGTATGTGTGTACTGTTATTATTTTACTTAACAATCACATGTGTTATGTGTCATGGGCTGTTCTATGTGCTTTATAAATATTGACTCATTTAATCATCATATCAATTTTATGAAGTAGGTACTATTATTATCCCCATTTAGTGGCAGAGAAAACCAATACACAGAAAGGCTAGATAACTTGCCTGAGGTCACACAGCTGATAAGTGGGGATCTGAAGCTGGGCTTAGTCACCAGTCTTATGCTGTCTCTCATTGTACAGTGGCACCAAAGAGGGGCTTAAAGAGCAGGGCTTTCTCTGAAGTCAAACATCTATTCAGTGTGACATCCTTTCTTCACTGTGTTTGACATCTAGTTAACTATAGGTCCTGCACCTGAATGCAGACTGAGGGAGTCTCTCAAGCAGGCCTTATGCTTTCTTACCTATGGCTAATCAACACAGAGCCTATGACCTCTGAGCAAGCTTTTTGCATCAGATTTTAAGGTGTCTCCTGCTCAGAAAAGGCTAGATAGGAATCTGTCTCTTCGTGTGGTTTATTGGATCATGGAATATGAAGGTTGAAAGGGGCCCTTAAAAATGATTCCCTCTGACCCTCTAAATTATTGATGGGAAAACTGAGGCCCTCTGAAGAAGTGTGGCTTGTTCAGGGCCAAAGAGAGAGTGTAGTATGTTTGCTGTACTGGTGGTTTGTAGCCCTTTCTATCTGAAGAGACTTTCTAGAACTCAGAATGTACCCGGCCTGGATGAGAGTATAGTGACAAGATTTGGGTCCTGCACCATTGAGACTAGAAAGCAAAGGGTAAATGTTGGCTCAGACACAGCCGTAAACAGGGTGGAGCCTCCATTGCCTACCTCTCCCACCTAAGATCACCTTGCAGGAAACCCAGACATCTTGATGGGCATGTCAAGATCACTTTTGAATCCTTAATTCCTTGACCTCTCAGAAGCGTTTGACACAGTTATCCATTCCCTCTTCAAAACTTTTTCCTCCAAGGCACTTTCACCTCTTGGTTTTCTTCCTACTCCTCTAGCTATTCCTTCTTCTTATTCTTTTTCTTAAGTTTATTTATTTATTTTGAAGGAAAGAGTGAGTGAGCACAAGCAGGGGAGGGGCAGAGGCCCAAGCAGGGGAGGGGCAGAGGCCCAAGCAGGCCCCTCACTGAGCACAGAGCCAGACGTGGGGCTCGAAATCATAAACCATGAGGTCATGACCTGTGCCAGACTCATAACTGACTGAGCCATCCAGGTGCCCCCTGGCTGTTTCTTCCATGACACCTTCATGAGTTCTTTTTCCACCTGATTTTAAGGCTGGTGTGTTCCTGGACCCTCTCTTTTTCTCCCTTGCCATACTCTTCCTGGAGATAGACAGATATAACCTATCCTCATGGATTTTTGTGATTTACATGCTGGTACTTTTCAAATTCATATCTCCTATCTCTCTCTCCAAATGTCAGACCATACATTCAAGTTACCAGCTGGGCAGTACCACTTGGATATTCCCTGGGTACCTCAGTGGTCACATGGACAAAACTGCTCTCACTGCCTCTACTTCATATGCTCTCCTAATCCAGATCTGTTTCCCTCATAGTCTCTGTCTCAGTAAAAGTACCACTACCTACAAAACTCTACAGGCTTGACACCCTTGACTTCTCCTTCTCCCCATCCCCATAGCAACTTCTCTGGTTTAGAACTTCATCACCTATAGTAGCCTTGTAACTGGTTGTTCTGCTTTAGACTTGCCCCACTCTAAGTTGTTCTATGTATTGTAACCAAAATTAACTGTTTTTGCATTTTCAAAAAGGTGTATTTTTAAATCATAAAACTGACACACACTTGTGACAATTTGAGACAGTGTTGTTAGTGGGATATAAAGTAAAAACTGAAAGACTCCCGTCTCCCATATTTCCAACCTCATTGTGGGTAAACAGTTTGGAGTATTTCCCATCAGACTTTTTTCTACGCTTATCCAAACATAACTAGGCACCTACTGTAGGCTGTATGCCACTTTATTTTCCAGAAATCCAGAAATTCCCATTTCCTTGCACATTCCAGGCTCTATGTCCTTTCCTTAATTTTCTCATGTTTTCTATTCTGCTCTTTCCTCATCTTCCCTCTTTCAGCTGACACCTACTGATACTTTAAGATTTATCTCATGTATCATCTCTTCCTTTATGCTCCCAGACTCAGTAGGTATGTCCCCTATTACCTAAGTTATTGTGCTGCATTATTATATAAACTCTTCTGTGTTGCTTTCTCCCACTGGGATAGAGTTTCTTGAGGAATAGTCTATGCCTTATTCTCCATGGCATTCCCCCACACTTGCCATAAAACCGGGCAGTGTTCCGTTCACATGACTGAATGATTGTGACTCTTATTACTGCCTGTGTCTCCTGAAGTGCAAGTGCCTTGGGTTGGGAGGCAGTTGTTTCAAGCAGACAGGACTATGAAGCTTCCTGACCGTCTGTTCGCAGCAAGAATGGGAGACAAAATAGAGTCTGAAGAAAAAGAGAAAGTATCCAAAAGTGGGGAAAGGAGCCTGGTGGCATCAAGGGAAGGAAAGGAACTGATATTTATGAAAAATATTCACAGTTAGCATCTCATATATGCTCATATCAACACTACCATCTCCACTTTACAAATGAGAAAATTGAGGTTCAAGATGTAAAGTACCTTTCCCAAAGTCACCAAGTGAGTAGTAGAGCCAGGTAGCGAGCCAATTCAAATCCAATTCTGTGTGAGTGCAAAGTCCAAGTTCTTACACACTGTGCACATTGGTGACCTGGTGGGTACGGTATGGTTAACACCAGCCATTTCCCTAGACCCTTCACGGGTACTTGGAAAAGGTCTGTGTCTTGGAGCCTCTGAACAGAGGCCTTTAGCTTCTAGGGAGATAGTGACAAACCCAGCATGTAGATTTTTAGACACTGTGGGTCTTTTCACTTCCATATGCCTTGAAAGGGAGGCCATGGCTTCAGAGTTCATGTTGGAGGAATTGAGTCTTTCAGGGTTCTGGAGGAGGCCAGCCAAGGCTTTGGAAAGTCTTACTCAGCTGAACTTCCTGCAAATTTCCCTCAGGCAACTGTAACTACCCTTAGTCTTCTCCTAGCCCTTCATCAGCCCTAGTTGCTGTGTCGTTTTGGGATCTGGTAGCCAGAGTACACCTATGGGGCATATCATCTTTGGAGGCTTAGCAGCCTGGGGCCCAGGTCCTTCTTGGCTGTTGTGGGTTCCTTGAGATTGAGGAGGGCACTGCAGAACAGGGGTGGGGGGCTAAGGTACTATTGGAGTAAGGAGCTGTGTCCAGGGGTGAGGCTGCATCACAGGGGATGCTAGTCCTGCAGTCCACAAATGTTTACTGATGCGACCTCAGTATTGTTTGGTTTCTGAGGGAAGGGATGCCAGGTCTGTCCTTTAGGCATACTGAAATACTAGTGGTTCTTGTCTGTGTCCTGTATCTCTTACCTCCAGAGCTTTATACATGCTATTTGCTGACTGGAATGCCTTCTACCTCTTCTTTTCACTGCTAACTCCTTTTTGTTCCTTCAGTCTCAGCTTGCCTGTTACGTGACTCTTCAAGACTGGGGATCTCACACTCCAAGGTTGGGTAGGGGGCGCATTTGCTGGTTAACTCTACACTTCTGTTTTCTCTCTTTTCTTGCAGGAAGTTGTTGGACTCCCCATTTGGGAAATTCATTCATCTCATAGTTAGTCTCCTAGTTAGTATGACTGATACCCTTTCTTCCAGCTCCAGGCAAAAGTCTAGTTGTTTAAGCCAATTAATTCTCATGTCTCATTCTACTTGTTAACTGTGATTGGTTCAGGTATGGGCATAGACTCAGAAACAATGAACCAAGGAGAAACCAGAGGCATTACGAGTTACCAGAAGAGCCACCTTCTTTTCTAGAGACTGAATGAAGAAGGATAGAGGTATGCAGCTTCACTGTGAGCAACCTAGACTTTAATATAGGAAAGGTTTAAGGGGTGACAGCCTTGTGGGAATACAGGCTAGGGAACTTAGCCTCTATCATTAAAAATAGAACGTTTTGGCTCCCATATTTACTCTTTATTTACTTTCCACTTCATCAGGATTTTGGACAAGAAAGAGGGGTGCTATTCATGGAGGACCCTTTGGAGCTCCAGCACAGTCTTTGCATACACACCCATCCACATATAAACACATGCTCTTGGAGTTATTAAAATTTTTTTTTAATGTTTGTTTATTTTTGAGAGAGAGAGAGAGAAAGAGAGAGGCAGAGAGAGAAGCAGACACAGAATCTGAAGCAGAATTCAGGCTCCGAGCTGTCAGCACAAAGCCCGATGCGGAGCTCGAACTCACAGACTGCGAGATCATGACCTGAGCCAAAGTCGGATGCTTAACCAACTGAGCCACCCAGGCTCCCCGGGGTCATTTTAATATACTCTTTGGATCATATTCACCTACTTGTAAAAAAAAGTTTATTTATTTATTTTGAGAGAGAGACAGAGAGTGCAAGTGGGGGAGGGACAGAGAGAGAGGGTGAGAGAATCCCAAGCAGGCTCTGTGCTGTCAGCATGAAGCCCAGTGTGGGGTTCCATCCCACAAACTGTGAGATCATGATCTGAGCTGAAATCAAGAATCAGACTCTTAACCAACTGAGCTACCCAGGTGCTCCCATATTCACCTAGTTTTTAATAAAAATCCACTTTTAAGATTTGTGTTACAAATATTTTCCCAAGTATTTTCTTTGTGGCCTTTGTTTTTGGTACAAAAGTTGTAAAGTTTATAGTGAAATAAATCTTTGATCTTTTTTAGAGCCTCCAAGTTTCCAGTCTTTGTTAGGAAAGTCTCCCCTATCCTCAGTCTATAGTATAGTCTCCAAAGTTTTCTTGCAATATTATTTTTCACTGTTTTGCTCTCTACATTTTTATCCATTTGGATTTTTTTGTGTGCAATATGTAAGATTAGAGTCCATTGTACTTTCTCCCATATGTATAACCAATTGTGCCAATATCATTTATTAAATAGTCCATTTTCTTCCCACCAAATTGAACTTCCACCTGTATCATGTGTTAACTTTTCATAAATATGACTTGATTATAGATTTTATATTTTGTTTTACTCGCCAATTTTCCATTTCTGTTTGGCTTTATGCTATGTTCTGTAAGGCAACACTCTTTAACTGTTCTTCTTTTTATGATTTTCTTCTCTATTTTTAGTCATTTATTTTTCATATGAATTTGAAGATAATTTTATGAAATTTCATTGCAAGTATTGTTTGGATTCTAGTTAGAATTCAATATACATATCAATTTGAGGAACTCAAAGACCTACTTTTTAAACCAGTAGGTCTTCTTCCCCAAGAATGTAGCATAAATGGAATACATTTATTTCATTCCAATACATTTCTTTCTTACTAAATAGATCTCTAAATGTGTTATAATTTTGGTTGCTTAAATGTAATACTTTCCTCATTTCCTTTGCTGATATTTGCCAATAAAATAAAGTTATAATTTTTTATGTTCATCTTATATTCAGCCATCTTACCAAATATGTAAGGTTACATGGTAAGATTGAGGAGTGGGTGGGAACTGAATGTGTTGGGGTCTGTGGGCACAGGGCTGGGTTGGCCTGGAGCCTGAGGATATTAGGAAAGGAAGCAGACCAAACATAAGAAGAAAAATTGGTTGTGTCTTCACGGCATTGTGTTAGTGGGAGTTTGTTCCACTATGAGCAGCTGTGAATAAAAGAAACCTAAAAAACAGTGGATTACATAGAATAATGTTTATTTCTCTCTTACATTAAGAAGTCTTTTGTAGGCATTTTGGGCTCTATAGTCCTCAGGAACCCAATCTACTTCTATCTTTATATTCTGCTATCCTTCAGATGTGGTCCTCATCATTATGGTCTAAAATGAACTCCAGGCATCACATCCATCTGCCAAGTAGGATGATGGACAAAGGGGAAGAAGAGACAAAGGACACATTGAAGGTATATCATAAATTTCCTAGAAGCTGCCACACACTAATTCTACTCACTCTGTGGCCAGAACTGAATTATATGGTTATGTCTAGTTCCAAGGGATGCTGGGAAATATTTTTATTTAAGATAAAAATTCTAAAGATTATAAGGATTTTATTCCAAGTCAGGATTCTAAAATGGTGATAATAGACATATTGGGATTAGCAACCAGTGGTCTCTGATGCAGGTATGTTTGTAAGGAGGTGAGGGCATGTGTTTTCTTTTGTAGCTCTCAGCTGCTAGTGCAGAAAGGAGAAGGAGCAGTTGAATGGAATATGGTGCAGGGGATTGAGTGGCTGCAGAAGAATAGGAGTGCCAGGCATGGAGGGTGTCGGAGAGAGAACAGTTTAAGTCTGGTTGGAAAGGAACGAAGGCTGCATAGAGGACAATAGACTGGGAGAAATAAGAGGCATCAAGGGATTCGTGGTCTTAGGCTGAAACATAGATGCACAGCTAGATGGCTGGGAGGCAGTGTCTGAAAATGGCATGTTTGGCAGTGATGAGATGAACAGTGTGGGTGTAGCAGTGAGTGATTGATGTGGAAGGGTGATGAGGATCATTCAATGCAAGGAAGGTAACATTTGGCATTGGAGGGTTCTCCCCCTGCACACTGACCTGCTCCAGGAGGATGGCAGGAGTAGGGAGACAGAGAAATTCAGGGAAGTTGGTGTAGTTAGATAGCTTGAACCCCAAAGGAATTACACCGGAGGAGAGTAGTGGTTTTGAAACACATAGGAATGTAAGGACTCTGATCCCACCTCCTGGCTTCATCTGCTGAACCAGGTAGATATGTAGACATGAGAGAACAAGAAATCATCCCTCAGGATGGCTGTAGAAGGTGCTTGTGGTCAGGGATAAATAGGTCTCAGGGGGGTCCAAGAAGAGAAGAGAACCTTATGTGATGAGGTGTAGGATGAAGGGGATTGATTTGCCCTGGGATAAAGGATTCTAGTGGGCATAGAGGATTTGCAGGAAAGAGGAGCAGCTAGTGTTTGGGAGAAGATACATAGGACAGTATGGGGTTGAGAATGTGAGAACAAATGAGAAGGTTTACAGTTTGGACAGTGACATAAAATCTAAAGGATGTAACATTTGGGCATGGGGAGTCCACACAGATCTCTGGGGCCAAGTTGTCTTGGAGAAGTTCCAAGCTGTGGCTCCAGAGCGATTTGGGCTAGTACAAGGCTCCTGGCTGTGGGTCAGCCCAAGGATGGGCTCTGAGTGGTTACAGACCACACAGGAATTTCCAACAACCTAAATGTGGAACAGTTGCAGGTCAAAAAGAGATCCATTCCTTCCTTGGAAGTCTCCCTTGCCTAGCTTCCAAGGCTTCTGGGATAAAGTTTGAGCCCAGAAACAACCATCACTCACCCTGCCAGATAACTCTGGCTGCCCAATAATGCTGAGAATCATGCTCTTCTAACATCTAATTTGATTTAAAATCTTTTATGTTTGAGGTGAACTTTTTCTCTGTTGACAATGGGCTGGGTTTAGCCTATTCATTAGGGGTGGAACTCCTAGCTTGTGGTAAATCCTGATTGGAAAACAATATAAACACATTTCCTGGTAAATGTATAAATATATATAGATGTTGGTTGTTCCCCTCCCCACCACTAATATACACTGTAGAAGCAATTTGAAGCAATTTAGATGTGCTCAGCATCTGGCCATCGTAAAAGGTTTCGAGTGAGTCATGATTTTGCATCAACAGAGAGGGTTTGTCTTGCTTGTGGAGAGAATTGTATTCACCTCTCCTTCTGCCTGTGAGCTTCTCTATTACTTTATGATGATCAGTCTGATTTGTGTGTAAAGAAACTGGTGAGATAAGAATTTGGGGAAGGGAAGCAAGGAGAAGAGGAGGAGCACCCAGACAGCTACCTATTCAAGGCAAAACAGATTTGGGGAGAATTACCTGTTTTTGCTTTTGAGAAGCAAGCAAGCAAGAAAGAAAGAAAGAAAGAAAGAGAGGAAGGAAGAAGGAAAGAGAAAGAAAGAAAAGAAGGAATGAAGGAAGGAAGGAAGAAAAGAAAGAAAAGAAAGAAAGAAAGAGTGAAAAAAGTGTCATTTTGTGAGTTAGGAGATGACCTCTGCTCCTAGCTGTCGGCTACTCAATCTCTTGGCACCTCAGTTTGCTCATCTGACAAGTGGGTCCCTTAACGGTTGCCCTATCCAGTTGAGAAGAAAGGAGAGCTCTTGCTTGACAGCTCTGTTGGGTGCCAGCTGTGCTGTGGGCTCCTTAGATCTGCCATCTCATTTAATGCCCAAGACAATCCCATGAGGGAAGTGGCATTAAGCTCTTCTTCAGCTGAAAGAACTGAAACATGGAGAGTCAAAGTGGCTTGTCCAAGATCATAAAGCTTATCAGGACTCAAACCCACATCTGTCTGGCTTCAAATCCTGTGTTCTTCCTATTACTTCATGCTAACAATGAGGTCATAGAACACATTCTAGTCTCCTCCTTGGAAGGGAAAAAGCACAAAGTGGCTTCCCTGCTGTAAGGCCCAAGATGTTCCTGGGTCCTTGGTCCCCACAGAGAGCCCAACTAAGCCCAGTTCTGTTTCCTCAGAGCCCTGCTTTCTGCTGTGGGAGCAGGTGGGTTGTTAATCTGATAAACGGCTTCCTGCTGAGGTGGGAGGGGGAGCTACAGGGCTGCTGAATTGCCCTCCAGAGTGGCAGGTGGGAGACTCCTGTGCTTTCACCCACAGAATTGCTTTAGGACTATGATCTGAAAGGATGAGGGCTTTGGGGTTGGTTAGTCTGGGGTAGGAGACCTGGCTCTGCCTCTTGCTAGTATGTGACCTCATCTGCCTTTCAATTTACTCATCAGAAAAATGTGGATAGGAATGCACACCTTAAAGGGTAGATGTGAATATTAAATGAGATAATGTGGGAAATAAGCAAAAGCCTAGCACCTTTGTCATACATTATATTATACACAACCAAGTAAAAGGCAGCTGTTGTTTCCATCAAGGAGGTGGGCAGACTTCCGGGGAGCTATTTAAGCATTGAGTAGTTTTTGTGTCCCATCCCTTATGTCCACATTTATTATTTATTTTATTTTATTTTATTTTATTTTATTTTATTTTATTTTATTTATTTTATTTTTTAGAAAATGTGTTCTAAATGCTCTGTCAGCTTCTGGGGAAGAGTATGTATGAGAGAGGCAGCATCCTTCTTCCTGTACAGCTCACAGTTGAGCTGGAACCACAGGTGGTAGGGAAGTATCTGGTACAGTCACAGAGGGAGCAGGATCTATGAATCTAAGCTTGACTGGCCCAATGAGGTCTCTTAGAGAGTCTGGCATTTTAAAATCCACGCCTTCTCTCTGGGTGTAACAGGGGTCTTGTTATGGAGTTGTGAGACACACTCCTTCCTTTGTGGAGACAGCAAAGGCTAGGCTTATGGACTGCTGAGAGAAGGAGGAGGCAGAGCCCTGGGTGTGGGCGGTCTCCAAGGCAGTCCTGGGGGTGCTTCCCATCTGGTGCTGGGGAAAACCCATCACTTTTGTCAGAGACAGACTGATGCCTCTAGCTCAGAGTTTATGGGATAATTTACTTGTTATCTGAAGCATTTCTACAGTGTTAGGTGTTGCCATATCTGCCAGGGATGGTAAATATAGCAGGGACTTGCTCTAGCTCCCAGCTCACCCAGGTCACCTTGATGTTGGGCAGATCAGTGAGCACTTGGGGCCTCTCCTGGAAAGCAGTGAGATGGGTACCTGGGCTCAGGCATGGAACTTGGAGAAAAGGCTCATTGTCAGTCTCCCTGGTACAAGTCCAAGGTACAGCTGTTCTGGGGGTTGGATAGGGATAGACAGAGTTCACCCTTCTGGGCTTTTCAGATCTTCCATGATCCAGCCCCTTCCCATTCCACTCTACCCCACTATCCTGCTCATTCCTCAACATCTAGCTAGCAGGCAGTTCCTCATGAGTCCCTAGACACATTGAAGCTCACTCACACCTCACTGGTTTTGTTTGCAACTGGATCCCTACTGTTGAACTTCTCAGCCATAGCTAGCTCATCTTGCAAGCCCAGCTCCCATTCTGCCTTCTCCAGAAAGCTTTCCTTAACTTCTGTAGCACATGTTGACCTTTCTCCTTTCAGATCTCCCCATTTTAGTGACTATGCATTAATTATCTCATGCATTAATTCATTCAATGCATTGACAAGTCTTACTTGCTCTATATGAAAAATACTTCCCAAATCCATCTACTTCTCTCCATCTGTACTGCTTCCCACCCTAGTTACCTCTAGCTTGGATTATTAAATACCCTTGTAACTGGTCTTCCTGCTCTCACTCTGCCTCTCTCCAACTCCTCTGTACTCTGTGGAATATTTAGTGATATTTTATAAAGGCAAATTAGTTCAGTCACTCCCCTGTTTACAGTCTTCCAGTAGCTTCCCAAACTCATCTCCACAGCTCACAAGGTTCTGCTTTTCTGGTACATGGGTGCCTTCCTAGCCTCTTCTTATCCCATATTCCTTTTGTTCATTCTGCTTCAGACACCTCAGCCTTCTCTCCATTTCCCAAAAAGGCCAAACCATTACCACTGCCTCAAGGCCTTTCCACTTGCTAAGCCTTCTGCCTAGAATGGTCTCAGCTCCTCAATGCCTACTTCCTTCTCATCACTCAGCATTCTGTTCAACAGTAACCTCCTCAGTGAGGTCTTTCCTGAATACCCAATTCAAAGTAACTCCTTAAGTCACACTTTATCTCATTACACTATTTCCTTTATATTATTAACATGTTCTGAACTTATCTGCTTTCTTTGTACTGTCTCCTTCTTTTCACTAGATAGGAAGTACCTCCAGAATAGAAACAATATCTGTCTTGTTCACTGCTATATCCTCAGAGTTTAGAATAGTACTTAACATGTATGAAACCAAAATATGTTGCTTAATAACTTATTACATGGATATTAGGTGTCTTCTATGTATGAATCACTGAAAATCAGTAAATACTACCACTAATTAGAAATAAAAATGCCTAGGGGCGCCTGGGTGGCGCAGTCGGTTAAAGCGTCCGACTTCAGCCAAGTCACGATCTCGTGGTCCGTGAGTTCGAGCCCCACGTCGGGCTCTGGGCTGATGGCTCAGAGCCTGGAGCCTGTTTCCGTTTCTGTGTCTCCCTCTCTCTCTGCCCCTCCCCTGTTCATGCTCTGTCTCTCTCTGTCCCAAAAATAAATAAAAAAAACGTTGAAAAAAAATTTTTTTAAAAAGAAATAAAAATGCCTATCCTTGAAACAGGGTTTCACAGAGATGGTCTATGAAACTCTGGTGGTTTGCCAAGGAGTTTGCAACTGGTGTGATGAATTTAGAGAAAAAAATGATCAAACAATTTTGTTCACATACACTTCACTAATTTTATTTTATTTTTTTATTTTTATTTTTTATTTATTTTTATTTTTTCAACATATGAAATTTATTGTCAAATTGGTTTCTATACAACACCCAGTGCTCATCCCAAAAGGTGCCCTCCTCAATACCCATCACCCACCCTCCCCACCCTCCCACCCCCCATCAACCCTCAGTTTGTTCTCAGTTTTTAAGAGTCTCTTATGTTTTGGCTCTCTCCCATTCTAACCTCTTTTTTTTTTTTTTTCCTTCCCCTCCCCCATGGGTTTCTGTTAAGTTTCTCAGGATCCATATAAAAGTGAAAACATATGGTGTCTGTCTTTCTCTGTATGGCTTATTTCACTTAGCATCACACTCTCCAGTTCCATCCACATTGCTACAAAGGGCCATATTTCATTCTTTCTCATTGCCACGTAGTACTCCATTGACACTTCACTAATTTTAAATGTAAGAGTAATTAAGATTTCTATAGAAATTCTATTACCTTATTAGTAATTGTTTTATGATATTCACTGCAACTGTATTGGTCAGTTCATCATAGCTAATTTCAGTGATCAATTATAGATTATTTTGTATAATGTGTTTCACATCTTGTTAGTGTTAAAATTCTTAGTTATAAACATTTATGTTTTTAAAGTTACTTTCGTATTGTATTAAATCTTATGAATCTAAAGTAATTGAAGGGTACAGTTAATGATGAAGATAATATTATCAATAGTATAATACAGAATAATTCTGTAAGTATATTTATTGAATATGGTTACAGTATGAATATACAGCATGAATCTGTATGAGCTAGGACAAAATAATCTATGAGAGTTTTGAGTTAGTATATTATCTAGAAAAGAGATGTTCAGTTAGGAAATACATTGCTGAATGTTTGAAAATTGGACTTTATTGCATTGTAATGGTCCCCAAAGACACTGTTTCTTGTAACACTTTGCCCTATAGTGGCAAAACGCCACCAAATTTGGACACAATTTTTAAACAAAATATGATTACCTCTCTGGTAAATCAAGTAATATTTCCTAGAGTGAGTGTAGGAAGCTAATTTTGCCAGTAAATGTAAAGAAGAGACCAAAATGATAAAAGTGTTATTCAAAATTGTACTTCTTGATGGAAAATTACATGTAAGTCATATAATTGTGAAGATCTTTGAATAACCAGCCTAAGAAAATAATAAATATTGGGTTTAGAGAAAAAGCAGAACAAACTTTTGGCACAATTCTTTTATCAAAAGATCCTGTTGAAAGTAAGTAAAGACAGCAACTAGGTGTGGAACCTGATTCAAGCCAATCCTCATTGAGCTGACTGTAGACACCTTGGTAAAAAGTTGAAAGCAGTTACTCTCTCTCACTGTTTGGAGTAATTATTAATTTAAAAAATATTATTGTTTTATTTACAGGTTTTAAAATTAAGGTGGGTGGCTAAACATGCTGGATTGAACACATGTTTACTCCCCACTCCCTTCCAAAAGTTGTCAGTAAATGGATTTTTAGTAAAGCATAAAGTGGACTTCTGTTTTAATCCATGATGAACTAATAGGGGCCACTTTTATCCTGCCACAGAAATAACTGGAAACTCTTATAAAGAGTATGAAACACCTGTTTTCTGATATTGGACTAGAGGTAGCACAGATTGTGGTTCCTGAGAGAAGAGAGAAAAATGAGGCAAGTTCTATTATCACTTAGGTTTCTACCTGGAAGCACATTCCAGATCATGAAGCTGGGAGGGGAATCCCAAGTATGGCATGGTGGTCACACTTAGTTGAAGAGAGAGATTGGAGTTCAGGGAAACTGAGGCAACTGAAAGTTGTAAGGAAGAATTCCATACAAAAGGGAGTTAGTTATACAGAAAAGTTCTCCAGAAATCTCTTTTTAAGTTATTAATTAATAAATTTATTTATTTTTGAGAGAGAGAGTGTGTGTGTGAGTGGGGGAGGGTCAGAGGAAAAGAGAGAGAGAATCTTAAACAGATTCCATGCTCACCCCGACCCCAATGTGAGGCTTGATCCCACGACCCTGGGATCATGACTTGAGCTGCAATCAAGAGTAAGATGCTCAAGCGACTGAGCCACCCAGGTGCACCATAAATACTAAGAAGTAATAAGAAAAAATGACGAAAAATTTTCTAAATTAGATAAAAATGCTAAGACAAAGATACAAGATGCTAAATAGAATAAACTTACATACACAAAAACTCACATCAAACCATATCATAATCAAGTTGTTAAAAACTAATATTAAAGAGCTAAAGATAAAAATCAGTACGTACAGAAAAACAAAGATAAGAATTACTACAGGGGTGCCTGGGTGGCTCAGTTGGTTGGGCGACCAGCTTCAGCTCAGGTCATGATCTTATGGTTTGTGAGTTCGAGCCCCTCGTCGGGCTCTGTGCTGACAGTTCAGAGCCTGGAGCCTATTTCAGATTCTGTGTCTCCCTCTCTCTCTACCCCTCCCCTGCTCATGCTCTGTGTCTCTGTGTTTCTCAATAATAAATAAAAACGTTAAAAAAAAAAAAAAAGAGTTACTACAGACTTCATGTCTAAAGCTATGCAAGCCAGGAGACAATGGAATGGCTTCTTTAAATTGCCAAAAGAAAAAAATAAGACAATTTGGACATAAGTGAAACTATTTTTCAAACGTGAAGGCAAAAAACAAAAAACAACAAAAAAAAAACATACAAAAAAACCCACAAAAAAACAAAAAGAAAGAGGCTTTTCATACAAACAAAAGTCGAAAGAATTTGTTATCCAGAAACTTGCACCGTGTGAAAGATTATTCAGGCAGAAAGAAAATATCAGGTGGGAATATGGATTTACACAAAGAAATGAAGAGTGCTTGAAATGGCATATATATGAGTAAATATAAAACACTTTCTTCTCCTTCATTTTAAAATGTATTTATAGTTTATAAGTTAAAGCAAAAATTACATGCATGGTAGGATTTAGACCATCTGTAGAAGTGAAATGTGTGACAGTAGTAGCACAAAGGATGGGAGAAATGAAATGATAGTATATTTTTGTTATGACATTTTTACATTATGCCAGAAGTGATATAATAAACATTATTTGAAATACATGTAAAATGAAAATGTAAATAATAAATAAGTAAAATGCACATGTTTTAAATCCTAGAGTAACTACTAAAAAAAAAAACTTCTAAAACAAAGAGGTATAGCTAATAAACTAATCTTGTAGATTAAATGGAGGGCTAAAAATATTCAATTATTACAAAAGAAGTCAGGAATAGGGGCGCCTGGGTGGTTCAGTTGGTTAAGTGTCTGAGTCTTGATTTTGGCTTAGGTTATGTGATCTTACAGTTGGCGAGATTGAACCCATGTCAGGCTCTGCACTGTCTCTCCTATCTCTCTGCCCCTTTCCAACTTGCACACATGTGTTTTCTCTCTCTCTCTCAAATAAACGTTAAAAAAAAATTTTTTTTTAAGTCAGGAGTAAAGGAAAAAAAGAACAATGAACAGATAGGACCAAATAAACAAATAGGAAGATGGTAGAATTAAGCCCAACCATCTTAATAATTATATTTATTATAAAGAATCCAAACACCCCACTTATAAGGCAGAGATGGTCAGACCAACTGGATTAAAAAAGCAAGACCCCTGTGCTCGCTTCAGCAGCACATATACTAAAATTGGGACGATACAGAGAAGATTAGCATGGCCCCTGCGCAAGGATGACACGCAAATTCATGAAGCGTTCCATATTTTTACTAATATAACACTGTATGTCAACTAACTGGAATTAAAGATAATAAAAAAAGAAAAAAAAAAGCGAGACCCACTGTGCACTGTCCAGAGGAAACCCATTTTAAATACAAACATACACATAGATTAAAAGGATGGATAACTTATACCATGTAAGCACCAATCATAACAAAACTAGAATGACTATGTTAATATCAAAGTATACCTTAGAACAAGAAATGTCACATGGAATAAATAGGGCCATTTCATAATAATTGAGAGTACAGTTGGTCAAGAGGACATAACAATTCTAAATGTGTGTACACCCAATAACAGAGCTTCAAAATAAACGCAGCAAAAATTGATAGAGAAATGAACAAACTCAGGATTATTGTTAGATATTTCAATATTCTTCCTTCAAACAAACTGAAAAAATTAGTAGAGATATAGAAGATAAAAAACAATATTATCAGCCAACTCAACCTAGTTGACATTTACAGAATACTTTATCAAAAACAGCAGAATACACATTCCTTTCAAGTGCATATGAAACATTCACCAAAGTAGGCCATATTATGAGCCATAAAACAGGGGTGCCTGGGGGGCTCAGTCAGTTGAGTCTCTGACTTCAGCTCAGGTCATGATATCGCTTTTTATGAGTTCGAGCCCCTTATTGGACTTGCTGCTGTCAGCACAGAGCCCATTTCAGATTCTCTGCCCCCTTCTCTTTTCATCCTTCTCCTGCTCATGCTCTCTTTCTCAAAAAAAAAAAAACATTAAAAAAAATCCCAATCTCAATTAATGTAAAACAATTAAATCATACAGAGTACGTATGTTCTCTAATAAGAGTGGAATTAAGTTAAAAATTAATAATATATATTCAGAAAAAAACAACACACTTCTAAATAATGTAAAGGTAAAGTTAGAAATCACAAGGAAATTTTAAAATATTTTAAATGAAGATGAAAGTTTTCAAACTTATGGGATGCAGCTTAGACAGTCCTTAGAAGAAAATTTATAGCTTATCTTAGAAATGAAGACAGGTCTCAAACCCATGATCTAGACTTCCACCTTAAGAAGCTAGGAGCAGAGGAGCAATTTGAACCCAAAGGAAGTAGAAGAAAGGATATAATAAAGATCAGCAAACAATGAATCAAAAAATAGAAAAAAGAGAAAATCAATGAAACTAAAAATTTGATTTTTAAAAATCAATATAATTGATAATATCTAAATAGAATAATCAAGAAAAAGAAGACACAAATTATCAGGATCTGGGAAAAGAGAAAACATTTCTAAAATCCTACATTAACTAAGGAGATAAGAAAAGGATATTATGAATAACTATGTGAATACGCTTGAAAACTTGGATGAAATGGGATAGTTCCTTGGAAGACACAAATTTTTAACACTGACTCAGGGAGAAATATTCCTGAATATCAATATAATAATGAAAGTAATTAAAATTATATTAAATTCTCCCAGAAATTCTTGATGGTGCCACTGGTGAATTCTATCAAACATTTAAGGAAGAAATAATACCAATCCTTAAGCCATGGAGAACTTTCAGAAAGTAAAATTAGATAGTGAACTTTTCAGTTCATTTTATGAGGCCAATATCAGTTTGATTTCAAAACCAGAGAGAGACATTACAAGAAAAAATTACAAACCAATATCCATTATGGACATAGGTAAAATCCTTAACAAACTATTAGCAAAATGAATACTAAAAGGAAAATACATTATGATTCAGTGGGGTTTATCCCAGGAATGCAAGGCTATTTAATATTTATATATCAAACAAGTGTAACTTACAATATTAGCAGAAACGAAGGGAAAAAAATATCATCTCTATAGATGCATCAAAAGCCTTTGGCAAGGGGCGCCTGGGTGGCGCAGTCGGTTAAGCGTCTGACTTCAACCAGGTCACGATCTCGCGGTCCGTGAGTTCGAGCCCTGCATCAGGCTCTGGGCTGATGGCTCAGAGCCTGGAGGCTGTTTCCGATTCTGTGTCTCCCTCTCTCTCTGCCCCTCCCCCGTTCATGCTCTGTCTCTCTCTGTCCCAAAAATAAATAAACGTTGAAAAAAAATTAAAAAAAAAAAAAAGCCTTTGGCAAGATTCAACACTTATTTATGATTTAAAAAGACATAAACCTCAGGGTGCCTGGGTGGCTCAGCTGGTTAAACACCTGACTCTTGATTTTGGCTCCGGTCATGATCTCATGGTTCATGGGTTCGAGCTTCATGTCGGGCTTAGCACTGACAGTATGGAGCTTGCTTGGGATTCTCTCCCTCTCCCTCTCTCTCTGCCCCTCCCCCCCCCCCACTCATGCGTACGCGCTCTCTTTCTTTCTTTCTCTCAAAATAAATAAATAAACTAAAAAAAAAAAAGGCACAAACCTCTCAGTAAAGTATGAATACCTGGGAACTTCATCAACCTGGTGAAGGGCCTCTCATGAAAACCTACAACTGATGCTATACTTAATGGTAAAAGACTAAATATTTTCCCTCTAAGATCTAAGGATGTCTGCTTTTACCACTTATATGTAATATCTTTCTGAAGGTCCTAGCTATAGCAGTAAAGGGAGACATACAGATTGGCAAAGAAGAAGTAAAATAGTATTTATTTGCAGATGACATGATTGGGGTATGTAGAAAATCCTAAGGATTCTACAGAAAAACTACTGGGACGAATAAGTACGTTGATAAGTTCACAGGATACAAGTTAATGTTTAATTTTTCCCTTGTATACTAGCAATGAATAATTTTGAAATGGAATTTTTAAAATATCGCTTATAGGGGTCTTGGCTGGCTCAGTCAGAAGAGCATGCAACTCTTGATTTTGGGGTCATGAGTTTAAGTCCAATGTTGGGTGTAGAGATTACTTAAATAAATAAACTTTAAAAAATACTTAAACTGTTTCAAAAGTAAAAATAAAAATACCATTTACAATAGCATATGAAACACCCTAGCTTGGGGAGATTGTATGTGAGGGGAAATAGGGGTTACATAGAAACTCTCTGTACTTGGATTTTGTTGTGAACCTAAAACTGCTCTAAAAACTGAAGTCTATTTTTTAAAAAACAAACAAAAACACATGAAATATTCAAAGACACATTTTACAAGATTTGTTTGAGATTTGTACACTAAAAACTACCAAACATTACTGCATTAGAGTAGACCTACATGAATGGAGAGATATACCATGTTTGTGGACAAGAAGACTTAATGTTGTTAAGATGTCAGTTTTTCCAAATTGACCTGTAGATTCAGTGCAATCACAATCAAGCTGATTCTAAAATTTACAGGGTAACACAAAGAACCTAGAATGGCCAGAACAATTTTGAATGGAACAAAGTTGGAAGTCTTACACTACTTAATTTGAAGACTCCCTATAAAGTTGCAATTATCAAGACATTCTGGTACTAGCATAGGGATAGATATAACGATTAATAGAAGATGATAGAGAGTTTAGATATAGGCCCACACATAAATAGTCCATTGAGTTTTTAAAAAAAGACCAATGTATTTCGATAGGGAGGAGAGTTTTTAAAAGAAATGATGCTGGATCAAGTGGATATCTATATTGAGATAAAGAGCCTCAACCCTTACTTCACACCATACACAAAAGCAGCTAAAAATGGATCCCAGATCTAAACATAAAAGTTAAAATTATAAAACTTCTAGAAGAAATTGTAGAAAAATATCACCACTTCACAGTAGGCAAGGATTTCTTTTTTTTTTTTTTAATTTTTTTTAACGTTTATTTTATTTTTGAGACAGAGAGAGACAGAGCATGAACGGGGGAGGGTCAGAGAGAGAGGGAGACACAGAATCTTAAGCAGGCTCCAGGCTCTGAGCTGTCAGCACAGAGCCCGATGCGGGGCTCGAACTCACGGACCACGAGATCATGATCTGAGCCGAAGTCGGCCGCTCAACCGACTGAGCCACCCAGGCGCCCCAAGGATTTCTTAAATAGGATACAAAAGCCACAAACAAACAAACAAAAAAAGAGGGGCACCTGGGTGGCTCAGTCGGTTGAGCATCCGACTTCGGCTCAGGTCATGATCTCACAGTCTGTGAGTTTGAGCCCCACGTCGGGCTCTGTGCTGACAGCTCAGAGCCTGGAGCCTGCTTCGGATTCTGTGTCTCCCTCTCTCTCTCTGCCCCTCCGCTGCTCATGCTCTGTCTCTCTCTCTCTGTCAAAAATAAATAAACATTAAAAAAAAAAAAGAAAAGCTATCCTTAAAGAAAAATTGAGAATTTCAACTTCATGAAAAGGTAAAAAACCCAGGTGGAACTGGCCCAAGAAAGAAGTTGAAGGAATTCTAGGGATGATGAAAGGGGCTCCTGGGATATGGCTATACAGCAGGACTAGAAGCATCCAGTCTAGATTGGAGCAGAAAGGCTCTGGGAAAGGTGTGTTCAAGGGATCCAGGGACTTATGATGTGTTTGAATAGATGAAGAGGAGATTAACATAGCGGAAAGTTTGGAGATGGGTTAGTGGAAGGTGCATAGAAACTAAGCAAAGTAATAAGACAAGTATTTAGTTACTAGTTGTGTAAGGAGGAAGGAGAATGATGGAACACTGCAGAGCTTGCCTGTAGTAGTGTTACAGGTGATAGGGATATAAGCATTGAATATTAATCCAACTAAAAATTGATACTGAAAGGGTGGAAGAGGAGAAGTGTGGTGTGTGAGTGGTGTGTGGTGGTTTCCAGGAATGGTGAAAGAGACTTAAATCCTCATCTTTATAAGCACTAGTTACATAGAAAGAGGGGGAACAACAGGGCAAGAAATGCAGAGTGGCTGCTTCTCATAGTAAGTCTTCCAGAATTTTCTGAATCACTGAACTGTATGTATATGGACATGATTTGAAGCCAGGTACTGGCACTTGCTGATTGTGTGACCTTGGGCAAATCACTCAACCTCTCTGTTCCTCAGTTACATCATTTGTTGAAAACTACATAATTGTTGTGCTTACCTCAGAAAGTTATTGTTAGGGTGAACTAGTTTAATCTATGTAAAATATCTGGAATAGTGCCTGGTTCAAAGTGAGAGCTTTGTAGGTGTTACTGTTGTAATTATGTACAAGCATTATTAAAATAAAAATTGTACTGAATCTTAAAAAAGGTTTTTACCTAATATTGGTGGTCCATATGTATTTACCTAACATGTCTTTATATCCCATTAAACAAATAACTTCATAAGAAATAAATTGTATTATCTGCCGTTTTCATCTAAAGAAGTTGAGACTCAGAGAACTTTAACCACCTGCTCAAGATCAAGCAACTAGTTATTGCCAATTGCCCCAATGTTAGGATCTCGATTGGGTCAGTCTGGCCACAAATCCCAGCCTTTTCCCATTCTGCTGTTTTATAGCCCAGGCTAACCATAAGCTCCTATGCGGAGTGGGAGTAAGCAGGATGCAGTCCTCCATATCTCCTCGAGAAACTGCACAGAACACCATGGAAGGCACTCAGTGAGTAGTTCCGGAAGGAAAGACCTGGCCTGAATTGAGTGCTCAGTAAATTTTGGTTGAATGAATGAATGAATGTGCATGGTTTTGAAACCCCGGGCAGATGTTAGGACGCTCCCCAGGAATGCTGGTTGTGTGTGGGGGGAGAGGACAGTTTCTTAAAACTCCATTGTGCCTAAACTCCAGGCTGCCTAGATGCTAAAATAACTTAGGCTGCAGGGTCAGGCCTGCCCATCCTGTACTTACCCCACCAGCCCAGCCCTCTTCCCAGGGCCTGGAGCTGAACAAGATGAAGACTGGCTTTATCCAGCCAATAAATTTCATGTATTCAAAAAAAAAAAAAAAAATCCAGAAACTTTGACAGACCTTTATATTAATGTTACATTTATTACTCCCACCTCCAAAGTGGCCCAGAACCCTACTTTTGTAGATATCTTCAGTTTGACCAACATGAGCAAGCTAGCTTTCTTGTGTGTGTGTGTGTGTGTGTGTGTGTGTGTGTGTGTGTCACTTTGTACAAAAAACTCAAGGCTTTAATAACAGAACAAAGTTGTGATTGGCATGTTGACTGGCTGGTTTTATCGAAGTGAACCTTACAGAAGTGGGTTAAAAAGGTCTTCAGCAGTCACTTCCTGTCCCACTTAGTAAATATTCCTTCCCTGTCCTAGCAGCTTTCTCCGAGAAACTCCTATTGTGATGGAGTTGTTTTCCCAAACTTGGAAAAGCCAAGGGCTGTAGGTGGCCCCATGGTCTTTCAACCTCTAACCAAGCCTGGAGGATCCAAATAAAAAATTTCTGGGCCTTAAAACCAAATTGTACTCTGACTCAAACCAGAACCTGTCCACAGGTTCAGCTCCCCCTGTGGCAGTGACCCTTGTTCTGCAACGGAAGTGGGGGTGGAGGTTGAGGGACCTCAGTTTAGCTCCCGCAGACAGAGTGGCGGCCCTCATCCCAGGTGGCTTTTGATTGAAAGAGGCCCATGTGGAGCTTTCTCTGTCCCTCCTAAGGTAGTCGGGGGTTTTTTGTTGTCACAAACTAGGAGTTTGAAACCTTGTTTCCAAGCAGTGGCTCTGCTAAAAGTGACCTTGTGCCAGGAAAACCTCCCTGTGTCTTGATTTGTGCTTCTTTACAGTGAGGGATTATAGAGTTGCTGAGTGATTTTCAAACTTTTCCCCCTAGTAGCAAGACTCTTTGTACAAAGGAAATCTGTCTGCATGCCCGATATGGAAGAGGTAGAGCTGCTCTGTTTACTTTGAAGGTGGACTTTCTCTTCCTCTGTGTGGCCATACTAGATGTAGCTCTAAACTTCTGTGTTTTAATTTTTTCCCCCTAAGTTGGATAACATATTAATAGGACAGGGGGAGAAGGACCAGAAAGACGTTAAGATGTGAAAGGGACCCAATTAACAGATCACAGGCTATGCTTTTCCACATCGAAAAGGAAGATAAAAGGTATTATAGAAGATGTTAGTAAATTGTTTCTCTGAAAAGCCTTACAGATCATGGCATGAAATTACATTAAGTTGTATATGTGCCATCTTCAAAAGAATAACGTTATAGCACCATCAGTGGACGCTGTTTTGGCTGTGTGAACCTTGTAGGTAAGAGGAGATGGACATTCACAGTCCTGGCTTTTCCTACTCATGTAAATAGTATGAGTTTTCACTGTTAAAACAGTTCATTTCATTGCTATCTTATTTCTGTCACAGGCCCTGAGAGCTTGGTTGGGCCAAGGGTCACTCAGAAAATAACCAGCTTCCACTTTTTTAATTATGCAAACTAGAGCTAGATGACTGAGATCTTGCCTTTGGTCTGCAAGACATAGGGAGTTTTGCAAGCCCTAGGGGAGTGCAGAATTTCCTGAAGATGTTGCAAGGTGGCCGGCTTTCTTCTGAAGTCATGCAATATTCTCCTTTGCTTTGGTTATGACTGCAGAGGTGCTGGGAAGCCAAATGAAAACTGGCACCTTGGAGCGGGCTTCTCTCCACAGGCCCCTGAGGTGAGGTCTGCTCCCTTAGAGGGAAAGGTGTCCCTGCTCTCATCTAAAGGTGTTTGGTCCAACTCCACCTCTCAGGTACTTCATTGGCAGTTTTCCAAACCAAAAATATTTTTGCAGAGGGAAGGGCATGCAAAGGCTTGAAAATTTAGAGAGCAGAGAGCTGGATGGCCCAGATTTATGAAAGTTCCTATTCTGCTAGTTTAAATTGGAAAAGGATCTGGGAATTCCCAGAGAAAGAGAGCTTCATTGAGAAAGAACAAATTTCATCAGAGAATTTTATCACCAGCCACATGGGGCATCCTGATGCAGTCACTGCCCCACACCTCTTAGCCACCATGAGAGGAAGACCTGGGCTGCAGACTCCCCAGAAGCTAGGCCCAACCTCACTCAAGCCTCCTGGGCACACTGCAGAGGAAAGTCACCCCTGTTCCCCCACTCTACCCACATCCCAGTAGAGGTGAGCTTCTAGACATCCTTACTCTTCTTTTTTCTACCAGCGCATAAAATATGCAGTTATTAAAGATTTTCATATTTTAGAATAATAGCACTTACCTTGGTCTCGGTAAATCTTCAGCGAATCACTCCTCTTTGCTAAGGAGTAGGAAGACCAGCTAGTTTATTTTATCATGCCTATAAGCAGAAGATGCCAAATAATACCATACAGAGACTCCACTAAGTACATTAAGTTTGGTGGGGTTTTTAAGTGTTTGAGAATCTCATGGGAATGAAATGATTCAAAGGACAAAATTTAAAAAACACATAAAGTCATCATTCTCTGAAAATAATAGCATACGAATTAGTTCCTGAAGCATTTAAATAGAAAGTGAAACTGAATCACAGTTTATTTTTCATAGTAAAGCTATTTAGAATGCAAGTCCTCTTCCCTGAAAGAGCAACAGGGTTTTTGTAAAACATTTCTTCCTGTTCTCTGAAATTAGGAGTTCACAAGAAGACCTGGGGGTTATGCTTTTTGAAGGTAACACTTTACTTCAACAATGAAGAATGCCACATGGAAATCAAGGAGTGGTGTTCTGGAGAGGAGACGTGTACCCCCTGAGTCAGCAGAGCATATGACTGAACCGCAGTTTGGGTCAGACACCCAAGGCCAGGGAAGCAGCTGCTCAGTCCTGTGTACACCGAGAGCTGAGCAAATGGTGATATCTGTGTCAGAGGGGTCTCACAATACCGTTGAGAGTTAGCTTGGGTGAGCTGGAGCTCAGTATATGTATCAAGGGCCTCGAGAAAGTATAGGAAGAGTTGGGAAGACTAGGCATGTAAAGGGGGTGGGAAAGAATCTTTCTCAAGAAAATTGATTTTGTAGGTTTCTCATTTGTAGGGTGGCAAGGTCCCTTTCCCTCCCATCTGCTTGAAAATACTTTACTGTCCCAGTAGAGTTCTAGTCCAGACCCTGGTTGACCCCATCTTCTTAATCATGCTTGCTGTTTTTCTGTTTTCTCCAACTTCAGACTTCTGTGTCTTAAAAAAGAATACATGGTGGGTCTTACCTGCCTCTGGGCCTTTCCTCTTGAGGCTGCCCCTGCCTGAGTCATACCTTTGCCTTCCTATCCCCCTATTTCCACTTCTTACCCCCATCCATCCTTCCATGCCATCACAGATGTTCCACTTATTTCTGACCACCTCACCGTACCCTGTACTTGTAAGTGGTGTGACCAAAAAATCTGATGTCCAAATCAGAATACTTTTGGAAGTAAGAGGGATGCTTGTAATCAATGATGCTGAGATAATAAAGTAGGGACTATCCCAAGCAAACCAGGATGGATGTTCCTCTTCAACGCATTTACCCTTGTCATGTCTCCTTCCCATAGGAAGGTTGACGATTCTGAGGGCGATGACTGCCTTGTCTTTGCATCCCTTCTCATGTCCAGCCAGTACTTTTTTTTATATATAAAATAAACTTTTTATTTTGAAATAATTACAGATTTATATAAAGCTGTGGAGAAATACAGAGTTCCTGCATACTCCTTACCCAATTTCCTCCATTATTTACATTTTGCACTTCCATGGTACATTTATTAAAACTAAGGAACTGTATTGGTTTATTATTATTAACTAACGTCCAGACCAGTTTTTCTATTAATGTCCTCTTCCTGTTCTGATCCAGACTAGAATACCATACTGTGTTTAGTTTACATGTCTCCCCAGGTCAGTCTTTCCTTGTTTTCATGACTTTGTGCTGTAAGAGGTACTATCCAAATTTCATGAAGAAATGTGACCAAACTGGATTTGTCTGTTTTTGTGTAATTAGACCCAGGTTATGGTTTTGGGGAAGAATACCGTAGAAGTGAAGTCCTTTCTCATCACACATATCAGGGGGCACATGATAGCACTGGGGATATGAACTTCATCACTTGGTTAAGGTGTTGTGTTTCCTTTCCCTATTCTGTGGAAGCAGGTCACTAAGTTTAAACCACTCTCAAAGGGTGGACTAACTCCACGTCCTATAAGGAGTACTATCTACAAACAGTATTATTCACTGATTTATTTTAAAACTGATAATTATTTTCTGACCTTATTTCCATTTTCTGTTTAAAAGCCTGTGGACGAACAGCTTAAAATCACCCAGGGTTTTTCCTACCCACTCAGTGGCCTGAGCAGTGGGAGCTGCAGACCAGCCTGCTGTGGAGGGCCATGCATGCCTTTCTTCAGTAGTAAGCACTTGTTTGCTTTCCAGTAGTACAAGATGCTCCAGGCTTGTCTTGTATTTTTCCTACCCCAGCCTTAGAACCGGCCAATTTCCCAAGGAGGCTTGTATCCTTTTATTGGAAAATGACATTTAGAAACAAAGATGTAGCACAGTTCTTTGAGCTGAACTGAAATCTGCTCTGGTCCTCCTGAACTAACTTCAACCTGGCAGGAGTGTGTGAGAGGCACATGCAACAGCCCCAGAGCTGTGTGGTGACCGGGTGACAGAGGTGGTTGTGGTCCATTTGGGCATTAGTCCATTTTGCTTCCTAATGAGTGAGTAGTGAGCTCCTGTGTCCTTACTTGAGGGCCCTACCCCTGCAGGGTGTGAGAGAAAACTAAAGAGGTGTCTCTGGGCCCAGAGTGGGGAGCAGTGGGATACAGCAGCTTCTTCCCCTCTATACCCTGGTCATTAGTAGGACAGATGGAGGGGCCCTTCTTTATCTGTGGTTGTTAACAATTTTGTTTAAAATTTTTTGAGGTATAATTGACCTGTACCACTTTATGAATTTCAGGTGTACCACATCATTTGATATTTGTGTATGTTGTGAAGTGATCACCACAGTAAGTCTAGTTGACATCTGTCACCACACCTGGCCCAGATTTACGTTTTTTTTTCTTGTGATGAGCACTTTTAAGATCTACTCTCAGCAAACTTCAAATGGGCAATACAGTATTATTAACTATAGTCCCCATGCTGTACATTATATTCCCAGGACTTAATTACTTTATAACTAGAAGTTGGTGCCTTTTGTCTCCTTTGACCCATTTCACCACCAACCCTTCCCATGCCCCACCATTCTTGAAACCACCAATCTGTTCTCTGTATCTTTGAGCTTGGTTTTTAAATATTTAAAAATTTTTATTTTTAGATTACACATACAAGTAAGATCATATGATATTTGTATTCTTCCATCTGACTTATTTCACTTAGTATAATGCCCTAAAGGCCCGTCCATGTTGTTGCAAGTACCAAGATTTCCTTCCTTTTTATGGCTGAGTAATATTCCATTGACTATATATGCCACATTTTTTTTCAATATATGAAATTTATTGTCAAATTGGTTTCCATACAACACCCAGTGCTCATCCCAAAGGGTGCCCTCCTCAATACCCATCACCCACCTGTGCCTCCCCACATTTTCTTTATCCATTCATTTGTCAGTGGACACTCTGGTGGTTCCCATATCTTGGCTACAGTAAATAGTGCTGCAGTGAATCGCTTCTCGGCCTTTTGGCTAAGATCAAGTGTAGTATCTGTTTTTATCAGTTTAATAGTGCTGTAGTGAACATAGGGGTGCATGTATCTTTTAGAATTAATGTTTTTGTTTCCTATGGATAAATTCCAGAAGTGGAATTTACTGGGTCATATGGTACTTCTACTTTAATTTCTTGAGGAACTTCCATACTGTTTTCCACAGTGGCTTCACCAATTTACATTCCCACTGACAGTTCTTGAGGGTTCTCTTTTCTCCCATCCTGGACAACCTTTGTTGTTTCTGGTCTTTTTTTTTTTTTTTTTCATTGAAGTATAGCTAACATACAATGTTAATAGTTTCTGTTGCACAATGTATTAATTCAATAATTTTATACATTAGTCAGTGTTCATCATAAGTGTAGTCACCATCTGTCACCATACAGTATTACCACAATATTACTACTGACTATATTCCATATGTTGTTATTTTTTATCTCCATGACTTATTTATTTTATAACTGAAAATTTGTACCTCTTAGTCCCTTTTATCTATTTCACCCATCCTCCCACCCAACTTCCCTCTGGCCACCACCAGTTTGATCACAATATTTACAATTCCTTTTTATTTGTTTTATATTTTAGATTCCACATATAAGTGAAATCATTTGGTATTTGTCTTTCTCTGACTTTATTTACTTAGAATTATACCCTATGCGTCCATCCATGTTGTCACAAATGGCAAGATTTCATTCTATTTATTGCTGAGTAGTAATCCATTGTCTATATATACCACATCTTCTTTATCCATCTTTTGATGAACACTAGGTTGCTTCTATATCTTGGCTATTGTAAATAATACTGCAATAAACATAAGAGTGCATATGTCTTTTTGAATTATATTTTTGGGATTTTTTTGTTTTTGTTAAATATGAAATTTATTGTCAAATTGGTTTCCATACAACACCCAGTGCTCATCCCAACAGGTGCCCTCCTCAATGCCCATCACCCACTTTCCCCTCCCTCCCACCCCCCATCAACCCTCAGTTTATTCTCAGTTTTTAAGTATTTTTGTTTTCTTTGGCTAAATACCCAGCAGTGGGTTTACTGGATCATATGGTATTTATATTTTTAATTTTTTGAGGAAGCACCATACTGTTTTCCACAGTGGCTGTACCAATTCACATTCCTAAGAGAGCACAAGGGCTTTCCTCTCCACATCCTTGTCAACGCTTGTTACTCTTCTCTTTTTGATTCTAGTCAACTGTACTGGTTTGAGGTAATACCTCATTATGGTTTTGATTTGCTTTTCCTTGATGATTGGTACCACTGAGCATCTTTTCAAGTGTCTGTTGGCCATCTGTCATCTTTGAAAAAATGTCTATTCAGGTCCTCTGTCCATTTCTTAAAAAAATTTAATTCTAGTATAATTAACATATAGTCTTGTATTAGTGTCAGGTGTACAATATAGTGATTCAACACTTTTATACATTACTCAGTGCTCATTGTAAGTGTACTCAATACCCTTCACCCATTTCACCCATCTACCACCCACCTCCCCTCTGGTAACCCTCTGTTTGCTCTCTATAGTTAAGAGTGTGTTTTTTGTTTTTTTGTTCATTTGTTTCTTAAATTCCACATATTAGTGAAATCATACAGTATTTGTCTTTCTCTGATGTATTTCACATAGCATTATGTGCTCTAGATCCATCCATGTTGTTGCAAATTGCAAGAGTTCATTTTTTATGGTTGATTAATATTTCATTGTGTGTGTGTGTATATATATATACACACACATATGCACATATATGTGTGTGTATATATATGTGTGTGTATATATATATGTGTATATATATATATATATATACACACCTGTTTTTTTACCCATTCATCCATCAGTGGGCACTTGTGTTACTTCCATAACTTGGCTATTGTAAATAATGTTCCAGTAAACATGGCGGTATACATATCTTTTTGAATTAGTGTTTTCATATTCTTTGGGTAAATATGCAGTAGTGCAATTACTGGATCATATGGTAGTTCTATTTTTAATTTTTTGAGAAACGTCTATACTGGTTTCCATAGTGGCTGTACAAGTTTACATTCCCACCAACACTGCAAGAAGGTTCCTTTTTCTCCACATCTTTGCCAACACTTGATGTTTCTTGTGTTTTTGATTTAAGCCATTCTGACAGGTGTGAGGTAATATCTCACTATGGTTTTGATTTGCATTTCCCTGATGATGAGTGATGTTGAGCCTCTTTTCATGTGTCTGTTGGCTATCTGGATGTCTTCTTTGGAGAAAAGTCTGTTCATGTCTTCTGCCCATCTTTAACTGGATTATGATTTTTTGGTATGCTTTTCTTCTGCCCATTAAAAAAAAATGTTTATTTACTGAGAGAGACAGAGAGAGCGTGAGCACAAGTGGACAGTAGCAGAGAGCAAGGGAAAGAGAGAATCCCAAGCAGGCTCTGTGCCATCAGTGTAGAGCCTAATGCGGGGCTTGAAGCCACGAACTGCAAGATCATGACCTCAGCCAAAGCCAAGAGTTGGGTGCTTAAAGGACTGAGCCACCCAGGCACCCCTCTTCTGCCCATTTTCAAAAAATACCTTATTTTATGGGGTGCCTGGGTGGCTCAGTTTGTTGAGCGTCCAGCTTCGGCTCAGGTCATGATCTTATGGTCTATGTGTTCGACCCCCGCATCGGGCTCTGTGCTGACAGCTTGGAGCCTGGAGCCTGCCTTGGATTCTGTGTCTCCCTCTCTCTCTGCCCCTCCCCCACTCATGCTCTGTCACTCTGTCAAAAATAACATTAAAAAAATTTTTTAAACATTTTATTTTATTAATTTTTTTAACCTTTAGTTTTGAGAGAGAGAGAGAGAGAGAGAGAGAGAGAGAGAAGGGATGGGTAGAGACACACACACACACACACACACACACACACACACACACACACACAGAATCTGAATCAGGCTCCAGGCTCTGAGCTGTCAGCACAGAGCCCAACATGGGGCTCAAACTCAAAAACTGTGAGATCATGACCTGAGCCGAAGTCAAATGCTTAATCTGAGCCACCCAAGCATCCCTCTTGGCCATTTTTAATTGGAATTTGTTTTGTTTTGTTTTGAGTTTTTGGGGCTGAGTTGGACAAGTTCTTCATATATTTTGGGTATTAACCCCTTATTGGATATATCATTTGCAAATATCTTCTTCCCTTCAGTAGGTTGCCTTTTCATTTTGGTGTAGTCCCAGTAGTTTATTTTTGCTTTTTTTCTTTTGCCTGAGGAGACACTGCTAGAAAAAGATGCTAAAGGTGATGTCAGAGAGATTACTGCCTGTATTTTCTTCTAGGAGTTTTATGGTTTCTTTATGGTTCTTTATGATTTCTTCTGGGAGTTTTCAGGGCTCACATTTAGGTCTTTAAACCATTTTGAGTCTAATTTGTGTATGAGTGAGTATGGGTCTAGTTTCACTTTGTTGCATGTAGCTGTCCAGTTGTCTCAGCACCATTATCGAAAAGACTGTCTTTTCTCCATTGTATATTTTTGACTCCTTTGTTGTAGATTAATTGGCTATATAAGCATAGGTTTATTTCTGGGCTATTTTGTTCCATTGATCTATTTGTCTGTTTTTGTGCCAGTACTGATACACTCTTTCGATTACTATAGCTTTGCAGTATATCTTGAATCTGGAATTAGGATACCTCCAGCTTTGTTCTTCTTTATCAATGTTGCATTGGCTATTTATGGTCTTTGTGGTTCAATACAAATTTTAAAATTATTTGTTATAGTTCTGTGAAAAATGTTGGTATTTTCATAGGGATTTCATTGAATCTGTAGATTGCTTTGGGTAGTATGGACATTTAAACAGTACAAATTCTAACAAACCATGAGCATGGAATATCTCTCCATTTGTGTGGCCTTCAATTTCTTTCATCAATGTTTTATAATTTTCAAAGTACAGGTCTTTCACCTTGTTAACCAAGGAGGAGGTGAAAGACCTACCGTTATTTTATTCTTTTTGGTGCCATTTAAATGGGATTATTACCTTAATTTCTCTTTCTTCTACTTCATTATTAGTGTAGAGATTTCTATAAGTTTTGTACCCTCCAGCTTTACTGAATTGGTTTATGAGTTCTAATAGTTTTTTTGGGGGGAGGTGGAGTCTTTGGGATTTTCTAGATATAGTATTATGTCATCTGCAAAGAGTGAAAATTTGACCTCTTCTGTGCCGATTTGGATGTCTTTTATTTATTTATGTTGTTGGATTGTTTTCAGCTAGGACTTCCAGTATTATGTTGAATAACAGTGGTGAGAGTAGACATCCTTGTCTTGACCTGACCTCAGAGGAAAAGCTGTTTTTCACCATTAAGTATGATGTTAGCTGTGGGTTTTTCACATATGGCTTCTGTTATGTTGAGATATGTTCCCTCTAAACCTACTTTGTTGAGAATCTTTCTCATGAGTGGATGCTGTACTTTGTCAAATGTTTTTCTTGCATCTATTGGAATGATTCTATGGTTTTTATCCTTTTTCTTATTAATGTGATGTGTAAGGTTTATTTGCAAATATTGAACCACCTTCTTATCCCTGGCATAAATCCTACTTGGTTGTGGTGAATGACTTTTTAAATGTATTGTTGAATTTGGTTTGCTAATATTTTGTTGAGGGTTTTTACATATATTTCATCATTGACACTGGCTTGTAGTTTGTTTTTTTGTAGTGTCTTCGGTTTTGTTATCAGGGTAATGATGGCCTCATAGAAGGAGTTTGGAAGTTTTCCTTCCTCTTACATTTGATAAAGTCTAATTTAAAGTTTTCTGTATGGATTGTATGTTTGACAATGTATTTAACACCTCTCATTGTAAACTAATGTCATATAAGTTTTCTCCTGTTTGCTCTAAAAGTTTTATACTACTAGCTCTGATATTTAGGTCTCTGATCCATTTTCAATTTATTTTTACATATAGTGGTAGGTAAGGGTTTAAATTCATCTTTTTTGCATCTGATATCAGACAACCCAGCACTGTTTGTTGAAAAGACCATCCTTTCTCCATTGCAAATTAATTGACCATAAATATGAGGGTTTATTCCTAGACTCTCAATTCTGTTCCATGGATCTTTTATTTCACCATGATAAGTGTACTCTTTAATCCTCATCTCCTATTTCACCCATCTGCTCACCCATCTCCCCTCTTGTTACTATCAGTTTCTTCTCTATAGTTAAGAATCTGTTGGTTTGCCTCTCCTTTTTTTTTTCTTCCTTCTTTGCTTCTTTTGTTTCTTCCACAGAGGATTGAGATCATAGGGTATTTGTCTTTCTTTGACTTACTTCACTTGGCATTATATGCTCTAGCCCTATCCATGTCATGGCAAATGGCAAGATTTCATTTTTTTTTTTTAATGGCTGAATAATATATACCATTGCATACATATACCACATCTTCTTTATCTATTCATCTATTGATGGACACACGGGCTGCTTCCATAGTTTGGCTATTGCAAATAATGCTGCAATAAATATAGGGGTGTATATATCCCTTTGAACGAGTGTTTTTGTATTCTTTGAGTAAATACCCAGTAGTGCAAGTACTGGATTATAATTTTAATATTTTGAGGAAGGTCCATACTGTTTTCCACAGTGGCTGCACCAATTTGCATTCCCACCAGCAGTGCAAGAGGGTTCCTTTTTCTCCACATCCTTGCCAACACTTGTTGTTTCCTGTGTTTTTGATGTTAGCCATTCTGACAGATATGAGGTGATACCTCCTTGTGGTTTTGATTTGCACTTAGCTGATGATGAGTGCTGTTGAGTGTCTTTTCGTGTGTTTCTTGGCCATCTGGATGTCTTGAGAGAAATGTCTGTTCATGTCTTATCATTTTTTCATTGTATTGTTTTGTGGGTATTGAGTTGCATCAGTTCTTTATGTATTTTGGATACTAACCCTTTATGAGAAATGCCATTTGCAGATATCTTCTCTGGTTCAGTAGGTTGTCATTTAGTTTTCTTAACTATTTCCTTTGCTGTGCAGAAACTTTTTAGATTTATGTAATCCTAATAGTTTATTTTTGTTTTTATTTCCCTTGCCTCAGGAGACATATCTAGAAAAATGTAGCTATGAGCATTGCCAGAGAGATTACTGTCTGTGCTTTCATCTAGGATTTTTATAGTTTCAGGTATCAAATTTAGGTCTTTAATCCACTTTATTTTTGGGTGTGGTGTAAGAAAGTGGTTCAGTTACTTTCTTTTGCATGTGACTGTGAAAAATACCCAATATGCTTTGTCCCAATACCCTTTAAGAGATTGTCTTTTTCCCATTGCATATTCATTCCTCTGTTGTTGAAGATTAATTAACTATATAGTTGTGTTTTCTCTTCTATTCCATTGATCATGTGTCAGTTTTTATGCCAGTACTATACTGCTTTAATTACTACAGCTTTGCAATATAACAAAATCTGGAATTGTGAAACCTTCAGTTTTTTTCTTTTTCAAGAAGACTTTGGCTATTCAAAGTCATCTGTGGTTCGTAACGTATTTCAGGATTGTTTGTTCTAGTTCTGTGAAAAACGCTATAGGTATTTTGATGGGGATTGCATAAAATGTGTAGATTGCTTTGGGTAGTATAGACATTTTACCAATACTTGTTCTTCCAACCCATGAGCATGGCGTGTCTTTCCATTTCTTTGTGTCATCTTCAATTTCTTTCATCCATATTTTATAGTTTTCAGAGTACAGGTCTTTCACCTTTTTGGTAAAGTTTATTCCTAGATATTTTTTTATTATTATGGGGAAATTGTAAATGGGATTGTTTTTTTAATTTCTCTTTCTGCTGCTTCATTATTAGTGTATGTGAATGCAACAGATTTCTGTACATTGATTTTGCATCTTGTGACTTTATTGAATTCATACATTAGTAGTTTCTTGGTGGAGTCCAGGATTTTCCATATATACCATCATGACACTCGCAAATAGTGAAACTTTTCTTTCTTCCTTACCAATTTGGATGCCTTTGGTTTCTTTATGTTGTCTAATTGCTGTGGCTAGGACTTACAGTACTATGTTGAATAAAAGTGGTGAGAGTGGACATCATTGTCTTATTCCTGCTCTTAGGGAAAAACTGTTTTACCTTTGAGTGTGATATTGGCCATGGGTTTTTCATATATGACCGTCATTGTTGAGGTATGTTCCCTCTAGACCTACTTTGCAGAGGGTTTTCATCATGAATGAATTGTAATGCTTTTCCTGCATCTGTTGAAATCATACGGTTTTTATCCTTTTTCTTATTGATGTATTACGTTGATTGTTTTGCAAATATTGAACCACTCTTGCATCTATCTTGATCATGGTGTATGATTTTTTTTTTTAATGTACTGTTGGATTGGGTTTGCTAAAATTTGTTGAGGATTTTTGCATGCATATTCATGAGAGATACTGGCCTGTAGTTCTCTTGTGGCATCTTGATTTGGTTTTGGTATTAGGTGATAACTGTCCTCATAGGATGAATTTGGAAGTTTTCTTCCCTCTTGTATTTTTTGGAATAGTTTGAAAGGAACAGGTATTAACTCTTCCTTAAATGTTTGATAGAATTTGCCTGTGAGGCTGTCTGCTCCTGGATTTGTATTTGTTGGGAATTTTTTGATCAATGATTCAGTTTCATTGCTGGTAATAGATCTGTTCAAATTTTCTATTTATTCCTGCTTTAGTTTTGGTAGGTTATATATTTCTAGGAATTTATACATTTCTTCTAAGTTGTCTACTTTGTTGGCATATAGGTTTTCATAATAGAATTATTATATTGTAATAGAATTTACAATTGTTTGTATTTCTGAAGTGTTCATTGTTATTTCTCCTCTTTCATTAGTGACTTTGTTTTGGTCCTCTCTTTTGTTTATTTTGATGAGCTTGGCTAAAAGTTTATAAATTTTGTTGTTCTTTTCAAAGAACCAACTCCTGATTTTAATAATCTGTTCTGTTGTTTTTTAAGTTTCTATTTCATTTATTTCTCCTCTAATCTTTATCAATTCCTTCCTTCTACTGGTTTGGGGTTCTGTTTGTTCTTCTTTTCTAGTTCCTTTAGGTGTTTTAAGGTTAGGTTGTTTGAGATTTTTCTTGCTTCTTGAGGTAAGCCTGTATTGCTGTAAACTTCCCTCTTAGAACCACTTTTGCTGTATCCCAGAGATTTTGGAATGTTTTCATTTTCATTTGTTTCTACGTCATTTTTTATTTCTTCATTGATTTCTTGGTTGACCGATTCATTGTTTAGTAGCATGTTATTTAACTCCATGTATTTGTGTTCTTTCCAGATTTGTGTCATGGATTTCTAGCTCCATACTGTTGTGGTAGGACAGATGCAGGATAGGACTTTGATATATTTATTTTTTAATTTGTTGAGACTTATTTTGTGGCCTAACATGATCTATTCTGGAGAACATTCCATATATACTTGAAAAAAAAAAAGGCAGGGGGGATTCTGCTGTTTTAGGATGGAATGTTCTGAATATGTCTGTTAAATCTAGTCCAATATGTCATTCAAATCCACTGTTTCCTTGTTGATTTTGTTTGGATGATCTGTCCATCAGTTTGAGTGGGGTGTTAACATCCCTTACTGTTAATATATTAATATCAATTCCTTCCTTTATGTTTGTTCTTAACTTTTATGTCTTTGGGGTTTCCCATGCTGGGTGCATAAATATGTACAATTATATTTCTCTTGTTGCATTATCCCCTTTCTTAGTATATAGTATTCTTCTTTGTCTCTTGTTACAGACTTTGTTTTAAAGTGTATTTTGTCTAAGTTTTGCTACCTGAGCTTTCTTTGACATCCATTTGCATAATAAATATTTCTCCATCCCCCACTTTCAAATTACTGTGTCTTTCAGTCTGAAATGAGTCTCTTGTAGGTAGCATACAGATGGATCTTGTTTTTTTTTTTTTGTTTTTTTTTTTTTTATCTACTCTGTCACCCTATGTCTTTTGATTGGAGTGTTTGGTCATTTACATTCAAAGTAATTATTGATAGATATGTATTTATAGCCATTGTATTACTTATTTATGGTTGTTTCTATAGATTTTCTCTGATTCCTCTTGCTCTTTCGTGCTTTGTTGGCTTTCTTCAGTGATATACTTGAGTTCCTTTCCCATTATTCTTTGCATATCTATTGCTAGTTTTTGATCTGTAGTTAACATTAGGTTTATCTATAATATCTTCTGCATATAGCAGTTGATGGTCACTTAAGTTCAAACCCATTCTTTAGTCCTCTCCCCTCCATGTTTTAGGTATATGGTATCATATTTCACATTATTTCATTTTGTGAATCCCTTGACTGATTTTTTTTTTTTTCCTACAGAAATACTTATTGTGCAGGCTCTGTGCTGGTAACAGAGGTCAACGTGGGGCTCAAACCCACAAATTGTGAGGTAATGACCTGAGCTGAAATTAAGAGTTGGATGCTTAATACATAATCGACTGAACCACCCAATCAAGTGTATTTTATCATTTCATTTATTGTGGTCTTGATCCCTGATTAGCTGCTTTTTATTTCTGTGTTAAGGGTCTCACTGATGTCCTCCACTCATCTAAAGTCCAGTGTGTATTGTTAAAATCATTATATTCTCTATCAGGCATATCACTTTTGTCTGTTTCACTTTGATCTTTTGCTGTGGTTGGTCCTATTATTTCATTTGAGAACTATTTCTCTATCTCATTTTGTCTGACTTCCTGTGTCTGTTTCTTTGTGTTAGGCAAGTCAGCTGCTTCTCTTGCTCTTAAAGATAATAGCCTTATAAAGAAGAGGTCCTGTAGTGCCTGTTTCCCAGGGCCTGGTGCTTCAGAGAGTGTTTCCTGGGAGTATTGTGTATGCTCTGCTGTTGAGTGTTGGCCTCTTTTTCCTTCAGTCCACTTGTCTACAGAGGCTTTTTGTGTACTGTGGGCAGTATCTAAAAAGGTGTGTGGTGGTCTGCTTGTGAAATGAGACCTGCACCTGTGAGAACAGAGTTCTGCACAAGGTGCCAGTCAGGAGACACGGTGTTGGCAGAATTTCCACTGGTCTTCTGGGGGAGGGGCCTCGCAGTGACTGAACTAAGGCGGCCATGACTGGAAAGGTGGATCCGAAATGTGAAGGGTGGGGCTTGGTGTAATTAAGTTAGGTAACAAGTGTCTACACTGCACTAGTTCCTGCAGGTAGCTGTTGTTTATGCTGGGGGTGGGGAGGGGAATGGCACCTGCCAGCTCTTTTGTCCTGGAAGGGGGTCTGCCCGTGATCCCGGTCTCTCCAGGCCATGCTCTGAGATGAACAAATCACTCTCCCTCTGTCTACCCCTGGCATTTTTCAAACTGCTGGTTTTGTGCTGTATCTGTATAGGCTGTTTGTTGTGCTGTCTTGAAAAATTATTTTCAATGTTTATTTTTATTTGAGAAAGAGAGGGGCAGAAATGAATCCCAAGCAGGCTCTATGCTCAGTGCAGAACCTAACACAGGGCTCAACCCCACAACTGCAAGATCATGACCTGAGCTGAAATCGAGTTGGATGCTCAACTGACTGAGCCACCCAGGCACCCCTGTTGTGCTGTCTAAGGGCAGGGACTGTGCTTCCTAAAGCCATCTAGTCTCTCCCAGACCTGAGCTTGATTTTTAAAATTCCAGGCTTTAAGTCTCACTGGTTTTAAGAACTCAAGACATTTGGACCCTCTCACTTTCAAATGCAGATATGGGGATCTGTCCTCCACATTCATGGACTCCCCAGTGTGAAAGGCCTGGTTCATTTCACTCCCAGACCATCCTACCTTCTTTGATTTGGCCTCTTCTCTACCATTTTATGGAATTATGGAATTTATTCTGTCAGTCTTTGGGTCATTTTCTGGGTTATTTACACTGATGTGAGTACTATCTAGTTGTATATTTGGGCAAGGCAAACTTAAGGTCCTCCTACTCAGCCATCTTCCCACCTGACCCTCTGCTTCACTGATCTTTGTGCCTATCAATACCACACTATATTGATTACTGTAGATTCTCATCCACTATGTTCCCCACCCTATGAGGCTGCTTTTTGGACCCTTTCCATGGTTGGACTTTTAGCAGCTTTCATTTCCTCTAGTGTCCAAGGGAATAGATCTTATTTTGTTTCTTGGCCCTCCAGTAAAGCTTCCCAAACTGAGCCCCCCTTAACTGGTCTGGAGGCCTTGCTAACTTGCATGCTTGATAGACATTTTGAAAAAAGCGGTATAAATTCCAGAGATTGTCTCTTGAAAATAAATTACATATGGATCCTGAGAAACTTAACAGAAGACCATGGGGGAGGGGAAGGAAAAAAAAGTTAGAGAGGGAGAGTGCCAAACCATAAGAGACTCTTAAAAAGTGAGAATTAACTGATGGTTGATAGGGGTGGTAGGGAGGGAACGGTGGGTGATGGGCATTGAGGAGGGCACCTGTTGGGATGATCACTGGGCATTGTATGGAAACCAATTTGACAATAAATTTAATATTAAAAAAAATTAAGATGCCTTTGGCTGTAAGAAGTAAGTTAATCCAATTCAAGTTGGCTTAAGAAAGAATAAAATACATTCATATTATCAATAAAAAAAAAAAAAAAAAAAAAAAAAAGAAAATAAATTACAATTTCCTTTTAATTTTTTATTTCTTTGGGAGTCCAAAAAATTCTGAGATACTCCAGTTTTGGACTTGTAGGGTTAACTAAATTGTTCAGGACCATTTTATAGCACAGTTTCTTTAAAAGAATAATGACTAGGGACACCTGGATGACTCAGGTGGTTAAGCATCTGGCCCTTGAGATACCAGCTCAAGTCATGATCTCATGGTTTGGGGATTGAGCCTCACTGTCAGCACAGAGTCTGCTTGGGATTCTCTGTCTTCTTGTCTATCCCTCTCCTGCTTACTCTCTCAAAAATAAACATTTAAAAATAAATAAATAAATATAATGACAAGACTTCCAAAGGGCTTCATCTTAGATTGCATTTATTGACCTCTTTATTATTCTTAAAATCTAGAGTTTAGACCAGGAGGCCAAAATGAGAATTTTCTCAATTGTTTTGTGAACTGATACAATGGCTAGAATCATCCAGAAAAAAATAAGGTCACTAAGATTTATTAAAGTTTCAACTTAAAACCTCATTTTTCATTTTCAAACACATAAAAATACTATGTCTTATAGTTAGGGATACAAGTACTTAGTTATCCTTGTTGGAATAATGGTTCTCCGCTATGTGGGGGAAGTCACTGTACAGTTAGGAACTGGGAAGCAGGGGGCTGAAATCTAAGAAGATAAAGGTCTTTCTTGGAACAAAGCTAGTTATCAGTCACCACCAGATCACTATTGTAGCTAGAATTCCAGAAATGATGAATAGAAGTTCATCTTCTATTTGGTCTTCATGGATTATACCTGTGAAGCAAAAAAAAAAAAGGACAGTTTGAAGAAAACACCTAAAATATTTTGGTAGCTTTTGGGAACACTGTGTTGTCTTCCCAATATATTCCATTTTTCCTCATTACATAGCAATAGTGGTTTATGTGGAATAGACCCAACTCCTATTCAGTTGAGGGAAGGCTGTGATGGGTCTAGATCAGTAAGAAATTCCTCTTCTCTCACCCCCATCCCTTGCCAGAATGATGGGGTTAGTTTATAGCAATCCCATGGGCATATGGATTGGTTCAGGTGTGCCCTCAATTAGTGTGAAGTTCAAGACTCTTACCAAGACAGTGGACTACACTGATTTGATGTACAGTGTACATTTGACTACACTGATAGGATGTCACTTTCTGAGATTAGTTACACAAAAGCTGTAGCTTCCATCTTGCTCACTGTAAGGATAAAGCACATGAGAAGTAGTGAGGTATACTATGTAGAGGTCTCCAGACAACAGCCAATGAAAAACTGAGGCCCAAGTTCACTGGCCTGTGAGGAACTAAATCCTACCAATGACCACAAGAGTGACCTTAGGAAGGGAATATTACTCTAGTTGTGCCTTCAGATGACATTGTAGCCCTAACAGCTTAACTGCACACTCATGAGAAACTGTGAGCCAGAGTCCTTAAGCTAAACTGTTTCCATATTCTGGACTCATAGAAAGTGTCAGATAAAAAATGGTAGTGGCTTAAATTCTTCAGAGTAATTTGTTAAGCAGCAAAAGACAATTAACATTCTATCATAAGAAAAGCTAGATTTTTTAAATTTGCAATTAAAAGCATGAACACATACTTGCTAATAGTAATTTAATAATGAGAAGGTTATTAGACATTAGTCTTTATACACAAGTGAATTTATGATTTATAGAAATCATGCAGAGAAAAAATTCAACTACCTACTCAAAGCTGTCTCTATTTTTTAGCCTTTTAAAAAAAATTTATTTAAATTCAAGTTACTTAACATACAGTGTAGTATTGGTCTTAGGAGTAGAACCTGGTGATTCATCACTTAAATATAACACCCAGTGCTCACCCAACAAGTGTTCTACTTAACCCATCACCCATTTAGCCCATTCTGCACCCACCTCCCCTCTAGTAACTGCTAGTTTGTTCTTTGTATTTAAGAGTCTCCTATGGTTTGCCTCCCTCTGTTTTTATTTTTCCTTCTCTTTCCCTGTGTTCATCGGTTCTGTTTCCTACATTCCACAGGAGTGAAATCATGATACTTGTCTTTTTCTGCCTATTTCGCTTAGCATAATACATTCTACTTCCACCCACGTTGCTGCAAATGGTAAGATTTCATTCTTTTTCATTGCTGAGTTAGTATTCCATTGTGTGGAGTACTTCCACACACACACACACACACACACACTACATCTTCATTATCCATTCATCAGTTGATGAACATTTGGGCTCTTTCCATACTTTGGCTATTGCTGATAGTGTTGCTATAAGCATCAGGGGTGCATGTGCTCCTTTGAAGCAGCTTTTTTGAATCCTCTGAGGAGCCTCCATACTGTTTTCCGGAGTGGCTGCCATCAGTTTGCATTCCCAACAGCAGTGCAAAAGGGTTCTTTGTTAATTATAGACATTTTGGCAGGTGTGAGGTGGCATCTCATTGTGGTTTTGATTTGTATTTCTCTGATGATGAGTGACGTTGAGCATCTTTTCATGTGTCTGTTGGCCATCTGGATGTCTTCTTTGCAAAAGTGTCTATGCATATCTTCTGCCCATTTCTTCACTGGATTATTTGTTTTTCGGGTATTGAGTGTGATAAATTCTTTATAGATTTTGGATACTAACCATTTAATATGTCATTTGCAGATATCTTCTCCCATTCTGTTGGTTGTTTCCTTTGCTGTGCAGAAGCTCTTCATCTTGATTAAGTCCCATAGTTTATTTTTGCTTTTGTTTCCCTTGCCTCCTGAGACACGCCTAGTAAGAAGTTGCTGTGGCTGAGGTGAAAGACGTTGCCTGTGTTCTCCTCTAAGATTTAAAAAAAAAATTGTTTTTAACGTTTATTTATTTTTGAGAGAGCACAAGCAGGGGAGGGGCAGAGAGAGAGGGAGACACAGAATATGAAGCAGGCTCCAGGCTTAGGGTCGCTGACAGCGGGGTTCGAACTCACGGACCATGAGATTATGACCTGGGCCAAAGTCAGATGCTTAACAGACTGAGCCACCCAGGTGCCCCTCCTCTAAGATTTTTGATGGCTTCCTGTTTCACATTTAGGCCTTTCATCCATTTTGAGTTTATTTTTGTATGTGGTATAAGAAAGTGGTCCAGTTTTCCCAGCACCATTTGCTAAAGAGACTTTTTTCCATTGGATACTCTTTCCTGCTTTGTCAAAGATTAGTTGGCCATACATTTGTTGGTCCATTTCTGTGTTCTCTGTTTTGTTCCACTAATCTGTGTGTCTGTTTTTGTGCCAGTACCATACGGTCTTGATGATTACAGCTTTGTAGCAGGGGCTAAAGACTGGGATTGTGATGCCTCCTGCTTAGGTTTTCTTTTTCAATATTACTTTGACTATTTGGGGTCTTTTGTGGTTCCATACAAATTTTACGATTGTTTGTTCTAGCTCTGTGAAGAAGGCTGGTGTTATTTTGATAGGGATTGCATTGAATGTGTAGATTGCTTTGGGTAGTATAGACATTTTAACAATATTTGTTCTTCAAATCCATGAGCATGAAATACTTTTCCATTTCTTTGAGTCTTCTTCAATTTCTTTCATAAGCTTTCTATAGTTTTCAGTATATAGACCTTTTACCTCTTTGGTTAGATTTATTCCTAGATAGCTTATGGTTTTTGGTATAATTGTAAATGGGATCGGTTCTTTGATTTTCCTTTTTTATACTTCATTATCGACATACAGAAATACAAACGATTTTTATACGTTGAACTTACTTCCTGCAACTTTGCTGAATTCACGTATTAAGTTTTAGCAGTTTTTTGGTGGAAGCTTTTGGGTTTTCTATGTAGATCTTCTATGTAGATCATACCATCTGTGAAGAGTGAAAGTTTGACTTCTTTGCCAATTTGGATGTCTTTTATTTCTTTTTATTGTCTGATTGCGGAGGCTAGGACTTCCAGTGCTGTGTTGAACCACAATGGTGGACATCCCTGTTGTGTTCCTCCCCTTAGGGGGAAAGCTCTCTGTTTTTCCCCACTGAGGATATTAGCTGTGGGTCTTTCCTATATGGCTTTTATGATGTTGAGGTAGGTTCCTTCTGTCCCTACTTTCTTGAGGGTTTTTATCAAAAAAGGATGCTGTATTTTGTCAAATGCTTTTTCTGCATCTATTGAAAGGATCATATGGTTCTTCTCCTTTATTGTGGTATAATATATCACACTGATTGATATGTGAATATTGAACCAACCCTGCAGCCTAGGAATAAATCCCACTTGATCATGGTGAAAAATTCTTTTCATGCACTGTTGAATTTGATTTGCTAATATCTTGTTGAGAATTTTTGCATCCAGGTTCATCAAGGATATTGACCTGTATTCTCCTTTTTAGTGGGGTCTTTGGTTTTGGAACCCAGATGAAGCTGACTTCATAGAATTGAGTTTGGAAGCTCTTGTTCCATTTCTATTTTTTGGAACAGTTGGAGAAGAACAGGTATTGACTCTTACTTAAATGTCTAGTAGAATTCCCCTGGGAAGCAGTCTGGCCCAGGACTCTAATTTGTTGGGATATTTTTGGGAACTGATTTAATTTCTTTGCTGGTTATGGGCCTGTTCAAATTTTCTATTTCTTCCTGTTTGAGTTGTGGTAGTGTGTGAATGTCTAGGAATTTTGTTCAGTTTGTTGGCATATAATTTTTCACAGTATAATTGTATTTCTGTGGTGTTGGTTGTGATTTCTCTTTAATTCATGATTTTATCTATTTGGGTCCTCTCTTCTTAAGTCTGGCTAGGGGTTTATCAATTTTATTGATTCTTTCAAAAAACCTGCTTTTAGTTTCATTGATCTGTTCTGGTTGTTTCTATATCATTTATTTCTGCTCTAATCTTTATTATTTCCCTTCTGCTGGCTTTGGGCTTTATTTGCTGCTCCTTTTCTAGCTCCTTTAGGTGTGAGGTTAGGTTGTGTATTTCGGACTTCTCCCTCTTTAATTTTTAATTTTGTAAAAATGCTTATTTTTGAGACAATGAGAACACATGCTTGAGCAGGGGAGGGACGGCGGTGGGGGGGCGGGGTGGGGAGACAGAATCCCAAGCAGGCTTCACACTGTCAGTGCAGAGCCTGATGCAGGGCTCCAACTCACAAGCTGTGAGACCATGACCTGAGCTAAAATCAAGAGTCAGACACTTAACCAAATGAATCACCCAGGCGACCCCCTTTCTTCTTGACATAGGCCTGTTTTGCAATGTATTTTCCTCTTAGGACTGCCTTTGCTATATCCCAAAGGGTTTGGACTGTCATGTTTTCATTTTTGTTTCCTCATAGGTATTTTTTCATTTCTTCTTTAATTACCTGGCTGACCCATTAATTCTTTGGTAGGATGTTCTTTAACCTCCATGTATTTGAGGGCTTTCAAATTTTTTCTTGTGGTTGATTTCACGTTTCATAGCATTGTGATCTGAAAATATGCATGGTATGACCTTGGTCTTATTGTACCTATTGAGGGCTGGTTTTGTTACCCAGTAGTGATCTATTCTGGACATTGTTACATATGCACTTGAAAAGAATGTATGTTATTCTGCTTTAGGATGAAATGTTCTGAATATGTCTGTTGAGTCCATCCAGTCTAGTGTGTCATTCAAAGCATTGTTTCCTTGTTGATTTTCTGCTTAGATGATTTGTCTGCTGCTGTAAGTGAGGTATTAAGGTCTCCTACTATTATTGTATTACTGTCTAGGAGTTTCTTTGTGATTAACTAATTTGTATATTTGTGTGCTCTCACACTAGTGGCATAAATATTTACAATTGTTAGATCTTGGTGGACAGACCCGTTAATTATGGTATAATGCCTTTCTTCACCTGTTGTTACAGTCTTTGTTTTGAAATCTAGTTTGTCTAAGTATGGCTACTCCGACTTTCTTTTGACCTCCATTAGCATGATAGAAAGTGAAGGGATGGAGAACCATCTATCTGCAAGGGTCCTTAGGTCCAAAATGAGTCTCTTATAAGCAGCATATAGATAGATTAAAAAAATTTTTTTAAATGTATTTATTTTTGAGAGAGAGAGAGATAGAGACAGAGCATGAGCAGGGGAGGAGCAGAGAGAGAGGGAGACAGAATCCAAAGCAGGCTCCAGGCTCTGAGCTGTCAGCACAGAGCCTGACTTGGGGCTCGAACTCAAGGACTGTGAGATCATGACCTGAGCTGAAGTCGGATGCTTAACTGACTGAGCCACCCAGGTGCCCCGGTTTTTTTTTTTTTTTTTTTTTTTTAATCCAATCTGCTACCCTATGTCTTTGGATTGGAGCTTTTGGTCCATTTACATTCACAGTGATTACGGAAAGGTATGAATTTAGTGCCACTGTGTTATCTGTAGAGTTGGTGTTTCTGGTCATGTTCTCTGGTTCTTTGTAGTTTTTGCTACTTTGGTTCTTTTTTTTTTCTCCCTCCACTCAGAGAGTACCCTTAAAATTTCTTGCAGTGCTGGCTTAGTGGTCACAAACTCTTTTAGTTTTTGCTTGGGAAACTCTTTATCTTTCTATTCTGTACGACAGCCTTGCTGTATAAAGGATTCTTGGCTGCATATTTTTCCTATTCAGCACATTGAATATTTCCTGCCACTCCTTTCTGGCCTGCTAAGTTTCAGTGCATAGGTCTGCCACTAACCTTCTGTGTCTGCCCTTGTAGGTTAAGAATCTTTTGTCCCTATCTGCTTTCAGAATTCTCTGTGTATTTTGCAAGTTTTACTATGATATGTCATGGTGTTGACCTGTTTTTTGTTGATTTTTGAATGGGCTTCTCAGTCTCTTGGACTTGGATGCCTGTTTCCTTCCCCTGGTTAGGGAAGTTTCTCAGCCATAATTTGTTCACATAAACCTTCTTTTTCTCGCTCTTCATCTTCTGGGACTCCTATGATACAGATGTTATGTAGTTTCATGGAATCACTTAGTTCTCTAAGTCCTCCTTGTGATCTAGTAACCTCCTTTCCCTCTTTTTTCAGCTTATTTTCCATAATCTTATCTTCTATTTCACCTATTCTCTTCTCTGCTTCTTCCATCCTCAATGTCACTATATCCAGTTTGTTATGCATCTCAGTTAAAGCAGTTTTAAGTTCATCCTGACTAGTTCTTAGGTCTTTGATCTCTGCAGCAGTGGTTTCTCTGGGGTCTTCTATGCTTTTTTCAAGCCCAGCTAGTAGTCCTATGACTACTGTTCTAAATTCTTGTTCAGATATATTGTTTATATCTGTGTTGAGCAAGCCCCTGGCTATGATTTCTTCTTGATCTTCCTTTTGGGGAGAATTCCTCCATCTTGTCATTTTGGCTAAGTTTCTGTCTTTTACATGTCTTAAAAACCTGTTATGTTTCCTGTATCTGAGAGTACTACTATATTAAAGAGGAGTCATACACTGTCCAGGGCCTGACACTCTAGGAGCATACTCTGGTGTATGATATGTGCATTCTGCTGTTGTTCTGGCTGCTCTTTCCCACTGGTCAGAACTCTTCCTTGCTTGCAGCGGTGAAGTGTTTGGACCTCCAGGTAAGCTTTGATTTGTTGGTTGACGTAACCCTGGAAAAAAAGGGTGGGGGGAACTAATCCTATAAAAAGAGAAAAGGAACAGGAACAACAACAAAAAAAACCCAAACAGACAATCAGAAACTATAAGGTTGATTCCAAAGAAAAAGAAAGGGAAAAAAAAAATCAAATTATGAGCCTGATTCCAAAGGAAAAAAGGAAGAGGTTAAAAAAAAAAAAAAAGAACTTCTGTTGGTGCCTGGGTGCTGTGCTAGTCTGGAGGAGAAGCGTTTTAGTATCACTTTTGACCCAGTAAATAAACAGTTGCTGGCACAGAGGGGTAGGTTGTGGTATAAGTGGCTCTCGCTTCCACTGGGGGCCACTGTGTTGCTCTCTGAAGTCCCACCATGTTGGGTTTGGGGGGGGTGCGTAAAATGATGCCACCCCAATCTTTGTACCAGGACTGGGGATTTCAACCCCTGCTTCTCAGGCAGCCCTCATGGATTAGCGAGGGAAGTCAGCTTGCCCTGCGCCAAAACTCTCTTGCATTTTTCCTTGGTGAACAGCTGGGATTCAAAACCCAAGGTCATAAAGCACCCAGCACAAGGCAGATTTGCTCCCCACTCATGGAGTAAAGCCTCTCCCCGCGTCTGATTAAAGACCTTAAGCTGGCACCTGCAGGGACTTTTGTCCTTGGGGTGGCAATAAACTCTTCCAAAAGTACTCCAGGAAGGGGACTGTTCTCTACCAGTGGGCCCAAGGGATCAGAGATTGCTACACCATGCTATGCCCTTGGGGGCCAGGGTCCTCCTCCCCAAGAGCATGCACCATGGCTCTGCTCCTGAGAAAGTAACACACTTCTGAAACCTCACAGTTTCGGGTCCAAAAGCTTTTGACAGAAGAAAAACTGGTACACTCAGTACTTCTCACTCCCCAGTCCATGGTCCAGAGAGGTTTTCCTCTTGTGCAAACACGATGCTGCACTCTCACAACCCCTCTCTTTCTCTTCTTTTGTCTCTCCACAGAAAAAGGTTCCCTCCCCTCCCTGGCTCTGCTATTTTATCTTCCCCAATTCACATAGACGCACCTTGCATCTGCTAGATCCTTCTGCTACTCCACAGATCTATTTCCTGTGTGTTCCAAGTAATCTGATCTCAATACAGCTGTTTTTGAGGGAGGAGGAAAATCCAGGGTCCCTTTACTTCTCTGCCATCTTAACCGGTCTCTCCCTGTCTCTCATAGGGAAAATGATGTAATGAGGGCCCATTCATTCAGAATCCCTTATAATACTGAGTCTGGGCAAAGGTTTACCTTTGATTATTTACATTATTTGTGTAAGTAAACAATGATTACAAAGGAAGGGTTAAGTCCACTTAAAACATCTATTGTCAAAAGTCCTCAAAAATACTTTAACGCCATCTGTTTATATACAAGTTTTAAATATGTTAATTAAAAATGATTCTTGATTGTATTATTCATTAAATAGGGAGGACTTCTGGGTAAGACATTCTTTGTTATTTTCTTTACCTGAAGCTCAATGAAACAAACTCCAACTTCACTATATTTTTAGAAGGGCCTCTGAATCGATGTTTACACAGGTCAACCTGAGCTCATTCCCTATGTAAAAGTCTTTGTTTTACAAGGTCCTCAGGGGAGCAGGGTCATTTGAAAGCCACTGGGAATAAATTGGGCAGTAGTGACTGTGCTGACTTCTTATGTTCAATTATCAAGCAGGTTCAATAAAGGGATGCTGTTCCTTCTTCTCTGCCAAAATTCCTCTCCTTCTCATAAATTTAAAGATGTGCTTGAAGAGCTTTTTGTTTTCGTTTTTATAAAAAATAAAATGATATATATCAAATGTGCTTCTGTGAAGTAGGTAGGATTGGAGGCAGAGAGGGGAATTTTCCTTTTTAAAATTACATTTGCAATTCTGTATTTTTACAGTAAGCTTGTATAATTCAAGAAATTGAAAGTTAAAAAGAAAAAAAAAAGCTCCCCGAGAAGGTCTCATTTGTAGATTTGGCTAAATTTCTTCAATCTTAACATTAAATCAATACTTATCTGAGCACCTGAGAGAATGAAGTGAGAAGTAAAAGGAGGAAAGGGAGAGGTATGGTTAAGGCAGGATGAAAGAGGGGACACTCTGATAGTTGTGAAAAAGGCAAGATCCTGGGAGAGTAGAGGACGGCTATGTGCCAGGGAGCAAGGTCTGGATTCAACAGAGCAGGACTTGTACGTTCACCGGCTTACCTGCAAAGGAGATGACTAAGCTATTGGCTGTGTTGGGAATGGTTTGAAGAGGGAAGCAGGAGGAAGTTCTCAGTGGATGGCTACAGTGGTTAGGTTTCTTCCCAGGAAATAGCAATGTACTTTAACGAGTAAGATGGGACATAAGGGATGATCTAGGTTTGAGTATGAAGAACTAGCTGCAATTGCCTCTAAGGAGGAATAACAACAAGGATGGGGCAGAAAGTAACAGGAGTGGGGAGGAAGTGAATGGGGCAGCTAGGAAAGAAGGGATACCATGTTTTTCCTTAACAAACTGAGGATATCTTGAGGTCTATCCTTAGTTTTTAATATTTCTAATAGGAAAAAAGATTCCAAATGGGCAACAAATGAAAAAAACAAACCAAAGTAAAACACAATCCAACTCACCACTCTGGTTAACAGCTGGTTTTAAATATGAGAGTTAAGCTTTCAAGGTCTTCATTCTTTAAATGTAATTCTTTAAGCAGAGTCTCTATAAACTGTGTGAACACCACGTTTTCCTGAGAATGCTTCTGAATGCCAAGAATCGGGGTCAGTCTGAAAAAAACAAAAACATTAAATGCATATCCACAAAATAAGAAGGACTAAGGGGGCTCCTGCCTTCTACACGGCAGAGGGAATTTTGTTAAATTGGAGAGACTTCATCTATCTGCTATGACAAAACCCCGTGAGACAGAAGGCTTTACTAATAAAAGCAGAGGAGAAATCTCAGGAAAAGACTGAAAGATCAAGCATATTGTTAAGTATGGAAATAAAGCTAAAAGCCTGAATCTATAACATGTTCTTCATTACCCCAGAAAAAGCCACCAAGTTCTTCTCAGAAATGAAAATGAAGTATTTCCACTTGGGGAAAGGAGGCTGTGGAAAGAAGCTTGGAGGTGAGAATTGCTTTTAAACTAAACTGAATGTTTATATCACCTGAAAAATAAAAAAGATAAAGACAAATAGGATTGTATTTTGGATGAAACCTTAACATTTTTATTTTTAGAACACTAAACAGATGAACTACATCTTATATGGCATTTAATACAAGCTTTTTAAGGAACACTGCTTCTTTAAGGCATTTCCAGCAAATACTCCTGAAGACAGATTACATATAATATTCTCAAAAGTAATTTTTTTTTTTTTTTTTTTTAATTTTTTTTTTTTTCAACGTTTATTTATTTTTGGGACAGAGAGAGACAGAGCATGAACGGGGGAGGGGCAGAGAGAGAGGGAGACACAGAATCGGAAACAGGCTCCAGGCTCTGAGCCATCAGCCCAGAGCCCGACGCGGGGCTCGAACTCACAGACCGCGAGATCGTGACCTGGCTGAAGTCGGACGCTTAACCGACTGCGCCACCCAGGCGCCCCTCAAAAGTAATTTTCAATGAAATGTCATTAAATATTCACTTTTTAAAAATCATGCTTACCAATCAAAGATTAAAACCATTACTTTTCATATATATATGTAAAATATATATACTAATGATATGTAATTATATACTTATGCATGTTCTCGAGATTATATACTTATACAAACAATTATATACTAAAGCATCAGCCTTTGTAAGTTATATTTCTGGAGAGCTTTTGGGGAGAAAATTCTTTTATCCTTAAACAGTCTTACACTTACCACAAAGGTCTTCCAGATGCTTTAACACTGGGCACTGCCACCAGGCACATCAAATATAAATAAAATAACCTTCTGATTTAAATCAATAAGGCTCAAGGAATCGGCGTGGAGCAATTCCACAGTAGTGAGTGTGGAAGGCAAAATGTTATTTTCTGAGAGACAGATTCCTTCCTTGCTTAGCCATCCCATACAGAAAGCCAAGTAAAAGGAAATATTTGTTACTACTATCTAAAGATGGCTGGCACTTTGAGAAGGTGGTAAATTCTCTATATTCCTCAAGGTATCTTAGCAAGAAGTGGAGACTAGATGACTCTTCCAGTGAAATCCAGAGTTCTACATGGGAAAACCACTTTAGTGTATTCCTTCCCCACCTTTCCTATATTTCTTTACAGCTAGAGAATGCAGTACCAGTTTTTTACATTTTATAAGCTTTGTCTACAGGTATTCCCCAAAGGTAGGAAACAGGACAACCCAAGCTTTCAATGTCAAGCCCAAGCAGGCACTTGGGCAAACTGGCATTTGTGGCCAGCTATTCCTGAGGCATCTTCCTGCAGTGAAGGTGGAAACCAGAAGTCAACTCTGGCTTTTCTCATGTGTATCAAGTTTCTCCTACCCTGTAATAAGACCAAAGTTACTGGGGATTGGATAACGTTAGCTAAAATAAAACCAAGAAGTCAGAGGAGGTAGCTCGGATATGTCAACTCCATAAAAACCTAGCTTTTGTGTATATTTAAGAACGGTACTTACATGGCATGTCCAAAAGAATTCCTCTGGCTTTCAAAGAGACTAGTATTTGGTTCATATATGAAAAGAAAATCTCAATAACTTCTCAAAGTGCCATTTGTATGTTTTAAAACTTACCCCTCAGCTTAGATGTAAATGGTGACTAGATTTCTCAACCTGTGTGCCCATATGAGAACAGAAAATGAAAAGATCAAGAAGCAGCTTCTAGGAGAATTGTTCTATCAAGTGCCAGGGTTATAAAATATTTTAGGAATATTTCTGATACTTCTCTAGCAAACTTGAAGGGCTTAAATTATAATAACTTCATTATGTGTTCAAATACACCTAAATGTTTTGTTTAGAAAAAAAATGTGGGAAGACAGTGATGTAGAAAAGACCCTCAGATCCTCTCCTGTATGACACACTGAATCTACACCTACATGTAGACCAATTCCTCTTAAAGAACTGAGGGCTGACTGAACAGCTCCTGCCCAACCAAGGATTGAGGGACCACCTAGAGAAAGGAGCAATGGAGACATAAACAACAGGAATCCTGCCCTGATGTTGCAAACTGCAGTGGAGAAGGATAGTACTGAGGGACCAGGAGTAGATCTCAGCCCTTATAGCACAGAAAAAAAAAGCCACACTTTAAAAGGGCATCTAGAATATAAAGGAACCAGCTCTCTAGAGCATCAGATAAAGGGCAGGGAGCTGCAAGACCATGCTCCGTGGGTCAGAGGTACTGGCCAGTATCATTGTTTATGTTCCCTCTCTACCTTGATGGCATAGACAGAAGCAGGGTACAAGCACCGGAGTTGGTCTGCTGCTTCACTGAGCCCCAGTCCCCTAAAGCACACTAGCCCCACCTGCCCTGCTACAAGGAAAAAAGGCTGTAGACAACAAGGACAACTAGTATATAAAGGAATGAGCCCCAGGGAGTCTGGCAAAGGGCCAGGGAGCTGCTGGAATGCTGTGGCGTCAAAGGTACTAGTGCATGTCATTGTTTATGTCCCCACTGCCCCTTCATAGCATGTACCAAATCAGGATCTGGGCAACCTAACGCACACCAGCTCTAGCGGTCTCCCCAAGGGAGCCACAGTGCAGTGCACACTGAACCACCCCTAGACAGCACCCACTACAGCTCCAGCTGTCTTGTCAAGGCAACAGGGCCCAAATCATCCTGTACCTGTTTCAACTCTAGATGATTCACCAGGGCAACTACTGCACAGATTGCCCCTGAGACCTCCTAGCCCGCAGCAGCTGTCCTGCCAGGGCCCCTCAAGTGCAGACAGCTCTGAGACCTGGCTGGTGTGTGTCTTAGCTCCAGCCATCCTGCCAGCATGTTCCTCACATGGAGTGCCTTGGGACCCCTGGCCTATACCTGATTTAGCTCCTGCTGTCCCATCAAGGAGCACCCTGTGACTCCAAGGCCACTTTGGTTCCAGCTGTCCTGGCAGCGTGCCCCCTGTGTGGGGTGCCTTAGGGCTACCTTGTTCACGCCTGCTTCAGCTCCTGCCATCCCACCAGGGAACCCTGTGCCCATTCAGTTCCAGCCACCTTGCTAGGGTGCCCTATGCACAGAGCACTGTGGGTCTCCCTCCCACCCACCCTCCAACCCCTGCTGCCCATTTTGACTTCATCTACCCTGCCAGAGTGCTACATGCCTGGAATGCCCAGAGCTCTGAGCCTACACTGGTTACAGCATTAGCCAACCAGCTAAAGTCACAGACAGTCTACACCAGAGATATTCCTACACAATGCCAGTATTTCAAGTCTAGGAGAAACAGCTGTTCTGCCTAATTCACAGAAACATAGAAAGTCAAACAAAAGGAGGCAGAGGAATATGCTCCAAAAGAAAGAACAAAGCAAAATTTCAGAAAAAGAAATAAATGAAACCAACACCAGCAGTCTACATGATAAAGAGTTCAAAGAACAGTCATAAAGATGCTCACTGAACTTGAGTGGATAAACTCAGAATTTCAACAAAGATACAGAGAGTATAAGGAACCAATCAAAGTTGAAGAATGCAGCAGCAAATGAAAAATATAATGGAATGAATCAACAGTAGATTAGAGGATGCAGAAGAAAAGCTCACCAATCAGGAAGACGGTAATGAAAAGCATCCAAGCTGAACAACAAAATAATAAAATAATTTTTTAAAATGAGGATAGGTTAAGGGACTTCTAGCACACCATCAAGTGTACTAACATTATAGGAGGTCCCAGAAAAAGGAGAGAGACATCTAGGTCCAGGAAGCAGAGAGAGCCCCTAATAGGATGAACCCAAGGGTATCTATACCAAGACAAACTACAATTAAAATGTCAAAGATGAAAGAATCTTAAAAAAAAAAAATTGCAAGAGAAAGCAATAGTTACATGTAAGGAAAACCCCATTAAGCTATGAGCTGAAATTTTGCAGGCCAAAAGTAAGTGGTAGGATATAGTCAAAGCGCTGAAAGGAAAAACCTACAACTGAGAATATTCTACCCAGCAAGGTTATTCAGAATAGGAGAGAGTCTCCCAGACAGACAAAAGTTAAAGTTCATCACCACTAAGCCAGCCTTACAAGAAATGTTAAAAGGACTTTTTAAGCTAAAAAGAAAAATCATAATTAGAAACTTATGAAAAGAAAAAACTTCTTGAGTAAAGCATACGGTAAAGGTAGCAGATCAATCATTAATAAAACTAGTGTGAACACTGAAAGACAAAAGTAGTGGGGCCACTGCGTTTGTCACTCGGTTGAGCATCTGACTCTTGATCTCAGCTCAGGTATTGATCTCAGGGTCATGGGTTCAAGCCCGACATTAAAAAAAAAAAAAAAAAAAAGACCACAGTAGTAAAATCATCAGACATTTCTCCAAAGACAACATCCAGATGGCCAACAGATGAATGAAAAGATGCTCAACAGCACTCATCATCAGGGAAATGCAAATAGCCCCAATGAGGTATCATCTCACACTTGTCCGAATGGCTAAAATAAAAAAACTCAAGAAACAAGTATTGGCAAGGATATGGAGAAAAAGAAACCTTGTGCTGTTGGTGGCTTTGCAAACCGGTGCTGCCACTGTGGAAAATAGTATGGAGGTTCCTCAAAAAGGTAAAAATAGAACTACCCTGCAACTCAGTAATGCACTACTGGGTATTTACCCAAAGAATAAGAAAACACTAATTTGAAGAGATATGTGTACCCCAATGTTTATTGCAGCATTACTTACAATAGCCAAATTATGGAAGCAACCCATGTATCTAGCAATAGATGAATGGATAAAGAAGTACACACACACACACACACCCCAGAGTATTATTCGCTCCTAAGAATGAAATCTTGCTATTTGTAACAACATGGATGGAGCTAGAGAGTATAATACTAAGCAAAATATGCCAGTCCCAAAAAAAAAAATACCATATGATCTCATTCATATGTGGAATTTAAGAAAACAAATGAATAAATGGGGGAAAAAGAAAAGAGACAAACCAAAAAACAGACTCTTAACCAAGAGAGAGTTACCAGAGGGCAGGTTGGTGGGGGGAGAGACAGGTGATAGGTGAGGGGGGTTAACAGTACATTTATAGTGATGAGCACTGAGTAATGTGTGGAATTGTCGAATCACTATTATTATATACCTGAAACTAATATAACACTGTGTATTAACGACATTGGAATTAAAATTTTTTAAAAAAGTAGTAAAACCGATTATATCTAAAAATTAGTAAAGGGACTAATAAAATAAAAAGATGTAAAATATGACATTAATATGTAAAACATGAAGAGGAAAAATGTGCTTTCAGAATGTGTTTGAACTTAAACAACCATCAAGTTAACACAGACTGCTATAGAATTAGGATGTTACACATGAACCTCATGGTAACCACAAACCCAAATCCTTTAACAGGTACACAAGAAAAACAAAAAGAAAGGAATCCAAGCCTAACACTAAAGAAAGCCATCAATCACATGGGAAGAGAGCAAAGGAAGAAATGGACAGTGAAGAACTATTAAAAACCCCAGAAAACAAATAACAAAATAGCAATAAGGCCATACCTACCAATGATTACTTTAATGTTTATTTATTTTTGACAGAGAGAGACAGGGCATGAGCGGGGGAGGGGCAGAGACCAATGATTACTTTAAATGTGTATGTCCTAAATGCTCCCATCAAAAGACATAGGGTGATTGGATAAAAAACCAAACCCATCTATTATGCTGCTTATAAGAGACTCACATCTGATCTAAAGACACAGATGAAAGTAAGGGGATGGAAAAACATATAACCATGCAAATGAAAGTGGAAAAAAAAATGAGGGTAGCAATACACTTTAAAACAAAGACTGTAACAAGAGACAAAGAAGGGCATTACATAGTGATAAAGGGATCGATCCAACAAGTGGATATAACAACTATAAATTGTAAATGCAGGAACACCTAAATACATAAAGCAAATATTAACAGACATAAAGGGACAAAATAACAGAATACAATAATAGTAGAGGACTTTAATTACTTACTATTGATGTAAGGATTCCACTTACATCAATGGATAGATCATCCAGACAGAATGAGCTCCTCCCCGGCTCATACTCTTTCTTTCTCTTTCTCTCCCTCAAGATAAATAAACTTAAAAAAAAAAAAAAAAAAAAAAAGGTACAACATAGGTATGTTATAGTCCATGGTATCATAATAGTGTTGTGTGGTGACAGATAATAGCCATAATTGTGGTGAGGATAGTGTAATGTATGAGTTTTTGAATCACTGTGTTGTACAACTGAAACTGATTTAACATTGCATGTCAACTATACTTCAATAAAAAAAAAATGAAAAGAAAAAAAAGTTAAATGATCTAAGAAAACACATTTGATCCTTCCTTAACATAGTGATTTGATCCCTTTACACGAGACTATAAATAAATTATCTCCATGATCTTCAAGGAGGGGGATTCTACATCTCTGTGTGCGGCCATGTTGCAATGGATAACAAACTTTACATTCTAGACACTGTTCCTCATATATAAACTAAATGTCTCCTGCAGAATTTTGTTTTCTCTTTCATGGAACTTTTTTGGGGGCAAGCTCTTAAAAGTCATTTCTTCATATTCTTGAAAACAGTTCTCAATTAATTCCAAGTCCTTTTAATCCTTCCTCATGAATGCCATCTGACTGCTCCTTATTCAGATTGGTATTTTTCCCTAAACCCCCTTCTAGCTTCTCATTTTCCTAAAATGTACTGCCCCAGAATATATATACTGTCCAAATTCATTACTTCAAAACAACAACATACTTCCCATCTCACAGAAAGATACCACAAAATAAAATCTTTCGTGTCTGTTATCTTTGAAGTACCATCTCAGAATCTTATCAAATACCCCTCCCCCCCTTTTTTTATTTAACTGACTCCCCAGACTCCTCCTTTCCTCTTAACTACTTATCTGTGCACTATTAATCATTACATGCTAATCACTTATCTAACTTTTTCACTAAAGAACTCTAATCCCTATTACACATTGAAAGGGACTCATGCCTCTGTTCTAGTCCTGAAATGCATAGTAGTGAATATTAAAGAACACCACAATAAACAAAATAAATAAAGCCCAAATGACTACTTCTACTTAAAAAAAAAAGTAATACACTCCAGTTGGTACCTAACTATGTGTTTTATGTAGGAAATACCTTTTTTTTAGACGTTTATTTATTTTGAGGGAGAGAGGGCACGAGAGTAGGGGAGGGGCAGAGAGAAAGAGACAGAGAGAGAATCCCAAGCAGGCTCAGCACTGTCAGTACAGAGCCTGCCGTGGGGCTTGAACTCACCAAATGCAAGATCATGACCTGAGCCTAAATCAAGAGTTGGCCACTTAACTGACTGAGCCACCCGGGTGCCCCAATGTAGGAAATACCTTTAAAATAATCAACAGAAAATGTGATTGGTCATAAGTAAAAACAAAACATTTTTATTTTTCAATTTATTTCCTTCAAGTGCTTTTAAGTAGGAATAAAAACCTCTAAAAGTGACACTAAAAGTATGGCTTACCACAGTCTCTATGCTGGAGAATATAATTAGAAAAAAACGACATAATACTTTGCAATGTACAAATCACAAACAAGGAAGGAAGCTTCTCTTTAAAACTTCACTGATTCAAATCTCTATTCTGAAAAGACAGGCAGCCTTATATAGGTAGTTCTTTACCATATGGTAAATGGTACAACAACAAAAGCAAAAAGCCAAGTGGCAAACTGCATCTTATTGAAAGGACCTTTATTTAGCTGACAGCTTCACATATGCTACACCTCAAAGAGAGAGAATGCAAGTCAGGTTAGAACAAGTACCTTCCACTTGTTATTACTGAGCTATCAAACATCTGGTTAAAAGAATTATACACAGTAGCGAGAGGACTCTGAAAGTCTGACAACTGAAACAAGAGAGATATTTTTAATTAGAAAGTGGCATTTAAGAAAAACTCTTATAGCCAAGGATTTAGAGCTGTACAAACTTTTTTTTAAGGTTTTATTTTTAAGTAGTCTTTACACCCAACGTGGGGCTCTAACTTACAACCCCAAGATCAAGAGTCACATGCTCCACTGATTGAGACAGTCAGGCACCCAAAGAAGTGTACAAATGCTTGATTATGTCTGAGAAGTCCCCTCTAATTGTGTCACTGGTTTGTATCCTCTCAACAGTGAAAGCTATATAAAGAGTTAAAGCTGTGGTTTAGTGAACAGTAGAGCTAAACAACTGAGGGAACTCTGTTATCCATCTCGTGCAGTGCAATAAAAGTCAGTAATGAACCTGAATTTTTATTTTTTTTTATTTATTTTTTTTTTCAACGTTTTTTATTTTTTTTATTTTTGGGACAGAGAGAGACAGAGCATGAACGGGGGAGGGTCAGAGAGAGAGGGAGACACAGAATCGGAAACAGGCTCCAGGCTCTGAGCCATTAGCCCAGAGCCTGACGCGGGGCTCGAGCTCACGGACCGCGAGATCGTGACCTGGCTGAAGTCGGACGCTTAACCGACTGCGCCACCCAGGCGCCCCTGAACCTGAATTTTTAAATGGCCTTCCCCATCGTGGTATCTACTGCTTTACTCATTGCACTCATTCACACTGGAGAACACATAATGCAGATCTGGAACACTGGAAATCGTGATACAGTCTGGATTATCCTTTCCTGAATAATCTGGGTGAAATGTGTGAAAATCACATAGGCACTTGCCTGAAGTAATATAGCACAAACATCCTTTAACCTTGCCCTCAAAACTAGGAGAGAATCAACAAGTCTTAGAGTTTCTCACTGAGTCTTTATCACTGATTTCCAAACTCACAGAATCAAAACTGGTAGGCTATAAAATGACCCTGAACAACACTCCTCAAAGTCAACCGTCTTAAGAAAAAGCTTTGAGAATGTCTATGTGAATAAATGTCACCAGAAAGCATGGTTTGGGGTTGGAGGAAGGGACAGGAAGTGAAAAGCCACATACTTTTCTATACCTATCAGATTTGAGAAATTACTGGGTTCACACAGAGTTCTGTTGCAGTAGGGAAACCTGTTCTGCTGATTACCACGCATAGAGGTGATGAACATGCAGAGACTGCTAAAAGATAATGCTGGGCTTAAAAGAAATGTTTAAACACTCACTCTTATCCTTCAGAAGTTAATGCTGGGAAGGAGAAGGTAAGCAGCATGCACAGGTACTTGGCTTGTCACTTTGCCAGTTACAAGAGAACAGATAACTACAATACTTGACCCTTGGGGGGCTTAGAATAAAACAAAAACAAAAGTCTTCTGGAACAGATAAGGTATCTTTATTAATAATGGCCTGGGCAAGTGTAGACTCTAAAAGATGAAGTTTAACTGCATAGTCTTATTTTATAAGCCTATACCACTCACTTAATTTCCTCAAGTGTGATTTAGTCTCAACCTATCCACCAAGTTTTCTTTTGACAGCTGAAGTACCTGAGGCTTTGGACAGGGAAAGGGGCCTATCCAGGGTCATACTGGTTAAGAATAGTGCTAAAATTGGACAGCTTTATCACAAAGGCATCTTGCTTACCCGTCAAGTCTCGTTATTCCTTTCTTCCTAACAGTTGTTATTTCATCCACATTTTATCTTCTACTAAAAAAATGAGTTGGGATTTTCCCTCCTTTTCTACACGAACAAGTGCTAAATGATAAGGATTAAACCAGAATACCTCTGTCTGTTCACACACACACTCAAAACTGAAACAAAAGAAAGCTGTGACCAGTATGTAACACAGTGGGTCAAAATGTCATCTATTTTCAGAAATTTGAGGGTTCACCCAAACCCAAGGCATTTTGCAGAATGCACCTCTCAGATTTTAAAAAGAAATTTCTGGTATAAACTTTGAAAAGGAATTTTATCTGTATAATTCAGGGCTCCTTAGCATGTAAGTAATTAGGATTTCCTATTTAACATAACTCTTTTTCCACCTTGCTTATTTCTTATTAGGGAGAATGAAGAAGAATATTCAACTCTGTCAATGACTCTGTAAAAACGTTTCTGTAATGTGTGGCCCCTGGCTTCCTCCCTGAAGTTAACAAAACACACTTAGGCACAGGGAAAGAACCAAAAAAGCCATCCCTGAGGAACAGCTTTTCTTTTCCCATATATCAAAATGGACTGGGTCTTGGGCAGAGGTACTACTTCATGGCACTTTCCTAAACTGCTGGTGATGTTTTTATGTAGACAGGAAACGTGGCTTTACAACTCAAAAGGAATTCAGATACTTTAAAATGGGTGGTGGGTAGGTTTCTAAAGTAGAGCAAATGAATTCATTTCCCTTGAAGAAATGCCAGTTCTTTTCCCCACTTATTCCCTTTGTGGCAAGATCTCAACTCCTGAATCAAACATATGAAACATCAGTGATTTCCAAGTTTGTAAAAGGATTTTTTTTTCTTTATGAAACTAACTGGTTGGTCTTTAACCTTTCTGTGAAGTTGCAGCAAGTGTTAACTCTAAGGTGAGGCCCAAGTGACTTTCTTAAGGTCACACAGTCAGTAAGAGATGAGCAAATAACCCAGAAGAACTCCCACTAGTCCACACTTCTAACCACTATACCACACAAACTCACATGTCTGATTCATTTTAAGAACTGAGTATACCTTATTATTTCAAAGGCCCAGTTGGTATATGCTCTTCAAATAATTTCTGAAATCTGTCATTACAAAATAAAATGTGCTGATGAAAACTGACAAGTCTATTGTTTCTAATTCATCTTTTCTCTATGACAGCCAAAAAGTACCTTCCAACACCATTAACTAATTGAAAACTTCAGAAGAAAGTTAAGAAGTGCCTTGAAGCAAGCAAATCCTAGCAGACATAGCTCAATCAACTGATTCAGCCTAGCACTAGCACACTAATAATTGCCCTATAATTAACTATAGCGGTTCTCAATTCTGTCTGTACAAATTATAATCACTTGGGTAACTTAAAAATACATATGCCGAGTCCCCATCCCAGACCAATGAATTAAAATCTTTGAATCAGGTATTGATATATTTAAAGAGCTTCCAATGTGATTCCAATGTACAACTAATATTGAGAACCACTGTAAATTTCTCAACTGTATAAATTTGTGCAATTCTGATTATGTGTTACACTTGTTACTTACACAGTTGGAAGAAACTAAATAGCAAGGGAAATGAGATTTTTGCATAAACAGCTATATAACAAAGTTGAAGCTAATACAGACACAAAGGATGGTCTCATCTATAGGAATTTATACAAGGAAGATGTTTCTACCTCTAGGACGTTAAGGAAGGCTTCTAAGGAGGCAGTGACATCTAAACCGGGCCTTGGAGGCTAGGACAGACAGATCTCAAGAGGAAAGGCATTTTAAACACAGTTCAGAGTGCTAACCAAGATGTTTGTAGGGGGGAAACAGTGGATGCAATTTAAGAACACAGAAGAACAAGTTGTAGAGGCAGTTTGGGACCACTTTAAGAGAGCCTCGAATTTCAAGCAAAATTACATGGTAGGAAATGGGGCATCACTAGGTTTCTGAACAAAGGCCTGCCCTAATCGTGAAATGATTCTTAAAGGCGGAGAAACGATGGACTAGTCAAAAGTAGAGACACATCGCAAGGAAACCTGTTTGGGAAGGCTCTCATTGCAGGAGTCTAGGCAAGTAATGAAAGCCTGATGTAAGTCAGCAGTACTGGGAAAGGAGAAAAACAACTGGGTAAGATAAGTTACAAAGGCAGGACTGAGCAACTGAGTAGATGGGAAATAAGGGCAAGAGAAGCACCAACTAGTCAGCTTTCAATTCTGGATAATTACAAAGATGGAAATGTCACCAAAAGAAATAGGGGACTTTTCAAAGATGAACTCAAATCTCAGATTTGACACTGTGAATTGCCTGAGGGATATCCAAATGCAGATGTCCAGCAAAAAATAAAGTTTTGTCTGCAACTTAAGAGAAATGTCAGAGCTGAAGATACAACTTTGGGGGAAGAGATACAAGTAATGTTTGACTGGGGTGAACAATTTTCTTCCTAAGATAACTCCATTATCCTTTACCAATTATATTTGTGATTTCTTGAACCTTTCACCGGCACTCTTCTGAATCTCTTGCATCCTTAATTCTCCTATTCATGGTAACTATAAAATGAGATCAATGGTACAGCTGGCTTTCTCCACACCTACAGCAGCATGGCTGACTCCCAACAACTGGGGGTAGGGAGTGGCAGGAAGGAGACTGGTAACACTACAAATCCATGATCTCTGGCCACTTCTGAACACTCAGTGTCACTTGTCGATTTTCTCTGGCCCTGGGATAGGTCCTGTTCCAGATCCTCTTAATGACTACTCTGGTACCACTATTTTCACTCTACTCAACCATCATCTCTTGACTCTGAGAACACAACCTCATATCCTAGTTCATGAAAAATGAAGTTGTCAGGCATGATTAACAGTCTCTCCCTGCTACTTACAAACTTATCTACAGCCACATTATTCTTCACTTATTTTCTTCCATCTATTTAAGCTATTCCATCTGCCTGTGACCATGATCCCATTTCTTTGTGCCTCCTCTGTGACCCTATTCCATGGTATATATCTACCCCTCCATCTCATTCTCAATTTCAGATTATTTTTCTTTCCTGGCTCCTTCTCCACACCCTATTAAACATGCTTTAGTGTCCTTTCAAAACAAATTGTTCAATTTCTCTCCTACCCTTATCATAAAGTTTCTCAAAAGAGAAATCAACATTTGCTGACTCTACTTCCTCATCTTAATCTCAGATATAAAGGATTATGTATTTCTTCCAATTATGTAAAGAGTTTTTTTTTTTTTTTTCCCAAATGTACATTTTTTCCGCTTGGGTAAAGAATACATATCTATTCCTACTTTTAATGTACAGTTGACCCCTGAACAACATGGGTTTGTACTACTACATGGTCTACTTATACGCATATTTTTTTAATATAAGGTATATAGTACTGTAAATGTATTTTCTCTTCCTGATGATTTTCTTAATAATTTTTCTCTCATTTTATTTTAACAGACAGTACATAACACATACAACATATAAAACGTGTTAATCAACTGCTTATGTTACTGGTAAGGCTTCTGGTCAACAGCAAGCTATTAGGAAAGTTTGGGCGGGGGGGAGTCAAAAGTTTTATGTGGATTTTTGACTAGAGGGGGCAGGGGTCAGTGCCCTAGACCCCATGTTGTTCAAGGGTAAACCATATATCGTAATGTATAACCTCAGCTGCAGAGATTTGTTAGTGGCATTTAATTTTATAGTTTTGGGAACTGGGAGCATGTGAAAGTTCTGTAAATCTGTTGTCAGATGAGCAACATATTTCTCTGCAATGAAATCGTAAGAATACTAGTTATAACCTGGTGATTGCTTTATTCTTACAAAACATTTTTTGCAGTATAGCTGATTTGCCACTCACTATAATTAAAAACCTTCATGTGATAAACAACATCATAATGTGGGGCCCAAAAAACTCAACGGAAAAAAAAAAATCAGTAAATAAATAGAACTCAGAAATAATACAGGTAATTCAGTTACTAGAACATGGTTTCACTTCCACAGAAATCGTAGGTGTTCACCAAGCAGTTTGTAGTAGTTTTCTAGGTACTTCTGCTCCACTGGAATATTCAGTATTAAGACTTGTCTATTTTGATATGTCCATGTTTTAAGACAGAGTATACCTTTTCTAGTTGTACTAAAATGAAAGAAAGCTAACTCTCAAACTCCTCATTCAAAATGGATAATGGATCAACACAAACAGTAGTAATATAATATCAAGACTCGTTTTATCCTTTGGCCTTAAAATCTTCTCTAAAGCTTTATAAAAATACTTAAACACGGAGTAAAATGGAAACATTTGAATTTTGCCTCCAAGAACTATGTTACTTTAGTGTTAACTAGAACTATCAGAATGAGAAAAGTCAGAGGCAGGAAGAATATTAAAAAGGTGTTAAGTCTCTATAATAAACAATCTACACGGAAGTATTGAAAGACAACAGAGGAAAAACACACTAGGCAATTAGGATCTTGAATTTAACAAACACTCGATACATCTAGGAATAATCATTTTTTCTCCTTAAAACTTTCATTCAAGTTTGCAAGATTAGTTAATAAAATACATTCATAAAGCTAGTTAAAGAAAGAGTTTGCCTCTAGAGTAAAATTTTCCATTAGGACTCATTAATATTTGATAAATTCTTCCAATTCAACGAACAAATACCAACATGTAAAACATTTGAAGAATTCTCCAGAATTGTGTCTGTGATGCACCAGATAAATAAAGGATTTAGTGCCATGCTATACTTGATGATTAACTGCTCTATAACTGATTCTTCCATTTTATCATTTATCAGTCCACAGAAGATAAAAGAGTAAGTTCATGGAAGGTAAGAGAAAAGCAGTATTTGGAATCAATCAAGTTTTTAAATCAAAGAAACATTTAAAAAATTTAAATGTTCACTAATTTTATAATTATAGGAGTTAAAAAACAATCTCATGTTTATATCTAGCTTTGTTTTTCATTAATTTTATTCAAGATTTTATAAAAATCTATTTGCAAAAAAGCAATGCTAGATTTGGTTAAAAGTAGCAATTATTTTTAGGCTAAATAGTCACACCCTTATCAGACTACCCACCCTGGAAAATATGAATCATTACAGAGACACAGGGTCACTGTCCTTCCTTTCACCCATAATCGTAAGCAACTATTTTGTTTTTCCTGTGCAATGCAATTTTACCAGTGCTACCAATTCTGTGTTTAAGTACATAACATCAATAATAATTTATCCAAGTCTTTCCTATCCCTCCATTCATTTGCTTTATTCTACAAATACTCACTGAGTACTTTACTTAATAAGTGCCAGATTGAGATGTCGAGTGCTTGGCACTAAGGAGACAAAAGTCATCTAGACACTGTCCTTGGCTGAAGGAGATTATGTTTTGGTAAGAAAACAGTTTCAAATTCACCTCACTTACTGTAGGCACCTTTCCAGGTTTACTACTGCTTACACATTGTCCAAACAAAAATGTCTGGGTGAAGGGAAAGCCTCTTATTTTCATTTGGAAACATGTCTGTGTGTGTGTGTGTGTGTGTGTGTGTGTGTGTGTGTGTGTGAGAATGAAGTACACGTATAAGTCCCCAGGAATGATTTGTGGATCATGAAAGATGAGAAGAAAGGGAAGGTAAAAATCATGAATATGAAAAAAAAGTTAGTCACCAGAATTAAACATAGTGGCTGTATTTACGTCAAGCTTAGAAAAGCTGCCTTAAATTAATTCTCCTAGGGAAGATCACTGACCTGTGGTGGAGGGGGATAACAATCAGAGCAAGTAATGGAGCAATAATACCCATATGGGTTTTGGAAGAAGAAATATATAAGGTTTGGTTCATTCACTTTTGTACAGAAGCAGAATGTTAGCAAATATTACTCACATTCAAGGCAAGGAGAGAGAAACATGTGGAGGAAAAAGTGGGAAAGAGAGGTGGGTGACAGGGTTTAGAGAAGAAAAACTAATAGGCAAATTTGCCTTTGATGACATTCCCAGTTTCTTCATGGGTTGTATCCTGTCAATTACCCTGTATCTTTTTAGTATTCCCAATTCTGCCTGTCTAACATCTCCTTGCCCCCTGCCACCAACATGCCCAAGCCTCCACTATCCTGAGAAGTTTTCTGAAGATTTACCATGTCATATCAGGTTATAGTTGCTTCCCTTTCCTCTTCTGGCTACCATATGAAAAGAACGGTCAACATATGCTACAACTGTCTACTACAGCAACCCTTGCAATCTGGTCTCAATGCCTATCATTCTAACAAAACTGATTTCTTGAAGGTCACCTACCTAGTTGCCAAAGCCATAGCCTTTTTTTCAACAGAGGATAAATACCTGGTTCTCAGAAACGTAGTTACCACTTCTTTCTTAAACCTCACACCTGCTTTGGATTCCTTGACAGTGTTCTGGTTGGATACATACCTTTCTGAAGTACATTGTGCTGAGGAAAACGCACGCATTTTCAAGTCAGAAAGGTCTGAGTATGAGTCCCAGGTGTGACCTTGGACAAAGTACTTGTTTTCCAAGAGTCTGTTTCTTCCTCTGGGAGGTGGGACACCACTAATGACCTCACTGGATTGTGAAGATCAAATAAAATAACGTATGTAAAGAACCTAGTATGGTGCTGCCCATAGCTGATGTTCAAAAATGCCCATTTTCCTCCTCTTTCTGCTATCTCTGTAGTGCTTAGGCATCCTTGGCATGGATGCCGCTGTTCCACAGGTTCTATCTCATCTTGGCTCCACATTTAACACCCTCTATCTCTGCCAAGTCACCATTTCAGTGCTTACTCCAAAATCTAGGTATCTGATTTTCCTTACCACTTTTTTTTAATGTTTGTTAACTTTTTACATAAAATGTGACAAAATGATTTGCAACAATGGGAACTGTACAGTTGGTCAGGTGAGCTTCAGAGCTGCATTACTTTAGGATCAACTTTGCTTATTTCCACCAGGGTCCCTCCTGGGGGATATAAGTATCCTGAACCCTTATAGTTGTGGTTCTTCATCCAAAGTCCAACTCCTCAGTCATGCCTTGATTTACTGAATAGGCCACTTCTCTTTCCACTTCAGAGCTGGAGGCATGAACTCCGGAAATGTGCCCATGTAACATGCAAGTGAGACAAAAAGCATCCAGCCAAGCACGATCATGACAACAAGTAACACAATGTCTAAGACACAATTGTACAGTGAAAGGCTATTCACCAAGATTTTGGCAAAGGAGTGTGCTCGTGAAACCCTCAGTTGGTAGAGGTCTTACATGTGCATTCCAGTCCTTGGTTCCAAAGGATCCATAATGCCCTCCTGTACTGCTTCTCCTCAGGTCCATCCTATTCCTCTCCTTACAGATGTACCCAAGTTTCCTTCCAGCAAACTGTGTCGTGGCCCCTGGGTGCTAATGCCTTTCCCACAGTGCTCAGGGTCCACGCTAGGGTGCTGGTCCAACTCTGGACAGAGTGGCTGCTGAGCCTGGGCATTGGACATGGGTGAACTCCTTATCATTCTTTAGATCCAATTCCACATTTTCAACTACTTAACTGGGGAACCACCCAACTAAATAATCTGCCTGAACCCTAAACTGAACAAGAATAGTCTCAGTGCTTGAAGAGCAGGTATTGAATCACATGAACCATCTCTCTCTCTTTAAAATTTTTTTAAATGTTTACTTTTGAGAGAGAGACAGTGTGAGTTGGGGAGGGGCAGAGAGAGAGGGAGACACAGAATCTGAAGCAGGTTCCAGGCTCTGAGCTGTTAGCACAGAGCCCGATGTGGAGTTCGAACTCATGAACCGTGAGATCATGACCTGAGCTGAAGCTGGACATTTAACCGAGTGAGACACCCAGGTGCCCCAAATGCACCATCTCTTAAAATTAGTTCCCCCTACCCATTCCCCTAAAGGCACCAGTATTTTCCCAGTCATCTGTCTTTTTTTTTTTTTTTTTTTTAACAATTATTTATTTAACCAATGTGCCAATAAGATTTTTTTTTTTTTTAATTTTTTTTTTCAACGTTTATTTATTTTTGGGACAGAGAGAGACAGAGCATGAACGGGGGAGGGGCAGAGAGAGAGGGAGACACAGAATCGGAAACAGGCTCCAGGCTCCGAGCCATCAGCCCAGAGCCTGACGCGGGGCTCGAACTCACGGACTGCGAGATCGCGACCTGGCTGAAGTCGGACGCTTAACCGACTGCGCCACCCAGGCGCCCCCCAGTCATCTGTCTTAATATGGGCATACTGAGGAGACACTGAGGGTTTGGTTCCAGACCACTGCAGGAAAGTGAGTATCACAATAAAGTCAAATGAATTGTTTGGTTTCCTACTGCATATAAAAGTTATGTTTACACTGTACTGTAGTCTATTATGTGAAACAGTATTATGTCTAAAAACATATACACCTTAATTAAAAAATAATTTAAAAATGCCATAACCTGAGCTTTCAGTGAGTCATGATTACTGTTCATAGGTCACCATAGTAAATATAATAAGTTTGAAATACTACGAAAATCACCAAAATATGACATAAAGACACGAAGTGAGCAGATGGCGAGCTGTTGGAAAATGGTGCTGACAGACCTGCTCAGTGCAGGGTTGCCACAAACCTTCAATCTGTAAAAAATGCAACTACCTGCAAAGTGCAATAATGTGAAGCCTGATAAAATGAAGTGTGCCTATATTTTGACATTGTTTTTTATCCACTTCCCACATTGCTAAAACTTGTCGATTCTCGAGTTGTAATGTCTCTTATCATCTACAGGTCTCTCCCATTTAATTCTCACTGTAATCATTTTAGTTCACTGCCTCATTGCTCTTTGGTTAACTAGGCTGTTACTAGTGGAGTCGGAGAAAATCAATTTCATAAATGATGTGGGCAATAGTAAGAATGCATGAGATTAAGGAAAAGCACTGGAATCACTGACAGCACACTAGTTCTTAAAGAAGTTTGTCCAGTGAATGGATGATAGTCTGAGGGAGTCAGTGAGGTTAAGAACAAAGGATAAAATTGTTTCTTCTGTTTTGTTTTTTTAAGCTTTAAAGAGGAGTAAGCAGTTGTAGGCAGGAGGGAAGGGGTCAACAAAGAGCAAGGAAGGATAGTTTCCTAATTAACCTCATTCATACATTCACTCATTCACTGCCAAATATTTATTGTGAATCTATAATTAAACACAAAGCTAAGTGTATAATGGTGAATAAAATCAGACAAAGAACCAGCCCCTAAAATCTTCAAGTTGAATGAGGGAGGCAGATTTTAATCAAGTAGTCAGGCAATTAAAAATAAAATTGAAAACAGAACGGTGTAGGAAAGATAAGTGCATGGTGTTATAAAAACAAAACAAAACAAAACACAAAACAACAACAACCCTATTTGTAAAGATACCTGCTCTAGTCAGGGAAGTCAAGAAAGATTTCTTGAGGAAGAAACACTTCCTCAAGTTCTAAAAGATAAAGGGGAATTAACCAAACGAAGAGGGGAGGGAAGAAGGTCCTGGACATAGGGAACAGCCTGGGTCCTATGGTGAGAGAGTGTGATAAGAAGGGCTGAAAGAGGGTCAGTGTGCTGGGAAGGAGAAGAACAAGGTAGGGTGGTGTGAGGGGAGGCTGGAGAAGAAGGGGCTGTACTGCACAGGGCCACATAGGCCACAGTAATAAGTTTTTCTTTAAGAGCAATTGGAAGTGGATGAAATACTGGTGTAGGGTAGAAGACACAATCAGATGTGACTCTAGATCTCTGCAAGACTGATCTTCCTAAAGCACGGGCTTCATGACAGTACTCTGCTCAAAACTTAAAACATGACTTTCGGGGCACCTGGGTGGCTCAGTCGGTTGAGCGTCCAACTCCAGCTCAGGTCATGATCTCACCACTCGTGAGTTTGAGCCCCACGTCAGGCTCTGTGCTGACAACTCAGAGCCTGGAGCCTGCTTCTAATTCTATGTCTCCCTCTCTCACTGCCCCTCTCCCTCTCACACTTTCTCTCAAAAATAAATGTTAAAAAAAAAATGACTTTCACTCTCCACTGAAGTAAGTTTATCTGCCATGAAAAGATCTCTGTAATAGACCCAACTTTCCAATCACTCTTTCCAGTTATTTTGTACTCTTCAAGAAATCCTCTTGTTTTTTTTTTTTTTTTTTTTTTTTTTTCATGCTAGAAGTACCTCCAGAATGCCCTCATCCTTTCATTTCTATTTCTTGACACCCTTTCTATTTTGGAGGGTCAACACAAAGCCCGCTGCTATGAAACTTTCTTTTTTTTTTATTAAATCTTTTTAGTCCAGATCTTTAGTCTCTTTGGAACTCCCAAGTCTATGCTTCCTTTTTGCCCATATGATACATTTAACTTTTTATTGTACACATTCATATCCCCTTTTCCTCAAAATCCAGTAGGCTGTAAAGTCTTTCAGTGCAGAGGCTTTGTTTAACCTTTGTATCCCCCACAGAGCCTAAGAGACAGTCTTACCAGAAGCAGCTGCTCAATAAACATTGTCTATTTTTAAATTCAGATTTCTAACTATTTGGAACCTTTTCAATTATTGTGTAGATGCCAGCTTCTACACTAATTTATAGTTATAATGCTACAACAAAGTGTGGGTCTCATTTCCTTCTCTGGTATATATGGGTTCTACTTATGTTGATTGTCATGGCATGGTATTAGAGACATTTAAAAAAAAGACTAAACCAACTCTTTAGAAGAAAAATCAGAGCTACAAAGCAGGTGCTTATCAATTCTTTAGCTAATAATAAGATGATATTATCTCAGAGAAGAAACTCGGGTCGCCCTACAATATCTAGTTCAAAGAAGATTTATCAATGAACACTTGAGATCTTTTCATCAGTGAATAAAAAAAAAAGTAGGAAGTAAAAAAGGAAAACATTACTCTAGAACCACTTTAAACATTTCCTTAAATGTGATCTGAACAAAGAATTCGAAATTCTCACATCAAAGTTCTTTCTAGACATCCTTATTCACTGACAGCACTTATTCCCACATAAAGTGTAAAGGATAATAATGTAGAAGAGGGAAAAGAGGTCCATAGATTGTAGTGATGATTCTGTAAGCATAATTAGTTTTAAAACATATTTTTACATTAAAATAATCAGCTTACGCATTTTATTTTGCTTTTCACTACTGTTAAGTATAATGCTGAGGTACTAAACCACTCCATTGTTTCCTTTTGTACAGGGCAGTTTCCTTAGCTTTGATGAAGAAAGCAATATAATGTCAGCTAATATAATGTCACTCTGAGGTAGAAAGACAGTAAAGGAATCCTGGGGGTGGGGGATGGGGGGGGTGTGTTCCTCCCAGTGACTTAAATGAGTGCTCTGTAATCTTTCCACAGAGTGACTAGCCATATCACTCAAAGCATTTCTTTGGCAAGTTTAATGACTAAGATCATTAAGTAATAATACTGAGGCAGTGTTACTATGGCTCTATCAGCAAAATTAAATTGCTTCCTACACTAAATATACTCATCCTCACTGTCTCCTTCAGTAACCTTTGGCCTATTGCGTTAGAATAATTTCTTACATATATTATCTCATAGTTGAATTCACACTGCTAAGTTCATTTAACCCAGATATAGCCTAACCTCTCATTTTGCCAACAAGAAAAAAAAAAAACAAAACAGGATATAATCCAGAATGAGACTGAATTTAGGGTTTTAAGAGGCCCTTGTGTAGCTAAAGGTAGTCTGTATGGTAACAAAACTACATTTATTAAAAATGATTAATAAAAATTATTTACATACATTTAAATTGCATTTACTTTTATCCTAGGCACAAAGTTAAAGTCCCAAAATCAAGAGGCAGATGAGGCTATTAAGGAATTCTAAGAAAAATAAAATAGGTAGAAAAGAAGAACATACCCTGAAGAAGTATGTCATTATGGGCTTTCTACTTCATAACTATTATCTAGGAAACTGAGATAAAAACTTTGATTATAAAAGACTATGCCAGCCAAATAAAATAAAATGTTTTTCTTATAACAGATGGTTTATGTCCTGATAATGTTTGTATTTAATGCTTTAGGATTACCTATTAATAAGGAAGCAGGGATGCTTTCCATTGATATTTCTAATTCAAAGCAAACAAGTTCTTTGTAACTCACTTTGTAGTGATATATTACATACAGGTTTGTTTAAAGGGCTGGGCTATAGTGACTTTAAACTTTATATCTAAATCCTGTTTGTGACAAACCTATAGAGCAGCTTTGTAGATGAGGGTTGGAAAAGTTTTTCTTCATAATTGTTGTTATGCAACAATTCTTTCAGAATAGTGGCTTTAACTTTTTTTTTCAATGCCCTAGAACTGAAATGGAACCAACCAGTGGTGTCCATATGCAACCATGATCTCACTCTTACAGTGCTCAACCCTGAGGCTGGGGTAACAGTGTCCTAAAGCCTCTTGACTCCTAGCCTCTCCTGGCTTGTCCTCTCAGTGAGCTCAGTCAGGATGTCAAAATGTCACTGACAGATGTGGAGACTGACTCTGCAAGTCAAGGTTGTGACTGGCAAGGGCCAGGTACTGCCTGATACTTGCTGTCACCAATGTTCCCACTGCTGCTGCTTGGGATGAGGAAGCTAGACAGAACACCCTTTTGCTATGGATCCTTAGTGAACTGTGGCTTGAGGTTGGGGACTCTCAGCTACTTGTGGATAAAAACACTAACCATTATAAACTTGCCAAAATTACAAGGAATTCTGAGGGGAAAAATCACTGAGGAAAGTAGGCTTTGGTTAAAAATTTAAACAAGTATTTTTTCTTTAGAAAAGATCTGGATTCCTAAAGTCACTTCAATTTAAAAACATCTCTCAGCAATAAATATGTGGGGGGGGGGGGTTTAGAAATAATCTAATTATTGTTTAATCATCAGTAAACAAACACTTAAACTTCACAATGACAATGGTACTGTGATAGTAAACATCATAAGATAAACAAATCCAAGATTTACACAAGGGAAAAAAAAAACAAAAAAAAGAATTTTATGGATACTGAAGAATCCAAAAATATGCCACCTGTTACGATTCAGACATTCAATTTATATGGTCTCATATTCAACACTATGGTCATTCTGGAAGCAGGGGGCGGTCGTAGGTAGTCATTTTGCATATTAAGTAGAAATTCCCAGAACATAAGAAATAGATATTACAAGTCCATGAAGGTCTAAAATCAATCAAAATGTGCATATTTAAGTTTTCGAAAAACTGTTAATGTAAGCCTCTAAAATGACTACTGGCTTTGAGGCAAGAAGAGAAGACCTTTATAGTTCAATCTATAGAGCCCTCATACATTGCCAGTGGAAATGTAAAACACTGAAGCCACTGTTCCACAGGCTAGCAGTTCCTCAGAGATTAAATAGAATTAGCATATGATGGTAACTCTATTTTTAGGTGTATACACAAGAGAACTAAAACATGTTCACACCAAAACTTATACACAAATGTTTATAACAACCAGAAGGTACAAACAACCTAAATGTCCATCAGCTGATTAATGGGTAAATAAAATGTAGTATATCCATAAAATGGAATATTACTCAGACATAAAAAGGAACAAAGTACTGTTACATGCTACAGTATTAATTAACTTTGACAACACTGTGTTAAGTGAAAGAAACCACACACAAAAGGCCACATATTATATCATTCCACCTGTATGAAATGTTCAGAATCCATAGCGACAGAAAACAGATTAGTGGTTACCAGGGGATGAGGGAAGAGGAAATTGGGACTAAGCTAACAGGTATGAGGGTTCTTTTTGGAATGATGGAAATGCTTTGGAATTAGACAGTGGTGACAGCTGCATAATATAACAAATATACTAAAACCCAGAGAATGGTACACTATAAAATAGTGAGTTTTATGTTATATGAATTATATCTTGATAAAAATTCAGTTAAATATAAAAAATTCCATAATTATATGGAAAAAAAGTTATTTCAATGATCTTCCACTATATGGTCTTAACTACTTAGAACCAAATGTTAGAAGAAAGGCCTTAGAATACTTCTGAGAACCGAAAAATTTCTAAGGAACTACGTCTTCATTTTTCATGGTATGCTCACAAACTTCTCTAAGGAAATTAGTGATGGGTAGGCTAAAAAAAAAAAATCTGCTGAGGCAAAAAGCCTTAGTCACATCTTTCTATTCATGCCTGGTACCCTAGGGAAGTGACTCTCCTGAGTGTCTATGTGTATGATGATTACCTAAAGTGGCTGCCCATATCCAGCGAAGGCTTTTGTTTAGTGATCATGGTCAAGTTGAGCTTGTTTAAATACCATTTCTCAGGACTTACATGCTACTCCCTTAACGATAGGAATACTGAAAGCTTTTAGGAGGAATATACTATTGCATGGTCTCTGCCTAGGAAGTGGGCCATAGTTCACTGGAAACAGACAGTTCAGATAAATAAAATGAAAGCAGACATTTTTGGAGATGATCTTGAAAGCTTTCCATTAGAGAACATCAAGGGCATAAAACTAGGAAGAGCATGTATCCATGTGAGATTACCAGAAGTCACTCTCTACCTTCTCTTCTTTCTAGGTAATAAAAAGTATTCATCTCCTTCATTAGATAACCAAATCATTCCCATGGACCATAACATATACCCCCTAACTGGCTACGCACTAAAAGATACCTGACTCCTATGCTACAATTAACCTCAGATTATCATAATACAAAGTAGTGGCTACTTACAAAGGTTAACTTGGGTGGAAAAGTAGTATTTTAAATACAAAAGGACACTGAGGAAACTGATTCTCATTTCTCACATGTGGGCTGTACATAAAGTAAGTCAGGCCAGTTAATTTGCTTCTCCATAGACTTCTATCTGGCTTCTCTTTGGCTGCTAGTCTGGACCTTTCTCTCTATTTGTCAGCTTTAAGTCAACATTTGCACAGTCCCCTCTTGTGTTACAGGCTGAAGTATAATGAGAAGTCAAAGATGACTTGGGAAGACTAAGAGCAAAAGGAAGAGAAAAAGGAGAGAAGGGATCAAGCTGATGGGGGTGTCCTATGGCTATAAAATCTTCTCACAAAATACCAGTCAAAATATTCTCAAGGAGAATATCCTGAGTACTGAGACCATGATATCATTATGAGGAGGCATCACAAAATGCACTTTAATGTCATTAATTTTTATGCTTGCTAATTTGGCAAACACATCAAAATTATATAAATTCATTAACTAGCTTTACACTGTATATAGGCACTAAAATATTTATAGCAGACTATCTATCTATCTATCTATTTATACACATCTTTATGAAAAATCATGCACTGAGACTGTGGAAAAAGTCTAATATTAGAGCATTATTTTTGTGGCAAAAGCAGATTCAACTTTGTATTGTTTCAATATACAGTATATAAGAGTAAAGCCTGATAAAGTTCAGCTAAGATAAAAAATTACTGTAAGTGCTTAAGCATAACACCAATTACCAGGTTACTTTACCATATTTCTAATGAGTTATTAAAAACAAACAACAACAAAAAAAGAACTGGGTCAATTTTCAGTATTACAGATGTTTTATGTAAGGAGTTCTTGAGAATCTTTGTTAATTATAACATTTATTAAAGAAATAAGAAAGGACTAAAGGGAAATTAATTTCTTCACTGTTAAGTAAGTGTATACTGTTTAAGCTCTGATTTTAAAAAGTCTTTCTGTGTGCTCTTGGTAACTACTTAAGGTCTGAGTACAAAATATATATATCCATAAATGTTGCAGTCACAGTGGCTATTCAAGTCGTATGGAATTTGTGAAAAATCTAAATGAAATGGCAATAGGTCATGATTTATTTTTATAGATAGGTGTATTTCACTAAGTGTGCAAAGATGAAGTGTACAACTCAATTTGATCAATTTCTTCCTGAGATTATATTGGTATAAAATTCCCATCAGTATACACTGACAAATTGCATGTTGTGGTTCCAATTATTTTTAATAAACTTAAAAAAATTGGAACCACAACATGCAATTTGTCAGTGTATACTGAATCCCAAGCAGGCACCAAGGTGTCAGCAAGAGCCCGATGTGTGGCTCGAACTCACTAAACCATGACTTGAGCTGAAATCAAGAGTTGGACACTTAGCCAACTGAGTCACCCAGGTGCCCCTCAAATTTTTAAAATGTTAATACACCTGTGAAAGTGCAAGGGAAGTTACCAGGAAAATATGATTTGACACAAAAACACCTCATTTACTTTTAAGCATACAGATGTAAAAATTCAAGAACCAGCCTTCTTTCTTTCTTCTGGACTATCATGTTTTGCCTAAAATATTGATTTTTCCCCCTCTGCAAGAGTTAGACTGGAGCCAGCACAGCAACATACTAATAAAATGTATACTTTTTAAAGTGGTTTTCAAGAAAAATTTTGAAACAGCTTTCATTCATTAAACAAGTGCTATTAGTAACAAAACCTTGCAATGTTAGTATACAAAGAATAGAACTATTGTTATAATAATTAACATACTATCTTATTACACTCATCTTCAGTGACTACAACTGCCATTCAGAATCTTTTTCCTAGCTATAAGGATTTGTAAGGAGTTCACTTTTAACATGAATTCCAGAAATATCTGCAAGCAACGGCTAAACAAGTTTCATTGGAAATTTGAGAATAGATGCAAAGGTTTTCTTTTCTTTTTTTTTTTTTTAACGTTTATTTATTTTGGGACAGAGAGAGACAGAGCATGAACGGGGGAGGGGCAGAGAGAGGGAGACACAGAATCGGAAACAGGCTCCAGGCTCCGAGCCATCAGCCCAGAGCCTGACGCGGGGCTCGAACTCACGGACCGCGAGATCGTGACCTGGCTGAAGTCGGACGCTTAACCGACTGCGCCACCCAGGCGCCCCAGCAAAGGTTTTCTAAGTCACAGAATAATTAAAAAAAAAAAAAAGATAATCCCATGTATGCTATTATCAGTTTTAGCAACAATAAATTAAAAGGCTGAGTGGTGGGGTTACTGGTCCACAGATGTGTGAGTATGTTACTTCCTTTACCTGTTTATGTGCATGTCTCTTTGGGTACTAAAGTCTCCAAATTTTTCACTGTGTTTAAGATTCTTTATCCAATGCTGGTCCTCAAGCCTGCTTTTTCTTCCCCCAATGACAAAATGCCTTTCCCAAAATTGTGAACTGTTAAGTGGGCAGAAAGAGAGGTACAAATCTAAAGTATAATTATACTTTATAGAAGTAAATGGGAGTAGTATTTTAATAGGCTAAGAATGAAAGGGGCTATAAATTGAGCCAGAGATTCTCTTGGGGGAAGAAATATGAAAAGCTAAAGGGGACTTCCTTAGAAAAGAGGAAATAAATAAAATAATACTGGGACAGGAGACAAAAGTCTTAGAGCTGATGACCAAAAAATAAGGAGACTCAGCTAGTGAAGATAAAGAAGGTGCAAAAGCAAAATGGAAGGGATCAGAAATAGCCTGCAAGAAGGGGCAATGGCAAAAGTTAGAATTATGAGAAAATAATATTTGAAGGGCAAAACCCAAGAAAGAAGCAGCTGACTTGGCGTCTACAGTGACCAAGGATTTTAAAAGAAGCTGAAAGAGCCCTAACTGGGCAGGATTTTACAGGTCCAGGTATCAAAAGGACAAAGAATTAGGAGAAAGACAGGTAGATCTAGATAGTGGTTAACACATAATGAAAGGTAAGAATTTAAGGTGAATGAGAAAAGGAAACAGGGTTTACTGCTATCCCAAGACTGACTGTGTAACGTGCAACATGCAATGCAACTAAGATGTGCAGTCTCTTTCTTGAATTCAATTAAGTTACTATTTTTATGGGTCACTGACCCTTGAAATAAGAGGTTCCCTATACTAGATCCAAAGTTAGGGAAGTCAGTGCATAAAACAACTAGCAAAGCTTTCAATATTTTGTGCCACATTGAAATCAAACACTAGAGGTTTATTTTTGTAGAGAATAATTTGAAATTTTAACAGCAGTCTTTATTATTTCATTTTATATACTTTTTTTGTTCATTGCTATACATTTTGGACAATATGTGTCAAGAGTTTGATACAAAAAAAAAAAAAGTAGGACCTAATAACGTGTGTCTTCAGTAAGCAGCTGCTCATTAAGATAATACTTCCAGTTACTGGCTTAGAAAGCAAGATTCTGAGATTACTGCTTGGCCCAGGCCTGTGACTTGTCAACCAAAAAAGTTACTTCCTCTTTAGTATAATGAATTGCAGAAGTACAGTTAAACAGTTATCTATGAGGGTTTATTGGCAGGCATAGGATATGGTGGGTGAGCAGAGTTACTGATATTTTTTTTTTTTGCCAGTGACCAAAATATTTACAAATTTCATAAAATGGAAAGAACTTTCTAAAATATTAATAAGATCTGTTTCACAAATAACCAATTCAACTGGGACCCTGAATAGTAGAAATGACAAAAGATTTGTTCTTACAGCTGATAAAAAATTTATTATCAAGGCATTCAAGTAAAGTTATTTTCTGTGTTCTGATTTAATGAATCCTGTGAGTTGTATTTGGTTGGGTGACACAGATATTGGCTCACTGAAGCCTACTCTAATGCCTCCCAGCACAGCCTTCCTTGGGACAGTGAAGCCAGAGTAACATGTCAGACTGAAGAAATATCAAGAAAGAGAGAGCAGGGCTGGAGATGCTATGAGGTTGGCTCATAACACTTCTTGACCTATGAGTGTCCAGTAAAGTATTCACTGTCCTATAGGCTTCAATGACTTAACAAGCTCCAAGTAGCAACAGTAATGCAGTAATGAATGGTCCTCAAAAGAAGACTTGCAATTCAAGCTGAAAAACACTACACTTACTAGAAGGTTTTAACCCTACCGAGAGACAGCTTTAGAAACCACCAGTGATTTCTCAAAAGGTGAATGAGTATTAAATGTTTTATATATGCTTCTGTACTATCTATTTTAGTTCCTTTAATCTGTTTGATTTTAAAGATGTACATTAGTTTGGAAAATAAAACTTTCCCAAAGCGATTAATGCTGAGACAAATGAAACAGCATTGAATGTGTTGGTAAAATTACAGTTATAAAACGAGGCCCATTCAATGCTAATAAAAATGCATTGTTAAAAATGAAATTAAAGGGCTATTCCATATATATTCCACATGGAGTTGTTCTCTTTCAAAATATAACAAATCATATTTGCAAAGATAAAGGCCTTTGGAAGAAAATATGGTAAAAAATATAAAGAGAATAATTAAATCTTGTGAAAATACTGGCATATCACTTTACACTAGTTATTTTATCATATAGGACAGGAAAATAAGGCACAAAATAGAGGTATCTTTTCTCATGATGCTTATAAAATCAATGAACAACTTTGTTTTTCCCCAATCAAAATTCTATTTACTATTTAGAGTTAAAATCTGAAATAGTACTTACAATGACAACAACACCACAGCAATTAAGGTCCACTCTGCAGGTTTGTGTATAATATTTCTATTTGTTAACCTGTAAGACAGGAAGATAAAGTTTACCAAAGTATTGTTACATTTAAATATAAGAACCTTCTATTTTTAGATAAAATCAGATTTATAACATCATATTTCCAAAGAGCACTATTTTCTATTCTATTTATGTTTGATAGAGTCAATAGCATATTGTGGCTTAATCTTCAGTACTGGATAATGACCATCTCAAAAGAAAGTGCTCCAGTCTTACTTTTATATATTTATAACAATATTACTGTTAGACAAGATGGGAGTATAGGAACAATATGGGAAACTAAATTGCATAATTTATTAAAATATACACACACTTCCCTATAAACATATCTTCTTCTGTATTTTCCCCTAATCAACATTTCATTAAATAAGCTAACAAGGTAATAAGCAATTTCTGATTTTAATTTATCTTTAGTATCTTTCTACCTTGTGGTAGGCTGGCAGGAGATAATGAAGAAATGTTATAATCCATAATTTATAGAAATAAGAGTTGACAATAAATTATAAGACTAGATATTTTTTTTTCAATATATGAAGCTTATTGTCAAATTGGTTTCCATACAACACCCAGTGCTCATCCCAAAAGGTGCCCTCCTCAATACCCATCAACCACCCACCCCTCCCTCCCACCCCCCATCAACTGAGTTTGTTCTCAGTTTTTAAGAGTCTCTTATGCTTTGGCTCTCTTCACTCTAACCTCTTTTTTTTTTTTCATTCCCCTCCTCCATGGGTTTCTGTTAAGTTTCTCAGGATCCACATAAGAGTGAAACCATATGGTATCTGTCTTTCTCTGTATGGCTTATTTCACTTAGCATAACACTCTCCAGTTCCATCCATGTTGCTACAAAGGGCCATATTTCATTCTTTCTCATTGCCATGTAGTACTCCATTGTGTATATAAACCACAATTTTTTTATCCATTCATCAGTTGATGGACATTTTGGCTCTTTCCATAATTTGGGTATTGTTGAGAGTGCTGCTATGAACATTGGGGTACAAGTGCCCCTATGCATCAGTACTCCTGTATCCCTTGGGTAAATTCCTAGCAGTGCTATTGGGTCATAGGGTAGGTCTATTTTTAATTTTCTGAGGAATTTTCCAGAGTGGCTGCACCAATTTGCATTCCCACCAACAGTGCAAGAGGGTTCCCGTTTCTCCACATCCTCTCCAGCATCTATAGTCTCCTGATTTGTTCATTTTGGTGACTCTGACTGGCGTGAGGTGATATCTGAGTGTGGTTTTGATTTGTATTTCCCTGATGAGGAGCGACGTTGAGCATCTTTTCATGTGCCTGTTGGCCATCCGGATGTCTTCTTTAGAGAAGTGTCTATTCATGTTTTCTGCCCATTTCTTCACTGGGTTAGCAATTTCTTACTTGACACATCCCCAAAGGCAAGGGAATTAAAAGCAAAAATGAACTACTGGGGCCTTATGAAGATAAAAAGCTTCTGCACAGCAAAGGAAACAACCAACAAAACTAAAAGGCAACCAACGGAATGGGAAAAGATATTTGCAAATGACGTATCGGACAAAGGGCTAGTATCCAAAATCTATAAAGAGCTCACCAAACTCCACACCCAAAAACTAGATCTTTATCAAAAAAAAAGTTTTTAAAATCAGTTTCTAACTCTATCACTCAGCAACTGATGACAACAATATACACTGTAGTAATTTAGTTTCTCATAAAGCATTTGGAAAAATTACTCCAAATAAAAAAGTGATATAAATCAGTAAGGAAAAAAAAAACAGCCAGTAACATCTGATAAAGGATGGTTACCCAAAATATACAAAGAACTCTTAAAATTTAACAGTAGGAAAATAAATAGCCCAATTACAAAATAGTCCAAATACCTTAACAGACTTATCAAAGATAAACAAATGACAGATAAGCACATAAAAAGACACATCACATCTCAAGGGGAATGCAATTTAAAACAAGATACTATACACTAATTACAATGGCCCAAATCCTGAACACTGACAAAACCAAATGCTGAATCAAAGTCACTTCACCAAGGTCATACATTTGCTACACTGATAAATCCACATTGACATCATGATATAATTAGCCAAATGTACGGCTCTGTTATAAGGACGTGGAGCAATAGGAACTCTCATTCATTGCTGATGGGAATGCAAAATGGTACAGGAACTTTGGATGAGCTTGGTGCTTTCTTACAAAACTAATCATGTTCCTTGGTATTTACCCAAAGGAGTCAACAACTTATGACTTTAAAAACCTGCACACAGATGTGTATAGCAGCTCTATTTACAACTTCCAAAACTTGGAAGCAACCAAAACGTCTTTCAGTAGGCAAATGGAAAAATAAGTTGTGGTACATCTAGTAGTATTATTCAGCCCTAAAAAGATATGTGCTATCAAACTCCCAAAAGATGTGTTGGTACTTTATATGCATATTACTAAAGTGAAAAGAAGCCAGTCTGAAAAAGCTACATACCAACTACATGACATTCTGGAAAAGGTAAAACTACGGAGATAGTAGAAAGATCATTGGTTGCCAGGGGTGTGTGGAATAGGGTGGGTTGCGTGGGGGGAGTGACAAATAGGTGAAGCACAGAGGAATTTTAGGGCAGTGAAAATACCCTATGTTAGTAAATGGTGGATACATGTCATTATACACTTATCCAAACCCATAGATTATTTGACACCAAGAGTGAACTCTAATGTAAACTCTGGGTGATAATGATGTTGTCAATGTAAGCTCATCAACTGAAGCAAGTACGTAACTCTGGTTGGGGGTGTTGCTAAAGTGGGAGGCTATACATGTGTGGAGGCAAGGGGTGTTATAGGGAATCTCTGTACCCTTTTCTCAATTTTGCTATGAACTTAAAACTGCTCTTAAAAAAATAGTCTTAAAAAAAATCCCCAGCCAATAAACAAACAGTCAAAATATATAAGCAGGCAATTTACAGAGGAGGAACTCTGCACTCTTTCAGAAGTTCTGATTTTGGATTACTCCACGGCGTCTGCCCTTGGGTCTCTCATCTCTCTCTATATATATAGTCATTCCCTTAGTGATGTTATCCAGTTTCATAGCTTTAAATATTAGATAACTACGTGCTGACAATTCTCAAATTTATGATCTCTAGCCTGGATCTTTTCCTTGAATTCCAGACTTCTGTATGTAATGATCTCCTTGACATTTCCACTTGATTATCTAATAGGCATCTCAAAACTTAGCATAGATAAAATTGAGCTCCTCTTCTTCCCCCAAAACCAAGTCTTCTTGCAGACAGATCCACCTCTATAGGATGGCTATGGAATCCTTCCAGAATCCAGTTGCTCAGGCCACAAATCCTGTGGTTAACCTTGGCTCTCTTGATGTCCCATGTCCAACCATGGGACATCATGTCCCATGTCCAAATCCCAATGATACTATCTTCAAAAAAGAATTTGATTACTTTTTATTATCTCCACTCCTTTCATCTTGGTCCACATCATTTCTTGCCTAGATTACCAAGACAGCATCCTAAACAGACTTTCTGCCTCTGCCCATCTATTGTTATTGCAATTCTCAAATCAGCAGCCAGAATGATGCTGTTAAAAATGTATGTCATATCATGTTATTCTTCTGTCCAGAATCAACCAACTGCTCTCCATCTCACTTGGAGGAAAAGTGAAAGAATGACCATAACTACGAGGCCTATATAATCTATACCACACCCACTCCCCGCCCTGTACTTCTCTGACCATATCTCTTTTTACTCTTGCTTCTGCTCATTTCTCCAGTCTCACTAACATCCTTAATATTTTGTGAATAAGCCAGGACTGCTGCACCTAATATATTTTCAGAGATAGGAACATGGCTTGTTCTCTCACCAACTTTTAGATCTTTCTACAAATGGCATCTTCTCCATGAGGTCTTCCCTGACCAGCCTATCTAAAATCACAACTATCTCCCTCCTTGGTATCATCCCCTTTTCCGCTTCTGGGGAGAAAAGGAAGAGAATGAATTGAGAAAGGGGAAAGAGCATATCACCATATAATAATACACATATTGTTTTAAAATTTTTACATATCTTTCTATTAGAATAGTTCCATGAGAGAAGGAATTTTTGTCGGTTTTGTTCACTACTTTGTCCGTAGCAACTAAAACAGAAGCTAGCATATGACCAAAAAAGGTCAAAGGATAAGCATGTAAATCGAAACATGGCAAAAAACAGTTAAATAGAAATTGCTTTTCTACTGTATTCAAATCTCCCTAAGTTAAGGCAAATGTAACATTACATGAATTCATTTACTCTTCCAGCAAAAAGCGTATTGAGAGCCTGCTCTATACCACTGTTTCAGGCACTGGGGAAAATATGACAAGGTCTTTTTGTATCAAAATATAATTTTAATTCAAATCTGATTTAGAAAAAGTTTCTTGACCCAACACTGATGACAGTGCATCTTTACCAAGCAACTTCTGATGAAATCACTATGGTAGGTAAATCAAAGTAGCATTCCAGATAAATGACTGTGATGCAATTCAACAGAAAGGACAGCTCTATTCATAGGGGAAGATTTTTCAAAGAGCTGAAAAAGCTATTTTATGTGTAAGTTCTAACAGGCTCTCAGCTCTGGCTGTACATTAAAATCGTCTGGGGGACTTTTAAAGAATACTGATGTCTGGGCCCAACCTGACCAAATGAAACTCAATCCCTAGGGGTGGAGCCAGGCATGTATAGCTGTTAAAAGCTCCCCAGGTAATTCTGATGCACAACTAGCTTGAGAATCAGTGTTTTACAAGTTCCTATTATTGATTATCATTTCAAAGAGAAGGGTATAGTTATTTCTGCCAACTCTTTTCAATTGCCAGTATTGACTGAAAAGATCTCTCAACATTAATCATTGTCGTCAATATGGCAATTTTTTTTGGAGACTTCACATAGAAGCCTGAGCCTACAAATAGTCACATACCTGCTGAAGTTGTCCTACCAGAATCTGAAGACCCCATGAGTGCTCTTCTAGAGGTAATTCTGTACTCTAAGTAATTGACATTTCCTAAAAAGCAGCAAAGCCAATTTAAGCAATTTTTATTAAAGCTATAAATACTGACCTGTAGGTACTAAAGAGTAAATATTTTTAATTAAGCTAATTAATTTTTAGCTTAATTAACATCAAGGTTTTTAAAACATCCCCTAACACTAAAACAATGCATAATTTTTTGGCTTATTTTACCATTTTATTAAATTTCACACATATATAAAACTTCCATATACTCATCACAACTTTGACAATGATCAACTCCTGGACGATCATGTTTCATCTACACAACCCCATATTCAACATCACCCTAGTGTAAATACTTCTGAAGCAAATCTCAGATATCATATTGTTTCACATAGGTTTTATTTTAATTTAATGTAAATAATGCAGAAAGTAACTGGAAAGGACTTAGGCTTACACAATAGGAATAACAGAAAAAGGTGATAAAATAGTTTATAAATTGTAAGTAGAAAACGACATTTGAAAGTCCCCTATGTGCAGTCTGTTAGCTACCTCTTATAGGACTGATGAACACTGCATCTCAGCTAGCTTAGATGACACAGAAGACTTAGTTTCATAGGTAACAGAACCCTCTCAAATACAGTTCTTACTTGGGATCTTAGAGAAATTATTAATGAAATGACTTATTTTTTATATATCTTTGATACTAATGACTACTGAGGGACACAATGGTATATTAAAAAAACTTTTTTTCAGCTTTACTGAGGAATAATCGACATAGTAATTGTATATATTTAAGCTGTACAACTTGTTTTGATCTATGCATACACCGTGAAATGATCACCACAATCAACCTATCATCCCCTCACATACAGTTACCATTTTCACTCCCCCTTTTTTTTTTTGTGGTGATAACACTAAAGATCTATCCTCTTGATTTTAGAGGATACTCAGCCAGAGGTGTACCTCAAAGATATTGCAGGTTCAGTTTCAGAACATTGTAACAAAGTGAATACTGTAAAAAAGCAAGGCAAGTGAATTTTCTGGTTTCCCAGTGCATATAAAAGCTATGTTTGCACTATACTGTAGTCTATTAAATACACAGTGGCATTATGCCTAATATAACAACATGCATACCTTAATTAAAAATACTTTATTGTTAAAAAATGTTAACCATCATCTGAACTTTCAGTGAGCTATAATCACTGATCAGAGTACCATAACAAATATAACAATTAAAAAGTTTAAAATATGAGAATTACCAAAGTATGATACAGAGATAAAGTGAGCAAATGCTGTTAGAAAAAAAGCATGGATAGATTGGCTCAATGGAAGGTTGCCTCAAACCCTACATTTGTAAAAAGCAGTATCTGTGAAGCAATAAAGCAAAGGGTAATAAAAGGAGGTATGCCTATACTAGTTGTGTGATTTGAGATTATTTAACCTCTCATCTCTTATCTGTAAAATGAGGATAATGTCACTATTTTTGGAAATTAAGTAACATGTAAATGCCAAGTACCTAGCACATAGAGTACCATACTGACTACACGTACTGACATGGACCAAACATTATTACTGGGGCTGCTTCGGAAGGCCAAAAATAATGGCCTGGACTGTGGTTTCCAATTTGAAATTCCTAAATCCCTAGGGCATATGAGAGTATTAATGGGCAATCTTGCATTTGTAGCCTAATATTTCCAATGGGTTTCTAGTAAGTTCAGAGAACCTATGAATAGTTTTTTTAAATTTTTTTTTTATGTTTATTTTTGACAGAGAGAGACACAGCATGCGCGGGGGAGGGGCAGAGAGAGAGCGAGAGACAGAATCCAAAGCAGACTCCAGGCCCTGAGCTGTCAGCACAGAGCCCGACGCGGGGCTCGAACTCACAAACTGTGAGATCATGACCTGAGCCGAAGTTGGATGCTCAACGGACTGAGCCACCCAGGCGCCCCTATGAATAGTTTTTTTAAAAAAGAAGATATCCAATTAGATTTATATAAAAACAGCACTAGAAAATATAGTCAGAGTAAATTAAATTGTTAATGTATTCTAAATGAGCAGAGTAAAACTTAAGCACAAAATTAGTATTTGTAGTTAAAGATCAAAAGTCTCATTCTAATATCTCTTATGATATGTCTTAGTGACTTTTCTAGTTTCCTTAGAATGGTGATTAAATAAACACTGTTTGCAAGAAACTGCATAACAACTTCTTTAAAAATCAATGAGAGTCTTCATCTTCCTTCAGTTATTCTTTTTGTTAATACAATATTTACTTCCTGATAAATCCTGAAAAAATCCTAAAGTTGTACTTCACATTGTATACATCTATTCAAACATTATCATTAGTGTAGACAGCTGAAAAACACTTTTGTTTTTCTTTTGGGTGCATGGTTCTGTGATAGAAAACAAACCTCTCTCTCTTCATCACTAAGACCAATGCAGAGAAGTTTGACTTTGGTCTTGGTATTTGGCAAAACATTTAGTCAGTCTTCCAAAGGCTGAGGCCAATCTGATCATCACTTCTGGCATTCTTACATTTGTGTGTGATCAATGATCTTGTGATTGCATAGTTTCCATGATATCTAATAAGTGTTAACAATCTCAGTAATAAGAACAATCATGTCATTCACATTTACTGTTATTAACTGAACATTCACTTTCAAATCTAAACATTCTAGATGAAGTAAAAAAGTCCTTATGTGTTTTTGTCAGTCAGAAAAATAAAATGTCGCAGTAATTAATGATGCCTGTGAAAACCATTAGGTTTATGTATAAAACAATTAGTAAAAATTTTTAATTATTTAGCTAAATAGATTAACAGTTAATTCAAAGAGTAAATACATTAAATAGATTACTTTCTGGAGAATGCTGTTATCTTGGAAAAAAAATTTTTTTTAATGTTTATTTTTGAGAGAGAGAGAGAGACTGAGCTAGCAGGGAAGGGGCACAGAGAGAGGGAGACAGAGAATTCCAAGCAGACTCCTCATTGTCAGTGCAGAGCCCGACATGGGGCTTGAACCCACGAACTGTGAGATCATGACCTAAGCTGAAATCAAGAGTTGAATGTTCAACTGAGCTACCCAGGTGCCCTGGAAAAAATGTTTATATAAATTCAAATAAGGTTAAGACAGAATAATAGAGATTACCTGTCATCATAATTCAATCTTTGCAGAACTGTATTATGTATATATAAAGGAAAAGAACCATTGTTGAAAAAGAACAAAAGGTCCCAAATGGAGTTCTTTATGCTCAGCCCCACCAAGACTTAACACCAATTGTAGTTTCAGACTCTCCCAGGAATAGAGTTTTAAACCAATCAGTCTAGAATTTTCTGATCACCACTAATGAGGTAACATGCATGGTAAGACCCCTTGCCTTTCCCTCTAAGGGAAGGTGACCTTGCCTGAAACAATCCTTTCTTTTCTAACAACTTCCTTATCCTGCCCCATTTCTGCCTATAAAAGCCTTCTAATTGTACACTCCCTTGGATCATCTTTCTCTTTGTTAGATGGAATGCTACCTAATTCATTAATCACTGTTTAATGCCAATTAGATCTTTAAAAACTGACTTGGTTGTCTTTAATAGCTTTAAGAGCTACATTTAAATTTTATTTCCACTTAAGTTACAAATCTTTCAAGAAGATTTCCTATTGGGCAATTCTTGGCATCTTGTGATGATGAATTAAAAAAATGTCACTTTAAAATATCTGGAGTTGAAAAATACCTAAATTATGTAAACAGATATGAAATAATCTCATTGTAATCTCTAATTAAGATAATAAAAATGTTAAGACAGAAATGTTGAATAAACTGAGGCACCCCAAACACTTTCTGTTTAGTCAGGCTTCACAGGAAAAGACTCCACAAGAATGTTTTAAAACAACTCTTCAGGCACCTAGGTAGCTCAGTCAGTTGAGTGTCCACCTCTTGAGTTCGGCTCAGGTCATGATCTCATGGTTTGTGAGATCTAGCCTCACATCAGGCTCTGTGCTGACAGTGAGGAGTTAACTTGGGATTCTCTCTCTCCCTCTTTCTCTCTGTCCCTACCCTGCTCGTGCTCTCCCCTCTCTCAAAATAGATAAATATTAAAAAAGAAAAAAAAAAAAAAAGAAAGAAAAAAACCCTCCTGTAGTCTTGAGTCTACAAAGCTAAGTATTTAAACATGAAGTGGTACAAATGATCCTTTTTAGAGGTGGAAGATAAAGTTTTTTGAGATTTGTCTAAACTATGAATCTTAGATCCTTCTAGTACACACCTTATTGAAAAACAGTTTTCTGAATCCCTTTCTGGCACACAAAAAGGTCAGTGTTGTTTTTAAATGCATTATTTGAAAGTGAATGGATATTTGGTATTACTGGTATAGGGTACAGTGACTACAAGAGAAATCTAATAGCTAACAATGCCAAGAAATTATTTCTGTACCTTAATTTTAAACTTCTAAAATATTGCTACTTCTGATAACAATAAACCATAGTGATAATTTATTTATTGGATGAAATGATTCTTCTACTCTAGAAGTTTGGTCTATGTTGGTGCTATCTGGTTTTAGCTACCGGCAAATACTACTTTTCATATTTGGTCACTGGCATTTGGCTGAAATGTGTATTTGGTGCACCTCTACCAATAGCATATTTAGAGGTTTATCCTTATGCTTCTTGGTAGAGAATACAGGTATAGCCTGGGAATGTTTTTACCTTGATAGTTTTAGAAAAATCCCAACTCTACTTCACAATGGATATTCCCTATTCTTTCTTTCTTAATACTTCTTATCACTTCAAATCTGTTCCATTTTAAATTACCCATGGTTTTGTACTGTTCACAGTGCTCAAGTTATCCTCTAACAGGAGAGTTCTTCCTTGAGGTGGGCATAATGTTTCTTTTGTATTGCCCATAGTGCCTACCACAGTGCTGGTCATCAGATATATATTTACTGAATAAGATCCAGTATATTCCTGGCTAACCACCTTTGTGTGAGACCTTATTTTCCTTCTTAATTTTAGTCTATTCTATAAATAAACTATCCAAAACTAACTATATTCAAAGTCTGAACAAATAAGGTATTGAATTTAATAAAAGATAAAAGTAATGTTTAGTGGAGAAGAAAACAGAGCACTATTCTTAGATCTAAGACACTGAAGGTAAGTCATTTACTTTATTCATGCCTTTGTTAGAAAGCCCTCTTGCTCATCTACAGACCCCAACAGTTAAAACCAGAACTAGACAAGACCGCTTAACATAAATCATGCTTTAATTAAAATTTACTGTATTTTTTTCATATTGCACTTTCTTGAGACATTGATGAAGGTGTTTTGCAAAGTCCCAGAGCATACAAACTGCCCAACCAGAAAAGCCTGATAGCAAAGGAATGCTAGAAGACCACACCCCACATGACCCCTGCCTTCCCTGCCCATGATCATGGGCTGAACACATACCAACCCTGACCCATGATTATATGCTCCTTGCCTGCTTTCTTGCATGTATCCCTCTAAACCTCTCCTTATAAATTTCTAGGTGTCCTTGTTGGTGGAGAGGCTGGTTGTTAAGGCTTAAGCCTGCCACCTCCCCTGGCTGCTGGCACCCAAAATAAATCTCTTCCTTTCTCTTTTCCAAACCCTTTTCGGTTTTTGGCTCCTTTTAGGATGAGTTTATCCAAGTTTGTTCAATAACACTGTGGGCAAACCCAGCCAGGAGCTATGCTTTTTATTAGTCTAGCCCCCACAGGATTTCCTAGGATGGAGCAGTTGGCCATGGCAGCATGCCAGGGCTTACCCATTTATTTCCTGAGTTAGCGGCTGTGATATATCAGTGGGTAACACAGTCTACCTATGGATTCTGCAAGACAGCTGCATGAAGTCAAAATAACTGAGAAGGAAAACTGTAATATTAACACCAACCTGAAAGTTCGAACGAGATTTTTAAGCTGTGCATAAATATCTCCTAATGTGATCTGAAGAGGCCCCAAAAGTCCAGGCACTCTGAAAATAAAAAAAAATACATTTATTTTAAAATATAATTTAATTATACACACATACTCTTTGAGGTTTGCCTAAGTCTGGATTTTCCATACGTAAGAATGGCACTTAGGTAGAGGCAGTTAAGCTAGGATCTGACTGGTGAGAAGTCATAAGGATATAATTCATAATAACCCCACACTCCAAGTCACAGTCTATGCTACAGTATGAGACACTGAGAAACATTGTTTTGGCTACTATCTGTATTCTGGTCTCGGGTTTTTCTTACCTTTACTTTTGAATATTAGACTAAGTTAGGAGTGCGGCCTATTTCTCCTTATTAAATTCTTACAGTGGGAGTAAAAATTAGTACTTTTTTAGTGAGCAACTTGACAATATATGTTAACGTTTTAAATGCGGCTAGTCTTTGACCCAAGAGTTTTACTAGGAAAAAATTTATCCTCAAGAAATAATCAGATAACATAAAAAAGTTGCTTACGCAGAAATATTTTTAGTAGTGAAAAATGGAAACAAATGTCCATCAACAGATGATCATAAATTATGATATACACATATAATTATGATATACAAATATTCCATATAATGGAATATAATAAAACCTTTAAAATAATATAAATCTACATATTTATAATGTGGAAAAATATGGTATATTAAGTGAAAAATGCCTATGGAGTATTGCCCCATTTTTATAAAAACTTATATATAATGATACTGTATCTGATATACTGTGTATTTCAAACACGTTTCATTCCTTCCAGGTTTATACTATAACAGAGAGAACCAAAGGGAATGAATATACACACACCAGACATCATGTATACATCAAAGATAAACATCAAAACATTACTAGGGATTATAGGTTATCTTCCTTCTTATACAATTTTGCACTGCCTCAATCTGCTGCAATAAGTATGTACGACTTTTTTAATTATGCAAGTTTCAGATATATTTCAAAACAGAGGAAACAGCAATAGCAACTCTATTATCTATTTCCAAATTCAACCTCCCAATATTTTGTTATATTTACTGCATTTTTTCTTCCTTCTTTCCTCTCCTTGCCAGTACCATTTTAAAGTGAATTCCTAAGCACCTGGGTGGCTCAGTCAGTTGAGGTACCAATTTTGGCTCAGGTCATAATCTTGCAGTCTGTGAGTTCCAGCCCCACATCGGTCTCTGTGCTGACCCCTGGAGCCTGAGCCTGCTTTGGATTCTGTATCTCCCTCTCTCTCTGTACCTCCCTTCCTCCCTCCCTCCCTCCCTCCCTCCCTCTCTCTCTCTATCAAAAATAAACATTAAAAAAAAATTAAAAAAAAAAGTAAATCCCTGACATGTAATTTGATCCCTAAATATTTCCTTATTTATCTCTAAATACAACAGCATTTTCTTTCTTTTTTAAAAAATACAGCAGCATTTTCTTACAAAATCATAATAAAATGATCATACCTAACCAAATTAACACTTCCTTAATATCACCTAATACCCAGTACATATTTCATTTTCTCCAGTTATCCAAAAAACAAAAAAAAGTCTGTTTACAATTGGTTTGTTCTAATCAAAAACCAAAAGGTCTTATTTTTATTTTTTTATTATTTTTAAAAATATCTTCATTTTATAACAAAGAAAACCTCAACTACTTGCATAAACAACCAAAAAAACCTCTGTGTCAATAATTATTTTGTTTTTAGTGTTCTTTGTGTTTCTTTCTCTTTAAAGTTATTCCACCTCTTCTCACATTTAGTTCTTGAGCTATTATCAATAATTTGGTCTTCTGGCAGGGCTCCTTTTGTCATCTATTGCAGCCAAAACCCAGGAGGAATAGAATTCCTTCAATGGCATAGCTATGTGGTCTTAAATTTAAAACTGGGTCCTTTCATTAGCTGAAATGTCTAGAAAATTATTTTCCGATAAATCCTTATCTACTGATTACATACCAGTATCAATAATCCATACTAACATTTAAAATCTATATAACTACAGTCAAGGATTGATATCTTCTTGTCCTATGAATCAGACAGATGGTGACTTTTACTGTTTTCTAACCTAATATTACACAGAAACAATGTCTAAGTATAGGACCATATAAAAGGCAAAACTAAAAACAGCTTTACTGTCTATGAGAAGCTTAACATAATAGGCACTCAACAAATATTAATTTAAATAATTATTTAAAATGTAAAACTTACAGAAGCAAGCTGCTCAAAATACCAAGGCTTCCAGAAGATTATGTTTTTCTTAGTTTTGAACTACTACAAAATTAAGACTAATCTATATGCACACTTTTTAGATTTTATTTTTAAGTAATCTCTACACCCAAATGGGGCTCGAATTCATAACCCTGAGATCAAGAGTCACATGCTGTACCGACTGAGTCAGCCAGGTGCCCCTAATCCATATGCACACCTTAAACAATGACTGAAAACACCCTTACATTTTTCTCCTCAAGAAAGAAAGTGGAGATTTAAAAGTTCAAGACAGCCCTTACACCTGTGGAAAAAAGATTTTTCAAACTTCCTTTGAAAGACAAATCAAGATTACAATTTTAAATGTCATTCATCACTGGGCAATTACAAGAAAAATAATTTCCACGACGGGAAGCTTAAAACTAAAGTGCAAAGTTGACTTGAACAAAAACTCTTAAGTTGCTGAGTGTGAAATGGTTCTATAAATAAATATGTATGCAGAGTGAGTTAACAGACCGTTAAAACTTCATAAAGTTTCATTCACATGTGAAACTGATATGACACATATACCACAAATCAGTATTTAAATGGTCTAGCTTTGATATTTTTTCCCTGACTTCACTGGATTATTAAGTGGAGGTGACATAGTTTGGTTTTCTACTCCCATATTCTCAACTTTTATTATGTGCTTCTGTGTCTTCTGCACAAAACTTAATTTCAATATTTTCTTGGCAATATATCTTAAAAATTCCAATTTCTCAGGCAAAGACATCCATGTAAACTTTTACATTTTTCAAACTGTTCAAAATTGAAGGATAAAAATTAATCTAAATTATGAACCTACAAATACCAAATGAATTCAAAATATTGTAAAAGTGGAATGACAATTACATACTTACATTTTACTCAACTTTTCAAGTACGATGCGTTTTCTAATCTGGTTCTGAGAACTTGAATCTATCAGCGGAAAGGTGGGATCTTGCTGAATCACATTTTTAAACAAAACAAAGCAAAATCATAAACGTACATTCTTTCTCTGGTAAGAACAATAAACATTAAAACAAAAGTTTACACCTAGGGAATGGCAGAATAAAAACTAGACTTGAGAATTAGAAGATTTAAATTTGAGTATTGGTTCAGTCATTAGGTTGATGTAAACTTAAGTCCTATGCCTACTTTTGAGAGTGTTTTCTCATCTGTATAAAGGGATGCTAATACCTTCTTTATTAAATGAGAAAATGTACATGAAAGAAATTTGTAAACTGATAAATGCTATACAAATGTTGGAGATTAAAGTTTTAAAATTAGCAAATACTATAAATATATTATGGGGAATTCCACTTCTAGAAATGGCAGACAAGGTAATTCAAACCATTCCTCCTGCTGAGAACTGAAAAAACACTGGGAAAATACCCATATTTGTTTGAAAACATCAGAGAACTAACAAGGCAGTAAATAATTATGGCCAGAGATTCTACAGAAGGTAATTCCAGAGAGGCAGTGACTAATTCCAAAAGAAGCAATTCAGATACTGAGAACCTGAGCATCTTCTAATAAGCATTAGAGCTTGGGGAATGCCGAGACTGTACTGACAACTCTCTCCCCCAAAGCCTGACTTAGAAGGACTACTAAGACTAAGAATGAATAGGAAACAGACTGGGTCTTACAGAGACTGAAGCCCAGCTTTAAATCATTTTAATCCATGACTAGATTAAGCAAGATGTGGGACAACTACAAATCATCTGCTAGAAGCCAACAGAAATCTGTTTTAACTTCAGTCTCAAATTATCTGTAATTTTTAATATACAATGTTTGCCATATAATAAAGCAATAAGAAAACAAGACAACATGGTCAAAATCTGAAACTTTAGCCCATGGAAAACAACCCCCAGGGAATCCAGACGATGAAGTTATCAGCTTTATTCAAAATAACTGTTGATGTATTTAAAGAAAAATGACAAGACTGAAAATTTCTGTAGAGAACTGAAAACTATATAAAAGAACCAAAGGAAAATTCTCAAACTGAAAAATACAGTATTCTTTTTTTTTTAATTTACTTATTTTGAGAGAGAGCATGCATGCACATGTGATCAGGGGAGGGGCAGAGAGAGGGAGAGAAAATCTCAAGCAGGCTCTGCGCTGTGCTGTCAGCACAGAGCCTGACGTGGGGTTTGAACTCACAAACCAAGATCATGACCTGAACCAAATGAAATCAATGTTTAACTGACTAAGCCACCTAGGCACCCTGAAAAATACAGTATTCTAAAGTGAGAACTTAATGAATATATTTAATAATATAGTAAAAAAGACTGAAGAGAGAATAGTGATTTAGAAATTATTCAGAATAAAGCACAGTCACACCTAACACCCCCTCCCACATACATACATAATACAAAGCACAAAAGAATATGAGACACAGAAGATACAGTGGAAAAGATTAACGTGTCTGTAATTGGAGTACCAGACAGAGAGGAAAGGAAGAATGAGACAGAAGAAGTATCTATAGAGATAATAATTGAGACTATTCCAAAACTGATAAAGAAACCAAATTAAGATTCAAGTATTACAAGTGCCAAAAGAATAAATACAATAATAATCACATGTAGGCCAAGCATTCTAAAATTGACAGTAACCAAAGACAAAAAAATCTTAAAAGTGGCTAACAGAAGAAAAACAGTATTTTCAAAGAAGTAGCAATAAGAGAAATAAATGAAAGCCAAAGGACAAAGAAATATTTTCAATTGCCTGAAAAAAATGCTAATCTAGAATTCAATACCCAGAAAAATGTCCTTCAAAAATGAAAGTAAAATAAAGAATTTTCTGACAAAAACTGAGAAAATTTATCATTAGCAAACTGCACTAATCAAAATACAGGATATTCTTCAGGCCCAAGACAAATAATCTGTAATGGAAGAATAGAGATGCAGGAAGGAAAAACAATAGAAGAGTAATTAATTGGATAACTCCAACTGAATACTGACTATTAATAATCTTACACGATTTAAAATACTGAGACAAAGGGCGCCTGGGTGGCTCAGTTGGTTAAGTGTCCAACTTCGGCGCAGGTCATGATCTCATGGTTCATGGGTTCAAGCCCTGCATTGGGCTCTGTGCTGACAGCTCAGAGCCTGGAGCCTGCTATGGATTCTTTGTCTTCCTCTCTCTCTCCCCCTCCCCTACTTGTGCTCTCTCTCTCTCTAAGGTAAATAAACATTAAAAAAAATATATCAAAAAAAATACAGAGAGAATAAAAATAGACAACAAGAGCACATAAGCAAAGAGAGGGTAAATAGAATTGAAGTTTCTAAGGGACTGTTAAGGAAGCAAAAAAAATTAACTTATATTAGACTTTTATAATAATTCAGTTAATTCAAGTTTTACTCTTTACAGTAACCACTTAATGATTAGTAAAATAACATTTAAAACAAGCTAACAGAGGGTAAACAATGAAATAATGATATTTAATTCAAAGAAAGAAAGGAGAGAAAGAACATAGAACAGGTGGGACAAGCAGAAAGCAATGAGTGGGATGAGATTTAAGCCCAAACATATCACTTAGGATACTGAATGTAAATAGGCTAAATTCTCCACATTATAAAGATTACCAGCCTAAGTAAAGGCGGATAGTCCTTGAAAATACTAATGAAGAATGCTAATGCCAGCAAAGTAGAGTAAAAGAGAAAAAAATCATCAATGTAGAGAAGTCAGTCCATAATACTGAGGTTTGATTTACCAGGAAGACAAAACAATCTTTTTTTTTTTTTTTAACACCATATAACATGGTCTCAAAATACTAACAGTAAAATTCACTAAACTAAAAGGAGAAATAATCAAACCATAATTATGGTGACAGATTTTTGACCCATCTCTCCCATCTTTCTCAGTAACTAATGAACAACACACCCCACCCTGCAAAAATCAATAGTGCTTCTCAAACTTTAATGTAAACACATTTTCCCAAAGGAAAACAATGAAATCTGACCCATTCTCCTCATCATAAACAAAAATCAATTCCAGGTGAATTGCAGATCTAAATATGAAAGGAAAAACAAAGCTTCTAGAAGATGAAATAACCCAGGATAAACAAAGATTATTTTCTTAGAGAAGTCGTTAAAGGCTACAATTAATAAACTGAACTCAAGATATCATTAATGAGAGTGAAAAGGCAAGTCTCAGAGTAGAAGACAATATTTGTAATACACCCAATTAAAAATGGGTTTGAATCTTGAATAAAGAATTCCTACAAAATCAGTAAGAAAAAAATACCTGGATATTCCTACAGATAAATGGGAAAAACACTTGAAAAGATACTTAACAAAAGAGACACTCCAAAAGGTCAAAAAGCAAATGAAACAGTGCACAACTCATTAATCATCAGAGAAATGTATTATAACCAAAAAAGTAATACCACCAGAAATGTGAAAAGTAACAATATCAAGTACTGGTAAAGAATATGGAGTCATGGAAACTCTCATATAGTGGCAGTGGAATATAAACCTGCAAAACCATTTTGGAAAACTGTTTGGCATTATCCAGTATAGTTGCACATACACATATATTATGACCCCAAAATGATATACATACCCAACATAAATACCTATACCTTAGAAGAGAGATATAAACAAGAAAGCTCAGACACCACAGCCCCACACTGGAAAAGCCTAAATGCCCATTAATATGAATAAATTGGGATATATTTCTATAAGGGAATGCTATGCAGCAATGAAAGAATGAAGTATAGCCGCATGGAACAACATAAATAACTCACAAACATAATATTGCATGAAATAAACTGAAAACCAAAGAATATATACTATGTGAATTCATTTAATACAGTTCAAAATTGGCAAAACTAATGTATGTTATTATAATAGTTATTCAATTTGGAAAGAGGATATAATCAGGAGGAGACATAGTTGGGCCTCTGTTTTACTCAAATTTCTTGGCCTGGGTAATGATTACAAGGCTGTGTTCTTTTGTGATAATTCAACGAGTTGTACACTTACTATCTGTATTTTACATGAACGAAAAAGTTTTAATGTTATGCAACAAAGGAATAGTCAATTTTCATTTTCTTTCTTAGGTATTTTTCCTGTTTAAAGCTTATAAACACAAAAATGATAAAACGAATGTTATATTAAGATAGTTTATGCAGCTGAGTGACAGAGATCAGGTTTCTTCAAGCTGATTATAAAAGTTATGAATACTGTCTAATAATACAGTTGAAGTGATTCAAAATATAGTACTAGGCTAGGTAGCATTCTATATAAGAAATTTCTAAACTTTTACTCTATTTCCACTTTCATCTCTTTCTAAATCTCCAAATGTGTTCTTAAATTTAGAGCCACATCTACTCACAAATCTTTAGTAACAAAGTTTTGTCATAAAAATAAGGTTATCACGTACTCCTCTTCATGCCAAATAACTTCATTTCCCAAGCTACACATCAAACCAAAAACGGGTAAGAGAAATACTGAGAGAACCCCCCCAAGAGACATTTAGTCTCTACAGAGAATTACTATTTACTGAGCATCAATTTTATCTAAGGCACTGTGATAAATGCTTTACATACATTATTTTTTAAATTCTTAACAAGTGAGCAAGGAAAGCTATCAGACTCAAGAGACCAACTTTTCATACAGTAATAAATGACATAGCTAATACTAAAACCTAGGTTTACCTGGTATGCTCTATTTTCTCTTATGTCCATTATTTCTCAATAAGTCTCCTTTACTATATTATTTTCATTAATATTATTTTAAATTGGCCTGCTTGCTAAATAATACCCAAATACTTTACCATTCAGCTAATAAGTCTACTCCACTGTATACAGTTCTATTGGAAATAAAATACAAAGATATATACCCCATGCAGAAATTTGAAATACCAAAATACAAAGAATATTTGTTGGTACAAAAATAAATAAATAAACCTCTTCAGAGAGTCTACATATTATATGAAGAACTAGGTTTTAAAGAAAACTCTGTCCCCCAATTCTAGGCTATTTCTATACTGGAGAAAAATATTACACATTTGTGAAATTTTCTGGGGGCGAATTTCAACTTATTTGGAAAACAATTATGCCACTACTGGAGATGGCATTTAAAAAAAATTTTTTTTAATTAATTTATTTAGGGGCGCCTGGGTGGCTCAGCTGGTAGAGCCTCTGACTTCAGTTCGGGTCATGATCTCATGGTTCGTGGGTTCGAGCCCCACGTTGGGCTCTGTGCTGTCAGCTCAGAATCTGAATCCTGCTTCGGATTCTGTATCTCTCTCTCTCTGGCCTTCCCTTGCTCAGGCTTTGTCTCTCTCTGTTGCAAAAATAAACATTAAAATAAATAAATAAAATTAATTTATTTTGAGAGAGAGAGAGATAGCACGAGCAGGGGAGGGGCAGAGAGAGGGAGAGACAGAGAATCCCAAGCAGGATCTGCACTGGCAGATGCGGGGCTCAAACCTATGAAATTATGTAATCATTACCACAGCCAAAACCAAGAGTCAGACCCTCAACCGACTGAGCCACCAAGGAGTCCCTAGGGATGGCATTTGAAAACAAAAAACTGAACTAAACAAACTTGAAAATTTAACCATTATTTCTTCAGTATTACTCCTGTTCCAAGGTTTGCTATGGTGAGTGTTTCATATGCTAGCAGCATAGAAAACTCATTATCGTTTTTTTTTTTTTTAAGTCTATTTATCTTGAGAGAGAGAAAAAAAAAAAGCATGAGTGGGGGGAGGGGCAGACAGAGAGAGAGGAGAGAGAGAATCCCATACAAGCTCCAGGCTGTTATCCCAGAGCCTGATGCTGGGCTCGATCTCACAAACTGTGAGATCATAACCTAAACTGAAATCAAGAGTCCAATGCTTAACTGAATGAACCACCCAGGTACCCCCAAAACCCATCATCATTAAGACATACCTCTTCTGAGTCTTGTGATTTGGTAGTTTCTTCATTCAAAACATATCGTCCTCTATAAAACTCCCTTATCCTTAGATTTAAGGTTTCAGTTTCTTTTTTCAAATTCTCATAACTTGGTAGTGGTTTACTGGCTGTATCTGAAGTCCTAAAAGGTAAAGACTCATCCAAGCTATTCTGAGATCCCTGCAGGGAAGGAGAATGTCTGTCTAGGTCACAATCTATGTCATCTTCATCAAGTTCTTCTTCTTTAACCAGAGAGGCTGAAGAGAGTTTCAGACACAAAGAAGCATAATTCTGGCCATACAAAAACCTCAAAGTTTCTTCTGTCTTCCACTCAATCAAAGTCTCCTTCAGGACTTTAAGTAAGTTTGCCTTTGCAACTTCAGGGCACATCTGCACTGAATTAGAGGCTGATCTAGAAACCTGGTTTGATTTGGCAAACTTTCTCTTAAAATGCTCAGCACTTTTCTTACTTATGCCTACTAGAGTTACTTTTGAACTACTGTATTTATTTCCAGAATTTTCTGAAACTTCTACTTTTTCTTGCAAAGGACTATTGGGAGAAATCTGAGTACTTACTTTCTGTGAAGGAAGTTCACAAGCAGCAGCTTTCTCCTGACTATCTAATGTGCAATTGCCTAGCTGCTCAGAGACATCTATTACTGTCTGTTCTTTGTCTTCATGCTTGGAGTTAGCTTTATGGCCGGCTTTCTTTTTCATTATGCTTTTTTTGTGCACCTTTGGACTTACACCCATTGCATCTACCAGTCTGTTTCCTGGTAGAATGGAGGAAACAAAGTCTTGCTCATTGTCACTGTTACTGTCACTATGAGTGCTAGAAGAACTAGATTCATAATGCTTCTCAAAATGGCCAGGATTGTCAATATCTGATGTTTTAATGGCCTTAGTGCATAGCTGTACTTCCTTTCCAGAATGGCCACTGTAGAAGGAAAGAAACAAAATAACTATAATGAAAAAGCAAAACGTCCCACAGTTATTTATATTTTGTAACTTTCAAGCATTGCCTATAGATTATATATAGATATATAGATATATCTATATATCTATATATCTATATATCTATATGTATTTCCGTAGATACACACATATACACATATACATGTTTTCGAAGAATGCTATATAATCTATGATTTCTCTGCATCTTATTTATTTGATATAATTTTACCATCTTCTTTCTTTTTTCCCGTTTTTTAAAGTGTTAAAGGAGTACAGCAAAAAGCAAAAAAAAAACCTTGATAATTTCATCCTACTGAATTATTTTGATTTTTGCTTGTTACATTTCTTTTTCTTTCTTTTTTTCTTTTTTTAAACTCATGACCTGATGATCAAGACCTGAGCGGAGATCAAGAGTCAGACACTTAACCGAATGAACCACTCAGGTGCCTCTGCCTGTTACTGTTCTGTGACTATTTTATATATACTTTCTAAAAAAAGGTTTTCTTTTGAAAACTTCATTCCTGCTTTCTCAAAAAAATGTATTACAGAAACTCTGTTTAGGTTTTGAAAGATAACAAGATAAAAAGACATGTTTAAACCTTTCCCAATTATGGTTGATAGTTATACAGAAAATTCCATAGATAAAAATCACAAGAAAGTCTTAGCAAAAAATAAAATTAATAAAGAAAATTAATATTTGTCAATGAAAGATATTGTATTTGAAAACCCAGAGTTATTACAGAATGCTAAAAATAAAAGACAGTAGTTTTCCCTTTGACTATGTTCCTTCAATTTTCATTTTTTTTAATTAAAAAAAATTTTTAATGTTTACTTATTTTGAGAGAGACAGAGGGAGAGAGGGAGGAGGGACTAAGAACGAGGAGAGAGAATCCCAAGCAGGCTCCACACTGTCAGCACAAACGTGGGGCTCGATCCCACAAACCATGAGATCATTACCTGAGCTGAAACCAAGAATCACACACTTAATCAACTGAGCAACCTAGGCGCCCTGCTTCAATTTTCAACTGGGTTTTAAAAAGATTAAGAATTATGAAAAGGTGAAGGAAAAGAGTAGCTTTGTCTATACAAACCTGAGATAGGAAATGTTAGGTGAGAAACTACTCTCCAGCAAATGCACGTATCAGAACTTTAAAAGAACTCTTTTAGGGTAACAATTCTGTGTAAGTGGGGGCAGGAAATTGTGAGGGTATGTAGGAACTTTCTACTTTTCAAGCAATTTTTCTATACACTTAAAACTGCTCCCCCAAAAGGATATTCATTTTTTAAAAAAAAAATTTTTTTTTTTCAACGTTTATTTATTTTTGGGACAGAGAGAGACAGAGCATGAACGGGGGAGGGGCAGAGAGAGAAGGAGACACAGAATCAGAAACAGGCTCCAGGCTCTGAGCCATCAGCCCAGAGCCTGACGCGGGGCTCGAACTCACGGACCGCGAGATCGTGACCTGGCTGAAGTCGGACGCTTAACCGACTGCGCCACCCAGGCGTCCCGAGGATATTCATTTTTTAAATGATTAAAAAAATAGACTAAAATAAAATAATGCAACATTAAAAAAAAAAAAGCATGCTTGGTGGAAGTATAAAGAAAGAAAAAGAAAAACAGAGTTGAAAGTAAGGTTGTGGGGGCTTAGTTAACCGTCCAACTTAGGCTCAGGTCATGATCTCATGGTTGGTGCGTTTGAACCCTGTGTCAGGCTCTGTGCTGACAGCTAGCTCAGAGCCCAGGGCCTGTCTAAGGATTCTGTGTCTCCCTCTCTCTCTGCCCCTCCCTTGCTTGCACTTTCCTCTCTCTCTTTCAAAAATAAATAAAACATAAAAAAACAAAACAAAACAGTAAGGTTGTGGATGGGAATAAAGAAAAGATAACAAGTTTATTCAGTATTAGATACCATTTTTTAGTTAGAATCTAACCTATATAGCCACAAGACTGTCTCTTGTACCTGAAGTAAGCATAATGTTAAAAAAAAATTAGAACAATTTGACTTTCATAGGTTTCATACTTTCTCTTGGAATTTTAAAGTAATTATATTTTTCTATATTACTTTGAAGCTATAAATTTAAAATATATATCAATAAATAAATATCTCTTACTTGTGCTCAATTCCATGTACTAAAATAGTGGCTAAAAACCAGGAAAATTTATGCTGGTAAAAGATATAAGAATGTGTTTTGAGAAACAGTCACGATTGGGCAAGCAACACCACAAGAACAGTTAAGAAAAATATCACAACTTGGAATTTTTCTATTAATGCTTTAGACACTCTTCCAAATAATACATAATTGGCATATTAAGCTTTGAAATCCTATAAAATAAGACTAAAAAAACCTTTCAACAAATGTAATTGGCATAATCTAGTTGACAAAGAAGCACAGTATCTCAGATGGAAGCTATGTTTGTGTCGTATTTCAACAGGTTCAATTAGACTTCATTGTAGGAACAGCTGTACAATAAATCATACAGATCAAACACATCATCTTACTATGACAAAAGAAAAAGCTGTACAAGGCAAATATTTCTTTGTGTGGGCTAAAATGGGCACTTACCTCATGCATCAACACAGGAAGTCCAAAAGCTCGTATCACCTGGTTTACTCTTAATGTTTCTATTAACATAAATATATAGAAGGTAAGTAATACTGATTCAACCATACCTTTGTCCTTCCTGTAGCAGTTGAAAATCAGGATCCCTGTGACAAAACATAGGAATAAAAAATTGAAGGCAACTGGTATGTCAAACATTTTCAAGTGTTTGTTATAACTATATTGGATAGAAAATATAATTAAAAGGAAACAGTTCATTTAAAGTTTTAAAGAAAAAATTGAAGAACAAAGTATTGTGAAACTCATCCATAAGAAATATGGATTAATCTGTTATCCAAAATTTGTTCATATTTTAGGACTAAGTTCAATTTCCATGAGTGTAATAAAGTTTTCCCTGACTAACCTGACTAAAGTAAATCACTCTCTCCTATGAGTTCCAGAGTCAGTATTATGTATTCAATTAATATATGTTAATCAGGTACTCCTCTATGGCTTAATACTAGAATTATTATCTAAAAGTCTTACTTTTCATATGTTTAAGTGTGGTTTCTTACCAAACTACAAGCTTCTTGAGGGCAGGAATTATGAACCACAATTCTCCTCTATTTCCTTTATATAGTCAATAAGAATTTTTGCTCTAATTTCTGAGAAAGCATTGTATCGTAGTATGGATATGAACTATGTAGATCAGGTGATTGAATTCAATTCTAGGAACAATTTTTCTATGCAATACCAGAAATTACATTTGGCTGGGCATCATGGATATTTAAAAGACAGAGAGAAAAGCTCTTAGAAAGCCAATACAAAAAGGAACAAATAGCAAGTGATTCCAAGAGGACAGGAAAACTCTATAAAATATTTCTGAAGTGACTCAGGAAAAGTGACTTCTAAAGATTACAAAAATGGATTAAATAAAAGTGAATATACAGGGACACCTGGGTGGCTCAGTTGGTTAAGCAACTTCAGCTCAGGTCATGATCTCAAAGCTTGTGAGTTCAAGCCCCGCATCGGGCTCTCCACTCTCAGTGCAGAGCCCACTTTGGACCCTCTGTCTCCCTCTCTCTCTGCCCCCCCCCCTTCATTCTCTCTCTCTCTCTCTCAAAGTAAACATTAAAAATTTAAAAAAGAAAAATATACAAAGAAGAATACACAAAAAATGGAGTGATAATCCATGTTTATCAATAGGGAGACTCAATATTGTCAAGATGTCATTCTCAACTTGATCTACAGATTCAATGTAATCCCAATCAAAATCCCAGCAAGTTATTTGTGGATATCACAAATTGAGTGTAAAGTTTGGGAGGAGGCAAAAGACCAAGAATAGCTAACACAATAATGAAGAACAAAGTTGGAGAACTGACATTACCTGACTTCGAGACTATAACGCTACAGTAATGAAGACAGTGTGGTAGTGGTCAAAGAACAGATAAATAGATCACTGGAACAGAATAGAGAATCCAGAAATAGATGCACACAAATATATTCAACTGATCTTTGACAAAGAGCAAAAGCAATATGAGGGAGAAAAGACCATTTTTTCAACAAAAGGTACTGGAATACTGAGTATTCACATGTAAAGAGGTGAATCAAGGGGCACCTGGGTGGCTCAGTGTGTTGGGCCTCTCTGTTGATTTCAGCTCAGGTCACAATCCCAGGGTTGTGGGATTGAGCCCTGTGTTGGGCTCCGCACTGACTGCGGAGTCCACCTGAGATTCTCTTTCTCTCCTTCTGTCCCTCTCCACTACTTGGACTTTGTCTCTGTCTCTCTCTCTCTCTAAAACAAACAAACAAACAAACATACAAACAAGTGAATCAAGACAAAGAGTTATACCATTCACAAAAACTAACTCAAAATGGATCATAGAACTAAATATAAAACACAAAACTATACAAAAAACTCCAACAAGATAATATAGGAGAAACTAGATGACTTTTTAGATAGGACACCAAACACACAATCTATGACTGAAAAAACTGGTAAGCCAGGCTTCATTAAATTAAAAAAATTCTGCTTTGTGAAAGATATTGTCAAGAGAATAAAAAGAAAAACCAGATTAGGAGAAAATATTTACAAAAGACATACTTGATAAAAGACTATTATCCAAAATATCAAATAACTCTTAAAAGTCAGTAAGAAAACACCTCAATAAAAATGGGTCAGAGACATTAAAAGACACCTCACCAAAGAAGATATAAAGATGGCAAGTAAGCATATGAAAAGATGCTCTACATTATATGTCATCAGCAACTGCAAATTAAAAGAACAGTAAGATACCACTACACTTGTTAGTATAGCTAAAATACAGAACACTGACAACATCACATGCTGGTGAATGTTTGGAGCAAGAGAACTCTCATTCATTCCTGGTGAAAATGCAAAATGGTACAGCCACTTTGAAATACAGTTTGGTGATTTCTTTTAAAACTAAACATACTCTTACCATACAATCCAGAACTCTTACTCCTCGGTATTCACCCAAAGGAGTTGAAAATTTACATCTACATACCATTTGTACCTATGTGGATAGAACTAGAGGGTATTATGCTAAGTGAAATTAGTCAGAGAAAGACAAATATCACATGACTTCACTCATATGAAGAATTTAAGATACAAAACAGATGAACATAGGGAAGGAAAGCAAAAATAATATAACAACGGTGGGGGGGAGACAAAACAGAAAACACTCTTAAATATAGAGAACAAACAGAGGGTTGGTGGAGGGGCTGTGGGAGGGGGGATGGGCTAAATGGGTAAGGGGCATTAAGGAATCTACTCTTGGAATCATTGTTGCACTATATGCTAACTAACTTGGATGTAAATTAAAGATAAATAAATAAGAAAATTTACGTCTACACAAAAGCCTGCACACGGATGTTTACAGCAGCTCTATCCATTTTGCCAAAACTTAGAAGCAATTAAGATATCTTTCAGTTGGTGAACGGTTAAATAAACTGTAGTAAATTCAGACAACAGATTATTATTAAGCATTAAAAAGAAACTAGCCACCATCAACCTAGAAAAAGACAGGGAAGAAACTTAAATGCATATTACTAAGTGAAATAAGCCAGCCTGAAAAGAACATATTCTGTATAATTTTACTACCTAATATTCTGGGAAAGGTAAAACTATGGAGATAGTAAAAAGATCAGGGTTGGGGCGCCTGGGTGGCGCAGTCGGTTAAGCGTCCGACTTCAGCCAGGTCACGATCTCGCAGTCCGGGAGTTCGAGCCCCGCGTCAGGCTCTGGGCTGATGGCTCAGAGCCTGGAGCCTGTTTCCGATTCTGTGTCTCCCTCCCTCTCTGCCCCTCCCCCGTTCATGCTGTGTCTCTCTCTGTCCCCCAAAAAATAAATAAACGTTGAAAAAAAAATTAAAAAAAAAAAGATCAGGGTTTATGACAGGTGGGAGATGAATAAGTGGAGCACATAGGATTTTTATGACTATAAAATTACTCTGTATAATAATGTAATTAATGTTGGATTCAAGTTATTATATATTTGTCCAAACCCATAGAATGTACAAAGCTAAGAGTGAACTCTAATGTAAACTATGGGCTTTGGGTGATAATGATATGTCAATACAGGCCCATCAATTGTAACAAATGAGCAATTTTGTTGGGGGATGCTGATAATGAGGGAGGCTATACAAGGGTAGGGGTAAGGAGGGTATATGGGAAATCTCTGTACCTTCCTCTCCATTTTGCTATGAAGCTAATATTGCTCTAAGGAATAAAGTCTATTAATAGAAAAAAAAGTAAATATAAGAAACTAGACATACATGAAAGAGAAGCTAAGGCATTGAATATTAATCCCATTTAAAGGACAAAATAGGGTTCCAATGAAGGCCATGATATTGCAAAAAAGCATTTCAATTAAAAAAAGTTAAGCCAAATGGATAGATAGAACCACAGGTTATTCGAGTTATGACATTAAAAGGCTGCTAATCAAAAAATGTCAGTTAAAGATATTTTTCTATATAATTAAGCATCAGAGTTGACCACATAATACTGCCTAGATAATCCATTTATCTTGTGTTCAGTCTTAAGCAGAAGAGGCACTGCTATGAATGGACTCTCCTACCAATCCTCTCCTTAAGTTATGGAAGGCACCGCTAACTAATCAAGGCATTCTTTCCCATTATATTCCTTCTCAGCACCACACATCAGGAGACATATGGGATGAAACCAATATTTGCCATCCCTGCTTTAGAGATTCCCCTGTAGTTCAGGAATTCTCCAAGACCAATAATAAAAAATTTAGAAGGAAAGGCAAAATAAGACAATGGGCAATGAGCTGCCTGAGAGTAAAATTTTAATCTATTTTTGTTTTTTTCCTTAGTCCCTCAGCCAATTGAGGCATATCCTTTCCCAATCACCCAATATTACCCTGTTTACACTACTTCTTCTACTCACTAAAACTCTAGTTATAGAAGCTACCTTGGGTTGGTGTTCCTCAAAGCAAAGGACACTACTTGGATGGTGACTAGCCTTGATTGCCCCAGGGGATATTTATAACTCTCATTAAGAGCTTTTTTGGCCTAAATAATATGCTAACTTTTACAACAGAGGATTTTATTGCCTCTCACAGGTACCTGTAGTTCTTTCATTCTTCCTATCCCACATCCCCATCCAAGTCTTCCTGGCTAAAATTGTCAAGGTTCAGTGCCTTGCAGCTGCCTGGCATTTAGTCCTATAGGGTCTGAGTATCTCTATAGGTAAGAAAATATGTATAGACAGTGATTCTCAATTGGACTCTTATACTCAACAGCTAACCTACAAATGCAGGGTATATATTCCATTATTCCTTCAAAAATAAAATTCTGAACTATTATATGTATGATTTATGCTGGGTATATTAAGTAATATAAAGAACAGGTTCTTATTCTTAAGGACGTTACAATTTAGTAGGAGAAAAACGCCTGTTCTAAGAGCTTCACAAAGGTTAATCCTCACAAGAATGAGTAGCTACAACTATTATCCCCATGTTACAGATAAAAAAATTTGAGTACTAAAAGAATAAGTAGTGGAAAGCCACACAACTGGTAAGTGGTAAAGCCAGAAATCAAATCAAGACAGCAGGGCTCTTAACTACATTTTGCATCACATAATTTCAGAGAATATATGTTAAGTATCATGAGAGATACATGAACTGCTACAACAAATTACAGAAGAAATAAAAGTTGCTTGTTGAGCCAGTGAAGAAAAGCTTTAGATTCAGTTGGGTCTATAAAGATTCATATAGTTTATATATAAAAGCCTTTAAGGCTAACTCTATGGATCTGAGGTTTTACTCCATAAACCTCTCCCTTTTTCCTCTTGCCTTTTAGGATATTATCATGGATATTATCATACTTAAATCTATCTTGAGAAAATAAACACAGAAACCAACAAACCCTGTCCTTCAATCATACAGCTCCCCCCACTCCCTTTTTCATTGTAACCTTTCTTTATAGGAGTCTGCACTGGTTTTCAATTCCACATCTCCTATTCAATCATCACCCCTCTGCCTCCTGGAATCTGTATGCATTACTCTACTGAGATGTCTCTTGCTAATATTACCAATCACCATAGAAATGCTAAACTTAATGGATATTTTTCAGGGTTCTGTCCCTACCAACCTTTTTAAAGTAGAAGAAAAATAATCAACTTGAGAGGAGAGCTTAAAAGAGTGAGAAAATAGGAATAAATCATGAAGCAAGCCTTGGTGACAGAAGAAAAGAATCAGGAACATAGAAAGTATAAGCAATGAGGCAGAGAAATGAGAGAGGATAAGAAAATAACGTTGAAGGAAATTCTGCTGGATGCACTCAATCATTTAGTTAAGTGGTAGGTTAAATTATCTATAATGAGTTGGGGATTGGGTTCAAAGTTTAAGGAGAGAAGAAAATGTGTGAACTTATCAGAGAGTCAATAAGAAACAAAGAAAAAAACATGTGAACACATGAGTGAGATTACACAGAATAAAATGGAACAGGGCCAAAGGAATGGAAAGAGTACATGAGGCTTTGGTGTCAGATCTGGGTTTAAATTCTAGATCTATATAAATGAGCCTAGTGTTCTGGGTTAGTCACTAAACCTCTGTGAGCTTCAGTTCTACCACCCATAAAATGAGTAATAACACTTCCAAGGGGTCTTGTAAGGACTGAGACAGCTTATTTAAAGCACTAATGTTCTAAATGAGACAGCTTATCTAAAGCGCTTGAGAACTTTACTCAATAAAGATCAGGAACCCAAGCACAGAAAAAAAGGGTGAGGGAGGAGTTAAGATGGTAGAGGAATAGGGGGACCCTAAGCTTGCCTAGTACCTCAAACACAGCTAGATAAAAATCAAATCATTCTGAACACCCAAGAAATCAATCTGAGGACTGAGAGAACAAAACTGCAAGTCTACAAGTAGAATTGTAGAAGGTAGGAGCTGCGGAGACTTGATTTGGGGGAGGTAAGAACTGCGGGTGCTGTGGAGGGGAAGGAGCCCTGCTTATATAGAGTACCACAAGGTATTAGAAGCAGTGGAGCCCAAAATCTGAAGTTGTAGAAGTCTGCCCACTACAGGGGTCCAGCCCGGTTTAGTGGTGCTCCTCTGGTGAAGGAGAGTGGAGAACCGAGAGTGGACAGCATGGACTGAGGATCCCCTGGGTCACATGAGGAGAAACAGTTCCCCTCCACTCCCCTTGGGAGTGGCTGCAAGGCCTCTCCAGGGCCAGAAGAATGGATGGCACCAATGTGCTGTACTGTTGCCAGGCACAGCAGTGGAAACACTGGCTGAGGGCAGTGAATCTTTTTTTTTTTTTAATTTATTTTTTATTTTTTTTAAATTTTATTTTTTATTTTTTAAATTTATTTTATATTTTTTAAAATTTACATCCAAATTAGTTAGCATATAGTGCAACAATGATTTCAGGAGTAGATTCCTTAGTGCCCTTACCTATTTAGCCCATCCCCCCTCCCACAACCCCCCCAGCAACCTTCTGTTTGTTCTCCACATTTATGGGTCTCTTCTGTTTTGCCCCCTTCCTGTTTTTATTTTTGTTTCCCTTCCCTTATGTTCATCTGTTTTGTCTCTTAAAGTCCTCATATGAGTGAAGTCATACCATTTTTGTCTTTCTCTAATTTCACTTAGCATAATATTCTCCAGTTCCATCCATGTAGTTGCAAATGGCAAGATTTCATTCTTTTTGATTGCTGAGCAATACTCCATTGTGTATATATACATATATACATATACATATACATATACATATACATATACATATACATATACCACATCTTCTTTATCCATTCATCCATCGATGGACATTTGGGCTCTATCCATATTTTGGCTATTGTTGATAGTGCTGCTATAAACATGGGGGTGCATGTGTCCCTTTGAGACAAGCACACCTGTATCCTGTGGATAAATGCCTAGTAGTGCAATTGGTGGGTCGTAGGGTAGTTCTGTTTTTAGTGTTTTGAGGAAGAGGGCAGTGAATCTTTTTTTTTTTTTTTTATATATATATATGAAATTTATTGACAAATTGGTTTCCATACAACACCCAGTGCTCATGAGGGCAGTGAATCTTGATGCAGGCTTTCTGTTCTGCTTTGCCTAAGATCTGAACCACTGTGTGGTCGTGTGACTGCTGTCTTGGACAAGCTGGCAAATGGCAAAAGCATGGCAAGGCCCTCTTCCAGAGGAACAGCTTGGAGCCATGCCAACCAAGTCCCTAAAATTTGGAGTTTAGAAACCCAGCCATGGGCCTGAGACAAAACAACTTGGACATAAACAGGGTGAAGGCAGCCTGGGACATAAGGGAGATAATTGTGTTCTCTTCTGTGAGGGATTCCTGAAGAGTGGTGGGTGCAAGCTCTCTGCTCTGTGGATAAGAGAGCGGAGCAAACCCATTTTGCTCCCCCGTCCATCAGCACTGACTGACCTCAGTGAGCTAACCAGCATCACCAAGTAAAGACCTGAGCTGCTTACGCCAAGCCCCAGCCCTGCTGCACCCTGCTGTGCCCTGCAGGTGTATCTCAATGAGGGCAAGTTGGCCTGAGAAGCAGCACAGAAGCTGGCCCCAGAAGACCAGCACAAACCCCTTGTACACTCCCAACTCCACTGATCATAGAATGCTGCAAAGCTTCAGCTCTAGGGGAAATAGGGTCTAGATTCCTTTTTATTTTTTTAACTTTTTAGTTTTATATGTATATATATATATTTTATAATATTATAAAATATATATATATATATAACTATATAAATACAAATATTGCTTTTATTTTTAGGTCTAGCTTCTTTTAACAAGCAGATCAAATCATATTTTGTCTGGACAAAATGACAAGATGTAGGAATACACCCCAAAAGAAAGAGCAGGAGTAGAAGTAACAGCCAGGTATTTAATCAATACAGATAGAAGATGTCTGAACTAGAATTTAAAACAATTATAAGGGCACTAACTGGGTTTGAAAAAAGCATAGAAGACACTACAGAATCATTTACTGCAGACATAAAAGAACTAAAATCCAATGAGGACAAAATTAAAAATGCTATAACCAGGATGCAAACCTGAATGGATGCCATAATACCAAGGATGAACAAAGCAGAAGAATGAATCAGTGATATAAAAGATAAAATCACAAAAAATAATGAAGCTGAAAAGAAGAGGGAAAAACAGGTACTGGATCACGAAGGTAGACTTAGGGAACTCAGCGACGTCTGAAAACGTAATAACATTCATACCATAGGAGACTCAGAAGATGAAGAGACGGAAAAAAGGGGCAGAAGGTTTATTTGAGCAAATTATAGCTGAAAACTTCCCTAATCCGGGAAAGGACACAGACAATGAAATCCAAGAAGCACAGACAACTCCAATGAAATTCAACAAAAGCTGGCAATCGCCAAGGTATATCATAGTCAAATTCACAAAATACCCAGAGAAGGAAAGAATCTCCAAAGCAGCAAGGGGAAAAAAAAAGTCCTTAACCTACAAAGGAATACAGATCAGGTTTGCAGTAGACTCATTCACAGAAACTTGGCAGGACAGAAGGGATGGCAGGATATATTGAACATGCTAAATGGGAAAAATGTGCAGCCAAGAATACTTTATCTAGCAGGCCATCATTCAGAATGGAAGGAGAGATAGAGTTTCCCAGAAAAACAAAAACTAAAGTTTGTGACCAGTAAACCAGCCCTAGAAGATATATTAAAGGGGACTCTTTGGGGGGAAAAAAGACCAAAAGCAACAAAGACTAGAAAGGAACCGAGAATATCACCAGAAACACCAGATTTACAGGTAACACAATGGCTAAATTCATATTTTTCAATATTCACCCTGAATGTAAGTGGACCAAATGTTCCAATCAAAAGATATAGGGTATCAGAATGGATAAAAAAAAAAAAAAACAAGATCCACCAGGGGGGTGCCTGAGTGGCTCATTGTGAAGTGAAGTCAGATTAAGCGTCTGACTTCAGCCTAGGTCATGATCTCACCATTACCGAGTTTGAGCCCTGCATCAGGCTCTGTGCTGAAAGCTTGGAGCCTGGAGCCTGTTTCAGATTCTGTCTGTCTGTCTGTCTCTCTCTATCCTTCCCCACTTGTGCTCTGTCTCTCTCTCTCTCTCAAGAACAAACATTGAAAAAGTTAAAAAACAAAAAACAGAACAAGACCCACCTATATGCTGCCTACAAGAGCCTCATTTTAGATCTGAAGACACCTGCAGATTAAAAATTAGGGGATGGGGGGGCGCCTGGGTGGCGCAGTCGGTTAAGCGTCCGACTTCAGCCAGGTCACGATCTCGCGGTCCGTGAGTTCGAGCCCCGCGTCAGGCTCTGGGCTGATGGCTCGGAGCCTGGAGCCTGTTTCCGATTCTGTGTCTCCCTCTCTCTCTGCCCCTCCCCCGTTCATGCTCTGTCTCTCTCTGTCCCAAAAATAAATAAACGTTGAAAAAAAAAAAATTTAAAAATTAGGGGATGGGGAATATTTATCATGCTAATGGACATCAAAAGAAAGCTGGAGTAGCCATACTTCTATCAAAAAAAACTAGATTATTTATTCCTCCAACTTGGGAGGCAATTATATATATATATATATATATATATATATATATACACAATTCAATATATATAAATCAATTAATATATAAATATATATATAAGTCAATTAATATAGAAATATATAAATCATTTAGTAACAAGCATATATAAATATATATCAATAACAAATTTATAAATCAATTAATAACAAGCATAAAGAAACTCATCAATAACAATACAATAGTAGTAGGGGACTCTGACCCCCCCCCCCCGACTTACATCACCGGACATATCATTCTACACAGAAATTTAACAAAGAAACAATGGCTTTGAATGCACCCCAATGCACTTAACAGACATTCAGAACATTTTATCCTAAAGCAGCAGAATATACCTTCTTTTTGAGTGCACATGGAACATTCTCCAGAACAGATCACATACTGGGTCCAAATCAGCCCTTAACAAGTACAAAGAGATCAAGATCATTCCATGCATATTTGTAGACCTCAACACAATGAAACATGAGATCAACCACAAGAAAAAATTTGGAAGTACCACAAAATACATGGAGGTTAAAGAACATCCTATTAAACAATGAATGAGATAACCAGGAAATTAAAGAAGAAATAAAGAAATACATGGAAGCAAATGAAAATGAAAACATAACAGTTCAAAACCATTGGGATGCAGCAAAAGTGGTCATAAGAGGGAAGTATACTGCCATACAGGACTACCTCAAGAAATAAGAAAAGTCTCAAAACAGACCTAACCACATACCTAAAGGTGCTAGAAAAGGAAAAGCAAATAAAGCCAAAAGCCAGCAGAAGGGAAATAATAAAGATCAGAGCAGAAATAAATGATATAGAAACAAAAAGTAGAACAGATAAATGAAACTAGGAGCTTGTTCTTATTAAAGCCAGACTTATCAAAAAGAGAAAGGACCCAAATAAATAAAATCATGAATGAAACAGGAAAGATCATAACCAAAACCACAGAAAAAGAAATAATCATAAGAGATTATGAAAAATTATATGCCAACAAATTGGGCAAAACCTAGAAGAAATGGACAAATTCCTAGAAACATAGAAACTACCAAAACCGAAACAGGAAGAAATAGAAAATTTGAACAGGCCCATAACCAGCAAAGAAACGTAATCAGTAATGAAAAATCAATACACAAAAGTCCAGGGCCAGATGACTTCCTAGGGGAATTCTACCAGACATTTAAAGAAGAGTTAATACCTATTCTTCTCAAATTGTTCCAAAAAATAGAAATGAAAGGAAAACTTCCAAACTCATTCTACGAGGCCAGCAATACCTTAATTCCAAAACCAGACAAAGAGCCCACTAAAAAGGAGAATTACAGGCCAATATCCTTGATGAACATGTATGCAAAAATTCTCAAAAAGATACTAGCAAATCAAACCCAAGAGTACATTAAAAGAATTATTCACCATGATCAAGTGTGATTTATTCCTGGGCTGCAGAGATGGTTCAGTATTTGCAAATTACTCAACGTGATACACGATGTTAATAAAATAAAGGATAAGAACTGGGGCGCCTGGGTGGCTCAGTCCATTAAGCATGACTTCAGCTCAGGTCATGATCTCACAGTTCGTCGGATCGAGCCTCATGTCGGGCTCTATGCTGACAGTGCAGAGCGTACTTGGGATTCTCTCTTTCTATCTCTGATCCTATCCCACTTGCATGCTCTCTCCCAAAAGTAAATAAACTTAAAAAAAAAAAAAAGGATAAGAACCATATTATCCTCTCAACAGATGCAGAAAAAGCATTTGACAAAATAAATACAGCATCATTCTTTATAAAAACCTTCAACAAAGTAGGAATAGTGGGAACGTAACTTAAAATCAGAAAGGCCATATACAAAAGACCCACAGCTTATATCATCCTCAATGGGGAAAAACTGAGAACTTTTCCTCTGTGGTCAGGAATAAGACAGGGATGTCCACTCTCACCATTACTACTTAACAAAGTACTGGAAATCTTAGCCTTAGCAATCAGACAACAAGAAAAACATCAACAAGAAAGGCATCACAATCAGCAAGGAAGAATCAAAGTTTCACTATTTGTAGATGACATCATATTCTATGTAGAACCTGAAAGACTACACCAAAAAATTGCTAAACTGATACATGAATTCAGCACAGTCATGGGATATAAAAATCAATGTACAGAAATCTGTTGCATTAATACATATACCAATAATGAAGCAGCAGAAGGAGAAATCAAGGAATCTATCCCATTTACAATTGCACCAAAAACTATAAGATACCTAGCAATAAACCTAACCAAAGAGGGGCACCTGGGTGGCTCAGTCGGTTAAGTGTCCGATTTCAGCTCAGGTCATGATCTCGCAGATTGTGGGTTCAAGCTCTGCGTCAGGCTCTGTGTTGACAGTGTGGAGCCTGGAGCCTGGAGCCTGCTTCAAATTCTGTGTTCCCCTTCTTTCTCTGCCTCTCCTCTGCTCACACTCCATCTCTCTCTCTCCCTCTCCCTCTCTCTCTCAAAAATAAACATAAAAAAAAAAAATTTAAACCTAACCAAAGAGGTAAAAGGTCTGTACTTTGAAAACTATAGAAAACTTATGAGGTAAACTAAAGAGGACACGAAAAAATGGAAAAACGTTCCATGCTCATGGACTGGAAGAATCAAACATTGTTAAAATGTCTATATTGCCTAATGCAATCTACACATTTAATCTTTATCAAAATTACACCAGGATTTTTCATAGAGCTAGAACAAACAATCCTAAAATTTGCACGGAACCACAAAGACTCCAAATAGCCAAAGCAATCTTGAAAACAAAAAGCAAAGCTGGAGGCATCACAATTCCAGATTTTAAGCTACATTACAAAGCTGTAGTCATCAAGACAGTATAGTACTGGCACAAAACCAGACATATAGATTAAGAGAATAGAATAGAAAACCCAGAAAAGAACCTGCAACTACATGGTCAACTAATCTTCAACAAAGCAGGAAAGAATATTCAATGGAAAAAGGACAATCTCTTCAACAAATGGTGTTGGGAAAGTTGGACAGCAACATGCAGAAGAATAAAACTAGACTAATTTTACACCACACACAAAAATAAATTCAAAATGGATGAAACACCTAAAATTTGAGACAGGAAACCATCAAAATCCTAGAGGAGAACACAGACAGCAACCTCTTTGACCTCGGCCGGAGCCACTTCTTACTAGACACATCTCCAGAGGCAAGAGAAACAAAAGTAAACATGAACTAGTGGGACTTTATCCAGATAGAAAAGCTTCCGTAAAGCGAAGAAAACAACAAAACTAAAAGGCAGCCTACAGAATGGGAGAAGGTATCTGCAAATGACCTATTTGAGAAATAGTAATCAAAATCTATAAAGAGCTTCTCCAACTCAACACCCAAAAAACAAATCATCTAGTGAAGAAATGGGCAGAAGACGTGAACAGACATTTTTTCAAAAAAGACATCCAAATGGTTGACAGACACATGAAAAGATGCACAACATCACTCATCAGCAGCAAATCAAAACCACAATGAGATACCACTTCACACCTGTCAGAATGGCTAAAATTAATAACAAGAAATAACAGGTATTGGCAAGGCTGCAGAGAAAGGGAAACTGTCTTGTACTGTTGGGAATGCAATCTCGTACAGCCACCCTGGAAAACAGTATGGAGGTTCCTCAAAAAGGCAAAAACAAAACTACCCTATAATCCAGCAATCACATTACTAGGCATTTATCCAAAGGATACAAAAATACTGACTTGAAGGGGTATATGCACCCTGATGTTTACAGTAGCATTATCAACAATAGCCAAACTATGGAAAGAGCCCAAATGACTACTGAAGACTGATGAATGGATAAAGGAGATCTGGTATACGTATATATACAAAGGAATATTACTCAGTTATCAAAAGAGTATTTTGCCATTGGCAACAAGTGGATAGAGCTAGAGTATGTTACACTAAGCGAAATTAGTCAGAGAAAGACAAATACCATATGATTTCACTCATAAATGGAATTTAAGAAACAAAACAGATTAACATAGGAAGGGGGGGGAGAAGACAAAAAGAGAGAATGAAGCAAACCATAAGAGACTCTTAACAATAGAGAACAAACTAAGGGTTGATGGTGGGGACGTGGATTAGATGGGTGATGGGCACTTGTTATAATGAGCATTGGGTGTTATATGTAAGTGATAAATCACTTAATTCTATTCCTGAAACCAATATTGCACTCTATGTAACTAACTAGAATTTAAATAAACATTTTAAAAGAAAAAAAAAGATGACTGTCACTTGGGAAGGTAGACATGGTAGAAGGTTAAGGGAGAAAGAATCTGGGATTGTTTGAATGGACAATACTGTAACTGCTGACTGTGGAGCTCAAGAAAACAAATTTAATGAAAGTCTGTCCAACCTAGAAGAATAGAGCTAAGGTAGAGACAGGAGGTCAAAATGAGGTTACAAAGCATACTCAAGAGTGATAGCTGTAGATGAGATAGAGGTTGTGGTCACAACGGGAAGCTCTTATTTCAAGATCTTGGAGGTAGAATAGCCCATATAAGAGTAAGTCTATGTATGGCTGAATTAAGAGATAATCAAAATGTAAACACTATTCTGAATCATGAATGCAGTTTAAGATAATTTTATGAGAAATACCCAGCTACATAACAACATTTAAGGAAAAACACTTAAGAATTAAGAAAAAAAAAAAAACAAAAAAACAAACCCTCAATTTCTAAAGGTAAGGGGAAAGCCAGAATATACAAAGTGCCTACCATATGGTAGGTGGCCTTGGCTTTCTTTTTTTTTTTTTTTTTTTTGTGGTGTAATATACATTACATAAAATTTACCATTTAAACCATTTTTAATTATAGTTCAGTGGCATTAAGTACATTCGTATTTTTGTACAACTATCACCATCATCCATTTCCAGAATATTTTCATCTACCCACACTTTGTCCTAGCTCTTTTTTTTTTTTTTTTTTTTAAATTTTTTTTTTCAACGTTTATTTATTTTTGGGACAGAGAGAGACAGAGCATGAACGGGGGAGGGGCAGAGAGAGAGGGAGACACAGAATCGGAAACAGGCTCCAGGCTCTGAGCCATCAGCCCAGAGCCTGACGCGGGGCTCAAACTCACGGACCGCGAGATCGTGACCTGGCTGAAGTCGGACGCTTAACCGACTGCGCCACCCAGGCGCCCCTGTCCTAGCTCTTTTTTATACAACTTCACTTAATCCTCATATAACTTATGGCTTTTTTTTCTTTACAGATGAGGAATCTGAAGTTTTGAGAGGTTAAGCAATTAACTAGTAAATCTAGGATTCGAATTTGGATCTTTCAAAGTTCAAGCTCTTTCTACAACATGCTGCCTGTAAAATCAGAAAAAAGACTTTAAAAAGTTGTGAGGGTACTACCTTTGTTTAATCTTTCTCATAGGAACTCAATATACTTTACAAGTGACTATTTTCCCCTCCTTTGTTTCATTTTTCTTACTTCAGGTAAATAAAACTATATTGAACATTGTTTCTAGATATTTGATGAGTAATCTTAACAGTCTCCCTGATACCCAGTCTGTAAAATGGAGAATAATATGTGACACTAAAATAAATTAGATTGGCACTTAATAAGGTTATTAAATGAAAGGTTCAATATAAAAATTCAGTTTTATTGTTTTGCTATAGCTGTTTAGAAAGAATGAGGCACTAAGTTATATTGCATTCTTTTCTATCCTTAAATGAAATTCAAAAGCTATTTGTTAAAAGTGCCATGTCTCTTTTCAAAACGTTTTAATGTTTATTTTTGAGAGAGAGAGAGAGAGAGAGAGAGAGAGAGAGAGAGAGAGAGATTGTACAAGTGGTGGAAGGACAGAGAGGGAGACACAGAATCTGAAAGCAGGCTCCAGGCTCTGAGCTGTCAGCTGAGAGCCCGATGCAAAGCTTAAACCTGTGAACTATGAAATCATGACCTGAGCCGAAGTCAGACACTTAACCCACTGAGCCACCTAGGTGCCCCTCTTTTTTTTTTTAAGTTTATTTATTTATTTGGAGGGAGAAAGAGCACATGGGGGGGGGGGGGAGAGAGAGAGAGAGAGAGCGCGCGCGCGGGAGAGAGAACCCAGAGCAGGCGCCACACTGTCAGCACAGAGCTCAGTGCAGGGCTCGAACTCACGAACTGTGAAATCATGACCTGAGCCAAAACCAAGAGTCGGATCCTTAACCGACTGAGCCACCCAGACACTGCAAAAGTGCCATTTCTCTTTGTTCTATGTATATTCCATTCCCCTCGAAGTTTACATTGCCCCGGATTATTCTCAATCTGATAGGACCTCAACTTAAAAAACAAAAATAATCATGTTAGTTAAAGAATACCTTCAAACTGCTTCTTCATAAACATTTTAATGTTATTTTCACCGAAGTATAAATTACATGATTAACTGCAACTTTAGCAATATAAATCTAAAACTAGAAATAACTTGTGCCAAATAACCTTGTGTGTATATATGCACATATATGTGTTTGTATCACTCAGAATATGTGTACTATACATAAATCAACAAAAGCAGCAGGCTACAATTCCCCCCTGTGGTGGAAATTTTTCAAATATAATATGAGACATGTTAAAACGTCTTTAAGACAAGTTTTTATTCTGTACACCCAGCAACAGAAGTGGCTGTTCAGGAAGAGGTTAGAGAAGTTGTTCTGCAGAGGTTTTTGGCTTCCGCACCTCTGAGATTATACTGTTTATTGCCAAGAAGCATGTGTGAAAATCCCCTACTCTGGGCCACATGATGGCGCTTTTAGCTCTGTCAGCATTAGCCATTCACCCCATTTTGATCTTTTAAACTATAATTTGATTCTCAACATTTGTCCTTCCTTCTTAGTTTTAACTCCTGATTTTTTAAGTTACAAAGAAACCGCGTTCCTTCAAAGATTTGTCAGAGCCTGTAGTGAACAAAACAGGATTTATAAATGGAACTATATGACTATCTAAATGAGCGTACTGTCTAAGAGGAACAAATATGTGGTCTGTATCTGGCCACCAAGTGGGTGAAAAATTTCTAACTCACAACATGAGATGCATCATACTGCGTCATGACCCAGTCCATCTAGGTCAATGTTCTGTCTCTGACACGGCATCAGGAGACATTTTGGGAGAAGCACTGCTGTTCTTCATGACATTGAAGATACACTCCACATATTTTTTCATATCTTAATAATAAAAATGAGGGACTTGAAAACCTCTAAGGCACCTTCTGACTCCAAAGCCTCAATAGAAGTATGGAGCTAGAATTCATGAATTTCTCTATATCCTTCTTAAAGCTACTTACACATTTTAAGCAATGAGATACACAGCCTTCTATGGCATAAAATAGTATCTTAGCAGTGTTAAGGGACACTAAAGATTTTAGTATTTTGGAGTCTGGTGAATAAATTTATATTAGCTTTCATAACAATATAAGACTAAATTGAGTCAAATTCAACATTCTGTTTCCAAAGAGTATGGAAGATCATAGTGTCCCTGAAGATGCCAACTTCAAGTTGTTCTGAACATGCTATAATATATTCCTGGGTTTCTTCATAATTTAAGAACTCCGTTCCAATCTTTCATCAGCCTTTATCTTTATAGACTGAAGAGTTCAAATTATTCAAGTCAGTAACATTTATTCTAAATTCTTAAATGAAACAGACTTCCCTACAAAATTTTCCCAGTCTTATGCTTACAATTTTAATTTTCACCACTTTTTATAAATAAGACATTTCCTATCTAGGAAACTTTCACTGCAGTAGCAGTTGACTGACTCAGAACTGCAAAACATTAGAACTAAAGGGAACTAAGAGTTTAATTGCAACTTTCTACTTTACCAATGAGGAAACTGAGACTTAGTGTTGATAAGAGACTTTCCTATAGTGAAACAACTAAAAACCTAAGCTGGATACAACAAAACAGTACTTAAAAAAAATTTTTTTTTAATGTTTATTCATTTTTGAGAGACAGAATAAAGCATAAGCTGGAGGGGGGCTGAAAGAGAGGGAGACAGAATCCAAAGCAGGCTCTAGGCTCTGAGCTGTCAGCATAGAGCCCAATGTGGGGCTCGAACTCACTGACTGCTAGATCATGACCTGAGCCAAAGTCAGATGCTTAACCGACTGAGCCACCCAGGCGCTCCAAGAGTACTTTTAAAACTGCATATTAGAATTTTAAAACTGCATATTACAATTGACCAACCAATTAAGTGGATTGCTATCAGCATTAAAAAAAAAAAAAAAAAAAAAAGCAACAGAGTAGGAGCACCTGAATGGCTCATGCAACTGGGCTTCTGCCTCTTGACTTCAGTGCAGGTCATGATTCCGAGGTCATGGAATGGAGCCTGCATTTGCTTCTGCCCTGACAGCACAGCCTGCTTGGGATTCTCTTTCTCCCTTTCTCTCTACCCCTCCCCTGCTTGTTCTCTTTCTCGCAAAATAAATAAATAAACATTAAAAGGAAAAAAGCAATAGAGTAGAAAGTATCAGGCTGTTCAAGTAATGAGGATAAATATCATTTTATAAAACTTTGTTTCAGTTACATGTGTATTGAATCATAACATAAAATATACTTATAGTGGTCAAAAATTTTGGAAATCATTGCAATGAAATACTCAATTCTTTGAGTGGATTTAAAATTTTGCTCTTATTTTTAAAATTTAAAATTGCTTAATAATTATTAATATCAATAAAATAAAATCAACAATAAAACAATTATGATTATGATTTAATTATGAAGGTGATGCAAGTTATTATGATGATGGCTTACTTTAAGCTAATTAAAAACATCTCTGCCATACTAAATGCTGCCATTTAAAAGAAACCATTTTTCCCCTTTAAAGGAGATAGGTTTTGAAGTGTTATACCCCATACTATATGCGAAGAGACTTTCTTTAAAAGTCCTATTTCTGGGGGCGCCTGGGTGGCTCAGTCGGTTGAGCGGCCGACTTCAGCTCAGGTCATGATCTCGCAGCCCGTGAGTTCGAGCCCCGCGTCGGGCTCTGTGCTGACAGCTCAGAGCCTGGAGCCTGTTTCGGATTCTGTGTCTCCCTCTCTCTGACCCTCTCCCGTTCATGCTCTGTCTCTCTCTGTCTCAAAAATAAATAAACGTTAAAAAAAGAAAATTAAAAAAAAAAGTCACATTTCTGTAGAGCTTGTATGTGCAACAGCTAGAAAAGCTCTTTAAAATAATATGAATTCTAGAATTCTGATTATTAGAACACATAAAATATAATAAACATCCTCTGAAGACACAGTGACCTCTAGTGGATTCATGAAATAAACCGACATAATTCATGCCCATAAGAATTTATAAATTAAAGTAACACGCAACCAAATATAAAAGATACTAATATGATTATATACTGACAAGTATTACACATAAATAAGGGCTACAGTTAATACTATGTACATTGTGACAAATGTTTATTTATAGATTATTGGTTACTTCAAATCAAAGAGAAATATAATAGAATCCTAGCAACGTTCAGAACCTATCACAAGCTTAAGAAATATATTTAATTTTTCTGAGATTGTTTGATAAAGATGTTAGATTAAATTGTTTCTAAGGACCTTTCAGCTCTTTAATTATGATCCTTTCTTCTTTAACTCATCTTGTACATCAATGTCAGATCAAATTCTGTTCAAAAGTGTTTGATGGCTCCCCAATACTTGTCCCCATTAGAATAAGTACAAATTTGTTTCACTTGTATATTTATTATGCCATCCAATTAAAATTTCAATTTAAACTCATAGGTTGAGTTTCATTAAGTGTGTGTGTGTGCTCGTACAGGTATGGACAGCCTGCCAGTACTAAGCACTTACTACAAACATTGCATGTAAATTAAAATGGTTTTTTGAGGGAAACCAAAACCATTTTCATTTTTCTTTTTTGGTGAGGTAGGGAAGGGCATATAGATAAGGTAGAATTTCAAGAACTACAAATAAAGTGACAGACCTTCATGTTCTAGGAAAGGTGGGTATTATGAACATATTAGAATAAGATTTTAGAAAAAGGTTAGAGAGAAGAACTATTTTCAATTAGCTAAAGCAAGTACCAATAACTACATCTGAAGAATATAAGGATGACAGGAAGGGTAGTTTGGTAAATGGTTTTGAAGCATGGATGAGGATGAGCTAAAGTAGCAAGTAGAGAAGATATCACTGGAAACAAAGTTAGGGATAACTTAAGGAAACAGTGGTCTTAACAGCTGGGGAATAGAATACAGCAATATGTGTAGCTGTCATAAGGTTGAAAAGGCGATGAGCAGATCTAGCCAAAGAAATGCTAGGAAAGGAGAAAAAAGGGATGCCCGGGTGGCTTAGTCAGTTGAGTGTCTGACTCCTGATTTCAGCTCAGGTCATGATCTCAGGGTCATGAGATCAAGCCACATGTCAGGCTCCACACTCATCAGTGAAGTGTGCTTCATATTCTTTCTCTCCCTCTCTCTCTCTGCCCCTCTCCCCACTTGCGCTCTCTTTCTCTAAAGGAAAGTAAAAGAGACAAAAAGTGATAGTTAAGAAAGTGCTCGTAGCTCCCCATTCACCTTGGACAATGCTACAACCTTTATTCTTCAAATAAGAAAGGCTAGTGGAGAAACAGTGAACAATTTAGTCTTCACTATGTGTAATTCAATTAACAAAGGCTATAGGGTGGTATGTTTTACATATTCTAAACCACACAGCACTGGATCTGCAGGCAAAGGTGTCAGCCAACAAAGGGACTGTCATCAGTACAAATGATGCTAGTTCAAACTACAGTGGTTTCATACTACCTTGTGCATCAGATAAGACTTTAATAAGAGGTGTTTTTTTTTTAAGGCAAATATCTTTAGTTACCTCGCATCACATTACATTTATGTCACTAAGTTTATTTAGCACTGATACTATTTTACCACAAATAACACTGCCTTGTGTTATAATATTCTTTATGAAGCATGAGTTGAGACCTTATCTCATTTAAGCTTGTCTGAATTTAGACAATACAGTTTGATTACATAACAATTTTTGTTACCTTTACTGTATTATGGCATTTGTCCCTCAATAATAAATTTTCTCTCAAATTCAGCAACTACTAAAATGTTGTAAATGTTTAAACATTTCCCAAGTGGCAAACCCCAGGAATATTCATAAACATTTTGCTAAAAATTAAATTGGATTTCTTTAAATTTATAAAATACTGTACTGATTTTTAATAAAGATTGAATGAATTAGTTACCTGAACTTTTTAACCTTAGTACATAGTTTTCTAACAACAAAACAAGTTCAGTGGATCCTCAGTTTTAGTATCCTGAAAAACTTTAACACTCTTACTCTAGAATTATAATATTAATAGGGTTAATAGAAATAATTTGCATAGCAGAAAGCAAATTTCAGGTGTTGTGATTAAAACAACAAAGAAACAACTTTTATATTTACTTTCTGATTTTAAGTGTAAAATCCTTAATAACTAAGCTAAAAATATAACCATTTCTCCACAATGAAAATGTGTATGATGGTAACATTCTTAGGAAACTACAACTACTCTCTATACATCCCAAAAAGTAGAAAGAAATTACTGGAATATATGAACAAATGTATATGTAATGATTTAAATTACCTTTCCTCTTCTCGAACCCATACTGGAGTTTTAGGAATTTGTGCTTCAAAAAACTTAGATGCTTTGTAACAAAAATTGCTGCAAAAACACTGAAAAACATTTTAAAATCAGAAAATTATTTTTTTCTTACTGTGAAACACAACTAACTTATGTACAGAAGAGAGTATAAAACATAAACATGTAGTTCAAAGAAAATAATGAAAACCCATGAATCTATCAACAAAGGTAAGAATAAGGTATAGTACCTCCGAAGCTCTATTATGTGTCCATCCTGGATAGCATTACTTTCGACATTCCCCAGAGGTAACCACTATCATATTCTGTGTTCCTTATTCCCTTGCTTTCCTTTAGTTTTGCTATCTATAGAAACATCCCTACAAAAGATACCATTTAGTTTCAACCAATTTTAAACTTTGTCTGAATATAATCATATTGTTATGTTCTCTGAGTTTTTTGTTCCAAGTTATAGTTTTCAGATTTTTGTAGTTGTGGCTTATATATACATTACATTCAATTGTGTAAGTATATTACCATTTATTTATTATGAATAATTGAGTTGTTTCTAACTTTTCTGCTATCTCTACAATGTGACTATAAGCACTTTAAGAATTTTTAAAATTAAAAAAAATTGTGGTCAAATACACCAAAATTTACCATCTAAATTGTTTTTAAGTGTTACAGTTCAGCGGCATTAAACACCTTCTCACTGTAGTACAACCATTACCATGATCCATCTCTAGAACTCTTTTTATCTTGCAAAACTGAAACTGTACACCTATTAGACAATAACTCATTTCTGCCTCCTCTTATAATCTCCATTCTACATTCATAACTATGTATCTGACTACTCTAGTTACCTCATGTAAGTGGGATCATTTAATATTTGTCCTTTTGTGCAGGCTTATTTCACTTAGCATCATGTCTTCAATGTTTATCCATGTTGTAGCATGTGTCAGTATTTCCTTCCTTAAAAAGGTTGAATGATAGTATATCATATATTTTGTTAACCCAACTAGGAAGAAATGGGCAAGAAATTCTTTAAAATATATACCAAGAATAGAAAAGCCTGGTCATAAAAAATGTGTGAACTTGACTTTACTAGATAATACCAAAGAAGTTCTCAAAAAAGTTGCACCAATTTTATTTAACCAGCAGTTAAAGAGTTTCTAATATTGTCAAATTTTTATAATTTTGCTAATTTGGAGACTGTAAATCAATGTTTTTATTTGCTTTTCCCCTGATTAATAAGGCTGAGCATCTTTTCATATTTCATTATCAAGTTCCTTCTATAAAATTTCTACAGGGTTTTCTGTCTTTTCCTGGTTATGAATCTTTAGTCAGTTATATGTGAGAAATACATTTCCTTCTAATTTATCTCATCTTCTCACTCTTTTGTGGAAACTTCCAATAAGCAAATGTTTTTAATTTTAATGTAGAAAACATCAATTTTTCCTCTATGGTCTGTAATATTTCTATCTTACTTAAGAAATTCTCTGAGTTTATAAAGATACTTTCCCATATTCTCTTCAAAAAGATGTTTATCTTTTAAATTTAAGTCTGTAGCCTACCTAAAATTGATTTTTTTTATGTACACTGAAATAAGGATCAATTTCCATTTTTTTCCATATGGATAACTACTTCTGTCAGTACTATTTTTTAAAAAAATTCATCCTTTCTCTACTGATCTACAATACTCCTGTTGTCACATATAAAGTGTCCTCATATGTGGTTAATCTGTTTCTGGCTCTCTATTCTATTCCATGACTGACTTGCCTGAATTTGTGCCGGTATACACTTTTAATTTTTAAACGTCCAAATATTAATTAAAGCATAAGCAGTTTTTTCTAACACCTTGAAGGCAATATTCACAAATAAACTTTTAACATGACAACCATCTAAAAGGCAAACTTCTAAACAATTATTTTTAGAATTCCATTTAGTGTATTAAAAATTAACTGCCACATTGAAAAAAGCCTTTAAGCTTACCTTTCTTTCAGTAATATCATAGACTTTATTGGTTTTGGTAGAAATCTTATACTTCTGTTTTGGTACCTAAAGAAAAGAAAGTACAGCTTAAGAAGAATTCAAGTAATAAACATAAACTTTGTTGTAAGATTAAATCATCTACAAATCTTTGGTTAATTCAGGTAATTAGTTCATGACCTCAGTTCCATTTCTTGTACTATCTACAAAGTACTTTGTTAAATATAAAAAATTAAAGCTTTTATTTTACTTTATTATACTTTATTTTTTTTTATTTCAGAGAGAGAGAGAGAGAGCATGTGAGCAGGGGAGCCTGATGAGGGGCTTAATCCCACAACCCACCCAACCAATTGAGCCACCCAAGTGCCCCTAAAGCTTCTATTTAAAAAAATTACTTACGGGGCGCCTGGGTGGCGCAGTCGGTTAAGCGTCCGACTTCAGCCAGGTCACGATCTCGCGGTCCGTGAGTTCGAGCCCCGCGTCAGGCTCTGGGCTGATGGCTCAGAGCCTGGAGCCTGTTTCCGATTCTGTGTCTCCCTCTCTCTCTGCCCCTCCCCCGTTCATGCTCTGTCTCTCTCTGTCCCAAAAATAAATAAACGTTGAAAAAAAAATTAAAAAAATAAAAAAATTACTTACAATTCCTAGTTTTTTCTGACATAAAGGATAACCGCAGAGCTTGATAATAGAACGCTCATCCACGACATCGCTGTAGTGAGCAGGTGTGATGAACTTCCCCTATAATGAAATGAGAGGGGCATTCCCCCACTAGATTATTAGAAAAGTTCATTTATCAGCTCTCTAAGCCTCACAGAGCTCATCTGAAAATTCCGGGATAATAACAGTCTATCTTATAAATATGATGTTAGAATAAGAGGAGAAAATAAAGGTAATAAACGTAGAAAAACATGTGACAAACAGTAAGCACTCAAAAATGTTAGCTATTAAAAAAACAAACAAAAATAGCCCAAAAAAACTTCTGTCTCAGGAGACTATGAATCGTTGTAGGTAAGTACTTCATGAAGTAATTCTGAGGCAGGAAAAAGAATTGGTGCTATAGTCATGGCTATACCAAAGCAAAATACTGAAAAGTTTATTTTATTTAAAAAAATATTAAAAAATAAACCATGGAAAATAAAATATAATTTACCTATTTTTGAAGCACAGTCTTAAAAAACAAAGTGTATCAAACGTGTCATTGTGATTCCTGACAAATTTTTGTGCAAAATTTTCCAGTTTCTGAAAAATGTGTATAGGAGACTGGTGAGATGGTACTTATAAGCTAACACCAAATACTTTCTTTGATATCTTCACGTTCAAATCTCAACTCTTGTTTCATAACTTTGAGATCACTTTTGAACAAGTTTTTCTGTTTTCCCAGGGACTGAACAACTTTTTATTGAGAGTGATATAAGGTATTTGTTTCAAATGAAGCATTTCTGGTTTGTCTTTGTTTTTAGTGGCATCATGCATGCAGATTCTGATGTAGTTACATGTATCAATTTAAATACTGTCACATTAGAGGGGAGGAGTCAAGATGGCTGAGCAGGAGGGGGATCCTATGCTTACCACATCCCTGGAACACAGCTAGATAAATATCAAATCATTCTTAACACCCAGGAAATCGATCTTAGGACTGAGAGAATAAGATGCACAGATAGGGGGAGAAAAGAGGACATATTGTGGAAGGCAGGAAGGGCGAAGATGTGATTTGGGAGAGAAAATAATCAGTGGTGCTGTAGAAAGGAGAGAGCCCTAATTAGGAGAAAGGAGAGAGAGGGAATGAGCAGGATGCAGGGCATTGCACAAGGAAAACATTTTGCCAAAACCCCTGATGGGGAAAAAGAGAGGGGCTGATTATCCCAAGTTTTTACAAGCAGTGGAGCTCAAAGTCTGGTTTTAGAAGTCTGACCCATCACTGGGGTGGAGGCTGTAGGGCACAACGGTGCTCCTGTGGAGAAGGAGGGCAGAGGCCAGGGAGCAGAGAGCATGGTCTGAGGATGCCCTGGGTTGTACTGGCAGAGACAGTTTCCCCTCTTGGAGTGCATTTGGGAGAGGTAGCACTGCCCCTCCAGGGACAAGAGGGCTGGCAGGTACCACTGAGCTGCCCCATTCATTAGGATAGGAACAGAGACAGCTGTGGAGGGCAGCTAACCTGGACGGTGGCTTTTTGCTGTGTTTTACCATAAACTTCAAGCCCAGTGAATTTGTGCCACTGCCCTTCTGGGACAAACTGGCACCAGCCCCAGTGTTGTGAGACCCTTCCCCAGAGGATCAGAGTAGGTCCATGCCACACTGGGTGCATAAAATATGGAATTTTGAAACCTAGCCATCGCACCTGAGATAAACCATAGTAGCACTGCACCACCAGATGGGCAGATGAGTCGGACACAGACAGGGTGAAGGAAGAGATCTGAGGAATGCTTGGGACAAATGACGGGAGATTGTTTGCTCTTCTGTGAGCACTTCCTGAACAGTGGTGGGTACAAACTCCCCTCTCTGGGGACTAGAGAGCCAGCTGATGCCATTTAGCATGGATGGACTTCAGTGAGCAGTAAAGAGCCCACAGTAGAGGCTTGAGCTGCTTACACCAAGTCCTGTCTTCCCTGAGCTCTTCAGGTGCTTCTGAACTAGGGTCATTATGTCTGAGAGTCAGAGCAGCAGCAGGCCACCCTCCCAGAAGACCAGCACAACGGTCCTCCACACCCACCAAGTCTACTAACCACAGAATGCTGCAAAGTGTCAGCTCTAGGGGAAACAGGATCTATACTCTTAATAAGCTGACCAAAACACAAATACTTAAAACTAATCACACAGTGGACAAGGTACAAACACTCCCCATTACAGACAAGGAGAAATTCTGCAGAGGACAGAAAGAGCACCCAAAACACAATGGCAGAGTGCACACAGCATACACCAGAAACACTTCCTGAAGTGCTAGGCCCTGGACAGTATATGACCTCTTCTTAATACACACACCTATTACTGTTAGAAGCAGGACACATAACAGGCTTTCCTAACACAGAGAAGACAGAGACCTAGACAAAATGCCAAGATGGAAAAATTCATCCCAGAAGAAAGAACAAGAAGAGGTCATGGCCAGGGATCTAATCAAAACAGATATAAGTAATATACCTGAACCAGAATTTAAAACAATAATCGTAAGAATACTAGCTGGGCTTGAGACAGCATAGAAGACACCAGGGAGTCCCTTACCGCAGAGATAAAAGAGCTAAAAATTAGGCCGAAATAAGAAATGCTATAACTGAGATACAAAACTGACTGGTATAATGAACACAAGGATGGAAGAATCAGAGGAACAAATAAGTGATATAGAAGATAAAATTATGGAAAATAATGAGGCTGAAAGGAAGAGGGAGAGGAAAATACTGGATCAGGAATGTAGACTTAGTGAATTCAGTGACCCCATAAAGCATAGTAACATTAGTATCACAGGAGTCCCAAAAGAAGAGAGGAGAAAAAGGAAAAGAAAGTTTATTTGACCAAATTACAGCTGAAAACTTCGCTAATCTGGGGAAAGAAACAGACATCCAAGACCAGGAGCTATAGAGAACCCCCATCGAAATCAACAAAAGCAGGCCAACACTAAGACTACTGTAGTAAAATTGGCAAAGTACAGACATAAGCAAAGAATCCTGAAAGCAAGGAAAAGAAATTCCTAACCTAAGAGGGAAGACAAATAAGGTTAGCAGCAGATCTCTCCACAGAACCTTGGCAGGCCAGAAGGGAGTGACATGATATATTCAACATGCTGAATGGGAAAAGAGCAGCCAAGAATACTTTATCCAGCAAGGCTGTCAACCAGAAAAGGAGAGATAAAGAGTTTCCTAGACACACAAAAACTAAAGGAGTTCATGACCACTAAACCAGCCCTGCAAGATATATTAAATGGGACTTTTTTGAGTGGGAAAGAAATACGAAAAGCAACAAAGACTAGAAAGGAACAGAGAACATCACCAGAAATATAACTTTACAAATCATACAATGGTACTAAATCAAATCTATCAATAATCTCTCTGAATATAAATGGACTAAATGCTCCAATCAAAAGACAGTATTAGAATGGATAAAAAACAAAACCTATCTATATGCTAGCTACAAGATACCCATTTTAGACTTAAAGACACTTGCAGATTGAAAGTAAGGGGATGAAGAACCATTTATCATGACATGCTAATGGATGTCAAAAGAAAGCTGGAGTAGCCATACTTAAACTAGATTTTAAACCAAAGACAGTAACAAGAGATGACGAAGGGCACTGTATCATAATAAAAGGGTCTACCCAACAAGATCTAATAATCGTAAATAATTATGTCCCCAACTTAAAGCACCCAAATATATTAACCAAATAATAACAAACATAAAGAAACTCATTGGTAACAATACAATAAGAGTAGGGAACTTTAACCCCCCACTTACATCAATGGACAGATCATCTAAGTAGAAAATCAACAAGGAAACAATGGCTTTGAATGACACATTGGACCAGGTGGACTTAACAGATACATTCACAACATTTCATCCTAAAGCAGCAGAATACACTTTCGTTTGGGTGTACATAAAAATCTTCAGAATATATCACATACTGGGTCACAAATCAGCTCTCAACAAGTAAAAAGAGATCGAGATCACTCCAGGCGTATTTGCAAACCACAATGCTAGGAAACTTGAAAGCGACCAAAAGAAAAAAATTTGGAAGGACCACAAATACACAGAGGTTAAAGCACATCCTACTAAACAATAAATTGAATAACCAGGAATGAAAGAAAGAATAAAAAAAATACATGGAAGCTCAGGGCGCCTGGGTGGCTCAGTCAGTTGAGCGTTCAATTCTTGACTTCAGCACAGGTCATGATCTCAGGGTTAGTGAGTTTGAGCCCCACATCAGGCTCTGCGATGACAGCATGGACCCTGCTGTCTCCCTCTTTCTCTAACCCTCCCACATTTGCTATCTCTCTCTCAAAATAAATAAAAATAAACCTTAAAAAAACATGGAAGCAAATGAAAATGAAAACATAACAATCTAATACCTTTGGGATGCAGCAAAAGCAGCCATAAGAGGAGTATATCGCCATGTAGGCCTACCTCAAGAAACAAGAAAAATCTCAAATACACAATCTAACCTTACACCTAAAGGAGCTAGAAGAGCAACAGCAAATAAAGCCAAAAGCCAGCAGAAGCGAAATAATAAAGATTGGGGCAGAAATAAATGATACAGAAACAAAACAAAACAAAAAAACCCAGTAGAGCAGATAAATGAAAGTAGGAAGATGGTTCTTTGAATGAACTAATAAAACTGATACACCCCTAGCCAGACTTATCAAAAAAAGAAAGGACCCAAATAAATCACAAATGAAAGAGAAGAGATCACAACCAACATCACAGAAACACAAATAATCATAAGAGATTATGAAAAATTATTTGCCAACAAATTGGGCAGCCTGGAAGAAATGGACAAATTCCTAAAACACAAAAACTACCAAAACTGAAATAAGAAGAAACAAAATTGAACAAGCTCACAGCCAGCAAAAAAAAAAAAAAAAAAAAAAAAAAAAAAAGCAATCAATAATGAAAAATCTCCCACACACAGAAGTCCAGGGCCAGATGGCTTCCTAGGGGAATTCTACCAGACATTTAAAGACGAGTTAATGCCTATTCTTCTCAAATTGTTCCAAAACAATTTGGAACAGAAATGGAAGGAAATGGAAGGAAAACTTCCAAAATCATTCTACGAGGCCAGCAATACCTTGATTCCAAAACCAGACAAAGACCCCACTAAAAAGGAGAATTACAGGCCAACAGCCCTGATGAACATGGATGCAAAAATTCTCAACAAGACACTAAGAAATCGAATTCAACATAACGTTAAAAGAATTATTTACCACAATTAAGTGGGATTTATTCCTGTGCTGCAGGGTGGTTCAAAAGGCACACAGCTAATATTCCTCAATGGGTAAAAACAGAGCTTTTCTTCTATGGTCAGGAAAAAGGATGTCCATTCTCAATGCTATTATTTAATATAATACTAGAAGTCCTAGCCTCAGCAATCAGACAACAAAAAGAAATAAAAGGCATCACAAGCAGTAAAGAAGTCAAAATTTCATTATTTGCAGATGACCTGATACTCTATGTAGAAAACCTAAGACTCCACCAAAAAAAAGCAAGAACTGATACATGAATTCAGGAAACTCACAGGATATAAAATCAATGTACAGAAATGTTGCACTTCTTTTTATTTTTTTTAATGTTTGTTTATTTTTGAGAGAGTATGAGTGGGGGAGGGCCAGAGAGAGAGGGGTTCAGAGAATCTGAAGCCAGCTCTACACTGACAGTAGTGAGCCCGATGCAGAGCTCAAACTCACAAACTGTGAGATCAGGACCTGAGCCAAGGTCAGAGGCTCAACTGACTGAGCCACCCAGGTGTCCCCCCAAATTGACTGCATTTCTATACACCAAAAATGAAGCAGTAGAAAGAGGAATTAAGGAATCAGTCCCACTTACAAATGCACAAAATATCATAAGATACCTAGAAATAAGCCTAACCAAAGAGGTAAAAGATTTATACTCTAAAAACTATAGAAACTTATGAATGAAATTGAAGAGGACACAAAGAAATGGAAAAAGATTCCATGCTCATGGATTGGAAGCACAAATATTGTTAAAATGTTTATACTACTCAAAGCAATCTACACATTTAATGCAATCCCTATCAAAATACCACCAAGATTTTTTAGAGTTCGAACAATCCTAAAATTTGCATGGAACCACAAAAGACCCCAAACAGCCAAAGCAATCTTGAAAACAAAAAGCAAAGCTGGAGGCATCACAATTCCAGACTTTAAGCCACATTACAAAGCTATAGTCATCGAGACAGTATGGTACTGGCACAAAAACAGACATATAGATCAAAGGAACAGAACAGAAAACCAGAAATGGACCCATAACTATATGGTCAACTAATCTTTGCAACTAATCCAATGGAAAAAGGACAGTCTCTTTGACAAATGGTGTTGGGAAAATTGGACAGCAACATTCAGAAGAATGAAACTCAACCACTTCCTTATACCACACACACAAATAAACTCAAAATGGATGAAACACCTAAAATTTGAGACAGGAAACCATCAAAATCCTAGAGGAGAACACAGACAGCAACCTTTTTGACCTCGGCCGGAGCCACTTCTTACTAGACACATCTCCAGAGGCAAGAGAAACAAAAGTAAACATGAACTAGTGGGACTTCATCCAGATAAAAAAGCTTCTGTAAAGCGAAGGAAACAAAACTAAAAGGCAGCCTACAGAATGGGAGAAGATATCTGCAAATGACCTATTTGATAAATAGTAATCAGGGGCGCCTGGGTGGCGCAGTCGGTTAAGCGTCCGACTTCAGCCAGGTCACGATCTCGCGGCCCCTGGGTTCGAGCCCCGCGTCGGGCTCTGGGCTGATGGCTCAGAGCCTGGAGCCTGTTTCCGATTCTGTGTCTCCCTCTCTCTCTGCCCCTCCCCCGTTCATGCTCTGTCTCTCTCTGTCCCAAAAATAAATAAACGCTGGAAAAAAAAAAAAAGATAAATAGTAATCAAAATCTATAAAGAGCTTCTCAAACTCAACACCCAAAAAACAAATCATCTAGTGAAGAAATGGGTAGAAGACGTGAACTGACATTTTTCCAAAGAAGACATCCAAATGGCTAACAGACACATGCAAAGATGCACAACATCACTCATCATTAGCGAAATACAAATCAAAACTACGATGAGATACCACCTCATACCTGTCAGAATGGTTAAAATTAATAAGCCAAGAATCAACAGATGTTGGTGAGGATGAAGAGAAAGGGAAACCCTCTTGTATTGTTGGTGGGAACACAAACTGGTACAGCCACTCTGGAAAACAGTATGGAGGTTCCTCGAAAAAGGTAAAAACAGAAGTACTATGATTCAGCAATTGCACTACTAGGTATTTACCCAAAGGAAACAAAAATACTGCACAAAAAACCAAAATATCTGCATCGTGCATGCCAAGGAATGCAGCTATGAGACGATGCTCAGCTTTGGGAAACGGGGGTCTCAACATTGCTGCTTCGACTGCTGTACAGCCTACCACCAAGAGTCAGGGTGCACTGGCTGGAAGGCTGCGGAGCTTCTCCATGCAGGACCTGCACTCCATCCCTGATGCCCCTGACCACCAGCATCCCCTCTACCTGGAGGACCAGGTACCTCACCTCAGGCCGCCCATCAGTTATAGAGCAGGGGGCCTGCAGGACAGCGACACTGAGGATGAGTGTTGGTCAGGTACAGAGGCAGTCTCTCAGCCACCTGCCTGACCCTGAGAGAAGCCTCTGAGCTGCAGCCAGAACCTGCGTGTGGTCAAGAGGAAGCCACCCGTGTGGGAGGGCACTTCGCACTCACTGAGGGTTTAGAAAAGGAAAAAGACCATTTCCTCAGACATGAACAGCGAGGGTCTTCAGAGCCTGGCTCAGTCTTACCTCTTGCCTTGTGGAGCACCAGGGGCTATTTGGAGGGGACCTCTGGCTGCATGTCTGACCTGCCTGCACCAGCTGCTCAGGCTCTGCCTCCTTGGCTCCTGCTGCTGGCTAAGGGCTGGGTGCTGCCCGGGCCATGCACAGGACTATACCTGTAATGTACCAAAGCAAGCTGGGCCCAGGATTCTATTTATTATCTTTCTCATCCTTCTACCTTCCCGGTGTGTGGGACCAGAGCCCTTCCCAACTGCAACTGAAATCAAAAGTCCCCCCAGCTGTGTTCATTCCTTCCTGTCCTTCAAAGTACTTGACAGCCTCTTCCACGGCCTTTGAGTGTGTGTGTGTGTGTGTGTGTGTGTGTGTGTCCTGGTTGTATGTTTTGTGTTGGTGAATGAGGTCAGGTTTATGCAAGTTTTGGTAAATAAATACATAAAAGTGAAAAAAAAAAAAAAAAGCACAAGTACCCCAATGTTTATAGCAGCATTATTAACAATAGCCAAATTATGGAAAAAGTCCAAATGACCACCAACTGATAAATGGGTAAAGAAGATGTGGTGTGTGTGTGTGTGTGTGTGTATGTATGTATATATATATATATATATACATACATATATACATAAGTATATATACACATATATGTGTATACACGTACAAAAGAATATTACTCAGCCATCAAAGAGAATTGTATCTTGACATTTGCAACAAAGCAGACAGAGCTAGAGTGTGTTATGTTAAGTGAAATGTCAGAAGAGAAAGACAAATACCATGATTTAACTCACATGTAAAATTTAAGAAACAAAACAAATGAACATAGGGTAAGGGAATAAAAAAAGAGAAGGAGGCAAACCATAGGAGACTCTTAACTACAGAGAACAAACTGAGTGTCAAAGGAGGGAAGGTGGGAAGGGGATGGGCTAAATGGGTAATGGATATTAAGGAGGGCACTTGTTATAATCAGCACTGGGTTTATATATAAGTGATGAATCACTAAATTCTACTCCTGAAATCAATATTACATATTAACTAAATAGAATTTAAATAACAACTTGAAACAAACCAAAAGCAACAATAAAAAACAAAGACTATAGTAAAGCACCAGAATTTAAAAAGTATATATATCTTCATATTTATATTCCTCTTATTTAGAAAAATCTCTGAGCCACATTAATAATTATTTTTGCAATGGGAGTTCAGAGTTTTAATTTTCTTTTTAATTTTGCTAAGGATTATGAGGATATAAGAGAAATTTCCATTCAAAATTTTAGTGCAATAAAGTTGTTAAAGAAAAAACTTTTAATGCAGACTGCAATCCTGTTATACGTTAAATCATAAATGATCTATATTCCAAGTTTTTAAAATATCAAAACTAGTAGAATTACATTAACAAAAATAACAACCTTCTGTTACTAACATAGGAAACACACAGAATATAGAAAATAACGTTGGGATGATTAGTGCAAAGTGATAAAAATCAAGTGAGATTAGCAGACTTGTTTAAAGAACTACTATTAAGGGGTAAAATATGCATGTTGTTTTTCATTAGTGCATTTTAAATTCATTATACAACAAGGAATGCATAATAGTTGATTATTTTAAAATGTATGAGTTATATAGCACACTACCTGCATCTAGTGACTGAGAGGAGAGTCAAAGATTTTGACAATACAAGGAAGTTTCATATTGCACAGATTTAAAGATCTAAAACTACAAAAGTAATAATTTCCCAATTTAACACATACACACTCCCTTAGGAATTCTTCTGTAATATCCTCTTCTAAAAGCTGTTCAACAATATGTAGAGCTTTTCTCTCAAATTCAATCTTCTTTCTCACAGCTGCTTCTAGTTCTGCTTTCCTAAAATTAAATAAAATTAAAACTTAAGTTATTCTACTTACAAGTTTTATCACAGCCAATTTTGTTTTATAATACAGCACAAACATGATGTGCTATTTTGCTACTTAAATTTATATTTTTTAACGCTGCTACCTGTGATGAATATGTCTCAAAATATTAACACACAGAAGTCTGCCACAGTAACAGGACTATTTGATTTCCAAGCATCAAAGCACAAGGAAGAAAATAGGTGATATCTTTTTGCCAGTTAGCGTTTATATTGTCTCAATCATTCCTGTGGGTATCTAAGAAGACAGGCTTTTCCTCTGAAATCCTTAGAAATCAGGAGAGATATGAGAGGAAACCGACAATTTCAGCTGTTCTTACAAGTAAAAACGTGTGTCAAGTCTCAAAAGTTAACTGATAGCTCAGTTTGACAAGATAGAGTCCTATCTGTAAAGAAGTGTTTTCTTATTTTGCTGTAAAATCTTATTAAATAACTATATTGACGTGACTGTGTAGTTGAGGAACACAATCTTCCCAAGAGAGCTGCTCCTTGTCTTGGCACCAGTGGAACTGTCCGCCTTTGCTGGCCCCTACACATCATGGAACATAAAAGCAGAGGCCATTTGATCAAACAACGGCTCTAGGACAGTGGTTCTCAACTCTACTTGCACATGAGGATCATCTGAGAAGATTTCTTTAAAAGATGCCTATGCCTGCGTTCCACTGCAGGTTAATTCAATCAGAATCTCTGAGGATGGGGCCTAGTTATTGGTGTTTTCTTAAAAGTGCTCCAGATAATCCTAATGTGCAAAAGGGTTGAGAATCCTTCCATAGGAACAGAGATACCCAACCATCTTGGTAACTTATTTGCTCCTTTCCTGTACTGTTTTCTCCTTTCCTACCAGAACTACCTTTGCTGGTCTCCTGGGCCTTGATCTAGAATGTATTCATTGTTTCTCCCTATTTTCAGTGACCCCCAAGACTTTAGGCTCTAATTCCTTGCCTGGAGCAAAAATATTCTACAAAAACAGTAACATTCCACAAAAAAGGAAGATGACATAGGATCAACTATTTCTTTTGCCAAATAAGGGCATTAAAATAAGAAGAAGAAATTTACAACAGGGGCACCTGGGTTGTTAAGCAGTTAAGCGACCAACGTCGGCTCAGGTTGTGATCTCAAGGCTCCTGAGTTCTAGCCCTGCGTCCGGCTCTGTGCTGACAGCTCGGAGCCTGGAGCCTGCTTCAGATTCTGTGTCTCCTCCCTCTCTCTCTGCCTCTCCCCCCTTCGTGCTCTGTCTAAAATGAATAAATGTTAAAAAAAACTTTTTTCTTGTAAAGAAATTTGCAACTAAGAACTGTTCTCCCACCATTTCATAAAGACCATTCTTACATCCAAAAAGTATAAAAGACATGAATATAGACTAAAAGAAAGTTTTCTATATTAAATGTATTTAGCTTTATGAAAAGCATTTTATTTTTCTCATATTGTTGCCTACCAGTAAGAGCAATGCATTGTACTAGGATCAGTCTACAACCTGCACTGAGGAATTGCTGACTCAAGCTGTTAATTATCTAAACCTTCAGTAACAGCCACACTCACTTTTTAAAAAATATTTATTTTTGAGAGAGACAGAGCATGAGTAGGGGAGGGGCAGAGAGTTTTTTCTCTTACAGCACTTATCACAACTTGTAATTATGCATTCAGTTGTGATAATTTAATTGGTATTTCTCTGTTCCACTAGAAAGGAACTGTGTCTATTCTGCTCAAAACCATATCCTCAGGGCCTAACACAGGTCTGGCATATCTCATACTCGGTAAATAATTTTGAAAGAATGAGTAAATGAAAGCCAATACTTGATAAAAAAGATCAATCACAGACATAAGTATTCTAATCATCTTCATAGACTACTCCTGTTCTAAAAACTTTTTTGTGACAGGAGATAAACCTAGCCTTTTCAGGAAATGCCAAGACACAGAATAAGACTTTTTGCTGAAGATATGGACATGATGTAAACAAGAATAGAAAAGGTTTCTTGGTGGGGAGCCTGGGTGGCGCAGTCGGTTAAGCGTCCGACTTCAGCCAGGTCATGATCTCGTGGTCCGGGAGTTCGAGCCCCGCGTCAGGCTCTGGGCTGATGGCTCGGAGCCTGGAGCCTGTTTCCGATTCTGTGTCTCCCTCTCTCTCTGCCCCTCCCCCGTTCATGCTCTGTCTCTCTCTGTCCCAAAAATAAATAAACGTTGAAAAAAAAAATTTTTTTAAGAAAAGGTTTCTTGGAAGTCTTTAGCATACAAAGAAATAAAAAGAAAGTGTATCTGAAGAGGTATAAAAGGAGTACCTGGTTAATTTAGGAATGTTTATTCCCTTACAAATCTTTCTGCAGATACTTACACCTACACTAGCAGTGTCTTGATTTGGTTTTCTTAAAGCCTGGAGTAGAGGGATACAAAGAGTCTATGGGAGAATTTATAGTTATTCTCAGATCTTCCCCTTCTCTCTCATAATAATTTTCTCTATGGTATCAGCCTTTATTGTTTTTAAAAATAGTTCAATTAACATGAGATCAACAGATAAGAGAATGCAGTTGTCCAAGTAGTTCTCATACCTTTTAGAAGTATCTTCTTGTTTTAAGGCATTTGTCTGTTTAGCACCTATAATTAAAAAAAACAAAAACAAAAACAGTAGGTCATGTCTACTCAAACACACTAGTTTACAGGGCAGATTCTTGCTCAAATAAACCGCAGACAACCTTTTCTTCTTTTCCCACACATTACTTTCTAATCCTGTGTGTAAAACAAATGAAATGGGCAGGGAATCCAGTTTACTTCCGTTAATTATTTCCCAATTTTTCTTGGAGTATATCTCTTTTGGGATTGAATTTTCTTATGTATCACAGTGACACGGTTACGGGCTCCTGAAAATCTGAGGTATGGGTACTTTTAGAGGCAACCTCTCTCCATCCCCCGAATGTTCGCTCGCAGGAAAAGACCGTGGGTCTGACACCTCAAAGGATCATCCGAGGACCTAAGCAACAGTACATCTCGAAGGTGGGCTGGCGCGAGCGAGGTTCAAAGCCAGCTGCACAAGGCCTGCCTACGTTGCCCTGGTCACTTACCCATTCTGGCGACCTAGCTCTAGGCTCCAGCACCTCTACTCCCTCTCCTTCAGAGACAGCCCATTCTGGGGAAAATTCTTGGGACACTAGTGTAAAGAGGTGGGGGTCTGGCCGGAGGTCTTTTGTAGAAGACTCGAGGACAGCGAAGGGACGCTCTCGGCCTTCTCTGCCCTGAAGACCTCCTCCCCTGGAGCAGCCTTTGGGGTGTGCCCCGCGGGTTTTAGTCTGGAACCCTGTAGGGGTTCAACTCCCAGGGTCCAATCGTGGGATGAGGCCCTTCTTCCTACCTGTGGCGTTTCGAGAAGCGCGGGGAGTCCGGGCCTTGAGGCGGGCGGAGCGCGGCCCAGCCGAGTCAGCCATGGGTAGCGTCGTCAGAGGGTCACACCGGGAGCTGGCGTCTCCCGAAGCTCCGCCTCCCCTCGCGTAGCGCTGGGCGGTGCCGGCCGGGGCGGGGCGGGGCCGGCAGAGAGGCCTGGGCGGCCAGAGGAAGTGAAGGAGGGTGCTGAGAGGGGCCAGAGGCCCAGCCGGTAAGTGGACGCACCTGGAAGTCTGGGACGGCCCGGGCTCGCGGCGAGCTGTGAGCGGCGGAGGACCCGGCTCCACGGCCCGCAAGGCCCCGCGAGGTCCTGGGGCCCGAACGCCTAGGCGAGGAGGAATCGGGAGAAATGGCTTCCCTTGGATGCCGCCCGCACGCGCGCTGGGGCTTTATCTGCCCTGGATCGCGCGGCCGTGAAGCCCCGCTGACCCGTGCCCCCATTGCGGGCCTGTCCTTCTCTCCGGGAGGAACGATGGCCTGGGAGAACGGAACGGTGCTCTCCTGAGAGCTGCAGGTTGCCTCGCCTTCGTGCGGTGTACTGATTACATTAACTGGATTATTTGGGGGACTGCCATCTCTTAGAGAAACTCCCTGGTCACACTCGGATCAGGGGGCATCTGAACTTTCACCCGCTCTGGGTGAGTTGTGTTGACTATAAGTTTTGTGAAGTGGGACATTAAACAATTTTTTTTTTAATTCCCTAAGGATTAGAACTGACTTCAGGAACACCTTCTGGAAATTTTTTCAGAAAAGAAATACTTTGCCTTTTTAAGCCATTTACGTAGTCCAAATTTGCGCTCCTGTTGGGTGGGCGTACCCTAGAGAAAAAATTTTTTTTCAAGTGTATCTTTCAAAACTGTGCTCTTAATAGATGCAACAGTTTACCCCCTTAGGCTAAGATACTTTCAATAAAAACATTTCAGCTTTAAAACTTGACATTTTCCTTATTGTATTTACTAGAAATTCATCAGAATGAAATACAACTTATTAACGCTTTAATATCACTGATAACTTTTATATTTCAGCATCAAAAGTAGGAAAAATAAAGAGGAATGGCTGTGGAAGAACTTCAATCCATAATAAAGAGATGTGTAAGTTTTTTTTTTTTTTGGGTGTGTGTGTGTAAAGTTAAATACCTTTTAAAATGTGGGCAAGACACAGATTATTTTTAGTTACATTTAGGGTCATTCAAATTGCTTATCTTCTTTAATCCTTGCTTTGTTTGACCTGTGAATAAATAGCAGGAGGGCCAGAAGGCAGATTAGATTATTCTCCAAGTGACCTACTTGTCTAAGTAACCTTTTAAATTTTTAATACTGATCTTTATTGTAGAATTATTTGGCAGAGTGGATTTCAAGATCATTCATTATGGTACTCATTAGTCTTGTCCTAATTTTCATACATATGCTTGTGTGCAACTTACCTAGAACTTAAACATATTTTCTCTTTTTCTCCAGAGAGGATAAAGCAAGTAGTTACTGAATTTTTATTCACCTAAACATGTTTGTTTTGTCTTCATTTTGTTTTTGTCAGCAAATCCTAGAAGAACAAGACTTTAAAGAAGAAGATTTTGGTCTATTTCAGTTAGCAGGCCAAAGATGCATAGATGAAGGGCATATAGAGCAGCTATTAGAAATTATTCAAAATGAAAAGAATAAGGTAAGTACAATCTTTATGAGTACTTTTTAGTATTTATTAGAATGATAATAGCCACATGATGTTATTATTCTTCCACCCATTTACTCATTAAACATTTAAGAATCAACTTAAATTTCTACAATAGGAATGTGGAAAACAAAAAAGAATTAGGGCTATTTATATTCTTGACAGTGTTTATAATAGTCTGGTAGAAGAGATAAAGAGGTAAACAACTAGCAGTAAGAGGGCAGAATAAATGAAATAAGTGCTATAGTTGAAGTATGAGTAAAGTGCTTTAAAAAAACAGGAATTGCTTAGAGATCAAAAGTGGCATTTGGATTATTAATTTATATTTTGTATTATAAGTATCAGGCAGCCTAAGATACTCATTTTTGGTGATCAGCACATTCTTTTCTTTCAGCCAGATGTATATGGAAAACCAAATATTAAGTAAGATAATAGTATTTGGGTGCATAGAATCAGAATAGGGGGAGACTTAAATGGCTTTACTGGCCGTTATCATCCAGCTATAATTATCTGAGAAATCATTCTCAACATAGGAAAAGGATCTTTTTGGGATCAGGAACAACTTTTTCCTGGGACACAGTATTGAAAACACTGCTAAATTTTGTATCCTTGTACTTGCCTTCTTATGCAAGAAAAGACCATCTTCTTTCCAGGAACACACTCTTTCTTCATTTACAGTACTGTTCATTTATGTGGAAGTTTTTTTTGTTGATATCACAAACTAGTTATGCTGGTCTCTGATTATAACCAGGGCACCTTGATGGTGTTTAGGACATTACTAAAACTTTTAAATCATGTATAGTAGTTCAAAGGGCTTATTCCTTTTTTATATAAAAAATTCTTTTTTTTAAAAATTAGGACATTTAATTTAATACATTTTTTTGGATATGTGTTTATAGTACCTTTGTAGCCCCAAATAGAGTAAATGTAATGTTTTCTTTAACTCCTTGATGTTTCCCAATTGTGTTTTCGAGGATAATCTTTGAGAGTATTTTACGTAGAGCAAATAATAATAAAATAACAATAGTTAATATTTATTAAGCATTTACCATGTGCCAGGTGCTGTCTAAAATGCTTGACAACTGTTAACTCATTTAGCCTCCCAGAATCCCATAGGTACTATTAAATTCAGTTTGTAGATAAGGAAACATGTGACATCCAGTGTTCAGACCTGTGTAGCTTGGTTTCAGAGCTCTTAACCATTCTCTACTTAGCACTGCGTAGCACTTGCAAGGAAGTTTTAGGGGATACAGGGGGCTAATTGATTGTGGGATTGAGAAAGGTAACAAAAATGACTGGATTTCTAGCCTCTGGGAGGATAACATATTATATCCTGAATAGCAAAGGGCAACTTAAGAAGAGGAGAGAATTTCTTGAAGGGGTGCAAGTAAATTTATTTTGGAAATGTTAAGTTTAAGAGGTAGCAGGCAGTTGAAAAGTAATGTTTGGAGCTCAGTCAAGAAACAGGAGATTAAAATCCTGATTTGTGCATCACTATTAGAAATTAATTGTAATATTTTTGAGCATAGTCTTTTTTTTTTAATTTTTTTTTAAAGTTTATTTATTTTGAGAGAGACAGGGACAGCACAAGTGGGAGAGGGGTAGAGAAAGAGGAACACTGAGAATTCCAGGCAGGCTCTGCACTGTCAGCACGGAGACTGGTGTAGGGCTTGAATTCAGGAAACTGTGAGATCATGACCTGAGCCAAAACCAAGAGTCAGATGCTTAACTGACTGAGCCACCCAGGCTCCCCCCCCCAAAAAAAATTGTTTTAAGACTATTAAGACTCACTATTTTGAGGGAGGGAGAGCTCCTGGTGGCTCAGTCAGTTAAGTGTCTGACTTCAGCTCAGGTCATGATCTCGTGGTTCATGGGTTTGAGCCCTGCGTCGGGCTCTGCGCTGACAGCTCATAGCCTAGAGCCTCCTTCAGATTTGGTGTCTCCCTCTTTGTCTGCCCCTCCTTTGCTCGTGTTGTCTCTCTCTCAAAAATACATAAACATTAATTTTTTTTTAATTCGCCCACCCATTTTGAGAGAGAGAGAGCACACACGTGCATGTGGGGGGAAGGGGCAGAGAGAGAGAGAATCCCAAGCAGGCTCCTCACTGTCAGTGCAAAGCTGATCTCAGGGCCCAAACTTGCAATGAGATCATGACCTGAGCCGAAAGCAAGAAGAATCAGGCGATTAACTCACTGAGCCACCCAGGTACCCTTTAATAGTCTTAATAGCTTGAAAATCACCTTTGTAATGTGTGGTCTGCTAAATCCAAGGGTTCAGACATTGATAAGACAAGTGTTTCTTGTTTTGTTCTGTTTTGTTTTATCGAGAGAGAAAAGTTGGGGAAGGGACAGAGGGGGAGAAAGAATCTTAAGCAGCCTCCATGCCCAGCTGGGAGATGCTATGGGGTTTGATCTTAAAACAGTGAGATAGATTATGACCTGAGCTGAAATTAAGAGTCACATGCTTAACTGACTGAGCCACCCAGGTGCCCCAGTAAGACAGGGTTTCAAACTGACTGCAACTTAATTTTCTTGCCAGGTGATGCAATTAGGATTGATCAAAATTGACTATTAATCTGCTTCGTGTAAATGTTTAAAAAAAAAGTATATGAATACTTTGTTCTATAGTACAGGGCTTCTCAACATTTATACTATAGATATTTTGTAGCACCCTCCCCCTCTCCCCTCCCCCCCCCATTCCATAATGACAATCAAAAATGTCTCCAGATATTGCCAAATGTCCCTGGTAGATATGAAACAAAATAGCCCCCATTGAAAACCAGTGGTATAGTGGGAAACACATGGGCTTTGGACCTGGACAGACATATGCATATCTTGGTTTGCCACAATTTAGATGTTAGATATTGGGCATGGCAGTAATCTCTAAACTTTGGCATTCTTATCTGTCATTTGGGGATAACAATCTTATTCTGTAGGTAGTTAGTATTAAATTAAAAAAGGTGTAGTTTATGGATAGTATTTATTTTCCTTCCTCATAACCATTCACTATTTATATAGGAACTAGATACCTTGCAGCTGAGATGATGTTTATAAAACATTTTATCAAAATTATTTTTTTTCAGTTCAGATATGTAACATCTTACTCAAAACTGAAATTTCCTTGATAATTATTCCCAGAGAATCACTTACAGGGTAGAGGTAGACCAATGGAAAGGGAAAGAAGTACATAGTTGGAAAAGTAGAAGTCTCACAGGAACCAGTTAAGTTTTAAAAAGCGAGTATAGGGGCGCCTGGGTGGCGCAGTCGGTTGAGCGTCCGACTTCAGCCAGGTCACGATCTCGCGCTCCGTGAGTTCGAGCCCCGCGTCGGGCTCTGGGCTGATGGCTCAGAGCCTGGAGCCTGTTTCCGGTTCTGTGTCTCCCTCTCTCTCTGCCCCTCCCCCGTTCATGCTCTGTCTCTCTCTGTCCCAAAAATAAATAAACGTTGAAAAAAAAATTAAAAAAAAAAAAAAAAAGCGAGTATAGTCATGGTAAGTAATGGTGGAATAAGTATTTAGTAACTTGGGAAAAAATAGGTTTATAATATGTTTCTGATTAAAGACCTGAATATTAAGTTTAGCCACAACAAAAAAATGGAAGAAAACAGAATATCAAATCTTTGGAGGGAGGATAATTTGTTACACCAAAAGGTAATAGATATCACTCGCCTGTATTTATGGAACACCTATTTTGTAACAGGCCCTTGTCTAGATGCTAGGAATAGATAGCAGTAAACAAAAATCAGTGCCCATATAGATGTTAAATTCTAATGAAGACAGGTATCTACACTATAAATTATATAGTGTGTTAGAAACAGATAAATACTATAGAAAAAAGTAAAGCATGACTGGGGAATGGACCATGCTAGGTGAAATTACAGAGATTTGAAGGAAGGAGGGGTATAAAATATGGGGCTGTGAGAAGAGTGTGCCAGCCAGAAGTACCTAGTATGAAAAGAATATTCTGAGAGATCAGCTGAAATCTTTCCTATTCAGTAGAAAGGATGATTGTTTTGCTGTTTGTTTAAAATCAATTTAAGTCTTCATTTTATGCCACGTTTTTAGCATAAATCTTATTGAATAAAAAGAAAGGGGGAATGTATATTTAATTTTAAATGAATGTTTATGAATCTCTAAAGGAGGAAACCCATTTTAGACCTAAAAGACCAAGGCAAAAAGTGTATTTTGCTATATAAAAAATAAGGACAGTCAAAAAACCAAATAATTATTTTTCGTAAATATAAGAAGGGAATATTAACATGTAGGAAGCTCATGCAGACTGATAAAGACAAACACTGAAATGTCCAATTGATAAATGAGCAAAAAGGTAAAAAATATTTCCTCTTTTGTAAGCTATTTGTTCACGTACCCTAACATATTCTGTTGCTAGTTCTCTAGGACATGTTAAGTCTTAGGTACCTTTACACATTGCTGTTTCAGAGCCTTGAATGTGTTTCCCAGCTACCTATGCCTGACAGACTTACCTAATAAGCCTTAACTTAGCCATTGCCTCTTCTGGGAAGAGGCCTTCCCTAGACGGAAAGGACTCTTCTCTTGCTATACCTTATCCTCTACCTTTATCTTAGGAGAGTGGGGTCATGGAGGAGGTATTGTACTTGTCTTCCTCCCAAATGTGTGGGTTTGTTTTATTTTTGAGTGAACCTAGAATGTAATTCTGTGATGGTAGAGATCTTATCTAATACGTTCTTGTTTTATTTCTAGCACCAGAATATTTTAGGGACTTGACATATAGTAGTATATTCTTGATAAAATACTGATGAGTTGAAGTAAAATCAAGCCAGAGAAGTGGAGTACATTGTTGATAGTTCTGAAAATAGTAGTTGTGATAGTGAATGTGAATCACTAATTAAAAAGGTAAACTTTTATTTATGTGATAAGCACTCTGGAATATCTTGAAAAGAAAAAGCAACTTGCTTTGAAAGCAAGTTGCTTTGAAAAGAAGCAACTTGTGGGGCGCCTGGGTGGCTCAGTCGGTTAAGCGTCTGACTTTGGCTCAGGTCATGATCTCACGGTTCGTGAGTTCGAGCCCCATGTCAGGCTCTGTGCTGACAGCTCAGAGCCTGGAGCCTGCTTCAGATTCTGTGTCTCGCTCTCTCTCTGCCCCTCCCCTGCTCACACTCTGTCTCTCTCTCTCACAAATGAACATTAAAAAATTTAAAAAAGAAAGAAAGAAAATAGAAGCAACTTTTACGTAGGAGAAAAATTAACCGAGGTGGCATCCCCTTCTTTTACATAAGTTACATAATTACAACATGTTTGCATATTTTCCAAGGAACTTTATTTAAAAGGTTCATGAGCATTGGGTGGATTTCTTTATGAATTAGGAGAGCAAAATTCTCCATGAAAATTAAGTATTTGCTTATATTAAATAAATTAACTCTCTTGTTAGAAATAGAAGACCTATTTCAATCATGAACTTGCCTGATTTAAAGTAAATGCCCATTCACATTTCCTCAGTGAAAGTATTAAAAAAAACTATTTTAAAATGTTGTATTTGCTAGCAGCGAACCCTAAGAAGTCCCTGGTGAAATGCTGCAGACTTCATTTGTCTCATCTTAGCTCTTCAGAGGGAATTCTCAGCTCCTTCAAGATCAGAAAGCTCAGTGTAAGAGTCCTATAGATGGCAGTATTTGCTTTACTCTGAAAATGTTTTGACAGGTCATCATCAATAATATGGGCTGGAATCTTGTTGGTCCTGTTGTTCGATGTCTTTTGTGGAATAAGGAAGATGAGAAAAGAAAACATTATTTTCTGATGCTTGATTTATTGGTAAAGGTAAGTTAACAAAATTAGGTTCTCTTTGTCACAATAGCCAGCAGTATTTTGTAATTCCCTTTAATGTTTAATGCTTATTTGGGGTGACAAAGCTTTTAGTTAATGAAAATATAGGAGGGGACTCTTTGGAGAAAAGGCCCAATCTTATTGATTGGATGAGCAAATCCATTTCCGTTTTTCCAAATTTCTGGGTAGAATTATCTAACCTCATCTCAGACCCACTGATTCAGAATCTCGAAGAAGATACCTAAAAATTCTATTTTTAATAAGTAGCTTATTGTATAGATATGGAATTCAAGGTTTAGAGAGGCAATTCAAGGCCACACTGTTCTTTTAGCAACATTGCAACTAGCAAATGCCAATGCTCTTTTCTCTGTGGTATGTTCTCTAAAAGGTTATAAAAAAACCTAGAATGCAAGTGATAACGATGGACATGGTAATAGGATGCAGATTAGTTGTGACCAACAACCTTAGAGACCCTTGGGGAAAGGTTGTTAGAGTTAAAAGTAAAAAATGATGGTAAAGAAAGATAAATTCTAAGGAAAAGGACGTTGTAAGAGTCTACTTAGAGATCACTGCAAATAAAAATATATACAGTACTTGGAAAGAGGAAACCCCATCTAGATAGTAGTTATTAACAATGAGGACTTTAAAAAAAAAAAAGGCAAGTGAGGTGATTATGGCTAGTCAGAAGACAATGCAAAGTTTCATCTGTTCAGGAAGGACAAAAAAGACTGCACTCAGAAATACCCTGGCAGGGTGAGATAGAAAGGCCCCACTTGCTGGAAGCCTGAGAAACTACTATAGTATCCTTCAGAGTAGACGGGCAAAGCTCAAAAGAAACTGAAGTCTGGTAATCAAGTTCTTCCTTCTCCCTGTTTTTCTGACTTCTCCTTTAGCGAGGAATTTAAGTCTCCAAAAGGTAGTTGTCTATTAAGAGACTCATTCTTGCTTCTTTTTAGTTTTATAGTGATTTGACAGTCAGATTCTATGTTTTGCTCGTGTATTTTTTTAAGTTATATGAGGTGTTGTACTGTTAAGCAAAAATAATGGTATTTTCTCAGTATATGCTGCCTTTTAAAACTAGTAATCATGTGGCTTTAAATACAACTTGTATTAAACAGGTTCAATTGTGAATATTTTTATAGTTATGTAATCCAAAGGAATTATTGTTGGGTTTGCTTGAACTGATTGAAGAGCCCTCTGGAAAACAGATATCTCAGATAATTCTTCTTTTACTTCAGCCATTACAAACAGGTAATGAGTATTTTGATATCTAAGAGTTTCTTGTTTTATCTGTGTTAAGTTCTTGATACTACTCTAAAATGTCAGTACTATATCAAAGTAAAATTTATGACTAATTATTGAGTACTCTGCTTAAACTAGCAATAGCCGTGCCCGTTTGAATCCTGCTGCCTATAGAAAGATGACAATACCGGCACAGACGGTACCCAGAATAGATTTTGTTGAATGTCATGCTATTTTCAGGGACTGTGTTGTAATCTGTAGCTTTTTGCCTAATCTTCCTATCTGCAACTTATATCTAGAAATTTCCCTGTAAACATATTTAAAGGATTGCCTCTATGATGTCTGCAGTACTCATTCTGTTAGCATTGTGATAGGTCGTGTATCTTGGTTAAAAACCGTATCACGCGGGGCATTGCTCATCCTCTGTCTTGGGAAGGTGAGGCTGGGAATAGCAAAGGTGCTGCTGAATGAAACAAGTGAAGAAAAGTCTTCATGGTTGAGTGCAGTAACATTATTGTTAAGCAATGGACCTTAGCATCCAGAGCAGACAGTATCCATGAGCTGAGACCACTTCTTCATTTTATGACTTACATATAGCTCAGAATCTGATAGAAGGACCCAGAGTCAGAAGTTAGAGTAAATCCATTTTAAATGAGAATAAAGCAGCTGTGTACCACTTGAAATACTCAAAATGTCCTGGAAAGAAAAATCTAATAATACTACCTCTCATTTTTACAGTGCTTTATATTTTATAAATATATTTCTTTGTATTTCTTTCTCTTATTTGATACTTAGAATGACCAAAAAATGTGGAACAAAGTGTTTCTGCCTTAACCATGTAAACTCTTAGAAACATACTTAAACATGGCATCTATTGTAAGGTGCCATGATGGTAAGATGCTCCAATATTTCATACACCACTAAGAAGGAAAAAAAAAAACTACCAATTAAGCTATGTTATCCTGATTTCAGAGTTGTTACAATATATTTTTTTATTATTTAAATTTATTTAAATTCAAGTTGGTTAACATACAGTGTAGTATTGGTTTCAGGAGAAGAACCCAGTGATCATCGTTACAATATATTTTTTAAAAAAGTGTGTTATAATTCTGTGTTTACTGGACTTGTCCCATGTTTAGCATACTTAATGGAGCTACCTCAAGTCACAACTTGGTCTCTGTTTTAGTGATTCAGAAACTTCGTAACAACAAGGCATATTCAGTTGGATTAGCGCTGTCCACTCTTTGGAGTCAGCTATCTCTCCTTCCTGTTCCATATTCAAAAGAACAAATACAAACAGATGACTATGGCCTTTGTCAGTGTTGCAAGGCCTTAATAGAATTCACTAAGCCTTTTGTGGAAGAAGTCATTAATGACAAAGAAAACTCAGTGGAAAGTGAAAATGAAAAGTTAAAGGATGAATTACTGAAATTGTAAGTATATTTTTTGGTAACATTTCACAATGGAATTAAGTAATTGATAGCTCAGTTAATTTATGTTTCTTTGTTTTATTTTTTTGCCTTGGATGTAGATGTCTAGTTTCAGATTTTGAATTTTAGAAGATTATGGGGTTCAGTGGTCCATGCCTCATTAAATGCCATGTTCTACATTTTTAAAAATTAAAAACCCAAATCCATTTGTTTAATTTACTTGATATTCTTCTTTGACTTGGCTTTACTCATCATAGCAAGTGAATAATAAAAGTGGGGGAAACAGGTGTAGCTAAAGAATCTGGTCTTTCTGTGGGGGAATTATGTTTTTGCTCTCCCTTTGAAAGCAACAGAAGCAGCACCAGACAGTTAAACATCCAACTTGACCACAAAAACGGTAAGAGTACCCAATAGCATTCAATCTGGGGGGCACTATAGACTAAACATGCACTGTTCAGTATGGCTATCAAGCACTTGACATATGGCTATTCCAAATTAAGATGTTCTCTAAGTATAAAATGCTCCCTGCATTTTGAAGACTTGTTATAAAAAAAACCCCAAAATACCTCAATAATTTTTATATTAACATATTCACATAGTAGTATTTCAGATACATTGAGTTAATAAGATAAATTATTAAAATTTCCCTTGTTTTTTTTTTTACATTTTATTTATTTTTAATAGAGACAGAGAGACAGAGCACAAGTGGGGGAGGGGCAGAGAGAGAGAGGGAGATACATAACCTGAAGCAGGCTCCGGGGTCTAGCTGTCAGCACAGAGTCCGATGTGGGGCTCGAACTCATAAACCATGAGATCACGACCTGAGCCGAAGTCGGACGCTTCACCAACTGAGCCACCCAGACGCCGCCCCCACCCCCCCTGTTTTTTTTTTAATGTGACTACTGGAAGATTTTAAATCATATATGGAGCTTGTATTGTATTTCTGTTGGACAGTGTTGGACTATTTAATTACATGGACCAATAATTTTATCTTTTAAATTTTGTAGACTAAAACTGTTAGCTTTCTATTTTTGCAGGTTAGGACATTAAAAAAATTTTTTTTTACCATTTATAAAATGCATTATTTCATGAAACTAAAGATATTTAAACTAAAGAAGTAGGAGGGGCTTAATCATAGAATAAAATTTGGTTTTGTAAGTAAAACAAATACAGCTCTATGAAAAAAATTACATTGTCCCAATTTTTCTTTGACCTGATGAAATCTACGTCATGGAGAATAGCACTGATCCTCAAACAAACATTCAGTAATCATTGATACAGTCCAGACATGGAAGTCAGTCTTACCACATTGAGTCTAGCAAGGAGTTCTCATGCTTTCCCCAATACTGGTAAGAAGGATGTTACATCACCAGTTTTATAAGCCATTGAGTTATTGGTGCTTATGTTATTTTTCATGTAAAATTAACTTGGATATGTTTATAAAATTAGGTATTTTATACTTAGGAAATGCTGTGTTCACAGTAACCCATTTCTTACACCTTAGTTGTTTCAAAAGCTTGAAATGCCCTTTGCTGACAGCACAATTCTTTGAGCAATCTAAAGAAGCTGGAAATGATCCTTTAAGATGTTTTGCATCTGAAATAATAGTAAGTACAGCTAATTTAATCTGCCATAAAATCTGCTCTAATTTAAAATGTTGTCCTGCTATATTCTCATGTACTGCACGTGGTCATGTACGTTGATACGTTATTAATTAGGCAATATGTATTTTTTGTAGAACACAGATAAAAAGATGGAAGATAAACATCAATAATATTATTTAGGTAATGAAATTAACACCTTCTAGACTTTGCTTTTATATTTATAAATAAATTTATACATATGTGTAAATAATTTTTTAGAAGAGTCTATCTACATACCCTTTTGGAATGTACTTTATTTCTCTTAGCATATTATGAATAATTTTCCATTGTCTTTCCATTGTCCATAGTATTCCATGGTATGGACCTTGCATAATATGTTTGACCTGGGCCATCTAGCTCAACACTTAGGTTTTCTCCAGTTTTTCATTATTATAGAACAATTCCAGTTTTCTTTTGTTAACTGTTAAGTCTGTGATAAGTATCCTTTTAACGAAATCTTTATATATTTCTTTAGTTGTTTTCTTAAAGTCAATTCCTAGAAGTAGAATTTCTGTGCCAAAGGATATCCTCAGTTTTAAGGGTCATGATAAATATTTTCAAAATACCTCCAGAAATAAGTAAATTTCATTTGAAAAGTAATTTGGCTTAATGTATCCAGTATTTTTAAGTGTGCTGAGATTCTTTATTAGGGAACTAATGTGAAATATGGAAAAATATGTACTTGAGATTGATAGTCATGAATTTCAGGTTAGAGCAGCCACTGTGGTTGTGGGTTTTCTTCAGCTATGTTCAGCTGTATGATGGTAGGTGCAACATAGGAAGAAAGTGGATTTAAATAGGTCAGGTTTTGAGAACTGTGGGAGTTCTACAAAGCAAGAGAGAGGAAATGGCATTGAGCATGTATGCAGGGAAGTGACTGTGACTGACGCACAGTAGAATTTAAGCTGAGTAAGGAGGGAAGTTAGGATATACTAAATGTGAGAGACAGTGAATAGATGATGGGATCACTGGATTGTAGGTCCTGGTGTGACTGACAAGTTGTCAGAGCTAGGTTACTAAAGGGAATGACCTGAAAAGATTGGAGGTTAAAGAACAGGATGCTTGCAGTTACACTGTGGAAAAGTTAGTTATTAATAATGTCTGGGGTATGACCATGGAGTGAGTGTTCTTAGGAGAAGTAGAGGCTGAAGTCATTGGACCAAAGTGAAGTACCTGAGATTCCAGGATATTAGAAGATCTTTGGTTGTACATTTAAGTTACACAGAAGTATGATTAAGAATAATGTCAGAAACCCAATTAATGGTGTGACCTTGGGGTAGATCTAATACAGTCATATGACATAAGTTTCAAAGGGGTTGAAGACAGGGGTTTTAGAGAGGAAGGGGGAGAATGGCCTAGAAATAGCAAGGAGAACAGGTATTTTACTTCCAGGCTTGATATAGTGGATATGGGTGAAAAAATAACAACCTGTGAGAGGTTTTCAGACAAAGTAGTTGTTGTCGGAGGAGTCAGGTTACCTTTAGAGCAAAAGAGGTAAGAGACCATTTCAAGAAGAATGAATTTTGCTGATAACTGTAAGTTCCACAGGTCATACCTGAAGGGTATCTGAAATCTGAGAAGAGGTAGGAGAAGGGTTTTGAAGAGGAGATGTCAGAAATGTAGGGGAACTAGATTTTGAGGAGAGATGATATGAATAGGGTTATGTAGTTAATGGAATTAATGCTGATGGTCAAGATAGTAGGGAAGAGGCTAAGAGTGACATAGAAGGAGAGAAAGGGAGGAGTTTTCCAAGGAGTACATAACTGACCATAACAGGGCCTCTTCACTGTTGGCAATATTAGAGTACAGTATAATCCAGTGGATATTGTATAAAAATTACCATATATGATATATGTACCCTATTTTGAGAAAATAGCTATGAAAGTTGGTGGCTGTTATAGGATTTTAAGCCTGGGAGTGATGTATTTGTTTTGGATTCATCACTTCAGTGGAGGTTGAATTTAACAGAAATAAGATTGAAAATAGGGAGATCCTTAGGTGTGTTTTGGGAATTAGGTGAGAACTATTGGGATCCTGATTATAGAAATGGTAGAGATGAAGGGGAGAGGGCAAAATAAAAAACTTCATAGTAGGTAAAATTGACAAAATTTGGTCATTAATTGGATTTAGAAAAATGGTTAAAACGTTGATTCATAAGTTTTGTGCTTGGGTAACTGGGCAGATGAAAGTGCCAGTAGCTGAGATAGAGAATACAGAACAAAGAACAAGGTGTTTTGTGCTTAAAAAAAATTTTTTTGTTAAGGTAATTTAAAAACATTCAGAAAAGTGGAAAGAACAATATAATGTACCCCTGGTATACCCATTACTCAGCTTTAACACTTTTTGACATTTTGCCAATCTTGTTTTATCTATCCTCCTTTGTTTTCCCTACTATGGTATTTTATAGCCAGTCGTAGATCTATCATTTCTTGCATAAGTCTTTTAACTATGCTTCTTTAACTAGTAAGGACTTATAAAAACACAACCACAATCCATTATGACATCTAGCAAGATTAGCAGTAAATTTCTTAATATATAGCCAGTTCCTAGAGAGCAGGTTTTTAAGGAATAAATTTTGAATAATGATCATACTTTGATGAGATCACCTAAAGAGGTAGGTCATTGTGAGAAAAGAAAAGGGTTTAGGACTGAACCCTACAGAGTACCAACACTTAAGATAAGTCCACCAAAGAGACCAAGGAAGAAGGGTCACAGAGGTTGTACAAGTATCACAGAAACTGGGGTAGTAGAGTTTCAGGAAGAAAGAAGTGATTGGTAGTGTTAAATGTAGCAGAGAGAGCCTGTAAAGTAACAGCTGAAGGGCATCCATTGGATTTAGGAAGATGGCATTGATAATTTTAGCAAGAACAGTTTAAGTGGAGTGTTGGAGACAAAAAACAGTAGAGTGGATAAAGGGGTGCATGAAAAATGAGAAATAGGGGGGAGCTAGTATAAGGTGTTCTTCAAAAGAGGAAGGATAAGAAAGAAGAAGCAGTAGCCAGAAGACATGAACTTGGGGTAGGAAGGTAATAGGGGAGATAGGGAGGCTTGAGCATGTGTATTTATAGACTCGAAGGGATAGGAACCATTAGAGGGGGGAAAAGAGATGTATAATGGGATAACTGAAATAATGTGGCTCGAGAGCACACAGCTGGCCACAGGAGCAAGGACACCTGGAGGAGGTAAGAATGGGTATGTATGCAGCGAAATTTATAGCAGGAATGGAATATTACAATTGAAAGGAATCAAACCCACTGGCCTCAGATTTCTAGGTGAAGGAGATCTCTTAAGAATGAGGAGGTAGAAATGGGGGCTTCAAGGAACTGGTAAAGGTTTGGGATACTGAAGGGAAAAGAAAAGAGATGGTAGAAGACTATGAAAGCATTAGTCACTAGTCTGAGCACTCAGCTGTGATTGAAGACCACAACTATAGTGGTAACAGTCTGTATTTGTGTATGATTTTTTTCTTCAACAGTAGTCAATTGGGTGTGGAAGTAGAGAAGGTGGATGGTAGTTTTTTTTCCAAAGCTGGCATTTTATTGGGTAGATGGAGCTAAAGGAAATACAGGGTGTAAGTAGTTCAAATGACCAGAAATGTCTTGGTTGGACAGGGAAAGAAGGGAAGTTAGGAGGGGACAGATAGGTAGGTTAGATGAAGGGATCACAGAACTAGAAAGGTCAGAGGTACAAAAGCAGGTTGGTAGGAGAGACAGGATAAGAAGTTATGGTCAGAAAGTGAAATGCTGGAGTTAGTATCTAATATGGAATAGCTCCAAATGCTGACAGAAGTTCAGGATGGGATTACGTGCTGAAATGAATTAGAAGTTAGGGTCACTGGAATTTAGAAATCAAGAACCATGAGGCTGGACTGTTAGAGGAGTTACCTATGTGAACACTGAACTTTCCCACATCGTAGCAGTTGGATAGAGAAGATTGTGAGCAGGTACCAAAGTCTTCAGTGAATGTGGGGAAATGACCAGGAAGTCAGCATATGGCAGAGATAAGAACAATAAAAGATCAATATCTACCTCAAAGGAAAATGTGCTTTTGCTTGAGAGTACAGGAAGAACCAAGGTAATACCCAGCCTCTACCTATACCACCCTTCCCCACTCTTGCCTCCCTGGCTGTGCTATGTAAGAGGTGTGAGAGGATGAGCAGCCTCCACCAGAAATCAGTCAGGTTTAATTAGAGCAATAAGATAGAGCAAGTATTCTATGAAAAGGTTGAGGGTATAGGGAAGAAAGTTTAAGATCTTATAGAAGTGAGGAAGCACAAAGCAATCAAGCAGAGGTAAAATCAGGGTAGGAGATAAAGTGAGGAGGTGCCTTCATTTCTATGCTGGAGAAGTCCAGATAAGTGGGAACACTTGAGATTGATAGCTTGAGCTGTCCCACCATTGGCAGAAGTTTTGCCTTTTTTTTTTTTTTTAAGTTTATTTATTTTGGGGGAGAGAGAGCAGGAGCTGGGGAGGTGCAGAGAGAGAAAGAGGGAGAGAGAATCCCAAGCAGGCTCTGTGCTGTCAGCATGGTACCTGATGCAGGTCTCAAACCCAGGAACCATGAGATCATGACCTGAGCTGAAATTAAGAGACACTTAACTGACTGAGCCACCCAGGTGCCCTGGCAGAAGTTTTTTGATAGAGAACTGTTTGAATGCCCCAAGGGTTTCAGCATAGAAACATGCTTTAAAAAAAGGGCCAAGTCTGCCATGAGAAATTGTAGAGTGGCAGGTACATCCTGGGTCTGAGCAAGACTGCTGGTGTGTGGGTAGATTGTGAAGGCCCTAATTTGGACACAGGTGGACCCCAGATAATCCCAAAGTAGCACTGTAGAATCTGGTTATGTATAATGGGTTTTTAAAAGGCTAACCTTACTCTGGGAAAAAATACATCTAATATTGGCTGAATGAAGAAATGGAGCTTCATGGTTAAGAGGACATTTGGAATCCAAGTACAGTAAACTTTTTCTTACAGCTATAACAAGACTGCATGGCTTTGAAAATCAGTATAGCAGTATATATATTTAGCATCTGGTAGCTGAATAGCAGTCTCTTGTGACTGTGGATGATTTCCCTTGGTTCTTTTTTGTGTTCTGAAATGACTAATGGAGCCATCTGGGATCAGCAGATTTTACTTCCTTGAAGGCTGGAAAAGTCTTATTTGACTTTATTATTCCCTACAATGTCAGGCCCAGTGCCTGATACTCAAGTATTTATTAAATAAATGAGTGAATATGTGGAAAGTCAGTATTCTGATTTAGCTGTTCTTGACATTCCCTTTTGACTTATATAGTATGTTATGACTAACTTTTTTATACTTTTTGAAAGGGAGAGCGTGCGAGCTTATGCAGGGGAGGGGCAGAGGGATAAGGAGGGAGAGAGAATCCCAAGCAGGCTCCATGCCCAGCGTGGAGCCCAGTGCGGAGCCCAGCACAGGGCTTGACCTCACGAACCAAGAGATCATGACCTGAGCTGAAATTGAGAGTCGGATGCTTAACTGACTGAGCCACTCAGGCTCTCCTCATATTTTTTTTGTAGATGTTCTCAATAGATATTTGACACAGGAATTATATCATTTTCTAGGTAAAGAAACTGAGGCTTTAGAGAAGTTACATAACTTGTCCAGTATCTGATAGCTAATAGGTGGTAATTCCATTGGATTCTGAAGGTCAGATGCTTTCTAGTATACTGTAGTTAGGAATAATATAAGAGGCATAGGAGTGGCTTTATGTTTCCTGAGTGTCTTTTTTTTCTCTACTCTTACCTCCTTAAAAAAAAAAGGTAAAACTGTAGTCCTGTCCACTCATGGTCCTCTTTCTCTTATGACACAAGAACCCTTGTGATATGAGATATCACCAGTTTCCAAAGCCTCAAAGTGGTCACTGGAGCACTGTTCCTAGAGTAATCTTCTTCTAAGTAGTTAGTTTACTATCATTTCATGGTATTTGTATGTCTCACATTTCTTAGATTGCTTTCAAATACCTCAGGCACTTTAAAAAAAAATTGTGATAAAATATACATAACATAAAATTTACTATTTAAAAAATCATTTTTAAGAGTGCATTTCAGTGGCATTAAATACATTCACGTTGTCATGCAACCATTACCACCATCTGTCTCCAGAACTTTCTCATCTTCCCACTCATTTCCCTTAGGTTGTTGGCAAATTTATCTCCTTGAAGCTATAGATTGAGGTCCCCATTTTCCTGTTGGCTACTTGGTCAGGAACCACTTTCAGTTCCTAGAGGTTGTTCCTACAGACAGCCCTCTCCATAGACCCTCTCATAACATGGAAGCTTAGTTCTTTAATGCCTCCAGCGGTGAGTTTCTGACTCTCAAGGAGGGACTGGACCCTTTTTTATTTTTTTATTTTTTTTAATAAAGTTTATTTATTTTGAGAGAGACAAGAGACAGTGCAAGTTGGGGGGGTGGGCACAGAGAGAGAGGAGAAAGAGAATCCCCAAGCAGTCTCCTCATTGCCAGTGCAGAGCCTGATGTGGGGCTCGAACCCATGAAGCTGGGAGACCATGACCTGAGCTGAAACCAAGAGTCAGACACTTAACCAACTGAGCCACCCAGGTGCCCCAGACTGGACTGGACCCTTTTTTAAAGACTTCTACCTGATTAATTCAGGCCCACCAGAGATAGTCACCTTTCTAATAACCCCGAATCAACTGATTTGGAACCTTAGATACATCTGCAAAAAATCCTTTCACTTCTTGTCATAACAAAATCTAATCATGGGGTGGTATCTTGCCATATTCTGTTAGGTTGAAGCAAGTCCAACAGGTCTCACTCACACTCAAGACGTGAGGATTATACAGGATGTGAATATGGCACGGGAGGGTGAGAAGAGCATACTAGAGTCTGTCTGCTGTAGCTTACTTTTTTTATCCATTTCAACAGGGTTTCTTATCAGCAATTGGACATCCTTTCCCCAAAATGATTTTTAATCATGGAAGGAAAAAGAAGACATGGGATTATCTTGAATTTGAGGAAGAAGAAGACAAACAGTTAGCAGACTCTATGGCTTCTCTGGCCTATCTAGTATTTGTACAGGGCATCAGTATCGATCAGCTTCCAATGGTCTTAAGGTAGGAGTTAGTGTTTGATTTATTCGTGTAATTGTAAAAGGAGTATCGAACTCATATATCTAATTTCCAGCATACTTATTATTATACTAATACTTTAAATGAAGTATAAACAAAAGCTATTTTTTTAAATATTTGAGAAAGTGTGAGTGGCGGAGGCACAGAGATGGATGGGGGGAGAGTGAAAATCCCAAGCAGGCTCCACACTGTCAGCACAGAGCCTGATGTGGGGCTTGATTCCATGAACAGTAAGATCATGCATGACCTGAGCTGAAATCAGGAGTCAGACACTTAGCCAACTGAGCCACCAAGGTGCCCCTAAACAAAAACTATTTCTATTATCATATAGTCTGTAATCTGTTTAAGCCAATAGTACTCCAATAGTGAAAGGTGGTGGCGGGGGGTGAGAATTGAAATAGACATAATGGTGGGGACAAGAGTCAAAGTGTGAAACTGGGAGCGCCTGGCTGGCTCAATTGGAAGAGCATCTGACTCTTGATCTTGGGGTTGTGAGTTCAAGAGCTCCATGTTGGGTGTACAGATTACTTAAATAAAAATTTTTTTAAGAGTGTGAAACTGGGCTTGGTTTTGAAGCTTTGGGGATCACCCTGTACTATAAGAGAGGGAACTGCTCATTTACCCATGGTGGAGGGGTGGGTATCTAAAATGCCATCATCTTTTAACTGGATTACTCTTGTAGTCCTGAGTGGTTATTTATATATCCAACCTCAATCCCTTTTAATCCAACTCATTTTCAACACAGAAAGTGAAGCTTTAAGAGTAGTCCCTTAATGCAAACCCTTCACTGGCTTTTTATTGTTCTAAAGTCTAAAAGTCTTTACATAAGACAAGCTTATACATTATCTGATCTCTGCTTGATTGCCCTGATTCACCTTCTACCACTTTTTCTCTTGTTTACTATGCTCCAATAACATAGACCTTTTTTTGTTTTTTTATTCAAATGTGTCACAAATCTTTCTGCTATAGGGCCTTTGTATATGCTTAGAACAAACATCTTTAACCTTAAATGTCGCTTTATGAGGAAAGCCTTCGCTAATCACCCAATTTCAGTTACATCTTCCTGTTGTAATTATCTTGACCTTGCCCTTCTTTTCCCATAAAGTTTATCAAAATTATTTTTAAGATACATAATTTTATAACATAACACCTCTTGGACTTTAATATCCATAATAATGGTTATGTATTTGTCTTGCAGATGATAGTTGTATTTCTTTGTGTACATTTATATATTTACTTATGAATGTACCTGGGGATATATTTCTGTGTAAATACTGCAATAATGGCTACCACTTGCATGTTCATCATGTATTAAACATGCCAATAGCTTTATATGCATTATCTAATCTTTATAATACTATGAAATAGAGTATTCTCATTTTACAAATGAAAATAACAGGCTTGGACAAGTTAAGATACCACTTAATATCATACAACTAATTAGTGGAATAGGTGGATTCAAACAGTTTTGTCTTCCCCCAGAGCCTATACTTACTTGAGAGAGAGAGAGAGAGAGAAAGAAAGCCGCAGGAGAGGGGCAGAGGGAGAGGGAGAGAGAATCTTAAGCAGGCTCCATCCCCATCACAGAGCTGATGTGGAGCTTGATCTCACCACTATGCAATCATGACTGACTTGAGCCAAAATCAAGAGTCAGATGCCTAACCGACTGAGCCACCCAGGCCTCCCTAGAGCCTATACTCTTAATCACACTACCATCAAAATGACTTAGGTATCTATATTAGTTTGTGAAGGCTGTCATAATAAAACACCACAAACTGGATAGCTTTAAAATAACAGAAATGTATTTTGTCATAGTTCTGTAGGATGGAAATCCAAGTCAAGGTATGGGCAGTATTGGTCCCTTCAGAGGGCTGTGAGGGAGAATCTGTTCCATGCCTCTCCACTTGGTGACGGTGGTTTGCTGGCAATCCTTGATGTTCCTTGGTTTGTAGATGTGTCACTCCAATCTGGCTTTATGTTCATATAGCATTCTCTCTGTGTATGTCTCTGTCCACATTTCCCTTTATTATAAGAACACCTATTGTACTGGATTCGGGCTCACAGGAATGACCTCACAGGTGGGGGGGGGGGTTCCTGTTGTCCCCCTTGCCCATCCCAATTAAAAAGAAAAAAGAAGGCCCTGTCTCCAAATAAAGTCATATGCTGAAGTTCTGGAGGTTAGGATTCTAACATTTCTTTTTTGAGGGGGGCACAATTTAACCTTTAACAGTATTGATGTATACAAAATTTCTAAAAATACGTGTGGGTGATATATACATACATATATATGTTGTCTGTTTTAGCCCATCGTACCTATTGCAATTTAATATGGGGCACATTGAAGTCTTTTTGCAAAGGTAAGATCATTTAGATGGCATCTCAGAATTAAATAGTGTTAAAGTAGCTCTTGTTAAAAGTGGGGGAGACTACCTTCTCTTTGCCAGACCCTAATTAATTGGTTATTTTATAAAACAGTGATGTAAATATGAAACAAAAATGAGTCAAAGAGGTTTTACAACAGAAATCTCTTTTAAATATTAAAATACTAGCTTCTAAGGGAGTTTCCAGTCATCTGCTTCTGATGTTTCTCCCCTTATTTCAAAAGTTGGTAAGTTAAAACACCTCTGTCCCACTGCAGCCTTCTCCATCTAAGCGAGGTGGTTAATAAAAGAAATTCATCCATGTTTTTGCTTCATAGACACAATGTGAACTGCATTAAAAGGAGGGAGGTGTCTTGACCCCACCTTTTTATATCTCAGATTATTAACAGTGATTGTATTCAACAACTTCTACTTGAGGCATTAAGAATGTATGTCTTTCTCTTTGAAAAAAATTACAGAATAAAAATATGTGTAATTTTTTCAGACATATTTAAGCATTTTGCAAAACTCCATATGCTTTGTGTTCTTTCCTTGTAACATGTTTAAATTATCTCTTGCGATCAGTCAGGACCTTTCAGTAGTATCCTATAGGAACATTAGTGACAGTTTATCAATCCCATCTCTTCCCAGGTGAAGGAAGATTTGTAACATGGCAAATGTCCAAAGCCTCGGCCTACAAGGCAGGAATTTCCAAGGGTCTCCTGGCACAAGCAGTTTTTAACTCTGTAAATTTACTGTATTATGTATGTCTTAATGGTTTTACATTCTTTTTAGTCTCTATTTTATTCATACAATGAGAATATGTATTGATTTAAATCTTACGTTCTGTATTCTTAAGATTTCCAGACTATTTAGTCATTGAACAAAAACAACACTTTTAACTCCTTGCATGGTTAGAATAAAAACCTGGGCCTTAAATAATATTTTTTGCCACAGAGCTTAAATACTTAATTAACAAAGATTATATACCTTGAAAAAAATATGATCACAAATGGAAAGCATTTAATTATTATTTTTATATAAAAAGAATTGAAAAGATTTTACAGATTAATCAACTGGAATACATAATATCATATTATGTATAATTGATTTCTTAGCACTTACTGTTGAAGATCCGTTGATTTGTTATACTAGGAAGTAAGCCCTGAGTGGGTAGATTTGGGTTGGATTTGGATGTCAATAGCCAAGTCAAAAGACCGATCATACGTGGATTAAGAATTTTGACTAAGTTCTTCAATAGAATTTTTCCTTAATGATATATATTTTGAAAGTCTTTTAATTTCAATTTTTGCTTTATTTTTCCTAAAATGAAGAATCATTTAAAACAGTTTAGAAAGTCATGTTGATAAATTTTAATATTCTCTTCCAGAACAGAAGAGTCTGTTTTCTCCAAAGGAGTGGTAAGATTTGTTTGCACCCATTGTAATTTACACACAGTCATTGCACAAATACAGCTGTTGACTTTGCTATATATGTATCTCCATAGGATCTGTTGGAGAATGGTTTATTGAGAATAGAGGACAACAGTTTACTTCACCAGTACTTAGAAATCAAGAGCTTTCTTACTGTACCTCAGGTCAGTTAAATGTGTATTCTGATCCTGAAATAGCCCCTTTCCTATTCTAAAATTAAGTAAAGGTCTTTTCAGACTCCTCCTACTTCCTTCTCCATATCCTTTGAAAACTCTAGTGCCATGTGTCCAATAAAACTTGCTCTGATGGTGGAAGTGTTCTAGCTATGTATGATACAGTATTAAAGCCAGTAGCCACATTGAACACTTGAAATGTAGCTAGAGTTAAGGAACCGAATTTTAAATTTTATTTAATTTAAATTAATTTAAACCTAAATAGCTATATGTGACCAGTGGCTACCATAGTTGATAGTGTAGCATCTGGTGGAAAGACGTAATTTTCTTCTTAAACACTTTGTTTCTGTAGGGACCTTAAAAATGAAGCTCCTTTACTTTTCTCATAACTCAAGTCCTAAGGACTCCATCAAGGCATGCATTGACTCATTACTAGAAAGACATTTTTTCTCTCCTATGATTTATTTTGCTTAGTACTATCTGTTAGTTATCATAGCCAGGTGGGTCTTTAGATGTTAACGAAGAAACCTGTTTTTCTACTATTTAAATAGGAAAACATGGATATTAGTATATTAACAATGATTGTTTTTAATGAATGGATTATATTTTCCATGTCTGGTTTCATTTTTTGCCACCCTAGACATAATTGTAAATTACACTTCTAAATTTATGCTTTGTAACATCCCCATTCAACATTACTTAAAAAACAGATTGTACTTTGCTTCCTCAGATGTAACAGTGGAACGAAAGGCTCAGAGAAAAATTTACTTAATTTTTAAATCTCCTACCTTCCCTTCTCTGAAATTTTAGTATCCATTGATAATATAGTTGTTTATTGTCAATATAATCTATTATCATCTGAATGGTGGTTTTTGTTTGTTTTGTTTTTATTTCCAGGGCCTAGTCAAAGTAATGACGCTTTGCCCCATTGAGACATTGGTATGTAAATGTTTTGGAAGTAAATAATAATGAGTTAGAGTGAAGATATTTTTTTTTTTTTTTTTTTTTGAGAGGGAGAGAGAGCGAGCTGGGCTGTGTGCTGGAGCAGGGAGAGGGGCAGAGAGGGAGGGAGGGAGGGAGGGGGGAAGAGAGAGAGGGAATATGAATGAATGAGAATCTTAAACAGGATCCAAGCTCAGCACAGAGCTCAATGTGGGGTTCAGTCCCACAACCCTGGGGATCATGACCTGAGCTGAAATCAAGAGTTGGATGCTCAGCTGACTGAGCCACCCAGGTGCCCCTTTACAATGAGAAATTTTCTTGAATAATTTACAGCTGACTCTTGAACTATGCAGGGATTAGTGGTGCCATCCCCCTGCATTAGTCAAAAAGCCAGGTATAACTTTTGACTCCATAATGCCTCCTAGTGACCAGAAGCCTTACTGATAACATAAACAGTTGATTAACATATGGTTTGTATGTTACATTATATACTATATGTGTGCAATAAACTAAGCTAGAGAAAAGAAAATGTTATTTAAAAATTCATAGGAAAAAAAATCATAAGGAAAGTACATTTACAGAACTATATGCCAGAAAAAATCCACTATAAGTGGACCTGCACATTTCAAATTCCTTGTGTTGAAAAGTCAACTGTAATCTTCATTCAGTTTATGTAACAATATTATTTGTTTGATTCTAGAGGAAAAAGAGTTTAGCTATGCTTCAGCTGTATATTAACAAGTTGGATTCACAAGGCAAATATACGTTATTTAGGTATGTATCAAGAATGGTTGTCAAGAATGGTTGTAGTTGATTAAAAACCAAATTAATACCATTTAATTATTCCAGGCTACAGTATTTCAGAATGTTTTACATGTAATCGACTGTACTTGGAAACCGTATTATAATAAATTCTCTTATCCCTATGGGTAGAGAAGGGTTAGTTAAATATTATGGACTCATATGAATAATAGTATTTCAGCTCAACTAATTGAAGTAGTCTAAAATTAAAATAGACTAGAGAGAGATTAGAGATTGATAAGTCTCCTGATGGAACTTTACAGATCAGTAATCTCCATTATTCACTGTTGAAATTAATTGCTCTGGAGTTATAACTTGGATAGGCTATTCACTTTTAAGTTAAAAGTAGAGATTATTAATTGTGCTGTTTGAAAAGGAAAAGATTCTAGCAACTCTCTGAGTTAAAGAGCAGCTGTAAAGGGCCAAATAGCAAATACAGGCTTTATGCATCACTCAGTCTCTGTTGCAACTATTCAACTTTGCCTTTGTAGTGGAGGTGAATATATTCCAATAAAACAAAACAGGCAACAGGTTGGATTTGGCCTGCAGACTTTAGTCTGTTGACATGCCTGGTAGTAAAAATGAGTTAAACACCAATTTGGGCAATGTCAAAATGCTAGTAAGTCTTCTTTTGGAATTGGCCAACACTAGCATTCTTAATCCCATCTTTACTTCTATCAATAAGACTTAGGCCAGGTTTATGAAATTATAATTTGATGCTTATGTCTTAATACCAGTTTTCCTGTTCTGATTTACCTATGTCCCTACCAAGAAATCCCCCTTTCTTAAGCTAGTCATACTGTGTTTCCTTTTTTTGCAATTAAGTTAGTCTAACACGACTAGTCTACCTTCACAGGGAATAATTTTGGGAGATTTTAGGCTATTAGTGCCCATTTTTGCCATGTCAAATCACTGCAACTATATTCACAAAAGATTCATATTTGATTTAATAGAAATTTCTTGTTGGAAAGATCCAGTGAAAATAGAATTTGCTAGTTAGAGCAATAACCACAACAAGTAATTTGGCAATTGGTTGATCACCTTGCTAATTGTCTTCATACATTTTTGTATTTTTAGAAATAACACATGGTCCATTTGAATTTGTAAAATTTTCAGCATTGTTTAAGTATAATAGAGTCCAGGATAAATTCAAATGTATTGTAATTTTGCTTTCAAGGTGCTTATTGAATACAAGTAATCATTCAGGTGTGGAGGCTTTCATTATTCAAAATATCAAAAATCAAATTGATGTGTCACTAAAGGTAAGAGCATAGCTCAGGTGTTGATTATCTTTTTTACTTTGTGAGATATATATATTCATTTGTGGAATACACTAATGTATATCTAGTATTAGGGTATATTTTTTCACCATTTCTAGTATTTCTTTTTTAAAAACATGAATTTTGAAATTTTATTAACTATACATTTAAATTGTATTAATTCTTTGAGCTGAGAATATGATTTTGTTTTGCTCTGTACTTCTGAAATATCAATGGAAACTTAAGTCTAATCTGTTTATGAATAGTCAGTAATTTCATACTGAAAACAAAGAGTGCATCAATGTTTTCAAACTGGCAGTTTGTTCCCATTGTCTAGAAATAGTGTGAATGAATGAAAATTTAAGTTTAGAAACATATTTTAAATGTGTAATGTTTATTTTTGTAGTGTGAGGGTAGTAGAAAAACACGTGAATTTACCAACTATTACTTAAAATCTTTCCCAATTTTTCTTTTGCTTTTCAGAAAACACATGACAACAAATGGTTTACAGGACCACAGCTGATTTCACTTCTAGATTTGGTACTCTTTCTCCCAGAGGGTGCTGAAACAGATTTACTTCAAAATTCAGATAGGTAAGGTTGACCATTACTAAGGTTCACATAGTAAATTAAAAAAAATGTGAAACCCCTGCTTAGCAAACCTAAACAAATAAGGTGTATTTTCCTGTTACGAGTTATGGTTAATTCATAAAATTACATAAAGATTTTCATATTTTAGTAATTAGATGCTATGTAAAAACAGAATTAAAAACTCCTCTTTCCAAAAGCATGACCAATAGTATGATTTTATACCTATGATGTACCCTGCATTCCATTGTACAGCTCATAAGGATTTGCAACTAACTCTAAGCATTGGTGACTGAAAACTAAGAATTTCAGTATAACTTACATAAAAGACTTACATGTTTGGGTTATATTGTTTTGTTTTCTAGGACATCATTTTTTTATTAAAACAATTTTTTTAATGTTTATTTATTTTTGAGAGATAGAGCGTGAATGGGGAAGGGACAGAGAGAGGGAGACACAGAATCCAAAGCAGGCTCCAGGCTCTGAGCTGTCAGCACAGAACCCAACGGGGGGCTCGAACCCACAAACTGTGAGATCATGACCTGAACCAAAGTTGGACGTTTAACTGACTGAGCCACCCAGGTGCCCCAAGGATATCATTTTTTTTATATATAGAACATGTAATTTCACTTTTAGTCTACACAGTGGATGATAAGTGGTTGTAAGCATTTATAAAGGAATCTTAAAATTCAGGATGCAAGAGATGATACTCTCAAGTATTAAAAGATAACAATGCTCCCTTATAATTTTCACAGTTGTATTTTGTGAACTTGAAGAACAAGAGTGATAATTACTACTACAAAAGATGTGTTAAAGGGAATAGTTTCTAATGGCAAATATAATTGTAAAAATATACCCAAGGTTTTAACTTATTTTATTCATTGAAATTGCTGATTATATAATACTGTATTGTAAATAACAAGTTATGTGTTTTTAATTAACAGGATAATGGCTTCATTAAATTTATTGAGATATTTGGTTATCAAAGATAATGAAAAAGACAATCAAGTAAGTGAAATTTTTAAAAATTAAACTGAGTATATTCAAAATGCACAAGCCAATATTTAATATTTTACCCAGCTACAAAGTCTGGGAGACATGTCAATAAGAATTCTGAAACATGAAGTGAATTCTTAGGAGCTCTTACTACTTCACATCCAGCTTCCCTTTCAATTTCTCTTTTTGAACCCTTGCCATCTTGCTGTAAGCATTGCTTAGCCCTGTCAGGTAGGTAAGTTGCAAGTCGTAAGTTAACTAAACTTTTGGAGCCCAGCATATATTTGGGTGTCTTGTTCAGTTGCCTCCACCTCTAGTTCACGATTGTAAGTCTAAGATGTCTAAAATAAAATCATCTGATAATTTGATATCCTCTAATTGAAGCATTTTCAGCACTAAAATCTGTTAATAGCACCTTTTGGATAATGTGTGGGAAGTGTTTTTTTTTCTTTAAATAGTGCATCATTAGAGGTATTCAATGAAGACAAAACTTTGAGGAAGATTTGTCATACAGTAAAATTAGATTTGCTTTTTATCTTCCCCTCTCTTTCTACCTATTCTAATAGTTGTTTTCCCACAATGTGTCATCTCTATTTAAATTGTAACTACCTAAATTACATGTGTTGTTAATCTGGTTTTAGTTTTTTTTTTTAAGAAAGTAATAAAAGAAATGAAAGTAATTGGTTTTTATGTAAGGATGCCAGAGACCTTTTTTAAAGAAAATTTAAGTCAGTCATGATTTGGAATGAGAAGTTTGTAAGTAGCAATTTCCTTCCCTCTTGACTGAATTTAGTAGATGCAGGGTTTTGACCTGTTTATCCCTCTTCAGCCAGAAACAGTTACTTGCTATTATTGACTAGTGCTTATTCTCTACAGGGTGCTTATTTTTCCCCTACATCTTGCAGTGAAGTTTTCCAAACATACAACCAAAGTGAAATATAATTTTACAATATCACACTGACTTACCACCAAGATGCTACCATTAACATTTTACTCTACTTTTATCATGTCTCCATCTCTCTACCATCTATTCATCAGTCTATTTTTTATGCACTTCATAGTAAACTGTATGCAGAGAGCATACTTGCCCCTACATATTTCAGCATATATTTCAATAGAGTTAAATATCCGTCTGTAGTTTTTTTTTGAGATAACATTTACATAAAATGAAATGCACAAATTTTAAGCGAGTATCTCTGAGTTGTAGCAAATGGATAGGATTAATCCAAGTCTTTTTTTTTTTTTTTTTAATTTGAGAGAGAAAGCGAGAGCAGAGGAGAGGGGCAGAGGGAGAGCAAGAGAATCTTAAGCAGGCTTCATACTTATTGCACAGCCCGATGTGGGGCTCAGTCCCACAACCCTGGAATCATGACCTGAGCTGAAATCAAGAGACACTCAACCAACTGAGCCACCCAGGCACCCCTTATCCAAATCTTTATCAAATGTAAAACACTGTTGTCATCAGAAGTTTGCTGTGTCCTTATCTGCCTTTTTTTTTTTCTTATAGCTTTTCAAAGATAATATAGGCTTAGGAAGGATCTTTAACTTGCAGAAGGGCCCATACCTAGTAAGTGGTAGAGACAGCCATGACCCCAGGCAATGGCCAGAACCTTTGAATCACAGTATATCCTGATTCCTAAAGGAGCTTGTGGTAAAAACAGAAAAGCTAACAAGTGATATTCAGCAGCATTGGAGGCCCTGAGGCTTCAGGAGGGTGTCCTTAGGGTATGGTATAAGTTTTTACTTTTTTAGTTATCATGAAAGGCCACACCTAGAGATGACCTAATTTGACTGTCAGGGAGAAATAATATCTTCTTGATTAGGAGTGTTATATTTATTAGGTATGGAACACTGTACTGCAGGGACAGCAGATGGGCCTCTGCATAGAGAGGGAAAACAGAGCAGTTTAGCATTGTGCAATATCTGCTATTATGCCCATAGATAATGCCTTTTATTTGGCTTGAACATTAAATGGTGAAGAAAAGGATACAACCAGTTTACAAGATTGCTTTATTATTTACTGGTTTAAAAAAATTTCTTGGGATTCAAATATCCCAAAGTATTGCCATGCAAGTTACCATAAGAATTATTATACCAAAGAGATAGCAAAAAAACTCAGTCCAAGATGGGCAACCTGTTATCTTTGAGGCAGGTTAAGAGCCTGTTTGTTCATCATAGAAGTATTTCTCCCAAGTGCAGTTATAATAGGTCATGTATATACATGACAGGTAAATCTGTGTGCTATGGCTGATCAAAAAATGACAGCTTCTGAGTTTTTATACATTTTGATTAAGGAAGAATCAAAATGATACCCTAGTGAGGCTGAATTCTGGGTAGTTTTATTCAAAAAGACTCCTACCAGTACCTGTTTGTGATCAGTTAAGCATGCTGAGAGGGTAACTAGCCAGATGAAAAGCTGAAAAGCAGTCAGGAAGGTATACAGGGATATTAAGAGGATCATTCAAATACAAAACAAAGTGATTCATAATTGAATAATCATCCATTTCTTTTCCTGCTCTTCTGGATTGCTGTCAGACTTATTCTTTTCATATGTCATTCCCCTCTTCACCCTATTTCATTTCTCTTTATCTCTTCTAAGTTATAGGCACCTTCTCCCATACTTCAGATTCAACAAAACTTTTCTTGAACCTCCATCTCTTTTTTTTTTAAGTGTATTTATTTTTTTTCAATATATGAAATTTATTGTCAAATTGGTTTCCATACAACACCCAGTGCTCATCCCAAAAGGTGCCCTCCTCAATACCCATCACCTACCCTCCCCTCCCTCCCATCTCCCATCAACCCTCAGTTTGTTCTCAGTTTTTAAGTTGAACCTCCATCTCAACTGGCAAAACCAGCTTACTGATTTTGAGAGAGAGAATGCACAAGCGGAAGTGGGGAAGGGTCAGAGAGAGAGGGAGAGAGAATCCCAAGCAGCTCCCACACTGTCAGCACAGAGTCTGATGTGGGGCTCAATCTCACGACCATGAGATCATGACCTGAGCCAAAATCAAGAGTCACATGCTTACCTGACTGAGCCACCCAGGCACCCCCAACCTAGTTTTTATTAATGATATGTTAAATGTTAGTTGTTTTAAATTACAATAATTTATTCTAATACACAGTCCATAATAATTTTATCCCTCACTGTCTGTCCTATCTACTCATACCCTTTTCCATCTGCCTGCTTGTCCATTCTTTGTCCTAAATAATTTGTGCTTATAATATGTACAATGAAAACAAGGTCAAAGGAAACAATGTGAGATTGTTAAGGCTACAAGAATTGGGAATTTTTAAAAATTGAATTGTATAATATAGGCATATATGCTTTTCATTTAGGAAAATAACTGTATCTGGCATATATACACATACATATAATCCTGTGTAAACCATATTTTGGGTTTTAATTTATTGAAACATATCCCTTGTGTATTATTTGCTGAGCAAGAGGACTTCAGGTGACACACATTCCTTATTATTACAGTATTAATATTAGAAACAGTAGAAGTTCTACAATACTACTTCATAAATAAGTATCGTATGCTTTGTAAATAAGAATAAATAATACTTCATAAATAAGAATCATATTCAAATAAGGAGAAAGGGGAAAACTGGGTGTTATTTGTTTCCTTCCTTTATTTTGTCAGTGTCATGGCTGATTATTTCTGACAGGTCCCTGTCTGTTCTGGCAATAAATTTCATTATGTGTCAGAACTGCCTAGTCTTCCTTTTGTGAGATAGACTCCAGTGGATTTTGAAATATATAGGTAAGCTTTACAACTGAAAGAATTTAACTACATTAAGTGAGTCTACTTGGGTAAAAATTAAAAACAAGCATTTGTTGGGTGCCTGGGTGGTTCAGTCTGTTAAGTGTCCGACTTCAGCTCAGGTCATCACCTCATGGTTTGTGAGTTTGAGCCCCACGCTGGGCTCTGTACTGACAGCTCAGAGCCTGGAGCCTGCTTCAGATTCTGTGTCTCCCTCTCTCTTCCCCTCCCCTGCTCATGCTGTCTGTACCTCTCAAAAATGAATATATGTTAAAAAAAAATTTTAGAAAAAAAGCAAGCATTTGTGAGAACATCACATCTTTATCCTTATTGTAACTATTTAAAATTCTTAAGTTACTTTTTCTAGACATTGAAGATAAAAGAAATCTTAAAATGATTTTCCTTGTGGTATTTTTTTTAAAGACCTAGTAACCTTAATTTTAAGAGAGGGAATATTCTTATTTCCACAACTTCTTCACTCCTACATGCTTCTAAAATTACAGTTCATCATATGAAAGATTTGTAGAATTAGCTGGACAGAATTCCCAACAGATTTGCTGTAGCCTAATTTTGCCACATGTTTTTATTGCCTTATTACAAGTTTTATGATAACGTGTTGTATGTTAAAATAAATTGCTATTAAAAACAACTAAAGTCTTAATAAAGACCTCCTAGATTTTCACTGTCCAATATAGTAGGTAGTAGCCACATATGACGATTCAAAATTAGGATTAAAAAACATTTTCAATTAAAAATTTTCTTCCTCATTGGCATTGGATAGGGCTATTTTATTTTTTTAGAGAGAGAGGACATGAACCCGGGTGGGGGAGAGAGAGAGGGAAAGAGAATCATAAGCAAGCTCCATGCTCAGTGCAGAGCTTGATGCAGGGCTCAATCCCATCACCCTGGGATCATGACCTGAGCTGGAATCAAGAGTCAGATGGTCAGCCAACCAAGTCACCCAGGTGCCCCTGGATGGGATCATTGTATCTTTTTTTTTTTTTTTTAACATTTATTTATTTTTTGAGAGAGACACAGAGAACGTGAACGGGGGAGAGGCAGAGAGAAGAAGGGAGTCACAGATTCCAAACCAGGCTCCAGGCTCTGAGCTGTCAGCACGGAGCTCGATGCGGGGCTCTAACTCACAAACCTGAGAGATTTGTGACCTGAGCCCAAGTAAGATGCCTAAGCGACTGAGCTATGAAGGTGCCCCTTGGATCATTGTATCTTTTTTTAAAATTTTTTTTGGTGTGTTTATTTATTGATTTAGAGAGAGACAGTGAGAGAGACAGAGCATGAGCGGGGGAGGGGCAAAGAGAGGGAGACAGAATCTGAAGCAGGCTCCAGGCTCTGAGCTGTCCACACAGAGCCCAATGCAAGGCTCAAACTAAAGAACCACGAGATCATGACATGAGCCGAAGTCAGACGCTTAACCGACTGAGGCACCCAGGCGCCCCGGATCATTATATCTTAACATATGGTCCTAATCACAGTCATCTGGGTATTCTTTTATGTGCATAAATGCAAATTCCTGGGTTCAGCCCTAAATCTACTCAACGTCTCCGAGTAAAGCACAGAAATCTACATTTTTAACTAGCACATTGACATTTAAGAACTTCTATATAACTATGAATAAAATCTATTTTATGACATATTTGTATACATGATAAAAGATACTATTTGGAACTGAATAATCAAAACTTGAATACAAAATAGGCTTTCAAGTGATCCACTTTTAGTTAAGGATAATTGGGTTCCTAAGTTTCCCTTTTTCACCTATTTTCCTTTGTAAAGAGCCCCTGGAAACTTTTAATAAAATTAATGAATTTTCTCTCTCTTCTTCTACCTCCTCTTGTTCTCTCCTGTCTCCTTTCTCTTTCCCATGACACACCCCTCCCCTCTCATTTCCCTTTCTTCCTTTCTAATAAAATTAAGACTTTGTGACTCCCCTCCTTTGAGTAATATAAGAGGAAATGCTCTTGGCATAAAAACTTCTAATATGGATGACAGAATAACCCTAAGCTGTCCTAGGCAGGTAAAATTTCTATCTACATGGATCACTAGAAAGTTCATTAACAGCTTTGTGTTAGAAATGTTTCCATTAATAGAGAAGGGAAAGAATCCTCTAGAACTAGATCTGTGACAAGGCTATCAATTGAAAGATCATGAGTTGAAGGAATATATAAGGTAGTCATTGTAGGGATGGTTTTTACAGGAAAAGAAATGTCTCATCATATGGATTATTCTCAAATAACTTTCTCACGGATAAAACTTGTATGTTACACATCTCAAAGTCAGGAGCTGTCCAGATGGTGTAGGAATGAGTGTAGTATCCAAAGTACATTTTTGTTTTGATTGGTATTTTATTTTGATTGGTATTCACATAAAATAACTAAATGTATGCATGAATGTGTTATTAAATAGTAAACTACCTTGGAAGGCAAGGATCAGATTTTATTTTTGTTTCTTGAGCTCTTAACATGTGTTTAATAATAGTGGGCAATCAAAAAATGTTGAACCAAATAACTAATTCTTTCGTTACTTCTTCTGAACAGACTGGATTATGGACAGAACTTGGAAAGATTGAGAATAATTTCTTAAAGCCACTCCATACAGGACTTAATATGTCAAAAGCACATTATGAAGCAGAAATTAAAAATAGCCAAGAAAATAGCCAAGGTTGGTAATGTGTATTTCATTTTTAGTTAGGTCTAAAAATTAGTCAAATTTTAGAACTGTTATGTATATTCAAAACAAAGAACTCTCTAATATCATAGTTGTTTATTTTATAACAAACAAGGAACCATGACAGTTAAGTCATTTCATTTATAATTAAAATGATTTTTAACAGATCTGTAAAGCCAGTTGAAATTGAAATTGGGTTAACAAAGATTTAAAACAAATTGAAGTATATTCTGGTTTAAAACCAGATTAAGATCAAATTCTGATTAAGAATCTAACTGTATTACAAGTATTTCTATTTGTATATTTCACTAATTTTGGTATGGCTCTGTCCATCCCCCCACCTGTCCTCACCGCCAACCTCACTCTCAAGTAAATCTGTATAAATTACAAAAAAGAATCTCAGATTCAGAATTACTTTTTAAAGTCGGCAATTCTACTATAATGATCTTCTGCTCTTTTCTATGTATCTGTTGGGATATTTCTTAAAGGCATTACTAGAAATTTCTTTTTAGTGTAACAGATATATAATAATGAAAGTAGGTTATAAATTGATTATTGAAATCTGAGAGATTTTTAATGGTTAAATTTTTTTCTTCCCTTAACAGATGTCCAGAAATCTAAAGATCTTTGTTCTGTAACTGTAGGTGGAGAAGAGATCCCTAATATGCCACCTGAAATGCAGCTTAAGGTATATCTGAAATTTTCCTAAGCTACATCCAGCTGAGGACTTTCTACTTTGTTTTTTTGCTTTAACAGCAACATTAATATAACACTAACTTTCCTTGGCATTGCAGGTTCTACATTCAGCTCTTTTCACATTTGATTTGATTGAAAGTGTTCTGGCTCGAGTAGAAGAACTCATTGAAATAAAAACAAAGTCTACCCCTGAAGAAAATATTGGGATAAAATGAACCTCCATTTCCCAAAATAAAAACAAGTAAAATACTGTATTTTCCATTATGATTATTTAATATCTTTATAAAAACTTTTCTGTAAAATACTAGAAAAATAAATGTAACCTTTCTCAGTTATTGGTTTCTGTGATGACACATTATGGATCAGTAGTATTCTTTGGTTTTAAAAAGATAATCTATCTAGATGGTAATGATGCCCATATATGTATTCTAAATCCTACTACTGAAAATCCAATACAAACTAATAATTTTATGTTATAATTTCATAAAATGTAGTTGAATTGCCTTTATGCATTCATACAGTTGTAGTGAGTTTATAAATACATTGATACACTTTATGTTCCAGTTAGATGCTATGACACATTTTAGAACTCCTAGTGTTGGGGCACCTGGGTGGCTCAGTCGGTTAAGTGTCCGACTTCGGCTCAGGTCATGATCTCACAGCTTGTGAGTTGAAGGCCTGCGTTGGGCTCTGTGCTGACAGCTCAGAGCCTGGAGCTTGCTTTGGATTCTGTGTCTCCCTATCTCTGCCCTTTCCCCAGCTCACACTCTGTCTCTCTCTCTCAAAAATAAATAAACATAAAAAAAAAAAAATAGAACTCCTAGTGTCAAATAAGATATCACACCACTCTAAAAGTGTACACAGAAGTTTTCAGTTGGGCCAGTTGGCTGCTTCTCTTAATTTCCCTTCCTTTCCTTGCCTCAGGAGGAGTCTTAGGGGGCAGAGTTCCATCACCACCTCTCTAGCAGCAGTTACAACATGAAAGCATCTGCAAAGATTAATTTTAGAAAATACTGGCAGCCTTTGTGGAAAAGCTAAAAAGTGTATGTGACTTTCCTTTAGTATAAGGGGCTAGTTAAAAAATGCTTTGTTTTTATTTTGTAGTAAATACTTATCCATCCAACTTAATTTGTATCATTAAAAAACTGCATCTGACTTTTTAAATATATGTATGTACCAATGTTTTCTAAACATTATTAAAGGAATTACTCAACAAAACTGAAAATAAATCATTTTTGGTCATATCCATTTTATTTAAAATTTTTAAAAGTCTTTAAAGTAAATATATATTTTAACATTATAATTTAAGTGGTCTAATTATTTTAATATTCTTCCAAAAGGACATTTGTAATTGATACTGTAGTTTGGGTTAAATGAATCACTACTCAGTTTTAACTTTTGAAGTGTTTTCCAAACAGGACTTTGCTCAATGATGTAAGCCTCAGTTGTTACCATTCTATAGCAGATGTTATCTATGTATGGTTTGGAGGCCATCTGTAAGAAGTTATAAACATGCAACATTATTTACAGAAATAAATTATTTTTACAGGGTCATATAAAAATATAAACTTTCACTTATTCAACAAGTATCAAATCACCTTCTGTGCTAAATACTATGTGTGAGTTAAGTCAGTAAAAGAAAAATACCTGAGCTCTGTCTTTAAGGAATTTCAAACAAGTCAAAAGAATACTTTAAGAATTGCTTTAATGAAGATCTGTTCCAAGTATAAGAGTAAGAAACACCTAACTCTGCCTAGGGCACACTTCACAGAGGACAAGCATGAAAAGAAAATGGTAACTTGTGAAGTGAAGATCATTCTATAAAATAAAATGTTTGTACTTTGAGGCACCTGCGTGGCTCAGTCGGTTAAGTGTTCAACTCTTGATTTCAGCTCAGGTCATGATCTCCCTGGGGCTCTGAGCTGACAGTGTGGACCCTGCTTGGGATTCTCTCTCTCCCTCTCTCTCTCTGTCTCTCTGCCCCTCCCCCTGCTCATGCGCACACGTGCTCTCTCAAAATAAATAAGTAAACTTTAAAAAAGAATGCACTTTGACAGTTCTTGACTACAACCTGATCAATAATTATATTTTAGAACTTAAAGGAAGATTTAAGTAACCAGTAGGACCAACACAATGTATATATGCCAAATGCTCTTTTGGCCTAAAATTAGTCATTGTGGTAATGACTACCAGAAGTAAATTGAGAAGACTTGAGAGGTTGAGTTCAGGCTTCCAAGAGTTGCATGCTGAAAGAGCAACTTCTCTGAGGGGAACAGAAACAGTATTTGTCAATCCTGCTCAAGAGAGTGTGCATTTTGAAGTCAAGAACCTTAAAATCTATGAGTTTTTATGTATGTGTCATTTTCCTCAGGTGACTCACCTTAGCTATAGTGCACATAAGATTAATAACATCTACTGTGTTGTGTACTGGAAGTATCCGTAAGTTACTACCCAGGAATCTGAAAAATAATTCATAAGTTAAATACATTATATAACTTATATAGACATCTGTTAAGTAAGCAGAAAGGAGAGAGAAAGCTCTTGTCATTTATTTATGCCCTGCCCTATTCCACAGAGGATATGATAAACTTTATAGCCAGGATTGAACAGACTAAAATGTTCACTTTTGTTTTGGTCTTGCAGGAGAATCTCAGAAATCAACATGAACTCTGAAACTTGTTACCCTCATTCTTGGAATACCCATTAGGCCTGCATTTTGTTAACTGTGACAAGTTAATATTATAACATTTATTTTTTGGCAAAACGCAATTCACCTGTTTAAAAGGATTAAGAACGAAAGTGAGCATATTGTAATTTAAGAAAAGTCTATAGTACTATTCATCCATACCTCTGCTGAATCCTGAACATCAGTTTCCATTCCTCAGGCCCATGGAAGGCAGCAGACAGAACCAAAAAGCTATTTTGGTGAATATTAGTAAACTTCTCAATTTTGGCTAGAAATATTTCTTCAGCTGATGTAAAGCATTCTTTAGCATCCATCAATAAAAATGCAACTCCTAGGAAAGGTGAACAAAATATAAAACATCACTTTGTCATAATAATAAAATATTTTGTAAACTCCACAAAATCAACAAAAATTCATATAGCTGGTTAAGTGTACAGGACCTAAACCCATAAGGAACAGAAGTTACTATAACAAAATTCTTAAACTACAAAATGATTTCGGTAATTCTTTGAAGTGCTCTATATAAAAGGATGGCTTATTCTAAATAAGAGGAAAAATGTTTTTGGTCATCATTTTCTGATGATGGCACTGTATACATAGTAATGCCTAATTTTAGTGAAAAGTTTTTTTGTGTGTTATGATTTTTTTTAAAGCTGAAAATCAAAGGAAGATAAGCCTTCAATTGTTTCTTGAAGAAACCTTTGTAGAGAATATTAACTATTACATACATTAATATACTTGATAAGCAGTTACCTAGGATTTTTGAAAAAGTATCAGGCCTGTAAGAATAGTCCTGAAAGGAAATTTGATCTAATTATAGCACTTTAAATGATGAGGAGTAGACAATCTGAGGAAAGGGATTATATACTAATTGAGTGAAGTTGGGCAATTTATATAAACCTCTTTGAACCTAAGTTCCCCCATCTGTAAGATGGCAATAATAATTGTTCATGGGTTTGTTGAGAGGATTCAATAAGATACAGTATATAAAGTGGCCAAGGCACATAGGAGGTATTCAAGAACATTTCACTTCTCCCTAGTGGGCTCTTTATTCAACCAGGAAGGATGAGTTTGAAGTTGGACCACTTTCAGCCGGGAGTTTTATTTCTAGTAGCTTTTGAAAGCTGTCTGTCTTCCAAAACCTCTGCTAAAGTATCAGTCTGTCTGCAACCCTCCTGATAAAATTCTTTACCTCCACCTTTTATCACTTCAGTCATTTCCCTATCACAAAACTATGCTTTGTGCTGCCCCCTTTCCATTGTTCCAGGCTTCTCATCTCCTAATCTAATTCCTTCCTCTATTTTGCCCATGACCATTGTACAGTTTTATGATTCGCGGAACTTCTATTTGTCTCCATTTGATTCTTTTCTTTTAGTATTTATGTTATATGCATCAAAATCATGTACAAAATCATGAAAAAGCATTCTCCTATATTGTTTTTGTATATGGCTTTTGACCAATGTGACGTTGGCCTCTTCATTAATACTGGTAACATTTTAAGTACTGACTGTTGGAGAGGTGGCTTTGTTCTATTTTCATCTTAGTTCCAAAACAAGTAGTTTTTAATATCTTCTAACACACTCCACTGGTTCAGCTTTAGTTCAACAATTGTAATCTAAAAAGAAATGCATGTTGTAATCGGCCACATGCACTACTTTTGCAGCAGTAATAGTTTTATACATTTACCTCTCTGAAAAGATAGTACCTTAAACTTATTACCTGGTTACTGAACTACCAGTATTAGAATTTATACTCCTATATTTTATAAGAAACTTAAGACAGCAAATATACTGTACCAGAAAGAGAAAAGATAATTGATCCATTTTCCACTGAATCTGAATACCGAATCTTGTGGCTTCGATCTAGGGCAGTTGCAACTTCACAACTCTAAAAAACATTTTTTTCAGAAACATAAACTTAAGACATGCTTACAATGATTTTTTGTTAAAGCTAATGAAAAAATTAATTTAATAGCTTCTTTTATAACTATACCACTTATATATCTGATCATCAAAGGAGACAGTAAATGTGCTCTCTATGGTGAAAACACTTTTGTAAAAACAAAAATATTTAGTTCTGAAACACACTGTTTGGAAATGAATTGTGTACTAGTTATGTTATTTAGAGACAGAAACAAAAGACAGTATTAAAGAACTAAACTATAAGAAGCAGAGCAAACGCAAAGTTCTTTTAAAAACACAACTTGGAGATGGATCCTGGCATACATTAATATAAATTGGAAGGTGGGTTGTGGTGAGTTTCTTAGATGGCTCAGAGAACCATGAAGTGCCAGATGTACAAAATACCACAAGGAGACAACCAATTCTCCAATTTATTTGTGTATACTACAGTTACTTTTATTATAATTTTAAGATGCTTCAAGCCTTAGGTGAGTCAGAAAACATGTATGAACACAGCAACAGGACTTCTGTTTGAATGCCATTTCAAAAACCATCTCATTTTCTATTCTATACAAGTAATTACTTAGATAATTTTATCCAAGCCACTAAAATGTAAGTGGTTAATAGGGTTTCCCGATTGGTTACAGCTCAAGCTGATTATTCTCCAAGTAGATAAAAATCCCTTAGGTATATTAATTTTATATTTTGCTTTATAACATGTATATTTTAAGTACACAGGCTGGAATTATGTACAAAATATATGCTTCCTTTCTGTCCCAAAGAGAGTATTTTGTGCCAAACAGATCCTGACCTAGAGTTCAACTATGGCTCTTCCCATGAGTTTATTTCTGCCGTTTTAAAACTATACATTGATTCCAGCAATGGCAGACTAAGCAATTTAAGCCAAACCTCCTGCTGAAGCAACTAGAAAAGCTGGACAATTTAAAAAATCTTCTTGAATACATCAGAGAGCTAGCAGGATAGTGAACAATTATAAGGCCAAATCCATACAGAAATTCAAAGATATGAGACCAGCATTTAGGCCACCTTTTCCCTGAGGGCATCTGCCAATTCCGAAAGAGCTGACAGGCTAAACACAGCTCCTGATAAAAGTAGAACAGCTCTCACAGGGACTATAGCCTAGCTTCAAACCATTTCAATCCCAGAAATTGTCTTTAGGTGATACTGTATTACTAGTATTCACAACCATCTTGCAGAACCACTCCCTAGAGCAACCTTTCTCAATCAGGTTTCCTCTTTCGAACTACAAAGAAAATTATCTGAGTGACTATTCTTTCAATTCTCACATAACTAGTACCATTCTAGATGTAATTCATTTATTACATACAATAGATGCTTTAGGGCTTGGACTGACAGATTTTGCAAATAAAAATAAAGAACACCCAGCTGAATTTGAATTTCAGATAAACAACATAATTTTTAGTATAAGTATGTCCCATGCAATATTTGGGATGTACTTATACTAAGTTAATTGCTTACCTAAAACCCAAATATTGTAACTGAATGTCCTGTAATGTATGTAGCAACCCTGCTTAGGTTTTAGGGGTTTAATTCTCTTGTAAAATTAAAGCTTCTTAGAGGAATAGAACACTATTCTAGGCCTCAAATTATTTCTACAATTTTTCAAATACAAATTCCAATACACAAAAATAATCAGACATACAAAGAGATGAAATACTTGGAAGAGAACTATGAGAAACAATAGGCAATAGAAGTAGACTCACAGGGGATACATAAAGTGAAGTTATACCAGATCCATACCTTAAAATAGCAATGTTTACTATGTTTAAGGAGATGAAAGACAAGACTGAGAATTTTGGCTAAGAACCAGAAACTATAAAAGGATGTAACAGATGTGAGTCAGAAAAGCTTCATAAAATATGAGTTAAACCTTTAAAGTAGAAAGGAGTTTATTAAGCAGACAAGTGAAGGAAGAAGATAACTGTGAGAAAAGCACGGACAGAAAAAGTAACAGGCAAAGGCATTCAGAACCAAAAGTAGGATCCTTAGATGATAAGTATGTAAGGTATACACAAGTCAGTTAACTTGAAGATGGTGTTAGGAATAAATGCGTGCATAACCTAAGGACCCATGTATGCCATGTTAATGAATTTTAATCATATTCTATTAGTAGCTACACCTCTAGTGAGTATGGAAGAATGTACAAGATTTGTCAAATCACTATGCTATACACCTGGAAAATATGGTAACACTGTGTCAACTACACTTCAATAAAAAATAATAATAAACTTAAAAAATTCATATGCTATCTGGGGTGCCAACTAAAAGAATGATAATAAAAATAATAAAAGAAAATAATTAAAATAAAAATAAAAAGTACTGAATTAGAAAAAAAAATAGCCAAATTCAAGAGTTAATTTTTCAAATAACTAGGAGCTAAAACTAGATTTTCCAAAGCATATTTTATGGAAGATTAGTCCCATGAGATATTAAAATGTATTCCTTATTCAATTAATACTTAGAAACACTGAATATTATTTTATCTCCTTTTGAGGATTTATAATGCATCTGAGCATATGAACAGCTGTTAAGACAGTGCAATAAAAAAATTGTATAAATTTGTTTATACAAGAATTCCAAATACAATCCAATACTTCTTTCTACAAATATAACACCTATCAATATTCTATAAAATTAACATTCTGTCTACCAAATCTACTCATTAGAAAGGAACTATAAATAAAAACAGAAATGAGAAAGGGTACTCAATAACTGATATAGTTAATGAGAAAATTAAATGAATGCCAATATGAAAATTTTAATCACAGAAATGGCAATTTCATAAATTTCAACTTAATAGATTTATCTCTAAAATTTAGTAAATTTTTGAAAAAATATATAATTTATGAAATAGACTCATAACATAGTGCAAAACTTAACTAAGCAAAACCACTATTTTTCTACATTGAATAAAAAAATTAACAGCACAGAAAATTTAATAGTAAAGCACCTTTTACCTTAAAATCTCCATGCTATATAACTACATAGATATAAACAAAAGGAATAAAAAAAAAAGAATGAAAAAGGAAACCCCCTATTCCCTACAAAAATAGCTCAGAAAGAGAAAACCACAGCCTAATCATTAGTAAATACTCATTCAAAAATAAAATATTAGAAAACCAAATTTTAAGAGAATATGAAAGAAAAATCCACAACGATCAATTAATTTAATCAAGAAATGAAAAGATTAGTCACTTAAGTTCTTCTCAAGAGACAACAAAAACCAATGCAACTGAAAAACTATACACTTATTTATGATTAAAAGAAAAATTTTATAATTAATTAAGCTTAGATGAATATCAATACAGTAAATACTTTATAGCAACAGGTACGTCATATATAGTAAAATACTGGAATTATTCTCATTAAAATCAGAAACACTGTTTTAGATGTTTTGGTCACAGCAAAAGGCCATGAGATAAAAATAAGAGATATAGCTGTCAGAAATTCTAATCACAAATTATGACTGCTTCCCTTGAAAATCCCATAGAACCAACTGATAATAAATTATGAAAATGCAGTGCAGTGATTAAGAATAAATAACCACAAAAGTGGGTGATGGGTATTGAGGAGGGCACCTGTTGGGATGAGCACTGGGTATTGTATGGAAACCAATTTGACAATAAATTATATTTAATATAAATAAATAGAGTCAATGCAATCATAATAAAAATAAAGTAAAATAAAATAAAATAAAATAAAATAAAATAAAATAAACAAGTAAGTAAGTAAGTAAGTAGTAACCAACCAACCACAGGGGCGCCTGGTTAAGTGTCTGACTTCGGCTAAGGTCATGATTTCATGGTTCGTGAGTGTGAGCCCCGTGTGGGGCTCTGTGCTGACAGCTCAGAACCTGGAACCTACTTTGGATTCTCAGTCTCCCTCCCTCTCTGCCACTCCTCCACTTGTGCTCTCTCTTTCTCTCAAAAATAAATAAACATTAAAAAAAAATAATAATAAAAATAAATTACCACAAACTCAAAAGTTTCTACTTACAGATTGAAAACATGGGGAAATATTTCATAATAGTAACAAAAACATCAACTATCAAGGTACTTAAAAAGAAACAGAATTAATATGAAGAAAAAATTTCTTAATTATCTGAGAAAATAAAGACTTGAAAAAAAACGATGTATCTCATGTGTTCAAAGGATGGGAAGAATAAATTTTTCCCTCGTTTAATAAATTAGTTCAATTCAAATCAAAAGTGTAATGAATGGAAAATTTTTTTAACTTAAAGTGATTTTGAAGTTCATCTAGAATAAAGTTCGGCAAACTATTTCAGCAGAAGGCCAAATAATAAACATTATAGGCTTGTGAGGCTGCATATGATCTCTGTCACATTTTTTTCTTTTCTTCCTTTCTTCTTCCCTGTCTCCCTCCTTTCTTTCTCTCACTGTCCCTCCTTCCTTCCCATCTTCTTTCCCTCCTTCCTTCTTTCCTTCTTCTTTTCCTTCCTTCCTGTCTCCTTCCTTCTTTCTCTCTTTCTCTCTCTTTTTTATAAGCCTTTAAAAATGTAAAAACCCTGCTTAATTCATTGGCTTGGCAATAACATGCTGTAGGCCAGGGCATACACCATAGTTTTATGATTCCCTGATCAAGAAGAAAAAATATGTTCTAAAAACATATGAACAGTATGGAAGGAACATGCCTTATTAAGTTTAAGGTATATCACACAACTACAACGAATTTAAAAGTGTGGTAATGATTCAATATTTAATATATACATCAACTGAAGAGAAAACAACAGAATTAGATTCAAAACTATATAATGATTATCTGTATATGAGCATATGTATAGATGTATAACACATATTTAAGGCTGATATATAAAAATTTTATAAGAGCAATTTAAGAAATCTCAGGGAAGAAGCTGTTAAATTTGACTGTATAATAAAAACAGCTGCCTTAATTCCTAAAGATAGAGTAGAAATAAAAATATGCAACTTATGATTTCACAAATACCAAATAAAATTGAAAGGCAAAAAAAAACCTTAAGAAAAATCTTAATAATATAACACAATTTTATATTTTTTAATATTTTAAAGAATAAAAATTTATTATTTATGCCAATAGAAAAAAGGAAAGATAAAATTACAGAAGAAATAAAAATAATGTGTCTGAAAAAATGTTTAATCTCCTTTGTAATCAAAGAAATATAAAATATAAAATACCAAACTAGCAAAGATTTTCTTAAATAACATGTGGAACTGTCATAGGTGAGGATAAGTTGAGCTTCCTATATACTGCTGATGCCACTGTATATAAAAACATCCTGTAGGGTAATTTGACAACACATATCAAAAATCTTCAAATGGTGCATGTCTCTTTCTTTAATGCAACTATTCTATTTCAAAGAATTTTTCTAAAGCAAAAACTAGCAATAAACAAAAAGATTTATGTGTAAGGTAAATGAAGACTCAGCATTTAAAATATAAAAATATAGGAACTACTAGAATAAAAATGGTGGTATCTCCTACTTTCTTTGAAAAGTACACAAAAACCAAAGGAGAATGAGAAACAATAGCAAACTTTCCTTTGTTGAAAGTAGGAAACGTGTAACTCCCAACAAAACACATGAAAAAAGAACAGACTTCTACTTTGAGGGACATTTTTGAAAGCCATGTCTGACAATTTTGGCTCCTCTAGAGAAAGAACATTTCAGCTGTGTCTAATGCTTGTCTCATGAATCATTAACAAAAGCCAGTAGTAGAAAGACATATCTTTTACATGAAAACTACAAGTACACACTGAATCTATTTAACTGTGTAACCAACATGAAAATAAATGCGGGAATTACGGTTATAGAAAAAGTATAAGTGTTATGCACATTTGATATAACTAATAAGTTATAAACACCTAATATAATTGGTGTTTGATTGATATAATTAATAAAAGTCTTGAGGAGAAAAGGAAATGAATAATGTTCTACTTATTGACCCGATTGGCTACATGGTATTCTCTTTATAATAACTCCATTAAATGGTTCATATATACTTTTATGTCCTTTTCTACTTTTCTCTATGTGTATTTCATAAGCTGAAAAAAGTCAAACAAAACAAAACAAAACCCTCAATGGGTGAGTTCAATAGGAATAGAGAAAAATATTGACATGGAACAAAGGACAGATTAAATTACCTAGATTGCAACCTAAAGACAGAAGAAGTGAAAGGGAAGTCAAAATGCATGGAGAATATTCTGATAAGATCTAACAAACATCTAATGGGAGTTCAGAGAGGAAGGAGCAAGGAAATAGGACAGAGGCAATATTAAAGGAGATGATGGATAAGAACTTGGTAATAACAACAATTTAAAGATTCATGAAGCCTCAAAAGATAAAAAGAAATCTATACCTTAAAACCACAGAATGCCAAAATCTGAAAAGCAGTCAGAGAAGAAAGACAGGTAATCTTCAAGGAAGTGACAAACTGATGCTATCTTATCAACAATAACAATGGAAGTCAGAATCCAGTGAAATGAGTTCCTCAATATGCTGAAACAAAATATCTATAAATTTAGTGAAAATATCTTTCACTTTGGAGTAAATGGAATTCTTATACATTGCTGATGAGAGTATAAAACCATAATTCCCACATTATTTTTATTTTAGTTACACAGATTAGTCATGCAGTTAAATAGATTCAGTGTTCATTTGTAGTAAAACTGAAGAAAGTTTTCCAGTTTCTTATAAAAATAAACATCTGACCCATATGACCCAGCAATTCCATTACTATGTATTTACTAGAGAAATGAAAACACAGATCAACAGACAGACATATAATGAGGTTTACAGCAGCTTACTTAAAAATGGCCCAAAACTGGAAACAACCCAAATGTCCATCTACTGGTGAATAGATAAATAAACTGGGGTATACTCATACAGTAAACTACTACTCAACAATAAAAGGAAACAAACTATTGTAATATGTAACAACATGTAAGCAAGACACAAAAGAATACCAACTATGTCATTCCATCTATAGGAAATTCTACAATAGGCAAAACCAATTATAGTGATAAGTATCAGATCAATGGTTTACTTGAGGCAGGGGGCTGGAAAAGAAATTACAATAAAAGGACACAAAGGAACTTTCTAGAGTGATGCATATGTTCTATATTTTGATTGTAAAACTCATCAAACTTCACATTTAAAATGAGTGCATTTTATTGTATGTAAGTTATACTTAAATTAAATTGACTTTTAAAACATCTTTCAAAATCAAGGGGAAAACAGAAATATTTTGATATTAACAAAAAATGAGAGTAAGTTTTTTACTTCTAGAAAATCCTCATACAGGTAAATTCTAAATTATATTCTTCAGATAAAAAGAAAGTGATTTAAAAAGAGAAGTCTGAGCCAAAGGAAAAAAAGGAAAGCAAAAACAACAGCAAAGACATGAGTAAATCTAAACAAATGCTAACTTTAGAAAATAAGACTTTGTGGAGTTAAAAAACAGAATTAAACTAAATATGATAACAACAAGAATCTTGTTCTAAGAGTGTTCTAAGATTCTTTTGTGATTTAAGATGAGGATAAAGGTAATTATTCACTGTGATTTTGTGGAGCTAAGTATACATGTTAAAATTTCTAGGGCAACCACTAAAATAGTAGAAATAGGGCATATAATTTCCATAGCTAGTAAAAGAGGGAGAGAGATGGTGATGGGGGCAGGGGGAGAGGTAGAGAGAGAGAGACTGACCAATCAACACAAAAACTAACAAGAAAGGAGAGAAAAAAGAAACAGAAAAGGTGGGACAAATAGGAAAAAACAAGATGATTAAACATAATAAATGAATTATAAAGTAGGTGCTCTTCACACATTAGCATGGATTGCTGGCTTCCTTTCTCAAAATCAGTCTAAAAAAGCTATATAATTAAGAGAGAAACATGAATTCTAGAAACCTAACGAAAAGAAGCATGAAAAAAAATCAGTGAGACTTAAGGCTGTCCTAAACTGGTATGTGTTATGGAGCTAGATGGCTAAAGCTAATAGGGCAAAGTGCAGCTTGAGGCAGCAGTTAGAGGACAGAGTGGATAAAAATCTTATTTTAACTCTTATTCTGTCTCTCTCCTCTTTACTGTGGAATAGTCATATCCTGCCCCTTCACTCTAGACATCAGCTAGTGTTCGCAGATAAATACCAGGGCAATGGAGAAATCCTGTTGACTAAGGAGTTAGAAACAGCTGTGGACTGACCAAGTGCCTTCAGACATTTAACTTCCCATCCCCTCCTATCCAAACTATGGAGACAGCCTCCTCCTAATGCCACTAAGGTAAAAAAAATCAGTTTCTGTGGTTTATTTCTTTAAAAACCTTAAATAATATATATATGCATATGTGTTACTGTTTCTGGAATCCTTTAACATCTCTATTAGAACAGGCTTATAAAGAAAAAAAAGAACTTTAAAAAATTCCCAACCCTCAAATATTTAGAGATGTAAGATGTTGAAAATAGATACAATAAAATTTATAATTTATCTTTAAAATACATTTAGTTTATGTGCTTGGTGATCCACATAACTTTGATAATCAAGCTAAGGATCTTTTAAAATATTGTTCTATGGTTTTTAATTTTTAAATTAAAGATCAATGGCCCAAATGTCTATTTACCTTAAGAGATGAGCTAATAATAATGGTGGTTGTCCATTTTATTTTTTCTTTTGTGCCATTTTCAGCCATCTGTCTGTCTTTGGATCAACCCAGCTTCTAATGGTGCCACAATCTGAAAAAAGGTAAGAGGAAACAGGACATGTAGAAATGTTTGATGAATGAGTAAATTAAAGATAGAAATGAAACTATGTGGGGGCACCTGGATGGCTGAGTCGGTTAAAGTCCAACTCTAGATTTCAGCTCATGTCATGATCTCATAGTCATGAAATCTAGCCCTGCATCAGGCTCCACCAAGGGTGTAGAGCCTACTTAAGATTCTCTCTCTCCCTCTCCCTCTGCTCCCCCCCCACTGGTGCTTTCTAGAAAAAAAGAAACAAACAAACAAACAAGGTTAATGGAGACATTCTAAAGAATATTTGAAAGTTAAAATTTGACACTGAAAATATGTCTTGTTATACATTAAGCTTATCAATACCACGCTTCCTATTGCTAAAAAGGAGATAGTAGACCCAAAACGGAGTCACTTGCACTAAACCCCACATCAGTAAACCAAGACTTAATATCTAACCTAACTTCAGTTTCACCACCCAACCACCCTATCCTTCACTTACCACCCCCCCACCCCCCACAATGTAACCTTTAACCAATTGACACTGAATACTTGGTCAGCACTAGTGAAATAATGCAATTAGTAAATCCCTTCCTTTCCCCTCAGGAAAGTAACCTTGCCTGAAAAATGCATTCTTTGCAAATAATTTTTTTCCAACTCCTGTCTTTAAACACTTCCCTTTTTGGGGCTTTTGGGTGGCTCAGTTGATTGAGCATCCTACTTCAGCTCAGGTCCTGTCTCATGGTTCATGAGTTCCAGTCCCACACCAGTCTCTCTGCTGTCAGTGCAGACCCTCTTCAGACACTCTGTCCCCCACTCTCTCTGCCCCTTCCCCACTCATTCTCTCTCTCAAAACTAAATAAACAATTAAAAAAAAAACCTTCCCTTTCCCACAGCTTGGTGGAGTTCCTTTCCCTTGCTAATTGGGATACTGCCCAATTCATGATTCATGGAATAAAGCCAATTTGGTTTTTTTAAAAATATAATTGATTGTCTAACTAGTTTCCATACAACACCCAGTGCTCATCCCAACAAGTGCTATCCTCAATGCCCATCAACAACTTTCCCCTCTCCCCCACCCCCCATCAACCCTCAGTTTGTTCTCAGTATTTAAGAGTCTCTTATGGTTTATCTCCCTCCCTCTCTGTAACTTTTTTTTCCCCTTCCCCTCTCCCATGGTCTTCTGTTAAGTTTCTCAAGATCCACATATGAGTGAAAACATAAGGTAAATGTACTCAGTTGAATTTTTGCTATTTAACTCTACTAACAATTACTAAAAACAATGGTTCCCATTACAGGGCATTAGGGTTTTCTCCCTTTTCCTTTTTTTTCAGGGTTACTTCAACAAACAAAGCAAAGCACACCTAATTAAAGGTACAGACGCTTCACCACTGAAAGTAATGAGAAGCTCTGTAGAGGACTGAACAATGGGAAAGAGAAGCCAAAATGCAACAGCAGAATGCACACAGCATACACCAGAAACACTGCCAGGAGTGCCAGGCCCCTTTTTAATATAGTGGTACTCTCAGATGCAGGAAACATAACAAGCTTTTAGAACATGCAAAACACTGACAGAAACTTAGTCAAAATCACAAGACAGAGGAATTCTCCCCAAAAGAAAGGTCAAGAAGAAATCATAGCCAGGGGCTTGCTTAAAATAGATATAGGCAATATATCTGAGAATTTAGATCAACAAGAATTTAGATCAACACTCCTAAAACTACTAGGTGGCCTTGAAAAAGCATAGAAGACCCCAGAGAAATCCTTGCTGCAAAGATCAAAGACCTAAAAACTAGTCGGCATGAATTTAAAAAGGCTATAAATGAGATGCAAAATAGGCTAGATACAGTGAAGCAAGATGGAAGAAACAGAGGAGAGAATAGATGAAATAGATGTTAAAATTATGGAAAATCATGAAACTGAAAAAAGAGGGAAAGGAAATTACTAGATCATAAGGGGAGGCATAGAGAACTAACTGATTCCATGAAATGAAGCAATATCCATATCATAGGGGTCCCAGAAGAAGAAGAGTGAGAAAAAGGGGCAGAAAGTTTATTTGAACAAATTATAGCCAAGAACTTCTCTAACCTGGGAAAAGGAAACAGGCATCCAAGTCCAAGAGGCACAGAGAACTCCCTTCAAAATCAACAAAAACAGCTCAAAACCATGACATATGATAGTGAAACTTGCAAAATACAAAGATAAAGGGAGAATTCTGAAAGCAGCTAGGGAGAAAAGGTCCTTAACCTACAAGAGTAGACACATAAGGTTAGTAGCAGACCTGTCCACTGAAACTTAGCAGGCCAGAAGGGAATGGCAGGAAATATTCAATGTGCTAAATAGGAAAAACATGCACCCAAGAATCCTTTATACAGCAAGTCTGTCATTCAGAACAGAAAGAGACATAAAGACTTTCCAAGACAAATGAAAATTAAAGGAGTTAATGACCACTAAACCAGCCCTACAAGAGATCCTCAGGGTGACCCTGTGAGTGGAAAGCAGCAAAGACTACAAAAGACCAGATAACACCACCAGAAACACCAAATCTACAGATAATACAGATAATAATAATAAATTCAGATCTTTCAATAATCACTCTGAAAGTAAATGGACTAAATGCTCCAATGAAAAGACACAAGGTAGCAGAATGGATAAAAAAACAAGATCTATCTATATGCTGCCTACAAGAGACCCATTTTACACCTAAGGACACATGCAGGGTGAAAGTGAGGGGATGGAGAGCCATCTATTATGCTAATGGAAGTCAAAAGAAAGCCAGAGTAGCAATACTTATACCAGACAAACTAGATTTTAAAACGAAGACTGTTACAAGAGATGAAGAAGGGAATTATACCATAATTAACAGGGTTTATCCATCAAGTATATCTAACAATTGCAAATATTTATGCTAACATGGAAGCACCCAAATATGTGCATCAATTAATCACAAACATAAACAAACTCATCGATAATAATACCATTATAGTAACAGACTTTAATACTCCACTCACAGCAATGGACAGATGAAGTTAGGAGAAAATCAGCAAGGAAACAATGGCTTTGAATGACACATTGGACCAGATGGACTTAACAGATATATTCAGAACATTTCACCCTAAAAAGCACCATAATACACATTCTTCTTGAGTGTACATGGAACATTCTCCAGAACAGATCACATACTGGGTCACAAACCAGCCCTCAACAAGTACAAAAAGATCAAGATCATATCATGCATGTTTTCAGATTACAACACTATGAAACTTGAAATCACCCAAAAGAAAAAATTTGGAAAGCCCTCAAATACATGAAGGTTAAATAACATCCCAGTAAAGAATGAATGGGTTAACCAGGAAATTAAAGAATAAAATACACGGAAGCAAATGAAAATGAAGACATATAGTGCAAACATTTTGGGATATAGCAAAGGCAGTCCTAAAAGGAAAATACATTGCAATTGTGGCCATCTTAAGAAGCAAGAAAGGTCCCAAATACACAACCTAACCTTACACCTAAAGGAGCTAGGAAAGGAGCAGCAAATAAAGCCCAAAGCAGTGGAAAGGAAATAATAAAACTCAGAGAGAACTAAATGATATAGAAACAAACAAACAAAAAACAGAATAGATCAAAGAAACTAAAAAGTGGTGTTTTTTTTTGAAAGAATAAACAAAATTGATAAACCCCCAGCCAGACTTAACAAAAAGAACAGAGGACCCAAAATAGATAAAATCATGAATTAAGGAGGAGAGATCATAACCAACACCACAGAAATACAAACAATTATAAGAGAATACTATGAAAAATTATACAACAACAAAGTGAACAATATGAAAGAAATGGACAATTCCTGAACACTCACACACTACCAAAACTTAAGAGGAAGAAGTAGAAAATTTGACAGCCCCATAACTAGCAAAGAAACTGAATCTGTCATCAAAAATCTCCCAACAAATAAGAGTCCTGGGCTAGATGGCTTCCCAGGGGAATTCTACCAGACATTTAAAGAAGAGTTAATACCTATTCTTCTCAAACTGTTCCAAAAAAAAAAAAAAAAATAGAAATGGAAGGAAAGCTTTCAAACTCTACTGTAAGGCCAGTATTACCATGGTTCCAAAACCAGACAAAGACCCCGCTAAAAAGGAGAATTACAGGCCAATATCCCTGATGAACACGGATCCAAAAATTCTCAAAAAGATACTAGCAAATCAAACCAAAGAGTACCTTAAATGAATTATTCACCAAATAGCCAAAGATGGCGACGTAGGAGGATGCTTGGCTCACCTAGTCCTGCTGGTCACTTAGATTCCACCCACATCAGCCTAAATAATACAGAAAACCACTGGAAGACTAGCACAATGGACTCTCTGGAGCCAAGCGTAGACAAGAGGCCCACAGAAGAGAGTAGGAAGTGCAGAGAGGCAGTGCATGCTACACAGACTGACGGGAGGGAGCCGGGTGGTGGAGGGTCAGCCCACCAGGCAAGGCAGAGCCTCCGAAGTCTGGCTTGCAAAAGTGGAGGGGCTGGACTGTGTGAGTTTTGACAGCAAGCAGGACTTAACATCTGGAATGTTAGAAGTCAACAGCTCTGCTCTCAGAGAGCGAGGAGGGTGAGAGGATGCTGGGAGGGAGAGATGTTGAGCCCCAGAAGGACAGAGCTCCGCAGGGGAACAAAGGTGCTGGCAAGCATAATTTCCCTCTCCCATCCCCCAGCTGAAATTTCAAAGGGAACCAGTTTCCCTCACCGAACTTGCTTGCACCGTGCAAACACCCATCACTGTGCTTCTGTGGATCCATCCCTCCAATGGGCCTGCCTCCCTCCTGGTGCTGCAGGGCCCTTCCCGCAGGGGACCACCTATGGCAAAGCTAGCTAAGCCTGGCCCTCCTGCCCCTGTGCACCTTGCGGACCCACCCCTCTAATACACCCTTGGCCAGATCCCATCAAAGCAGCACCACAATTGTGCCTGGCAGTATGCAAACAGCCCAGACAGGGGCCATAGCACTCCACAGTGAGTCCTGCCTCTGGGAGAGGGGAAGATAAGGTACACACCAGTCCAACTGTGGCCCCAGCAGTGGGCTAGGGGCACACATCGGGTCTGACTGCAGCCCCGACCACCAACACAAGTTTCTCTGGAGAGCAAAGGGGAAGTGCCCTGCAGTTTGGAGCCACCGCAGGGACTAGCCAAAATGATGAAACGAAAGAATTCTCCTCAAAAGAAACTCCAGGAAGTAGCAATACCTAACGAATTGATCAAAACCGATTTAAGCAATAAAATGGAACAAGAATTTAGAATAATAGTCATTGGGGCGCCTGGGTGGCGCAGTCGGTTAAGCGTCCGACTTCAGCCAGGTCACGATCTCGCGGTCCGTGAGTTCGAGCCCCGCGTCGGGCTCTGGGCTGATGGCTCAGAGCCTGGAGCCTGTTTCCGATTCTGTGTCTCCCTCTCTCTCTGCCCCTCCCCTGTTCATGCTCTGTCTCTCTCTGTCCCAAAAATAAATAAACGTTGAAAAAAAAAAATTAGAATAATAGTCATAAAATTAGTCGCTGGGCTTGAAAAAAGCACAGAGGACAGCAGAGAATCTATTGCTACAGAGATCAAGGGACTAAAAAATAATCATGAAGAATTTAAAAATGCTATAAATTAGGCACAAAATAAAATGAAGGCGGCCATATCATGGATTGAAGAGGCAGAGGAGAGAATAGGTGAATTAGAAGATAAAATTACAGAAAAAGAGGAAGCTGAGAAAAAGATTAAAAAATCCAGGAGTATGAGGGGAGATTTAGAGAACTAAGTGATGCAATCAAACGGAACAATATCCGTATCATAGGAATTCCAGAAGAAGAGACAGAGAAAGAAGCTGAAGGTGTACTTGAACAAATCATAGCTGATAACTTCCCTGATCTGGGGAAGGAAACAGGCATTGAAATCCAAGAGGCACAGAGAACTCCCTTCAGACATAACTTGAATCGATCTTCTGCACGACATATCATAGTGAAACTGGCAAAATACAAGGATAAAGAGACAATTCTGAAAACAGCTAGGGATAAACAGGCTCTAACTTATAAAGGGAGACGCATAAGCCTAGTGGCAGACCTACCTACTGATATTTGGCAAGCCAGAAAGGAATGGCAGGAAATCTTCAATATGATGAACAGAAAAAATATGCAGCCAAGAATCCTTTATCCAGCAAGTCTGTCATTCAGAATAGAAGGAGAGATAAAGGTCTTCCCAAACAAAAACTGAAGGAATTCATCACCACTAAACCAGCCCTACAAGAGATCCTAAGGGGGACTATGTGACTGAAACGTTGCAAGGACCACAAAGTACCAGAGACATCACTACAAGCATGAAAGCTACAGATATCACAATGACTCTAAACCCATATCTTTCTATAATAACACTGAATATAAATGGACTAAATGCTCCAACTAAAAGAAACAGGGTATGAGAATGGATAAAAAAAACAAGACCCATCTATTTGTTATCTACAAGAGACTCATTTTAGACCTGAGGACACCTTCAGATTGAAAATGAGGGGGTGGAGAACATATATAAAAGAATTGAGATCATACCATGCACACTTTCAGACCACAATGCTATGAAACTTGAAATCAACCACAGGAAAAAGTCTGGAAAACCTCCAAAAGTATGGAGGGTCAACCCTCCATAGTATGCCTGGGTCAACCAGGCAAGTAGAGAAGAAATTAAAAAATATATGGAAACAAATGAAAATGAAAATACAACAATCCAAATGCTTTGGGATGCAGCAAAGGCAGTCCTGAGAGGAAAATACATTGCAATCCAGGCCTATCTCAAGAAACAAGAAAAATCCCAAATACAAAATCTAACAGCACACCTAAAGGAACTAGAAGCAGAACAGCAAAGACACCCCAAACCCAGCAGAAGAAGAGAAATAATAAAGATCAGAGCAGAAATAAACAATATAGAATCTAAAAAAAAACAGTACAGCAGATCAATGAAATCAAGAATTGGTTTTTGAAAAAATAAACAAAATTGATAAACCTCTAGCCAGACTTCTCAAAAAGAAAAGGGAGAAGACCCAAATAGATAAAATCATGAATGAAAATGGAATTATTACAACCAATCCCTCAGAAATACAAGCAATTATCAAGGAATACTATGAAAAATTATATGCCAACAAACTGGACAACCTAGAAGAAATGGACAAATTCCTAAACACCCATACACTTCCAAATCTCAAACAGGAAGAAATAGAAAATTTGAACAGACCCATAACCAGCGAAGAAACTGAATCAGTTATCAAAAACCTCCCAACAAATAAGAGTCCAAGACCAGATGGCTTCCCTGGGGAATTCTACCAGACATTTAAAGCAGAGGTAATACTTATCCTTCTCAAGCTGTTCCAAAAAATAGAAAGGGAAGGAAAACTTCCAGACTCATTCTATGAAGCCAGCATTACTTTGATTCCTAAACCAGACAGAGACCCAGCAAAAAAAGAGAACTACAGGCCAATATCCCTGATGAATATGGATGCAAAAGACACTAGCAAATCGAACTCAACAGCATATAAAAAGAATTATTCACCATGATCAAGTGGGATTCATTCCTGGGCTGCAGGGCTGGTTCAATAGTCGCAAATCAATGTGAAACATCACATTAATAAAAGAAAAGAAAAGAACCATATGATCCTGTCAATCGATGCAGAAAAAGCATTTGACAAATTTCAGCATCCTTTCTTAATAAAAACCCTCAAGAAAGTTGGGATAGAAGGAAAATACTTAAACATCATAAAAGCCGTTTATGAAAGGCCCACAGCTAATATCATCCTCAATGGGGAAAAACTGAGAGCTTCCCCTCTGAGATCAGGAACATGACAGGGATGTCCACTCTCACCACTGTTGTTTAACATAGTGTTGGAAGTTCTAGCATCAGCAATCAGTCAACAAAAGGAAATCAAAGGCATCAAATTGGCAAGGATGAAGTCTAGCTTTCACTTTTTGCAGATGACATGATATTATACATGGAAACCCCGATAGACTACACTAAAAGTCTGCTAGAACTGATACATTAATTCAGCAAATTCACAGGATACAAAATTAATTTACAGAAATCAGTTGCATTCTTATACACTAATAATGAAGCAACAGAAAGACAAATAAAGAACTGATCCATTCACAATTGCACCAAGAATCATTAAATACCTAGGAATAAGCCTAACCAAAGATGTAAAAGATCTGTATGCTGAAAACTATAGAAAGCTTATGAAGGAAATTGAGGAAGATACAAACAAATGCAAAAACATTCCATGCTCATGGATTGGAAGAATAAATATTGTTAAAATGTCAATACTACCCAAAGCAATCTACACACTCAATGCAATCCCAATCAAAATTACACCAGCATTCTTCTCGAAGCTACAACAAGCAATCCTAAAATTGTATGGAACCACAAAAGATGCCAAATAGCCAAAGTAATATTGAAGAAGAAAACCAAAGCGGGAGGCATCACAATCCCAGACTTTAGCCTCTACTACAAAGCCGTAATCATCAAGACAGCATGGTATTGGCACAAAAACAGACACATAGACCAATGGAATAGAATAAAGACTCTAGAACTGGACCCACAAAAGTATGGCCAACTAATCTTTGACAAAGCAGGAAATAATATCCAATGGAAAAAAAGACAGTCTCTAACAAATGGTGCTGGGAGAACTGGACAGCAACATGCAGAAGAATGAAACTAGACCACTTTCTTACACCATTCACAAAAATAAACTCAAAATGGATGAAGGACCTGAATGTGAGACAGGAAACCATCAAAACCCTAGAGGAGACAGCAGGAAAAAACCTCTCTGACCTCAGCTGCAGCAATTTCTTACTCGACACATCTCCAAAGGCAAGGGAATTAAAAAACAAAAATGAACTTTTGGGGCCTCATGAAGATAAAAAGCTTCTATACTGCAAAGGAAACAATCAATAAAACTAAAAGGCAACTGACAGAATGGGAAAAGATACTTGCAAATGACATATTGGACAAAGGGCTAGTATCCAAAATCTATAAAGAATTCCCCAAACTCCACACCCGAAAAACAAATAATCCAGTGAAGAAATGGGCAGAAGATATGAATAGACACTTTTCTAAAGAAGACATCCAGATGGCCAACAGGCACATGAAAGATGCTCAAAGTCACTCCTCATCAAGGAAATACAAATCAAAACCACAATGAGATACCACCTCACGCCAGTCAGAGTGGCTAAAATGAACAAATCAGGAGACTATAGATGCTGGAGAGGATGTGGAGAAACAGGAACCCTCTGGCACTGTTGGTGGGAATGCAAACTGGTGGAGGCACTCTGGAAAACAGTGTGGAGGTTCCTCAAAAAATTAAAAATAGACCTACCCTATGACCCAGCAATAGCACTGCTAGGAATTTACCCAAGGGATACAGGAGTGCTGATGCATAGGGGCATTTGTACCCCAATGTTTATAGCAGCACTTTCAACAATAGCCAAATTATGGAAAGAGCCTAAATGTCCATCAACTGATGAATGGATAAAGAAGTTGTGGTTTATATATACAATGGAATACTACTTGGCAATGAGAAAGAATGAAATATGGCCTTTTGTAGCAACATGGATGGAACTGGAGAGTGTTATGCTAAGTGAAATAAGTCATAGAGAGAAAGATACCTATGTTTTCACTCTTATGTGGATCCTGAGAAACTTAACAGAAGACCATGAGGGAGGGGAAGGAAAAAAAAGTTACAGAGAGGGAAGGAGGCAAACCAGGAGAGACTCTTAAAAACTTAGAATAAACTAAGGGTTGGTGGGAGGTGGGCGGGAGGGGAAAGTGGGTGATGGGCATTGAGGAGGGCACCTATTGGGATGAGTACTGGGTGTTGTATGGAAACCAATTTGACAATAAATTTCATATTAAAAAAAAGAACTATTCACCATGATCAAGTGGGATTTATTCCTGAGGTGCAGGGCTGGTTCAATATTCTCAAATCAATCAATGTGATATGCCACATTATTAAAAGAAAGGGTAAGGGTAAGGATCCTTTTAATAGGTGCAGAAAAAGCATTTGACAAAATACAGAATCCTTTCCTGATAAAAACCCTTGAGAAAGCAGGGGAGAAGGAAGGAACATACCTCAACATCATAAAAGCCATATATGAAAGGCTCACAGCTAATATCATCCTCAATGGGGAAAAAGTGACAGCATTTCACCTAAGGTCAAGAACATGACAGGGATGATCACTTTTACCACTGTTGTTCAACATAGTACTGGAAGGAAGTCCTAGACTCACAATCAGACAAGAAAAAAATAAGTGGCATGCATATTGGTAAAAAGAAGTCAATTTCTTTTTTTATTGAAGTTTAACTCTTCGCAGATGAAATGACACTCTACATAGAAAACCCAAAGACTCCACCAAAACATGGCTACAATCAATACATGAATTCAGCAAAGTTGCGGGATATAAATTCAACGTACAGAAATTGGTTGCATTTCTATACACCAAAAATTAAAGAGCAGAAAGAGAAATCAAGGAATCTATCCCATTTATAAGAGCAACAAAAACCTTAATATACCTAGGAATAAACCTAACCAAGGAGGTAAAAATCTGTAGGCCGAAAACTATAGAAAGCTTATGAAAGAAATTGAAGAATACACAACGAAATGGAAAAACAATCCATGCTCATGAATTAGAAAATACTGTTAAAATGTCTATACTACCGAATGCAATCTACACATTCAATGCAATCCCTATCTAGAATTCTTTACAGAGCTAGAACAAATAATCCTAAAATGTGCATAGAACTACAAAGACCCTAAAAGCCAAAGTAATGTTGAAAAAACAAAGCAAAGCTGGAGGAATCACAATTCCTGACTTTAAGCTGTATTACAAAGCTATAATCCTCAAGACAGTATGGTACTGGCACAAAAATAGACACATGGATCAGTGGAACAGAACAGAGAGCCCATAAATTGATGCACAAATGTCTAACCACATAATCTTCGACAAAGCAGGAAAGACTGTCCAATGGAAAAAAGAGAGTCTCTTCAGCAAATAGTGCTGGGAAAACCAGACAGCAACATGCAGAAGAATAAAACTGGACCATTTTCTTAAACCACACACAAAAATAAATTCAAAATGGATGAAACCCTAAATGTGAGACTGGAAACCATCAAAATCCTATAGGAGAACACAGGCAACAACCTCTTTGACCTCAGCCACAGCAACTTCATTTTTTTTGTTTTGTTTTTTTGTTTTTAATGTTTATTTATTTTTGAGAACGAAAGACAGAGTGTGAGTGGGGAAGGGGCAGACAGAGAGGGAGTCACAGAATTTGAAGTAGGCTCCAGGCTCTGAGTTGTCAGCACAGTCTGACATGGGGCTTGAACTCACGGACCACGAGATCATGACTTGAGCCAAGTCAGATGCTTAACCAACTAAGCCACCCAGGCACCCCTCGGTCACAACAACTTCTTACTAGACATGTCTCTGGAGACAAGGCAAACAAAAGCATAAATGAAATATTGAGGCCTTGTCAAGATGAAAAGCTTCTGCACAGCAAAGAAAATAATCAACAAAACAAGAAGGCAAACGATGGAATGGGAGAAGATATTTGCAAACGACCTATCACATAAAGGGTTAGTATCCAAAATCTATAAAGAACTTCTCAAAATCAACACCCAAAAACCAAACAATCCAGTGAAGAGTTGGGCAGAAGACATGTATAGACACTTCTCCAAAGACATCCAGATGGGTAACAGACACATAGAAGATGCTCAACATCACTCATCATCAGGGAAATACAAATCAAAACCACAATGAGATACCACCTCACATATGTCAGAATGGTTAAAATTAACCACTCAAGAAACAACAGATGCTGGTGAGGATGCAGAGAAAGGAGAACACTTTTGCACTGCTGTTGGAACTGCAAACTGGTGCAGCCACTGTGGAAAACAGTATGGAGGTTCCTCAAAAAATTAAAAATAGAACTACCCTACGACCCAGCAACTGTATTACTAGTTATTTATCCAAAGGATTCAAAAATGCTGATTCAAAGGGGCACATGCACCCCAATGTTTATATAGCAGCGCTACTGACAATAGCCAAAGTATGGAAAGAGCACATCATGTCCATCAAATAATGAATGGATAAAGAAGACGTGGTATATATATACAATGGCTACTACTCAGTGATCAAAAAGAATGAAATCTTCCCATTTGCAACAACGTGGATGGAGCTAGAGTATGCTATGTGACATAAGTCAGTCAGAGAAAGACAAATATCATGTGATTTTCCTTGTATGTGAAATTTAAGAAACACAACAGATGAACATATGGGAAGGGAAGGAAAAATAAGATCAAAGCAGAGAGGCAGGCAAGCCGTCAAAGACTCTTAAATACAGAGAACAAACTGAGGGTTGCTAGAGGGGAGGTGGGTGGGGAAAGGGCTAAGTGGGTGATGGGGATTAAGAAGGGCACTTGTTGGGAGGAGCACTGGGTGTCATATGTAAGTGATGAATCAGTTCCACTCCTGAAACCAATACAGCATTGTATGTTATCTAATGTGAATTTAAATACATTAATTTTAAGAAAACCATGCTATGAATCCAGATCTGCAGTTAGTGTACAAATGGTAAAGTAACCTGTGTAAACAGAAGAATTCCTAAATTCCTCTTTTTTTTTTTTTAATGTTTATTTTTGAGAAAGAGGTAGAGTGAGAGCAGGGCGGGGCAGAAAGAGAGGGAGACACAGAATCCAAAGCAGACTCCAGGCTCCTGCCCCGACACAGGGCTCAAACTGATGAACCGTGATATCATGACCTGGGCTAAAGTCGGACACTTAACCGACTCAGCCACCCAGGCGCTCCAAGAATTCCTAAATTCTTAAGTAGTAAATGAATAAGCTTAGGTTCTACAGAAGCTGTTTTCTTGGTGAGAGCTTTTCCCATTATGAAAATCTCATGCTGATGAAAGTCCGTTTAGTAAATGGAATGATATGTAGTCAGAAAGGAATTAAATGACCTTTTGGAACTTTTCCCTGGGCACCACGTCATAGATCATAATAAATATTCAAATAGAAGTACATGCTTACAAAACATCTTGTTGGGTATCAAGAAATATTTTGAAGAGGATGACCCGATACGATGGCGATATGGCAGAAGCAAACAGCCATTCAGGAAGTAGGTACCTGGTATTCCATTATGTAAGGATCATCCCTGAAGAATTTGAAATATTTTCCAAATGCTTATTCTTGCCTAAAATAAGGCCAACTGGATGCAAAGTTGTTTTAAACTAAAAGAGGTATATGGCATTGAGTTCCATGAGTTGCAGCAGAGTCTAGTAAAGAACAAAAGAGATTTTGGGGCGCCTGGGTGGCTCAGTCGGTTAAGCGCCTGACTTTGGCTCAGGTCATCATCTCACTGCTCGTGAGTTCGAGCCCCGCATCGGGCTCTGTGCTGATAGCTTAGAGCCTGGAGCCTGCTTTGAATTCTGTGTCTTCCTCTCTATGCCCCTTCCCTGCTCATGCGCTCTCTCTCTCTGTCTCTCAAATATAAAATAAAACATAAAAAAAAGAACAAAAGAGATTTCAGTCTCATATGTAGAATTGAAAAAACACAACAGATGAACATAGGAAAAGGGAAGGAAAAATAAAAACAGAGACAGAGGCAAACCATAAGAGATTCTTTTTTTTAATAATTTTATTTTTTTAATTTACATCCAAATTAGTTAGCATAGTGTGTAACAATGATTTCAGGAGTAGATTCCTTAATGCCCCTTACCCATTTAGCCCATCACCCCTCCCACAACCCCTCCAGTAACCCTCCGTTTGTTCTCCATATTTAAGAGTCTCTTATGTTTTGTCCCCCTCCCTGTTATATTATTTTTGCTTCCCTTCCCTTATGTTTATCTGTTTTGTATCTTAAAGTCCTCATATGAGTGAGGTCATATTTGTCTTTCTCTTATTAATTTTGCTTAGCATAATACCCTCTAGTTTCATCCACATAGCTGCAAATGGCAAGATTTCATTCTTTTTGACTGTCGAGTAATACTCCATTGTATATATATACACCACATCTTATTTATCCATTCATCCATCGATGGACATTTGGGCTCTTTCCATACTTTGGCTATTGTTGATCGTGCTGCTATAAACATTGGCATGCATGTGTCCCTTCGAAACAGCATACCTGTATCCCTTGGATAAATGCCTAGTAGTGCAATTGCTGGGTTGTAGGGTAGTTCTATTTTTAATTTTTTGAGGAACCTCCACACTGTTTTCCAGAGTGGCTGCACCAGCTTGCATTCCCACCAGCAATGCAAGAGAGATCCTCTTTCTCCACATCCTCGCCAACATCTGTTGTTGCCTGAGTTGTTAATGTTAGCCATTCTGGCAGGTGTAAGGTGGTATCTCACTGTGGTTTTGATTTGTATTTCCCTGATGATGAGTGATGTTGAGCATTTTTTCATGTGCCTGTTGGCCATCTGGATGTCTTCTTTGGAGAAGTGTCTATTTGTGTCTTTTGCCCATTTCTTCACTGGACTATTTGTTTTTTGGGTGTTGAGTTTGATAAGTTCTTTATAGATTTTGGATACTAACCCTTTATCTGATAGGTCATTTGCAAAAATCTCCCATCCTATCAGTTGCCTTTTAGTTTTGCTGATTGTTTCCTTCAGGTTTGTGCAGGTTTTTATTTTGATGAGGTCCCAACATTTCATTTTTGTTTTTGTTTCCCTTGCCTCCAGAGAAGTGTTGAGTAAGAAGTTGCTGTGGCCAAGGTCAAAGAGGTTTTTGCCTGCTTTCCCCTCGGGGATTTGGATGGCTTCCTGTCTTTTGTTTAGGTCTTTCATCCATTTTGAGTTTATTTTTGTGTATGGTGTAAGAAAGTGATCCAGGTTCATTTTTCTGCATGTTGTTGTCCAGTTTTCCCAGCACCACTTGCTGAAGAGACTGTCTTTATTCCATTGGATATTCTTTCCTGCTTTGTCAAAGATGAGTTGGCCATACGTTTGTGGGTCCATTTATGGGTTCTCTGTTCTGTTTCATTGATCTGAGTGTCTGTTTTTGTGCCACATAAGAGACTCTTAAATACAGAGAACAAACTGGGGGTTGCTACAGGGAAGGTGGGTGGGAGGATGGGCTAAATGGGTGATGGGGATTAAGAAGGGCACTGGTTGGGATGAGCACTGGGTATTCTATGTAAGTGATGAGTTAATGGATTTTACTCATGAAACCAATACTGCACTGTATGTTAACTAACTTGAATTTAAATAAATAAAAAATATGGGGCATCTGGGTGGCTCTTTCGGTTAGACTTTGGCCCAGGTCATGGTCTTGTGGTTTGTGGGTTTAAGCCCCATGTTGGGCTCAGTGCTGATAGCTCAGAGCCTGAGCCTGCTTCAGATTCTGTGTCTCCCTCTCTCTCTGCCCCTCCCCCACTCATGCTCTGTCTCTCACTCTCAAAAATAAACATTTTTCTAAAAATTTAAAAAAGAATAAAAAAGAAAAAAACTGCATCCATAGTTAAATGTACAAAAGCTCATTTCCAAATATGTTTAAAAGAGCAAAATACAGGCATCTGGGTGGCTCAGGTGGTTAAGAATCTGACTCTTTTTTTTTTTTAATTTTTTTTTCCCAACGTTTATTTATTTATTTGGGACAGAGAGAGACAGAGCATGAACGGGGGAGGGGCAGAGAGAGAGGGAGACACAGAATCGGAAACAGGCTCCAGGCTCTGAGCCATCAGCCCAGAGCCTGACGCGGGGCTCAAACTCACGGACCGCGAGATCGTGACCTGGCTGAAGTCGGACGCTTAACCGACTGCGCCACCCAGGCGCCCCCAAGAATCTGACTCTCGGGGCGCCTGGGTGGCGCAGTCGGTTAAGCGTCCGACTTCAGCCAGGTCACGATCTCGCGGTCCGGGAGTTTGAGCCCCGCGTCGGGCTCTGGGCTGATGGCTCAGAGCCTGGAGCCTGTTTCCGATTCTGTCTCTCTCTCTCTCTGCCCCTCCCCCGTTCATGCTCTGTCTCTCTCTGTCCCAAAAATAAATAAACGTTGAAAAAAAAATTAAAAAAAAAAAAAAAAAGAATCTGACTCTTGATTTTTGGCTCAGGTCATGACCTCAGTTAATGAGTTCAAGTCCCATATCAGGCTCCATGCTGACAGTGTGGGGCCTGCTTGGGATTCTCTCTCTCCCTCTCTGTCTGCTCCTCCCCTGTGCACTCGCTCTCTCCTTTCTTTCAAAAATAAATAAATCATAAATAGAGAGATAGATATTTTAAGAAAGAAAAAGAAAAGAAAATAGGGGCAACTGGCTCTTTCAGTTGAATATCCAACTCTTGATTTTGGTTCAGGCCATGATCCCAGGTTCGTGGGATCAAGCTCCACATTCAGCTCTGCACTGAGAATGGAGCCTGCTTAAGATTCTCTCTCTCTCTTCCTCTGTCCCTCTCTCCTGCTCGCATGCTCTCTAAAATTAAAAAAAGAAAGAAAGAAAGAAAGAAAGAAAGAAAGAAAGAAAGAAAGAAAGAAAGAAAGAAAACAAAAAATAGGGGTGCCTGGGTGGCTCAGTTTGTTGGGCATCTGACTCTTGATTTCAGCTCAGGTCATCTTCTCACAGTGGTGAGATCACATGGGCCTCCATGCTGGGTGTGGAGCCTGCTCAAGATTCTCTCTCCCCAGGGGCCCATGGGTTGCTCAATTGGTTAAGTGTCTGACTCTTGGTTTCAGCTCAGGTCATGATCTCACAGTTATGGGTTCAAGCTAGGCATTGGGCTCCATGCTGACAGCCCAGAGCCTGATTGGGATTCTCTCCCTCCCTCTCTACCCCTCCCCTGCTCACGCTCTCTTTCTGTCAGAGAGAAAGAAAAAAGGAAAGAAAGAAAGAAAGAAAGAAAGAAAGAAAGAAAGAAAGGGAGAAAGGAAGGAAAGAAAAGGAAAGAAAAAAGAAAACAAAAGAGAAAGGTACAATTCAAAAGCCAGGAGGATCAAATATAAAGACAAATTCTAGAGGCAGAATAAAGGTTCGTGTCACCTTAGTGTCCAGTGAAAGGTAAAAAACTAAAACAAAAAAAAAAAAAGTTAGGAACAAGAAAGAATATGTTAAAATACTGGTGGGGAGGGTAGATGGGGGAGGGGAGAATGCAAAAGACAATATGGGTGCTTATGGCTTTTATGATGCAGTGAGGATGTGTAGTGTATGTGGAATATATCAAACATAAGGTATACATTCAAACCTTTTGGTAGAAGATCGATTGTATAATAGGAAAAACACAACAGGAGTTAGACCAGGGTTCTAGTCTTACCTCTAACACTGTAATCACTCAATGCCTTTAAGCCTATTTTTAACATATATATAATTACATACTATGAGATGAATAATATTGGCTTGCTGATATCCCTCAGAGTGGTTAAAAAAAATAAAATGACATAATACATAGTAAAATATAAATATATTATTACCATCATTATTTACTTTAGTCAAACCTTTCAACAAAAACCAAACAATAAACCATTTTTATAAGACCTTCAGCACTTTTTTCAAACCAACACAAATAATCCCTTAGTAACACTTTTCTCCCTAGAGTTCCCTTCCCTTTCCTGCAGATATAAAGTGGATATTTACCTGGGCCCGATTCATTAGCTGTCATCCTGGGATTTCCCTTCACCTCTCTCCTGTTAGAGCCATGTTTCCCTTTCCCTGATGTATTCTTTTGTTTTGCTGAAGGATTTTTTAAATATATATATATATATATATATATATATATATATATACACATACATATACATACATATATATATATATATATATATATATATATACATATATATATATCTTAAATTTACATCCAAGTTAGTTAGCATATAGTGCAATAATAATTTCAGGAGTAGAATCCAGTGATTCATCCCCTACATGTAACACCCAGTGGTCATCCCAACAAGCATCTTCTTTAATGCCCCTTGCCCATCTATCCCATCCCCCCCCCACCTACAATCCCTCCAGCAACCCTGTTTGTTCTCTGTATTTAAGAGTCTCTTATGTTTTGTCCTTCTCCCTGTTTTTATATTATTTTTGCTTCCCTTCCCTTATGCTCATCTGTTTTGTATCTTAAATTCCACAAGTGAAGTCATATATTTGTCTCTGACTTATTTCTCCTAGCATAATACCCTCTAGTTAGCCTTTGGTGACAGTGGTAAGGTGTACAGGGAGGAGAAGCATTCCACAGTCTTATTATTAGGTCTCAGTCTTTTTGGGAGCCTGCACCCCTTAGCTGAGAATTTCACTTGTGTTTGTCCAGTATTTCCTCTGGTTAGGTGAGACAGGATGCCTGGAGGGGACTAAAGCTGGGTATTTCCCTTCTCCCACGTTGATTAGGCTATGATAAAACCCCAACAGGATTAGGCTCTGGTAAAGTAGTTTCTCTTGAGGGCAGAATTTTTAAGAACAGGATGCCTGCATTTCCCTGATGAGGAGCAACATTGAGCATCTCTTCATGTGCCTGTTGGCCATCTGGATGTCTTCTTTAGAAAAGTGTCTATTCATGTTTTCTGCCCATTTCTTCACTGGATTATTTGTTTTTTGGGTGAGGAGTTTGGGGAGTTCTTTATAGATTTTGGATACTAGCCCTTTGTCCAATATGTAATTTGCAAATATCTTTTCCCATTCCTTCGGTTGCCTTTTAGTTTTGTTGATCGTTTCCTTTGCAGTGCAGAAGCTTTTTATCTTCATGAGATCCCAATAGTTCATTTTTGTTTTTAATTCCCTTGCCTTTGGAGATGTGTCAAGTAAGAAATTGCTGTGGCTGAGGTCAGAGAGGTTTTTTTCCTTTCTCCTCTAGGGTTTGATGGTTTCCTGCCTCACACGTCCTTTACCTTCACGTCCTTTATCCATTTTGAGTTTATTTTTGTGAATGGTGTAAGAAAGTGGTCTAGTTTCATTCTTCTGCATGTTGCTGTCCAGTTCTTCCAGCACCATTTGTTAAAGAGACTGTCTTTTTTCCATTGGATATTCTTTCCTGCTTTGTCAAAGATTAGTTGGCCATATTTTTGTGGGCCCAATTCTGGAGTCTCTATTCTATTCCATTGGTCTATGTGCTCAACATCGCTCCTCATCAGGGAAATACAAATCAAAACCACAATGGGATACCACCTCACGCCAGTCAGAGTGGCTAAAATGAACAAATCAGGAGACTATAGATGCTGGAGAGGATGTGGAGAAACAGGAACCCTCTGGCACTGTTGGTGGGAATGCAAACTGGTGGAGGCACTCTGGAAAACAGTGTGGAGGTTCCTCAAAAAATTAAAAATAGAACTACCCTATGACCCAGAAATAGCACTGCTAGGAATTTACCCAAGGGATACAGGAGTGCTGGTGCATAGGGGCACTTGTACCCCAATGTTTATAGCAGCACTTTCAACAATAGCCAAATTATGGAAAGAGCCTAAATGTCCATCAACTGATAAATGGATAAAGAAATTGTGGTTTATATACACAGAGGAATACTACGTGGCAATGAGAAAGAATGAAATATAGCCATTTGTAGCAACATGGATGGAACTGGAGAGTGTTATGCTAAGTGAAATAAGTCATAGAGAGAAAGACAGATACCGTATGTTTTCACTCTTATGTGGATCCTGAGAAATTTAACAGAAGACCATGGGGGAGGGCAAGGAGAAAAAAAAAAGTAAGGGCGGGGGGAGCCAAACCATAGGAGACTCTTAAAAACTGAGAACAAACTGAGGGTTAATGGGGGTGGGAGGGAGAGGAGGGTGGGTGACGGGTATTGAGGAGGGTACCTGTTGGGAGGAGCACTAGGTGTTGTATGGAAACCAACTTGACAATAAATTTCATATTAAAAAAAAAGAACAGGATGCTTGCATATTTCAAAATACCCCCCACCCCCAGCCCCCAACCAGAAGCACAAAGGAAGTTTTCTTCAATATTCACTGTGAGAACCTGGTAGAGCTCCTGGAGGTAGAACTCACAAAATGCGGAGGCCTGCTATGGACTGAATTATGTTCCACCAAAATCACATAATGAGGCCCCAATCCTCAATGTGATGGTATTTGGAAATAGGAAGGTTTAGATGAGATCAAGAGTGTGGGCCCCTCATGATGGGATCAGCGCCCTTATAAGAAGAGATGCTAGAGCTTGCTAGTGCAGTCACTCTCTCCCTGCTATATAAGGACACAGCAAGAAGGCTATCTGGAAGCTAGGAAGCAAGTTCCTACCAGAACAGCACTAAGATGGCACCCTGATCTCAGACTTCCGGCCTACAGAACTTTAAGAAAATAAATCTCTGCTGTTTAAGCCACCCAGTCTATGGGAATGGCTATGGCAGGTCAAACTAAGACAGGGTCCCCTAATGATTTGATCTCTGCACTTATTGACACAGTGCTTTCAGGAATTCTTCAATTACACTTTAGATTTTCCTATCCCAGTACTGGTTCCTGCAGAGGTTTCTGCTTATTGGTTTCTGCTCCAATTAGGTGATTCTTTGTATCAATCTCTCTGCCTCTAAAATTTTGGGTGCAGAAGTTTGCCATGTAATCTCACTTCCCTGACAGATTTAAGAAGAGTTGTTGATTTTTCAGTTTGTTCAGCTTTTTACTTATTAATAGGATGGAGTTACTAGCTCCATGCTCTTTACATGCTGGACTGGCAACCAGAAGCCAAGAGTTTTGTTTTTTAAAATTTAAACTATCATATATACATATGATACATATACATATATATGATATATATATACACATCATGTATGATATATATCATATATATCATATGATTATATATCATATATATGATATATAGTTATTAGAGGTTCTTTCTTACTCTCTGATCATTCTTCTTTATGGCATCTGTTTATTTTATGAACTCAAAAATCTGTAATTTCCCTGAGGTAATTAATTACATCTTCAAAAAGTTTTCTTCTGTTGTCCATATGGTCTGTTTTCTACAAGTCTCTTTTTTTCTGATTATCTTATCTAGTTTTCGTGTTGGAGTTTTCCTCAAATGTCTAGTGATCCTTAATTTTTCTTATTTCTGTATTTATTAATTAAAAATATTTATGTACATATCTGATACTATTATAGGGACTGGGGACACAACAGTGAGCAAAACAGACAAATCTCTACCCTCATGAAGCTTCCATTCTAGTGGGATGATTCCAGCAATTAAAAAACAAAAGACAAATATGGGTGATAAGGAGAGAGTGATGGAAGGTAGTAATGTGTGCCATGGAGAAAAATAAATCAGGGTATATGGGGAGTAAGTGCTGGAGGCTGTTATTTTATGTTGGGATGGTCAGAGAAGACATCTCTTATAAGGTAAGACATTTGCCTGGTATTCCCAAATCCATCTTCCCAGCTGAACTACTCCAGAAAACAAACCTCCAGCCTCCTCCATAGGAGAACTGTAGAGTAAATTTGCTTGGACGTTCAGGATGGAGAAGAGAACCCAGGGAGGTTCTAACAGATTTGCATATAAACTTTCAACAATCTTTCCTTCTTCCACATTCTGCTCTTGATGGCACCAATACCTGATGCTTCTAAGTACAGTACTCAGCCTCTCAGGAGGTCCATGAAGCAAAACTCCTCTTTTCTCATTAATTTCTCCCTCTGTAGACACATAGATAATTTTCTTTTATAACCAAATCAATTACCATTCCTGTCTTCTAGCTTCCTCCTACTCATTTAAATCTCTCATTTGCTATTTTATTCCTCATATCTTTGTGTTTAACTTTTTAAAGAAATATTTACTGTCATTTCAAAGCCTTTGGAGAAAAAGAGAAGATAAACAAATGGGGTCAATCTGCCATTTTAAGCACGAAGTCTGTGGTATTTTTTTTTTAAATTTTTTTAAACGTTTATTTATTTTTGAGACAGAGAGAGACAGAGCATGAACGGGAGAGGGTCAGAGAGAGAGGGGGACACAGAATCTGAAACAGGCTCCAGGCTCTGAGCCGTCAGCACAGAGCCCGATGTGGGGCTCGAACTCACGGACCGTGAGATCATGACCTGAGCAGAAGTCGGACGCCCAACCGACTGAGCCACCCAGGCGCCCCATGTCTGTGGTATTTTAATTGCCATCACTTACATACACCATCCATATTCTAAACTTCCAAAATTTTCTCAGGTTTCTCAATGAAATGCGCCTCTTATCTCTGAAAATGTAAATCTCATCTCTATCTACAAAACCTCAAATATTATCCCATAATTATCTTTCCCAATTAATATCATTAAAGAATTTCCCTCTACTTGTTTGAGATATGAATTTACTTCCTTATTATATTCCCTTAACATTTAGCATAGTGGGGTTTACTAAGTAGTTGATCAATGAATTATGTTCCTATAACATCAGTAATGAGATACACTGGTAATATTAACAGTAGGCTTCTAGCAATGAAAGAAACTATTTTAATTGTAATAAATATCTCATATATTTAACTTCTAACATCTCTCAGTGGGAGAATCCATTTTATAGTACCAAGTAGAAGTATTAATCTGAAATAATAAGATGCATATTATAGTCTAAAAACACTTAGAAAGTAACTAAAAAACAAAAAGTAAAAAAATAAAGAGGAATTAAAGTTGTAAACTAAAAAAAATATTCATACATCACAAAAATGGTAGTAAAAAAAATAACAGAAGAATAACAACAAAAGACCTATAAAGAATAAATGACAAAATGGCAGACCTAATGGTGGTGATGGTTGTACAGCAAAGTGAATATACTAAAAATCATTGAATTTAAAATTCACTTTAAGTCACTTTAAAAATTCATTTTAGGGGCGCCTGGGTGGCGCAGTCGGTTAAGCGTCCGACTTCAGCCAGGTCACGATCTCGCGGTCCGTGAGTTCGAGCCCCGCGTCAGGCTCTGGGCTGATGGCTCAGAGCCTGGAGCCTGCTTCCGATTCTGTGTCTCCCTCTCTCTCTGCCCCTCCCCCGTTCATGCTCTGTCTCTCTCTGTCCCAAAAATAAATAAACATTGAAAAAAAAAATTAAAAAAAAAATTCATTTTAATTCACTTTAAAAGTTATTTTTGTGTTATGTGGATTATATCTCTTACAAATTTTAAATAATAGGCATAAATCCAGCCATATTGAATAATCACATCAAATATGAACAGGAAAATGTTCCAAAGCAAAATCCACTATACGCTGTCATAGATTCAAGAATATAAACAGACTGAAAGTCATAAGAAAAAGATACACCATGCAAACAGTATAAGAGAGCTGGAGTGGCTGTATTAATAAAAAACAAAATAGACTTTAGGATAAGAAACATCACTAGAGACCAAGAGAGATACTTTAAAATGATAAAAGAGTCAATATATCAGGAATATATAACAACTGTAAACGTAACATCTAACAGAGACCCATCTAACAGAGACCCAAAACACATGAAACAAAAATCATACAAAGCATGCCCTCTAACCATAAGAGAATTAAATTAGAAATCAATACCAATAAAACCAAATTTCTTCAAATAAAGAAGTTAAACATACATAAGAAATGCATGCGTCAAAAAAGGAATCACAATGGAAATTAGACATTATTTTGAGCTGAGTGAGAAGAAATAGAAAATGTATCAAAATTCATAGGATATGGCTAAAGTAGTATCCAGGGAAATTTATAGCTTTAAAAGACTAAATTTAAAAAGAAGATTTCAAGTTAGTACCTTACTCCATTAAAAAAAAAAAAAAAAAACCCGAAGAACAAATTAAAGCCAAAACAATTAGAAAAAAGTAACAAAGATTAAAACAGAATTCCATAAAATAGAATACAGAAAAACACCAGAGAAAATTAATGAAAATTAATGAAAGAGAAAGTTGGCTCTTTGAAAAGATGAAAAAAAATTAACATTTAGCTAAACTAACAGAGAGAAAAAAGGAGAGAAGTGGGGAGGGAGGAGATATAAACTACCAAATCTGGAATGTAAGAAGGAATATCACTGCCAAACTTTCAGAAGTTAAAAATATTATAAAGATTTTAACAACTCTGTATCAGCAAATTTGATGCCTATGTGAAATGGACACTGTTCTAATAAGAAAAAATTCCAATAGTGAAGATATGGAAATAAGAAAAGAGAAATCTAAATACAGGTATATCTTGGAGAAATTGTGAGTTAGGTTCTAGATCCCCCCCCCGCCCAGTAAAGCAAATATCACAATAATGTAAGTTAAATGAATTTTTTGGTTTCCTGGTGCATATAAAAGTTACATATGCTTGGGGCACCTGGGTGGCTCAGTCAGTTAAGGGTCCGGCTCTTGATCTTGAGTTCAGGTTGTGATCTCAGGGTCATGACTTCAAGGCCTGCTTTGGGCTCCACACTAGGCATGGGGCCTATTTTTAAAAAAATAATAATAGAAATAAAGTAAAAAAGTTATGTATATTATACTGGGCGTCTGGGTGGCTCAGTAGGGTAAGCATCTGACTCTTCGTTTTGGCTCAGTCATAATCTCATGGTTTCAAGAGTAGGAGCCCTGAGTTGGGCTCTGCACTAGCAGCTCACAGGCTGCTTGCATACTTAGGATTTTTTCTTTCTTTCTTTGTGTGTGTGTGTGTGTGTGTGCGCGACTGAGAGAGAGAGCAAGTGAGTGAGGGGCAGAGAGAGAGAGAGGGAGACAGAGGAAGATGGAGGGAGACAGAGAAAGAGGGAGAGAGGGAGAGAGAGAAGCTGGGCTCACCAGAAGTGGAACTCATGTTTTTGTGGGAAGCAGGGCTTGTGCTTACCTGACACAGGGCTCGTGCTCACCCAAAGCAGAGTTCATGCTCATGAACTGTGACATTACCTGAAGTCAAATGCTTAATGACTGAGCCACTCAGGCGTCCCACCCAATTGAGAAATTGTCTCAATTTCTTTCTCTCTACTCCTCCCCCACTTGTGCTCTCTCTCAAAATAAATCAATAAACTTTAAAAAGAGAGTTCTGTCTACTATACTATAGTCTGCTGGGTGTGCAATAGCATTATGTCTTTTTAAAAAAATTTTGTTTACATTTATTTATTTTTGATAGAGAGAGACAGAGCACAAGTGGGGGAGGGGCAGAGAGAGAGGGAGACACAGAACCGGAAGCAGGCTCCAGGCTCCGAACTGTCAGCACAGAGCCCAATGTGGGGCTCGAACTCACAAACCCCAACATCATGACCTGAGCCGAAGTCGGACACTTAATCAACTGAGCCACCCAGGCGCCCCAACATTATGTCTTAAAAAATGTACATATCTTAATTAAAAAATACTTTTTTGGCTTGCCTGGGTGGCTCAGTCATTTAAGCATCTGACTTCAGCTCAGGTCATGATCTCACAGCTCCTGAGTTCCAGCCCCATGTTGGGTTCTGTGCTGACAGCTCAGAGCCTGGAGTCTGCTTCAGATTCTGTCTCCTCTCTCTGTCCCTCCCCTGCTCATGCTCTGTCTCTGTCTCTCTCTCTCAAAAATAAATAAACATTAGAAAAACAAAATACTTTTTTGCTAAAAATGCTAACCGTAATCTTGAGCTTTCAGTGAATGTCATCTTTTTGCTGGAGAAGGGTCTTTCCTCAATGTTGATGGTTGTTGACTTACCAGGATAGTGGCTGCTGAAAGTTTGTCTGGCTGTGGCAATTTCTTAAAATAAGACAACAAGGAAGTCTGCCATACTGATTTACTCTTGTGTTCAGAAACCATTTACCTATAGCACATGATGCTGTCTGATAACATTTTATTGACAGTAGATCTTCTTTCAAAACTGGAGTCAGTCCTTTCAAACCCTGCTGCTGCTTTATCAACTAAGTTTATGTAATATTCTAAATCCTCTGTTGTCATTTCAACCACCTGCACAGAAACTTTTCCAGGAGTAGATTCCATCTCAGGAAACCACTTTCTGTGCCCATCCTTAAGAAGTACGTTCTCAAGAACACCTGGGTGGCTCAGTCGGTTAAGCATTTGACTCCTGACTTCAGCTCAGGTCTTAATCTCATGGTTCGTGGAGTCGAAGTGCATGTCAGGCTCTGCACTGATGACGTGGATCCTGCTTGGGATTCTCTCTCTTCTCTCTCTCTGCCCTTCCCCCTGATTGCATGCTCCCTCTTTCAAAATAAATAAACTTAAAAAATAAAAGAAACAACTCCTCAGTGAAAGTCTTTCAGTCATTGATTGCAGCCATTGAGTCACATATTCAGGCTCTACTTCTCATTCTACTTCTCTTGCTATTTCCACCATATCTGCAATTATTTCCTCCAATGAAGTCCTGAACCCCTCCACTATCTATGAGGGTAAGAATCAGCATCTTGCAAACTCTGGTTCATGTTGATATTTTGACCCCTTCCCATGAATCATGAATGTTCTTAATGGGATCTAGAATGGTGACTCCTTTCCAGAAGTTTTTCAACCAACTTTGCCCAGATCCATCAGAAGAATCACTATTTACATCAACTGTAGCCTTATGAAACGCATTTCTCATAGTAAGATTTGAAAGTCGAAATTACTCCTTGATCTATGAGTTGCACAACAGATGTGTCAGTAGTCAAGAAAACAACATTAATCTCACTGTACATCTCAAAACCCTTGGGTGATCAGGTGCAATGCCAATGAGCAGTAATATTTTAAAAAAAACTTTTTTTCCGAGTGGTACATCTCAAAAGTAGGTTTGAAATATTCAGTAAACCATGCTATAAACAGATGTGCCATCACTCAGATCTGTTGTTCCATTTATACAGCACAAGCACAGATTTAGCACAATTCTTAAAAGCCCTAAGATTTTCAGAATGGCAAATGACCACTGGCTTCAACTTCAAATCATCAGCTGCATTAGCCCCTAACAAGAAAGTCAGCCTATCTATCCTTTGGCACTGTGAAGCCAGGTATTGACTTCCACTGACTTCTCTCTAGTTAACAAAGTCCTAGATGGCATCTCCTTCCAATACAAGGCTGTTAGTTACATCTACATTCTGTTGTTTATGTAGCCACCTTCATGAATTATCTTAGCTAGATCTTCTAGATAACTTGCTGCAGCTTCTACATCAGCATCTGCTCCTTCATCTTCTACTTAAAAAAAAATTGTTAATGTTTATTTATTTTTGAAAGAGAGAAAGAGAGACAGAGAGACGGGGGGGTGGTGCTCAGAGAGAGAGGGAGACACAGAATCTGAAGCAGGCTCCAGGCTCCAAGCTGTCAGCACAGAGCCCAATGTGGGGCTCAAACTCGCAAGCTGCAAGATCATGACCTGAGCTGAAGTTGGACACTTAATCAAGTAAGCCACCCAGGCACCCCCACCTTGAACTTTTATGGAGAGGTCTTTTCTTACATCTCATGAACCAACTTCTGCTAGCTTCAAATTTTTACTTCTGCAGTCTCCTGGCCTTTCTTAGTCTTCACAGAATTGAAAAGAGTTAGGGCCTTGCTCTGGATTAGGAATTTAAGGGACTATAGTAGTTAGTTTGATCTATTCAGCTCACTAAAACTTTTTCCTTATCAGTAAAAAAAGGCTATTTTGCCTTCTTATCATTTGTGTGTTGACTGGAATAGCACTCTTAATTTCCTTCACAAACTCTTTCTTTTCATTCATAACCTGGCTAACTGGTTAACTGCAAGAAGCCTAACTTTCAGCCCATCTTGGCCTTTTGACATGCCTTCCTCATTAAGCTTAGTTATTGCTAGCTTTCAATTTAAGGTGAGGTGTGTGGACTCTTCGTTTCACATGAACATTCAGAGTCCACTGTAGGGTTACTGACTGGCCTAATTTCAATATTGTTGTGCCTCAGGGAATAGAGAAACCCAAGGGAGAATGGTGGGGAACCGCTGGTTGGCAGAACAGTCAGAACAAACATGACATTTGTCATTTAGTACAGCAGACACAAGCAAGACCATTGGAGAGCCTGGTTCTGGAGACCCAGAGGGATTGCACCATAGGACATCTTCTACATGAGGCTACTTCTTTCAAGACCACGAGACATAAGTGACTTACCTAATACATAGAAACAAAAACTGATAATTAGACAAAAAGGAGACACAAGATATGTCTCAAATGAAAGAACAAGACAAAATCATAGTAAATGAACTAAATGAAACAGAGATAAAGAATTCAAAGTAATGATCATAAAAATACAACTTGAAAAAAGACAGCAATCTCAGTAACAACCTCAACAAAGAGACATAAAATATAAAAAAGAACTAGTCAGAACTTAAAAATTCAATAATTGAAATAAAAAAATACACTAGAGAGAATCAACAAACAGATTAGAGGATACAGAAGAAAGGATCAGTGATCTGGAAGACAGAGTAACCAAGCAACCAACTTGGAAAGCAACCAAGTTTAATACACTAGAGAGAATCAACAAACAGATTAGAGGATACAGAAGAAAGGATCAGTGATCTGGAAGACAGAGTAACCAAGCAACCAACTTGGAAAGCAACCAAGTTTAATAGCAAAAAGAGTAATAACAAATGAAAATAGGTTAAAGGAACTCAGCAATATCATCAAGTACAGTAACACTCCCATTACAGAGATCCTGGAATGAACAGATAAAGAGTAAGGGGCAGAAAACTTACCTAAAAAAAATAACAGATGAAAAGTTCCCTACTCTGGAAAAGAAAACAGCCATCCAAGTCCAGGAAGTACAGCCAGCCTATATAAAGGTAAACCCAAGTTAGTCCACACCAATACACATATTTAGAACAGCAAAAATAATGATAGAGAATTTTAAAAGGAGCAAGAAAAAAGAAAACAGTTACATACAAGGAAAATGCCAGAAAGCTATCAGTTGATTTTTGGAAGAAACTTTGCAGACCAGACTGGAGAGGCAGGACACATTCAAAGTGCTGAAAGGAAAAAAACCTATGTGAAGAATACTCTACTCAGCAAGTTTATCACTCAGAACAGAAGGAGAGGTTGTAAGATCCTCTGACAAAAGTTAAAGATGTTCATCACCATTAAATTAGCTTTACAAAAAATGTTTAAGATAATTCTTTAAGAAGAAAGAAAAGGCCATAAGTGGAAAAAAAATATGAAAGGAAATAAGTTCATAGATAAAATCAAACATAAAGGCAGATTAATAATTTATAAAGCCAATGTGGACATTAAAACACAACAGTAGTAAAATCAATTATACTGATAAAAATTGGTCAAAGGATATACAAAATAAAAAGATGTAGCATATGACAACATATACCTAAAATATGGAGTAGGGAGTAAAAATTTAGTGCTTTTAGAATGTGTTCAAACTTAAGCAACCATCACATTGATATAGACTGCTATAACATAAGAAGTTATAACATGAACCCAATGGTAACAACAAATCTAAAGTCTAGGAGGAGCCAAGATGGCAGAACAGCATGGAAGTTTTTTGTGTGTCTCGTGTCCATGAAATACAGCCAGACCAACACTAAACCACCCTACACACCTAGAAAACTGACTGGAGGATTAACACAACAATCTGCACAATCTGAACCACAGAATTCAGCAGAAAGAGAAAAAATTCATTTTTATCTTCAATTTTTATTAAAAATGTTTTTAATTTTTTTACTATATTTTTTACTCTTGTGTAAATTTTTTCAAATTTATCTTACGTCCATCATTTTCTTTTAGTCTACTTCAATGTATTCACCTTTTCAAATTTTCAAACGATTTCTTTTTCTTTTTCTTTTTTCCTTTGTTTTTCTTTTCCTTGAATGCAGAAAGAGAAAAACCTCATTTTTATGTTCAATTTCTATTAAAAATATTTTTCTTTAATTTTTTTACTATATTTTTTGCTTTTATGTAAATTTTTTCAAATTCTATATTACTTGCATCATTTTATTTTAGTCTACTACAGTGTATGCACTTGTTCAAATTTTCAAACGATTTTTTTTCTTTTTGTTTCTTTTCTTTTTCTTGAATAAAGAGAAAAAATTATTTATTTTTAATTTTTTATTAAAAATATTTTAAATTTTTTTCTACTATATTTACTTTTGTGTAATTTTTTTCAAATTCTATTTTACTCCCATCATCTCATTTTAGTCTACTTCAGTGTATTCATTTTTTCAAATTCTCAAATGATTTCCTTTCCTGCCCCCCCTTTTTTTCTCTAATCTGTCAAACCACTTTCAACACCCACCAAAACACACCTAGGATCTAGCATCATTTATTCAATTTTTGTGTGTGTGTATTTAATTTTTAAATTTTAGTATTTTTTAAATTTTAATATTTTTTCAATTTTTATTTTTCTACCTCATTAATTCCTTTTCTCCCTTCAAAATGACAAACAAAGGAATTCACCCCAAAAGAGAGAGCACAAAGAAACGACAGCCAGGGATTTAACCAACACAGATACAAGCAAGATGTCTGAACCAGAATTTAGAATCACGATAATAAGAATCCTAGCTGGAGTCGAAAATAGATTAGAATCCCTTTCTGCAGAGATAAAAGAAGTAAAAAATAGCCAGAATGAAACTCAAAATGCTATAACTGAGCTGCAATCATGGATGGATGCAGCGGTGGCAAGGATGGATAAGGCAGAACAGAGAATCAGTGATATAGCGGACAAACTTATAGAGAATAATGAAGCAGAAAAAAAAGAGGGAGCTTAAGGCAAAAAAGCATGATTTAAGAATTAGAGAAATCAGTGACTCATTAAAAAAGAACAAGATCAGAATCATAGGGGTCCCAGAAGAAGAAAAGAGAGAAATAGGGGTAGAAGGGTTATGTGAGCAAATCATAGCAGAAAACTTTCCTAACCTGGGGAAAGACACAGATATCAAAACCCAGGAAGCACATAGGACCCCCATTAGATTCAACAAAAACTGACCATCAACAAAGCATATCATAGTCAAATTCACAAAATAGTCAGTCAAGGAGAGAATCATGAAAGCAGCAAGGGAAAAAAAGTCCCTAACATACAAGGGAAGACAGATCAGGTTTGCAGCAGACCTATCCACAGAAACTTGGCGGGCCAGAAAGGAGTGGCAGGATATATTCAGTGTACTGAATCAGAAAAATATGCAGCCAAGAATTCTTTATCCAGCAAGACTGTCATTCAAAATAGAAGGAGAGATAAAAAGTTTCCCAGACAAACAAAAATTAAAGGAGTTTATGACCACTAAACTAGCCCTGCAAGAAATTTTAAGGGGAACTCTTTGAGGGGAAAAAAGATGAAAAAAAAAATGTATATATATATATATATATATATATATATATATATATATATACTGAAAGCAACAAAGATTATAAAGGACCAGAGAACCACCAGAAACTCCAACTCTACAAACATCATAATGGCAATAAATTCATATCTTTCAGTACTCTAAACGTCAATGGACTCAATGCTCCAATCAGAAGACATAGGGTAACAGAATGGATAAGAAAACAAAATCCATCTATATGCTGTTTACAAGAGACCCACTTTAGACCTAAAGACACCTTAAGATTGAAAATAAGAGGATGGAGAACCATATATGATGCTAATGGTCAACAAAAGAAAGCCGGAGTAGCCATACTTATATCAGACAATCTAGACTTTAAAATAAAGGCTGTACCAAGAGATGCAGAAGGGTATTGTATTATAATCAAGGGCTCTATCCACCAAGAAGACCTAACAATTGTAAACATTTATGCACCAAATGTGAAAGCACCCAAATATATAAATCAATCACAAACATAAAGAAACTCATTGACAGTAATATCATAATAGGAGACTTCAACACCCTACTCACAGCAATGGACAGATCATCTAATCAAAAAATCAACAAGGAAACAATGGCTTTGAATGACACACTGGACCAGATGGACTTAACAGATATATTCAGAACATTTCATCCTAAAGCAGCAGCATATACATTCTTCTCCAGTGCACATGGAACGTTCTCCAGAATAGACCATATACTGGGACACAAATAAGCCCTAAGTAAGTACAAAAAGATTGATATCATACTGTGCATATTTTCAGACCACAATGCTATGAAACTCGAAATCAACCACAAGAAAAAATTTGGAAAGGTAACAAATACTTGGAGACTGAAGAACATCCTACTAAAGAATGAATGGGCTAACCAAGCAGTTAAAGGAAATTAAAAAGTATATGGAAGTCAATGAAAATGATAACACCACAACCCAAAACCTCTGGGACACAGCAAAGGCAGTCCACAAGAGGAAAGTATATAGCAATCCAGGCCTTCCTAAAGAAGGAAGAAAGATCTCAGATATACAACCTAACCTTATGCCTTAAGGAGCTGAAAAAAGAACAGCAAATAAAACCCAAAACCAGCAGAAGACAGGAAATAATAAAGATTAGAGCAGAAATTAATGCTATCGAAACCAAAAAAAACCAGAACAGATCAATGAAACCAGAATCTGGTCTTTGAAAGAATTAACAAAATTGATAAACCACTAGCCAGTTTGATCAAAAAGAAAGAGGAAAGGACAAGAACACATAAAATCAAGAATGAAAAAGAAGCGATCAAAACCAACACAGCAGAAATAAAAACAGTAAGAGAATATTATGAGCAACTCTATGCCAATAAAATGGGCAATCTGGAAGAAATGGACAAATTCCTAGAAACATATACTACCAAAACTAAACAGGAAGAAATAGAAAATTTGAACAGACCCAAAACCAGTAGGGAATTCGAATTGGTAATCAAAAATCTCCCAAAAAACAAGAGTCCAGGGTCATATGGCTTTCCAGAGGAATTCTACCAAACATTTAAGGAAGAGTTAACACCTATTATCTTGAAGCTGTTCCAAAAAATAGAACTGGAAGGAAAACTTCCAAACTCTTTCTATGAAACCAGTATTACCCTGATTCCAAAACCAGACAGAGACCCCACTAAAAAGGAGAACTATAGACCAATTTCCCTGATAAATACAGAAGCAAAAATCCTCAACAAGATAGTAACCAACCGGATCCAACAATACATTAAAAAAATTATTCACCACGACCAAGTGGGATTTATACCTGGGATGCAGGGCTGGTTCAATATTTGCAAAACAATTACCGCAATTCATCACATCAATAAAAGAAAGGACAAGAACCATATGATCCTCTCAATAGATGCAGAGAAAGCATTTGACAAAATACAGCATCCTTTCTTGATAAAAAGCGTCAAGAATAGGAAAGAAGGAGCATACCTCGGGATCATAAAAGCCATATATGAACGACCCAATGCTAATATCATCCTCAATGGAGAAAAACAGAGCTTTCCCCCTAAGGTCAGGAACAAGACAGGGATGTCCACTCTCGCCACTGTTATTCAACATAGTATTGGAAGTCTTAGCCTCTGCAATCAGACAACACAAAGAAATAAAAGGCATCTGAACTGGCCAGGAGGAGGTCATACTTTCACTCTTCGCAGATGACATGACAGTCTATACAGAAAACTCAAAAGATTCCACCAAAAAAACTGCTAGAATTGGTTCATGAATTCAGCAAAGTGGTAGGATATAAAATCAATGCACAGAAACCAGTTGCATTCTTATACACCAACAATGAAGCGAAAGAAAGAGAAATCAAGGAATCAATCCCATTTACAGTTGCACAAAAAACCATAAAATACCTAGGAATAAATGTAACCAAAGAGGTAAAAAACCTATACACTGAAAACTATAGAAAACTTATGAAAGACATTGAAGAAGACACAAAAAAATGGAAAAAGATTCCATGCTCCTGGATAGGAAGAACAAATATTGTTAAAATGTCAATACTACCCAAAGCAATCTACATATTCAATGCAATCCCTATCAAAATAACACCAGCATTCTTCACAGAGCTAGAACAAATAATCCTAAAATTTGTGTGGATAGCCATAATAGCCAAAGCGATCTTGACAAAGAAAACCAAAGCAGGAGGCATCACAATCCCAGACTTCAAGCTATACTGCAAAGCTGTAGTCATCAAAACAGTATGGTACTAGCACAAGAAAAGACACTCAGATCAATGGAACAGAATAGAGAACGCAGAAATGGACCCACAAACGTATGGCCAACTAATCTTTGACAAAGCAGGAAAGAGTATCTAATGGAATAAAGACAGTCTCTTCAGCAAGTGGTGATGGGAAAAATGACATGCAGAAGAATGAACCTGGACCACTTTCTTACACCATACACAAAAATAAACTCAAAATGGATGAAAGACAAGACAGGAAACCATCAAAATCCTGGAGGAGAAAGCAGGCAAAAACCTCTTTGACCTGGAGGCAAGGGAAACAAAAACCTCTGGAGGCAAGGGAAACAAAAGCAAACATGAACTACTGGGGCCTCATCAAAATAAAAATCTTCTGCACAGTGAAGGAAACAATCAGCAAAACTAAAAGGCAACCGACAGAATGGGAAAAGATATTTGCAAATGACATATCAGATAAAGGGTTAGTATCCAAAATCTATGAAGAAATTATCAAACACAACACCCAAAAAACAAAGAATCCAGTAAAGAAATAGGCAAAAGACATGAATAGACACTTCTCCAAAGAAGACATCCAGATGGCCAACAGGCACATGAAAAAATGCTCAACATCACTCATCATCAGGGAAATACAAATCAAAACAACAATGAGATACCACTTTACACCTGCCAGAATGGCTAACATTAACAACTCAGGCAACAACAGATGCTGGCGAGAATGTGGAGAAATAGGTTCTCTCTTGCATTGCTGGTGGGAATGCAAGCTGGTGCAGCCACTCTGGAAAACAGTGTGGAGGTTCCTCAAAAAATTAAAAATAGAACTACCCTACAACCCAGCAATTGCACTACTAGGAATTTACCCAAGGGACACAGAGTGCTGGTGCATAGGGGCACTTGTACGCCAATGTTTACAACAGCACTTTGAACAATAGCCAAATTATGGAAAGAGCCTAAATGTCCATCAACTGATGAGTGGATAAAGAAACTGTGGTTTATATACACAAAGGAATACTACTTGCCAATGAGAAAGAATGAAATATGGCCTTTTGTAGCAACATGGATGGAACTGGAGAGTGTTATGCTAAGTGAAATAAGTCATATAGAGAAAGACAGATACCATATATTTCCACTCTTATGTGGATCCTGAGAAACTTAAAAGAAGACCATGGGGGAGGGGAAGGAGAAAAAAAAAAAGTTAGAGAGGGAGAGAGCCAAACCATAAGAGACTCTTAAAAACTGAGAATAAACTGAGGGTTGATGAGTGGGAGAAAGGGGGGGTGGGTGATGGGCACTGAGGAGAGCACCTGTTGGGAGGAGCACTGGGTGTTGTATGGAAACCAATTTGACAATAAATTTCATATTAAAAAAAATTAAAAAGAGTTAATATTTGTTCTTCCAATCCATGAGCATGGAATGTCTTTCCATTTCTTTGTGTTGTCTTCAATTTCTTTCATCAGTGTTTTATAGTTTTCAAAGTATACATCTTTCATTTCCTTGGTTAGGTTTATTTCTAGGTATCTTATTATTTTAGTGAAATTGTAAATGGGATTGTTTTCTTAATTTCTTTTTCTACTACTTCATTATTGGTGTATAGAAATGCAAGATTTCTGTATACGGATTTTGTATCCTGTGATTTTACTGAATTTGGTTATCAATTCTAGCAGGTTTTGGCACAATCTTTCATAAAGATTTTATAAAGAGTATCATGTCTTCTGCAAATATGAAAGTTTTATTTCTTCCTTACCAACTTACATGTCTTTTCTTTTTCTTGTCTGCTTGCTGTGGCTAGAATGTCCAGTACCATGTTGTATATAAGTGGTGACAGTAGACATTTTTTCTTCTTGTTCCTGGCCTTAGGAGAAAAGCTCTCAGTTTTTCCCCATTGAGAATGATGTTAGCTATAAGTTTTTCATATATGGCCTTTATTATGCTATATTCCCTCTAAACCTACTTTGCTGAGGGTTTTTATCATGAATGCTGTACTTTGTCAACAATTAGAGATTGCTGGGGTAGTCTTCAATGGGCCCCCAGTGTGCCTGAAGGTTTTTTCTGAAATGCCAAGAACATAAGGCCCTGACTCTATCCAGGTCATTTTTCATTTGCAATGAGCAACACTGAGAAATGCAGTAAGCAAGCTTGTCACCGCTTATTAATAAGTGTTCTCTTTGTTAATGTAAACAATTGCATGTGTCCATCTAGGTCCACTTCTGTTATTCCAACACATCTACCCACTTTGGGATTTGGGAGCCAAGGAAAACCATGAGGAACCTAAACCTTTGGCTACTACTTTTGCCATGATTTTTAAAGCCTGTTCCTCATCCAGGCATCATGTATGTATATTCTGCCAGCATCAATTAAACAATACCAGGTCAACTTGTTAGCTCACAAGTAGGATAAAATTTCAGACTTTTCAGAGTTCTTGATAGGCATTATCTACTAAAGTTGGAAGATACACACCTAGCAATTGCACTTGTAAGTTTATATTGGAAAGAAATGCATGCAACATGTATTAAAAGATTTGTACAAGAATGTTCATAACAGCATTTTAAAAGTTCATTCTTCATACTTTTGCTTAAATTTCTTTTTTAATCTTTCGAGGCTAGAATGATCCATGTGGTAATGGATTAGTGTTGGCAACACTCTTATGAAATCACTATTAGCTTAATAGAGATACAACTGAACATATATAAAAATACTTACAGATAGGTGGACATAGATAGACTAGTACATACACATGTATATATCTCTTTGCTTTGTTATCTGAGAGGGGCCTAAAATAAATGATACCTTCTCAGAAACAATCACACCTAGCAGCCAGATTTTTTTTTGTTTTTCTTTTTTAATGTTTATTTATTTTTAAGGGAAACAGCTAGAACTTGAGCAGGGGTGGGGCAGAGAGAGGGAGACACAGAATCCAAAGCAGGCTCCAGGCTCCCAGCTGTGAGCACAGAGCCTGATGTAGGGCTCAAACTCATGAACTGTGAGATCATGACCTAAGTCAAAGTCGGGTGCCTAACTGACTGAGTCACCCAGGTGCCTCAGACTTTGGTTTCTAATACTTTTCTCTAATAAAAAGAACTGGAGATCCCTGGGAGAAATGGTGAAAAGAAGTGGGACAAGAAATATACAAGCTGAGCCTAGGGTATTTTGTAGTGCCAGAAAGGAAGGAAGTGATTAAAAACAAAAACAAAGTGGGTCACCTGGGTGGTTCAGTCAGTTGAGTGTCTGACTTTTGATTTTGGCTCAGGTCATGATCCCACGGTCACAGGATTGAGCCCTACATTGGGTTCCATAGTGAGTATGGAGCCTGCTTAAGATTCTTTCCCTCTCTCTCTCTCTTCCTTTATCCCCCTCCCTATCTTGTGTGCATGTGCACTTTTTCTCTCTCTCAGAAATAAATTTAAAAAAACAAAGGAAAAACTAAAACTGAGAGAAGTATGTCAAAAAGAGTAGAGGAATCACCTGAAAGAGATTCCTATGGCTAAAGCTGGAACAATCTGAGTAGCAAAATAAGTAAAATTATAATAAAATAATATTAAATTATATTAATAATATAAAAGTCATAACATTTATCATATTTCAAACTCTAAAACAAAAAGTCACACATCCATACTGATTAAAATGAATTAAAAAATTAATAAATGGGGGCGAGGCGACAAATCTCCTGACAATGTCTTCAAGACACACTGGAGAAACATGACAGGTAGAAGACATTGGAAAAACATGACAGGTACTACCTCAGCCAGGTGGTCAAAGTCTACACCAATAGCTATAAATCACACTGATAGTATGTACCAATGATACAATGTAACCTTATTCTCAATAATCTATAATCTTAGTCCTAAAGTGAGAAACACACCAAATTTCAGTAATTGAGCAACCTACAAAACACCTGACCAGCACTCCTCAAAGTCATCAAGGTTATCAAAAACAAAGAAAGTCTGAGAAACTGTCACCTCCAAGAGGAACCTAAGAAAACATTAAAATTAAATGTGATTTGTATAGTGACAGGAATCCTAGAACAGAAAAAAAAAGGACATTAAGTTAAAACTACAGAAATCAGAATAAACTTTAGTTAATAATAATGTAATAATATTGGTTCATTAATTGTGACAAATGTACCATACTAATATAAAACGTTAGTAATAGGGGAAACTAAAACAGTATGTGGGAATACTGTGGCTTTTGCCTCAATTTCTCTGTAAATCTAAAACTATTGTAAAAAAATGAAGTCTATTAAAACAAACATACAAACAAACAAACAAACAAAAAACCTACTTCTCTTTCAAAGCCCATTAGAAATGCTGTCTCCTGCAAGAAACTATCCCTGGGCCCCTAAAACTTAAATGAGACCTCTCCTTCCTCAGAATCCACCTTAGAATATCTCGGTTGAGCACCTATCACATTTTGTCCAACAAAATTATTTATAAACATATTTCATTTCCCCTAAAACATAAGCATCCTAACCTCAACCAAATATCTACTTTTTCATGTTACTTAATATAAAATTAGTTCAAAGCAAAATTTAGAAACCAACTAATCCAGATGAAAGTCACTTTCAGTTTACGGTGAGTTAGTTATCTCCTAAGGCAGTTTCATTCTACTTTTGAATGACTTTAATAATTAGAAAGTTCTTCCTGCTGGGTTGAAGCCAAATGTTCTATAATTTCCTCATTTATTGTACGAATAGTACTTTATCTCCAGCACCTGGCAGAAGTAGACACTCAAAAAATACTTGTTTTTGGATGAGTAAATGGTTAGCTGGTTAAAGGAAGGACTGCAACTTCTATTACCCCTCCCATACAATTCACTGTGTAGCTAACGATCATCCTCCTGATAATACACACATAATATATAGCCATTTAATTATTCACACCGTTATTGTAGGTCTTATAAACAATTTAAGTAAAGCTATGAGAGGTTTGTTAATTTTGTGCACTTCTAATAAGTGAGAAAGGAACTGGGGTCCGCAGATCCCCACGAGTTTACAATTAACGAATAGAAATGAGGCAGACAACTAGGGCTGCGGCAGTAAGTCTCCTTCAGTATCTCTGGGGAAACGCCCCTGGGCGAGCAGCCACGCCGGGGGCTCATCCACTACCGAGCTCCGCAACTCTGGGCAAATCCCTTCACCTCCACTTGGCCTGCTTCCTCGTCTGAAAATAAAAAGCTCACACGCTTTTAAGGCATTACCCCGTTCCAAGTCCCTAGGATTCTGGGCTATTAGGATTTCGTTTGTTTTCCCCAAGTTTTCAAATTCAAATCAACTTAACACTGCACAAAAATCTCCTGTAAATCGTGTTCCCGCTCAGTCTCCTTAACTGACAAGTGAGAGGTTGGACCACAACTATCTTCACGGCGGCTTCCGTTCTTAAAAGTCTTCCTACCAGGATACAAACAATACCTAAAGTAAATATAAATCCGCAGACTTGACTACAAGGGTTCCGAAAAGAAAGGTTCTACAACCCTATAGGAAAAAACCTCAGGAAACCCCGTTCCATAGGACTCTCAAAAAGAAAGGATGGTGGGGAGGATTCTCTCTCACGTCTCCAAATCTCTGAGGTAAAGACTGGACCCGGCAAGTCTGAGGAAAAAAAACACCCTGGCAGGAGAATGAAAAAAAAACGTGAAGAGCGTGGTCCGCAGTGGCTGTAAACACACCTACCCGACCAGCAAGTCCGTGGTGCCACGTCACCTCCCCAACTTCCAGAACTTTCCAAGAGTAGCGGAAGTACCGCCGCAGAGCAGAGAAGCACAGACGTCTTCGTGGCCGCCCCAGCCGCAGGACTTGCTCTTCACTTGCTGCGCTTCCGCGCAGCCGCAGACCTTGCTAACTTTGGCCTCGCCTTTTCTGATCATTAAATGGCAAGATTTGAAGGAGCCAGGAAGTGGTTAGGAGAAAGTAAGTTTGTTTGTTTGTTTGTTTGTTTTTGAGTTGTTTTTTGCGTTTGACTTACTTGCCTGGAGTTAATTTTTCACAATTTTTTTGAATTTAGGCTCAATTCTTTTACTCTTATTATTGACAACATAAGGTCACAGTGACCTCAGGTATATCCAAATTATGAAAAAATACTCACTTTTTTATTAGTAGCTGTAACTGTAACATATAGAAGCCTGTGTGTTTGCTCTTTTGGAATCCATTGTTTTCAACCTAACTGAAACTTAGCAAATTATTATGCACTGGTGTTCACAATTGTAAAAATTGAAAAAGAAAAAGCCACCACTTGTCTAGAGCTTAATGGTTAGGATGCAAAACTATGTCTTCCTTAGTAAAATATGTATTGCTGGGAAGAAAAATAGTGCTCCAGAAAAAATCCTTTGGAGCACGCTTATAATACAGATTCATTATTCCCTACAGTAACTATTTTGTAAATTTTGACTTGTATATCTGATATTATTAAAATTAGGGGCACTCTTTTGCTGCCCCTGTTGGACAGTTTGTTAAAGCCAGGACAGGGCAGGTCAGATTAATCAAGACCTGACTCCAGCCACACCTGTGGATTTGGGCACTCAAGGAATTGACTCAGCTGCTTGTGGGGGCAGGAAGGTTAGGTTGCCAGAGGACCCTTCTTGGAAGGCCCTCATGTTTCTAGCTGGCTAATTGTAAAGGGGTAGGAGAGACATCCAAGAGTGAACTGCCGAGGCTCCCAACAAGTAAGAGTGCAGGATAGCCTTCCCTTTCTACCTGTAATACCACAAGGAGATTTAGCTGGAATGAGAGCAGAGACTCTAGTTCTGGTAGTGAAACTGGCAAGTGCAAAGAAGGGTCCATTCTGGGGAGGATACTGAAGTTCTGGGCAACTGACCAGAACAGAGAGGGAAAAGCAAACTAATCTTACTGAAAACCTGCATTGTACCAAGTACTATACCAGATACTTTGCATACATGATTCTATTAATCTTCTCCATAAATGCTATAAAGTATACATTATTCTCATTTTAAAGATGAGGGAACTAGGGCTCAGAGTGATTTAGTTGGCCAAAGTGATATAGCTAGTAAAAAAAGAGCTGAGATTCAAACCTAAATCTATCAGATGTCTGGGCCACATCCCTACCACTACAGTTCCTTCTCTGCACAAAGATCCAGTTATAAGATCTGGAAAACGTCATTTAGGTTACATAAGTATAAAAATGATTTAGCAAAAAGCCACAGACTGTGGAGATAGCATTGATAGTTCATCCTTCCTTCCTTTAATTTATCCTTCATTTTTTCAATCAACAAATATTTGATTGTGAAGAAAAATAGCCTAGTGTCTGGAGTCAAACAGCCTGGCTTCCTATCATGCCTCCACCGTGAACTTAGCTATGTGAACACGGATAAGTGACAGCTTCTTGGTTTTCTTATCTTTTTTTTTCTTTTTTTAAAATTTCCTTACCAATCTCTCTTTTAAATGTCTTTTAACATGTATTCATTCTTGAGAGAAAGAGATAGTGTGAGTGGGGGAGGGACAGAGAGAGAAGGGGAGGGGCAGAGAAAGAGGGAGACACAGGATCTGAAGCAGCCTTCAGGCTCCAAGCTGTCAGCACAGAGCCCGATGTGGGGCTCGAACTCACGGACTGAGAGATCATGACCTGAGCCGAAGTTGGATGCTTAACCAAGTGAGCCACCCAGGCACCCCTCTCGGTTTTCTTATCTTAAACTAAGAATAATAATTGTGCTAGTTCATAGATCGATATATGTAAGCCTTCTAAAGCAGTGCCTAAAACAAGCACTCAATATGTTTAACATGCTATCGTTATTCAAATGTTCCTTTAATGTCATCTGGCAGCTGTACAGTATCTGCCCAGTCCATTCCTTCTCCCACTCTCCTGCATAACTGTTTCATACCTTCTCCTTTCCTTAATTCTCTAGCACCTTTTCCTCATCCCTACTTTCAGCTGAAGGTCTTCCTTACTATTTAAATGAGAGAAATCAAAGCATCCAAAGGTGAATTTTCCACTGAGGCTCATGAGCACATCTACCCATCAATCATCATCTCTACCCACAGATTTTGTTTTCCTCCCAGTCTTGGTAGATTAACTGTGCATGCTCTTAAATAAGGTCAACCCTGCAGATGGACACTAGATCTCATCTCTTCTTGTTTACTCAAGAACATAGTTCTAACAATTTTCTCCTGTCTCTCTTACGACATCAGTTTTCTCGTCTGTACTGGACCATTCCCATTAGGAAATAAATATGTCATTATTTCTCCCATCTTAAAATCTTTTGTTCTCTCTTTGCATTCTAGCTAACCATCCATTCTTCTACTCTCTTTTATAGTAAAACTCAAAAGGATTGTGTATAATTTCTGTTTCTAATACCTCTTCTCTAATTCTTTCTTACATTTACTATAAGGAGGCTGCCTTTTTCATTTCCACCATGCCAAAGAAATTGCTCTTGTCATGGTCATTGTTAAATCCAGCAATTTTCAATACCAATTTTACTTAACCATTTGTCACAGTTGACCCCTTTCTCCTCTTGGAAATACTTCTTACCCCATACCATGGTTTTCCTGTACCTCACTGGCCACTTTTTTTTTCTTCAATACCCAACCTTGTAGGAGAACCCCCAATACAGTCCTTAGACCTCTTTTCTTCTCTGGCTATATTCACTCCCTTGGTGATCTCATCAATTCATGGCTTTAGATATAATCCATATGCTGACAAATCCCAAATTTGTATCTCCAGCTTTAGCCTTTCCCCTGGACTCCAGCTGGTATAAGGAGCTTCCTATTTAATATTTCCACTAAAAGACATCTTAAATTTCACACTTCTAAAGCTGAACTAATTTCCCTCTGCAAACCTATACCACCCCTAGTCTTCCCCATCGCAGCTAATAACTCACACTTTTCATGTTGTTAAACATAAATACCTTGCTTGTTTCTTATATGCCTCACCTCACCCATCAGGATATCTTGTGGCCTGTACCTTCAAAATATATCCATATCCTCACCACCTCCCTAGTCTGAACCACCATCACCAATAACCTGGATTCTTGCTATCACCTCCTAACAGATCTTCCTATTTATGCCTTGCCCCTTACAGTCCTTTTTCTACATAGCAGCCAGGGTAATCTTATTAAAATAGAAGTCAGAATTAAAGCTTAAGTCCTTCTGATGACTGACAATGGCCTAAGTCAGCCAGTTACCCTATTACCTATCTAAACCCCTTCTACTACTATTTTTCTAACTTACTTTTTCTATCCCAGATACATTCTGTTTCAGATCTTCCTGTCCTCATATCTAGGCATGCTTCTGCTTCAGGGCTTTTGAACCAGATATATTCATAGTTCACTCTCTGTTTCCCCTCCTTCAAATCTTACTTAGCTCAACTGTCGTCTTCCCAATAAAGCCCACCTTGACTTCCTCATTTAAAATTAGAATCACTCCTGATCTCTCTTAACCTGCTGGGTTTGTTTGTTTGTTTTTCATGTCATTTGCTACCTTCTAACATATTACATATTATGTTTTTTTGTTTGTTTGTTTATAGCCTTTCTTCTCTCACTAGAATGTAAACTCCACAAGAGCATGGACTTTTGTCTGTTTTGTTTGCTGATGAATCCCTAGCACCTAGAACAATGTCTGGTACCTAATAAGCACTAATAAATCTAATTAAATGTTGAAGTATCATTCACCCTGACATATAAAGCACCTTCTAGTTTGTGTCTCAGTGATAACATATCAGACTTCATTGAATGTTAGTAGCCATAATATGAACAGTACCAAAGGGTCTTCTATTTTTATTAAGATTCTTAGCCTTATTACTGTTAGGCTTGAACTAATTTATTTCAAGCTTTGGTCTTCTGGTTCAGGCTAATTTGTCTGAGAGGTGTTTACTTGAAATAAATGTTCAGCAGCTAACCCTGCTAACAAGTTTTCATTTGGGAGTCTTATGTATTACTGTGATTCATTTATTAACAGAATAAATAAGCCTGTTTGAGTTGTGCTTTTAAAGGTCATCTACCCAATTCAGGCCCAAATATATTGAAACTGACTACACAGATATATTTGGCAATTCTATAACAGCTCAACTCTATGATTCACTACTCCCTAGAATTCCTACACAGAAATATGTTCAATTTACATTCATGTTTAGTTTCAGAACATCCCTAATTCAGCAGCTGTGAGAAAGTTATAATGAAAAATTAATTCTGTAAATTATTTATTCCTGAATGGAAAATGTAAGCTTGAACTTGAAAGCATAGAATCAATAAAAATATATATATTTCATAAACCTTGCAATGCCATATTTCCACATTAGTTGTAGAATGACAAGCTGTTATGAGACAGTGCAAAGAATAGCTTAATGTTTTTGTGAGATGTCTCAGTTTCATAAGCAGCAGCAAACCTTCTAATCTACTTAGTGGCTTGAATGCTTTGATAGATCTATGATAGTCAATGTACTTCAATATTTTTCCCTTTTAGTCAGTTGCAAATATTGAACAAGCATTTTCTTTTGAGGCTCTACTGGATGTTCTTTTTGTTATCTGCTTCATTCCCGACATTCTGACCTTGATGTTCTAAACTGTCAAAAGGAAACACACACATACACAAAGACTAAGGGAACATAGAGGAAATCTGATGAAAGAAAAGTGGCTGTTTTCAAATCTAGCCTTTCCCCAATTGTCGTTGATACAGGAACTGATACAGTACTATATTCTCAAAACTCACCATGTATATAAACTCCTATTTTTAAATGATTGGATGTAAACAGTTTATTGCCTGAAGCCTGCTTCGGATTCTGTGTCTCCCTCTCTCTTTTCTTCCCCTGCTCGCACTCTGTCTCTCTCTCTCTCTCTCTCAAAAATAAATAAACATTACAAAAATTTTTTTAAATAAAAATAGCTGGTTGTTTGGCTTTAAAAGCTTTTTAAAAATAGGTTTGGGCATGTCTGTATATGGTTTAGATAAAGCAAAATATATTCAGTTCTTTATTCAGACATTAAGAAAGAATTTTTGCACTCTTACCACGCTGGTTCTATTCATCCTCTGATTTAAATCTCTCCTGAGCTCTCAACTGTCAGTGATAATCCCTTGTGTTGTAGCTACTGTTGGTTTAATGTGATTATTGAGTGTAGCTGTAATTTAATGGTTAATTCCTCAAAGTTTAGACACTTCGACAGATTCTTGTTTTTAGGCAAGGGAAATTGCCTTCAGTTCTCAGTCGTAATATAAAAGCAACCTAGAGGAAAATTCAACACAGCAGCAAAAACTACGTCTGAGAACATAAAAATTCCTGAATTTAAGGCATTTTGAACTGGATAAAGAAATCCTACTCTTCAAAGCATAATCAAGTTTTATCATATAAAAAGGGATTTAAAAAATACATAATATCTATCTCTGTCCCTGCATCAGATCAAGTGTATGTGCCAATTATAAATTTTGTGGTTACCACTTTTACCAGGTAGGCACTGCTTTTTGAGGCAGCCAGAGCTCTTTTTTTTAAATTGAGGTATAGTTGACAATGCAATATTATATTAATTTCAGGTTTACAACATAGTGATTCAACAATTATATACATTATGAAATGCTCACTACAATAAGTATAATTATCATCTGTCACCATACAAAGCTATTATGATATTACTAACTATATTTCCTATTGCTGTACTTCCCATCCCCATGACTTACTTATTTTATAACTAGGAGTCTGTACATCTTACTCTTCTTCACCTATTTCACCCATCCCCACAACCCTCTCTCCTCTGGTAACCACCAGTTTGAGTTTGTTCCCTGTATTTATGAGTTTCTGAGTCTGGCTTTTTGTTTGTTCATTTGTTTTTTAGATTCCACATATAAGTGAAATCTTATGCTATTTATCTATTTCTGTCTGACTTATTTCACCTAGCTTATTTCACCTGACTTATTTCACCTAGGTCCATCCATGTTATTGTGAATGGCAAGATTTCACTCTTTTTATGGCTGAGTAATATTCATATATATGTGTATATATATATATGTGTATACATATATATATACACACACATATATATATATATATACATATATATATGATGGACATTTGTCTCTCTTGATGGACAATTAGGGTGCTTCCATATTTTGGCTATTATAAATAATACTGCAATAAACTTAGGGGTGCATGTATCTTTTTGAATTAGTGTTTTCATTTTCTTCTCGTAAATACCCACCATTAGAATTACTGAATCATGTGATTGTTATTTTAATCTTTTTGAGGAACCCCCATACGTTTTCCCATTGTGTCTGTACCAATTTACATTCCCACCAACAGGGGATAAGGGTTTCCTTTTCTCCACATCCTTGCCAACATTTTCTATTTCTTGTCTTTTTGATACTAGCCATTTTGACTGGTGTGAGGGAATAACTCATTGTGGTTTTGATTTTCATTTCCCTGATGATGGCAAGTGCTACTGAACAGCATTTCATGTGTCTGTTAGCCGCCTGTACATCTTTTGTGGAAAAATGACTATTCAGCTCTTCTGCTCATTTTTTTTTTTTTTTTTTTTTTTTTTTTTTTTTGGTGTTAAGTTGTATAGGCTCTTTATATATTTTGGATGTTTTTTTAACATTTATTTATTTTTGAGAGACAGAGCACGAGTGGGAAAGGGGCAGAGAGAGGCGGGGACACAGAATCCAAAGTAGGCTCCAGGCTCTGAGCTGTCAGCACAGAGCCCGACGCGGGGCTCTAACTCACAGACTGCAAGATCATGACCTGAGCTGAAGTCAGACGCTTAACCGACTGAGCCACCCAGGTGACCCAATGTATATTTTGGATATTAACCCCTTGTCAGATATATCATTTGCGAATACCTTCTCCCATTCAGTAGGTTGCCTTTTTGTTTTGTTGGTAGTTTCTTTCACTGCACCAAATTTTTTTTGGTTTAATGTAATCCCAATTGTTTATTTTTGCTTTTTTTCCCCTTGCCTTAGGAAACAGCCAGAGTTATATTAATTACCTCTTTATTTCTTCTTCCCTTTACCTCTACTATCTCTCTCGTACTACATCCATAGAGAGCTAGAAGGAAACAGTTGAGCAGGAAGGAGGGAGCAGGCTGCATGTTGAGAAGTGTATTCTCCCAATATATAGCATTGTAGGGAGGAGCAGAGAGACGACCCAAGAGCAGTGCAAACTGAGAATTTTGTAGTTTTTTATGTACTCTGTCATTTCAAAATCTTCTAACAGAAAATTAGACAATAGTATAAGAACAGCCAGTACAGGGAAAGTTCAATAGGTCAATGATTAGTAGACATAGAAATTGAAATAAGATCTGACACATATACAAGTGGAAAGGGAACAGGACCAAAAGAAACATACAATTCTATCTGTTGATAAACACTTAAGTCTGAGGACTCTTACAGAAAAGTGAGTAAAAGAAGAGAAAAAATCAACATGGAACCTATGAAAAAATATTTCAGAACAAGGGAAAGGAAATGGCACCATAAAGACTGAAAGGAAAAGCGTAAAAATGATCTACTGCATTATCCAAAAGAAAGCTTCCAGAGACTATTTGCATCCTTAATAGAGTACAAAAAGCCATGTGTGTTCTAAAAACTTGCATCCCTAAAGTGTGAGAAGAAAGATATAAACAGGATGAAATGGAAACTCAAGAGAATGTTGTGAATAAAATAAAGGACAGGGAATTATACAAAAATAACGCAACCACAGAATTAAAATCCCCACTGGCAATGAAGAAAGACTTGACTCTGCAAGAATATTGAATAAATAATGAGGGTTACTTGAGACACTCCTGGTGAACAGATAAAGATAAGAGGTAGGGTGGAACAGATAAAAGTAGGGAAACAGAAAAGACAATTGGTATTCATGAAGAAGAGACTAAAACAAGTAGAAGAAAATCAAATATATGATGGGAAGGACACTTTCCTGATGAGAATAGAAAGCCCATAGATGCAGACAGAAAGAAATAGCCATGTTTTTGGCAAAAATAAATGACAAAGACCTACATCTAGACAAGCCTGAGAATGTTTTTAAATTACAAGGCTCCAGAAAAAAAATCTACAAAGATCTGTGAAGGAAATAAAAGATGTTTCCTAGAAAGCACAAGAAAACCATGTTCACTTCAGACTTCTGTGCTGCCACACTAAATTATAGGAGATAATTATTCCAAGCTATTTTCAACTAACTGAGAGGTAAGGACAGGCAATGAGCACTCAAATGGGTTAAATGAAGACATACATATAAAGACTTCTTAATATAGTCACAAAAGCTAAACACAGATGTAATGCATTAATTTATGCACCTCTTCAGATCCTATTGACCCTTTGTTTCCCTGGTTTCAGTATTTGCTCAGCTTCCCAGCCCAAGCAGCCCATTCAAAGGCTCTTGCCATTCCTACAATAATAACTCCTGATTCCTCCAACTGGATTTTGTCTTTTGACATCACCAGCTGGATCAGCTTTCCCAGGCAGGAAGGCTATTTTTGGCATGGGCTCCATCATATATGCTACAGTGGGAGCTGTATTGGCCCAATGAGATCCATGGAGGGAGGCCCTGGCTTCTCCAGTAGCTGCCAATAGGTGCCCAGGTCACAGTCTGTAAGTATGGAGGAATTAACTCCTATGGTGCAATGAAGAGCAAGCACATAAATTTTCACCGTTCTTCCCCCTTATTGTTCTAAGATTCAGAAGCACCATTAGCCTCTCCAAAGGTGTCCTGTGTGACCAAGCAGGCAACTATTTCTCATGAAGCTGAGCATAGCTTGCCTCCTTGTATTTGCTTCCCTCCTTCCCTTTTTACTTTACTTTCTTCCTCACTGTTGCTTCCCTAGGATTGAACCCTCTGATAAAACATGAGTTCCACAAGCTTTGCCTTAGGTTCTATTTTCTGGAGAACTGGGCTAAAACAAAAGTCAAAATTACTCTTAAAAGGGAAGACACATCATGTAAAAATTCTGAATGATAATCTGGATCCAAACACTCAAAACATCTAAACAATATCAGAGAGAGGAGTAAACAAAGGACATAAGGTAAGAGGAAAGTGGTGGAGAGAGAGGTGTGCTAATTTCTCATTTCCAATAGGGGAAACTCAAAAGATGTCATTACACATTGGATTCTTGTGGACTGGAGAAATATAAGGTAAAAAATGTTTTAGGGAAAATAGTGTTAACTGCATGGGGGAGTTAGAATACTAATTTTCTAAAATTAGAGAAAAGCAAATGAAATCTGATTTGTAGAAAAAAAGACACAAAAGAAGGAAGGTTAAAACATAAAAATCTAAAACAAAATGAGAAAATTAACAAATTTAATCTTATAAATGATGTTGAAGATATTTAAAGAAAAAAAGATATTTAAAGAAAAAAAGTATACACCATGAAATAAAAAAGAGAATGGTAGAGGTCATAAAACAATTTTGGAAGCTGGAAGCAAAAGAATGAGTGACAATTAACCTAATAAATCCAAGAAAGGTAAAGCCTAGCTCAGCATTGGGGAGAGTCAGAAAGCAACTCAGAACTCCCAGAGGTTTAGAAATTTGTTTCAGAGTTTCTGGTGTATCAGAGGTGTGACTTAGAGGCAGAATTATTGAAAGCCTGTTTTTTGTTTTTTTTTAACGTTTATTTACTTTTGAGACAGAGAGAGACAGAGCATGAACGGGGGAGGGTCAGAGAGAGAGAGGGAGACACAGAATCTGAAACAGGCTCCAGGCTCTGAGCTGTCAGCACAGAGCCTGACGCGGGGCTCGAACTCACGAGTTGTGAGATAATGACCTGAGCCGAAGTCGGACGCTAAACTGACTGAGCCACCCAGGCGCCCCTTGAAAGCCTGTTTAAGAAGCATTCAGAATCCAAGATGCCCTACTCATAGCCAGGTGACTCCTCCTCCCTGACTTCAGCGAATCAGAGGTTCTTTCTCTGGAGAGGGTAGTCTGATAGTCTTTGACGGGGGGACTACAGGTGCAACTGAAAGCGGATTTTGCTAAAAACGGGAGGATAAGAGAATACATACACACAGAAAGTGATACCCTCTTCCATAATACACCATAATTGCTCTTAGAATGTTGGTATCAAGGTCATTTCTTCCAGGCAGGAGATAGGAAGATTTTTATTATATGAGGAATCTAAATAGATTAGATGAAAAGACCTCAAGATGCTGACAGTGGTGTTTCACAAAAACTGGACCCAATCAGATTATTCTGCCAAGAAGACTACCATTAACAAGCCCAACTCACTTGCATATAATTTCCAAAAAATATTTGAGTCCCTAAAATATGAGAAAAAAGCCAAAGAATGCCTCTAATTTCAGTCTCTAAAAATAGAGACTAAAACAAATAGAAAAAAGCAAATTGGGAGAAACTCACTGTGCAGAGAGTATGAAACTGTAAAAAAATAATTTATACCCTCAGATGAGGAAAATACTGCATCCAAGGAACAAGAAGAAAATACTATTAAGAAAAATTTCAGTGAACAAAATAAAAAATAAAATAGCAATAATGAAAATTCAAAGCTGAATGGAAGGACTGGGAGACAAAGTTAAGGAAATTCCTCAAGAACTAAAGGACAAAGAGATTAATTTGAGGGAAAAGGTATTAGTGTTCCCATATCTAATAACAGGAGTTTCAAAAAGACAGAACAGAGAAAACAGAGGAGGACAAAATCATTGAATCAATAATCTAAGAAAATTTTTTACCATGGAAGGACATGAGTTTCCAAACTGAAAGGGCCTCCCACATGTGTAGGACAATGGATGAAAATACACCCATGTCAGGTACATGGTCATACTATTTTATAATATCAAGGACAAAGAGAAAGTCCTAAAATTCTTCAGACTACTTACAAAAATAAAAACAAACAAAAAAACAAGAATCAGAATAGCATCAGACTTAACAACACTGGAAATAACATATTCAAAAATTGGAAATAAAATTATTCCCATTCAAGAATGTTATATTCAATTAAGCTATCTTCTAAGTGCATGGGTAGAATAAAGGTGTTTTCTGGCTTTCAAGTTCTTAAAAATTGTGCCTCTCATGGATCCCTTTGGAGGAAGTACTCCACCAAAACTAGAACATAAAACAAAGAGGAAGATGTGGGACATAGTTAATGGAGAGTTTAATGAGGAAAGAAGTGAAGGAATCCTCATGTTGAACATGAAGGGAGATCCAGGGAGACAGCTTTACAGAACTCCTAGAGAATAAACTATCCAGACTGGAGGAGGATAAGTTGAAATGAATGAGTCCTTTTTTAGTTAGTTCTGTGCTTTTAAACTCATTTGACTTGGTGTGCAAAAACTTTTAATAATATTAAAGACTCATCTATGTTTTACCTATTTATCTTTTTTTAATTTAAATCCAGTGTAGTTAATATATACTGTTATATTGCTTTTAGGTGTACAATATAGTGATTCAACAATTCTATACATTACTCAGTGCTCATCATGATAAGTGTACTCTAAATACCCTTCACCTATTTCACTCATTCTCCCCCTACCCACCTCTCCTCTGGTAGACATCAATTTGTTCTCTTTAGTTAAGGGCCTGCTTTTTGGTTGGTTTGTCTCTTTTTTTTTTTTTGTACATTTATTTTGTTTCTTAAATTCCACATTTGAGTGAAATCATATGGTGTTTTTCTCTGACTGATTTATTTCATTTAGCATTATACCCTTTACTAGATCCATCCATGTTGCTGCAAATGGCAAGATTTCTTTTTTTATGGCTGAGTAATATTCCACTGTGTGTGTGTATAGTCACACACACACACACACACACACACACACACATACACACACCGTATCTTTTTCCATTCATCTATTGATCAATACTTGGACTGCTTCGATAACTTGGCTCTTGTAAATAATGCTGTAACAAACATAGGGGTCCATATATCTTTTCAAATTAGTGTTTTTGTTTTCTCTGGGTAAATACCCAGTAGTGAAATCACTGGATCATGTGATATTTCTATTTTTAAGTTTTTGAGGAACTTCTGTAGTGTTTTCCATAGTGGCCGCACCAGTTTGCATTCCCACCTACAGTGCATGAGGATTCCTTTTTCCCCACATCCTTGCCAACACGTGTTGCTGATGTTTTTTATTTTATTTTATCCATTCTGACAGGTATGGCGTGATATCTCATTATGGTTTTGATTTGCATTTCCTTGATGATGAGTGCTGTTGAGCATCTTTTCATGTGTCTGTTGGTCATCTGTATGTCTTTGTAGAAATGTCTGTTCATGTCTTCTGCCTACTTTTAATTTGAATTGTTTTGGGTTTTTTTGGCATTGAGTTTTGTAAGTCTTTATATATTTTGTATACATATCAGACATGTCATTTTAAAATATCTTCTCCTATTAAATAGGTTGTCTTAGTTTTGTTGATTATTTCCTTTGCTGTGCAGAAGGTTTTTATTTTGATGTAGTTCCAATAGTTTATTTTTGCCTTTGTTTTCCTTGTACGTAACTGTTTTCATTTCTCTTGCTACTTTTAAAATTCTCTCTTTATAACCCCCTTAACCATTTTCATTACTACATATTGGTGTGGGCCTTCTCGGTTGATTTTGTTCAGGGTTCTTTGTGCCTCCTGGATCTGGATTTCTGGTTCCTCCCTCACATTTGGGAAGTTTTCAGCCATTATTTCTTCAAATAAATTTTCCACCCCTTTTTCTCTCTTTTCTTCTTCTGGGATCCCTATAATGAGAATGTTAGTATGCTTGATGGTGTTACTGAGTTCCCTAAGTCTCATTTCATTTATTATTATTATTATTATTATTATTATTATTATTATTATTATTTTCTCCTCTCTCCTTTTCAGCCTGACTGCTTTCATTACTCTGTCCTCCAGTTTACTGATCTGTTCTTGTGCTTCCTCTAGTCTATTTATTCCATGTAGTTTATTGTTTATTTCCTTTATTGAGTACTTCATCTCTGATTGGTTTGTTTTGTTTTCTCTCTTTGTTAATGGTCTCACTGAAGTCCCCATCAGATATATTACTCATCCCTGTTTCATTTAGGTCTCTTGCTGTGATTTTGTCCTGTTCTTTCATTTGAGACATGTTCCTCTGTCTTCTCATTTTGTCTAATTCTCTGTGTCTGCTTATATGTGTTAGGAAAGCCAACTATGTCTCCTGTTCTTGAAGATACTGGGTTTATGAAGAAGAGGTCCTGTAGTGCTCTGCAGTGCAGTATCTCCTGTTCACCAGAATCTGCTGCTTCAGAGGTCTTCTATGTGTGTTGCACGTGCCCTGCTGTTATTGCCATGCTGCTTGTGCCTTCAGTCCAGTCATCTGCCTTGGTTCTCTGTGCCTGTTGTGGGCAGGGTTTGGTTCCTGTGTTGTCATTGGGCCAGTCTGGGGCCATCTTGGGCTTGAGTTCAGTCAGACTAGGTATTTGCCTAGATGCAGTAGCATGGAACTTCAGGGTGATTTCCCTGTGTTGTCCCCTGTGAAACTTTTTTAGGTGGGCAGGGCCTGCAGTCAGACCTGAGGTCTACCCCCAGTACACTGCTGGGGCTGCAGTTGGACTGGTATATGTAGTTATCTTCCCCTCTCTCTGGGACAGGAGTCACTTTGGAGTGGTACTGGCCCCTGTTGGGACTGCTTATACACTGCCAGACCCGTGACACCACTTTGGATGGTCTCTTGCCAAAGACATATTGAAGGGGGCAGGTCTGTAGGAGCACATGAACGCAGGGTGCACTGTGCCAGCAAGGTCCACAAGGGAACCGCCTCTGCTTGGGACTACTTCTCTGAGGCTGGCCAGGTTGGAGGGAGTAGACCTGCAGAAGTGCAAAGGGGTGCTGTTAGCAAGCTAGGTGGAGAGTGATGGCTCCGTGCTGGTTCCTGAAGGTGTTTTTGTATTTAGGCTGTGGGGCAGGGGAGGGAAATGGCACCTACTAGCTCTTTTGTTCTTGGGGAAAGTTCCCAAAGATCCCTGCCCCTCCACCACATGCTCAGTGATTAGTAAATGAATCTTCCTGTATACCTCAACTGTTTTGTTTTTTAAATTATATTTATTTTGAGAGAGAGATGCAGGAGGGGCAGAGAGGGAGAGGGAGAGGGAGAGGGAGAGGGAGAGAGAGAGAGAGAGAGAGAGAGAGAGAGAGAGAGAGAATCACAAGCAGGCTCTGCACTGTCAGCACAGAGCCCAGTGCACGGCTCAAACCCATGAACTGTGAGATCATGACCTGAGCTGAAACCACAAGTTGGACACTTAACCAACTGACACCCAGGAGCCCCTACATCAGGTTTTAACTACTGCTTCTATGCTCTATCTCCATGTGGCTCTTTGCTGTGTTATCTCTTTAAAGGTGGGGACTCTACCCTCCTAGCTCTCCCAGAGCCCAGCCTGCTGATTTTTCAAGTTCCAGGTGTTAAGCCCCACTGATTCTTAGGCCCTCTGTTTTTCAAAGCCAAATGTTATGGGAATTTGTCTTCTCCATGTGGGTTCTCCATGACTGGGGTGCCTGGTGTGGACATCTGGTCTTCTCCCTTCTCCACACCTGCTATGTCCCTCCCTCCCACTTATAGTCCCACCGGACTGTTCAGCTCCTGATCGGGTTTCAGCCCTTCCTATGCTCTTTGATGTGGCCTCTTCTTTACATTTGGCTGTGGAGAGTTGGTTCTGCCAGTCTTTGGGTCATTTTCTGGGTAATTACACTGACATGGGTGTTATCTAGTTGTATCCATGGGACAAAGTGAGCTTAGGATCCTCCTACTCTGACATCTCCCCTGAAGTCCCTATCATCTGTCTTTTTTTTTTTAAGTTTATTTATTTTAAGAGAAAGGGGGGGGGGTGCGTAGTGTGCAGTGGTGGGACCATGGGAGATGGAGAGAGAGAGAATCCCGATCAAGCTCTGTGCTGAGATCATGACCTGAGCTGAAATCAAGAGTCAGACACTTAACTGACTGAACCACCCAGGTGTTCCCCTATCATTTTTTTTTTAATGTTGATTTGAGAGACAGGGAGAGAGAGAGAGAGAGAGCATAAGCAGGGGAGGGGCAGAGAGAGAACAAGAGAGGGGGAGACAGAGAATTCGAAGCAGGCTCCAAGATACAGGGCTCAAAACCATGACTGTGAGATCACAAACTGAGCCAAAGTCAGACACCTAACTCACTGAGCCACCCAGGTGCCCCCTTATCATCTATCTTTTAGACACAAAATGAGATTCATCTTATGTGTCAATTATGTGTCAGTTACACATATATGTACCTTATGTGTCAATTACAATAGCTACAATTATGATCAAAATTGTTAGGAAAAATAATTCCCACCATTTTAAGTTTTATTAAAAAATTTTAGTATACCAGTAATTAATATATTTTAATTTCAATTTTATTTTTCTTAAGTAAACACTGCATCCAATGTGGGGCTCAAACTCATGACCCCAAGATCAAGAGTTGCATTCTCTATGTACTGAGCCAGACAGGCACCCCAATACATTCCTAATGTAAAAAGCAGAAAAAATAGTATAACAAGAACACATTCCCAAATCCAGAGCTAACTACTACCAATATATTGGTATAGTTATCTTTAGTTATATATTCATATGTATGATAAATAGGATTAGGTCTGGCTGCATAGAAGAGAACATTCAGTTAATAGTAGTTGAAAATGCTAAGTCTAATATACAAAATCCTCTTCCCTCATGTAATAGCAGTCCAGGGTTGGTCTGTAGGTAGTCCAGGGTTGATACAGTGGTTTCATGAGGTATTTAGGGATGCAGATTCCTGGTAGCTTTCCACTCTGCTATCACCAGGGTGTGGCACTCACCCTTATGGCACATTTATGCTCCAGGCAGCTTGGCAGGGAAGAAGAGAAGGAAAACCCAACCTCTTTAGATAAACTTTTAGAAAGTGCTACTCAACACTGTTATTTCTATTTCATTGGTCAGAACCTGGTCACAAGGTTATAATTAGCTGCAAGTAAGGCAGGGAAATGTAGTATTTATTCCGAGTAGCCAAGTTCCCAGCTATAAATTCAGGGTTCTACAAGGAAAGAAAAGGAGAATAGATACTAGGGTAGGATATTAGTAGTTGCACCAGTCAGGTTGTCCAGATACACAGAACCAATTGGAGATACATAGTAAGAGATTTATTTTAAGGAATCAACCCACAGGATTGTGGGAGTTGCCAAGTCTGAAATTTGTAGATCAGGTTGGGAACTCAGACATGAGTTGATGCTTCAGTCTTGAGGCAGAATTTCTTCTTCTCCAGAAAACTTCAGTTTGTGCTTGTAAGGTCTTCAACTGATTGGATGCAGCCCAGTCACATTATCAAGGATAATCTCTTATTCTTGGTCAAGTGATTATAGAGGATAAATACATTTACAAAATACCTCACAGCAGCACCTAGGTTAGTGTTTGATTAAATTACTCAGTACTAGAGCCTAGCTGAACTGACACAAGAGACTATCATAGCAGTCTTTATCATAAATAGATTATACTATATATACATATATATACACACACACATTAATATCTCCTTCATTTTACTGTGAGCATTTTGCAAATCAGATGTTCTTATAAAATATTTATTAGTGGTTTAATATCCCTATATACTGAAATAAAATAACTTATTTATTCCTTGATGTCAAGACTTTAAAAATATACACATACGAGTACGTGTATGTTTTCAACTATTTCTGATTATTCATTAAGTTTCTAAAAGTGAGAATACCAAGTCAATGATTATAAAGATTTTTATGGCTCATATTCCTATTGCCAAAGTGCTTTCCAGAAAGTCTGCACCAATTTACACTTACACCAACAATACATGAATGTAATGCCGATGTCACTGTACTCTAGATATCATAGGTTTCATAATTTTATCAATTAGGCAGATGAACATGTTTTGTTTTGTACCTCTTTACTACTATATAAAACATTTTATCATTCACTGTATTTTTATTGATCCTTTCTATTTTCTTTAATTAATTTTGTTTATACCTTTTGCCTAGTTTTCTGCTAGGCATTCTTCTGATTGATATATAAGGTATTTATATATTAAGAATATAAATCTTGGTCAAATTTCCTGCAAATATGACTCCTAATTGCTTCTCTAGTTTTCTATTATGAAATATTTGGAATATAAATTATGTAAAGGAAGAAACTGTATACTTCAACTTTTCATTTAGGGTAAACAGTTGATCAAAATGAATAAAGATATAATATTATTGGTGATTAAAATAAAGGGAACTGAAACATGAAAATGAGATTATTTTCACATACAAATGAAGCATCACTCCCACAGATGACTCAGGTAACTAGTCAGTCACATCTTTACAAAAATGTACTTGGTAAAACTGACATTTTTTTCCCTGAGAATTCTTACACATGTAATATTTTTCATTTAGTAGTATTACTAATTTTAGAACCTACTGACTGAATTGTTGTTTCTAAGATGTCACGTCAACATTATGTTCAAGTAAGTTTTGAAATGATCAATAATTTTTAAGCAACAATTTATGGAAGATGAAACTAACCAATGAACTTACGATTTTTTCCTGCTTCTAAATAAATTTAAAAATTTAAAAGGCAAATAAGGGTGTTATATCTCTGATGGTAATAATAGCTGCTTGACAATGACATGGTACAAATAAATCTGTGTGGTAATATAAATTGACTCAGGTATTTGTGCTACATATGACAGCCCAAAATATTTTCATTTCCTCCTTAGTAATTTTTAGATTTTCTTATCTCATTGACTATGAAAAGCACAATCATCCCACACTCTGTTCTTGAATTGAATTTAATGTAATCTTCCCAGAATTCTAGCTTGATTTTCAAAATTAAGTTGAAATTGAATTCCAAGCAGTTATCTGATTTGATCAATAATTTAAACTTGTATAGTATAGTAATACTTGGAATTATTTTTCTACTTTCATATATTTCAATTGGTTAATTGAATCCAATTAGTTCCAATAATTTTTTAAGCATCTAATTTTTTTTCATTTGTAATTTGTAATTAAAACGGGTTAGTGGATATTCACTTATTTTACTTATAATATTCTCACTTATTAAATGTTACTGAATCTATTTATATTTTCAAAAACCTTTTATGGTTTTCTAGTGCTTTCATTTATTTGTTTATTTTTGAGAGAGAGAGAGAGAGAGTGAGTGAGTTCAGGAGAGGGGCAGAGGGAGAAGGAGAGAGAATGTTAAGCAAGCTTTACACCCAGCACAGAGCCCAACGTGGGCTTGATCACATGACCATGAGATCATGACCTGAGCTGAAATCAAGAATCAGACGCTTAACCTAATGAACCATCCAGGTGGCTCTCTATGCTTCTTAATCATGAGTCTGGTTAAACATCTTTTTTTTTTTTTTTAAAGTTTATTCATTTATTTTTGAGATAAGAGCACATGCATGCACAAGCAGGGGAGGGGCTGAAAGAGAGAGGGAGAGAATCTGAAGCAGGCTCTCCACTGTTAGCACAAGCCTGATGTGCGGCTCAAACCCACAAACTGAGTGAGATCATGACCCTCAGATCATGAGGCCAAAGTCAGAGGCTTAACCAACTGAGCCGCCCAGGTGCCCAAACATCTTTTCATTGTTTACCAGCTGTTTGCATTTTAATTTTTCTTAAAATGAAAAAATTTCCCCCCACTTTTATGTTTTGCTTTTCATTCTGTCTGTAGTATTTTGGGCATATATTAGTTCTAAATTTTATTTATTTATTTTTTAATGTGTATTTATTTTTGAGAGAGTGAGCAGGAGAGGGTCAGAGAGAGGGGGAGACACAGAATCTGAAGCAGGCCCCAGGCTCTGAGCTGTAAGCACAGAGCCTGACATGGGACTCGAACTCACAAACTGAGATCATGACCTGAGCCGAAGTTGGACACTTAACTGACTGAGCCACTCAGGCGCCCCTAGTTCTAAATTTTAAATAGCCAAATTATCAATCTTAAATTTTTCCAGAATTTCGTGTTTTTGAGGTTCATGTGCTTTCTTATTTCAAGATTATATTAAGGGTGCCTCAGTGGCTCAGTCAGTTAAGCATCTGACTCTTGATTTAGGTTCAGGTCATGATCCCAGGGTCGTGGGATTGAGCCCCATGTCAGGTTCCAAGATGAGTGGAGCCTGCTTAAGATTCTCTCTCCCTCTGTTCCTCTCCCCTGCTTACATGCTCTCTCTTTAAAAAAAAAAAAAGTTATTTAAGAAAGAAAAGATTATATGAAAACCCTATGTATGTTTTCTTATAGTACTCTTGGTTTCATTGTTTCAAATTATTGGTACCTATGGAGACAATGATATTATTTTTCTATATTTAATCTATTAATATGGATGTACTATACGAATAGGTTTCCCAACATTAAATCATCTTGCATTACTTAAATAAATTTCCACATATTCTATATTTCTGAACCTTTTAGGAATTTTGCATTCATTATTATAAGTGATATTATTCCATAATTTTCTGATTTATGCTATCTTTAGTCAGCTTTGGTGATCACACTATGGTGGCTTCTTTAATTGCATCTGAGGGCTTTTCTTTTTTCTCCATATTCCAAAATGAAAGATTCTGAATATTTCCTCAGTTTCTTCCAAGGCGTATATTTTCTCTTTTTAAGCCTATTTTGGTAATTTAGATTTCTCTAGAAGTCGTCCATTTCATCCAGGTTTTCAACTCTTTTGTATGTAGTTGTACAAAACAGTGCTTTATCATTTTATGTCATTTCATCTCTAATATTGTGTATTTATGCTTTTCTCTCCATTAAGCTAGTGTGTGTTTTTAAAGAATCAGCTCTTAGACTTGTCAGTTTCAACTCTTTCTCTGATTTCTTTTTAAGTTTATTTTGAGAGAAGAGAGAGAGTGTGCATGTGTGAGCTGGGGAGGGGCAGAGAGAGAGAGGGAGAGAGAAATCCCAAGAGGCTCAGCTCTGTTGGCATGGAGCCTGATGCCGGGCTCGATCTCACAAACCGTGAGATCATGCCTGCGCCAAAATCAAGAGTCAGGCACTTAACCGACTGAACTACCCAGGCACCCCTCTCTGATTTCTAATTAAGTTCCACTATTGTTTGTATTAATTCCTTTCTTTTGGATTCTATTTGAAATTGTTTTTCTAACTTCTTAAACTTCAGTATTGTTCTTTATAATTCACTCTAAATCAGAAACTATAAGAAAGTACTTTATTTACCTTCTTGACTTTAAAGTAGATTATGCATGTTTTGAGAGTTGCATGGATCTAAGTAAAAGGATAATTTTGTAAGGATGTTAGGGATCTTCTTTCCTAAACACGTAATAGTTTAAATGTAGATATAAATTCAGGGTGTGTGGGTGGCTCAGTCGGTTGAGCATCTGATTTCAACTCAGGTCATGATCTCACATTTCGTGGGTTTGAGCCCCTTGTCGGCTCTGTGCTGAGAGCTCGGAGCCTGCTTAAGATTCTGTGTCTCCCTCTCTGCCTCTTCCTGCTTGTGTTCTCTCTCAAAAATAAATAAATAAACATTAAAAAAAATGTAGGTATATTTCTATTTCAATTTTTAATATAATTCTCTTGCCAGGCTAAAATTGAGCTTAAATGGGAAGAAAAGGGATAAACTTCAGTACATTTTATATGAAAACTCTTTTAGGGAAAAATATGTCATTGTGTGAAGATATTTTTCTTACTATTTTGCTGATTTGGAAATTACTTAATTGGTTGGGATATATATATATATATATATATATATATATACACACATATAAATGTAGAATCAGAATTGAATTGAAATTCTCAGAATTAAAATTCTTATGCTAATGTTGGCTAAATTTGGAAGTGGTTAAGGAACCACTCTATGAAAAATGGATCATGGACACTAAAAGTAACTCATGCCTTATTAACATGATAGAAATGTATACTTCTCATATCTAACTAAGCCAGATTCAAAGTACTCTTGGTATAAGAATTTACAATAAATTTTTGGTGGCTCAGTCGGGTAAGCGTCCAACTTCAGCTCAGGTCATGATCTCGCAGTTCGTGGGTTTGAGCCCTGCCATCGGGCTCTGTGCTGACAGCCCGAAGCCTGGAGCCTGCTTTGGATTCTCTGTCTCCCCTCTCTCTGTGCCCGTCCCCTGCTTTCTCTCTCTCTCTAAAAAATAAACATTAAAAAAATTAAAAAAAAAAAGAATTTACAATATGAAAATAATATAAATACTACTGGAGAAGAGTGTATAAGTAATTCTAAATTGAAAATAGCTCCTGCAATAGATCATTAAACTAAGCCAAACCAAGTTCCCACTTCCACCTGCCCAAATCCCCCCCAAACTAGCAGAAGATGGGGTAGGAGTAGAAAGGTCATAGTTTGTTCGGTTTCTGAATTTTCAAAGACATTATATTGTGTCTCAGTTGTATCTCAAATCCAACATGTCAAAATTGAACATTTTGTGTGTATGTGTGTGTGTTTATTTGAGACAGAGACAGAACCTGAACGGGGGAGAGGCAGAGAGGGAGACAGAATCTAAAGCCGGCTCCAGGCTCTGAGCTGTCAGCACAGAGCCTGACGTGGGGATTGAACTCACGAACAATGAGATCAAGACCTGAGCCAAAGTCAGATGCTTAACTGACTGGGCCACCCAGGCGCCCCTGACATTATCTTTTTTCTAATCAGGAACCATCAGCCTTCCATTATTTTACTTGTTAGAATTATGGAATATGGGGAGGGAATCAGTTTTATCCCTTTTCCCAAGTCTTTACTCTCACTTGGCAACCACATTTTGTTCATTCTGCCTCCAGTTATCTCTCAAATCCATCCTCTCATTTCTATCCTTGCTATTACTTCCTAAGCTTGGGCCTCATTTTTTTTCTTTAATTGTTCCAATGACCCCCTTACAGGTCTTCCTTTCTCCAGTCTCTTCTTGTCCCAAAATATTTTCACACTATACAGCTAAAGTAATCTTAATAAAGGTCCTATAATGTATTTGCCTTTTAAACAAAATTTAAATATTTTTGCCTAACTGGCTTGCTTATAGTCCTTAGCATGGCTTACAGGGTTCTTCGTGTTTTCGCTTGCCTGTACTTTTCCAGCTTTATTTTCCACTGCTGTACCAGATGAATTCAGTGCTTCAGTTATATTAAATACCCGAGGTTCTTTGAAGTGCCCTGTGTCAGCACTCTTTGTGCTTGATCCCACTGCCTCCTGCCTCTTCCTTGATGGTCCTAATTCATTATTCCCAGCTTCTTAGTTTCAAAGTGCTTAAGTTACTTCTATCTTAAAAACAAACTACCACTGTCTTCATTTTAGTCAGCTTCCTTGAAAGAATAAGTTTTACTTCTTTACCTTCTGCTCACATTTCTGTCCTTCCTACTACTCTAAAAAACACCAACGGAAAAAAGCTACCAGTAAAATCATAATGTCCAAATTTAATGAACTAGTCTAGGTGTGCACCTTGACATTGCAAACAGCAACACTGTTAACTACTATTACTTACCCCAAAACAAACAAACAAACCTACTTATTTTTCTGTGCTTTGTAGAACACATGGAAAATATATGAGTTAAAAGGTAAAAATAATCAGTATCACTTAACCATAACCACCATTAACATTTTTACTTATTTCCTTCCAGTCCCTTTTTCCATATACCTATAAGTATGGAAAACTGGGATATTATAAATATATATCCTGGGTTTTTTCTTTTGAGCATCTTCCCTTGGCATTAAACAGATGTTTTGCAAACAATTGTAATCATTGCATAATGTGTTATAGATGTACCATAATTTATTTAGCCTTCCACTACTGTTAACATTTAGCTAGTTTTCAATTTTCACTATTGTATCTAGGTCTCAGATTCTTATTCTTTAAAAAAAAAATTTTTTTATGTTTAGTTTTTGAGAGAGAGCACAAGTGGTGGAGGGGCAGAGAGAGGAGACACAGAATCAGAAGCAGGCTCCAGGCTCTGAGCTGTCAGCACAGAGCCCAATGCGGGGCTTGAACTCACAGACCAGGAGATCATGACCTGAGCCAAAGTTGGACGCTCAACCAACTGAGCCACCCAGGCGCCCCTCAGGTTCTTATTCTTAATGGGAGAGCCCTAAAAGGGAAAGGACTAGGTTCAGATAGGAAGTTATAAACATTCATGATATAGATCGCCTAATTACTTACAGGAAAGGTAATTTATATTCCTGTAGCAACATACGATTATCCCAAATTTATCATTCTCTTGCTAACACTGAATTTTTTAAAAAATCCTTTCAGTTTGATCAGTAAAAATAGAATGATTTGCCTTGATTTGCCCTTCTCTGGTTAGTAGTGAGATTATACATTCACCACTCTCCCCTCCTCACCTTAGCCTCCTAATTCTTTTACTTCAGAATATTCCTTTTCAGTCTCCTTCTCAGGCTTTTCTTTTTTCTATTCCACAGTGTTTTGTCCTCAGCCCTTTGAATGTCCCACAGGCAGATCAAACTCAGTATGTCCAAAATTAAACTCATCCTAAGATTACTTCAGTTTTTGGCTAATGACATCATCAACTAACTACCCAGGCACCCCAGTCAGAGACCTGAGTCTTTTAAGATGACTCCCTCCTCTCATCCCCATGTCAGTCACTAAGTTTTTCCAACCCACATCTTAAATCTCTCAAATATGTCCACACCTCTCTATCTCCACAGCCATTGCTCTCGTTCAAGCCTTGGTTACTGTAATACTCATCACTGGTCTTCCTGCCTTGTCACCTGCTCCCTTCCATTCTACATACTGCTTCCAGAGTGATCTTTCTAAAGTGCAAATCTGATTGTGTTACTCTCTGGACTCTACATCCCCATCCAACTTTATCCCGTGTCCTTACCATCTGTTCCCTTCCCTCCAGCCATATGGAACAACCAGAATTTCCCATTGCCTCTCAACTCTTTCTGCCAAGAGTATGCCTCTTCTTTTGCCTTGTGAACTCCCACTAATCCTAAAATAGTACAGGAGCCTATCCAATTATCTTCCCATTATTTCCCTTTCCTTTATGCACTGACTACACTTTATACAGAACCTTATTATGACATTTAACATTACAATTTCATAATTTTTGTTCAATCTCTCCCTCACTAAACTGAGATGCTCTAGGACAGATACTATGCTATTCATCTTTTTATCCTCAGCACTAGCATAGTTCTCGGAATATCATAGGCCCTCAAATATGTGTGGAATAAATGCTATTTTTGATAGCAATTATAAAATTCCTTTCCATCTTCTCCCACCATCTTAATTATCTACCAAGTTCTATAGCCACAATCTGTAATGTCTTTGTTACCAAATCCTCCTCCGTTCCCCATTTCTAAGGTTGACAAAACTATTTTAATTGCAACCTGGGATTTGGGCACTTCTCCAAACCAGGCCGTCTTCACTAGTGCTGACAGTTATCTTCCTGAAACACACCTGGCTTTGTTGCCTAACTCCTTAAAAAACAACGTTGATAACTACCCATTGTGATTGTAGGTGGTTATTTCCTCAAAACATGGAAAGCTTTTCTATTTAGAGTCAAAAATAAATAAAACGGGGTGCCTGGGTGGCTCAGTGGTTAAGCGTCTGACTCTTGATTTCAGTTCAGGTCATGATTTCACTCTTCATGCATTAGAGCCCCACATCTGGATCCAAGCTGACAGTGCTGAGCCTGGTTGGGATTCTCTCTGTCTCTGTCTCTCTCTCTCTCAAATAAACTTGAAGGAAAAAAAAAAAAAGAAATCGTTGTTATAAAAATAAGTAAATAAAGGAATGCACCATGGAAGGAGACATAATGTCTACTAAATCCAGGGTTTGGACTAATCAAACACAATAGCATAGTTTTTTAATAACTTTAAGAATCTAACTCCAGCTCAGCCTTTCCTACCACTCTTCCTCCCCATCCTCAACACACATCATGGTCACCATTCCTTAATGCACTGTTGTGTCCAGAATGCCCTATCACCAAGCAAATTCTTACTCATCCTTGAAAGCCAGCATCTGGTTACTTGATTGCTCCAAGAGATGGTATAAAGGGGCTTTAAATTGTTTACATAATCTTTACCAGTCCTCCAAAGCAAGCCAAATCAAAATAAAAATAAGATTTTCTTTTTTTTGGCATGGACAATTGGGACTTTTTGCAATTTCCAACTATGTACAAAGGCATCCTTTAAGAACATACCTATTTTTATCAATATATAACATACAATCTAAGTACAAGCGAAGTACTTTCTATACAAGTGCAGCTTCAAGCTAAGTCCCCTGGCCTACACTTCCAACTAGATTGCAGTCACTAAGCCCTTTATAGAAATTCTGAAGGAGTCACGGAATATTAGTTGCTCTAAGAAGCTTTCTCTAATCTCTTCCTCACAAGCTGTTGTGTTCATGGCTTCTCCCTCTAGGCTCACACAACTCTGACCATATACAACTGTTATCTTACCAAACAATAGTATAGTGTATTATTTCTCTTTTAGTTTCTTCCATTAGGGTAGTTAATCCAGAGTAAGGACTCTATATCAGTTTCTTCATGTGAAAAATAAAGATGATAAGACAAATCTCATAGAACTGCTGTGAGAATTAAATGTGTTAGTGCATATTTAAAACACTTAGCACGATATCTAACATATAATAGGAGCTAAATAAATGTTAGCATCATTTTTCGCTTTGTGTTTGTTAAATCATGAAGTACTAGCCCGAAGAGTCCCACAGTAAACATACTGGTAGGCATATTATACACAAAAGAGCATGATAAGAAAACACACATGTCCTGAAATTACCTAAGAGGTCATTACTTAAGCAAAATGCCTTCCCTATTACCTATTTGCAGATGTGACATGAAATTGAATGGCTTTTTAATGTCTAGTAGTTTAAGAACAAAGTTTTAAAGACCTTATAACTGAGAAAGAAGTTTCATTTATAAATTGTTGAACTTCTGAGGCATTTATTAAAAATAACACATAAAAGTAATTTCTCATTTGGAGAAAAGGAAAATAACATAATGTCTTGGGAATCTGCATGGTTTCTGACTCTATCATACATTACTTCTTTATATTACAAACTACGTATAGATATACATCCTCTCAGGTTTTATGATAAAAATCAAATGACTATGTTGTGTGGCAGAAATAACATCAAATTAAAATTAAGGAATATTAGATTGTAGCCACAAATTAGCTGTGGGACCTTGGGCAATCTTTTAATTCCTCTGGACTTCAGAGTCCTTTTTTGAATCTGAAGGGATTAGACTAATCTCTAAATTCTCATCCAGCTTGAAAATACAACGTTCTTATAATACTACTATATTTTAACCTTTCTCTTACATGGTTTTTCTCCTCACTAGAAACTGAACTCTCTTTTTTTTGGGTGGGGAGCAGGAATCGAACCCTATTTATCTTTGTACCTCAGTGCATAGAACCAATGCCTATTTCTTGACTGTTGGAATGAATGAGTGCCTCCTGCAGAACTTGTAGTTTAAAAAGGCATAGCAAATTTATGGTATAACAGGTTAGTGGCTAACGTTAACATAATCATGTTATTATATAAGAATAACAAATGACTGTGCATTCATATGATTGTTGATATTCAATACATTCACTCTATGTTTAATAATTTGTTGAAAACCATTATTTAGAAAAGGAATTAGAAACAAAAACTAAGTTTTTCCTACTTTTGACATATTATAGAGAAATTATGAGTTAGTTACATAGCTTTGAGAGAAGTTAACTCTACTAAATTTCATCATCCTAAAGGCAGTGTCTACTAATATCAAGTAGGTATCCAAGTGTTCATTCTCCAGTACCATTTTGTAGAAGATATTTTTATCTTTGTCTTGCTACCAGAATTACAGACTGAAAGACAATCTAATCAAGGAAGTAAGAATCTAGAATATATAGACATGTGGAGAAAACATACATGCGTGTATGTGCCCATATACACACACATGCAGTTTAACTCAGTACTCAATTGCCTCGTGTACCTGTTTTATTTTTTTTTAAGTTTATTTATTAAAAAAAATTTTTTTTAACGTTTATTTATTTTTGAGACAGAGAGAGACAGAGCATGAATGGGGGAGGGTCAGAGAGAGGGAGACACAGAATCTGAAACAGGCTCCAGGCTCTGAGCTGTCAGCACAGAGCCCAACGCGGGGCTCGAACTCACGGACCGTGAGATCATGACCTGAGCCGAAGTCGACCGCTTAACCAACTGAGCCACCCAGGCACCCTTAAGTTTATTTATTTTGAGAGAGAAGAGAGAGACAGAGTGGGGGAGGGGCAGAGAGGGAGAGACAGAATCCCAAGCAGGCTCTTCACTCATGCACAGATCCCAACAAAGGCCTCACAAACTGTGAGATCATGACCTGAGCTGAAATCAAGAGTCGGACACTAAACCGACTGAGCCAAGCAGGCGTCCCCCTCGTGTACCCATTTTAAAATTAATATTTAGTGCACGTTTATTGCTGGGACAGTCCCAAAATATCTCTAAGTGGAATGGAAAATGAAGAGCGATTAACTATAAAGAAAGTCTATCTAGGTAAAACAAATGGACAGTTTTCCCACATCTTTTGAACGAGGGCAGATATCTCTTTTTGGATATACCTCAAAAAGAGTTACAAGGGATTCCATTTCTCGGTTTTAGTAACAATGTGATTGAAATTTGAGGTACATGTACTTCACAATTTCCTGGATCTGCACTGTTGGGAAAATGAAGGGTTTTTCTAATATTCACCTGTCAGGGTCAATCACACAAATCTTAGTCTGAATGTTACTCACTAATTAACTCTACATAAATTGAACACAAGCACAATAGGTTTTTTATTGTTAAATTACTGTTACCATATGCAGAGCAAAAAGTAAATGGACTGATCTACTTGTGCATTCACATTTTAAATTCTTGAATTATAAACAAGTGAACAAATGATCAGTTAGGAAAGGACAACTGAAGGGCTCGTTGTAAGTCCACTAATTTCTCTAATAATTAATAAAACATGCTCAAAAATTTTAGAAAACCATCTTTTTTCTACATGTGATATCATATTAATAAACAAACTATGTTACCTTAATAAATTAGAAAGACTCCTTCATTATTAAGGACAGTCTATCTCTGGCTAATGCAATTATTATTAGGATATAAGCATCAAAAATAAAGGGGGGGCATTGTTAAAAATTTTCCAAAGTGTTAATACTCTTAATGCTGAGTTTCCAGTTCTAGAATTGTCCATTCCCCTTGGGGTGAACAATCTTCAGAGGAAAAACTAGCCATGGTGATACTTGCTGAGGAATCAAGTGGAGAGGTTAGTTCACTCCATCTGTTCAAAGTGTCAACATGTGCTTTACCCTGAGGTTTTGAGCTGTCTCGTGCTAAAAGTAATGTCTGATTGATTAGATACTGTGCTAAATTTAAGTCTTCAGGAACAGAATTCGTAATATTTAAGTTTGAATCCTGTTCAGACAGCAGTTGCTTTAAGAGTGTCCAATCTTGTTCTGCAAAGTGCTGATCATCTTCAAAATCCATGTCTGTAACATGTGTTTCTGATTCCATTTTCTGCTCAAATGCTTCTACTACATCCATCTCATATATTGGAGAGAGGGTTTTTGAAGGCCGATGGTCATACATGTAGGTTTGTGCCAGTGTGTCACAATCATCTATGTATCCTGAAATAATTCATAATACTATACAATGTAAAAATTGCACATGTTGGTACCCCTCAGATTTTGTAGAACAATATTAAAACAATATAATAGTTATAGTCCAAAAAAACATAGAATGGGAAAAATAACATTTATACAAAATTGACAGGATTACTGAGGCATTTCTTTTTCTAAATTAAAAAAAATAAAACAATTGAAGGATGTTTAGCAGCAAAATCAACATAGGCAACTAACAATAATTCTCCATACTTTAATTTGAAACTTGTGATACAAAAAAAACAACAAAAATTACTTAAACATAAACATAGAATGTGCACATGTGTCTAATTCACTACAATAGAAACGTAAAGAGAAAAAAAGACATGGTCATTTGATGGTGACTTTTAAGGTAAGTCAGTTCCAAAAGGGGAATAAATACATTTTATCTAAAGCCTTATTTGTATATTGCACATGCAAAGGAGGATGCAAGCAAGGACAAACAAAAAAGTACAACTTTAAAGAGTTCCCTCCCTATTGTTATGATTTTGCTGAACAAGGGCTATTGATCAGTATTTTTCTTAGTTCTGATATATAATAGCTACTCTGTCAGCCACTATTGCATATTTTAAATGTGAGTCATTAGTTCAAATTACTATAATAAGGAAGACAAACACACAAAACAACTAGACAGGAAATCATCTATACATATGAAATAAGCCTGGGCTTTTTTCATATATTATCATTGCTTCTAAATATAATCTCTTTTAGGAAATTTATCTTTTTACTTGAAACTTTTAGAAGTATAGTGATCCTGAAAGTCTTAATCTCTGTAAAATGTATATAAATTATAATAATTAATCTAGTTAAAATAGTTCAGTGCTTTTAGTTACATATTACTATAATTATTGCACAGCCCTCTTAGATATATACTAGCATAGTCCATAAATCATATTCAATGTATAATAAAATTTCTAATAGTCAAGAATTCTATGTTAAATTAGACATAAATAACTAAATAATAGCAAACTAAGTTTTTCTCTTTATTCTTTCATGTAAAATCTCTTAATAGATTAGCTCTAATAAACAAATTTTTACTAGATCTTAATTCCACACTAAGATTTTAGGTGAACAATAAAGAGTAACTAGCTAATTTCATATTATTAAGAAATGTAGGTTTTCATTTGAAATTTGAATCTGTTGCTTAAGTAATTACTCTGTCTAAATAAAATACAACACTCAGGGCTACATCCAAGTTAAAATTCTATAAACTCATTTTCTTATGTATTTAGCATTTCTATTTCTGTACATTACCTGCAGATAAAGCAATATTAGCTCTTTTGGTAGCTGTAGAATGGTTCTCTTTTACTTGACCTTCCTGAGGCAGAAGTTGACTCCGACAGGAGTCCAGAAATTTTGTAGAGCTGTTCTTTGGTATGTCAGAATTGGGTTCTCTTTGATGAAGCTCCAAATGACATGGTCTTTCTTGAGATTTTATATCACTATCTGAGAGTTTGCTGTGTTGCTGAAAGTCATTATCCACATCGCTTCTGCAATTTACCTTTCTATCTTCTGGAAGAAGCTGTCTACCTCCTTTGGACAGGACATCTACTGTGTACTTTTTTCCTGTGGCTGAAGTACTCTGTTTATCTCTTCTCAATGAGTCAGTACTACTGCGACCCAAGAGAGAGCTTTCGTTTTTATATACGCTATTGCCTTTATCTTGTTTACATTCTGAAATACTACCTTCACTTCCTTGTGAGTACCTGGAATAGCAGGTCCTTCCATGATGTTCATGAGAAATGCCATCAAAAACATCAGAAGGTGACAGAGAATCTACAGAAGGCTGAAAAGGAGTATGGACTTCCCCTTCATCAGATCCTAGTTCTTCACATTCATCTACTGAAAGTAAAACGGATCTTTTAAAATTTTTAGTTGCAGAAAACTCGTGACTTTCATTTTCTGTTGCATCTTCAAAAGCTAAATTAATTATTCCCTGAAACTGCTGAGGAGCTGAGTTAGATATAGAGAAATTTTCTCCAACATTTTCAGCTTCGGATCTTTCATCTTCTGTTTCATCTGCCGAGGAAGAAACCTGATCTACTTCCTGAGCAAACTGGACACTGCCTCGTAGAACATTTTCTTTTTCCCTAGGGTAGACTACTGTAGATCTAGACCAAATTTCTGGCCTTTTCCTAGGAATCTCATCATCGCTTGTTGAATTAACTTGGAAAAGATCATTACTACTTTGCTTTTTCATTTTCACTTCAATTCTTAAGTTACTATCGTATATTTTTAATTCTTCAGGAGTACTGGTATCACTGCTACTTCTCCCAAGAAAATCATGGCACAGCATTGTGCCACATTTAGAAATACCTCTGTCATTGGACCCGTCATCATCCTGAGACCCTCCAGCATCATAGTCTTCAGATCTGGGCTTTATGTCATCAGAGGATGTGGTAGCACTGCCAGTGTCAGATTCAGGACTCTCTCTCTGATGCATACCACTGGTACTCAAATTCCAATGACTCATGAATGGAACTTCTGGAGTTTCGTGGCTCTCTGGAGTTTCTGTTGTTTCCATATCTTTAGGAGAAGTTTTTCCTGATATTTGTTCCAAAACAGACTTGGAAGAAATATCTGAGTCTGCTGTAGCATGTTTGATTTCACTCATAGCAGAGTCATCAGACAAGTGACTAGGAACTGTCTGTTCTTCAACAAGAATTTTAGATTTCCTGTCATCTTGGACAGAATTTAAGGTACCATTTGTCCTTTCAGGAACACACGGTAAAACATCTTTGTCACATTTAATGTTTAATTTTTTGTTTGTATCTTTTCTCACTTCTTGCTTCTCTCTATCTGATACTGAATGCCTTTGCTCTGCATCTGCAGAGTCTAAATCACAAACTGGATGAGAGTTCAGGGAGTTTACACTGGGATCTGAAATCATGGATTTTAGGGCAGTGGTGTTATAAAATTTTGGATCTACATTATCACTCCCATCAGAATGACAATATATTTTAGCTGTCTTGTGCTGATGTGTTTCTTTGCTGGAAAATTTTGTTTCACTTTTATCTGAACACATCTGTTTTGATTCCAGTTCACATTTTGATTTTTCCAAATCTGAAATACTTTGGCATTCTAATTTCTCTTTCCCTTGATTGTTTAATGGCTTTTGTGGGTCAGGTATGCATGATGACTGGAATGCTTCTGTACTGCTGATTTCTAATGCGAGATTAATTAGTGGTTCATGAGGCTTCTGTTCAGAAATATTGTCCTTGTTTTTACTATCATGTACATCATGAAGCATGCTTTTTTGGACAACACATGTTTCACTTTTTAAAGGTCTTTGAGAAGAAGGCTGAGTTTTCAATGTAATCTGTCCAGGAAGCATTTTCTGTTTTGCATCTTTATTATTCAAAGCTTCACCTTTCTTAGACTGATTTAAGTTTTTAGGCATTGCCACTATTTTTGCATTAACCTTAGGCAAAGGTGTGTGTCCTTGCTTGACAATTTTTTTCTTAGGTGTTTGTTTATCTGTAGTTGTACTGTGGTCCAATTTTGTCACATTTTCATCAGACTGCCTTGAAGAGACTGAAGATTTTACTGAAGTTGGTGACTCTCCTTGAGATCCTAAGAAAAAAAAATTAAAAATATATAATACACTTCCAACTTGTGAATAAAATGCAATACTTGTTTTTAAATTACTTTAGAAAAAATAAAATTAACAATGAAATGATGAAATATCTATGACAATGGACAATAAAAGATTAGGAGTAACATGATAAAATAAAAAATAAAATATTTTTTATTACAAATACAGGAGGAATAGTCCAGCCTCTTAGCAAAATTATTTAAATAGGATCTCTCTTCCTCAAGAGCCTTGATCCTCATGTCAGAACTGGACTTGCATAAATATATGAGGGTGGAAAAACTTGATTTTCTTATATTAAAAGAGCAGGAAGGGTCTTCCCCTTGAAGTTTTTTGGGGAAAAAAAGACTTGTGTTCCACACAGCTGAAAGAAGAATCAAGCTAAATATAAAATAGAAATGTTTAAATTACTGCAGTTTTTTCCATCAAACACAAACAAAATTAATTTACTTCTCATAGCAAGATCGTGATTATTATAGATCATTTGGGTTAACAACTTAGCTGTGCAGTGGCAACTAAAATTGGTAACTGGAGAGAAAGGGTTAATTTGGAGATCCATTTGTTTACACTGGTTAAGTCCTAGTGATGACATTTTCAACATTTAAATCTACCAAACAGAACTGCCAAATCTTTTTAAATGTGTAATTTTTAGTTATTACTAGAACATGAATAATTTTTCTCCGGTTTATTTATTTATTTATTTATTTATTTATTTAGGCAGCTCAAATGCATTTTTATTTATTTATTTATTTATTTTATTTTTTTAAATTTACATCCAAATTAGTTAGCATATAGTGCAACAATGATTTCAGGAGTAGATTCCTAAGTGCCCTTTACCTATTTAGCCCACCCCCCCCCTCCTGTAACCCTTAGTTTGTTCTCCATATTTATGAGTCTCTTCTGTTTTGTCCCCTCCCTATTTTTATATTATTTTTGTTTCCCTTCCCTTATGTTCATCTGTTTTGTCTCTTAAAGTCCTCATATGAGTGAAGTCATTATAATTTTCGTCTTTCTCTGACTAATTTCACTTAGCGTAATACCCTCCAGTTCCATCCACGTAGTTGCGAACAGCAAGATTTCATTCTTTTTCTTTATCTATCCATCCACTGATGGACATTTGGGCTCTTTTCATACTTTGGCTATTGTTGATAGTGCTGCTATAAACATGGGGGTGCATGTGTCCCTTCGAAATAGCACACCCGTATCCCATGGATAAATGCCTAGTAGTGCAACTGCTGGGTCGTAGGGTAGTTCTACTTTTAGTTTTTTGAGGAACCTCCATACTGCTTTCCAGAGTGGCTGCACCAGCTTGCATTCCCATCTCCAGTTTATTTTTAAATTTACTTTCAGTATTAATTATCTAGCTCAAAATTGTTTTTAGGCTTTTACAAGCTCTTATCTACATGAATGCTTAATACATAAAGCAAATTAATTTTTTTTAATGTTTATTTATTTTTGAGACAGAGAGAGACAGAGCATGAATGAGGGAGGGTCAGAGAGAGAGGGAGACACAGAATCTGAAACAGGCTCCAGGCTCTGAGCTGTCAGCACAGAGCCCGACGCGGGGCTCGAACTCACGGACCGCGAGATCATGACCTGAGCTGAAGTCGGACGTTTAACCGACTGAGCCACCCAGGCGTCCCTTAATTTTTTTTTTAAAGTAGGTTTCATGCCCACCGCAGAGCCCAGTGCAGGGCTTGTACTCACAACCCTGAGATCACGAGCTAAGTTGATATCAAGAGCAGGGTGCTCAACCAACTGAGCCACCACGGCACCCCAAAACAAATTAATTTTTAAAATCAGTTATTAGCTTAGCAAATCATACAATCTGATCAGTATCCTTTCTTTCTTAGAACATAGCAAAACAATAGGTAACAGGAGGGAAAATTCTTCTTCCCTACATATCACAGCTTTCAAGACTGTACCATTACTATTTAAAGGGCTTATTAGTGCCTGTTTTGCACATGGAATTCCTACAGTTAACAATGAAACTGAAGAAACCTGGGCATAATATATAAAAGGACCAAAAATACAGATAAACCAGTTACTCCCTTAATTATTTCTCATAAAAGACAATAAAAACCAAACCCACACCCTGGTAATACCAAAATACTTGTCAAAAAGTAAAGTGTAAAATCTCATCTTTATAGTATGACACAAATATAAAATGAGTGAAACTATGTTATATTTTGTTTATTTGTTGTGAAAGTTCCAAATCAGAGTTCTGCTTATTCAATTTAAACACAGAAGTAATACCCAGGACTATTTCAGCTTTACCTTGAGTTTTAGCAAGATTAGATGAGGCATTTTTTATTCTCTGTTGAGCTGTAGTACATCCACTGCCATTTCCTCTTTTCTTTAAAATTGCCTGTGGTACTGGATCACTATATCCTTTGTTAGTGACCTTCTTTAGCGCACTAAGAAAAATGATTTGCATTCAGTATTGCACTCAGATTCCAACACATGAACTTTTATTTTTTATTTTATTATTTTTTTAAGTTGATGTATTTATTTTGAGAGAGAGATAGCTCATGAGCAGGGGAAGGGCAGAGAGATAGAGAAAGAGAGAGAGAATCTCAAGCAGGGTTTGTTTTGCACTGTTAGTGCAGAGCCTGATGCAGGGCTGCAACCCATGAACTGTGAGGTCATGACCTGAGCCAAAATCAAGAGTTGGATGCTTAACTGACTGAGCCACACAGATGCCCCCAACACATGAACTTTCAAAAGACCCATATATGAAATATATTTTTTCTCAAATTAAAAAATATATCTTTTGTTCTAAAAATCGAAAAATCATATGTTCATAAGTCTTTAAGTTCATAAGCTTGTGGGTCAAGTATGATAAAGCAATGCATAATCAAGTGCCACAAATGTAATCTATCATTTTGCACCCATAGTCATTCTGTGTAAATATACTATTTCCTTTTAAGAAATAGTTTTAAAATATCATTGTATAAATACATTAAATTTTCTAACAAAAAAGAAAAGATATATTTCAAAAATATTTTTAATGTTTATTTATTTATTTTTAGAGACAGTGTGTGAGCAGGGGAGGGGCAGAGAGAGAGGGAGAGAGACAATCTGGCAGTGCAGATCCCAATGAGGGGCTTGAACTCATGGACCTTGAGATCATGACCTGAGTGAAATCAAGAGTCAGATGCTTAACTGACTGAGCCACCCAAGTGCCCCAAAAAGATATTTTTAAAATATTTAGCTAGAAGTCAGTATACAATTAACTTAGAAAAAGCTAACGTTTAGGTAAAATAATGAAGGGAGACTTACCTGTTATTTATACTAGTTTCTTTGTGAATGCTTTTTTTATTTGAAGTTCCATTGGTAACTTTTGAAACAGGTCGAGATTTTACTGCTGTAAATTAAGAAACAGTGAGTCATGAAACAGAGAACTGAATATGTAAAAGTCATGCATAAATTCAGTGGTCAGACACTATATCCAAAATTAAATGTTAATGTGGGATGAAGTATGGTTTCTCTCAGTTTGCATGAACACACATAAATAAATGCTTTTTGGCATTTCAAACTAAATAAACATCCAAACACAGAATCATTTTTTGTAGGAACTTTAACTGTCAGGAGCTATTAAAAGTGAGGGTACTAAAACCCACCTACAGTAGAAGTTTTGATACTTTCCACACTGTTTTTCATGGTCTGTCCTGGAGATTCACAACAGGACAGTTTCTCACTAGAAGGCTTCTCTTCTCCTACTGATCCATTTTCTTTTGGTTCATCCAGACATTCAGTGGAAATCAATAATTCCATACTTGAATTTGTAGATCTGCTGGAGGGCCCTGTGATGCTGAGGCATGGAGAATCCTTTCCTGTCACTTTCTTCAGAGGCTTTGCTTTGGCTTGCGCATTTAAGTTTCCAGTGAGTACCTTGGGTCTGGCGCCAGTAATGTGCCCTTCCTGATTTCTTACTCCTTTCCCATTTAATGAATTTTTCTGTCCATTTGCTGCCACTGCTGCTGATCTTTCCACAGCTTGTCTAGGCGACATGTTTGCTGACTTTGCATTATCACCGTTTTCTGTTTGGGACTTTATTATAGCTTTGGGTTTTCCAGAAACAATTTTCCCCCCAGTTTTAAGTTCTTTTGTAACCTTGGATGCTGTTTTTGTACCACCCTTTTCCTTTAAATCATCATGCTTCAAAGTTTTATTTATAGTATTTCTGTTAGAACTTGATGAATGTCCAGATGCTCCTAATCCATCAGATTTCATCTTTTGCTTAGTAGAGGGATAACTCCAACACTCCTTCTTGGTATTTCCTCTCCACGATTTGTTATTTATAACATCAGAGTCAGAAGCTTGTCTCCTTTGCTACAAAGAAGAAAAAATACTTTATAACTTGACTGATATCTTTGACTTATAATACTTTGTTTCAATAAGCCAGTTTTTCAAAGAGAAAAAAGTAAAAATCACATTATGATATAAGACAGTTCAAACTTTGAATTATCTTTGATCATTTGAATGTGTCTTTGGTCACATTACCTTAATCAAATCTGAAATACAGCATAAAAAAATTAAAAGGCAATGTTATTTTAAAAAGGCATACTATTTAACTTTGTGAAGTTATACTATAGTAGAGATTAATACCGAAAGGTGTCACAATGCCTTTGGTCAATGATAACAATGTCCAACATTTTTTGAGGGTCCACTTCCAGGCTGTATGCTAAAATCCTTTTCATAGGTCATCTCACTTAATACCTACAACACTCCTGTGAGAGAGCTCCTGTTGTTAACTCCGTTTCTTAGACAGGAAATTGGGGATTAAGGCAGGTATGTGATTTACCAAGGTCAAATGCTGATAAGGACAGAAGTAGGACTTGAGTTCATGATTAACTGCTTTGAGCTGGCAGTCATCTATATGGTATAATTTGAGGGCCATGATAAAGGTTTTCACAAAAAACTCTCTTCAATCCTATCCCAAATGCCAGAAATTTTATCACTAAAGACTTAATCTTCGGGGGGTTGGGGTTTGGAAGCCCCTGGGAAACAAGACAGTGCATATGAAAAGTTTGGCTTTTGGAAGAAACAAGATAGTAATACAGCTCTGGCTATATGGACAAAGTGGAGGAAAAGGGGTCCTAAAGACAGGTGAAGTAGGTAAAAAGAGGAAAATAGCAAGACAATGAAAACACTGAAGACAAGGCACCTACATCATTTTGGTTAGAATCAACCTTGCTATGGAAGGAATAACAACATTTAAAAAATTGGTAGGAACTGGAAATAAAATTTTAAGATTATAGTTGCTACTCTTTATTAAATATGCCCTCCCCCGCCTTGAAAAGCTGTATGAAATTGCACAGGTCTGAGGAAGAGCCTGTGTTGTCTTCATCTTTGTATCCCTTAGCACTATGTCCATAACATACTGAATACTCAGAAAAAAGTGATGCATGTTGTTAGGGGTGCTTGGGTGGCTCGGATGGTTAAGCATCCATCTCCTGCTTTCAGTTCAGGTCATGATTTCATGGTTCGTGGGCTTAAGCCCTGTGCAGTGGGCTCTGCGCTGACAGTGCAGAGTCTGCTTCTGATTCTCTGTCTCTCCCTCTCCCTCGCCCCCGCCTGCATGCGCACTCTCTCTCTCTCTCTCTCTCAAAACAAATAAACATTTTTAAAAAATGTGAAGCATGTTGTTAAATCTGAGCATATATTGATATACAGTTCAAGGACTAACTATTCCAAATGTGTCCAAGATAAAGATAACATATACATACATGTATGTATGTATGTAAATACACACACACACACACACACACACACACACACAATAAATCACCTAAGTTTAGGGAAAAGCTAGGTGTAGTACTAATAAAAGAATGATTGGATTCTTGTCATAGCTTTACCTGTAACTGACTTAGGATATTTAAGAAGTCATTAACATCATTGAGCCTCATATTATTAATATTTAATTCTAGAGAGGGTTGGAGACTGGTCCTATTCAGTGTAGTATTCTAAGATTCTGTGTAATATTTATAAAGTTCAAATATTTGGTCCTTAGTTTTTGTTTTCTTGATCAAATCTTAGCTCAAAAAATAACCTTTCTCTATTTTTATTTGTTTTTTTTTTGGTGCAAAAAGGTGTTTTTGTTAAAGCATGGGGACAGGACCTATGGGCAGAAAAGAGCCACCTCTATTTTTAATACCTAAAACTAGGTAGACTTCTGATTTTAGACTTCTTCTCACCCTTGAAACTGACCCTACTTAATTTACTATATTGTTAAATCTATCTATTTTAAAGCACCATGTTATGGGTGAGATCTATGTAGTACATGGGGTAACCACACTCTTTTAGAAACTTCATATTAACATAGTATAGCATGATGAGGATTCAGAGTATACACACACCTAGGCATTCTCTAACTTACATCTGCAAAATTTACATAGATTTATTGTATACAAATGGCCAACTGGAAAGGTCACCACATGCTATTGACAAAAGTGAGAAAAAGAAGGCAACCCTCCCTTTTGGTTCCAGTACTATTCTTTTTGTTTAAATTTTTATTATAGTAAAGGTTACACACAATCAAAAGAAAATAGAATAGTATTATGAATCCCCACGTACCTATTACCCAAATTTAACAATAATCAGCTCTTGGCCAATTTTGTTTCATATATAACTACTACCATTCTATTTTGAAGTAAATTCCAGACATCATTACCTTAAGTATTCTGGTACCAGCACTCTTCTTAAACCTTTCTCTTTGTCTTATCTCATTAACTTTTCTCCTATCCCAGAAGAATTCACCTCTTTTTGGAAAACACATTTATTCATTCCACACTTATTGAGCACGTACTACATACCAAATAATTGCACATAAATTATTTCACTTATTTTTCACAATAACTCTGCTAGGTTTTATTATTCCATTTTACAGACAAGCAAACTAAGACTCAGATATGGCAGAGATAATAAATGTGAAGTCAAGATTTTAACTCTTATTCTATGCCCAGCACCCATTTCAGTATACCACTGCCCTTTTTAAGGAAACATATTACCCTGTTTCCTTCCCACTGTGGTTAACAGTATAAATCCTTGGACAACCTAAAAGTCACGATGGTAAGGAAGAATAATGAGACTTTGTTCTATTTTACTATAAGACAAGGAAAGAGTGATAGCCTAGTTGGTAATAGTCAGTAGAACAGGAGAAAGCAAAGCAGATAGGCTAATTCTTTGGGGGCCTAAAAAACCAACGAAACCACCCACCCACCCACTGGGGATAGCAAGGAACTAGTACATAGAGAAAAATGTCCTAAAGTACCACTTCCTAAAGTATGTTCTATGGAACTCTATAATATACTTAAGAATGGTCAAGGGGGAGTCTAGCAGTGTTTGGTGCTTAGGGAAAGAAAAATGTTTCAACATTGGTGTATAACAAATGCATCTTAACCATTTTTAAGTGGAAAGTACAGTAATATTAACAACAAATCTCTAGAACTTTCTCATCTTTTAGAACTAAAATTCTATACCCACTGAAAAACTGCCCTTTTCCTTATACCCCCAAGCCCCTGGCAACCACTCTTCTACTCCCTATTTCTAGGAGTTTGACTACTTTAGATACCTCATAAAAATATAGCAAGTAACTTTTAAAGTAAAACACAACTATACTCTTGATACTAAGTGCCTTTTTTCACACCAAAAATGTATTATGTGAATTAAAATCTTAGTATAGAGAAAAGTGGGACAACTAAAATCTTTTGTAAGAAGTAGGTTAATTAGAAAATTAGACATTGAATTAGGTCTAGAATTTTAGACAATTTCTGATCTATTGGAATAGCTCCAATATGTTAGTTGCCAAAAAAGGTTTTCAAGGAAATAAAAAAGACAGACAATATTTCACTTTCTAAGACAGATACCATATGTTTTCACTCTTATGTGGATCCTGAGAAACTTAACAGAAACCCATGGGGGAGGGGAAGGAAAAAAAAAAAAAAGAGGTTAGAGTGGGAGAGAGCCAAAGCATAAGAGACTCTTAAAAACTGAGAACAAACTGAGGGTTGATGGGGGGGGTGGGAGGGAGGGGAGGGTGGGTGACGGGTATTGAGGAGGGCACCTTTTGGGATGAGCACTGGGTGCTGTATGTAAACCAATTTGACAATAAATTTCATATATTGAAAAAAAAAATTTCACTTTCTATGCCAGCTGGACATCAAAAATTCACATAATTAAAAAATATATAGAATATTCACTTGATTGAAAAGTCAAAATTATTTTCATCAAGAAACAACTATAATTATGAAAAATACATTTTAAAAATCAATGAAATATAAATTAATACAATTTAAATTATTTAGTATCTTTTTTCATTTGGACCTATAAAATTTTTAAAGTTTACCTGAGAGCTACTGAAAACAGGCTTTTTGCCAAGTCTTCGATCATCACCTTTGTCAAATGCAGCTGTAGGAAAAACAACAATTTATTTTTATAGGAAACACTATTATTACCATAAAAATAGAAAAAGGTTATGTTTTAATGAAAGTAACTTAAAACAGGCTTAAAAACAAACTAGTACACATAAATAATTCCATATTATACTTTAGAACTTTTTTTTTAAAGAACCCTATTTTCAATCTTATTTTCTGGTCTGCATTGAGTTTATGTTATTAAAATTAATAAGAAATGTAAAAAAAAGAAATGTAAAATCTCATGACAGGATTTCATACATTTATAAAAAAAAAGGAATTTTCTCAAGCTGTGAAATTTTAGAGATAATTGGTTTCACTTAGTTTTACAAATTTACAAAAAATCACAGGTTGTGGCAAATGTGGTATTTTAAAAACCATTAAATATGAGAAAATGTCCATCCTAAAAAATGTAAAAATACTCTGTTGAAATTAAGTACAAATTTTTCCTGGTTTTGCAGGTATATCATAAGGAAGAAAAAAAGAGAAGGGGAAAAAATAAGGTTCTGTTGAAAATAAAACAAGAAAGAATCCTCAAACCCATATCATTCTTTTTAGAATTACATAAAAATTTATTTTGTAGATTATTATATGGGAGTTATTGGGGAACTCATGTTTATGTTCTGCAAATAAGAATTTGAATGACGTCAGGAAAATATACAGAAATAATGGGACGAGAGCTATAAATATAGTTCAGCTAATGTATTTCTTTCTTTTGAAGGTTATAGGGTTTGAAAATGTAGTTTGAAAAAATATATATAATCTCCAAAATTTATGTGATATTAAAATAGCTGATGAAAAATATATTAAATTATTTGCAACACTACCATGCATCTTCTATTTGTGTTCCATAGGATCTGTGGTATAAGACAAAGCAGGATCCTATAAATGGTATTATAAGAACTGATCTGTAGTAAGCAGATGACTCTGCACAGTCCTATACAAAAAGAAATTAATATAAGATTTCTCCCAAAGGTCAGTAACTCAATTAAAATATAAGAAATGTTATAACAAAAGACAACCTAGAACCACCCCTTTATATGGGGTTTCCCAATGCAGTAACTATCCATTCAACATGCTGAAGATTAAAAAAATATGTATTATTACATTGATAGAATAGATTGAAAAGTTCTTTTTGACAATTTATACAATTACCAATAACATTTTGTTTTACATATGTGTATGTTTATGTATGTATTTGCATGTATTTATCATTATCACTTTGTAGAATTAAGAAAAAGAACATTATTTAAGGCCCAACTTAACTATGAAATTCTTTAAAATGAAGAAAAACAAAGTTTACTACCAATCAGAAAAGAGTTGAATGACACCTACTCATGGAATGCTGATCTTATTTCTTCACATTGAATACATTTTGTAGTAAAAATAAACTGTTATCTAAAAATCACTACACAAATAGTCACAAGGAAAAAATTTCAAATTCCTGAAGACCTTGAGATTTTCGTTGTTTCATGATTTTGTTGGAATTTCTTTGAAAAGTGCTCTTGAGATCACATCTAGCTACACTATCATGTTATGCTCATAATGCAAGACAGAGCAAATCATATTCTGACTATTCCATTAAAGAATTTAACATATCTATGCACTATCAAGAATATATCACATATGGCTTTCATGTTTTATAGTACAAAAATGTTCACTTCCTAAAATACAGTTTCTTAAAATGTTTTTAAAAGTATACTTGCTGAATCTGCAAATATTTTTTCTAAGGCACCTGCTTTAACCCAAAAATAGTCATGAAGCCATTTTTAGTTCCACACCCTCAAAATTGTTTCTTAGTATTTTTGAAACAAACATATTCTGAGCAATATACATCTTTTGTTTAATGCTAACGTTTCAAATGGTACCTATTAAATGTCAGAGACTACTGTGCGGCTCCTGAGGGACACTCCGCAATAGCACAAACCATATCACTGAAGCAATCAATTGTGAAATAAAGCCATCTAATTTATACAAAACCACAAGAAATGATACCTTATGCAAAAGACGGAAAAGCTTTATGGCAAAATATATTTAAAAAGGAAGAGAAAGTATGTTTGGTAATAATGTTCTATGTGAATTACATTTTCCTATACTTCTAATCTCTTTATAAGGATGCTTTTGAGCAAATTTGGCTGGAACACTGCTGCTAATACAGAATACAGAATAGGATTAAAAACTGACATATATACATACATATATATACATACACATATAAAGGAAATGAGTCATCTTCTAAGAACAGCAAAGCATGATTTGTTAAAACTGCCTAAACATACTATCACTAGTTTCAATTAGCAAGCTATTACTGAACAGAAGCAAACAATGTTAATCCTACTACTTACTAGAATCCCCTCAAGATATCTCTTGTTACAAAGATCATAATATAAGAATAAGAAATCTCAAGGCTACCATACCTGCTTGGATTTTCTGTTGATCATCTGTGCTCATCAGCTTCCAGCTTTCTGTATGACGAACAGCATAGAAAGACTGAACCAGGAAGATCCACAGCTTATCACGCAGAGCCTGGATCTTGCACGTAAAACCCTGTGTTCAAGCAACAAATCAGCAGCTGGTGAGAGCCACATTGTCATAGCAACCAGTCATTATTCCTTTCCGAATCTACTTACTCCTAAGCTAGATCAATGATGTCATCACTTAGATTTTTAAAATCGTCGGGTTCATGTTATTTATGAAGGCTTACTCTTCAAAAACAGAATTTTATACTGAACATGAAGCTAAACCTTATCCTTTCAAACAAACATTATTTTAAAACACCAATGGCCTTTACATGAATACCTTCTACAGCCTTTTCAAATCAACTATGACATTACAAGGTCAAATACTCTATCCAATAGTAATAAATATGATAAAATTTTTTTTATCATTCTTGTTGAACAAAAACAAAAGGTTAATAATTTGCAATAAGCTTACTATTATCATTGATTAATTGCATTTAAAAACAAATATTTTCATTTTGCTTTTTCCTAGTCAATCCAATTTTAAATGTTTTTTTTTTCCTGAAGGCAAAAAGGAATTGACATATTCTGAAAATAAAAGACACTGATTATTAAAAATTCTAAAAAATTACTTAAAATTTTCAGTAAGTTTTACATTTAAGAAATTTAATATAGTAACATGGGAGAAATACCACAGTTACGCCGTACCAATTAATATTGTTAAGCACCAAACTATGTTTAGAATTAGCAAGTCAAACTGCCAAACTCTGAACTTTTATAGTAAATCTTCTTGGAGGTAAATGAAATTAAATTTTTATTTAGGAAAAATTCCAACAGACACAAAATTAGGGACTATAACCAACCACCCATCACCAAGTTTTAATGAATGCTACAACATTTAACATGTGCATATTTTAAAAACTTAAAGCAATTCAAATATATCATTTAAATGAATTCCATCACTTTCAATACCATTTCCTTTGTACTGTCAGAGTTCAGTAACATGTCCAGAGCCATAAGAAGAGAGCAGCTATTCTCAGTGGTAATGTTTTCTTCAATTGCTTTTAAAATTTTGTCCAACAGATCAGCTGTGCTGCTCATTGCTTGTGACTACAAAACACAGAAATTATATTTAATAGGAATACATGTAAAATGTGTAAGAAATGTGAAAGTCTGGCTTAACAACAAAACATTCATCATAACTGACCATTGGAAGTCAGCCAGAAATCTTATTTCCTCTGATAATAATATAATAATTATATTTTATAATATATATTACAATTATGTAATTATAATAATAAGCATTATAAAAATCTTTCCTTTAAATTTTTTTTTTCTTCAACGTTTTTATTTATTTTTGGGACAGAGAGAGACAGAGCATGAACGGGGGAGGGGCAGAGAGAGAGGGAGACACAGAATCGGAAACAGGCTCCAGGCTCCGAGCCATCAGCCCAGAGCCTGACGCGGGGCTCGAACTCACGGACCGCGAGATCGTGACCTGGCTGAAGTCGGACGCTTAACCGACTGCGCCACCCAGGCGCCCCAAAAATCTTTCCTTTAAAAAAAAGACACACACACACACACACACACACACACACACACACACACACACACACACAGTTCCTAGGAACCAAAATAGTCCTAAAAACAGAACTAGAAATAAATAATCAAAGTTCTTTATTCAATAACTAAATTTAGAGCAAGTGGGTCCCCAATAAGACAGAATTTTGCATGGACTGTAATGGTATTACTGACAAAACAATACATTAATGACTGGTTTCTAAAATATGGCTTATGCTGATTGAGGGCTATTGCTGGCCAGAGTTACATTACGTCTTACCAGTGCATTCAAACCTGTCCCCTTACTGCCTTCACTATCTTGTAAGCCAAAAATCCTGTCCACCACTGCTGTAAATCCTATGCAAGCATGCCATCTGTTATGGAATTTATTTAAGTCACACTAATTTAATCAAAGCAACCTGCATTTAAAAACTCTTACATAACTATAATCAGAACACAAAGATGGGATAAATATAGGAAATACTTTTAGACATAGTACCTGTAAGAGAAGAGAAAAATTTTCACTGTGAATGATCTTGGAGAAGTTTTCTATAATAAATGCAATACATTCTTCTTGCAGCCGAGATGCCATAGTCAGGGCTACTTCTGTCCACTTCACTCTGGGTAAACTGATGATTAGCCTGTCACTTTCCATCAGAAGAAAAGCAGCATTCTTATCATTCTTATAATTTAAAAAATATTGGGAAAAAAGTTACTATTTATAAAATAACTTTTTAAACAAATCAAATACTTTTGTTTTCTTATGATGTTTCCTGCAAAAAAACAAAATTCCAGATTGCTAATATCTTTGTCATGACATATAATATTTTTTTATTTCCTCATTCTGAATTATCCAAAAAGGCAAATTTTGAACTGGGAACAAATCATCTCTAAAAGATAGCTAAAAGAAACCTGAGAGAAGAGCTACAATAGAACTACAAAGAAAAACTTGACCTCTCTGAGATTTTCCCTACTGAATTAGTTTTTGTGCTTATAGATATCATTCATAACTGTATAGCTACACTGACATAACCTTAATTCTTTCCTGACTATAAAATACATGCTCTTTATTACAAATCTAGAAAGTCTAAAAATTGCTTATATTCTCCAGTGATTTTCTTCCTCCACTCTAATTAGGTAAAACTCTTTATATTTTATTCACTTAATGATGATTCATTTTTATTCCACAGGAAAAAAATATTCACAATACTGATCTCTATGGAAAGTGGAATGATAATTCACAAGTACGATGTGCTCCAATGAAAAAGAAAAAATGGCAACATATAAATTATCATATTTGGCTTCTAGTTCTTAAAACAATGCTTAGTAAATAACTGTTTGATGTGTAAAGAGTTACCTGATGGATTGTAGTAGACTGAAAAACATGGCCACCAGTTCTTTCTAGCTCCATCCATCAAGAGGTAGAATTTATTTACTCACCCCTTGAACCTAGGCACTTTTCCCTTGCTTGCACAAATATTGGTACTGTGCAAGTTCCAGAGCTAAGGTCTCAAAAAGCCCTGCAACTTGCAATTCTGGGATCACAAGGCCATGAAGAAGCTGGGTAAGGAAGACCACATGGAGTGGGAACCCAAGCTCCAACTGAGCCACCAGGTGAAAGCAGCTGCAGGATGGAACTTGGGAAACAATCAGAAAAATTACCCAGTCAACCCACAAAATTATGAGAAATAATAAATTGTAGTTTTAAGCCCCTTCGTTTTAGGGTAGTTTGTTATAGAGCAATAGACAACTGATAAATCTGGAAGTGATAGACTGACATCCTTAACATAGGCTGCATGATGTAAACTTTGCACACCCTCTCTATGTTTCAGATCTCAACTCAAACTCTATCTGACCCTGATCTCTATCCCTATATTAGATTTCTTTCATACATGCCACCAGAGAACCTGTCCCTTTTTTTAGAGTACTTAATTCATTTCTAATTATTCTATCATAAACATAACTACTGGATTAACATCCATCTTTCTCACTGGGCTGTATGTTTACTGAGCGTGAAACCATGTCTATTTTGGCACACCATTGCATTCCAGGGCCTAGTACAGAATTGGGTCATAGTAGACCCTGAAATATTTGTTCATCTCTTAGCATCATCAGAGAGTGAGAATCCATATGTGAATTCCTAAATTGTTTAATCCTTGAACAAAATTTTTAACATTTTATATTTTTAATGTTTATTTTGAGAGGTGGAGAGAGCATGTTTGCACAAGTGTGAGTGGGGAGGGGAAGAGAGAAAAAAGGAGAGACAGAATCCCAACAGCCCCCAATGAGGGGGCTCAGTCTCAGGAACTGAAATCAAGAGTCAGGTGCTTAACTGACTGAGCCACCCATGCATGCCCCCCCCCCCCCCCCCCGCCGCTTAACCAAGAATTTTTAAAAAATGTATTATATGTTTCCCTTGCTTTATTAGAGTAAAAAAAATCATGTAATGCTATAATTCTTTTGGGGGGGTACTACCATCACCCTTTCCCCCTCTGACGACATCCTGAGTAACTGTGCTTTTAGGCACTAAGCCCGATTTGTTCTACTCTAATGATTGTTCTGGTGGTGAAGACAAATGTAGGATATTCAACTAAACTTGGTAGATATCTACAAAGTGCTTATTACACATGTTATGTGATATGACAATAATTTTCTTAAAAATATAGATATAAAGTATAGTTATAATTTAGATTGGAACCTACTAAAATATGGACTAAATGATAACATAGGTGGTATGTAATCTTATTCCATACTGATCTGAATATATAACATTAAATGTTAGAGTTCAAAGAAGGTTGAAGCTCAAAGAAGGAAGAAAACATAATAATGCATTTCTAGACAAAACACATAAAATTGTAATCCAATAGTTAACATATTCTTCAAATTTCAACAACATATAAATGGCAGTACTAAGAAAAGTCTCCTTCCCTTTCCTGTCCCCAAGCCACTCATTTTCTCTCTTCCAAACCATATTATTTATTTTCTGGGGTCCCCTAGGTGGCTAAGTCGGTTAAGCATCTGACTCTTGGTTTCAGCTCAGGTCATGATCTCATGCTTCATGAGTTTGAGCCCCACATCAGGCTTTGCACTGACAGTGCAGAGCCAGCTTGGGATTCTCTCTCCCTCCCTCCCTCTCTCTGCCCCTCCTGCACTAAGTAAATACACTTAAAAAAATATAATTTTGTATATCTTTCTAGAGTTATTTTATACATACCCAAACAAAAAATATATGCAATAACCTTTATTTTACTCAAATGGAAGCATTAATGTGAATAATTCTCAGTATCTTGTCCTTTACACTTAGCATACATCTTAAATATTTTTATCAGAATATAAAGAGCCTTGTTATTGTTTTTTTTTTTTTATTTTTTATTTAAAAAAAAAATTTTTTTTTCAACGTTTATTTATTTTTGGGACAGAGAGAGACAGAGCATGAACGGGGGAGGGGCAGAGAGAGAGGGAGACACAGAATCGGAAACAGGCTCCAGGCTCTGAGCCATCAGCCCAGAGCCTGACGCGGGGCTCGAACTCACGGACTGCGAGATCGTGACCTGGCTGAAGTCGGACGCTTAACCGACTGCGCCACCCAGGCGCCCCAGAGCCTTGTTATTGTTTTAATAGCTATATAACAGCCCACAATATGGGTAAGTCATTTAATCTTCTACTTATGTTTACATTGTTTCCAAATTTTTGCTGTTACAATGTTGTAATGAAAGATCTTGTAAATAATATTTCATACGTGTGTGTGTGTGTGTGTGTGTGTGTGAACATATCTATAGGATAAACTCCCAGAAACAGAATTGCTGGGTCAATACTACTTGTCTTAACCTGGGTTCTGCCTAAATCCTGAGCCTGAGAAATAGGCTTGTATGCAGACAGTTTATTTTGGGATGTGATCCCAAGAGAATCTGAGGCATAATGAGAGCGAAACAGGGAAGGCAGAAAAGCCAATGGAAGGATATGTTTTCTAGCTTCTTGCTACTCAGTGTGACCCACAGCATCAGCATCCATTGGAGCTTGTTAGAAACATAGACTCTCAAGCTCCACCTCTGACTTACTGAATTAGAATCTGCATTTAACCAAGATCCTGAAAGGTTTTGTATATATATTAAAGTTTGAGAAGCACTGATATAGTATTCACTATTACAGGCAAGTGGGGCTCAGTCTTGCTGGGGACCCTCTGAAGAGCCACAAAGAATGCACCTTGAATTATTCTGCCCAAGGGACAAAATAGGGAAACATAACCACTGGCTCTAATCTCCCCTTAGTCAAGGCTTGTCCCCTGAGGTGTTAACTTCCTTCTACTTCCAGGTTTGCACAGGTATCAGAATTGCTGAGTCATAGGTACCCTGTGTGGAGTGATAGTGAAGCCTTAAGACAAGAAATGAGAAATAAGTGTGATGTGGCTGACGGAAAATGCTGTCAGACTGCATGCCTATGAAGCTGTATGCTGCAGCAATGGTTGGCGTTCACACATTGGCCAAGAGGATATGAGGTGGGGCACCAGAAGTATCCTAAACATCACCAGTATATATTCAATGAAGGACTGTTTTCCAAACTGTGGATTTCTCTCCTAGCAACCAACAGAAATATTTTTAGTGGCTTACAATCAGCATTAGAAAACAAAACAAAAAAAATAGAGAAAAGAGAAAAACAGGAAATATTAGTACATCATGTAATAATGGTAAGCATTCTTTTGTGAAACTTGTTTTAGTTTTCTATGTGTGAGTGTACTGGGTTACAATGTAAAAGAAAATTCTCACTCTCGGTCACAGTTAAAAAAGTTTGAAAAACACAGCAAAAGATGTGCTAATTTATACCCTTCCCAAGAATGAATAAAAGTACTTCTTCCCTACATCCTTACTAACCTAGTACACATTCCCTTTTTCTTTTCATTCTAAAAGATAGAAAATGGTTTGATACTGTCATTTTCATGTCCATTTCTCTTAAATGAAGTTGAGGATTTATTCATCAAATTAAGAAGTATCTGTATTGTCTTTGTGAACCATCTAATTTTGTCCTATATTTTTAAATCAACTTGTGAGAATCCTCTATGTTAGGAAAACTAGAGCCAAAAGTATGATATAAACTGTCATTTGTCTTTTGACTTTGCTTGGTTGTTTTTACTACATAAAATTTTGTGTTTTTATGTAATCAATTTTTTAAGCCTTCTGAATTTTATATCTCCACTCTCCTGTCAAGGTTATAATTCTCCCAGGGTATACTGTAATATTTTAACGGCTTTTTCCCCCCACATTCAAACCTTTGATCTATTTGGAATGTATCCCTTGCATATCAGGATATGAAGTATAGATCCAACTGAAAATTCTTCCAGCCAGCTTCCTGGATAATACCATATATTGAATAAATACTGTGAGTCATATTATTTCTTAATCCTTATGACATTGTGTTGATCAAATAGGTCTTAAGCTATCCTTTGACCTTAGGACTAAATAGCATAATATATACAACTTTGTTTTACCCTACTGACCATCCCTACTTTTGTTTTAACTTCCCTCCATTTAAAAACTTTTCATAATTTGCTTTTATAAGGGCTTAAACATTTTGGCACAGAAAAATTTAATGTTTTGAAACAGTTCAAGTAATTACATTATAAAATTATAACTTTTCTAACACCTTTCTCTCTTGTACTCATGCCTTCACCCTGCTTTCTCTTCTAACCAAAAGCAGTGGTTGTACGTGGTAGGAGGGAGCAGCCACATTTTACTGAACTGCTGCATAGACCCAGAAAGGGAAAAAAAACTCAAATCCCCTCACATTAATAAAAGACCAAGAAAATCCTCCAAATATAGTTCAATGTAGCACTTTCTTATCTCCCTTCATATATGACAGTGTTGGGCATGTCACTGATGCAGTTAAGTGCCCACCATGGCACATGCAGTTGAGCTGAATTAGAACTAAAGAAAACTAAGAAGACTGCTGCTCTTTCACTTTTTGGATCACATATTTCAAATTTTAATTTGAAACAATTAAAAAATTTTCTTAAAAAATTTTTTAGTTGACACATAATGTTACACTAGTTTCAGGTGTACAACATATGTTGTGCTCACTGCAAGTGTAGCTACCATCTGTCAACATATAGTGCTATTACGATACCATTGACTACACTCCCTATGCTGGGCCTTTTATTCTTGTGACTTATTCTTTCCATAACTGGAAGTTTGTACCCACCACTTCCTTTCACCCATTGTTCCCATCCTCCCACCCCTTTCTTCTAGCACCCCCCCAGTTTGTTCTCTGTATTTATAGGTTTGATTCTGCTTTTTGTTTATGCATTTGTTTGTTCAGATTTCACATATAAGTGAATTCGTATGGTATATGTTTTTTGCAGTATGACTTATTTCACTTAGCATAATATCCTCTAGGTCCATTCATATTGTCACAAATGGTAATATTTCATCCTTTTTATGGCTGTATAATACTCCTCTCTGTGTGTGTACATCTTCCTCATCCATTTGTCTATCAGTAGACACTTAGGTTGCTTCCATATCTTGGCTCTAATAAATAATGTAGCAATAAACACAGAGGTGCATGTATCTTTTTGAATTAGTGTTTTCATTTTCTTTAGGTAAATACCCAGTGGTGGGATTACTGGACCATATGGTAATTCTATTTTTAATCTTTTGAGGAACCTCCATACTGTTTTCCACAGTGGCTGCACCAGTTTGCATTCCCACCAACAGTGCATGAGGGTTCCTTTTTCTGAATATCCTCTCCAACACTTGTTATTTCTTGTCTTTTTGATAACTATTCTGACTGGTCTGAGATGGTCTCTCATTGTTTTGATTTGCGCTTCCCTCGTAATTAGTGATATTGAGCATCTTTTCATGTATTGTTGGCCATCTGTGTATACGCTTTGGAAAAAATGTCTATTCAGGTCTTCTCCCCATTTTTAATTGGATTTTTTTTTTTTAGTATTAAACTGTATAAATTCTTCATGTGTTTTGGATATTAACCCCTTACTGGATGTATCATTTGCAAATACCTTCTTCCATTCAGTAGGTTGCCTTTTTGTTTTCTTGATGCTTTCCCTCACTGTGCAAACCCCTTTTATTTTGATGTAATCCCAATTTATTTTTGCTTTTGTTTTCCTTGCCTGAGGAGACATATCTAGAAAAATGTTGCTATGGCCATGTCAGGGATATTATTTGCCTATGTTTTCTTCTAGGATTTTTATGGTTACCATTTAGGAAATGGTAATTTTTATGGTTAAAAATGGTTAACATTTTTAAGGTTCCACATTTAGGTCTTTAATCCATTTTGAGTTTATTTTTGTGTATAGTGTTAGCAAGTGGTCCAGTTTCATTCTTTTGCATGTAGTTGTCCAGTTTTCCCAGCACCATTAAAAAATATCTGATTTTTTTAATCAAAAGCGAAATATACTTTATTTATATAATAAAATATGAAAAATATATTAAGTTACTGTTTCTGAAAGCCTGACTATTCACAAAGAAAGATATAATTTCAGGGGCACCTGGGTGGCTCCAATTTTGGCTCAGGTCATGATTTCACAGTTTGTGGATTCGAGCTCTGCATTGGGCTCGGTGCTGGTGGTGCAGAGCCTTCCTGTGATTCTGTCTCTCCCTCTCTCTCTCTTCCCTTTTCCCACTTGTACTCTCTCTCTCAAAATAAATAAAAACAAAAACCTAAAAAAAGAAAGACATAATTTCAAAATTTCAATTAAACTGCATGTTCAGCTGCTCTCATGTCATCTTTTCATCTGTCTTGAAAGTAAAAAACAAATATTCACAAAGCTTACAAAGACCTGATTAGAGTTATAAAATCAAAATATTGTAACAGAGGGAGAGGCATCATATGAAGGGCTTATTCTTCAATTAAACTCACATACTTACCACTTACTAAAAAATCAAACCTTTTTTTTAATGTTTATTTCTGAGAGAGAGTGTTCACGTGAGCGGGGGAGGGGTAGAAGGAGAGGGGGACAGAGGATCTGAAATGGGCTCTACACTGACAGAAGAGAGCCCCATGCAGGGCTTGAACTGAGGAACTGTGAGATCATGACCTGAGCCGAAGTTGGATGCTTAACTAACCAATTAAGCCACCCAGTGCCCCCCAAAATCAAACTTCTTAACAAGACATTCAGTTAAGATCCCTCCCAATCTGGCCTTAGCCTCTCCCCAGACTTATCTCTTCTCATTCCAGTTATAGCAGAATATTGGAACTGTCTGTCTCCAGGTCTCTGGTCACAATTTAACAGTCTGTCAGGAATATCCTAATGTACTTATTTTATTCTGAACTTTTCCTCTAGCTTCAGGTTCATCTCAAATTACTTCTCTCATCCTTCTAATCAGAATCAATTGTTTTAACCTCTGTGATCCCATGTACACACCTGAATTTTAACTTATACTTATTCTTTCATTTATTTACCTATTTGAAAATATATACTGAGTTGCTAATATGAGCCAGGCACTGCTCTAAGGCTGAGGCTACCAGGGTAAATTAGACTGACAAGGAACTTAATATTAGTACTCATCATAGTTTAACTTGTATTATACTTAGTTATTTAAATGCCCATTCTTCCACCAATTTGTGAGATGATAAAGTCAAGGTCCACATTTCTTTAAAGAAAAATTTGCCCACAGTGAGCACCTATCATATTATCTTTAGAATGGCAGCAATTGGTTTTAAGATCTGGCTTTGGGGGTGCCTGGGTGGTTCAGTCAGTTAAGCATCTGACTCTTGATTTCAGCTCAGGTCATGATCTCACTCACAGTTCGTGATCTCTGCGCTGACAGCACAAAGCCTGCTTAAGATTCTCTGTCTTCCTCTCTCTCTGCTCCTCCTCTGCTTGTACTCACTCTCTCTCTCTCTCTCTCTCTCTCTCAAAATAAATAAACTAACAACAACAACAACAAAAGATATGGCTTTGTCATTTACTGACATTTTGAATTTGAATAAAGCACTTCTGATTTTCTTTTCTCATATGTAAAATAGAGGTTAGAGTACCTGTCTTACATAAAATTTTAAAAATGCCAAGTATTTTTTGAACTATAAAGGTCTAAAAACACCCACTAAATAATAATAATAATAATAACAACAACAACAACAACAACAACAACAACAACAGCAGCAATAGTAGTAAATGATGTTTCTACTTCTATGAAGCTGAAGTATAGCTGGGACATGGTTTGCCTTCATGAACAGGGAGTAGCTATTCACTGACCAAAGAAACGAATGCAAAATATTAAGAAACTAAGCCACAAAGTCCTTCATTAGCATAAATATAGATTGAGATTTATTTTTTGCTGGTAGTATTTTACCAGCTGATGGCCTACACTTATTTTCCCAGTTAGGTTTAGATGTATCTTCTATGTAACCCAGTCTGACGTATCATTTAGGGTTCAGAGAAAGAGAACCACTAGGAGTTAATTGTATATATATAAAGGAATTTGTTACAGAGATTTGACCTTATGTAATCGTGGGAGCTGGTTAAATGGTATTTGTAAATGAAGATATAGTTTGAAGACCACAGGGAAGGCAGCTGATATGAGAAGAGAGGACAGCAAGGACATACTAACACCAAGAACACAAGCTGTAATCCACAAGGATGGACTCATTTCAGTTTTCACTGCCTACAACCTGGATGAAATAGGTGTCCTTCAGGCGATGCTGGTACTCTTCATCATGGAGGTAAACATATCTCTGGCACAGAGGTAAGAGCAGCCAAAAAAGGACACAGGGCATGGTGGAGCAGATATGGCCTGGCTGCTGTTTCACGTCCACAAGGTGAGCCAGTAAACAAGCAACACGTATGAGATAAAAGTGCCTGCCCCAATAGTCCTGGTGTTAAAAAAAAAAAAAAAAAAAAAAAAAAAAAGGCTGCTGCTTCACTTTTACCCTCCAAATCTCATGCCAAATTGTCCCTTGTGGCCACTCCAAGTGGAAACATTCAAAGAGGGAAATTCTGGGAAACAGTTTATCTGAGCCAAGCTGACAATGTTACAAAATCACTGCAGTCCACCCCTGTGGGGTTGGCACCCATACACATCTCTTTAAACAATACTTAATTTCAAATGGAGACAATAACAAAGTTATGCTTTTGCCTGACATGGTGTAAGTATCCTGTATACAACAAACATGCTAGCCCTTCCCTGTAAGAGGATATAAAGTCTTTATTTTGTCTTTGGGAAATATTTGTTGTTCTTCAGACTGATTCCCACTCCCCTTTGGTATCCTGTAACTTAAATATGGAGATATAAAATTAACCATTATTAACAGGTCTTATATTAGATGGTAGAGATATGAGACAGTGGAAGGAGTATACATAAACAGTGGTTTATGTAAACAAATATTCATATAAAAAGGGGGAATTGATGTTTATATCATAACTACTAGAACCTCATTTCTGTAACTGGTAACTTGGTCATGGCTGGTATTTATCAAGCCAGTTGTTTCAGGATGACAGAAAACATGGTAAGACCAGTGAAATCATGAGCCAGACTTGATTTGCTGTGAAGTGAGTTCATTAGTCATAAGTGATGCTGTGTGAAACACCATGATTATGGAAAAGGCATTCTGTAAGACCACGGATAGTGGTTTTAGCAGAAATACTGGAAGCAAGGAAGGCATATCTGTATTTAGAGCAAATGTCTACTCCAATGAGAACACAGCACTGCCTTTTCCATGATGAAGTGGTCCAATATAATTAACTGGCCTCCAAGTAAATGGCTGGATCTCGTGGGGAATGTTGTCACAGAGAAGTTTCAGCGCTGTACCAAATCTACCTTAGTGAGTAGAAATCCATGTTGTTGATACCAATGCATAACCTCCATCTGTGGCACCAGGCCCCCTTTGTTCATGAACCAAAATAGTGGTTCTGCTTCTCTGAACCCTAACTAATGAATTTGGTAGAGGGGAACAGAATCTTGAGGACAGGTTCTCAACTGGTTCTGGGTTATCTGAAATCGGTTCTCTCATCTTGCTTTTACCATAGAATTCTACATTTATGTTTAAAACGTTGAAAGTACCTACACAAAACTGAATAAACTTTTTGATGACAAATACAAACAAGGGTATTCAGTTTATACTTACTAAAGACTGAATCAACATGTTAAGACAACTTTTCTGAATCTCAGGAGGTACATTTGCAAAACTTCTCTCAGACCAAAACCTTGCAAAATGCTTTACAATCCACCTGTTAAAAAAAATAAAAGAATCTCAAGTTAGAGAAATGAAAATATTTTGGATTATAGTATTCAAATAACACTTTTATTTTCAATGATATAAGTTGTACATAAATATATGATGACTAACTCTTACTGTTAATTTTGTGAACTCTATGATGGACTTAATTGTCCTCCCTTTTCTGTAAACAAATATTTTAATTCTACTTTAAGTTTGATGCATAGCTTTTGACATAAATAACCATGGTTAGGCTAAAATAAAATAGATCCCAAGCATCTTGAGTAATATCTAAGTCAATAATACTTCTCAATTGTTACAACTAGTTAAGCATTAAGCTCCCTAAAATGTACCCAAGAAAACAGACCAATTCCAAAATTTCCCAGAAAATTACAAGAATAGAAGAACAAAATCTTTATATTAATAGTATTGACACTACTTCAAATCACTTACTTCATGCAGTCAGCAAAAAGACTGTCCACTCCAACTGAATGAGCAATAATCAGGCATTCTAATACAGACGCCAACGTTCTGGGAATAGGCTAAAATTAATAGAAAACACCACATGTATTCTTTTTCAACTTTCAGAGGCTAAAAGTATTTGGTTCATAAACATGATCTGATTTGTATACCTAAACTGCAGAATAAATGTGCATAATTCAAAAGTCTATTCTTGTAAAACAGAGTATCACTAACAACCTTTAGTTTTATAGAACAGCATTTGAACTCTCTCAGCTATCAGAATGAACACAAGTTTTATTTTAATTTCATTTAGCTTATTTTTTACATTAAAATGGTGTAATTTCTAGCACATCACACTGCAATGCAACCATATGATCTAATCTGCTTCCTGAAGTATAAATATAACTCTAAGTGCATGTGCAATGGGAAGTCCTACTCTGACCTCAGACAAAATGACAGAAATTAGATCATAATTATATAATGTATTTTTAAAAGTTCATATATGGAAGTAATTAAAAAATGTAGATATAAGTAGTGACAACAACTCATTGCTCTTGGTGTTAAGCCTCTTTGCTACATATTGCCCATATCACTTATTTTCAGGTTTTGGATTATTTTCTAAGCATATCTATTGCCTATTAGGGTGAATAGAGTTCAACTTCTCTTGGTACACATTCATTTGTTGTAATGTGGGGTTTATATACTAAATAAAGATCATCAATCAGCCAATTTCTGTATGTGGTCTCTAAGTGTATCTTTCTGAAGATCCCTTGCTCTCAGAGAAGAGCAAACCTTCTTTAGAATTACACCCAGGGTAATCTTTCTAATAAGGTTAGTGATTTGCAACTTTTAAAATTATGAACTGCTATTAATTTGAGTTTCTAATACACTTCTCCTAAAAGTATTACATTAGTGTTCAATAAATTGAATGTAAATATTTTGCTTTGTATATGAACAAACTGGTTATTCCCTTTGCAATAACTGGAGGTACTCTAGGTTATTCTAAAATCAAAAAAATGGTCAGTTGGTTAAGAGTCCAAGTCTTGATTTCGGCTCAGGTCATAATCTCATGGTTTGTGAGTTCGAGCCCCACACTGGGTTCTGCACTGATGGTGTGGAGCCTGCTTGAGATTCTGTCTCTCCTTCTCTCTGCCCCTCCCCAGCTTGTGCACTCTCTTTCTCTCTCTCAAAATAACAAAAAAAGAAATAAATAAATAAAATAAAATAAAAATGGCTATCACTATATAGATGATACAGTGATAATTCTACCAAGTTAAATAATTTGGTTTTCTGAACCACTTCAGACAAGAGTATCAAACTCTTGGGAAGAAACTACTGGTATAAACATAAAAACACTCAGAAGTCTAAAAAATTATAAAAGTAGGGGCGCCTGGGTGGCGCAGTCGGTTAAGCGTCCGACTTCAGCCAGGTCACGATCTCGCGGTCCGTGAGTTCGAGCCCCGCGTCAGGCTCTGGGCTGATGGCTCAGAGCCTGGAGCCTGTTTCCGATCCTGTGTCTCCCTCTCTCTCTGCCCCTCCCCCGTTCATGCTCTGTCTCTCTCTGTCCCCAAAATAAATAAGCGTTGAAAAAAAAATTAAAAAAAAAAAAAATTATAAAAGTAAACACAAGAGTTAAAACGTCCAGGAATGTGGGGCACGTGGGTAGCTCAGTTTGCTCAGCATCCAACTCTTGATTTCAGCTCATGTCATGATCCCAGGGCTGTGCTCAAGTCCTGTGTCAGCATGGACCCAGCTTAAGATTCTCTCTCTCCCTCTGCCCCTCACCTTAGCTCATGCTCTCTCTAAAATAAAAATAAATACAAAAGTAAAAAATTTAAAGATTCTCTTCCCTCACTCTCGCTCAAAAAAAAAAAAAAAAAAAAAAAAGAGGTCCAGCAATCTAATTTAGGAATAACCAGCTCTTTACAACACAAAGTCCACTAACTGATGTATAAGAATAATTTCCATAAAAAAATTAAAATACAAAGTAATTTGCTGCTTAAAGCAGAGACTAGGGAACTATACTTGTGGGCCAATGTAGCCCATCACTGTTTTTGTGAATAAAGTTTTATTGGAATACTACTATGATGTTCCTTTACATGTTGTCTGTAGTTGCTTCTGTTCCACAACAGCAGAGCTGAGTAGATGTGATAGAGAATGCATGGCCCACAAAGCCTACAATATTTGCTATCTGGCCTTTTACAGAAAAGGTTTACTGACCACTGGCTTAAAAGGTTACTTTAACTCTCTGAGAATTTCACTAATATAAAAATGCTAATTTCCAAGTATTTTGTAACAGGATGACAGACCTTTAGTCATTTTCAAAATCTGCTTGCAGAATTTGGGAAGAGATATATTTAAATCACTACCCAAGATATGTTTTTAAAGAAGTGGCAAAAAAGGGACATCTAGGTGGCTCAGTTGGCTAAGAGTCCAACTCTTGGTTTCCACTCAGGTCATGATCTCATGGTTGTGTGAGCTCAAGCCCCACATCTACACTGGTAGTGCAGAGCCTGCTTGGGATTCTCTCTCTCTCTCTCTCTCTCTCTCTCTCACTCTCCCGCTTGCTCGGTCTCTGTCTCTCTGAAAAATAAACTTAAAAAAAAAAGAAGTGATGAAAAATATATAATGTAAAGTTCACTGTAATTCTATAAATGAAGTCCAAAAATTTTAATTGTGTAAAAGGTAAAATTGTGAAGTTAATGAAATGACTAAAGCTTGTCAGGAGTCAGGGCCAGTTACCCATTACTTTCTACCCAAATTTGTATTACTGTGCAGTGTGTTACAATAGGCTTATCACATGCAAGTAAGTCACTGGCAAGAAACTACATAATTAAGATCTAGAAGTTAAAACTTTTTTAAAAGTTTATTTCTTTTTGAGGGAGAGTCAGAGCATGAGCAGGGGAGGGGCAAAGAGAGAGGTAGACATAGAATTCAAAGCAGACTCCAGGTTCTGAGCTGCCAGCACAGAGCCGGATGCAGGGCTCAAACTCATGGATGGCGAGACCATGACCTGAGCCAAAGTCAGATGCTTAACCGACTGAGCCACCCAGATACCCCTGAGATCTAGAAGTTAAAAATTATACTTTCAAAGATATATTTATAAAGTTATATATTATAAAAATATGTAAAGCAAAAGTTTAAAGATCAAGCAATAAAAGCAAAAATTATTCTCTCAAATATCTGTTACCACAATAAAATATATTAAAACAAGTAAAATAAAGTGAAAAAAGTTTTCAACAAAGTATCATATTGATAATCTATTTAAAATTTCATTTTCTGTTGTTTTAATGTTAACAAATATGCCTTCTGTGTTTTAAAAATCAAGTGAATTATTGTAAGTAAAATGCAAGAAGCTGCATACAACCTATGTATACTTATAAACATACTAAAAACTAGAGGCAATGGTCCAAAGACTATCCATAAAAGAGATTATTTTTAAAATGTTAGATGTATTGTATAGACTCTAAGTCTAGAGTTCTCTTTTGTCCCACAAGAGAGCGGACGCAGGATTAAAAGCGAGAGATGGCTAATGTCCAAGAAAAGACAAGAGCCCCGAATGAGGGTCCTTGCCCCATTTGTATTAGGATCAGAAGGCTTACAAACATGGTGATGGATGCGCACAAAGAGGTAATGAAACTATGAACACTAACTTATGGACGCGAAGGAAAGGGGGTCTTGAAGATATTTGGGGTTAGGGGTTTGGATTAATACAAAACAAAATCCTGGCCCCAGGCGGATGGTCAGATGATTGTTAATGGCAGACAGGAAGCACCATGTCTATCTTAGCCAGCCTAGGGGATAAGACAGATACAGCAAGTAACTTCAGGGTTAACAAGACACCTTTCTTTTGTTAATCAGCTCTGCTCTCGACAGCTTCACTGCAGCACAGAGGTCTATAGCCCTATTTACCTGTTTACCTACGTTGGTCCTTCCTTCTGTGAAAGCAGCTTTCTGCTATAGTACTAAATTGGGGGGGGGGGTGCTTTCACCCTGAATACCTAATCTTGCTTACCTCATATACCTTTGTATCGGGGACATTTGCCCCCCCCTATTCTGGGGGCCTTTTCCCCCTACTTTATTCTGGGGGCCTTAGCCCCCCTTCTCTACCTTAATTCACCTAATCTTGTTTACCCAAACTTGGGTGTGAGCATCCTATGGCTTTGTAATTCTTTATGCCTTGTTAACCCATTGGTGCAAGCCCAGGGAATTTCTAAGCTTATTCCCCACAATGTATGAAAATGTATGATACCAGTCCTTCTCTGACTTATTTCACTCAGCATAATACCTTCCAGTTCCATCCATGTTGCTGCAAATGGCATGATTTCATTCTTTCTCATTGCCAAGTGGTATTCCATTGTATATATAAACCACAAATGTTTTCATTCATATGTGGATCTTGAGAAACTTAACAGAAGACTAAGGAGGAAGGGAAAGGGAAAGAGATATAGAGAGGGAGGGAGGCAAACCACAAGAGACTCTTAAATACAGAGAACAAACTGAGGGTGGATGGGGGTGGGTGGGGGGAGAGGGAAAATAGGTGATGGGCATTGAGGAAGGCACTTGGGATGAGCACTGGGTGTTGTATGCAAGCCAATTTGACAATAAATCATATTTTCAAAAAAGGAAAATAAAAAAATAAAAAATAAAAATAAAACATTTTTTAAAAATAAAAAATAAATAAAATGTTAGATGTAATTCATTTATTGAGGAGTCTCAGTTCAGAGGAGATACTAACATAAAACTTTTTTCCCAGATAATGCTGCCAACTATGCTGTGTCAAATTCTTCTTTTTTCATCCCTTCATGACATTCTAGGCAAATTCCAGTATTTTCTGGTTATTTTTTGGAATTGAAATCAGCACAGTACTATTTAGACACCTATCTTATATCTGGCTTTACATCTTTCTCTCCCCCATCACTGATTACATTTATAGTTGGGGAAATATGGAATCAGGAGTAGAGCATGGTGTGGTCTCCTCTTGCTCCTCCCATTTTCTAGGTCTAACTCCTGTGAAAGAGGGCTATGAATGGCCATATAAATAACCAGACACAGCATGGAAATAGGTTGATGTCACTGAGTTTGCTCTAATTAAGATGTTGATGGCCTTTGGGGCACCTGGGTGGCTCATTTGGTTAAGCGTCTGGCTTCGGCTCAGGTCATGATCTCACAGTTTGTGAGTTCGAGCCCTACGTCAGGCTCTGTGCTGACAGCTCAGAGCCTGGAGCCTGTTGCGGATTCTGTGCCTCCCTCTCTCTCTGCTCCTCCCCTGCTCATGCTCTGTTTCTCTCTCTCAAAAATAAATAAACATTAAAAAAAATTAAAAAAAAAAAGATGTTGATGGCCTTTGCCAATGACTCTTTAGGAGCAGACTATATGTAACCCTAGCCCCTCAGTGGATAAAGATTCTTCTAGTGGTTCATGATGCGCAGTGATCCCTAGGTGGGACACAGCATCATTTGGCCCTGTACCAGCAACCTCTAATCTTCAAAGAACCACTAAGGTCCTCTTCCCTCCCCACGAACCAGGTGTAACGGGTGTGGAGTGGACTCCCCATACTTTTTTCTTTTCTTCTTTTCAAGATTTTACTTTTAAGTAATCTCTACACCCAATGTGGGGCTTGAACTCACAACACCGAAATCAGGAGTTGCACACTCTACCAACTGAGCCAGACAGGCGCCCCTACTTTTTTCTACACATGACAACAGCTATTGTCCCAAATGGCCAAACTAGTACTGGCTTCTCCCTTTAGAAATCTCCACATATGAGGGTACTCTTACTGGCTTCTGAGGCATATTCCAAGAAATTCAGGCTCTCCCAAGAAATCTCTTACCATTTTCTTTTATTCTTTAATGGAAGCTCCAAAGTGGGCTGGTTTTACAGATGTGGCATATGTCCATCTGAAGGATAAGACATATCTCCTCATTGCAGATACCCTCTATCTTTAATTTTTATTCAGATATGCTTGGATCTCCCTCCTAACTTTCACTTGGCTGGGAAGATGAGGGAAGCAGACGAAAGAGAAGGAAAATCTTTCATCAGAATTATTCACTTTCTACAAAGTTCAGGATACCACAGACCACCCTCCTTCTTCTAATTTCCTTACTTCTAGAGGCTGGAATAAATGATTGATTAAAGGTAGCTGAGGAGTTTAATGTTTCTCAGTAAACTCTGGGTGGTAGTGGAGGTGGTGCTATAGGCAACTGTTCATGGCTCTCTTTTAGTACATGGGGTGCTTCTTCAGCTGCAACTTATACAGAGGTAGGAAAGTCCTACCCAACACAAAAATATAAATTTACATGTCATTAAAATTATTAAAATTACCTAATTAAAATGCATACAATATATACTGCTGCCTCAAGTACCCAATAAGAAGGGAATATCGATGTAAAACAACTATTTTAAGATTTGCTTTTTTGTTGATTATAAAAGTAATAATATATGATCACTGTAGAGAATTTAGAAAATGATTAAGTACATAAAAAATAACCTATAGTCACAGAGTAAGTTAAAACATTAGATAATCTAAGAATAATGTACAAAATGGCATCTGTACAAATGTGTAGTAGGAGATCTTTCTTTAGACAATAAATTTATGTTTATATTAACTAAAGTTAAAAGTTAGTATTCATACTCCACTTGATGAGAAGAGAAATATATTCCATCTCAAGTAGATGCTATAAAGAGAAGTGACAGGAAGGAACAGCGTACTTTCAGGGAAAAGAACAAATGAAACACTTGTGATAAATGTGTTTTTTTTTCTCTGTTTATTTATTTTGAGTGAGAGAGAGAACGCATGGACACAAGCAGGGGAGGGAGGGACAGAGAGACACACAGAGAGAGAGAGTATCCCAGGCAGGCTCTGCAATGTCAGTGCAGAGCCCAATGTGGGGCTTGATCTCACAAACTACAAGATCATGACCTGAACCAAGATTAAGAGTTGGACGCTTAACTGACTGAGCCACCCACCCTGACTCAGTCCCAGCTGCACACTCCACCTTTGAATTATAAAGGATACTCCTATATCCTTTCAATAAACTCCATGTCAATTTTATTTTACTTAAATGATTTGAATTAATTTCTGTTTTTTTGTAAGCATATCATATGAGCTATTTCTCAACTAGAGTTCCCATTAGTTAAATTGACTGAATATTTTTTAAGATTCAAAGCACTATTCACTATCAGAGCTAAAAATCTAGTAGATAATAATGGGTGACTTTAAGCACTGGGTAAAAGATTTCTGAGACTCAATAATTACCTTCTGAAAGAAATTACAGTAATCTCTTCTTAAAATATAGATTGCTACTTCTTTTAATCCTTCTAGTCCATACATATCAGCCATATTGAGTATCTGACTAAAATAAAAACAGATAGACTGTTAATTCTCCAATTTAAAAACTAAGGACTAATACACAGTAATGTCTTAATAATAGATAGCCTGTTTAAAAAAATAATAATAATCTGAATTATTTTAACTTTAACTTTCTGTCCTACATAGTAGATATCCTTTATGGATAATAAAAAGGACACAGGTCAAAGTTTGAAAGTACTGTCAGATGACTTGGTTAGTGGAGAATAACATGAAGTAAATTGGAGATGTTTCAAATTCCCCTCATATTGTCAGTGACATATTCAGCAAAGTCCAGGAAGCTGCTTCAAAGGCTGTAAAAGTTATAAAACTCTTTGCAAGAAATCTGTACAATAAAAACTTGGGAGGAGGGCAATTAATTGATGTTTATCATACTGAAAATACCTACAAATGACTCTAAGACTGAAAACAGTATCCAGTGCCTCAGCGAGTTTCCACTGCTTCTTTCATTTGGCAAGAATTTCCAAGTACCACACTCACTTTAGGTACTTAGGAAACCTACAAGCCTTGAGGGCATGATAAAATTTCCTATAGGTTTCCAGGGGGATAAATTTCAATACTCAATCTCTGTGACTCATGACATTTTCCCCCCAAAATCATTTACTCAGTTTGTAATTTAAAAAACCAATGAATATTTAAATTAAAAAGCAGCTTTCATTTGTTTGGTATGAAAACAGCAATAGAAGAAGAACACATCTAAAAAATTGGAAGAGCAAGGTAGATTTCATTCTCTACTACAGTTTCAGTGCTTACATGGCATTTCACTAAACAGCACTTAAGAACCATTGTTGTTCTTTAGGATGTCTATAAAGTAATTTTAAGGTTTTTCTTTTTACTTTTCTCTTGCTGTTTAAAAGAGTAGTCCTAAAATTTGAAAACAAAATAGTAAATTGTTCAAAATCTGATATTCAATTTTACTTTATAAAAACCTGTCGTTTATTTTCCAAAACAAATATAAGGTCTTTCTAACAAAATCTGAGTCAAATAAAAGACTTTTCTTAATCTTATTACTGTGAGTTGCTAGATCATCTTTTCTTCTAAATAAGGCAACGTCCTGTTTTTAGATACTCCCCAAATACACATGATATGGCAAAATAATGAAAGTGAAGCTTCTACTGTATTGACACTTTAAAACAAAGCTCAACAAAGCAGACACCACAAAGTATTAATACTTTTATACTTAAAATGATTTAAAAATAATACGTACCCAACATTAGTTTTCTCTGGAAAGTCCAAAGTTCCTCCATATATAAAATGCATCATAACATTCATTTCTACATGGTTTATACTGAAATATAAAAGAAAACCAAATTCAAATCCAGAAATAATTAAAGTGAAACTGATATCAACAATACACTCTATTTTCTCATAAAATTTTAGCTAAGATAAAGTTTTAATCTCACTTTTATCTGAAGAGTATGTTCTTCAAATAACATCCATGCAGTTATTCCATTAATTTAAAATGAAGTATAACTACAGTTATAGATTTTTATATGTTATAAAATATTATTGGTATGTTAGCAAATCACTAATTATTTGTTGAGCATCTTCTTTAATGAACTTTTAGAGTTACAAGGGATCTGAGAGGTCCCAGTCCAACCTCTGGCTTATTAGGAAATCCTCTCCTCAGCATCACTGACAAATGGCCTCTGGTCTTCTTAAAGCCTCTGATGAACTATTCTATTCACTAAAAAGATTCTTGTTATGCTGCACAGATTTCTTAATTTGTAATACCTATCTAGCACCTCTAGCTTGGCCAACATCCTTATTACAGATGAAAAGAAAAGATATGACTTAAAGAAGTAGTCTGGAGTGGTAACTTTTACGCCCTACTGACTACTAGATCTCAAACTGATTTCATGGCCTCCTTCCTCTTTCCTACCTCTCCCAGCACCCCAGATTCAGTCTTTATTTATTTATTTTTTTTGCTGTTCCTATTTTGTTCATAGCACTGTTACAGGGCTTCTTGCATCTGGTTCATGGACAATAACCACTTATCAATGGTCCAGAGGAACCCAAGATGAGAGGTAATATAATTTCTTTTTTCCTTTCTTCTCTGCTGAACGAGTCTGAAGATGTGATTGGGAAAAAGTGCATCTGCTATCCAATTTCAGACTTTCTTTCAGGTGGGTAGTCATAGAGAAGACACAGTAAGCAAGTCAACTTTGGCTCTTACCTTAACACATGTTTTACTACTTGAAGTGTTTTTATCAATAACAAAGAAAATGTTTTCTTACTTCATCTACTGACTCTTTCATATTATTTTGAACAGGAAGAAGTCCGCCCAAAAATCTCAGCATCTAGATTATCATCTAGATAACTAAATTATTTTTTTTTAATTTTTTAATGTTTATTTATTTTTGACAGAAAGAGAAAGAGACAGAATGAGTTGCGGAGGGGCAGAGAGAGGGGGAGACACAGAATCTGAAGCAGGCTCCAGGCTCTGAGCTGTCAGCACAGAGCCTGACACGGGGCTCCAACTCACAGACTGCGAGATCATGACCTGAGCCGAAGTCAGACGCTCAACCGACTGAGCCACCCAGGCACCCCTAGATACCTAAATTAGACCATGAGATTCATCTTGATCCTCTCCCTCATTATATCTCATCACTTATAGCTTCAAAAATTTCTGGAAGTTAGCCTCTGCTGTTTCTCCTCTGACTGCTCTGGGAGAGGTGAAATTTTTCCTCTAATCTGTACTATGACTGTATCTTCTCTCTCATGTAAGTTTCCTACCTGAAATAATCTCTTTGCATCCCATTTCCCACACTGCTTTTAGAGTGAAAAACCCTTCAACAATTCTCTATTGCCCATAGAAAAAAAAGTTCAAATTCCTTAGACTGGTGTATAGTGTTCTTTATCATCTGACCTCTAGTTCACCCTCTCTAGCAGCTGTTCCAAGATAAATGAACTACTCATTTCCTGCACCTGAACTACTTATAATTCCTTATACATCTATGCCTTAGTACATCCATATACTCTGTTTAAAATATTCTCCCTCTCTACTTCCTTCATCTTTCAGAAAGCAGACACGTGGCTCTTTATCTCTGATTGTTTCCTTAATGTTTCCAAGGGAAAAAAAAAATCACTGAATGGTAAACATAGTAATAACTAACATTTATTGAGCACTTATGAACCAGTCACTGAGCTAATAAGCATTTTGAGTGCCACTGGCTCATTTAATAATCGTAACAACTCAATAGGAGATACTATTATTAGTCTTGTTTTATAAATGAAAAACTGAAATCAAGTAACTTGCCCAAGGCCAAATGGCTAGCGATACACTACCATTTAAGTCCAGGCCTATTGACTCCAAAGTATGGGCTCTTAAGCAGTACACTATACTATATACTTCCATTATCACATTTATCAGACTGACTTGTGATATCTTTATTTACACATTTGCTTCTCCTTCTAGACTGAGTCCTGCTAGGGCAGGCTGTATCTTATTTATCCTTGTCGTTCTAGTAGCAACCGAATGTCAGCATTGATTCTGTACCCCCAGGATGAGAAGAATTTTCTTCCCCCACACAATATTGGAGCTCTGCAGTGGAAATCAGGGTGGGAACAGTGCCGATAAGACTCCCACAGTTTGTTAAGCTAGCTTAACAATATTATACAATCTTAAGATATTACAGTATCTAATCTGCTAAAAGCAAGAAAGAAGGAAAGAGAGAAGAAAAGAAATAGAGTTCCACAGGGTAGGACTCAGGTGTTTGATTCTATGGTTTTATACAACATATGCTCAAGACATGTTTGAAGAATGTTTAATGAATGGCTTACTTGGACACTTATAGCATTGCCTTCAGAGGAATACTAAGTTGAAAATATGTAAGTATTTTTTAATTAATTTAATTAATTTAAATATGTATTAATTAATTTAATACATATTTACTGGCCCCCCACTATGGCCAAGTACTGGTTTATGCTGGTTCAAAAACTCCACATCTTTAATACTTAGGAAAAAAAGTCAAATCTCTTCTAATTTACATACTATGGATATGGCAAGATTTAATCTCAGAATAATCATGCCACATTATCTGCAGTCTGCTAATCTAAAACACTAGCGTAATTACTAGAATATATACTATTCAATGCACTTTCCATCAAAATTTCAAGAGCTATTCTTCTTACTGTTAATGAGGATTGGTCATTTATGGTTAAATAATAGTTTCTTTCCAGACCTGACTTTTCAAGCAAAAGATAATAATGACTAAAGAAAAACAATAGTTTTATTAAACTCGATAGGAACATCCAGACATTTGGGCCTATATATCAATATATGGTTATAAAAACAGCAAGAAAACATTTTCCCTCAGTTTTACAGATGTTTTACTAAACTGCATTTTCATCACAGTGTCGTAACTCATTTGTATTTTTACTAAAAGTATTTATAAAAACATGATCAAATGACCTAGAAAAACAACAAATCACTTCAATAGCCCACAGTTTAAATGGAAAGACTGAAAGCACTATCCCCATTTAAATGTAATCAGAATAGGGGTGCCTGGGTGGCTCAGTCAGTTAGGCGTACAACTTCGGCTCAGGTCATGACCTCACAGTTCATGGGTTCGAGCCCCGCATCGGGCTCTGTGCTGACAGCTTAGAGCCTGGAGCCTGCTTCAAATTCTGTGTCTCCCTCTCTCTCTGCTCCTCCCCACCCCCGCTCATGCTCTGTCTCTCTCTCTCCTTCAAAAATAAATAAAACCATTAAAAAAAATTTTTTTAAACAAATAAATGTAATCAGAATAAAAGCTTTTAGGAGATGAAAACATTACATATATTTAGGGAAGAAAGACCTATGAGAGGACAGAGCTCTAAGATCAGAGAATAAACATACATCTAGTCTACTAAAATCTCTGTGCTTTATATTGCTTCCTAAAGTTTCATGGTCCTGTGTCTGTGGGCTAAGGTAACATAGGGACTCATTCATTCGTTTGTTCATTCACATTCAATTATTTATTGAATAATAGGCTCTATTCTAGACCTCGAAGATACAAGAAGCTTTCATTGTAGAGGGAGGCCATGGACAGTAAATATGTAAACAAATATATATAAAAAAGGTACTTTTAATAGTGAAAAGTGCCATGAAAACAACATAACAAGATAATATAAAAGAGGGTAACTGGAGAGTTGGGCTGTAGTTAATTTAGGTGGGATGGTCTGGAAAAACCCAGGAGCCAGATCATACAGAGTCTTATAGGTTGGTGGTGAAGATTTCAGTTTAATTCTCACTGTGATGAGACGGCATTGAGCAATTTTAGTCAGAAGAGAAATACATATATCTAATTTATATTTCAAAAGATCATTCTGAAAATTTAGTGTAATCCCAGGAATCTCCCAAGGGAGATGAGAAAATCCAGATTTATGTTCTAAAGCCTCAAGCCACCAATGGAAGACTTCTATTTATATAAAAATTGAAATGTGTGCAGTTATATAAATACTGGCTGTGGTTCAATTTCCAGTATAGGATGTTGAGAATTTCCACCTTTGTCCATGAAAACTGGACAACTTCCTAGCACCTCCCAATACTGGGGCACAGGTAGAACTAGGATTACAGGACTCTACTATTCCTACCTCCATTTACTGAAGGCTATCCCTTTTGAAAAATATCATATGCATTATAGGTCTATGAGTTACCAACTCATTAAAAACACTGTAATTCTTTTCTGTGAGGACAGACAGGATTTCGTTCTAATCTACTGCAGGAAACATCCTGCAGACATACAACAGTGGCACAGTTCCAAAAAAGGCTGCTGATCAAGCAAAAGCAGGCATTGCTGTCCTGGTATTGGTAATGGACCTTGCTTGAACCCATTTGTCTCTAGAAAATGAGAACAATCTAATCTAGGGAAAAAAGAAAAGACAAATATTAATAAGCACTATATATTACATACCAAGCACTATATCTCATTTAATCCTTCAACAACTTTAGGAAACTCAGGGAAGATACACAATGACCCTAAAGTCATGTAGCAAGTTAGGACTGGATACTGGACTACCTATAATGACACCGACGTCCATGATCTTTTTACTGTACTATATTACCCACACAAACATCTACCCAAGTACACAATACAAGCTAATGTGAATGTGAAAAAAGAATTTGTTTTGTAGATTGTTATAATATAAAAAAAATTTTAAGGTGCAGTTTTTTAAAAAGCAAAATTTCTAAATCCTTTTTAGCCTCAATTTTCTTAAATTCCCTTTAGCCTTCCTATAGCTTCATATCCCATGATACTAATACCATTGTAGGTGGTAATTTGACACAGTCAATTTGATACGTGGTACAAGAGGGGAAAGCAAAAAATATTGTGTGATGATAATAAAGGATATGGATAAAACCCAGTATCTGTCAGGAGAAACTTTCTTCCTTCATTTTAGTATTAGAAAACCTTGCTTTACCAAACAAAACAGTTGAGCCAAAAAGAAATGTATCCTTATTTCCAATGTGAGATTTCCAGCAGTAAGCCACCACTGCTGACCTAGTAGCTATAGGAAAGATGAACCAGTGAGAAACAGAGCCTTGCTTACCACAACCGAAGAGAGAGGAAAATACTATAAGGGGAGTGAGCCTGATCATTGCTGTCACTACTACAACATGCTTTATTTCAATGACATTTTTTTTAGTATAGTTGACACACAATGTTACTTAAGTTTCAAGAATACAACACGGTGATTCAACCACTCTATATGTTATGCTATGCTCACCTCAAGTGTAGCTACCATCTGTCACCATGCAACACTATTACAATACCATTGACTATATTCCCTATGCTGTACCTTTTATTCCTGTGGCTTATTCTTTCTACAACTGGAAGCCTATATCTCCCACTCTCTTTCACCCATTTTGCCCACACCCACACCCTCCCCCTCTGTCAGTCATTAGTTCTCTGTATTTATGGGTCTGTTTCTGCCTTTTGTTTGTTTATTCATTTGTTTTGCTTTTTAGATTTCACATATAAGTGAAATCATATGATATCTGTCTCTGACTACCATTCATCAACTTTAGTAGCTTGCTCAAGGGAAAGCCAAACAGAACTCTAAAACAAGTTTGGCTACTTCTATTTGGCTTTCCCTTGAGCAAGCTACTAAAGTTGGTCAGTGGTAGTCAGGCCATATTATAACAGGAGATATTCATCCATCACATCCATCATAATAAAGGATGGAAAATTATAGGTTAAGACAGTAGAGACCAGCAGTTGATGCTACTACTTCCTTCTTGCCTACTAACCTCTAAATAAACTACATCTTTAAAAGCCTGTGTGTTTTGGGGCGCCTGGGTGGCGCAGTCGGTTGAGCGTCCGACTTCAGCCAGGTCACGATCTCACGGTCTGTGAGTTCGAGCCCCGCGTCGGGCTCTGGGCTGACGGCTCGGAGCCCGGAGCCTGTTTCCGATTCTGTGTCTCCCTCTCTCTCTGCCCCTCCCCCGTTCATGCTCTGTCTCTCTCTGTCCCCAAAATAAATAAAAAACGTTGAAAAAAAAATTTTAAAAAGCCTGTGTGTTTTGAATGTTTAATCTGATCACTCATGAGGGCTGATTAAGGACTGCCTTTATTCCTATAGCTAAACTCAGAGGTCATCTTAAACAACATAAAAGAGATAAAAGTAGAGCAGTTCTGGTTGAAGGGGCAGCCCTTCCTATATAGTTTTCCCCTCAGATCCCAATCCCATGCCATGTGTTTCCTAACATACTACCAAGAACTTTAGGGTTCTATGGGATAAAATTTGAAAATCAAGGATTTAAACAGTGGAGGAGACGAGTATGCACTAGCTCAAGAATACATGCCAACAGGAAACTTTTAAACTCTTTAGTGACTGTGGTGGAATCGACACTGAAGTACTTATCAAAACCATGTGATTTATATTCAGCATAAGCACTTATTTACCAGGTGACTCCAGGAAGACATTTAACTTAACTGATCTTGTTTTTACTCATCTGCAATATATGAATACACCTGCTCTCTCAAAGACTGATTCTAAAAATCAAAGTGCATAGTAAATGTGGAAGAAGCCTAGAAAAAACATGGCATTACTATTACTCCTGAGGACAAAATCTATTTGGAGAAAGGAAGAAAGAAATAGCTACCCAATAGACATCAGATAGTAAAAACTGTCACTAAACCTACAAGGAACTAAGATTTCTTCTAGGAAAAAATCAGACATGTGCTTTCTGTAAATTACTTTCCCTTGCTGTAGAATGAGATCCCATAATCACACTCTTCTTTTGACTTTTTTCTCACTACACAGAATCACGTGATTTTTTAATGACTGTCAGAAGTTGCATTTTGAGTCAAACTAGTGTTCTCTCTCCATTTAAATTTCTGTTGAAATCATTTCTAAGGAGAGTGGATTGACAGTTTTTTAAAATGATGTCTAAAACATCTAAAATTTTCCAAAATTACACCAATATAATTATCCCTAGGATTGGCACACTTAGAAAGATTCTTAGCCTCTACTAGCACTATTTATTCAGCAGATATTTTAAGTTCATCATAAAGGAAGAGATCTTATCAGTAGGATACGTATATTTTTCAGAGTGTTTTCAATAGTGATAACAGAATGTCACCAACTGCTCTATCTATACATCCCCTTTACCCAGGATAATAAACTCTTTAGCTTGGCATATAAAATCCATTTTTTATAGAGTGAAAAATTACAAAATGACAGGCATTTGGAGATTTGTTCTACTTAGTAAGAGAACCAGATGATTATAACCAAGAAGAACCAAAATTATAGGTCAGGGAGACAAATAAATGGTTAAGAATTTATCAGTAATTTCCATGCATCCATTTTCATGGAATTGCCACTATCACTATGCCGTACCCAAGATTCTGGCCAAGATGCAGGGCTGAGAGGTTCCCTCAGAACTCCCAGGCATTTTTCCTACTGAGAAAGCCCTTCCCCATACTGTACACTACAGAATCTCACAGTGATTATCTGTGACCAAAAAAGGGTCCTTCTTGGGGCACCTGGGTGGCTTAGTCGGTTAAGCGTCTGACTTCAGCTCAGGTCATGATCTCACAGTTTGTGGGTTAGAGCCCCACATTGGGCTCTGTGCTGACAGCTCATAGCCTGGAGCCTGCTTTGGATTCTATGTCTCCCTCTCTCTGCTGCTTCCCCACGCATGCTCTTTCTCTCTCTCAAAAATGAATAAACACTAAAAAAACAAAGGGTCCTTTTTATCATTTAAGGTACTAGTTTATATCTTAATAACTATCTTAGCAGTTTATATAAACTGCCACAAATTGTGTAGATACACCATTGCCTCATAAGTCAATGAAATCCATACCTATCCAAATTATTCTTTAAAAGATAAAAAAGAAACTACCTTTTACATACTGAATATTTGTGTTTCCCCACGCACCCAAATTTATATACTGAGGCCTAACTCCACAATGTGGCTATATTTGGAGATGGGGCTTATAAGGAATTGAGGTTAAATTAGATAATAAGATGGGGCCCTGCCCTGAGGTGCTAAAATAGAAGAAACCAGAGAGCTCTCTCTGTCTCTCTCCCTCTACCTTCTTTCCACCTCCCCTTGCCCCCATGCACTAAGGGAAGGCCATTAAGCACACACAGAGAATAAGCTGTCTGCAACCCAAGGTAAGAGCTCTCATAAGACAAACCTTGCTGGTACTCTGATCTTGCCAAATTCTGAGAAAATAAGTTTCTGTTGTTTAAGCCACTCAGTAGTGATATTTTATTTTAGCAGTCTGGGAAGACTAACATGCTATCTCTATTACTAAATGTTCCCTACTATCTCTCATTTTCAGAAGATGTACTTCATTGAATTCCACAACATGAGAAACATTTCAATGAATATATGGAGAAAACAGATTCATTAGAAGTGTTCTGTATGAAGTATTATTTGCAGTCAAGCTGCCTTGTAAAAATTATGCTTACCCTTGAAGAGTAATACACTTTTGGGAGCTTTCAGCCCAGCAGCCACTCAGCATTGCAGCAAAATAACTGGATCTGGCACTTAAAATGGCTCTAAAGGAAAGGGAGAAAAACACAGGTAGACATTTATGTACTATGCAAAATGTAATTTTTAATTAAATTCTTCATCTTTACCTCTTAAAACATGATAAGCTATTTGCCTTGATTGTATTCACTGGAAGAATTATAACCATCATAAAAATTACAAACCTATATTTATACTTAAATATTTTGATTAATTAGAACATTAATTCCAATGTCCTTTTTATCTTTTTTTTATTTTTTCCCTTGAAAACTCTTTAACTTTATAATAACAGTTGAAACTATTTCCATGAATAAGAGAGTAATAAATAATTTACAAATGGATAAAGAAAAGATGTTATTTAACATTTTGAGGGAATATCAATTAAAAAGGCACTAGAACTATAAAGGTCCTGAATTCAAGTTCAGAACTCACCCTATTATGCTAAAGAACAGCTATATCTTAGCTATGAGAAATAACAGGGAAGATATTTTCTTCTGAATTTCAATTCTATCTTTTCACAGAAAATGTCAATGTATTATTCATTTTTTAATTTGACAAATATCTATTGACTAGATATTTTTGTGCTATTTTGTGCTAGGCAGTATACTAAGTGCTAGGAATACAGCAGTAAATGAGATACAGAGAACAATATTATATTCTAGTGGAGAATGAGATGGAAGAGTGGAAGGGACAAGAAGAAAAATATACTTCTGGCAATGACTTATTAGGGTGTCTCAGAGCAACACTCCTGAAAATAGCTAAGAAAAAAGGGAGACACATATAGATATAGACATGCACATAGATTTTTTTTTTTAAGACAGCAGGAATGATTTGAAGGCCTCAGAAAGATACCATGGTCACAGATTTTGAGATAAGTTATAAGAAAGAAGACAAAAGAGCTGACTCAAGTATTTTAGGAAACTTTTTCCATTGAGGTGATTGCCAAATGAAAGCCAAAAAAAAAAATGATTGAGAGGTAAGAAGCTGAGTATAGCTTTCGGCAATCTTTATAAGCTTGGAGGCATACAAACTGAAATTCGGGTCAATCAAAGAGGGGAGGCTTTGGTGGAGATCTCAAAATTTCAGTTGGATTCTGAAGGGCTATACCCTAAATGAAGAATGAACAGGAAACAGAAAAGCCCTTTTTAGCACTGAAGTCCCACTTTGAATCTGCTCAATCCCTAACTGGATTAAAGTGATCTGCATCTAGTCTAACATCTGGACAGAAGCAGAAGGAAATTCAGTCTTCGTTAAAATAACATCACCCAGAGTGTCAAATTATTTCTATAAATATTCGATAAAATTTCTAGCAATCATCCAAAGATAATCAGGTGTAATAGTGAACAACTAGAAAATGAAGGAAAGAACTTCATTTACACTAATATCAAAAGAGGTCAAATAAATAGGAAAAAAATGTAACAAAAGAGTGCAAAACCTCCACATTAAAAGCTATAAAACATTGCTGAAATAAATTTTAAAAGACCTAGAGAGGGCTAAACTTTGCTCATAATTTGAAGATCCAAAATTGTTAACACATTCATTTTGCCTAAATTAATTTCTCATTTCAACACAATCTCAATCAAGTTTTTTAAGTGGCAACTGATAAGTTGATTTAAAAGGTATATGGAAAAACAAAGGAACTACAATAGCCAAATAAGCATCAGAAAGGAGAAAAAAAGTTGGAAGACATGATTTTCAGACTTACTATAAAGTGACAGTAATCAAGATAATATGGTATTTATGTAGGGACAGACACACAGATTATGGAAGAGAGCTGAAAATCCAAAAACCGACCACACATATATGACCAACTGCTTTTCAACAAAGTTGTTAAGGTAATTTGATGGGGGTAAAGACAGTGTTATCAACAAAAGGTACTGGAAGTGGAGATTTGAAGGGAAAGAAATGAACCTTGACAGTTAACCTCATACCATACACAAAAACCTACTCAAAATGAACCAAAACCTAAATATAAAAGCTAATGCTATAAAATCTCTAGAAGAAAAAAGATGAAAATCTTTGCAACTCTGGGGTAGGCAAAGATTTCTTAGGGCAACAAAAAGCATGAACCAGTTTGTTAAAAAAACATAAAAATTTTAGGGGCGCCTGGGTGACTCAGTCGGTTGAGTGTCCGACTTCAGCTCAGGTCATGATTTCACAGTTCATGGGTTCAAGCCCCGTGTCAAGCTCTGTGCTGACTGCTTACTCAGAGCCTGGAGGCTGCTTCAGATTCTGTGTCTCCTCTCTCTGGCCCTCCCTGCTCGTGCTCTGTCTCACTCTGTCTCTCAAAAATAAATAAATGTAAAATTTAAAAAAAAGTTTTTTTAACATAAAAAATTTAAATTTAACAAAATTAAAAACTTTAGTCCTTTAAAAATCATTTGTAGGAAAATGGAAATATAAGCAAAATATTCAGAGAAAATACCTGTAAAAATATATCTACCAAATAACTTGAATCCAGAGTGTGTAGAGAACTATCACAACTAAATACAAGCACATAAATAATCCAGGTAAAAAATGGGCATACACAAAAAATTTATCAGATAATATATTGACAGAAACTATCTTCCTTCAAAAAACAAGTTTATGCTCAGTTGTATAGCAAGATAGCACATCAAGTTTTGAGCATTAGATTAGGACTGAAAAAGCTATGGTCAGAACAGGACATGATTCCTGTTAAGGGGGGAAAAGATACATATCTGTTTCTCAATAGTTTACTTATATTAAAATTTGTGCCAAATCAGTTCCTTTAAGAATGCTTTAAAGGGGCGCCTGGGTGGCTCAGTCGGCTGAGCGTCCAACTTTGGCTCAGGTCATGATCTCGCAGTTCGTGGGTTCGAGCCCTGCATCAGGCTCTGTGCTGATGGCTCAGAGCCTGTAGCCTGCTTCGGGTTCTGTGTCTCCCTCTCTCCCTGCCCCTTCCCCACTCATGCTCTGTCTCTCTCTGTCTCTCAAAAATGAATAAATGTTAAAAAAAAAATTTTTTTTTTAAATGGGCAAAAGATGACCAGAAAAATCACAAGATATGCAAATGGCCAATAAGCTTACGAAATGATAATCAACATTACTATGTAGATTAGGGGAATGCAAATAAAAACCACAGTGTGATACCACTACACATCTACTAGAGTGGCAAAAATTAAAAAGATTGACAAATGTCAACTGGTGGTGAAGATGCGGAACAACTAGAACACTTCCTAGCATGCAGTAAAATGGCACCACCTCTTTGAAGAAATGTTTGTTAATTTCACAAAAAGCTAACACTCACTTACCATAAACCTAGAAATTATCCCTAGGAATTTACCCAAGAGAAATGAAAATATATATTTACACAAAGACTTGCACAGAAAATCCACCTTTCTTAGTAAAAGCTAAATGAGAGAAACCAATATATCTAAAAACAGGAGAAAGAACTAATGTGGCATATCCAAAAATACTGCAAAACTTTTTACCAGTAAAAACTGAATAAAATACTGATATGTATAATATTCAAAGATAAAGCTCAAAAACATTATACCAAACAAATGAAACCAGACATAGTATGTCTAAGTTCATTTACATGAAATTCTAAGACAGGTAAAATAACCTATGATTAAAAACACACAAAAATAGGAAAAGAACCCAATTTAAAAATGAGCAAAAGATATGAACACACATGCACCAAAGAAGATATACATATGGCAAATAAGCATATGAAACTTAATTTGTGGAGCTAGGGAGAGGGGAGGTAAACGGACATGGGAGAACTTTCAGGTGATGAAAATTCTCTATGTTGATTGCAGAAGTTCCACAGTTTATACATTAGTAACAACCCATCAGGACTTCCAGGTAGATGGCAATGTGCTAGGCTTCAATGTCCACCTCATCCCATGGGTACAGCTAGGTAATACCCACGTCAGTATAATATCTCAGAAATGATACAAAGACTGGCAGAACAGTCTCTCCACAGCTAAAAGTAGAGAAGAGGCCACGTTGAAAGGGTAGGAATAGCAGAGATGCCGTCAGGAGCCAAACAGATTAGTGGGATTGTGTGTGGTGGGAGGGGCACCACCAGTGCAGAGAGGGGCAGACCCCCTAACCAGACACCCAGGTAAGGAGGAACCTGCACAGGGAAGCCAATCCCCACAAAATTTGGCTTTAAATATCAGAAGGGCCTAATCATCAGTGGGGCTTAACACCTGGAACTCTAAAAATTAGCCTCAGCTCTGCAAGAGCCAGGAACACAGAATCCCTGCCCTTAAGAGAAAGCACAACAAACAGCCCTGCTGAGATATAGCATAGAAGCACCAGTTTCAAAGACACCTGGTGTATACAGGTGGAGATTTATTTACTAAGCTCAGAGTATATGCTGGAGGGGCAGTGATAATTGGGAGACTTCTCCAAGAACAAAAGAGCCAGTAGGCGCCATTATCCTTCCCCACCCCCTAGCATACATACATGGACACCTGTGAGAACCAGTGAAACATGTACACTCTCCACCTAGCTTTTAATAGCATGTCTCACCCCCCAAATTCTCCTGGGGACCCATCTCCTTCATCCCAGCCTGCATAGGTGTTTTCCTGGGCAGCTGCAGGTCCCCTCCTGCAGTACAGTAGCTCAGACCTTCCTGACAAAGAGCATCCCACCTCCATGTTCTCCTGCGAACATGCCCTCTCCAATACACCCTTGACAGGAGATTATCCAAAGCAGTGCCACAGGCATGGCAATGTGCAAGCACCCCTATAAGGGGCCAGCACCACTCCAAAACGCCTCCTGCCGTCAGTGAGAGAGGAAAATAACTACACATACTGGTCTAACTCCAGCCCCACAAGTGGGCTAGGGGCAGATACTGGGTCTGAGAGTGTGACCTAATCACCAAATAAAAGCTTCTCAGGGGACAACAGAGGGAAAGGGCCCTACAGTTCCATGCTACTGCATCTCTGGCAAATGCCTGGTCTGACTCAGTTAAGCCCAAGGTGGCCCCAAAGTGGCCCCAGACTGGCCCACTAAGAGCACAGGGAGCAACGCTTACCCACGACAGGTAAAGAGAGCCAAATGGACTGAGGCAAAAGTGGCTCAGCAACAACAGTAGGTCACATGTACACATATAGGAGACACCACTGAAGTACGAGGTTCTGGTGAATAGGGCACCGCAAAGCAGAGCACTATAGAATCTCTTCTTCATAAGGCCACTACTTTCAAGACCATGAGATGTAGATGACTTTCCTACTACACATACACAGAGTTAGAAAAAATGAAGAGAAAGAGGAGTATGTCCCGAATGAAAGAACAAGACAAAATTACAAGAGATGTAAATAAAATGGAGAATTTTAAGTAATGGTCATAAAGATACTTACTGGACTTGAGAAAAGAGTGGAGGACCTCTCAACAAAGAGATAGGAAACATAAAAGAACCAATCACAGATGAAGAACACAATAACTAAAAGTAAAAATACATTAAAGAGAATAAATTGTAGACTAGAAGAAGCAGAAAGGATTGAGACCTGGAGGATAGGGTAATGGAAAGCAATCAACCTGAACAGGGGAGAGAAAAAAGAATTAAAAATAGACTTAGGGAACTCAGCAACACCATCAAGCACAATAACATTCACATAACAGGGACACAGGAAGAAGAGAGAGAAAAGGGGAGAGAAAAGAGAGAGAAAATTTATTTGAACAAATAATAGCTGAAAACTTCCCAAACCTGGGGAAGCAAACAGAAATCCAGATCCAGGAGACAGAGTGCCACCAACAAAATCAACCCAAAGAAGTCCATACCAAGACACATAGCAATTAAAATGGAAAAAAGTAATGATAAAGAGAAAAATTTTTAAAGCAGCAAAAAAAAAAAAAAGAAAAGAAAAGAAAAGAAAAGAAAAGAAAAGAAAAGAAAAGAAAAGTTACATACAAAGGAAATCCCATAAAGCTATCAGCAAATTTTTCAGCAGAAATTTTCCAGGACAGAAAGGAGTAGCATGACATATTCAAACTGCTGAAAGAAAAAACCCTGCAGCCAAGAACTCTATCCAGCAAGGCTATCATTCAGAATTGAAGGAGAGATAAAGAGGTTGCCAGACAAACAAAAGTTAAAGGAATTCATCACCACTAAACTAGCCATACAAGAAATGTTAAAAGGAATTTTTGAAATGAAAGGAAAGACCATAAGTATGACTAAGAAAAGCAGGAAGCAGAAAAGCAGTGAAATAAACTACATATATAAATATTGGTCAAGGGATTCACAAAATAAAAGGATGTAAAGTATGACACTTATATACCTAAAACGCGGGGGGAAGGGTGGCAGGGAGAGGTATAAAGAATGCGTTCGAACTTAAAGCGATCATCAACTTAATACAGACTGCTATATGCAAAAGATGTTACATATAAACTTAACGACAACCGTAAATCAAAACCAGTAACAGATATGCAAAAAAATAAAGAGAAAGGAATCCAATTATATCACTAAAGATAGCCAGCAAACCATGAGAGAAGAGAGTAAGAAAGGAACAGAGAAGAAATACAAAAACAACCGTAACAAGTAACAAAATAGCAGTAAGTCCATACATATCAATAATTACTTTAATGTAAATGGACTAAGTGTTCCAATAAAAAGACATAGGGTGATGGAATGGATAAAAAAGCAAGACCCATCTATATGCTGCCTACAAGAGACTCATTTCATACTAAAGACACATGCAGAATGAAAGTGAAGAAACATCATGCAAATGGAAGTGAAAAGAAAGCCAAGGGAGCAATATTTATATTGGACAAAATAAACTTTAAAACAAAGACTATAACAAGAGACAGAGAAGGACACTATATAATCATAAAGGGAACAATCCAACAAGAAGATGTAGCAACTGTACATGTTAATGCACCCAATACTGAGGCACCCAAATACAAAAAGCAGTTAATAACAAACATAATGGAAGTAATTGACAGTAATACAACAATACTAGGGGATTTTAACACCGATTTACATCAGTAGATAGATCATCCAAACAGAAAATCGTTTAAGTAAACAGTGGCTTTAAATGACACATTGGAGGAGATGGATCTAACAAATATATTTAGAATATTCCATCATAAAGTATCAGAACACACATTCTTTTCAAGTGCACATGGAGTATTCATGTATGGATCAGCATTAATATACAGATCACATTAGGTCACAAAACAAGTGTCAACAAATTCAAAAAGATGGAAATTAAGCCATAGAGCTTTTCTGACCACAACGCTATGATATCAGAAATCAACCACAAGAAAAAATCTGGAAAGAACACAAATATATGAAAGTTAAATAAAATGCTACTTCCAATGAAGGAGTCAACCAAGAAATCAAAGAGGAAATAAAAAAATACATGGAGACAAATGAAAGTAACACAACAGTCCAAAATCTTTGGGATGCAACAAAAACCATTTTAAGAATAAAGTTTATAGTAATATAAGCCTACCTCAAGAAGAAAAATCTCAAATTAACAACCTAACCTTACTCCTTAAGGAGCTAGGAAGAAAAAAACCCTCAAAACCAGTAGCAGGAAAGAAATAATAAAAATTAGAACAGAAATAAACAAAACAGAAACTAAGAACAATAGAACAGATTAATGAAACCAGAAGGTGAATCTTTGAAAAGATTAACAAAATTGGTAAATATTCAACCACTCAAAAAAAAAAAAGAAAAAAAAAAGGTGGAGAGAGAGCACTCAAATAACATCAGAAATGAAAGAGGAGAAATAGTAACAGATACCACAGAAATACCAAGGATTATAAGAAAATATTTTGAAAAATTATATGCCAACAAATTGCACAATCTATAAGAAATCCATAAATTCCTAGAAATGTATAAATACCCAAAACTGAATCAGATGAAATAGAAAATTTGAACAGGCCAATTACCAGCAATGAAATTAAATCATTAATCAAAAATCTACCAACAAATAGAAATCCAGGACCAGATGATCCTGACTGAAGTCCAAAAAACATTCAAAGAAGAAGAGTTAATACCTTTTCTTCTCAAACTATTCCAAAACATAAAAGAGGAAGAGCAGCTTCCAAATTCTTTGTATGAGGCCAGTACTGCCCTTACTCCAAAAGCAGTTAAAAAGCCCACAAAAAAAGAAAACTACAGGTCCATACCTCTGATGAATTTAGATGCAAAATCACCAACAAAATATTAGCAAACCAGATCCAACATGTATTTTTAAAAAAATCATTCACAATCAAGTGGGATTCATTACTGACATGCAAATATAAGTGTGGTTCAATATTCACAAATCAATCAACATAAAACATCAACACAAGAAAGGTTAAAAACCATACCATCATTCCAAGAGATGCAGAAAAAGCATTTGACAAAGTAAAACATTCATTCATGATAAAAAAAAAAACAACCCTCAACAAAGTAGGTTTAAAGGGAACATACCTCAAAATAATAAGAGGTATTATTATTTACATAAAAATGTAAAAAACACACAGCTATCATCAAATTCAATGGTGAAAAACTGAGAGTTTTCCCCTAAGATCAGGAATAAGACAAGAATGTCCATTCTCGTCACTTTTTATTCAACACAGTATTGAAAGTCAGACACAGCAATCAGACATGAAAAAGAAATAAAAGGTATCCATATCAATGAGGATAAGTAAAACTGCCACTATTTGCAGATGACATGATATATATATATAGCTATATAATGCTATATATATATAGCAAAGCCTAAAGATGCCAAAAAAACCCTACTAGAATTGGTAAATGAATGCAACAGGGACAGAGGACACATAATCAACATACAGAAATCTGTTGCATTTCTATACACTAGAAGTAGCAGAAAGAGAAATTAATTTACAATTGCACCAAAAATAAGAAGATACCCAGAAATAAACCTAACCAAGGAGGTGAGAGACCTGTACTCTATTACAAAACGTGATACAGAAAATGAAGATGACACGGACAAATAGAAAGATGTTCCATGCTCGTGTATTGGAAGAACAAGTATTGTTAAAAGTCTATACTGCCCAAAGCAATCTGCAGATTTAATGTAATCCTTATCAAAATACCAACAGCATTTTTCAGTAAATTCAAATAATCTTAAAATCTGTATGGAACCACAAAATAGCCAAACCAATTTTGAAAAAGAAGAAAACTGGAGGTATCACAATCCAGGGTTTTAAGATATACTATAAAGCTATTGTAATCAAAACAGTAAAGTAATGACACAAAATAGACACATAGATCAATGGAACAGAACAGAGAGCCTGGAAATAAACCATGATTAACATCTCACATGGATTAATTTTCAACAAAGGAAGTAAGAATATACAATGGGAAAAAAGTCCCTTCAACAAATGGTATTGGGGAAATAGGACAGTTACAAGCAAAAGAATGAAACTGGATCACTTTCTCAGACCATATACAAAAATGAACTTAAAATGGATTAAAGACCTAATGTGAGACCTGAAAACATAAAAACCCTAGAAGACAGCACAGGCAATGATTCTGACATTGTCCATAGCTACATTTTTCTAGATATGTCTCCTGACACAAGGTAAACAAAAGCAAAATAAACTATTGGGACTACATCAAGATAAAAAGCTTGAGAAAGCAAAGGAAATAATTGACAAAACTAAAAGACAACCTACAGAATGGGAGAAGATATTTGCAAAAGACATATCCAATAAATAGAATCAAAAATATATAAGGAACTTATACAATTCAACACCAAAAAAGCAAACAATCCAAGTTAAAAATGGGCAGAAGACATAAACAGACATTTCTACAAAGAAGACATACAGACATACATGAAAAGATGCTCAACAGCACTCATCATCAGAGAAATGCAAATCAAAACCACTATGAGATATCACATTATACCTGTCAGAATGGCTAAAGCAAGCAACAACCTCTTTGACCACAGCTGCAGTAACTTATTTGACATGTCTCCAGAGGCAAAGGAAACAAAAGCAAAAATGAACTATTGGGACCTCACCAAAATAAAAATCTTCTGCACAGTGAAGGAAACAATCAGCAAAACTAAAAGGCAGTCTACAGAATGGAAGAAGATATTTGTAAATGACATATCTGATAAATAGTATCCAAAAACTATAAAGAGCTTATCAAATTCAACACCCAAAAAACAAATAATCCATTGAAGAACTGCACAGAAGACATGAACAGACACTTTTCCAAAGACATCCAGATGGCTAACAGACATACAGAAGATGCTCAGCCTCACTTATCATCAAGGAAATACAATAAAACCACAATGAGATACCACCTCACACCTGTCAGAATGGCTAAAATTAACAACTCAGGAAACAACACATGTTCACAAGGATGCAGAGAAAGAGGATCTCTTTTGCACTGCTGGTGGCAATGCAAGCTGGTGCTTGCATTTGGAAATCAGTATGGAGGTTCCTCAAAAAATTAAAAATAGAACTACCCTATGACCCAGCAACTGCACTACTAGGTATATATCCAAAGGATACAGAAGTGCTGTCTCAAAGGGGCACAGGCACCCTGTTTATAGCAGTGCTATTGACAAGAGACAAAGTATGGAAAGAGCCCAAATGTCCATCAACAGATGAATGGATAAAGAAAATGTGGTGTGTATACACACACACACACACACACACACACACACACACAATGGAATATTACTTGGTGATTAAAAATAATGAAATCTTGCCACTTGCAACAACGTGGACAGAACTAGATGGTATTATGCTAAGCGAAATAAGTCAGTCAGAGAAAGACAAATATCATATGACATCACTCCTATGTGGAATTTAAGTTACAAACAGATGAACATAAGGGAAGGGAAGCAAAAATAATATAGAAACAGGGAGGGGGACAAAAGAGACTCTTAAATACAGAGAACTGAGGGTTGCTGGAGGGGTTTTGGATGGGGGAATGGACTAAATGGGCAAGGGGCACTAAAGAGGACACTTGCTGGGATAAGCACTGGGTGTTATATGTAAGTGATAAATCACTAAATTCTATTCCTGAAATCATTATTACACTATATGTTAACTAACTTGGATGTAAATTAAAAATTAAAATAATAAAATAAAATAATATAATAAACTCTTAAGGCTTAAAAAAGAAAAAAGTAAAAAAGAGACAAACCAAATAGTGGACTCTTAAATTATAAAGAACAAACACATGTTACGAGAAGGGAAGTGGGGGGCGGGGGAGGGTGAAATAGGTGAGGGGGATTAAAGTACACTTATCAATTATGAGCACTGAGTAATGTATAGAATTATCAAATCACTGTATTGTACATCTGAAACTAATATAACACCATACGATAACTATAGAAGTAAATTTTTTAATTAAAAAATTTAAAAAACTCATTAAATTGGACTTTAAGCTGTCTGCATTTGATTATATGTGAATTCTAACCTAATAAACTTAACTGTAAAAAAAAAAGAATAAAAATAAAAGCAAGCTACTTAATACAGAAAATTACAGGCCAAGATGACTTCTCTAGTAAAGTCAAATAAACATTTAAGGAAGATATAATATCAATCTTATCCAAATAAATTTAAAAACAAATAAATAGAAAAAAAAAGAAGAAATACTTCCTAACTCATTTTATGAAGTTAACATGATCTTGAGATCTAAACATAACAAGGACACTACAAACAAAGAAAAACTTATAGGGCAACTTCTCTCAGAAATATAGTTGCAAAAATATTCAACAAAATACCAGGTAACTTATCTAGCTATAAACAGATTGAGTAAAACATCACGTTGAAATTATTTTGGGAATGCAAAATTGCTTTAACATTTCAAAATCAAGTAATATACTTCAGCACATTAAAAAAATAAAGGAGAAAACTGTGATCATTAAAAACAGATGCAGAAAAGCATTTGACAAAATTCAACACCAATTTATTATTTTAAAAATTTAGGTAAGTCTCATCAAAATCTCAGAAAGCTATTTTGTAGATATTGACAAAGTGATTCTAAAACTTATATGGAAAGGCAAAGAACCCAAAATAGCCAACACAATGTTGGAAAAGAAGAACAAAGTTGAAGGACTCAGACTACCTGATTTCAAGAGTAACTATACAGCTACAGTACTCAAGACAGCATGTACTGTTGAAAGAAGAGACAGAGACCAGTGGAATAGAACAGAGGCCAAAAACAGACCTACAGAAATATAGTCAACTGAGTTTTGACAAAAGCACCATGGCAATTCAATTGTGATAGTCTTTTCAACAAATAGTGCTGGAACAATTGGATATCCACATGCAAAAAAAGTAAACCTAGATACAGACCTTGTACCTTATACAAAAATTAACTCAAAATCGATCAGAGATATAAATTTAAAATACAAAACCCTAAATTTCTAGAAGAAAACATAAGATTTTGGGTTTGGTGATGAATTTAGATACAACACCAAACTACAACTTATAAAAGAAAAAACTGGTAAGCTGGGTTCTATTAAAATTAAAAATTTTAGCATGGCAACTACAGTCAAGAATATTTTACTATTATTATTATTACTATTATTACTATTTTAATTTGAGAGAGAGAGAGCACAAGTATGGGAGAGGGGCTAGAAGAAGAGAGAGACAGAATCTCAACAGGCTCCATGTTGAGTGCAGAGCCTGACACAGGGCTCAATCCCATGACCTGAGCAGAAATATCCAAGAGATGGATGCTCAACCAACTGAGCCACCCAGGTGCCCCTCAATAAAATTTTATGGTATATTTGAACGTTGCCAGAAAGTAAATCTTAAAACTTCTCATCACAAGGGAAAAAAACTTTTTGCAACTTTGTATGGTGATAGACGGTAATTAGACTTATTGTGGTGACCACTTCACCGTGTATACAAGTATCGAATGATTATGTTGAATACCTGAAACAAATACAATATGTCAATTTTAACTCAAAAAAGAAAATGGAAAACTTTTGCTCTGTAAAAGACACTGTTAAGAGAATAAGAAGGCAAGGCACTATCAGGGAGAAAGTATTTGTAAATCACATATCAGATAAGGGACTTCTGTCCAAAATATAAAAGAATTCTTAAAATTCAACATTAGATAACAAACAACCGACTTAAAAAATGAGCAGAAGATATGAACAAAAAACTCCCAATGATATACAGAGATGGTAAACAATCCTATAAAAAGATTCTCAAGATCGTCTGTCATTAGAGAAATAAAAAGTAAAATGAGGGGTGCGTGGCTGGCTCAGTGAAGCGTGCAACTCTTGAACACAGGGTTTAAGTTCGAGTCTCACGTTGTGTGTAGAGCCTACTTAAAATAACAAATATTTTTTAAAAAAGAGTAAAATGAGTTACTGGTACACACCTATTAGAACAACTGAAATCCAAAACACTGACAACATCAATTGCTGATGAGGATGAAGACCAAAAGGAACTACCAGAAATGCAGGTGCTATAGCCACTTTGAAAGAAAGTTCGGCAGTTTCTTAGCAAGCTAAACATAATCTTACCATATGATCTGACGGTCATACTCATGGGTATTTACCCAGTGGATCAGAAAACTATGACCACACGAAAACATGCACACAAATGTTTACAACAACTTTATTCCTAATCACCAAGTCTAAGGTAATCATAATGCCCCTCAACAGGTGAATCAATAAATTGTGGTACATTTGCAGGCGCCTGGGTAGCTCAGTCAGTTAAGTGTCTGACTTCTGTTCAGGTCACGCTCTCATGGTCTGTGAGTTCGAGCCCCGCATCAGGCTCTGTGCTAACAGGTCAGAGCCTGGAGCCTGCTTCAGATTCTGTGTCTCCCGCTCTCTCTCTCTGTCCCTCCCCACTAGCACGCTCTCTCTCACTCTCTCTCTCACTCAAAACTAAACATTAAAAAAAATTTTTTTTTAAATAAGTAAATTGCGGTACATTCTTTACAACAGAATATTACTCAGTGATAAAATAAGAATTAGCTATCAAGACAAAAACATGGATGGATTTTATTTTTTTAATTTAATTTACTTTTTTAGTTTACATCCAAGTTAGTTAGCATACAGTGCAACAATGATTTCAGGAGTAGATTCCTTAATGGCCCTCACCCATTTAGCCCATCCCCCCTCCCACAACCCATCCAGTAACCATCCATTTGTTCTCCATATTTAAGATTCTCTTATGTTTTGTCCCCCTCCCTGTTTTTATGTGATTTTTCCTTCCCTTCTCTTATGTTCATCTGTTTTGTATTTTAAAGTCCTCAAATGAGTGAAGTCATAGATTTGTCTTTCTCTAATTTTGCTTAGAATACCCTCCAGTTTCATCCACGTAGTTGCAAATGGCAAGATTTCATTCTTTTTGATTCCTGAGTAATGCTCCATTGTATACATATAACACATTTTCTTTATCCATTCATCCATCGATGAACATTTGGGCTCTTCATACTTTGGCTATTGTTGATAGTGCTGCTATAAACATTGGGGTGCATGTGCCTCTTCAAAACAGCACACCTGTATCCCTTGGATATATACCTAGTAGTGCAATTGCTGGGTCGTAGGGTAGTTCTATTTTTAATTTTTTGAGGAACCTCCAGACTGTTTTCCAGAGTGGCTGCACCAGCTTGCATTGCCACCAGCAGTGCAAAAGAGATCCTCTTTCTCCGCATCTTCACCAACATCTGTTGTTGCCTGAGTTGTTAATTTTAGCCATTCTGACAGGTGTGAGGTGGTATCTCATTGTGGTTTTAATTTGTATTTCCCTGATGAAGAGTGATGTTCAATATTTTTCATGTATCTGTTCACCATCTGGATGTCTTCTTTGGAGATGTGTCTATTCATGTCTTCTGCCCATTTCTTCACTGGATTATTTGTTTTTTGGGTGTTGAGTTTGTTAAGTTCTTTATAGATTGTGGATACTAACCCTTTATCTGATACATTGTTTAAAAATATCTTCTCCCATTCCATCGGTTGCCTTTTAGTTTTGCAGATTGTTTCCTTCACTGTGCAAAAGCTTTTTATTTTGATGAGGTCCCAGTAGTTCATTTTTGCTTTTGTTTCCCTTGCCTCTGGAGACGTGTTGAGTGAGTTGTTGTTGCAGTCAAGGTCAAAGAGGTTTTTGCCTGCTTTCTCCTTGAGGATTTTGATGGCTTCCTGTCTTACATTGAGGTCTTTCATCCATTTTGAGTTTATTTTTTGTGTATGGTATAAGAAAGTGGTCCAGATTCATTCTTCTGCATGTTGCTGTCCAGTTTTCCCATCACCACTTGCTGAAGAGACTGTCTTTATTCCATTGAATATTCTTTCCTGCTTTGTCAAAGATTAGTTGGGGGCACCTGGGTGGCTCAGTTGGTTGAGCATCTGACTTTGGCTCAGGTCATGATCTCATAGTTCATGAGTTCGAGCCCTGCATCAGGCTCTGTACTAACAGGTCGGAGCCTGGAGTCTGCTTCAGATTCTGTGTCTCCCTCTCTCTTCCCCTTCCCTACTTGTGCTCTGTCTCTCTTTGTCTCTCAAAAATGAATAAACGTTAAAAAAAATTTTTTTTTAAAGATTAGTTGGCCATACGTTTGTGGGTCCATTTCTGGGCTCTCTATTCTGTTCCACTGATCTGAGTGTCTGTTTTTGTACCAGAGAACATTTCTACAAAATAGTTGCCCAGAACTCAAACTGTCCAAGTCATTAAAACAAGCAAAGTCTATGAAACTGTTACAGCGAAGAGAAGACTAAGGAGACAGGACCACTAAATGTAATATGGCGTCTTGAATGGATCCTAGGGGAAAAAAGGACATTAGGCAAAAACTAAATAATTCTGAATAAACTATGGACTTTAGTTAATAATATCTCAATGTTGGTTCATTAACTATAACAAATATACCATACTAAATGTATACATAAGATGTTGATAATATGGGAATTGAATGTGGGGGCATATGAGAAATCTCTGTACTCTCTACTAAATTTTTTGTAAATTTAAAATTGTTCTAAAAAAAACGAAGTATATTGGGGTGCCTCAGTGACTCAGTCGGTTAAGCATCTGACTTCGGCTCAGGTCAGTTCTCGTGGTTTGTGAGTTCGAGCCCCACATCAGGCTCTGTGCTGAGAGCTTGGAGCCTGGAGCTGCTTCAGATTCTGTGTCTCCCTCTCTCTGCCCTTCCCTCACTCACACTCTGCATCTCTCTATCTTTCTCAAAAATGAATAAACGTTTAAAAAGTTAAAAAAAAAAAACCAAAGTGTATTAAGAAACTATCAGAGATTCTGCTTCTACTTTTGAAAGATAACTTTTCTACATTAACAAGTAGAAAAGTGAATAAAATAGGACACTGGAAAAAAGAGGCAGTACAGGACTAATCCCTAAGAGAAAGAAAACAATTGAGGTAAGCCCTGCAGTTATGATGTTTATTCCTTGTGGAAACAATTCCTAGATCATGGCACAATGAGGACAAACACAAGCAGAACCTGGTTGTCTTACTGAGTTGAAAAAACATACAGGAGCTTTAGGAAGACGACTCAGCTGGAATTTATGGGGCACAATACTATGGAAGTGGGAGTTATAAGAAAAAGAGCTCCAGAAATTAAAGGAATGATCCCCTTGAGCTTTTGTCTGAATATAATCTGAACATACTTAGGGTAAATCTCATGAAGTAAGCAAAGAATAAAAGCCAGGAAGTATACACCTGTTTACACAGGACTGGCAGACATTCAAGTTCCTTCCAGTCAGAACTGAATACTTGGAGCACGAAGCTTCCAAAAGGGTCGCATCTCAGTAAAAGAGCTATGCAACATTTAGAGCAAAGCCTACACTAAATCCACCCTAACAAAGTTTAAAAACAAGTCTCATAAACATAAAGTGGATCCACAGTAACTAAATTACCTGCTAAAACAAACTTCAACAACTGTCTTTTTAAAGACAGACAACAAAATTCAAATAACAACATAACATCCAGCATCTAATAAAAAATTACTAGGTATGTAAAGAAGCAGCAAAATGTTAACTATAACCACAAGAAAAATCAGTCAATAGAAACAGAGCCAGAAATGAAAGAGATGATGGAATCAGCAGACAAAGCATTTTTAAAAACTATCACAGCTGTGCTTGGGTGGCTCAGTTGGTTAAGCTTCTGACTCTGGGTTTTGGCTTAGGTCACAATCTCATGGTTTTGTGAGCTTGAGCCCCGCATCAGGCTCCATGCTTGTAAGGAGGCTGCTTGGGATTCTGTTTCCCTCTCTCTCTGCCCCTCCCCAACTCACACTCAGTCTGTCTCAAAATAAATAAACTTAAAAAACATTAAAAAAAATAAAAAGCTATCATAGATATGTTCAAGGATTTTCTTAATAAGGAACATAATGAAGAAAAAATGGAAGATTCAAGAAAAAAACAGAAATTTTAGAGATGAAATATGGAACATTTGAAATGAAGAAATTCATGCATGGACTTAAAAGAAAATTAGATACTGAAAAAGAAAAGACTACTGTACCTGTGCACATAGCAATACAAATTATCCAAATAAAATGTAGGGAGAAAAGAAACTAAAAAAAAAAAAAAAAAAAAAGCTTGGGGCTCCTAGGTGGCTCAGTCTTAGGCTCAGGTCATAATCTCACAGTACATGAGTTCGAGCCCCATGTCAGGCTCTGTGCTGATAGCCCAGAGCCTGGAGCCTGCTTTGGATTCTCTGTCTCTCTCTCTCTCTGCCCCTCCCCTTCTTGCACTCTGTCTTTTCTGTCTGTCTCTCTCAAAAATAAATAAACATTTGAAAAAAAAAGCTTAAGTGAGCTATGGGACTAACATACATATTAATTGGAATTCCATGTGTAAAGGAGAGAAAGAAGGGGATTGTAACAAAATTTGAAAAAAAATGATCCTTGTAAATTTTCCAAATTTCACAAGAAACCACTAACCCATAGATCTAAGAAGCTCAATAAATCATAAGCAGGATAAATATAAATAAAAGCACAAGGTACATCATAATGAAATTGCTGAAAACTAATTCTAGAGAAAAAAGCTTTTAAAGCAGCCAGAGAAAAAAGGCACATGACACAGTGATAAGCAAAACTAGGCATAATCACAGGCTTTTTGTCAGAAACAATACAAGCCAGATAAAAATAAAATTACATCTATAAGCACTAGAAGAAATTAAAAAATTGCCAAGTTATAACTCTGTATCCAGCAAAAATATCTTTCAAAAATGAAGTCTAAATGAAGACCTTTTCTAGACAAAAGCTGATAAAAGTCACTGGCAACTGACCTGTATTAAAAGAAATTTAAATACAGTTCTTTAAACCTAACAAAACTTTTAAGAGATGGAAACGTGGACTTAAATAAAAGGTTAAAATTGCAAGAAATGGTAACATGTGGGTATATATGAAATACGTTTTCCTCATTTAAAAAATTACCCAAAAGATAATTGTTTCAAAAAATAATTACAATTTATGGTAGGGTTTAGAATACATATAAAAGTGAAATGTATAACAGGAATAGCACAAAGGACAGGTGGAAAAAAATACATATATCTTTATATTAATCGAACATTAATGGTGGGAAGTTAACAATGCATATGGTAAATAATAGAGCGACCACTAATAAACACACACTAATAAACACAAAGACAATATACACAAAACATGGCTAATGTGTCAACACTAAAAATAAACTGTAACTTTTTAAAAATTTTTTAATTCAATTAATACAACAGAAAGGAAAAGAGAAAAAAGAGAACAAAGAAAAAATGAAAATAAATAGTAAATAGTAGACTCAAATCCCAACATTACTATAAATGGCCTAAATTATCTAATTAAAAGGAGATTATGAGATCAGATAATGAAGTAAGATACAACTATATGCTGTCTACAAGAAATAAATTTTAAACCACTTAAAATATAGACACAGAGAAGTTAAAAGTGAAAGGATGGGAAAAGATATGCCACATAAACACTAATCAGAAGAAATCTAGAGTGGAATGCTAACTAGAATTATTGTAGTGATCATTTTGTAATACATACAAATATTGAATCAGTATGTTATATACCTGAAACTAATATAATGTTATATGTCAATTATACTTCAATCAAAAAACAAGATAGCTTCAAAATACATGCAACAATAACCAATAAAACTGAAGGGAGAAATAGGCAAATCATACTTAGAGACATTTTTCTCAGTAACTACCAGAACAAGTAGACAAAAAGTTAGTTTAGGATATGGAAGACTAAGACTTGAACAACACTACCAACCTATTTGACATCTATAGAAACCTTCACCCCAGTGCAGCAGCAGACACATTCTTTTCAAGTACATATGAAACATTCACTAAGATCCATATGCACTTGAAAAGCATACAAATCTCAATCACAGCACAAAACACAGTAGTGACGTATACTAAGTGATTAAATAATTCTTAATGAAGAATGCTATTAGAATTATATCCTTCTATCTACTTACTTTACCTGATTATACCTAAAAGATATACAGGCATACCTAGGAGATATCTAGGGTTAGGTTACAGACCACCACAATAAAAGCAAATATTGTAATTAAGCAAGTCAAATGAATTTTTTGGTTTCCTAGTACATATGATAGTTGTATTTACATGATACTACAGTCTATTAAGTATATATTATGACAATAGTGTGTTATTTTATATATAATATACATAAAATACATAATGCTATGATGTCTAAAAATGTGTACACCTTAATTTAAAAATACTTCAATGCTAAAAAATGCTAACTATCATCTGAATTTTCAGTGAGTTGTAATCTTTTTGCTGGTGGAGGATCTTGCCTTGATGTTGATGGCTGCTGATAGTGAATCCTTTCCAGAGGTTTTCAATTGACTTTGCCAAGATCCATCAGAGGAATCACTATCTAGGACAACTACAGCCTTCTGTAATGTATTTCTTAGATAATAAGACTTGAAAGTTGAAATGACTCCTTGATCCATGAGTTGCACAATGGATGGATGTGTTAGCAAACATGAAAACATTTATCTGGTTGTACAACTCCATCAAAGCTCCTGGGTGACCAGGTACACTGTCAATGAGTAGTAATATTTTGAAAGAAAACTCTTCTTCTGAACAGGTCTCAACAAGAGCATTAGTTTGGGGGTGCGTGGATGGCTCAGTCCAGTTTAGCGTCCAACTTCGGCTCAGGTCATGATATTGCAGTTCATTGAATTTGAGCCCCACGTCAGGCTCTGTGCTGACAGCTCAGAGCCTGGAGACTGCTTCCAATTCTGTGTCTCCCTCTCTCTCTGCTCCTCCCCCACTCACACTCTGTGTCTCTCTAAAATAAATAAAAATATTTTAAAAAGACAAAGAGAGAGAGAGAGAGAGAGAGAGAGAGAGAGAGAGAGAGAGAGAAAGCTTGTCCTTTGAAGTTTTGAAGCCAGGCATTGACTTCTCTCTAGCTAAGAAAGTCCTAGGTTGCATCTTCTTTTTTTTTTTTTTTTTAAAGTTTCAAGTTTTTATTCATTATTATTATTTTAGAGAGACAGAGTAGGGGAGAGGGGTAAGGAGGGGGGAGAGAAAGATAGAATGAGAGAGGGAGAAACAGAAATCCTAAGGAGCCACACTCAGCGCACAGCCTAAAATGGGGTTCATTTCCACAACCCTGGGATCATGACCCAAGTGTCAAGAGTCAGATGCTTGGGGAACCTGGGTGGCTCAGTCGGTTAAATGGCTGACTTCAGCTCAGGTCATGATCTCACAGCTCATGGGTTAGAGCCTCACATCGGGCTCTGTGCTGACAGTTTAGAGCCTGGAGCCTGCTTCAGATTCTGTGTCTCTCTCTGCCCCTCTCCCACTCATGATCTGTCTTCCTCTTTCAAAAATAAATAACCATTTAAAAATTAAAAAAAAAAAAAAGAGTCAAATGCTCAACGGACTGAGCCACCCAGGCACCCCTTCAAGTTAGTTAACTAGAATTTAATTTAGTAATATTAGTTTCAGGAGAATTTAGTGATTCATCACTTACATATAATACCCAGTGCTCATCCCAAGTGCCCTCCTTAATATCCATCATCCATTTAACCCTCCCCTTCAGTAACCCTCAGTTTGTTCTCTATAGTTAAAAGTCTGTTTTCTGGTTTGCCTCTCTCTTCCCCTCTTCCATGTTCATCTGTTTCATTTCTTAAATTCCATGTATGAGTGAATTCATATAGTATTTGTCTTTTCTTGGCTTATTTCACTTAGTATAATACACTCTAGCTCCAAATGGCAAGATTTTATTCTTTATTCTCTTATGGCTGAGTAATATTCCAGCCTGTGTGTATACACACACACACACACACACACACACACACACACACACACACAATCTCTTCTTTATCCATTCGTTAGGCAACAGACATTTGGGCTCTTTCCATAATTTGGCTACTGTTGATAATGCTGCTAAAATATCAGGGTGCATGTATCCCTTCAAATCAGTATTTTTGTATCCTCTGGGTAAATACCTAGTAGTGCGATTGCTGCATAATAGGGTAGTTCTATTTTTAATTTTTTGAGGAAACTCCATACTGTTTTCAGATAGTAGATGCACCAGTTTGCATTCCCACCACCAGTGTAAGAGGATTCCCCTTTCTCTGCATCCTCCCCAAAATCTGTTGTTTCCTATATTGTTAATTTCAGCCATTCCGACAGGTTTGAGGTGCTATCTCATTTTAGTTTTGATTTGTATTTCCCTGATCATGAGTGACGTTGAGCATCTTTTCATGTGTCTGTTAGCCATCTGAATATCTTCTTTAGAGAAATGTCTATTCATTCCTTCTTCCCATAGCTTAACTGGATTATTGGTTTTTGGATACTGAGTTTGATTAAGTTCTTTACAGATTTTAGATACTGACCCTTTATCAGTTATATCATTTACAAATATGATTGCATCTTTTTTCAATAGGCTATTTTGTCTACATTGAAAATCTGTGGTTTAGTATAGTCACCTTCATGAATGAGCTAGATCTCGATAATTTGCTGCAGCTTCTACATCAGCATTGGCTGCTTCAGCTTGTACTTTTCCGTTAGGGAGACAGCTTCCTTCCTTAAACTTCATGACCCAATCTCTGGTATCTTCAAAATTCTCTTCTACAGCTTTCTCACCTCTCTCACCCTTCACAGAGTTGAAAAGAGTTAGGGCCTTGCTCTGGATTAGGCTGTGGCTTAAGGGAATGTTGTGGCTGGTTTGATCTTTCATCCAAACCACTAAAACTTTCTCCATATGAGCTATAAGGCTGTTTCACTTTCTTAACATTTGTGTGTTCACTAGAGTAGCACTATTAATTTCCTTCAAGAACATTTCCTTGGCACTCCAGCTTGGCTAGGTGTTTGGCACAAGAAGTCTAGCTTTCAGCCTATTTTGGCTTTCAACATGCCTTCGTTACTAAGCTTAATTATTTCTAGCTTTTGATTTAAAGTGAGAGATGTGCAACTCTTCCCTTCACTTGAATACTTAGAAGCCCTTGTAGGATTATTAATTGGCCTAATTTCAATACTTTTGTGTCTCAGGGAAAAGGGAAGCCCGAGGAGAGGGAGAAAGAAGAAGGAATGGTTGACTGGTATAGAAGTAAGAACAAACACAATATGTATCGATTAAGTTCATCATGTTATATCGGTGCAGTTCATGCCAACTCAGCACAATAAAAATAATAACATCAAAGATCACTGATCACAGATCACCACAACAAATATAATAATGAAAAAAATTTTGAAATATTGCAAAAATTACCAAAATGTGACCCAGAGACATGAAGTGAACAAATGCAGTTGGCAAGTGGCACTGACAGACTTGTTTGATGCAGAAACGTTCAATCTGTAAAAAATATATTATCTGCCAAGTGCAATAAAGCCAAGTGCATTAGAAGGAGGAATGCATGCATAAACAGCATGTCATGACTTACATGTGTGGTGGTCACGAGAATGCATCTCATTGATCTTTGACTGTGTAGTCATACTACCCAAAGTAATCTACATATTCAATGCGATCCCTATCAAAGTAACACCAGCATTCTTCACAGAGCTAGAACAAATAATCCTAAAATTTGTATGGAACCAGAAGAGACCCGAATAGCCAAAGCAATCTTGAAAAAGAAAACCAAAGCAGGAGGCATCACAATCCCAGACTTCAAACTATACTACAAAGCTGTAATCAAGACAGTATGGTACTGGCACAAGAACAGACACTCAGATCAATTGAACAGAGAACCCAGAAATGGACCCACAAATGTATGGCCAACTAATCTTTGACAAAGCAGGAATGAATATCCAATGGAATAAAGACAGTCTCTTCAGCAAGTGGTGATGGGAAAACTGGACAGTGACATGTAGAAGAATGAACCTGGACCACTTTCTTACACTATACACAAAAATAAACTCAAAATGGATGAAAGACCTCAATGTAAGACAGGAAGCCATCAAAATCCTCAAGGAGAAAGCAGACAAAAACCTCTTTGATCTTGGCCACAGCAACTTCTTACTCAACACATCTCTGGAGGCAAGGGAAACAAAAGCAAAAATGAACTACTGGGACCTCATCAAAATAAAAAGCTTTTGCACAGTGAAGGAAACAATCAGCAAAACTAAAAGGTAACTGACAGAATGGGAGAAGATATTTGTAAATGACATATCAGATAAAGGGTTAGTATCCAAAATCTATAAAGAACTTATCAAACTCAACACCCAAAAAACAAATAATGCAGTGAAGAAATGGGCAAAAGACATGAATAGACACTTCTCCAAGGAAGACATCCAGATGGCCAACCGACACGAAAAAATGCTCAACATCACTCATCATCAGGGAAATACAAATCAAAACCACAATGAGACACCACCTTACACCTGTCTGAATGGCTAGCATTAATGACTCAGGCAACAAGAGATGTTGGCGAGGATGCAGAGAAAGAGGATCTCTTTTGCATTGTTGGTGGCAATGCAAGCTGGTGCAGCCACTCTGGAAAACAGTATGGAGGTTCCTCAAAAAACTAAAAATAGAACTACTCTATGACCCAGCAATTGCACTACTAGGCATTTATCCATGGGATACAGGTGTGCTGTTTCGAAGGGACACATGCACCCCCATGTTTATAGCAGCACTATCAACAATACCCAAAGTATGAAGAGCCGAAATGTTCATCGGTGGATGAATGGATAAAGAAAATGTGGTATATATATGTATATATATATATATACATATATATATGTATATATATATATATATACATACATACAATGGAGTATTACTCGGCAATCAAAAAGAATGAAATCTTGCCATTTGCAACTACATGGATGAAACTGGAGGGTATTATGCTAAGTGAAATTAGTCAGTCAGAGAAAGACAAAAATGATATGACTTCACTCATATGAGGACTTTAAGAGACAAAACACATGAACATAACGGACGGGAAACAAAAAAATATCAAAACAGGGAGGGGGACAAAACCTAAGAGACTCATAAATATGGAGAACAAACTGAGGGTTACGGGAGAGGTTATGAAAGGGGGGATGGGCTAAATGGGTAAGGGGCATTAAGGAATCTCCTCCTGAAATCACTGTTTCACTATATGCTAACTAATTTGGACGTAAATTTTAAAAAATAAAAAATGAAATAAAAAAAAAGATGAAAAAAAATTAAATGGTAAAAAAAAAAGAATGTGACTGTGTAAGTAACCTATGGCTCCAGTAGAGTACTCTGTATTCTGTAGTACATGGGTGCCAAGGCCACTTTGTCACAGGCTGTTCCCTGCAAATGACTGAGCACATCAGGGACACAAAACAGGCCTATTTCAGAGAGACAGGGCCTTTTCTGATGGGTGATTATGGCCTGGGAACTTTCTAACAGTCTGCCGACTTTCCCTAGAACTGCACCACAGCCTAAGCCATTCCTACCTATGCTTCCATCCTTCCCCTTCTCCTTCCCTCAGGTTCAGATCAACACAACAGTTTAACAGCTCCTCCAGTCACCTCTGGATTCCTTCCCACATTCTCTCATGTGCGTTTACCTAATAAATTTCTTGCAAGTCTAACCTCAATCCTCATGTCTGCTTCTCAGAAGACTTGAACTAACACAGCATGCTATTTCCATTTAAGTAAGATTAAACGCATCTGAGACTTACACAATTGGCCTGACTTTAGGATAGAAACTTAGAAAACATTCCTACTTAATTAGGATACAAGCCTCCGTTTCAAAACTAATGCTGTAGATGGCACGGTGTATTAAAAATCCCTGCCAGATTTTTCACTTTCCAAAAAACATGCCGAAAACCATTTTCTCCTTTTGATTAAATTTAATCTCAACTGACAAGGCTGCTTCTGGCTCTGTCAAGATGCCCTAAATTCCCCCTTGCTCTTGCTTTAGTACACTGCTTGCTATTCAATACTTCCTGATGTTAGCTGAACTAGATTCACTACTCCAGGCAGAATAGTGGCCTGGATTACTCAGAGAAGCTCTAAAGAAGGACTTTTTTTTACTACAACTTTTTTTTTTTTTTAAAGTAATCTTGCTCCAAGAACACTTTCTAAACTTTTAACTCTACCAAACTAGATAAAGGTTAAGCCCAGGGTAGTGAATCCAAACATTCTGGAGTTGTCACTATTACCTAGTGCACTTCTTTGCAAACATTTTAGAAAACATAAACTTTAAAAAAGCTTTCTCTTGAGACATCCATTTTAACATCCACTGACTACAGCTTTCATAGGATTAGGCTTTCCTAAGTTAAAAAATGATTTGTAAAGTATAATGGATGCCCTATTATCCAACAAAATTAGGACTAATAGTCATTTGGTTAATCAAAAAATTAAGAGGATTTTAAAAATTATGTGTATATATCATAATCATTTTGTTGTAACTTAAATATGGAAAAAGTATAGCATAGGAAATACAGACAATGATACTATAATAACTGTGTATAGGGACAGTGGTAACTACACTCATCATGGTGAGCATTGCATAATGTATAAGTTGTTGAATCACTATGTTATGCACTTGAAATTAATATAATATTAGATGTCAACTACAATAAAAAAAATCTTTTTACTGAGTGTTAAAACAACTCCAGAAATTCCAAATTATATGGGTAGAAGTAAGCTAAAAAACTTCTATATTCTTCAAGGAGAGAATACAACCAACCACTTGATAATGACTCTGACTTCTTGCAGGAAATTAGCAGTCTCAAAAAAACTCTTTACCCCTAACACTGAACAATCCTTCCTCCTCTGAAACTCTCCAAACTGTCTGCTTGCTCGCTTACAGCCAACCAATCACTGACAAAAGTACCTGAAGACCAGTTAGAACATCTCTCCCACTTCCAAAAACCACATTTTAATAAAACACCTGCCAATTACTTAAAAAAGTACATATGAATTCATTCACAAATCTTTCACTGTAAGGTCATTCCCTCTTTTCTTTAATGTGAGTTCACTGACTAGAACCTTTTATTTCTTGCAAAAACTATACGTACACACACCCATAATTTCTAATTCAAACTTCTTTAAGGTGAAGATGATGAGCACTTTGGTGGCTCAGTCGGTTAAGTGTCTGACTCTTGATTTTGGCTCAGGTCATAATCTGTGGGCTCATGAGTTTGAGCCCCGTGTCAGGCTCTGTGCTGTCAGTGTAGATAGACCCTCTCTGCCCCTTCCCCTCTCTCAAAATAAGTAAATGAACTTCAAAAAAAAAAAAAAAGTGAAGAATAAAATCTAAAACTTCTGTGAAGCAACTCAAGTATAGAATCATTTTAGATTTTCCTAACTTCCCCTCAAACTTTATATTGCTCACCTATATTAAATTCAACAGCAACTTTTAAAGCATCTCTCCTTTCCTGGATCTTTCCATTCACTTTAGTTTTCACTGGAACAATAACTCTTTTCATCTTCATGTATCATTGGTTTATTTGGTATTTTGTTAAGTTATGCCATGAAAATAATTAAGTTCAAATGGCATTAAATAGATTTGGGAACAACCCAAGTGACTCTTGGAAGACACAAACTCAGTGATAGGAACAGAAAAGTAGAAGCATACTAGAGAATGGCCTCTTACACCTGACAGTCCGCCCACTGTGCTACTAGCACGTTCTATAGAGAATATCTAAAGAGCAGTTTTAGTCAAGTGTGGTTAAGGAGCTTCTACTGCAGGTGGTTTGTTTTCTTTCAGGCACCCAGAGCCTTTTGCTTTGGTTCCCTACTGCAACCTTCCTCAAAAGCCTGTGGCACCAAGGAATTTTATCTCTTTTCCCTCTACTGTTTGCACATCAAACGCCCCAAGTGGACAAGGTTGACCATTTATCACTAACAAAGTAATTAATATTAAGATGTTAGTGACTCATTTTATTGCATGGTAATTTGGAATTTTATTATAATTATTTCATTAAAGGCTCCTGACAATCTGAACAAGACAGGGGATGGCAAACTTTTTCTGTAAAGGGACAGGTAAAAAATATCAGATATAAGTATCAGGCATTACAGGTTACTGTTGCATATAGTTCTTTGTCTTTGGTTGTTTTATATAAAAAGAGCAATGACCAGATCTGAGCCATGGTTTGCCAACCTCCACTATAAGATAAGGTACAATAGGCAACAATGTGTCCCCCTTCCAGGTACCTAATACACATTTGTAGCAACTAACATTTACTGAAAGCTTAGTGTGCCAGCTATTGGGCTAAGTGTTTTGTGTATATCACCTGATTCAATCATCACAGCCATTCTATGCTATAATGACTGTTATTATTCTTTTCACAGATAAAGAAATTGAGACTTGAAGACATTAAGTAACTTCCCAACCATTCTGTAAATGGGGGAGTCAGAATCTAAACACTGAAAGACTGACTTCTGAATAACTAAAATACACACTTCTGAAAAAGCTTTCATGTGAACATATAACTAATACATACCTATGGCACAAACTAGAACACTGACCCGATTCAGTGTTAATTTGCTAAATATTCAGGAAAAAAAATTTTAAAGGGAGAATTGAACACTTTAAATCAATAAATGAAAGTCTAATGGTATAATATCAGGCACTGAGAAGAAAGGTATTTTGGAAATGGTATCAGATCTAGAGTGTCAAAGCTAAAATCAGGACCCACTGCCAAACTTTTTCAATAAAGCAGCACAAGGAACTCTTAATTATGGAACACAGAAGTGCAACAAACAGACTATCTTAAAAACGTAACAGGTTTGGGGTGCCTGGCTGGCTCAGTCAGTAGAAGGTGCAACTCTTTTTTTTTTTTTTTAATGTTTATTTATATTTGAGAGAGACAGAGCATGAACGGGTGAGGGGCAGAAGGAGAGAGAGAGAGACAGAGACAAAGACAGAGACAGAGACAGAATCTGAAGCAGGCTCCAGGCTCTGAACTGCCGGCACAGAGCCTGACATGGGGCTTGAATCCACGAACCATGAGATCATGACCTGAGCGAAGTCAGGGGCTTAACCAACTGAGTCACCCAGGTGCCCAGAGGGTGCAACTCTTGATCTTAGGATTGTAAGTTTGAGTCCCACGATTGGTATAGAGATTATTTAAAAATAAAATCTTAAAAAAAAATTATAACATTCAACTTTTCTCAGAAAACACTACAATAATAAATAATGCCATAATGTAGGAGATCAGCAATAGATTGGATCAGGAAGAAACTTAGGGGTAGGCTGAAGATGACAGAAGGAAATACAAGAAGACAGAAATGTACAATTCATCTAGTGATTGAGAGCAATTTAGGCAGGGAAGTAATGTTACAGAGGTCTACAAAAGAGGATAAAGTGTAGTAGTGTCCCAGGAAGCAATACTCAGGAAAGGAGTAACATAACAAACAGGATCAATGAACTCTAATGGGTACTCCTTTTATTATATATAACCTCCCTCCTCTCAAAAAGAACTCTCTTCAGTTCTCCTTTGAGTAGAAGTATTGGAAATAACAAGGACAAATACGTGTGAAGAGTGAAGAGGATGCTCCAAAGGGCAAAAGACCTATGTAGATGGAGAAGAATACAGTAAATGTGACTTTTCCTGGAGGCCTATTGCTGTTCCACCATTCCTTGGGTTGGGGGGAAGTGCAAGTGATCCAAATCATGTTTCTCTGCTTGTCCCACATAAGTAAAGTGCATACAAGCTGTTGCTACTATCTCCACAAAAGCTTGTATCAAAGGCCTATTGCCTGGATGAGAAAAGCAAATACCCATACAGTACTTTAAAGTAATTTAAGCCTCATAATCACCTTGTGAGATGAGTACTTTAAGAATCTCCATGTTTCATGAGGATGGTGAAGCACAGAATGGTTAAATGCCCAAATTCACATAGCTAAAAGATAGTAGAGCTAGAATTCAAACCCACGAAGAAAGGTTCTACACACAGTTCACACACTCTTAAACACTCTGTTATAAAATGACTTCTTTGGCTTAATTGTGCCACCCCAAGCAAGTGAATGGCATAAGACTGTCTTGAAGCATTGCTATGAAGAGCTCCAGGCACTAAGCTGGGGATCAAAATAAAGACTGGACAGAGCAACTAGCAACTTGGAGAGATAATCTTGGAAGAACCAGATATCAGGGATGTTTTTGAGGGAGGACCTTGACCATGAGGGAAAGACAGGGACTCAAGAAAAGAAGAAACTACCTCATTACCACATCAATTTGGACATATTAAACTAGCAAACTAAACTGTTATAAAGACCTAATGAGAATGTAATTCTGATAATAAATCCTGGTATTTGTGAGTACTTGCCTGATATTTTAATATACCAGTACATATAAATTAAAAATTAAAACGGCCATATCACAAATGGATTTTTAGTCACACCACTAAGATAAATGCTGACACTGATTAGCTAGAACAAGAAGTTATTCAGAAAGTTCTGATGTTGGGCTTTAGACTACATGATATGAATATGTGTCTTCTGAACTACTGACATAATATTCCTTAAACTGAATAATAAAATTATTATGTACTAAACAGAGAGTTGTTCAAGTTTGGACTAGAATGGCAATCTTGAGATTGAGAATTTGCCACTGTAACTCACATAAGTGTGCTAACAACAAAGTAGGAAAACTAAAGCCAGATCTTCTTAGAACATATGCTCAGGAAGTTGCCTTTCTAGGGAGTATATATTTTTATTGCTTGAACAAAATAAACCAGAAATGTGAGCAAGAACTCTCCTGGAATGCAAACCTAATATTCTAGATCCAGTTCCTAAAACATAGTTCACTGTCAAGCAGCACACAGAGACCAAATATAAACACTGTTTGAGGATATATTGCAAGATCACAAGGTCTTGCTTTCCCTGTATGAGAACAATAACCTTAGGGCTCTATAAATAAAACTTTGGTAGAATGTCCATGTGGTTTCAAGAAAAACCTGGGGCGCCTGGGTGGCTCAGTCGGTTGAGCGACTGACTTCGGCTCAGGTCATGATCTCACGGTTTGTGAGTTCGAGCCCCACGTCGGGCTCTGTGCTGCTTGGAGCCTGGAGCCTGCTTCGGATTCTGTGTCTCCCTCTCTCTCTCTCTGCCCTTCCCCCACTCATGTTCTGTCTTTCTCTGTCTAGAAATAAACATTAAAAAAAAATTAAAAAAAAAAAGAAAAACCTAAACACATAATTAATCTTTAAAATAAAATTGCATTGCTTCCCTTCCACCAAAAAGAAAGACACAAACATACACATGTACACACACACACAATTTGGGAAATATATATACATGATATGGAAAATATTAATAAATCTGTATTGGGGCACCTGGGTGGCTCAGTTGATGAAGCATCTGACTCTTGGTTTTGGGCCAGGTCATGATCTTACAGTTTGTGAGTCCGAGCCTTGTGTTGGGCTCTATGCTGATAGCATGGAGCCTGCTTGGGATTCTCTCTCTCTCTCTCTCTCTCTCTCTCTCTCTCTCTTTCCCCCCCTATTTGTCCCCCACTCACGTTTGCTTTCTCTCTCTTAAAATAAACATTTAAAAGTATATATAATTCTGCATTATACTCTGCATTTTACTATGTATAATGCAGATTTCATAAAAATTTGAAAAAATGTGCATATGTAGTTCTTATAGTTACAAAATACATGTTCCCAAGAGAAAAGTTCAAATTTTGAATGGTAAACAGTCTGATAAAAACTGGTAATCCTAGAGTTAGCAATGTACTCCTGTCAATTAACTGGCAAAGCCAGTATGATTTTTAAGAGCACAAACATCACTACTGTCGGCATGGCGGATTCTTATAATCTGAACCCACTGCTAATTTCATCAAGAATGTGAACCCTTGAACCTAGAAGACTGCTTCTTGCCACTACTAATAGTCTGGTTCTTTCTCTTCAGGAGAACCAGAATAACTTATCAACATTCTATTTGAAACACAAAGAGAGGGAGAAAAAAGAGACCGGGTTCCTCAGTTTTCTGGTTCTGTTTCTAGTCCCTTTGAGGCCCATTTGTACTTCTTTCCCTTGAATTCCAAAAGAAAATCTGTATTTCTTATTAAAATTTGTTCTTCTTTTCAGCAGATTTTAGTTACTTGCAAAAAAAGAGTAGGCTTTAATTTGAAATCCAAAAGCCTAGAATGTCTAAGCAACCCAATTGTAAAGCACAATAATGGTTTTTAAAAAGTACATTGAAATATTAAACCTCCTAATCAACACTATTCATAAGAATATCTATTCTGAATCAAAGACTTCGAGCCAAAATGCATCCAGAGAAAATACATGTCATTCATGTAGAAGTAATCATTCTCAATACTATAATGCCTGTGAAATTAAAAACTGCATTTAATTACATTTTCTGTGACAGTGGCTTTCAAACCTATTTTAGGCAACAGAGTATTTTTTCCTAATGAAATCTTAGGTTCATGTCCAACGCAAAGCAGACATCTGTTCTGGCTGAAGCACCACACATATCTGGGTGGGGCGATGCATGCCTGTGTGAGCCTCAGGCAGAATACCCTGCCTGATGTCCAACTTCCTCCCCTGTCAAAGGCCCCCTGAGGCATCACCATGAAACCCCTTTTATTTTTGTGAATAAGAGCTTGAAAACCACTGTGCTAGAAAGAGACAGCCACCCTTTTAATCTTTACTTTCACAACCAACACACCAAATCAATCACATGCCTATTTACCTGTGAGCTTTAAAATATTTTCCATCAACATAAATATCAATATCTGGGCAACAATGTTTCACGTATAGTTTCAATAAATCTTCTCCTAATTCAGATGCAGGATCCAAGTCATAATTATCTTTAAAAGAGAAAAAGAAAACTAAAAAATAGTTTATTATAAATATACAAAAATTTTGTGTTTTAATATTAACCTAATGTTTTTCCCCATAATTATCTTGATTAACTACTAAGAGAGAACAGTAACTGAAATACTGAACTGGTAAATTCAAAATAAAACAATTTAAAAATCATCTATATCTTATTTTGAAATATAAACTTCAACTTATATTTAAATACAAACATATCTTTTAATGTAGGTACATATTTAAATGTAGATAATATTATACAAAACTATACACCAAAATTGAAGCCACTTTATGAACTCTTAAGATGCTAGAAAATTTTCCAATTTTGATATCCTTTTTCACTACCTAATTCCTTCCTACTCTTGTTCATGAATTTTTGGTGAGAGTGACATTTAAACCAACAGATTCTCAACTGTAAGCAATGGGATTTGTTCAGCACTTAAGAAAATAAATATTTTAAAAAGTATCTCTACTTCAAAAGATTCATCATTCAGAAAGTGAGGAGTGAAATGTAAAACATGTTTACATTTTAAGAAATTACTACACTATATATCATAGCTATATCAATCCAGAAACTTTAGTCAGTACATCTGCTGAGGATCTGTCATTAGGGACAGATTCCCACTAACCAAATTACAAATTTATAAATTTATATATTCATAAGCCAGAACGTCATTATTGGTCCTATACCAAAAGACAGCCAGAATCCAACCACAACTCAGTATCTCCATAGCTACCACTGCAGTCCAAGCCACCATCACCTCGCACCTAGATTTCTGCAGTAACTTCCCAACACATCTCCCACTCTTGACTCCCACAGTCTATTTTTGACAAAGCATTTAGAGGCATGTTTTAAAATGCAATTCAAATCCTGATCCATCCCAGTTCAAAACCTTATGGCTCTGTCCTTTTTTTTTTTTTTTTTTTTTTTTACAGTAAAAGCCAAAGTCTTACAATGGCTTACCAGGCCCCACAACATCTGGCTCCTCACTATGCAGGTGGTTGGGGACTAGTCCGAGCTCTCTCATCCTGGAGGGCCACAGCTGCCCAATGCAGGCTGACGGGGTGCATACTGTGGACCTGACTCTTATCTGCATAACAGTATAACCCTTAGTGTCAGAATTGAATTGTTGGATACCCAGTTGATACTGGATAATTGGTTGGTGTGGAGAAAAAAACACCCACATTTTGGTGTCAGAAGTGGTGCCAAGAAAAAAAAACCACAATCACAGAAACCCAAAACTCAATGTTCCTCAAGCTGAAGTCATCGTTCCACTCTATCCTAATCTTCCTCTGCTTATACTCCATAAGCCTGCCAAATAGTACCACCCAAACTCTCTAAAATGGCTTATAAGGAGGGACGCCTGGGTGGCTCAGTCAGTTAAGCGTCTGACTTCAGCTCAGGTCATGATCTCACAGTCCGTGAGTTCGAGCCCCATATCAGACTCTGTGCTGACAGCTCAGATCCTGCAGCCTGCTTGGGATTCTGTGTCTCCCTCTCTCTCTCTCTGCACCTCTCCTGCTCACACTCTGTCTCTCTTTCTCTCAAAAATAAATAAACATTAAAAAAATGGTTTATAAGGAAAGTGACTACTAGTCTTGGTTTGCCTGGGACAATCCCAGTTAATGCCTGTTGCCCCAGAGTAATTATAAACTGCAGTAATAACTTTGCACTCTTTCAAAAGTATCCAAATTTGGACAATAAGAAATAAGGTCATCCTTTATATAAGGTTTTCAGTCATCTGGCTTCTGCTTGTATCTCCAGGTTCATCTCTTACTGTGACCATTCTTGTCCCCTCTTCCACCCCGGTCCTACAACAAACTATTACCAGTCTTCAAAATTTGCTCTGTGCCTGGGGTCGTTCTGCCTCTAATAGGCAGGTCATGTTTTTTCCTTTGCCTGTAGTACTTCTCCCCTAAACTCTTTAGCCTGGCTAACTCCTGTTTTTTTCCACTGAGATTCAACTCAGATATCACTCCTTTCTATCTCTCCATCTTCATCTCTAACTCTATATGCAGAGGAGGATGGGCAGATCTGCCAGAAACCTATGAAAGTCTCCTAATTTTGGTGTTCCTCTCTTGTGGTGCAATGCCACTGCATGTGCAAGGTAACATCAGGTCACATAACCTTGTGGGGACTGGGGGTTGGGAACTGGCACTAAGACACTATGTAAGTAATAAACAGTCAATTTTGTGATCCAGAGATTTCAAGGTTCCTGTTAGAATATCTATTACTATATCTGTATCATTTATACTTTTATCTATCTGTACCTATTCCCGTGCCTTTAACATCCTCCTTCTGCCAATTCACAATAGTTCACAAACTATAACCCTTCTGACACCCACTTCCACAAACTAAAGTTATTTTTCAAGGACAAACACCATATTTACTATACTATTTATGTATTTCTTAACATGTGTAAAACTGTATCATTTTTATTAGATTCCTATCTTTTTAAAACATAGCACAACAAAATTTTCAGTAGTTTTTTTGTCATGATAAAATATAATGGTGATTTTTATGCTGCATATTGTTTTTAAGTAGTGCCTATATTGTGTTATAACAGAACTGACTCTATAGTCTGCTAAAGCTTTCATTGGTATAGATAAGAATAAGGATGGTGACATGGAGGTTTAAGAGGAGAATTGTGAATTATATGTGTATTTATTCAGATTAATACCATCTCCAATTGTTTGGGAAAACTAGGAGTTTCACTTACCCATAAAAAATTTACTTTCAGTTACTTTTATTACATCTACTTTCATTCTACCTTTATTTCATCTCCTATAAAAAAAGAGATCAGTAGAATTGATTTTTGAAATATGTTTTCTCCAACTGTATCAGAATATAATTACTTTCACAGCTATACAATTTTCTAAAAATCCACCAAAAAATAGCTCACCAGTAGAAATTAAATTGTGTACTCCAACATCGACATCCTCTGGAACTTCATGCTTCTGAAGAGAACAATCAGATGACTCTACAGATGATCTTCCATCGTTGTCAGTGCAGATTCCAAAGCTGAAGTCACATTTCTTTTGTGGCACTCCCCTCATCACTATCTTTTTCCTAAGAATTTCTTCTTCATAGTTTCTTATGTTTCTGTCTGATGAATATACAACCCTAAAAGAATATGTAAAGTATTACTAAAAATGTTAGTGATTCTTAAAAGCTAGTTTACCAAGCACTGCCTTCATATAAAACGACATAATTTTACAACTATTTTTATCTGGGCTAACTGGAAAAAAGATCAATCTCAAAGAGCAGAAAGTTTTAAAAGTAGTTTATAAAATATTTTAATGTTCAGAATATATAATACCATCAAACTAGATGACCCAGAGGAAATGGACAATTCCTAGAAAGGCACACACTACCAAACCTGACTTAAGAAATAGAATAACTGAATGGTCTGTTCAGGTATAGGTCTTATACCAACTAGACAGACTGAGTTAGTAATTAAAAACTTCCCACAAAGAAAAATCCAGAACTAGATGGCTCCACAGGTGAACTTGACCAAATGCTTAAAGAATTAACACCAATCCTTCACAAACTTTTCCAAAAAACATAACTCAGAACACACTCTAACTCATTCTGAGGCCATTATTACCTGATACAAAAGCAGACAAAGACATCATAAGAAAACCACAGACTAAGATTCCTTATTAATATAGATGAAAAAATTCCTTAGCAAAGTAATAGCAAACTGAATCTAGAAACATATAAAAAGTATTATACCTTACAAACAAATGGGGTTTATTTCAGGAATTCAAGGGTAGCTAAGCAAATAAAAATCAATATTATACATCATATGCTATAGTCTGAATATTTGTATACCCTCAAAATTCTCTAAGAGGTAATTAGGTGGAGCCCTCATGAATAGGATTAGTGCCCTTATATAAGAGGCTCCAAAAAGATCCCTCTCCTCCTTCCACCATGAGCACAGTGAGAAGTCAGCATCTGCAACCCAGAATAGGGTTTTCACCAGAATCCTATCATACTGGCACTCTGACCTTGAACTTCCAGCCTCCAGAACTATGAGAAATAAATTTTTGTTGTTTATATGCCACTCAGTCTGTAGTATTTTGTTACAGCAGCCCAAAGACCTCACAAAACCTTTTAAATTTAGTCTTCTTAGCAGGACTAAGACACCATATCAACGGGACAAACACCATATGATCACCCCTATAGATGCAGAAAAAGCATTTGACAAAATCCAATACCCTGTCAAAATAATACACTCAAAAAAACTAGGAATAGAAGGAAAGTCCCCAACCTGATAAAGAACATCTATGAAAAACCCACAGCTAACACTGTATTTAATAGTACAAGACTGAAAGCTTTCCTTCTAAATCAGAAAGGATGCCTGCCTGTTCTTATTACTTCTATTCAACATTTAACTGGAGGTTCTAGCCAGGGGATTAGGCAAGAAAAAGAAGATGCATCTGGATTGAAGGAACAAGTAAAGCTATCTCTATTTACAAACGGCAAACTTATATACAGAAATCCTTGGAAATCCACTACAAAAACTATTTGTTAACCACGTTCTACAAGGTTGCAGGATACAAAATCAATATGCAGTAATCAACCATATTTTTAGATACTAACAATGAACAATCCAAAACAAAATTAGAAAATAATACCATTTATAATAGCATCAAAAAGATAAAACACTTAAGGACATATTTCACCAAAAAGCATAAGACTTGTATGCTGAAAACTATAAAACAATGCTGAAAGCAATTTTATAAATGGAAATACATTCCAGATGATTTAATATTGTTAGAATGGCAGTACTCTCTGGGGCACCTGGGTGGTTCAGTTAGGTTAAGCAACCGACTTCGGCTCAGGTCATGATCTCTCACGGCTTGCGGGTTCAAGCCCTGCATCTCGCTCTCTGCGGTCAGCGCAGAGCCCACTTCAGATCTTCTGTGCACCCCCCCAACCCCTCTCCCAACTAGCTCTTTCTCTCTCTTAAAAATAAACATTTAAAAAAAGATGGCAGTACTCTCTCAATTGATCTACAGATATAATGTATTATCTATCAAAATTCAACTACTTTTCTGCAGAAATCAAAAAATCAATCCTCAAATTCAAACATAAATGCAAGCGACCCAGAATAGTCAAAACAATCTTGACAAAGAACAAAGTTGGACAATTCATAAGTTCCCAAATTTCTAAGCTTCCTACAAAGCTACAATCATCCATACTATGTGGTAATGACATGAGAATAAACCTATAAATCAGTGGAACAGAACTGACTATTAAGAACTACATATATATGCAACAAATTTTGACAGCAGTGTCATGATTTTGTGATTTATAATATGAAATATATATTTGGTCTTTGCCTACTGTTCTGGGCACATATTTCCTAAAACCGTTATAATTTCCTATGCAAGAGCCATAGAGACATCTTTTGTTATAATATTTAGCTTTGTTCTTAGCTTCTGAAATAAAAGGAATAAAAGTGAAATGGATGGCTTTTCTTATTCATAACAAGCCCTTTGAACCACAGCAGAGTTTACATTAATGAGCTAGGTGACATTTGGAAAGTCACCAAGGATGGGCGCTGGTTGGCAAGAGAGAATCATCAATGGACAATGACTTAATCCATCATGTCTATGCAATAAATCCTCCATACCTAAAGGATGGGATTTGGAGAACCTCTTGGTTGTTGAACACATGGAGGTGCTGGGAGAGTGGTGTACCCACAGAGGGCATGGGAGCTCCACACCCCTTCCCACATCCTAGCCCTTTGAATCTCTTCCATCTGGCTGTTCTTGAGCTATATCCTTTTTTAGATAATTGGCAATCTAGCAAGTATAATCTTTTCCTGCATCCTATGAGCTATTCTAGCAAATTAATTGAACCTGAGAAAGGGTTTATGGGAACCTCCAATTCACATCTGGTTGGTCAGAAGCACAGAGAAGGAACAACCTGGACTTGCAACTGGCATCTGAAAAGGTTGGGGACAGTCTTATGGAACTGAACCTTTAATCTGTGGGATCAAATAATATCTCCAAGTAGTGTCAGAATTGAGTTAAATCTGTAGGACACCCAGCTGGTGTCTGGAGAATCTCAGAATTGCTTGGTATGGGGGAAAACTCCCACCCATTTGGTGACCAGAAAGGTCAGAAGTGACATATTCTCTGAGTAGAGTATTAAAAGTAAAGGAGACACACAATAACATGTTCTTCCTTTACAGGTGTCCAGACAATCCAACAGGAAAAGACTAGGCTCTTCAAAAGTTGGTGCTGAGACAACTGGATTTCCAAATGCAAAAAAGCTGGATATGAGCTTCACAGTACATACAAAAATCAATTCAGAATAGGTTAAAGATCTAAATGTAAGAATTTAAAAAGTATACAAAGGTATAAATCTTCATGACCTTGGATTAGGGAATGGTTTCTTACATATAACCCCAAAAACACAAGTAACCAAAAAAAGACAAAATGAAAATCACAGAAATTATAAACTTTTGTACTTTCAAGGACATATGAAGAAAGTTAAAAGACAACTCAAAGAATGGGAGAAAATGCTTGCAAATCACATACCTGATAAGAAACTTGTAACTAGAATATATAAAGAATTTTAAAAATTCTTTTATATAGAATAAAATTCTTACATAGAGACTATATAACAAATAAAAACAGGGCACCTAGGTGGCTCAGTGAGTTAAGCGGCCAACTACGATTTTGGCTCAGGTTGTGATCTCACAGTTTATGGGATGGAACCTCATGTTAACAGCACAGAGCCTGCTTGGAATTCCCTCTCTCCCTCTCTCTCTGCCCCTCCCCTGCTTGTGTGTTCTCTCTCTCTCTCTCTCTCTCTCAAAATAAATAAACATTAAAAAAAATAAAAACAAAAAATACAGAATATATAAAGAATTAAAAAATATAAATGATGTTCAATAATATAAAGATAAATGATTCAACTTACAAATGGGCAAAGAATATGAATAGAGATCAGGACGCCTGGGTGACTGAGTTGTTTAAGAATCTGACTCTTGATTTCAGACCGGGTCATGATCTTGCTGTTCATGAGTTCAAGCCCTGCATCGGGCTCTGCTTGGGATTCTCTCTCTCTGTCCCTCCCCAGCTTGTACACATCCTCTCTGTCTCTTTCAAAATAAATAAACTTTAAAAAATTATATATAACAAAAAGAATGTGAATAGAGTTTACCAAAGAAAATATATAATAGCCAATATGCACACAAAAAAGATATTCAACATCATTAGCCATCAGAGAAATGCAAATCAAAACCACAATGAGATACCTTTCACACCTACTAAGGTGGCTATAATCAAAATGACAGATAACAACAAGTGTTGTCAAGAATGCAGAAAAATTGGAATCCTCATACATGCTGGTAGGAATGTAAAATGGTGTAGCCTCTTTGGAAAAGAGTCTGGCATTTCCTCAAAAGTTTACCATATGATCCAGCAATTTCCCTCCTAGGTATATAACATGAGAGAAATGAAAACATGTTCACACAAAAATGTGCACATCAATGTTCAGAGTGGAATTATTCATAACAGCCAAAAAGTCAAAACAACCCAAATGTCTATCAACTCATGAATGCATAAACAAAATATGGTATATCCATATGCATAGAAGAGATTTAACATAGCAGCCCTGACTACTATCTTTTAAAAGATTTAATTATAAGGTTAGCCATTGGCTTGTATCTGAGAACATGATTTTAGGAGTTTTCCTGGAATTCTATAAATGATAAGGGTGGCTTGTTATGTTTAAACTATTTACACGAACAATATGGGTTATGTTAAACGCCCGCTTGCCTTCCAGGAGTCTGGAATATGGATGCGAAATAGACACAGGGTGCCTACATGACAAATGCTTAGTAAAAACCCTGGGCACTGAGCTTCTAATGAGCTCCCCTGGTTGGCAACATTTCGGAAGTGCTGTCACAACTCATTGCTAGGGGAATTAAGCATGTACTGTGTGATTCCACTGGAAGAAGACTCTTGGAAGCTTGTACCTCGTTTCCCATGGACTTCACATCATGTGCCTTTTCTCTTTATTTCTTTTGTAATAAATCATAGCCTAGAATATGACTATGTGCTGAGTCCTAGGAGCCCTCCTAGGAAATCATCAAACCTGAGGATGATCTGGATGATCCTTTATCCATCATACAATGAAATATTCAGCCATGAAAACCAATGAAGTACTGATAAACACCACATCAATGAACCTTGAAAACATCACACCAAGTTTAAAAAGCCAGACATAAAGGGATGTTTACTATATGATTCCATTTATATGAAATGCCCAGAACAGGCAAAACTATAAAGGCAGAAAGTAGATTATTGGTTGCTAGGAACTGGGAGAAAGGAGAGTGAGACATGATTGCCGGGGGCATGGAATTTCCTTTTAGGATGGTGAAAATATTCTGGAATTGGAGACGTGATAGTGGCAAAACACTGTAAATATACTAAAACCACTGAATTTACACAGTTTAAAAGAGTGAATTTTAAGGTGTGTGAATTATAGTTCAATTTTTTAAAAGACTGAGAATAGGAGAGGAATTGGAGCAGTGTAGTAAGTAACTCTTGAGCTTTAATATAAAAGGGAAAAGAGCATTAGAGTACTCACTGGTAAAGTATTAGTTGGAAAGGAAATGAGGTCAAGAAAGGCTTCTGTTATTTTTAAGGTGGGGATAAAATATCATGTTTATATACCAATGAGAAGATGCAAGAGAAAAGGAACTCTTTTTGGGAAAGCGAAATTGCTGGAGAAATGTCCCTCAATAGGTGGAAAGAAATATGGTGAGATCTGGTAGACAAGTGGAAGGAATGGTTATAGAAGCACTGAAAGTTCCTCAATAGTAACAGGAGAGAAGACAAAATATATGGTACAAATGCAACTAAATGAATAGATGTGGGAACAGTTCGTGAAAGTTCTCTTCTAACTGCTTTGATTTTCTTAGTGAAATAGAAAGAAAGCTCATCAAGTGAGAAGGAAGACGGGGGAAGAGAAACTGAAGGTTAAAAAAAAAGGCGGTGTGAAATAATCTAGGAAAGGAGGAGAGCAAATGGGACTAGGGAAATAAAGTATGACTACATGCAGTATGACTGACTGACAGCACTAAGTGCCTACTTAAGGCATTGATTTAAAGTGAGACCATAGCCAAAGTAATATTGAAGAAGAAAACCAAAGCGGGAGGCATCACAATCCCAGACTTTAGCCTTTACTACAAAGCTGTAATCATCAAGACAGCATGGTATTGGCACAAAAACAGACACACAGACCAATGGAATACAATAGAGACTCCAGAATTGGACCCACAAATATACGGCCAACTAATCTTTGACAAAGCAGGAAAGAATACCCAATGGAAAAAAGACAGTCTCTTTAACAAATGGTGCTGGGAGAAATGGACAGCAACATGCAGAAGAATGAAACTAGACCACTTTCTTACACCAGTCACAAAAATAAACTCAAAATGGATGAAGGACGTGAATGTGAGACAGGAAACCACCAAAACCCTAGAGGAGAAAGCAGGAAAAAACCTCTCTGACCTCAGCTGCAGCAATTTCTTACTCGACACATCTCCAAAGGCAAGGGAATTAAAAGCAAAAATGAACTATTGGGACCTCATGAAGATAAAAAGCTTCTGCACTGCAAAGGAAACAATCAACAAAACTAAAAGGCAACCGATGGAATGGAAAAAGATATTTGCAAATGACATATCGGACAAAGGGCTGGTATCCAAAATCTATAAAGAACTCACCAGGGGCGCCTGGGTGGCGCAGTCGGTTAAGCGTCCAACTTCAGCCAGATCACGATCTCATGGTCCGTGAGTTCGAGCCCCGCGTCAGGCTCTGGGCTGATGGCTCAGAGCCTGGAGCCTGTTTCCGATTCTGTGTCTCCCTCTCTCTCTGCCCCCTCCCCCATTCATGCTCTGTCTCTCTCTGTCCCAAAAATAAATAAACGCAGAAAAAAAAAAATTAAAAAAAAAACAACAAAAAAAAACCTCACCAAACTCCACACCCGAAAAACAAATAATCCAGTGCAGAAATGGGCAGAAGACATGAATAGACACTTTTCTTCTAAAGAAGACATCCAGATGGCCAACAGGCACATGAAAAGATGCTCAATGTCACTCCTCATCAGGGAAATACAAATCAAAACCATACTGAGATACTACCTCACGCTGGTCAGATTGGCTAAAATGAACAAATCAGGAGGCTATAGATGCTGGAGAGGATGTGGAGAAATGGGAACCCTCTTGCAGTGTTGGTGGGAATGCAAACACGTGCAGCCGCTCTGGAAAACAGTGTGGAGGTTCCTCAAAAAATTAAAAACAGACCTACCCTATGACCCAGCAATACCACTGCTAGGAATTTACCCAAGGGATACAGGAGTACTGATGCATAGGGGCACTTGTACCCCAATGTTTACAGCAGCACTTTCAACAATAGCCAAATTATGGAAAGAGCCTAAATGTCCATCAACTGATGAATGGATAAAGAAGATGTGGTTTATATATACAATGGAGTACTACTTGGCAATGAGAAAGAATGAAATCTGGCCATTTGTAGCAACATGGATGGAACTGGAGAGTGTTATGCTAAGTGAAATAAGTCAGGCAGAGAAAGATAGATACCATATGTTTTCACTCATACGTGGATCCTGAGAAACTCAACAAAAGACCAGGGGGGAGGGGGAGGGGGGGGGAAGTTACAGAGCGGGAAGGAGGCAAGCCATAAGAGACCCTTAAATACTGAGAACAAACTGAGGGTTGATGGGGGGGGGTGGGAGAGAGGGGAAAGTGGGTGATGGGAATTGAGGAAGGCACATGTTGGGATGAGCACTGGTTGTTGTATGGAAACCAATTTGACAATAAATTACATATATAAAAAAAAAAAGTGAGACCAATTAGCATGTGTTTTTCTCCAGCCATTCAAGTGTGTGGATGCAGGAGTGGAAAAGTCAAAAAGCCTGATTTAAGGTTTGGGGTTTTGACTTTCAAATAAGACAAATTCAGAGGGGACAAGGGAAGAGAGGCTATATGTAAAGGAAGTGATAATAATGACAAAGAAATTTAAGCTAAGTAAGGATAGAACTGAGGACATGAGAAGATAAGAGACAATAAAAGTGTGGCAAAAGTCATTGCAGGCCCTGATGAAGCCATAAATCATTAGAGTTGGGAGTTTTAAAGGAGTAAGCTAGAAAGATAGGTAGAAGTCAGAGGTTGAGATGCTTGGAATCAAGATTACGAAGGGTTGCCGTTATTGGTAACAATACGACTTAGGATTTGACATGGTAGTGAGGTCATATAGAGAACAAGATTATTGGAAGACAAGAATTAAAAGAATCAAGAGGCACATACTGGAAACAATACCTGTGTGACAACTATAACAACCAAGAATTACATTACCAGAGAAATTGACAAGAATTTCTTTGAGAAATGAGGAGGACTGACTTCTGGGAAAGATGGTGGAGTAGGAGGATCCTAAACTCACCTTCTCCCATGATATACCTAAATAACACCCACATCAGTGGAAATAACCCGGGAAACAAACTCAAGACTGGCAGGACAGACTCTCCACAGCTAAATGTAGAGAAGAGGCCACATCAAAAAGGGTAGGAAGGGTAGAGAGGCTGTCAGGAGGCAAACAGCTCTTGGGACTATCCTTGGGAGGGAGGGATGCCATGGGTGTGAAAAGGATGCAATGGGTGTGAACTGCTATATGTGTAAGATGCCATATATAAACCTCATGGTAAACATAAATCAAAAACCAGTAATAGATATGCAAAAAATAAAGAGAAAGGAATCCAAGTATATCACTAAAGAAAGCCAGCAAACCATGAGAGGAGAGTAAGAAAGAAACATAAAGAACTACAAAAACAGCCATAACAAGCAACAAAATGGCAATAAGTCCATGCTTATCAATAATTACTTTTAATGTAAATGGACTAAACACTCCAATCAAAAGACATAGGGTGATGGAAATAATAATTAAAAAAAAAAAAAAAAGCAAGACCCAGGGCACCTGGGTGACCAGGTGGTTAAGTATCTGATTTGATTTTGGCTCAGGTCATGATCTCAGGGTCATAGGATCGAGCTCCACATTGGGCTCCATGATGAGTATAGAACCTGCTTGGGATTCTCTCTCTGCCCCTTTGTCCCTCTCCCCTGCTCATGCTCTCTCTCTCTCTCTCTCTCTAAAATTAAAAACAAGTTTTTAAAAAAGCAGGACCCATCTATGTGCTGTCTACGAGAGGCTCATTTCAGACCTAAAGACACATGCAGATTGAAAGTGAAGGGATGGAAAAGCATTTATCATGCAAATGGAAGTGAAAAGAATGCCAGGAGCGTAATACTTACCATGGACAAAATAAACATTAAAACAAAGACTGTAACAAGAGACAAAGAAAAACACTATATAATCACAAAGGGAACAATCCAACAAGATATAATAATTGTACATATTTATGCACCCAAATACATAACACAGTTAATAACAAACATAAAGGAAGTAATCCATGGTAATATAATAAAAGTAGGCAACTTGAATCCCCCACTTACATCAATGGGCTGATCATCCAAACACAATCAACATAGGAAGAGTAGCTTTGAATGACACATTGGACCAGATGGATCTAACAGATATACTCAGAACACTGCATCCTAAAACAGCAGAATACACACTCTTTTCAAATGCTAACGGAACATTCTCCAGAACAGATCATATATTAGGTCACAAAATAAGCCTCAACAAATTCAAAAAGATCAAAGTCATACCAAGTATCTTTTCCAATCACAGTGCTATAAAACTAACCATCAACCATAAGAAAAAATATGGAAAGAACACAAATATACGGAGATCAAATAACATACTACTAAACAATTGAATGGGTTAACCGGAAACCAAAGAGGAAATAAAATGAAGTCAAATGAAAACACGATGGTCCAAAATCTTTGCGATGCAGCAAAAATGCCCTAAGAGGCAACTTTATAGCAATTTAGGCCTACAGTCAAGAAGCAAGAAATCTCAAATAAACAACCTAACCTTCTACCTAAAAGGAGCTAGAAAAAGAAGAAACAGAACTCAGAAACAGTAGAAGAAAATAGTAAAGATCAGAGCAGAAAAAATGATATAGGAACAAAAACAAACAATAGAATATATCAATGGAACCTGGAGCTGGTTCTCTGAAAAGATCAACAAAAGTGATACCTCTAGCCAGATTCATAAAAAGAGAACTCAAAATCACAAATGAAAGAGGAGTAATAACAACCAACACCACAGAAATACAAACAACCTTTTAAGAGAATATTATGGGGGCGCCTGGGTGGCGCAGTCGGTTAAGCGTCCGACTTCAGCCAGGTCACGATCTCGCGGTCCGTGAGCTCGAGCCCCGCGTCAGGCTCTGGGCTGATGGCTCGGAGCCTGGAGCCTGTTTCCGATTCTGTGTCTCCCTCTCTCTCTGCCCCTCCCCCGTTCATGCTCTGTCTCTCTCTGTCCCAAAAATAAATAAACGTTGAAAAAAAAATTTTTTTTTTAAAATAAAAAATAAATAAAAAAAAAAAGAGAATATTATGAAAAATTATATGCCAACAAACTGAACAGTCTAGAAGAAATGGATAAATTCCTAGAAACATACAACCACCTAAAACTGAATCAGGTGACTCCAAAAATTTGAACAGACCAATTACCAACTATGAAATTAAACCAGTAATCCAAAAACCCCCCACAAACAAAAGTCCAGGCTTTACAGGGGAATTCTACCAAACACTTAAAGAACAGTTAATACCTGTTCTTCTCAAACATTTCCAAAAAACAGAAGAGAAAGGAAAACTTCCAAATTCATTCTATGAGGCTAACATTACCCTGATACAAAAACCAGATAAAGACACAAGAAAAGAAAAACTATAGGTCAGTATGATTAATATAGATGCAAAAGTTTAACAAAATATTAGCAAACCAAATTCAACAATGCATTAAAAAATTATTCATCATGATCAAGAGGGATTTATTCTTGCAACTCAATCAACATGATACATCACATCAACATGAGAAAAAATAAAAAACATTTGATCATTTGAACAGATGCAGAAAAAGCATTTAAAAAAATACAACATCCATTCACAATAAAAACCCTCAACAAAGTAGGAACAGAGGGAACATTACCTCAACATAATAAAGGCCATATATGACAAATCCACAACTAATATCAACCTCAATGGGAAAAAACTGAGAGCTTTTCCTCTATGGTCAGGAACAAGACAGGGATATACATTCTCACCACTGCTACTTAACATAGTTCTGGAAGTCCTAGCCTCAGCTATCAGACAACAAAAAGAAAAGGCATCCAAATTGGCAAGGAAGAAGTCAAACTTTCAATATTTGCAGATGACATGATACTCTTTATAGAAAACCCGAAAGGCTCCACCAAAAAACTACTAATAAATGAATTCAGTAAAGTAGCAGGATACAAAATCAATGTACAGAAATCTGTTGCATTTCTATACACTAATAATGAAGCAGCAGAAAGAGAAATTAAGAAAACAATCCAATTTACAATTGTACCCAAAATAATAAAATACCTAGGAATAAACTTATCCAAGGAGGTGAAAGACCTGTACACTAAAAACTATAAAACATCGATGAAAGAAACTGAAGATAACACAATGAAATGGAAATATATTCCATGCTCATTGGGGCACGTGGGTGGCTCAACTGAATGTCCAATTCTTGATTTCAGCTCAGGTTGTGATCCCAGGGTCACGGGATCAAGCCCTGCATGAGGGTGTGCACCAAGTGTGGAGCCTGCTAAGAATTGTTTCTCTCCCTCTGCCCCCTCCCCTATTTGTGCACTCGCTCTCAAAAAAAAAAAAAAGTGCATATATACATATGTATATATGTATAACTATGTATATGTATGTATATGTGTGTGTATACACAAACTCAACACCAAAAAAACAAATAATCCCATTAAAAAATGGGCAGAGGAGGGGCACCTGGGTGGCTCAGTCAGCTGACCATCTAACTTCAGCTCAGGTCATGACCTTGCAGTTCGTGAGTTCGAGTCCCACGTCAGACTCTGTGCTGACAGCTTGGAGCCTGGAGCTTGCTTCAGGTTCTATGTCTCCCTCTCTCTCTGCCCCTCCCCTGCAAACGCTCTGTCCCTCCCTCTCTCTCAAAAATAAATAAACTAAAAAAAAATTAAAACCAAAAAATGGGCAGAGGAACTGAGTAGACATTTTTTCAAAGAAGACCGACAGATGATCAACATATGAAAAGACAGTCAATTGCACTCATCATCAGGGAAATGCAAATCAAAACCATTAATTAGCTATTACCTCACAACTGTCAGAATGGTTATAATCAAAAACACAAGAAACAAGTGTTGGCGAGGATATAGAGAAAAAGGAACCCTCGTGCATTATTGGTAGGAACACAAACTGGTACAGCCACTGTGGAAAATAGTACCGAGGTTCCTCAAAAAATTAAAAATAGAATTACTAAATGATCCAGTAATTCCACTACTGGGTATTTACCTGAAGAATACAAAAACACTAACTGGAAAAGATTATATGCACTCATATGTTAACTGTAGCATTATTTACAAGAGCCAAATTATGGAAGCAACCCAAGTGTCCATCAATAAATGAATGGATAAAGAAGCTGTGGTATATATATGTGTGTGTGTGTATATATATATATATATATATATATATATATATATAATGAAATATTACTCAGCCATAAAAAAAGAATGAAATCTTGCCAGCTGCAATGACATGGATGAATCTAGAAGATAGAATGCTAAGGGAAGTAAGTCTGCCAGAGAAAGACAAATACCATGATTTCACTCATATGTGGAAATTAAGAAACAAAACTAAACAGAGACAAACCAAAAAGCAGATTCAACTATAGAGAACAAACAGATGGTTAGCAGAGGGGAGGTAGGTGAGGAAATGGGTGAAATATGTGAAGGGGATTAAGAGTACACCTATCACGATGAACACTGAGTATTGTATAGAATTGCTGAATCACTGAATTCTACACCTGAAACTTATATACTACTGTATGTTAAATACACTAGAATTAAAATTAAAAATTATTAACATATTTTTTTTAAGTAAGAAAAAAGAAGAAATGAGGAAGACTGACTTGGGGGGTGTCTACAGATGACCGACTAGTGGTATAGACTGCCAAGATGAGATTCAAAGAAAGGCAGTTTAGAAAGATGGGAGAGAGAAAGATATAAAGGTAGCAATTAAGTATTCAAGTGTTTTAAAATGCACGTGGGAATTGGCTTTATTCAGGTATGCTGAGGCCGGATGATTAGGAAATGAATGCCATTGAAAAAAATAGTTTGTAATTTATAATCCCCAAGCAGAGAGAGACACACCCCAACCAGGAATGGCCACATAGAGAAGCAATAGGGTTGGTCTGGAGGCTGAAGGAGGGAGATGCAAAGGCATAAGCAGAACCCTTTTCTCTTGTTTTCTGAGGGAAGGCATGGGTGACATAAGATAAGCAGCTGAAGGAGCTTAATATTAGATAGTTTGAATAATCGGAATTGGGGGTGGGGAGGATGGGGGGCTCTGGGCTATAAGGGTGACCTTTAGTTTTCTGATACTTTGCCCTGGGAAGATTAGGGCAGAGGAATATTGCCTTTTGGAGTATAAGAATCAGATAAAGGAGGTAGGTGTTGAAATGGATTCAGGATTACTTGGTGTGCTCACAGGAATTACCTAACCCTGGGAGGAGCAATCTCTCCCCAGTGAGGCCGCAGATGTCAGAACATCAATAATACAGAAAATATAGTTCAATATAGGTAACACAACAAAACACCTATCCCACCCACTTCCAGCCCTACTAGTATAAGAAATATGAGAGAGAAAATAACCACTACCTGACAAAGCTGCAGGGGAAATACAATCTTTTCTTCTGTGCTATTCTATGTGTTTACCTTACTGACAAGTTATCTTAGCATCCCCCAGTTATTGATGGTTAACTGAAAATTCAAAGGTCATGCCTCTTAAAAAAAAAAAAAAACAAAAACAATGGAATAAACAGTTGAAGTGTGAAAAAAGAAAGGTCTTTCCTCTTTTTTTCCTCACACACACATGCACACACACAAACATATATACACTCTGACAACTATAACAGGGTAAGTCTTCTTGGGAAATCAAAGATTTTTAAGACACTAAGTTGAATTTTAACCATGAGGTCATGAAGCAAGAACTACGTTCCACTGCCAATTGTTTGAACCACATATGATGCCACTGTATATAAAACCATATTTCAAAGGCTGCATTTCCCACTCTAAAGTGCATAATACCAAAGGACTCTACAATGAGTACCAATATAACAATACTTCAAAAATTTTATTGTTTATCTAAAAAGAAAGAATGTGCGATAAAGTCACTAATAAGGACTGAATTTCATAAGTAAAAATTGTAAAGATTATTTTTCAGAAGTTTTACTAAAAAAAACTAATCTCAATATTTTACATTATAATCCTCTCCTTACACTTTAATTAATATAGAGAAATTCCAATGCAATCTGCTAAAAAAAAAAAATGGAAGGGGTACATCACAAGCATTTTCTATGTGCAAAATGCTATACAAAATACCACTGAGCATGTTCACATCCATGAGATGATCTAATTTCAAGGAGCTTACATAACCACAGACATATATGACTAACCTAATACAAAACAAAATGTAATTAAGTGCTTAAAATAGAGAGGCCTGTGAAGTGCTGTGAAGCACAAAGCCATCTACTCCAACCTCCTTGTTCTAAATATGAGAAAACTGAGGCTCAAAGAAATCATAACATAAGATAATGCACAGCCCAAAGGCAGATCTCTGCTTTGCTGCCAAGTCCGGTGCCTCCTCCACTCTACCCATGCTGTCTCTCAATCTTTTTATCTATCACTTCCAATGACAATAAATACAGGAAAACATTGATGTAGTTTCCTCCTTTCTCTGATATATAAAAATTTAACAGATCCCATGCATCTCATTTAAACATGCACTCAAGGGGCGCCTGGCTGGCACAGTCAGTAGAGCATGCAATTCTTGACCTAGGGATTGTGATTTTGAGCCCCATGCTGGATGCATCTTTTTTTAAATAAAATAATAAACTTACATACAAGAAATGTATCATGTCATAGGGCCAACTACTATAAACACTTATTAAAATATATTCAGTGCTTACTATATGCCAAACCACTATGCTAAGTGCTTTATAAGCATCTCATTTAACCCTCACAGTAACACTCTGAGGTAGATATTGTTATGTCCATTTTTCACATGAGGAAACTAACAGTAAGTGATTAGTCAAAGTTCACAAAGTTAGAAGTGGTATACCTGGCTTGACTACAGAGCCTGCTCTTATGACAATACCACTATATCACATAATAGAACAAAAAAAGTATACATTTTAAAACCGATAGTCGGAACTCAATGATGAGCCTATGATCTATATTAAAAAATGATAATGATTTTTTAAACTGCACTTAAAGTATCTGTTTAAATTATGTCATACTATTCTTACACACAGGGTGAGTCAAGGTTAGGCAATTTTCCATTTATGCTTATAGGAGTTTCATATAAGAAACTCTGAAATAATAAAAAATCAGATCATTCAAGCATGTCAGAGCATAAAAAGAAAAAAAGTAAGCCAAATCACACAAATACACTTAAAATTTAATTACCCAAAAAGAATTTTCTACACTAAAGTTAATATGATTTGGATCACAGGCAAAATGTATGTCAGCAAATAAAGACTAGCATCAAAAAACACTTAGGATCCAGGATATAAAAACACAAAAATCCAACTTCGATTTCTCACAAAAGTCAAACTGACATTAAGAACAGACATACAGACCAATAGAATAGAATCAAGAGACCAGAAATAAACCCTAACATTTACATGTGTATTATTAGCTCAGGCTACCATGACAAAATATGGTAATGGATTATGATTTAGGAGCCAGATTGGCTTAAACAACACAAATTTATTTCTCACAGTTCTGGTGGCTGGAAATGCAAGATGAGGGAGCCACCATGGTTGGATTCCAGTAAGAATTCCCCTCACAGCTTGTAGTCAGTCGCTTTCTTACTGTGTTCTTACACGGTACAGAGAGAAAACAAGCTCTCTGGGGTCTCTTCTTTTAAGGGCATTACTACAGTCTTGAGATGGGACCTTCATGACCTCACCTAAATCCAATTACCTCCCAAAAGCACAATCTCCAAACACCATCATCTTGGTGGTTAGGGTTTCAATATATGAATTTGAGGGGAAACAATTCAGTCCATAACAGTGGGCAAGTGATTTTCAATGAGAGTACACAGACAATCTATTAGGGAAAAAATAGTCTCTTTAAAAATGGTGCTGGAACTAAATATCCACACACAAAGGAATGAATTTGGACCCTTTCTTTACATTATACACAAAAATTAACTCAAAATGGATCACAGACCTAATGTAAGAGCTAAAAGCATAAAACCATAAAATTCTTAGAAGAAAATATAAGAATAAATCTTTGTGACCCTGGATTAGGCAATGGTTTCTCATTTATAACATACCAAAAACACAAGTGACAAACAAAAAATTAGATAAACTAGGCTATATTAAAATCCAAAACAAAAAATAAATAAAAATAAATAAAATAAACAAAATCCAAAACTTCTGTGTTGCAGATGACACCATGAAGAAAGTAAAAAGACAACCAATACAGTGGGAGAAAATGTCTGCAAGTCATGTGTCTGATAAGAGCCTAATAGCCAGAATATATAAAGAATGCTTATAATTCAATAATAGACAAATAACCCGTTGAAAAAAATGGACAAAGGATGTGAATAGACAGTTCTCTAAAGAACATATAATACGGCAAACAAACACAAGAAATATGCCAACATCATTAGCCATCAGGGATATACAAATGAATATGAGGTACCACTTAATGTTCCCTAGGACGTTTATAATAAAAAAGAAGATAATAACATGTGTTACAAGGATGTGGAGAAACTGCAATCCTCCACATTGCCAGTCGCAATGTAAAACAGTATGGCCTCTTTAGGAAAAGAATCCAGCAGTTCCTCAAAAAGTTAAACAGAGTTGCCATATGACCTATAATTCCACTCCTAGGTATACACCTAAGAGAAGTGAAAACAGGTTCACACACAAATTGACATACAAATGTTCACTGCAGCATTAGTCATAATAGTCCCAAAGTAGAAACAATATAAATATTCACCAACTGATAAATGGATAAACAAAACATGGTATAGGCATACAATGGAGTATTATTTGGCAATTAAAAAAAATGAGGTAGTGATTCATGCAACTAAGCTGAAACTTGAAAACATCATGGTTAGTGAAATAATCTAGTCACAAAACCCCACAAATTTTATGATTCTATATCTGTGAGAAGTCCAGAATAGACAAATCCACAGACACAAAAAGTAGGTTAGTGTTGCCTCGGGCAGGAGGGTGAGGGAATGGACAGTGATACCTAATGGCTATGGGGTTTCTTTGGGGGATGTTGAAAACACTCTAAATCATGGATATGGCTGTACAACTCTGTGTGAATACTAAAACCACTGAATTTTACACTTTAAATAGGTGGATTATATCTGTGGTATATGAATTATATCCCAATAAAGCTATTCTTAAAAACTGGTAATTGACAAATTTGTAGTACAATACAATGATGTCATTGCCAGTATTGGCTTTAAACTTAGTTCCACATTTACTTGTCATCATTAAGCACTCAAATCAAGAACCTACTAACCAGTACATACATTGCCCTTTACACAGAGCCCTGCCCATAACCAGGCACAATAAACACCTGCTGAATAAGTATATGTGAGGGGTGGTGTGACAGAAAACCACTAAAATATCATTTAGAACAATACCCAACTTCCATATATTAGAAAAAGGGAAGAAATGGGAGGGCAAGATTTAAAAAACTGAAATGAAATACAAATAAACACTTCAAGATTTAAAAACATAAAAAACTTAGTGAATTTTTATGGTGCTTATTACATCCCAGACATTTTACATCTGAGAAAATTCCAGGCACAGAGGGATTAAGTTTGAGGCACACAGCTACCAAATGGCAGAGTAGAGAATTTAAACTCAGGCATTCTAGCCTTAGAGTCCATGTCATTTAAATGTCATAAAGACTAAAAGATATAATTTTGAGGAACTACATTAGAAAATACTTCTCTCCTGGATACATTTAGCAAAAATGAATGTCAAATAATCACACATATGAGCATAAAATAATAAGGCATTAAAATGAAATTCTATTCAATTAGAATGGGGATTAAACTAATTTCTCCCATTATTTAGCTGATGAAATCTCTAAGTTCAGCAAACACAAGTCCCCAAAATTACAAATCAGTTCAATGGACATTCTATTTTCAAAAATTTTGACCATGCACAAGCCATAAGAATAAACAGTTATGGGGAGCCTGGGTGGCTCAGTCGGTTAAGCACCCAAGTTCGGCTCAGGTCATGATTTCGCGGTTCATGAGTACAAGCCCCACTGACAGCTCAGAGCCTGGAGCCTGGAGCCTCCTTAAGATTCTGTATCTCCAGGGGCGCCTGGGTGGCTCAGTCGGTTGGGCGGCCGACTTCGGCTCAGGTCATGATCTCACGGTCCATGAGCTCGAGCCCCGCGTCGGGCTCTGTGCTGACAGCTCAGAGCCTGGAGCCTGTTTCAGATTCTGTGTCTCCCTCTCTCTGACCCTCCCCCGTTCATGCTCTGTCTCTCTCTGTCTCAAAAAAATAAATAAACGTTAAAAAAATTAAAAAAAAAAAAAAGATTCTGTATCTCCCTCTCTGCTCCTCCCTTGCTCACGTTTTTTCTGTCTGTCTCTCTCTCTCAAAAATAAACATTAAAAAAAAAAAAAGAATAAAAGGTTATGATCTCATATTTTTACAAACATAATCCATTTAAAGCTTTGCATACCAATAATACAGAAGTCAGTAGGGGCACTTGGGTGGCTCAGTTGGTTAAATGTCTGACTTCAGCTCAGGTCATGATTTCACAACTCATGAATTCAAGCCCCGTGTCGAGCTCTATGCTGACAGCTCAGAGCCTGGAGCCTGCTTCAGATTCTGAGTCTCCCTCTCTCTCTGCCCCTCCCCCTCTCACACTCTGTCTCTCTCTCTCAAAAATAAACATTAAAAAAAATCAAATACACATATTTATAAATGGTTATATAAATATATATAAATTTATATATTGTAAGAATATATAGCAATGGTTCTCAGTAGGGGGATAATTCCACCCTCAAGAGGACATTCAGTGATGTCTGGCAGGCATTTTGGTTCTCACAACTTGGGGATAGAGGGAACTCAGGAAGGGTGCTACTGGCATCCAGGGGCCAGAGGACAGGGATGCTGCTAAACATCCTAAACTGCACAGCACAGCCCCCACAAGAGAATTACCCAACCCAAAATGTCAATAGAGACACTATCCAAAAACCCTGGCAAGGAGTAACTCACTTGAATTACCAGAGAACACACCATTTCTCCTCTTTCAGGCTCGATCTCAAATTAGTACTTAGTCTTTTCTAATACTAAGGCTCTAATACTCTAATACTAATATTTAGCCTCTACTAATACTAATTACTAAGATAATTTGGAATTTAAATGAATGGATTTTTCTTAGGTTATAAAACAGATATGAAACATGTTTAAAAGATAAACAATTATATATTAGACTTAAATATAAGAGGAAAAAAGATAAAGAAAGCACTTACTGTAAAAACGTTCTAAATTCTGAAGTTTCAAAGTTCTCTACAACAACAGGCTCATGATTTGTTAAATTATCTGATGTCTGTCCAATAGTATGAAAATAGAAGTCAGGAACCCTTGCTAAAAGGACTGCTTTGTGTGCTTTGAACAAAGTATAACCTATGGAGAAAATAACATCTGTATGGATTTCTTCCATTAGGAGCCTGTAATGAATAAAAAGAAACCATAGTTTAATTAGTGATGCTCAGAAATATATAACATATGCATTTTTATAAAATAACTTTTTAAAATAACTCAAACTAAAAATTACAGAGATAAGTAACACAATAAAAATAGGTTAACATGAAAAGGAGTTTGTTCTTAGTTCATTCCAAAGAACACCGTTTAATAATAGCTTTGAATCTAATTTTCTGAAATTTATAGTGAAAACAAAGGTAATTATACCAAAAACAATAGGACTTTTAGAAAATTTCTTTTTAATTCTTTCTGGTAATAATAAAATTTATCTCCTGCTATTTATGTTGATTTTCCTTAAAAATGTACCTACTTTAGACTTATTTCAGAAAAAGAACACAAAGTAGTATTGTCATTGACTATTGAAAGAATCAATTTTTTAAAATCTTACTAAAAGAAGCAAAGAAAGTAAAATGTCAACAACACATGCAAACCAAATATAACAATAGACAATCCAGATTAGAAACTGGTACATTTTGTTCCAACTATTGTTAAATACCAAGTCTGAAAAGGCAGGCTTGGCCATCAAGAATGTGACATTTAAGCCCTTTTCCATTTTTTTCCTCACACAAATAGAACCATGCTCTAACCTATTATTAAAATGGGCTCCTGGGGTAACCCACTGAAATCCCTTTATTAACACACAGACATAGTTGTTGTAAAGCCCACTGATTACATGTCAAGTGATGGAAGAACAGAAATCAGCATCATAATACTGTCATAATCTTTTGTCCCTGTGAAAACTATACATTTCTACTCTAAATACTAATACTTCCTATTACTGTATCATTATGCTCAGCAAGGTATGTATTCTCAGGGGATTTCCGTATTGCAGGATATAACTGGCAATCACACCGGTACACTATAGGAGGTACAAGTAATGGATATAGATATCCATTACAGTGAAAGCTTCGAATGTTACCATTGACACTCACATTCCTCCAAGACCAAGTTAATGGCTCCTTCCTCTGATTCCAACACACTTGGTGCATACCTCTATTATAGCACTTGTCATTGCAGCATTATTTGTATGTGTCTTTCTCTCTACTAGACGATAAACTCTCCAAAGGCAAAAACTGTATATTTAGTATGTAGAGCTCAGTATCTGCTTGTTGAATTTTGTTGTATTTTGCCCTAAACAAAACAAATGCTTCAGAGCACAACTTTCAGAACCTTGGAAACAATGAGCAGACAGAAGCATTTTAGACAATATTTTCATCAATATATCATCTTCATAAGTGGTTTTTAAAGTTATGCAAAAATAGGGGCGCCTGGGTGGCTCAGTCAGTTGGGCATCTGACTTTGGCTCGGATCGTGGTCTTGTGGCTCTTCAGTTCCGGCCCCGTGTCAGGCTCTGTGCTGACAGCTTGGAGCCTGGAGCCTGCTTGGATTCTGTGTCTCCCTCTCTCTCTCTCTCTGACTCTCCCCCCACTCGCACTCTGTCTCTGTCTCTCAAAAATGAATAAACGTTAAAAATTTTTCTTTAATTAAAAAAATAATAGGCGAAAATGTATTTGTCTCTCAAACATTAATTAAAAAAATTGTACAAATACTCAATTTGTTCCTTCCTCCCACCCACCTTCTCTCCATCCTACACTCATCCTCAAGTGAATAAGGAAACAATGCAGCTAGTAGCCATATAACCATCACTAGGGTATCTGCCTTGTTCATAATATATGCTCATAAGTATTTGTTAAATTAAAAAATTTAATGTGTTTAAAAATTGTTAATATGAAAATATAGTGCTTTTTTTTTTCATAAAACCATATCAGTTACAAGTATATATTGTGTGTTAAAAGTAACAGAATTATCTGACTCAGACTGGCTTAACCATTAAAGGGGGTTTATTGGCTCATCTAACAGCAAAGTCTAGAGGAAGGACAGGTTGGAACAAAGCTTCAGCCATGTCAAGGCCCAGCTTCTTTCTATGTCATTTCTCTGCCAACTATGCATTAACCTATCTAGTGCATTTTGGACTGCTGATTATCACTAAAAATTTCCTGAACATGTACTATGTACCAAGCACTGTGGACAGATAATGACTAAAACATCATATGTGCATTCAAGAATTTTATTGAATAGCAGGGAAGACGGGTCTGAAAACTACAGAGTGTGATGTATTCAATAACACAAATAAATTTTTTTCTAAATTTTTTTTAACGTTTATTAATTTTTGAGACAGAGAGCGACACAGCATGAACAGGTGAGGGTCAGAGAGAGAGGGAGACACAGAATCTGAAACAGGCTCCAGGCTCTGAGCTGTTGGCACAGAGCCTGATGTGGGGCTCGAACTCATAGACCGCGAAATCATGACCTGAGTTGAAGTCGGCGCTTAACCAACTGAGCCACCCAGGCGCCCCAGTAAATTTTTTTCAAAGACAGACATGAAAGAAGACCTTACAGAGGACAAAAAAAAAAAAAAAAGGCATTTTAAAGATCAAGTAAGAGTTGGTCAGGGGAACAAGGCAAGGTCACAGAGAGTTCTTGGCTCCACATTCCTTGCTAAGGTATGTGTGAGTATGGAGTTACAAACTGGTCAGCAGAGAGTACTGAGGGGCTGAGAAGTGACAAATGAAGCTGCAGATAAGTAAGAGGCAAAGAGTTTAACTCTGTGTTATAGTTGAAGGGGCATCAAATGACTTAAAACATAGACAAATTCATATTTATCTATGATGAATCTCTGAATCATCTATGAATAGATGATATATCATAATATCATCTATTAGTTGTGTAGAAGAGGAGTTTATTGGTTGTGAAAAAGAGGAAGTAGGGGGAAATGAGAACGAAGATGAGGAAATTGCTGCACAACAACAGATCCTCAACAGATCACTCAAATGTCACCTTAAAAAGCCTTCCCCAAACTCACCCCAGTCCCCATCACCTTTGTTTGGCTATTATCTCTCTTACTAGAGTGTAAGCACAGCACCAAAGCCATGTCTTATTAATCTTTGATTCTTCAGGACCTAGCACAAATCTAGGTACATGGTGGGTGCTAGATACTTCATTAATATTTGCCGAATAAATCCATTATATTGCTGTGCTTGAAAAAGATTAATTTGGCACAGCAATTAAGGTGGCTGGGTGTACATATCAAGTTTTTCATTTAAAAAGTCGGGGGGGGGGGGCCCAGGTTGGCACCATCAGTTAAGTATCTGACTCTTGATCTCTCGAGTTAGGTTATGACCTCACAGTTTGTGAGTTGGAATCCAACATCCAGGGCTGACGGCATAGAGCCTGCTTGGATTTTGTCTCTCCTCTCTGCCCCTTCCCTACTTGTGCTCTCGCATGCGCACGTGCGCTCTCTCTCTCAAAATAAATAAACTTAAAAAAAAAAGAATTAAACAAACAAACAAAAGAACTGCTACATCTATATTGATTTGCCTGTAACAGGAACTTGGGAGTTCAGGGTCCTATCCTTAATTATTCCTAGGATAAGCATAGATTGTTCACTTGCTATACCTTAATTTCATTTTCTTTATATAGACATGTTATCTTCCTTAAATTCCTGACACCTTAAGCCAGGAGAATAAAGCCACTAAAGGGAAGGAATACCTCATCCTTACAGATTCACCCTAGAAACGGAACAACTTCATTTTTCCACCAATTACATTAATCCCCCACTGGTGGAGTCAAAGCAGCATCTTTGGCAGACAAGCCCAAATTAAAAGGGAATTTTCTTTTACTTTATAGAAAGCTCAGCTTATAGCTGCTGGGGCCTTAAGTGTGGGCAACAGAAAACACTTTTTAAAATGTAGAATGCTGCACAACAGTTGGTTATTAGTGGTAATTATGTTTACTCTAGTTCAGTAGTTCTTCAACGTTTATTTAACTTTGGGACAGAGAGAGACAGAGCATGAACGGGGGAGGGGCAGAGAGAGAGGGAGACACAGAATCGGAAACAGGCTCCAGGCTCTGAGCCATCAGCCCAGAGCCCGACGCGGGGCTCGAACTCCCGGACCGCGAGATCGTGACCTGGCTGAAGTCGGACGCTTAACCGACTGCACCACCCAGGCGCCCCTCTAGTTCAGTAGTTCTTAAAGCGTAACCTAGGCCAGCAGCATCACCATCACCTGGGACCTCATTAGAAATGCAAAAGCTCTATCCCAGACCAACTGAATGAGTACTAGGGTCTGGGACCTAGTAAATCTAAATTTTAACAAGTCCTCCAGGTGATTCTGCTGCACACTGAAGCTCAGGAATCACTTTCGGTGGAAATGGCAATTGGCTAGGGTACATTCCTAAGCTTCATTTTCTTTATAAACTGAGATGTCATTACCTGGATTCACCAAAGCCTGAGTTAAGGTTCATAACAACCCATCATTTGCTTGGGCCCTCATGGGAGCTGGGAGTTGCTGGGAGCTGTAGAGTGTTCTAGGCAGAGAGTGGAAGCTGGGTTGCAATCGGGAAGTATTTTGATGTAAGCATTTCTGGTAAATTGTTTAAAGAGAGCTCAGAAGAAAGTGACCTCCGGGGCTACTAATTGTTCTATTTTTCCTTAATCTAAGTAAATATTCATTTTCATACCGGATTTTATCATTTTTCTGAAACTGTTTAAGGTTTTTTTTGTTTTGTTTTGTTTTTAAGTGTACGTTTCAGGACCATGAAATCTGGATCCAACACCACCTTAGCGATAGGTCTTTCAAGAACTAAGCCTGCTCGTGTTATTTCGGCATAGACTGGTGCCGCACGTAACTATGATGATAATTTTGGCTTCCTTTTTGTATCTGGTACATAGTCTCCGAGGTGCTCGGGACTGGTTTTTTAGGGCGAGCCAACGGCTCTGTAGCGAGGAGACTGGTACACGTCCCTCAAAAGCCTGAGGCGAGGAGAACGAGGAGAGGAGGGATGGAGAGGCAGAGAAGGAGCCACTGGGGCGGAGATGGATGCCTTAACAACTGAGGCAGCCAGGGTTCCCGCCTCCTCCTACCTGAGCAGATCCTGGCTGAGCTGCTCCGATATCACCGCCTTCAGTCGGCGCCGCTCACAGGGCCCCTTCTTTTGCAACCCCTTACTGCAAACTCCAGGGGACCTCAGAAGTACCACGGGCGTCGCGCTCCCCTCCCCACAGCGGGCCATGTCCCACAAAGGTACGGCGGCGCCCCGCAGGCCCAGTACTGGCTCTCAATTCCCGGCTGTGGAAGAAAGGGGCGTTTCCGACCCAACGCTCCTCTCCTACCCGAATCCGCCCCTCAGGGAAAGGTTGACGCCTCTGGTCCGTTTGCACACGGTCCCCTACAGCGGCCGGACAGCTCTCTAGGGCATTCTCAGAGGCCGGCGCCTGCACGTGACCCAGGAAGGGTGTGCGCAGGCGTAGTAGCTCTGTTTACTTCGGCCGGCGGGCACCGTGCCCCGATTGCCCAGGGATCAAACCATATCCCGGGATAACCAATCTGTGCGACTCCTTGTCCTCTTCCTCTTTGCGTTGCGGGTGGTGCTAGCCATTCATTTTATTGGATGTTTCATTGCGAGCTGAGTTCAAATGAACCTGCGCGCTTTTCCACATTATGTCTTCCTGGGATGTCAGAGCTTTTTTTTTCCAGGAAAGAACAGGTCGATGAGACCTTTCCTGTAGCGAGTCACGCTCCCTTGCTTTGTTGTTTTGAGCAAGAAAAACGGGATGTGAGGAGTAGGGAAAGAACTTCGTAAAATCAGCAAGAGGTTAGAACATTCATGAATCCCCTGAAAAGGTGTATACAACGTCTAAAAGACCGCCATCGCTTTCTAATCCAAGGAGTGGCTCATATAACCTCTCATGAACTTTAGCTGGGAAATATCAGGTTGTATTCCAGCCCTTTGCATATAAAGCCATAATGTTTATGACGAGGAAGTGAGGAGGTAAGGCTGAAAGAGCAAGGCATTTAATTGAATGGGGAAGTGAATGGATTGGTGAGGTATAGAATTTTGAATATTTTGCCCTGAAGAAAATAGCTGGATGGATATCATTTTTAAATCTTTTGGTATTTTTAAAAATTATTTCCTCCAAAGGAAGAAGGCTCAATAGTTCTGCTTCATTCAGAAGCTCTGTACAAAGGTATCCTTTATGGTTGCTTGGTTTAAATCAGTTTTCAACGTTTCAGTGGTTATATTTGGTTCTTATGTCTCCTGAGTCTCTTCTAAACAAATACCAAGTATTTGGAAAATGTATGGACCTCGTACCATAAGATTGCGCAAAAAGTAGTCGTTTCTCCGAATAATGCCCCCTTCAGATATTCAGACACATTAATTATGAAAAGAATAACTGTTTAGTGGATTCTTAATCACACGTGTAGTATGAGGAATGCCAAAGATAATACAAAAATAGCTAATGTTTATTGAATGCTTATTAGGTGAGGGAACTGCTCTACTTGGTTTATATACATTAACTCAATCTTTGCAACCACCACTTAGGTAGGTACTATTATGAGCCTAATCTACAGGTGAGGAAGTTGAGGCATGACAAGATAGGGCAAGGTCACACAGCCAGTATAGTGGTGGCCTAGATGTTAAAACTTAGACTAGCACCCAGCTCTTCCCTTCAAAGTCCTGCAAAATTTCTACCATGTCCCTTTATCAGCCAGTGAAGTAATATTCCAGCACTTTTATTATGCACAATTGTGTTTATTATTAACTCACTGGTTGGAAAAGGATGACAGACTGGTTTCCGGTTCATGTAATTTAATTCTCTTAAAACACCTTAGGCAATTGACTACATGAAATGATTAAAGAAAAAGTCCACCTTTAAAAAGCAAAACTCTCATCACCATTGGAGAATTTTAAAGCATTATTTTTATTTTAATTAATTCCGGCTGTGAAGTTATTTATACCTTAACGTGAGAGAAATTATCTGATTTTTTTTTTCCTGAAAGACATTTAGGAAGAAAAGAGGATCCTAAGGAACTAGTAATGGGAGCTTTGAAGGTAGACACAGCTAAACACATAATTTTGGTTAGGGTTGGCCTTAATTATGATTCTCATGTGTGAAAATTTTAGGTAAAATTGCCTTGGAAGGCAAAAGACTCTTCCAAGGACTACAGTTTCATGAAAGAAAAGTGATTTTTTGGGAGCATTATTTTTCCTTCTTTAAAAATGTTTCATGTGAAATATTTCAATTTTTTTTTTATTTTTTAGAGAGAGAGAGCACATATGAGAGGGGGAGAGGGGCAGAGGGAGAGAGAGAATCTCAAGCAGGCTCCACACCCGGTGCAGAGCCCACAAGGGGCTCAATCCCATGACCCTATGATCATGACCTGAGCCAGTATCAAGAGTTGATTGTTCAGCTGAGCCACCCAGGTACCCTTCATATGAAACATCTCAAACATACAAAGTAAAGAAATTTACTTCACTTTACCCATTTACCAATTTACCCATTACCAAGATTCAATAATTATCACGATTTGGGCATATATGCTTTATGGAGTCTTCTTTCCTTTTGGTCCTTTCTTATATTTTTCCTTCTTTCCTTCCTTCCTTCCTTCCTTCCTTCCTTCCTTCCTTCTAAAATTTTTTAAAGTAAAGGCACAGACATTAATTTTATTCCTATATACTTCAATATGCACCTCAAAAAAAAATTGGATGTTTCCTAACATAAACACATTATATAGCCACTAACATTATTCCTTACAAATTAATAATTCCATTTACTATATGGCCCATTATAAAATTTTCGTAACTGTCCTAAAAAATATCCTTTATAGTTGGATAAAGAATCAGTTTTCAAATGATTCAGAGGTCGCATTTTGTTCTTATGTCTCCTGAGTCTCTTCTAATCTAGAGCAGTTCACTCTCTCATTTTTATCTTCATGCCATTGATGTTGTGGCTGAAGCCTGGCAGACTAAGCTATAGAATATCCCACATTTAAAATTTTACTGTTTGTGTCCTTGTAGTATCACTTGCTATGTCCATTTATACCATACATTTCCTGCAAATATATGTTTCAGAGCCTTGATTAAATTCAGGTTCAATTTTTTAGCAAAAAAAAAATTTAATAGATGGTATGTTAGTTTTCTATTGATGCTTTAATTACCGAAAATTTAGTGGCTTAAAAACAATAAAAATTTTTTACTTTCAGTTCTGTAGGTTGGAAGTTCCACATGTATCTCACTGGGCTAACATCAAGGTGTAGGCAGGACTGGATTCTCTTATGGAGGCTCTAAGGGAGAGTTTCCTTGGTTTTTCAGCTTCTAGAGGCTGCTTATATTCCTTGGCTATTGGCTTCCTTTCCCCCTTTTTCCGAGCCAGTAGGTTGAGTCTTTCTCACATTGCATTATTCTGACATTTTCTTCTGCCTACTCCTTTGCTCTTCTAAGGACTCTTTTGATTATGTGCAGTGCAATTGGATAATCCAGGATAATCTCCCTGTTTTAAGGTCAGCTAATTAGCAACCTTAATTCTATTTACAACCTTAATTCCCCTTTGCCATGTTCTGGGATTAGGATATGGACATCTTTCAGGAGGGTGGGGGCAAGCATAGTCCTGCCTACCACAAGTGGTAATTCATTTTGTATCATATCAGGAGTCATATAATGTTTGGTTATCCTCCTTTTAATGTTGCTAAAATGTATCATAGGTTTCATCTGATAATTTTGATAATTCTTGTTTGAACCAACTAGAGATTGCAAAATGATTTTATAATTCTATCATAATCTAAATTTATCTGCTGGACATTTGCTGAAAATCTTCCTTAAAGAAGAACTGTCCCTCATCAGTTAGAAGTTTTGGATATCCAGAAAGGCATTTCACACTGTAAGGGCAGGATAAATGCTTAATTCTCTTATTTAAATTATCATTTTTCAAAGTAAGGAGTTGGTACCCTTGTTAATTCCAATATGTTCAGTTCATTTTTGTTATCTTCATGAACTCATTGATTTTTATAAATTTTATAAATTTTTATGAATTCATTTATTATTGTTTTTGATGCTCAAATTGCTTTATCTGGCCCATGGGAGTTCCTTTATATTGGCTCCAATGTCCTTTTGACACATTCTTTAATCTGTGGTAGTATCCTTGCTTTCTGGCACAACCAGATACCAGATACCTTGTTTATTTCCCACTCCATCTATTCCTCCAAAGAACTACAGTTCCTTCAAAGTGTGGAATGGTAGGTAGAGCCCACAATCTGGGTGCTAAGTGTGCTCACCAATATTGAAGGGCCATGTTGTTTCTAAACAATATAGTTTTATAAGAAAAAAAAGTTGCTGGGGCACCTGGGTGACTTAGTCAGTTAAACATCTGACTCTTGATTTCATGGCTTAGGTCATGATCTCACAGTCATGAGATCAAGCCCTGCATCAGGCTTGAGCCTGATGGTACTTGGGATTCTCTCTCTCCCTCTACCCCTCTCCATCTCAAGCATATCCTCTCTCTCTCTCTCTCAAAAAGTTAAATTTAAAGAAATTGCTGAATTTATACTATATCTGATTCAAATTTAACATTATGAGATTTTCAGATACTTTCTTTTTAAACTCCATTCTTTTTTTTTTCTTGCACTGAAAAACTCCTGGTTCCTAACAACGTTAACAGAATTACTTATCCAAATGTTCCTATAGAAGTTATTAGAGTTTCATAATAATATGAATATTGCTACTAACAATTAGACTGCATTCAATTTAAGGTATTTTGCATTATAATGATGGGAATATCAAGTTGGGTGGTTACTATAGAACTACTATTTGTGTCCTCCCCAAATTCATACATGGAAATCTGATCCCCAATGTGATGGAATTTGGAGTTGGAGCCTTTAAGAAGTGATCAGGTCATAAGGGTAGAGCCCTCATGTATGAGATTAGTTCTGTTATAAAAGAGACCCCAGAGAACTCCCTTGCCCCTTTCACCATGGGAGGACACAGTGAGAAGACAGCTGTTTACACATCAGGAAGCAAGGTCTTATAAGACACCAAATGTGTCAGTCCATTGATCTTGGACTTTGCAGTTTCTAGAACTATAAGAAATAAATATTGGTTGTTTAAGCCACCCATAGTATTTTTGTTACAGCACCCTGAACTGACTAAGGCAGTGACGATTATAAAATATCACTTACTCATCTCCTTTCTTCAGTAAGAAATGCATGGAAATTATCTCAAACCAATATTTAGGGGCACCTGGGTGGCTCAGTGGGTTAAGCATCTTACTCTTGATCTCAGCTCAGGTCATGATCTCACGTTTCATTGGTTTGAGCCCCATGTTGGGCTCCTCGCCAACAGTGCAGAGCCTGCTTGGGATTCTGTCTCTCCCTCTCTTTGCCCCTCATCTTCAATCTCTCTCTCTCTCTCTCTCTCTCTCTCTCTCTCTCAAAATAAACTTTAAAAAAAACAATATTTATCTTCTTTCTTTCTCTTTCCTTAAGCTTTCCTCTTCTGCTCACCTTCCCCTCACCCATCTCTTCTTCCTTCTCAAAATATCAGGAAGCTACCTAATGAAGTTTAAGCTTTAGGGGCCCCACTTGTACAAGCCCCTTCCAAGGCCCCAGTGGGGTCCCTAGAAATGTGTCTACTTTTTGTACTTTTGGGGGTATGTTTTTGTAAATTTAGCAAAGATATTTTACCACGATTGATCAAGACTTTCTTCTTAGCCAAATGTCCCCCTCCTGTATGGTGGCACTGAGTGGCTACATTTTTGGGAAATGGCCTCAGTGAAACTAAGTTAAGGGTACAGTAGTTTGGGCTAGCAAGGGATGTTTATTGATTTGCAACCATTTCCACATCTAGATAAATTGTTGCTCCCTGTTCTGGTCCAGGAATGGCTTCCAGGAATACTTTGCTGAATCTTCCTGCATAGTGACATGAAGGAATAGGGCCCAAGGCCACATGACATCACATCAAATGTGAATATGTCTTACAGCAAAGGGTGCTAGAGGTATATCGATAGTAAGGAGGTATTCAACATTAAGTAGAAGCTCCAGTTCTTGTCAGTCCCTAGTCAGAATAAGAGGAGTATTCTCAATAATGCAGACTATGCAATTATAAACACAAGTTTCCCCTTTGATGAGACTCAGACAAAATAGAATTTATCAGAATTCTTGTGTTTGTATCTTATGTTTGTGATATTAGTGAGCTTTCCAGAAATTGTAATCTGTTGTAATTTCTTTACTCATTCTAAATAATCACTTTCATATCTAGAAAAAAACAATTTTAAATAGCAGCGATACCATTGATAATTTTTTCAATGTTATTTCCAATACTATGTCTTCCTGATGTTTCTTTTTATTTTGTCTTATAAAATATTCGGGCTATTCTGAGAAAGAACAAAGAGGCATTTATCCAGAAGATACTTTTTGGAGAGAATAAAAATGACAATTTAGTGTACTTATTTATTGCCAGTGAAGCTCTTAATGCAATATTTTCTCTGCAAAACTGAAGGACAGGTGACAAGCTATACTTCTTCTGGCCTTACTTTAGCACTAAACAAAATAAAGGCATTAACTAGAACAAAGTGAACAATGTTTATGAATAGATCTCTCTTTTTTATCTTATTTTTAAAGTTTTTATTTAAATTCCAGTTAACATACAGTGTAATATTAGTTTTAGATGTAGAATTTAGTGATTGGACACTTATGTACAGCACACAGTACTCATCATAACAGTGCCCTCATAATTCCTATCGCCTATTTAACCCATCCCCCTGCCCACCTCCCTCCATAACCCTCAGTTTGTTGTCTATAGTTAAAAGTCTGTTTCCTAATTTGTTTCTCTTTTCCCCGCTACATTCATCTGTTTTGTTTCTTAAATTCCACATATGAGTGAAATCATATAGTATCTGTCTTTCGCTAACTGACTTAACTAGTTTAGCATAATACTAACTCCATCTGCATCGTTGCAAATGGCAAGATTTCATTCTTTTTTATGGCTGAGTAATATGTCATTGTATGTATATATATATATATATACCACCTCTTTTTTATCCATCATCAGTCAATGGACACTTTGGCTCTTTCTATAATTTAGCTATTATTGATAATGCTGCTATAAACATCTGGGTCATGTATCCCTTCGAATAAGTATTTTTGTATCCTTTGGGTAAATACCTGGTAGTGCACTTGCTGGATCATAGGGTAGTTCTATTTTTAACCTTTTGAGGAACGTCCCTACTGTTATCCAGAGTGGCTGCACCGGTTTGCATTCCCACTAATGGAACAAGAGGCTTCCCCTTTCTCTGCATCCTCGCCAACACCTGTTATTTCCTGTGTTGTTGATTTTAGCCATTCTAACTGGTGTGAGGTGGTATCTCACTGTGGTTTTGATTTGTATTTCCATGATGATGAGTGATGTTGAACATCTTTTCATGTATCTGTTAGCCATCTGTATGTTTTCCTTAGAAAAACATCTATTCATGTCTTTTGTTCATTTTCTAATGGGATTATTTGTTTTTCGGGTGTTCAGTTTTATAAGTTCTTTATGTATTTTGGAGACTAACCCTTTATCAGATACATCATTTGCAAATATCTTCTCCCATTCCATCAATTGCCTTTTAGTTTTATTGATTGTTTCCTTCATGGTGCAGATGCTTTTTATTTTGATGACATCTCTGTAGTTCATTTTTGCTTTTGTTTCCTCAGGAGACATATCTGGTAAGAAGTTGCTATAGCCAGTATAACCAAAGAGGTTACTACCTGTGTTCTCCTCTAGGATTGTGATGGTTTCCTGTCTCATATTTATGTTTTTAATCCATTCTGAATTTATTTTTCTCTATGGTGTAAGAAAGTGGTCCAGTTTCATTCTTTTGCATGTTGCTGACCAGTTTTCCCAACACCATTTGTTGAAGAGACTGTCTTTTTTTTTTCCATTGAATATTCTTTTCCTGCTTTGTCGAGATTAGCTGACCATATAGTTTCAGTTCATTTCTGGGTTTTCCATTCTGTTCTCTTGATCTATATGTCTTTTTTGTGCTAGTACCATACTGTCTTGATGGCTACAGCTTTGTAATACAGCTTGAAGTCTGGAATTGTGATGCCTCTAGCTTTGCTTTTCATTTTCAAGATTTCTTTTGCTGTTCAGGGTCTTTTGTGGACCCATATGAATTTTAGGATTGTTTATTCTATCTCTGTGAAAAATGCTGGTGTAATTTTGATAGGGATTGCATTAAATGTGTAGATTGCTTTGGGTAGTATAGACATTTTAACAAGATTTGTTCTTCCAATCTATGAGCATGGAATGTTTTTCCATTTCTTTGTGTCATCTTCAATTTCTTTCATAAACGTTTTATAGTTTTCAGAGTACAGAACTTTTACCTTTTTGGTTCAGTTTATTTCTAGGTATCTTATGGGTTTTGGTGCAATTGTAAATGGGATGGATACCTTGATTTCTCTTTCTGATACCTCATTATTGATGTATAGAAATCCAAAAGATTTGGGGCACCTGGGTGGCTCAGTTGGTTAAGCACCCAACTCTTGATCTTGGCTCAGGATTTGTGAGTTCGGGCCCTACATCAGGCCCTGTGCTGATAGCATAGAGCCTGCTTGGAATTCTCTCTCCTCTCTCTGCCCCTACCCAACTCATGTTCACTTGCTCTCTCTCTCCTTCTCTCTCTCTCTCAAAATAAATAAATAAACATTTAAAAAAATAAGTGCAACAGATTTCTCTGTGTTGATTTTGCATTCTGTGACTTTACTGAATTTGTGGATCAGTTCTAGAAATTTTTTGGTGGAATCTTTTGGGTTTTCTATATAGAGTATCATGTCATCTGCAAACAGTGAAAGTTTGACTTCTTCCTTGCTGGTTTGGATGCCTTTTACTTCTTTTTGTTATCTGATTGCTGAGGCTAGGATTTATGTTGAGGTATGTTCCCTTTATCCCTACTATGTAAAAGGTTTTTCTTATGAATGAATGTTGTACTTTGTCAGATGCTTTTTCTGCATCTATTGAGAGGATCATATGGTTCTTATCCTTTCTTTTTATTAATGTGGTGTATCAAATTAATTGATTTGAGAATATTAAACCACCTTGCAGACCAGGAATAAATCCCACTTGATCATGGTGAATGATTCTTTGAATGTGCTGTTGGATTCAATTTGCCAGTATTTGTTGAGAATTTTTGCATCCATGTTCATCAGGGATATTGGTCTGTAGTTCTCTTTTTAGTTTGAGTCTTTGTCTTGTTTTGGAATCTGGGTAATGCTGGGCTCATAGAACAAGTTTGTAAGTTTTCTTTCTATTTCTATTTTTTTGGAACAAACTGAGAACAATAGGTATTAACTCTACTTTAAATGTTTGGGAGAATTCCTCTGTGAAGCCATTTAGCCCTGGACTTTTGTTTTTAGGAGATTTATCATTACTGATTCAATTTCTTTGCATCCACCTGGGTGGCTCCATCGGTTAAGCATCCAACTCTTGATTATGGCTCAGGTCATGATCTCATGATTCATGGGTTCAAGCCCTATGTTGGACTCTGTGCTGACAGTGCAGAGCCTGCTTGGGTTCTCTCTCTCTCTCTTTCTGTCTCTCTGTCTCTCTCTCCTTCTCTACCCCTTTCCTGCTCACATTCTCTCTCTCTCTTTCTCAAAATGATTAAACACATAAATAAATAAATAAATAAATAAATAAATAAATAAATAAATAAATAAAACATTAGTCTCTTGGGGCTCCTGGGTGGCTCAGTGAGTTAAGCGTCTGACTTCAACTCAGGTCATGATCTCATGGTTTGTGGGTTTGAGCCCCATGTTGGACTCTATGCTGACAGCTCAGAGCCTGGAGCCTGCTTCAGATTCTGTGTCTTCCTCTCTCTCTGTCCCTCCTCTATTAATTCTCTCTCTCTCTGTCAAAAAGTGAATAAACATTAAAAAAATAAAAAAAAAATAAAATGAGTCTCTCATGGGCAGCATATAGATGGGTCTTGTTTTTTTGTCCATTCTAATATCCTATGTCTTTTGATTGGAGCATTTAGTCCATTTACATTCAGAGTAATTATTGGTAGATATGTATTTAGGGCCATTTTATTGCTTGTTTTGTCATTGTTTCTGGAGATTTTCTCTGTTCCTTTCTAGTTTTTGTCACTTTTGGTCTTTCTATCCCACTCAAAGCATCCCCTTAGATATGCCTTGCAGGGATGGTTTAGTGGTCACAAACTCCTTTAATTTTTGTTTGTGTGGGAAACTCTTTTTTTTTTAATGTTTATTTATTTTCAAGAGAGGGAGACAGAGAGCAAGCAGGGGAGGGGCAGAAAGAGAGGGAGATACAGGATCCAAAGGAGGCTCCAGGCTCCGAGCTGTCAGCACAGAGCTTGACGTGGGGCTTGAACTCACAAACCGTGAGATCATGACCTGAGCTGAAGTCAGATGCTTAACTGACTGAGCCATCCAGGCACCCTGGGAAACTCTTTATCTCTCCTTCTATTCTGAATGATAGACTTGCTGGATAGAATATTCTTGGCTGATGATTATTTTTCCATTCAGCATTTTGAATATATCATGCCACTCCCTTCTGGCTTGCCAAGTTTCTTTAGAGAGATCTGCAACTAGCTTTACTGGTCTTCCTTTGTAAGTTAGGGACTTCTTTTATCTTGCTGCTATTAGGATTTTTAATTTATCCCTATATTTTGAAATTTTAACTGCAGTATGTCTTGTTGCCCCGCTTTTGCTGATTTTGATGGGAGTTCTCTGTGCCTCCTGGAAATTAGATGTCTGTTTCCTTCCCCAGATTAGGGAAATTTTCACCTATTATTTCCTCAAGTAAACCTTCTGCCCCCTTTTCTCTTTTCTTCTGGGACTCCTATAATACAAATGTTATTATGTTTGACGGAGTCACTGAGTTCCTTAACTCTACTCTCATGACCCATAATTCTTCTTTCTCTCTTTTGTTCAGGTTGATTAGTTTCCATTATTCTATCTTCTATATCACTTATTCATTCCTCTGCTTCTTTCATCCTTATGGTCATTATATCCAATCTGTTTCAAATCTCCCTTATTATATTTTTCATTTCTGATTTTTTTAACTCTTTTATCTCTGTGGTAAGAGTGTCCCTTATATCTTCCATGCTTTCCCAAGCCCAGCAAGTATCCTTATGATTGTTGCTTTAATTCTCTCTCAGGCATATTACTTATATCTGTTTCGATTAGATCCCTGGCTATGACTTGTTCTTTCTTTTGAGATAAATTTCTCCATCTTGGCATTTTGTCAATGTCTGTATCTTTTTCTGTGAGTTAGAAAAGCCTATTATACTTCCTGCTCCAGAAAGTAATGGCTTTATGAAGAAGAGGTCATATAGTGTCCAGGTCCTGGAACTTCAGGGAGTGTTTCTGGTGTGTGCTGTGTGCACTCTGCTGCTGTGTTTTGGCTGCTTTATCCCTCAAGTCAGTCATCTGCAAATGGCAGCATTTGGACCTTAGCAAGAGTGTAGTGTATTTTAACTAGGTGTACTCTGGTCTGCTTGTTAAATAAGACCTTGTGGGGGGGGGGTGTGGGGGGTGTGGGTTGTGCTGGTCTTGTAGCAAAGAGGCCCACTGTGCTGGTCCTTGGCACGCCTGACCAAGAAAAGTAGCACCAGCAGAGTGCAGGGTGGTGGGACTTGGTATAAGTAGGTTAGGCAGCCACTGTCAGTGCTGTGCTGCTTACTGAAGTTGGTTTTATGCTGAGGGGTGGGGGAGGGAAATGGCACCAGCAGCTCCTTTGTCCCCAGAGAGGGGTCTCTGTGCTTGCTGCTCTTAGGGAAGCACCCCCCAGAAGATCGAATCATTTTCCCTCACCCACCTCAGGCATTTTTCAGATCACTGTTTTCACACAATCTGTCTCTAGGTTGCTTGACTTCCTAGAGCAGTGCAGTGCCCTTTGGGCTCTATCCCAGCCAAGTCTGCTGACTTTTAAAACTCCAAACTTTAGGGAATTGCTGTGCAGAGGGTCTGCACTGGTCTTCTGTGGGACGGTTTTGCCACTCTGGGATGGATACAGGTTTGACGGAGAAGGGCAGTCACAATAGAGCACAGGGGCAAGGGATTTGGAGCAAAACAGACTAAACAGCCAGTGTCTGGGTTAGGCACCTTCAGCAGGTGTTTCTGTGCCTATGCTGAGGGGAGGGGGAGGGAAATGGTGCCTGCCAGCTCTTTTGTCTTCAGAGAGGCAACTCTGCAAATGCCACCTCTCACAGATGTGTTCCAAGAAAAGCAAATAGTCTCTCTCCATGTGCTTAGGTGATCCTCACATCAGAGCCATCTGCCCCAGGATTGCTCACATGTCTTCTCTTCAGTAGGGCAGTGCCTTCAGGGCTCTATCCTAACCAACACCACCTGATCTCTAAAACTCCAGTCTTTGAGCCCCAAAGATTACAAAAACTCATGAAGATCAACTCCTCTTATTTTCCCAGCCAATGACTTTGTGGAAGTGCTCTCCTTGTGTCATCCCCTGTGTGCTCCACTCTCATTTGCCTTTCTCTGCGACCACAGCTCCCTCCCCTCTGCAGCACTCCTGATCCATTTCTCCCCTAAACCACGTCTCAGTCTCTGCACTTCCTACCTTCCTCAGTGTAGCGTCTTATCTCCCTCTAGTTGTGCAGTTTGTCCTGTCAGTTCTCAGGTTGATTTCTTGGCTATTCAGAATGATTTGATAGTTATGTAGGTGTGTTCAGGGGATGAGACAAGCCTAGGGTCCTCCTACTATGTTACCATCTTAGCTCCCCTTATGAATAGACCTCTTGTTCTCCACCTTTAGTCACGTTAAAGCAAACATATATTAAGCAACATAGGTACTATAAGATCTAATTGAAATATATATTTCTCAAGCATATTATACATAGCACAGTTAAGTGCTGAAAGTAAAAAACTATTGTGTTTTTGCTCAAAGGATAATTTTATTTCAATCATAGTTTCTCTCTGGAAGGTAACTTCACAATTTTCAGGGCTGACTTTAACATTTGAATACAGCAATTAAACTGCTACTTGATGTGATAATGAATATATATAGGCTGCGGAGAGGTCCAAGTATGAATTAAGTAACTTGTTATATTCTGGATGCTTCAGGCAAATTTCTTAAAGTTCTTGTATAATATGTATTTTGAATTCTGTCCAGCTATTTTCTGAAAGGGTCTGGAAACATCAAGATCTGGCACTCTAAAGGCTTCCCAAAGTGTAACAGCTAACTAACTCCTGCTGTGTTATGAAACCAACCTCATCAAGATCAAAAAGCTTAAATGACATTTGTAGAATCTTTTCAGTGTTGATAGGATTGCACAGGGCAGGCAGTCCTATCACATATTCTCTGAATTCTATGCTACCATCACTATTCCTGTCAAAGGGGGCAAAAAGTTGTTCTAAGGGCTCTGAAATTAACATTTTTAAATAATTTGCAAACTCTTCAAGTCCTATCTTCTCTCCCTTAGAGGCAACTGTAATTGCAGCATATTCATCCAGATGCTGATGAATATTACCCCAATCTCACTTCAATTTCTGGCTAATTTCTGTGAATTCCACCAAACTATCTTCCATGGGTAGTTAAAGGTTACCTGTGAAAATCATTAGTCTACAATCTTCATAACTATGGTCTGTCACAGACACTCAGAGCATTTGCCATGTTGATCCTCACTATATCAGCAAAAGGGATGTGTCTTTTTTTTTTCTTGATTATTTTGTATATAAATAGGCATGAACACCACTTCTCCTCTGGTGAAGAGTTGACTCAAGGTTAATATATAGACCTAAACCTGTCTATAGACCTGTAAACCCCTCCTAGATCTAGGTCACTGTGTCCAGTGTGTTTAGGTACCTAGGTAGCACTGGCTGCACAGGAACACCCAGAGAGAAGTCCCCTAGTTTAAAAGTGACCAGACAGGTACAATTGGTGCACACTCCTTCCAAGAAAATCAGGATCTGTGGCCACTTCCTTTCAGATGTTAATAGCTTCAGGATTTCATTCCATGTATTCTTCCTGGAACTGGGGTCCTATCTGGTTACAAGCAGAGGCTGTGTTGGCATTAGGAGTTTTCCAGCCACTGGGGTCTGTGTGTTTTGACTTGCCTAGACCATCTAGGGTAACCCTGCCACCACACAGGCAATTGGATCAAAGAAAGTGGAGTGCGGCACTGTAACAAAGATGAGAGCCTCATCTCTGGTTGCATTTTCCCCCTTCCCTTTAACCAGGAACCCCACTAAACAGAATGTTGACTGAAACAAGAATTTGAGGACTGGTTGCACCTGCTTCTTCCCCCAACTCGTAGTGGTGTTGGCTGATTGAGCAGAACCGCCCTTGGTGGAAAGTGTGGCCACTGGCCAGAGGCCAATGAAGAGGAAGGCCATGCAGGACTCACATCCCAGCACCAGCACAGTCCCAGTGAGGATAAGACAGGCCCAGCGCCACCAACTGAGGTGCCTCTGCCGCCTGAAGGGGTTGGCCACTGCAGGTGGGTACGACATGCTCATCCCATGACTCATGGTGGACTCCCACACCTGCACCTCGAATTCCAAGCTTGGCTGAGCCCTGAGGCCAACTTCTCAGTGGTCTCAGGCTGTGGGTAGATTGGATCTGGGGGCACCCCTCAGAGCGCACTCCTTCCCCACATTCAAGTGCTCTTTCTGTTCACACATAATTAGAACTCTCAGATATAATGTGGGTTAATAGGAAATGAGGATGAATTACCTCTAAAATCAGAAAAGTTAAAAATGATAAATGGTGTAATAGAATCAAATCAAGAGTATAATCATTTTTGTTTTTTTTAAATGTTTTCCTTTTGACATATATGTTTAATAAATTATTTTCACATAATTTTTGACATTTATATTAAGGACATATTATATACCTACTAGGGATATGTTAATTTAAATAGATGAATATTAATTACAACGTTTTCATTTAAATGCCATTACCACTAAAGTTTACTTACTGTGAGATGCTTTGGGAGCTGGTAAGTCAAATTCATTTACTCTCCCTACAAATTGATTTCTACAGAGACAGTAATATCACTTCATGCTAAGAGGTTTAACTGATGGCACCCTTGAGCCTTTAATCTGTCACAAGCACTCTTCCACATGAATAGAAAATTAGAATATATCCATTATCATAGGCTGGAATTAGCCATGGCACATTTGATTCATATTCTTAACATGAGTCCACATGAACCAGTCAGCATTCCAAATTGACATTAAGTAACAACAACAAACCCTAAAATCACCTTTGTCAGTAACAAGTTTTCAGTAACATAAGTCAGGACTATTTTACTGGGTCAACATACACTGCCAATGAAGTCCTATTCCTCCCTTTGTTGCTGCCCTTCAGAAAGGATCAAGAGGAAAGCATAATCAAAGTTGGTGTGAACCAGGCTTTCTTCTATACCTTGTAAAATTTGCAACTCTGAAAGTGCTATATAGGATATTCCTATATTTGCTAATTACTAACATAACTTCCTTTTCCCAGGATTAAAAGTCAAATTGTAGGTTTCTGAGAAATGTTTCTATTTATTGGAGCACAGCAGGTTACCAATAAAACAGAAAGAGCAGTGTAGATACAGAGCCTGTTATCTTACTGGAAAGATTAGAGGCTTTATAACCAGATGAATCTAGGTCAGATTCTGGTTCCAACAGTTATGCTGTGGGCATTGGCCAACCTTATTTTCACATCTATAAATTGGTAATACTCTGTACCTTGCAATGTTATTATGAGGCACAAGCACAATGTATACAGAAAATTGGGTTTTTATTAATATATACAAGTTGCTTAGGATACAATGATGAGAATTCTTAGAGACATTCCACTTTCTTCTGTCACTATCAGAACTACACTTAGGAATACATTTTTTTCACCAACTTAGTCTTGTTTAGGAACACAGTTGTAGTTTCTATGGAACCATAATTTGGCGATGTTACTGGTTGTCTCCCATGCTAAAGGAGAGCAACCCAAGAGAATGAGTAGTATTCCCTTGAGCTTGTATCATTCTCTATTTTGTAACTCTTCCCATTCTTATTTGTAATGTTTATTTCTACTCTTGAATCCTTGTTTAATTTAACTGTGTTGTGTGTATGCTTCTTTAAGGGAAAGTTCCATGTTACCATGCCGTCTTTCTTTTATATTTCCCTCACGTGCCTAGCAATGTGTCAGATGTGTTATTTATTCATTAAGCAAATATGTGAGTGCCTACAATGGAGCCAGGCCCTTATTCTAGATGCTGGATATATGCCAGTTAATAGAACAGTAAAAAACTCTGCCTTGTGGAGCTTAGATTCTAGTGCACATAGGAAATACTGAATTCAATTCTGGTTGCCTTAATGGGGCAAAAGGACATTTTGATCCTTTGTCTAAATCTCTCACCAATTTAGCTGGAAGATTTAGACAAGTAATTTGTTGGATGTGCTTTTCTACTTTGCAATGTTTAATACATATGTATGTATACATGAGAATCTCTACATCACCTGTTATTAGCTTTCCAGTATAAGTAGTATTATGGCCTGTTTTAAAAATGCATATTCTTCTAGTCATATTTGCCTTCAAACTAATAAATATACTATAAATCCAAGAGATTTGACAATAGAATTTTTTAATGGTTGAAAAATAGTAAAAAGAACTTTTGAACAATAAAATGAAAATTTATATACCATTGCAGGTTTACCTTTTTTTTAAATATGGCACAGCTAATCTTTAATTTACATTTGTAAAAGGCACCAGATGTTAACAGGGCAAAGAATGCAAGAAACCAAAACTGAGCCATTTCCCCCAACTTCCTTTTTGTACTATTGTACACATTTTAAGGCAGCTGCTTTTCTGTGTAAAATTCAACAGAAGAAAATTGATATCATGTTACAAGTTCACATATTCTCAGATTTTTTTCAATATGATTTGTCAGGATACTTATGATAAAGCATATTAAAACAATTTTTTCCTAATAAGCTTAAAGAGGTTGATGAACAATTATTAAAAATTATTTAGAGATTTCATTACAGATCCCTCATAGAAGATATAGAAAAGTCAATCTTTTCTTCTTGTTTCTTCCTTCAGAAATGTCCATATCAATTTGTTCACTATATCAGGTTGTTCTTGCTGAAGCCAGTGACTGACATCTGACAGTATAGTTAGCCTGAAATAATTTTTAACATAAATCTTTGTGACTTCAGCCATCTCAGCCTCCATAAATGCATCTTTTTCTCCCCACAGTAGGAGTGTTGGAGTGGTCACCATGTGATGTTTGAGAGGCAGGCAGCTATAAAAACAAAACACGTGGATTTGAGATTCATTGTAAAAATTAAAATAACATTTTTCCATTATATTCCTTTAGGCCATACTTGCTCACAGGAAGCAATATTGTCACCAATGGGGTGAAATTTGGTTCTCTGGAGAGTGATAACAATATTACTTTCTTTATATATAGATCATGGTTATACACACAGTATATAAACAAATATTAAAATTTCATAGGGTGGGGAGCAACTGGGAAAAAAAACTCATCTAAAATGGCTCCTTAAGGAGGTGATGATGAAAGAATGAATGGCTGAGAAACACTGCTTTAGGCAATCAATCTATACAATAAAAAATTTAAAAGGCTATTTAAGAAAGGGCTCAATAAAATTTTTAATTGGATGAGGCTAACAAAATTTATAATGAAGGATATAAATTAAGTATGAAATTCACCACTATGAGGAATAATTTGCTTTAAAAGGATACCAGAATTTTTGAGTGCTGTGATAAAAGAGTTTTAAATGATGTCACTTTAAATATATTCAAAATTGTTTTTTAGATAACATAATGCATTTTATATGAAATTGGAACTGAGAAGTCAGAAAATATATATGGACTGAGTTTTACCATTAAATAGTACTGTATTTATTTTGCAAGAAGATTTTATATATATATATATATATATATAGAGAGAGAGAGAGAGAGAGAGAGAGGCAGGCAGAGGGAGAGAGAAAGAGAATCCCAAGTGGCATCCATGCCCAGTACAGAGCCCGACATGAGGCTTGATCCCCACAACTCTGTCATCATGATCTGAGCCAAAATCAATAGTCAGATGTTCAACTGACTGAGCCACCCAGGCACCCCAGAAGATTCTTTTTAAAACAACGTTTTATTGTTTATTTTCTTAAGTAAAGTATAAAGAATAAAATCATGCATAATTCCATCATTAAGAGATAACCTTTTGGCCATTTTCCATGCATACAGTTGAAACCATACTATAAATAAAATGCAGTAAATATACACAATATATATACAGTATCCATATTCAAATTTCACATTGCATTATAACTTGAGAATTTTCTCATTTCATAATGTTTTATATCAAAAATAATTATAAAAGATACTATTTTATGGTATAATTACCCATAAATAACCCATAAATGACTATTCTCCTATAAATGAATATTTTTAGATTATATCATTAGTTAAAACAAGGGGATGATGTTTTAAGTGATGCTATAATGAGCATTCTGTGCCCAAATCTTTTTTGGCATTTTAGATAATTTCTTTCAGCTAGATCCCTAGAAGTGGAATTCCCGAGCTAAAGACTATAAATATTTTTAAAGCTTTTGACAGCTACTGCTACACTCTTTTTCAGAAAGGTGGGATGGTATTAATTACAATCCTGTTGACTAAGCATGAATATGAACATCTTACTAGACACTCTGCAGCACTGACTTCCATTTTTGCTAGTTATCAAAAATCATGACTGTGGCTACTTGGGGTCAATAGGATGCTGCTTGAATGTGCAGGATATCAATATGTCCACTAAGGACTTAACTTTTGACTCTCATGCAGGTGGCCATTGTTTGGTTATAATGCTCCTAAAAATTAAATTCTCTGTGAATGGGTAAACTAATAGAAAATATATTCATTCGGGGCGCCTGGGTGGCTCAGTCGGTTAAGTGTCCGACTTTGGCTCAGGTCACGATCTCACTGTCCGTGAGTTCGAGCCCCGCGTCGGGCTCTGTGCTGACTGCTCAGAGCCTGGAGCCTGCTTCCGATTCTGTGTCTCCCTCTCTCTCTGACCCTCCCCCGTTCATGCTTTGTCTCTCTCTGTCTCAAAAATAAATAAATGTTAAAAAAATAAAAAAAAAAGAAAATATATTCATTCTATGCATAATTTTGATACATGGATTGCTATACAAACTTGCAAGTCACTCAAATTCTAGGGCTTATAAAATATTCAAAAGTAAAACATTTTCTTTTTTTTTTTAACATCTTAAAGTTTATTTATTTTGAGAGAGAGAGGGAGAGAGCAAGCACACATAAGGGTGGAGGGAGAGGCAGAGAGAGAATCTTTAAGCAGGCTCCACTCCTAGCACAGAGCCCGACTTGGGGCTCAATCCCAAGAAGTGTGAGATCATGACCTGAGCCCAAATCAGGAGTCAGAGGCTTAACTGACTTGAGCCACCCAGGCGCACCCGAAAGTAAAACAGTTTCTAACAGTTATCTGCATATTTAACAATATGTGAGCATGTCATAATTGAATCAGTAAGGTAAGAGGAGTTTTAAAAGACAGTTAGAAAGCAAAGAAAAATATAAATTCTTCACTCATATGTGAAATTTAAGAAACAAAATGAACAAAGAAAAAAGGAGACAAATCAAAACAAACAAACAAACAAACAAACAAACAAACAAACTCTTAACTATAGAGAACAAACTGGTAGTTGCCAGAGGGGAGATAGGTGGGGGATGGGTGAAATAGGTGAAAGGGATTAAGAGTGTACTTATTATGATGATCACTGAGTAATGTATAGAATTGTTGAGTCACCATATTTTACACCTGAAACTAAAATAACACTATATGGTAATTATAGTTGAATTAACAAAATAAACAAATAAATAAAATGAATTTATTTTTTTTTTTTTTTTTTTTTTTTTTTTTTTAAATTTTTTTTTTCCACGTTTATTTATTTTTGGGACAGAGAGAGACAGAGCATGAACGGGGGAGGGGCAGAGAGAGAGGGAGACACAGAATCGGAAACAGGCTCCAGGCTCTGAGCCATCAGCCCAGAGCCCGACGCGGGGCTCGAACTCACGGACCGTGAGATCGTGACCTGGCTGAAGTCGGACGCTTAACCGACTGCGCCACCCAGGCGCCCCGAAAATGAATTTAAAAATTTTAAAACTTTTTAGAAAAGAAAAAAAATAAATAAAAATATAAATTATTTACCAGATCAAATTGGACTTAAAAGGGAGAAGTTTCCAGAAAACTAAAAGAAGAGCACATTCTCTGGTCCTGAGGTTTCAAACTGCTAAACTTCACAGGAAATATGTTACATATAAAATAAAGTATGTACAGCATGGTGACTATAGTTAGTAATACTCCATTGCATATTTAAAAGTTGCTGGGAGAGTAGATCTTAAAAATTCTCAACACACAAAAACTTTATAACTATGTATACAGATTTTGACTTCTGGTGATTATCTCATAATATATACAAGTATCAAACCATTGTACACCTACAATTAATGTAATGTTTTAGGTCAATTATACCTCAATATAAATAAAATAAACAAATAAATAAAAAGCAAAACATCATTGTAGAAGAGTATGTTAAGCTGAAGAACTTACTGGGAAAACACTTGATAAAATATTTCTGATTAAAAGTGACTAATCTTAGTACAGAAGCAATTTGAAAAATCTGAAAACTGTTAACAGGTAGTAACAATTTCTGGTCTATACTGTTAATCATTCAACCTACCAAAATATATCCTAGCATACCTATTTCAAATAAGTCTGATTTTACCATGTTACTCTTCCAAACTCTGAGTTATCAGCTGATGTGTAAGTATTAAGGCAGCAGTGTCCAGAATGTTATACATTCCATCCATTAGTTTTGTGTGTGGAAATATTTTAGTACTATAAGAAGATAATGTGGAAAATAATCACACCCACACAATCACCACTAGCTTAAGAAGCCAAACATGGCAAACATGATAACATATTTCTGCTGACCTTTCTTTGATACCATTTTTCTTCACCTCACCCTAAGGCAGTGGTTTCCAAAGTGTGGGCAACAGACTAGCAGCATCAGCATCATCTGTGAAGTTGGCAGAAATAACGCTTGGGACCCACCCCAGACTGACTGAATGGTAGGGTCCTGCCATCTGTTTTACATGCTATTGTAAAGAACTACTACCATAGGAGGAATGACTAGGTTGAATTTAGTTATTACCATCCCTGTGATGTTTTTCAATTTTTATTTTATGTATTAAGATACCTCTCCCCCATTCCTATGGTTTCTTTGAATAGTGATTTTCCTTAAGCCCTCCTGGATCCTTGTCCCACCCCTGAACGATGAGTGACAGTTGTTGGTGCAGAGTACTGGACTAGGTGGATCTATCAAGTAATACGTGCTTAGGGTGACAGATTTAATCTCTTTCTCCTCTCTCTCTACCAGATAACGGAAGGCAGTGACCTGAGAGGCAGAGAAAGTTGAGTTTGTTCTGCAAACTCTTCCACAAGTGAACTGATCTAAAGTTTAGACCATTCTCATATTAAGCCATAGTCTTCAATCTATCCTTAATCAGTAATGAAGGTGATGTTTTGGTTTTCATTTACTGACCCTTGTTTGATTTCTCAACTTGTTCAGAAATTAGTCAGGAAAAGGGGGTACTATTTGTCAGATATCCCCAAATATAGTACACAGATTTCTACAAACAATATATGGAGGTGTTTTGCATTTCTAGAACTCTATATAAATGGTATAGTACTGTACAAAAGCTTCCACACCTGTGCCTTAATATTATATTTTTAAGATTATCTATTAATGATACATTTAGTTCTACATCATTTTTACTCCTATATAGAATTTCATCTTATGATTATACCGTAATTAATCCATTTTCCTGTTAATGGCCATTTAAGGGGTGCCTGGGTGGCTCAGGTGGTTAAGTGTCTGACTTTGGCTCAAGTCATGATCTCACAGTTGGTGAGTTGGGCTCTGTGCTGACAGCTCTGAGCCTAGAGTCAGCTTCAGTTTCTTTGTCTCCCACTCCCTGCCCCTCCCCCACTCATAGGCTTGGGCGCACTCGCGCACACCCCCACTCTGTCAAAAATAAATAAGCATTACAAAAATTAAAAATAAATAAAAATTTCCAATTATTTTGATAATTCAAATAATATTGAACTTATTCTTGTACATCCCCTTGTGCACATATGAAAGCGTTTTCTTACAGTATGTTCCCCAAAACAGAATTGCTTCTTCAGAGAGTATGCACATCTTCAACCTTAGTCAATACTGTCAGGTTGTTTTCCGAGCTGATTGTATGCTCCAAAGAAGCACGTAAGAATTCATTTTGCTCCATATCACTGCCAACACTTTTCTCAAAAGTTTAAATATTTCCAATCGAATGAGAGTGGAATACTTTTCACTTACCTGATGTGGTAGAGACTGCTCCCTAAAACCTCTTCCTTTCTACCAAAGTGATAGAAAATCTAGTTTTCTATCTGGGAAAATCTGGGACTACCCAGAATAAAGACTGCCTACATTTGCCAGAGTTCTTGCAGCAAGGTGAAGATATGACAAACAATGTGTGCAACTTCTAAATTGTGTACACTATGCCTTCCCCTCCCCTCTTCCCACTGACTGAAATGCAGCCATGGTGGTAAACCATCTTGGATCACACGAACAAGGGTGACACCCCAGGGATGCCAGAATAACAAGACATAAAGTGCCTAGGTCTCGGACCAACGAGACAGTTTTGATGATTTCATGGAGCAAAGCCAACAAACCAACCTAGACTTTTACTTGTGAGAGAAATACATTTCTTTTTTTATGATACTATTATTTTAGGTCTCTATTACAAATGGTGAAACCCATGTTCTATATCTGACTACTAGTAAGATTTGGCATCTTTAATGTTATTGACCATTAAATTCCTCTTCTGTGAATTGTCTTTTCATATATTTGCCCATTTTTTGATTGGGCTACCTTTTTATCGATTCAGAGACACTCTTTATAAACTCTAGATATTGTTAGCACATGACTGTGTATTGCAAACAATGTTTCCCCATCTAAACTTGCCTCTCATTCTATGATATCATTTGATATATAAATGTTTTTATTTTCATGCAGTCAAATTTATCAGTCTTCTTCATAATTTAAGCTGTTTATGTCTTATTTAAGAAATCTTTCCTACCTGAAGTTATGAAAGCATTTTCTTATCTTCCAAACATTTGAAAGTTTTGCTTATGTTTAGGTTTTTTATTTCCCTGAGGTTTATTTCTTGTTTAGTAAGAGATAGGTATCTAATTTCATTTGACTCTATATGGATATCTAATTGTTCCAGCAACATGTATAGGATCTTTCACCACAGACTCAAAATGTTCTGTCATAGTAGGTTCCCATATGTGTGGCTCCATTTTTGGGCTTTCTTCTCTGTTTTGTTAGTCAATTTGTCTATCCCAGAGTCAATGCCATATTTTACTAATTTTATAGCCTCATTACAAGCCTTAATATTCAATAGGGTTAGTCATCCATCTATCCTTTCCTTTAAAACTATCTTGGCCATTCTCAGCCTTAGGCTCTTTCATACAAATTTCAGAATCAGTTTTTCAAGTTTCAAAAAAGTTTCCTATAGTTTTGATTGAAATTAAATTAAATTAATAGTTTGTGAGAAATCAAGAACTTTATGATATTGAAGTTTTCCAATCATGAACATGATAAACCAGGGCTAATTTTCACTAGTTTATACCAGCATGTCTGTATGGATTGTTTAAATGTTAAAATATTTCTCTACTGATTAGTAAATATCTACTGCCCTGAGCCTGTATTCTTGACTACTTCCAATAAGTTTTGACAATCTATAAAGGTAATCTTTTGTTAGAGTCATTCCTATACACCTAATTTTGTTGTTGTTGCTATTGTAGGGGTATCTATTTTTTTTTAATGTTTATTTATTCTGCAAGAAAAAGAGAGAGAGAGGGAGGGGCAGAGAGAGAGGGAGAGGGAGAATCCAAAGCAGGCTGTGCTGTCAGTGCAGAGCCCAGTGCAGGGCTCATTTTTACGAACCATGAGATCATGATCTGAGCTGAAATCCAGAGTCAGACTGAGCCACCCAGGTGCCCTGGGGTATCTATTTTTAAAATACGTTTTCTAACTGTTCATTTATAAGATCATAATTTTTGTATATTGTATTTATGTATATCAACTTTGCTGAACTATTTTTGTTTAAATAGCTTTTCTGTAGATTCTTTTTCTAGATTGTAACCACATTATCTATGAATTATCATGGCTTTGTTTGTTTCTTTCCTAATACTTACACTTTTCTTTTTTTTTTTTTTTTCTTATGTGGCTAAAACCTTCAAAACAGTGGTGAATAGAAGCAGTTATAGTTGGCAAGTATATCTTTAGACTTTATTTTTAGATAAAATGCTTTTAGTGTTTCATCATAAAGTATGATGTTTGCTATAGGTTTCTAAGACCAAAGTTCTGCTTTGTTGTCATAATGGAATCATACTGTGATTAATATAAAGACACTAACAGACACAGAGAATATCAAGTGTAATGGCAAAGGGAAAATAAATCTGCAAAGGTGATTTTAAAAGCAAGGGATAACATATCATTCTCTCAGATAGAGGAAAGACTTCCCAGATCCCCCAAAGTTTCCCATCCAGATACAGCTATTGGACAGTATCACAAAGTATTTTCTGCTTTTAATGTGGGTTTTTTATCCTTTTGGTCCTGACTCCTGGAATATCTTTTTATGTGCCTACCAGCTGTCCAGGTGCAAATAACCACTCCAAAACACTTTGAATACCTTATTTTTTTTCTCTCAGATAATTAAGTAAAGCAAAAGTCAATATCCCTTCAGGAGATTTAGGCTAAGTGGCCTAACTGAGCTCCACTCTTACATTCTCTATTCCTAGATCACTAAGAACTGTTGCATAAATATGTGTTGAATATTATTAAATGCTCATTCTTTATTTGGATAATCATATTTTTCCTTTTAATCTGTTAATGTGGCTAATTAAAGTAATGAATTTTATTTTTTAAAGTAATGAATTTTAATGCTAACTTTGGTTTAATTTTTAATCCATGCTGGATTCAGGTCAAAAATATTTTATTTTAAATTTATGGATCTATATTTATAATGTAGTTTGAACTATAATTTTCCAGTTTTATACAGTCTTTGTCTTCTTTTGGTATTAAAGTTATACCAGCTTCATAATGAGCTGAAGCCTATACCTTCTTTTTATAATGTCTAAAAGTGTCTATTAGAGTGGGAGTTCTGTGTTAGAACTTACATGTAAAGCCACTTCAGCCTATTTGTGTGGGTAGATGTGCTTTAAATTAATAATTCAATTTCTTTAATGGCTATGTCTATTTAGGTTTTCTAATTCTTCATGAGTTAGTTTTGGTTGCTATATTTTTCTAAAAAACTGCCCATTTTGTCAAAGTTCTTAAATTTGTTAACCTAAGTTTTATATTTTATCTCTGTTGTGTTTATAGCTATATCTATTTTCTACTTCCTAATATTGTTTATTCATGCTTTTTAAAAACCAATCTTGGCAGAAGTTTATATTAATAACCTTCAAAGAATCGGCTTTTGATTTTTTGATTCTATTGTGTCTTTGTTTTTGATTGCATTAATTTCTGCTTTTTATCTAATTTAAATTATTTTCCTTCCAATTTATTTTTTTTTACATATTGTTCTTTTCCTAACTTCTCAAATTGTACTCTTAGGTCACTAATCTTCTTTTCTATCTTCTTTTCTAATATATGCATGGAAAACTATGAATATATTTCTTCCTACATATTGTTTTAACTGTATTCTGCATTTTGATATTATTATTTTTTATAAGTTTTTACTAATTTCCATTATGATTTTTTTTAATGTCTCTTTTTTTTGAGTGAGAGTGCACATGCACACATGTGCAAGTGGGAAAGGGCAGAGAGAGAATCCCAAGCAGGCTCTGTGCTGTCAGCATGGAGCCCAATGCAGAGCTGATCTCACAAAGCGTGAGATCATGGCCTGAGCTGAAATCAAGAGTCAGACATTTAACCAATTGAGCCACCCAGGCACTCCTCCATTATGATCTTTTTTGATCCATGAGTAATTTTTTTTAAAGTTTCTATTTAAATTCCAGTTAACACATAGTATTATATTATTTTCTTGTGTACAATATAGTGATTCAGCTCTTCCATACAACACCTATGCCCATCACAAGTGTTCTCCTTAATCCCCATCATCTACTTCACCCAGCTCCCCACCCACCTCCCCTTGGGTAACCATCAGTTTGTTCTCTATAGTTAAGAATCTATTTCCTGGTTTGTCTTTCTCCCTATTTTTCCCCTTTGCTCATTTGTTTCTTAAGTTCTGCATATGAGTGAAATCATACGGTGTCTTTCTCTGACTGACTTAATTCACTTAGCATTCTAGCTCCATTCACATCGTGGCAAATGGTGAGATTTCATTCTTTTTTGGTTGAGTAATATTCCCTTGTATATATATACCACATCTTCTTTATCCACTCATCAATCAATGGACACTTGGGCTATTTCATAATTTGGCTACTGTAGATAATACTGCTATAAACATCAGGGCACATGTATCCCTTTGAATTAGTATTTTTGTATTCTTTGAGTAAATACCTGGATCATAGCCAAGAGTAATTTAGAAGTTTTTAAAATTTCTGAATATATGGAATTTTTTAGAAGTTTGTGTGATTGTTAATTTCTAATTGCATTGTGTTCAGAGAACACATCCATATGACACTGATCCCTTGGTATTGGTTAGGATTTACTCTCTAGTCCAGTATGTAATCAACCTTTGTAAACATTTCTATGTGCTTAAAAATAGTATATATTTTCTAATTATTGGATGCAGGATACTTGATTTGTTCATCAGATCAAAGATGTTAATTGGGTTGTTCAAATCTTTCACATTTTTATTATTATTTTTTCCCTGCTTGATTAATTTTTGAGAGAGGTGGGTTAAAATCTCTAATAGTGATTATGGATTTGTCATTTTCCCTTGTGTCAGTTTTGCTTTATTATTTGGTGCTTTGTTATAAGTTTAGACTTATTTATCTTTTTGCAGGTTAGATCCTATAACTAATCTAATTCCTAGTTCATTCATTCTGGTTCCTTAACTCCAAATTTTGGAGAGTCCTTGGATGAGTCTATGGTCCTGGGAAGGGTGATAAATGGCAGTGATTTCCATACCTGAGTATATGTACTATACCTTATGTATAGTCATTATATATCGTATAACCATTTTTAATTATGTACTTGGGCTCGATTACCCTAACATAAAGAAGCATTAGAGGGAGTCAAGTGACCTTCCAGAAGATTCCATATGACCTTGACCTGGCTAGATTTAACCTATAGCAATCTAGTTTAAAACTTTCACCTTTATATAAAATTGTAAGTTTTGACCTTCACAGGCCTGCTTTTTTTCTCTTTCTCTCTCCATGCTAATTAGCAGGATTCTAGAGCTTACGCTTGAGAATGCAGATCCTCTAATGAACAAATGTTAGTAAAATAACTTGAGAAACATCAAAATATTTTCCTCTTTTTCCTTGTAGCTAATTGTTTTGTATCACAAAGCTAGATTTTTGATAAACAGGTAAATCAACATTTAAAAACTATTATTTTTATCTCCTGTTCAAAATTTAAGCTTGTATGAAAATATATTGTTCTATTTTCTCTTATAATTTTCTTTACAAATGTTGTTTGTAAAAAACAAACAACAAATGACAAAACATGGACTTGAGACAATGTTGCTATATCCTATGAGATGTAACCTTCAGCCTCTGCAATGTCAATCATTGCCTTGCTTGATAAATGGGTATCTACAAATACCTTTTAAATTAACATCTCTGTTTTATCGATGATATTTACATTTATATTTGTAAATTTTTTGTTGTTATTGTTAGTCAGAAAAAGGTTTTGGTTTACCTCGTCTCCCCTCATTTATATAATCTCTTGACTGCCTTTGGATTTTGTATTCAAATAATTTGATTTTGTTTTATTTAAAATAACACCTTTGGGGCACCTGGGTAGGCACAGTTGATTAAGTATTCTACTCTTGATTTTGGCTCAGGTCATGATCTCATGGTCATGAGATCAAGCTCCACTTCAGGCTCCATGCTGAGCATAGAGCCTGCTGGGGGTTCTCTCTCCCTTTCTCTCTGCCCCTCTCCCACCCACACACACTCTCTCTCCAAAATAAATAAACATTAAAAAATAAAATAAAATAAAATAAAATAAAAAAATAACAATTTCTTTAGGTGCACCTGGCTGGCTCAGTCAGTGGAACATGCAACTTTTGATCTTGGCATTGTTAAGTTCAAACCCCATGTTGGATGTAAAGATTACTTAAAAATAAAATCAATTAATCAACCAATAAAACACCCACTATAACTTTTTTCTACCTTCCTACTATCAACTTTTTATGTCCTTATGCTTTGTGACTCAATCCAATCTGATATTTTATTTTTTAACTGGAAAGTTTAATACATTCATATTTATTGTGCTTACTGACATATTTAAATTGATTTTGACATCTTATTTTATGCTATTGACTGTACTTTGCTTCCCTTTTCTCTTTCCTGCCTTCTTTTGAATTGATAGTTATCTTGTCACCCTCTACTGGTTTGAAAATAATACATTCTATTTGCATTATTTTATTTTACTAGAAAAAAATTCTTAGCATCTATATATATGTATGTGTATCTAATTCTATCTATCACCTATCTATATAATTTTTTTGGTTTGAGAGAAAGAGAGAGAGCACAAGTGGGGGAGAGTGAGAGAGAGAGAGAGAGAGAGAGAGAGAGAGAGAGAATCCCATGCAGGCTCTATATTGTCAGCATAGAGCTTAATGTGGGGCTTGAACTTACAAACCATGAACCAAAGTCAGATGCTTAACCAACTGAGCCACCCAGGCACCCCAATATATGATTTCTAATTTTATCCTCTATATCAAATATAACGTTTTATATTTTCACTTCTTTATCTCTCTAAGCTATATTCTAAGTAATTTTTTCAGAGCTATCTTCTAATTCATAATTCTTTTTAGCTTGTCTGATCTGCTATTTAACTCACTTATGGAATTTTAGATTTCAATAGCCATATTTTTCATTTCCAGAAGTTCTTTTGTTCTTTTCAGCTTTTTCCAGTCTGTCTTGATACTTCCTTATTCTTTTCTCATAATTTTTATTCTTTCACATATTTTAATGATTTAAACATACTTTATAATCTCTGTTGTAGTATTTGAAACTTGTAAGAGTTCTACTGCAACTATATTCTGACTCATTAATGGTGGATTAGTATTTTTTGTAATTTGGATTATGAACTCATCTTCAGGGGACTCTACCTGTGGGAATAATGTAAGTCTGAGTTGAGATGTATCCTCCAGAGAAATTCTGTCTTTGTTTCTACCAGGCTTGCTTGGAAGTGTTACCAGCTTATGATGATATTGAAATATATTTCCCTGAGATTCTAGTGTTATGGAGGTAGCATATATTCAAGACTCTAAACCTTTTCAAGGCAGGCTGTGGTTGCTAATTCCCAAGGAAAATCTTTTTCTCCTGTCTAGAGTCCAAACCTGAACAGACAAATCTCCATATCTTGTCTTTCATTCTATACTTTCTCCCTAGACAATATACTCTGAGCAAAAGCTTCATTTGTGTATATCAGCGACACCAAGATTTTACATAACTTCATCACAGATTCTCTCCTTTGAATTCCAAACCCTTGTATCTATCTGCCTATTTGAATATTTAAGATACCACATCAAACTCAACTAGTTTAAGGTCAATAAAGTTTATGACCTTCTCCTCAAAACCAGTTCTCTTCTAGTGTTTTCTGCCTCAGTGAATGGCATGAGCTATATCCATATAGCTGTTCAAGCCAAAAATTCAGGAGCCATCCTTGATACCCCTCTTCTCATTCCTTCCCCAACCCTCCACCCCCGCCCATCTAACCCATCACCAATCCCTGTCAATTTTCCTCTTAAATATCTCTTAAATGTACCCATTTTCCCCATCTCCACTGCCTTCAGGCTATTTCAGGCTACCATCATCTTTAGCCTGGACCACTGCAGTTTCCTCACATTGAATGAATGTATACAAATACAGATTAGATTGTTACTCTTTCCTGCTTGAAATGCTCATTTACTAGCTTTACATTCATGGGTCTTAAGTACTTAATATGGTCTACATGGCTCTGTAAGACCAGCCACTGTCTTCTCTTGGACCCATTCTCATTTTATTTTCTTTTTCTCTGCTCTAGCTACAATGGCCTTCAATGTATTATTTAAAACCACAACTCTCTTATCTTCCCACACTGCTTTGGTACATGCTGTTTCCTTTTCCTGAAATGCCAATCCCTCTGACCCCAACTTTATTCAGTCAATATGTAACTCATCCTCTATTTCTCTGTTCAAACATCATTTGCTCAGTTCTCATCCCTTTCTATCATGGTCTTTGTTTGTTTATAACCGGATATTCATTACTGTGGTTATACAGTTGATGTCTGTTTTCCCCACTTGGCTAGTGATCAGGGACCTTTGTCTCGTTTTGTTCAATACTATATCCTGAGTGTTGGCATAGACTAGAACATACAAAGTGCTTAATATGTATTTCTTGAATGAATAATCATTAAAAATATGATTACAAACATACATCTATTCACAATAATCCAAAGGTAAATAAGAAGTAGATATAGTTATGGATAAAACAAGTGACAACTATATGGGGATTCCATTATATTCTTCTCTCTACTTTTCCATATGTTTACAGTTTTCCCTAGAAAAAGACGATGTAACTTACAAAATGAACACTTTTGAGTCTTTGGATAAACTGTGAACTTAATCTTAAAAATAAAATATTGACGGGGCTCCTGAGTGGTTCAGCCAGTTAAGCATCCAACTCTTGGTTTCAGCTCAGGTCATGATCTCATGGTTTGTGAGATTGAGCCCTACATTGGGCTCTGCACTGACAGCTCGGAGCCTGCTTGGGATTTTCTCTCTCCCTCTCTGCTCCTCCCCTGCCTGTGGTCTCTCTCTCAAAACAAACAAATAAACTAAAAAAATAATAATAAAATATTGGCTGTTGTTTATAATGTTGCTATAAACATCAGGGTGCATGTATCCCTTCAAATTAGTATTTTTGTATCCTTTGGGAAAATACCTAATAGTGCAATTGGTGGATTGTAAAGTAGTTCTATTTTTAACTTTCTGAGGAAAGCCCATACTGTTTTCCAGAGTGGCTGCACCAAGTTTGCATTCCTACCAGCAGCGTAAGAGGGTTCCCCTTTCTGCACATCCTCACTGACACCTGTTGTTAATTTCAACAATAGCCAAATTATGGAAAGAACTGAAACATTGACTGAACATTCAAACATTGACTGTTGAATGGATAAAGATGTGGTATATATACATACAATGGAATATTACTCAGCCATAACAAAGAACAAAATCTTGCCATTTGCAACAATGTGGCTGGAGCTCAAGAGTATTATGCTAACCAAAATCAGCCATAGAAAAAACAAATGTCATCTGATTTCACTCTTATGTGGAATTTAAGAAACAAAACAAATGAACTTAGAGGGGGAGAAAAGAGAGCCAAACCAAGAAACAGATGCTTAACTATAGAGAACAAACTGAGGGTTACTGGGGGGAAGGTGTGGGGGGGAATGGGTTAAATAGGTGATGGGTATTTAGAAGGGCACTTATGATGAGCACTGGGTGTTGTATGTAAGTGATGAATCACTAAATTCTACACCTGAGACTAATATTACACTGTATGTTAACTAGCTAGAATTTTTTTAATGTTTATTTATTTTGAGAGAGACAGAGAGGGTGTGTGCACATGTGTATACAAGCATGCAACTGAGGGAAGAAGAGGCAGAGAAAGACTAGAAAGAGGACTGAGAGAATCCCAACCAGCATGGACAGCACAGAGCCTGATGCGGGGTTCAATCCCACAAACCCTGAGATCATGACCTGAGCTGAAATCAAGAGTCGAAGGCTTAACCAACTGAGCCACCCAGGTGCCCCTAAATAGATGGAATTTAAGTAATATTTGGGAAAAATAAATAAATAAAATATTGGCTCTTTAGGGAATGAATATTTTATTTAACTAAAAAGAAATTATACTGACCTGAAGATATTTCGGTAATGGTTAATTGGACCATTTAATGCTCCAGGCTGGGAGAAGACATAAATATAAGCCTCAAGATCTTCTGTTGTTAATCGACATCCTTTTCTTCCAATACCAGTGCTGTGACTGGTAAACAGATGTTTCAAAGCCTAATTTAAGTGAAAAGAAAATAATTAAAACTTTTTAGTTACCTAACAATAAACCTTTGGCTTTTGAAAGAGAATGATGGTTAGTGTCAGTGACAACTTCCCATTTTTGCTCTAGCCAGGTAGGAGACCTGTTTACACATTATATACATTTTTGCTTTCCTGGCTTTACTTTTGGTATTCTTCCCTTCTTTTTTTTTTAAATTTTTTTTTTAACATTTATTTATTTTTGAGACAGAGAGAGACAGAGCATGAACGGGGGAGGGGCAGAGAGAGAGGGAGACACAGAATTGGAAGCAGGCTCCAGGCTCCGAGCCATCAGCCCAGAGCCTGACGCGGGGCTCGAACTCACAGACCGCGAGATCGTGACCTGAGCTGAAGTTGGATGCTCAACCGACTGAGCCACCCAGGCACCCCGGTATTCTTCCCTTCTAATACCCCATGTACACTTTACGCTTATGAAAAGCAACCTATGTTCTTGGTGCCTATTCACATTCTATAAGGCTAAGTTCAGATACCATTGCTACCCTAAAGTCTTCCCTAATATTCTAGCTAATAGTAGTTTATCTGTTTACTGACAATCTACTCCCCCCAACAATTGTTTGAACTTTTTTGGACTATAATCCAGAGTAACAAACACATTATATGTCATGATCCAGTTCAGACTTATACACATACTTTTCTGAAACAAAAGTTTAAAGAAATATCTCTTGAGGTCCTGGGTGGCTAGGTCGGTTTAGCATCTAACTTTGGCTTAGGTCATGATGTCACAGTTTGGGGGTTTGAGCCCCACATTGGGCTCTGTGCTGACAGCTCAGAATCTGGAGCCTGCTTCGGATTCTGTGTCTCCCTCTCTCTCTCTGCCCCTCTCCTGCTTGTGCTGTCTCTCAAAACTAAATAAACGTTAAAAATTTTTAAAAAAAGAAAACAGGATTTAAAAGTAGAATCTAGAGGGGCGCTTGGGTGATTCAGTCAGTTAAGTGTCTGACTTTGGCTCAGGTCATGATCTCATGGTTCATGAGTTTGAGCCCCGAGTCTGTGCTGACAGCTCAGAGCCTGGAGCCTGCTTGGGAGTCTGTGTCTCCCTCTCTCTCTGCCCCTTGCCCACGCACCCTCTGTCTCTCCTTCTCTCAAAAATAAAAAACATGAAAAAAATTTTTTAAAGAAATATCCCTTACTCTTATTATAGTGTGTACTGATATTTTCAATTCACTTCTGTTCTACTTTATTTTTTAAAAAATTCGAATTCAAGCCACTAAACTGATTTCGTGACTCATTAATGGGTCCCCACCCACAACTGAAAAACACTGCTCTATACTAGTGTTTCTCAATGTGTAGATCTAAATCACCTGCATCAGAATCAGGATTCTTGTTTAAAATGCAGATCCCTGGGAGCGACTGGGTGGCTCAGTCGGTTAAGCGTCAGGACTTTTGCTCAGGTCATGATAACCTAATTCGTAGTTTGAGACCCACAGCAGGCTCTCTTCTCTGCTCTCAGCACAGAGTCTGCTTAGGAACCTCTCTGTCTGTCTGTCTGTCTCTCTTTCTGCCCCTCCCCCACTCTCTCTCTCTCAAAAATAAACATTAAAAAAATAAAATGCAGATCCCTGAACCCCCAAACACACCTGTAAAAATATGAAATGATTTATGCAAAAGGTGATTAATTGAAGCATTATTTGCAGTAGCAAAAGACAGGAAATAAAAAATGTCCATCAGTGGGGCATTAGTTGAATAAACTATGATATAGCCACACAATGGTGTATTATGCATTCTAACTACTCCAAGAGAAGATGGAGATGATTATGTGCTAATATAGAGTAGCTGACCCCCAGAACATATCTTTAAGTGGGGGAAAAAATAGAAAGGGTGGAAAACAGTATTTATAGTATGTTACCACCTTTTGTGTAAGAAGGAGTAGACAAATATATACACATCTCCTTATATTTTCAAAAAGAAACAATAAAAAAGTGAAACAAAAATTAACCAGAATATTTTCTGTGGAAGAGGAGGAAATAAGATGGTAGGAAACAGAGGCCTAAGCAAGACCTCTCTGTGCCTTGTATTAGAGTTTTGACTTGAACCATATACATGCTTTTTACAAAATATGAAAGTTAAGTATAATTCTGTGGTCCTAATTTTGCTTGGAAATATGAATAAGAACACATTATTTTTTTTCTCTCTAAAAAACTTGTATGTATAAATTCTGTCCAACAGAAAGATGTAGAAGCAATAAAAACCCAGTAACAATGATCACCTTGACACCCAGACCATTTCCGACTAATAGGAGCCAGAGTTCCTTCAATAAATGATTGATTCCAGATCTGGGGCAGGGAATAAAATATGACCCTAGGACATTAAGAAACTAAGCTATTACTGATTGAAGGATTTATGTCAAAAGGACATAGGAGCCAACGTGAAGGAGTTTCCACTTGCCTGTTATGCCATATTGCCTAATATGAGACAATCTGAGCATCAAAAAGAATGACTGCAATTGAGTGATACATGTCAAATATATTTTTTAAAACTCATGAGCTCCTAATGATATAGTAAAAAAGAAAACTTCATTGGTTATCACTGGAAATTTCTAGGACACCGAGTCATTGCTCTGGAAGTTGTTTATAAAGATAAAGAATGAAGCATTTATCCTGCCATTCTTTTGTGTGAACTGTATTTCAGAATAACCAAACAGTAGATGTGGACCATTCTTCTTTAAGGAAGGATTCCAGTTAATAAGAGCAGGAAAAGATGATAGAAATAGAAAAATCACCATTTTGCAGATTCTAATGGAATACGGATGTGGGCAATGATGATCAAGATATGCTAAAATTATTTGGTGGCAGGTTGTTAGGAAATTTAGATAAGCTGACAACTCATGAGCCCACTGGTCACTGTTAGTGTTACTAAAACTGAAACAACTAGACCTTATGTGCTTCCCTGATGTGATGCATTAGGAAATACACAGCACCACCTACGAGTATTCTTGTCAAATGAAAACTCAGTTTAACCAAGCCTCTAGATTAGTAGCATCCATGAAGCATGAGAAATAAGAATTAGCAGAAAAAGTTAAATAACACCATGATGAAGTAGTCAGCCAAATCCAAAATGTGGATCATTCCCCAGGACAAATGACCAGATTTCTTCAGGAAAAAAAAAAGTGTTAAAAAAATAAGAAGGAACTGTTATACACTGAAAAAACTACAACAATCAAATATAATGTGTGGACCTTGTTTGGCTCCTAATTCAAACAAATAAAGTGTACAAAGACAGTTGATCATAAACTGTTCAAAGATTAATAGTACCAGAGACTAATACTTAAATAGCAAATGAAGCTCTCATTTAGCAAATCTCTTGTTGGAAATTTTAACACAGTCTAAAATTTGTGCAGATTTTTTTGTACCCCAAATAAAGTTGTCCAAAATTGGAAAAAAAAAATAATTGAGACAGTTAAGGAAATTTGAATAGGTATTAAATGATAGTAAGGAGTAAGTATTCATTTTGTTAGGTTTGATAATGGCATTGGAGTTATGTTTTTAAAAAGTCCTTATCTGCAGAAGTTTTTCCAGGTAAAACAATATTGTCTTTTTGAAGCCTCCTTAAATATCTAATACCGTGTTAGGTACACAAAAAGCATTCAATAAACTTCCAAGAAATAGATACAATATATGACTCCTGGTTGTAGGTGTATAGGGTACACCAAAACCCTCATGTTTACTTTGTTTCAGGGTTTTGTTCGCACTCAAGGGCCTCGACTTCTGCCGTGTCAAATTCTCTCACCTGGTATTCATATTCCCTTGTCTCCCCACGGAATGTTCTCTAAAAAGAGGTTTGCCTATAGGGATACAGGCTCTCAACAAAAATTGAGCAACAACCAGGCACTCAAATATACAGAGACTGTAAAAATAAGTAAGCCTATAGATGAGGTCTTAGAAGCATTTATTAAATGTTAGCATTTGTCTATTTTTCTTTCTGAAGGATGGACTTTAAAATATTTTTCATTAAGAGTAATACATTATTTGCTTGACTTGCCTTTTTTTTTCTTGCATAAGAGGAAAAGCCTAACGGTGGACAGCAAATAACAATCAATAAATGATTATTTTAAACAAATGACATAAACAGGACCAGTTATTTCTTTTCTTTCCTTCTTTTTCTAGTGCTGCTGTCTATCTTTATTTTATTTTTAACTTCCTAACTATGTCATCCTCTTGGACTCCAGTTTTTCAACTTTATTATTGAGGTATAATTGACACATAACATTATATTAGTTTCAGGTGTGCAACATAATGATTAAATATTTGTATAATTTCAAAAATGATCACCACAATAAATCTAGTTAACATCCATCACCATGTTTGACTTACCTTGAAATCATTTATTGAGAACATAAATTCTGGGAACCATGGTATTTGGAAGAAGTAATAATGGCTGGATTTGAACAGCTGGGCAGGGTGTCGTAAAATATATTCTGAAATTAAAATGCCATGTTAGACCTTATCCAAGGGGTATAAATTACTTACTATTGAAAGAGCTTCCTTTCAAGGCAATTTCACCTTTGAGATGATCCCATAAAAGAATCCACAAATAAGCCTTCTGTATTTTTCTCTTTGGAACAATTTCTATGTTCTTATATTTTATTAGGGACATTTCTAGTATTTAGAAAATTTATAGCACTTTAAATAAAAAGAAAATTTCATTATATAAAGTCTTGACTCAGAAGGGAACAGAAAACCCAAATGACATTGCCTTTTCTCCAAGGTTATTATCAGTGACCTCACACTTTCCCTAGGGATAAATGGGGAGGTAATTTTCTGTTGTTTAAAAGATTTTGTTTACAGGTGGATTTGAATACCTTATTAATTTGGCCTCAACAGAAACTAACATGTTTCCTATAAATTCATTTATGGATCTAGAAAATTCCTTCATTCAAGGAATATTTTAATATCTACTGTGTGTGAGGGGGTTTAGCAGTTAATAAGACAGAAGAGGTTCCCATTAATAAGGGATTTATACAATAAATAACCAATATTTAAAAAGATCACTTTAGATAGCAACAGTAATATAAAGAAAATTAAAAGAAGGGAATCTGATTGAGAATTATTATTGGGTGATCTAGGAAAAAAAACCTAGATCTAGGTTTCCTAGATCTAGGAAAAAAAACCCAGGCACAAGGGGCCACCTGGGTGGCTCAGTTGGTTAAGCGTCCGACTTTGGCTCAGGTCATGATCTCTTGGTTTGTGAGTTTGAGCCCCCAGTAGGGCTCTGTGCTGACAGCTCAGAGCCTGAAGCCTGCTTCAGATTCTGTGTCTCCCTCTCTCTCTGCCTCTTCCCTGCTCAAAGTCTGTCTCTCTCCGTCTCTCAATAATAAATAAATGTTAAAAACAAACAAACAAACAAACAAAAAAAACAGGCAGAGAAAGGTCCTGAGCTTGGCACATTCAAGAAGCAGAAAGAACATCAGTGTGGATGGTGTAGTGAATGAGGAGAAGGAGGTGGCATGAGATGAATCAGAGAGCAGAGCAGAAGTCCAGTCAAGGAGGGCCAGAGGATATGGACTTTAAGTGCTTTGGAAAGACAATGAATCTTGAAACTGGAGAGTAGTGTAATCATACATATCAAGTGTGCATACTTGTTTCTTGTGCACTGTTTTTTAAAAAAATTTCTTTGCTATAGAGGTAATTTTTTCTTATTTCTAATTTTGTAACTATATTTAATAACATGGTTGGAAATTTTAGAACTATAATTCTCAGGTAAGTGGAGCATCGTTATGTTATACTTTTTGTAAAATCATCATTGAACAAAATTTATTCAGCCCTGCATTAAGAGATATCACTATAATTAAGCAGAAAATATAGGCATATTACTTGAAGACTTTGTATTAACCTGACTAGGGTTGAACCTATTATTGATAAAACAGTTCCAGAAATATTCCAAGAATATTCTTGCTGAAGTGACCAATTACAACTTGTCCATACAGCAACATCACAAAAATAACATTTATTCAAGGGTCCCGATCAATGGCTTAAGCAGGTAGCACAACTTCTGCTACCTAATGCAACTAAGAACAGTCTAGTGCATCTCAGTTTGATATTTGAAGCCTAAGCATCCATCCTGTCACCTCAACAGACATAGGACAATTGGGTATATCCAAAAATCAACTCCTACATTTATATTGTACAATATTTCAGTAGTCATGTTCCCTTTTCCCTTTTATGTAGTCATGTTTCCAACATAGATATATGTTGTTCTGAGTTTTTTGTTCCCTAGTGGGCTGCTGAGGGTAACAGCAGTACCTGAAGCTCCTGAAGCAGTACCTGAAAACTTGACAAGCGTAAACAGGACAAGATTATAATTTTTTCCAAAACTAAATAAAAATGTGCCTAGTAATGGTTCACAGGTCTTTGAACACTCTGAAGATTTTAAGAGTTCCCTTTATAGCAGAGGTTCTCAAAGTATAGTCCATGTGGACTCCTGGGAATCCCCAAGATTCATTACACTACTCAGACATTATTAGCTTTTCTCATCTGGTTGAGATTTGTGCTCATGGTACCAAAGCAATGGTAGATAAAGCCATTGCTGCCTGAGCACAAACCACGGCAGTGACACTGAACAATACGAGTAGTCATTGTATTCTTGTATTCTTCACCACCACACATTTGCAGCAAACAAATACAGAAATACATAAAGTTAAGTGCCATTTTCACTTAGGAATGTTCTAGATAAAATAGCAAAAACTACTAATTTTAAATTTCAACTTTTGTGTACACAGCTTTCGAGTACCAAGATGAAACACAAAGAACACATAAAGCAGTTCTGTTGAACACCCAGATACAATGGTTGTCTCGAGGGATAGCATTTCTGCAGTTCTTTGCGTTGATTAGTTGAATTAGCTGCATTTTTTATGGAATACCATTTTTACATGAATGGATGACTAACAAATTATCATCAGTCAGACTTCAGTATCTGACAGTCTCTTGAAAATGAATGAAGTGAGCCTGTCACTTGAGGGAAAACAATCAGCAGTATTTGTTGCCAATGACCAAATTCAAGCTTTCACATGAAAATTAGAAGTTTGGAACCATTTATTTGCTACTGTGAGCATGACAGCTTTGCAATACTCAATGACTTTTTGATGAAATTGGGGTGATATTAATGAATGTGGGTTCTTTGGTATAATATTACAAAATATGTCAACTTATGGAAGATCTGCATAACTCAATGAACCAATATCGTCCACTGCATGATGATGCAAAATCATGCATGGGTAAAAAAATCCATTCAAAGTGCTAAAGAGACTAATGGATTTTAATGTAACAGTATGAAAATCTCATTAATGTGACATTGGATTCTACATTGTTACTAACCTTTAAGAAATCACCAATTTTTGAGTTTGGTGTAGTATTAAAGAAGAAAATCCACAGTTATCTGAAAAGGCTATCAAAATACTCGTCCCTTTTCCAATTACAAATCTGTGAGGCCAGATTTCTTCATATACTTCAATTAAAACAACATATTGCAACAGATTGAATGCAGAAGCAGATGTGAGAATCCAGCTGTCTTCTATTAAGCCAAAAATTAAAGAGGTTTGCAAAAATGTAAAGCAATGACATTCTTCTCACTAAAATTGTGTTTTGGAAGATGTAGTTAGTTTTCATTAAAATGTTATTTATGTTAACAGGTACTGAATTTATTATTTTTTAATGAGTTAATAAAGAATTTTAAAGTTTTTCCCATTTTTAATTTCTAATATAGTAAATATTTATATATGTAACTCATATAAACACAAACTCAATGGGTCTTTAATAATTTTTAACAGTATAAAGGAGTCCTGAAACCAAAAATTTGAGAACTGCAGCTTTAAAGAATACTGTCATTCCTGATTGCCCAAGCAGTCAGGCAAGAGGAGAATTTATGTCTAGGTTGTCAAGATTCATTACTGTCAAAATAGTGTCACTGCATTTTTCCCTTTATCCCTCTCCAAGTTAGCAGTAAAATGTCCTTCAAAAAATTAAAATAAAATTATGCTAGCAAATATGAAGCTACAATTTATCAGGCTCTTGAAGAATATTTAAAGCCAAGGTATCTGACATTGTCATGTGCTAATATCATATTTTAGTCATTTAATGAAAAAATACTGATATTCAAATTTTGCTGTTTTTAATCCAAAGTGTCAGTGACAATAGTGAATTGTCACATTAACAAATATGTTTTAATGAAAATTTAAACTCACCTGTAAATACATTTGGATGAGGGAAGTTAATAACAATAAGCTTCATCACCATTTCGGGATAACAGATGGCAATTAGCCAAGCAATCATTCCCCCCCAGTCGTGGCCAATAAGAACACATTTGCTATATCCTGTAATAGAGAAAAAAATGTTGACATCTTTGAAAAGAAACAGGTGGATGCATTATTACCTCATGTAAAATGGGTACACTTCTGAAAATAATCTTCCCATAACCCGACTGTAATTCGGCACTTTGTGCAGATACTGAGTTTGGTGTTTCCAAAAACCTGTATGTACGAACCACCTAAGTAGCTTTTTATTAAACTTAGGTGTCCAACCTCCATTCTAGACCTACAGATTTAGAATCTCTCCCAGGAATCTATATGAAAAAAAAATCGGAAACAGCTAGCCCAGCTCTTGTCCCACGAAACTGAGTTTGGGAAACCATGGTAAAGATTACACATAATTTGGTCATAAGCAAGATTATATTATGTCATTGATTTGCCTAGAAAATTGCATGAAGATGAATTTAGGCCAACTCTGAATCACCACAAAAGATGAATGAAATATGGCTGTCAGAAATCAATGTCTTTGAGTCTATTTTATTGTAATCAGACTAAATGACAACACTGCATTGACACCCCCAGACCTCATTCATTTTTTTTTCTTCTTAGAATATTGGCCTGACCTATGCTCTCATTAGATTACTGTAGAAAGAGCTTTAATTTGATTTCATGGCTTTCTCACTATATTGGCTCCATTAACATACCATGGTAGCAGCTGGATTTTAGTCAAAAGAGGTGTAGTAGATTCAATTATTGTTAAAAAGTATTTACTCCTCCCCTCTCCACACTGCCATAAAAGGAGTATACCTTTATGACCCCTTTGATATGAGACTTAGCCGTGTGATTTGCTGTGGTATGGTGGGCATATGACTTGACTTTGGGCTCAGCCATATTATTTGCTCTGACCAATAAGCTGCAAGCAGAAACTTGAAATATGCTTCCGCAGCTGGGCTCATCCTCTTGCCATTTCTGCCATTGCCAGGAGAAGAGAAAGAGCTACCACCAGGTAGCTACTCCCTTTAGCTTGAGCTCCAGTCCAACTCAGAGGGAGAAGCCAGTCCCAGCAAGACCTGTAACTTGAGGCAAAGACCCAGGGGTCCAGCCTACACTTGATTTGTATATCCATAAGAATATGAATAAATGCCTACGGCTATATGCCACTGAGTTTGGGATGTTTGTTACACAATAATATTGTGGCACTAGCTAATCTATACAAGAAAGACAGTGCAAGTGCTTCTGTATCTTATAACATTTTTAAATGAGTATTTAGATGTGGGTTCTAAAGAAATAAATTTTCTGAGTACAAGTATCAAATTTCTAATAATTAGTTCTGAAAATAATAAATTGCATTCATTAGATCTATTTTTAAAAACAAACTTTAAAGTTATTCTTGGCTGGTGGACTGAATAGTCATTCCATATTGAAATAATAGTTTTATTTTCAATTTCCTCTATAAATATTTTCAGCTGTACACTCGAAACCATGGTGACAGGATCCAGACAACAGCTCAGGTAAATGCAAAAGCCTTCCTCCCAAGAAATGAGGTTACCAATTCAGTTTGTTGACTGTTAGTCCCTTAAAAAGGATTAATACTGTGTTTTTTTTTAACTGACCTACCTAAAGAGTCTAAAATATCCTTTACATCTGTAATTAGACAGTCCAATTTATAACTCTCTCGATGAATGGGAGCATCTGTTTCTCCATAGCCTCTCAGATCAAGTGCTACAACTCGATATTCACTTTTAAATTCCCTTAGTTGGTGACGCCAAGAATACCTGCAGGAAATAAGAAACATTAAGAATACCGCAGTAACTAATCCAAAGAGTTACATTACAGCTTTTCTAAGTAGACAACTGTAAGAAACTTTTTATATTAAGAAAGGTTATGTAGGGGCACCTGGGTGGCTCAGTTGGTTGATCGTCTGACTTGGGCTCAGGTCATGATCTCATGATTCGTGAGTTTGAACCCCTGCGTCGGACTCTGTGCGGACACCTCAGAGCCTGGAGCCTGTTTCAGACTCTGTGTCTCCCTCTTCTGCCCTTCCTCCCTGCTCATTCTCTCCCTCTCTCTCTCAAGAATAAACATTAAAAAAAATGATAAAAAAAATAAAAGAAAGATTATATAGCTGTGTGTGAGCCAGAGGAAGGGACATGTTTGAGAAGGGCACATTGATGTTTTTTATTAAAATTTATTGGTTTTTTTTTTTTTTTTACCAGATCCAGTGGGATATAACAAAGGGACAATATTTACAGAAACTACAAAATATCTGATATTAAAACCAGTATACTTCTTTTTAAAAAATATTAATGTTTATTTTTGAGAGAGAGAGAGAATGCAAGTGGGGGTGGGGCAGAGAGAGGGAGATGCAGAATTGAAGCAGGCTCCACGATACCAGAGGTCCAGACATGGGGCTCGAACTCATGGACTGCAAGATCATAACCTGAGCTGAAGTCAGACACTTAAATGACTGAGTCACCCAGGTGCCCCTAAAACCAATATACTTCCATATGTACTCAAGAAATCAATTTCTAAGCTTTTCTTAAATAATGCTGACAACTATCAGGGAATCTGTACTTACAAATGCTTCTGTATTGCAGAACCATGTAATTCATAAAAAAACATTTATGAGATGAAGATATATTTCCCTAAAAAGTAGATTTTATTCACTTTACTCCACTGTAAATATGGCTCCACATTTTAGTAATCATAATTTACTTATAGATGAAAAAGTCTGAAGATTTTTAAAAAAGATTATCACTAAAAGAACCCAATATAACAACTGCTTAAGATAAACCTTTGTTTGCTAAAACAAAACTCTTCTGTGGAGAAGATCCTGAATGAATATAAACAAGTGTGATATTAAAAACATTTAACAGGGGCACCTGGGTGGCTCAGTCAGTTAAGCATTTGACTCTTGGTTTCGGCTCACGTCATGATCTCACGGTTTGTGAAATGGAGCCCTGTGACAAGCTCTATGCTGAGAGCAGGGAGCCTGCTTGGGATTCTCTCTCTCTCTCTCTCTCTCTCTCTCTCTCTCTGCCCCTCCCCTGGTTGTGTGCATGAGCACTGTCTCTCTTTCTCAAAATAAATAAACTTTAAGGACAAAACAAAACAAAAAAAAACCATTTAACAGCCAAAATGCTACTGGCACTGACCAATTAGAATGGCCAGAGTGCTCTTGCCAGGTCCTAGAGGCCTCTGCAGGGCCAGGTAACCCCCCTTTGCTTGGTCATGGAACTGCATTATTGAACGAAATATAGAGATCTGTGAGATTTTCTTTTCTTTTCTTTTCTTTTTTCTTTCTTTCTTTCTTTCTTTCTTCTTCTTTCTTTCTTTCTTTCTTTCCCTTTCTTTCTTTCTTTCTTTCTTTCCTTTCTTTCTTTCTTTCTTTCTTTCTTCTTTCTTTCTTTCTTTCTCTTTCTTTCTTTCTTTCTTCTTTCTTTCTTTCTTTCTTTCTTTCTTTCTTTCTTTCTTTCTTTCTTTTATTTTTGTGTAATCTCCATACCCAATGTGGGGCTCATACTTACGACCCTGAGATTCAGGAGTTGCATGCTCTACCAAGTGAGCCAGCCAAGGCACCCTGGTCAGTGAGATTTTCTTCAAACAAGCAAAATCATTTGGATAACAAACAGATAAAAAAAAAAGACATGGATTTTTCAAAGTGATTCACATGTTGTGGAATTTCAAATATGCATTTAAAAAATGGATCTGCATGCATATCTGTTCATGGAAAGAGTGTAGAATTATCTGACACAAGCCAACTGGGAGAAAAGATTTTTGGAGTGCAATAGGCAAGTGTACACAGGGATCTGAGATTATGAACTAATAGTGAGAGAGACTTCAATGTCAAGGGACACAAAGCAGTAAGATCAATGAAACAAATTATGTATTTTACATCAACAGGTCATTAGGAAGAGTGTCAGACATGGATACAGAATCTATGATCTGTTATTAGAATATCGATGATTTGTGAAAATCTACAAAAGCATTACCAATTAAGACACATTTGAAAATGTTAAAATAATAAAAAGTGTGTTTCTTAGTGAGGTCATAGCAATGCTATTAATTGTGTCTCTGGGCTGTAACAAATAAAGCAGTTTGTTTCCTTAAAGATACTCATTTGTCAACACATATGATATTATTTTTCTCATTAGCCCTACTTAAAATTTTCAATTGATTTTTTTTATGTCTTTGTAACTGAGGCCCAACTCTTCCCCCTTTAGGGATTATCTCATTCCCAATCAATAAAGTTCTACAGATTTAACCTTTTAAATATTTATTTAATCACTTTTCCCATCCATCCCTACTATCATTACCTTAATTCAGGCTTCCATTAATGCAGCAACCTATCGATTGATCTACCTGTATTTCATTCCCCTTAGCTCTATCTTCTACAAAACCAGAGGGAGGTTGTAAAAACAAACTCTGCCATGTAATTTCCCTGTTTAACATCTTTTCTTGAATCCCTATTACATGTATATATCAGACATATTGTGGGTTTGGTTCCAGACCACTACAATAAAGCAAAATATCACAATAAAGTAAGTTAAATGAATTTTTGGTTTCCCAGTGCATATAAAAGTTATGTTTACATTGTAGTCTGTTAAGTGTGCAATAGCATTATGCCTAAGAAACAATGTATATACCTTAATTTAAAAAGTATTGTTTGGGGCGCCTGGGTGGCACAGTCGGTTAAGCATCCGACTTCAGCCAGGTCACGATCTCGCGGTCCGTGAGTTCGAGCCCCGCGTCGGGCTCTGGGCTGATGGCTCAGAGCCTGGAGCCTGTTTCCGATCCTGTGTTTCCCTCTCTCTCTGCCCCTCCCCCGTTCATGCTCTGTCTCTCTCTGTCCCAAAAATAAATAAACGTTGAAAAAAAAATTAAAAAAAAAAAAAAAAAAGTATTGTTTGTGGGTCACCTGGGTGGCTCAGCCAGTTTAGCATCTGACTTCAACTCTGGTCATGATCTCATGGTTTGTGGGATCAAGCCCCGCGTTGGGCTCTGCACTGACAGCTTGGAGGCTGCTGGGGATTCTCTCTCTTTCTCTCTCTCTCTCTCTCTCCTTCTCTCTCTGCCCCTCCCCTTCTCTCTGTCTCTATTAAAAATAAATAAACATTAGAAAAAGAATAAAAGCAAGAATTGCTTGTGTAGAACTGTTGAATCACTATATTGTACACCTGAAACTAACACAGTGTGTTAACTACACTGGAATTAAAATTAAAAATGTTATAAAAATTAAACAAAAAGAAAAAGAAAAAATACGTTATTGCTAAAAATGTGCTACCCATCATCTCAATTTTCAGTGAGTTGTAATCTTTTTGCTGGAGGGTCTTACCTCAATATTGATGGCTGCTGACTGATCAGGGTGGTGGTTGCTGAAGGCTGGGGTGGCTGTGGCAATTTCTTACAAGAAGACGGCAATGACGTTTGACATATCAATTGACTCTTCCTTTCACAAATGATTACCCTGTAGCATGGGATGCTGTTTGATAGCATTTTATACACAGTAGAACTTCTTTCCAAATTGGAGTCAGTCTTCTCAAACCCTGCCTCTGCTTTATCAACTAAGTTGATGTGATACTCTAAATCCTCTATTGTCATTTCAACAATCTTCACAGCATCTTCACCAGGAGTAGATTCCATCTCAAGAAACCACTGTCTATACTCATCCATAAGAAGAAATTTCTCATCCATGAAAGTTTTATCATGAGATTTCAGCCATTCAGTCACATGTTCAGGCTCCACTTCCCATTCTAGTTCTCTTGCTGTTTCCACCACACCTGTTACTTCCTCCATTGAAGTCCTGAGCCCCTCCGAGTCATCCATGAGGGTGGGAATCAATTTCTTCCACTCCTGTTCATGTTGACATTTTGACCTCTTCCCATGAATCATGAATGTTTTTAATGGCATCTAGAATGGGACTATTCCAGAAGGTTTTCAATGGACTTTGCCCAGACCCATCAGAGGAATCACTGTCTATGGCAACTATAGCCATATGAAATGTATTTCTTAAATAATAAGACTTCAAAGTCTAAGTAACTTCCTGATCCATGGGAAGCACAATGGATATTGTGTTAGCAGGCATACAAACAACATTAATCTGGTTGTACATCATCAGAACTGCTGGGTGACTCCTGGTGCATTGCCAATGAGTAGTAATATTTTGAAAGAAATCCTTTTTTTCTGAGCAATAGGTCTCAACAGTGGGTTTAAAATATTCAGTAAACTGTGTTGTAAACAGATGTGCTGTTATCCAGACTTTGTTGTTCCATTTATAGAAAACAGAGTGGATTTACAATTCTTAAGGGTCTTAGGATTTTCAGAATCATCAATGGGCATTGGTTTAAACTTCTTAAGTCACCAGCTATATTAGAAACAAGAGAGTCAGCCTATCCTTTGAAGCTTTGAAGCCAGGCATTGACTTTTCTCTCTAGCTAAGAAAGTCCTAGATGGCATCTTCTACCAATAGAAGGCTACCTGTCTGCATAGAAAACCTATTGTTTATTGTAGCCACATTCATGAATTATCTGAGCTGAATCTTCTCAATAACTTGCTGCAGCTTCTACATCAGCACTTGCTGCTTTACCTTGAACTTTTCTGTTACGGAAATGACTTCTTTCCTTAAACCTCATGAACCAAACTCTGCTAGCTTCAAACTTTTCTTCTGCAGCTTCCTCACCTCTCTCACTCTTCAAGGAACTGAAGAGAATTGGGGCCTTGCTTTGAATTAGGCTTTGAATGAAGGGAATGCTGTGGCTGGTTTGATCTTCCATCCAGACCACTCCAACTTTCTCCGTACCGAAAACAAGGCTGTTTTGCTTTCTTATCATTTGTGTGCTCACTGGAGTAGCACTTTTAATTTCAAGAACTTTTTCATAGTATTCACAGCTTGGCTAACTGGCACAAGAGGCCTACCTTTTGGCCTGTTTTGGCTCATGACATGCCTTCCTCACTAAGCTTAATCATTTCTGGCTTTTGATTTAAAGTGAGAGATGTGCCACTCTTCCCTTCACTTGAACACTTAGAGGCCTTTGTAGGGTTGTTAATTGGCCTCATTTCAATATTGTTGTGTCTCAGGAAAGAGAGACCCAAGGAGAGGGAGGAAGATGGGGGAGTGGCTTACTGGTAAAGTAGCCAGAACACATACCACATGTATCATCAAGTTCACCATCTCATGTGGGTGTGGTTTGTAGCTCTTCCAAGACAATCACAGTAGTAACATCAGAGGTCACTGATCACCGAACACCATAACAAATATGATTATAACAATGAAAAAGTTTGAAATATTGCAAGAATTACCAAAATGTGATACAGAGACACAAAGTGAGAAAATGCTTTTGGAAAAGTGACTCTAACAGACTTGCACGACACAGGGTTGCCACAAACCTTCAATTTGTAAAAACCATGGTAGCTGTGAAGCACTCTAAAACAAGGTATACCCATACTCATAACATGCAGCCCAAGCTCGTCATTTCAGCAGACAAAAACCTGTAAGGTTTGACTACTGCCCAATCTTCCAGCCTGGTTACTTTATAGTCTTTGTCGTTTGCTAGCTAACAAAAAGAGCTCGCATTTATATCATTCTTACTACATGCCAGGCACAATTCTAAGTGTTTCACATATAGTGATGTTGATCTTCAAAGCGAAACTATGAAGTAGGTATTACCACGTTAGAGCTAAAGAAACATAAACACAGAGAGGTTAACTGTCTTCCCAAAGGTCACAGAATTAGCAAATAGCAGAGCCAGGATTCAAACCCTGGTAGTCTGGCCTGAGTCCACGGTACACTGCCCTTACTGCTAAGGCACTTGCAGTGAATAAACGCGGTGTTGCGTTTTGCTTTTGACTTTGTTCACCTGATTTCCTTTGTCTGAAACATCGTCCTTCTCCACCATTCCCCTCCTCCTCACAATCCTTGCTCTTCCCCTTCACTGAACTCCTTACGCTGAGCATGTCCACTTCCAGGAGACTTCCCAGGCCCCCCACCTTTACAGGCGGGTAGGGTGCCCCTTCACACTATCCCACTTGTATATACACTTTTCAGCATACTGGGCCTGTGTGTTATAATGAACCGGGGGTGTCTGGTGCTTCCACTCAATTGGGAGCTCCCTCAGCTCTCAGAATATTTAGTGTAGGCGCTCAGTAAAGATGTGTTGAATAAGTGAAACAACTAACGAATGAAAGCCCCGACAGTGCTAGAAATACCAGTTGTTCAATAAAGCTTGAACCGTGAGACAATGACAACTAAAATTCCCAAGCTCCTGCTGGGAAATTTCTATTCAGTGTCCATGAAAATGTGCATTGTTTGAATAAGTATCTGTGTCTTCATTTATAATTCATTTAATTAGTTGGGGCACCTGGGTGGCTCAGTCAGTTGAGCATCTGACTTTGGCTCAAGTCACGATCTCAAAGTTCGTGGGTTCAAGCCCCACATTGGGCTTTGAGCTGACAGTGCCAAACCTGCTTCAGATTCTCTCTCTCTCTCTCTCTCTCTGCCCCTCCCCTGCTCACACACTCTCTCAAAAATAAACATTAAAAAAAATAATTTTTTTAAATATTTATTTTTGAGAAAGAGAACACAAGCCGGGGCGGGGGGGGGGGGCGGGGGTGTGCGGGACAGAGGATCCAAAGCAGGCTCCACGCTGACAGCAGAAAGCCTGATGCGGGGCTCGAACTCATGAACCATGAGACCACTGTTGAACACTTAACTAAGCCACCCAGACACCCCCCAAAATTTATTTAATTAGAGATTTCAAGGCAGAAATTTGACTCAAAGTAATGTGTAGAATACTGCAATATTTTGCATTTAAAATTTCATTAGAGATTCTGCAAACATAATACCTGTGTATTTCATTCTCTTAATAATTTAAACTGCCTTACAAATAAATTCAACTATTGCTGTTGTCCATGAGCAGAACCAAACAATATCTTAACCATTTCTAAGAAATAGGGCAGCTGGTGGGCCACCTGTGTGGCTCAGTCAGTTAAGCCTCTGATTCTTGGTTTCGGCTCAGGTCATGATCTCACAGTTCATGAGTTCAAGCCCCACATCCCGGTCTGTGCTGACAGTGTGGAGCCTGCTTGGGATTCTCTATTTCTCTCTCTCTGCCCCTCTCCTGCTCGCTCTCTTTCTCTCTCTCTCAAAATAAATAAATACACTTATTTAAAAAAAAGAAATAGGGCAGCTGCTATCTTAATAAATGGCAAGTTAAAAAAAATGTTATCTTCCCAGAATTCATAAATAAAGCATATTTGATTCACACTTTAAACGGAAAAAGAAATCACCCCAGTGATAGACTGATGGCATTTCATTCATATGATATAAAACAAAAACGACCCCCCGACACAGAAATGAAACATACTACAAAATCAGTAACTCCTAAAAATATTACAAATAAACAAAGCTAGCTATTTTCATCCACATTTTTTTTCTAGGGCCTTTAGGTTATAGCAGAAGACACTTTTGAAAAGGCAACCTCTTTCCTAGTGATTACTCTTGACATAAGAGGGCTCCTGGTTTACCAGGCTAGTCACATTCAGATGTAAAATATCCTTTTCCCCTTCACAACAGAAAAAAGGCCACAGTCATCAGCCTCTGCTCAGCTGTGTGTACGAAGAGCCCTCCCTTGCCTCAGCACTTGAGTAATGACGAATGTATTCCATACAGCTGGTGATGAAGACAAATCAAAGAAACTGCCTGCATCAGCTCCAAATATTTTTAAAAGCAATGCAAATTGAGGTGGAGAGAGAGTGGGAGAAAAACCATCTTCTGACAATTTTATTTTGGGATAATTTAGCTAAAAGTCTCATAGATGTATCTGTTTGATGTTTCCTTCAGCTTTTAAGAAAGAACACCCAGAATTTTTATTGTTTCCATGTAACATCTGATATTAAATGTCACCAATTCTCAATAGCTATTCTTAGGTAATAGTGATAAATACAGATAATATATTGCATTTGTATAGTGCTTTTCTGTTTAAAATCATTCTGACACACATTGCCAATTTAGGATTATTTTGTTTTCACAGTATCAAATATTCTGATCTACTTGATCTACAGATAAGCTTATAATTTTATGTGTATTTAGGCAAAACTTTATTAATAGAGGAATAATATTTACACTTATTTTAAAAATTATTTTAAGTTTATTTATTTTAAGAAAGCGAGAGAGAAAGAGCAAGTTGGGGAGGGACAGAGAAAGAGGGAGAGAGAGAATCCCAAGCAGGATCCACGCTGTCAGCACAGAGCCCGATGTGGGGCTCAAACCCAGAACTGGAAATCAGACACCTCGGTTTGACTACATCATACCCTAAACCAAGACCTCTATGTTGAGTCTTACTTTGTCTTTCCTTCCAATCAAATTACCACTATTACCTATTAGGAATCTAGTCAATTCCATTCAGGTACTCCATTCAGAAAAAAGGCAGATTCAGAGTTTAAGACAAAGCTGTTTTGATTAAGCCACTTCAAGTCTCTCTCTCTTGGCTTTCCCTTCTCTTTTTCCCAAAGCCCCTTCTCTGGCATTTTCATCTTTTTTTTTTTTTTTTTTAAGTTTATTTATTTGAGAGAGACAGAGACAGTGCTAGTCATGGAGGGGCAGGAAGAGAGAGAGAAAATCCCAAGCAAGCTCCAAGCTGCCAAGTGGGGGATCATGACCTGAGCTGAGATCAAGAGTTGGACACTTAACCAATTGAGCCACCCAAGCATCCTTATTTACACTTATAATGTAAATTTACATTGGCTTGAAATGTCAAAGTTTTTTGTTTTGCTGTTTTGGGCTTTTAAAGAAGATAGAGACATGGGGTGTCTGGGTGGCTCAGTCAGTTAAGTGTCCAACTCTTGGTTTTGTCTCAGGTCATGATCACACGGTTTTGTGGGTTTGAGCCCTGCATCAGACTCTGCACTGGCAGCTTGCTTGGGATTTTCACTCTCTCTTCCTGCCCCTCCCTGACTAGCACTGTCTCTGTCTCTCTCAAATAAATAAACTTAAAAAAAAAAAAAGATGAAAATGCCAGAGAAGGGGCTTTGGGAAAAAGAGAAGGGAAAGCCAAGAGAGAGAGACTTGAAGTGGCTTAATCAAAACAGCTTTGTCTTAAACTCTGAATCTGCCTTTTTTCTGAATGGAGTACCTGAATGGAATTGACTAGATTCCTAATAGGTAATAGTGGTAATTTGATTGGAAGGAAAGACAAAGTAAGACTCAACATAGAGGTCTTGGTTTAGGGTATGATGTAGTCAAACCGAGGTGTCTGATTTCCAGCAATGTCCTTGTAGTTGCTTTAGGACTTTCCCTGAACAAATGGGTAGCTTTCAGATTAACAGCTGGGCAAAGCTCAGTAAATTCAATATGCTCTATTTGAGTAACCAAGTTATCAGGAGTTCATTGTTGTTGTTTTTAAATCTCCTGGAGTAACACATCCAAGACTTGACTTTACTGGAGCAAATGGGATTGGTATCCAGGGGCCAGTGCCAGGCCTCTCCTAGGCTGTCCCACTCACTGAAGATTAGAGGACATGTACAAGAACCACCAGGCATTTCTCTTTTGCATAAGAACTCTTATCAAGAGTAAATAATGGGATAATGCTCTGAAATATGTACAAGAAAGTATCATTCTTAAAATATGACAGAATGCATCTACTGTCCTAAATTGAAAGCGTATCACTGCTATTTGCTATTTAGCCCATCCCCCCCCCCCACCCCTCCAGCAACCCTCATTTCTCTGTATTTAAGAGTCTGTGCTAATTGCTCTTTGAAACAATTACCAAATGGTTCAGGAGGCTGTAGGTTTATTTTTATTTTATGTAGGAATAGTTGACTGTTCCACATGTAAGAAGTAAAGTTCCAGGAGAATAAAGAACATGGACAATTACTGGGGTTGGTGTGGGGTGAAGAGACAGAATAGCTTTTAAATCTTTCTCTCTAAAAAGTTAAATATCAACCCCTACCCCAACAGATCATGAATTTTATTTAGAATGATGATCCAAAATGTTAAGGTGAGGTGTTCTAACATTGTTAGCTAACTTTTTAACACCCTCTTGAATGTTTCTATAAAGTGTGAAATTTGAGGGGCGCCTGGGTGGCGCAGTCTGTTAAGCGTCCGACTTCAGCCAGGTCACGATCTCGCGGTCCGTGAGTTCGAGCCCCGCGTCAGGCTCTGGGCTGATGGCTCACAGCCTGGAGCCTGTTTCCGATTCTGTGTCTCCCTCTCTCTCTGCCCCTCCCCCATTCATGCTCTGTCTCTCTCTGTCCCAAAAATAAATAAAAACGTTGAAAAAAAATTAAAAAAAATAAAGTGTGAAATTTGAAAGATGAAAATCAGTGTATATTATCAGATAATTATCATTCCTATATACAAAGAACAAGCAGTAGAGGTTAGCTCTGAAGTTCAAAAACAAGGTGTGCCTTAGGTTTAAATGAGATGATCTACACAAAACACTTAGAAGAGTGCCTGGCATATAATAAATGGTCAGTAAATGTTAACTATCATCATCATCATCATCATCATCATCATCATCATCATCGCCAGAATCAGGAAATTATCTTTTTACAGGTCTGGGACAATGGCCTGTCCCCAAATTTCTTCATTACTATCACTGTTTTTAAAAATTAAATCCAAGTTAGTTAACATATAGTGTAATAATGATTTCAGAAGTAGAATTTAGTGATTCATCACTTACTTATAACACCCAACATGTGCCCTACTCAATGCCCATCACCTATTTAGCCCATCCTCCCCCACACCCCTCCAGCAACCCTCAGTTCTCTGTATTTAAGAGTCTGTTATGGTTTGTCTCCCTCTCTTTGTTTAATCTTATTTTCCCTTCCCTTCCTTTATGTTCATCTGTTGTGCTTCCGAAATTCCATGTATTAGTGAAATCATGATATTCATCTTTCCCTGACTTATTTCACTTAGCATAATACACTCTAGCTCCATCCACATCATTGCAAATGGCAAGATTTCATTCGTTTTGATCGCCAAGTAATATTCCATTATTTTACTATCACTCTTAAACCTAGAATTCCACTATCACATATTCACCTCCTTTAAAATTTTAAAGATTTTGAAAAAAAAATATTAAAAAAAAAAGGGATGGCACCTGGGTGGCTCAGTTGGTTAAGCATCTGGCTTTGGCTTAGGTCATGATCTTGTTGGTTCACGAGTTTGAGCCCCACATTGGGCTCTGTGCTCACAGCTCAGAGCCTGGAGCCTGTTCCATATTCTGTGTCTCCCTCTCTCTCTGCCCCTCCCCCACTCACACTCTGTCTCTCTCTCTCTCTCAAAAATAAATAAACATTAAAAAATATATTAAGGATTTTGTATCATCCCAAGTCCTGATTGAAAATGCAGCTAGCTCTCAAAGAGGTATGATCTCAAAGCACTTTAGTTAATACTTTATCAGTAAAAGGGACTTTATTAATAAATGCATGGAGGACATTAGTGCTGGCTCATGGATCTCCACATTGAGTGAATGGGAATGAAGGAAGAAAAGGAAACATTTACAGAATATTCTCTGGGGCTATGTAAAAGGCCTTCTGCGTATTTTACCTTTCTTTATCTTCACAACAGCTCTGCTAGATTATTGCAGATGATCGTGCAGGATCCTGCAGCAAGTAAGTGATTAAGCCAGAATTCACCGCCCATGTTACTTTATGCAGATTTGACTAAGGCTTCAGACTTACATCTTACTGTGAGCCAATCATATCAAGCACTCCACTAAACGAGTCCACATACATATGCTTAAATTGCACTGGGTTGTTTACCACCTAATTAAGTTGTCTCCAGATGGAAGAACAGATAAAAGTTTAACATGAAAACGACTTATGTTTATTCATGTAGGCAAATCCAAGGGGAGGAAAATCTTCGTGAAGGGAATATCTCAGAAAAAGACATCTATAGCCTTTTTGCTCTGGAAAAATGATGAGGTAAATGGGGTCTTGCCATCCTCCATTCTTTTCTTCAATGCCTAATACTTCCTAGTGTGCTGGCATTCTCAATGTATTTATTTATAAACTCTCTTTCACTGATAAAATGTTAACTGAAGTGTATTAGGGTCAGACCTCTTTCAGAACCAGGTACATTTTTAATCAGGACTTTGGATAACACAAAGTCTTTAAAACTGCGAGGAGGTGCAGAATATGTAATGGTGAAATTCTAGGTGTTAAGAGTGATAATAAGGGAGAAATCTGGGGACACGGCATTGTCCCAGACCTTTAAAAAGATACCATATATTCTGCCTTTCTGTCAGCTCAGAGAATATGATGATTTTTCATCCATTTTTTTATGGTTTGTGAACTGTCTCAAAATCATAGCTCTGTGTTATCAAAAATCCAGTTTTCTTTTACCACCATATGTAGCATTGGTTAAAAAGATTTTATTTTTGTAAATTTTTAAAAACGTTTTTATTTATTTTTGAGAGAAAGAGACTGAGCGTGAGTGGGGGAGGGGCAGAGAGAGAGAGAGAGAGAGAGAGAGAGGGAGACACAGAATCCAAAGCAGGCTCCAGGCTCTGAGCTGTCAGCAGGCTCTAACTCATGAACCACGAGATCATGACCTGAACCAAAGTCAGACACCCAACCGACTGAGCCACCCAGGCGCCCCCACAGGAAGATATTCATTAAAAAAAAAAAAAAAAAAGTTTATTTATTTATTTTTGAGAGAGAGAAAGAAGAGGACAGAGAGAGAGAGAGAGAGAGAGAGAGAGAGAGAGAGAGAGAATCCGAAGCCGACTCCACACTGTCAACGCAGAGCCTGATACAGGGCTGAAACCTACAAACTGTGAGATCAGGACCTGAGCTGAAACCAAGAGTCAGACGCTTAAGCGACTGAGCCACCCAGGCACCCCAAGATATCCATTTTTTAAAAGTTTAATCATATGTTGTTTTCATCTGTACTCAGGTTCAAAAGAGAACAGAACATTTTCTCCTAGGTAACTAACAACTATGTATTTTTGGTTATAGGTTTTTTCCTAACGTGAAATATTCAGGTCTTTCATTTGTCCTGCATTCATATGAGCCTTTTGCTACGTGCTGGGAAATAGTTCATTCTCAATTTCCATGAGCCCTCTCCTCTCTCTCCACCTTCCTCTTACCCCAGGCTTCACCCGAAGCTTCCAGATAAACAGGCACTCTATGCCTTTGGTTTCTTTCAAATCTCCTTTTCCTACCCAATGTTGTATTTTGCTGGCAGCAAATACTATAAAAACCCTTTTGTAGCTAGTTCAGAAATTTGAAACACTAAACCATACTTCTTTTAGTTCTCAAAAAAAAAAAAAAAAAAAAAGGCTAGCACCATGCACGTTCCTTTAGAATACAAGGAAAACCATAGGGAAGGATAACTGGGTAAGTGGGCATAGAGTAAGGTCCATGAAAAGTCATAACAAGACAATGACACTGTGATAAGACAAGTCCTTAATGCACAAGAAAAAGTTGGTTGGCAAGTTTACCAGAATTCTGGAAATCCATGAAGCAGCAGCATAAGTGGTTTGCCTCTTTCACCAGTAGCAACATAATGAAATCTTAACCCCGAATCCTGCAGTAGAAAATAGAGGGCATGGAATTTTAGTGATATCTTGTGTTGATTGTCAAAGTAAGTGCATTTAGTATTTCCATTTCATTAAAGAAAAAAACTTGCATTATTTTCAATATCAAGAAATAAAATAAATATTACTGAATTTCAAAAAGGAAAAAAGTCCCATGATTTATTAATAGGGCAAATTAGATTTACTTTTCTAAACATTGCTCTTTGTAGTACCTTCCCTCTTCCCGTCTTGTTCTCCTTACAAGGTCAATTTGTATGTTATAAGCTTCTGGAACAGTGTCACAATTTGTGACTTTCATCTTACTGATGTGTCACATTCCATCTCATTCAAATTCTGCAGGACATGTAAATAATTCTGATCTGAATTTATATTCCTGCCGTGTTTACCTCGTAGTCATGTACTTTTCTCAGCTTGCCCGTCAAGAGCTGTGCCATCAGTTATATAATTCACACCTCCTTTCCTTATTTTTAGTTCTCTCCTTCCCACATTATTATTTTAAGTTGAGAGTTGTATGTACTGTTCCCCTTGCCTCCTGCTCCTCATGTCATGTCAATGTATTTCTAACAGCAGGATGCTCTGAGTGCTCAAGACTTTTCTCTGCATGCGGGAGACAAGACTGCCCAAGGAAAATGAAAAGCATAGGAGTGAGACAGGAATACAGCAAATATAAGGCAAGCTGAAAAGAGGAAAATTGAGAAAAAGGCAAGAAAAGAAAACAAAAACTCAGAAAGAAGTGAAGAAAGAAACCAAGAACCAAAAGCTGAGCACAGAGACTGGGTGTTATATCAGGTAACCCAAGCAAAGGGGTTTTCAGATGTGAAGAAATCTTAAAAGGTCAATTAATTCAACCCCATCATTTTGACAGGTTAGGAAACCAAAGTTCAAAGATGTGAACATGGGTCATAAAGGTGGTTGGGAGCAGGGCTGTGAGCAGAACCCCATTTTCTTCTACCTTGCAGGACAATGTTCTTTTCCACTCCATGGTTCTGTCTCTGGGGCAACTCTTTAGGGTGGCCAGAGTCAGGGGAAAAGCATTATGAGGAATTCCAGATGATTCTTTCTCACTGCTTTTCTTCCTCAGATAACAAACCTGACTTTACCCTCAATTGCAAAATGCCTTTCTAGAAGTTCAGTAACTTCTGTTATTGGTGATGAATCTTGGCCACTTGATTGGATTTAGTGAACAAATACTTTATTGCACTTACCATGTACTAGGCGCTGTTCTAAGTTTTTGTTTATTTGTTGTCTTTTAAAGTTTTTTCCCCCATATATTAATTCCTTTTATTCTCATATCAACCCCAGGCTGAATAAGGGTAAGAAAAATGTGCCCGTGGTCTTTTGAACTCTAGCTGCTGGACACTCTAGCTCCTATTAGGAATCCTCCACTTGGTGACATAAATATCCCCTCATGTGAAGCTAGTTTTGAAAGTCTTGTGAGTCAGACTGCAGGGTGCATCATGAAAAGCTGTATCTCTTCACCACCTGGAGCCTCAGGAAATGGAATATCCATGGGCTGCCAGGAGGCTTGGGACAAGCATGAACAGTTCCAGTCTGAATGCATGGTTGACATTTGCTTTTTATTCCACTCCTTTGGTCTCTGACTTCATAAGTCTGCTTTCTTGCCCACAAACATATACCATTTGTTTATTGTTTCACACTGGTTAGGTCATCTGTGAACGCTCCATTCCGCTACTCTGAATAAAAGTCCTATTTCCAATGACTTATTCTATTTACTCTTTCAATCTCTAAAATTTGGACAAAGACAGCCTCATGAGACAGTAGGGCGCCTAGGAACAATCCTCTACAGCTGATCTGAGTTCTAAAGGGCAAAAAGGTGACACGAGACAGCTTTCTCTTACAGGGAGCAGAATTATTCTGGGCTGCAGGAGGGGACAGTAATATATATAGGACCCTGATGAGAGACCCTCCACATAACCTATTCTCAGTTCCTCTCTCTCTCTCCCTCTCACTCCCTCCCCCCCCACTCACACACACTCACTCACACACACACACACACACACACACACACACGCGCGCGCGCGCGCGCGCGCTAGCGCGCGCCCGACCCCAGTCCCGCCACACCTCGCCCCGCTTGCTTCCCCTTGGTATCTTCCCTGTCTCCGCCGCGCGCTCTGGCGAGACCCAGGAACCCTAAGGGACGCTGGGCGTCATGGAAGGAGCAGCCCCGCGCGCTCTGCTCTCGCGGCGGTCACGTTCCCTCCCGATACCGCCGGGCCGCGCCGGCCTTCACCTTGATCCGCACGTAGCAGTGGGTACCCAAAGAGGGGTCGTTCAAACACGCGGGAGGGTGTTCCCGGGCGACCCTCCGGAAGGTCTGAGCGGGTCCCTTGCCGATGCTCCACAAAAGTTTGAGCAGGTAGATGGAGGCGCAGAGCCCGCAGTAGCAGTAGACCAGGGACCAGAAGAGCAGGGACCGGATCGTGACCGTCAGGCGGAACAGGCAGTCCCGCAGCCTCGCCATCGGGTGGGGCCGGCGGCGGGGCCCGCTGCCCTTCCGAGGCGCAGGAGCGGCGGCGCTCACTCGGGCTGCGGAGCGAGACAGCCGGCGCGGCGGCGCGCCTCCCTGCGGGGCCCCGTGGTGGCTGCGCTCGGCCGGCGTCCCGTGGCCCGGCCGCGGGCTTCCGCGCTCACTGTGCGCGCTCGGGGCCGCTGCGCCCTGCCCGGGAGCACCGCGGGGCAGACCCCCTGCCTTGCGGGTTCCGCCCGGGACTGGGCGAGGGCAGAGCCCGGCCTTCCTCCGCAGAGACCCGGTTCGAAATTGCCAAACTGTGGGGAACATGAAGGTGAGACTTTCCCAAATCTCCGCTCTTACTTTGACCCGTGTTCAAGTCCTCTCATTGCCTGCTTGACTGCTGGAATTTCGTTAGGCCTTTTTCTGGATCAGAGAATTCTGGGGGCGCGCGGCCAAGAGAGGCAGTGAACGATTTTCATACTATATGACAGACGTTATTACTTTATTCATTCCTAACACTCTTCTGAAGGTGTTGATATTCTCCAACAAGGTTGAGAGTGGTTATCAGCCCAGCTAGGCCTCGCCGGTTCCAACGGCACGCCTCTGGAAACCCCTGGTCTGTTTTCCATCCCTGTAAGTTTTCCTTTGCAAGACTATTATATAAATGCAATCATGAAATGTGTAACTTTTTGTCTTTGGCTCCTTTTACCCAGCATAATGCATCTGAGATGCTACTACGCGGCTCCATATATTGTTTCTTTTTTATTGCTTGCTAGTGTTTCATTGAATGGATATGCCATATTGTTTATCCATTACCCAGTTAAAGGACATTTGAGTTGTTTCCAGTTTTGTGGTTAGGAATAAAGCCACTGTAAACACTCGTGTGAAGTTTTTTGGGTGAACTTAAGTTTTTCTTTCACGTGGGTGAGTACTTAGAAGTGGGACTTCTGGGTCAGGTAAAACGTGCATTTAACTTCATGAGAAACTGCCAAACTGGCTTCCAAACTGTACAACTTTGAATTCATACCAGCTACGGGTGGGAGTTATGGTTTGGTTATATTCTTGCAAGGAATTAGTATTGTCAAAAAAAAATATTTTCAATTGTTGTAATTCCAGGAAGTGTGTAGCATCTCATTGAAATTTTATTTTGCATTTCCCTAGTGACTAATAATGTGTGGGGATCTTTATGTACTTGTGTGCCACTCGAATATATTCTTCTTTGACAACGTGTCTGTTAAAATCTTTTACTCGTTTTTAAAAGATTGTGTTGTTTGTTTTCTTACTATCGAGTTCACGATTTATCTATATACTTTGGATACAAATCCTTTATCACACATCATGCGATTTGCAAATATTTTCCCAGACTGTCTATGCCTTTTCAGTCTTATAACGGAGACTTTTGAAGAGCACAATTTAATTTGTATTTTAAATTTCTATTTATGTATTTATTCTTTTAAAGTAGGATCCACACCCAATGTGGGGTTCAAACTCATGACCCTGATATCAAGAGTGGTACACTCCACTGAGTCAGCCAGGTGCCGCCCAAAATTTCTTAATTTTGATGCCATCCAGTTTATCACTTTTTGTCTTTTATAGATGGTACTTTTGGTCTTGTATGTAAGAAATCTTTGCATAACTCATGGTTAATAGGATTTCTTTCTCCTATGTTTTCTTCTAGAAGTTTTATGGCTTTATATTTTATATTTAGGTCTATGAATAATTTTTTTCCAAAACTTTTTACTGTTTATGTAAACATTTTTAATTGCACTATAGTTAACATATGGTGTTCTGTTAGTTTCAGGTGAATTCACCTGACAAATGCACTAATTCACCTGAAACTAATAGTGATTCAACAACTCTACATTACTCAGGGCTCACCATGATAAGTGTTCTCTTAATCCTCTTCACCTGTTTCACCCATTTCCCCCCCCCCCACCTCTTCTCTGCTAATCATCAGTTTGCTTTCTATAATTAAGAGTCTGGTTTTTTTATATATCTCCTTTTTTATTCATTTGTTTTGTTTCTTACATTCCACATGAGTGAATTCATATGTTATGAATTCAAAAAAAAATTTGAATTTGTCTTTCTCCGATTGACTTATTTTGCTTAACATTATACCCTCTAGATCCATCCATATTGTTGCAAATGGCAAGATGTCATTATTTCTTATGGCTGAGTAATATTCCTGTGTGTGTGTGTGTGTGTGTGTGAGAGAGAGAGAGAGAGAGAGAGAGAGAGAGAGAGAGAGAGAGAGATGTCTGTTTTATCCATTCATCTATGGATGGATACTTGGGCTGTTTCCATAATTTGGCTGTTATAAATAATGTAATAATGCAGGGGTGCCTATATCTTTTTGAATTGGTGTTATTGTACTCTTTGGGTAAATACCCATTAGTGGAATTACTGGATCATATGGTAATTCTGTTTTTAATTTTTTTTTTTGAGGAACCAGTTTTATGATCCATTTTGAGTTAATTTTTGTATAGGGTACAAAGTATGGATTGACATTTATGTGTTGCATGTGGATGTATAATTGTTTTGGTACGATTTTTTGAAAAGAGTGTTCTTCCTCTACTGAATTGCCTTTGTGCCTTTGTTGAAAATCACTTGATGTGCAGGACTATTTCTAAGCTGCTAGTCTGTTTCATTGAGCTGTGTGTCTGTATTTTCTCCAATACCACACTTGTCACTACTTTTGAAAGTAGTACGGTAAGTCTAGAATTCAGATGAGTCCTTAAACTTTGTTCTTCTTTATAAAAATTGTTTTTGGGGGTGCCTGGATGGCTCAGTCAGTTAAGCCTCCAACTCTTGATTTCAGCTCAGGTCATGATCTCATGGTTGTGGGACTGAGCCCTGCAATGGACTCCACACTGAGCGTGGGGCCTGCTTAGGATATTCACTCATTCTCTTTTTCTGTCTCTCTTTTTCTCATTCACTCATTCTCTTTTTCTGTCTCTCTCTCAAAATAAATAAATAAACATTGGGAAATAAATAAAAATTGTTTTGGCTACTCTTAAGTTACTTAACCTTTTCCAAAAATTGTTTTTTAGTATTTACTATTTTTAGGCAAAAATTGTTAATTGAAATGCATTGTATCTATTGATTTTGGAGAAAAGTGATATTTTAACAATATTATGTTATTCAGTCCATAAACATGACATATCACTCCATTTATTTAGATCTTTGATTTCTTTCATTAGTTTTTTTTATCATTTAAAACATGCAAATATTGCATATATTTTGCAAGATTTATACCTTAGTATTTCTTTTTTTATATTATTGTAAATGCTACTTTTTTCAATTTCCAGTTGCTTATTACTAGATTTTTGGTTTTTGTCTTGGATCCTGAGACCTTGCTGCACTCACTTATTAGTTCTAGTAGCTTTTTGAAAGACTGGGATTTTTTATGTAGATAACCATGTCATCTGTGAATAGAAACAGTTTTATTTCTTCTTTTCCTGTATGTTTGCCTATTATTTCTTTTTCTTGCCATATTGCACTGGCTAGGACGTCCAGTACAATAATGAGCTGGAGTGGTGAGAACGGACATCTTTACCTTATTCCTGATCTTAGGGTGCAAAAAGCATTCAGTCTTTCACTGTCAAACATTGTATTAGCTAAATATTTAATTAGATGCCATTTATCATGTTGAGGAAGTTCTTTTCTGTTTCTGGTTTTGGAGAGGTTTTTTTGTTTTGCTTTCTTTTGTTTTTCATAAATGGAGGTAAAATTTTGTCAAAGGCTTTTGCTTCTCGAGATAATCATAGTTTTTCTTCTTTAATATTTTTGACTTGGTTAATTACATATAAAATTTTTTAATGTTGAACCAACCTTTCATTCCCAGATTAAACCCTACTTGATCATGAAATATATATTTTTTGTAACTTGTTGAAATCAACTTAATACTTGGTTGATGATTTTTACATCTATATTTCTTATCTATTTTCTTATATATTCTGGAAGAATTTATATAAAATTAGTATTATTTCTTCCTTAAATGTTTGGTAGAATTATCCAAAAAAACCAGCTAGGCCTTGAGTTGTTTTTTTAATTCTTTTTTCTCAAAGATTTTAAAATACAATTTATTTATTTATTTAAAATATACTTCAAGGGCGCCTGGGTGGCTCAGTCGGTTAAGCGTCTGACTTCAGCTCAGGTCACGATCTCACGATCCGGGAGTTCGAGCCCCGCGTCGGGCTCTGGGCTGATGGCTCAGAGCCTGGAGCCTGCTTCCGATTCTGTGTCTCCCTCTCTCTCTGCCCCTCCCCCATTCATGCTCTTCTCTCTCTGTCTCAAAAATAAATAAACATTAAAAAAAATTAAAAAATAAAATAAAATATGCTTCAATATGTTTAATAGTTATAGAACTATTCAGTGATCTGTTTCTTCTTTGCTATTTTGTCTCAAGAATTTTATCCATTTCATGTAAGTTGTTGAATTTATGGCCATAGCACTCTTCATGCCCTTATTATCTATTGAATGTCTGTGGATTTGTGATGTCCTCCCTTTTACACTTGGCATTCATAATTTGTGTCTTTTGTTTTTCTTGGTAAGTCTGGTTAGAGGCTTATTTTATTATCTTTTTAGAGAAGAAAGAGCTTTTGGTTTTATTTTCTTTTTTTTTTTTTTTTTTTTGCTATTAATTTCATTGATTTCTGCTCTAATTTCCTTTCTTCTGCTACATTTAGGTTTAGTTTGCTTTTCTCTTTTTAGTTTCTTAAGATAGAAGCTTAAATGATTGATTTGAAATCTGTTATGTTTTAATGTAAGCATTTAACGCAAAAAAAAATTTCCTCTTAGTGCTTCCACTGCATTCCATAAACTTGAATATGTTGTGTTTTCATTTTTATAAAATTCAAAGTATTTTCTAATTCTTCATGTGATTACCCTTTTTACAATGTGTTACTTAGAAATGCTTAATTGCCAGGTATTTGAGGGGATTTTGCGGATATATTTTTTGTTGTTAATTTCTAGTTTCAATCCAGTATTGTCCAAGAATTGACCTTGGAAACTATCTATTCTTTTAAATTTGTCAAAGTTTGCTTTATGTCTCCGAATATGGTCTACTTTGGTGAATGTTCCAACTGCATTTGAAAAGTTGTTGTTACCTGGAGTGTGGTATACATGTTAATTAGGTAAATTGGTTGGCAATGCTGTTCAGGACTGTTCGGATCCTTACTGATATCCTGTCTACTTGTTTTATCAATTGCTGAAAGAAGAATGTTGAAATCTATCAATAATGGGGGATTTGTCTGTCTTTCTTTCTACACAATCCTACTGTTTTTGTTTTAGATAGTTATATTTTGGAGCATTTATAAATATGATAAAATGAATTTTTATAATTACCTCCATTTATGCCATTCTCAGTGTTCTTCATTCATTATATAGATACAAGTTTCTCTCTGGTATCATTTTCCTTCTATCAGAGAACTTTAACCTTTCTTGTAGAATAGGTCTGCTGGCAATAAATTCTTTCAGGTTTTGTTTATTTGAAAAAGTGTTTATTTCTCCTTCAATTTTGAAAATATTTCCAGTGGATATAGAAGTTTAGGTTGACAGGATTTTCATTTTAGAACTTTAAAGATGTCCCTTCATTGTCTTATGGCTTTCACAGTTTCTGATGAGAGGACTGCTGTGTTTTTATCTTTGTTCTTCTGTATTTAATGCCTTTTTTACCTTGAGTATCTCAATATTTTCTGTTTGTCTTTGCTTTTAGCAGTTTAAATATGATTTTTCCAAGTGTGTGGGATTAGGGGTGGGTGGGTATTTATCTTGTTTAGCATTTTATAAGCTTCTTGAATTTATGGTTTTGTGTCTTTCATTATGTGAAATAATGGAAAAAAATATACTAGTCTCTGTCCCTAGTTCCTGTCACAGAGCTCCTGAAACCCTTGTAATTTCCTAAGTGATGAGACCATTAGCAGCATCGTTTGTTCTAATATTTGCTCTTTAACCTGTACCTGACACGGGGCTCCTAAGACCTTCATAAACTCATAGTGGTGACAGCACTAGGAACATATTTTGTTCTAATGAGGTGACTCTGAGTGGGCTCCTGGATGGCTCCTGGATGGTGACTGGTTACCAGAAAGGCCAAGCCATTATTAGAAGCTTGGACTTTCAGCTCCCTGCCTCCTCCAGAGGGAGAGGGGCTGGAAATAGAGTTAATAATTGATCATGCCTATGTGAGGAAGCCTACATAAAAATCTCAATTCTCTGGGGCTCAGAAAGCTTCCAGGTGGGTGAATACATCCATGTACCAGGATGATGTACCTCAACTTCACAGAGACAGAAGTTCCTAAACTCAGGACCCTTTCACAACTTGTCCTATGTATCTCTCCATCTGACTTTTCATCTCTATCCTTAATTATATCCTTTGATAAACTGGTAAACAGAAGTGTTTCTCTGAGTTCTGTGGGCCACTCTAGCAAATAATTGAATCCAAGGTGAAAGGAGTTCATGGGAACCTGTGAACTGTAGCCAAGTTGGATAGAAGTTGTGAGTAACCTGGTGACATACTACTTGCAATGGACCTCTGAGGTGGGGGTCAGTCTCATGGGATCTGATGCTATCTCCAGGTAGATAGTGTCAGAATTGAGTTAAATCAGAGGACACTGAGATGGTATTGCAGAGGATTGCTTGGTGGGGGGAAAACCCCTACTATGTGAGTAGTAAAAGAGGCACACAGGAGAAAGAACTGAGGGTTTCCCCCTACTTGGAAGGAAAAACTGGAGGCTTTTTCCAATACCTAATAATCTTGAAGAATTCTCAGCTATTGTCCTTTCAGATATTTCTCTAATTCCATTATCTCTCTCTTCTCTTGAGATTTTGGTTTTATGTTATACTGTTTAATATTGCCCTACAGCTTTTGGACATTCTGTTTTGTTGTTTCCACCACACCTTACTTTTTGTGTTCTTTGCTTTTTTGTTCTGGTAATTTCTTTTGATCAGTATTTAGGTTCACTAATTCTTTCTTTGGCTGTATTGATTCCACTGATAAGCCCATCAAACACTATCTTCATTTCTGTTACCAGGTTTTTCATGTCTAGCATTTCCATTTGATTTTTTTTATGGATTTCTATCTTTCTATTCTAATTACCCATTTTTAACTTTTTTTAAGTTTTATTTATTTTGAGAGAGAGAGAGAGAGAGAGAGAGAGAGAGAGAGAGAGAGAATTCCAAGCAGCCTCTGCACTGTCAGCACAGAGCCTGATTCAGGGCTTGATCGCACAAACTGTGAGATCATGACCTGAGCCAAAATCAAGAATTGGATGTTCAACTGACTGAGTCACTCAGGCACCCCTGAAATTATACATTTGATCACACATTGTCCATTTTTCCTCTAGAGCTTTTAATACGTTAATCATAGTTATTTAAATTTTTAAAAATATTTTCAGCTATGTATCATCCTTTAGTCTTTTTCTTTCTTTTGATTGCTTTACCTTTACCAGTGGGATTTTTGTTTTCCTTGATGTTTTGTATGTCTCAAGTTTTGTTGAAAGACATTGTGTGTAAGACTATAGAGAAAGATATCTATTTTTTGCCTGAAAATTAACATGTGTTTTCTTTTGCTATGCTTTTAGTATGGAGGTTGTGTCAATCTAGTCAGTTGTTGATTGGATTTGTTGGATTTGTTGCTATGGTTACCCCCAACAATACCATAAATTTCAAATTTCTCTAGTGTTACCCTGTGTTTAGGGTGGAGACTGGTTTGCCAGTGAATTTTTCTCAGTATCTGCTACATGCTCATCTTTAAGTCTTTCTTTATGCTTGGTGATAGAGAGATGGTCTCTCTCCATGCTTTTGCTCCTCTGATATCAGTAGACTGCTTCTGTTACTGAATGCTTATTACCCTGGTGGTAGGAAGTACAGGAGGGAAAAGGGTATTCTCTGCTGTCCTAATTCAACCTCACTGGCAGACACTATGGATATTAGGATATCAGAGCATCTTGGATTTCAAGGTGAGATCTTCTCAATGATCTTTCCTGTCCCCAGTGACAGGGTCTCTCTAATGGTCTAGAGCCATGATACATTTCCTGCCCCTGTCCCAGATTAGGTTTATTTCTGTTTTCTTCTCCCCAGCTGTAGTAGGTCATGATCAGTGCCCTATAGGTGGTAGAGTTTGCTGGGGTCATGATCTCACAGCCTGTGAGTTCGAGTCCCACATCGGGCTCTGTGCTGACAAGCTCAAGCCTGGAACCTGCTTCTGATTCTATCTCCCTCTGTCTCTGCCCCTCCCCTGCTCACACACACACACACACACACACACACACTCACTCTCTCTCTCTCTCAAAAATAAATAAACATAAAAAAAAGTTGGTCTAAGTTCCTGGATAATATAGTGGTAGATTTCCTTGTGAGGTCCTGCTTTGTCCTTCACAACTTCTAGGATGTGAACTGCACTAGCAAAATCATTTAACCATCTGCATCAATTAACACAGAGTAGCATCAGTGATTTTGGGTTTTTGAACCAGATCATAGCCAAGAAGTGTGTTCATCCCTTTATGACAATTCTCAGGCATCGATATCTGACTTGTTGAAGCATGTTGCCCAGTGAACATCAAACTCCTTATCTGTCTCATGTGACCCCTGGGAGCAGCAGGGAATTGACTGGAAAGCGGCCATGAGGCTGGAGGACAGAGCAGGATACAGGAGGCCTCAGGGGCTGGCATTGGGGGGTGGCTGCTGCTGCACTGCAAAGGGGTAGAGTGGGCGCCGAGCATGATGGTGATGGCGGCACACAATCTAAGGCTAAAGGGAAACTGGGTGAGGCTTTGTATGTTTTATTTATAAGAAAGTGACAACTGGTTTCTAGTGTGGCTAGATACCATTTTACATTCCCACAAGAAATGTATGAATGATCCAGTTTCTCTGCATCCTTGCCAGCATTTTGTGTAGTCACTATTTTTTATTTTAACCTTCCTGATAGGTGTGCAGTGAAAGCTCATTGTGATTTCAGTTTACATGTCACTGATGGCTGCTAATGATGGTGAACATGCTTTCATATGTGTGTTTGCTATTTGTATATGCTGTTTGGTGAAATTTTTTTTTTTAATTTTTTTTTTCAACGTTTTTATTTATTTTTGGGACAGAGAGAGACAGAGCATGAACGGGGGAGGGGCAGAGAGAGAGGGAGACACAGAACCGGAAACAGGCTCCAGGCTCTGAGCCATCAGCCCAGAGCCCGACGCGGGGCTCGAACTCACGGACCGCGAGATCGTGACCTGGCTGAAGTCGGACGCTTAACCGACTGCGCCACCCAGGCGCCCCTGTTTGGTGAAATTTTGTTCATGTCTTTTGCCCATTCTAATTAGTTCTTTTTACTGTTGGATTTTGAGATATATCTATTTATATCTATCTATATGTATATATAGATATCTATATGTATATATAGATAGATATATCTTCTTATATGCCATTCCTTGTCAGACATGTGGTTTGTAAATATTTTCCTAATCTGTAGCTTACGTTTTCACAGAGCAAAATTTCTAATTTTGATGAGATCCAGTTTATCAGTTTTTTCATTTATGGACCATACTTTTGGGATCAAGTCTAAAAACTCTTTGCCTAACCGTAGAACCTAAAGATTTTTTTTTCTACAATTTTAATAGTTTTCTATTTTACATCTGAATCCAAGATCCATTGTGTTACTTTTTGGATAAGATACAAGTTTTAGGTTGAGTTCCCATTCCCATGGATATCCAATTGCTCCAGCACCATTTGTTGAAAAGACTGTCTTTTCTCCATTGAATTGCACCATTGTCAAAAATCACTTGAGCCTATTTGTGTGGGTCTATTTCTGAGTTCTTTGCTCTGGGGTCCACTATTCCACTAATACCACATTTTCTTGATTACTGTAGCTTTATAATAAGTCTTGATATCGTACAGAATTATTCCTCTCACCTTTTTTGTCAATGTTCTTCATTCTAGCGCCTTTGCCATTCTGAGTTTTAGCATAAGTTTGTCTATGTCTGTGAAAAACTTCACTAGGATTTTATAGGATGTGCATTAAAACAGATTAGTTTGAGAACTGAATCTTTCCTGTGTTGAGTCTTCCAATCTATGAACACAATAGGTCTGTTTAATTTTTTCTTCAATTTCTTCCATAAGCATTTTGTAATTTTCAGCATACAGATCCTGTACATTTTGTTAAACATATACCTAAGTATTTCATTTTCTTTGGAGTGATTATAAATGTTACTGTTTTTAAGTTACCATATGCTCATTAGTAAGAGAGATCAGATTTATTTTTGTATGTTGATACTGTATCCTGTGACCTTGCTTATGTCATTTATTGTAAGTTTTTTGTAGATTTCTTGGGATTTACCATGTAGAAAATCATGTGCAAAAATTCAGCTCAATTAATTCAGAAACTGCTTAAATGTTACAATTTCAAAAAAAAAATCCCCATAGCTTATGGTGAAATCCTGTACTTTTCTTTAAAATTGTAAATAAGAATGATTACTATCGCTTCCATTATTTGATATTATTTTGGGAAAGTATAGCTAATGAAATTGAAAAAAACCCAACCGAAACAATCTGTATGACTTTTTCTTTATTACATTGGGTGGAATTTCTAATTCTATGTTGAATAAGAATGGTTCAGAGTGGATATTCTTGCCATGTTCCCAAATTAGGGGAAATCATGGAGTCTTAAGTATAACATTAGCTGTGGATTTTTTCTGGATACTCTATCAGATTGAAGAAATTTCCCTGAAAAACTTGCTGAATCCAAACAAGTTGGATTTTGGATTACACTGATTAATTTCAAATGTTGAAACAGCTTTGCATACCTGGAATAAATCAATTTTTCATGGTATATAATTATGTTCATCTATTGTAGCATTTACAAAATTTGCTAATATTTTCTTGAAGATGTTTGTGTCTAACTAAATTCATGAGAGATAATGCCTGCAGCCTCTTTTTTTTTTTTTTTTTTTTTTTTGGATTTGGTTCTAGTATCAGGGTAATACTGGCCTTAAAATGAGTTGGGAAGTGTTCCTTCTTCCCAATGATAAAATTTGTCCTGTCATGGGACACGTGGCTGGCTCAGTCAGTACAGCATGTGACTCTTGATCTTGGGGTTGTAAATTTGAGCCCCACATTGGGAATAGAGATTACTTGCAATCAAAATCTTAAAAAAGAAAATTTTTGTCCTGTTGGTAAAAATTATATAACCAATTTCTGGAAGAAGAATTTTCTGGAATAGATTTTTCTGGAAGAGACTGTCTTAAATTAGCATTAATTCTTCTCTAAATGTTTGGTGTAATTTTCCAGTGGAACTGTATAGGCTTGGAGATCTCTTTCTCAGGAGCTTTTAAATTATGAATTGAAATTAATGTTACAGGGCTATCCAGATTATTTCATTTTGAATTTTGGTAGTTTATTATTTGAAGAATTGGTCCACTTCAATTTTTTTAATGTAGTTATTGGTAGTATTCCTTTCTTTTTTTTTTTTAACAGTTGTAGGATCTTTGGTGATATTCACTACTTCATTCTTACTGTTGGTAATTTGTGTCTTTTTGTTAGTCTTGCTAGCTGTTTAAACACTTTACCTTTTCTCCCTCAACCACCAGCTTTTTTTGTTTGTTTTTTTCAATTTCATTAATCTCTGCTCTGGTCCTTCTTTGGATGTGCTTTTTCTAGGTTGTTGAGTTAGGGAATTAAGATTATTGATTTAAGACTTTTCCTTGTTTCTAATACAAGCACTTGGCACTTCTAAATTTAGTACTCTTTAACAGCATCCTACATATTTTAGTATGTTGTATGTTGACATTCATTTCTGTTTTTAAAATTTTCTTGTAAGATTTCCTCCTTGGTGGTGCCTAGGCAGCCAGTCAGTTAAGCGTCTGCTTCTTGATTTTGGCTCAGGTCATGATCTCGCAGTTCATGAGTTCGATCCCCACATCAGGCTCTGCACTGGCGGCACAGAGCCTGCTGGGGATTCTCTCTCTCCACCCCCCCCCCTTGCTTGCATTCTCTCCCTCTGTCAAAATAAACTTAAAAAGATTTCGTCTTTGATCCATCAATTATTCATAAGTGGATTGTTTAGTGTTGTGATTTTCCTATTGTCTGTTATTGATTTATGATCTGATACTATTATGATTAAAGAACATACTCTACATAATTTCAATTGTTTTAAATTTGTTTCATGACCCAGGAGATAGTGTCTTGGTGAACATCCCATGGATGCTTTAAAAAAAAAAAAAAAGTGCATTCTGTTGTTGGTTATAAAATGGCAGTATCAATTTACACTCCCCAATAGCAGCATATGAGTTCCCATTGATCCTCTCCAACGTTTTATAATGTTAGAGACCTTATTTTTGCTAATTCAATAGGTAAAAACTGGTATTTCTTATGGCCTCAAATTTTCATATGCCACACATGAGAAGGCTGAGTATCTTTTCATGTTTATTAACTACATGACTTTCCTCTTAAGTGAAATGCCTGTGTATGACAGAGAATTACTTATATTCATATGTTGCTCTGTAGTCAAGTATGCCCAAGTGGGTTGTGGCCAGAAGGATATGAGTGCAAGAAGTCTAAGTCTCTACCAAGTCTGGCCCTTAAAAACATCCAGTGTGATATTAGAGACCATATGTTCCAGGTGGCATAATTACAAGATGGAATAGGGCATCTCACACTGCCATACTTTCCATGAAAATGGAATATCCTTTATACACTTGCTTTAGAGTAAAACATTTTGTAGTAAATTTTTATTTCACTTTCATTTTGATAGTTTTGCTGGGTACAGAATTCCAAGCTGGTAACTTTCTTTTTTATTTAATCAAACACTAGTGATAAACATAGATACAGCACAATTACCTAAGATCATTCTTTATATACACAATGTATATAGATTACATACAATCTGAAAGAAACCTGCATTCAGCAGTGAAATGTTTAGATTTTCCTTCCCTCCCTAAAGAATTTTTTTTTAACCACCCAAATTTAGAATTTCATCAATACACACTCTCCTGTGACAAACAGTTCAGACATAGAGATTGCAAAAACGAGATGCTAACATTATGAAACTTTGTTAATAAAAAAAAATAAATAAACAAACAGAAGCAGCCATGATTGAGATACATTGTTACTGACAACTGTGTCCTAAGGGACAGTATCAAAAGGTTGTGATGCGAGGAAAGCTATATATACATACACAATAAGAAAATAAACTTCACAATTAACACATGCATGTTTAATTCTGGAAAAATCATAGCCCTCCAAAATTTCTTTGCATTTCAAGCTGACAGTTATTTTTCTCTCAAAAATTTGAAGATTTAATTCCACTCTTTTTGGTGGTCATTGTTGCTAATAACTCATTATTTCTATTTGGTGATCACTCCATTTCTCTGACTGCCTGCTTATGGTATTGTTAAGACCATTGAAAAATAGGTATGGATTTCTTTGGGATGTACTCTGCCAATCCCTGCTATAGATCTCTTAATAGCTCTTGCATTTTCTTTCTCCTTGTCTGTGCTATATCCTGGTACATTTACTGTATATAATTTCTAGCTGATTTTCTCTTTATGTATCTAATTGTTTTAACCCATCCATTGAGTTTTGCTTTTGGTTTACTTCAACACTTTCTTTCCTACAAATCTTTTTCCAAATCTGCCCATTTTCCTCCAAAAATCTTATTTCTTTAAACATTTTACAAATAGCTAGTCTACTGCAGTCCTGGAAAGAAGGTGATGAACTATATTTGTTGTTCGTTGTTTCTGCTAACTCTCACCCACTGTGGCTTGCTTTTTGTATCATTCATCTTTGATACTAATTTCTTGACCTTAATTTGTGGTGATCCTGCTTATGTCTCTAGCCAACCTGGGACCACTCCAGCTTCTTGAAGACAACATTCCCTCAACAGTGGTCCTGGCATCTGACCTCAAGAGAGCCCTACCATTTCAGTTGCTTACTGCTCTCCTCCCAACTAAATGTGTGTGTGGCAGGGAGGGGGTTGGTCCTCAGAGAGTTTCCCCTGCCTCTGAGACTGGTAATGCCTTAAAAAATGGGTCTCATGCAGGATATATTTGTAATACTAGAAACAAAATTGGTAGGTCTCTAAACTTAATTATAATCTAATCCCAATCAAAATTCTAATTTTTATTTTCACTCAACTTTTACAAATTAGATAAAGTGATTATAAATTTCTTAGAGTGAGAGCTATTGCCATTCGAAGGTGTGCTAAGTAAACTGTGGCAGCATAATTGATAGTTCATTTAGAAAAAAAAGAAATCTGGTTTCCTATCTCTTTCTATATATAAAAATGTCTTTAATCCACCTGGAATCTTAGTGTAAAATTTAATTGTCTGGATTTTAAGTACAAAATAAAGACTATTTTATCATCTTGACGTGGGGGATACAATCCAAAACAAGGCAGAATAGCCAGACACTATAAAGGAAAATCCAGACATACGGCTATATAAAATTTTAAATTTTAATGGAAAAAAAGGCAATAAATCTCAAAAGACAAGCAGTAGATTGTGAAAAAATGTTTCTAAACCAGAGGGCCAACATTTAAAAAAAAGAAGCAGCAGCAGCAGCAGCCTTGTACACATTGATAAGATAACCCAAAAGGAGATTGAGTAAAGGATATTATTGGTTACTAGGCAAGTCACATGGCTAACAAATACAAGAGAATCTACTCCACCTGTAGTCTGGGAAATAGAAATTTAAAAAGCCAATTATAATTTTTTCATTCAGATTAGCAAAGAATATGAAGGCAGTAATATCCAATGCTGGTGAGAATAATGGGGAAGATAGTACTTTCAAACTCCTAGGAATGTGACCTGATCTAACATTTTTTTGGAAAAGCTATCTGGTACCTCCTATTAAAATAAAAACTACTCCTTTTGATTGTAACTTCTAACCCAGCAATCCCATTTTAAGAGCTCTACTCTTTAGAAATAGAAGCACAATTATGCAAGGCTACATAAACAGTATATTTACTTCAGCATTGTTCATGGTAGAAAAAGACTGGAATCAACTGAATCAGTAGGGGATTACATAAATCATGATATGTCTGTTCTTTTTAAAAAAAATAAAAAAAATTTAACATTTATTTACTTTTGAGAGAGAGAGAGAGAGCCGAGAAGGGGTAGAGAGAGAGGGAGACACAGAATCTGAAGCAGGCTCCAGGCTGAGCTGTCGACACACAGCCCCACGTGGAACTTGAACCCACGAACCATGAGATCATGACCTGAGCCGAAGTCTGGCACTTAACCGACTAAGCCACCCAGGCGCCCCATGATATGTCTGTTCTATGGAATGAAATACATACTTTTAAAAAAGAATGAATTAGTCTATGTCCATTTAAAGACCTAGACAGATGCTCATGATGCATTAAGAAAAACCCAACTGTCAAGTAACATGTGTAAATGATCATGTTTTTGTAAAAACAACCCCCTCAATGTCCTGACATGTCTATATTTGGATGAGCAAAAGAAGATTGAAAAATCTTTGATCTCTCAAAAGTTGGGGTGGAGAGGAAAGTGTTTCTTACTATCTCTACATTGGTAGTAAGATTTCTGGGCAGCATTATGGCTAACGAGTTTATGCTCATGAATTTGAAGTGAGACTGGTTATGGTTCCATGTGTTTCTGTAACCACAAACAGCTTCATGGGTGCAGAGCGGGCAGTCAGATTTAATAAGGATTTGAGTTTTGCCAAGTGAATACAACATGAAAGTAAATTATAAGGAACAGAAACTTGCATAAGGAAAGCAGTGAGGGTATGAAGGGGAGAGGTACTATGAAAATCTATAGGATTAATGGATTTTAAGGTCATGGTGAGGTCTAACAATTGTTGGAGTCAAGGGTTATCTGGAGTAAGCTAGAAAAAGGTATGAGGAAGTAGTAAGAAACTAGCGTGCATGAAACTGAGATCAAGGAAAGATTTTAGTTACTGGCAATGACAAAGGAGTGGTTAAAGTTAATTAGCTATTTTGATCATTAGCAGGGAGGTCAAGGGACTCAGAAGTGTCCATTAGAGAGAAATATTGAGACAGAGACTAAAATCTCTGGGAAACAAGGAGTGAACCAGGGATGGTAAATGACTATGGGTGGTATAGTCAGTCTGATGATCATGACAAACTTAAAGCTGAGGATAAAAAGGAGGAACTGTGAGGGTGTGGGGGGGAAGATGGTCTGCAAGTGGCACCCCAAAGGTAAGAAAAACACTAGTGAAGAAACGGACTAAATGAGAGCTTGCAAGGGAGAGCCCAGGTTCAGTCAGAGCAGTGGTTCTCCAACTTTAATGTGTATTAGAATCACCGTTCAACTAAGGATTATTGGACCCTGCACCCAGAGTTTCTGACTCAGTAATTCTGAAGTCTGAAAATTTGCATTTCTGAAACATTCTCAGATGATGCTAATGCAGCTGGTCCTGGGACCACATTTCCAGACAACTCAAGAAGAAAAAGAGGGAAAAAACAAGCAAAATCTTGATTATATCGGGACTGATCCCGAATCCCAGAAAACAATATGAAACAGTTTTAGAAGTTGGAGAGTAGTAAGAGATGGGGACAGAAATGGGGTCCTCACAAAACTAGGCTTGAGTTGAAGGCAAATAAGTTACATGCAGTATTTCATGCGTAAAATTAACAGAAATAAACTCCATACAAGAAGTTAAAAAAAAGCGACAGTCTTTTACTAAAAAATAATGCCTAATATAGGAAGGATCAGTTAGTTAGTAAGCCGATATTTTCTCTGCTAATCACTACATATATCTGATATATCTTCCTTAAAAAAAATACACACAGGTATATCTAATCTACAGATGATCTTTTACAAAAATAACAATGCATACTATTCAGTATATATATATACATTAATTTCTTGGTTAAAAAACAGCTATAGTTGAGTGGATATGATTACCACTTTAATTCTAGCTGTTTCCTGAAGGTGTCACCACCATTTTAGCTACTAGTTGATCGTAATTTAAAAAATGGCTGTAGTTTAAAGTATTTCAAAAAATTATATTGATTATAAAACAAGTGAAGTCAAGAAAACTTTTCCTCTTTCTCTCAATAATACACACAAACTTTGAATTTTTACTTTAGATGGTATCTTAATACTGCCTGAATCATTTTACACTTCAAGAGTGCAAAATGTTAAATATATGAAGCAGATACACATGATTGATACATAATGGCAACTTGAGGATGATGAAACAAAAATAATTTACAGATTTAAAATAAATACTATATAGTTAAGTAAAAATGTAAACATTCATTGCTATCACATATTCACATTAAGAAATGTATAAGTTCCTATAGAAACTTACATCATATTTACTATTATTTTGCTCAAATTTAACATCAACCAAGCCATAGGTAACATTTTCTTTAAGCTAGATTTCATTATCAACTTTGCATACAGAATCAGCAGAGAATTTTACGTAACCTGATGCTCAAAGAAACCAAGTATTATTTGTTAGAGGTTCTAAATGTTTTTGAAGGCAGATAGATACTTGTTATAAAAGTTAAAAACTCAACAGGAACTGGTTTTTATATACCTTTATATATTTTTTTCATTTTTAAACAAGGGGCTATCTCTTTCGGATTTTCATTGCTTATACAGGCCTATAATACATAGCAGACTATTATTTATAAAATAAATAAAATCTGGGAATTTATTCAATTTTTAGGGATTCAAAATTATAAAATTTCCTGTAAATTACACCATTTAGAAAATGAACATATAGCTATTAAAAAATATAGTGAAAATTGTTTAATCATTTTAGAGCAGTCAAAAATACAATATAAGATTGGTATCCTGGTGTTTGAAAGCAATCATTTTACCATATGCATTTTAATCTTTTAAATCATTCATTTTAAGCTGATGGTTAATTTAAAAAGTTTTAATCAAAGTTGTTTTCAAACATTGTCATAATATCGCTTTGAAGAGTCATATCAATGGTACCAGCCATCTGTAGAAAGAAGGAAAAAATTCAATGTTACTTTTAAAAAATGTATGCCTTCATTATAACTATATAAAAATGATTACACAACATTTGAAACAAATTATACAAAATGAACACTATTTAACATAATGAGTTTATGCAGTTTTCTATTTCTGTTCAAATACTATCTGATTTTTGTTAAAATATTGCTCATATCTGGGGCACCTGGGTGGCTCAGTCGGTTGAGCATCTGACTTCAGCTCAGGTCATGTTCTTGTGGTCTCTGTAAGTTCAAGCCCCGCATCGGGCTCTGTGCTGACAGCTCAGAGCCTGGAGCCTGCTTCAGATTCTGTGTCTACCTCTCTCTTTGCCCCTGTCCTGCTTGCCCTCTGTCTCTCTCTCAAAAATAAATAAACATTAAAAAAAATATATTGCTCATGTGATAAGTAAAGGTTTTAAAACTTACAAGAACACTGAGAACAAGTTTAACTTCTCTCTTCAACTAAGAGAGTAAAGTCTCAATGTTGGCAAAATATTAAGAATGTGAACTGAGATTATATTGTTTCATCTACCTCTGTAATCAACATAGTGTGCTAAGACACGTAAAATTATTTTCTGAATAAACCAATATCTTAACTATTTGAGAAAACTATTAACATTAAAGTTACAGGCTTTCCTTGATTCTGCCACTTACTACGTAACCTAGGACAAATTTTGTAACCAAGTTTATTTTATATATTGTCAAATGTAGGTATTTATGAAGATCGAATCAGATTGCATATGTAACATTTAGCACACTGTTTTTCATTAAATGCTAAAAAGCCATTAAAAATAACAAAGTAAACAAAAAGCAAATTAAGACAAAGGAAATAAATGTTTCCTATATTTGAAGCCTTCTATAAATGCCCATGTGGTACTAGTCTTTGGCATCTGAAATGATACCAACTATGAAATTAAAAAAAAATTTTTTTTATCAGTAAATAGTAACAGCCCAGAGTGATGGATAAATGTGCCAATTTGCAATCAATTGGTTAACTTCCTTGATGAGAATCAGTATTCTTATTGGCTATGTGGGAGAAGATTTAGAATTATGATTTAGCTACCAAAAGGATAATATATGTGACTCTTATAAACTATAAATATTTCTTTAAATATGCCATAGGAACAAAAGAATTTTTTTTTGAGAGAGAGAGTGCATGTGAGCAGGAGAGGGGTGGAGGGAGAGAGAATTGTGGGGCTCGACCTCACAACTATGAGATCATGACCTGAGCCAAAATCAAGAGTTGGATGCTTTACCAACAGAGTCACCCAGACGCCCCCAAAATAAATTCTTAAAATCCTTACCCAGACCACTTTTTTTTTTAAAAAGGTTTTATTTTTTAAGCAATCTCTACACGTAACTTAGGGTTGAACTCACAACCTCAAGATCAAGAGCTGCATGCTCAGTTGGTTAAGTATCTGACAGCTCAGAGCCTGAAGCCTGCTTCAGTTTCTAGTCTCCATCTCTCTCTGGCCCTCCCCCACTCACGCTCTGTCTCTCTCTCAAAAATAAATAATGGGAAAAGAACACTAACCATCTAGAATTCTATATCCAGCCAAAACATATTTAAAAAAATAAAGGCCAGTTTAAAACACATCCACACAAAAACCTGCACACAAATATTTATAGTGGTTTACTGTAAATGCTGTAAGCTGGAAACAACCAATATATCTGTCAGTAGATGAATGGATAAACTGTGGTACATCCATATAATGGAAGTATTTAGTCAGCCAAAGGAAAAAAAAAGCTATTAAGCTACAAAAAGACATAGAGGAACCTTAAATTCATATTACTAAAATGAAAGAAACCAATCTGAAGCAGCTACATATTATATGATTCCAACTATATGACATTCTGGAAAAGGCAAAACTATGGAGATAAACAGATCAGTGGTTGGAAGGCATGAGTAGAACGCACACAAGCAATTTTTTTTAAAGAAAAACAGACTTAAAAAATGTTTTATTTGTTTTTGAGAGAGCACAAGTAGGGTAGGGGCAGAGAGAGAAGGGGACAGAGGATCCAATGTAGGCTCCATGCTGACAGCAGCAAGCCCTATGTGGGGTTTGAACTCACGAACTGTGAGATCATGATCTGTGCCGAAGTCAGACACTCAACCGACTGAGCTACCCAAGCACCCCCAGGTGACTTTTAAGAAAGGGAAATTACTCTTATTTTTTAGTAGGCTACACCCCCAGCGTGGAGCCCAATGCAGGGCTCGAACTCACAACCCTGAGATCAAGACCTGAGCTGAGATCAAAAGTCAGATGCTTAACTGACTAAGCCACCCAGGCACCGCAGAAAGGGAAATTAATCTGATGGTACTGTAATTGTTGATCTATGTCATCATACATTTGTCAAACCCATAAAAAGTACAACACTAAGGGTGAATGTTGAAGTAGACTATGGATTTTGCTTGATAAACCAAGGTTGACAGTGATGTGTTAATGTTGGTTCATGGACTGTGGGGTGCTGATGGTGTGGAAAGTTTTGTGTTGATGGGAGGAGGGGAGGAGTATGTGGAAACTCATTGTATTTTAAGCTCAACTTTGCTGTGAATCTAAAATGCTCTAAAATATAAAGTCTATTACTGATATAAAAAGGCCAAATAAAGACATTTTCAGATACACAGAAGCTGAAAGAATTCATTACCAACTGACCTACGCTACCAGAAATGTTAAAAGTCCTTTAGGAAGAAGGAAAATTGTATCATTTGGAAATCTGGAGCTAAATGAACGAAGAGCACTGGAAATGGTAACTACACAGGTAAACATAAAATTTTAACTTATTTAAAACTTTTAAAAAGATTATTTTATGGCTTAAATATTAGCATAAAAGTAGGGAAGGTAGAAATGGAAGTACACTGTTGTAAAGCTATTCTATCAAATGTGAAGTGGTATAGCATAACTCACAGGAACACTGTGCTAAGCTAATGTATGTACTAAAATCCTAAAGCAACCATCAAATAACAAAGTGTTAGTGATAATAAGTCAATGAAGAAAATAAAATGGGATCATAAAAATGCTTGATTAAAAGAATTCAGGAAAAAAAGGAGATAAAAAGAATGGACAAACAGAAAAGAACAAGATGTTGCACTCAAACTTAACCATATCAATAATCATATTGAATGCAGTTGATCTACACACTCCTATAAAAGGCAGAGATTGGATTTAAAAAAAAAAGATCTCAATACATGTTGCCTACATGAAACTCACTTTAAATATAAAAACACAGGTAGGTTAAAAATAAAAGGATGAAAACATTTTTTAAATCGTGCCAACACTAGTCATACAAAAGTTGAAGTGGTTATATTTCAGAGTAAATAATACCAGGAATCAAGTAAATCATTTTGTAATGAAAAGGGGGTCAATTAATCAAGAGGCCATAAAAACCCTAAATGTTAGGTGCCTAACAATGCAGCTTCAAAATACGTGAAATAAAATAGAATTACAAAGATAAAAAGACAAATCTGCAAATCATACAATCATAGATGCCAATGCCCCCTCTGGACATTTGGTAAAATGAGCAGGCAGAAAATCAGCAAGAATATAGGAGTCTTGAACAACATGCTCAACTAACTTGGCTACCCAACAGCACCAGAACATACATTCTGCTCATGTGCACACAGAATATTTACCAAGGTAGACCATAATGTGGACCATTAAAAAAGTCTCAGTGGGGGCGCCTGAGTGGTGCAGTCAGTTAAGCATCGGTTATGAGATTGAGCCCTAAGTTGGACTCTGCACTGAGCTGAGAGTGGAGCCTGCTTGGGATTTTTACTATCTCCCTCTGCCCCTCCCCCACTCATGCTCCCTCTCTCAAAATAAAAATTAAAAAAAAAAAGTCTCAATGGATCCAATACATTATATATTCTCTGATTACACTGGAATTTAATTAGAAATTAATAACAAATTACTAGCCAGATAATTCCCAAATATTTGGAAACTAATATACTTCTAAATAAACAATCCATGGCTGAGGGGCACCTGGGTGGCTCTGTGGGTTAAGCATCCGACTCTTGATTTCAACACAGGTCATGATCTCATGGTTTGCAGACTGAGCCCACATCAGGCTCTGTGCTGAGCCAGCAGTATGGTGCCTGCTTGGGATTCTTTCTCTCCCCACCCCCTCTCTCTGCCACCTCTCAAAATAAAAAAACAAAACAAAATAAAAATGAAAAAATAATCCATGGATGAAAGAAGAAATCCTAGCTTTTAAAACATCATTTTCTGTATATTAAGACTCCTAAGCAAGTCAGGTTTTTTTTCTTTCCAATCTTATTAAGATATAGTTGACATATAATAGAAGTCAACTTCTTCCTCTAGTGTTGAACTAAAGAAACACTGACCTGGGGCAGTTATGCAGATGGCATAACTCTGGGCCACAATTTATAGATAGTTTATTGATTTTTTCAAGAGTAAAAACTGTAAGTAATGAACCACTTTATGTGCCAGGCACTTTCCTATGTGTTTACTACATGTAAATTCATTCCATCTTTAGAATAGGTATTATTTATTACCGACAAGTAGTCTGAGGTACAGAGAGGTTAAATAAATTGCCAAGCCCAAAAGTCTAGAAAATGGGAGAACTAGTATTTGAACCACATAGTCTAGTAGCTCTAAGACAATACTCTATGATTATATTCTAGATCTTCGAGTATAAAATTTTTATTTTAGGCTCTGATTTTAAAACTTGATCCTCACTAAAGATGTAACTCCACTGTCACGGAAAATCACCCTGAATATATCTTTGAACATGTAAAAGACAGTACTCTGTTAAATCTTTCCTTAGAGTTAATGAACTAAAATTTACTTACTGCTTCTCTCCTCCTCCGCTCTTGCTCTTTCTCCCTTGCTAAATTACGGTCTTTGAGAAGCAAGAGTTTGTATTTATCTTGAGTTTCCAAAGACTGCTGATGTTCTTTCTGCTCTTTTCCAAGGCACTGGTTTTGCATTTTATTTGAAAAAGATTGTTGAATGCAGCCAAGGTCCCTTAAAGAAACAGTACAGCTCAAAGTGGGTTTCAAAAGTTCCTTAAAAGTTTTTATTACATTACAAAGATATGTCATTAAAGTATAAATATAAAGCAATGTTTTAGATTCCCCTTGTCATGTTGTGATGTTGGTTTTTGTTATGATGCCATTTTTAAGCTTAACTTTTGATGTCAAATTTTACAAAGACAATCTATATTAACAAAGAGAAGTTTACATAGAAACTGTGACCAAGGTTATATACAACTGTATTATGTTCTTACACATAGAATGGAAACATTAAGACATTTCTGGAAAACAACGTCTTTCTAATTTAGTTACGTTAGTATCTTTGATAGTTTAATCACTTGATAAGTTCTATCCTCTTCAAAGTAGATACTACTTGTTAATTAAAAAAATCAATAAAAATTTGCTTTTTGCAGTTATAATTTGCTCTGTATTCTACTAAATAGCTTAATCATGGTCACTTGACAAAAAAGAAATTTAATATATTTAAAATTCTATGTCCATCATAGGGAATGGAGATTGCTACACATAGTCAATGCATGCAGATATGAATGAATACTTGAATAAAAAGGAACTGATAAATGAAAAAAAAAGTCCATATCTCCCAAGTTATAATCCAGTAAATTACAGACCTCTGATTTTCTTGCAATACTTTTGGTTCCTTTGTATTTTGTTCCACATGTTTCCGAATTAGTTCCTGTGTTCGAGCTTTTACTTCTTTTTCTATTGCTGCTTTTCTAAATTGGTTGAAGAGCTCATCTGAGGACTTTAGTACACCTGATGTTTTGACTGGTTTGCCTAAACTTTTCCAGGAGTCTGCATTCTTGATCTTTATATCCTAAAACAAATAGTTGATTCAGTCTGTGTCTACAGATGTCAACATTTTGGAAGGAAAACAATAATTTTTGATATAGTAATAGATCACAGTAAGATTCTAAAGAACTTCCTGTAATTTTATTAAACTTAAGTTAAAGGTAACTGATGTCAGAAAAAATATGAAAATATGATTAACAGATAAACTCAATCATCTAAGACCAAATTAAAATAGCATACTTACCAATTATTTCAATTTAATGTAAAACATATACAGTTGACCCTTGAACAACATGGGGATTAGGGGTGCCGATGCCTGCATAGTCAAAAGTCCATGTATAACTTCTGACTCCCCCAAAAAACTACTAATTGCCTACTGTTGACTAGAGGCCTTAACCAGTGACATAAGCAGTCAGTTAACACATATTTTCTATGTTATATGTATTACATACTATATTCTGACCATAGAGTAAGCTAGAAGAGAAAATGTTATTGAGAAAATCACAACGAAGATAAAAATATATTTACAATACTATACTGTATCAAAAAACTGTACAAACTGTATCAAAACTATATCAAACTGTATCAAAACTGTATCAAACTGTATCAAAAACTATAAGGGGACCCACACAGTTCAAAACCTCTGTTCAAGGGTCAACTGTATATTTAAAAAAATATATTTTTTAACATTTATTCATTTTTGAGAGACAGAGACAGAGTGTGAGTGGGGGAGGGGCAGAGAGAGAGAGACAGACAGAATCAGAAGCAGACTCCAGGCTCTGAGCTGTTAGCACAGAGCCTGACACAGAGCTCGAACTCACGAACTGCGAGATCATGACCTGAGCTGATGTTGGATGCTTAACCGACTGAGCCACCCAAGTGCCCCAAGGGTCAACTGTATATTAAGAGTACGAGAATTTGCAAGGAATATAAAAATAAGTAAACTAGTCACTGTAAATAAAGATATTTTTGGTCCTATAGGGAAAATAAACCAAATATACAAATTAGTAATAAGAGGCAAAGAAAGATAATGCCATATTTGTTGGGAACCCTCTGACATGCCTTTGTCTTTCCTTTCTTAATAATTAACTGATTGTGACTGCTGTTCTTAAGGGAGATGTGTCATGATCTAGATCAGTGCAATCCAACAGAAATATATATACTTTAAAATTTTCCACTACAGGGATTATATCTGGAAGAAGGTGGAGGAGGAGGATCTTAAGCTTACCTTGTTCCATGGATACAACTACGTAACAAGCATATAAATGTAAATAACCCAGAAAATCACCAAAGACTGGCAGAGCAGCCTCTACACAGCTAAATACAGAGAAGAGGCCATGTCAAAGAGGGTAGGAAGGGCTAGAGGTGGTGGGGAGCTAAACAGACCCAACAGACTCTCTGTGGGACTGTCTGTGGGAGGGAGGATGCTGAGCATAGGGAGAAGAGAGAAACGGACACCCTAGGCACCAGGAAGATGAAGCTCCATAATATTTGGCTTTGAAAGCCATAGAGGCAAAATTTCACAAGTTCTTACAATCAGCAGGACTTTAACACTTGAAACATTAAAAATAAGAGGGCTCTGAACTCAGAAACCAGGAAAGCAGAGTCCAAGTCCTTAAATATTCCCTGGGCACTGAGACCATCCAAAGTGATGCCACAAGCCTGGCAGTGTGCAAGCAGCCCTGAAAGGGGTCAGCACCACTCCAAAATGACCCCTACCATGGGAAGAGAAAAAGATAAACACACACACCAGTTCAAATGCAGCCCCAGCAATAGGGTGGGGGCAGACATCTAGTCTGGCTGCAGTACCCAGCCACTAATGAAAGCTTGTCATGGTGGGGATCCTTGGTGGCTCAGTCGGTTAAGCGACTGACTCACTGTTCATGAGATTGAGCCCTGCATTGGGCTTGTGCTAACAGTACAGAGCCTGCTTGAGATTCTGTCTTCCTCTCTCTCTCTCTCTCTGACTCTCCCCCACCCTCTCCCTCTCTCAAAATAAACAAACATTTAAAAAAAAAAAAAGACAGAAAGTTTGTCAGGGCAAAACACCTATGCTACTGTGTCTCTGGCAAATGCTGGGTCTGAGTCAACTCAAACCCAAGGCAACCAAAGACTGGCTCATTAAGAGCATTGGGACTAAATCCTACCTACAACAGGCAGAGAGAGCCATTGCAGATGACTGGGCTGAAGGCAACAGTAAGGCACACACAACACACATAAGAGACACCTGTGAAACTCCAGGTTCTGGTGAACAGGGAGCAACTGTTACAGGGCTCTATAGAACCTCTTTTTCAAAAGGCCATTACTTTCAAGTGTAAGAGGTGTAGCTGACTTTCATAACACACAGACACAGACATACAGAGTTAGACAAAACGAGGAGACAGAAGAATGTGTCCCAAATGAAAGAACAGGAAAAATACACAGCAAGATACCTAAGTGAAACAGATAGGTAATATGCCTGATAGAGAAGTTAAAGTATTGGTCATAATTATACTCACTGGACTTCAGACAAGAGTGGAAGAGACTTCGGTGAGACCATTAAGAAAGAGATAGAAAATATAAAAAAGAACCAATCAGAGATGAGAAACTCAGAAACTGAAATTAAAAATAAAATAGGTGGAAGAAATAGTAGACTAGAGGAAGCACAAGAAGAGATTAGTGACCTGGAGGAAAGAGTAATGGAAAACAATCAAGCTGAAAAGGAGACAAAAATATAAATAAATAAATAATGAAACGACACTTAGGAAAGTCAGCAACACCATCAAAGGTAATAACGTTCACATTATAGGGATCCCAGAAAAAGAAGGGACAAAAGGGGGGCAGAAAATTTGAAGAAATAATAACTGAAAACTTCCAAAATCTGAGGAAGAAACCAGAAATCCAGATCCAGCACAGAAAGCTCCCAACAAAAATCAATCCAAGGAGGTCTACTCCAAGACATGTAGAAATTAAAATGGCAAACTATAGTTTTAAAAGCAGCAGGAGAAAAAAAAGTTACATACAAGGGAAAACCCCACAAGGCTATCAGCTGATTCTTCAGGAGAAACTTTGTAAGCAAGAAGGGAGAAGACATGATATATTCAAAGTGCTGAAAGAAAAAAACAATCTGCAATCAAGAATACTCTAGGGGTGTCGGGGTGACTCATTGAGCATCAGATTCTTGATTTTGGTTGAGGTGATGATCTCATGGTTCATGAGGTCAGGGCCTGTGTCGGGCTCTGCGCTGACAGTGCGGAGCCTGCTTGTGATTCTGTCTCCCTCTCTCTGCCCCTCCCCACATGCTGTCTTTCACTCTCTCTCCCCCAAAATAAATAAATACTTAAAACAAAAGAGAGAGAGAATACTCTATCCTGCAAGACTATCATTTAGAATATAAGGAGATAGAGTTTCCCAAACAAAAGTTAAAGGAATTCAGCACCACAAAACCAGCCCTACAAGAAATATTAAAAGAGGATTCTTTGAGTGGAAAGAAACATCCTAAGTAGGAATAAGAAAAGTAGGAAACACAGAAGTAGTAAAATTAAGTATAGCTATAAAAATCAGTCAAGGGATTTACAAAATAAAAGGATGTAAGGTATAACACCACATACCTGAAACATAGGTGGGGAAGACAGGAGTGAAGAATGGGTCCAAACTTAAGGGACCATCATTTTAATATAGACAGCTATATATAGAAGATGTTATATATAAACCTAATAGTAACCAAAAATCAAAAACCAGTAATAGATAAGCAAAAAAATAAATAGAAGAGAATCCAAAGTCTGTCACTAAAGAAAGCTGGCAAACCTTGAGAGAAGGGAGCAAGAGAAGACAGGAACAGGGAAGAACTACAAAGCAAACATAAAACAAGCAATAAAATAGCAATAAATCCATTCCTATCAATAATTACTTTGAATATAAAAGGACCAAATGCTTCAATCAAAAGACAGAGGGTTTTGGAGTGGATGCAAAAAAGCAAGACCCATCTATATGCTGTCTCCAAGAGACTCACTTCATACTAAAGATACATTCAGGGGTGCCTGGGTGGCTAAATCAGTTGAGTGTCTGACTCTTGATTTCAGCTCAGGAGGGTTCCCCAGGGTTGTGGGATTGAACCTTGCATTAGGTGTAGTAACAGAAAAGCAGTTCTCATGCAAATGGAAGTAAAAGGAGAGCCAGGGGAGCAATACTTATATTAGACAAAATAGACTTTAAAACAAAGACTGTAACAAGAGACAGAGAAGGACACTACATAATCATAAAGGGAAAAATCCAACAAGATAGAACAACTGTAAATATTTATGCAGCCAACGTGGGAGTATCCAAATACATAAAACAGCTAATAACAAACATAAAGGAAATAATCAATAGTATTACAATATAGTAGGGGACTTGAACACCCCACTTACACCAATGGATAGATCACCCAAACAAAAAATCAACAAGAAAACAGTGGCTTTGAATGACACATAGCACCAGATGGATCTAATAGGTATATTCAGAACATTCCATCATTAAACAGTAGAATACTGTTACTAGAGGGGAGGTTACTAGAGGGGAGGTGGGTGGGAGGATAGGTGAAAGAAGTGAGAGGGATTAAGAGTACACTTATCATTATGAGCAATGAGTAATGTATGGAATTGTTGAAATCACTTGCACACCTGAAAGTAATATAACACTATGTTAACTACACTGGAATTAAAATTTTTAAAAATATTCTAATACATTAACAAGTTTAAAAAGTGTAAAATTTTAGTATTTATCCAAATATACTCAAAGCATTATTATTTCAACATACATTCAGTGTAAAAGTTTGAAGATAATTTTATATTTTTTGTAAGTCCAAATTGGTGTTTATTATATATTTATAGCATATCTCAATTCAAATGCTAAACTGATTGGAAACAATTGATTTGCAACTGCATTTCATGAAACATACAGCTGAAAAAGTAGATATGCACAATCAAGCTGTTCCAAACATACTTAAATGTTCCAAAAAGTGAACAGAGTACCAATTTTGAAATTTAATTACATAAGGATTAAAACTTAGTTCTTCAGTTGCAGTAGCCACACTTCAAGGTTTCAATAACCATATGTGGATAGTGGCTACCATATCAGACATTGGACAATTCAAGTCTAGATGGCCCTTCTAAGAGTTAACGTGCCACATCATCTAGTATAGATCATGTGCTATGCCACAAAACAAGTCTGCATAAATTTAAAAAGATTGAAATTTATCGAGCATCATTCTTGACCACAACATTATGAAACCAGAAATCAATTACAAGAATAAAACTGGAAAATTCACAAATATGGAGATTAAACAACATTCTACTACTGAACAACCAATGGCTCAAACAAGAAATCAAAAAGTAAAACATATCTTGAGACAAATGAAAATGGAAATATACCAAAATGTATAGGATGCAGAAAAAGCAGTTCAGGAGGAAAGTTTACAGTGATAAATGCACACACAAAAAACAAGAAAGATCTCACAAAACCTAACTGTATATACCTCAAGGAACCAGAAAAAGAACAAAGCCCAAGGCTTACAGAAGGAAGAAACAAAGACCAGAGTAGAAATAGATTTTTAGGGGCACCTGGGTGGCTGGGTGGATTAAGCATCCAACTCTTGATTTCAGCTCGGTCATGATATCATGGTTCGTGGGTTCAAGCCCCACGTTGGGCTCTGTGCTGAGTGTGGAGTCTGCTTGGGTTTCTCTCTCTCCATATTTCTCCGCCCCTTTCCCACTCACACTCACTCTTTCTCAAAATAAACAAACTTAAAAAAAAAGAAAGAGTCCTAAAAGACATTAGAAAAGATCCGTGAAACTAAAAGCTGATTTTTTTTGTAAAGATAAAGGAAATAGACAAACCTTTGACTAGACTCACCAAGAGAAAGAAGACTCAAATAAGCAGAATCATAAATGAAAGAGCTATACAACTTATACCACAGCAATACAAAGGAAGATAAGAGTCTACTATAAGCAATTATATGTCAATGACATGGACAACCTGGAAGAAATGTATAAATTTCTAAAAACATAATCCTCCAAGACTAAATGATGATGAAACAGAAAATCTGAACAGAATAATTACTAGTGAGGACACTAAGTAATCAAAACCCTTCAAACAAACAAACAAAATCTAAGACCAGATGGCTTCACATTTAAAGAATTAATACTAATCCTTTTCAAGCTCCCCCCCAAAATTAAAGGGGAAGTCTTTTTTTTTTTTAAAGTGTATTTATTGTGTATGTGTGGGGGGAGGGGGAAGGGACAGAGAGAGGGAGACAGAGGATCCAAAGCAGGCTCAGTACCAACAGAGAGACCAATATGGGGCTCGAATTCACTAACTGTGAAATCATGTCCTGAGCTGAAGTCAGATGTTTAACTGACTGAGTCACACAGGTGCCCTGAAGGGAAAGTCTTTCAAACTCATTTTATGAGGCCAGCATTACCCTGATACCAAAACCAGATAAGGACACAAGAAAATTATAGGCCAATATCCCTAATGAACATACATACATACAAAAGTCCTCAACAAAATATTAGCAAACCCAATTCAACAATACATTAAAGGCATCATATATCACAATCAAGTAGGATTTATTCCAGGGATGCAAGGATGGTTCAACATCCACAAATCAATATGATATACTAGATTAACTAAATGAAGAATAAAAATCATATGATTACCTCAATGCAGAAAAGGCATGTAACAAAATTCAACACCTGTTTATGGTAAAAACTCTCAATAAAGTGGGCATCAAAGTAAGATGCCTCAACATAATAAAAGCTGTATCTGACAAGCCCCACAGCTAATATAACAGTGAAAAGATGAACGTTTTTCCTCTAAAATCAAGAACAAAATAAAGATGCCCACTCTTGGCAATTCTATTCAACATAGTATTACAAGTCCTAGCAAGAGCAATTTGGCAGGGTAAAGACAAGGCAGTCAAATCAGAAAGGACGAAATAAAACTGTCAGTACTTGCAGATTACATGATAGTATATATAGAAAACCCTATAGACTCAACAACAACAAAAACCTGTTAGAACTATTAAACAAATTCAGTAGAGTTGCTGGACACAAAATTATATGAAAATTTATGCTGTTTCTATACACTAATAACAAACTGTCAGAGACACTAAGAATACAATGCCATTTACAATTATATCAAAAAAGAAAAACAAAAAATACCTAGGAATAAACTAAGGAAGTCAAAGGCCTATACACTGAAAACTGTAACCATGGTGAAATAAACTGATGAAAGAAATTGAAGAAGACATAAATAAATGAGAAAATATTCCAAGCTCCTGGATTGGAAAGAATATTGTTAAAATGTCCATACTACTCAAGGCAATCTACAGATTCAGTGAAATCCCTATCAAAATTTCAATGGCATTTTTCACAGAAATCAATCTTTAAATTTTTATGGAACCACAAAAGACTTCAAATAGCCAAAGCAATCTTGAAAAAGAACAAAATTAGTATCATGTTTCTGAATTTCAAACTACATTATAAAGCTATAGTAATCACAACACTATGGTATTGACATAAAAACAGATACATAGGTCAACAGAGCCCAGAAATGAAATTATACAAATTTGGTCCATTAGTGTACAACAAAGGAGTAAAGAGTATAGAATGAGCAAAGAACAATCTCTTCAATAAATGGTATTTAAAAAAAAATTTATTTAGGAGCACCTGGGTGGCTCAGTTGGTTAATAAGCATCTGACTTTGACTCAGGTCATGATCTCACAGTTTGTGGGTTCAAGCCACACATCAGGCTCTCTGCAGCCAGCGCAGAGCCTGCTTCAGATCCTTTGTCCCTCTCTGCCCCTCTACTGTTCATGCTGTCTCTCAAAAATAAACACTTAAAATAAACAAAAATGTTTATTTATTTGAGAGAGAGAAAGAGAGCATGTGCATGCATGAGCACAGGAGGGGCAGAGAGAAAGAGAGAAAATCCCAAGCAGGCTCCATGCTGTCATCACAGAGCCTGACATGGGACTTGATTCCATAAGCCATGAGATCATGACCTGAGCCAAAATCAAGAGTCAGATGCTCAATCAACTGAGCCACCCAGGCACCCCTTCAGTAAATAGCATTGGGAAAACTGGATAGCCACATGCTTCTATACAACAAAGGAAACCATCTACAAAATGAAAAGGCCACATATTGACTAGAAAACTGTGCCTGTGTTCATTATAATACCCAAGACATGAAAACAATCTAGGTGTCCACTAATGGATGAATAGATTAAGAAAATGTGGTACACATACAATAATGGAACATTACAAGTAATTACAAGTAATGTTATTCAGGCAACAAAAAGAAGAAAATCTTGCCATTTGTATGACATAGGTTGACTTTGAGAGTGTTGTGCTAAGTGAAATAAGGCAGATAGAGAAAGATAAATACTGCATAATTTCACTTGTATGTGGAATTAAAACAAACAAAACCAAACTCTTGATAAAATGAATTGGTGGCTGTCAGAGGAGGGTAGTGACAAGTGGGGAAATTGGGTGAAGAGGGTTAAAAGGTAGAAACTTCTGGTTATAAAATAAGTCCTGCAGACGTAGTGTATAGCATGGTCACCATACTTAATAATACTGTATTATATTTGAAAGTTCTAAGAGAATAGATCTTACAAGTTTGCATCACAAGAAAAACGATTTGTAACTATGTGTGACACTAGATTTACTGTGGCGATCATTTCACAATAAATACAAATATTTAATCATTATATACAAATACTGAATCATTATGTTGTACATCGGAAAACCAACATATTGTATGTCAATTATTTCTCAATAAAAACAAAAAATTTAACCTGCGTAGCTATGGTAGGAAAGTATACAATACCTAAACATCCTCTGTTGAAATTTATTTTTTGATAATTTTCTCCTTAATAAGTATGCTTACTTACTCTTTTCACAGATTTCCATGAAATACTAGGAGAACTTGTCAAGAGTCCCAAATAAAGCATAAGAAAATTTATGACTATATATACTCACAGGCCCTTAATTTCTATCCTGAAGTACTAAAGAGAGTCAAACATCACAGGAGTCACTTAGATATCCTTCACAAGTGCTTCCAAAATTGCCCATGAACCCTATTTTTGTTCTTACCCATGGAATGAGCTAAAAATGAGTTGCAGAATTCCCTTGGATACTTAAGTAATTTAAAGCATGTCATCTTCAGGGGGAGGGGCCCAAGATGGCGGAGCAGCATGGAAGTTTTTTGCATCTCTGGCCCCTGAAATGCAGCTACATCAACACCAACACATCTTTCACACCTAGAAAATTGATCTGAGGATTAACACAGCAATTTGCATAACCTGAACCACAGAACTCAGCAGATGCAGCACAGAGAGGTGAACTTGGGGAGAGAAGTTGCAGAGGGTAGGGAGCTGTTTTTGCTTGCAGAGAGAGGACAGAGATAGGAGGGCAGAGTATAGGAAAAGCACCACCCCCCCCCAAAAGCAGCTGAAGAGAAAGAGTGCAAACACCCATAAGTGACTTAACAATAAAGGGAGAAAGAAAAAAGGAGAAAGGAGAGGGTTTGGATACCCCTAAGACTCTATGAACAGGGGAGTGCAGAGTCTGAAACTCTGCAGCTCAATACCTGGTGGAGCACTGGTGGGAAGGGTGAATCCTGAGGAGCAGACAGCAAGGTCTGAGGGGTCCTCAGGCCACATGGGGAGAGGTGGTTCCGAGGCTGTGCAGCCTCCACAGAGGCAAAGGTGCCCACGGACTCCAGTGAACAGCCACATTTGCTAGTGTTGGAATAAGGATGTTACAGGGTGGTGAAGCTTGGCGCCAGATGTGTGTTGCAATTTACCATAATCCCTGAAACACTGCTGCTACACGATTGCACAAACTTTTTTGGGCGTGGGCTGGCATCCAGCTGCAGGCTCTGGGCATTTGCAGCAGCGTGGCTGAGTGACTGTTTCTGGGGGCAGGCCAGAACCTGGCCATTGCTCAGAGAGACAGTCCCACAGAGTGTCTGAGTGGGTCAAGGCCGCAGGGCTCTCAGAAGTGACGGGTTTGGAAACACAGCCCTATCTGAGATAAAACTCGGGAGGGAGGTACTGCCTGGCAGGCTGATGGCTTGGTAGCAGATGGTGTAGAAGCAGGGAGTGGATAGAAGCTGGAGAAAAAGGAGAGCTGCTTGACTGCCAGTCGGGGAGAACACAGAATTCCGATACCAGAGACAAGGTAGCTGGGTGATGCCATTTTCACCTCTCCCAAGCATGCATATACAAAAATACATGCACCAAAACAATCCACCCCAGTAAACTAAGCAGCACCATTTAGTGGAGAATGGACCGGCTACACAAGCCCTGTCCAACTGTGCCAACCCCAGTCTAGAGGAATACCACAAATCTCTCTGCCTGCTTAGTTTACAGACTATAGAGTGCTTCATAGTTTGACTTCTAGGGAAAACTGAATGTAATTCCAATCGTATTCCATTCTGTTCACTGGTCCATCTATTCAATTTTTTTTTCTTTTCTTTTTCATGAGTACAAAGAGAAAAAATTATTTTTATTTTCTGTTCTTATAAAAACGAATTTTTTTCTATATTTTTTTACTTTTTTGTAAATTTTTATTCTATTTTACTTTCATCATTTCATTTTATGCTATTTATTAATTTTTTTTTAATTTTCAAACATTTTCTTTTTTTGTTTCCCTTTTTTCTCAATTCTATCAGTCTTTCAACAACTAGACCAAAACACACTTAGGATCTAGCATCCTTTATTTGATTTTTTTGTGTTGTTTTTAATTTTTTAATTTTAATTTTTTATTTTATTCTATTTCTTCCTCCAAAATGACAAGACAAAGGAATTCACCCCAAAAGAAAGAACGGGAAGAAATGACAGCCAGAGCCTTAACACAGATACAAGAAAGATGTCTGAACCAGAATTTAGAATCATGATAATAATACGAGCTGAGTTGAAAACACAGAATCCCTTTCTGTGGAGATAAAAAGTAACATCGAGTCAGGATGAAATTTAAAATGCTATAACTGAGATGCAATCTTGAATGGATGCCAGGTGGCAAGGATGGATGAAGCAGAGCAGAGAATCAGTGATATACAGGACAAACGTATGGAGAATACTGAAGTAGAAAAAAAAGAGGGAAACTAAGGCAAAAGAACACAATATAAGAATTAGAGAACTCAGTGACTCATTAAATAGGAGTAACATCTGAATCATAGGTGTCCCAGAAGGTGAAGAGAAACAAAAGGGGGTAGAAGGTTTATGTGAGCAAATCATAGCAGAAAACTTTACTAACCTGGGGAAAGTCAGACATGAAAATCCAGGAAGCACAGAGAACTCTCATTAGATTCAACAAAAACTGACCATCAACAAGGCATATCATAGTCAAATTCACAAAATACTCAGGAAAGGAGAGAATCATGAAAGCAGCAAGGGAAAAACAGTCCTTAACCAAAAGGGAAGACAGATAAGGTTTGCAGCAGACCTATCCACAGAAACTTGGCAGGCCAGAAAGGAGTGGCAGGATATATTCAATGTGCTGAATTGGAGAAATATGCAGCCAAGAATTCTTTATCCAGCAAGGCTGTCATTCAAAATAGGAAAGATAAAAAAGTTTCCCAGACAAACAAAAAGTAAAGGAGTTCATGACCACTAAACTGGCCCTGCAAGAAATTTTAAAGGGGACTCTCTGAGGGGAGAAAAGATGAAACAGAACAAAAATGACCAACAGCAGCAGAGACTATAAAGGATCAGAGAATACCACCAGAAATCCAACTCTACAGGCAAAATACTGGCAATAAATTCATATCTTTCAATACTCACTTTAAATGTCAATGGACTAAATGTTCCAATCAAAACACAAAAGGTAACAGAATGGTTAAGAAAACAAGACCCATCTATATGCTGTTTACAAGAGACCCATTTTAGACCTAAAGACACCTTCAGATTGAAAGTAAGGGGATGGAGAACCATCTATCATGCTAATGGTCACCGGAGTACCCATACTTATATCAGACAAACTAGACTTTAAATAAAATAAAGACTGTAACAAGAGATGAAAAAGGGCATTATATCATAATTAAGCGGTCTATCCACCAAGAAGACCTAACAATTATAAACATCTATGCTCCAAATGTGAAAGCACCCCAATATATATATCAATTAATCACAAACATAAAGAAACTCGTTTACAATAATACCATAATAGTAGGGGACTTCAACACCCCATTTACAGCAATGGACAGATCATCTACACAGAAAATCAACAAGGAAACAATGTCTTGAATGATACACTGGACCAGATGGACTTAACAGATATATTCAGAACATTTCATCCTAATGCAGTGGAATATTCATTCTTCTGCAGTGCACATGGAATGTTATCCAGAATAGATAATACTAGCACACAAATCAGCCCTCAACAAATACAAAAATATCAAGATCATACCGTGCATATTTTCAGATCACAACGCTATGAAACTCAAAATCAACAACAAGAAGAAATTTGCAAAGACCACTAATACTTGGAGATGAAAGAAGATCCTACTAAATAATGAATGGAATGAAAAGTACATGGAAGCCAATGAAAATAACACCACAGTCCAAAAGCTCTGGGACACAGCAAAGGTGGTCATAAGAGGGAAGTATATAACAATCCAGGCCTTCCTAAAGAAGGAAGAAAGACCTCAGAGACACAACCTAACCTTACACCTTAAAGAGCTGGAAAAAGAACAGCAAATAAAACCCCAAACCAGCAGAAGACAGGAAATAATATTAGAGCAGAAATCAATGGTATTGAAACCAAAAAATCAGAACAGATCAATGAAACCAGGAGCTGTTTCTTTGAAAGAATTAACAGAATTGATAAACCCCTAGACAGTTTGATCAAAAAGAAAAAGGACCCAAATAAATAAAATCAAGAATGAAAGAGGAGACTGCAGAACATACACTGCAGAAATACAAATAATAAGAGAATCATGAGCAAGTATATGCCAATAAATTGGGCAATCTGGAAGAAATGGACAAACTCCTAGAAACATATAAACTACCAAAACTGAAACAGGAAGAAATAGAAAATTTGAACAGACCCATAACCAGTAAGGAAATCAAATTAGTAATCAAAAATCTCCCAAAAAACAAGAGTCCAGGGCCAGACGGCTTTCCAGGGGAATTCTACCAAACATTTAAAGAAGAGTTAACACCTGTTCTTTTGAAGCTGTTCCAAAAAATAGAAATGGAGGGAAAACTTCAAAACTCATTCTATAAAGCCAGCATCACCCTGATTCCAAAACCACACAAATACCCCACTATAAAGGAGAACTACAGACCAATTTCCCTGATGAATATGGATGCAAACACCCTCAACAAGATACTAGCCAACCAGATCCAACAATACATTAAAAGAATTATTCACCATGACCAAGTGGGATTTATACCTGGGATGCAGGGCTGGTTCAATATCTGCAAAACAATCAATGTGATATATCATATCAATAAAGGAAAGGACAAAAACCACATTGATCCTCAATAGATGCAGAGAAAGCATTTGGCAAAATACAGCATCCTATCTTGATAAAAACCCTCAAGAAAGTAGGGATAGAAGGATCATACCTCGAGATCATAAAAGCCATATATGAAAGACCCACCGCTAATATCCTCAATGGGGAAAACTGAGAGCTTTCCCCCAGGTCAGGAACAAGACCGGCATGTCCACTCTCACCACTGTTATTCAACACAGTATTGGAAGTCCTAGCCTCAGCAATAAAAGTCATCCAAATAGCAAAGAGGAATAAAGCAATAAAGGAATAAAAGGCATCCAAATCAGCAAGGAGGAAGTCAAACTTTCACTCTTCGCAGATGACATGATACTCTATATGGAAAACCCAAACGATTCTACCAAACAACTGCTAGAAATGATCCACGAATTCAGGAAAGTTGCAGGATATAAAATCAATGCACAGAAATCAATTGCATTTCCATACAGCAATAATGAAGCAACAAAAAGAGAAGTCAAGGAATCTATCTCATTTACAACTGCACCAAAAACTATAAAATATCTAGGAATAAACCTAACCAAAGAGGTGAGAAGTCTATACACTGAAAACTATAGAAAGCTTATGAAAGAAATTAAGACACACAAAAAAGGAAAACTATTCCATGCTCATGGATTGGAAGGACAAATATTGTTAAAATGATGCTACTACCCAAAGCAATCTATACATTCAATGCAGCCCCTATCAAAATAACACCAGCATTGTTTACAGAGCTGGAACAAACAATCCTAAAATTTGTATGGAACCAGAAAAGGCCCCGAATAGCCAAAGCAATCCTGAAAAAGAAAGCCAAAGCTGGAGGCATCACAATCCTGGACTTCAAGATGTATTGCAAAGCTGTAATCATCAAGACAATATGGTACTGGCACAAATAAGAAAAAAAATAATAGAGATTACAGAGATGGTAGGAGACATCCACTATAATAAATCTGCTGAATGCAAGAGAATTAAGAACAGAGATGAGTTAGTCTTGGTAACGAAACATCTTTTCCTGAGGCAGAAGAGAAAAATGGCAAAGCTAGGGCTTCCAAGTAAAAAGACAAGAGTCTGAGCGTTTGTTGAAATTTTTTTGGTTTTAGTCCCAGCTCTTATTTGGGCAGGATGCTTGAACCATCTGGGTTGCAGTTTATTCACATAGACTAATTCTCAAAGAGCTCTTCTAGCACCAAAATTCCATAGCCTCTCTTTTCAATAGGAGGTAATACTACTGACAGTGAGGGAGCAATGGTAGGAAATGTCAAGAATGGAAAGTCTGTCGTGAGAGAACAGTCCCCAGAATCCCATTCTTCCTTTAGCTTTCATGTCAACATTTTAGTTCCTGCTACATGCTAGACATTGGAAATAATCAGAGTGGTCTTATGTCACTTTCACCTATGGCACAAACTTCAACTGTATGACATATACTAGATGTTTTGCTGCTTATTTTTGCCCTTTTGGAAATTTTCTTATTGTTTTTAAACTTTATTTTGGCTCAATCAAAATTATAAACAGGGTTGTTAAATTCGAAACATAAAGATTACAGTAAACCAAATATTTAAGAAATTTTGGAGCACTGGGGCACCTGGGTGGCTCAATCAGTTAAATGTCTGCCTTTGGCTTAGGTTATGATCTCATGGTTTGTGGGTTTGGGCCCTACATCGGGCTCAGCACACTCTCAGCACAGAGCCTGCTTCAGATCCTCTGAGTCCCTCTCTCTCTGCCCCTCTCCTGCTCTCGCTCTCGCAAATAAAATTTTTAAAGTAAATAAATTCTGCAGCGCTATTCTTTCCATCGTAAAGGGGATAGGTGACACTTCTGTTATTAAAACAAAAACCAGGGGGCACCTGGGTGGCTCAGTTGGTTAAGCGTCTGACTTTCGCTCAGGTCATGATCTCATGGCTCATGAGTTCGAGCCCCACATCAGGCTCTGCACTGACAGCTCGGAGCGTGGAGCCTGCTTCGGATTCTGTGTCTCCCTCTCTGCCCTTCCCCTGCTTACTCTCTCTCAAAAATAAATAAATGTTAAAAAAAATTGAAAAATTAAATAAAACAAAAACCAGTAAAATAAAAAAAAATTAATGTTGGATTATCAGAAAAGATACTTTTTTTAAATGGTTCTTATCAATAACAAGACACCCAAATTAAACATAATTTTTGATGATAGTAATTATTAGCACATTATCAAAGAGAATTAAAGATACTAAGAAAACACAAGGACCAAATCAGTGTGTTCCTTATGGTAAAATCATATTCCTAAGTGTGCTGAAACATAGGAATAATAAGACTTGTCCTCTGAAGTATTTGCAAGGAAAAATAAAGGAGAGGGAGGGAGGGAGGAAGGGAAAGAAGGAAAAGACAAGGTATATAAACACCTCCTTTACAGTAAGTTTCTGAGAATGACTCAAATGCCTAGAATAGTAGCTGAGCTATTTAATGTATCCCAAACATCTATAATATTTGTTGAAAGGATGATCAATGTGTGGTTTGAGATTAAGTACACAAAAAGACTCCATTAGGAAATCCCCCACCACAAATTCTAAAAGACAGCTTTATGACATGCTTTAAAATCTGGATAGCTGGCAAATGCAGCATTATAAAACTTAAACACAAGCATGGGAACTGATGATAGAGGATGGGGGGCGGTGCTGCTCACAAGTAAATTTTTTTAATTTTATTAGATACCTATCTAATAAATAAAAATTTTTTTTTATTAAATAGGCTTAGAGATCCAAAATCTCATTCAAGTTAAGGCTTAAAATACCTCTTGTGCCACTTCTATATTCAATTTTAAATCCCTTCAAATTTGTTAGGAAAAAAAGTAACATCACTCTTACCTTCTGCACAGGTACTGGACCTTCAGATTCTAACGCCGTTGTGTCATTATCACCAGACTGATGCATCATAGTTAGGCCATTCAAATGTTGTTCACAATCACCTAGATGCACACATTTTTAGAATAGTATAATCAAGGTATTTCATCTTGTTTGTCCATAATTTGACTTCTTCTCCCCCCCAACCCAGGTCAGAAACTACGAAAACAAAAGGATTACTTTGTTTATGCTGTTTAACTTTGGAATATTCTTAGTTGAGGAATTGTTCTACTGAAAAATAAACATTTTTTTGCTTGGAGCTTATGTCCTCTTGTTTTGTCTTCATAAAGGATAGCTGACACAGTGGCCACCCACCAAAATCTGTTTTTTCTGTCCCCATGGTATAGCAGTCCCCCAGTGTGCAGAATGACCTCTGCTCCAAAGATGGGTTTTCATTAGGCCAAACCAATCATGGTAATCCTATCCCAACACAAGTGAGTCATTTAGTAAAGAGCAGGCCTACACCAATGCAGGGATCCTAGGGAAAGATACTTCTTGGTGGTCAAATTGAAAACAAAGAAAACACAAAGAATGGAAGAACTAAGACACTAAATACCTAGACTAGCTAGTGAGAAGATAACATGTACGAAATGCAAGAGGTTGGCTTGACTCTCAGGTAAAAAGAACAAACTATGCAATTGTATTAGCTGTTAAACTTTCATACAAATGTTTCACTTATCACCAGTAAGGATAACTACAGAAAAATACCTTAAACTTTGGTCAAACCATGCCTAGACTGACCTACCTTTGGACCAGTGGTTGTATATAACTAACAAAATTACTTACATCATTCATGTCATCTCGAACTGAGTTTTCTGCATATGCAACCATGAATATCCTAATGCAGAAACTTAGTTGAGTCATTTCTCTTTCACTTCTCCCTAGTTCTTTACTACGGGCCCTAACAAGTAGCAAAAGGTCAGAAGAGACAAATGACAACTAAGTTACTATCTCTGTTAACTGATTCCAAGGTCACAAAATCCTGGCCACTTACATACTATAATGTAGGAACTTACATTTAACCTTCTACCATCCGTCAATCCCTTGACTGATTCTCTGGCCAAATCCTACTAGTTGAGGTTGAGGCTTGAAAAAGAGAGGAATGTTAAGAGATGGGAGTGATCATGGAAGGGTGAGAAAAAACTGTTAAACTAGAGGCATGAATGAAAGAACAAAGTTTAAACTTGTATGTCCCTACATGGCCTAACATACCTATGTTTTCTCAGTTCAACAAGGAAGGGAAAAACAGGGAGTATAGCTTTAAGTACATAACTACATCCCTTCTGTGCTTGAGGCCACATATTATTTAAGATGTAGAAAGAGTATGCATGTCAAGAGAATTAAATTCTAAATGATTCAGTTTGCTGAAATAGGTGATGGCAGTGCTGTTATTAAGAATGAAAGAGGAGCTGGGAATGCAAGCTGGTGCAGCCACTCTGGAAAACATTATGGAGGTACCTCAAAAAACTAAAAATACAACTACCCTATGACCCAGCAATTGCACTACTAGGTATTTATCCAAGGGATACAGGTGTGCTCTTTCGAAGGGACACATGCACCCCCATGTTTACAGCAGCACTATCAACAATAGCCAAAGTATGAAAAGAGACCAAATGTCCATCGATGGATGAATAAAGAAAATGCGGTATATATATATACAATGGAGTATTACTTGGCAATCAAAAAGAATGAAATCTTGCCATTTGCAGCTACGTGGATGGAGCTGGAGGGTATTATGCTAAGTGAAATTAGTCAGAGAAAAACCAAACATCATATGACTTCACTCATATGAGGACCTTAAGAGACAAAACTGATGGACATAATGGAAGGGAAACAAAAATAGTATAAAAACGGGGAGGGGGACAAAGCAAGAGACTCATAAATATGGAGAACAAACTGAGGGTTACTGGAGGGGTTGTGGGAGGGGGAATGGGCTAAATGGGTAAGGAGCACTAAGGAATCTACTCCTGAAATCATTGTTGCACTATATGCTAACTAACTTGGATGTAAATTTAAAAAAAAAAGAATGAAAAAGGAGCAGTGCTGCCACTGCCTGGTGCCTGCTTCACATAGATATGGCAAAAATATCCAGCCCTACTGAGACTGAGCAGTGCATTGAGCTTCTGATTGCTGTTTCCCACAAGTATACTGGAAAGGAGGCTAACAACTGCACCTCTCCAAGAAAGAGTTCCCAGCCTTCATGAATACAGAAGTGGAAGCCTTCTAAAGAACCGGAAGGACCCTGGTGTTCTAGACTGTATGATGAAAAAACTAGACCTCAACTGTGATGGACAGCTAGATTTCCAAGAATTTCTGTATGTTTCTGGTGGAATGGCCATATCTTGCCATGACTACTTTATTAGGTCTACCCATTTCTAGAAGCAAATGTGAGGTGCTCTTGGGCCTGGCCTCCAGACCACACTCTCTCCTTCAAAAGAGACTCTCAATCATTATCCCCTCTTCACATCCTACATGTACCCTGAGCCCAGAGCATCCACTGCCCCATGTAGGCCAGCTCTATTGGTAGTTAATAAAGTAATAGTGTTTTTTATTTCTCATAATTTATTTTTATCTTTTTAAGTTTATTTATTTTTGGGGTGGGGGAGGGGTAGAGAGAGAGGGAGACAGAGAATCCCAAGCAGGCTCTGCACTATCAGCGTGGAGCCTGATGTGGGGCTTGAACTCACAAACCAGGAGACAATGACCTGAACCGAAACAAAAGTTGGACACTTAACCCACAGAGCCACCCAGGTGCACCAGTCATAGTGTTTTTTAAAGAGAAAAATTAAAAAATTAAAGAGGAAAGATTAAAATCGGGAAATTCAGTTTTGGCATGCTGTGCTTGACATACCTATGAGATGCTGAAGGAAAGATGGTCAGCAGAGGTGTATAAACATGCATGGGGCCTCGATGCTTGATTTGTAAAAATGAGACCAGAAGTAACAGACACCAAGATCCCTTAGGCACAATGTATAGATCACTGCCTTTCAACCTTTTACATGTTATAATAAGTAGAAAATGATCAATGTATGGAAAATCTGGGTAAATGGGAAGGCTACTCCAAGCCTATTGCTATGAAAGTGGAGAGGATCACTAGCTCAGTAAACCTAGGCTTTGGAACATGGCTGGAAAGCCCTGAAGTAAAAAGATATTAAGGGCTTAAGGCAGATACAGAGATATCTGTAAGGAATATTCTGAGAGATGGGACGATCAAGAAAATAGTATCACAGAAGCCTGGGAAGTATGTTAAGGTCCAACTTTCCGAAAAACATTTTTATGGGGATTACCCTCTGGTACCCAAAACACTACAGAACTCATCTTTCCTAAGACTTATGTTCTGCAACCCGGACCAGTATCTAGCCCATATTCTCTGAGTCACTGAAGCTTATATTCCTTTGTTCTTAAAACCTAGCATATATTCATCTTTTGCAGACCTGCTTGTTCGACCCTTATAATTTTTTAACCTTTCCCTTTTTCTTCTTTCCATCACTTCGTTTTTTTTCTGCTACTGCAAAAACGCAATTGCTATTTTCTTTCTGTTCCCTATGGCCCATTCCTCCAACTGGCCTACATAATATTGGCATATTAATTACTTAGAAGCACACCTTTGCTCCAAAAAACAAACAAACAAAAAAAAAAAAAACCCCAAAAAACAAAACAACAACAACAACAAAAAACCCTTCACTGGCTCCCCACTGACTATACCATTACCATTAAGTCCAAAGTCTCTAGATATCAAGGTTCTTTATGATCTGAACTGGTCTACCTTCCCAAATTCATTTCCCCATATTCCTATTCATCCAACCAAAGGTTTAATCACATCCAATTGTTGATTGCCTAAATACCTTCATTCATGTTGTTTTCTCCATCCAAAATGCCTTTCAGTCCTAGATATACATAGATAAGTCTTACTTCTTCCTCCAATATCCAGCTCAAATGATAACTTAATCTATAAAATACACATCTGCCAAAGAGATCAGGTAATTTTGCCTTCCTCACCTCCTTAAAGTTCATTTTGATTCTTTTAGGGAACATTATTTTTATTTCGCATACCCAATTGTTTATTTCTCCTACTTGATGGCTAACTCTTTGATTAACCTTTTCATTTGCCATGTTAATTCACAATGATATGACAGTGTAAGTATTTTTTTTAATTCTTAATACAACTGAGTGAAGATTTTTATAAGCTGGGAAATGGATAAGTAATAAGAATAAGACTAATAATCCTTTATAACTAAGAGCTTCAACTTATTTTAAGGGGAAAAAAAAGAGGCTTCTAGTTCATATGGAGATGATGGCAGTAATTTTGGGAAAAGGTGACAACACTCGATTCAATTTCTTAAAGCTTTTCTGTACTAACATTTTTCAAGCTTTTTTTTATTAAGAAAACTTAAGTGAAAAAAATCTTTATTGTTTAAAAGACTTAACCAAAAATTTATTTCCATCGAGATTAAACTCCAGAAAAGTAAACTTCTATATATATTTTAGCTTATATACATTTGTAGTTTCCCTTGGGCATAGTGCCACCTACAGTTAGCGAATGCAAACCACTGGGTTCTGAAAAACCTGGTTAGTGCAACAGAATAGCATCTGTGGCATCATACAAAATTCCTTTTACACACTATGTTACTCACAATCACATATAAGCCCAAATTGAAGTAAAATACAATAAACTTACCCCAACTGAAGACTTAGATATTGAAAGCCTGACTTTTCAGATAGGGTGTTTTCTCAAAATAGGAACAAAAGACCATCATGAATGCATTCTTTTGGTTTTCCATTGTCTATTTCTTCTTCAGGGCTATCCCTATCAATTGTTCTACAAAAGTGCTATAATGAAAACAGCAGCCTTCCCCTACTGTGGCTCTTTCTGATCAACCTTCAATCATGCTCAAATCTGATTCAAAAACTCAAACATAACAAAACAACTTCTCCCAGTCTTAGAAAACAAACAAAAAACAAAACACCAAAACCCCAAAAAACAAAACAAACAAAAACCCCACCTATCTTCCTGTTAAAGTTACAGCTATCCTCTCCAACAAACTTCTTGAAAGACTGGCTACATTCAGATTACTTCTCAATTTACAAAAATCTGGCTTCTACCTCAATCACAATGGCTACTAAAAAACCTTTTGCAAAAGTAAAAAATCTCAACTGCCAACTTTAAGCCTCACTCTTCATCTTACTTTAATGCACTGTAGTATACTCTTGTGGCGCTTTTGTACTCTGGTGATTTGATAACATCTTTTAACTAATTTTTTAAAATTTTTACTGAGGAAGTTTTGTTTCCTAGAATTTCATCCTTAACCTTCCTCTTCTTGCTTTGTACATTTTCCTGGATGTTTTCATCCATTCTCACAGCTTCAAGTAGCTTCTATATGCTGGCGATTCATAAATTATGAATCTTGCTATATCCTATTAGTTCTAGTCGTATATTAGTCGTATATTTCTAATCAGATACTCTAGTACCTCAAATATGCCCAAAGTGAGCACTGCCTCTTATTTTCAATCTAACTATTGGATGATACCTTGGTGAGACATTCATTCTAACAAAGCCTATGCGCTGTGCCACAAAAATATTCTTCTAATTTATCCACATCTTTCCATGCTTACTGCCTCAGTTATGGTCCTTGTATATTTTCTCTCCTAGACTATATAGCACTCAGCTTCCCTACTTGGTTCCACCTACATCAGAGCATCTTCATCTTAAATCTGTCTGTCCCCTAAACAGTTAAGCAGCAATCAGTTCCAATTATAAAATCTGATTTTGTTAGGCTACTATTTAAAGCTACTTGTTGTTACTTCTCTAAAGAAGACATCCAGATGGCCAACAGGCACATGAAAAGATGTTCAGCGTCGCTCCTTATCAGGGAAATACAAATCAAAACCACACTCAGGTATCACCTCACGCCAGTCAGAGTGGCCAAAATGAACAAATCAGGAGACTCTAGATGCTGGAGAGGATGTGGAGAAACGGGAACCCTCTTGCACTGTTGGTGGGAATGCAAATTGGTGCAGCCGCTCTGGAAAGCAGTGTGGAGGTTCCTCAGAAAATTAAAAATAGACCTACCCTATGACCCAGCAATAGCACTGCTAGGAATTTATCCAAGGGATACAGGAGTACTGATGCATAGGGGCACTTGTACCCCAATGTTCATAGCAGCACTCTCAACAATAGCCAAATTATGGAAAGAGCCTAAATGTCCATCAACTGATGAATGGATAAAGAAATTGTGGTATATATACACAATGGAGTACTACGTGGCAATGAGAAAAAATGAAATATGGCCCTTTGTAGCAACGTGGATGGAACTGGAGAGTGTAATGCTAAGTGAAATAAGCCATACAGAGAAAGACAGATACCATATGGTTTCACTCTTATGTGGATCCTGAGAAACTTAACAGGAACCCATGGGGGAGGGGAAGGAAAAAAAAAAAAAGAGGTTAGAGTGGGAGAGAGCCAAAGCATAAGAGACTGTTAAAAACTGAGAACAAACTGAGGGTTGATGGGGGGTGGGAGGGAGGGGAGGGTGGGTGATGGGTATTGAGGAGGGCACCTTTTGGGATGAGCACTGGGTGTTGTATGGAAACCAATTTGTCAATAAATTTCATAAAAAAAAAAAAAAAAAGAAAATGGGTAAATAATAATGGCCAGAAAAGAAATAAAAAAAAAAAAAAATAAAAAAAAATAAAGCTACTTGTTGTTGAGGGGCGCCTGGGTGGCTCAGTCGATTAGGTGACTGACTTTGGCTCAGGTCATGATCTCGCGGTTCGTGGGTATGAGCCCTGTGTCAGGCTCTGTGCTGACAGCTAGAGCCTGAAGCCTGCTTAAATTTCTGTGTCTCCCTCTCTCTGCCCCTCCCCTGCTTGCGCTTTGTCTCTCAAAAATGAATAAATGTTAAAAAAAAAAAAAACAAAGCCACTTGTTGTGTGCAAAATAAAAGACCCAAATGGAACACTTGCATTCAAGATAACTCATGACCTAGAATTAACACATCTTCAGTTATGCTCCTGCATACTTTGAAAACCTTTTTCCACAAAAGGATGGATATAAATATTTTATACTTTGGATCTTTTTTTTTTTTTTTTAAATTCCTGGGATGCCTTCCAGTGTTGCTTTAGGTATTTTCTCTTTTGATCTCCATTCCCTTCTCCACACTGAAGAGCTATAACTTGAGTTACATACAAAATGAAATACTGAAACACAAAACAGAGAGCTTTCACTGGAAGCACTAAAGGAGGATCAAAACTTCTCTCTTCCTCCTAATCTGTACTGTAGTAAAACAATTTAGAAACTTCTTCTGCTTTGGAGAAACCCCTGCCCTTGGAAGGCCAAATAGAAACTGGTGGGCAGCCTCCTAGAGGGAAGGCAACATGGATGAGGAATATTCACACCTGATTCTAGACTAGACCTGAATACTATCTCAAGGTTCAGGTACTCCCTAGGCTGGGCTCATCAGTATCGGAGAATTATCGTTTGTGGCATACACGGCAGGAGAATCAGGACGAGACAGGCAATAACTCCACTTCTGACAAGACTAACAGACAAGATATTTGTAGTCAAATGAATGTAACAATATAAAAATTTAGCCAGGTTTGGAAGATGATTTTGGTAAATGGGAACCACTAGGCAAGTATTTTTGTCCTAAGTTTCCTTAGCTGTAAACTACTTCTCATGTATAAAATTTAATTTCTCTACCTATAAAACCTCTATCTTTTCCTTATTCCATCCTACCTTTCCAACTCAAATAGGAATCATGGAAATTAGAGCAACATTTCCCAAATCTGCTCAGAACTCAGTAGTATGGGCTCTGGCAGTGAAAGGTTTTAGTATTTGACCCACAAGCCAATGTATATAATCTATATGAAAATAAATTGCATGTGAACTGTACATATAATTTTCTTATTCAAATGTAATGAATACCTTTAAAAATAAAGCCGATAATTTCTTTTTTTTTTTTTAATTTTTTTTCAACGTTTATTTATTTTTGGGACAGAGAGAGACAGAGCATGAACGGGGGGAGGGGCAGAGAGAGAGGGAGACACAGAATCGGAAACAGGCTCCAGGCTCTGAGCCATCAGCCCAGAGCCTGACGCGGGGCTCGAACTCACGGACCGCGAGATCGTGACCTGGCTGAAGTCGGACGCTTAACCGACTGCGCCACCCAGGCGCCCCTAAAGCCGATAATTTCTAACAATGTGCTTCAGTGATTATTTCTAACCTGAAATTTCCTAGTTATTAACTAGTTAATTTCTTACCTGAGGGAGGCAGAATTTGTAAAGATGAAATGTTTTTCACACTGTGTAAATGTTCTAATTCTTGATGATTAAATGCTAACTGATGGTGATCTGGTGGTGTTTCACATGAATATGAAGTCTGACAAAAAAGGGTAGTTTTTGCAGAGGCTTGATCTTGTACAGAAGACTGTATCTGTTAAGACAAAGATAAAGACAACTGTCTTTCAGAGTTTTAACCACACAAAAAGTTTAAATAAAAAAGTAGAAACAGAGAGGAAAAGAATATAATTTAAAACTACCTTCAACTATGATATAATTATTTAAGTCATACAAACTTATAGGGTATAATTATCCCATTCTTACAGATGAGAAAAATAAGGTGTGGAAAGATTAAAAGACTTGGCCATCCTATAGTTTTAGGTAGAGTTAGTCAAAGCCTATAGTCTTAGTTAATAATACATACAAACTTACATACGTTATTAAATAGTGCTGCTTATTTCCAAATGCTTTCCTGGGAGCTTTTATACCAAATCTAGAGACTAATCTGCTTTCTTTTACCCCCTTTACCGTACTGTATTATAGGCATAATGAGAAGGGTGGGTAAAAATCACATGATAGTTGACCTGTAAGACTATCAGCAAAATTCTGATTTAGTAAGTAAAAACTGTATTATATAGCTAACATTTATTTAATGCTTACAATGTGTGAGGCACCAGGCTAAACCCTTTATATAAAGCTCTTCAATTCAACCAATAATCTCATGAGTTCAATGTAACTATTATCCCTGTTTATAGTTTACAATAGGACTCAGATATAATAAAAGCAACTTTCCTAGAATCTCACAACTATTTAGTCACAAGCTAAGTTATAGTACCAAAGCCCAGGTGTCTTATCTACTAAGCTTTGAGTTGTAGATAGTACAGAGATCAGTAAGACAGTCTTTCTCCATCTAATAAAGGGGTTAGAGTGAGTGAGTAAATAAGGCAAGTGTATGAATACCTATGCTAGCTTGAATAAAACTAATGCCATAGAAATGTTCCAACAATAATATAGACCCAAGCCGCAAAGTTAAAGTCAAATGCTGAGGTTTAAATCAACAAGAAATCACTTTCTGAAACACACAAATATATGCATTTACTCATATTTCTAAAAAAAATTCCCTCTTTTATTATCAGTGGGCATTTTGTTCCTCAGTGAGTGACACTGAAAAAATTCTGGCCACAAACAGATCATTAAGAGAGCATTCTAGAGGCGCCTGGGTGGCTCAGTCAGTTGAGCGTCCAACTTCGGCTCAGGTCATGATCTCAGTCTGTGAGTTCGAGCCCCACATCAGGCTCTGTGCTGACAGCTCAGAGCCTGGAGCCTGCTTCTGATTCTGTGTCTCCCTCTCTCTCTGCTGCCTCCTTTCCTCCCTCCCTCCCTCCCTCATAAACATTAAAATAAAAAGACAGCATTTTATATGCTATGTATTGAGGATGCTTTCAAAGTTCATTGATATAGTTTTGATTTCACTAAAATCTATGGCAACAATCTGTACCTTTTAGAACTCATTTTTGTCTACCAAATTAATTACCATTTCATCTAGGTGTTCAAAGCCCTCTTTATTATGTCCCCCAAGCCAGCTAATCCCTGGCAAATACCCTCTGCTGCCATTTTTCCCTGAACACAACTTCCGTGCTTCTTTGCCTCTCTTCACACTACTACCTCTGTTTAGAAAAAGTTAAGTCCCTAATCTGCGTCAATGTACTAACCATTTCTTTCCCTTCCCTGTAGTTTAAAAGCCATTTTAAGCATTTTCTCCTTCAGATAGTATATATATTCCTTCTACATTTTCTCAATTATGAAAATAGATGATCGCGCTAATCATGCAACCTCTTAACAGGGTGATTATATATCTATCTCTTCTCATAATAGAGAGCTCCCTCAACAGAGGTATTTATGTTGTACATCCCTAACCTAGTTAGATGATGTTAATTTATAATTTAATAAAGGTATATACCTGTAATTCTATATTCAGGAAGGTACAGAGGATTAAAACTTTAATGAGAATTACAACTTGAATTAGTAAGAGATAAAATTACTTCTATCCTTTTCAAAGCATGTCAACTACTAATGATAGATGTGCTAAAATTAGTAGCTGGTAATTATAAGCTTTATCTTTAGAAATCCTACCTACCATTTTCCTACCTCCTTTAGAAATCCCACCTTACTGTGTGTACCCTACATCCTACTGTGTGCACATAGGGAAAGCAAGGCCTTTCTTCTGTATTTACTCTCAAGACTAACTCAAAACTTCTATCATTTGTTCTACTAATATGATTTATAGAACAGTTATATCTTATTAGAAAAATGTAGCCAAATACTTCCTGTATTCAATTTTAAGAAGAAATCTTTGAGTATTTAGTTGACAAACTGAAAATGTGACAGCTCTTCATTATAAACAAAATCAAAACAAATTTTAAAGAAGCTACTACTATACCAGTTGAGTTATAACATACATTTTAAAATTCTAAGGTAAAAAAGGAGGAATTAACTTACCTTTACTTGTTCTTTAGGAGAATCATTCTGTTTTGCTTCAGTAAATTTAGGAAACATTTCTGCAAATGTATATAAATAAATATTTCAGTATTTGTTAGCTTAAAACCTTACCATTTAAATTATAAATTGTTTTCATATTAGAAATAAAATGGTCATCTCAAGAAAATGTCTTTAATACCAACCTCTTAAATCAAGAAATTCTTATAGTTACCAGGTTTTTGCCCTTTGAATCAGTCAAAATTCTAAAGAGATACTTGCGTTTTAAAGGGGATATTTTCTTTTCCACATAATTGAATAAATACCCACTCACAAATTTCAACTTGGATTATTTAGGCAAAAAAGAACAGCATAGTAAAGAGCTTGAATAAGCGACAGTTTAAACAGGAACAAGTTACAACACAGATAAGGTTTTAAACAAGTAGAACGAATTATAGCAAAATCATCTTTTACCAAGTAGCCATAAATACAGCCACAAGGAACTTAATTAAAATAATTAAAAACTTACTATAAGAGAAGGATATATCACTGATCTGAGAGGATACAGTCTGTTATGAAAAGTGAAGCTATTTAATTTCATGGTAAATTCTGCTCTGCTTACTAAGCATTATGGGAAGATCCCAAACAATTATTTATTTACTCTCTAGCTATTTGGCAGCCTCAACTATGTTGTAACAAATGGTTTTTATAGTACCTTCTTTACTTTTAGAAATACCTTTACAGCAGACACTGGTGGTACAGTAGATATAAAAAGAGATCTCTGACATGCTACTCATAAGTTCCTTTCTTTATCTTACAATATTTTCTGGTGCTGTCCTCCCCAATCATAAGCCTAGGCCAGTGCAATAAAAGCACCAAACTGCCAGTTAATGCCTTGACCCATCTCTCCAGGTGGGCATTGATGAGCCACCTTAGCATTATTTGTTTCAGGCTCCAGGGCACCAAAGCTGGTTAATACCAAATCTTATTCAAACTTAAAACGTTCTAATTTTAATAATTACCTTCTGCTTCCTGAAATGCCATCAGTTTCCACTGGATTTGTTACTGTTCTTTCCTCTCCTAAAATGTTTGATGCTGGACATTGTTAAAATTGCTAAATGCCACTCAATGACGTGCTTTAGTTTAAAGAATTCAAGTTTTGAAATGACACGAACCATCTTAATGTCACTCCACTAAGTATTATTTAAGTGTTGGGGGCTAGGTGGAAGGGAAGGGAAGAATATAGACAGCAAAGATTGAGGGTATAGATCCAGGTAGCTTTCACATTTAGGGGATAAATTATGGTTTCAGCTTTGAACAAAAAAAACAGACTTCATTAATATGATCATATAATATATGCACATCTACACAGCTATCTTAAATATTCAAATATGCACCTAAACTACATTATTCTACAATTTACATAAACTCTTAAGTATAATAAAATATGACATATATTAATGTTCTACTAAAAAATTCAAGGGCATTATCTTAGTTTTCTGATATAATAGCTCAGAATTTTAAAAATTCTCTGAATCTGAAGACACTAGGAAAAGGCATCAAAATTTTAACTAGAATGGTAACTAGACTTACTGTAGTCATTATTTTGCAAAGTACACAAATGCCAAATCACTATGTTGTACACCTGAAACTAATATTGTATGTCAGTTATACTGCAATAAAAAAAGGTCAAAACCATCCGATACAGTATGTTTCATAAAAGTCTTAGACTATGGACAGAAGAATAATTAATGACAGCCTAAAACTCAGCATTTTGATTCTCATTCTACTTTTACATAGTTGACTTTCTAGAAACATAAAACATAAAACTTTTATGAGTTCCTGGCCCTTGTAGTTAAAAGGCAAACATATACATTTTCACTATCAAGTTTAAGATCCCCTTTCAATTAGTGAAGAAGCTCTTCAGGTCTTGCAAATCTTAATGAAACTGAGCACTATAGTGACAACATATATACTGTCAACTAATTTCTCCAGGGAACTGTGATAATATGTATACCCACCTTAAGAGAATCAAATTGGGTAATATATGTGAACTACTAAACAAATGCATATTATGCATGTTATGTAATATGTTCTATTTTCACATCTCCCCCAAAACCTCAACATAAAACTCTGATGGAAAAGTTTATTTTAGGGGCACCTGGGTGGCTTGGTTGAGCATCTGACTTTAACTCGGGTCATAATCTCGCAGTTCGTTGAGTTAGAGCCCCTGTGTCTGGCTCTGTGCTGACAGCTTAGAGCCTGGAGCCTGCTGTGGATTCTGTGTGTGTGTGTCTCTCTCTCTGCCCCCCTCCCCTGCTCGCTGTCTCTTTCTCAAAAATAAACATTAAAAAAAAGTTTTCATTTTAAACTAAGGCAAAAAATTTTAATTATAGAATAAAAGAGAGCTGGAATTGAATATTTGATTAAAGAGTTGGTTTAATATCCATCACCTCTCAAAGCACGGAGATAAATGCTCCAGATATAGCAAATGTTATCAGGAAGACAGTATAGACTAAGAAAAGTTTAATAAGCTGAATATGAATACCATAAGGCAAAACCAGAATGTTATGCCATATATATCAGAAAAAAATTACTGAAGATTTTTGAATTAGAAAACTAAATCACACTTCTGTTACACAGAACAGGGTTTAAAAAGGTAGTTGGAATTCACTACCTGCTTCTGTTACCTTATTTTATATGAAAAAAGCATGTCCAGAGATGTTAAATGATTTGCCCAAACTTATCACCTAAGACATGGTCTGTTGGTTAAAAAACCAAAACCAACCAACCAACCAACCAACCAAACAAACAAACAAACCAAATAAGCAATTTGTCTTTGAATTAAAGAAATGTGCTCCCTTTACAGACTGCTTTGGCAATTTTCATTGAAGTGTCTGGTACTTATTTTAATATATAAACACAACCCAAGTACAAAAAGTGGAAACTGGGGTGCCTGAGTGGCTCGATTGGTTTAGCATCAAACTTCAGCTCAGGTTTGTGGGTTCGAGTCCCGCATTGGGCTTTGGGCTGACAGCTCAGAGCCTGAGGCCTGCTTCAGATTCTGTGGTCCCCCTTTCCCCAACACTCCCCCATTTGTGCTATCCCTCCCTCTCAAAAATAAATAAACGTTTATAACAAAAAAAAAAATTTTAAAAGGTAGAAACAAAAAACCCCCCTAGATCAATGGTTCTCAAACATAGCAGCGTATTAAAGTTACTTGGAATACTTAGATATCACATATATCTAGCCCCATTCTATATTTAATTCAGGTTTGGACACTAGTTTAAAAGTTTTGCAGGTGATTCTAACATACTGAGAAAATACTATTCTAGACAGCCTGCTTATTCAGGAAGACCCATTTTTGAACAGATAATTTTTAAATACACAAGACAAAATTTATCAGTCTTTTTCAAAGACTTAAGGCTCAAGTGTGGACCTCAATATATATAGGTTTTTAATCAAAGCTGGGTCTTTGAATTTATCTTTCTAGTGCTTTGAAAATACTTTAGTTGATGAGAAAGTCATCATAGTTTTAAAATTTTAAGTGATAAACTAATCATTTCTCTTAAATGCCAAAGAGTATTCCCCAACTGTCATTGTGTACTTCCTACATGCACTAAACCATTCTCCGCCTAAAAAAGGTATAACAAAATCTGGACTTGAACCAAGTCCATTTTGTCCTTTTTCCCCTTGCATGAAAAAAAAAATCATATCCTCATCACTTCTACAGAAAACCTAGGTTGTAAAACTAAAAAGAGAAGTTGTTTTAGTCCTGTTTGTAAGTCACCCATAACGAAGGAAGTGTTTTTAAAAAAGAAACTGTTAAAGGGCTTCATAAATTTCTTCCTCTGAATATTACACTGAAGCCAATAAAAGCAAAAAGTCTAATGAATGAAGTGACAAATTTACTTTGTCTTAATCAGGTGAAGAATTGATGCCATAACCACTGAGTTTGAGTTTAACTATTAGACAACTGAAATTATAAACATTCCTGAAAAATATTCCTTTTTTTGTTTTTAATGTTTATTTTTTGAGAGAGAGAGAGAGATTCAGAGAGAGACAGAGCATGAACAGGGGAGGGGCAGAGAGAGAGACACAGAATCTAAAGCTGGCTCCAGGCTCTGAGCTGTCAGCACAGAGCTTGACACAGGGCTCGAACCCACAAACCCTGAAATCATGACCTGAGCCGAAGTCGGATGCTTAACTGACTGAGCCACTCAGCTGCCCCCCTGAAAAATAATTCTATTCCACACTAATCAAGTATCTGAGCTAACATTTAGACAGTTCCTTAAGTTATTTTTTTTAAGATTTCAATTAAAAGTACTACCACCAATGAGCTGATCCCATTTGATTCTCAGTAATATTATCTATAGAATTGAATCTATTAGTTATATTCCTCCCTATTATATCACTCAAGATAGCCAAAGCTGTTGAGAATTAGAAAACTATCAGTAGGAAAAAAAAAAAAAAAGAAAAAGAAGAAGAAGAAAACTCTCAATAGGTTTTGTGTACATACTAGCAAAGCCCAGCTAACATAGGATATAAGCATCTGGAATTCATTTTACTGTCAAATCTCATTTACATATTTGATCTGATATTTGATGATATTTTGAAGGTTATGAAAAATCATTTAGAAAAGGGTTACATTTTTACCAATGTTTAATAAATGTTCTTGACTAAGCTACACATGACAGTTTGCATACACTGATGTCAGTCAAGAAAATAATTTAAATGATAAAACCAAAACACAATAAATCTGCAGTCAAGTACTGCTTTTACTCCAAAGATATCTCATTTATATTTTTCAAAGATTTGGGATTTCATTCCAATTCCACCTTAGAGCTGATTCAATATCTTATTTGAAATTTTAATTAAAGAATTTTTAAATAAAACTTTCCTTGGAAATCACAGCTTGGCCATTTAATTAATCTTATTTAATAAAGCAGAATTGAGCCTGTATTTTTCAAAAGTGCATAAAATAAGGTTTGAAAATACATGAAATATAATCATTTAAATAATGTGGAATAAACAACTGTAACACAATTTACAACACTTAAATGTTTTTCACAGATGTTACCGTTCAAACATTTCACACATCTAAACAGAATGCTACTGCAGTAAAGACAGAGCAGCTCATAATAAGGATAATTAAAGAACTATGAATCAATATTAAGGAACTAATAAAAGTTAATTTAGAGCTCCATCCTTGATAACCAAAATTACAAAAGATTATGATTTTGCTAAGGAAATTGCATATAGCCAAACTGCTATAAAATTCTAGAAGGCAGGTATTAAAAAGATTAAGAAAAATTGCTAAAGATCAATATCTTTCTATCAGAAAAGTTTCCTCTATTAAAGTTTTGAAATGAAAATATATTCATATCTCCTATCTTGAATAATCAAAAGCCTTATTAACCAGAGTTATGGCAATGAAGATATTCTAACTCTAAGTTTAAGTTCTGAACAAACCACAATAAATTTAAAAGCTACAAAATCTTATATATTTTTTCAGTTAATTTGTACTTATGTAACAGATAAAGTTTTTGCTGACATTCCTAATTTTCACAAATTGTATTTTCTCAGTAAGTAGCTCCATTTCCCTCTACCCTGAGACTTGATTTGGGATTTGTTGTCTGCTCTTTGGTAATGTCATATACATAATTAAGAATAGTAGATGCTTTTTACTATTTTGCATTAAGTATTATTATTGCTATGATCTGACTTCATTATTTTTCATAATTTACAATCCTTTCATTTATAGTTTTTGTCAAGAAAGTAAAAAATGTTCTTAGCTTACACACCAGAAGTAAAAAGCCTTATAGTATTTTAATGGGTACAAGTGAAGTTAATATTTAAGACAAAGGTCCTATTGCTTCATTTACTAATTTATTTTGTTAAGCAAATAAAGCAAAAACAAAAAAAACAGGAGAGAACTTAATGCTCATTTAAGGTAAGCACTGAGTTTGCAATTTATAACATGCATGTAAGTGTACACAGTTTGAATGTTTATAAAACAATAAAAATTTCAAAGAAATTCACAAACTCATACTATCATGTAAGAAAAACTGACCTTAGTGTCACAAACCTGTATACTCTCATAATGTAGGTTGAAACATAACAATGTGCTACTTTGATTTTAACAATGTTTTTAAAAACAGTACTTGTTATAGAAAGATAACATTAAACAAGGACATCAGTCATAAAATAAAAATTCAACACAAATGTGTTAAAAAAAATTATAATTCTGAGGCCAAGTTATTCCACTGGAAATTTAGGAAACCATATATAAGAACCATTCTAAGAACACATAGTAGATGATAAACATCTTTCCTTCAAGCAGTGTGTTGGAAGAATCTATCAGAAACTGAAATTAAGGTATTTTATTGAAGCACTCTGTATATATCACTTTTCCACTAATGCTTAAGGCATTTATTGATCAGTAGCCAATATATAATTAGATAACTCAAACAGCTTTATCTTACAAATAAAAGACAAAGTGCTGTAACTTATTAGGCCACAAATGCTTTATTAGATGAAGTTACAAATGCTATTTATTACAATTTAAAATTCTAAATGCAACTTTAGTTTTTCCAGCATTGTTTTATGCTTTATTGTCAAATATAAGAAAATAATGTATAATTACAGCCCTAAATCAATTTAAAAATTTTCTAGTATGACAAATCCAACAAAAATGTTTACCACTATATACTTTAGAAATGTAAAAACAAAATGCAGCAATCAGCACCACATAAATGCAAACTGGTCTGAACAGAACCAAAAGTGAAACAAAAGGGACTGCAAGCCAGCAAGCCCTTACTACCACAGTGAAATAAGAGGGGTGTTCTTACAAAAGGTAAGAATCCCTGATGTGACAATATTCTGTGTAGGATTTTTTTTTTTTTAAAGAGAACTGAATCTCATGGCAAACAAGAAGCATTTCATTCAAAATAAAGCAAAATTTGGGATAGAAAAGTGCTCCATATTCTGAACATGCCTTCTGGTGGATAATGATGGAATGCCACTTGGGCATCCTTGGGCAGTGATTACTTGTCAACTATGTGACCATCAGTGAAACAGCACAAACAAAACATGAATGAGTTAAGCTTGATACAGTTGATGAAAATATACCCAAGGTAATATGGTACTTCAGCATAACTGGAAATCTCAATTTGAAGTACATTTTTCTATGAATGGAAGATAATATTCTACAATGAAGAAAACACAGAAGTGAATAAAATTCTCCTTTAAACATTTTCTGGGATGACTGGTTTAATTCAAAATGATGAAATCATTCAATATATTCAGTCAGAATATATTGTCACAACGGGACATAACTGCAACATTAGAGTAGTCTGATACATCACAGAGAGTAAATGTTCTCAAATAATCCTTTACTTTATAAAAAAAATGAAGACTGGAATTTTATTATTTGTTATTTTCTCACATTAAGATCTGGTGTTATATATTAAGAAACTATCCCACCTTTAGTAAACTTATTTTCGATGTTACACACCTCTAAGTCACATATGTGTAATATGAACTTTCATTTTACACAGCATCTTTTAAAGAAAATAGTAAGATTTTCAACATGCAATTCAATAATAAGTGTGGCATCCAAACCATAGGTTCTGGGTAAGTGACAGACGTTTCTTAAAAATCGAAGTCTCAATAGTACAAGGAAAAAATTTCCACACAAACACAAGTACACTTAAGGGGACAGCTAACCTGATTCAGAATCACTGCTGTCAGAGGAGCCTGAATCACTGCTACTGCTTTCAGTCTCCGAGGAGCTGCTGCTGCTGCTGCTGCTGCTGCTGCTGCTGCTACTGCTTTCGCTTAATCGGGAACCACTTCCAACAGCCTTGGATGACTGCGTCTTCTCAGCTACAAAATAGGGAAGGACATTACAAGGCTACCAGAATTACATAATCAAAGGAACATTTAAAGGACTGCCACCTACATTTTGGTTGACGTTTTCTACAGTTTAACTGATTATTGACCTCTAGTAACCGCTTTTCCAACTCCTGTTTTTTCTGTGAATGAAATTCTTCTCTGGACTTCATTATCTTCTTACCTATGGGATTTAAGAGGAAAAAAGAGTATCACCAAAAACAAAAACAAATACCAGACTGACTTCTACTGCTACACAGAAATACATACCATGAGGCTTTAGTGGTCTTTTTCTTAGACATGCAGCAACATACTTTTCTAGTTCTCGCAGTGTTGATGCTTTTAGTGTTTCAAAGTCTATCTCTATCTCATCAGGGTTGGAATTTCTCAGTGAAGGCTCTCTTGATTGTATTATATGAACAACCCGCCCAAGTTTATCTCCAGGGAGTTTGTTTATATCCAAGCTTAACTGCCTTTTCTCATCATAGTTCATAGGTTTAGCATTAGCATCATCTTCAGGTTTCAGAGCCAACACCTGCTGTTTCCTCTTCTTTGGCTGACTAAACAAAAATTAAATTTAATCAAAATTATTTGAGATAATATTATGATTTGAATAAGGCATTTTTAATAAAAGATACTTACTTGCTTTTAGACTTTTCCTTTAATTTCATTTGCTTAAACTTTTTCCTTGGATTTTCATCTCTGTTATTAACCTTTTCTTTCTTCTTTTCCCTTTTAGACTTATTCTTTTTCTTTAGCTTACGGAAAGGTACTTGGGATAGAACTTGTAGCTGTTGATGAACAGCTTTCAGCTGATAAAGAAAAAATTCTTTAAACATTCACGGCTCTAAGTAAAGACATCAGAAAAAAAATGAAGGCACTCAAAAGTCAGGACTATCCTGAAATTCATGTCCTTCAGGTTCTTATTTCATTTCACGAATTCATTATTTTGAAGGGCATACACTAAATTAGAAATACTGTCATGTGCTCAACCCATAAACTTAGGTATTCATCTATAACCAGACCATGAAAATTAGATTTCCAGTAATCTTAACTTTTTAATTGTTTTTTTCAGGCTTGAGTTCAGAGAAGGTTAACCTTTTATCACAAAAGGTAGCAATGTTAAAATCTCATCCATAAAATATCTTGGATTACATCATATAAATCATTTCAATGAGAATCAATTCATTGGGGTTAAGAATATAAATAACAGAATTTTAAGATATATAGACCTTTGGGTAAGAAAGACTATTAAACATTATAAATGTGCCAATAAGTAAATAAAGCCACAGTTGCTAAGTTATCTAAATGTAACAGCTTTTAATCTACAAAAAGCATTTTATAATAGATCTGCATCAAGAGCTCACAAAAATACCAAAACTTTTTACCAATACAATCAACTACCTGCTCCTGAAGTTTTGCAAGACGTTGAACTCGTTCATCTTCAGAATCGCCAGAAGAGTTATCTTCAGAGGAAGCTTCACTTCTGCTTTCTCTATCATGGACTTCTGTGGTATCTGTTTTGATGTAGCATACAGGCATACTCTCAACAGGTTCATCTGGGATCTTTGCAAAATGCATTTCAAAGACATCCTATAATGGAAAATTAGACTATAAACATTTTCTGTATTTCCAATTTAATGCAGCAATAACACCTTTTAACAAAAGTGTCACATTTTGATAATTCTATTTTTCCTTGTGGTAATCGTTATATAATATATACATCAAGTCATTATGTTGTATACCTTAAACTTACACAATGATAATTTACCAAAGAAGAAATATAAGACTCATGCTTCCTTGCTTGCTAACCTTAGCAACTTTTCTCTTCTCTTCTAGGTCTCTTCTAAGACAGACCTCTCAAATTGTGTAGAGAATGTTCTTTCAAGGATCTCCTGCCCCATGTTTTGATCCATCATTCCACTACCTCCCACTGGGTCAGCCTCAACAGTCCTCGAGCTTTCCCTTCAGGGAGACATGGGCTCCAGTCAATCCTATCTCAGTTATCTACTATCCCCTCTTCACTAATATTTCTCCAATATCTTCTATGTGCACAGCAGCCTCATAAAAAGATGTACTAATGTATGCTATACCTCAAAAACAAACAAAAAATCTCTACACTTTAATAAATTGTGCTTTATTTTGGGAAGTAGGGTGTTCTTTGTCTTTTAAGTTATGGTTCAAAAATTTCCAAACTGTTCAGAAGAAACTCACTTTCAGGAACATGGAAGATGGCAGCGTAGGAGGACGCTGGGCTCACCTCGTCCTGCTGACCACTTAGATTCCACCCACATCTGCCTAAATAACCCAGAAAACTGCCAGAAGACTAGCAGAACGGACTCTCCAGAGCCAAGCGTAGACGAGAGGCCTACGGAAGAGGGTAGGAAGGGCGGAGAGGCGGTGCGCGCTACATGGACTGGCGGGAGGGAGCTGGGGAGGTGAAGGGGCAGCCGGCCCACCCGGCAAGGCAGAGCCCCTGAGTCTGGCTTGCAAAGCAGAGAGGCCAGATGGAGTGTGTTCTGACAGCCAGCAGGACTTAACATCTGGAATGTTATAAGTCAACAGCTTTGCTCCAAGAGCGGGAGGGCTAGAGGACAACGGGAGGGAGAGTTGTTGAGCTCCGGAGAACAGAGCTCAGCTTGGCAGGGAACAAAGGTGCTCACCAGCGCCATCTCCCTCGCCCATCCCCCAGCCAAAATCCCAAAGGGAACCAGATCCCGTCACAGAACTTGTTTGCACCGCAAACACCCAATGCTGTGCTTCTGCGGATCCATCCCTCCGACGGGTCTGCCTCCCTCCCAGTGCTGCAGGGCCTCTCCTGCAGGGGACCACCTACAGCAAAGTAAGCCCAGCCTGCCACTCCTGCCCCTGTGCACCTTGCGGATCCACCCTGGCTAATACGCCAGATCCCATCAAAGCAGCACCACAACTATGACTGGCAGTGTTGCAAGCAGCCCAGACAGGGGCCAGACCACTCCACAGTGAGTCCTGCCCCTGGGAGAGGGGAAGATAAGATACACACCAGTCTGACTGTGGCCCCAGCGGTGGGCTGGGGACAGACATCGGGTCTGACTATGGCCCTGCCCACCAACACAAGTTACTCCAGACAACACAGGGGAAGTGCCCTGCAGTTTGGCACCACCCCAGGAACTACCCAAAATGATGAAACAGAAGAACTCGCCTCAAAAGAAACTACAGGAAGTAGTGACAGCTAACAAACTGATCAAAAATGATTTAGGCAATGTAATGGAACAAGAATTTAGACTAATAGTCATAACATTAATCACTAGGCTTGAAAAAAGCATAGAGGATAGCAGAGAATCTATTGCTACAGAGATCAAGGGACTAAGAAATAGTCATGAGGAGCTAAAAAATGCTATAAATGAGGTACAAAATAAAATGGACGTGGCCATGTCATGGATTGAAGAAGCAGAAGAGAGAATATGTGAATTAGACGATAAAATTATGGAAAAAGAGGAAGCTGAGAAAAAGATAAAAAAAATCCAGGAGTATGAGGGGAGAATTACAGAACTAAGTGATGCAATCAAACGGAACAATATCCGTATCACAGGAATTCCAGAAGAGAGAGAGAAAGGGGCTGAAGGTGTACTTGAACAAATCATAGCTGATAACTTCCCTGATTTGGGGAAGGAAACAGGAATCGAAATCCAAGAGGCACGGAGAACTCCCTTTAGACGTAACTTGAATCGATCTTCTGCAAGACATATCATAGTGAAACTAGCAAGATACAAGGATAAAGAGGGAATTCTGAAAACAGCTAGGGATAAACAGACTCTAACTTATAAAGGGAGACCCATAAGCCTAGTGGCAGACCTATCTACTGAAATTTGGCAGGCCAGAAAGGAATGGCAGGAAATCTTCAATATGATAAACAGAAAAAATATGCAGCCAAGAATCCTTTATCCAGCAAGTCTGTCATTCAGAATAGAAGGAGAGATAAAGGTCTTCCCAAACAAACAAAAACTGAAGGAATTCATCACCACTAAACCAGCCCTACAAGAGATCCTAAGGGGGATTCCGTGAGTGAAATGTTGCAAGGACCACAAAGTACCAGAGACATCACTATAAGCATGAAACCGACAGACATCACAATGACTCTAAACCCATATCTTTCAAAATAACACTGAATGTAAATGGACTAAATGCTCCAACCAAGACACAGGGTATCAGAATGAATAAAAAAACAAGACCCATCTATTTGCTGTCTACAAGAGACTCATTTAAGACCTGAGGACACCTTCAGATTGAAAGTGAGGGGATGGAGAACTATCTATCATGCTACTGGAAGTCAAAAGAAAGCTGGAGTAGCCATACGTATATCAGGCAAACTAGACTTTAAATTAAAGACTGTAACAAGAGATGAAGAAGGGCATTATATAATAATCACAGGGTCTATCCATCAGGAAGAGCTAACAAATATAAATGTCTATGAGCCGATTACGGGAGCCCCCAAATATATAAAACAATCACAAACATAAGCTACCTTATTGATGAGAATGTGGTAACTCCAGGGGACTTTAATACTCCACTTACAACAATGGATAGATCATCTAGACACAGGATCAATAAAGAAACAAGGACCCTGAATGATACATTGGATCAGATGGACTTGACAGATGTATTAGAACTCTGCATCCCAAAGCAACAGAATATGCTTTCTTCTCGAGTGCACATGGAACATTCTCCAAGATAGATCACATACTGGGTCACAAAACAGCCCTTCATAAGTATAAAAGAATTGAGATCATACCATGCACACTTTCAGACCACAATGCTATGAAACTTGAAATCAACCACAGGAAAAAGTCTGGAAAACCTCCAAAAGCATGGAGGTTAAAGAACACCCTACTAAAGAATGAATGAGTCAACCAGGCAATTAGAAAAGAAACTTAACAATATATGGAAACAAATGAAAATGAAAATACAACAATCCAAACGCTATGGGATGCAGCGAAGGCAGTCCTGAGAGGAAAATACATTGGAATCCAGGCCAATCTCAAGAAACAAGAAAAATCCCAAATGCAAAATCTAACAGCACACCTAAAGGAACTAGAAGCAGAACAGCAAAGACACCCCAAACCCAGCAGAAGAAGAGAAATAATAAAGATCAGAGCAGAAATAAACAATATAGAATCTAAAAAAAAACAGTACAGCAGATCAATGAAATCAAGAATTGGTTTTTGAAAAAATAAACAAAATTGATAAACCTCTAGCCAGGCTTCTCAAAAAGAAAAGGGAAAGGACCCAAATAGATAAAATCATGAATAGGGGCGCCTGGGTGGCGCAGTCGGTTAAGCGTCCGACTTCAGCCAGGTCACGATCTCGCGGTCCGTGAGTTCGAGCCCCGCGTCGGGCTCTGGGCTGATGGCTCAGAGCCTGGAGCCTGTTTCCGATTCTGTGTCTCCCTCTCTCTCTGCCCCTCCCCCGTTCATGCTCTGTCTCTCTCTGTCCCAAAAATAAATAAACGTTGAAAAAAAAAATTAAAAACAAACAAACAAAAAAAAACCTTTAAAAAAAATCATGAATGAAAATGGAATTATTACAACCAATCCCTCAGAAATACAAGCAATTATCAAGGAATACTATGAAAAATTATATGCCAACAAACTGGACAACCTGGAAGAAATGGACAAATTCGTAAGCGCCCACACACTTCCAAATCTCAAACAGGAATAGAAAATTTGAACAGACCCATAACCAGCGAAGAAACTGAATCAGTTATCAAAAACCTCCCAACAAATAAGAGTCCAAGACCAGATGGCTTCCCTGGGGAATTCTACCAGACATTTAAAGCAGAGGTAATACTTATCCTTCTCAAGCTGTTCCAAAAAATAGAAAGGGAAGGAAAACTTCCAGACTCATTCTATGAAGCCAGCATTACTTTGATTCCCAAACCAGACAGAGACCCAGCAAAAAAAGAGAACTACAGGCCAATATCCCTGATGAATATGGATGCAAAAATTCTCAACAAGACACTAGCAAATTGAATTCAACAGCATATAAAAAGAATTATTCACCATGATCAAGTGGGATTCATTCCTGGGCGCAGGGCTGGTTCAACATTCACAAATCAATCAATGTGATACATCACATTAATTAAAGAAAAGAAAACCATATGATCCTGTCAATCGATGCAGAAAAAGCATTTGACAAAACTCAGCATCCTTTCTTAATAAAAACCCTCAAGACAGTTGGGATAGAAGGAAAATACTTAAACATCATAAAAGCCATTTATGAAAAGCCCACAGCTAATATCATCCTCAATGGGGAAAAACTGAGAGCTTCCCCCCTGAGATCAGGAACACGACAGGGATGTCCACTCTCACCGCTGTTGTTTAACATAGTGTTGGAAGTTCTAGCATCAACAAAAGGAAATCAAAGGCACCAAATTGGCAAAAATGAAGTCAAGCTTTCACATTTTGCAGGTGATGTGATATTATACGTGGAAAACCCAACAGACTCCACCAAAAGTCTGCTAGAACATACCTGAACTCAGCAAAGTCACAGGATACAAAATCAATGTACAGAAATCAGTTGCATTCTTATACACTAATAATGAAGCAAAAGAAAGACAAAGAAACTGATCCCATTCACAATTGCACCAAGAATCATAAAATACCTAGGAATAAACCTAACCAAAGATGTAAAAGATCTGTATGCCGAAAATTTTAGAAAGCTTATGAAGGAAATTGAAGACGATATATAGAAATGGAAAAACATTCTGTGCTCATTGATTGGAAGAATAAATATTGTTAAAATGTCAATACTACACAAAACTATCTACACATTCAATGCAATCCCAATCAAAATTGCACCAGCATTCTTCTTGAAGCTACAACAAGCAATCCTAAAATTTGTATGGAACCACAAAAGACCACGAATAAACAAAGTAATATTAAAGAAGACCAAAGCGGGAGGCACCACAATCCCAGACTTTAGCCTCTACTACAAAGCTGTAATCATCAAGACAGCATGGTATTGGCACAAAAACAGACACATAGACCAATGGAATAGAATAGAGACTCCAGAATTAGACCCACAAAAGTATGGCCAACTAATCTTTGACAAAGCAGGAAGGAATATCCAATGGAAAAAAGACAGTCTCTAACAAATGGTGCAGGGAGAACTGGACAGCAACATGCAGAAGAATGAAACTAGACCACTTTCTTACACCAGTCACAAAAATAAACTCAAAATGGATGAAGGACCTGAATGTGAGACAGGAAACCATCAAAACCCTAGAGGAGAAAGCAGGAAAAAACCTCTCTGACCTCAGCTGCAGCAATTATTTACTTGACACATCCCCAAAGGCAAGGGAATTAAAAGCAAAAATGAACTATTGGGACCTCATAAAGATAAAAAGCTTCTGCACTGCAAAGGAAATAATCAACAAACTAAAAGGCAACCAACGGAATGGGAAAAGGTATTTGCAAATGTCATATTGTACAAAGGGCTAGTATACAAAATCTATAAAGAATTCCCCAAACTCAACACCCGAAAAACAAATAATCCAGTCGCTCCTGGATTCTCTGGACAAAAAAAGACGCTCAATGTCGCTCCTCATCAGGGAAATACAAATCAAAACCATACTGAGATACCACCTCACGCCAGTCAGAGTGGCCAAAATGAACAAATCAGGAGACTATAGATACTGGTGAGGATGTAGAGAAACGGGAACCCTCTTGCACTGTTGGTGGGAATGCAAACTGGTACAGCCACTCTGGCAAAAAGTGCGGAGGTTCCTCAAAAAATTAAAAATGGATCTACACTATAACCCAGCAATAGCACTGCTAGGAATTTACCCAAGGGATACAGGAGTGCTGATGCATAGGGGCACTTGTATCCCAATGTTTATACCAGCACTTTCAATAATAGCCAAATTATGGAAAGAGCCTAAATGTCCATCAACTGATGAATGGATAAAGAAATTGTGGTTTATATACACAATGGAATACTACATGGCAATGAGAAAGAATGAAATATGGCCTTTTCTAGCAACGTGGATGGAACTGGAGAGTGTTATGCTAAGTGAAATAAGTCATACAGAGAAAGACAGATACCATATGTTTTCATATGTTCTCACTCTTATGTGGATCCTGAGAAACTTAACAGAAGACCATGGGGGAGGGGAAGGAATAAATAAAGGTTAGAGAGGGAGGGAGCCAAATCATAAGAGACTTAAAAAGTGAGAACAAACTGAGAGTTGATAGGGGTGGGAGGGAGGGGACAGTGGGTGATGGGTACTGAGGAGGGCACCTGTTGGGATGAGCACTGTGTGTTGTATGGAAACCAATTTGACAATAAATTTCATGTTAAAAAAATTAAAAAAAAAAAAGAAGAAATTCACTTTCAGAGCACACCTATCAACTTACCTGGAGTGCTCTTGCCATTGTCACTACTTCATGGTCTGGAGGATTGTACTTGTAGCAATTCATGAACATTAATCTAACATCTGCTGCAAATTCATATGCATCTTTATATTCTTGGTTGTCCATTTTTCCCTAAATTAAGGAAAAATTACAGGATTCACAAACAACATAGTTCAAAAATTATTTGAGCACCTACATTACAAAATAGTTCAAATAACAGAAGATCACAGACAATACCAGAAACAGATACCCACCCTCCAAATTTGACATATGTAAAAATTCTGCTATATTTGTTTTGGTATTTTTTGACTTTGAAAATATCCAATGAATTTTGACAAGCAGAGATAAGGAAGGAGGACATTCCAAGTAAAAACAAAAAACAGAAACAAAATCACAAAAGCAGGAAAATAGTACATTTCCAGGTAATCTTGGATAGACAAGTTTGATCCTAGGAAAGTGGTGAAAAGATAAATTCCTTAAATGAACCCTGAACATCTAAATGAAAGGTTTTTACTAAAATTCTCCTAAAAATGAAAAGACGTAAAAAATTGAACAGAATTGGTAAAAGGAAGGAAATAATAAAGATCAAAGCTGAAATAAATGAAAGACAAAAACAAAAACAAACAAAAATTACAGGTCAATATCCCTGATGCATATAGATGCAAAAATCCTTAACGAAAGATTAGCAAAATTCATTCACCATGAGCAAATGGGATTTACTCCAGGAATGCAAGGATGATTCAATAATCTTATACAACATGTGAACAAAATGAAGGATAAAAACCATATGGCCATCTCAATAAATGCAGAAAAAAATTGACAAACTTCAACATCTTTTCATGATAAAACTCTCAACAAAGTGGGCTTAAAGAGAACATACCTCAACATAATAAAGACCAAATATGAAAAACCCAGTTAACACCATACTCAATGTGAAAAACTTAAAGCTTTCCATTTAAGACCACGAAGACAAGAATGTCCATTCTCACCACTTTTACTCAATATAGTACTGAAAATCCTAACCACAGTAACTAGACAAGAAAAAGTAAAAGGCACTCAAAGTGGTACAGAAAAAGTAAAACTCACTATTTGTATATGACATGATACTATATACAGAAAACCCTAAAAACTCCACCAAAGAACTTTAAGAATAAGTGAATTCAGTAAAGTTGCAGGATACAAAATTAATATATAGAAACATACTGCCTCTATATGCTAATACTGAAGTAGCAGAAAGAAAAATTAAGAAAAGCAATCCTATTTATAATTGCATCAAAAAGCAAAAACAAAAACAAATTCCCTAAAAATACATTTCACCAAGAGAGTGAAAGACCTTTACTTTGAAAATTATAAGACACTGATGAAAGAAATGTCTTTTCACAAATGAAAAGATAAACCATGCTCAGAAATTCGAAGAATTAATATTGTTAAAATATCCATATCACCCAAAGAAATCCACAGATTCAATACAATCCTGATGAAAATGCTAATCATAATTTTCACAGAACTAGAACAAACAATCCTAAACCACAAAGACCTTGAATAGCCAAGGCAATCTTAAGAAAGAGGACAGGGAAGACTGGGTGGCTCAGTTGGTTAAGTGTCAGACTCTTGGTTTCAGCTCAAGTCATGATCTCACGATTTTGTGGGTTCGAACCCTGCATTGGGCTCTGTGCTGACAGTGCAAAGCCTGCTTGGGATTCTCTCTCTCCCTTTCTCTCTGCCCCTCCCCACTCACACTGTCACTATTTCTCTCTCAAAAATAAATGTAAAAAAAAAAAAAAAGAACAAAGCTAGAGGAATCACAATCCCAGATTTCAAAATATACTACCAAGCTATAATAATCAAAATAGTGTGGTATTGACACAAAAATAGACCCATAAATCAGTGGAGCAGGATAGAGAGAGCCCAGAAATAAACCCACACTTACATAGTCAACCTATGACAAAGGAGTCAAGAATATACAGTAGGGAATAGACTCTCTTCAAATGGTACTGAGATAACTGGACCACTACATGCAGAAGAATGAAAACTGAACCACTTTCGTACACCACACAAAAATTCAAAAACGGATTAAAGACCTAAATAAAACCATAAAACTCCTAGAAGAAAACATAGGCAGTAATCTCTTGGACATGGCCCTTAGCAACATTTTTTTGGGTGTGTCCTCAGGCAAGGGAAACAAAAGCAAAAATAAAGTACATCAGATGAAAAGCCTTTTACACAATGAAGGATATCATCAACAAAACAAAAATGCAACCAACTGAATGGGAGAAGATACTTGCAAATGATTCATCTGATAAGGGGTTAATATCCGAGATATATAAATAATTCATATAAAGAAACAAAAACACTAAATCAAAAAATATATATGCATCTCTGTTTATTGCACTATTATTTACATAGTCAAGGTATGGATGCAACCTCAGTGTTTAGCAACAGATGAATGGATAAAGAATATGTCACACAGTCATACACTCACATACACACACATATATCACACACAGCCATAAAAAAGGATGAGATCTTGCCATCTTTAACAACATGGATGGACCTACAAGGTATTATGCTAAGCAAAATAAGACAGAGAGACAAATACCATATCATTTCACTCGTATGTTGCATTTAAAAAACAAAACACACACACACACTTACTTTTCTCACATGTATAAAGTTGCTCCTTCCCTCCAATAAGACCAAAGTTACTGGGGATTGGATAACATTAGCTAAAATAAGACCAAGAAGTCAGAGGAGGAGTTCAGATATGTCAACTCCATACAAACCTAGCTTTTGTGTATATTTAAAAATGGTACTGGGGTGCCTGGGTGGCTCAGTCAGGCGTCCGACTTCAGCTTAGGTCATGATCTCACAGTTCGTGGGTTTGAGCCCCAAGTCGGGCTCTGTGCTGACAGCTCAGAGCCTGGAGCCTGTTTCAGATTCTGTGTTTCCCTCTCTCTCTGCCCCTCCCCTGTTCACGCTCTGTCTCTGTCTCAAGAATAAATAAACATAAAAAAAAAAAATTTAAAGACAGTACTTACAAGGCACATCCAAAACAATTCCTCTGACTTTCAAAGAGACTAGTATTTGGTTCACATGTGAAAACAAAGTCTCAATTATTCTCAAAGTGCCATTAGTAGGTTTTAAAACTTACCTCTCAGAATAGAAGTAAATGGTGTAAGACTTCTCAACCCGTGTGCCCATATGAGAACAGAAAATGAAAAGATCAAGAAGCAGCTTTTAGGAGAATTGTTCTATCAAGTGCCAGGGTTATAAAATATTTTAGGAATATTTCTGATACTTCTCAAGCAAACTTACAGGGCTTAAATTATAATAACTTCATTATGTGTTCAAATACACCTAAACATTTTGTTTATAAAGAAAAATGTGGGAAGACAGTGATGTAGAAAGAACAAATACTGTTAAAAGGTCTATACTACCCAAAGCAATCTACACACTCAGTGCAATCCCTATCAAAATAACACCAACATTCTTCACAGAGCTAGAGCAAACAATCCTAAAATTTGTATGGAACCACAAAAGATCCCAAATAGCCAAAGTAATGTTGAAAAAGAAAACCAAATCGGGAGGCATCACAATCCCACACTTTAACCTGTATTACAAAGCTAGAATCATCAAGACAGTATGGTATCGGCACAAAAACAGACACACAGAACAATGGAATAGAGAACCCAGAAATGAACCCACAAATATATGGCCAACTAATCTTCGACAAAGCAGGAAAGAGTATCCAGTGGAAAGAAGACAGTCTCTTTAGCAAATGGTGCTGGGATAATTAGACAGCAACATGAATAAGAATGAAACTGGACCACTTTCTTACACCATACACAAAAGTAAATTCAAAATGGATGAAAGATCTAAATGTGAGACAGGAAACCATCAAAATCGTATAGGAGAAAACAGGCAGCAACCTCTCTGACCTAGCCCACAGCAACTTCTTGCTTGATATGTCTCCAGAGGCAAGGAAAATAAAAGCAAAAATGAACTATTGGGACCTCATAAAGATAAAAGGCTTGTGCACAGCAAAGGAAAGTCAACAAAACTAAAAGGCTACTGATGGAATGGGAGAAGATATTTGCAAATGACATATCAGATAAAGGGTTAGTATCCAAATTGTACAAAGAACTTGCCAAACTCAACAGCCAAAAAACAAATAATCCAGTGAAGAAATGGGCAGAAGATATGAATAGACACTTTTCCAAAGAAGATAACCAGATGGCTAATAGACACATGAAAAGATGCTCAACCTCATCGATAGCCCCACACACCAGTCAGAATGGTTAAAATTAACAACTCAGGACACAACAGATATTGGTGAGGATGTGGAGAAAGGGGAACCCTTTTGCACTGTTGGTGGGAATACAAACTGGGGCAGCCACTCTGGAAAACTGTGGAGGTTCCTCAAAAAATTAAATATAGAACTACCCTATGACCCAGCAATAGCACTACTAGGAATTCATCTAAAAGATACAAAAATGCTGATTCAAATGGGCAGATGCACCCACAATGTTTATAGCAGCACTATCAACAATACCCAAATTATGGAGAAAGCCCAAAATTCCATCAACTGATGGATTAAGAAGATATGGTCTGTCTCTCTCTCTCTCTCCCCCCCCCCACACACACACTGGAATACTACTCGGTGATGAAAAAGAATGAAATCTTGCCATTTGCAACAATGTGGATAGCACTGGAGGGTATTATGCTAAGCGAAATTAAGTCAGAGAAAGATATCATGATTTCACTCATATGTGGAATATGAGAAACAACAGACATAAGGGAAGGGAAGGAAAAATAAGATAAAAACACTGAGGGATTCAAATTATAAGAGACTTACAAATACAGAACAAACTAAGGGCTGCTGGAGTGGGGTGGTGGGTTAAATGGGTGATGGACATTAAGGAGGGCACTTTTTCAGGATGAGCGCTGGATATCATATGTAAGAGATGAATCACTGGGTTCTACTCCTGAAGCCAAGACTACACTCTATGTTAACTAACTTGAAAAAAAAAATTTACGACAAGAATACTTTTATAATTAAGAAAAGAAGTTCTTCCTATTAAGAAAACATTTACCTTAATAGTTCCAAGATCCATTGGATTTTTCACAATATCATAGTAGTTATGGAGCCCCAAAGCGTTAACATCAACAGGATTATAAAAGGGCCATGCATAGGACAAGTGTTTCTTTGCAAGCATTTCTTTAAGAATCTCACTACAGTGCCTTAATTGTTCGGTCACTTCAACACTCTTTATGACTTTACATAGTTGCTGAGAATCCGGCAAAACAGTCTTCAGCACATTTTCTTTCATAGGTGGCATTTTCACTGATTTTTTTTCTGCAAGTGTTGGGGAAGATTCACCACTTGCTTTAACTACTGAAGTTGTAGGAGTCGTGGTATCTGCTTTCCTCTTCACACCCCTTGTAACCTGAAACAATTCAATAACAACTGTAATTAAACTCACATTCACAGCAACAGTTTTCAAACTTTTTTTGATGGTTACTCCTACAGTTAAAAAAAAAAAAAAAAAAAAAAAAGGAAAAAATTATCAGTACCATGTCGTCTATATATTAAATATTAGTAAAAGTTAATTTCTTTTCTACAGGTAAATTAATAGCTCAAATATTTTCTTCCTACATCCCAAAGAATGGTCTTATGCAAACCTTTGAGATCAATGAGAGATGGGAAGCAATAAAAGTCACTGTTATGCAAAAACAAGTTCTGAATACCTGAAATTAGCTACGGTATACAATTTTAAATTATCAACCCATCAAGTTATGATTCAAAAGAAGTTACATAACACACACAAAATAGGTAGTTGGGCAACTGATACTAATATAAAAATATATAAGCCAGTTCAAATTCTACCTAAAAATCTCTAAAATTTGGTTTACATTCTAGATCTGTTAAAAAATGTACACAAAGATTGACTGTGGTATACTGAAGACCAATTTTCAGATCAACTTAAAAAAAGGTTTAGTCATTACAACAATCCCTTACACTGAAACATTTTTAAGTCATAGTAAACTTACTTGGGCCACTGTTTGTGAGGTAGTGTTGAATAGAGTACCTTGTGACATGTTTGAAGGAGAAATAGATGTCTTAGGAAATACAGAGGGAATCACTTGCTGCTTAAATACTTTGTCCAGTGCTTTTGGGGATTGTTTTTCTTTACCAGAAGGAACTGTTACATTATGTTGAATCCCTAGTAAAGTGTGAACCAGAGTAAATATGAGTAAAATATAAAACTATTTTTCTATTAGTATTCTATTTTAATTCACTTAGTTCAGCTTTTTAGCAATATAAACACAGGAAACTCCCATTCTCCTTTGAAACCCTCCCACAGGTACTTGCTAACATTTGTTAGACCAATTTAGATATAATATTAGAGACTTCAAACCTGATATTAATGGAAGACTTATCAATTTTATTCAGAAAGGTGCCTGGCTTAAATTTACACTAATAGAGCTCTGTGAGTAGCTTCAGTAAATTTTAGACATCCTGGAGACAAACTACATAATACTATGTGAGGTCTCCAGAATGCTCTGCATAAATATCCAAGAACCTTAAAACTATGACAGAGTCCATCATTGGTTAACACAAAACAATAGATATGAACATAATCTTCTTATCAATATATCCTTCAGATGACTCTGCCGAAGGAACCACTGTGTATGGTCTTCTGCCTTGTATGCTCCCAGAGAACACCAACACTTAAGACATTTGGATCACATCGTTCTGAAATCTATTATTTCAAAAGTCCATCCTTGTATCCAGGTAACTCCATTCTTCAGACTATGAGACTAATGTGCTGCCCACTACACCAAGAGGGCTGCTACGGTAACTCCATTCTTCTAATCATTCAGGCCATAAACCTTGGAGTCGTCTTTGACTCCACAGTCGTTCAAACCCAATGTCTCCATCCATCAGCAAACTCTTTTGGCTCTATCTTCTTATCCAGAATCTGATTACAATTACAAGTGGTAATCACCCTGGTCCCAGGCATCAATTCTTAACTGGATTTCTACAGTAGTATCCTATGAGCCCTTCCTTCTTCTGCTTTTACATCCTGTAGTCTGTTCTCAAAATAACCCTCGAAGTGATATTTTAAATTCAAATCAGATCATGACACTTCTGCTCAATGCCCAATGACTTCTAATCTTTTCTTTTCAAATAAAAGCCAAAGTCCCTACAATGCCTTGTAAGGACCTGTGTCATCTCTCTACCTATGCTCCTCCCCCACGTCCCCACCTCTGCCCTCCTTCCAACCGCACTTCCTATCACTCCACCCCTTCACTAATTTCACTTAGCCTACTGGCCTACTGTCCTCAAATTTGGTAAGCATAAGCAGACAATTTGCTCTGCCTGTAAGGAGATAGCCTCATCAGCTCACTCCAACATTCCCTTCATGCCTTTGCTGAAATGTTACCTTCTCAAGCCACCCTATATATAGAACAACTTTCTCCTTCCACTCCCACCACTTTCTTGTTCTCTTATTCTTATTTTTTTCTTTGCCCTTATCACATTTGACATAGAATATATAGATATCCCTGACCCTCCAAATTCTTAACAAACTCAGGAACCAAATATTTTTGAATATATTTTAAGACAGGGTTGGTATTCCTCAATCTCTTATTTCTCATTACTCACTAACTAAAACTTAGGAACCAAAGAGACTGAGATAACCTCCTATCTTTTGATATTCCAACTGTGGCTCTTTGAACCCAGGAGCTAAACAGATAAGTATAATGAGAAATACTTACATTTACTTAATGTTACCAATTTCCTCAACAAAAACAAAAAGCTCTGTGAGGGGAAAGGAACTTTGTTTTGATCTCTACAATATCCCTTGTGCCTAATACAGTACTTGGGACATAAGAGGACTCAATGGATATTTATTGTATGCTTATTATGTATCAGGCCACCATTCTAGGTGCTCGGGCACAATAATGAACAAGATAGACAGTTTCTGTCCTTGTTGACCATATTGTCTAGTATAAGAAATAGAAAAAAAAAAGTAATCAAATTGATTACAATTGATGCTAAGCACTAGAAAGGAAATAAATGGGAGTACTGACAAAAGACACAGACCTACTATAAAGAATATAGCCAAAGAAGTCTCTTTGAAGAGGTATCAATTCAGATGTTACTGGAAAGAAGTAGCCAGCCAGAGAATGGGGTGGCAGTAAAACTGTATTCCAAGACAATCAGTAGGGAAAACTTCAATGAGTGAGATGAAAGTAGTTCAGGATGAGAATAGAGAAATGGACAAAGATTTAATCCCAAAAGGCCACGGTAGGAATTCAGACTTCATTTTAATATGAGAAGCTATAGAGGAGGTTTTAAGCAGGTTAATGATGTATTTTTATTTTTTGATGTATAGTTTATTTTTAAAAGACTGCCTTTGCAGGGCACCTGGGTGGCTCAATCAGTCAAGCGTCCGACTCTTGGTTTCAGCTCAGGTCATGATCTCGTGGCTCATGGGTTCAAGCCCCACATCAGACTCTGTGTTGATGGTGGAGCCTGTTTATGATTCTCTCTCCCCTCCTCTCTACTCCTCCCCTGCTCATGCTCTCTCTCTCAAAATAAATAAACTTAAAAATAAATAAAAATAAAAGACTACTTTTGCTATTGTGTAGAGATCACAGAACAATCGAGATCACAGGGGCTAAGAAGATTGTAGCCCAAGTTAGTATTATTGCAAAAACAATCTTAGGATTGAATTCAAATGATTACTAATGAACAGAAGGGGAGAAACAATCAAAGAAGGAGGAATCAAGAACAACTACTATTCTAGCTTGAGTAACTGTTTATTAGTACCATTTTCTGTTATACAGAATAACCTAAGAAGTTCAGTGTTTAACTATAAGCAAGGTAAATGAGAGATGTGTATAAGACATCCAAGTGGAAATGTCCAGTGACTTGAAGATAATAATTGGTTTCTCCGGGAGGACTGTGTTAGAGATATAGATTTGAGGATTAATAGCATACATATGGAATTTAGAAAAAGGATACCTAATATCAAGCCCTGAAAAGAAAACCCCAATACTTTAGAAATTGAATAGAAAAAAATAGGGGCACCAGGGTGGTTCAGTCAGTTAAGTGTCTGACTCTTGATTTCAGCTCAGGACATGATCTCATGGTTTGTGAGTTTGAGCTCCATGTCGAGCCCCATGCACTAAGAGTGCAAAGCCTGCTTGGGATTCTCTTTCTCCTTCTCTCTCTGCCCCTCCCCTGCTCTCTCCCTCTCAAAAAAAATAGTTTGTTTTCAGTATTTAGAAAAGAATGATAATGTCAAGAGGACTACAGAATGGGAAGTAAGCTCACACAACTAGAGTGTGCACAAAGAATAAAAAGGCATTTCAAGAAAGAGACAGTAGCCTTCTAAAGCAAATACTGATTAAGATCAAGTAAAATGAGAATAGAAAAATATTACTTAAATATTGTCACATGAAGACTGATCCAGCTCATGAAGGCAATGGCCCAAAGTGACAGAGAGGGAAAGGGTCCTTTTATAGACCTTTGCTCTAGCTGATCCCCCTGCCTGGAATGTTCTTCTTTGTTCAAATCTTAACTTCTTAATGAGGCCCACTCTGAACCCATCATGTTTGTTTGCCTCTCTTTTCCTACTACGATGTAAACTCCAAGATGGCAAAAGTTTTTGTTTTGTTTGATATATCTCAAGAATGCTGACCAGTGTGGTGGCACCTAAAAGTTACTCAAGTATTTCATCTATCAATTCAGTTTAATGTACTAAATTTAAATTTCTTCTTTGCCATAATGTATCAACACATAACTACATTATTTGGCTGTCATATGACAATTTCCCTACCACTGTGCATAAAAATGACATGACTCTGGCAGTAGAAAACTCCTAAAAAAAGTTTTTTGGAAATTCTACCAATCCTTCAAGACCAAACTCAGCTTCTATCACCCCTAAAGCCTTCCCCAGCTTTGCCAGTGTGAATTTCTTACTCTTTTGGACTATAGCACATACTATGTGTAATTTCATCTGACATCTATTATAATGCATGTCTTATTTTTTTTTTTTAAGTTTTATTTCTAACTAAAATGTAAATTGAAGCTGAGAGTTAGGTTGGTTATACATCTTTGTAACCATCACAATATGTGCATTTTAAGTGACAAACATCCAAATACATTAATGACAGAAAAACAAAGTCAAAGAACTTTTGTCTGACGGAATCTTATGCTTTTAGCAATAATCTGAGCATCTGAAACAAGTAGCTACAACTTAACCACCAAGAAAGTATTAAATATTTTTTAAGAGAAGCATTCTAAAAATAAATAATTTTTACCATGCTTGATAATTTAAGTCAGCAATAATTATCACTTTGCTTTAACAATTTAAATGGCATACTGATATACTCTTGCAGAACCCTAGGCCATTTACTGTCAGACTTAAGAACAACCTTTTCCAAAGGTGAGAATCAAATAATAACTTTAATAAACAGTGAGAATCTCACAGGATTGGGTAAAGCTTTAAGTCATGACCCATCTTAAAGATCTATCAACAACAAGGAAAAAAGCACACATTATTATCAATTAAAACAATCTTATAGTGGTATAAGTCTCCTATATCCCAGCCACTTAACTATATACTTTACAAACACAAAAGCTAAATATTTTCCTGATATTATACATGAAGAAACTAACATGGAATGGTGATTAAGAAACTTAGCCAAAATGTACACCCGCAGTGATCTAAAAATAAACCAACATTTCATCTATGACAACTTTGGTTAACCTCTACCATAAATCCAAATGAATACCTAAGATTAGTTTTGTAACTCCATACTTAAATATTATGATTATTAGCTGTAAAATATTTCCCTCTAAAGTTTGTTTGTATGTTTTGAATTAAAAGATAGGAGAATCCTCAGACACAACAGTAACATTTCTTTCTTAGCTATGGGATCTTTGGTACAAGGAACATTGAAAATTTTTGCCCTCTTATTAGTATAGCACAGATCCAAGATCCACTAAAAATACTAATAAATTTATGGGGTGCTTACTATGTGAATGGCACTGTGCTATAGGAAATCTCAGAATCCAATCGAGACAATCCTCTCTAATCTTTTATGATAGCCATCCTTGTTTTCAAAGTTTGTCTTACTGTTTAAATGGACACCTCATACCAATAAATAGGATATAGAAGGACTTCGGATTGCCTATCTCCTTTGAGGGATTTATTTAGTTCTAGTCATTATATTTATACATGCACATGTACACATTCATATAATATAAAACACAGAGAAAGAAAGAAAACATAAAACTTTTCTGTCTTACCTTTCTTTATTCTTTCCTTACCACCTATAATTTGTTCTTCTTGTGGCATCTGAGATAATTTCTGCCTAAACAACTTCTCTAGAGCTTGTGCCATAAGAACAATGTCATCTCCAGGCTAGAAAATATATAAGATTACAACATGGTCAACAATTCAGGCTACCTTAGAGAAGACAGTGACACAGTACTCTTAGTATTTACTAAACAGTATTTATTGCTTCTAAATTAAGTTTACAAAATAGTGCAGCGGCTCATATTTTAAATTCTAACAAGTCACGTTAGAATGTAACATGTAACTTCTAAAAATAACCCAGGTAGCCTTTATGAGTAATAGAGGATTACAATCCAACCAATCCTACTAATACAGAAAGGTTTTAGAAATTAAAATTTCTACCTCACAAATAAGTTAAAATATATTCATGGCTGTGCAAAGTACATGACTTGACTTGATGTGATTGTTTTCAATTAACTGTAAGTGATAAAATGACACTGCAGAGCTAATTTAGTTTTTAAATCTTTTTTTAAAATTTATTCTGAGAGCATGTGTGCATGGGCGCAAGCTGGGAGGGACAAAGAGGCAGGGAGAGAAAGACTCCCAAATAGGCTCCACCCTCAGCAGAATCCCAGGGTGACCTGAGCCTGACCTGAGCCAAAATCAAGAGTTGGTCACTTAAATGACTGAGCCATCCAGCCGCCCCTTTTTTTTTCTTTCAGTTTTTTAATCTTAACTACCTGCTTGGAAGTCTTCCACTTGCTTTACTCACTACTGATAAAAAGCCTAAAGCAGAGAACACTGACTTCGAGTTAAGTATGTCAGGAAAATTACTGAACTTCATTTTAAATTTTTTTTTTTTTTTCAACGTTTATTTATTTTTGGGACAGAGAGAGACAGCATGAACGGGGGAGGGGCAGAGAGAGAGGGAGACACAGAATCAGAAACAGGCTCCAGGCTCTGAGCCATCAGCCCAGGGCCTGACGCGGGGCTCGAACTCACGGACCGCGAGATCGTGACCTGGCTGAAGTCGGACGCTTAACCGACTGCGCCACCCAGGCGCCCCCTGAACTTCATTTTAATATGTTAAATGTAAAAATACACTTGACATTGTTAAATTAAAATGAAGTTTCCAATGGCACTTTCAGAATACCATTAGTTCTGATTTTTTTAAAAAATTCATATTGACTAAGAGTCTTAAATTTTTTATTTTATTTTTATTATTTTATTTATTTTTGATTTTATTTTTAATTTTTTAAAATTTACATCCAAATTAGTTAACATATACTATATATACATATTATATACATATATATATATATATATATATATATATATATATATGCCACATCTTCTTTATCCATTCATCTACCGATGGACATTTGGGCTCTTACCATACTTTGGCTATTGTTTATAGTACTGCTATAAACATGGGATGCATGTGTCCCTTCGAAACAGCATACCTGTATCCCATGGATAAATGCCTAGTAGTGTAATTGCTGGGTCGTAGGGTAGTTCTATTTTTAGTTTTTTGAGGAGCCTCCATACTGTTTTACAGAGTGGCTGCACCAGCTTGCACTGCCACCAACAATGCAAAAGAGATCCTCTTTCTCCATGTCCTCGCCAACATCTGTTGTTGCCTCAGTTGTTAATGCTAGCCATTCTGGCAGGGGTAAGGTGGTGTCTCATTGTGGTTTTGATTTGTATTTCCCTGATGATGAGTGATGTTGAGCATTTTTTCATGTGTTGGTTGGCCATCTGGATGTCTTCCTTGAAGAAGTGTCTATTCATGTCTTTTGCCCATTTCTTCACTGCATTATTTGTTTCTTGGGTGTTGAGTTTGTTAAGTTCTTTATAGATTTTGGATACTAACCCTTTATATGATATGTCATTTGCAAATATCTTCTCCCATTCTGTCAGTTGCCTTTTAGTTTTGCTGTTTCCTTTGCTGTGCAGAAGCTTTTTATTTTGATGAGGTCCCAGTAGTTCATGTTTGCTTTTGTTTCCCTTGCCTCCAGAGATGTGTTGAGTAAGAAGTTGCTGTGCCCAAGATCAAAGAGGTTCTTGTCTGCTTTCTCATTGAGGATTTTGATGGCTTCCTGTCTTACATTGAGGTCTTTCATCCATTTTGAGTTTATTTTTGTGTATGGTGTAAGAAAGTGGTCTAGTTTCATTCTTCTTCATGTTGCCGTCTAATTATCCCAGCACCATTTGCTAAAGAGGCTGTCTTTATTCCATTGGATATTCTTTCCTGCTTTGTCAAAGATTAGTTGGCCATATATTTGTGGGTCCAATTCTGGGTTCTCTATTCTGTTCAATTGATGAGTGTCTGTTCTTGTGCCAGTACCATACTGTCTTGATGATTACAGCTTTGTAGTATAGCTTGAAGTCTGGAGTCTGGGATTGTGATGCCTCCTGCTTTGGTTTTCTTTTTCAAGATTGCTTTGGCTATTTGGGGTCTTTTCTGGTTCCATAAAAATTTTAGGATTATTTGTTCTAGCTCTGTGAAAAATGCTGGTTTGATAGGGATTGCACTGAATATGTAGATTGCTTTGGGTAGTATTGACATTTTAACAATATTTGTTCTTCCTATCCAGGAGCATGGAATCTTTTTCCATTTTTTTGTGACTTCTTCAATTTCTTTCATAAGCTTTCTATAGTTTTCAGTGTATAGATTTTTCATCTCTTTGGTTGGATTTATTCCTAGTATTTTATGGGTTTTGGTGCAACTCTAAATGGGATCGATTCCTTGATTTCTCTTTCTATCGCTTCATTGTTGGTGTATACGAATGCAACTGATTTCTGTGCGTTGATTTTATATCCTGCGACTTTGCTGAATTCATGGATCAGTTCTAGCAGGTTTTTGGTGGAATCTTTGGGGTTTTCCATATAGAGTATCATGTCATCTGCGAAGAGTGAAAGTTTGGCCTCCTCCTGGCCGACTTGGATGCCTTTTATTTGTGTTTTCTGATTGCAGAGACTAAGACTTCCAATACTATGTTGAATAACAGTGGTGAGAGTGGACATCCCTGTCTTGTTCCTGACCTTAGGGGAAAGCTTTTAGTTTTTTCCCATTGAGGATGATATTAGCATTGGGTCATTCATATATGGCTTTTATGATCTTGAGGTATACTCCTTCTATCCCTACTTTCTTGATGGTTTTATCAAGAAAGGATGCTGTATTTTGTCAAATGTTTTCTCTGCATCTATTGAGAGGATCATATGGTTCTTGTTAAGAGTCTTAAATTTAAGGTGGCACTGATAGTTTGGGAACCAAATTTCTATTACATTTCAGCATCACTAGTGATTTTGAGTAAATGGGATGCAAGTTTTAAAATATTTAGATATGGAACAGCTTAAAAAGGATGCAGTACTCTAGGAAACAGGAATACTATATGGAGAAAAAGCTTAATACACAAATGCAGTTTACGGATGAAAGCAAAAGTGAAAATTAGGGTCAAAATGTCCACATACAGTATCAGACAAGCGAATGCATCAACACAAATGCAAACACTACTACTGGAATAGAACACAGTATCTTTAGGTTAACTTGCCATGTCATGAAATTTAGATGTACGTAATTTGTTTGAATCCATACCATGAACATTTAACTTAGATTGGTTTATCATTTATAACTGAAATGGCAGAAGTATGGTAAAGAACACATAAATGATACTTTATTCACAGAAACCAGCTATCATTGGCATTTTGGCTCAGGTTATGTTCTCATGGTCTGTGAGATCAAGTCCCATGTTGGGCTCTGCACTGACAAGTCCCATGTTAGAGTCAGCTTGGGAATTTCTGCCTCCCTCTCTGCCCCCCTCCCATTCACACACATGCTCCCTCTCTTTCCAAATAAATAAATAAACATTTCAAAAAATGAAAAAAAAGAAAACATAAAAACCATTACAGGTATTCATGCAAAATTATGGCAAATAGATCGTGAAAAAATATCGATACATGAAAATTATGAAATCTAGCAAAAAAAAAACCCCTATCCTTAAAAATATGTAGAATACCCCAGGGGCGCCTGGGTGGTTCAGTCAGTTAAGCGTCCAACTTCGGCTCAGGTCATGATCTCGCTTTGGCTCAGGTCATGATCTCGCAGTCTGTGAGTTCAAGCCCCGCGTCGGGCTCTGTGCTGACAGCTCAGAGCCTGGAGCCTGTTTCAGATTCTGTGTCTCCCTCTCTTTGACCCTCCCCCGTTCATGCTCTGTCTCTCTCTGTCTCAAAAATAAATAAACGTTAAAAAAATTTTTTTAAATAAAAAAAAAATGTAAAATACCCCAAATCAAGGTATGAAAACTGAAATCAGCACACTTTTTATTCACATCCTCTATATGTAAGACCAAAAAAATAATCAAGTATAACATAAACCTTACATACCTTGTTGTATAAATAGCAATTTGAGAACATTATGTTGAAGTCTTCTATACACTCTGAAGCCTTCATATAATATTTATGTTCTAAGCGCTTCTTAATTGTATTTAAATCCATTGGGGTTTTTATAATGGTGTAATAATCCTGTGGTTTTCATGAAAAAAATTCTAAATGTTAGTAGTAAGAACAAATTCATTACAACTATTGGTACACAAAGAAATTTAAGAAGCTATATACGTGTAACTAGAAAGAGCAATTGATTACCTTTAAAAGGCTATAATCTAGAAAACAAAACTTTTGTGATGAGAAACAAAGCTGACTGCCATGGCATTTTTCTTCAGAGAAAAAAATAAACAACAAATAAGACTAACAAAGACAAGAACATAAGAGTAGAACTATCCTGGAAAATAAAAAGTGAAAGGCGTGAAGAAAAACCTAGAATTTAGGAAGTATGACAGACCCAGAGTATAATCCCAGTGCCATGGTTTACTACTTAACAAATTACTTAACCGTTCTGTTACCAGATGGCTAAAAATTCCTAACAGAAGACCTAAAATTGAATTCTATGTATGATGCCTCTAAGTCTTATGTATGATGCTTCTAAGACAAGAAGTGTCAAGAGCAACTTCATGGAGAAGGTGACATTCATGACAACCTTGCATCAAAAGGTCAAACGACACATTCAAAAAAAAGTGACACATTCTATAACAAGAAAGCATTAACTATAATTTACTACAAACTGTTAAAATAAGAATTAATGCTTAGAAAAATGAGCTTTGTCATTTAAAAAAAATGCTCATTGGGAAATTCTTCAGTGGTACGGAATAAATCGTCTCTATTAAAGATATTTTATAATATTAAAGACTAGTTTATTTCTTTTAGAGATTTATGGGATTTTTCTTTTATAGTTAACATAATCATAGGACACACTTACAGGCAACTTTAGTTTCACAGCATCGACAGGCTGCTGAAAAGGCCAGGAAAAATTATGCCTCCATAAAGCCTTCAGGACAACTTTTTGTAGATACTGCAGTTGATTTGTCAATCGCCCATTTTTCTTAGTATTTATATATTCTGGTGGCGGAGGGTTAACAATTGCTGTTTGTCGACTTGACAGAGACATTCTTAACTGCGTCAAACACTGATAGTACAATGTTGCCTACAAATACACGTCCTTAAAACACAAATACAAAACTAAGTTACTTTCAAAGCACATTTAATATAGTTTCTATAGGAACTAAAAAGGGTTAAAGAGTGGTATTATATTTTGCAGTACATCATGATTAAGACAAAAAAGCCAAATGATAAATGAATCCATTTTTACACAAATACAAACCTTTTTCTATGTAAGTACTAAGAGTTCTTTCATTATGTATGCCTTAGTTTTGGATGATTTAAGGTATTTAAAATTTCACAGTATTTCTTCTGCCTTTCTAAAACACAAACTGAGGTCTTAACAGGAAAAGTCTGTAAGTTCCTGGTAAAAAAGAATTAACAGGAATGTTTATAGTTAATCTACAATTATTAATTCAGTGAAAGAAGAAAGGCAAAATAAAGGATTTTTCTGGCTAATTTAAGTGATTTATTTTTTTTAAGTAGGCTCCATGCCCAACGTGGGGCTTGAATTCATGACCCTGAGATCAAGAGTCACATGCTCCAACAGAGTGAACCAGCCAGGCACCCCTAAAGTGTGCCTTTTAAAACCTATTAGAAAGAAATATGACACATATTAAAATGCTAGTCTTTAGTGCATATTACTATATCTAAAGTAAAACTTCGTATTTCAGTAAGACAATATCTAAAATTCCTACACAGCATTATTACTTTAAGGATAAAAGAGCAAACGTACTACGAAGTACATCAATGAAACAAAAAGCGAGTTTAAATAAATTGTCCATTTTTTTAGAACAGTGTTAGATTTAGCCAGTGTATTTGTTTGCATTAAAGCAGTGTTAGTTAGGGGCACCTGGGTGGCTCAGTCGGTTGAGCATCCGACTTCAGCTCAGGTCATGATCTCACAGTTCATGGGTTCGAGCCCCGCATCAGGCTGTGTGCTGACTGCTTGCTCAGAACCTGGAGCCTGCTTTGGGTTCTGTGTCTCCTTCTCTCTCTGCCCCTTCCCCACTCACACTTTGTCTCACTGTTCCTCAAAAATAAATGTAAAAAAAAAAAATTAAAGCAGTGTTAGTTCTCAACCACGTATTAATCACTTCTGGATCTTTTTAAAGAAATTGTGAGGGGCGCCTGGGTGGCGCAGTCGGTTAAGCGTCCGACTTCAGCCAGGTCACGATCTCGCGGTCCGTGAGTTCGAGCCCCGCGTCAGGCTCTGGGCTGATGGCTCAGAGCCTGGAGCCTGTTTCCGATTCTGTGTCTCCCTCTCTCTCTGCCCCTCCCCCGTTCATGCTCTGTCTCTCTCTGTCCCAAAAATAAATAAACGTTGAAAAAAAAAAATTAAAAAAAAAAAGAAATTGTGATAAAATACATAAAATTTACCATTTTAACTATTTTTAAGTGTACAGTTCAGTGGTATTAAGTATACTCATTTTTGAGCAACTAATCTTTAGAACCTTTTCATCTTGCAAAACTGAAACTCTATACCTATTAAATAACTCCTCATTCTCTGTTCACCCCAGCCCCTGGCAACCACCATCCTGTTTCTACGAATTTAACTACTCTAGGTATCTAAGTGGAATCATATAATATTTGTCTTAGTATAATGTCCTCAAGATTAATCTATATTGTAGCATGTCAGAACTTCCTTCATTTTATAAAGTTCAATATTTAATTATCTGCATGTCACATTCTGTGTATCCATTCATTTCCTCAACAGACACTTGGTTAGCTTCCACCTCTTGGCTATTATGAATACTGCTATAAACATGGGTGTATAGTTATCTCTTCAAGACCCTGCCTTCATTTCTTATGGATACACCCCAGAAATGCAGAAGTGAGAACTGCTGGACCACATGGTAATTTTTTTTTTTTTTTTTGAGGAGTCCCATACTGTTTTCCATAGCACCAGCAATATTTTACATTCCCATCAACAGTCTACAGGGTTCCAATTTTCTCCACCTCTTCACAACACTTTTATTTAATTTTATTTTTTTTATTAAAAAAAATTTTTTTTAACGTTTATTTATTTTTGAGACAGAGAGAGACAGAGCATGAACGGGGGAGGGGCAGAGAGAGGGAGACACAGAATCGGAAGCAGGCTCCAGGCTCTGAGCCATCAGCCCAGAGCCTGACACGGGGCTCAAACCCACGGACTGTGAGATCGTGACCTGAACCGAAGTCGGACGCTCAACCGACTGAGCCACCCAGGCGCCCCTAATTTTATTTTTTTAATTACCAGCCATTATAATGGGTGTGAGGTGTTGTGGATCATTTTAAAAATACCAATGACAAATGCCCAGGCCCCTTGGAGACAGGGCTTGCAAATCAGTTTACTCTTTACAGATCCCCAGTGCTTGTGATGTATAGCCAGGATTAAGAACCACTACACTGAAGTGAATTAACTTGGAGGCGATTAACAATCTTATAATTTATTTCACTTCATTACACTCTTCTCATGTCATACAAATGTGAACTTTTTTTTAAATTTTTTTTTAATGTTTTTATTTTTGAGAGAGACAGCATAAGCTGGGGAGGGGCAGAGAGGGAGACACAATATGTGAAGTAGGCTCCAAGCTCTGAGCTGTCAGCAGAGCCTGACACAGGGCTCGAGCTTGTGAACCACGAGATCATACCTGAGCTGAAGTCAGAGGCTTAACTGACTTATCCACCCAGGTGCCCATGGACTACAACCATTAATGTTATTAACAAAGGGGATAGTCTAGTGTTACAACTGAAACTGGTTCTGTTTTGCAATTATTTAAAGTTAACCTATCTTTGGAGTGTCCCAATTACTAGACCCTCTTCTTCACAAAGATAACCACTAAGATAACTTCTTTCCCAAAGATTAAATTGTGACTGCTTTTGACCTTTACATAAATGTAGTACTATTTACTATGTATTACACTGCGTATGGCCTTTCATCAATATTATGTTTGAGATTTATCTGTTATTTGTTCGTCTTCATTGCTGTATAGTATATTATGATTGAATTGGACTATACAATCAATCCAACTCATCTTGCAACTTTTGGGTTGCTTACAGTGTCTGACATCTTTGTACATGCTATGAACATGCTTGTGGTGAATATGCACATACATTATTTTGGGTATAAACTCAGAAGTGAAAATGTTGGGTCATTAAGTTTTGTATATTCAACTTTAGGAGATACCAGATTTCAAAAATGTACCAATTTATAGGAGCAGCAGTTTGAGAGTCCCACTTATTCCATATCCTTGTTAATATTTAGGGTTAGCAGGGTACCTGGGTGTCTCAGTTGGTTGAGCCTCTTTGACTCTTGTCATGAGCTCATGGTTTGTGGGTTCCAGCCCGCATCTGGTTCTGCATAAGCAGTGAGGAGCCTGCTTGTCTCCCTCTCTCTGACCCTCCCCTGCGTGCTCTCTTTCTCAAAAAATAAATAAAAACACAAAAAAAATTGTTTCAATTAAAAAAAAATTATCAGTGCGTTCCATTTTAGCCATTCTGGTGAGCGTATGATGGGATCTCATTGTGATTTTTATATTTCACTGAGGATTCATGATATGAAAAACCTGTTTAATGTCTATTGACCACATGAATATCTTCTTTGTCAATCACCAGCTGAAGTGTCCTACCCATTTTTCCATTCGGTTGTCTGCTATTATCTTACTGATTTTTAGTTCTTCATATAATCTGAATACAAAACCTTTGTTATGTGTGGTCCAAGTATTTCTCCATGCTTTTCCTTCACAACCTTATTTTAAATAGGCATTTAAAAAAAAAAATTTTGTTTTACTTATTTTTGAGAAAGACAGAACACAAGTGGGGGAGGGGCAGAGAGAGAGAGGGAGACACAGAATCCAAAGCAGGCTCCATGCTCCAAGGTGTCAGCACACAGCCCGATTCGGGGCTCGAACTCACATACCGTGAGATCATGACCTGAGCTGAAGTCAGACACTTACCCAACTGAGTCACCCAGGCACCCCATAAATAGGCATTCTTGTCTGCAACGTTAATCCATCAGCTATTACTGTTTTGCCACTACCTTGTTTATCTACTGGTTTACTATCTGTCTCCCAAACCCTCTCTCCTGCTTTGTTTGTATTGCTATAGGACAGACTGAGGTCTTGTTTGACTAATGCCTAGGACAGAGCCTACAGAGGCTGAATTAAAGTGTTCAGATTCAGTTTTATGTTAGAGATAGAGAAGATGTGACTTTTTATATAGGGAGAAATAGGAGAAGAAATCAAGAATGTTTTACTTTTGGGGCGCCTGGGTGGCGCAGTCGGTTAAGCGTCCGACTTCAGCCAGGTCACGATCTCGCGGTCCGTGAGTTCGAGCCCCGCATCAGGCTCTGGGCTGATGGCTCGGAGCCTGGAGCCTGTTTCTGATTCTGTGTCTCCCTCTCTCTCTGCCCCTCCCCCGTTCATGCTCTGTCTCTCTCTGTCCCAAAAATAAATAAACGTTGAAAAAAAAAAAAAAATTAAAAAAAAAAAAAAAAAAAAAAAGAATGTTTTACTTTTGGGGCACCTAGGTGGCTCAGTCTGTTAAGCATCCAACTTTACCTCAGGTCATGATCTCATGACTTGGGAATTCAGGCCCTGTGTAGGACTCTGTGGACAGCTCAGAGCCTGGAGCCTGCTTCAGACTGTGTCTCCCTGTCTCTCTGTCCCTCCCCTGCCCATGCTCTGCCTCTCTCTCTCAAAATAAACATTAAATTAAAAAAAAATTTTTTAAAGAATGTTTTAAGTCTCGTTGCTCAGGAATCTGCCTTAAAAAAAAGATGAATGGGGGCGCCTGGGTGGCGCAGTCGGTTAAGCGTCCGACTTCAGCCAGGTCATGATCTCGCGGTCCGTGAGTTCGAGCCCCGCGTCGGGCTCTGGGCTGATGGCTCAGAGCCTGGAGCCTGTTTCCAATGCTGTGTCTCCCTCTCTCTCTGCCCCTCCCCCGTTCATGCTCTGTATCTCTCTGTCCCAAAAATAAATAAACGTTGAAAAAAAAAAATTAAAAAAAAAAAAAAAAAAAAGATGAATGAATGACTTAATGAATGCTTATCAGTTAAAAAAATGCCTTTTCCAAACCTGTTCCCCTCATCAAAACCTCAACTCCACTATACCCTTTTGCAAAGGATCTCAGTTTATAAGAGAAACCCTTTATTTAAAAAAAATTTTAACATTTATTTTTGAAAGACAAAGACAGACAGAGCACTAGTGGGGGAGGGGCCGAGAGAGAGGGAGACCGACAGAATCAGAAGCAGGCTCCAGGCTCTGAGTTATCAGCAGAGCCCGCTGTGGGGCTCGAACCCACAAACCGAACCATTAGATCATGACCTGAGCCGAAGTTGGATGCTTAACCAACTGAACCACCCTGGTGTCCCGAAGAGACACCCTTTAAAAATTACTTTCCCTTGACTTTTTATTTCCTGTTCTATTTCCTCTTACTTCATAAGTGCCTCCACTTTTCCATGAAGATCTTTCCCCTTTTCCAGAATCCTATTATTTCATTAATAATTCCTTTATTTCTGCTATTGTGGGTTCCTTTTTTAATTAGGTTTAAGAAAGTTTTCCTCTAAAGATTATACAATACATAATTATATTTCCTGCTCTTAAGACTATATTTTCTATAGTCTTGTTTGTAATTAAGTCTTATTTGTAATTTGCCTTTAGAAATTAGTTATTTATAATTAATTTCTGCTAGTATTTATGTCTGTAGGTATGCTCTAGTCAGCCTTAAATTTTTTCCTTAAAAACACCTTTCCACACAAAAACCTGCACACAGTTGTTTATAGCAGCTTTATTAAAACTTTGCCAAAACTTGGAAGCAACCAAGATGTCCTGCAGAAGGAGAACAGATAAACTGGGAAACATCCAGAAAACGGAAGGTTATTTAGCACTAAAAATAAAAGAACGATCAAGCCATGAAAAGACATGGAGGAATCTTAAATGCATATTAAGCAAAATAAGCCAATCTGAAAAGGCTACATACATACTGTATGATTCCAACTATGAGATTCTGTAAAAGGCAAACTATGGAGACAGCAAAAAGATCAATGGTTACCAGGAGTTGGGGAGAGGGAAGGAGAAAAAGATGGAGAGCACAGAGGATTTTTAGGGCAGTGAAAAGACTTCATATTAGATCATAATGATGGAAACATGCCATTATACATTTGCCCAAACCCTCAGAATATACAACACCAAGAGTGAACTCTAAAGCAAACAAAGGACTTTGGGTGATAATGAGCTATCATTGTAGGTTCACCTACATATTTTGCCAAAAATATCTAACAATCTTTTAGATTTAATTTTCATGTAACAAAATTAAAGGGCTAGGGCATCTGGGTAGCTTAGTGGGTTGAGCATCTGACTCTGTTTCGGCTCTGGTCAGGATCTCACGGTTTGTGATTTGGAGCCCCACGTCAGGCTCTGCGCTGACAGTGCAGAGCCTGCTTGGGATTCTCTCTCTCCCCCTCAAAATGAAATAAATAAACTTAAAAAAAAAAAATTAAAGGGCTAGAGCTGCACTGTCCAATATAACAACCTCTAGCCACATGGAAGTATTTAAGTTCAAATTAACCAAAATTTCCTAAGTCAAAAACTCATCCACATTTCAAATGCTCAATAGCCATAAGTTATAAGTCTACTGGCTACTATATGGGACAATGCAGCTATAAAACATTGCTATCAGTGCAGGAAAGTTCTGTGGGACAGTGCTAGAAAAAAAATGAAACAAAACCATTAAGAAAACAGACAAATGTAGAATATATAATATTCTATAAGACAAATGACCTAAAACAAATAAAAAAAGACAAATGGTCTTTTATAAAAAGATTATAAAAGAAAATGTCTGAAGACATAACTCAATTTTATCATCCTAGATCAAATATTGGTTTGAGATCAACTATTAAATATATTTTGGGGACAACTAGGGAAAATTATGGAATTGTTCATTTTGATAGGTTTGAGAATACATTATGATAGATATGAGAATAGTATAGTGATTATGTAAGAAAAGTGTTTAAATGTATGCTCAAAAAATTTGATGTGAATAACAACATTAAAATAGGTTCTAAATGATTTGGGAGAAAAACCTATATACACAAGCAAACAGGGCAAAATATTGACAATTGTTGGTAGATATACAGGTGTTCTTGGTCTATTTTTTCTATATATTAGAAATTTTAAGCAATAAACTTATGGTACACTGTGGCTGAAGGCTGCAGATGGACTGATCATGAACAAGAGCTCTGATTTATCATTGGGCAAAAGAATAATTATTTCCCTTATAAAATATTCTTTGTAATTACCCCAGTCTTTCTGTTAAATGTATTTTAATCTTCCATTTCTTATTAAAAAATTTTAATTTTTTAATGTTTATTTATTTTTGAAAGATAGGGAGGGAGGGAGAGAGAGGGAGAAAAAGGGAGAGAGAGAGACAGAAAGGGAGACAGAACCCAAAGCAGGCTCCAGGCTCTGTGCTGTCAGCACAGAGCCTGACATGGGGCTCGAACTCACAAACTGTGAGATCATGACCTGAGCCGAAGTCAGATGCTTGACTGAGCAACCCAGGAACCCCCTTATCTAAAAAAATTTTTAAAGGAGTTGTGGTGGGGGCACCTGGGTGGCTCAGTCAGTTAAGTGTCTGACTTCAGGTCATATCTCACAGTTTGTGAGTTCAAGCCCCGCGTTGGGCTCTATGCTGACAGCTTAGAGCCTAGAGCCTGCTTTGGATTCTGTGTCTCCCTCTCTCTCTCTGCCCCTCCCCTGCTCATGCTGTGTGTCTGTCTCAAAAATAAATAAAACATTAAAAAAATTTGTTTAAGGAGTTGTGGTATTTTATATTTGGCAAATTTCTGTTAGCTGACACGATTCTACTTTCTCTAAAGCCTTTCTTTTATTATTAATCCTAATAATTTTATTATTAATTTTTATTAGAAAATGTTCTCAGTAATAGAAAACAAAATGCCAGCATAATAGTTCAGCAACACAAACCCCCAAAAGATTTTCACCTTATTCGATATAATGGTAGGTTCTAATCAGCTGAAAGGTGTCACTTACTTATACTCCAACATGATTAAACTATGGAGTTACAAGTATACTGCCAAATAAACATAACCTATAGCCTCTCTTATCTCTGTGGAAGTTCACTGTTGTTTCCAATGTTCATGGTGAGTTGTCATTTTATTGTTTCTGCTTTCAGACACTTTTTATCCATGGAAAGACAGCAAAGGCAGATGAAATCTCATCTCATCTCTTAAGAATTCGTCTCTTAAGAATGAGAATTCATCTCTTAAGAATCTCTATCTCTTAAGAATTCAATGTTATATAACAACCACCACTGACAATTGCACAAAGACAATGTAACAAATTCTGAAAAGTTCTGGTTTACTTTGATGAAGATAATCACATAATTAGTATCACCTTGTCAGATCATTCTATGGTTCCATGAACAAATTGGCTGAAAATCAGGTGTTTATTTTATTTTATGTTCTATTTTAGAGAAAGAGCACATGCAAGCAGGGGAGAGGAACAGAGAAAGAGAATCCCAAGCAGGCCCCACACTCAGCACAGAGCCCAATGCAAGGCTTCATCCTATGATCCTGGGACCGTGACCTGAGCTGAAATCAAGAGACACTCAATTGAGCCACCCAGCTGCCCTGAAAATCAGACCTGTTTTGTTCACTTAATAGCTCATTATAAAATAATCTTTTGAGTTTTGGAAAAATTCTTAAGGATGATATACTATTTATAGACTTCATTAAAAAATGAGTTTATTTGAATTTTAACATCCACGTGGCATACAAAGTTTCCTTTCCCATTCTTGTTCCTTAGCCAACTAGGACCCCTCCTTACTGTTAGCAGTTTCTTGTGCATCCTTTTAGAAACTTTTTTACACTTAATTCATATTAGAAATGGTCCCAGGGCAGCTCCATTTTTAAGTTTATTTATTTTGAGAAAGAGAGAGAGGAAGAGGCAGAAAGAGAGGGAGAGAGAGAATCCCAAGCAGGTTCCGCACTATCAGTGCAGAGCTTGATGTAGGGCTTCACTTCACAAACCGTGAGATCATGACCTGAACAGAGATCGAGTCACTTGCTTAACCAAATGAGCCTCCAAGTACCCCCAGCCCCTCTATTTTTAATGGCTTCCCATTAAATATATATGTTGCAATCAATATCCTCATAAATACATCATTGCTTACATCTGCCAATACCTATTAGAGATATATATATATTTTTTGGCCTGGCCTTTGGATATATTTCTATTAATGATTTTTAGGACAACACTTTTACATATTGCTATATGTTTAATTGCCGTTGAGAGATTCTAATTTATATCTCTACCAACAACATACAAGAATAAAAATTTAAACTTCTAAGAAACAAAAGTCTTTGAAGTGGTTGTGAATATTCCAGTCATTCCTGACAAAAGTTGTAAATGAAGCCAAAGGTTTCCTGAAATGCACACATAAGCTAAAACATGTTTCCAAAATGTTACAACAAACATACAAGTTCACCTCAAATTCAATGTAGGCACAGACATATCAGGAAGAGTCTGATCTCTTTGGCAAAAACCAACTTCTTGAGTTTGCCAAGAAAAAAATGTTTACAAAATTCTTCAATTATTACCACCTCAATGGTGCAAGTATTAAATTGTATTGCGCTATATGCTTACTGAAGTCTCAAGGAATTGAGCTGATTGAAAAACAAAATAATTGGGCACCTGGGTGGCTCGGTTGGTTAAGCATCCGACTTCAGCTCAGGTCATGATCTCACTGTCTGAGTTCGAGCCCTGCGTCGGGCTGTGTACTGACGGCTCAGAGCCTGGAGCCTGTTTCAGATTTTGTGTCTCCCTCTCTCTCTGCCCCTCCCCTGTTCATGCTCTGTCTCTGTCTCAAAAATAAATAAACGTTAAAAAAAATTTTTTTTAAAAAGCAAACTGTTTAAAAAAAAGAAAAGAAAAACAAAATAATGTAAATTAATATATTTTGAGCCTAAGACTCAATTTTGGATGGAACTGAACTTTGAGGTTTTGAATAAAGATTGTTCAAAAACATCTTCCATCATTTCAATAAATAGCACAGAATAAGTTATTCTGCTGTGTGGTGGTACTTCTGGTTGAACTTCATGGTAGATTTTACACATGCAGGGAAGCAGTACAGCAAGGAACTCAAGAGTTTGGATTCTGAATACCACGTGTTTCCAGGGCTCAGAAAGGTCAAAGACAATCCACCCAGTGTGAGCTCGAATAGGGACTCCAAATCCTGCCTCATCAAATGAGCAGTCTCCAATTCAAGGGAGAAAATGGTTTCTTCAAATTAAAATCAGGCTTCACTTAAAGTCAAACAGATAATTTCTAGAAAATGTATACTCTTCACAATGATTCAATCTTCTCGTCTACTCCTTTCATTCTAGAAATGGGACACCTTCCCTGTCTAGAACTTGGTTCCCAGGTACTCTACATAATGAGATAACAATGGTCCTTGATCTCTCTTGCTTGTATCATCAACATTTCTATACTAGCTTACCCTCCATATACACTTTCTCAAGTCTCCTTAAAAATTCTTCTCTTGATCTTATTGTCTCCTTGAAGCCTCAATCTTCTCTCTTCTGTACCTCACACCGGAGCATCCTAAAAAATGACACTGTTTTTACTCCCCACCTCACACTCAATTCTGTCCCAGCCATGCCTCTAAAACCCCCCTACACTAAGGCTAATACTTACCATACTTAGTTGTTAAATGGATTCTTTTTGAGTTACATCTTACTTGACCTCTCAGCAATATCTGTCACTAGACTATCTTGACTCTCTTGAAATTCTTATCTGGTTTCTAGGATACCACTATTTTTTTCCCCCAGATTCTATTTGTTTTTTTATTACATACTTATAAAGCACCTACAATGGTGCCAAGCACTGAACTAGGAATTGAGGATACAGTCTCTTTATAGAGACTTACAAATAGGTAATTACAACAGGATACCGATAATTACTGCTTTGACAGAGATAGGAACTGGGTGATATGGGAACAAATGGAGTCAGGAACAAACATCCAGAGGATGTTATCTCCTTCATCATCTCATTTTTTGCTAACCTATTAATATCCTCCAGGGTTCTTCCCTTGCTCTTTGGGTTTTTTTTGTTTTGTTTTGTTTTGTTTTTTGTTTTTAACTCCATCTACACACTCCCTGACTCTGGGATATAAATTTACATATTCTGAGTACATAGGGTATTTCTATTTTCGATCCCCCAAACCACTTTTTTTGTTCAATCACTTGTTACTCCCACCTGAATTGATACAAAAGTGAGGTTTTGATTTTTGTTCAGTAATTTACAACCACACTGTTCAACCCATTGCTGTTCATGATATACACATATATAAACCCCCTTGCCTATCTCCTTAGACTCATATTGCTACTATCCCAATCCCCAACCTGCATAAGCCACACCCAAAAATTTACACTTCTTCACTGACCCCCCCGCCCCCACTTTGTGCTCACACCTGTCCATGGTTTTGAAATTTTTCTCCTTCTTACCAGAGCTCCTCCCATCACTCTTTGGGCTAATTTCTATCTGTCTTTCAAGACCCAGCTCATTTATCACTTCTACCCAGATACCTCCCCCATCCCCTTCTACCCACTCGGGTCCTTCCCAAGGGTCCCAAAGCACCACGTAGATACTTCATCTGAATTCTTAACGTAAGCCAGTGCCTTGAGGTTAGGTGAGCCTGACCTGCCGCACTCAACAGAGGATTAATTAGGCATGTTAAGAGCTTAATAATGGTAAACGAATAAATAAAGGAATAAATCAAGGCTGGGGATCTTCCTGTCCCAAACGATGATACCCAGGATGAACAATAAAATGCCAGCAACAGCTAAAGCTCCGTACTTTATTCTGCACACCCAAAACTACAGTACATCTAGAGACCCACCAATCCTAGGCCTAAGAGCTGCACAAAGACCAGGAATGGTTTTCAAGAGTTGGGAGTAGGCGGTTGCGTAACCGGAACGTCACCCCCTCGCCCTAACCTCCTTCTTCCCACCCCTTCCTTGCAAAAAATGCCAAAGTGTTTAAGAGGAAGGTCCCAGTTTTTAAAAGGGTCCACTGGGGCAACCAGCTTGCAGTTGGTAAGCCAAAGAAAAGCAACTGGCAGCTCACCTGGGCAGCAACGCACGCACCGGTATGGCCTCCCCAACTGCCTCGCCAGTCGCAGTGTTGATGGGGGAGGGGAGAAGAGAAAAAAACGGTTGTTTCCTACTCAGGGTCCCGCCGAGGGCCCGGATCCCAAAGCAATGCTCCAGGTAGAGGCTCTGTCACCTTTGGTGAAAAAGACCTTATCTGATCGTCCCCTCCAGCTTGCACAAGATGAAGCGGTGCGAGGTAGCACTCCTTCACCGACCGTCGCCGCCAGCTCTTGCCCTAATGGCTGCGGCCACTAGCCGGCAGCGACAGGCGCCTTTATGGGAGACCTGCTGCAGGCGGCCCGCCCATTGGCCGGAGCGTGTCACGTGGCCACGCCTGGAGCCCGGCGGCGGGTAAAGTGAGCGAGGTATCAGCTCTGCAGTCCGGCTTTCGCCGAGGTTCAAGGTCTTTCACCCTGGGAGTGCACGTTTGTTGAGCCTTTACTGAATGCCAGGTATGGTGCGAAGAGCTGGGGGTTTAGGAGAAGGAGTGCCACCCTAGAGTTTATCATTAAAACAATTCAATGCATTAGACCTGTGTTGTTTTGGGGGGGAGGGGGTCCTGAGTTTTGGCTTGCATTGTTTTCGTCGTTTTCGTACTTTTCTCCAGTTCCCCCCAAAGTTCCCATCTCTTGCACGTAGTGAATGCTCAGTATTAGATAGCAGGTGAGGTGGGAGCCCACATGAGCTCATTGGTTTTAAAATGGCACTTAAGAGCATTTTAAAGACAGCTGCGTGAAGAGAATGATTTAAGATTTTGAGAGTCTTGGCGACTACCTCCTTTTTATTTGTGGACGTGTATTAGAAGAGTGTATTTAACACCGAAGAGTCAACAGCGTAGCGTATACTTGGTTTAGATTTGATGTTTGTGTTCTTGTTTTTGTTGTTTAAACCCTTATTAGGTAGGAAAAAGATTGGAACTAGGGTGTGATCTAGGTATAGACCTAGGGTGTGACCTTTATGCTGGGAAAGGCCTAAGGGAAGTCAAAGGAAGTAAAAGCCAGGAATGACTCTGTGCAAATCTTGTTCAGCTGTCAACTTTTTGGCTCTCCTCCTGAGAACCAATATAAGGGAGAAGCGCATAGTCCACACTCCAGTGATCTTTTAAAAAGCTAAATCTCATCTTGTTAACACCCTTAAAACCTTTCAATTACTGTCCATTACTTTTAAGATAAATATCAAAACCTTTTAGATGAACTACAAGAGGGGGCACCTGGGTGGCTCAGTGGGTTAAGCATGCGACTCTTGATTTTGCTGCAGGTCATGATCTCACAGGCTCAGGTCCAGATCTCACATCGGAGCCCAGGCTTTGGGCTGTGTGCTGATGGCCTCAGGGCCTGCTTGGGATTCTGTCTTTCCTTCTTTCTCTGTCCCCCTCCCCCACCCCATGCACACACGGGCTCTCTTTCAAAATAAATAAACTTAAAAAAAAATGCTACAAGGCCTACATGAATTCTGTATCTCCAGCTCCAACCACCCCACCAACAGTTCCCGTATTTCCAGCCACACTGACCTTTTAGTTCTTCCCAGTACCCTATTACTCTCTCCTCCCTTCCTCCCCCCTCTCCCCCCAGGGCTTCTATGATGGTTTCTTCTCTCTACTCCCATCGTACCCTCAGGTCTCAGCTCAGTCATTTCCTCAAGGAGGCCTCCACTAGATTGGTCTTCCTATTATACACTCTCATTACAACCATATTACATAGCACCCATTACAATTGTAATTTTACAGCCAGGCAAATAGTTAATGTCTATTTTCCCCACTACACAGTAAGCACCATGAATGCAAAGTATCAAAAGTCAGAGTGTATTATCATTAAGTACATTATCCTTTGATCCTGCCAAGTTTTAAGGACTGTGACAAATCAGATTTGAATTAAAGGTGGGTGAGGTAGAGAGGGGGAGAGTGACAAAAACAGATTTGAGTTTTTGAAAGAAACTTAAAATGGTTGTAAAATGGAGAATCTGGAGAATGGGTTTATTTGGGAGGTAGACTCCCAAAGATTTGCTGTTAGAGTGGATGTAAAGATGATATGGTGTTTCTGGCTTGAGCATTTGGAGGAAGGCACCATTTACTGGAAAGGGAATTGTAGGAGGGGAGCAAGTTTGGGGGAGGAGGAAGATAATGAGTGCAGTTTTGAACATGAATTTAGGGTGCCCATAAAATATCTGGATAGAGGTTTTGAATGGTGAGTTTATTATACAGCTCAAAATTCAGTCTAAGTTAAAGATGGGAGAGGAAGGCAGGAAAGAAGTTACAAGAGTAAAATAGTTTTGAATATTTTTGAATAGTTTTGAAATAATGTTTATGGAGAACAGGAGAAAAAATTGGGAAAATGTCTTAGTAAGACATATCTGAGACAGTTAAGATGGAGAAATTTGTAATTGTTCATGGAGAAGATAATTGCTTTTCCCCAGTATTGAGATTTTCCAGGGAATGTGTGACAGATAATACAGAAAAGTTGCTTCTAAATTATTGGTAAAAAAGTGGCTGAAGACCAGAAACAGTATAATACAGTAAGACTAGGATATCACAAGGCTATTCTGTGACATAAAATAGTTGTAATTATGGGTTTTTTTTAGAAAAACATAAAAAAAGTTCCATTTTAGTTTAAATCAATATATCACATGAATATAGATGAAAGACATTTTCAACTTTCCATCTTACATTCTAGCATCACATTCAACAAGAGGAAGCCCATCTTTCTGGTCTCCTATGGATTTACAAGGATCCCCAGATAACTGAGAGAATTTAAATTTACAGGGTGTCTAGGTGGCTCAATTGGTTAAGTGTCTGACTCTTGATTATCTGGCTCAGGTCTGAAGTGGGTTGTGTGCTGGGTGTGGAGCCTTGTTGGGATTCTTTCTCCCTCTCTCTCTACACCTCCCCCACTCTGTCTCTTTCTCTCAAAATAAATAAACATAAAAAAAGAATTTAAATTTATAAATGGTTTTGTATAGGAATTTGGAAGCAATTTAATACATACAGCTATAGAGGATAATTTGTTACTAAAAATAAAAATATGTTAACTCTGTGTTGCTAAATCTGAAAGTCAGCTCTTGCTAGTTCTTTCTTCTCAATGTTGGAATTATCCAATGCTCACTCCTTGGACCTTCTCCCTACTGAAACACCCTTAGGAACAGCACATCCAGTCTCAAGGCTTATCTGTCCTTGGCTCCCAAATTTACATGTCTATCTTGAACCCTTTTCCTGAACTCCAGACTCATACTTCCAACTGCCTACTGCATATCTCCATGTGGAAAGTCTAATGAGCATCTTAAACTTGGTATTTATGTCCAGACCTGAGTTCCTGATAATCCCCCTTCAAACTGCTCTGCCCACAGTCTTCCACATCTCAGTGTATGGCAGCTCCAGTCTTATAATAGTTACTTAGGCTAAACATTTCGGGACTCCTGGGTGGCTCAGTTGGTTGAGCGTACCACTTCAGCTCAGGTCATGATCTCGCGGTTTGTGAGTTCGAGCCCTGCATTGGGCTTTGTGCTGACAGCTCAGAGCCTGGAGCCTGCTTTGGATGCTTTGGATTCTATGTCTCCTTCTCTCTCTGCCCCTCCCCCACTTGTGCTCTGTCTCCCTCTATCAACAATAAATAAACATAATAAAAATTAAAAATTAAAAAAATTCAGTCATCCTCTGTCTCACATCTTACAGCCAATCAAGTTTAAAAGGATTTGATTCATCAGCAGATCTTTGTGGCTACATTTTCACAACCTATCCAGAATCCAAACTAGTCCAGGTCCATATAATGGTTCATCTAGTTTATTGCAGCAGACAGATCGCCAATGCTTCTGCTTCTGCCTTTGGTCTTCTTCAGTCTAGCCTCAATACAGCAATAGAATGATCTTGGTAATCATCTCACGTCACTCCACTCCTCAGAACTTTTCAATGGCTACCCATGTCCCTCATAGTGAAAAAGTCTTGCAGTGATCTCCAAGGCTCTACACCATCTGCCTATTAGTTGACAAAGCATGGAAAAATGTTTTGAGTCAAATAACACATACACTTAACTCAAGGGGAGGTATGGCTTGTAGTCCCAGTCTTGCTTCCTCCCTATTCAATTTCATAGTTGAAAACTTTGACCTTTTACTTACTTGCCTTAGATATCAATATTTTTACCAGCAGACTTTCCATTCTATTTTAAAAGTAAAATTAAACGAGGGGCACCTGAGTGGCTCAGTCAGTTAAGCGGCCGACTTCGGGTCAGGTCATGATCTCAAGTTCAGGCCCCTCATCGGGTTGTGTGCTGACAGCTGGGATCCTAGAGCCTACTTCAGATTCTGTGTCTCCCTCTCTCCACCCCTCCCCTACTTGTACTCTGTCTCTCAAAAATGAATAAACGTTAAAAAAAATTTTTTTAAGTAAAATTAAATGAGTTTTTAAATGTTAAACATTTTAACAAAATGTGTAATGTTTTTCCATAGGTATAAGCTTGTAATTTCCTTTATCAAATTTATTTTGGAAATAGCATTAAATATAATTGAATATATATTTCTCAAGTGTAACTTAAATGTGTAGAAGATTCAAATTTGGCTGTGAATGTACATGTGTAACAAACAATGAGTTATCTTAATATAATCATTTCAAATAAAGATTACAAATAATTTTGGGGAGGTGGGCAGTAATCATGAGCCCCATCTGTGAGAAAAGAGCCACAAATTTTATATAGTAGTACCACAAAGCTTGAGTTTAGTTAATCAGCTTAAGATTTATTTGTAAGATTTGGTCCCATTAACCCTGTCAATCAAGATTTTGTAAATAATAAAATCACAATGGAAAATACTAAAAGTTAATTTTGCATCTACAATGCTGAAACTATATGATATAAAGAATTTCTATCAGCATAAAAAATATAAATCAGGTCCAGTAGGAAGTTACAGAGAATCTGTGAAAAGGCTATAACCTAATCTGGAAGTCCTCAGAAATTCCCAGCCCTCTAGAGTAACAAGGATGCTTGTCTGTTTGGCTTTGATTGCACTTTCAGGCTCTTTATGAGAAGACCCATTATGAAGTGTCCATTTGTCCAAGTCTAGATTCCTAAAGGGCTGAAGAGGGGTGTTGATGAGCCACATACTCCAAAATAAAAATGGAGGATCAAATTTCAGTAGGGCTTCTGATTTCCGTTCCAGGACAGTATTAGGAACTTAAGGACTCTGACAATCCTGCACCTCCTCACTTACACAGGAATCAGTCAGTAACCCATTAATCCTATCACCTTTTTGCTATCCTTCCACCTACTGTCCCCTATTCCCTTCTTATCCAGCTTTCATATTACAGCCAATCATGATAATCCCTTCTTGCAATCACTCCTAACTCCTCTACCTCCTCTTCCTTATTTCATGCTTGGGAAGATTACAACGTTCATTAAACCCTTATTAAACCTTAAATTTAATCCTTTTTAGGTCTACATCTACTCTTTGCCTTATAGTTTAGTGTGACTGAAGGAAAGGTCACAACAATGCTTGTCAAGCTGCCTTTTAAAGAAAAGAATAGCTACCACTGCCATCCCCGCACTCCCGAATCATTTTGTGTGCTGTAGTTTTCTCCATAGCACATATAACCATCTGATACATTATAGAATCGTTTACTTAATATATCTCTCTCTCCATAGAATGGAAGCTCGGAAAAGAAATTTTTGTCTTTTGGGGTGCCTGGGTAGCTCAGTTGATTAAGTGTCCCTTCGGCTCAGGTCATGATCTCACGGTTGCTGAGTTAGAGCCCCGCATCCAACTCTCTGCTGTCAGCACAGAGCCAGCTTCAGATCCTCTGTCCTTGTCTCTCTGCCCCACCCCCGCTCCTGCTCGTATGTTTTTTTCTCTTTCAAAAGTAGGTGATGGGCATTGAGGAGGGCACCTGTTGTGATGAGCACTGGATGTTGTATGGAAACCAATTTGACAATAAATTTCATATTAAAATAAATAAATAAAATAAAAAAATAAACATTAGAAGAAATTTTTGTCTGTTTTGTTCACTGCCTTATCCTCAATACCTATTAGAGTATCTGGCACATAGCAGGTATTCAATTAATAGTGGTCTAATAATGAATAAATGATTTATGCCTAAAGACCTACTCTTCACCAAAAGGGACAAATATGTAAAGTGATATATATTTCTCAGTTGAGAAATCCACTGTCCAAAGTGAAAAGTAAGAGATGGTGCCCTGACTTATGCTTGAGAAGAGGCCTGAAGTTCCCTGACATGGCCTGTATTAAGTACAGGAGACTATCTTGTATTGGAGTGGGTTAGGGAGTTCCTAAATATTTGCTGGTGTTGCCCAGCAATTTAAACAGGCTACCAGCTTTCAAATGTCACTGAAATTATGAAAACTCTATGGATCTAAACCCCTACCAATTGGCTGGAAATTGGCACATATATTTTCTATTGTACTGAAAAAGCAAAGAGACCACAGGAAAAATTTACGTGTGTAATAATGACCGGTCTTTTGGCTGCTTTCAACAATTATAATCCATATTAGGAGACTGAAGAAGATCCCTTCAGTGATCCAGTGGGTCTTTCCCATATCTGAACTCTTTTATCAGAACTAAAATAAGTTATTCAAAAGGGCGAAATTCCCCTCTGACAGAATCAGAGAAAGAGCCATTAGTAAAATGAGAGCACTTAAATTCAAAGGAAACCAGACCTTGTTGTCAAGATTCTTTTGTTGTCTACTCATTGCTTATTCTTTGTTTCTTAGGAGCCTTTTATGTTAACTTTAGTGAATTCTGACCCCTTGTCCTGACCTAATACATTCTAGGGATTCATTTCTATTGGAGAATTGCACATTGTAACTCAGCCACTTCCTAAATTGTTATTGGCACATAGGTAATTTTTACAGTGTACGCAAAGGCTCCTCAGAGAAAAATAAGCAACAGAAGGATTTTATTTTGACAAAGTGGAGTACAGATCATGAAAGGGGAGGAAATTCTTATTCATTCATTTTGGTTAGTTTTCCTTTGAATTTGTTTTACTTTGAGAGCTAATTATTGACATGTAGATAAATTTTACATGTTATTAGTGGTTAAAAAAAGGATTTTTGACTATGTTTAAAATAGTAAAATTTTTTATTTAAAAATTTTTTATATAGCTGAATCTATAACTTCTATGTATTCACCTAGAAATGCTGAGGTTTGAAGTCAGAATTAATAATGCCTATATTTCTTTCCTTTTTTTTTTTTTTAAGATTTTTGTTTGTAAGTAATCTCTATACTCAGTGTTGGGCTTGAACTCACAACTCTGAGATTGAGAGTCACATGCTCCACTGACTGAGCCAGCCAGGCACCCCATTAATGCTCGTATTTAAGAAATTTTTTTGAGTGTCGTTGACACACAATGCTACACACATTAGTTTCAGGTGTACAATGTAATGATGCATCTCATCTCTATAGCTTATGCTGGGCTGGCCACAAGTGTAGCTACCAACACTGTTACAGTATCAATGCTTATACTTCTTTATCCTAAGTTCTACCAGAAGATGAAGCAATTCAAATTATAAGTAATGAGATAATGCGTTATAACCTATGATCCCTCAGGCTAATAGAATAAGCAAATTGTCTCTCGAAAGTACAATAAGGTAATATAATTTCAGAGAGATAATGCTACTTATTTAAAACCCGTATATGCCTTTCATTCTATTTTAATCAATGTTGTTACTGTCTCTTTTATAAGCGAAAGTCTCCAATGCGATAATTGTTGAAAATGAACAGTTTTGTTGTTTTTTTTCCACTATCATCTATTTAACAAATACTTGAGTATAGAAATCTTTTTTTTTAATTTTTTTTTTCAACGTTTATTTATTTTTGGGACAGAGAGAGACAGAGCATGAACGGGGGAGGGGCAGAGAGAGAGGGAGACACAGAATCGGAAACAGGCTCCAGGCTCTGAGCCATCAGCCTAGAGCCCGACGCGGGGCTCGAACTCACAGACCGCGAGATCGTGACCTGGCTGAAGTCGGACGCTCAACCGACTGCGCCACCCAGGCGCCCCTTGAGTATAGAAATCTAATAGGTGTATGCTTTTTATACTTTTGAATGGCATTCAAAGAACTTACTAAGTTCAATTTTTAAGAAGTCTTAGAATCCCAGATGATAAGTTTCAGCTGTAGGGCTTTGGATTGTGTCTATGGGCTATGCTCACGCCAGCATGTATGCTCACGCCTAAGTATGTAGGGAACCTCTAACCAGGCCCTGCGGGGCACTCTGCACAAAAAAAATGAGGTCAGTAGCATGAAGGACTCTGGGCTCTGAAGCATTTGGAACAGGGTTTTACAACCCTTTCCCAATATTAGATCCTTTTTAGGCAAAGGATCAGGGAAAGAGAAACCGGAAATGAGGTCATCCAGCTGGTTTGATAAAAAAGAGAAGGGCAAAGGGACCAGAGTTACAACAGGGAAAAGCAGGTCAACAAACTCAGGCGAAGGGGAAGGAAGAGGGATGTGATCAGAGAAAGGAAACTCCCTTTGAAGCCCTGGAGGTCATGCAGTTCTGAGTGAGGGCTGGGTCCAAGGTGGATGGGTGAAAAACGGTAGAAATGAAAGTCTCTGGAGTTGAGGAGATTGAGAAACAGGGAGGCAAGAGTGTCCTGGAAGGAAAAGCCATCTCTGCTCTTCTCTTTCTAGCTGTATTCACTCATTTCCTTGTATTTGTGTCTTCTCTATCTCTGGTGCCTTCCTTTAGTTCACTAAGTGACAAAAACACGTAAATAACAGCTGATGGCATAAAGTCTAGGTTTTTCATTAATGCTGATTTTACTTAACATGGAATCTGTGTTGAAATGCTGCAAATCAATGGATTAAAGTGTGGGAAGAACTCACTGGTGAGTGATTTGAGATGCTTCACAGACAACAGCAATAAAAAACAGGGAGTCACAGCATCATGAAATTATTACATGTTTAATTCTCTTTCACCCCTTGTTAAACCCAAGAGAATAGGTCAGTTTGTTGCTGCTTTGTCTTGAATACAAGGCTCAAGAAATAGCATATAAGGGATACCCTGGAGATTCTGATGTACACATCCATAAATAACATTTAGAAAACACTGGCATAGACCAATCCAGTTTGTGTGTGTGTATGACCAGGTATCCCATGAGTAAAAATTTTAGCATACACCTGTAATATTTAATGTAATAAGTGATATAGTCAGAGTAATGCATTTGTACATATTTGTTGCTTTTTAAATTAATGTTTTAGATAATTTTTTGCTTTTTGCTTTTTCCTTTTTTTATTGAAGTCTATTTTACATACAAATTACATTAGTTTCAGGTGTACAGCATCGTGATTTGACACCTCTATGTGTCATGTGGTGCTTACCACAAGTTTAGCTACCATCTGTCACTATACAATATTATCATAATAGCATTGACTGTAATCCCTATGCTGTCTCTTTCACCCCTATGACTTATTCATCCCATAACTAGAAGCCTGTACCTCCCACTCTCCTTCACTCCTTTTTAGTCATCCCCCCACCTCCTTGCCCTCTGGCCATCCTGAGTTCTCTATATTTATGGATCTGTTGCTCCTTTATTTGTTTGATTTGTTATTCAGATTCCACATGTAAGTGAAATGATGTGGTATTTGTCTTTCTCAGGCTGACTTATTTCACTTAGCATAATACCCTCTAGGCCATCTGTGTTGTTGCAAATGGCTAGCTCTCATTCTTTATTTTTGTCGGAGTAATATTTCAGTGTGTGTGTGTGTGTGTGTGTGTGTGTGTGTGTGTGTGTGAGATCTTCCTGATCCATTCATTTATCAGTGGGCACTTGGGCTGCTTCCATATCTTGGCTATTGTAAACAATGCTGCAGTAAACAGAGGGATGCATATATCTTTTTAAATTAGTGTTTTCATTTTCTTTGGTAGTGGAAGGGCGCCTGGATGGCTCAGCATCTGACTCTTGATTCCAGTTAAGTTCATGATCCCAGGGTCATGGGATCGAGCCCTGCATTGGGCTCCACACTGAGCATGGAGCCTGTTTAAGATTCTTTCTCTCTCCCTCTGCTCCTCTCCCACTCGTGCTCTCTCTCTCTTTAAATTAAGAATAAAAATTAAGAAAAAAAAAACAGCAGTGGAATTACTGTGTCATATGATATTTCTATTTTTAATGTTTTTAGGAACCCCCATACTGTTTTCCACACTGGCTGCACCAAATACATTCCCACTGACAGTGCACATAGTTACTTTTTTCTCAACATCCTTGTTTTAACTTGTTATTTCTTGTTTTTTTTGACACTAGCAATTCTGACAGGTGTGAGGTGAAATCTCATTGTGGTTTTGATTTGCATTTCCCTGATGATTAGTGATGTTGAGCATCTTTTCATGTGTCTGTTGGCCATCTGGATGTCTTCTTTGGAAAAATGTCTATTTGGATCCTCCACACATTTTTAAATTTTTTTTTTCAACGTTTATTTATTTTTGGGACAGAGAGAGACAGAGCATGAACGGGGGAGGGGCAGAGAGAGAGGGAGACACAGAATCAGAAACAGGTTCCAGGCTCTGAGCCATCAGCCCAGAGCCTGACGCGGGGCTCGAACTCCCGGACCGCGAGATCGTGACCTGGCTGAAGTCGGACGCTTAACCGACTGCGCTACCCAGGCGTCCCCCTCCACACATTTTTAATGGGATTATTTGTTTTTTTGTTGTTGTTGAATTGCATAGAGGTCTATATTCCTGTATTTTGAGTATTAATCCCTCACCACATATATCATTTGCAAATATTGTCTTCCATTTAGTAGGTTGCCTTTTTGTTTTGTCGATGATTTCCTTTGCTGTGCAAATGTTTTTTATTTGGGTGTAGTCCCCGGAACTTATTTTTGCTTTTGTTTCCCTTTCCTGAGGAGACATATCTAGAAAAATGTTGCAAAGGCACTGTCAAAGAGATTACTGCCTTTGTTTTTTGTTTTTTGTTTTTGTTTTAATGTTTATTTATTTTTGAGAGAGAGAGAGAGAGAGAGAGAGAGAGAGCAGGTGAGGGGCAGAGAGAGAGGGAGACACAGAATGTGAAGCAGACTCCAGGCTCTGAGCTGTCAGCACAGAGCCTGATGTGGGGCTCAAACTCACAAACTGTGAGGTCATGACCTGAGCCAAAGTTGGACACTTAACCACTAAGCCACCCAGGGGGCCCTGCCTCTGTTTGTTTGCTTTTTTTTTTTTTTTAATGAGTTTTATGGGTTCAGTCTCAGATTTAAAGATCTAGTTCAGTTTATTTTGGTATTGGTTTTAATAACAATTCTATCTGATAAAGATATCTCACCAAGATACAAAGATTCAAATGGAAATACACTGTTGCCCGTACTTAGTCTTTTTTTTTTTAAGAGAGAGAGAGAGAGAGAGAGAGAGAGAGAGGATGCAAATGAGTGAGGGGCGGAGAGAGAAAGAAGCGGGGCTCACCTGAAGCAGGGCTCGGGGTCACCCAATGTGGGACTTGAACTCACGAACAGTGAGATCGTGACCTGAGCCGAAGTCAGATGCTTAATGACCGAGCCACCCAGGCACCATGTACTTACTAAGTCTTGATACTCATTTTTATAATTCATTACACAAATTTTTCAGTTTTTAAGACCTGGCTGGTAAATTTCTTTCTTTCCTGGTGTTAACCAATGTTTTTGTGAACCAGGAGATTTTGCATTTTTAGTATTTTTAGCAAATAGTTTCAAAACCTGTTGAAGTTTTTAAACAAATCATAAATTACATCTCCAAGTCTTTTTACTGTCCAGGCAAGACTTCAGAGGTAACAGTTACATCATTTTGGGGAACAAAATTGCCAAACGATGGAGATAATTTTATAGATCAACTTTCAAAATGTTCTTTCCATAGCATGAGTTCTTAAAAAGCAGATATTTTCTTCTTCATTCTATAACTACTTGTTATATCTAATCAAGTGCCACAGTTTTTACCTGGAAAACTCATAATATACTTCTGTTTATTAACACTGCTGTTTATTAATACTTCTGTTATAATACTGCTTCTGTTTATTATTATTTTCAGTTTGTGTCTTATTTGCAGAAACCTTTTAAAGTCAAACTATATAATGTGTGATTTTTCTGACAGCAAGAACCAGTTCTCCAACAACAACAGGGTTTCTAGTAATTTAATTCAATTCTGACACTGTCAGGAGTTAGCACAAACCCAGCAGGTTAAGGGATCAGTCCCGTACGACTGCCCGTACTTTAGATGCCACTCACAAACGGAGTACCCAGGCCATCCACATTTCTGCCCGTGGGGTTCCCATGACCCCTCCTTAAATGCATAATTTGCTAGAATGCCTCACAAAACTCAGAAAAATACTTTTCTTACATTTAGAGGTTTATTATGAAGGATACAACTCAGGAACAGCCAAATGGAAGACATGCACAGAGCAAGATAAGGGGTGGAGGTGAGGGGAGCCTGTGTGGAACTTCCATACCCTTCCTTGGCAGCCAACCTTCAGACCCTTCAGTGTGTGTTGACTGAAGGGAAGTTCCCTGTACCTTCTTGTTTAAGAGTTTTTATGGAATTCAATCTCTGGTCCCTCTGTCCCTACTTGGAGGTCGGGGATGGGGCTGCAAGTTCCAACCTTCTAATCACTGGTCTTTCTGGTGACCAGCTCACATTTTGAAGCAATCTGGGGGCCTTGTTAGCACAAACTCGGGTGTGGTCACAAAGGGTTTGTTTTGAATAACAAAGGCACTCCCATGCTTCTATCTGGAGATTCCAAGGGCTTTAGGAGCTCTGTGCCAGGACTGGGGAACAAAATTAAATACCTATATTTTATTATGCCACATAATATCCTATGTGACTCTTAAGCAGAGCCATGAAAATTGCAACTACAGTGTGCTTAAAATGAACGATTTTATTCCTGTTAATACTCACTATTGAGTAAGGTTGAGACTATTAGCTCCCGCTTACACTCCCAATATCTTGCTGTATCAGAGTTTCTAATTGCGAAGAACAGAGTCTACCTTAGCTAATTTAAGCAGGAAAAAGACCAGATATTAGGGAGCTCACAAAATTGTTGAGAAATCTAGACTCAAAGCTAAACTTCAGGAATACTCCACACCTGCTGTGGAACTAGCCTTAAATGAAGATTGCTGCTATCAACTGCCCCACTAAACTTTATTCAAGTTGCTCCTTCTGTCTTTCACGGTGACCTCTCTGCATCAGGAACTTGACCTTACAGTCCTCGCTACCCCCCCAAAGTTGGATGCCTCTGCCATCAACTGTGCCATCAAGGATAGACATTCCTTTCAGAGCCCAATTACTTTCCTTTCTTACTTACTCCTGAATCAATGAATCGAAGTCTGATGGTATCACTAACTGGCTGAGCCACTGCACCTGCTGTGTGTTCAAGCGAGGCGAATGGCCTCATAATGTGGGAATTTCTACCCATGTGGAAAGGCTAATAAAAAAATGCTGGGCATCCATGAATACAACAAATGTCTACCTACATTCCTTAGTCTAGGTACCTGTGTCATTGCGTATATTAAATATTATAATAGTTTACTTTCTTTTTTTGTTTGGTTAAAAAGCAGATATGGAGCAGGGGGCAGAAGCCCCGTTAGCTCCACCGCTGAGGAAACTCTTCAGGTATGTGGAATGTCTCTGCTGGGGCTGTGGGTCCCTCTGGCACCTTTGAGCCCCAACTGCCACAGCAGATGGCTGCAAAGGATCGAGGCCAAAATGAACTGTCCAAATAAAGAAGATACTTGCTGGTGCTAAAAGCTCTTGCTAAGATATTGAGAGGTCATGGCAATGCAGCAGGATCTCTTACTGAATAATCCGTGGGTCTGAACAAGTGAATAGAGGAGATGAAGCAGTAGTAAGAAGATGTCTAAGAACTTAATAAAGTTGAAGACATTAACTATAATCCACACTAGTAATATGCAAGAAAAAGACAAATCAGAACTGCAATAAGAAAACTAAGGATTGTGTATGTTGCCGGAGAAACTTAACATTTACTTCAACACTTAAAATGAATGAGTACGAAGAATAGAAGTTTAGGTTGCAAATACCTAGCAAAAGAAATGACCCTGGTATAAAAAAGCAGCATTCCTAGGGGCGCCTGCTGACTCAGGAGAGCATGCAACTCTTGATCTCAGGGTTATAAGTTCAAGCCCCACGGTGGGTGTAGAGATTAGTTAATATTAAAGAAAAAAAGCAGCATTCCTAGGTTGGCATATGTTATAACTACACCAAATTCTTCCTCGATAAATCCTTGAAATGCCTCAACATGAAGGGCCTGCAAGCAAATCAGAATAAAATACATAATGTGACCAAAATATGGAAATGGCAGCAGTCATTTGAAAACCTGATGAGCAGCATCAGGAAAGAGATTTTCAATTGGAATGAAAAAACAAAGGGTTGAGAGACATCTCTCAAATGACTCCAGAATCTGTTTTGAGCCTCAGGAAAGATGATACATAATGACCCACAGTGGCATGAGCTTGAGAAGAGCTTCCACATTTCTGAGCTGCTTTTACATGGTTCCAAACTGTCATCAGAGTTGGTCTACTTACTGGACTAATTGAGTAACAGAAAAGCACAATCCCAATTAAACCTTCAACTTTATTTTTCTATTATGTTGATGATCTCTTAATCTCTCAACAGGAGCTTTAGCACCTCACTTATTTTATATAATTCTCTGACACTAGCGTTTATAAGGAGAAGGTAGCACCAAATACATAGTTAGTGGTCACGGGCCATACTCCTATTAAAACATAACTGAGAAGCAGAAATTTAAGCCATTGTTAATAGTGAACATGTAGAAAGCCTGGGTACTCACACTTCTGCCCAGCAGACTAAAATTTAGGGGTTTCCATGAAGCCCCTTGCCCCACCTCAAGTTTGATAATTCCCTAGAATGACTTAGCACAGAAAAAAACACCTTATTTATTATACTTACCAGCTCGTTATAAAGAATACAACTCGGGAAGAGCCAAACTGCAGGGTTGCATAGGGTGAGGTATTGGTGGGAGAGGTGAGTGTGTGTGCACAGACTTTCCATGCTGTCTTGAACAGGCCGCCCTCTGGGCCCATCATCGTGTTTACCAGCCTGGAAGCTCCCAGACCCCATCATCTAGGGGCTTTTATCTAGGTTTCGTTACACAGGCACAACTGATTAAATTATTGGCCATTAGTAATTGAATTCAGTCTCCTGACTCCTTTCCCCTCCCTGAAGACCAGGGAAGTAGGGCTAAAAGTTCGAACTCTCTGGTTACCCAGTGGTTTATTTGACGGCTAGCCCCCCATCCTGGAACTAGCTAGGGGCTCCCACCTTGAATCATCTTGTTACCATAGAAAAGTTACTCATCACTCTACAGATTTCAAGGGTTTTAGGACCTCTATGCCAGGAACTGGAATAAAGACCAAATATTTAATTTTTATTATATCACAATCTCATTTTAAAATTACAAAATTTGGGGTACTTGGGTGGCTCAGTTGGTTGAGCATCTGACTTCATGTCTGGTCATGATCTCACCGTTTGTGAGTCAGAGCCCCACGTCGGGCTCTGTGCTGTTAGCTTGGAGCCTGGAACCTGCTTCGGATTCTGTGCCTCTGCGCCGCCCCTCCCCCACCCCCCCCCCCCCCCGTTTCAAAAAACAAATGAATTGGGGCGCCTGGGTGGCGCAGTCGGTTAAGCGTCCAACTTCAGCCAGGTCACGATCTCGCGGTCCGTGAGTTCGAGCCCCGCGTCGGGCTCTGGGCTTATGGCTCAGAGCCTGGAGCCTGTTTCCGATTCTGTGTCTCCCTCTCTCTCTGGCCCTCGTCCGTTCATGCTCTGTCTCTCTCTGTCCCAAAAATAAATAAACGTTGAAAAAAAAAAAATGAATAAACAAAATTTAAAAAAATAAAAAAAATAATAAAAACACAAAATTTGCCACAGTTTTGTGAATGAAAGATTCTCCTCTAAGTTTTATCCTTCCTGTTAGATGTGGAAGTTAACAAATGGCTTGTGTAATAAAAAAAATTTACATATAGTGATTTGACTGTCTACCTTCCTACTGATGCACACATTTTTATCCAAGCAAAGTCCATTTTATTTTTCAACGTTTTTTTTTGTTTTTTTTTTTTTTTTGTTTTTATTTATTTTGGGACAGAGAGAGACAGAGCATGAACGGGGAGGGGCAGAGAGAAGGGGAGGCACAGAATCGGAAACAGGCTCCAGGCTCCGAGCCATCAGCCCAGAGCCTGACGCGGGGCTCGAACTCACGGACCGCGAGATCACGACCTGGCTGAAGTTGGACGCTCAACCAACTGCGCCACCCAGGCGCCCCCAAGCAAAGTCCATTTTAAAAGCAGAATAATGATGGGGCACCTGGGCGGCTCAGTTGGTTAAGCATCTGACTTTGGCTCAGGTCATGATCTCACAGCTCAGTGAGTTCGAGCCTCATTGTGGGCTCTGTGCTGACAGCTCAGAGCCTGAAGCCTGCTTCAGATTCTGTGTTTCCCTCTCTCTCTGCCCCTCCCCTGCTCACACTCTGTCTCTCTCTCTCTCTCCTTCAAAAAATAAGCATTAAAAATTAAAAAAAAAAAAAAAAAGCAGGATGATGATTAACGTACCCACTTCAACTTTTCTTAAGAGAGAGTCCAAACAAAGCATCATAAATCCAGTGAAATTAAATTACCTCTGTATTTGGTTCCTGGTAAAATAAATACTTACATAAAATCCAATGAAATTAAAATACCTCTGTATTTGGTTCCTGGTAAAATAAATACTTATAAAATAAAATAAAATAAAATAAAATAAAATAAAATAAAATAAAATAAAAAATGATGAATGAGGTTCTAGAACAGGCAAAAGGACGAAAAACAATCAGAAAAGTAGTGGCTTGGGAGGGGTGAGGGTGGGGGGGGGTGGGAAATGACCAGGAGGGGTATGAGGAAACCTTCTTAGGTAATGTTAATATTCTATATTTTGATAGAGTTTAGGGTGACACAGGCATATTACTTGTCAAAACTCTGAATGTTCACTTAAGATCTGAACATTTTATTGTATGTACATTTTACGTCAAAAGAAATTAAACTGAAAAATATTTGACACTAGTCAATTATACACAAGTTGGAGTATGTAGGGGGAAATGTACTGATTTCTCAAATTTACTTGGAAATGCATCAGAAAATTAGATGGATTAATGGATCAATAGAGGAATGGATAGGTGATAAAACAAGTGTAAAAAATGTTAATGGTAAAATGGTAGATAGTGACATACTGGTACTCACTTAAATTTATTTCATCTTTGCTATTTGTTTGAAAAAATTCATAATAAAGTACTGGGAAGAAATAGACACACACACACAAAAGCAGAATGAATGTTTTTTATGCACAATAATCAAAAGAAGTGCTTTAATTTTAACTAATGTCTTGCCATAATTGGTACTTGCCTAACAATTGTACATAATTTGTTTAAAGTGGAGAAGTATATAAGATGCAATCTCAGAAGTAAAAGACAGAGCAATCATACTTTCTAAGAAGGTAGACCTTATAAAATACATAACCAATAGGTTAAAGAACTCAAAAGATTAATTTTAGGCTTTGGGTCTATCAGTAAGATGTTTTCCTCTTCCCTGCTTGATCTTTAAGGCTATTTATGTGACATTTATCTGACAAAGTTTTGTTTTTTTTTTTTAATTTTTTTAACGTTTATTTATTTTTGAGACAGAGAGAGACTGAGCATGAATGGGGGAAGGTCAGAGAGAGGGAGACACAGAATCTGAAACAGGCTCCAGGCTCCGAGCTGTCAGCACAGAGCCCGACACGGGGCTTGAACTCACGGACTGAGAGATCGTGACCTGAGTCGAAGTCGGCCGCTTAACCGACTGAGCCACCCAGGCGCCCCATGACAAAGTTTTATATAACTAGCTGGGAATGAATTTCAGAGTAAACTGGGAATCTTGTGATTTAGAGAGGCATTTACTCTCTTTAGTAAAGACAGTTATTTTTTATTTTTTTAAATTTTCTTTAATGTTTATTTTTGAGAGAGAGAGAGAGACAACATGAGTGGGGAAGAGGCAGAGGGAGAGGGAGACACAGAATTTGAAGCAGGCTCCAGGGTACGAGCTGTCAGCACAGAGTCCCACGTGAGGCTCGAACTCAGGAGCTGTGAGATCATGACCTGAGCCGAAGTTGGATGCTTACCGGACTTAAGAGATACTGTATTTGTTTGCAAATACAAAGTACCACGGGCTGGATGATGGGAAACAACAGAAATATATTCTGCCATAATTCTGGAGGGTTGAAGTCTGAGATCGTGATGTTGGCAGGGACATGCTGCAGGGGAGAATCTACCCATGCCTTTCTCTTAGCTTCTGGTTTGCCAACAATCCTTGGCATTCCTTATCTTGTGGACAGTTCATCTTACATCTCAATTATGTCTGCAAAGACCTTATTTCTAAATAAGATGACATTTACAGATATGGGGATAGGGAGGTTAGGACTTGCATATACTTTTTTGGGAATACAATTTAATCCACAACAAATACCAATAATAATAAGTAAAATTATTATTATTATATTATTTTCATGGATCAAGTCTTGGGCTTCTGCTCATTGCACCCCATTTTTAAAACCCATTAGAAAGGAGCTGAAATGTCCGTGGATTTAAATTTCTGCTTAAAAAAATTTTTTTTACAAGATTGCAAACTTTATGTAAAAAAAAAATTTTTAAAGATTACCAAATTCAGGAGTAGGCTTTTACTTGACATAAATTGGAAAAACTTTTTCTTGCTTTGTGCTGATTATAGATATAGGGGAGGAAAAATAATTTTCTCCGTACCTTCCTGGGTTCCTAGTTGAGACTCTTGTAATAAAAGATTAACAAAAACAGAAGTTTATTAGCATATATGCCTCATGTATTTATGAAAGATACCCAGGGAAAAATGAGTAACTCTGAAGTGGCTTAGAATTTAGACTTACATTTCATCTTAACAAGAAAAGAGGAGGGGGAAACATAGGCCCATTAGGGAAGAATAACTGATTTTTAGGAGAGGTGAATGAGCCCTTGGAAGAACAGATCTGAGGTATGACAGCTTGTGACAAAGTTTGTTAGGGTTTGGTGTTGGCTTCTCATCTCCTGTGACAAGGGTCAATCCTCCCTGGTTGATGAAACTCCTGGGGAGGGGATTTGTGACAAGTGAATTCCTATTAGAGGATCTGTCTTTAGGCACATTTTAGTTCAGAGAAAACTTTTCCCTGAATTTGCTGTTTCCAAGTACATACAATCAAAATAATCAGTGTACCAAAGGGGTATATTTTAGGGTGGTATATTTTGCTACCCTTCATAGGATAAAGGGGGTGAACCTGAAAGAAGAGTGAAAAATAAGTTTGAATATAGTATACCGACTTATAATAAACATATATTAAAATTAGCACAAGTGAAAATAATCACATTAACAGATTAAAGGAGGAAAACAACACGATCTTATCAATAGATGCAAAAAAAAAGCATTTGATATAATTCAATTTCCATTCATATATCAACTCTTAGTAAATAAGGAATAGAAGGTGTTATAGGCTGAATTGTGTAACCCCCTTACCCTGCAAAATTTGTATGTTGATGTCCTAACCCTCAGTACCTCATAATGTGACTGTATTTAGATAGAGCCTTAAAAGAGGTGATTAAGTTAAAATCAGTCTGGGGTGCCTGGGTGGCTCAGTCAGTTAAGTGTCCAATTTCAGCTTGGGTGATGATCTCACAGTCCGTGAGTTCAAGCCCTGCGTCGGGCTCTGTCCTGACAGCCTGGAGCCTGCTTTGGATACTGTGTCTCCCTCTCTCCGCCCCTCCCCTGCTCATGCTCTGTCTCTCTCTGTCTCAAAAATAAATAAAAACATTAAACAAAATTTTTTAAGAAGTTAAAATGAGTCTGAAGAGAGCATATTGATGCAAACACTTTCAGAAAGTTTGGCGTTCTTTTTTTTTTTTTTTTGTATTTTTTTTAATGTTTATTTATTTTTGAGAGAGAGAGTGAGACAGAGCATGAGCAGGGAAGGGCCAGAGAGAGAGGGAGACACAGAACTGGAAGCAGGCTCCCGGCTCTGAGCTGTCAGCACAGAGCCCGACGTGGGGCTCAAACCACAAATCGTGAGATCATGACCTGAGCTGAAGTCAGACACTTAACCGACTGAGCCACCCGGGCACCCCATATTTTCTAAAATTGAAATTTCACATACTCTACAACCCAGCAATTGCACTCTTAGATATATCCCCAAAAGAAACTCCAGCCCATCTACACCAAGAAACATGTAGAGAATGTTCCTAACAGTACGGTTAACAATAGCAGACACCAGGGAATAACTCATCTGCTGACAGGAATGTGAATGAATAAACTGGCATATATACATACTGGCATATCATACAACAGATTCAGTGAAAAAATATATGTCCCAAATGGTATGGGACATGGTTATGACATGGTACTCTTTGAAGAAAATCATAAACAACTAAAAAGTACTTTTAGGAAATATTTATCATCTATCTGTTAAAACAAACCTATTAAAAAGAAAAGTAAGGAGGGGGCGCCTGGGTGGCCCAGTTGGTTAAGTGTCCGACTCTTGATTTCGGCTCAGGTCCTGATCTCACAGTTCAAGAAGTCGAGCCCCTGTCAGCTCCGTGTTGGGGATGGAGACTACTTAAGATTCTCTCTCTCCCTCTCCCTCTCCCTCTGCCCCACCCCTGTGCACACTGTCTCTCTCTCTCTCTCTCTCTCTCTCTCTCTCAAAAAGAAAGAAAGGGATGCCTGGGTGGCTCAGTCAGTTGAGCGTCTGACTTCAGCTCAGGTTATGATCTCACAGTTCATGGGTTCAGGCACCATGCTGGGCTCTGTGCTGACAGCTCAGAGCCTGGAGCCTGCTTCAGATTCTGTGTCTTACTCTCTCTCTGCCCCTCCTCCGGTCATACTCTGTCTCTCTCTGCCTCAAAAATAAACATTAAAAAAAATTAAAAAATAAAGAGAGAGAAAAGAAAGGCAATTATGGAGACAAGATTGAGGAGCAGGATTCCCCCTGGAGGGTGAGGTAAGGGGTAGGAAGAAAGGTGTGCACAGATAGACAAAGTTAAGTGGTAGGTTTTATGTTGGGGCTGGGTTCATGGATGTTTATTTGCCTTGTTAAAACTAACTAGTTGGGGCGCCTGGGTGGCGCAGTCGGTTAAGCGTCCGACTTCAGCCAGGTCACGATCTCGCGGTCCGGGAGTTCGAGCCCCGCGTCAGGCTCTGGGCTGATGGCTCAGAGCCTGGAGCCTGTTTCCGATTCTGTGTCTCCCTCTCTCTCTGCCCCTCCCCCGTTCATGCTCTGTCTCTCTCTGTCCCAAAAATAAATAAACGTTAGAAAAAAAAAAACAAACAAACAAACAAAAAAAAAAACTAACTAGTTAGTTTATTATTTAATAAAGGATGATCCAATGATGAGAGTATGTCATGAAACAAGGATTATTCTCAATCCAATTCTATGCACCTGACAGTCTTTAAATAAGCAAAAATAACGAAAATTTAGCTTGTCATCCAAGGCTCTTCAGGTTTTCACCTACTTTTCCAGTTTTATTTCCCAGTCATTCATTCATTCATTTAATGTTGCCAAGGACCAGGGAGCAGCCCATAGACAAAGAGAAAGGTCCTCCATTTATAGAATATACCTTCAACAACTAGTACATTAAACATTTAGTGCTCTGTCAAAGTCCTTACTCTCTTCTTTCTGTTTAAGATATTTGCCATACACATTCTCTCCTCACCATCAGACTCAGAGCAAGACCTAATGTGACCCAATGTCCCTTTCATTTTTTGCATCTCTTGTAGTGACTAACACTGTCTGCTTGGCATGAGTTCAATATTGTTTAATGAATGAAGATAACGGAAGAGTAGAGAAGTGAAAAGAAAAGAGAGAGAAAGTGGACCCAAGTTAGCCTTGATTCTTGTCCTTCTCTGGGAAGAATAAGATTTGGCTCTCAGCTCACTTTCCTCTCCTGCTTGGTATTCTCTCTCTCGCTCTCTCTCTGCCCCTCCCTTGCTCGTGCACTCTCTCTCTCAAAATAAATAAATAAATGTTAACAAAATAACTAAGATAAAGGATACAGATGAACAGCCAGATGAAAGAGATGTGAAGGACAAGGTATGTGGAAAGGGGCAGGGAAGATTCCATGCCCTCTCCAGGGACACTACTCCCCCAGCATTTCATGTGTTCACCAATCTGGAAGCTCCCTGAACCTCGTAACTTGGGGATTTTTTTTTGGAATCCTTATCCATAGGTATCATTGATGGTTAACTCCATTTTGAGCTCTTCTCTAAGAGAATGGGGGGGTGGTCTGAAAATTCCAAGCTTCTAATCATGGCTTAGTCTTTCCAGTGACCAGCCTTCATCCAGAGTCACCTTCTTAGAAGAAGACAGTCCTATCACCCAGAAAATTACAAGGATTTAGGGAGCCCTATGTCAGGAAGCAGGGTCAAAGACCAAATACTAGAACAAAAGATGCTCCCAGTGCTCTTGTCACTTGGGAAATTAACAAGGGTTTTAGGAGCTCTGTGCCAGGAGCCAGTGGCAAAGACCAATAGATATTGTCTATTATCTTATCTTAGTTGCTTTCCATCTACGTGACCATCTAGCTGCTATATCTGTATCCTTTTTCTAACCAGCATACTGGTCATTCTCTCCATGCTCCCATGAGGCTCCATTCCAACCTTGATGAATAATTTTGAGAATTCAGTAAGCTCACTGTCATTTTCCTGGTGGTGATGTGCAAAAGCAATGGACTGAAACTCAAGAGCCTTTGTTCTAGGTCCAGATCTGTCACTAAGAGTATAGGATCTTGATATGATTTTCCTCTTTTATAAAACAAGAGCAATAGATTGAAGCATCTCCAATTTTTTTTCTTTCTTACCGAGGTGTGTATGATTGACATATAACATTATGTTATTTTCAGGTATACAATATAATGATTCAATATTTGTATACAGATCCTCCTCAACTTATAATGGTATTATATCCTGATAAACCCATCCTGAGTTGAAAATATTGTAAGTCAAAAACATGATTAATACACCTAACCTACTAAACATCATAGCTTAGCCTAGCCCACCTTAAATGTGCTCAGAACACTTAGGTCAGCCTACAGGTGGGCAAAATCATGTAACACAAAACCTATTTTATTCCTTCTTTTTTTAAAAAAATATTTATTTATTTTGGGGGGGGGAGGGGCAGAGAGAGAGGGGACAGAGGATCTGAAGCAGGCCTGACAGCAGTAAGCCTGACATGAGGTTTGAACTCAAACCATCAGTCAGATGTTCAACCAATTGAGCCACCCAAACCTATTTTACAGTGTGTTAAATACCTTTTTAAAAAATTTAAAGAAAAATTTTTTTTATATTAGAGCATGCGTGCGTGAATGGGGGAGGGGCAGAGAGAGATGGGGAGACATAATCCAAAGCAGTCTCCAGGCTCTGAGCTGTCAGCACAGAGCCCAATGTGGGGCTTGAACTCATGCACCCTGAGATCATGACCTGAGCCAAAGTCAGTCGGTCAACAGACTGAGCCACCCAGGCAGCCGAGATATCTGTTTTTTAAAGTTTATTTATTTTGAGAGAGAGAGCAGTGCACAAGTGGGGTGGGGGCAGAAGGAGAGGGAAAGAGAGAATCCCAAGCAAGCTCTACACTGTCTGCATGGAGCCGGCCGAGAGACTCAATCTCATTAACCATAAGATCGTGACCTGAGCTAAAATTGAGTCAGACGCTTAACTGACTGAGCCCCCCAGGCACCCTTATAAGTGTTAAATATCTTATGTAACTGATTGAATACTGTAGTAAAAGTGAAAACCCGGATAGTTGTATGGGTACAGTGTAGTTGTAGGTGTATTGGCTTTGTACCCTTGTGATTGTGTGGCTGAGTGGGAGCTTCGGCTCACTGCCCAGCATCACGAGAGAGCATTGTACTACATATCGATAGCCTGGGAAAAGATCACAATTCAAAATTCAAAGTGTGCTTTCTACTGGATGCATATCATCTCTCTATTGTGAAATGATCACCACAATAAGTCTAGTTAACAACCATTACCATACATAGACACAGATTTTTTTTTTCTTGTGATGAGTTTCTTCCAGTTCTAAAATTTTGTGAGTCTCTAATTCCAGGCACAGCTTCTTGACTTTTTTGGGTTCTGTCCTAGACCCAGGCCACCTCTCCTAGACCCTGCCCCCACCGTGTTCCCTGCCTCAGTTCCTGCAGCTCACAAAGCCCTTTCTCCCATGAACTGTGGCCTTGGCACCAGCTCCCCTTCAGCATTTATATATTGCTTTGTGTTGTCTTTTATGTGCATGCCTTTTATCTCCTTAGATGTCTTCTGAGTGCTTTTAAGGTCAGAGTCCTGTCTTGTGTGATCCAAACTGAACTTGCCAGGTCACCTACCTGTAGTGGACATTCAGTAAATATTTATTTTCTGCGTTGAAGAGTGTCTTCAGCATTTATGCACAATTGTTACCAAAGTTTTGTTTGTTTGTTTGTTTTTTTTTTTTTTTTGAGGCAATCATGAGTAAAAATAACTCTGGCTTTCCTGACTTAACTTATTTCAGTGTAAAGATGTTATGCATTCTTCTTGTATCACCCTCCCTGTGAGTTCCCTTAAAAGAGCTGCTTGTATAAACGTTTTGAGAAATTTATGTTCTTACGGGAACCATTTCTCCCCAGGCATTCCATTAAACTTGTCTGTCAGGTTATTTGGTATTTTATTTTGTTTGTCAGAGGGTTACTCAGAATGATTAGGTCATTCCACTACTCATAACCCTCCAATGCCTTCCTATTGGACTCAGGGATCCCAATGCCAAATGTGAATTCCTAACCATGGCCTCTACCAACCTGGCATCCCTACCACCCCCTTATTCTCTGCTCCACTGGCCTTGCTGTTCTTCAGTCATGTCAAACTTACACCATTTTCAGGATTTTGTACCTTCTGTTCCCTCGGAGTCAAATACTGTTGCCTCCCAAATTTTAGCATTTTTCTCCTTCACTTCCTTTAGGTTTCCTTTTTTTTTTTTTTTAATGTTTATTTTATTTATTTTGAGAGTGTGAGCACGAGCAGGGGAGGAGCAGAGAGAGAGAGAGAGAGAGAGAGAGAGAGAGAGAGAGAATCCCAAGCAGGCTCCATGCTGTCAGTGCAGAGCCTGAAGCCAGACTCGATCCCGTGAACCATGAGATCATGACCTGAGTCAAAATCAAGAGTTGAACACTTAATCGACTGAGCCACCCAGGTGCCCCCACTCACTTTAGGTTTCCTATTGAGAGGCTTTTCCTGATAATGGTATCTGAAGTGGAACGTGTACTGCCTTGCCAGTCACTCTCTATTCCCCCTACTCTGTTTCTTCTCATACAACTCGTTATCAACTAACATATTTTATATTTATCCGTTGATTGCCTCTGCCACTATGATGTAAGCTCGCTTAAAAGCAGGAACTTTGTTTCATTGCCTGCTGTAGCCCTGGCACAAGGCAGCACCTGATAACTACTCTCATGTTAAATGATTATATGCTGGGGTAAAAAAACCCAGACCTGACATGGAAAAAAATGTGGTGTTAGGCAGGTTATAAATTTTAGTTCAAATAGATTACTGTTTTGTAATTATGTTTCTGATGATTATTTTTTCTGCTCCATCGGTGATAAAACATAGAGTCAGAAAAAGTTGATGGGAGATTTGATAAGTTGAGTGGATTGGGTCAAAGTTTCTAAAAATATTAACAAGGTTTATATCTTTAATTTGATCTTAATACCAGGAGCAAAATTAAAAATAACTTCATGTGGCCACTAGGTGGCAGGATATGCATATATACTTTGCAAATGGAGGCTCTTTTTTTTTCCCTCAGGTTCACCTTTTGGGAGCAGTAATATTAATTAATTATTTGAGGAATACTTTATAGTAGCAAAATACTTTCACAAACAATATCTCATGATGCCCCTGTGAAGTAGGCATGACAGATATTTTTCTGTTTATTATGTATTTATTTATTTTTAATTTTTAATATTTATTTTTGAGAGAGAGAGAGAGGGAGAGGGTGAGCAGGGGCGGGGCAGAGAGAGGGAGACACAGAATCCGAAGCAGGCTTCAGGCTCTGAGCTGTCAGCACAGAGCCGGATGTGGAGCTCAAACTCACAAACTGTGAGATCATGACATGAGCCGGTCAGACACTTAACCCACTGAGCTGCTCAGGTGCCGCTCTGTTTATTTTTAATCTGTTTTCTTTTTCAAGCAGGGAAACTGAGGCTCGAGTTTAAGGGATTTATCCAAGTAAAGAAGCTAAAACTGGAGCTAGAACTAGAACCCATGTCCTGGGCCTTGTAGTCCAGGCCTCTTTCCACAGTTTCACTCAAATTGAGGGAAATGACCTTCCTGGAAATTTGCTAGTCAGTCTAAATTTCCCATGGTGAAAGAGTCTGAAAATATAAATCCATTTTAGCTTTTAAAAAGGAAACAAACCAGGGGCTCAGCTGGTGGAGCATGTGACTCTTCGTCTCGGGGTTGTGAGCACAAGCCCCGTGTGGGGTGTAGAGATTACTTAAAAATAAAATCTAAAAAAAAAAAAAAAAGTAAACAAACCATAAATGCTTTCCAACCTCCCCTTTTGGCTTGGGATTGATCCTGAAATGCATCTTTTTGCATCTTCCCAAACTTCAAAGTATGTTCAGGGGGAAAAATAGTTTGAGTTATGAAGCTTACACACTATGTCTGCAGACAGAGTCAGTGGGTAGCAGGGTGCCTAGTCACATGACTTCTTGTGCCTGACTCTTGGAAGTTTCTGCCTCTTAAATGGCTGAGTGCTTTCGGGTGTGTTTTCTGTGAAGAGCTGGCGTGTGCGATTCACATTAGTATTAATGAGAACCGCACATGCACTGAGCCCTGGATGGATCTGGAAGACCACTAGAGTGGAATAGCAGAAACTATCACTTCAGTTCATCCAATGATTGTTCTTAAGTTTTCTAAGTTGCTAAGTTTTCTGTCGGTATGTTTTTAGCTTACACTTTTATTGGCAGAAACGTGATTTGACAATGTTCACTTCATTAATTGTACCTTGCTGCAGTGTGGTGTGGCATATTAGAGACAATTTAGGCTGGGGGGCTCAAGTCTTGGGTGTGATCCTTGTTTACCTGACCTTCATTCAGCAAGTGATTCAGCCCCCCTGAACTTCACTGAACTTTCACTTGTGTGAAAAATAATATAATAATAACTGCCTCACAGAGTTGGTACGGAGGTGAAATAAGATGATTATGGAAAGGTTTATAAACTAAAATCCCTGTAGGGGCGCTTGGCTGGATCAGTCAGTGGAGCATGCAATTCTTGATCTCAAGGTTTTAAGTTCGAGCCTTGTGTTGGGTGTAGAGATTACTTAAAAATAATAAGATCTTTGGGGCCGCCTGGCTCAGTCAGTTAAGTATCTGACTCTTGACTTCGGCTCAGGTCATGGTCTCACAGTTCCTGAGATTGAGCCCTGTGTCAGGCTGTGTGCTGACAGCATGGGGCCTGCTTGGGATTCTCTTCCCCTCTCTTTGCCCATCCCCTACTTGAATGCACTCTCTCTCTCTCTCTCTCTCTCTCAAAAATAAATAAACATTTAAAAATAAATAAATAAAATCTTAAATTATAAGATCTCTGTATGTAAGGTGACTGTTATTATCACAACATATTATCACATGTTATTATCACATGGGAAAGCTTGTTTTTTTTTTAAGTTGGAGGTCATGGGCTTTGTCATTACCTGCTGTTGACCTTGGGTTACTTTATTTAAATCGCCAAGCCTTCATTTTCATGCTGGAAAAAAAAAATGAAGTAACCAGCAACTCATTTAGTGAGGGCTTTCTCAGTTCCTGGCACTCTTCTGAGTTCCTTATATAATAACTGAATCTCTATAGCCACTTCTGAAGCAAATTTGTTAAATAAATTGATTGATTATTAAAATTTTGTCATTTTAGGGCTAAAGGAGCCTTTACATAATATGGTCTAACCCCTTATTTTACACATAAAGAAAATAAACTGAGAGGTGAGGTAAAGTGCCCTGGGTCACATGGCTACTTGTGGACAGAACTGAGACTAGAAAATAGCCTCAGCTGGTTTCTGCGACATTGCTTTGTCTCAGTTCCTATAATGTCGTTCAAAGAAGCATAAAACAGAGTTACTGTTATACCTTTTAGTCCAGTTGGAGGCAAAGGTGAGAATCACTTAGAACAGTTTGTGCCACAAAGTAGCCAGAAGAAAACAGAGGTGGGAGAGAATAACATAGGTGGAGGTGATGTCAAGAAGGCTTCCTGGAGGAGGAGAGATTTCAAATGGTCTAGAAAAACAACCAAGATGTAGTAAACAAAAGGAGGGAGTAGACATTCCTGAAGGAGAAAATGGCATGAATCAAAGTGGGAAGATAAGACAGAATATGTAGAAGCTGGGGCTTCCCACTGAGAGTGGCCCATGAGCAGCATAAGTGGTAGGTGGTGACTAGAGGCCAGGGACCTGGAATGCCAGGCAAGTTTTGTTCTTAGTTCTATAAGCAATGGGAACCATTAATTAATCAGCTCAATCATTTATTTAACAAATTACGTATCGGGCGTCCACCATGTACTTAGCCAATCACTGGATATATAGTGCTGAGTAAGAAGGGCTTGGTTCCTACCTCTGAGGGGTGCAGTGCCAAGAGATGGCGACTAAACTGGTAAATGAATTCCAAGTGGAGAAATGCTAAGGGGTCACGGATAGGGTGCTGTGTTAGAGGGTAGCCGAGAACACCTTACGCAGGGCAGCCAGAGGCAGCCTCTCTGGCCAGTTAGAAGGAGGCCCACATGGCTCGGCCTGTTCGCAGGAGAGGCTGGTGGATGGCTGGGTATGGGAGCAGGCACTGGATAATGCCACATTTTGTACTAAGTGCAAAGGGAGTTCTAAGTGCTTTGGAAGTTTCTAAGCATGTGAGTGATATGGTCTGATTTATATATTTAAAAAGCTGCTCTATAGGGAATGAACTCTGGAGAAGGGGGCCAAGAGTAGAAGAAGCCAGAGACCAATGGCTAGACAGCCATTGCAGAAATTCTCAAGAGACACAAAGTATCTTTAGTGGGGGTCGTGGCAATAAAGCAGTGGAGCATAGCATCTTCATAGCAACGAGGAGAGATGGCTGAGAGATAAAAATTGAAGATGCATTCTCCAGGACTTATGGATGAATTGGCTGTGAGGGGTAATGGAGAATGTATTGGATTGAGTGGTGGCCCCCCCAAAGATATATGGCCCCCCTCAGATTCCTCCCATCTCTGCCATAGCCTGGAAACTCACTGTCAGACTTCCTTCCCTCTCCCCCTGGTGTACTGCTGATAGAATCTAAGCTGGCAGACTCTTTTCCAGAATGAGTAGAAAAGTGGAAGAAACCCCAGTGACACAGCAGATGGCTTTACTCTATGATGAGAGAAAATCTATTGCATGGAATTTGCAGCATTTTAAGGGATGAAGTTTCTACTTTCTCCAAGGTGATGGTTACATTTACTGGCCAGTTGATATTACCTTCTCTTGTCTCCGCTGCTCCCATCCTCAGTTTAGCAGCAGGCCCCCTGTGACTCTCCTACAGCAGAAACACTACGAGAGATCCCCACACCTAGCCCCACTGCCCCAGACCCTCCTGCGAGCTCTGCTGCCAGAGTGAGGATTTCAGCATGCAAGCACACTTCTCACCCTTCATTGTCCTTGGAGAAAAAACCATAAAGCTTCCCTTGATCTAACAGTTGCCTGTGTTTCTGAGTTCATCTCCTCTTCCATCCCTATCAGCTTTGCATGTGAGATTCGGTGGCACTGACATTTCTCCAGCTCCCCGGACACCCTCCTCACTGCTCCCTGAGTCTGGAATACTTTCTTTTCCCCCATATTCTCACTCTATTAGGGAAGCTAATAATACACCCACTTTATTAGGGAAGCTATCCTGACATCTCTCACTTCCCACTACATCAAATCCCCTATTTTCAGCCTTATGGCGCTGTATACTGTTTCTGCCTAGTCCTTATGATAGTTGTAAGTGTGTATATACGTTTAGGGTGTGTGTGTGTGTGTGTGTGTAGTGTACATATATGAATATAGTGTACATATAGTTACCTATCAGTGTCCACTTATGAACATCAGTTCCCACACCCAACAGAAGAAGACACATTCTACATTCTTTCAGGCCCCAGGAGAAATGGTGTTGCTTTTGTGATATGCCTGTCAGCATACAGAGCCAACCCTCACCCGACACTCACACCTTAATAATATGCATGGTTATTTGGCAGTGTGTTTGGCTTCCCTAGAAGAAGAAAGATGATAACCAAACTCAGTTACTTCAAATAAAAAGGAGAACACGGGGGCAAAGCTTGATAGAATTACCAAAAAACATTAATCTAGGAGAAGAGTCAACAACGTGTCTCAAACATAGTTCTTTTGAATATTAAATCTCCAAATAAATGACTCTAGTCTTCAGAGTGATGAAAATATGGTGTACATCTGTACATTTGTTTTCTCATGGCTTGTGTTTAATTATCCACAAAGAAAAATAATTCACAAAATATTTCATGTTCTTCTCTTTTAACTGCCAAAATAGGAACTTCTGAGGCTGACAGAATTGGTTGCGATCCCTTTGAAAGTTTTATTAATGTAGACAGAGTATGTTTTTAATCTTTTGTATTTTGATCACGAAAATGTATTTTCTATGATTCGTTCATGCTTGCTTCTACCATATTTTAAGTAAACAAGGAGTCAGCAGTTTTGCTTTGTAAAACATATTGGGCTTTTTTAAAATGCAGAGCTAAGATGATTAATGAACAAACTAAATATTAAATCAGAGGACTCTACTTTGTCTAGGACGGAAAGGAAGTCTTCAGATTCTTTGAGAGATTAGTATCTACATTCATTTAATATAAACATCAGAGACATTCCACTGTGAGCATATTTCTTTCCTCTAAAAAATAATGCTGTATGGATGCTGTGTTTTCTGGGTATTTGTAGATGTAGAAATATAAATAAATGAAAGTGCTTACTTTTTGGTTTCAATTGATATTTTGGGTGGGCAGTTGAAACTTAAAGCAACAAGTGTTTTTAGTAGAGTACGAAGCATATTAGTACTCTCAAACTAGTACTATTAGTTTTAAACATAAAAGTGTGCATGAGAAAATATTGAATACTGCAGCTAATCTTTTATCATAATTGTCGTTGTTATTCATATTTTTCAAAGCTTCATTCCAGTTTCACAGATCTCATTGTTTGGGGTGTGTTCGAAGTGTTTGGAGCATAAACAGCTGGCTGCTTATCAGTAGATGCCTGAACAGAAAAACAAGATGTCTTCTCTTTGAGATGAATCTGTAAGAAGAGTTTATCTCAAACAAAATAGAATTTTGGGGTTAACAGTCTCAAAGTTGACATACGGTTTTACTGCAATGCCCAAACAAGAAGGTGCTTTAGCAAAAATAGAGGTCAAAACATTTTATTGAAATAAGGTAATCTCTTTTTTTTTAGTAAAAAAGTTTGTTTTTTAATTAGTGATTTTGACCTTGTAGAGTTAAAGCCTCAGATCCTCATTTTTTTTCTTGTTATTGTTAAAATTGCACTATAATCTATACAAAACAAACAAAAAAACCCTAGTACTTGACTGGATCCTGCTTGTGTTACCAGATTTTACAGAGACGTGAACCCTCTTGCCTAACATGTCTATCATTTAAGGGTTGAAAAGAATGCTTAGTAATGGGAAGTTGCCCAACAACTTGTAAACATCAGGTGATCTGAGATAGGAGCCCTGACTGCATGTCATAAAGAACCATTTTCCATCATCCTTTTGTTCACTACTTGAGCAAGTATTATAGGGCTTCCCACATACCAGGCACAGTTCAACATGTTGAGGACACAGAAGTGAGCTAAAGAGATGGTTTTGGGTAGCTTTTATGTTGGTAGGTGGAAGTGAAATGCTTAACATGTAACCACATCTTAATCTAAGAATAAATAACATGCTATCAAAATGCTCTTGAGATCATTATAGATTGAATCCAAGAACACCTATAGAATAAATATATCATGATATATTATTTTTCTTGACTTAAAAAAGTAGGAAAGTTCATCACGTTAGCTCATAGTTTACGATATACAAGTGATTGCTTTCTCTATGATTAAATCTATATACATCTCCATAGAAAATTCTGCTTTTCTCTGTAGGAGAGCCAAAAAGTTTAAGATTACTCAGCTAGCTAGTGGCAGCGCTGGTAACAGATTTTGCTGTTTTATTTGCTATCCCTTGATCTAATTAGTCACTTTATCTTCAATTTAGAACCTTGCCAGAGCGATCTGTTCTGGATTGGAGAGTGAGAACTGACATTTATAAAGTATTTGCTATGAGCCAGTACTTGACGTATATGGAGAGGCAGGTCTTATCAGACATAATTCACAAAAGAGAAGACTTTTCTGAACAGATAAATAAACAATAAGTAACAAGACTGAAGTTTGGACATAGTTCCTCAGCTTTCCTCTGTGCCAGGCTACAGCTGAGTGAAAACCATACATCTCTTTACATTTAGATTGCCTTTTGAATCCAAAGTAGGGATAATAATCAATATTTAAATTCATGTCTGACAACAAGTTCTAATGATAATTGACGTGTAATAGCACTTATTGTGCTGGGTACTTTATATGGAGTGTGTCATTTCATCTTCACGGCAATAATTACTAACCCCCAATTATGGCTGAGGAAACTGAGCTTCAGAGAGATTCAGTGGCCTGTGGTCACAGAATTAGCAGAGCCAGGACTCAAACTTGACATTGTTGTTGGGCTAGAGCCCAGACTTCTAACCTATTTTTTCAATGAATGTCACCAAAAGGAAGTGGTGAGGGGGAGGGGCAAATGAGGGAACACTGCTTAATCTAGGACAACATCCCACATGATCAGAGAACCTCTTCCCTAGTAGCCAGGTCCCTAGTAGGATGCACACTGAAGTGGGCTGTCCCTCTCTTTCCCCTTGGATTCACTGGTCTAACTCAAGGGGACCTAAAGGAAGGAAACTTTGGGGTACCGGTAGCTCTGTTGGTTGAGCGTCTGACTCTTGCTTTGGGCTCAGGTCGTGATCCATCCCAAGGCCATAGCATCGAGCCCCAAGTGGGCTCTGCACTGAGCATGGAGCCTGCTTGGGATTCTCTCTCTCCCTCTGCCCCTCTCCTGCTTGTGCTCTCTCTCTCTCTTAAAAAAATAATACCCCTTAAAGATAGAAAAAAACAAAAAAGAAAGGAAACTTCAGCTGGAGACTTGCTGACTTGCTGTTGTAAGTTGGGGCAGATGGGGTGAGGGTCTGCAGTGGGTTTACCTGGAAGGTAACAGAAAGCAGTAGTTCTCTGCTTGAGCCATGAGCATTTCCTGAAGGCACCAGTGAAAGAACAGAATGCTTTCCTCATACTCATTCAGCAAAATAGGGGTTGGCAGCATAAATGCTGGCTAAAAATGCATGTTGGGAACAGTATCTTCCCTTTTTTTGGAACTTTTTGGGGCTTTTAGTCATTCACTTAAGGAATGCTATCTGAACACCTAGGCATAAGTGGCTGTATGCTGGACAAAGTGGGGGACCCGAAGGCATACTTTAAGGGACATATGTAAGTGAAAAGAGAGAGCTACAACAGAGTGAATCTTAATCCAAATCTAAATGGATTGAAAAATCTGAATCAAAAATGGAAGAGTTTACAATGAAATTAGAATGTTAAGGAAAGAAACTCCATAATTCAAACACAGATCTAACATGGAATTATACAGAGTAGAATAAATATCTGTCTTAATTGTATTGAGTTAATAAGCTGTCCAGTCTACCTTTCACATTTAGTTGTATAGACATCGTGACTAAAGGCTGGTGGTGTTACACTATACCCTATTTAGGTAAATTGAAATGGTACAGATAAGGTACCAAAACTGTCAGGATAGAAGTTAAGAAATAGTTTTTTTTTTTTAAGTTTTTATTTATTTTCGAGAGAGAGCACAAGCAGGGGAGGGTCAGAGAGAGAAAGACACATAGAATCCGAAGCAGGCTCCAGTCTCTGATCTCTCAGCACAGAGTCCAACGCGGGGCTCAAACTCACGAGCCATGAGATCATGACCTGAGCCAAAGTCAGATGTTTAACCGACTAAGCCACCCAGGCATTCCTAACTTAGTAAATATTTAGAGAATAGTTGAGGAAAAATTAGATTTTCATAAAGTGATACTAGTAACTTACCATGTATGATAGGGTGTACAGTGTCCGTTGACCTTCAAAAGGGCTCTGGAGATAAACCAAAAAAAAAAAAAAAAAAAGAAAAGAAAAGAAAAGTCTTGATGTTCAGCTTATGAGTTGCAAAAGCTTCCTCATTGCGATATTTCATTTCTGGGATGCCAGTTTATTACATATTAATTGGTAAGTTGATGTTTGGATGTGATACCTTCCATATGGGATTTTTAATGTAATATGTTGGTGATTTAGGGAGACACTGTGCACTAGATTGATAATAAGGCATCAAATTTTGGGTGTGTCACTCTTGGGAGGGTGTCTTCAGATGGCTCATCTCATTCTTTTTCATGTTTCCATTGCAAAGGGTGGCTGTTTTTTCAAACCTCTTCCCCATATTCTGTGACTATTCCCTATTTGGATTCTATCAGAGAGTTTATATATATATAGCATGGATTTCTTTTTGATTTTTAGAAAAGTTGTATTATGGAGCTTATGTAAATATTTTCCTTTTTTTCCTCCCTGATCATAAACTTGCCCTCACTCCTGGATTTGGAATGTAACCAAGCTGAAAGATGAGATCATGTTTGTAGAGCAGAGTGAGGTCTCAGCAAGAATCTTCTAATTTGAAAGGCATCAGTATTTTATGAACTTGGTTACTGAAATGCTGGGGAATGAAATCAGGAGTTTAAAAGTTATTTTCATCAATGGGGCTAAACAAAGAAAATAGAGTTTTCCTTTTTGCACTTTGTATTCACAGTAATTTATTTTCCCTTGCAAAAAGAATTGTACTGTTTCACTTAGAAAAATGGACTCAACAGTCATCTGCTAATGCAAGTAATGCTAATGTCTTCTTTTTGTTTTATTTTTGGTATTATGTAAATCAGTTATAGAATGGTAACTCTTTTGTTCTTATTTTGAAGTTCGCAAAATTTTAGACTATTATTTATTAATATCCCAATGTCCTTTTTTTATATGGAGGAATATTTCCTTTGTTTCTTTTTCATTAATTGTATGTGATTATTATTTATTAATAGTATTATTTGCTTTTTGCAATATGGAAAAATAATTTCCTTTTTTTCCATGTAATCACACACATACTATACTGCTTAGGATACAGAACACATGAGGATAACAAGTTCTTTTTTTTTTTTTTTTTTTTGCAGATGTTTACCACATGTGGAGCTTAGCATGAAGCTAAGTCATGAGTCAAGCATGTCCCATCCCAATGCCCTTTGAAACATTTTTATGCGGTTCCATGAAATAGTGTATATTTTAATAGATGCCGTGATGGCCTTGCTCAGGTCCTTGTTTTCAGACAATCCAATTCAGACTATCTGCTGTGGGTATCTCTTGCTTTACCATCCTCCTTTGTCAGGAATCAGATCTTGATTTTCTTTTGGGAATCTCCTCTCCCCAGGCCATGTGGTCCCAGTCAGATGACCGCAGTGCCCCACCTACTCTGAACTAATAAGAATCTTCTCTAAGATTTGTTTCTCTCCGATCTATAGCTGCCAGGAGAGAGAGGAGCTCCTTTTGCTCTGTGCTGTCAAGCTGAAAGAACCACATAAGCCTGCAGCTTATGGTCCTAACCCCAGGCTTCATGGAAGAAGTTCTCTGCAGAATGATGCCAACACACGGAGGGAGCCAGAGCTCTGGCAACATTTACCACCATCTGAAGCTAAACCAACCCTTCAACTTTCCAGTTGCTGGAGCCAATACATTCCCTTTTTCTTAAGCTAATTTGAGTGTCATTTCTATCACTTTCAACCAAAAGAGCTTTGAATATTGCTTTCCATCTAGAGGTGAGAATGATCAACTCAGTACAAGCAAAAGTAACTCGTCAACAGTTGTGAGTAATAGAAAATCTTATCAAAATTTCTTTTGGAAAAGTATTAAGTTTTTGTTGGTTTGGAATACTAAATTTAGAAAGCTCAAATAACTAACATTTTCCTGTACCCTAGAGACAAGTGTTAAGTAAACTGACCCTAAGGATTATTCAAATATGTAATTCTAAGTTATGTCAGAGTGTCATTATAGATTCAGCTTAATCACCTATATCTTCAGCCTTAATAGGATTATTCTATAGGAATTGATGCCAAGAGAAATGATCGGAAGGCTCTGTGCTAATAACAGTTACAATGTATTGGCACATTCTATGTGCCAGGAAGTGTGCAAAGCCTGTCATTGTTTTACATTTAATTCTCACAGAAATTCTAAAAGGTAGATGTTATTATTTCCCTTTTACAGATAAGGAATCAGGGTCAGGAGTATGCCCAACTTCACACAGCCAGCAAGTAGGAGAACCAACATGTAAGCCTGTATCTTTCTAATTTCAAAACATAGGCTTTTACCACTGTTCTGTCTTTAAGTTTCCAAACTTCGTAAGAATTCATTCAATTATCAAAATTTCCAGCATATTTTGGAGAGATTCCTGGCTCCTAGTGGATATATCTATATCCATATACAATTATATAATATGTAATATGTGTACTTCCCAGTAGATATTTCTTATGAACTTATAAATATATGTATATGAATATATGTATGCTTTTTATACCTACTATGAGCCAAGTTTAAGAATTTATAATTCACATGAGAGTCCTATTTCAAACCTCTTATGGGTATATCACAATTTGCCATCAGCAATTCAATATCTGAATTTTATTTATTTTTATTTTTTATTTTATTTTATTTTAGTATTGATTGATTGTATGATATCTGAATTTTAAATTCTTTCTCTTATGAGAGAAAGAGGCCTAGGCTGGCATGGAAAAAAAAAAAGTGAACTAACCAATCCGTTAGACTTTTAGCAGAACCTGGGGTTGCTGTTGTTTCCAGAATTGCACAAACCCTCAGTAATTTTGGAAGCCTTGGAAGGCATCTCTGCTGATCTATGAGATTCTAGGCATAGCAGGCAGGAAGGGAGTGGAAAGCATGGCACTGGTCCTCATCTACAAACTTCTTCTTTCATAAGCCAAGTTTCTTGTGTGGGTGTGGGCTGCTGACCCCTGTCATCTGGATGTGTGACAATAACTTGTTTTCATGTTGACTCTTCATAACCGGGAGCTGTATTGGCATTGCATGTTTGCTTTAACTTCCCACACAGAGACTAAGTCCAAAATGTAATTAATTGAGCCCTTATTTGAAAAAAGAAAAAAAAATGTTCTGTGTATTTAGAGACCCCAAAATGATGTGAAAAAATATTTTCAAAACTAAACTAATCCAAATAGAACTGTTTTCTCATGGAGGAGTGAAAAGAGTTAGGGATTTGGAGAGAGAACACCTGGCTTTGAGTTTCAGCTAACCACTCATATATATGGTTTTGGACAGATAATTTGTACCTCAGTTTTTCTTTTTCTTTTTTTTAAAGTTTATATATTTTGAGAGAGAGAGAGAGAGAGCATGAGCAGGGGGAGGGGCAGAGAAAGAGGGAGAGAGAGAATCTAAGCAGACTCTGCACTGACAGTGCAGAGCCCAACCCGGGGCTCAAATTCACAAACCATGAGATCATGACCTGAGCCAAAATCAAGAGTCGGACACTTAACTGACTGAGCCACTCAGGCGCCCCAGTACTTTGTAAGTTTTAAAGCACTAATATTATAACAGGCCCTCCTACTATTGATAGGAAAACTTCTTAGAAATCTCTCAAGTATCAGAGAAACACACACCATTCATTCTGATATGTTTATTTCCGTAGAATTTCAAAAACAGTTGAAAAAGTCAGCTTAGTATCTTTAAACTTATTATAATGCAGTATATCATAGTGTTTGTAATGTTCAAATGTATACAATGCTATTATCTGAACAAATAGCTGACTAAAAACAAATTCAAATTCTTACTATTTTAATTATATAAAAGATCAAGCAATTGCAAAAATGATTCACTTGTTTCATTCTGATTTTTAAATATAGTTTACCTTAATGTATATTTGTAATTTTGGTTCTTACTGTGATTTCCTTTCATATTGGAGAAACTACTTATTTTTCTTTGGAGACTACTTGTCTGTGTTCCAGGTAATTAAAATATTTGGACTGGGGCGCCTGGGTGGCTCAGTCTGTTAAGTGTCCGACTTCAGCTCAGGTCACGATCGCGCGGTCCGTGAGTTCGAGCCCCGAGTCAGGCTCTGGGCTGATGGCTCAGAGCCTGGAGCCTGCTTCCGATTCTGTGTCTCCCTCTCTCTCTGCCCCTCCCCTGTTCATGCTCTGTCTCTCTCTGTCTCAAAAATAAATAAACGTTAAAAAAAAATTAAAAAAAAATATTTGGATTAATGAAGAGTTGTTATATTTTTTTCATAAAATAAAAGCCAATAAAAATACACATAATAACTACATAAGACTGTAAAAAAAAACAACAACTAGAAAATAAGTGTTGTGAGGATGTGGAGAAAACCCTTGTGCTCTGTTGGTAGGAATGTGAAATGGTGTACCCACTGTGGAAAACAGTACAGAAGATCCCCAAAAAGTGAAAAATAGAATTGCCTGACAATCCAGCAATCCTACTTCTGGGTAAATAGACAAAAATGAAAGCAGACTCTCAAAGAGATAGTTGTACCTCCATGTTCATTGTAGCATTATTCACAATAGTCCAGAGTCAGAAGCAACACAAATGTTCATCAATGGACAAATTACTAAATAAAATGTATATAATGGGATATTGCTTGGCCTTAAAAAAGAAAATCCCATAACATACCATAACATGAATAGACTTGAAGACATTATGCCATGTGAAATAAGCCAGTCACAAAAGGACAAATACTGTATGATTCCATTTACAGGAAGAATCTAAAGTAGTCAAATTCATAAACACAGAAAATAAAATGGTGTTGTCAGGGGGTGGGGGAAGGGAGAAAGGGGAAGTTGTTATTCAATGGGTATAGAATTTCAGTTTTACAAGATGCAAAAGTTCTGGAGATGTGTTGTGCAACAGTGTGAACACTGAACTGCAAACCTAAAAATGGTTAAGATGATAAATTTTAGGCTATGTTTTTTCCATCACAATTGAAAAAATACTGTATATGAACCTAGTTTAATTTGGGGGGTGATTCAGAATACTCCTTTAGTATCTTAAGGCCTGATGGTACTTTATCTTCACACTGGAGCTCAGGAGAAGCAGCCCAGGTATTTGACTCAGATTACAAGGAACTGAGGTACAGTAGTCCTCAAGCCTAGTGTTTGATTCAAGGTGGGTAGGTGGGCAGCATCTCAGGTCAGAGAGTTTCTTGCCATTTTATAAGGACTAAATAAAGGCCATTTGTAGGGCAGAAAGGCAGACAGGGAAGGAAAGGGCCTGATTGTTGGTCTAGAACTCTTTCTCTGAAATGTGAGCCAGGGACAACATTCTGGAACCTCATTCTGGTAGATATCAGTCACCAGTAGAGGAAATATTTGTTGATGAAATACACTGATGAAATGCATAACTGTTTAAATCAAATAATAAATTATGTTTTTTATCTTATATCAGAGTTTCCCAGACTATGTTCTGTAGAATATTAGTTCTATGGGTATTATATTTTAAAAAGGACACTGGGGTCAAAAAGTTTGGAAAATGTGGGGTTAAAAAGAGTTAAAAATGGAATTTTTTTACTCTAGAACTTTTTAGAGGCGTTACTATGTTAATGTTAATGTAACTGTGCCAACATTAAATATTATATGGTAATATTTAGTGGTTAGTATGTTGGCATTAATGTTAATGCATTAATATCCACGTGAATATATATTTTTTATTTTTAATGTTTATTTTTGAGAGTGAGAGAGACAGAGCATGAGCAGGGGAGGATCAGGGAGCAAGAGACACACACAGAATCTGAAGCAGGCTCCAGGCTCTGAGCTATTAGCACAGAACCCCACACGGGGCTCAAACCCACTAACCATGAGATCATGACCTGAGCTGAAGTTGGATGCTCAACAGACTGAGCCACCTAGGTGCCCCCCCTCCTTGTGAGTATATTAATATGTTTTTCCTAAGTCCATTTGACCAAGGAAGCAGTCCTTGGCAAACTAGTGTGAGAATGCTGCCCTACATCATAAAAGGCATGATATTTTTGTCAGCTGCTTTCTTTAAGAGAGTAACTTTCTTTCATTTCTCCTGAGTTTGCTGTGAAGTCCCTCTCTTTCACCATGAGCACCATTGGGGAAATAAAGAGAGAGTGGGACTGCAGCAGTTTTCATAGTTATTATTTTGAGATACTGTAAAGCTATATGATGATTCAGCTTTTCTGTAACCCCAACTATTTTCTAAACAGACAGCTTTAATATTGGGCCACCTTGTTGATTTTGCAAGGGTGTCAACATAAAATAGTGAGTCAAGAATGCGTATTGCAAGGTGAAAATAGTCAAGGTATGGAGTTTCTTGTATGGGATACTTTACAGTGTTGATTTATAAGAAAAAACTAGCTGTTGTATTAGGAAATTACAGTTGGCATATTTTGAATTCTCATTACTAGATATTTTGAATGTTACTAAAATAATGACAGTTAGCTTAGAAATGGCCCATTTAAGGGGTTCCTGGGTGGTTCCGTTGATTAAGCGTCCAATTCTTGATTTCAGCTCAGATCACGATCTCATAGTCTTGAGATCAAGCTCCACATGGACTCTGCTATGGGTGTGAAGCCTGCTTAAGATTCTCTCTCCTTCTGCCTCTGCCCCTCCCCTGCTTGTGTGCGTATGCACTCTGCAATTTCTCTCTCTCAAAGAAAAAAAGAAAGAAAGAAACAAACAAACAAAAGAAGTGGTCTATTTAAGAGCTAACAGATTAGATTTAAATAATTAAACTTAGTAGGAGTAGAGAGTAATTTCTAGGAGGAATATATTTCAGAATCCTAAACAAAACAAAACAAAACAAAACCCAGAACCCTATTACAGAATTAAAGAATTAAATGTGAGACCTGAAACCATAAAACTACTAGAAGAGAGCATAGGCAGTAATTTCTCTGGCACTGGCTGTAGCAGCTTTTGTCTAGATATGACTCCTGAGGCAAAGGAAACAAAAGCAAAATTGAACTATTGGGACTACATCAAATTAAAAAGCTTCTGCACAGTGAAGGAAACAACAAAACTGAAAGGCAAGCTATGGAATGGGAGAAGATATTTGCAAATGACATATTCAATAAAGGGTTAGTATCCAAAATACATAAAGAACTTAACAAAACTCAATACACAAAAAAGAATCCAGTTAAAAAAAGGGGCAGAAGATATGAACAGACATTTCTCCAACAAAGACAACCAGATGACCAACAGACACATGTAAAGATGCTCATCATTACTTATCAGGGAAATACAAATCAGAACTGTAGTGAGCACACCTGTCAGAATGGCTAAAATCAACAACACAAGAAGCAACAGGTGTTCGCAAGAATATGGAGAAAAAGGAACCCTCTTGCACTGTTGATGGGAATGCAAACTGGTGCAGCCACTGTAGAAAACAGTATGGAGGTTCCTCAAAAAGTTGAAAATAGAGAGGTGCCTAGCTGGCTCAGTCAGTAGAACATGGGACTCTTTAATTTCTAAGTTTTAAGTTCAAGCCCCACGTTGGTGTAGAGATTACTTTAAAAAAAAATTTAAAAATAGAACTACTCTACAATCCAGCAATTCCATTACTGGGTATTTATCCAAAGAATACAAAAACACTAATTCAACATGATTATAGCAGCATTATTTAAAATAGCCAAGAAGCCCAAGTGTCCATCAATAGATGAATAAAGAAAGAAGATATGCTGTATACAATAGAATATTACTCAGCCATAAAAAAGAATGAAACCTTGCCATTTGCAAAGACATTGGTGGAGCTAGAGAGTATAATGCTAAGTGAAATAAGTCAGTCAGAGAAAGACAAATACCATGTGCCTGCACTCCTGTGGAATTTAAGAAACAAAACAAATGAGCAAAGGGGAGAAAAAGAGAGACCCATACCAGGAAAGAGACTCAACTATAGAGAACAAACTGATGATAATCAAAAGGGAAACGTGTGTGGGAATGGGTGAAATAGGTGATGAAGATTAAGGAGTGCACATGTTGATGAGCACCAGGTGATTAAAATAAAAACTTAAAAAGAAACTCTTACAATAAGTATCTGCACACAAAATTCAAGTCAACAGAGTCAAGAGTCAAAGCAGTTTCTTGATATTTTAAGACTCCTTATATGTGCTACCTTTTCAGCTTAAAATTCAGGGTTGCTATGACTATGCTCAATTAGTGTTGTTTGTTTTACTTGTAGTCAAAGCCAGGACACATCAGAGGGAGGACATGAAATCCTTCTGTGTAGACTTTTCGTAGTGAGTGTCTGATAAAAGTCACCTTGGTTAGGGAAATAGTCAATGTAATAGTGGTGTGTGGTGACAGATGGTAGCTGCATTCGTGGTAGCAAAGCACAATATTTGGACTTGTCAAATCATTGTGCTCTACGCATGGAATTAATGGAACATTGTGTGTCAACTATATTTGAATTTTTAAAAAGTCACTTTGCTTAAGACATTAGCATTAGAAGCATTTATTTTGAACCTAAAAAGTAGGGCCACCAGAGTCATTACAAGACATAATGTGATTAGGAGAGAGTAGTATTGACTGTGTATTTTTAACTTTTTTTTTAGTATATAGTTTTATCTTTAGCAGAGCATTATTTCTGACATGTTCCTTCTAAAATTACCTGTTGCTTTACTCCTTTTATTTATTCAGCAAGTATTTATTGAGCACCTATTATTTGCCAAATGTTGGGTTGCACACTGAAGATATTTGTTTTACTATCATCTAAAGGATATTTTTAGGGCACCTGGGTGGCTCAGTTGGTTGAGCATCTGACTTCAGCTCAGGTCATGATCTCACACTATGTGAGTTCAAGCCCTGCATCAGGTTCTGTGCTGTCAGCTCACAGCCTGGAGCCTGGTTCGGATTCTATGTCTCCCTCTCTGTCCTTCCTGCCACTTGCATTCTGTCTCTCACAAAAATAAATAAACATTAAAAAAAATTTTAGAGAAGCATATTTTTATTTGCATTAAGAAAAATTAAGAAAACCAAAGCTGGAGTCATCACAATCCCAAACTTCAAGATGTATTATAAAGCTGTAGTCATCAAGACAGTAGGGTACTGGCATAAAAACAGACAGATCAATGGAACAGAATAGAGAACCCAGAAATGGACCCACAAACGTATGGTCAACTAATCTTTGACAAGGCAGGAAAGAATATCCAATGGAATAGAGACAGTCTCTTCAGCAAATGGTGCTGGCAAAACTGGACAGAGACATGCAGAAAAATGAACCCAGACCATTTTCTTACACCATACACAAAAATAAACTCAAAATGGATGAAAGACCTAAATGTAAGACAGGAACCCATCAAAATCCTCGAGGAGAAAGCAGGCAGCAGCCTCTTTGACCTCAGCCACAGCAACTTCTTACTCAGCACGTAAGCAAAAATGAACTACTGGGACCTCATCAAAATAAAAAGCTTCTGCACAGCAAAGGAAACAATCAGCAAAACTAAAAGGCAACCAACGGAATGGGAGAAGATATTTGCAAATGACATATCAGATAAAGGGTTAGTATCCAAAATCTATAAAGAACTTAACAAACTCGACACCCAAAAAACAAATAATCCAGTGAAGAAATGGGCAAAAGACATGAATAGACACTTCTCCAACGAAGACATCTAGATGGCGAACAGATACTTGAAAAAATGCTCAACATCACTCATCATCAGGGGAAATACAAATTAAAATCACAATGAGATACCACCTCACATCAGTCAGAATGTCAAAAATTAAGAAGTCAGGCAACAACAGATGTTGGTGAGGATGTGGAAAAGAGGATCTCTTTTTCAGTGCTGGTGGGAATGCAAACTGGGGTAGCCACTCTGGAAAACAGTGTGGAGGTCCCTCAAAAAATTAAAAATAGAACTACTCTACGACCCAGCAATTACACTACTAAGTATATATCCAAGGGATACAGGTGTGCTGTTTCGAAGGGACACATGCATCCCAATGTTTATAGCAGCATTATCAACAATAGCCAAAGTATGGAAAGAGCCCAAATGTCCATCCACGAATGAATGGATAAAGAAGATGTGGTATACACACACACACACACACACACACACACACACACACACACACACACACACACTGGAGTATTACTCGGCAATCAAAAAGAATGAAATCTTCCCAACTATGTGGATGGAACTAGAAGGTATTATGCTAAGTGAAATTAGAGAAAGACAAATATCATATGACTTCACTCATATGAGGAATTTAAGATACAAAACAGATGAATGTAAGGGAAGGGAAGCAAAAAATAATATAAAAACAGGGAGGGGGACAAAACATAAGAGAATCTTATATAGAGAGAACAAACAGAGGGTTGCTGGAAGGGTTGTGGGAGGGGAGATGGGCTAAATGGGTAGGGCGGATTAAGGAATTTACTCCTGAAATCATTATTGCATTATATGCCAAGTAACTTGGATGTAAATTAAGAAATTAATTAATTTTTAAAAAGAACAATTAAAGCAGTTTATTCCACATGATGCACAAAAATGAAAAAATGTTTTAAGATACCAGTTTGAACAGTAACTACTTATGTCAGAATTTTAATATGATTGCTTTTTGAGATACTAGTTTATAAATTTTGTTTAAGTTTTGCTTATTCTAAGAATGGAACATGTATCACAAAGAAAGAAAATTGAGTGGCTAACATATGAAACCATGTTTGACTTTACTAGAAGTCAAGGCAAAGCAAATAACTTTATTTTTTATTTTTTTTTAATGTTTATGTATTTATTTTGGGAGAGAGAGAGAGAGTACTAGCAGGGGGAGGGGCAGAGAGAGAGAGGGAGAGAGAATCCCAAGGGGGCTCCATGCTGTCAGCGTGGAGCAGACACAGGGCTGCATCTCATGAATAGTGAGATCATGAGTTGAGCAGAAATCCAGAATTGGGTTGCTCAACCCACTGAGCCACCCAGGTGCCCTGGGAATTGATAAATTTAAAATGGTATACTAATACTGTAGAATATTATCTAGCAGCTAAGAAAAATGAACTTAGTCCACATATGCAACACAGATGGATTTAACAATCCTAACTTTGGCGGCACCTGGGTAGCTCAGGTGAGTTCATGAACGCACAAACCATGAGTTCAAGCCCCTCATGGGCCTCCGCGCTGCTGGTGCTGAGGAGCCTGCTTGGGATTCTCTCCCTCTGCCTCTCTATTTGCCCCTCCTGCACACTCTCCCCCCTGCAAAATAAGTGATAAATAAGCTGTAAAAAATAAAAATCATAACTTTGAATGAAAAAGCAAGTTTAAATTATATGCTACTTATGTAATGTGAAATAGACACATTCATACTACAAAGCATTGCTCTCTCCCTATATATATTAACATATGTATATATATTATATACAAACACACATGTATGTACATGTAAAAGTATAGCAAAACACTGGAAGGACACACACTTAATTCATGAAAGTGGTTTCCTCTGAAGAGATTGGGAGGGTAATCAGTCTGAACTGGACTGGAGCGGGAGATCCAGGAGACTAATTTTATCTGCAGTGTTTTATTTCTTAACTGGAAAGACAATGAACTATTAAAATGTTAACAGTTACCAATTCTGGGTGTTGATACGTGGGTATTTGTTAGGTTCTTCGTATTTTGAAATTTTGTTATAAATAAGAACTTTTTTGTTTTTGTTTTTTGAGGTCGGTCTTCTACTTTGTGCCTGAGTTGGTAAGTTGCACCCATTTCAGCCCACACAATAGTAATAAACGGGTCTTGAAACAAAACATGTGTAAGCCTCTGCATAGCTGCCGAGCCGCATTCTCACCAAGCCAGCCTAAAAATAACTGAAGAGTAAAAGTATTATTGGATAGAGGGCCCCTCAGTTGACCTTCAGGATTTTGGATTGTCCATTCAGTTAATCTTGTCACAATCACATAATTATGAGGTTGGTTTGAGCTTAATGTACCAATATATACAAGGAAAATACTCTGTAACCAGAACCGTCCCACATCAAAGCCCTTGGGACAAGATGCTTTTCTAGTGTTTCTACATGAGGTTTTCCTAAAGATAACAAAGCCTTTAAAAATATGCTTTTCAGGCATATCACCCTTTCCAATTGATATACCTCTTCCCCAAGTCAAGTTGTATATTCTCCAGAATGTGCTAATGCTGCACGTCGACGGTATGAATACCCAGATGCTGCACGATACCTTAGCGGGCTACAATAGTTTGGTAGAACAACACCTGTAAACGCAGCAGAATTCTATGGAAGAGACCATTATATCCTCCTCTTAAAGATCATCATATATGCTGAAATACCAGTCAGTAAAAAAAAAAAAAAAAAAAAAAAAAAAATAGAAGAAAGAGAAAAGCAAGCAGGCAAGGATACAAGTGCACTCCAGCGACGCTTGAAATTCCAGCTGAGGTGAAGTTGGAGTTATTTAAGAAAAGTCAAGTATCTGAAGAACCAGTTTGGGAGCCTCAGTCTGTCTTTCTTTTTCTTTTCTTTTTTCTTTTTCTTTTTTTTTTTTTAAGATACATACCACTTAGCTCTCTGGAAAAAAATGTTGAAAGAGATTTCCATCCAACAGGATGAAATCTGAGACTATCCCAGGTCAAATGCAACGTTGTAGTTTAGAATTCCCAGTGAAAGTTTTCTTCCCTCCAAACTTTGTATTCTGAAAATTTTCAGGCCTTGAGAAGAGTTGAAAGAATACCCAGTGAAGTTTTGAAGATATTTGGCACAATGAAAGACTAGAAGATAATTCGTATGAGGGAAAAAAAAAATCTATGAAACTTGCTAATTTGTATGTAAGTTTTTACAGATGTTCATGAACTCTACAAATGTAGATACTTTGCTTATGCATTTAAATTAAAATTTTATTTTCATTTTTAATTAATCTGTACACTCAACGTGGGGCTCAAACTCAAAACCCTGAGATTTAGAGTCACGTACTCTACCAAGTGAGCCAGCTAGGTACCCCTGCTTATGCATTTAAATTTAGTAAAATTACATTTAAGGAAAAGCAGGGGGAAATTTGGTGAAGGGAAAAGAGAAGAAAAAAAAAGAGAAGAAAAAAGAGGAATATAAAGCTTTACAGAATGCACAAAACCCTAGGAGGCTTTTGATTTTTAAATAGGCCTTCCCTTGATTTTTAGAACAGAGTTGAAGTTGTTTCCACATTCTATAGAGAAAGCTATTCTATAGAGAGTAGCCCCTACTAGTGGGGCTATGTAGTGAAGTGGACCAGAGGCAAAGAAGAAAGTATGTTGTCCTTTCTCCAAGGGAAAAGGTGAGTGGGAAGGGAGGAGACTTGAAGTTAATGAATGCTTCCTTCCTTTCTCTCACACTTGGGGAGTAGCCAAAGGTCCTTTAACTTCTGTTTTTTTCTCCTATAGTATCAGTGCCTTTAGCCTTTCAAGATGGCCAGCATTTTCCAGCAGGATGATAGTAGTATGGATATGATTTTTATCTCTCTCATAGAATAAAATAAGACTGGTATGCTAAGGCATTACATATTATTTTCACTCTTTATGGCACTTAACCCTTTCTCTTCTTTCAGTTAACTTTAGTTAGTGTGCTTATTTGCTATATTCTGGGGGTTTGGTTTATCTGTTAACAGGTCTGGCTGAGGTCAGGAAGCCCCTTCCTCATGCTAGAACCTCTGGCTTCCAGGTCAAGCTTCATTCATGTTTATACCACATGCTTCATGTCTGGATAAATCGGTGCCAATTCTTCCAGATTCAGTGTATTCTGCTGTCTCCCAAGTCCTGGCCTGCATAACATCCAAAGCTCTTGGGTCAGCCTCTTGTTAAGCCTTTAGAGGTGCATCTCTCTCAATGGTTGTTGTAAAATTTCACTGTTCTCAGTCTCTCAGCTGTGGGTATCTATCTCTGGAATGAAGCCATTCATTAATTTGGTAATATTTCCTGGGTACCTGTTAGATGCAAGACATTCTGCCAGGAGGAGGGAATACAGTGCTGATTAAGATAGTCATGGTCCCTGCCTCATGAGCCTGTAGTCTAATGTGATCTTATACAGGAAGCCTGATCTAAGTAGGGGCCAGGTTATTCACTAATATGAACTGTACATAGAAAATACTGAATAAATGGGGTGCCTGTGTAGCTCAGTTAGTTGAGTGACTGACTGGCTCAGGTTTGATCTTGCAGTCCGTGAGTTCAAGCCCCACCTCAGGCTCTGTGCTGACAGCTCAGAGCCTGGAGCCTGCTTCGGATCCTGTGTAAACATTAAAAAAAGAAAAGAAAAGAAAATACTGACTAAGGATGTATGTGTGCATATATATATATATGTTAATGGGTAGGAAGCAAGGTTAGAAGCAGGGAGACTAGAGCTATCACAATTGTATAGGTGAAAAAAATGGTTTAGAGATTATGGTATTTTAACTACAATAGAAATAGTGGGAAGTAATAATTTGAAGGAAGAACTAACGTGATTTTTCTATTGAGCAAACTGAGGGGAGATGTTGAGATGCCAACTAAATATGTGAGTTTGGAGTTCAAAAGAGAGGTCTAGGCTAGAGATAAAATTCTGAGGATCAAATGTGTAGATACACTTAATGAGATGGTTCTAGATGATAACACTTTGAAGAAAAAGAGATCAAAGACACTACCCTTGGACAAGCCAACATTTAGGTTCTGGGAGCAAGGAGAAAAGCCAGCATAGGTGACTTAGAAGGAAGAGCCAGTGAGTTAGGAGGCAAAACACTAAAAAACACTAATGCTCCATATTCCTGCAGCCAAATAAAATGTCTCAAAAAAGAAAGAGTGAGCTCTGGGTCATAAGCTATTGAGTGGCTAAGTAAGATGTAAAGTGAGAATTCGTCACTGGTCTGGCCCTGGGGTGACCTTGACAAGGGTGATCTGACTGGAACTGGTTAAAGAGGAAATGGTGAGTGAAAAAACATGGACAAGAAATGTAGATACCCCTTTTGAGGAGTTTTACTACAAAAGGAGTAGAGAAATGGGGATGAGATGCGTATGTGGGGTCAAGTAGGATTTTCTAAAATCAGAAACTTTATAGCATGTTTGTAAGCTGATGGGGATGATCTGAGAGAGAGAAATCTGAGAATGCAGGTGAAGAGGAATTATTACAGGATGAAATTCCTTAATTAGTTGAGGGAATGGAATCTAGTGTGCAGATAGAGGGAGCAGGACCAATTCATGCAGGGTAAAAAGAAAGAAATCAGAGCAGAGAAAAATAGACACAGATAAATCTGCAGATGTGGTGGCAGGAAGGTGAAGATATTTTCTTCTGAGGACTTCAATATTCTTAGTAAAATGTGAAGCAAGGACATCAATTGAGTTCAAGTAGGGAATGGAAGGTATGAAGATTTAAGGAAAGAGGAGGAGAAATAAAATAACCTCTTGGGGAATAATAGTGAGCTGATAAGGAAAAAACAGTAAGATTGCAGAGCAGCACTAAGAACCTACTGAGGATTGTGGTCTTAAATTTAAAGTGAGACCACACATGATGGTGAACAGTGAAAACATGGTCAACAGATTAGAGATCCTGGGGGGGGTGGTGGTCAAAGAATTGTTGGAGCCAAGTTACAGGAGGCCGGTACAGTTAGAACGGTAAAGACTGGGGGTCAGAGAGAAATGCTTGAAACTGAGATTTGGGAGGTGGAACAGTTATTTCTAATGAAAAGACCTGGACATTATCTTGGTACTAGGCAACCGGAGTAGGGTGGAAAAGCAGCTTGCTAGAAGGGAGAAAGTCAAAGAACTGAGAACCCAGAGTTTTCCAGAGGTGGAATATACAAGGGATTTTACTGTTAATTTGTCATAAATTTCAGAGGGCAAACTAGAAGGTTGAGAAAAGAAGAAATTGAATTAGATTAGGGGATGTTGAGAGCCATATAGTATCAAGAATCCAGGTAATGAGCAATGACTTAGAAGCCTTAGATGGAAAAAGGATTGTGAGCCCACCACCCGCCACCCAGCCTCTTACAGAGTAGTGAATAATCCATTCCTTTTCTAGGTTCTTTCTTGGGACCAGTCTCTCATTGTTCAGAATGTTTTTTCCATTGTCTGCATCCACTGAATATCTTCAACTCACTTCATACCTTGCTCTGATCATCTCAATTCTTTTAGCACTTACAGTCACATTCGATAGTTAACATATAATACTTTTCTGTTCCTTAGTTGTCTTTTTATTTCTATTTCCTGTCACCTCTCTATGCATCTTTTACCTTTTAATATGGCTTTGCAACTTTCAATGAATATTGGTTGGGTTTTGGAACATGAAAGAAACTAACATCTTCCAGAAAGCAGCATGAATTGTAAGAGTAAACTGGAGAAACTTTAAAGAAATTTTAATTAAAAATTTTATAACACATTTCTCAAATGTTAACAATGTAAGGACCCTTTTTAAATAAAAAATTCTTAGGGAACTCTGAGGATACATTTCCCACTTTGAAAAACACTGATTTAAGAAACTAAAGTCTTTTATTATAAGAAAGTCTGTTGTTTTTTAATTATCTCTGCTCCCCAAAAGAGAGTAAAAAATTGCCTTTTAGATATTATCATTATCATTAAAACAAAAAAATAACAACAGCAAATTTCTTTTTTTTAATGTTTATTTTTGAGAGAGAGAGAGAGAGAGAGGAGAGAGAGCATGAGCAGGGGAGGGGCAGAGAGAGGGAGACAGAATCCAAAGCAGGTTCCAGGCTCGGAACTGTCAGCACAGAGCCCAATGCGGGGCTCAAACCCACAAACCATTAGATCATGACCTGAGCCGAAGTCAGATGCTTAACTGACTGAGCTACCCAGGCGCCCCAATAAAAACAAATTTCTTATTGAACTTATTATTGAAACCAAAAGAATATGTCTGCAGGACCCAGTTGAGAAATTCTCCTGCTTACATTGCATATGAAAAGAACAGTGAGGGGCGCCTGGGTGGCTCAGTCGGTTAAGCGTCCGACTTCAGCTCAGGTCACGATCTCACAGTCCATGAGTTCGAGCCCCGCATCGGGCTCTGGGCTGATGGCTCAGAGCCTGGAGCCTGCTTCTGATTCTGTGTCTCCCTCTCTCTCTCTTCCCCTCCCCTGTTCATGCTCTGTCTCTCTCTGTCTCAAAAATAAATAAACGTTAAAAAAAAATTAAAAAAAAAAAAAAAAGAACAGTGAGTGACCTAAAGACATGTTATAACGGGTAATTTTATAATGAATACATGGAAATATCCATTTTCAAAATATGTTTGGAAATGAATTTTATAAGGCCAAACTTAAAACACGGTCTTGCACAGAGTAAGTCAATAAAGGGTAATAAAGGGTCAATAAAGGGTAATAATAATAATATCAGAAGGCGCCTGGGTGGCTCAGTCAGCTGAGTGTCTGACTCTTGGTTTTGGTTCAGGTCATGATCTCACGGTTCATGGGTTTGAGCCCTGTGTCCGGCTAGGCACTGGCAGTGTGGAGCCTGCTTCGGATTCTCTCTCTTTCCTCTCTCTCTGCCTCTCCCCTCTACTCAAAAATAAATAAATAAACTTAAAAAATAATAACAATAATGACAGAGGGTTGATAACAAAGGCAATAATAATTTTAAATTTGGGGTATTTTTAAGAAGTAGAGTTTCTTGTATTTGTTAAAATGAAAGCAATGAGATTTGTAATATCCACAGATATTAATATATGTCCTGGGTGCTCCTTGTCTTTTTTTTGGTTTCCCATATAAAATAATGTCCTAGTTTGTGATTTTTGTTTTCCTTCTCCAGGCCAAAACAAAAGTGCTCTCTCTGCAGGGCAGCTAAGGAGGTGGGGGGCGGGGGCAGGCAGGGTAAAGTCTTCCCTCTGGAATCCCTGCTCCTTGACACAGAAAGAAAGCAGTCACTGCCACATTCCCTAAGGAGCTAAGAACGCAGGGATCTCAGGGGGTTTTGTTGTTACTTTGAAATGGTGTGAGGTTTCCTGCTTTGTCAGAAGCCCTACTGAGGGGGAAATTGAAGGTGCATCGTGGAAACCTTCGTTGGAGGCACAGGAAATGACAAGTTTTCAGGAACTCTGTGGTTACTGTAAGGAAATTGGCTGTGGATTTTTATTTCTAAATTCTCTGAATTTAGGTGTCTCTTTTAGGCTCTGCTCTGCATGCAGGTTCATCTGACAGTACTTTTCCTCTTTAATTTGAAATTGGCTAGCCTCAAATTTTATCAGTGAAAACCAAATTCAAATCTTGGATATAGATATACAGAAAATGCAACTTTAGATTGTGGCCTTAGATTACGATGATACAAGTATGAATTGGAATCTTTATAGGCAAATTTTAGAAATAAAGTAGTAAATCTGTCTGTGGTAATATGTCAACTGAGCAGAAAATAGGAGAACATACCGTAGTTTGTAGACCAGTATCCTGTCACAACACTTTTGGGACATTTGGCTTATATTCTGTCACACATTCTTAAGAATAGTTATGCAATTGCCTCCAAGATGTTGGCTGTTTTAGACAACCTTTAAAGTTAGGGTCCCTTCTCCCCTCTTTACTGCATGAAAGTAATTTATTTTTATGTGGTGGTAGAGGGTAATATTTCTCCTAAACAAACTTTTGTTTTTATCTTTTGAAACTTTTAAAGGATCGAGCTTAAAAAAATAAGACCCTCTCTCCCTGAGTGGAAGGGGGATCACTTTCACCTGTCACAGCCCAAAGTGGAGGTTCTGAGCAGACTCTGGAGTTAGAGAACCAGGCCCTGCCACTTGTGTGATTTTGGAGAAGTGACTTAAGCTCTCTGTGCATGTTTTCCAATCTGTAAAATGAAACTAGAGCTATTATGAGGATTTAATGAGTTACAATTTGTCAAGTGCAAAGCATGTGCTAAATACTATATGGGGACTTGTTAAAAAAAAAAAAGTAAAAAGCAAAACCAGGGCACCTGGGTGGCTTAGCCAGTTGCGTGTCCGACTTCGGCTCAGGTCATGATCTGGTGGTTCGTGAGTTCAAGCCCCACATCAGGCTCGCTGCTGTCAGCACAGAACCCACTTCAGATCCTCTGTCCCTCTCTCTCTGCCCCTCCCCTGCTGGTGCTCTCTCAAAAATAAATAAAACATTAAAAAAAAGGCAAAACCAAATGATTTTCTAATGATACAGTCTTTCAGAAATTGGAGGTGTTCACTTCTGTAAGGAACAATAACAGGTTAGTCTGAATTTGTTCAGTTGTCTGCTAACCAACAGTATCTAGAGACATAACACTGAATATGAATCCTCATAAAATGGGTGGGTCTGCACTTGTAGGAGGGGTGTTTCACACAGCCTCAGTAAATTACTGAGACTTTCACTCAGTAAAAAAAAACATTTTTATCCAAGTGCAGTAAAGTGTACCTCTTTATTTCAGCCCTCTACTTACAATTCTTTTTGAAATATTTCTGAACAAATAACCAAGACACCACCTTGGGCCAAAAGAATCTTGTGTCTTATGGTGACAAATATTATAACTTGAATGTAGTCCTGATTTGTAACCAATGGAAGGAGAGGCTTCATCCCCCCAAATCAGTTAATATTGCTGTTAATAAAGGGTAGGGGTATCCTTTTTTTTTTTTTAAACTTTGCTGGAGAGCCAAAAATTTATTTTAAAGCTTTGCTCAATGCTTCAGGTGTCTGGATTTATGCAAATAGTATCACATTATTTGTGTAAAGATTTAAAGAGGGGGCGCCTGGGTGGCTCAGTCAGTTAAGCATCCGACTTCGGCTCAGGTCATGGTCTCATAGTTTGTGAGTTTGGGCCCCACGACGGGCTCTGTGCTGAGAGCTCGGAGCCTGGAGCCTACTTTGGAATCTGTGTGTCCCTCTCTCTCTACCCCTCCCCCACTCATTCTCTGTCTCTCTCTCAAAAAATAAATAAATGTTAAAAAAAATTAAGATTTAAAGAGGAAACATCTCTAAGACATTGCCAGTTTTGTAAATTTCCATATAATTTCTTGTATTTTTCCATATCATCTACTGAACTAATAAGCCCTGAATTTTATTTTATTTATCTTTTCAAAAAAATTTTAATGTTTTACTTATTTTTGCAAGAGAAAGTGCAAGCAGGGGAGGGACAGAGAGAGAGGGGGACAGAAGATCCAAAGCAGGCTATGTGCTGAGAGCAGCAAGCTCTATGGGAGGCTCAAACTCACAAACTGTGAGGTCATGACCTGGGCAGGGTCGGATACTCAACCTACTGAGCAACCCAGGTACCCCAAACAGCCCTGAGTTTTAAAGATGTTTTGCCAAAAACAAACAAACAAACAAACAAACACAATAAAACCCAACCAACCCCACATCTCTCAAATCTTTCATTTTGCCAATATGTAAAGTTTTGTGGAGAGTATGTCCTGGTAGTTGAAGACTTGGGCCAAGAGCTAGATGGATGTAGGTTTGAATCCCGGCCCTCCCACTTATTAGTTATACTCTCTTGACAAGTTATAAGGGTTCAGTATATATGTAGGTTTGTTGACAGGCCTCAGTTTGTATATAGCCTTATAGGACTGTAAGAAGTAAATATATTTACAAGTATAGAATATTTTGGACTCTGCTTGGCACAGAGTGTTCAATAGATTTCGATGGTTATATGACTGAGAATGTGGCTCCATTGTGAACAGTCACTTCACTCTTAAAAGACAAGACACTCCTAAGAATTAAGTTACTTTGGTTTTTCTCTCTCTTCTTCATCAATGCCATTTTATCTAGAAATTAAAAAGCCTTCGGGCACCTGGCTGGCTCAGTCAGTAGAGCAGGCCACTCTTGATCTCAAAGTCATGAGTTGAAGCCACATGTTAGGGTAGGGTTTACTTGAAAACAAAACAAAACAAAACAAAATAAAAACCCTTAAAAAATTAGAGAGCTTTAACATGACTGATACATTTAAATGTGGGATTAGATATTCATACCCAATTCAAGTGTTCATGTCTGCACTTGAAACTAAAACTTGACAATGTGAGGCATGAATACTATGTAATTTGAGTCTATGTGAAATCTAAGGCCTTAAATCTATAAAGACTATATCAAAGCTGAGGCTAACTTCACCTAGACTGTTTCTTTCTTAAGGGTAGTATACCTATGTATATCTCCGAGGACTAGCTCAACCCTCTCAAGCTAAGTGGTCCATACATATGGGTAAGGAACAAATGGTTCATGGAGGAGGTTTTTACAGGTAATTAGGTAACCCAGGTAATCAAAGACCATTTGACCTTTATAAAAATATCTCGTGGATTCCCTCTGTATCCGCACAAGACAAAGGAGGATAAGAAATACTTTCTCTTCAAAGTAGGGAGTAGGGAATGTAGGGAAGGGAAGTAGGGAAATCGAATAACTTTCCAAATAATGATATAAGCAATAGTGTAAGAAACCTCCCTATTCCATTCCAATATATTAAAGGCCTAGGTCCGGAGCACTTTAAAGCTGGGAGAGGTGTCCTAGGCCAAGGTCCTCATTTTGCGGAGGAGAAAACAGCCTTGGAGAGTTGAAGTTGTCGGTCCAAGGTCCCACAGCTGGTCTAAGGGTGAAAAAACAGGACTGGAAGTCCAGTCTCAGAAACTTCTCACCACATGATCATTTCAGCAGCCTGTTGATAAAACAGTGTCCTGTGCCTTAAGCATGTCTTGTAATAGAAAAACAAGGTGTAAACGGTAGTGTCAAAGTGGGGTTCTGATTACTGCATTCGTCACTCTTGCGGTGTACAGCTCGCAGGCGCAGGTACGCAGAGGCTGCACCTTCGTTTGCACCGAGCGGACGACAGGATCACGCCAGTAGTGTTGACTTAGCTCCTCTATTTGTATTCATGTATTTATCGAGCACGGAGAATGGCCGGGTAACGCGCTCTCCGCTGTTAGAGAGGAGGCGGCAAGACCCCATTGGCGCCCACCCTCAGATCGCCACTTGAGAGAACAAGCAGGATCGGAGGTGGGAAAAACAAATAGGGACAGAATGAAGGTGTGCATGAAGGAGCTTTGCTAAAAAGTAGGCAGGAGGGTGTGATCAGTTTACTGGAGGATTTAGAATTTTTATATCGAGCCCGAGGTAACCAAATAAAAACCCAACTCCTCCAGAGACCTAGAAAGTTTGAAGGACGTAGTTTGAGGGAGCGAACCCCTGCAGCTAGCGTCCGCGGACCTCCACCGCCCGCAGGACTGAGACACCCACTCGCCGCCCCACCTCGGGCGCGCAGCAGCCCGGCCGCTCCCCGGTGCTCCTCCTCTCCTCCACCACCCTCAGCCCAAAGGGAAACGCTGGCTCCAGCAGCGCTCGGGGCTCATCCATCAGCCGGGGAGGAAAAGGGGGAGGGGGAAGGGGCGGGCGGCGGGAGGAGGAGTTTCTCCGCCGCGCGGAGCCCTCCGTGGGGCGGCGGGGGAGGAGCGCCCCTCCCCCCGCGCGCTGATTGCTGCGGCGTCCCGCCCGGCCCCGCCCGCGTGTGTGTGTGAGGGAGAGCTATAGCGCTGGGTCGGCCCGATGGGGGTAATCGAGGGTTTCGGGGACGCGGAGTGGCGCTTTCCTCTTCCCAGTGAGTGAGGGAGGGCATTCGGCGGCTCTCGTGCTCGGCCACTTTCCCTGGACGATTCCCGGAGCTCCCTGCAGGAGGTGAAAGTCCCGGCGGGTCCGGATGGCGTAGTTGCGCCGCGGCGCAGCAGCTGCTGGAGCTCACCGCCGCCGAGAGCTGGGCGGGGAAACTTTCCTCCGCGTTCCTCCGACTTGCGGCGGGTGGATCTCTGCGTGACACGCCGCCTCCGAGGTACGTGCGGGTCCGGCCCCGCGGCGCTACAGCCCGTGCCGGGACGCCCCTGGCCGCGCCACTAGCCCTGCACACGTTCCGGCCTCGGGCTCTGCAGGCTGCGCGGTGCCTGTCGGCTCTGCACGAGGCTCCGTGTCTGTTCACGGCCGGGGTCGCTCCGGCCGCACGGACCCCTCGGGCTCGGGAGGGCGGCGTTGGTCCAGCACTGTTTACGCTCGGAGGAGCCGCGACCCGTGGCCAGCGGTGCGTGGGGAGCGGCCGTCTTGGGTCGGGTGGGCAGCGCTCCCGGCGATGCGCTGTCCTGGGGAAGACGTCTCCTCCTCCACGCCTGTCCTCACTCTTACTCTCCACGGTTTTTTCCGACCCCCGCGGGGCGCGCCGGCCACTTACCCCGGGGCGCGTGACAGCGTCGGTGGGAAAGGTTTGTTGTGGGTTTGCACTCAATTGCAGTTGCAGAGGCTTCGCCCGGAGACTCGCGCACCGACGGGAGCTGCGCTCCCCTCAGCCGGCGCCCTCGGGGTTTAGTGAGGGCGGCGCGGAGCGCTGCAGACCCCGGGCCCCACAGAGAACGCGCCCCCTGTTAACGGATTAGCCCCTTACCCAGTTCATTTTGAAGGCTTCCCTTAGCATCTTCATTTGGTTAGAACAAACTGGAAATCTTGGGCTGTGGCTACAAGAATCTGCTTGCAGACTTGTTATTAAAGTGGGCATTTGCCCACTTTCCAGAATCACGTAGTGTAGGGAGTCGGCGTGGTCAAGCGGGAATTACCTTGGCACAGTGGAACTTAGTATAGTGTGTACCAGAAGAGCTGAGAAAAGAAAATCACTCAATATCCTTAGCTGTGAAATGGGAATAATAATAGGTCTGGTCTCATAAAGTCACTGTGAGGATTGAATGATTTAGTATGTGTAGAGTACTAGAACAGTGCCTGGTGCCGAGCAAGCGCTACACAGGTGTGAAAGCTGCTTGTCCGGAGACGGAGGTGATGGGAAAAGAGCAAAGAGGGTGAAGGATGCTAGGAGTGACAGCCGGAGATGGGGAACCAGGCATTTTCTGAACATCTGCCATCTAAGAAAAGTAAGTGAGCGGTTTGGGTGGAAAGAAGCATCTAGAGGTAACAAAGCACATGCCAAGCCCTTTTAGTTGTCCTGAAATGGTACTTTAAGGCTGCAAACAGTTACTTCACTGTGAAATCAGCTATTTCTCTCTAGTAATAATAGCTACCGTTTATTGAGCCCATGTCACTCTCCTGCGTGCCTTGAGGACCATTTAAACCTCATACTAACTCTGTGGTAAAAACATTATCAGGGCCATTTTACAGATAAGACTGTAGAGGTTAGTAATTTGCCCAAGCTAACGCATAACTTTCTGTTAGTTCTGACTCCAGAGCTAACTTAGCCAGGGAGAGCTAACAAGTGCAATCAGATTTGTGTGGGGTGAGCCCAGGCATCTTCTGTTGTTCAGGTTCCCATTTGAGTTGGACATATCTCTTGAAACAGTAATAAGGTATCTGTAATTAATTTAGGTGATATACTTACTGGGATGCCAAATTACAGCTCTGAAACTAGATCCAAGTAATTAGAAACAGAATCTTGATTTGGATTAATTCATATGAATATTTATTCTTAATTTCTTTTATTCTCTACACATTGTCAGAGTTACTTGGCTTCCTTAGGAAACAGCTTGGGGTTGGCACAGGAGGCAGGGAAATAATTCTTACCCCCTTAAGGGCTATTAAAATGAAATTGATTTCATGCCATTGTGTCAGTTAAAGGATGTTGCTCTGTTTCTTGGTGTTCTCTGCTTTTGGCTTGAATTCTGCATTGTTTAGTGTTTCAAGGCTTCAGCATAGTTTCAGCCCTTCACTTTGTCTTTGTCATTTGTCAACTTTAATTTTTCCTGTTTTGATGGAATCTGACCATTACATGGCAGCTTTGCTTAACAACTGTTGATCCAGCTCATGTTTTTAAATATAAAAATCACCAACTTACTTTTGAACCCCAGCACTTCAAAGGCAACCCTGGGGGAATTCACTGTTATTTTGAATATTAGCCAATAGGGGGAGTATAACACACTATTGATGTCTGTCAGTCACTTAAACCAGTTTTTAGGGTATTAAAAATACATTTAAGAAGTGGGAAATGTGGCTTTATCTAGCGAAATCACCAAGCTGCTTTCTGAGTTTACACTGGAAAACTGGGTTTAATTTCAACTGATTATAATAAGAATGACCTTGAGGACCAGGCCTATATGTTGGATATATGTCAACTCTCTCGTGGCTGGACAGATATTAAATACACGTGCATGTAGTTTTTTCCATTTGTTTTCCCTAAGAAGTGTATGTAAGATAATTTTGTGTAATTTGAACAATATTTCAATTATCCAGGAGAACTGGGAGTCCAGAGAGATCCATTGTGTATCCTTTTGTAATGGTCCTCATTTGTCTTTTGTAGAAAATTGGATGTAGTGAGTTTGTTTTCGGGAAGGTTGGTACACTCACAATCCTGTCATTATAATTCTTCATTAGCATCTTCCAAGTGTAAGACTGAGAGATTGTTATCCTGAGTAGCAGCAATTCTAGGCATTCTTCAGAGGCTTATATCTTGGTACATAGTAATAGTTCAGACGTATTGTATTTGTCTTGTAGAGGTGTGACGTGTCTATAGACACTGATCTTGTAAATAAAATATAAACATTATTTAAGAATTAACATGCCTGGGGGCACCTGAGTGGCTCAGCCGGGTAGTTGTCCGACTTTGGCTCAGGTCATGATCTCACTGTTCCTGCGTTCAAATCCTGCGTCCTCCTCTAGGCTGGTGGTGCAGAGCCTGCTTGGGGTTCTCGCGCTCTCTTCCCTGTTTCCCCTCCCCCGCTGGTGCTTTCTGTCTCAAATTTTAAAAAACTTAAAAAATTAACGTGCCTGGAAAAACAGTTAAACTGACTTTTAAGCAAAGTTTTCAATCTTTGCCTGCAGTTTGGTAGGCCAGCTTCCCTCCTCCTCCTCCTCCTCCTCCTCCTCCTCCTCCTCCTCCTCCTCCTCCTCCTCCTTCTTTGTTTATTTATTTATTTTGAGAGAGTGTGTGTGTGATTGGGGGCTGGGAGGGAAGGGCAGAAAGGGAGGGAGAGAGCGTGATGTGAGCCGATACCTTGACTGTGAGAACATGACCTGAGCTGAAATCAAGAGTTGGACGGATGATCAACCGACTGAGCCACCCAGGTGCCCCAGCTTGTTTCTTGTGTGTTAGGTAGTTTTGACTTTATTTCATTTAGCAAGTTAGGATCATGTGGATCCTTTTAAAAAATAACTTTAAAATTTAGTCTCTTCTTTGAAAATCTCAGCATTGCAGAAGCTACTTCAGATTAGCATTTTATTTAGGATTTAACTTAATTTTCTATGCTCTCATGTAGTTTACACTCCTTTAGCAAACATTTTTCAAACCCCCTACTCCTAATAGGCTTCTGGTTCCTAGTCTTGGAGTTGGCGAATTAGCTGTCCTCTTTCAAGCCTCTGATAGCAGGGGGCCAAGATGCCTTAAGGCTTCCTAAGGCTTTGTCTTGGAAAGCCTTTATAAATTGACAGAATTGGTTAATTTAAAGGAAGGGATTGTCCAATTCTTTTTAAAACTCAAAGGAATTAGGGGTGCCTGGGTGGCTCATTCAGCTGAGGGTCTGACTCTTGATTTCGGCTTAGGTCCTGATCTCACGGCTCATGGGTTGGTGCTGACAGTGAGGAGCCTGCTTGGGATTCTCTGTCTCTCTCTCAAAAATAAGTAAACTTAAAAAAAAAAAAAAAGATTCAAAGTAATTAATCTTTCCCTTTTGCATGCAAACTTAGTTGTAGCTTGTGAAAGTCAGGTGAGTTTCCTGCAGGGAGAATCTGGGCCTAACCTCTCAGGGAACTCAAAGTGTCCTTTTGAGTATGCTGCTAAGGTGATCTCTGCTGACTTCTTTAGTACCTAAGTGATCACCAATTTCCTGGGATCATAAATCTGTGGAAAGTTCTGACTTTACATTTCAGGCTTAACAGAACAGTTAGAATTCAGACTGATAAGTATTAACATTGCTGTAATATATTTTTCTGGATGAATTTGCTGTCGTCATTTTGAATTATCCCTATTGACAATCTATCTTGAACATGTTTTTTTTGGTTTTTTTTTTCCCCTTTGTTGCTATTGGACAAAAACTAATTATAATTGTCAGGTTCATTAGTTAATGAGGACAGCCTTCCCCTTTTTTTTTTCTTTGTTTTGCTCTTAACAGCTATTTGAAAAACGATTTTGTTACTTTTATTCTGTGTATTGGAGCATTTTCCTTGTGTTTTTTTAACTTGAAATTTTGAAACTTAAGAAATATTAACTACTTTTTGAAATTTGCATAACTCAAGTAAGCAAATGTTTTTAAGGATCTTTAACTTATAAGTAACCTTGTATCACCTGTAGGAATATTGACAGTTTGCAATGTAAAAGTAATTTGCGGTTATATGAAAAACTAGCCTTTCACAAATAACAGTTAGCCTTTAACAGTTTCAGCAAGAGCTGTTGTGGTTTTGGAAGAAAATTACTGCACCAAGATACACAGCAGTAATTTCTCTGGTTCCACATCTTCAGAGCTAATACTTGGAATGATACAGCGTTGTCTCTTTGTAGCATTGCATAAAACAAAAGCTATTGCTAATTTGTTTGGTTTCCAGTCAAGCTGAAATAACACAGTTTGGAAGGACTTTATAAAAAATGATCTAGGTCCATTTCCTGGGCTCTGTTCATTTCTGTACCTTTTTGAAATACAACATTTGTTTGTTAACTGACATTGAGCTTTCTTTTCTCTGTTTGCAAAGCCCTTGCTCAAGATTTAGGACAGATTTCCAAGCAATTTTCCTTCTTTCAGAGAGAATAATGATTTTTATACCAACCAAGATGTGCACAGTATTTAGTGTTTGGAACAACATTTGTAAAAATTCTGCATGAGGCCACTCTCATTTGGACCTTACACACTTTTTTTTTATTCTTTAGTTTCCTAGGCCAACCATCAAGACTTATAGAAGGACAACTAAGGGCATCTTTATTTAATTTATTTAATCTTCAATTATTATTGAAGGTCTGAAAAAAAGAGCCCTAGAGTTATGCCCTCAGGCCATCCTGATATCTCCTGCTTAGGGTAATTACGGGGGGGGGGGGGGGAGAAAAAAAAGATTAACACTAGTGTTTGTGCTGAAAGTTTCTTCAAGTCTGGGAAGAGGACTCTGAATAAGAGTAGAGCGTGGCAAAGTTCATTTTTGGGATTTACTGTTAAATTGTTGCCACAATAAAAATTTAAGATAAAATCTAAAATGCAAGCTCTATCTCTATGAGGAAGGATGGTAATACAGAAGCATATAGTCTCCCTGCGTCTTGGGCACTGGACTCCAGGGGGAAGGGGGTCAGAGTAGGGTGCTGTTTGTGGAGGAAGAAGCACCTGCTGGCCTTTCCTTCCAAGTACCATAATTCATTTCCCTGGTACATGCTGAAGGTCAGGATTTTGTGTGAAATTGCAAATGGAACATTTGTAAAAACACGTGTAAGTTGATTAGTCCTTGAAAGAATGATCTGTAGAAAACAGTCTTTACAGTTACTAGTCCTTGAGCTTTCCTGTTGATCGGATTGCCCTGTGAGACAAGGGCTGCAGTGTGACAGGTGAGATGACTAACCTCCATTGATGGGTAAGGACACCAGATGGACCAGATGGATGGTCTACCAGAACTTTGGATTTCTTGTTTTGTTCTTACTGTTTTATTAATGGAAACTTGGTGAATACTTAATTTCAACTTGGCACATGAAAAGATTCCCTTTTGAGAGTATACTTCTATTAGCATTTTTAGTGATTTATGTGTCTTGACAGTATGAAATTGGTCAATGAATGCAAAAATACACGGGTGTGTATTTGCAAATTTCATTTCATCATTCACTGTATGATGGTTGCTGGAGAAGAATGTGGCTCCCCTCCACCCCCATAATTAGAAGGTTATTTTAGGTGAAATACTTAGATTCCAGTGTGATACCCAAGTCCTTTTATGTGGTATTGCCTGTGTTGTTATACGTAATCTCTTTTCTGTTTTTCCTTTAAAACAAAACATACTCAAACACAGAACTCTCTTCTGAGTGTCCATAAAGAATAAATGTCTCCTTTTGTTATATTAGACTTTGTGCAGTTGGCTGGCAAATTAACTTCAACTTTGAGGGAAAGCACCACTGACTCATTACATACATTTTGTATTATTACATTGTAAGGTCTTCCCTATGTGTGTGGGAGAAGTTTCTGAACTTCTAAATCAGCATTGTGTACTATTGTTGGTCTGTCTCCTTTTGTCAAAGCCTTTCTGAGCAGACATTGCTTAGTTTTTAAATTTTTTATAGAGATTGTTACCTGTCATCATATTCATAATATACCATCTGAATTGTGAAAAAAATATTTAAGATAACAGCCAACTTTGTGAAGGCACTCCTGTCTTTTTCTTTTGACTTCATCATACTCATCCATGACAATTGTTGCATCATGTTTTTGGAGCCTGAGGAAGGATGACCTACTTTGATACATTTCATATTCTTTTGTATTTATGCCTTTTTCAGTTTGTGGCATCTTTATTTCATTATTAGAGTGGTTGCTTTCTAAGATATTCAAGATTTTCATTTCATTCAGTGTGTGGGCAAACAAGGAGTTTCCTGTAGAACCCGTCCTACTAAATTCTTAAAAATAGTTCCAGAAGGTACCCCATTTAGATACCTTGTTGGGTGGAGGGCTCTTGGTAAAGTTCAAATGGGAGATAATTGAACACAAAGCAGGATTCTGTTTAGTTTAACCAGGTAGAAAAGGGAAAGTAGCATCTAATTCATTAGGACAAAATTCACTTTTGTATAATAATGAGGGATTTAAGTGTTTTCTTTGGAATTAATATATACTTTAACTACTTAAAGGTATAGGTAAAAGGTTTGCAAAAGAAACTTTGCTAAGGCTGAGGTTCTGGAGTTGGCAACTCCTGTAACCCCAAAGATCCTGTTCTCTGAAGCCAGGAAAAAGCGGTCTGTTTCCAATTATATATCACAAAAATAGGGAAATTAAGCCAAGAAAAATGATCATTTGGGGGTTGGGCTGCTTTTTTGTAGAGGGTAAAGGAGGAAAGACTATAGATGAATATTTTTAAAAATCTGTCTTTTCTGGTTGGCTTTCAGAATTTTCTCAAGCGTTCTCTATTGGAAATGAAGAATAATTTTGGGATTAAAGACTCCTCCTTCAGTTTCTTTTTGTTTCTCACAGAGCAAATGGAAGAGTAGTCAGGCAGCTTCTGCTGACACGAGGGTGTTTGGTCCCAGTGTTCTGGGACCTGGCTGGTATTTTTGGTAAAGCCTTTTCCAGTCTGAATGGTGCCATGCTATGGGCTCCCAACATCATACCGGGTAGTTGGTGCTGTGTTTTTTCGGTACACGTTTTACCAGACTTGAATGGAAATGTGGTCCCTGATGCCGAGCAGCATTCTGCTGGTGAAGAAAGAAAGGCTAGGGATGCTGGTGTGAGAAGCCTACCTGGAAGCTGGATGAAGTGTGGGTGCATATAGTGTCCTCAGCACTTGTCAGAAGCACCTAGCCTTTCTGAGTGCCTACGGCTGGTTTCAGGATTAGTGGTCCTGTGAGACCCAGGTGTTAACTAAGAAATCTCCTTTCTACCACCAGAAGATCACCCCCAGCAGGTCTTAGTTCCTGTTTCTCACACCTTACACCTCCACAGAGTGTTGAATAAAACTTTCCTAATGGTACAGAATCTTTGGTAACAACACAGTTTGTCGGGGCTAGTGGTGTTTGGCTATTGGCTCATTTTTTCTCACCTCCTATTGAAGTCCTTGGCCTGCTGCAGGCGGGCTCCCACACCCACCATACGAAGGCAGGGTGTGAGAAAAGGTGCAAAGTGTGAAACTTGTGCTTGCTTTAAGTGGTGTCTGCATTGTCCTCTCTCTGGGGCCTTTGCTGCTTAACTCTTGTCTTTCCCCCACCTTTTTATCATCTTAGTTTCCTTGGAGCTCCTTCTTCCGGTTTTCTCCTTACCTTCTCGATCTTTCTTCACGTTGCCTTTCCAGTGCTTGATTCCTATGTGTTGGCATTCTCCGAGGTTTTATATTTTCCCTTTCTCTTCTCTTCTCTTCTCTTCTCTTCTCTTCTCTCTTCTCTTCTCTTCTCTTCTCTTCTCTTCTCTTCTCTTCTCTTCTCTTCTCTTCTCTTCTCTTCTCAGTTTGCATATAGTTGCTCGTATTTCCATGCCTCAATGGCCATGTTTCTGCCAGTAACTTCCAGTTTTATATTTCATACCTTTATTTCCAGTAGCTACCTTGTTGTTCTGTAGGTCTTTCTGTTAAAAGCAAGTCCCAAACCCAACCTACTATTTCTCTGTGCTCTCTAGTCTCAATCCTTTATTTCCTGTGTCAGTAAATGGCACCAGTTACCAGGCTAGGAGCCTCAGGCACACTAAACTTGCTTCTGCTTACTTCCCTGAGCCGAGTAATACCAGTCACGTGTAGCTTACCTTTAGCAGATCTCAGCTGACATTTTCTTTCCCTTTCCAAATCATCATCTCACGTGCACTATTGCAGGGGTCTTCCAGTTGGTTTTCCTGGCTTCATCATCTCTATCTTCATCTTTTTATCCATTTTGGTTGGTACCTTCTAAAACACAGATCTGTGTTTTCATTTCTTGCATTTTATTTTAAAGTTTATTAATTTTGAGAGAGATTGAGAGAAAGAGCATGTGTGCATGTGCAGGAACTAGAGAGGGGTTGAAAGAGAGAGAGAGAGAGAGAGAGACAGACAGACAGACAGACAGAATCCCCCCAGGCTCTGCACTATCCACACTGAGCCCCTTGAGGGGTTCAGTCTCATGAACTGTGAGATCATGACCTGAGCCGAAATCAAGTGTGGGACATTTAACTGACTGAGCCACCCAGGCACCCCATGTTCTCTTGGATTTTAACGTTTTTTGTTTTTTTTTTTTTAATTTATTTTTGAGAGAGAGAGACAGAGCATGAGCAGGAGAAGGGCAGAGAGAGAGGGAGACACAGAATCCAAAGCAGGCTCCAGGTTCTGAGCTGTCAGCACAGAGCCCAACGTGGGGCTCAAACTCACGAACTGCGAGATCATGACCTGAGCCGAAGTCAGATGCTTAACCGATTGAGCCACCCAGGCTCCTTTTGCATTTTATTTATTTATTAAAAAAAATTTTTTTTTAATGTTTATTTATTTTTGAGACAGAGAGAGACAGAGCATGAACGGGGGAGGGGCAGAGAGAGAGGGAGACACAGAATCAGAAGCAGGCTCCAGGCTCTGAGCCATCAGCCCAGAGCCCGATGCGGGGCTCGAACTCATGGACTGCGAGATCGAGATGGAGATCGTGACCTGAGCTGAAGTCGGACGTTTAACCGACTGAGCCACCCAGGCGCCCCTCCTTTTGCATTTTAAAAGTCACTGCTCTTCCGTTATCCTTGGCGGAAGATGTCTAGTTATTAATAATGTAGCCTCAGCTGCTTTTTCAAGCCATTTCTCCTACGTCTCCCTAAACCTCTCTCTTCCCATACCAGAGCCCTTATGGATTACAGAGCATGCTGGGTGCTCTCAGGCTCCTTTGCTTTTGTACTTGTCTCTCACCTAGCATATCTTCCCTTCCTTTCTCTGGTGGTCTCCCGCTTACTCATGCAAGGTCTCTATCTACGTTGTTAGAGTCTGTAGGGAAGCTACAGATGGCTCTTCCTGGCAGGTGGTTGCTTGCATCTTCCCTTAATTTATTTTACGGCACTTTTGCTACCTCTGGAGAACTTATTTTCTTTGTCTGCCAGATTGTGGACTTTCCTAGAGCATTATCATGTCTCATCATCTCTGTATCCTGGGAGTGTGGCATGGGCTTGGTATATAATATATATTATCACATTGAATTCTCCAACTCAGTTCCACTTCAGTTAAAGGTTTGGAGAGAGGCAAAGCTTACAGTGGATGTGAACTGTAACCATACAGAAACTGCAAAGGAAATAAACTCAGAATCATAGAGTTTAAGGTTAGAGTGGGGGTTAGAAATAATCCTCTTTAAGTACCTTGAAAGATGAGAACAGGCAGGTTACATGCCCTGCCCAAGATCACACTCTGCCCAAGATCAGACCGCTGGGGAGTAGTGCTTTTTTTAAAATTTCTCTGCAGTATACTCCACCCAACAGCCAAAATGGCCCCGATGAAGCCTAAGTCAGATCCTGTTATTCCTTTGCTTAAAACACTCTAATGTTCCTATCTTAGGGTAAAAGCCAGAATCCTTACAATGATCTGTAAAGCCCCACACAACTAGCCATCACTCCCTTGTCACATCCATTACCTTTTTGATCTCATTCCTGTGCTCTCTGGTTCACTCACTGTGCTCCAGCTTCCTGGCCTGCTGTCTGTTTCCTAACCATGTCAGACATGCTGTCTCAGGACCTTTGCATGTGCTGTTTCCTTTGCTTGAAATATTTTTCTCTCAGATATCCACAGAGTTCATTTCCTGTAAGTCCTTACCCCAACAAAGAACCAAACCAAAGACCCCAAATATTTCCTTTCCCTCTTCTCTGCTTTGTTTTCTTAGCATTTATCTCTATCTCAGACACAGTTTTATATTTTGTTTATAATTTGTCGCCTCTGGCTAGAAGGTAAGCTCCATGAGGGCAGGGATTTTGGTATGTTTTGTTCCATATTGAATCCCTGTACCTGAAACAGTGCTGGCATGGAGCAGGCACTTGATAAATATTCGTTAGGTGAATAAATGAATGAGAAGATTTTGTGGATTTCTTATATCTCCCGTTAAATGTACACTTATGGCATTTCAAAGGGAAAACTATCAGATCTGTCTAGAAGGAGGAAAATCTGACGTTTAAAATGCCTCATTCAAGACCTGTCATACTAGAACATTGACCTCTTTTTAATTGACTGAAAACAGCAATCGTGGGCTCTCCCCAGCCTTACAAGTGGTTTGGGAAGACTCCCAGTTTACCTCTCACAGGCTTGGGCTTGCTGTGGTTTCTCTCTGCCTGTGATTTGCCCTTTAACCCATTGGGCTGCATAGATGAAAAGTAAACATAGCATTAAAGAAAAGAGCACGGGGAGAGGGTATAGGGCAGAGGAGCAGAATTTCCCTGCGGCCCTGACATCTTCCCTTGGCTCTGTGCCCATCCACAGGGCCACTCACCGACCTTCCTGAGTTGCTTCGGGGTACGCTCTAAGGAATAGTCTGGAGCCGGCTGGGCCAGATGACTCTTGAATTTGCTTTGATGTTCTAATTTCTTTGAAAAGAAAGTTAAGTTTAGGCCAAAGGGACAATGGAGAAAGGTTTTTTTTTTTTTTTCTTTTTTTTTTAAATTTTTTAAATTAAATTACCATCTTCATTTTGAAGAGAAGTTTTAACCCTTCTGAAGACAGGATTGCAGTTGAAATTACTGCCTGCTTCCGTCAGTGATGCTAGTGAGGAGTTAAGACTGGTGGGATCTGTTTTATGAAACCAGTGACTTAAATCCAAGGGACAGTAAGTTACAGTTCTGAAGAAGCATTTGATTCTTCAGGGTAGGGGTTATGTTGAACGAAGAGGATAATTTGTATTAGTGTAACAGTGTTGTTAGAGTCATTTGCCTCCTGCCTCTTTTTTTTTTTTTTTTTTTAAGTTTATTTATTTTTGAGAGAGAGCGAGAGTGCAAGTACATGCAGGGAAGGGGCAGAGAGAGGGAGGGAGAGAGAGAGAGAATCACAAACAGGCTCTGTACTGTCAGTGAGGAGCCCGTTGTGGGACTCAAACTCATGAACCATGAGATCATGATTCAGTAACCATGAGATCACGACCTGAGCTGAAATCAAGAGTCTGAGGATCAACCATCAACTGATCAACCAGACTGAGCCACCCAGGTGCCCTTCCTCCTACTCTTTTTGTGATAACATCATTATGGTTCCTCATCAGGACAGGAAGCCCAGCTAAGGAAGTCAAAGGCTTAGGAGGAAGTTATTGGCCATGTACAAAGCTAACAGCGTAATTTAACCCTTGGATTCAAAACTATCAAATTGAGAATAAATTGTCTTGAATGGAGATGTTATCAATGACCTGGTTAAAAATCATCATCACTACCATTTCCTGAACCCTAGGAACATACTAGGTATTAACATAAAGCATTAACACATGCTTTACGTGTTACTAATTTACTTAATTCTAATAACAGCCCCCTTAGGAAAATAGAATCATTATTTCTATGTTATAGATGAGACTTGGAGGTAAGTTGCTCATAGTTCCACTGCTAGGAAGAGGCAGGGCAGGGATTTGAGGGCCTGGGGGCAGGGTTTCCCAACACTTCGCACTACGCTATATGTAATCTCCAACAACACATCAAGCACACGCTTTATATTTACTAACTGCACTGTCTGCGATGCTTTTCTTTCCGATATTGTCATAGCTCTGTCTTGCTCTGTCATAGCCCTGTCCCTGTGCTCAAATGTTGCCTCATCTGAGAGGCCCTCTAAAAAGGTTTCTGGTAACCAGTTCCTATGTGTGTGTGGGGCTGTCTTCCCACACACCACTAATTCTGACACTGTTTACTCTCTACCTGGAGAGGTAACATTCGATTCCACAGTCCCACAGGACTGCCTTCTGCTTGACGGGTCACAAGCCCAGGCTGCAGGTTGGAGATTCCCACAACCCCTCCTTGGATTTGATTAGCTTGCTAGAGCTGCTCACAGAACTCAGAAAAACATCTTACTTACTAGATTTCTGGTTTATTGTAAAAGGATATAACTCAAGAATAGCGAGACGGGAGTGATACACAGTGCAAGGTGTGGAAAAAGGGCATGGGGCTTCCATGTTCCCTGGGCAAGGCACTCTCCCCAGTCTCCAAACCCCATCCTTTTGGATTTTTACAGAGGCTTTGTTACATAGGCATGGTTGATTAAATCTTTGGCGATTGGCAGTTGAGTCAACCTCCAGCCCCTCTCTGAAAAAGAACTCAAAGTTTCCACCCTCCAGTGAGCTGTTGGTTCTCCTGGTAAGCAGCCCCCATCCTGAGGTAGGGTCCAGAAGTCACCTCATTAACACAACAAAAGACACCTTTATTCCTGTCATCACTTAGGAAATTCCAAGGATTGTAGGAACTTCGTGCCAGAATCGGGGACTAAGACCAAATGTGTATTTCTCGTTATAAATCACAATATCACAACTTCCGTGACCACCCTAGGTCTAAAATAATAGTCCTCCTCTCAGCACTCTCTCTCCTTAACCTGCTTTATTTTTCTTTCATAGGACTTCGATCACTTGACACATTACAAATTTGTTGTCTTTCTCCCCCATGAGAAGGTAAGCTCCGTGAAAACAGTGCCGTGTTTAGTTCATTGCTGTGTCCCCAGCTTCCCCAGCACTAGCCTGGCACGTGGTAGGTGCTAATAAATGTTTAGTGAGTGAATGAATGAAGTGAAATAAAACCACCCATTGAGCCTTGCCTCTCTGGTTTCAAAACAAAATAACTTGTCATAGGTCGGATCGAATCATGCCCACTACAGTGCAGGGCCTGGTTGGCATCCATAGAGGAGGAGCTCCCATTTGTAGTGTTAAGAGAATCAGACAAACCTGGGCTCCAAATCTGGTGCCAAGACTTAGTAGCTGGTGACCCTGGGCCTGTTGAGTGTCTTGAAGCCTCACTTTTCTCACTATAAAGTAGTATTCTTGGGTTGTTGAGAGGATGAAATGAGAAATTGTGAAAAACGCAGTAGGTGCTCAATAGGTGGTAGCTGAGATATTTTGTGGGGTCAGAAGAGGAAAGCAGGGTGTTAGCCTCTACTAGGAAGGGGAACATGGAATAAAAACATGAACAACCACAGAATAATTACAAAGCAGCATGCGGACAATTCTTGGCTGTGCTACAAACTAGCTGTGTAACGGTGGGCCAGTCACCGAGCCTTTCTAATTCCTGGTTTGCTAATCTGTGAAATTAGAGGGCTGGAGTAGATGTTATCTATTTCTAACATTCTGGGTTGGCTCTGAGTAGAAGATAACACGGAACAAATTATCCACAAAATGTCAAGGAGACTGTGTTCGCAGTGGAATGGGATTAATTAGAATGTTTTTTGGAATGAGGTGAGGGGGATGAGTAGAGTTCTTGGAGTTTTAGGAATAGAGTAAAAATGGCAGTTTTGATAAATTGGGCAGATCTGACAATATTTAGGTTTTGTGTGTGTCTACTTTGCTCAGAAAATAACGATTTAAATATATTTTGTTGGGGCGCGTGGGTGGCTCATTCGGTTAAACATCTGACTCTTGATTTTGGCTCAGGTCATGATCTCACGGTTTGTGGGATTGGACCCTGCGAGTGGGGCTCTGCATTGACAGTGTGGAGCCTGCTTGGGATTCTCTCTCTCCCTCTCTCTCTCTCCCCTTCCCCCTGCTCATGTGCTCTCTCTCAAAATAAACTTAAAAAATATTTTTGTTTATATCAGCTATGTATTAAAAGTAGTTACTATAGTCTTAGTATTTTATTTACACTTAGGTTGTCAAATTGAATGTTTTTCTTGGCAAATACTTTCCAGTTTTGTTAAGTCATTCGTGCTAGCTATTACATGACCATGTATTTCAAATTTCCACAAGTGTGTTTGAAGTCTCATTTTATAGGAGGGATTCAGGATTAGTTGTTAGTACATATAATGACAATTATAAGTACGGTATAGAACAAAAGATTTTCTTGTTTAATCTCTTCGTATTAGAGATGAAGAAATTAAAGCCCAGAATGGAGTGGCTTGTCTAAGCTTGTAAAACATGTTGATGCCAGAACTCCTGTCTTTCCTGTTCCTTTGAAGCTGCCTGAGATACAGGTTCTTTCTTATACACAGCTGTTATTTGTCACTTTATCATTTATTATTGAGAAATGTTTTGATAATTCACCATCTTTCCATCCTTTCAGCTGTAATGTACAGAATTGTGTTTGATACTGGTTACCCATTATGGTACCTTCATTGGATGCCTACTATATGCCAAGTAGGTAGACTACTACTACTAGCCGGGAGACTGCAGTCCTTCTTTCCAGAGTGAACAGATGTAGGAAAGCCATGCCTGGAAGGAAATAATCACATAAACATCTATCTGCAGAGTTGACTTGAACTACATTCCAGGTGTCTAAGTTTAACTGTGTCTGAGGGAATCATAGGAGGCTTCCTTAAAGAAGTAATGCTTATACACAGAGTTGAGACCTGAAGATGTTAGTAAGTGGCTGTGTTAGGGAGATTACAGAGCATCACTGAGTTCTGACAGGGTTGGAACATTGCTTCTGAAAGCAAGGGCTTGGCCCTTTTGTGGGACTGAATTGAGGCAGGTGTGGCTGGAGCATACAGAGGATGAGGTCAGACTAAATAGGCAACATCCAGCAGTCATGGGAAGGGTTTTGGTCTTTATTCTTGACAGCAGTGGGTGACTACTGAAGGATTTTAATTTTTTTAAAAATTTTATTTATTTATTTATTTTTTACATTTATTTATTTTTGAGAGACAGAGTGAGACAGAGCACGAGCAGGGGAGGGGCAGAGAGTGGAGACACAGAATCCGAAGCAGGCTCCAGGCTCTGAGCTGTCAGCAAGCACAGAGCCCAATGCGGGGCTCGAACCCACGGACCGTGTTTCATGACCTGAGCCGAAGACGGATGCTCAACTGACTGAGCCACCCAGGTGCCCCAGGATTTTAATTTCTAATGTTTCACATGCCTCAGCTGCTGAGCCCTTTCTTTGCCAAATAATCAGTTAAATAATTGAAATGTCTATTAAGGGATTACCCCCATTTAAGAGAAATAATGTTTTATTGGAAGTCAGTGGAAAGAAAGAAAAAAATGTGCTAAATTGTAATTAGCAGACTAGAATAGTCTATTGCTGAAGTATTTATTCTGAATTCATTTATTTGCAGAATCCCTGTGAATGTAAATAAACGTGAATAAAATATTTTAGTAAATTACTAAATTACAAAATAGTCTAATGGAGGTCTAGTAGATGTAGCTTCCCCAAAGTTTTTTTTAATGGCCGAGTGCTTACTAGGGCCTAAGGGATGTTGACTGGTGTCCTGATACTCAGCTGTGCTGACTTTTGCTGGAATAATTGCAGCTTCGTGATTCAGTAGGCCCTTTTGGTGATAGCTGATTCCTCACTCCAGGCAGCTTGGTTGGTGCCATTGCCAGCATGAGTTCCTCAGCCTCCGGCTAAACCCCTGAAGCTAAATTGGGAATGGTAAGGTAGAATTGAGGAGGGCCCTGCAGCCAGATTCCTGAAACTTACACCAGTGCTGTTGAGGCAGTCAGTCGCTTTAGCACCCTTTCGCAGCAGCTTTGCAGTATTAGGACTATCTTTAGGACTCCTATCTTGTATTGAGTTTGGAGTCATTGTTTTTTGGTAATGGAGGTATTTTTTTGAAATTCTAGATGATGGAGTCTAAAATTAATACAGATTTTTGGTATAAACTATATTATCTCACTACTAGTAGTTTGCTTGGTTTTTTGAAAGCCTAGGGGTATTTTAGCCATAAAAAACTTCAGTGACTACTATTTAAAAAAAGTTTTTTTAATATTTATTTTTGAGAGAGAAAGAGCATGAACAGGGGAGGGGGAGAGAGAGAGAGAGACAGACAGACAGACAGACAGAGTGAAACACAGAATCTGAAGCAGGATCCAGGCTCTGAGCTGTCAGCACAGAGCTGGGCACCCCACATGGGGCTCGAATTCACGGACCGCAAGATCATGACCTTAGCCGAAGTCAGACACTTAACCGCCTGGGCCACTCAGGCGCCCCACATATACATATATTTTTAATGTACTTTGGGCCAGGTATTGTTTTAGGTAACATGCCCATATTCTATCTCACATATTATAATCAGAATGTCAGATAAGGGAGTGGTAGAGGCTGTCCAGTGTAACATGTCTGGGTAAGCCAGGTTTGGAATCCCCAAGTACAGTTCTCTATTAATTAGCTTATAGTTATGAGCAACAGCAATCTTTGAATCCAAAAATGTTAAGTGTGAAGGATTGTCCTTGAAATACTGCGAGGGTGGGTGAAAAAATCTTTCCTTTGTGAACTTGAATAAAACGTGGTCTTTTACAGCAGTATGAAGTGCATCCCTTTCTGCTGTATTTTGCTTGGGCAGTGAGATCTGTTGTGCTTGGGATAGACAGAGGGGCTTTTAAGGACTGGCTGAAGGTCAGACTCAAGGTAACTAAGGATTCTGGGGCCAGAGATGTGTTGGTCATACTCTGGGTCAGGAATGAGGGTGGGCCAGGCCCTGGAGGTGCCGGGGAGAGCAGAGTCCAGCTTCTCTGAACATCTTGTAACCTCCGTGCCTCCTGCCTCCCTTCATGTGGGAGTCTTCATGTGGAATTCCTTCCCATGTGTAAGGTAGTTCAAAAGTAATTCTTCTTTTCCTGCCACTGGCAGCCACAGAATGTTGGAACTTTAATCTTAGGCCTCAGGATTCATTCTCTTTGGTAGAGATAGCCTGCTGTGACAAATAATGATAGCTCTCGTGCTGTTACACGTACAGTCTTATTTGATTCTTGCAACAACCCTGTTATGTAGGGAAGGTTATTTTCTTCTAAAAAATGAAGAAACCGAGTCTCCATTCTCATCTAAAACTCTTTTCTTGTGTGATCTGCTTCTAAGAGTCTTTTTTTTTTTTTTAAAGATTTTATTTTTTTAGTGTTTATTTTAGAGAGAGAGAGAGAGAGCATGAGCAGGGGAGGGGCAGAGAGAGGGGAACAGAGGAGTCAAAGTGGGCTCTGCGCAGCAAGCCTGACATGGGGCTTGACCTTATGAACCATGAGATCATGACCTGAGCCAAAGTCAGATGCTCAATCAGCTGAGTCACCCAGGTGCCCCAAGATTTTACTTTTAATAACCTCTGTACCCAACATGGGGCTCAAGCTTACAACCCCAGGATCAAGAGTTGCATGCTTTACCAGATGAGCCAGCCACGAGGCTCTCTGCTCTGAGAGTCTCCATGGATTTTCCATGCACTCTAGGCTCCTTTCAGTATATTCTCAATAGGGTACTCAAGAAAATGTTTATTTATTTTTATTTTTTTTCCTGTTATATTGAGATATAATTGACATAATGTTGTGTAAGTTTAGGGTGTAAAACATAATGATATGTGTTATGTATATATAGCAAAATGATCACCACAATAAGTTTACTTAACATCCATCACCTCACTTAGTCACAGATTTTTTTTTTCTTGTGATGAGAACTTTTAAGATTTACTCTCTTAGCAACTTTCAAATATGTAATACAGTATTGTTAACATGTAGTCATCATGTTGTATATTACATCCCCGGGACTTAATTGATCTTATAACTGGAAGTTTTTACCTTTTGATCATCTTCCCCCACTTCTTCCACCCCTAACCTCAGGCAACCATCAATCTGTTCTGTTTCCGTGAGTTCAGTTTTTAGATTCTACATATAAGTGAGCTCATAGACTGTCATATGAAATGTCTGAGTTATTTCACTTAGCATAATACCCACAAAGTCCTTCCATGTTGTTGGAAATGCAGCATTTCTTTTCTTTTCTTTTCTTTTCTTTCTTTCTTTCTTTCTTTCTTTCTTTCTTTCTTTCTTTCTGGCTGAATAGTATTCCATTGTGTATATATACTGCATTTTTTAAAAATCCATTTACCTGTTGATGGACATTTAGGTTGTTTCCAGGGTCTTGGCTATTTTATTTATTATTTTTATTTATTTATTAATTTATAATTTTTTTAATCTTTATTCACTTTTGAGAGAGACAGAGCATGAGTGGGGGAGGGGCACAGAGCGAGGGAAGACTCAGAATCTGAAGCAGGCTCCAGGCTCTGAGCTGTCAGCACACACAGCCCGATGCGGGGCTCAAACCCACGAACCGTGAGATCGTGACCTGAGCTGAAGTCGGACACTCAACTGACTGAGCCACCCAGGCGCCCCAAGGGTCTTGGCTATTTTAAATAATACTGCAGTGGACATAAGGGTGCAGATATCTCTTTAGCACAGTGATTTCATTTCCTTTGGATATATACCCAGAAGTAGAGTTACTAGATCATATATGGTAGTTCTATTTTTAATTTTTTGAGGAACATCCATACTGTTTTCCATAATGTCTGTACCAGGGAAATCTTTTTTTTTAATTTTATGCCAGAGACAGAGCGCGAGCAGAGGAGAGGGGATGGAGGAGAGAGAGAGAATCTTAAGCAGGCTCCATGCTCAGTGTGGAGTCCAACGTGTGGCTAGACCTGACCTGAAATCAAGAGTCAGACACTCAACCAACTGAGCCACCCAGGCCTTCCCCCCTGCTTTTTAAAGTAAACTCTATGCCTAACGTGGGACTTGAATTCATGACCCTAAGATTAAGAGTTGCAACCTCTACCCACTGAGCCAGCCAAGCGCCCCTATACGGGGGAAATCTTAACCCAATGGATCATAACTCTTCCCTACTTAAACCCTTTCTTGAACCTTATTTCTTTCTTTTCTTTTTTGGCTTTGCAGCCTCTTTCCCTCCAGTGCCAGGGGCCTTTAATAGTTCCCGTACCTGGAAATCTTTTAAACCTCACTGTTTTAAATCTCTACTTATCCTTCAGGTTGTGGGTACTTTTCCTTTAGAGCTCTTATCATAGCATGTAATTACAAATTTGTGAGCATTTGTGGGTTTATCCCACCAGACTGTAAGCCCATGAGGGCACAGAACGTATCTCGTTCCTTGGCTGTTATATTCCCATTGCCTGACACAGAGTGAGCAATAACTAAAGACCTACTGAAGGAAGAAATAAAGTTCAGGAAATTAAATATCTTACCTAATGTCACAATAGGTGTCACTTCTACTAAATACAAGCTCCATGAGGGCAGGATTTTTGGTTCCTTTTTCAGTGCTGTAGCTTTGGCATCTTCAACAGCACCTGGCTCATCGTAGTATTTGTTGAATGTTGATTGCGTTTGAATGTGATTCCAAAGAGTTCTTATCCAAATCCAGAACTTTCCCCCTTTTGCCAAATCTGTCTGAAAATGGGGATTTGGAATTAACCAGTTTCTTTGTATAGTAGAGAAATCTGAGACTTGCTGTTGTGATTCAGTAAGGTGGCTTTGCTTTCTCTGTGTACAGGTCTTAAAGGGCATCCAAATGTCATCAAACAACAGTATCTCTTCTACATCCTGTATACCCCTTTTTATAAGCTGCCAAGCTAGATATTGATGTCATCCATCCTGCCTCTTTTTTTAAATCCCCTGAATAACATGTTGAATAACCATGAGACGAATTCCTTTACCAACTTTTCTTTAACCATTTACAGACTTAGCAGTATATTTTCTCCCCAAAATTCACGTACATGGCCAACCAGAAACATTTTAATGATCCGTTAAAAAGTAATTTCATGTTTAAGGGACCAGAAACTCAGGTGTTATTTTGGTGTTTTTTAAAATTCCACTCAATGGTATTTTTTTTTCATTCTACTCAATATATTTCTGTCTTGAAGATCTTCAGATTTGTTGAATATTTTCCTCATTGACCAAAGTCTTAGTGTTAAGATAGGACAATGCACATGTTTGTGCTTCATCTTGCCCTTTGCATTTTCAGAGAGCTTGGGAGTCATACCACATTACCATGGATTCTTTATTTATTATAGTTGCCACCTTTAGTCCTGAAGTCAAGTTGTAGTTTGAGATCCATAATGATTTGTACAGAGGGTATATGTCAGTGTGTAAGTCCCAGTGTGTGATGGCAGCCCTGTCAGGCTTCTCCCTGTCTTGGAAAAACTGTTTTCCAACAGAGATTGAGAATTGAGGGGGAGAAAATGGTGTCTTGTTTTTTGTGACAGATCTGGATCTGGGAGGTAGAGCCTACAATGGGAAGACCTGGTTTCTAGTCTTGAAGCTGCGGTATTATTTTGGGCAAGTGCTGGGCTTGGAGACTGTGTTCCTCTTCATCATTGAAATCATGTTGCTGTCTTCCACCTTTAAAAGCTATGATGTATCTATCTCTAGCATGCTAATTCCTTTAATTGAGAAATAGATCCACTCCAAGTTAATTGTAAGTTCTGATTTTGAATAATCTTGTGGATATAGCCGGAGCTATTTGGTCATCAGACAGTGTGGGGCAGCATGCTCTGTTTAATGGCCTCAGAAATAGAGGAACTCTGAAATTAGAAGAATTAGGGGTGCCTGGGTGGCTCATTTGGTTAAGTATCCTACTTTTGATCTCAGCTCAGGTTTTGATCTCAGGGTTATGAGTTCAAACCCCATGTTGGGCTCTGAGCTGGTCATGAAGCCTATTTAAAAAAAAAAAATTAGTAACACATTCGTGTGTGTGTGTGTGTGTGTGTGTGTGTGTGTGTTTAAATCCATTAAACTCTCACTCAGAATTTTTTCCTGCTCATTTGTAGGTACTAAAAGTTCTGGTACCCTTTGAATGGAACACATTACTTTGACATGTGAACAAAATGAGTGGACCCCACATTGTTCTTTCAAGATCGCAGAGTACCTTATGTATATTTCTAAAAGAAGCATTTAGTTCATGAAGTCCAAAGAGATTCAGTGAGTTTAGAAAACCAGGGTGGTGAGTCTGGTCTTTACAAATTGAGTGTGATAGAACCTTACAGAAAAAAGAGGAGTTTTTATTTCCTCAGTTTTATTTCAGATCTACAACTTAAAAAAAATTTTTTTTAATGTTTATTTATTTTTGAGAGAGAAAGCACGTGTGCAAGAGCATGAGCAGGGGAGGGGCAGAGAGAGAGAGAGAGAGAGAGAGACAGAGAGACAGACAGACAGAATCTGAAGCAGGCTCCAGGCTCTGAGCTGTCAATACAGAGCCGGATGTGGGGCTTGAACTCACGGACCACGAGATCGTGACCTGAGCCCAAGTTGGATGCTCAACCGACCGAGCCATTCAGGCACTCCTCAGGTCTGCAATTTTTTAGAAGCCTCAGTCGTGCAGCGTTGTTCTAGTTGGGGAACTGATCCCTAAACTAGATGCCGATATGTGCAAGTCTTGGCCAAAATTGGAGTTTCACAGAACGGGAATGACACGCTTCCCTTTTTATTCTCCTCTGCCTTAGGATCCTGTCACCACTTTGAGAAGATTAGACAAAAACTCTTTGCAGTTTATTTTCTTTTTGAACAAGTTACATTACGAAGGGACTTTTAAGCTACAAGAAGAAAAGCTCCCTCTTTGTTAGAAGCAGCAGTGTGCAGTTTCAACTTGTCCTGGACTTCCTCGGAGATGTTTTAAGATCCGGTGTAAACTTGCTGTGGTTTGCCTTTGGGCATCAAACTGTTTAGCTTGGCTCTGTTATATCTGTAATTGCTGCATTTTAATAATTGCCCAATATTCTTGTCAGCAATTTGCAGTCTATATTTTTAATAGAACGTTTTGCCTTTCTTTTCCCCAGGTTCATTCAGACCTGGTTTAAGCCCCTGGATTAATTCTCACAGTCCCACAGACCCTCTGCAGCTGTGGGTAGGGGGTGACACATGCTCATTAAATATTCCCACAAGCCTTGTGCTGGTTATAGTTTATGTGCTCCATAAAAACCCTCTGGGAAGCCATCTTCTCCTCAGATCTCCTTACAGGCTTTGCTTTGCAAAAATTGCCCTTAGCATTTGCTCAAATAACATATTCTTCTGGAGAGAGTTTTCCTTATCAATCCATTCAGGAAATTTAATTTTTTGAAGGGAAAAAATAGGGACAAATTCTTTGCTGTCATTGACTTTTTAAGTTCACGGAGGAGACTTCCATTTCATCTGAGGTGAATGTGGAATTATGGTGACAGCAGTGTTGGATTCAGGGGATGATTGAAGTCAATTTCATGGCTTCCAAAATTACCTAATTTAGTCGGTTTTGAGACAGACCGTTGTGTCACAATGACTTGTGCCTCTACTTGACTGGCAATTTTGTTCTTTTAGTGATTCTGTTCTTTAGCTTCTCTCCTTTTTGTATCTGTTAAAGTGTTCATTTTTCAGTAAACGAAAGATTGAACTGGTTTTTACAGTAGCTAAGGATTATATTAATAACCACACCCGAATTTCTCCACTGTATCGAGGTATAAAAATCCCTCAAAAGTAATGCACAGGTAGCATTTATTGATTGCTTATTATGTGCTCTGCGCTGTTCTAAGCTTTACACACACACACACACACACACACACACACACACAATCCTCACAATAGCCCATATGATAGGTTTATGCATGCAGAATAATCTACCCAACATAACCCATTTGGTAGGTGACAGAGTAAATTCATACCTAGGCAGGGTTTTAACGGTTACCATAATCCATGTTCTATTCATACTGGGCTTTTAATCACTGTCTCTCTCTTTTTTTTTTTTTTTTTATGTTTATTCGTTTATTTTTGAGAGAGAAAGCACAAGAAGGGGAGGGGCAGAGAGAGAGAGAGAATCCCAAGCAGGCTTCGCACTGTCAGCCCAGAGCTCGATGTGGGGTTCCATCTTAAGAACGCTGAGATTATGACCCAAGCCAAAATCAGGAGTTGGACGCTTAACCGACTGAGCCACCCAGGTGCCTCTTTGTAATCACAATATTACATCAAAATTGAACAACTGTACCTCCTGCATATATAACAGTTTAGTTTCAAGGCATACATAAATAATTCTTTTTGATATTAGGACCTGATTGTTATTATTTCTGGATAGGTAATACCTGCAATACCCCAATGGTACAAAACTCAAATGAGAATCAGTAAAAAGGCTCCTGTGCTCTCCCACCTCTGTCCCCAATCGACCTCTTTCCCTCCTTCTCACAGGCAGTTAGTTTACTACTGAAAAGAGCCATTTTAAATATCTTTTCTTGAACACTTGATTCCATGAACTAAGATCACTTAATTAGAAACTCATTTTGCCGTTATCTTTTTATATTTTTGTACTGTATCTACAAGTACCCAAACTGGCTTTGTCTGTGAAGTTAGCAAGCCGGTTCTGTAGATAGTATTTCCTGCGTGAGGGTAACAAAGCTGTAGTCCCCAGATATTCGAATTGGTTCCTGAAAACTCCATGATCTTATCTGCTCAGCACCTAGATCAGGCAGGGTCTTTGTGGTTTTAGCCATGCCCTTACACAGTGCCTGGAACATAGTAGGTGCTCAATAAATGCTTGTTGAATCGAACAACTTCTGTGGGTTGTGCCAGGATATAGGGCTGGAGAATATATTTGGTGCTTCTAAATGAGGTAATCTTTAGGGCCATAGGAGGGATATTCAAGTTAAACAAACCACCATAAAACTTGTTATTCAAGGCTCTGGTTAGCATAAGGTTAGAAAGGACCTCTGGATCCTCTGGTCCAGTAATCAGAGAGAGAGTCTCAGATGGGATTGAGGGACAGGGAAGACTTTCCTCCTATTAAAATGTTGTCAGACAGTTGACGTGAGAATTTCTCCTTTTGATGGTTCTTTTTTTTTTTTTTAAGATTTGTTATTAATGTATCTTAATTTGATGCTTGTAATGACTCTGTCATTATAACAATAGATTGAGTCTCTGATCAGAGTTCTTTGTATTTCCTTGTTGACACTAGGAAATTCATATATCAAGTGTCATTGATTACCTTAGTGTCACAGTGTAACTGGTAATATTCTATTGTAGATGCACCTTGATTTTCTTCTGTATTCCTGAAAATATTATATAAAACCAAAGGTTTAAAGTGTCTGGGGCACCTGGCTGGCTCAGTCAGTGGAGTGTGCAACTCTTGATCTCAGCGTTGCAGGTTTGAGCCCCATGTTGGGTGGAGAGATTACTTAAAAAAAAAAAAAGGGTCAAAAATAAGCATTTCTTTATAGAAGTATTTGCTTTAAAAATCTTTATTAGGTAATTAGCACCCCCCACTTCAGCTTCCTGGAGTGCTGTCTAAGCATGTTTTAAGATAAATTTATCTTACACCCTTTAGAAATTCTTTTATTATTATTTATTTAAAAACATTTTTTTAATGTTTGTTTATTTTTGAAGGAAAGAGAGACAGAATCTGAGCAGGGGGAGGGGCGGAGAGAGAGGGAGACACAGAATCCAAAATGGGCTCCAGGCTCTGAGCTGTCAGCAGCAGAACCCAGCGAGGGGCTCGAACTCACAAACGGCGAGATCATGACCTGAGCTGAAGTCGGTCGCTTAACGGACTGAGCCACCCAGGTGCCCCAGATGCTTTTTTTTCTTAATGTTTATTTATTTATTTTGAGAGAGAGAACAAGAGAGAGCATGCACATGCCCAGGAGGGGCAGAGAGAGAGAGAGAGAGGAAAGAGGGAGAGAAAATCCCAATTGACTCGGGGCTTAATCCCACAAACTGTGAGATCATTACCTGAGCTGAAATCAGGAGTCAGACACTCAACCGACTGAGCCACCCAGGCACTCTTAGAAATTGTTCATTTCCCTTTAATGTGTGTTTTTGAAAAGATGTTTCTGCGTTAAGTTTTCTTCTTGAAATATGTTTATTTTTACAGGCAATTTGAAAATTGGAAAGAAGGATTTTTTAAGGCCACTTCCGATTTGCAAAGGCTGTCTACAATCTGAAGAAGTCTCAGCTGAGGGTGACTAAATGGGGCATGCTTCTGGAGAAATCAAAATGGCTTCTTACTATGTGATCGCCATGTTTGCCTTGCTGAGTTCCTGTGTAGCCACTGCCGGTGAGTTGTATAATATAGGTTGCAGACTCATTATATTCTTCTGGGTATATTTTGCCTCAGCCTCTTCAGTTTGGAAAAATTTAGGAAATGTGATGCTTATGCAAAACGTATTTATGTTCTTCGAGGAAATAAAATATTTGACCACAGATTACATAGTATGTTTGCCTGTGTTACATTTTACTAGACTGGTACTAGACATTCTCATGTTGGTGATGTAGATACCTAACTAACCATCAGTGGTGACATAGGTAGAGAACAAATATGCTAATGTTTAAACCTGCTTCATTTTGTTACATGCATAGATTACGTTTCTTTTCTTGTCCTAAATGAAAATTTCAAGAAAGCCTTTTTGTTCTTTATCATAAAATAAATAGATCTTGTAGATAGAGGTGACATTCCATCTCTGCAGAGATGCTTAGGAGGTTATTAATTTTGTCTATTCAGATATTTTAATGTGTAACTTTAGGAAAAGTACAGAACTGTGCTTCCTGGAGGCCATCAGAGTATGAGATTGGAGATAAGAAGAAACAAAAGATTTGGTGGGAACATTGTCGCTTCAGTAAGAGTATTAGATCCCCCACGCCAACATCTTAGCGTTCCCAGTCGGGGTTACTTAACAAATTTGGAAGCTTAATTTGCCCTATTTTGTGGCAATTTGCTTTGTGTCTGTTTTATAATGAGCTACATGAAAGAGTTTGTTGGACCAGTTCTGTGAAGTGGCTGGTCTCCACAAGAGTGCATGCATTAACTTGGAAAATGATTAACCTCTTGGTTTTGGCTATTGAATTCACCTACAGATGAGATGATAGTGATCATAATAATAACCATTTATTGAGTGTGCACTACAGCCAGGCACAGGGCTAAACAGTCACAGGATATAACAGTGAATAAGGATGTTATTTCATGAGCTCTCTTAATCACAACTCTAAGGTAGGTAGGATTATTTTGTCCCATTTTACAGTTGATGAAATGAGGTATGGAGTGATTAAATAATGTGCACAGCGTCGTGCTGCTGGGGAGTGGAGGAGCCAGGTTTTACCTCTATGCTCCTATCCTCTGTGCTCTACTGAAGAAGCCAGTAAAAAGCTGTTAAGGCTCCAGTAGACTCAGACCAGGAGTCATTTGGAGGCACAGGCTGAGTGAAAGTCAGTTTGTAGAACTTGGTTTATGGGATTGGACGGCAGACTGTCCCTCTTGTTGCAAATACCTTGGGAGAAAGTCACTAGTTTTTTTGTTTTGTTTTTTTTAAGTGATGGTGTGAATTTGAACTGCCCACTCTCTGTCAGCAGTTTCATCTTGCCTCATGATTGAAGAGTTATTTGTCTTTTAGCCTCTATGTCAAAATTGATCTTAATTAAAATTTAATTGAAAAGTAGTAGCGAGAGAGAGGGAGGGAGGGAGGGAGAGAGAGATGGCTTGATTGAAAATGTGCCTTTAAAAAAAAAAAGTGTTGTTTTGATGACAAGAGGTATAATCATACCTGGTGGGTTTGAGGCAGAGTTTTCTGCTTTCACTGATGCCTGGAACAGACTGAAAAACATAACTGAAGAAGATACTTCATGGGAAAGTGGTGAGTTTGATGACTCTGTATAACCTTGATGTATCAGATAATGAATCCGTTTTGGTTAAGACCTTCCTTTCTCTTCCAGGCCATCGGTAAAATATTTTTTTGAATTGTATACATAATCAAAATTTTGCTGAGAATTACAGTAAAATTGAAGGTATAGTAGAGTTACAAATTTTGTAGCAACCTGAAGCAAGTGATTAATGGTAGAGGTAGAGATACCTTTTTTTAATGCTAAATTTTTATTGAAATACAGTTTACATAGAGAAATGTACACATGAAGTGTGTAGCTCAGTATATTTTCACAAACTGAACACAACTATGTGAATAGCATTAGAGATGCCTTTTTGAACAAACTATTGCCTAAACGAATGAGTAAGAAGGAAGAAATGTTTTGTATATACTGATAGCCAGTAAATCACATATTCACTGAGTCCTTCTAAGTGCAAAGCACAGTACTAGTCACTTAGGGTCATACAAAGGAATGTTAGGATTCATCCCTTCCTTTGAATCATTTGTACTTTAGTTAGGTATATAAAATAAAACCATATAACAAAATAATCAGTATATGGTGAATACCAAATAAAAGCCAAAAGACCTCAGAGAGGTCAGAAGGGGAAGCCCTGGTGGATTGGAGCAGCTAGGGAGAGCTTTGTGGATGTGCGGATGTGCTCCATCTTTTTTTTGTTTTTTGTATTTTGAGAGAAAGGGAGAGAGTGTGTGCATGCGTGAACGTGCAGGAGAGGGACAGAGAAAATCTTTTTTAAAAATGTTTTTTATTTTTTATTTTTGAGAGAGGGCACAAGTGGGGGAGGGGCAGAGAGAAAGGGGGACAGAGGATCTGAAATGGGCTCTGTGCAGACAGCAGTGAGCCCAAAGTAGGGCTGGAACTCAGAACTATGAAATCACGGGATCGTGACCTGAGCTGAAGTCAGACACTCAACTGACTGAGCCACTGAGGTGCCCCAAGAGAGAGAATTTAAAGCTGGCTCCATATCCAACATGGAGCCTGACCCAGAATTTGATCTCATGACCATGAGATCATGACCTGAGCCAAAATCAAGAGTCGGACGCTTAGGGACTCCTGGGTGGCTCAGTCAGTTAAGCATCCGACTCTTGATTTTGGTTCAGGTCAGGATCTTACAGTTCCTGAGATCAAGCTCTGCGTCAGGTTCTGGGCTGACAAGGTGGAACCTGCTTGGGATTCTTTCTCTTTCTCTCTCTCAAAATAAATAAATAAACATTAAAAAAGAAAAAAAGAGTTGGACATTTAACTGAGTCACCCAGGTGCCCTGATGTGCTCGATCTAGAACTCTGTTTTGAAGGCCAGTCAGAATCTGAAAAGACAAAGGCATGGGGTTGACCAGATGGGGGGAACCATGCCTAGCATGATACATGGCACATAAAAGCTCGATGTGTTTTTAAAGGGTGGATGACCTGGAGAAGTGGTACAGGAACATAGCAGGAGGTCTGTTTGGAAGGAGGGATGGGAGTAGATTGTGGAGGGCCTTAAATGTCAGAGCGAGGCTTGTGGTTTTCATTTTGAGGTTTGGATTCTCTCTTTTTCCATTCCCATGTAGCCAAAGATATATACTGTTTAATCTTAGAATTCAAACTGTGGCTTCAGAAAGTGAGGCTGAGAATATGGTTTCATTAGCTTCAAAGACAAAACTGATTAGCATATAGGCCAATAATTTATCAAGGGCTTGCTTTCTGCTAGCTAATTTCTTTTGTCTTTATAAGAAACCCTATGAAGTGGGTGTTAGTATTATCCTAATTTGCATTTTACAAATGAGGAAACTGAGACTCAATTTGGTTAGTAATTGTATGAAGACCCATAACTAATAAGTGACCGAACTGGGACTTGAACTGAACTCGGGCAGTTTGCTCTAGAATCCAGCCCATCCAATATTCCCCTGGTACCTCTGTGTAGGAGCCACCAATGAGTCATCCTGGGACAAGATTAAACTCCTTTCACCTTAGAAGAGATATCTAAATCATCAGAATGGAAGGACCCTCAAATAATGGGTCACCTTTATTTGCGTTCTTATTTCACTGACATGACTGTGAAGGTCTATTGTAGGGTTCTTGGTAGTGGAAGGGATAGTTAACCAGGGAGGGCAGAGAACAGCACAACACATAAAATGAACTCAAGTCAGGATACTAGGCCTGTTCTAGCTCCATAGATTAGCCTGGGCCTTTAGTGAAAGCCTTTCCTTCTCTGCTGTGTTTGAGGGTGAAGGAGGCAAGGAAGGGCCAGCAAGCCGCATCCTAGGGTTAGAGATTGCTTTGACAAAACTCATATTTTTCCTCCCCTCTCTTTTTCCTGGGTCATCTTACAGCACTGTGGGTAGGGAGGGCCTTGCTCTTGGTGAACAAGAGCTGTGTGAGGACCATTAAGCTTCCTGGTTAGAAATTATCTTAGGTTTTTGGCACCTTGTCTTAGATTCTGCAGTCTCTCTAAGAAAAGTGGAAAGTTAAAAACATAAATGCTTGCTCCTGTTGGCTTAAGGCTAAGTTTTCAGTTTAAGAATTGTTCGACTACATATCTTTTGAAAATAATTAATTTCTCTCTCCGAGGCTTGCCAGAGTTAGATAGGGCTATGTTTCCAGGAGCCTTAATAATGAGAAAAAGAGGCACACGGAATTCAAGGAAATCAGTTTGGTTGGAAGGCATGGACTTGCCTGCAGTCCCCTGGCCCCTCGTGCCAGGTCCTAGGGCACTGCTGCCGTGAGCTCTGTAGACACCCTCCTCGCCTCAGTGCCAGCAGCATGTTGGTGGGACGGCTGTTTCCCTCTTTCCATTGTTGCCATTCTGTGCCTAGATGCATCTTTTTGGAGGCTTGTCCATGATCCACTCACACATTTCTACTGAGCAAACATTTCTTTTCATCTCTACTGAGTGTACCTGGAGCTCCAGGTATAGTCCACAGGACAATACAGATGCTTTTATTTGGAGCTGTTTTCCTGCTACTACTTTTTTTTTTTTTTTTTTTGAGAGAGAGTGATTGAGTGCAAGCAAGGGAGGGACAGAGAGTAGGAGAGAGAATCCTAAGCAGGCTCCTCATCGGGCTCTGCCCGATGGCAGGCTCAAACTCACGATCTGTGAGATCATGGCCTGAGCTGAAACTAAGAGTTGGACTCTTAACTGACTGAGCCACCCAGGCACACCTGGAGCTATTTTCCTGCTAAGAAAGCTCTGAACTCTTTGTGTCCATGGGACAGCAAGCAGAGAGATTAACTGGTTAATACTTAGTTTGGAATGGGACCAGCTGGCAGCCTTGTGGGGAGGCTAAACTATTGGTAATGTCATTTTATATTTATAGTTTTCAAATGCTCTTCCACATACTATTTCATTTGATTCCTGTAGTCCCTGGGGTAGGCAGGTATTGTTTTCTTTATTTCCAGAATAGGGATTATGGGACTCAGAGAAAGTAATTTAAAAGATGGTTTGATTCTTGGTCAGACCAGAACACAACACTCTTCTGCAGACAAGCTGCACCCAACAAGTCTTCTGGTCTTTATGTGGCAGTACGCCCCTTAGCACCTCTTGAAACGGTGCTAGCTGGGTACTCTGCTTGGCGCTCTACACCTGTTGTTCATCTGATCCTTACAGAAGAAAAATGTAATATATGAGAGACAAATCAGTTAAAAAATTTTTTTTAAGTTTATTCATTTTTGAGAGAGACAGAGCATGAGTGGGTGAGGGGCAGAGAGTGAGGGAGACACAGAATCCAAAGCAGAGTCCAGGCTCAGAGCTGTCAACACGGAGCCCGACGTGGGGCTTAAACCCGCGAACCGCAACATCATGACCTGAGCCAAGGTCAGAGGTTTAACCAGCTGAGGCACCCAGGTGCCCCAAGACACAAATCAATTTCAATAAAAGTTAAAGTGGTCATTTTTATGCAGTCATACCAGTAGTAGCTGGCACAGAGGCATCAACTCCAGAGTTCATGCTCTTTCCATTATGTTGTCCAGGAGGAGCAGCCATGCTTTCTCCTGGACTTGAGATGAATGCCCAAGGCCTGCAGAGGTGGTTCTTCCACAGTTTTCTCCTCTCTGCCACCTGTGTGATCAGAGGCTGCAGCTCATAATGAAAGGACGATGGGGAGAGTGCCAGTGGGGGCGGCCACCAGAGCATATAGAGGGCAGAGGAGGGATAGACTTAAAGATCCAAAGCAAACCTGGCAAGGCCTTCTCTTGCTGATACTACGTCTCTGGACCCAGCTAGTTGATTTGGTCTGTGATTATTCTTGTTTTCGGGTTGTTATTATAACCACTTTTGAGTTTAATTCCTCTTTTGGATATCTAGGGAAAAAGATGTCAATTGTGATGCCAGCTTTCACCATGGTATGAACTTTCTATTTATCTTAAAGAGTAAAGAACTGTAATTAAAAGACCCAGAGTGGATGGGGCGCCTGGGTGGCGCAGTCGGTTAAGCGTCCGACTTCAACCAGGTCACGATCTCGCGGTCCGTGAGTTCGAGCCCCGCGTCGGGCTCTGGGCTGATGATGGCTCAGAGCCTGGAGCTGTTTCCGATTCTGTGTCTCCCTCTCTCTCTGCCCCTCCCCCGTTCATGCTCTGTCTCTCTCTGTCCCAAAAATAAATAAACGTTGAAAAAAAAAAAAAATTACAAAAAAAAAAAAAAAAAGACCCAGAGTGGAGAGAATGACCTGTGTTTTATGTTGTGTTCTTTTTGGGGGTACCATGCCCACCCAAGCATGATGAGGTCCCCCCTGCTCCATGTTTTTGCACAGAAATGGTAAACGAACATGCATGTGCACGCACACACATGAAGCTGCAACACTTAGCAGTAGTCAAGTAAACGATGGATTTGTTTCCCAAAGATTCCCTTACCCTGAATCTACTAGGGTGTGTGTGTTGGGGAGGGTGGGCAGGGTGGAATATGACATGATGTGCAATAAAACTTTTTTTTTTCATTTGCGAAGATGGTTTACCAGCCGATAGTTGGGTAACTAGCTATGCATAGACTAAGAAAAATGTTCACCAGGAACACGAGTAAGATTGTACATAGGCTTGATGTCAGACAAGTGAATAGAACCCAGGTTTCTCCCTCCTTTGCATCCTTACCTTAAACTGTATAACTGCTACGCTGCTTTATGGATTCTTGATTTATTGGGGTTATTTTAGGTCACTGGCAGTGGTCTGTTTTATAAACACCGATCAACATTTCCACCAGCACAGAGCTATCTGTATGTACCCACACAGCTGTTTGATTGCTCAGAGCCTACACTTTCACACACTGTGGATGTAGGAAATGAGGTTTTCTCAGCTTGTTTGCTTTGATAACTAATCTTTCATGCTCTGGGGCTACCTTGAATCATTGCTGGAGCTCTGAGCTCCGAGTGCTGGTTTTGGAAGCATTGTAGGATCAGGGAGTGTTCCGGGAAGGATTCCAACATGAGGCCTTCATTTAAGATGGCCCTGCACATGGGCATTGAGGTACTGAGGTGCTTGGCCCTCCTGGAAGATTGGCCCGGACTGCACGGCATCCCTGTGAGCTGCTGCTTGCTGACTTATGCTTTTTTTTTTTTTTTTTTTAAAACCATTCTCTGCCAGAGTGGCCTAAAAAAAAAAAAATAATAATAATTTATTCTGAAGTCCAGTATAGTCACATTTTTGTTCTCCGAGAGGACACTGTAAATCAGGCAGAATTCTAGAGGGCTTAAAAAATGCACTTGGTCTCACAATGTTCCTTCCAGGGACCAGGCAGCAGGTGCTCTGGGGACTGAGGGCCAGCTATTCTCCTACCCTATCCTGCCAACTCATAGCAATCTTACCAAAAAAAAAAAAAAAAAGAAACCCAAAACCCCAAAAACCTAGAGTGGAGTATGGAAAATCTTAATGCCTTCGAAGGAAAATTGATTTTTCTTTTTAAGTTATTCTCTGTGTTGGCAGTGAAGGGAACTTTATAGTGAGAAGTTGTAGTTATGGCAGAAGGAAAGAGTTCCAGTGTAACTGCTTTAAGTTCTTTGCATTGCTTCCCTTTGTCCTCATATGCTTGGATGAGTTAGTCCTAGTCTAGATGATAGACTAGAACTGTAGGAGGAACAGCTCCCTTCCTGCTCTTCTGCCCCATCCAGGAGGATGCTAGGGTAGCCCTGCCTCCGGCCTCTGGGGAGAGCAGAGCACCAGCTTCCAGAGTTGCACCTGGACTGTTGTTTCCATCGGTGACGCACTGAGCTGCTGTAGCACTTTGCTGTGCAAGTTTTCCCAGTGGGATGCATCTGTGTGTGCGCTCTTGTTGCCGCACGGTGAAGCACAATGCCGCATAGCTCTGTGGAGAGCATCATTGATCGTTTCACCTTTTTTTTTTTAATTTAAATTTTAATTTATTTTTAAACGTATCTCTACCTCAGACATAGGGCTCAAACCCATGACCGTGAGATCAAGAGTCAGATGCTCCACTGACTGAGCCAGCCTGGCACCCCTCATTTCACCTTTTCATTCATCTTTTAAATAACTGCTGTGTTTGGATAAGGACATGTAGTCTGGTCAGTAAACTTGACCTGCCTAACCAAGCCTCATGTACTTTGCTAGCTTCTGAGGCACAGAAAGGGGAGAAGTTGGGTAGTGCAACAATGACTTTTTTCTACCTCGTAACATGGTTGTTTCTTAAAGAGTTAACTGATTTATTCAACAGGCATCTATTGAGCATTCTAGACACTATTCCAGGTGTGGGAGGTATAGCAGTGAACAAAATAGACAACAGTTGTTGTCCTTCGGAAGCTTACATTCTAGTGAGGAGAGACTTACCAGGAACAAAAGAATTATGCATAGGTTAGCAGGTTCGGTGGAGAAAAAGCAAAGGGGCTAGGGATTGTTAGTAAGGGACTACAGTTTAAAGTAAGGTGGATAGGGGCACGTGGCTGGCTCAGTCAGAAGAGCATGTGACTCTTGATCTTGGGGGTCGTGAGTTTGAGTCCCACATTGGATGTAGCTATTGTTAAGAAAATAAACTTAAAAAAATAAAGTAAGGTAGATAGGGAGCACCTCACTGGAAAGAGGACTTGAATAAAATTTTTGCAGAAGGTAAGCTAAGTGGCTATCTCGGGGGAAGGAGCCTTCTAGGTAGAAGGGAAAGCAAGTGCAAAGGTCCTGATGTGGCAGTTTGCCTGATGTGCTCAAGCAGAGGAGTAAGCAGGCCAGGCAGCTGCTAGAATGGAGAATCCAAGAGTTCACTGGGGGGCAGGTGCAGGGCTGCGTATGCACCCTTGTTGTCCTTGTAAAGTCTTTTTTTTTTTTTTAATGTATATTTATTTTGAGAGAGAGAGTGTGAGCACAGGCGTGTGGCAGGGAGAGAGGGAGAGAGATTTCCAAACAGGCTCCTGGCTGTCAGCACAGAGCCCGACGAGGGGCTCGATCTCATGACCCTGAGATCATGACCTGAGCCGAAGCCAAGAGTTGGATGGTTAACTGACTGAGCCAACCAGGCGCTCCCATTGTAAAGTTTTTACTCTGAGTGAGACAGAACCACAGCATTTGAGCAGCAGAATGATATGATCTGGAGGATGTTTTAACAGGATCCTGTGGCTACTGTGTTGAGAATAAACTGTTGGGTGAAGGTACATTTGGGGATTACTGATTGATGGCTATTGGGATATTTGAGCAAGAGTTTGACGGGGGCCAGGATCAGATTTTAGAAGAGAAGACCCTTGGGAGTGATATGCTTATGAAATTAAGAATGATTTTGTGATTTTTAGTTTTACTTTTTTCAAAGTTTATTTTGAGAGAGAGAGAGGAAGCATGAGGGAAGGAGGGGCAGAGAGAGAGAGGGAGAGGGACAATCCCAAACACTCAGTGCAGAGCCCAGTGTGGGGCTCAAACTCACAAACCGTGAGATCATGACTTGTGCTGAAACCAAGAGTTGGACCGTTAACTGACTGAGCCACCCAGGCGCCCCTGATTTTGTGATTTTAATGTGTTTCTTTAGGGGGAAAAAAAGGATAAAGACTTGTATCTCATATCAGTGGAATACTATGCTATAACCTATTAGTAAAAGTAATTACTTCTGCATAACAGTAAAAGCTGTATCTTAAACCATCTAAAGAAAATCTCTTTGCATTGTGAATGACTGTTCTTGAATATTCACGGTCTCAAAAGCCTGGACCTTCTCTTCCCAATTTACTGACTCTCCTGATTGCCACGTCTCATTCTTTTCATTCCCCATGTGGTCTTAATTTCAGGATTATGGATTTTGAGGATCTTACCACTTTTTGCAGAAGTGCTTCTCATAACAAAACTAGTGTTTGAGGTAAATACAGTTGTGCCCATCTTTATATAGTAAATGAATGTGTGTAAAGTCATTTTTATAGATTAAGCTGTATTAAGCTTAAGGTTGATTTAGCAGGTTTTTTCCTGTGAAGAAAATAATCACTTTAAAATATGTTTTATAATATGGATATTTATAGTGGTTTTGCCTGAGAGTGGGGTATACCCACCTTGCTTTTGGAGTTGGAAATTCTAAACAGACCAACGTTAGAACAGTTCTTTCTGAACTTTGATGTGCATACAAAACTTCTGAGGTCCTTGTTAACATACAGATTCTGCATTAGTAGTTCTTTTTTTTTTTTAATTAAAAAAAATTTTTTTAACATTTATTTATTGTTGATAGAGACAGAGTGTGAGCGGGGGAGGGGCAGAGAGAGAAGGAGACACAGAATCCAAAGCAGGCTCCAGGCTCTGAGCAAGCTGTCAGCACAGAACCCGATGCAGGGCTCGAACTCATGAACCGTGACATCATGATCTGAGCCGAAGTCAGACGCTTAACCGACCGAGCCACCCAGGTGCCCCTGCTTTAGTAGTTCTTGATGGGTCACAGACTATACGTTTTTAACAGGTCCATATGATGTTGATGCTGCTGGTCTGTGGACCACATTTGAATGCATAGGCCATCTATTTTCTGAGTGGACTAATTGTAACACAGAACCTGTAAACAATTTTCTAGAAAATCCTAACTCGTAAATGGAAGTTTGGTGTTAGCTTGCTTGTGAAACAGCTACCTTTAAAACCTTTCAGTAAACTCATTCAGCTCCAAGGGATTTATGTGCTGGAGAGGAAATTAGTATGAGGGGGTGAGCTCCTCAGACACCTTTAGCTCTTCAGCTGTTAAGTGTGATGCACCCATAGAAACCAGGTGCATCTTTATTAGCTGGGGCTACACCTTGACATAATCATTATAGTTATTAAGGAATTTTCCCTCAGTTCTTCCTTTCATGTAACTCCTTTGCCTTTTCCTATTTTTTGCTTTGTGACTTAGTAGACCAAGGCAGGAGACTTTGTTGATTCACGGAGCCTGGGAACATTGTCACAGGCAACTAAACTGAGGAGACTAGGTAATGAAGGATGGTACCAGCTGACTGGATAAAAGGGGGAGTTGAGGTAGGTTAAAAATGGTGCTAAAAAAATTAGTGTTAAGTTGGGCACACCTCATTTCTGCTCTAGCTGTTTTAAACTCTGGCTTCCTCACTAATTCCTACTTAATTCCTTTTTTTTTTTTTTTTAAAGTTTATATATTTTGAGAGAGAGAGAGAAAGAGTTCATGCGTGTGTGAGCAGGGGAGGGGCAGAGAGAATCCCAAGCAGGCTTGTCATTTTTAGTGCAGATCCCAACTTGAGCTTGAACTCATGAACCATGACATCATGACCTGAGCTGATACCAAGAGTTGGACACTTAACTAAGCCCCTCAGATGCCCATCCTACTTATTCTTATTACCAGTTTCCAAGCTAGAACTTTAAAAAGTTAACATTTTTCAGAAGGGAAAAAAATTTCCCTAAATTTTCTAAGTTGTTATTGATATTTATTAAACATCTTGACACTGTATTTATTTACCACTTAATTTTAAAGATTTAATTGGTTTTATTCACTGACTTATGAATCAGGCAGCATCCCATTTAGCAGACAGAAGGGAGCTCCACGGAGCTGTACAAAATGATAGGAGGGAGTGAATAAGGACCTTGTAGCAGTAATAAGTGTACTGCTTGTAGTAAGGTCACTGTTCTTTAGGGGATGGCAGGGGTCTGCCAGGCATATTACCTCACTAGTGCTGACCAGGTAATTCCTGAGTAACTGGTTAAAGATTCTGTTTCTGGGAGAGCCAGAACTATGATTCAGTTAGTTTGGTGATGTGGGGCTTAGCATCAATGACTCCATTTTCAGCCTGTTTTCTTGTTTGTACCTATTATTTATTTATTTATTTTGAGAGAGAGAGGCAGAGAGAGAGGGGAAAAGAGAGAGAATCCTAAGCAGGCTCCACGCTGGCAGCGTGGAACCCTGTGCAGGGCTCGATCCCACAAACTGTGAGATCATGACCTGAGCTGAAATCAACAGTCAGATGCTTAACCAGCTGAGTCACCCAGGCACCCCTTGTTTTTAACAATCCCCTCCTCTTCCTATGATCACACTCTCAGCCTGAGAAATATGATCAAACTTGAAGGCATTAGCATCACTCCCAGCTACCACTGTGGAGCTCTCACTCTGCTTATCTTCTTTGTGGTATTCATGCACAGGTCAGAACTCCAGGTTCATGTTGTTTAATTTGGTCATGCTCTTCATTTCTTTTCTGACTTTCTGCTCATAGGGAGATCATTTGCTTGGTGGCTAGTAGCTGTGAATTCACTTAAAGCTTTTGAGAGAGTACAGCACACTAGGGAGAGTATCATGATTATTAGAAACAAGGTAATTCCCATTGTCTGGAGTGTACGTCAGAGCCGTGGTCCCCAAGATCCAAACCAGTCAAAATAAAATTTGAGTCAAAGAAAATCCCATTGAAGGAGTCACTCTTTTAAGCCAAGTGGCTTGCTTGTCCAGTGATTTTTAAAAAAAAATTTTTTAATGTTTATTTATCTTTGAGAGAGAGAGAGCACAAGCAGGGGAGGGGCAGAGAGTGAGGGAACACAGAATCCAGAGCAGGCTCCAGGCTCTGAGCTGTCAGCACAGAGCCCGACAAAGGGCTCAAATTCACGAGCCATGAGATCATGACCTGAACTGAAGTTGGATGCTTAACCACCTGAGCCACCCTGGCACCCCAGTGATTTTTTTTTTTTTAAGTACACTCTACCTTCAATGTGGGGATTGAACTCATATCCCAAGATCAAGAATTGCATGCTCTACCAACTCAGCCAGCCAAGCACCCTCGTCCAGTGCTTTTATGTAGCTGAATTTCACCTTCCCCAGAAGTGTTAATCTAGGTTCAGCAAGTGCTGTTGGCTATAGCACAGGCTAAAGGGTCATCAGTGATTATCTTATTATCAAGAACAACTTTGGCCAGAGTCCTGGGATTTATGTTGGGCAGCTATTGTGTTAGCAGTAGATTCTCCAATATCTTCAAGAGTTAAGGAGCTGACACTATATTTATTAAACATTGGGATAAGACTCAGAGAAGCTTTAACCTCTGTGCCTGAAAAGCTGTCTTTTAAAATAACTTTTATTTATTTGTCCATGGTTTATAAGGTTTTCTGATTTGCCTTCCCGGACCTCATCGCCATCTCTGGTGGAGGAGAGCAATGAGCAACCTAATGCAGCCCTGGAGCTTGCCTCAGGCCCCAGGTGGTGGTCATTCTGATTTTGAAATTGGACCAGAAGAATCCAGAGGAATGCAACAACATTTTTACTTCTTGCTCCCTGCTAGCTTTTTTCTGGGCCTCCCCAAAATGTGTTTATTTTGCCGGCCATGCATGTGGAGCAGTCTGGAATTCTGTGTGGCACTAGATAGTGAAAAAAAGTGGAAAGATTTCCACATGACAGAGGTTATGGGAGTTGGAAATCTTGGATTATGCAGGACTCTGTGATTGAAAGGAGGAAATTTGGGAATGAGATTTATTTATTTTTTTAAATATTTATTTATTTATTTATTATTTTTAAAAAATATTTATTTATTTTTCAGACAGAGAGATACAGAGCATGAATGGGGGAGGGTCAGAGAGAGGGAGACACAGAATCCGAAACAGGCTCCAGGCTCCGAGCTGTCAGCACAGAGCCCGACGCGGGGCCCGAACCCACGGACCGCGAGATCATGACCTGAGCCGAAGTCGGCCCCTTAACCGACTGAGCCACCCAGGCGCCCCTTAAATATTTATTTTTAAGAGAGAACGGGGAAGGGGCAGAGAGAAGGGGGACAGAGGATGCGAAGTGTTGACAGCACAGAGCCTGACACAGGGCTTGGACTCATGAACTATGAGATCATGACCTGAGGCAAAGTTGGACACTTAACTGACTGAGCCACCCAGGCACCCCTGCACACTTTTTTTAAATTTGAAAATAAGTCTAGGGGGTGGAGATGTGGACTAGAAGCAGTTCCAAACTTTTAAGTATCAAATTAAGAATTTTCACTCATTAGAAGAAAAAAAAGCCTTTACTGTGAAAGAATTATCTGAACTTCAGTAGCTGGTTAATGTATACTTTGAGAGCAGTGTCTGTCATATTGTAAAAGACCCTGAGGGCCTGACCCCAGCAGACCCCCCTCACCCCCTTTGTCACCCCAGGATTGTCTCCAAGGATGGCTTCACTGTCACCAGCCAGGTCTCAGACTGGCCCTCTCAAATGCCCAGCAAGTCTGTGTTCTCTGTTTTGCCATGTTTAATTAGCTCTGGAAATACGCTATCAAAGGCTATCTGGCAACGGTTCGTTAATGGTACGAGGTGAATTCAAAAGCACTAATTAATTGGTTTAGATTATTTGCAAAGCCCATGCTGAAAAACCTAATGCCTGTAGGAGAAAGTTGGCAGAAAGACTGTTCAGAGATTAACCTGGACCTTACCCAGCTCAATTGCCTTTTGGAATTAGGCCAAGAGGGGAGTTGTTTTTCTTTTTGGAGAAGTGCTTGTGGTCACATTGTTTCCTAAATTCCCAGTTTACTGCTCCAGGGTCTAGTCTGATGCAGCTCAGATGGACCTTGCTGAGCTAGGGAACTCAAAGAGCATCTTCTAGAGGTTTTGTTTGTTTTTTGTTTTGTGAGAGAAATGCAATTATTTAACATTCATTAACTAAATAAATACTTCCCAAGGGCCTCTTCTTAGAGAAAGGAAAGGAAGCTCTGGTTTGTTATGAAATAATTCAGGTTTTAGTGTTAACCATTCAAAGGCACCAGGATCAGGCCTTAAGTATCTCCCCCACCCTCCTTAAAACAAATCAGATTCCTCATTTCTCCTGTTTGGCTGGCCCAGGACAGCAAACTGCTACTGCATTTGGAAAATGGTGTTCAAAAATTTCAATTTGCAATCAAGTGTGTGCCAATTTAAGTTCAAGGTAAATTGTATATACGAAGGGGGAAAATAGGCTTGCATTTTATATTTTGTATTTTGCTACATTTGACATGTCTTATAAAATAATAATACCTAGAATTAGCTCAGCCAGATGAGTTAGAAGGATAATGGAGGTCCCTGCCCCTTAAGATGAGAGAGATTTGAGGCTTTTTGGGCCAGGTGCCAGTGCTGGTGACTCTGAGAGCACTGCAGTCAGTTGAAGATGAGAATAGAGAAGAGTATTTTGCGTTTATCTCAGAGCCAATAGAATGTTATATGAGGAAGCTGTTTTCTAAGCAGTATATAGCACTGTTTGAAAACACCCATCCAGAAATCTGCCAGTCCCTGGGCCTGGCCCTGCCTCCTACCGACAGACCTCAGTGTTTTTTCCCCCATCCTTCTGGGCTTGAACAGCCTGTGAGTCAGTGGTTACGTACAAATCTCAGGCCAAATCGTACTTTATTATCATGATTCAGGAGAAAAGAATTCTAATGAAAAATTTCAGAGGCCTGTGCTGGGCTGTTTCATATTGTCAGATCTTCCTGAACTCAAGGAAGGCCCAACAAAATCTGTTATTTTCTGTTTATTACTCAACTTGGAATCTGCTGGAAAAATCTTACAAGAAAACCTCAGGAGAGTGTGTGCTGGTTGAAGAATTTATTTCTGAGTGCACAGTGGCCTCTGTTTACTCTGTGTGAGGCTGGCTATGCTGAGACCTTGGGCAACCTGCCTCCTCCTCAACCAGCAGATCTGGAGTAGGGACTTCGAACTTTTAACCCTTTTTGCACATAGTTCCCCAGGCAACTTGATGGAGTTGGTTGCAATGCAGATCTCAGAGCTGTGAGATAACATGAAAGATATTTTTTAAATTGGTAATAGAGTCTTTGAACCAATAAATGACTATGGTTTTTGTTTTTTTGTTTTTGGTCTGATTACACTTTGATTTTAGAAAGTAATTTTGTGCCTCAATGTCAAGACTTACTAGTATATTCCACATAAGTTGTAAGACATTATGGATAATGTTACAACTAATAGTTAAATTGATGTCTTAAAGAGTGATTTTATTTAAGAAGATACAAAAAAAAGTTACTCTAAAATAACCATGATTATTTATATTTAAGTCCATTTGAGTGGAAGAGAAAGGGGGTTAGGATTGCCATTGATAGAGTGAAAAGTACATAGCATCTGTAATGTATCATGTAGTAGTTTTGCTGTCCATGAACATGGTATACCTCTCCATTTGTGTAGGTTTTCTTTAATTTCTTTCAGCACTGCTTTTTGTGGTTTTCAGTAGTTTATTTTGAAGACTGTAGTGTGTCCAAATATGAACAGTGTCCCTCATGCATGTCTGTTTCATTAGAATTAGGTATGAGAACCTCTCTTTAGAGCTGTAATTCTATCTTCTTCAAACTACTCTCCATTAATAATGATGAAAACTAATTCTTCCTCTGGCCATTTGGAGAGTGAGCTTAGTCATTGATAATTAAAGCCACTGATGAAGTGAGTTATTGATCTGGCTAGCTTTACTGTAAGTTGTCAGAACTCAGAGTTCAGTGTGTACTTAAGAAATATGTTCTTTAGTTAAGGCTCAAACTGGTGTTGCTGACCAGGGATAGCCATAGCATCTCTTCACTGAGGTAAAATGAGCATCCTTGTTCCTTTGGACTAAAGGTCAGTGTTAGGGGCAATATCAGAATGCAAAGGTTGAAAGTTTTATCCTTTTGCTGGACCCTTGGGTTTTCCCAGCATATTTTTCTAGAGCCTTATCACTCTGGTGAAGCTTTATTTGAGACTTGTAACTAAAGAGTTTTGTAGAGATTTTGTGCTCCAAATGTGAGGAATGCCTGAGGACTTTAACAAGGCAAACGTGTTGGACTGTTACACTCTTACTTAGCAAAAGTACTTTACCACCACAGTGTTCATTCTTGACAGAGATTGTACGGTAGTTGTTCCTTTGGGCTGTGGATCCAGAGACAGGTTCAGGCCCAGATGTTGCTATTTGCAGGCTATATGATGGCCTCAGTGTCCTCACATAAAAATAGAGATATCAGCAGTATCTATCACACTGTGTTCTTGTGAGGATTATAAATAGGATAATGCATATCAATCATAGGGGCATGTTTATTTTAAATAAAACTTTAAAAAATAGTGTTCTTTGAAAATGTTAGCATGGTGAACATACTTACTCAGTCTTTTAAGTTGCAAGTGTTACTACTCAGACATATTTTTTTGATGCAAGAATCAGATCTGATTGTGAAATACAATTTTGCAGATAAGACTCTGTCAATGCCCAGTTTCTTTATTTTCCTTATGGTCTGCTCAGAGCAGTATAGTCAGTACTGATATGGTATAAGGGGTGTAATGAAGCTGGGAGGAGGTTGTGAATAAGCTTTCTTTTCTTCTTGTTTTGGAGATTTGACAAGTTTATGACTTTCAGAGTTTCTATTGCCTGATCTGTAGGATACTGCTAATTATACTTAGTCTGTTGATTATTCTGAGAATGAAATGCATATAAAGCAGCCAGCAATTTGTGGCACATAGTAAGTCTTCAAAAAGTTAATCATTACTTAGAGAATCTGTATATTTTGGAAAAGAAAGAGAGCTAGAACTGACTTATGATGGGCAGAGTGAGTTTATTGTTCAACTGTGTGCTCCCAACAGAGATAAGGCAGGTCAGGGTATTTCTTTGGGAGATGGCTGATTTGCTGTTGGCTAAGCTAGAACTCAGGTGGCTTTGAAATGAGCATAACAGCTGAAGGGCTAAATCTGGAACCAGGATGGAAAAGACCTTGCTCCTCTGGAGGAAGTGATTTGGCCCTTAGCATGAATCCTCAAGAAAGGTAGTAGTGGCACTGAGGAGTAGGGCTGGGGGAGAGGTCGGAGAACCCGGAAGCAATGGAATGAGACCACCTAATGGTAATTTTCCTCATCTGTGTAGTACCTCTGGGCTCAGTCCCACCATCCTGCTTAAAATTGAAATCCCTCTGAACCCCTGGTATCTCCCTTCTTTCTTATTTTGCTCTGTTTTTTCCCTCATAGCACTTATCATTTTAAAACATGTTTATAATTTACTATTTTTATTATTTATCTTCCCCCACTAAAATGTAAGCTCTACGAAAGTCAAGTCACTTTGCAAAAGCTATGGTGCAGCTTTTCCATATATATGAAAATTCTCAAGTAGAAGAGTTTGCACATTGTCTTTGTCCCTGCTTGAACGTACTCTTTCAGGGAGAGGGCAGGGACTGTTCACTGATAAATCCCTCGTCCCTTGCACGTAGTGGCTGCTTAGTATTTATTGAATAAGTCAATAATTAAAACCCTGTCTCATTCATAAAGTACGATAAAGAGAAACAACTTTGCTAAAGTAACAAGTCTGAATCTTAATGTATTTTATTTTGGAGGAAAGAAAAAGTGTTGGAGACTATTCTGTGGACACCAGGTGAGGAGTCACTGTTTAGATTCTTAGATAAAACAATGTCTGAGTGACCTGTGGTGGTTGATTTAAAGGCAGGTACTGGATCTGTCACAAGATAATGTCTTTGACAGCAAAAAGATATTGCTTCTTGGTAAACACTCTATAAAGCTTAGCATAAGACTCTTTAGTACTCTGCACTTTGGCTTAAGATGTGGTGGTATATTACATTCAGGAGCTGAAGGTTAACTCTTTAAACCAGTGGTCCTCAAGGGGTCCGTGAGGTCAGAAGTATGATAATGATAATTCTAAGTGGTCTTTCACAAGGTTAACACTGCAGTGATGGTGTAAAAGGAATATTGGATAAAACAGCTGGTGCCTTTGTGGGGATCGAGACAATGCTGTACATTACTTTCAGTTAAGAATGTTCTTGCTGAAGGAGTTAAAAATCCTCAAATACATGTCTTTTTCATGTTTTGTATGATGAAATGGGCAGTAGGCAAGTAGCACTTCTTATTCCAAAGTGCAGTGGTTGTGCTGAGGAAACACTTGTGCAGTTGTTTGTATTGTGAGCTGAACGAGTCTGTTTTTCATGGAATGCCATTTTACTTGAAAGAGGAACTGACAAACGATGGTTATCTAGCCTTCAGTGCTTGGCAGACATTTTTCGAAAATGAACAAAGCGATTCTGTTATTTCAAAGAAAACAGTGTACAATATTAGTTGTCAATGAAAAATTTTATTTTTCAAGCAAAAATTAAAGTTTTGGAAAACTTAACATTCATCACCATGATCATACAGTTTCTCAATAGTTAATACTTTTTAATGCGATCAATGGAAATATTCACAAATATGATTTTTTTGATATCATATAAGAAATATGTCAATATTTGTCATATTTACATAACTCAGTGAACCATGATTTTCCAGATGGCCGATACATGATGTTACAAAATCATGTGTGGGTAATAAAAGATCTCACATCTTGATAGTGTAAGATAGAGCAATTGATTTTTAAAAACTTTATATATTCAGATAATTTTGGACTTACAGAAGGCTTATATAAGTAGTACAAAGAGTTCCCATATACCCTTTACTCAGCTTCACCTTATGATAGCATTTATATGCCCATAGAACAATTACTAAAACAGCAAAATTAATCTTGGTACAATATTATTAACTAAAGTATAGAATTTATTTGGGTTTCACCAATTTTCCCCTTAATGTTTGTTTTCGATTCCAGGACCTAACTCAAAATTTCAAATTGCATTTGTCATGTCTCCTTGGCCTCCTCCAGTCTGTGACAGTTCTTTTAGTGACATTGCCACTTTTGAAAGAGCGGTCACTTGTTTTGGAAAATGCTCCTCAATATGAGCTTATCTGATATCTCTCATGATTGCATTAAGACTATGCATTATCAGGAAGGGTACACAGAGATAATGTGCCCTTCTCAGGGCATCAAATCAGGGTTACATTAAGATGATACGTCTGGTTACTAGTGATGTTAGCCTTTATCAGTTGGCTAACGTGGTCTCTGCCATATTTCTCTACTGTAAAGTTACTACGTTTTCCTTTGTAATTGGTATTTTCAGAGCAATGGATTTTAATGTAACAAGGTAGGAAAAGTTTATTATACGATTCAGATTCCACATCACATCTAACCTTTAAGTAATGGCTATTTAATGAGTTTAGGTAAAATATCAAAGAAGAAATAGCTAACTACAAGTATATGAAAAGACTATTAAGATTTGCTTCCCCTCTCCAACTGTATATCTGTGTGAGGCCAGATTTCTTCCTATCCTTCAACCAGAATAATGTATCACAATAAATTGAATGCAGAAGTAGATCTGAAAACCCAGCTGTCTTCTATTAAGCTAGACGTTAAAGAGTTTGCAAAAATGTAAACCAATGCCGCTGTTCTCGCTACGTTGTTTTATTTCAAAAATAGTTATTTTTCATAAAAGATAAAATTTGCATTAACATGCAGTAGGTTTATTATTGTTGGTTTTAAATGAATTAAATATTAAAAAAATTTTTTTTTAATTTTTATTTTTGAGAGAGACAGAGACAGAATGCGAGTGGGTTAGGGGCAGAGAGAGAGGGAGACACAGAATTTGAAGCAGGCTTCAGGCTCTGAGCTGTCAGCACAGAGCCCAACGCGGGGCTCGAACTCACGGAGTGTGAGATCATGACCTGAGCCGAAGTCGGACGCTCAACTGACTGAGCCACCCAGACGCCTCATGAATTAAATATTTTAAAACATTTTCTCAGTTTTAATTTCTGTTGTGCTAAATGTTAGTAGCTATAACTCATACCAACAAAATCTCCTTAGAGTCCTCATTAATTTTAAAGCACAAAGGGATCTTAAGACCAAAAAATTTCAGAATTGCTGCTTGCTAAATAAAAGAAGAGATATCTTGGCATGTGGAGGGGGAGAATCATGTCTTCTGGCCCAAATGAAGTTTTGGTGAAGGATTTCACCTAGAAGTCTTGCCCTGGGGAGGTTACTCACTTAGTACCTCTGTATCTGTTTTCTCACCTGACAGATGAGGGATTGGCCTGAAGATTTTTGGTTTCTTTCAGCTCCCAAATTTTATGATTCCAAGTCACTGTTGCTGTCAAAGATGTTGCTTAGCAGCACGGGCATTATCGAGCAATACAAGTAGTTTCTAGAGAGTGGTATTTACACTGTTAATGATGAAGAAGATCATATCTGGAGGATATGACATTGTAATATTTGTGAGGCTGGGATTTGAGAGTCTTGTTCTGACTTTTTAAAAATTAGTTCTTTCAGTGTCCCCTTCAAAAAAATTGTGGTTTTAGGTCTTAAGTGGTTTTTACTATACTGAGTAGGAGAAAGATTTTTAATTATTGCTGAATATTTTTTTTGTCAGTTTATGTGTATTGCAAATTAAAAAGTGTATGATTTCCTAGGATTTTTGTGCTATAATGTTCTGTGTATATATGTGTAAACTTCTTTTGTGTGGAGATTTATAAATATTTACATAAATCATTTTTCTTTGTTATGGGTTCTTCATATATCACTGATGTCTATACTGAAGCAAGCTTGAGTTGTAATATTCATTATATACTTAAAATCTTCATGAAGTTAATTATTTTAGTACTTGGTTTTTAAAAAAAAACTTGATTTTTTTCTTCAATGTTTATTTTTGAGAGAGAAAGTATGAGCGGGGGAAGGGGCAGAGAGAGGAAGACAGAGGATCTGAAGCTGTTAGCACAGAGCCCAATGTGGGGCTCGAACTCATGAACTATGAGATCATGATCTGAGCCAAAGTTGGATGCTTGACTGCGCCACCTAGGCGCCCCTAAGAAAACTTGATTAAGACGCTTGAGACATCCTTGATATTTACAAATGTGAACTTTAAAAAAAAAAAAAAAAAAGCCACCTGGAATGTATTGAGAATCCCAAACTTTGGAACTAACATTTTCCTTTCTTAGTTTAAATGGAAGGAGACTTGATGACTTTGGTTTTTAAAGATGAAGAAACAAAAGAGAAGGGGAAGCCAGTGGTATATTGTCCTATTAAGTATCAGCCTCAATCAGTTTTTAAACAGGATCCTGAATTCCTGTCAAGTGGATTTTGTAATGGAAACTGCCACAGTTGAGGGCCAGCCCTGTCATGTTCACCAATTTGGGCATCTCTGATAGTTAGCAGAAATATAAATATCTAATGTAGTGTGTGTTTGTTATACTGTCATAGGAAAATTTTGTAATTGATTTGAGCCAAATTCTTCCAGTGTTTAAGCTACTACTTGGAAATAAGATTTGGAAACTGAACTTTCTTCTTTTTTTTTTTTAATTTTTTTTTTAATGTTTATTTACTTTTGAGAGACACAGAGACAGAATGTGAGTGGATTAGGGGCAGAAAGAGAGGGAGACACAGATTTGAAGCAGGATCCAGGCTCCGAGCTGTCAGTACAGAGCCCAGTGCGGGGCTCTCACGAGCTGTCAGATCATGACCTGAGCTGAAGTCGGACGCTCAACTGACTGAGACATCCAGGCGCCCCTGAACTAACTTTCTTTAGCACTTCTACGATTTAGTAAATTATAGTAAGTTTAGTATGCATTATATCTAAAAGAGAAATTTTTGATAATCTTACATCAGAAAAGTTTCATTCATCACATTTCAAGAGTCCCTTTTCAGTAGTTAATTATTTCAGGTTATTTATACAACCTGGTCTAAGAGGAAAATGCTCACCTGCAATGAGGCAGCTTAACAGAGTATACGCTTCGGAACACAGACTTGAGAGCCAGCTGCCTAGGTGCAAATCCCAGGCCTGCCACTAAATAGCCTTGTAACCTCTGTTTGCTTCAGTGTCTTCATCTATAAAGTGGAGCTAATATAATAATAGTATCCATCTCACTAGATGGTTTTGAAATTTAATGAGATACCATGCTTCACCTGCTCAAACCCTGCCTAGCACTTACTAAGCTCTGCTAAGCCATAGCTTTTAGTATTTGTGTGCTATTAACATTATTAGTTAACATGTGGTATATTTTAGGTTGCTTATTTCTTCGTGACATCTGAATTTCTATCTCATTAGTAACATTATCCGTAAGTAATGTTTTAGGGTAAGTTACATCTGGGTAGATTTTACATTCATAAGGCACACTGCTAGAGTTCTAGATTTGTGGTATGTTCGTATTTTAAGGATCCTTAGAGATGATCTGGTTCAGCTCAGCCTGATACATAAATCTCCTTTGTAATATCCTGTTGACTGAGCCTCTAGCCTTGACTTGAATTTAAAATATCCCCGACCCTTGGGAAATTCGTCCTTGTGTTGTGCAATCCACCTGGCTGTAAACCTCCACTCTGAGCTCCTTTTCTGCCCTGTAGAGCTGCATGGAATTTGGTTAACAAATAACCCACCTGACTGGTGGTAAATGGATTCTGGATAACTAAGGGTTGTCTAAAAGTGACCAGAATGCTGCATCAATGAGACTTAAAGTACTTTGCTCCCTGTTGGTAAAAGAGTAAGGCTTGTATTTGTAGACAGAGTTGCTTTGAGCAGTTGGGTACACATTTGGCATAGAAACTTGTCCCACTGAGCCTGTGGTTGGGGCAGTGAGCCAGAGAGCAAAGGCAGCGCCTGGGTCTCTACCCCTCACTTCAGAACACCCCCATGCATTGTTGTACAAGTCCTTTCCTGGAGAAGGATCTTCTTTGTGTTTAAAAGTTTGATCTGCATTATGTTTTTTTAAATTGCCTATTTCTCCTGTGTAGAATGGAAACTCCATGAAAGAAGAGGAGAAGGCTGCTTACCTTGTTTACTGCTATATCTGTAGCAGCTACCAGAACCTGGGATATGTAGGCTCTCAGTATTCAAATGATGGGATTACAGATTAAACACTCAAATGTGAATATGTTTTCAATTTAGTGCAGGGAAATAAATGTCACTTTTACTTGTATGTCGTGGCCCATTCTTTGTGCCTGAGCTGAAGGAGAACCTGTCAGAGGATAGGAAATGAGATCTCAGGAAAAATATTAATACTATTATTATTTGCAGCTTTCATATACATTCAGAAAATGTATTTTTTTCTGTTTTGATATGTGACGATTTTCTAGAAAGGAAAGAAAGTTTTCTAATTTTGTCAAAGGCAGAGGTAAACGATGCTATGATGCTATCATATAGATATATGATGGAAGAATTGGGTTTTGAAATCTGCTCAGCTGGATAGCAGCTTCAGACTGTAGCCCCAGTGATATTATATGAACTAAGCTCTACTCTGAGTGCTAATGACACAAATTGGCCAGAAATATGAATTGTGAAAAGCCATCAAAAGATTACAATTTAGGAGAAAAATGTGAAAATTCTAACATATAAAATCCAAATAGTTCCTTTTTCTGAAGGCTTTAAACATTTTTCTTAGGTTATAGAAAATATATTTAAAATTAAAATGACATTAGCTGAGAATTTTGCATAGTTAATTAAGGAAATCTGAGCTTCCTTTTTCCTTTGGTGTTTGTATTTCTCTTTAATGTGCCAATAGCTGAGTTTTCCATAAATGAGGACATAACATTTAAGTTAGAACTCATTGGCATATTGCTTGGTTATCTTGGGTCAGCATTTTCTCTGGGAAGAAACACCTTTTGATTTTGGAACCAGAATGCCAGTTCCTGCCTTCTAGTCCAGGTACCATCCTCCCTGCATGCCTCTGCTCCCCCTCCCCCACTAGGGCTGATGTTGGTTTAGTCACTTGACTCAGTCAGTAAGTCAATATGACTTTGAGTGAGTTACTTAACATCATTCTGCTTCAGTGTTTTCAGCTGTAAAATGAAGACAATTGTATATGTCAAGGTGGTTTTGAGGAATAAATACATAAATACAAGTAAAGTGCTTGGAAGATGGCCTGGCACATAATAACTACTCCATAGATGATGATGATGATTATTTATTTATTTATTTATTTATTTATTTATTTATTTATTTATTTATTTTTGAGAGAAAGAGAGAGAGCACGAGCATAGGAGGGTCAGAGAGAGAGCGAGAGCGAGAGAGAGAGAGAGGAGAAAGAGAATCCCAAGCCGGCTCTACATTCAGCGAGGAGCCCAATGCGGGGCTTGATCTCACATCAGTGAGATCATGACCTGAACCAAAATCAAGAGTTAGATGCTTAATCAGCTGAGCCCCCAGGCGCCCTAGATGATAATATTACTATTGTCAAATGTGGATATTTTGAGGAAAATATAGTGACAAATAAATTCTTAAAAAACTTTGGAAATTACCCTCTACAAATTCCAAGGAATATGAACATTGTCTCCATGAGGCCTTAGTGTTTGTAAAGTTCTTTGCCGTTGAGGCCACTTGCTAGGCTTCCATTTATGCTTCCCTGCGTGAGGTATGGAGTTCATTTCTGAGGTGTTCCATTAATCATGAACTAGGAATGCTGTAAAGAAAAGAAGGTAGTTAGAAAACGAAGTAACATTTAATTTCCTAAAGCTAAACCTTTACTTGGAATTTTAACTTTGTTGAATTTCTAAGTAAGGAGATAAAAAGCTGTTCCATTCTTAGATTCACATTGTTCATAGGCAAAATGGAAAAAGGAATAGATAAAAATTACAATTTTGAGGGGAAAAGGACTTAAAAAAAATTTTTTAATGTTTATTTTTGAGAGAGAGGCAGAGTGCAAGTGGGGGAGGGGCAGAGAGACAGAGGGACACACAGATTTCGAAGCAGGCTCCAGGCTCAGAGATGTCAGCACAGAGCCTGACATGGGGCTTGAACCCACAAACCATGAGATCATTACCTGAGCTGAGGTTGGATGCTTAACCGACTGAGCCACCCAGGTGCCCCAAAAGGACTTTTTTTTTTTTTTTATAATTGTCTACATCAATCAAATTCCATTTAGATGTTGTCTTAATGATCATTTTGTGTCTTCACAGAATTGAGCAGATTTTGAACATGCTTTTTTTCCCCCCCTCTTAAAATATTTTGACCATTATATTGAACAGTATTTGAGTTTTGTAAAAATAGAGGTAATTAATTGTGGAGTATTTTGATGTTCAGCAGGCAAAGGAAACATATTACTTTGTATAAACTGAAGTTAATATGGAGTCTTTGAAATCTAAATTACTGAGCTATTTGCCTAAGGACAGACGTCTTAACGATTTACATTTCCTTTGGCCTGTAATAAACTACAGTGGTGGGATTAGCACAGAAGCATCCTATGTGTGAAACATTTGGGTCCTGTTTGGAAAGCATGACGGATCCAAAATTTCAGGTTTACCTTTGGAGTTACACTGATAAATTAGGAAACTTTCACCCCATTTTCCTCTTCTTGCTGTGGTCTAATTGGTTCATGGTGATAAAGACAGAAGCGTATGTTTTTGAGAAAGGTAAGCCTTCATTTTGGTTAAGTTTTAAATGGTCACCATCTCTGGAACTGTCACTGGGACCAAGGAATGTTTATTACTTCCATGTTGTTAACACGGGATGGGTCTGAAAGATGTGAAGTGAGGTTTATGTTTGGTTCTATTTTGTGGCTTCTTTGGGCTCCAGCCAAGGTAACTTGGTTTTGTAAGGGCCAAGAGGACCTGCCTTGTAACCTCTTTTTTATAGCTGTTTTTATGTTTGTATCTGAAATCATGTGCCTTAAGGACAGAAGCTCTACTTTGCAGAGGAAAAAAACCAACTGTTTCTGATCTTAGCCAATGGACAATGATGGGAGTGGCCATGGGTGTATGTGTTTCCAGACACAGTTGTGTTTCATACCTGCTGTAGTTGTATTCAGATTGCCCAAGCAGATCTTGTGGCTTTTTGGCAGGGTTGCCTTGGGAAGATGGAAACACAGTAGGGGTAGTTTCTAATTAAGAAGGACCTCTAGGACTTAGGTCCGGAGGTCTTCTTTTTTGAGCTGTGTGTGTCAGGTGGGGTGCGGGGTTTCCTGCTGTGGAGTGGGGAGAACCGTGTCATACCTTCATGGAGAAGGGAGAAAGCACCTGAGTGGCATACATGATTCAGAAGTGTCACAGACCCAACTCCATCTTTACTTTTCCAAGGTTCTTCCTGTTGCACAGAGCTCTGGCCCTGTCCCTGGGGACTGTGGAACCCTCAGGGAGGAAGTTGCCACTCCTATGCCCTTTATTCTTCCTGTGCCCCTGGCTGAGATCTGTCGTGTGGGTCTGGGCCCCACCTTGAAATCACACTAGTACTTAGCAGTTTGCTTGGTGGTTCCTCCTCAGTGTCTGGCCTCCTGTAGGAAGTACTGGCTGGCGTGACTGCAGCTCCTGTTGACCCACAGAGGCACAGGGACAGATAGCCCAGACTGTAGAACCCAAAGAAAGCTCTGGGTGACCTCTGCTATTTAGCAGCTGCTCCTAGCACCAGTCACTGTGGCAACTGGGCTCTGTTTATGAAAATGAACGAGGACCTCAAGGCTGGGGCATTCACACCATGGACAGAGCTCCCCCTGGAAATACATTGCCTGCCAGATTGCCAGGGCTAAACCCAAACAAAGACATACCAAACAAAAGTAGCTGGAGAAGTGTTCTGCCCTTGGGGGACATGCACATGGCCTAATTTGCCTGGTATCCTCCTTTACCCAACAGAACCATGCCAGAATGAGCTTATCTTGGTTATGCCAGAGAAAGGAGACAAAGACCCTGGTACTCCTATGGGTAATTTTCTGAGCATACACTTGTGTTGCAGGGCTGGTGTCTAGCTGTGGGTTTAGAAGGAAGTTTAGTACGAAGGATCTGACTTTTTGAAAATCTTATTTTAGGTTCTGCTTTTATGTAAACTGTAAAGCTATTTCTGAGTCTGCACCTTTAGAATTTACCTTTGTCTGGAGGAATAACTGAGTTTGGAGTTTGTCCTCTTTGAGTCCTTGGCTTTCACAGGGATGATCCAAACATTCCCCATGGGAAATGGTGAGCGATAGACCTCTTTGAGCATCCTCTGAAACCCAGAGCTTCCTTTGAGGAGACTGCTATGTTCTGGGTGCTTCTAGCATTCTTAGGTTTTATGACTCCATGGCTGGGCCCTTCCAGCATATGTGTCTTTTAGCCTCATTTATATGCTCACTGGGGTATAGATAGATGAAGCTATAATCTGCATTGAATGTTCCCAGAGTTTGGAGCTGGAAGGACCCATAAAAATCACCAAACCACACTCCCCTATTTTGTTTTTTTAAAATTTATTTATTTTTAGAGAGAAAGAGCATGAGCAGGGGAGGGGCAGAGAGAAGGAGAGAGAGAATCCCAAGCCAGCTCTGCACTGTTAGCCCAGAGCCCAACACATAGCTTGATCCTGTGAGCCGTGAAATCATGACCTGAGTTAAAATCAAGAGTCAGACGCTTGGGAGCACCTGGGTACCTCCGTCAGTAGAGTGACCCACTTCAGCTCAGGTCATGATCTCCTGGTTTGTGAGTTTGAGCCTTGCGTCGGGCTCTGTGCTGACACTTCAGAGCCTGGAACCTGCTTTGGATTCTGTGTTTCCCTCTCTCTCTGCCCCTCCCCTACTCGCTCGCTCTCTCAAAAATAAATAAATATTAAAAGAGAGAGAGAGATGCTTAACTGAACCACCCAGGCTCCCTGCACACTCCTCTATTTTAAAGATGTGTAAGCCAAGGCTAAAAGGTCACTCAGCTAGTTTGGCAGAGCTGGGTGCTCGGGTCTTTTAATGCTGATCCAGAGCTCCCTTCCCAACGCTATGTCTTGTCACTGTGAAAGGCTGATTGGGCTGTGGGTTAGGTGTCCCGGTAGAGGAGGGATAGATGGGGAAGTCGAGAGGGCTGGCTTTGATTTGCCAACAGAACAAAGATATTCAGGAATGACATATATTCAGAGAAAGAGGGACTCTCACATGTACGCCAGCCTTAGCTTTAAAGTTTAAAATATCCAGGGTGCCTAAGTGGCTCAGTTGGTTAAGCATCTGACTTCGGCTCAGGTCATGATCTCACAGTTGGTGAGTTCGAGCCCTGCATTGGGTTCTGTGCTAACAGCTCAGAGCCTGGAGCCTGCTTCAGATTCTGTATCTCCCTCTCTCTCTGCCCCTCCCCAACTTGTGTTCTCTCTCTCTCTCTCTCTCACTCTCTCAAAAATAAATGAATAAATATTTTTTAAAAAATTGTTAAAGTTTAAAGTATCCATTCACAGGGTACCAGGCTGGCTCAGTCTGTAGAACATGCAACTCTTGATCTCAGGGTTGTGAGTTCAAGCCCCACATTGGGCATAGAGCTTACTTAATAAAAATAAATAAAACAAAAAACTAAAATATCTATTCAGTGCATTGAGGAGGCCTTCAGGACCCCCACCTGCTCTTCTTGATCTGATCAGATGTTAAGGAATTGGGATAAAAGGACCTGGGGTGGGGGGTGCTACTCGTTGTGAGTGCTGTGAGAAGAATGTGAGCTTAAACCAGAGTCCCTTCCTAGAGGGATTCAAGCCTGCTGTACCCCATCAACCCTTTACTCCTTAACTTCCCCTGTATGTCCTGGGGTTTGAACAGCTGCTGTTCCTCATGAAGGTGACCATCCTGAGGGACCCTTCACTGCAGGGAAGGGAGTGAAGCCAAGTGTACTGGGTCTTACTTCAATACTCAGGCCTTTGCCATTACTGGAGTGGCTGCCACTATTTGCTCATGATAATTCTTTATGAACTCTCTGTTGATAAACCAAATCAGTAGTGGTCTTCCTTTAGCTGAGGATTTAAGTTAAACTATAATCGTAAGTACCCTTGTTGGTTTCCATTCATTTCAGTACTGCACATTTGTATTTTGGGGCATGGAGGTGATGTTTCTGCCCTGTTTTGGCTGAGGTACCCGTGTGAAATGTGAGTTTGCCATTTGGTAAACTCTCCTCCAACCGGCTGATGAAGCTAAAGTACCGACCGGGTTGGTTGGTCATATTTGAGAGTTCATCATGGGCATGAATATTGGTACAGATGAATCCCATGCTTCACCCTGTATAATTATAATCAAAGGAAGAAGCCCACTTTTCCAGGTTTATTCTATAACTATCAAGGCTTTCAAGTTCTCCTGGGGAAGGGATAAGGAAGAGGACTGCTACAGTATGCTCTGCACTGGTTCTATCAAGCTTTGGAAAACAGACCTCAGGGTGATCTGAAAAGCCAGTACCCTGAACTAGCTGAAGCCATTAACCAAAATGATGTCTGGACAGTCTGGAGCTGAACAGGTTTCTGTAGTATCTATTTACAGTTAGCCAGTGAGGTTAATAACAACTTAGCTGGGAGCCAGTGCCTGCACTGGCCATAATTCACTTGTGTTCTGGACAGGGGTCAGAGAAACTGAATAGATTTATTCATTCAGGGAGCAGTGAGTAACAGCAGCCTTAGCTGCAAAACCAGCTCTTTTCAGCTTTTTGCTGACATGCACGATGATTGTTTTTAACAGGTTGGCTAAAAAATGAACCTGTGAAAGTCAAGGCTTTATTCCTCTCTGTCCAACCCTCACGTGCTTTCTCATAGCTTCCTGTAGTCATTCAGTAAACATTTATCAAGTGCCTACTGTGTGCCAGGAACTGTGTTATCACAAACCAGTAACTTATTCTTAGTTAATGAATGATCTTATGCAGCAGGCACACAAAGAAGCCTTAAGAAGGGGTGGATAATTGGGATCTTTTATGTCTCTTCCTGCTTATTCTTTGGTGCCTTCACATCGGGGAAAGGAAGTGGAAGTCAACTTAAATTAGTTTATTTTGGTAATAGCAGTTTTAGAAAAGGTTTGGAGAAGGAAATTGAAACTATTGAGAAGTAGGAGGTTTGGGGATTACTGCTGGAGTTTTCCTATTCCTTCTAGCCCAGGGACTTTGTCCCAGTTACCACTGATAATGGACCCTTTTCATGTTTAACTGTCTTGTCAGTAAGTCAGTGACACATGCTGAGAATAGAAACCAGTACCATTCCATGTTGTAATCGCCAGTCTATACACGCCCTACTGGTTCTGTTGTTGTGATTGTTGCTATGATGCTTAGCGTCAAATGCTAGCCATTTGCCTGGCATTTGACATCACACCTACAGGGTCCCTACTACAAGCTTACCTTCCTTGGAATCCAAGGACCTTTTCCACATTGACACCACAGGAAGTGGTGGAGGAGAAGGGATAGGAGCCTTCCCTCGATAAAACGATAAAACGTGGCCTTTGTTTGAGGCAATAAAGGGAACTGTGTTCATCTGTTTTAATAGGGAAGCCCTTTGCTTAGGTAATTTTTTTTCTGTTAAATTCTGTTTTTTCAAGTATTTAGGGTTAAGTGTAACTTTGTCCATTGTTTTCTGTTCTTCCGAAATATGTGACTTGCAATGGTTGACTATATGCTAGATCTTCTGGTAGGAAATTAAACACAGATGTAGCCTCTAGTCTCCGCTCCATAGATGCTCCCTGACCCATGAGGGAAGACAGAACATCAGATGGCATGTTGAGAAGCTTTAAAAAAAAAATGTTTATTTTTCAGAGAGCTCAAGCAGGGGAGGGACGGGGCAGAGAGAGACAGAGAGACAGAGGATCAGAAGTGGGCTCTTCACTGACAGCACTGAGCCCCACGTGGGGCTTGAACTCATGAACCTTGAGATCATGACCTGAGTGGAAGTCTGAGACTCAACTGACTGAGCCACCCAGTTGCCCCAGGCTGTTTTGACTTTACCAGGCATAGGGTTATCTTAACTGAAAACAGATCTCCTGATGGTTGTAGGAATGTCTTAGTAGATATCAGTGCTTGTTCATAGTTCCAGGAAGAGTAATGTGATGCTATCTTTGGCTCTCTTAAGGGTGATAGAGCCTCTTTCTCTTTCCCCAACCCCCCAGCATGCCTCTGCCTCTCTTCGCACTCATTGGTGAATTGATATAGTGCCATCTATCCTTGAACCAGCCACTGGCAATGAGTAATAGAGTTGCCATGACTGGCTTAGACTGATCAGCTAGAAAATCAATGACATTACTTACCATAGGGGTCTCCTGTGAAAATAAACGTGAGGAGACCTTCCAGTAGAAGAAATGCACATCTAGTAGGACCCTGTAAGGATAAGAGGTCAAAGACAAAGTAATGGAGAAGAGGTCCTGGCTCTTGTTGGTTTTCCCTCAGTTCCTAGATAGCCTTATGGGGGCCTTCTAATGTGGTGCTACACTGTGTACCTGCCTCTCTCCCTACTTCTAGAGTATAGCTTCGTAAGGCTAAGGTACTCTGTCTTTCTCAATATTTGTGGTCACCATACCTCATATATGGGATTTGAACATATTGAATGAAAAGAGATATTTTAAATTTTTTCATGTTTAACTTTTATCAAACATTCCTTGAAATAACTGTACCATTGACATCTTATTTGTTAAATATTTTATAACACCTTAGAAATACAATTCACATACTGTATAATTCATCTATTTAGAGTGGTTACAATTCACTGGATTTTAGTATGTTCATTCACAGAATTGCCCAACCACCACCTAGTCAATTTTAGAACATTTTCATCACTCCAAAAAGAAATACCATACCCTTTAACTGTCACTCCCCACTGTACCCCTCCTCTAGCACCTGACAACCACTAATCTATTTTCTGTTTCTATGGACTTGCTTCTTCTGGACATCCCATGCAGTCATTCAGTCTGTGACTTTTTGTGTCTGGCTTCTTTTACTTAGCATAATGTCTTCAAGGGTCATCCGTATAGTAGCCTATATCAGCACTTCACTCATTTTTTATGGCCCTATGGTATTCCATTGTATGTGTGTAGCACATTTTCTTAATCCATTATCAGTTGGCAGACATTTGTGTTGTTTCTAGTTTGGGGCTATTACAAATAATGCTGCTAAGAACATTTGTGTACTTGATGTGTGGGCATATGTTTTTATTTCTCTTGGATATATGTACACCTAGGTGTAGAACTGCTGACTCAGGTGGTAATTCCATGTCTAACCTCTTGAGGGACTGCCAAACTGGTTTCCTCAGTGGTTACATTTTACATTCCCAGCTGCCATATATGAAGCTCTAGTTTCTCTACATCCTTGCCAGCCCTTGTTGTTATTTGTCTTTTTGATAATAGCCATCCTAATGGGTATCAAGGGGTATCTCCTTGTGTATTCATTGATTAGAAAAAATAAACAAACATTTAGTTGGTTGTGTCAGAAGCTCCCTGTTAGATGTGAAGACATAAAGATGAGTAACCTTGACCTTTTCTGCCTCTCTGAGCTCACCTTCTTCATGTCTTTCCTCTTAATGGGTGTTTCATACCACTAAATTGTTTTGTAGTCTCTACACTACCATGCTATTTCTTACCTCTAGACCTTTGCTTGTGTTCTTCCCTCTGCCTGGAATATGAATACAAATGCTAAGCTAAGAATAATAGTAGTAATACTGCTCAACTCTTTTTTTAATTTTTTAAAAATTTGTATTTACTCTTGAAAGAGAGAGAAAGAAAACATGAGTGGGGGAGGGGCAGAGAGAGAGGGAGACACAGAATCCGAAGTAGGCTCCAGACTCTGAGCTGTCAGCAAGCCCGATGTCGGGCTCGAACTCATGATCTGTGAGATCATGACCTGAGTGAAGTTGGTTGCCCGACCGACTGAGCCACCCAGGTGCCCCGATACTGGTTAACTCTTATACAGCCAGTAAATCATAGAGCTGGCAGTTGGCTCCAGAGTCTGTGTTCTTAGTGCATAAGTACTGTGCTACATATTTTTCTCTTTTAAGTTCAGCTTTGTTGAAGTAAAATTTACATAGACTAAAATGCATACATTTTAAGGGTACAGTTTGATGAGTTTTGATAATATGTATATAGCTCTTAAACCACCACTTCTATCAAGTTAGGGAAGATACAGGTTTTTTGCCTGTGTTCCTTTGTGGTGAGTATCCCCGTTCCCAGGCTTAGTGACCTGCTTTCTGTCACTAAAGATTAGTCTTGCCTATTCCAGAATTTCATGTACTCTCTTGAGTCTGGCTCCTTTTGTTCAGCAACACGTATTTGAGAGTTAACCAACAAATTGTTTTATGTATCAGCGGTTTGTTCTTTTTTGATGCTGAGCATATCCATTGTACAGATATACCTCAATTTGTTTATTCATTCACCTGTTGATGGGCATTTGATTGTTCCCTTTTATTATGAAAAAAATGGTATAAACATTTTGCAAACATTTCTTTTTTATGGACATATGTTCTAATTTTTCTTGGATAAACACCTACAAGTGCAATTGCTCTGTTGTATGGTAAGTGTATGCTTAGCCTTATAAGAAACTGCCACCCAGTTCTCCAAACTAGATACATCTATATTGATTTAAATTTTTTAATTTAATTTTTTTAAAGTAAGCTCTGTGCCCGACGTGGGGCTTGGACTCATGACCCTGAGATCAAGAGTTGCATGCTCTACCAACTGAGCCAGCCAGGTGCCCCCTATATTGATTTTGATACAGATTTGTCCTTTCTTCTCCTTTTTGCTTGTGTAACTTCAACTAATTTTTTTCTTTAATGTTATCTTTTAAAAAGTTTTATTAAGTAACTTCTATACCCAATGTGGGGCTCGAATTCACACCCCCAACATAAAGACTTGCTTGTTTTTCCAACTGAGCCACCCAGGCACCCCTCAACCGAGTCTTAGCAGTTACCTCGGACACCACCTGTTTGGAAGGCTTTTTTGACACTTTTCATCTTTCCCTTTTTTGAGGTAGATTAGGGAGGTTCCTCTTCCATGTCCCCGTGGCACCTTGGTTATCGAAATTGTTCACTTGCCCATCTTTCCATCAGACTGTGAGCTTCTTGAAGATGGAGAAAGTGCTGTTATGTCTGTATCCCTAGCACGTTGTGTGATACCTAATAACATCTAGCTAGAGACTCAATAAATGTTTGTGAATGGGTGACTGATTGGCACAGTCTTCAGCTTACAAGAGAGTTTATGACCCTGTAGGGGAGATAAAACAGGCATGCAAATAACTGTAATGTAAAGTAGAAATTGATAAAGGTGAACAAGAAACTCTATGGGAATTCAAAGAATTATTTTTTTTTAAGTTTATTTATTTTGAGAGAGAGAGCGAGCTAGAGAGTGCTGGCATGTGCTCACAGGCGAAGGACAGGCACACGGAGAAGGAGAGAGAGAATCCCAGGCAAGCTTTGTGTTGACAGAGCCCAACACTGGGCTCACCCTCATGAAGCCGTGAGATCATGACCTGAGACAAGGTCAAGAGTTGGATGCTTAACTGACTGAGCCACCCAGAGAGATGGCTTTTAATGGCGATGGTTTGGGAAGGTTAGTAAGGGAGGTGGAATTTCAACTGAGCCCCAAAAGATAGATTTAGATGTATAGAGATACTATTGATTCTAAAAGGATTTAGCTTGAGTTTCTGTTCCAAAAGATCACGGAGGCCAGAGGATGAAGGCTGTGCCTGGGCTGGTTATACCAAGATTCTGTTTTGTAATGCTTTGCTATTCCCAGCAGGGACTAGGTACTAGGTACTAGTACCAGCAGGTGTTAGGAGATTCTGTTTGTCAGGAGAATGTGAATGTGTCTGTCTGTGTGTCTTTCTGTCTATTATCTCTCCAAATTCTCATAACTTCTCTCATCCTCTTCTCACTCTGCGATGTGATAACCGTCACACAAGTCAACACTGCCAACGCCCTGCCTTGGAGGTTGTCTCATCTCTATGGTCCCAGACACCTGGCTGCACTTTTCAGCATGTTTGTCTACTTCTCTTTTTTATTGTATGTTCATAGAATATTAGAACTGGAAGCTTCCAAAATAATCAGATATCAGGATCTCATATTACAGATGAGTATTGACCTTGAGACCCATGTAGTTGCCTGGTAAATAATGGTATATTAAAAGCTGCCATTTGTTGAGCACTTTAGTCTGTGTCATGTAATCCCCGTGATAGCCTTGCACAGTATAGATATGTCTGCATTTTATAAATGAGAAAACCGAGGCAAAGTCTCTGATGGTACAGAATTGAGGAGTCAAAGCCAGTTTTTTTTTTTTGTTTTTTTTTTTTTTTTTTTTTTTTTTTTTTTTTTTTTTCTACTACTACCTCCTACTGAGCCCAGGCAAGCTCCCAGGTCTGCTGGGTCAGTGGCCATAGAGAAAGAGGAGGTTGGGCCAAAGCCCTCAAGTAGAGGACAGGCTATTGTCACACAAGTGGTGTAGACCAGGATTCTCTGCTGCCTAGAGAGATACTGGAGTGGTGGTTTCTTTGAACCACATATGATGCTGCCCAAAATAAGACTGCCAGAGCAGAAAACTAATCAACAGCATTGGCTATAATCAAAACTATTTGTATGACAGAGTATATGTTTTTAGTTTTTAATTAGGTACATAAAGCTGTTTTTAGGGCACTTGGGCGGCTCAGTTGGGTGGCACTTGGGTAGCACCCAACTCTTGGTTTCAGCTCAGGTGATGATCTGATAGTTCTCTGAGTTCGAGTCCCACGTCGCAGAGGGGCTCCCTCCCTCTCTGTCTCAAAATAAGTAAATAAACTTAAAAAAAAACTTTTAATTATACAAGTAATACTTAAAATACATTTGCATGGTAAAAACTTAAATAACGTAGAAAGACAAAGAGCAAAGTCCCAGTGGCCATTCATCTCCCTGACCCCACTCTAGCACCACCCCCACCATAGGTAAGGACTCTTTACAGTTACAGTTATGTATTCAGTCCTTTTTCTATGCACTTATCTACCTATACACATCATTGTAGGAAGTTGATAGGTCATATCATTCTTTACATATTTTTCTGTAATTTTTTAAAAAGCTTAACAATATGTCATTAAGATGTTTCTGTCAGTACAAATAGCACTGTTTTAACTGTAGTGTATATATTTCATGGTACAGATGTACCCTCATGAACATTTAAGTTACTGCTAGTATTTGTCTATTGTAAATACTATGGCAGTTAACACCTATGCCTGTAACACTGTAATACCTTTACAGTTATGTTGTAAAGTTATGGTGTAATTACAGTTATGGTGTAATACCTTTATAGAGGTTTTGGGCACTTTGGTTGCTGCCCAAACCTGGCTATTTGGCAAAGGGCTCAGAATATTCTTATTGGCCTTTATTATTGAATGATCACACCCTCTGAAAAGTATTAATTGAGCTTTCTGGTTGCTTCATAGGCAAAACATTAGTAACTACTTAATACGTGCCAGGTTCTTCCTTATGTATTATCTCATTTAAATCTTTTAAGAATTGCATGAAAAGTGTGCTACTATTTACCATTTATCTGAAACTAAGACTTGGGAAGATTGTGACTTGCATACAGTGACATGCCTTCTAAGAAGCTAATTCAGAATTTGAACGCTTGTCTTCTGATTACCAATTCAGTGTCTCTTTCTCCATTGTTCTGAAGCTGGTCCATTCTCTTCTTAAAGTCTTTAAGGAAAAAAATTATAGGAAGTAAAATGTCTTTGGAATAATGCATGATAGCGTGAGTAGAGAAAGGAAGAGTGGGCATCCTCTTGATTGGGGGTAGGAGAAGTGAAGCCTCTTTTCCTATCATCAGGCTTGGAGGTGTGATTCATGTCTTCAGGAGGCTGTAATAGAGGCTACACTGGACAGACCTTGGTGCCCTGACAGCAATGTCCTGTTTTTGTAGGGCTGTGGATTTACTATTCATGCTAAAAAAATGAATCATCACTAGGAAACGCTGTATGTTTAGAAGCACCTGACTCATGGAGGCCCTCCCCCAACAGGAGAATGGCCCTCAGTGGACAAATTGTCTTAGCTTCCTTTGAAAACAAAAGTTTTCACTTCTGTATAGATTAAAGGTTATTTTCAACCTGTGGGATGCCTTAGCTCACTGAGAAGTGGCCCTTTTTACAGGGACGATGAAGTGGAGTGATAGTCAGAATTGAAGGGTTGAATTTTTTGTTTTGTTTTTAATGTTTATTCTTGAGAGAGAGAGAGAGAGAGGGAGGGGGTGGAGTGTGAGTGGGGGAGGGGCAGGGAGTGAGGGAGACAGAATCCAAAGCAGACTCCAGGCTCTGAGCTCTCAGCACAGAGCCTGACGCGGGGCTCGAACCCATGAACCATGAGATCATGACCTGAGCCAAAGTCAGATGGTCAACGAACTGAGCCACCCAAGCACCCCTGAAAGGTTGTTTTTAACTCTTCCAGGACCCTGTGTTTGTGGGTCTCCTGAAGTAGGTGTGAGCAGCCTTTCCTCCTAGAGGTGAAGTTTGAGCAATTCAGAAAGAGGAATCAGTTCTACTTTTCTGGCAAAATGTCCTGTGTTCATGGAGCATCCTATTGGCAGTAAAATCAGAAATTTAAAAATAAGTCATCAAGGGGCGCCTGGGTGGCGCAGTCGGTTAAGCGTCCGACTTCAGCCAGGTCACGATCTCGCGGTCCGGGAGTTCGAGCCCCGCGTCAGGCTCTGGGCTGATGGCTCAGAGCCTGGAGCCTGTTTCCGATTCTGTGTCTCCCTCTCTCTCTGCCCCTCCCCCGTTCATGCTCTGTCTCTCTCTGTCCCAAAAATAAATAAACATTGAAAAAAAAATTAAAAAAAAAAATAAGTCATCAAATATACTTGAGGAGGAAAAAATGGAAACACAACAGAATATAAACCCCTTAGAGAATAATGTTCTTATAATGAATGTGTCAGCATTTTTAACAGATGTGTGTTCAAGTGTGTGTTGATTCAGTATGTATGTAAAAGTCACAAGCACAAATGTAGTCAATGTTTACATTAAACCCCCCACCTCCAAAACACACACATGAAAGGCCCCTCTTGTGTATGTGCAATTACATCTCTGAATACTCCCTTGGTCCCTTTTTCCTCCTCCTTTCCCCAAACACATATTTTGCTTACTTCCCTAAAGATACATGATATATATGAGAGAACATACTCAATTGACTCACACCTCTCCAAGTAGTGTATAAAGCATAATGTTTTGAAACACCAGGGGCACAGGTCCACAGGGAATCCGAAATGCCATCTTCCAGCCACAACTGTGCTGGAAAGAAAATAGAAAACAATGAGGCATGTGCAGAGTCAGCTCTTTGTGTCTCAGCTCAGCAGTTTTCCTGCTGTCCTAAACTTCACTTAAAAAAAAAAAAGCTGGGCAAAAGAGGAAATGATCCAGTTTTTAAAAATTTTGATATAAAATAGCAGTTTAGGGTTGTGGGGACACTTACTAAAAAAACAGAGCTTAGTTAGTGGTGAGAAGTCTCACTGTTCTTTGCTTGGTTGTGAGGACTTGTGTGTGTGCACACATAATATAATACACACCTTACCACATGCATAAAAATAAACCCAGCTGTGAATTTTCTTGGTGGTGTGGTATAAGCTGCATTTGGTCATCATGAAGCATGGGCTTTATTTTTGCTTCTGCTGCCCACTTGCTGTGGAATCTTGGAAATGCTATTTTATTCCTTAATCAATCAAATAATTCCATTTAACACATCCTTTTTGAGTGCTTATTATGTGCAAGGCCCTATCTAGGGGCTGGGGAGGTGTGTGTGTGTGTGTGTGTGTGTGTGTGTGTGTGTGTGTGTGTGTGTTTTAATTTATTTATTTTGAAAGAGGGTGAGCAGGGGAGAGGCAGAGAGAGAGATGGGGAGGATCCCAAGCAGGCTCTACGTGCTCAGCATGGAGCCCAACATGGGGCTTGAACTCACAAACTGCAACATCATAACTTGAGCTGAAATCAAGAGTTGGACGCTTAACCAACTGAGCCACCCAAGGGCTGGAGGGATTAATAAGAAAACGCTTTCTTGTCTCTAATATGCTTAGATGCTGGGGGAATCACACAGCTTGGTGCTTTGGTCTATGCCCATCAGAGAAGAACCCGCCTGATGTAGGAATTCAGAGAAAGGGTTAAGGTTATGTCTAGCTTAGAGGCTTCATGGAGGCAGTGAACACCCATTAAGGTGAGCTTTAAAGTGTGCATGGGCCGTCAGCGTATTAGGGACGGAGAGTGAAGATTAGGTGCTGAATCTGGGGAAACAGGAGGTCTTTTGGATGACCAGGCCCCAGAAGAAAGTGGGGCTGTGTTGTGGTAGGTTCTGAGTGCCAAACTAAACTGTCCCTTAATTTCTCTGGGCCTTAATTTCCTCATCTGAGGAAATGTGTTTTTATTTCAATGTGCCAAAGAAAGCGAGTATTATTTTTGCACCCTAGGCATGCAAATCGCCACTGGTCTTGTACCTTAGTGCTTGAAGACAATTAGGGTGTTAGCCCTTTATGAAAAGTAGACAGCAAAACTCCCCGCACCCCGCACTTGCCTTCTTGTTTTTCCATTTCAGCACCATTATCACTAGCATACTATTTACTATAGGAAGGACTTACAGAAACTTGTTTGGTAAATAGGAAGAAAACCCTAAGTGATGTGTCCAACCATTTTCATGAATGCTGCAGGAATCCAAATATACATTCTGTAGTTTACATTGAAAACTTCATTAGTGAAGTGTTATTTCAAACATCTGTATTTGTGTCTGTAAAAGGAGAAAAGCCAAGGCAGAGGGAAATGTGAACATCAAATGCATTCTTGTTTTCTCCCTATTATCAGTAGCATCTTTCAGAAAGTACTGATTAGAGATGAAGGCTGTTTCCAGTTGTTGGTTTACTTGCCTCATAGCATACGAAGTCAAGGCTGGGCTGGGGGCCACCTTCCAGAAGGCAGGGACTTCCTTTCTGACTGGAAATAATCCTGTTTTTTTTTTTTTTTTTTTTGACCTTCAGAATACTCATGGCCTTGCTGGAGTATATGGGCCAACATTTGCCCTGGCAAGGCCAGGGCAGTTTAAGATTGGTGTCTACAGAGATTGCTTTATAGGCAGTTAAAAGTAGTGGGAGGAAGGTGACTGTAGTAACTCAGACATTTACATCCTTTCCGGCCTAAAAATCAAGGGGATGATTTAAAATGGGCAGTATTTGAAAACAAACAAACACCAACAATAACAAAACACTTCTTGCAGTTCTTATTTGTCTAAATTTTTAAGAACTTTGCCAAGGTCAGAGTGTTCTTTTCCAAGTGACTTTGTCATGAAGAGGGATTGCATCTTATTTATTACACTGCACTAATATCTGCAGTCTTCTCCTAAAGATTGGCAAATATGGACGTTAGAAAACACAATTTCCATGCCTTTTGAACAGTATGTTCTTTATGATGCTTTGTAAAAATACTGTCAGGTGGCTAGGGATTTTAATTAACACACTAATGCTAACTGGAGTTAGACTTCTTGGTAGCTTTTTTTTTTCTCCCCATCAAGTTAGAAGCAGAGTCCAAAGCCTAACATAGAGCTAAAAATTATTATTCTTATTTATTTTATTTTATTTTATTTTGTTTTATTTTAAGTTTTATTTATTTATTTTGAGAGAGAGAGAGAGAGAGACCATGAATGGGGGAGGGCAGAGAGAGAGCGAGAGAGAGAATCCCAAGCAGAATTCTCAAGAGAATCCTAAACCCCTGTTGCGGGCCTCAAACTCATGAACCTTGAGATCATGACCTGAGCTGAAACTAAGAGCTGGACGCTTAACCAACTAAGCCATCCAGGCACCCCTGTTCTTATTTTAAAGCAAATATGTAACTAGAGTTCTTGTTGTATACTGGGTTCTTGAGTTCCCAGTGAGGTCAGTAGTTCTCACTACTTAAGGTCACAGTTTGATTCTTTCAGATACATAATTGAAGAGATGATAAATGATAAGGTACTCAGTGATTATATTAATTCATATGTGATGACATGAAGATGTTTTCTTTAATAAGAATATCTGTTATATGGGAGTAAATAAAAAAAATCCTATCCTAGTAGAGTTGAAATCCTATATTAGTTTAGGGAAAAGGGTGAAATAAGTATGTTTTATTCTGCTTACATAAAGGGATATAAAAAATGCATGTTACTAAATTTCTTAATACTTCATTTTGCTCTTGATGTGCTCCTACCAGGTAAAGCTATATGTGAATGTTAATGCTTGTAGCATGAGTCTAAAGTTTCAGTTGAGGCCAATAGGTGGAAACCATAGTCTCTAGTGATTTTCAAAATAAAATCCCATAAAGGCCTCACTTTAAAAAAAGTGAACATTTTGGAGGTGCCTGGGTGGCTCAGTCAGTTGAGCATCTGACTCTTGATTTCAGCTTAGGTCATGATCTCACAGTTCATAGGTTCAAGCCCTGCATCGGGTGCTATGCCGAGAGCATGGAGCCTGTTTGGAATTCTCTCTCCCCACTCCTCTCTCTCTACCCCTCCCCCCCCCAAATAAATAAATAAACGTCCTTTTTTTTTTAATAAAATAAAATATAAAAAAAAATATTTTGGAATCCAAGAAGAATCTGACACTGTCTAATCGCCGTTGGGTTAATTCCAACATCGGCACTGTGCACTAGCCCATTTTGTTGGCTTTTAGTTGTGTGACTGTTTGCTGGTCACTGAGTTACAAAAGGGAAAAATTCGATAAAAAAAAGAATAGATACAGAAAAATATGTTGTACAGTTTTATTCAGTCCATAGTTCTACGTATTTGCTTACTGTAGTTGAGAAAGTCAGGAGTGGTAAGTGAAGTGCAAGGGTTAATATGAAAAATAATTGAGAAAAATGAGTAGAAAGAAAGAAAAATAGATGTTTTGATACTCTTTGTCAAATGTTTTTCCAAAGACCAGCCTCAGATTTAAAGTATTATGCAGCTGTAGGCTTTGGCCTACAGTACTTTTCTGATAGGAATTCAGCCTTGAGTTGAACTTTCAAATAGGTTATTTTCTTTTCTTTCTTCTTCTTCTTCTTTTTAATGTTTATTGATTTTTGAGAGAGAGAGAGAGAGAGAGAGAGAGAGAGAGAACACAAGTTGGGGAGGGGCAGAGAGAGAGGGAGACACAGAATCTGAAGCAGGCTCTGGGCTCCGAGCTGTCAGCACAGAGCCTGACATGGGGCTCAACCTCACCAACTGTGAGATCATGACCTAAGCCGAAGTCGGAAGCTTAACTGACTGAGCCACCCAGGTGCCTCTTCTTTTTTTCTTTTTAATTACTAACTGACCTATCTGTTGTAGTTTGTTGATCCATTTTCTCCTCTTCATCCCCTCCTGTTGCTTTCTTCATGAGCTGCTGTCTGTTCTGGAATTCTGGGCATCCACATGTAGAATTCAGGTTCCCTGCCTCTGCCTTCACCAGGGATGGAGAAAAATCTGACCCAATATTTCACTTTACAAGTTTAATTGTGGAAAATGTTGGGGTTCGAAGCTGACGGCCAAGAAAGAATTCTTGAGACATCTTTGGTGCAAAAAGGTGGTTTTGTTAAAGTTCAGGGCAGGATCTGTGGACAGAAAGAGACACACTGGCGTTGTGAAGAGTGACTGATTATTTATCTTCAGGTTGGGAGAGGGTTAGGGATAGCAGAAGTCGCTAAGGTATTTTGGAAACAAGGTTTCCCAGGATGTAGAGGGGCTAGCTGCTGTTAGGAAAAGGTCATTTATTGCTGTTTAGTAAAAACTCAGTCATGAGTCCATTCAGATGTACTCAGGGGGCCAAAAGCTTGGAGTAGGATTGCCAACATGTATTTTGTTGGGGGTGGGGGAGTAGAGATAAAGGAAGTTTCAAAAGTAATTTTTATATGTTAAAGTAGACTTACAGGGTCCTGGGGGGTTGGGATAATGTTAAGCCAAGATTCCCTTTCACCTTTAGGAAAGTGTCATTATTGAGGCAGCTGAGCTCCTAGAGGACGGTCACTGTCTATTTCAAGGATTTGACTGTCAGTGGGCTGTGAGTTGTAAGGAAATTTAATTTTTTTTTTTTTTGCCTTCATTTCTCACATCAGATTGGACTCGAAAGGGTTCTAATCCACAGTTATTTTTTTCCATGTTCCTATTTGTTAAAAAAAATTTTTTTTTGATGTTTATTTTTGACACAGAGACAGGGCATGAGTAGGGGGAGGGTCAAAGAGAGAGGAAGACACAGAATCCGAAGCAGGCTCCAAGCTCTGAGCTGTTAGCATAGAGCCTGATGCGGGGCTTGAACTCACAGACTGTGAGATGATGACCTGAGCTGAAGTCGGACACTTAACTGAGCCACCCAGGTGGCCCGTCATGTTCCTATTTCTAAAGCCCCCTCTTTACATAATTAATACTTGCATTTCCACTGGGGAGGGTCCTCCACTCCTTTGTCTTTGCTTAGCCTTTTTTCAGGAAGGGTCTTTTAGGATGGGTCTTAACTGCAACCAGTTTCTTTCCTCGTTAACCAATTATATAATAAAGCCATTAAAGTCCAAACTTTTTGTTAGGCAGTTCTAATTGATCAGTCTCTTATGTAGGTATCTTGCTTTTAAGCTTCTAGAATTCTTTGCTATCTATTACTTTAGTTTGCTTTAGCAATATAGGTAGTATTAGCCCTAGTTTGTAGGTGGCCCACATCAAGCAGCTTGTTACTGGCAGGGCTGAGACTAGAACCCCAGTCTTCTAACCCTGTGTTCAGCCTTCTTTCATTTAAATTCTTAAGGTCTGTTATGTTGTGAGCTGCCTTTTTTTTTTTTTTTTTTTTTTTTGAGAGGGAGGGTAGGACGAGGAGAAAGGATGTGATTTTCTACTGATTTTTCATATATTTATTGGTAATATTTTCATATTTGTGTAGGGGTTCCTGACTTAATTAAAGAAAAAAAAAGCTTTCAAATGCCTGATCTCATTTGTTTCCTAACAAGCGTGGAGATTAGCCAGAATAAGTATTATCCCTATTTTAAATACGAGAAAACTGAGGCTCAGGGAAGTGATAGGTTTTTAGTGAAATTGGAGTTGTGACCCAGACATGGTTGGACCAAGACTAAAGTGAATGAGAATTACATATGAGCTTTTCCTTTCTGGAACATATGTGGATGGAGCCCTTGTTATGTGTCATTTGCTGTGTTGGATGTTGTAGACTCAGAAATAAACTGTTTTTAGATTGGTATAGTACAGGTTCTTAGAGTTGACTGGGGTAGTACTTGTAGTTAGCTTTGTTTAAGGAAGTAATGTGTCTAGTATGGAGGAGGTGGTGAATTTGCAAGACTTTAAGTTACAAAACTATAGCCAGATGTATGTTTACCTCTGTGAGTGCCTGTTTTATTTGCTGGTTTATTCATTCCTATGCATTAGGATAAAAAAATAAATATAGTTCTGTTTTGGCTCCCTGAAATAGTTTTTATATTTTCTGGAATTTCCTCACTTATTGTCTTTAATATTCCAAAGTTTTATTATGACTCATTTGGGCCATGCAATAATAGAAGAAGTAGGAGTAGGCCTGTTTGAAGAGGCTCATTAAGTAATTTGGAGGAAATATATTTTTGAAGCCTGTAAATGCTAATTTTGTTCTTGGTCTTGAGATTTGTTTCATGAGTGTCAGTTCTGCATATTCTTGTATGTTTTGGATGAGAGAGGGTGAAAATTTAGGAGTTAAAAGAGCATAGTTAAATTTTTCTCTTTGGCTTAAATATGTAGTTTTACTATAAACTACTGAAAGTTTCCTGTTCTTGTTTAATAAAAAAAGTGCATTTCCATTCATTGTTTCCATGTAACTTCCTATGCTTTTTACAGTAAAAAAAGGTCAAAATTTAGGATAAATTATGCGTTATCTCTGGGGCAAAGAAACCCTATTTCATTTAAGAAAAGAGCTTTACAAAGTGAGCCTTCTCAGAATCTGTGATCCTGCAACAGTCCTCAGTATGTGCCTTTTAAAAAAAAAAATTTTTTTTTTTAAACATAATCATGGTTTGCAAGGATTGCAGTCTGACCCGTACTTCTAACTAACATCAGAAGGCAGGGAAGATTCCATGTCATGACTTGATTTTAGAAAGCTGCAGATCATAACACTGTTCTAAGGAGGGGCTTTTTGAGTGGCTTTGTGTGTTTTCTTTGTAACGTGGATGTTCAGCCTGCAGCCTGCCCTACACTGTACTGTACACAATAGATCGTTTGTACTGACTTGAAAACAGGGACCCCTGGTAGCAGTGTCTGGTCGCAGTGACAGTGTCCACTATCACTGGTGGGAGAGTGAAGGCGGGAAGGAATAGTGATTACAAGTTCCACTGAGGAACTACAGTGTAGAAGAATGTGCAGATGATGCTAAAATTGTAATTAATCTGGGATGTGTGGGTCAAATATGTGTTGATCCTGAAAAATAAAAAAGAGGGGGAGACATCACTAGACCCTTTCTTCCTAACTTCCTAACTCCCTTCCTTCTTTCCTTCCTTCCTTTTCTTCCTAACTTTCCTTCCTTTCCTTCTTTCTATACCTACATACACATACGCACACACATACACACACACACAAGAGACCTAGTCATGTATTTGCTTTCTCCTTCTCTTGAAAAGAGAATATTTCTAAAATGCTTGAAACCTTAGAACAATAGAAGAGTAGGACCTTTAGCACAGTTTTTGTGTGAACTCAATTCCCAGCAGTTCACCCTTAGTGCATACGTTTCACTTTCTTTGATGGCTTGCCATTCAAATTAGATTTTGTGTGGAGAGTGTCACTAATATTATTGCTAATATTGTCACTAATGTTGTTACACAGTGTCACTTTTATAGTAGGTTTGTGCATCCATAACACCTGAAGGAAACCAAAGTATTTGGTGAGTTACAAGGAAGGTAAGTGTCAGAAGTCCATAGAGGTTACTCGGTAGGTGGGACTGCCCTTGTCCAAGCTTGTTGACTTAGAATTGAGTGTGAAAGGTGATGTGTGATGGGCTTGGGGCAGAGAGACAGACCTGCAGTCAGTTGAGGAAAACAGAAGTATAAAAAGTATAGGCAGAATTATACAACACAAATAGGGGACCATTTGGTGTAGAGACAAAAACGAAATACCATAGCAAAGTTTAATAACCTGTCATTAGTATGCATAATGATGACCCCAAGTACTCAAAAAAATTAATGGTATTCAGGATGCTCACAATATTTAAGGTGGCTAGGAAATAATTTTGTATGTAGTACATTTTAGGTAGATTTCCTGCAAAAATTACTTAAGTCACTTTCTTGAAAGGAGTAAAGCCTTACTTATTTGGAAGATTTGCTTATGTGGATATCTCATTCCCAGTCAGTGCTGAATAAATGAGGCATTTATTGTGTGGTGGTAAGGTGATTCTTTGGGCCAGATGAAGTAAGGTGGGAAGAAAGGAATATGATGTAAAATACTGGGCGAAGGAATTAATTATTACCTTAAATAATGGATGAAACTTGGGTACATTTTTCTCTGCAAATCTTGAAACAAAGTCCTTTTTGTTTTAGGAATTGGCATGCAAAGGATTTCATTTTCAAATTGACCATTTGAAAGTATTAGAGCTTGTCTACATGTGAGAAAGGTGAATTCCCTCTGGCAGAGTGGTTTCCGAAGGTTCACTTGGGAGGAAAGGAGAGGAGCTAGTTGATCCAGAGTGGAAAAACACCGAAGAAAAGTTTCCCCCTAAAGAACACACAGATTTCCGAAACACAGAAATTGCTTTGATTGAATGTGACAAACTTTAAAAAAAAAAAAAAAAAGTCAAGCTTTGAAACATCCTATGACACATCTGTTTTGAAAGGTTGCTTTGTCAGATACAGATGTGTGTTTGACAGTACTTTACTGTGTGTGAGGTTTTGTTATGAGCATGCTCAGTAGGTGTTTTTTCTGAACAGGTATCCCTTTATCTCAGTTCTAAATTTTGGGGAGAGTTTACTCAACAGCAGTACAATTATTTCTTATATTTGTCTTTAGGTTAAACACAATTTGATTGAATCAAATCCCTCCCTTCTAGCATTTTGTTAAACTGATAACTCTGTTTAGATTTTACCTTTTCAGAAGTTGTTTGTTGACCCAGCATAGCAAAATCTAAAACTTTTTTTTGGGGGGGGGGGACTTTTTAAAAAGTAATCTCCACATCAAACTTGGGGCTCAAACCCACAACCCCAAGATCAAGAGTCCCACGCTCTGCTGACTGAGCCAACTAGGCACCCCCCAAATCTGAAACTTTTGATTAACTGAATGGCTTTTTTTTTTAAATCAGGATCAAAAAATCCCCCAAATGCTTTTAGCAAACTAATGCCACTTTGTTTTTTGCCTTCAGACATACATTGATGTAAATTATTGGTTTAAAAAAGTAAAAACAAAAAACAGAAACAAAATAAAACCTCTTCTAATTCTAGAAAAGGAATGCTAGAGAGAATTGCCTGGACCCCTGAGTGAACTTCACTGTAGATTGCATTTTCTCTATTTTTAATGAAGCCATTGAAGAAAAGTTATGCGCCTGTGTTTTTTGTAAAATACCTTTTGAAATCCCTGATCCTTGCTTCATTACAGGCCTCTGAAATTCAGACTTAGGAAAAATATTTTCTTATCCAAAGAGCTGATTTGTTTCTTTTTTATGAGATCTTGTAAGCATCACATTTTCTCCTTTACCTTGACTACTGGGAAGCTCAAAACTAGGTGAGGTGCTCACATGAAGTAGTTTCCTTTAACTAAGTTCTTTTTTTTTTTTAACATTTATTTATTTTTGAGAAACAGTGAGACAAAGCATGAGAGGGGGAGGGGCAGAGAGAGAAGGAGACACAGGATCTGAAGCAGGCTCCAGACTCTGAGCCAACGGTCAGCACAGAGCCTGATGCGGGGCTTGAACCCACAAACTGTGAGATCATGACCTGAGCCGAAGTCAGAGGCTCAACCGACTGAGCCACCCAGGCGCCCCTAACTAAGTTCTTTGATGAGATTTCTCTTCTGTCATTACCACTTTTCAATTGATTGGCAGCTTAGGTGGATTTCTAAGCCCATTTAACATTTTTTCTTACAACCCCCTCAATTTCCTTTCTAGAAGTAGTTGAGTATATAAATTATAAAGGAGTATATAGCATAACATTTTAGTTGGATCAGGAATTTTCTTTTTCTTTAAAAAAATTTTTTTTATTTGAATATGGTTGACACATATGGCTGACATATAATCCACACAGTAGATTAGGAATTTTCTAGGAGTAGAGCCACTAAAACTGAGGTACTGGTCAGACCTATCTTGGTACATTAATTTTGCATTTCTTGGACCAGAAGTTGTGGAAAACCTGTCTGAAAACTAGGAAGGATTGTAATAGAAGGACTTTATATACCAAATAGTTTATACAGGCATACCTAAGAGATATTGTGGGTTCAGTTCCAGACCACTGCAGTAAAGCCAATATCGCAATAAAGCGAGTCAAATGAATTTTTTGGTTTCCCAGTGCATATAAAATTTATGTTTACACTTTACTGTAGTCTGCTAAGTGTGCAATAGCATTATGTCTAAAAAAACCCAATGTACATACCTTAATTTAAAAATATTTCTCAAAAATGCTAGCCATCATCTGAACTTTCCATGAGTCATAATCAGTGATCACAATTCATCATAAGAAATATAATAATGAAAAAGTTTGAAATATTACAAGAATTACCAAAATGTGACACAGAGATACAGAGAGAGAAAATCCTGCTGGAAAAGTGCCATTGACAGACTTGCTCAACCCAGGCTGCCACAGACCTTCAATTTATAGAAAACAGTGTCTGTAATTGGACGCCTGGGTGGCTCACGAGGTTAAGCATCCGACTTTGGCTTCGTGAGATTGAGCCCCACATTAGGCTCCACACTGACAGTGCAGAGCCTGTTTGAGATTCTCTCTCTCCCTCTCTCTCTCTCTGCCCTTCCCTCTGCTTGTGTTCTCTTTCTCTCTCTCAAAATAATAAGTAAATAAACTTAAAAATAAACAGTATATGTGAAGCACAATAAAACAAAGTGCAATATAATGAAATATGCCTGTAGAGATCCCTTATGTCCTGTGGGTGACAGTGAAGGTACTGATGTACCTGAAACTCAGGTTCCTGTAAACTCTGATATTCCATGATTCCTAATGCGAAAGGACGTTGAGATAGGCTAAAAAGTTTGTTTTGTTTTGTTTTTTAGGACACAGGCCATAGCTGGAGAGGTGGTAGTAATAGTAATTATAGTTGTATGATAATAAAAAGGAGTTAATCCTCTAAACTGTCTTATGGGGGCAGATACTATTATTATCCTCATTGTAGAGATGAAGAATCCAAGATATGGAGTGGTTAAATAACTGCCCCAGGTTACAAAGCTGAAGTGTGGCAGGGCTGAGATACAAACCTAAGACACTGGCTTCATGGTCTATAGAGAATTAGGATTTTGGTTGTTTGAGGAATTCATCACCCAACATGTCATTATGAGCACCTGTCACATGCCAGGCACTGTGTCATGCTCTGGTATAGTTGGAGGATAAGCAAACGAAACATACATGATCCTTGCCCTCATTGGGTTTCCAACTAAGTAGAAGACATAGAAACATACGCCCAAATAAGTGAATGGCTCACAAATGCCCAAATGGATTTATAACCAAAAGTAGATACTGGCTATAAAGGGAAAGTGTAATAGTTGTAACTGGTTTATGGAGTCTCTTAATTTATTTTATTTTATTTTTTTTAAATTTTTTTTTTTTCAACGTTTATTTATTTTTGGGACAGAGAGAGACAGAGCATGAACAGGGGAGGGGCAGAGAGAGAGGGAGACACAGAATCTGAAACAGTCTCCAGGCTCCGAGCCATCAGCCCAGAGCCTGACGCGGGGCTCGAACTCACGGACCGCGAGATCGTGACCTGGCTGAAGTCGGACACTTAACCGACTGCGCCACCCAGGTGCCCCTGGAGTCTCTTAATTTAATCAGACGTAAAAATGTGGCTCTGGGCCAGGGCTACTTAGCTGGGCACAACCCTCTTGTTCCCTGGTCTACACGTAGTGATCTTATCAGTGGCACTGCTTGATTGGCCCATACCTGCTGCAAACTCTGGAAACGCCAGCTCCATAGATTCTCCTGAACCTTTTAGCTTCACTGTGAAAGGAGCAACAAACAGCACACTAGTTGTTCATAGATTTCTCTCCAGACCATTAGCTCTGTTTTCCTCATAACAGAGACACCTGAGCAGTGAGCTACCTGGCTAGGAGAGGAAGGAATATGGTTTATTACTATAATTGAGTTTGACATACATACATCGATGATTGATAATTTGGCATTCACATTAAACATTTCCTTCATGCCTTTAACAACCAATTGTTGAGGGGCATCTGAGTGGCTCATTCGGTTGAACGTCTGACTCTTGACTTCAGTTCAGGTCATGATCTCATGTGGGATTGAGCTCTGTGTTGCACTCTGTGCTGTGGAACCTACTTGGCATTCTCTCTCTCCCTCTCTCTCTGCCCTTCCTCCACTCATGTGTGTTCTCTCTCTCTCAAAATAAACATTAAAAAAAAAATTGTTGAGTGCCCTGATTATATATAAAATCCTTAAATTAAATGTAGTTCATGGCCCAGTTTGTACACATGGCTGTAATTAGTAATATTTGGCATGGCCAAAACAAAAGTTGGTAGATTTTTCTTTTTAATCTCTTGTCTCCTATCTATAATCAGGACCAGTGGTTACAGGCTTTAATTCAGCTCACCAGCAGTTATGGTTTTCTCCTTCCATCGTTCCTGACTATATCCCCACTTACAGCTTCTTGTCTTGTCACTTACCCAGACTCTGCACCCCAGCCCTACCTGAGGGCTCACCAGTCCCAGAGAATGCTCACTGTAGCATGTTATGCCTTTGTGTTTCTGTGCACATCCTTACCTCTGTTTCTCCCACCTTTTCTTTTTCATCAGACACCAGTTTGCTAGAGGTTAAAAAAGAGAAAATCCATTAAGTAACTATCTTAGGCTCAAACTGAGGTCTGGTTGATGAATGGGTTTGGCAATGTGATCCCTCAGGGTTAATGAGAGGCAGCTTCCCAGCCTTCCAAGTCCCACTTTGCCAGAAAATATTGCATTAGTAGGACTTAAATTATAATTTTTATTGGTTATGTGCCTAAATTGCATTTAATATTTTGAATCCAGATCAAATAAGTATTTTTTTCTTTTAATAAGGAAGTAGACTTTCTTTTAATAATTTTGTGTGTCTCAGACTCACACAGGAGAAAATAGATTGCATTTTCTTCCATCCTTCAAATCTTCATATTGGTTCTTGGTCTCAGTGCTGAGCCATTTAGGCAATAACATCCCATAAATTCTACTTTCCCCATAAATGAATACCAAAGGGGAGTTAGTGTCCTCTTTATTCCTGGCTTCCTTTAGATCGTTTCAGAACAGGAATAGATGTACCATCTTACAGATCAAAAGTAAACAACAAGAAAGTCAGCCAAGGTGATGCCAGATTACTCTCTGGATTTTAGAAATTCCCTAGAGGTAGAAAAATGGACTGTTCTCACCTTTGGGAGTTATACTTCCGGAATTTGCTCAGAGAACAGGAATTTTTACTCCAATACTGCACAGCTTTATTTTAAATCTTTCCACTGCAATTCTTAGAAGAAATTTTGGGGGAGAAGTGGCTAGGGAGTAGTATAAGAACATCTTATCTTAGATATTTTATTAATCATTCTAAAAGCTCAGAAAGAAAACATTTTTTCAATGGAGAAAATATTTTCATTCATTTACTTCTCCTCCTCCCCTCAAGGGACTTTATGTCTCTAATAGTACTTGAAATTTGTAAAGCATTGGCATGTATCGTGTCTCATGATATACGAGCCTCTCATAAAGTAAGAGAAAGAGAGATTATGGGAAACTTCAAGACAGGGTCCCATAACTGGTAAGCAGCAGATCTGGATTTAAAATGTCAGCTCTCACATTTCCTGGTCCAGTTGGCTCTAATATGGGGACCCTTCTCTTGCTATGCCTAGTGGTGACTTGTGGAGCATACTTCATCAGCTACCTGTTCTCTTCAGATTATAAAAAACATGAAACAATCCCACTGCCTCCCAGAACTGCATGAATCCCTTCTGATATTTGTTGGTTGTATAGTGGTATCTTGCTCAAATGGAAAAGTGTGTGCCCTTTATAACCAGGCACTTCCCAACACTTTGAGAATTTAAATTCTTTTTTTTTTTTTAATGTTTTATTTATTTGAGAGAGAGAGAGACAGAGAGACAGAGAGACAGAGTGCAAGCGGGGGAGGGGCAGAGAGAGAGGGAGACAGAATCAGAAGCAGGCTCCAGGCCCTGAGCTGTCAGCACAGAGCCTGATGCAGGGCTTGAAGCTACGGGAGAACCGTGAGATCATGACTTGAGCTGAGGTCGGTCACTTAACCCACTGACACCCAGGTGCCCCCAGAATTTAAATTCTTAAAGGTACCCTGCCTTTTGTTTCTTTTCGGACTTGTAAAAACAAACTTGAACATGGGAAATTCTTCAACATGGTTGCACCATGATTTGAACACAACAGTATACAAATAAGCATTGGCTTTTGACCCAGTTGGCAGTTGACTTCTTGGAAGAGGGCTAGTTGGTCCAGTGGAAGGTCTGGATTTACATACTCACTTGGGGGATGAAATAAACTATGATAAGACATGCCTAAGGAGTTGTACTATAGAAAAATCTGGCTGTTTTTTCCTGAGAAATACAGATTACAGGTTTTAGGCCACTAGAAACTCTTCTGCTTGTCTTTTTTCTACTAAGGATAAATTTTAGCCTTAAGTCAAGTTTTATTGTTGAAAAGCCTAGGGGGGACTTTGGTAGAAGGGCCCCCTTTGGATCTTAATGGTGGTACATTCCACAGCTCCATCCCCAAAGGGTTGTAGCTCAATGAGTTGTAATTTGAGATGGTATAAACACCAGCCTATGCTGTGTACACAGCAGGCACTCTTGAGCTCAGGCCTTCCAGGTGTTTTTTCCTGGAGCTTTGTTTTGCATCCTATCCTAGAATATGTCACATTCCCTTGCATGAAGCTCACTTAGAGCCTGGCTGTGCTATTGCTGAGAAATCATCTTGGGTGCCCTTTCCTACAGATTTTCGCATCCCATTGGGGGTTGAAGGAATTTTCAGCTCAGGGGCAGAATAGATCCTGCAGTGCCCAGGCGCACAGTCTATGGGAGTTTGTCCCTCTTCACAGCTGACAGCATTGCAGAATTCCCTGTGGGACAATAACAGAAACCCTTATTAGCCAATGGTGTTGTTGGAATAAAATCTCCCCACTGCAATGTCTTGGTCCCAGGCTATAATGTTACCCCTCCATTCCCTCTGCATCTTTACCACTTTTTATTGCAGCTGAACACACGCTCCTCATTAGTACCCTGGGTGATATGGGGAATCAGTGTGCTGGAAATTATGTGCAATAGGTACCAGATGTTTGTGTCAACTTGGTATGCATTGGTATTTAAAATGCTTAAGGATCACATTTATTAAATGTGAAAATTACTTATTGCACCTCCCCCCAAACAATAACTCCCCCACCCCCAATGTTTTACTCTCTGTTGCATGAGGTGTGATAATAATTTCTTTGGGGACAGATTAAATTTAAAGTGTGTGCAGCAAATGCATCTGTTCCCAGATGCTTCGTCTGCATTCTGTCAAGCCTTAGGGCTGGCCTGCAGCCAGCGTGGATGTGGGGGTTCTGTAACAGAGATTGGAATGCTGTGTTGTAGCTAAAGGACATAATGAAAGGGTGAGTCCATTTGCATTTTTTTCTTTAAGTGGAACTGGGAATTTAGACATTGATGTTATAGCCAGATCTTAGGAACATTTCCCATGTGTGCAGATAAGCAAACATGAGTGAAAAAGAGGAAGACGACATTTGGTAAAATGAGAAGTAAGTTTGTGCTTTTCATTGAGTTTATGAAATCTTTTAAATTAACTAAAAGTTTGCAAGTGCGAACTAATCAGTCTGTTTTATCAAACATGAGTTAATGTGTAGGTTTGGCCAATAAGTCTGCTTGTTCATCAAACACTGAGGTGAAGGACAGGAAAATGCAGGTTAGAAGCCAGCGGTGACTATCCGTGGGAAAAGCTTAGACCTGGAGGCTGAGAGACCGGGTTCGAATCCCACCCTGCCCTCTGCTGGTGGTGTGTGACCTTTGGCAAGTTACTTAGCCTCTAGGGGTCCCCGTTTCCACCACTCTAAAATGGGAGTTTTAACAGTACCTTTACAGTGCTGCAATGAGGATTAAAAACAATATGTGCATAGTGTGTGGCCCAGAGAAGGTGCATGATAGCCGTATACATGAGGAATTAAACCCTGGCTTATCACAGGAGGTGGAGGCCTAGCGTGTCACCATATGCTCCACAGTGTTGCCCCAGGTGGCCCAGCTGCTGAACACAGGGCTCTGCTTTGTGAAGGAGGCCACTTGGTCTGGGCCACCTGGTGAGCTTCTCTCCACAGGGCTTACTTGAATCTGTGCTGTCTTCAGGTCAGTGAATGTTTTTAGTCAAGAGAAGTAGCATCTTGTGAGTGAATTGGGGCCATGGGTCTGTCCTGGTGGCTGAGGAGGGTGTATTGAGAAGGAAAAACACAGTCTGACTTCAGGGTAGGAAAGAGGACAAGTCAAACAAAACACAACACCCAGCAGGATTTGGGGGAGATCAGATTGCTTGTGTAGCCAGCAGAGAAGGATAAACTCAGCTCACGCTATCAGACCAAGGGAAAGTTAGACTTTGAGAATTACCCGCAAAGAATCCTGGATGGGGCAGATACTAGATGCCTGGAATAAAAAGAAATATCTAGATGGGGAGGCAATAGTGGGAAATGTCTCTGGAGGTGGACCTGTATGTACATTACTATTAAGAAGCAGTCCGTCGAAGTATGCACCCAGTTTTGTGGCTTGCAACATGTGATAGTGGCAATTATATCTGTTCTGTCCACATTAGAGAGTTTCTGTGAGGCCTCAGATAAAGAATCTGTACAATGTTCTTTTTTTTTTTTTTTTTTTTTTTTTTTAGTAAAATGCCTTCTGACTGTTAACATTGGTGCAAGGTGAATAGGAATGTGCATTTATGATATTGTTGCCTTTAGCCAGCATTTCTTTCCGTATCACTTATGCCCTGCCTGACCCTTACGGTGGTAAAGTTGCTTTTGCTGTGCTGATTGGCATCATCACGGAGCATGCCACTCATTTGCCTCATGACTTGGGGGAAGAGATAGCTCAGGGAAGGAAGGGCTGTGGGTTTCCAGTGGTGGCCACAAGAGAAACTCCCAGCCTTCCGATGCTGTCAGTGAGAGCCTGTGTGAGCAGTTCCTCAGCTCACAGGTCACCACAGAAGTGAGCAGATGAGTCAGATAGGGTTTCAGAACATGTTTTCCTAGTTTCCAAGCCTTTGTGGCTATGAGGTGCTGCACTTGGGCCCCTTGGTGGCCGCCTTGCTAGCTTAGGCTTGTGTAGTAGAGCCTGGGGGTGGGTCACACTCTTCCTAGGTGGAAGCTTCCCTCTGGATGTGGCTCTGGCCTTGTGTGAGCAGATGCAGTAGAAGCTGCTTTGAGGCCAGTTCCTAGAGGCTTGCTCTGGTTTCAGGAGAGGGGCAGGAAAGCCTGCACCTGACCAGAGGTGGCAGGAGGCTGGAGGCTTGCTGATGGCAGAGGGGAGCATTGTGCCACCTGGAGAACACAAAAACAAGTTTGTGTTTCCTGCCTGCTGTGACATTTGAGGGTGGGGAAGTCCCAGCCGGGACTTGATTCTTAGCAACCAAAAATGCCACCTCCTTTGTATCATGATTGATTCCACCACCCCTCCCCCCAACTCCCTTATTATAAGATGGAAGTTTTATCTACTAGGTAAAGAGTGAAAGGAAGAATTCTAGGATAGAGTCTCCTATTTGTATGAAATCCTTTTTTTAAATGTTTATTTATTTTTGAGACACACACACACACACACACACACACACACAGTACGAGCAGGAGGGGCAGAGAGACAGGGAGACATAGAATCCAAAGCAGGCTCCAGGCTCTGAGCTGTCAGCACAGAGCCTGGTGTGGGGCTCGAACTCACAAACCGCGAGATCATGACCTGAGCTGAAGTCAGGCGCTTAACCGACTGAGCCACCCAGACGCCTCTGTATGACATCCTTTGAGCATCTTGTGGTTCTTTCCCTTTCCTCTCCCACCGCCTTCCGTCATTAATATTTGAGTATGTACTGTATGCCAGACGTTATGCTGGGATAAAGGATACAGCAATAATCAGAATAATAGGGCTCCGTTCTTCTGTGATGTTTGCAGTCTTTGGGTATATGTAGACATTAAACAAATCATTGGACAAATGATTATATAAGTATAACCACATGAAGTGCAGTGAAGAGAAATGAAGAGTACCATGTGAGTATTTAAAAATGTATTCTCTAATGTAAGAGAAGTAAGAGAAGCTTTCATGAAAGATCAGAAGAATGAGTAAGAATTTGCCACCCCATGGCAGGGCAGAGGAACAGGAATGGTGGGAAAGTCTTCCTGGAGGATACCTTGTATACGGAGTCTCTGGTGGGAAGAAGGTTAGCATTTTTGATGAAATAAAATAAAGCTAGATTAAGCTGCACGTGTCAGAAAACTCAAAATGATATTGGCTTGAAAAAAATTACATGTGTTCCATATAAAAAGAAGTAGTCCAAAGCTGATCCAGTAGCTCCATCTTCATCAAGAACCTAGGCAACTTCTGTCTTATTGCTTTGCCCCACTCAGCATGTTGTTTCCATTTTATGGCCCAAGATGGTTGCTCTGGCCCTACTCATCACATCTGTCTTCCTGCCCACAGGAAGGAGGAAAGGGCTGAAGAACACAACTTCCCTTCGAAAGAAATCTCTTGGAAATTGCATGTGTCACCTTTGGTTATATCTTCTTAGCCAGAATTTTGTCACATGGCCATACCTAGCTGCAAACATTAGCTAGGACTTCCAGTACAATATTGAAAAGGAGTGGTGATAAGGGACATCCTTGCCTTATTCCTGATGTTAATGAGAAAGCTTCTAGTTTCTCTCCATTAAATATGATGTTAGCTATAGGTTTTTGGTGTTGTTTTTTTTTTTTTTACATGCTCTTTATCCACTTGAGGAAGTTCCTATCTATTAGTTTGCTCCGAGTTTTTATCATGAGTGACTGTTAGATTTTGTCAAATGCTTTTTCTACATCTGTTGATAGGATAATATGATTTTTCTTCTTTAGCCAGTTGGTAAGATGGATTACATCAATTGATTTTCAGACATTATGGATCTGGGTTGAATCCCACTTGGTTGTGGCATGCATTTCTTTTTTACATTGTTGGATTTGGTTTGCTTATATTTTGTTGAGGATATTTGCATCTGTGTTCATGAGAGATATTGGTCTTTTTTTTAAATTTTTTAAATGTTTATTTATTTTTGAGAGACAGAGAGATACAGGACATGAGCGGGGGAGGGGCAGAGGGAGACAGACAGAGAATCTGAAGCGGTCTCCAGGCTCCGAGCTGTCAGCACAGAGCCTGACGTGGGGCTCGAACTCACAAGCCATGAGATCATGACCTGAGCCAAAGTTGGATGCCTAACCGACTGAGCCACCCAGGCACCCCTAGTCTTTTTCTTGTCTTGAGATATATTTGCCTGGTTTTGGTATTAGGGTAACACTGACCTCACGGAATGACTTAGGAAGCATTCCCTCTGCTTCTACTGAAAGAGAGAAGCAGAGATTCCCTCTGCTTCTTCTTCTAGAGAATTGGTGTAACTTCTTCATTAAACGTTTGGTAGAATTTGCCAGTGAACCCATCTAGATCCAATATGTTTTTATGAAAAATTTCACCATACAGAGATGTGAGCCCCAGAGGTAGGTGTGAGTGTCACTCCTTGGGTGACCTTACAACTGTTACTTAAGTGCATTAAATGTATTCTCTTTTTCTTTAAAATAGGGATACTACCACTTTATTATGATGGTGTTCAAGGTTATACAAACCCAGAACTGCCCAGCCTATAGTGAGCACTTAATAAATAGGAGCAATTTATTATTATGTTTTTTTTACTACCCCAGACTGACATTGTGTGTTGAATTGTTGAAGCCACCATTTCTTATATACTTTTGGAAGATAAGGGTACATAATTCCTAATTTCTTTCTTTCTTGCTTTTTGGCTTTACGGATAGCTTAATCATACTTGTAGCTTTTTTTTTTTTTTTTTAACTTAGAGGAAAAAAATTCATTAAGGGATCTCAAAAACCAACTACCACTCTGGTATATTTGATGGTCAGAGATGCTCTATATGGCGTGTGTTTAATCATTGACCCCAGTGGGTCTTTGAAGTGCATCTATCCAGTCAGTTGATCATAGTGTGCCCTGTGCGTTGCTTTTTTCTTTGACCTTGGACTGACTCCTATAACACATGGCTGGAACTATAGCCCATTAAGTGGGATCTTCCCTGCCCTGACTCTGGCAAGATAAAAACCATAGATTCTAAGGTGAGGATTGCTTGTCCTTAGCAATCTTTAGGAAAGACTTTATCCTCTGATTTATTGCCAGTGAGTTTTTTCTCTAGCCCTAGTGTGGTGATTTAAGGGAGATCCTGACAGGTGATGGTGGCATTGTAAGGAGGAGGGCAAGTCAAGCAGATTGCAGACATGTTTTGGGTGGAACCACAGGCCATTTGGAGCTTTGCACATACATACAAAAGTGGTGCTGAAGAGCTTTTTTTTTTTTTTTTTTTTTTTAAGTTTTTCTCTATAATCTCTACACCCATCATGGGGCTCAACCTCATGACCCCAAGATCAAGAGTCGGATGCTCTACTGACTGAACCAGCCGGGTGCTCTGTTTTCAGTTTTTATTTAAATTCCAGTTAGTTAACATGCAGTGTAATATTAGTTTCACGTATACAATATAGTGATTCAACACTTCCATACAGCACCTGGTGATGATCACACGTGCATTCATTAATCCCCATCACCTATTTAACCCATCCCTCTACCCTGAAAAGCATTTTTATATGTGCTCAATTTATGATAATGGAAAACTCATGGCAGGAGGCTGTGAAACCAGTTCCCCAGAGTTGAGTAGGAAGTAGTAGGAGACTCTGGAGCTTTGGGGTGTGAGATATACCAGACACCCCTCTGCAGTTGGTGAGGACAGGAGGGGAAACAGTAGGGGGAGCAACTGCTCATACTGTTTGCCCTACATGGGGACTTCAGGGACTATGTCCCGTACCTGCTGCCTTTGCCACTGTGACATCTTCCTTCACCACCGCTATTTCTCAGAAAGCAGCTGGGCACAGTGCAGCAGTACAGAGAGCAGCAGTGATTATTTGAGAAGGTACATACTTCATTTCAGACCAGATAACTATTATCAACCTAGACAATTTCCATGAGTTCTGAAATAGACTTGGCACACTAGGCAGGGTGTCTGCTTATAGTATAGCAGTGGGGGTGCAGGATTGCCTGGTTCTGAATGACATTTGCATTTTAATTTTGCACTGGGTCTGTAATCCTGGAGAGTACTTTTACTATGTATAAGTCAGGAAGAACTTGTTGGGAGTGAGTTTAAGTCTTTTATCAGGTTCCACTTGGAAGGCTGCGGTTTAGTGGACGCTATATCATCAAGTCTCAGTCTCCCCACGTATCCAGTGGAGACAACACCAAGCTTGCAGAGATATATTATGGGTTCCTCTTTCTTAGATGTCTCTTTCTGTCAACCCAGCCAGTGTGCAATGAGGCCCAAGTAGTACCTCACATCACTTTTGCCCATATTACCTCCTTACAGCCGAATCCAAGTCTCTAGAATGGTGCCTCAATCAACAGTCAGGGAGGAGGCAGTTTTTGTTGTTGTTGTTGTTGTTGTTGTTGTTGTTGTTGTTGTTTGTAAGCCCAGTGATTCCCTTCACAAATATTTTTTGAGCATCTTCTACATGCCAGATGCTGTGATCGGTGCTGGGGACACAAAGATGAGTAACCCACAGTCCGGGAGGTCATACTGTACTAGCAGGGACAGATGTGTATACACTGGTGGTTACAGTGTAGACAATGAAACCTCAGAGATGGGCAAAGAAATTATGAGAGGATGGAGGAAGAGTACTTCCCTCAGCTTGGGGTGTTTGTTGTGGGGACAGAGTTCGAGTGGAAGAGGAATTTGGGTAACAGAAAAAAACTTGAATAAAGGCATGGAGTTAAGAAACATCATGGTATCTTTGGAGAACTTTCAGCCAATTGGGGTTGCTGGAGTAGGTTGGGGTGAGGCTGGAGAGAGAGGAAGGGACTGATCAAGAAAGGCCTTGTGTGCCTGGTGGAGGAGCTTGGGCTTTCTTCATAGGCCAGAAGTCCTTAAGGGACCAGACATGCCCACAGAGATGGGAGGGGCAGGCATTCATATTGGGAATAACCATCCCATTGAGCACCCTGGGTAACGTGGGTGGTGCTTGCATGGAAGGTGACTTGGAGAGCTGGAGACCAGAGTCACCTTTTAGGAAGATCTGCAGTTGTCTAGAGACAGAGGTGATGAGAATCACAGAAGGTAGAGCTGGGCAGGAATGGATGTTAGGATTTAAGTTTTGATGATTAGAGGAAGGGAGAATCAGGAGGCGGGAGCCGAGTATTTCCAGGATTCTACTTTTCCTATTTGAAGCTCTACTCATATGCTTTGCCCTCTCTTGGGAGGATTTTTCTGACCTCTGGTCCAAATTTTGCCATACAACGCTGGCCCCAATTAGCCCTGCTCATTATATCTTGCTTTGTATTGTTCTTAAGTTTGTTTTGCTCTAAGAAGGGGGAAGTGCTTAAAAAGTTGAGACTGTATCTTATACTTTTTTGGTGCAATTTTAGGTGTTTAATGTTATTTATGCATACTGTTATTGGGCTTTAGGCAATTTATTCCATTTACTTCTGGTTTTCTTCTACGAGAGGAAGGAATTGAACACAGATGTCAAACGGGAGGTTTCCTCCATCCAGAGGAATACATTCGTGACTTGTGTATCTAAAAGGGAATTTAAATAATCAAATACACATCAAAATCATCTGAAAGGAATTCAAGAGATGGGGGTTTTAGAATAGGTTAAGCTTTTTTGCCATTCAGTTCTGGAAAGAACTTACCTGGAAAGGTTCCTAAAGGTTGGCAGTGGCTTGATCATCCAGACTAATTAATTTAACTGTAGCACAGTTAATTGCTGTTTCTGAGGGGTTTGTGTTTATGATTCTTTCTGCAGATCCAGAGCCCGGGACCCAGTGTGAAGTGTCGCCTGTCAACGCCTCCCATCCTGTCCAGGCGTTAATGGAGAGCTTCACTGTCTTGTCGGGGTGTGCCAGCAGAGGCACGACGGGGCTGCCACAGGAGGTGCACGTCCTGAACCTCCGCACTGCTGACCCAGGGCCTGACCAGCCTCAGAGAGAGGTAGGCGTAGGCACCAGCTTTCTACTCACTGCCCCTCTGAGTTTGTAAAGACACTTCTCTTGTTTTTCCATTCCGGGTTTAGCAAGGATGCTCGTGTGTGAATATAAGTGGGGAGGAGGGGACACAGTGTACGCAGATTGCTCTCTAGACTGGGCAAGTCTAGGACATCATTCTGGAGAGATTTTTCAGCCTTGTAACTTTCCTGGCTACCCCTATTGGAAAGAATGTTCTTAAGAATTTCGTCTTTTAAACATGGCTGTCAAAAAATAAAATAAGGTGCCATTTTTCTGTAATTGTAAGATGTCTTTCTCATCTCCTCCTGTGTCCCTGTGTTTCTCATTTCTTTCCTTTGTCTTATGAACCTGCTGCCCCTGCAGGATGAGTCGGTGGAAATTGGAGAACTCTCTGAAATAAAGATGGTGGTACTTTGTACCTGAATGAAGAGTGCTGGAGGATAGCTCCTTACACTATCTAGGCAGCTTCTTGAAGATAGTGCTGGTCTAGGTGATGGTGACGAGCCAAGCTCGTAGTGACTCAGTATTTCATCTGTCCTCAGTGCTATTTGAAGCACTCATACACTTAGCCCATAAGTCCTATTATTATCCTCCTTTTACAGGTGACAGGTGCAGAAGTAACTCACTCACACAAGGTCATCACTTTAAAAGAAAAATGGCCTCCTCTTTCCTGTGGCTCAGAAATGACCTAGTTTGTGGGTAATGGTCGTCATACTGGAATATAACACACAGTTGCCATTCTTTCTTTTTTTAAGCTTCTGTGTGTCAGAAATGTTATCAATCAGGTATTATCCCTCCAGGGAGAGAGAAATCATAGTAAATCCTGATCACAGCGAAGTGTAGGGAAACTAATGCAGAATGGAATTTGTCTTTGCGTTTTCTCCTGGTCAAGGAAATTCATTTCCAGAATTATTTGTTTATGTGCCTCAACCACTCTGCCTTTTGTGGGGAGTAGGAATAGGAGAGAGGTGAGGTGTCCAGAAGGAAAAGCAAACTGATTTTCATCTCATGAAAGTGTGCAGAGTTGGCTCATTTCAAAGACAAATCATCTAACCTTTTCAGCTACCCTGGAAATTATTGTTAATACACTTGGTTGCTTGCCATTGTTGCTGCAACACATATTTCAGGTCAGATTTCTTTATCCTAGCAATGTGTCTTTAATTCTTAACTTATGGGGGAGATTTGTGGTGGGAGGGAAAGGAGGAGGAGGAAATGCAGTTCCTGTGAAGCGTTGCTGACTCCAGCAATTCTTTAGCAGCAATAATTACTCATTTTATATGTGCTCTCTCAGAGGAACTAAGAAAGAAAAGAAAGTTTGAGCTATTACAGAAGCAGCAACAGCAGAAATTCTGGATGTTAAATTGTGCAGTACTGTTGTTGACTCTGAAAATAGATTCCAATAAGACGATTGAAGTAAAAGAAAAACACCTCCAGGAATGATAGCAGATTTCTCCACACTTGCATTTACTACGTTAGATTAAAATGTTCATGGCAGTAAATTACTAAATCAGCTCTTTCCCCCGGCTTGTTATTGGTGCAGGATCAACTCTAAGATCTATTATAAATCCACCCTTCTCTGACATACATACTCTGAGGGTACATAAAACTAGCTGGCATCCAGGGACGTAGTGTGTTCAGTGAGGGAGTAAAGAAATGGGGTCTGTAGGGGATAGTCTCAAAAATTTGTTTAAAAACCTAAACATTACTCTCCTTTATTCAGTATTCATATAGTACATGTATATGTATGACTTGGGGTTAGTGATTTGAAGATATTTTTGAGATGAGGCAACTGAGGGAAATTACATCCTTTCTTTCTTTGGGGACTTTTTAGGAATTAGATGGTTGCAATTCATTCCTTTTTGAAAACAAGATTTTGGGATATGTGATCTTTGGAAATTCTATCTGGCACTGAGTTGCTCTCAGACGTTGGAGTATTTTATGTACAGATGTGAGTGTAGAGTACAACATCAGAGTGGTTGGGCCACGAGAGAATGAAAGAATGATGGCAAAATGGGGGTGGAGAGATAGTAAATATTAAATCTCTCATCTTCTCCATGTATGACTGTGCAGCCACGCAGTTTTTGAAATCATTTGAACTACATGTCCCCGCAGTTCCACTTCTCTAAGTATTTGCCCAAAAGACATGATAACGTATGCCCACACAAAAACTTGTCCACAAATGTTGATGGCAGTGTCATTCGTATGAAAGAGTGGAAACAACCTGCATGTCCATCTACTGGTGAATGGATAAATAAAATGTGGTCTATCCACCCGATGAAGTGTTACTCATAAAAAGGAATGAAGTGCTGCTGTGTGCTGCCATGTGGATGAACCTTGAAGACATGATGCTAAGTGAAAGAAGACAAGACAGACACATATTCCGTGAATCCATTTATATGAAATGTCCATAATAGATTTATAGAAACGAAAAGTAAATTAGTGGTTGCTATGAGCTGAAGGGCAAAAGAGAGAAATGGGGGTTGATGGCTAATGAGTACCAGGTTTCTTTTGGAGGGACAGAAATGTTCCAAAATTAAGTGGTGGTGATGGTTCCCCGACTGCATATGAATATACTAAACACCACTGATAAATGTGAATATACTAAAAATGGTTGGGTTGCATTTTAAATGGGTGAACTTTTTTTAAACCAAGATTGCTTACTACCCCAACCTGAGGTCACCTAATTCTCTTCTCACTGGATAACTTGGTTTTTATAGATATCATGTGGTCTGTGCTAAAAATCACGGCTGATCCATTTTTGGAGTAAGAGAGGAAGGACCAGAGGTAGCCTTTGTGCACGTCTCTACTGACCAGTGAAGGCAAATACTCGTCAAAGTGAAATGATGCCCTTATGTATAAATTAGCAAAAAGAGTGCCATGCTAGCTCCAAGGTATAACTGACCTTGACTCTGATGACCAAGGTAGTTGTTTTTCACCATTTCCCCCTTAAATTACTAAATCAGCTCTTTCCCATAGCTTGTTATTGGTGCAGGATCAACACTAAGATCTATTATAAATCCACCCTTCTCTGACATTTTGCTAAATTCCTACCTCCTAGGCATCTTAAGGTTCTTCAGCTGAAGAGAGGCTGCTGCTATTCCTGTGTGAAGGAGGTGACAGAGCCCTACACCTGGAAGTAATAACTGCAGCAGGTTGACAAGATTTGGGGAAATAGTTATGCTTAAGTCAGAGAAACAGTTTTAGAGGCCAGCAGAGAATTTGTGTCAGAAACTCGCTTGTGACAATAATGTATACAAAGCCTTCTGTAGCAAAGCACTGCTTTGCCGCTGGCCTCCCTGCTGGGTTCTCCTCAGGACAGTGCAGAGACCTATAATTGTATTTTTCATCTGAGACCACACCTCTCATTTGTAATCATTGGTTTTGGAAACAACAGGCCTGGAAGTGAACAGGAAACTTGAAAAAGACTCTGGCGACAGAGAAGGGCAGAAGACAGTAAACAGCCCAGAGAGATCAGTTTTGTCTTTAGGAATAAGCAGACACCGGTGTCATCATTTTCATCCTGTGAAAACCAGCTCTCACTCTTTGCCTTCTAAAACGTACCCGTCCCCCTGTCAGAGTTTGGGCCCTCGGGGTGTTTCCTGATTCCTGAGAAGGGTTATAGCACCACCAGAGGCTTGCTTACAGTAACATACTTTCATTAGTTGCTGGAATGGCAACAATTTTGTTTCCTATCTAATTTTTATTGTGACCTGCTTTTATGTGGCCATGTGTCTTTTCTATTTCCGACTTACCTAATTGCCTGTTTACTATGAAAAGCTGCTGAGACCAAGCCCCTAGTTAGCATTACCTACGTATATAAAAGACATGGTGTTTAAATTTATATATTTGTCTTGACATTAAAGCAGTAACTCTTAATGTCTATTCCAATAACTGGTTGTATGGAGGAAAGATCTGGAAGGCTCATTGTCATGGGAAAGGGACCAGGTTTAATAACTTTATCCCTCAGAAAGTTCAGAACCGTTCATACTTTCATGTATTTGCTTATTCTCTGCCTCATTCCAAAGAAAGGATTTGGGATAGGCTTACAGTAGACATCTCAACAGTGTAAGCAGAAATGCAGGATGAGGGCAAAGCAAAAAGAAAAGCATAGTTGTTGGCTCTATGGGTTAGTGTGTTTGGTATGGTTGAGTATGAAATTTGGATCCACACATCTTGGCAGGCGGGGCCAAATGGGATGTGTGGTTAATCACACATGTGGCTGCAAATCACTTTTACTTTGTACCTTCTCGAGGACTGTGGCATAAAGTTGTTCCTTCCCTGCTTTTTAAAAAAAAATTTTTTTGATGTTTATTTAGTTTTGAGAGAGAGAGAGACGGAGTGTGAGCAGGGGAGGGGCAGAGAGAGGGGGAGACAAAGAATCCGTATCAGGCTCCAGGCTCTAAGGTGTCAGCACAGAGCCCGACAGGGGGCTGGAACTCAAGAACCGTGAGGTCATGACATGAGCCTAAGTCAGATGCTTAACCGACTGAGCCACTCAGGTGCCCCCCCCCCCCCCGCTTCCTTTTGAGGGCAGGAAAGACCACAGTTGGGAGAAAGAGAAGCAAGTAAGCACATCTCTCTGAAATGCTAACTGTTCTGCTTGCTTCTTAACAGTTCCCATGCCCACTGAGTTACAGTAACAGCGACGACCATGGTGATGGTGGTGGTGAAGTGCCTGCTGGGGGCTGGCCACCTCCCTGGCACTTGTATTATTTCTGCCTGTCCTCATTGTCACCAGAGAAAGGAGCAAGGCTTAGGGAGGCAGTGGACGCTGGGTCGGTTGGACTCTTCTAGCACAGGCTTTCCCCACTCTTCCCATCCACTTCCCTTCTACCTTCAGCTCTTACCTTGTTCCCGGATATGAAACCTGCTGACCACTCTGGCTCCACCTGTTAGGTGAGCCAGCTGATCTCCTACTCAGGGTTTGGGTTTCCTGCATAGGCTTGTGACAGCTCATTCCAGTGTCCCCAGTCCCTTTTCATTCCCTTCTTGTGGCTTTGGGGCAGTATTAAGGTTGGTCTCTTGCTGTCTTTTTTCCTCTCTCATTTAGAAGATTATCACATCATACATTAGTAATTCTAAAATGCAGGAAACTGAGGATCCCTTGCACTCTACGTGGCCATTAATGGCCATACCAAATGCCACCTCCCATCTGTCCTTCATTGTTGATTATTTCCTTCCCTCCCTCCCCCCATAAGGCTTTCAGCTGCCTTCACAAAAGTAACCCACCTGTCCTCTGCTTCCATCCATGACTTCTTGTGACCAAACTTGCTTGAACCATGTGATAAGGGAGAATGAACAAATTAAAGGACTCTTCCTGCTATGAATGAAATAGGCGAGCTTTATTCCATGGACTTTGACTTCTGATTTGACATCTTTTTTGCTTACTTTGAGGAATCTGGCAGTTCAGGGATTAAACATTTTGGAGATCACTACTACCTACCTACTCACCTATCTATACATAGTCTTGTCTCTGTTTCCACAATGTTAGTAGGTGAACAACATTTCTCTTCTCCCTCAGTTATTTTTTTTTTTAATTCTTAACGTTTATTTATTTTTGAGGGATAGAGACAGAGAATGAGCCAGGGGGGTGCAGAGAGAGAGGAAGACAACAGAATCTGAAGCTGGCTTCAGGCTCCGAGCTGTAGGCACAGAGCCCGGACGTGGGGCTCGAACCCATGAACCGTGGGATCATGACCTGAGCCGAAGTTGGACACTTAACTGACTAAGCCAGCCAGGTGCCCCATCTTCCCCCTCAGTTATTAAAATACAGACAGAGCAGCCCAGGGGTGAGTGGAATGGGCTGTGTCTTACCTTTACTCATCACCACCCAAAGAATGGATACAAAATTACAAGACTGGCTTTTTGGAGACTACCTATGTTGGAGCAAAAATATCAGATGAACACGAAAACAGTAGCATACTAGCTACATTCCTTCTCTGCCTGGGACATTTTTTCCTCTGCAGTTATTCATGAGTGATTTGCCAGTGCTCGTCTTGTGTATGTGCAGAAAAAATCCAAATAAACTCAAGGCTGTTAATGTTTCAGAGATCTTACATGTAGTATATGCTTAGCAAGTGTCAGAGTAAACCGCTCACACACAGACATTGTATATTGGTGAAATTTAGTTACTAAACAAATACCTTCCATGTATAAATGCTGCCTGGTGTTTGTTTAAATGGAGATTGTTTTGGAAATCACTCCAGCATTTTAGGTGAGATTACCTCTGAACTGACCATTTTGTGCAGATCTACAGCAGATATATCAGAAAGTTAAACTGACAACAAGGGTCACATTTCTCTATTCATTTGAGTGCTGCTGTGGAACTTATTTCATTAATTTGAAAGACAACTGAATCTGACTCCCATGCAGGATTGGAGGCTCTAAATAAACAGGCCAGTCACATCATTTGAAGGGAGCTGCCCCTTCACCTGAAGATACTCAATACAGTTTTTTTTAAGTTTTTACTTATTTATTTTTGAGAGAGAGAGGGAGAAAGAACAGGCGGGGGAGGGGCAAAGAGAGGTAGGACAGAGGATCCCAAGCAGGCTCCAGGCTCCATGCTGACAGCAGGGAGCCTGATGCAGGGCTCTAACCCACGAACCGTGACATGACCTGAGCCAAAGTCAGATGCTTAGCTGACTGAGCCACCCTGGTGCCTGAGATACTCAATACACCCTGCTGGGCACTATGAAGGTGCTAGGCTAGGAGCAGGGTTGGGGACAGCAAGGCAACTAGACCTGGCTGCTGGCTCAGCAGAGGACAATGCAGGCCAGTTTAGAACGGGCCATACTAGTGAAGGATGGTTTCTAACATGTTGGGGCAAGATGTTGAATCAGAAATTATAGCCAACTCTGAAATAAGAACTCTTCAGAAACCCCGTTTTGGAAGTGTAGAAAAAAGTAAAAGCAGAAATCAGAGCGATAATAGTAAACATCAGGGGTTAGCAAACAAATTGGGACACAAACCAAGCGAAAAAGTTACAGCATTCCTACCAAGATGCTGGCTGGCCACATTGCTTAAACCCTGTCATTTATCATAGTAACGTCCAGATGCTGTGAAATTGCCCTCCGAAAGCACTCCTTCTTGCCCCACCAGGGGGACTGAGCCTGGTTGGTCTCTGCCATTTTAGCATGAGGTAATGCCGGGTTAAGTTCTTTGCTGCTTGAGAGGTGACAGATTAAAAAAAAACCTTTCATGATTGCCTCTTCCCCAGTCTGAAGAAGAGACTGCCTGGACCCCCTCTAAAATTTTTGCAGCAGCATTTTCCAACCAGTGTGGTGTTTGTCTTTATGGAGGTTGGGATTACAGCCCTGATCCATACCGTTGTTGCCATGGTAATTCCTCTTGACTTTTAAAAAATTCTAATTTCCTAAAAATGTTGTTAGAAAATGTTTTTACAGGAGCCCCCTCTGCATTTGAAAATGGGATTTTTTTGCTTTTAGGACTTTTTGGAGAGTATTTTAACAAGCAGTAGACCAAAGTACAAGGCAAGTCTACAAATCTGAGACCCAGATGTGCTGATTGGGCAAATGCCCAGTTTGTGTGTGCAGTGTCCAAATCTCTAACTTGTACTTTCTTGTTTTCATTGCTTATCTGCTATCTTGACATTTTGTTTGAGAGTAAAAAGAAATTTACTGCTAATATCTCTGATTTAACTACTCAAATTCTGCAGAAATGTTTCTTAAATCCCTTTCATTCGTTCCCCCACTGTGTTTTCTGAGTGTTTCTGTGAAAATGAGCACAGAAATTATTTAATTATTTTACTTTATTTATTTTATTTTTACTTTTAATTACTTTAATTATTTTACTTTTCTTTCTTCCACATTGAAGATGCCAGGTGTGAATGTGGCGCTGCTGATCATCTCTCCACGCTATTGTGTTTCTCTTATCCTTGTCTCTCCCACTCTTGAATGAGTGAACATCTGTGTGTCCTGTCTTTGCCTTCTTTCCTCTGCAGCCTGACTTCTGTTCTCCTGAGCTGATCTCTGATGATGCCCTTCAGACCGACTCATGGGATGCTGGGATTGGAGGGGTGCCCTGGAGACAGTCTAGACTTAACTACCGTACAGAGGAGACCGGGGCCAGGGAGTAAAGTGACGACTTGTTCACTGTCAGACAAGAAGTTGGTGCCAGTGCCGGACTGGAACGCAGACGCCCTGATTTCTGTGGCAGAGCCCTTTCTACCCCAGCATCTTTCCCCACTGTTACTCCTCCTCGACTCCTTTTTCTGCACCCCCTTTTCTGACATCTCTGTCTGGGCTCCAGGATGTTACCTTAGCCTGGTTCTCCTTCTTCCCTACCATCTGTTTTTCTGTTTCTTTCCCAACTCTTTGTTCCTTCTCAGGGGTTCTTGACTGGAGTATGGTCTTTGGCCTTTTTTTTTTTTTTTCTTTTTTTTTTTTAACACCCTGTCTGTTGTCCCTGGGTCACTCATCTATTCTCTGGATTCTCTGGATTCGCACCTCCATGCGAAAGACTCCCAACACTCCTTCCAGGCTTCTCCAGTGGAGCTCCAGTCAGGTCTCTAAAGAACCCTGCCTCCCTGGTCTTACCTCAAGCTCCCAGTCACTTCCCAGGCGTGTGCCTCTTGGTGAGTTACTTCATTCTCTAAGCCCCATTTGCTCATCTGTAAAATGCAGATGATAGTAGCAATTCCTTAGAGAGTTTACTGAGGCTTAGAGATGGCTGTATGGCACTTAGGGCTGCCATGTGTGCCTGGCATACAGTCAACAATCAAATGCTAGCTCTTTTTATCATCTCTGAAATGGAATGTGAGCCAGACTTCTTCCCCCAGTGCTGTTTATCAGTCCAACTTCCCTGTCCCATCAGTGTCACTGCTGCCATCTGCCATAGGTCCTTTGAACCATCTTGGATTTACCCATCCCTTTCAGACCCTGTATCGGTCAGCCACCAGGTTTTATTGACATTTTCTCTGAAATATCTCTTGAATTTCTGTGTTCTTCTCCACTTACCCTGCAGCTTTTTTTTTTTTTTTTTTTTTTAATTTGAGAGAGAGAGAGAGAGAAAGAGAAAGAAAATCTTAAGTAGGCTCCATGCTCTGCATGGAGCCCAGTTCAGGGCTTGATTCCAGGACCCTGGGATCATGACCTGGGCTGAAATCAAGAGTCAGAAGCTCAACTCACTGAGCCCACCCAGGCACCCCTTACCCTGCAGCTTTTTAAACCAGTTTTCTGGGACTGATTGTTTCAGTCTAGCTTGTGAACCATTTCTTAAAACCAGTTTTCTCTACATAACATCTCATAATTCATTCATTTACAGACGCATTCAGTGAGAACCTACTGCCTGCTAGGTAGACATTCTGCTACATCCTTTTTTTAAAATGTTTTATTTATTTTTGAGAGAGAGGGAGACAGAGGATCTGAGGTGGGCTTTATGCTGACAGCAGTGAGCCTATGTGGGGCTCGAACTTACAAACCATGAGACCATGACCTGAAGTCAGACACTCAACTGACTGAGCCACCCAGGGGCCCCAATTCTGTTACATTCTTACTCATGTTTATGTCTTCAGAATTTACTGAGGATTGAGAGCAAATAAATTTTAATGCAATGTGACAAATAATATGACCATTATTTGTTCTAAAATTAACAAAATTTTTCAGGAGCCCAACAGAGGCAGTGGTAATTCTATCTGCAGGTGTGGGAACGATTCCCAGAAGAGAGCATTTAATAAAGGGTTTGAAAGTCAAGTAGAAGTTTCTGGGCAGAAGGGAAGAGAGGCCTCAGTATACACAGAGGAGAAAGCAGAAACCACATGTAGAGGAAAAATTTCTCCATGTACATGTGTGTGGCTGGGGTACAGTTCAAGGAGTGCAAAACTGGCCTTTGGGCCAAATTCTGCCTGCTGCCTATTTTATATGTACATAATTTACATACCATAAAGTTTATTTTTCAGCTCTCCAAAAGAAAACTTTGTACCCATTAGCAATCACTCTCCATTGCCTGTGGTCCTATCCCCTGCCCTAGACAACCACCTTGAAGTAGAAATAAAGTCTACTTTATTTCTTTATTTTGGGTATTTTATATAGGTGGAATGGTATAGTGCATGTGATTTTTATGACTGGCTTCTTTCACTTAACATAATGCATTTGAGATTCATCCATGTTGTAGCATGTATTAGTTATTTTAATTCCTTTTTATTTCCGAACAGTACTCCATTGTATGGCTGTACCGTTTTGCTTATCCATTCACCAGTGTGATACCTAGTTTTGTAAATAAAGTTTTTTTGTTTTTTGGGTTTTGGTGGGGTTTTTTTGTAAATAAAATAAAGTGTATTGGAATATAGCCGTGCCCATTCATTTATCTATCATCTGTGGCTGCTTTCTTACTACAATGGCAGAGTTGAGTAGTGTGACAAAGCCTGAAAGATTGATGATCTGGCCATTTGCAGAGAAAGCTTGCCAACCATTGGAATAGAGGATGGGGACAAAATGGGGACAGTGGGGGGTGGGTAGGGTGGGCTGGGGCTCGAAAGTGGAAGATGAGAGTGGAAAGGCTGCATGAGTGAGGGTTTGGACTAACCCTGTGGATCCGTGTTTCTCCACGTGTGTGTGGTATGTGAACCCTTTTCTTCCAAATCCCTCAGAGATGCTTCAGTGCAGATTCCATTGCCCCACACCTTTCTTCCTAATTCCACCTGAAGTTCCCTCTTAATTCAATCTGTGCCATGTTAGAAGCCCATTTCTAAGTCTTAACTCTACAGCAACTCTTCCTTGGTCCTTTATCCCTTTCCCTCTCCCTCTGTTCTAAAATTGCTCATTCCCAACCTCAGCACAGTCTGTACCTTCTCAGAGTATGGGATTGTGTATTTTCGTGTAGTATTTGCTGCTGAATCATGTGTTAATCTTGCACACCCAGCTGGTGAGTGGAGTCCTTAGGGGCAGGAACCAAATCTTGGACCTCTTTTGCTTTGTGCATATTAGGTTCTTGAATGATGCCAAGGTGTTATTTAAAAGTATCACTGTAAGTCTTCTGAAACTACTCCCCTTTTCCACACTGTACTTTTATTTGATTCACATTGTATTCGTGGACTTGGTGTTTTTGTTCTCAGGCCTCTCTTAACCACTCTAGCTAAGCAGGTATATCCTCCATTTTGTATTATGGCTTTGATTTATTTTCCCTAATTAAATCTCATGCTATTGCAGTTTAAAGTATCCAGAGCCCTGTGTCAGTCTTTCCCCAGTCCATTTCTGAATTTTTGTTACATTTTTCTCTACTCTTACAGATTGTAGTCATCTGCTAGTAAACTAGTTAGTCCTTTCCCTCAGCTGGGTAAAAAGCTGTAAGTGGTTTTCAACTCCATGCAGCTCCCTTGGGCAACTCATATGACCTGAGCCAGATTTGAAGTAAGACCATTAACAATGATCTGTCCTGGGGCCACCTGGGTGGCTCAGTTGGTTAAGCGACTGATTTCAGCTCAGGTCATGATCTCACTGCTTGTGGGTTTGAGCCCCACGTCAGGGCTGTGTGCTGACAGCTCAGAGCCTGCTTCAAATTCTGGGTCTCCCTCTCTCTTGGCCCCTACCCTACTAATGCTCTGTCTCTCTCTCTCTCAAAAATAAACAAAATTTAAAAAAAAAAAAAAAAAAAGGAAAGAATGATCTGTCCTCATGATGTAGGGGATGATTCCCAGCCAATTCTTAATATGGCTGGAATTAATTAGCCTTGATTCCGCCAATTGAGAGAGGGCATTTTACTCTACCCTGTATTGTTAAATATCTAATAACTTGATTTTTTTTATTTTGTTTTTTTGCTCAGTGAGCACTTAAAATATCCCTGCCTGTATAGTAATTTGTTCCCTGTTTAATGTGGCTTTTTCCTTTGTTTACTCTGGACTCAAGTCTTTGTAGCTTGTTTTCTAAGTCAGCTCAAAAGTTGCTGGTCATTGGATTTGGCAGCGTTTTCAAGCTTTACCCACCAGAACCCTACAGGAAGTGGTGTGTCGGCCAGAAGAGTCTGTTTATTTAAAGCATGGTGTCCAGCAGAAGCAATCCATTTATGAGGGTCTGTTCTTAAAGATGCAGGAATCTGAATCTGTGTTTGGAAGACCTGTTGCTTTGACTTCTATTGCAAATGTGTGCTCTGTCTTTTCCTTTCCAGACTGCCAGGGCACCTCAGCTAGACTGGTGGTTAATTGAAATAGTCCTTTCTGAGCTTCTTGGCCTTGTCTGAAATGCTAAAGTATCAATGTCCAGATACTAGATAGCTCTTTTAATCTCTTAAGAATAGGATTGAAAAAGATATTTTTTTATGAATTGCCTTTTATAAGTTTATTGGTCACTATTTGTTTAATGTTTATTTTTGAGACAGAGAGAGAGAGAGAGAGAGAGAGACAGCGTGAGTGGGGGAGGGGCAGAGAGAGGGAGACACAGAATCTGAAGCAGGCTCCAGACTCTGAGCTGTCAGCACAAAGCCCAGTGTGGGGCTCCAACCCATGAGCTGTGAGATCATGGCCTGAGCCGAATTAGATGTCTAACCAACTGAGCCACCCAGGTGCCCTACCATTTAAAAATATTCTGATAGGGTTTTGCTCTGCATGCTCTCATGATTTAGAATGCTAAAACTAAGTTGAAATGGCTATACTTTGATTCCTGGGTATGGTTCCTTGCCCACAGTCATCTGGTGTTGTCTGGGTTCTAGTCCAAGACTATCCTGCAATAGTGCTTTATATTAATGGCATTTTTTACCCAAACTCCACAGAGTGGCTTGGCTGAAACTAGAATTTTTATACCCTTTGGGGGAAGATAGGCAAATGGCAGATATGATTTGGCTTCTATTGAAGATAGAAAGACTAGCTGGGTTTAACTATGAGCCAAGGAGAGTCACCCACAGGATCCAGGATCACTGCAGTAGCCTAATTCTTGCCTGGAGCCCAAATACCACATTGCACCCATTAAAGTTTAAATTCTCTTTGTTGATAACATGTGTACACTTAATCTGATTCTTTCTGAACTTGCTACAGCAAATTGGTGATGTGGCTGTAGTTTGTATGTGCCTAGCACTGGGCTTGCCACAGGGTAGGTACTCAGTACCTGTACACTGATTTAGATGGAAACAGCATTCATTATCTTAGAGGTGAGCCCTTGGCAAGTGTGGCCTCCTAGTGATGTGCACACATGTGCAGGTTCCTTGGGAGAGAGGGAAAAAGAGACCTCGCAGCTGAGAGGACTAAGAAATGGAGGGTGGAGAGAAGATGGGATGTCACTTAGCTGTAACCATGCTGCAGGGTGGGGGGTGGTCTTTTAGTGGTCTACAGTTGGATCTTTGTGTGAGGTGGAAGTTGTATTGAGATTTCTACTTCCAAATAGGTACAAAAGAGCTTTGACTTGCTCGAAGTCGGTAGTAAATTTAACAGTTAAGAAGTTAAGAACAATATTTTACACATCCCGCTGCTACTCCTCTCAACCTCAGGTCGATAGACAAGCACTAGTGCTTTTCTTGGGAATCAGTAGTTGTTTCTGAAGATCAAGGACAAGTCTGAAGTCTGAGGGAGCTGAAGGTCCATCTGGACATGGACATGCACACTTTGGTTTGGTATTTCTGGGTACTTAGGGTGTCCCCTTTGCTTGCCACTTTGAGTTGTAGATTTGGGGACCTTCCAAAGTCAAAGGCGATTGAAGAGTTTAATTTCCAATGATGAGTCACGCTTGGGCATTTTGCCTTTGCCATCTGGCCCCAGAAGACTTAGGGGGGCCAATTGTTCTCCCTTGTATTCTGAACATCCCCCCCCCCTCACCGATTTTATCTGGTGCAATTGGCCAAAAGGCTCTACCTGTTCCCCACCGTTAGTTCTTTCTGCCTAGCACCATTTAGAGGTTTTAATACTGGCCCTTTATGACTCTGTAAGTTATTAGTGCGTGTGTTGCTGCTTTGTTTCCTGCTTTCGTATGGGCTGAAGATTCCACTTTTTCTCCCCTTTATCGTTGCTGGTTGTTAAGATAGTGAGAATGTAAATGAAATGGTAATATTACCATTGTGAACAAGTCTTTCTCTGAAAAGATTTTTTTTTCATTTTTAATGCTGTAAATATCTAATTCCCAGTGTTTTAGTTGGAAGCTGTTCAAATTTCCCAAATCATAAAATCTTTCAAAGCCTTCTCCAAGTTACTTTTTCTTGATTCCATTCTCCTCCTTTTTGCATTTAAAAAAAAAAGAAAGAAAGAAAGAAACCCAGCCTATTTCCAAATAGGGAAATGACCTCTGTTTATTAGAGACCACAGTGGCATGGACCCCTAACTTGCTGTGAGCTTTTTTGATGTGTTTTGGAGCTGTGTACAAGAGTCCTGTTTAGTCCTGTTTTTGCCATGTGTTTTTATATACATTTCCTAAACACTTTCCCTGGCTCGGTACTATTACAGTGTATACGTCCTACATGTGTTTCCTATTTTTTATGACTCATACTTACGGTACTCATAAAGATTTATCCTTTATCTTGGCTCTGAGTAATGAGTCCACTTGCACGTTTCCAGCAGAGATGTGGGTTGGGACTTTTGTATTTAATCTTGCAGGGTAGGCCTCTTCAAGGCACAGTGCAGGAAACATGACATATTCATCTGAAGGCACTACTCACTTCTCCTCCCCAAGGGAACAGTCAGCTCAGTTTTTGTGAATTTATTAATTTGTATTTTCCAAGTTTTCCTTTCCCTTTGCCCCTTTTAGCCATTATGCTGCTTATTGCGAGACCACCATGAGGCAACTAGATGGAACAAATGCTCTGCTCCTTTTCCCTGCTGGTCACTTTGTTAAAGGGTTTGGTGGAGGAAGAAACTGAAATAGTTAAGCTGAAATGATATCTGTATTACATGTGGCAGCAAACACCCAGGGGGTCTTCTTGGGTTCAAATACACATTCAGACCCAAGAGCCTGTCACAGGCCGCAGGTGGCTTTAGTCTACTTATAGAGATCTAGGGTGGGGACCACAGCTTACAGCTGGGCAGCCTGACATCTCTCTTTTTCGGATGCCTTGTGGCTGTCTGCACACCAGTTCATATCACCATCCAGAGCTGTCCAGTAGATGGCTCAAATGCCAGGAGATCTACATGGTATGAGTTTGTGTGTCTTGTCCTGGTTTAGAAACTTTATACCTCTGGGGCATCTGGGTGGCTCAGTCGGTTAAGCATCTGACTTCAGCTCAGGTCATGATCTCATGGTTTGTGAGTTCAAGCCCTGCGCTGGCCGGGCTCTGTGCTGACAGCTCAGAGCCTGGAGCCTGCTTCGGATTCTGTGTCTCCCTCTCTCTCTGCCCCTCCCCTGCTCAAGCTCTGTCTCTCTCTCTCTCTCTCTCTCAAATAAACATTAAAAAAAAAAATTAAAAAAAAAAAAAGAAACCTTATACCTCCTGGGAGCTAATACGCGACTATGCTCTATAGGAATAGTGTCCATGGTGGCCATGAAGGAAATGCCTGATTTATGAGAGTCACTGCTCTCAGGGAAGCCCCCAAATCTCTCTTCCTATCAGGTATTTTTAATCTTTCCAATGCTAATACAGTTTTCCAGTTAGGGATAGAATTCTATCATGAGCAACTTGCCTTTTATTGTAGTTGTCATGTTGTTGTAGATTACCAGGGTTACAGAGTTAAGAGAGTTAACAGAAGATCAAATTCTCATGTAAAGGAGGAATACATTTTGCCAACTCTTTGTCCACACCTGTGGCAGGCTAAAAAATGGCTCCCAAAGATATGCCTACATCCTCTTCCCCAAGATGTTACTACATGAATGTTTTATAGAAAATGCTACTATATGAATGCTTTATAGAACAAGTCTTTGCAAATGTGATTAATTGAAGGATTTTGAGGTGAGAAGATTTTCCTGGATTATCGGAGCAGTGTCTAAATGCAATCACACGTTTCCTTGTAAGACAGAGGTTTAATATAGACAAAAGGGGATAAGGCCGTCTGACTGTGGAGGCAGAGATAGGAGTGACAGGGCCACAAGCCAAGAAATAACAACAGCTGTGGGAGGCCGGAAGAAGCAAGGAGTGGATTCTCTCCTAGAGCTCTGGAGGAACAATGGCCCTGCTGACACCTTGATTTGGACTCATTAACCTGATTTGGCATAGACTGATTTTAGACGTCTGGCCTCCAGAACTATGAGAGAATAAATTTCTATTGTTTTAAGCCACCAAATCTTTAGTAATTTGTTACAGCAGCCATAGGAAACTAATACACTCCCGATTTCACATTAGCTTGGGAGATTATCTGGAGTTCCTTCCATGTAGTTCTCCTGCCCCCATTTTGTTCACTGCACGTGTTCTTCATCTCTAAAAAAGACACTAGCACCCAGTTGCCAAGCCCAAGAACCTTGGCATTATCCACAACCTCCTGTGTTTTCTCACATGTCATGTCCAATCTTGTTTATTCTACCATAAAAATATACTCTGAATCAGCATCTGCTTGACACCCCCCAACACACACACCAACCCTCCCCTCTTCAGTGGAGCCACCATCACATCTTTATTTGAGACACAGTGAACCCCTAGCCCAGATCCCTTCAGAGAGCACAACCCGGAGCTAGGGTTCTTGCCTTGCAAACTTGGCTCCACTGTTCATGAGCTGTGTGACTCTGTGCAGGTTTTTAAATAATAGTATCTACTTCATAGATGCTATGCCAATAAAACAGTTAAAATGTGACAGGTGCTTTGAACAGTGCTTGGGCTGTAATCTCACAATGATTGTTAGCTGCTATCATTATTAACTAATAAGATCTATTCTCCACACAGCAGCCTCAGTCATCCTTTCAAGTCCAAGTCACAAAACTCACCAGCTGAGCTTCCTGCAGTGACTTCTCATTACATTTAGGATAAAATCCCTGGCACAGTGGTCACCCCTCACCCAGCTTCTCACCAATCTTATGGCACTGCAGTTGTTGGGCCTGATGTCCTCCAGAGGCACAGAGCACACTCCTGCCTCCAGTCCTCTGCCTGGAGCGCTTCTCCTTCCTTTCATCCAGTCCCTGCCCTGCTGGTAGCTCTGCAGAGAGGCCTTCATTGACCATCCCATTCATTTATTCATTCATTCATTCATTCATTTATCATTTTTAAAATGTTTATTAAAAATTTTTTTTAACCTTTATTTATTTTTGAGAGAGAAAGAGAGAGAGAGACAGACAGACAGTGTGAGTGGGGGAGGGGCACAGAGGGAGACACAGAATCCGAAGCAGGCTCCAGGCTCCAAGCTGTCAGCACAGAGCCTGACGTAGGGCTGGAACTCAGGAACCATGAGATCATGACCTCAGCTGAAGTCAGACACTCAGCTGACTGAGCCACCCAGGCACCCCAATGTTTATTTATATTTGAGAGAGCAAGCTGGGGAGGAGCAGAGGAGGGAGACAGAGGATCCAAAGTGGGCTCTGTGCTGACAGCAGAGAGCCCAATGGACCTCCTCCTTTAAAATAGCCATACTCACCCCTACTGTCTCCAAACTGTGTTTTACTTTTTAAAAATAACTCCTATCATCTGGGGCACCTGGGTGGCTCAGTCAGTTGAGTGTTCAACTTTGGCCAGGGTCATGATCTCACGGTCCGTGAGTTCAAGCTTTGTATCAGGCTCTGTGCTGACAGCTTGGAGCCTGGAGCCTGCTTTGGATTCTGTGTCTCCCTCTCTTTCTGACCCTCCCCCACCTATGCTCTGTCTCTCTCATTTTTTTTAAATAAACTTAAAAAAAAAAACAAAAACAAAAAAACTCCTATCATCTGATAAAATATGACCTGATATTTATATTTAAATGTGTTTGTTGTCCCTTCTACAAGAATATCCATGAGATGTTTTATTTTGTGCACTGAGATCGCCAGTAATTAGAACATACCCAGCATATAGTGAACACTCAATAAAGATATGTGAAATAAATGCTTGAGTGAATGTGCAGAAGTTGATTGTAACAGTCGAGTTTTATTAAATAGACTGTTAGCAATTTTTATTTGGAGATTTTATTTTGGAAATAATTATGTTTTCTGAGCAATCTGATTATTGATATTAGTATGTTTGGTTTAGTCATGAAGTAGTGTTTCCTTTAAAAAAGATTTTTTTTAATGTTTATTTTTGAGAGAGAGATGGAACATGATCAGGGGAAGGGCAGAGAGAGAGGGAGACACAGAATCTGAAGTAAGCTCCAGTCTCTGAGCTGTCAGCACAGAGCCCAGGGCAGGGCTCAAACCCACAAATCGTGAGATCATGACCTGAGCCAAAGTCAGATGCTTAACTACTGAGCCACCCAGGTGCCCCAAGTAGTGTTTCCTAATTCAGGTTTCAAGGTGTAGTGAATTGTGAGTGCTAATAGAGAACTTGGCTCTCCATTTATCAAGGTTTTTTTTGTTTAAACTTGAGCAAATCTATAGAACCATGTGAGTCTCAGTTTCTTTATTTGTCAATAAAAAGAGACTGGGAAGATTGAGATTCAGTATTTCTTTCAGTGCAATCTTTTGAGTTTCTTTTCTTTATTTCTTCTTTTTTTTTTTAGTCTACATTAAGAGTTAAGGTTATATGTATATATTTTTTTCAATATATGAAATTTATTGTCAAATTGGTTTCCATACAACACCCAGTGCTCATCCCAAAAGGTGCCCTCCTCAATACCCACCACCCACCCTCCCCTCCCTCCCACCCCCCATCAACCCTCAGTTTGTTCTCAGTTTTTAAGAGTCTCTTATGCTTTGGCTCTCTCCCACTCTAAGCTCTTTTTTTTTTTTTTTAAGGTTATATTTTTAAATATAGTTAGTTAATTCAGGTCTCCAAATTGAAAAACAGCAAAACTTGCATTTAGTACAAAACATCAATTGAAATGTAGATAAAAGTGTTTCTTGGATTGTTAAACTAGAAAATGTTTTTAAGGAAACCGTTAGCATCCAGTGGGAGCCACTTAATAGCTGAAATGTAAACTATGTGTATCTCATATCTTCATGTGTATGTGTGTTTTAAGAAAACCTGGATTAAGTAGGGTTTACAGATCTGGGACAAATCTAGCCTCCAAATACTTGGGAAATGCTTTTGAGTTTGATTGCTTAGATCTTACTGCCTTGTACAATAGAAATTTCATGATTTTCCAAACAGTTTTGCTGTTTTATCAGGACAGGGTACACACAAAGAATTTCCCACTCTCTTTTATTTATTTGAAATACTGAAGATTAGAAGAACTAATCATTTCAGTTTGCCCGAGCAAAGGCCCTTCCTCATGTAATTAGACCCAGGCAGCTGGACAGTCATCAGCAGCAGCCTTCGTAGACTGTGCACCAGTGCAAAGCATTGTGGGAGTGAGGAGAGCAGGAGCTCGTGGAGCTTGTGCTTGGATGTGTACACCAGGGCAGAGAACAACACCTGTAAACAGAAAGGACAGAGACATTGAAACATATTATTGCTCTAAACACATATGATAAAAACTTAGCCAAACAGGCTTAATCAAGGACAGCTGGGCTGAGATAAACACAGAAGTGCTAAGGAATCAGGCATGTTGGAAGGATGTGGGGCTGGGGCTGGAGGAGGCTTGTTGCTGGAGTAATTGGAGCCAGGTGTGTTAGCCTGGCAATGGTTTTTGGAGGTGAGAATTTGGAGAGGTTTGAAATAGGGATGTGGTTTGGCTGAGAGCTAGAGGGAGAATTTTCCATGACTAGGGGAGGAGGCTGGTAAATAAAATGGAGCCAGTTGAGGAGTATGAAATACGTTGAAGAAAGCAAGTACCTTGGCAGCTGTGAAAGCTTGTGCTTGATAGCCTTGCCCGTTGGTGTTTATGGTGGAGAATGGGCGTTCAACCATGTACTCAGGTCTTCAAAGTTGGATGAATTGGTATAATCTTTAACACTGGGAGGGGCAATTTAGATAGACCTCTAAAGACAAATGTTTGTCCCCAAACCTCCCAGCCACAGATTGGGGAAAATCTCTAGCTCTCCCTCATAACCTGGTGACTTCAGCTGCCTTGGAAGGAGTTCATGGTTTTAGCACTTCCCATGTGTGCCTATTTCTCTAGAGTCATATTCCAGATGGAAAGGCAGGTGACTGAGTTTCTGTTCATACATTTGAGGTTGCTTTGGAGTAGATGAGGTGTTGGGGTTAGGTGTGGAATGAATGTGGTATTCTCAGGACCATGCATTCTTTGTTGGATTCTGAAGTCCCCAGAATTGCAGTGAAATTTGGAGAGTAAGAGTTGGGTCTGCCCAAGTTAGCCTTGCCTGAACAGGAAGATGGTGAAGAAACCTGTGAATTTGTGCTGTCCAAGCTCTGTCTCTTGGGCCTGGTCTTTAAGGAGACCCAGATCCCAAAGGTTGAGGGGAAGGCTGGGAAATGGCAAAAGAAATGTTCTTTATTTGGAAACCAGGTGGCTGAGGATCAAGTATGCAGATGTCATTGGTTTCTCATCCTACTTCAAAATCCAAGTACCTACAGGCAGGAGGTAATAGTAGCACACTGATCAGGGCCAAAATCAAACACTGGTAAGCTGCTTCTTCAGAGGATTATGAAAACTGGCATTTTGGTCCGTCTTCTCAACACCCTTGCAAAGGACTTGTTGTTAGCTCTAGTTTACAGGCATGGAAATTGAGGCTGAGAGGCTAAATACTCTAGGTCCGGAGTTTGGAAGTAGTTGGCAGAGCCCAAGCTTGTATCTGCAGCACATAATTCCTATAGATGGGGTCAATGTGCAGTGAGTATCTTTGGGCAAGGTGGGTTTTCCCAAGGTTTAGACATTTATTCAATCATTGAACCAGTATTTATTAAGCACCTGTTATTGTCAGGCACAGTACCAGGCATTGGTGGCCCTGACACTCCTAATCTTGAGAATTTGCCAAAGGTAGCAAAGATATAGCAGATAGTGAATTCTTCCCCTGATCTTGCTCCCATTAAGATGATCTCAGTCATTTTGCTCTCCTTAACCATGAGCTTAAATATTGCTCCTGGTGTTGTTTGTTGACTCAGTCATATTGGAAAGGTGGGTCTTTGAACTACAATGAAATAGCCATCTGGTAAGTATTACATGTAAATAGCTGGGTTGTCATCTATAGGTTAAGAGCTTAGAAAGAGGGGCAGGTTGGGACGTCCTGTTACTAACAATAGTTCTTTTCTATACAAACAACTCTCTCTACTGGATTATCTGTGCCAAAATATTACCAAATAGCTTGGAAACAGGTTAGTGTTTTGCCCTTTAGGGATAAAAAGACCATGGAGTTGAATTTGGAAAGGAATCTTGGAAAATGTTTCAATAAAAATATATCATTCACATGCCCAAAAATTCAGCACTCCAGGGCTCCTGCTGGCAGAATCAGGTGAACTTTGAAATATATTATGACTTGATCTTGGATTCTTGCATATCTCAAGTAGGCTGAAAGTTATTTTTGTTTTATTGGCAATGACCTTTTATCAGAAATACCTAGCAGATATGCTTTAGATAGAAGCCAGTGGGCTTTGTGGTAATTTTCTGTATATACAACTGCCTTCTTTCCCTTTCAATTTTATATAAAAACATAAATGGAGAGATTTCTCAGCATCATGTTGTGGAATCTACCCCATATGTTGGTTCATTTTTCCTTTGTCTTTCATACGTTGATTCATTTATTCATTCTAAAAATGTATGAGTGTTTACCAGGTGCAGGCATTGTTCTGGGACTAGAGATACAGTGGTAAGTAAGGCAGAATTTCAGCCTTCATAGTGCTTATGTTGTTTTGAACATAGGGTACCCATTTAGGAGACAGGAAGGGGTGGTTGTTAGGGTGGTTAGGAAAGGCTTCTTTGAGGAGGTGCACTTGAATGATGAAAAGGAGTCATGCACAGGTCCAAGGGAAGAATAGGCCAGATGAAGGACCTGCTGATGTCAAAGCCCTAAGCCTGGAAGCAGCTTGTTGGAGGTAAGTAAGAAGGCTGGGGTGGCTGGAGTAGAGTGAGCAAGGAGGAAAGCAATAGGAGATGGGATGAGTTAGTTAAGGGACAGATCATGTGGTGCTTTGCAGGGGGCAAAGTTATTTCTTGGCGTTTCTTATGTTTCTGTGTTCTTATCCACTAGTTAAAGGCTGGCTCTAAATTCGGAAGACTTGGGGAAGCCCTTCTTTTCCAATAGTAGAGAGTTGGTTCTATAAAGAAAGACGTAGATAGTTCCATTAGTAAGATAAGTAGAAGCTAGATTACTGGAATGGTTATTTGAGTTCTAGTCTCCATGATGTCATAACCAGCGTGGAACTTGGGCATACCATTACCTCTTCAGGTTTCAGTTTCCTTATCTACAACAAATATTTGAAGTAGAATATCTCTAACGTCTCTCCTATCACTAAAAATCAGTGGCTTTGGGGCGCCTGGGTGGCTCAGTCGGTTAAGCGGCTGACTTCGGCTCAGGTCATGATCTCGCGGTCCGTGGGTTCGAGCCCTGCGTCGGGCTCTGTGCTGACAGCTCAGAGCCTGGAGCCTGTTCCAGAGTCTGTGTCTCCCTCTCTCTGACCCTCCCCCGTTCATGCTCTGTCTCTGTCTCAAAAATAAATTTAAAAAATGTTTAAAAAAATTAAAAAAAAAATCAGTGGCTTTATTATACACAAATTTGATTTTGTGTTTTTTCCTCTGGCTTCTTTCAGAATTTTATCAGATCTGTTTGCAGTAACCAAGTCCAGTGTTTGTAATTTCACCCTTTTCCCTATTCTTTTGCTTCTGGAACAGACAGTAAAGTATTTGGGGGGAAAAATGGCAGGAAGAAGTAAAACAAGTGGAATAAAAATGAGAGAACTTCATAACTTTGCACCTTGGATCCAGAGCTGGCCAGTGTGCCTAACAGTGACCATTTAGCACATTGTCCGTTGACCTAAAAGAATTCCCAGTCACCAAATGAGTCAGTTGTAATGACTGAGACTTGTTCCCAGCCTAAGGATTTATGGTTAACTAAGAGCAGCCATTGTCTTTATTAAGGAGGATTATCCCAACAAAATTATGTTTTTAGAACCTGACGGTGTAATCATGTTGTTTGCATTGACTCTTCTAAAATCATATTTTTTTTTATTTATCGGAAGTTCTGTATTTCAGTAGTAACTAGAAAAATCTGCCAGTCTTCCTGCAATTTGGTCTAAATCATGAAGCTCTCTCATTGAAAAGTATGTCTAGAAGAAATTAGCAAAATCAAATAAATTAACTTGTCTCATTATCTTGTCAACACTACCTATTTTGAAAGACCACTATAAATCTTGATTTGCCCTTAGGATTAACTTTGAGTATTTCATGATTTGTTTTCTTTCTGCCAAGCCTAAAGGACTACAGGGCATACACTGACCTGAAGTTAAAGTAAAAATTAAAAAAAAAAAAATGTGGTGTGGGGTAGGAAAGAAATTCTCTAAGACATGTTCACACTGGTCTGAAAAGTTCAATAAATTCATTTTGGAATATTTTCAGTTTTTCAAAGAGGAAAAATCTTCTGTTTTGTTCTTTTGTATTTACTCTGGCAGATTAACCTAAACTTCTGTCAGTCTTTTCATTGAGTACACAAGCCATTTAGTGTGACCTGGTATTTCTGAATGGATAGTTCAATCACATCAGGCCATTTTTTCCTGTCAGCTACATCTCTTCCTAGGGATCTGACATAAAGACTGTTACTGTCAGTTGGTCACATAACTAGGCTTTGTTCTAGCCTCTTCATTCATGGGGAAACTGAATCCCGAAGTAAGATTCTTCGACAGAACTTTTCTTTACCCCCAAGTGAATGCTATGTCCAGAGTCTCACACTGGAAGGAATACAAGATTGGGAAGCATCACTGTTAGTGGTCGTGTAGTAGTGAAAGTTCCTTTTTTCCATTTCTCAGCCAAGGATAATTAACTGCTTCTCCCTGACGGCAGACAAATCATTTTCTGTAAATCAGACAATCCTGTTTTCATTCCAGAATTGCTTACCAACAGTTTACTTGATTTTTCAAAAAGTGGGAGAGATTATGACCCCAAACTGTTTCAGGTTTGTACTGGAAACTTGTTAGGTCTTGTGAAGACTTAGGAGGGCGTCTCAAGAAGACATTCCTAGGATGAAGAATGTCAGAGCTGTTTTCCTTTAGGGATGGTAAAGTAGAGGCAGAGATAAAGGACTGTTGGACGTACTTCTTCTACAGGAGAGAACGAAGGATCGGAGATAAAGATTTTTGCATATAACTGGGACCAGAGTTACCAAGCCCTGTGAGTTGTTCCTTGTAAAAAGTGTTGAAGGCGGAGTGCGCGTGAATTCTCCCAGGAGCCACTGCTCTTCCTCTTCCCATAAGCGGCCTGAGGTGATCTCTGAAACTGGTTCGCTATTCACTTGACCCGGAAAACCCGACAAAATCATGCAAAGCAAGAGGTTCAAATCTTTGTGTTCACTTTAAGAACACATAGGAAACTGCCTAGGCCATCAAGGGTATGCATATCCGAAAAGCCACCAAGTATCTGAAAATGTCGCTTCGCAGAAGCAATGTGTGCCATTCTGATGCTACAGTGGTGGAGTTGGTAGGTGTACCCAGGCCAAACAGTGGGGCAGGACACAGGGTCCGTGGCCCAAAAAGAAGTGCTGAATTTTTACTGCACATGCTTAAAAATGCAGAGAGTAATGCTGAACTTAAGGGTTTAGATGTAGATTCTCCAGTCATTGAGCACATCCAGGTGAACAAAGCCCCCAAAATGCGGCGTAGAACCTACAGGGCTCAAGGTCAGATTAACCCATACATGAGCTCTCCCTGCCACATTGAGATGATCCTTACTGAAAAAGAGCAGATTGTTCCTAAACCAGAAGAGGAGGTTGCACAGAAGAAAAAGATATCCAGAAGAAACTGAAGAAACAAAAACTTATGGCCTGGGAGTAAATTCTGCATAAAATACATGCAAATAAAAGTAAAAACAGAAAGAAAAAAAAAAGTGTTGAAGGCAAGTAACTCAGAGTAGTTTCTGATTCTTTGATTGTTTTTCGGTTAAAATGTACCCCAAACTCATCAAGTGTTTCTTGAAGGCTTGTGAGCTGGGAACAAACCCAGGGAATGAATTCCTTAGGTCCGAGAGACTTGGATTTGAGGAGTAAAGTTTAATTTCCTTACCTTGTGAGATACTCCTTGGTAATTCAGTAATGACACCATATAAAATTTGGAACAGGATCCAAAATGGGATTTTTTTTTTTTTTTTAGCTCAATTACCAATATATATTCTTTTGGGCAAATAAGTGAAGCAATTGAATTGGATTTAATAAATTAATGCATTAATGTCATTAAGTGATAACTGATATGCTAGAAATAGATGTACCCTTTATTTTTCAGGAGGCAAGCCATGGTCACAGGTCAGTGAATTATATTACATGGTATTCTTTCTTTGCCTTCACTGATTAGTTAAGCTTGGCTTTCATGGCCCATTGATATCTGGCTGCAGTCTACATTTCCAATTTTATTTCTCTATATTCTTTTCTACATTTCTTCAGCTTCATGTGAATTAAGTGTTCCCCACACCTTTCCATGTTCCCTCTCCTGCTTTGATATTTCTCTTGAGGCTCTCCCTGCCCGTGTCCTCTTAATTCTTCCTGTTCTGCCCTGTTTACCCTCAGGACCCAGTGAAGTGACCCCCTTTCTCCTCCCATATTTACATCTGTATATTATCTTTTTCATCCTTTAAACTGTGAATTTCTTGAGAACAAATTTTGTACCTACTTTGCATTTGAAGTCCTTACAGAGTGGCATTTCCCAAAAATACATTTATGTGTTGTCTTCACAGTTTTTGCTGAGTTCATATACTACCTGTATTATGTACTACCAGTATTTCTCTTTAAATTAAAAAAAAAAAAAACAACTGGCTTTACCCTAACATCCTCAACGTGAAATTATGTTTTTAATACCCATGAAAATGAAGACATAAACTATATATAAAAATTTCTTCTTTCTTTTTTTTTTTTTAATTTGTTTTAATGTTTATCTTTGAGAGAGAGAGACAGAGACAGAGACAGAGTGCGAGCAGGGGAGAGGCAGAGAGAGAGGGAGACGGAATCTGAAGCAGGCTCCAGGCTCTGAGCTCTAAGCACAGATCCTGATGTGGGGCTCAAACCCACGGAATGTGAGATCATGTCCTGAGCCAAAGTCGGACGCCCAACTGACTGAGCCACCCAGGCGCCCCCCAAAATTTCTTATTTCTTAACATTTCTTAGTTGTCGCCATGCTTTGGGAAAGATTGATTTGCCAAGTGCCTTACACATACTAGCTAGCCATTTAGTATCTGCTGAATGAGAAAATGGCTGCACAAAACATATGAAATATGAACCTTTTCTGTTAGCTTAGTAACTTCACAGCTATTAACCAGGAGATGAAACGAGGAGAAGCCAGAAAAGACACAGCAAGCCTTTAAGTGGAGCCATTCATTCCTACCTGTGAAGCAATTTGTGTTAGATATTTCTAATTACTTCCTTATGTAATGCAAACTGCTGGGCCAGTGGGGCCTGTGGATAGCTGATTCCCTGCTGATTGAGTGAGCATCTTGTTTGAAACCCCAGAAACTGTGCAAGGGGACCCCCTCTCCACAATAGGTTCAGGAAGTAGCACTATACATGGAACGCATCTAGAGGAAAGGAACGTGATAAGTGTGTGCACATATCACATTGTTCTAATCAAATTTCTTAATGTTCTGTTCGAGGTAATTTGAGTTACAGATCTCTCCCTACCAATTTTTGTTTATGAATGCATTGTGTACTGCCAGTATAATTGAGTTCTGAAGATATTTTCTATGAATTCTGGCTAACGGAAATGATATATTTTCTTACCTTTTGAGGATGTTGTCAGGCTACTCAGGTGTACCACTTTGAGCTCCTTAAAATAATACATTACAGTACAGTACAATACAATAAAATGTTCTGTGTATTCAAGCTATAGTAACATAGTTAATAATTAACTGCAATAATCTTAATAAAACTTAAAGGCTTTTGTAAATTCCTGAAGAAATTTGTTTCTGAGTTGCTATACTTTATAGTTGCTGCTTGTATATAGTAAAGAAGTAATAAATTACAGTTCCTTATTTGCTTTTTAAACTATAGCATAGGGGCGCCTCGGTGGCTCAGTCAGTTGAGCATCCAACTCTTGCTTTTTCAGCTCAGGTCATGATCTCACAGAACTGTGATATCGAGCCCCGTGTTGGGCTCTATGCTGACAGTGGGGAGCCTGCTTGGGATTGTCTCTTTCCCTCTCTGTGCCCCTCTCCCACGTGTACATGTGATAGAGAAAGTGCAAGCAGAGGAGGAGCAGAGAGAGAAAGAATCCCAAGCAGGCTCCCAACTACCAGCACAGAGCCCAATGTGGGGCTTGAACCCACAAACTGAGATCATGACCCTTGCTGAAATCAGGAGTCAGACACTTAAACAACTGAGCCATCAAGGTACCCCAAACATTAAAAACAAACAAACACCAAACTGTAGCATAGATTATTAAATTAGAGACCCTAGAACAGGTTGTTTTATTTAGTGTTAAATGAGGTTTAGATTATTTTTTTCTTAAATTTATAGGAAAGAATTAGTCCATGTAAGGTCAATATGGCATGAAGTCTAAGGTTTTTATCAGAAAAACCTCTCCCCCTCCTTCTCCCCCCCCCCACCCCGCTCCCTCTTTCTCTGTCTTTTAAATCCAGGGTTGGGATCAACAGCTGTTCTAGCATGGGCAGGGTAACTTGATATAATGGTATACATTTTTACCCTGGTCTGCTCTCAGAGCAAATTTGAAATGGTTGTTTTGGAAAATGTGCTATGAATTTATCTCTAGACCTTCGCACCAGAGCAGTTAGTTCAGCCCAGCAAATCCCTGGCACTTGATGTGCATCTTTCATAACAGAACTTTGATGCTGTGACTTGATGCCTTGAAATCAGCACAACAAAATGGTGCTTGAAGAGCAGTGTTTACTTTGATCATTTTTCAACTTCTGTGCCCCAGCCTTTTCACGGAGTACAAATTGCTTTACCAGAGTTATGGGGCTGAAGCCCACGGACTGTTTTTGTAGTCTGGTTGCTGTGGTGATTCTTAGCCTTCCATGAAACTCCATCTCCAGGGAAACAGAAACCTTTGCAGCTGTCTCAACCTTTTGGTATTGTATCTGGTAGAGGTCTTCACTGAGCTTGTTGCAGGCCGGAGAGTGGTCAATAAACAAATACGTGGAAATAGGGCATCTCATTCAGGACATGTTGTATTATTTCCAAACAAGCAACTCCCTTATCCTTCTTGCAAATCATAGGGAACTTTGAAGTATCTCCAAGGCTGGCTGAAGCCAGAGTTTAGTAAGCCGTGGAGATGTTGGTCATGATAATGATATGAGTAAGAACTTAGGGAGGATGGTTGATGACATTATAGAGTTGCCAGGTGGGGAAGAAAGAGTGGTGGCAAAGGAAAAGCTTAATGGGGCTTGTGTGTGCTTGGAGAGGAGAAGTTGGTTTAGGAAGAGGGTTTGGGCTCAGTCCAAGGATGCCAGCAGTTTGGTGTTTGCAGGACTGTGAGGAAAGCTATTTTGACCTTTCGTCTCAGTGGAGGACAATATAGACAAGACCTTCTTTCCATAGGAACCAAGGGAATGGAAAAAAAATAGCCATGATTTTAGAGGGTAGAAGTAATAGTAGCTACATTTAGAAGAACACTTACTGTGTGCCAGTCACTGTTTTAAGTGCTTTCCACATATGGTGTGTTTAATCCTTTGACATCTGATGGAATAGGCACAGGTATTATCCCCACGTTATAGTCAATGAAACTGATGCCCATGGAGTCTTAACATGTTCAAGGTCCCAAGGCTGGTAAGTGGAGAACTGAGATTCCAAATGGCTCTGAGTCACTGCTATTAACACTAGGTCAAACTGCCTGTAATTTAGAAAGGAAAGCAGAGTGACCCAAAGGATCAAGTTCCAGGGGACACTGGCCAACTTGGAAGAAAACATAGATCTTGGAAGAGATTAAATAATGCCTTAAAGTGTGTTTATTGATTGTCCATTCATTCATTCATTCATCATTAAATACTTATGTAGGACCTACTAAATGCCAGGTATTAGACTAGACCCTGAGGTAATAAAAAGACAAGTCCCAAACCCTCCTCTTAGATGGTTGATATATACAAAGTTGATGTAAAACAAGGCAGCAGGTGCTCTGTGCTGTAAGAGAAAGATCGTTTGGACGGAGATCAGGAGCATTCACTGGGAAGAGCTTCCTTCTTCTGAGGGCACTGATAACAAGAAAACTTCTTAAAGGACGTGCCATTTTTTTCTGTGAGGTAAATAAACTTGATCCCGTATGAAAATGAAACTGTAATTTTTTTTTAATTGGAAATGGAAAGGAGATTTTATTTTTTAAATGTTTTTATTTATTTTATTTTTGAAAACGAGCGAGCAAGAGAGAGAGATTGTGGGGCGCCTGGGTGGCGCAGTCGGTTAAGCGTCCGACTTCAGCCAGGTCACGATCTCGCGGTCTGTGAGTTCGAGCCCCGCGTCGGGCTCTGGGCTGATGGCTCAGAGCCTGGAGCCTGTTTCCGATTCTGTGTCTCCCTCTCTCTCTGCCCCTCCCCCATTCATGCTCTGTCTCTCTCTGTCCCAAAAATAAATAAACGTTGAAAAAAAAATTAAAAAAAAAAAAAAAGAGAGATTGTGAACAGGAGAGGGGCAGAGAGAGAGGAAGACAGAGAATCTCAAGCAGGCTCTGCACTTGGGGGGCTTGAACTCCCGAACCTTCAGATCATGACCTGAGCTGAAATCAAGAGTCAGATACTTAACCAACTAAGCCACCCTGGCGCCCAGAACTATAATTAAATTATGTTAATACATACCGTTACCTCTTTCTAAACAGAACTTAGAGGTCTTATTTGCTGTGTTTGCATACAGCTTGTCCTTGAGAATTTCCAAACCACAGTAGAGCAGTACGTCTACTTTATATAAAGAGCTCTGGTAGGAGTGGGTTCCAGAGTAGTGAATGGAGAGCACTCCACAAGGGAAAGGGTTTGAGAAGGCTGAGGTAATCCATTGTTATAGGAGAAACTTTCCATGATGCCTCAGGTGATGACTGTGCAACGTTCCTAAAATCTGGTGAAGGCCTTTCTGTAGTACATAAATTCTTAACTATGGGCAAGCATATTAGTGCTTTAATTCATTTAAATTTTAACTCATTTCTTTCTCATAATAACTGTAAAAGGCTGGTACTGTTATCCTGGTTTTTATATAAACAAGGTCAGACAGGTAAGGAATGGAGCTGGGGTTCAACACAGGGAGTTTGATGCAAGTGTCCATCCTGTGCTGATTAGTCGTATTTCACTTTTTGGGTTCCATAGTAAGCCATAAATAATCAAAAGGCAGTCTTTCAGACACTAAGATGTTCTTAGAGTAGCTTGAGGCTGATATAAGATTCCCCCTTCCCCATGAAATATCTGGTCATTAACTGTCCTAAGAGGGACGGCATCTACTTGGCACATCACCCACATTTTTTTTCTCAGTGCTTATTGGGAACCTCCCATGGTGAGTGGAAAATTAATAGGAGAAGAAACACAAATTATATAGTTTTGCTACTTGTTAGCCCAGGTTAAAAAGTTTGTTTGCTTAAGGAGGTGGTATCTGATGATGACTTTGACTTTATCAGGTTTCTCTCTTTTTTAAAAAATTTTTTTAATGTTACTTATTTTTGACAGAGACAGAGACAGAGCATGAGTGGGGGAGGGGTAGAGAGAGAGGGAGACGCAGAATGCAAAGTAGGCTCCAGACTCTGAGCTGTCAGTACAGAGCCCAATGCGGGGCTCGAACCCACAAACCGTGAGATCATGACCTGAGCCGAAGTCAGACACTCAACTGACTGAGCCACCCAGGTGCCCCAGATTTCTCTATTCTAAAAACAAGGATATTTTAGAATATTATCCAACTGTAATGGTCTGAAAATTTTGAGTTTCATCATCTTTCTTTGAGAGAATAATAAAATTTTCTATCACATTGAGTTAACCATAACTTTGTAATAAGTATAAATTATCTAACTTCAACAGTTTTGTGTGATTGCACTGATTTCTTTTAAGGTTAGGGGGATTTAATTTAATAAATTTTGAAGAATAATGGCTTTTTCAAAGCTACTTCTAAGTTTAGAGTCTGGGCCCTTAAGCAGGAGACAATAGGCTTCCACACACTCGCATATATACACCAAGACAGATGTGATCAGAACCTACCACAGTAGGATTCTGAACTCTTTATAACTCTCCTCACTTCCCTGACAGATTTGCTCTATCCTAGTATCATTTTCTTTTGAAATAATTACTATTGAGAAATACTCTTGAGGACTTTACAGTATTGCTTATTAAATATATGGATTTTATTTATTTATTTATTTATTTATTTATTTATTTATTTAAATTTTAAAAATTATTTTAGAGAGAATCTTAAGCAGGCTCCAGACTGGGTGTGGACACGGGTCTTGATCCTATGACCCTGGGATCATAACCTAAGCTGAAATCCAGAGTCGGGGACATTCAACCAACTGAGCCACGCAGGTGCCCCTATGTGTATATGGATTTTTAAAAACAAACTTAAGGGGCGCCTGGGTGGCGCAGTCGGTTAAGCGTCCGACTTCAGCCAGGTCACGATCTCGCGGTCCGTGAGTTCGAGCCCCGCGTCGGGCTCTGGGCTGATGGCTCAGAGCCTGGAGCCTGTTTCTGATTCTGTGTCTCCCTCTCTCTCTGCCCCTCCCCTGTTCATGCTCTGTCTCTCTCTGTCCCAAAAATAAATAAACGTTGAAAAAAAAAAATTAAAAAAAAAAAAAAAACAAACTTAAGCAAACTTCTTTAGGGAAGAAATGAAATAGGAAGTGGATAAAGCGATTCTGAAAGTCTCAAGCAAAGTATTCAATAATTAAATCATAGAATTCCTAGACTCTAGGGTCGGAAGGGGTCTTAGTGCTCATCCAGTCAGGCTTATACTTAGCTTGTGAATTTTGTTTCTAAAATATCTCTGACAAGTGGTCATGCAGTCCATCCAAGTAGTTCTGGACATTGGGAAGAGGGGAGAAACCAGAAGATCAATCATGTTGACAGATTTTGGCTGTTTGTTACATAGAAGTTTGGATTTGATTTGTCCTGCCTGCTTGTTGCCTCTCCTGACCCTTGACATCCTCTTCCCTCCCCCACACAGCCTGGACATATCTCAGTCTTGTGTTGTGTTACAATCATCTTTTCATGTGTCTGGCTTTCCTCTGGACTGTGAGGAAATTGGTGAAAGATAGGCTGTGTCCTACTCATCTTCTTTTGTCAATATTAATAGAAATAATTGTCATGGTGCCTGGCACATCATAGGGTGCCTAACTAATGCTGTTTGAATAAATGAAAAAAAAAAAATGCATAGGAAACACGTTCCCATCTGAAGATAGCTTAGTGTGTGACTTAGCCTTGACTGTCTTAGATGAAGGAAATCCTGAGGATTGATGGGACCTTTCAGCTCTTCTGAGATAAACTGAGTTCCTTGTATCACGTGACAGTCTTTCCAGGTGAGGTTTGAAACTGAAGAGTTAGTCTGGTTCATCCCATGTGTAAGTTCAAACCACATTTTTTTGGTGTGTGGTGAAAACAGAGTAAAATGTTAGCCAAGGGCTACCATGTTAGCCCTTTTGGAGTGTATAGTTCAGTGGCATTTGTACATTCACAATGCAGTGCAACCATCACCACTGTCTCATTCCAGAACATTTTCTTCACTCCAAAAAGAAATACCAGAACAATTAGCAGTCACTTTTATTCTCCCCTATCCCTAGGTCCTAGTGATGACTAATCTGCTTTCTGTCTCGGGATTTGCCTGCTCTGGACCTTTCATATGAATATAATCATACAACATGTGGTCTTTTGTGTCTGGCTTTTGCACTTCACATATGCTGTCAAAGTTCATCCGTGTTGTAGTATGTATCAGTACTTTATTCTTTTTATGCTAAGTAATATTCCATTGTATGGATATGTCACATTTGCTTGTTTTGAATCACATTTTTATGGCTGGGTAATATTCTGTTGTATGTGTGTGTATCACACCGTCTTGAGCCATAAAAAAAAAAGATGTGATCTTGACATTTCAACAACATGGATGGGTCTAGAGGGTATCATGCTAAGTTAAATAAGTCACATTGAGGGAGACAACTGCCATATGATTTCACTCATATGTGGAGTCTAAAAAACAAAATAGATGAATAAATAAACAAAAAGCACAATCAGACCTGTAAATACAGAGAACAAACTGGAGGTTGCTGGCAGAACAGGGAGAGGGTGGGGGTTTGGCAAAATGGGTGAAAAGGAGTGGGAGATACAGGCTTCCAGTTATGGGATGAATAAGTCATAGAGATGAAATGTCCAATATAGGGAACACAGTCAACAGTATTGATACAGCATTGTCTGATGACAGATGGTAGGTACTCTTGCGATGAGCATAGCGTAACTATAGAGTTGTCAAGTCACTGTGTTGTACACTAATGTAACATTGTGTGTCAGGTATAATTTAAAAATTTTTAATCACACTTTTATAGAGAGATTTGTCATTATGATGAATCAAGTTTCTTATTTCCGCCCAAGCATCATGAATGGCAAGGAATCTTAATTATTCTTACAAAATCCTAGTAGTTTTGTAATATTTAAATTCATAATCTAGGTCTGAATATTTTGTAATGCACCCCCCACCCCCACCCCATGCTTCTACTTTTCCCATTTTGGCTCTACTTACTGCTCATTAGAGAATGAGTCAGAAACAGAATGGTAGACTATGGTAGTTTTGCTGAAAATGAGAATTAGAACACTAGCAGCTGTTGACTTAATAGGCGTTTGGGACTTGACTGAATTATGAAACAGAACTTAAGTTGTTTGATCTTGGTATCTTTTAGGACCTTCCAGACTTTGGTCAGAATTGGAAAATTTCTTCAGAGGTATATTATGAAAAAGTAACTTGTACCTTCTGCATTTAAATGAGAAACTAAGCCTTTGTAATACTTTGAAATTCTCTTTAAATACAGGTGCTGTTGCTGTACTTATAAACATGTAAAGCTTACATGTTTAATACGCTGAGTAAAGTTCAGAGATTAGAACCTTTTTTCCCTCATTCCCATAAATCTCATAAGAAATGAGATTATATATAAAGAATGAAGACACTGTTAGTATTTTCATATGTGAAGGCAGAACTCCATATTTCTCGATGTCAAAAGGGGGAACAATTTTGGTTATTGTATTGAAAGTGAATTGCTGTCATCCCTTTTTCTTTCTGTTTCTCTACACATTCACCAATTCCCAATAATATAAATTGGTTTATCAGGCCTTAAGTTTGCTGACTATGTGTATGGTTTTGACAGGATTACAGTATCTTTATTACTGGGAAATGAATGGCTGGATAGTATTAACTCTATAACTTGAAAATGGCTGGGTTAGAATTTGTACTTGTTTCATTCTGACATAAAATCCATTGCTAGTTGGTGTCATGGCACTCGGTGTTGATTTATCTGTAAATAAATGTTGACAGGACCATTCTTTTTCTTTTTAATTTTTTTTTTTAACATTTATTTATTTTTGAGAGACAGAGACAGAGCATGGGGGGGGCGGTGCAGAGAGAGAGAGAAGGAGAGACAGAATCTGAAGCAGGCTGCAGGCTGTGAGTAAGCTGTCAGCACAGAGCCTGATGCAGGGCTCGAACCCACAAACCGTAATATCATGACCTGAGCCGAAGTTGGATGCTCAACTGACTGAGCCACCCAGGCGCCCTTTGACAGGACCATTCTTGATCTAATTAAGAAACATTGTTTCTATGACTTAGGTCTTTTCCTTTTTCTTTTAGTTTTTATTTCCCTTTTTCCTTTAGGGTATTAATAAGTATTTGAAGATAGAGAGAAACTTCAGTAGATTTGTTACCAGGTATCCTGATCTTTATTGTAGCTTTAGCCCTTTCCAGTTAGAACAAGTGTATTGAACTACTTTTAATGCTGTCTCAAGAAAATAGGAAATTTAAACCCTTCAATACTGGCTTTAGAAGATATTATTCCATCTCAAACACTTAACTATAACATGCCAAATTCTGTATGCATATTTTGGCAACTTTCTGTTTACTTCTGTGATCACAAGTCTTACGCTGAAACTGCAGGACTCAAGGAAAATTGATTGTGTGGAGGAAAATAGGCAGAAGTACTGGACTCTAATGTAAATACTGCAAACTGAATTTGTTCTATTGTCAATTAGGCTTTTCTGACAGAGTTCATTGCCTGAATTAAAAGCATTTAAAATTCCGTGCCTCTGAAAGATAATGGAACATTCAATCAAAGAAAATAATGTTGTTGTTGTTGTTGTTGTTGTTGTTGTTGTTGTTTTTCAGGAAAAATGCTCCCAAAACACATTATGATAATATGTTCTCCCCACTTTGGCTTCTGGGTTATTTCTCTCTTTCTCAAGATAGACCGTGTAACATTGAAACTAAAGTTCCTTGAAAAACATTTCCACTTAAAATCATAACCTGGCTGGATGAGACCAGAATATCCTTAGGGGGCCGGTACTGTGAACTTCAGGAGTTGTTTTTGTTAGAGTTTTCAAAGGAAACCAGACTTTACAGAATTCCCAAGGCTTTTCTACCCTGACCAGAATTTAGTTTCCTTAGAGAGTAATTTGGTCTAATCCACATATCAACCAGGAGCCCCTGGAGTTCAAGGAATGATTGAGTCGCACCTCTGCTAATTCAGTGACTTGTAGAAATACAGAGGGTATATTTTTGCAGACTGTCAGAGCTTTGAAGTTCTCATGGCCCTGTCCACTTCCTGGTTTTGCAATTCTACATGTGGTCTGGGATACAGCTGATTCGCTCAGATGTGAAATGCAGCTAACGCCATTTTGAGTTCCACAGTGCATTTGTTCATGAGAATTACAGTGAGCATTACTAAAGCTTTTGTAGAGGAGATAGAGGAGGATTTACATCAAAGCAACTCACAACTTTAGCTGGCAGTGTGGACATCACAGTTCATAAAAATGCTTGTTGACCCATCCCTGTGGAGTTTCACTTACCTCCCAGCTTGTGCTTAGCTTCCCATCATCTTGCTCACAACTCATTGCCCTTCCTTTCTTCCTGATCTTTTCTTTTCCAGGAGCAAAATCATTAAAGTAGGCTGCTGTCCTCTTCTTGGCCTCAAGGCCAACACTGAAGGTTAAGGTACAGTGGGAAAGTAGGGAGAAAAAAAGTGAAGGACAATGGGAGATATTCACTCTACCCCTAGCGTTGCCACTCTCTGGCCATATGACTTTGGGAAAATTTTTTACCTCTCAGCACCAGCTTCTTCACCTTTAAAATGGAAATAATTAGATAATTAGACAGAATCTCTTCTGATGGCAAATCTTTACCCAGTAGAAGGCTTGTGGACCTGCCTGTGTCTTTCCTTGGAAAACAATGATGATGGCTGTCCCTATTCTCGCTGTTATTCATATTAACAACAGAAACACAAATGCAGTGTTTGAAGCCCATGCCTAAGTAATTACTCCTCTCCAGATTTCTCTTTTGTGCTGAAAAGGTGACATTGTATGCCCATTCACAGTTCTTTACCAGCTTCAGGTTAATGTGCTGGTCTGGGGGAATCCAGGTGTTCTCCTTTTATAAAGCTTAACGCATCTTAAATCACTGCCTGAACACCAGTGCATTTTGTGTTTTTTGCTATTACAAATTCACTAACTTTAAGATGGTGATTAAGCAGCAATCTTTACTGGGATCTATGACTGCAGTTGGCAGGTGGAAATGATTAATTCAGCACTCAGATCATGTGAGAATTGGCTTCTTGCTATGCCTACTTTTTAAATTAGCTCCCCTTGGTCACCTCAGTGATTCTCTTTGTTATGTAGTTCAGTTCACCACAGTATTGACAAGCTGGCCATTCTGACATCTTATTATTATAGACATATCATGTCAAAATACTGGTTTATTAAACAGTTAAGTAGCAAAAACAGTTCCAAGCCCATTATAAAAAGTAGAAGTTGAAAGGAAATACATTTGTGTAGTACATGTTATATGGCACTTTGGTTATAATAGTAGTGTTAAAAACAATAATAGTGTTTGGGATGGGTCTGTTTATTAAGTGTGACAAGGAATATAAAAAATAAAAGCAGGCTTTTTTTCACATTAATCGATGTGCAAATATTGAGTTCCTTCAGTTTGTCTAGAATTGTACTTTCTGGTGATTCTCGCACACTTCTTTGCCTAAATGAAAAGTGTTTAAAATTCTGTGCTCTAAGAGAGGGTAGAACGTTTGGTCAAAATTTCTTATCTTTGTTATTTATCCCTGAGAAGGAAAACCTGCTCCAAAGGCTTTTTCACATTTTATCTATTTGTATATTCATAACTTAAAGATAACAAAATAATTTCTGTGTGTTGTTTGCTTGTTTGTTTGCCTAGTGTGGTCCCCAGACATGGCATAAGTGCTGCTCTGCCTTGTGCTGTACACACAGCAGAGGATGATGATCAGGGTCACAAAGCCTGGGCGTGACCTTGGAGTTCCCCCCAACATATATTCCCAGCAGCCACGGCCATTCGTTTTGGTGGCATGAGTTGGAATCTGCTTTTCTCAACTGTGTTTTAAAGTTCAAGTCAAACTTGATAGTGAAAGTTAACATTCTCTTTACTAGATTCACCCTCACCCCTTTTGGCCAGAAAACCATGACAGTATGACTCTGTAACCATTATTTGAAGCACATTTCATGAGTAACTTTTATTTATTCTTTCAGAAAAGTTGTTGACTGCTTGCTGGATGTTCAGCTCTGTGCTAGGCAGAAATGAGTGTGACTCAGGTTCTGCCCTTGAAGAATGCCTTGAGGATTTCACTGTGTGTGTGTGTGTGTGTGTGTGTGTGTGTGTGTGTGTAAATGACAAACATCTAAACAGATTGTTGCATTGCAACACGGAGGTAGTAACATGAGCATGGTCTGTGGGAGCACTGTTCCTCCAGCCTGTGTGCGGATAGGGAAGGATTTTACTGATTTTGAGCTGGACACACCTGTCTGACCAGGGGCTGGCAGGAAGATGCTGAAGGCTAGAATCCTAAAAGGCTATGGTGGGTTGATGACATACAGTAAGATATTCAGATGGCAGATACTTAATACTAAAGGATGATGGAAAAGTGCCAGTCCAGTGTTAGACTTGCCATCAGCAGTGGCCTGCTGAGGGTTCCCACAGCGCTTCTATCCTGGAGCATGCCCACATCCACGGTCCCCCCTTTCCCTGCCTCTCTTCCCCATAGTGACTGAGCTGCGGGCTACTCTGGGAAGGAAGGGCCAGGGTCTCTGGAATCCCCTTGCAACTCTCCCAGGACCCCTTTAGAGGGCCATGACCTGTAGTTTCAGAAATATTCTTCTGTTTATATCAGCTCTTGTCCCTCAACCCCCAACCCAAATTTAGTTCCGAGTATTTTTCCAGGGCATTCAAAATATAGAGCAGAGAGGGCAGGCTTATTTCTGCATCAGATTTCAGACTTTTATTTTAGTTTTTTTTTCCCCCTGTTTTGTGGTCATAATAGATTATTTTCAGAAGCTCCCAGAGTATCCTGAATCCTGTCCTTGTTTTTAGGGGGAGGAATTAGTTTTGGAATTGAGTTGCTGTATCCCTCTCATCATGTTAAATGGTTTTAAGACAAAACCATTGGGAAAAAGAGCTCGCTATCATTTGCCATAGCAATGTGAAATCTCTGACCCTAGTGCTGAGAGAATGGCCAGTTGACTTCCTGGGTGAGGGTAGAGACACGAAAGGGGTCAAGATTCTTTGAATTCAGCACCAACTGATTAATGTTTTTCTAGAAATTCAGAGAAATGTGAAAATAATATAATAAGGAAAAATGTTTAAAGGTCCAAATCCACCCCTCCAAGAATATTTTAAGGGAATCTTTTTTTTAACTTGTTTTATTTTTTATTTTTTTAAATTTACATCCAAATTAGTTAGCATATAGTGCAACATTGATTTCAGGGGTAGGTTCCTTAGTGCCCTTACCCAATTAGCCCATCCCCCCTCCCACAACCCCTCCAGTAACCCTTAGTTTGTTCTCCATATTTATGAGTCTCTTCTGTTTTGTCCCCCTCCCTGTTTTTATATTATTTTTGTTTCCCTTCCTTAAGGGAATCTTTTTATACCAGTTCCCAAATGGCAGAAGATAAGTGACAGCAAATAAAATGTCAGCTGTAGGGGATCCTTAGACCAGAACATATTTTCAAACACCGCAGCAGCAACTAACTACTATTTCCCATTCACAGCAATTGGTTGCACATTTTGGATGCATCTGGGGTCAGATTTGAGCTCCTAAAAGTCCTATTGCCCAAATAGAAGTGAAATTTGAGTTCAGCTGTGGTACCTCAGCATCCTGAAATAGATTTGTGTCTCATTGTACGTCTGTGTAAATTATGGGTGCTATGAGACCCAGATTCAGGATATTTTCAGTTACTACCAACAGTGTTGCTAAGTGGATGTCTCCTTACCTCTGAAGAGGGGATAGATGATGGCTATATACAGACCAAGGTATGATTTTATGGGTCTTGGTTATAGACACACTGCTAGAGTTCTTTTCTTATCTATCTACTTGTAAACTGATTATTGGATCTTTCATTTCAGAGCATTTGGTCTGTTTTTAGAGAACAGGAGTCTCTCTGGTAGTGGTTTGGATGACTTCATTGTTTCATAGGTCCATAGGGACTGTTACAAGAATCAGAAATGTTGAAAAGGAACCTCACTGACACTTTAGCAAAATCGGACAGCTGTTAGACTCTCATATCAGTTGTTTTGCTGGCTTTCCTTATGTTTGTTTTAAAAACCCCATGAGTGGGGGGGAGGGTGTCTAACAGGAAAATTTTGAAGTCACTATGATAGAACTACCTTGCATCTCTGCTGTGAACCCTTAGAAATTCAAAACAATTTTCATATGGCATCTTTCCATAAAGAGAGTAGAGATTTTTTTCTTTCCTGTAAGTACATAATTCATTTCCATGAAGTGATTTACAAAGTTTGAGACAATATATAGTTTTTGCTTATAAGAGATCATTTTGGGGGGTACCTGTGTAGCTCAGTCGGTTAAGTGTCCAACTCCTGGTTTCAGCTTAGGTCATGATCTCACAGTTTTGTGAGTTCGAGCCTCATGTCAGACTCTGCACTGGCAGCTCGGAGCCTGCTTGGGATCCTCTCTCCCTCTCTCTGCCCCTCCCCCACTCACACTGTCTCTGTCTCTCTCAAGAGAAATAAATAAACTTAAAAAAAAAAGAAGATAATTTTTGGAAAACAGAGATCTTCACCCTAATAAGGTCCAGAGAAAATTGTCGTTGTTTTCTGGTCATAACGTGGGCAAGGACAGTTTTCCTAAGTGAGAGATACGAAGTTTGTCTTTCCACTTGGGGGCTTTATGCTCCTTGGAGTTGGCCTTGATTTTGGTAAAAATTGTATTCAGATTCCCCAGGAAAGTACTCAGAAAAGATTTACTTTGCATTTCTTTATAAAATAGGAGAATACATTAATTACATCTGGTAGTTAAAGTGCACAGATAACCTCAGTAGACCTAGTATAAATAGATGCCATAGAACAGATTAGCGTTCTCTTAGCTCAGAACCAGTAAGCTTTTATTCATTTAGGGGAGATCAGCAATGTATAAGGGACAATGTCTACATATGGGATGTGACAGATTAGACTTACTTGCATTTTCTCACACCGTGAGGAAGACTGAAATGCAGCACTGTTGAGACAAACATGGTTAGAGCAGAAACTCTTGGACAAGGCTTTATGGACCACTTTGTGGTCAAAGTATGGTTTTAAGAGGTCACTGAATCCCCAGAAACTGCATGTACAAGTGTTTTATTTCTGAATTGTCATCTAGTAAGTTCATTCTCTGAGAGGATGACATGTTAAAACCACAGGTATAATCTCTAGTTTAATTACATGGAGTCATTTTGTTTCTGTTTCTGCCTTTAGAATGTTCCTCCTCTTCTACAGTGGACTCCTTAACCTGGCTTAATGGGTACTTAACCTGGAATTCATGGGCCCTGTAGTGAACGTGTTTTCTCTGACATTGCTTGCAAAATGTAGTGCACATATGGGTTTTTCTGTGTGTGGTGCATCTTGCATTAAGTTCTCAAATGCTTTATTACTGCCGAAGATGAACACAGAAGCCACCTATTTACAGACTAGTCATTGTTCCCTCATTTGGGATGCATCCCCTTTAGTCCCATTTGCCTTCACAGCCACATGGCCCCTAGGTTTAGTTTGTTATTTCTTATGAAGACCATGGACTAAGTGGTGACTCTTACTTTCATGTAGACTTAACATAGGATTGAGAGTCAACCCTTAGAACTACTGTTCGGATTGCCAAGCTGGAAATCATTGGATACGCACTTGTATCATTTCTCCACAGCTGTTTCTTTGCTGCCATCTGCCTCAGCTCTGGTCATGAGACCATGATCATGGGGCAGTAATTTACCCAAGAAAACCTTTAGCAGAATGTTCTTATCCTTGTAACTGTAGTCTATCCTAAGTTACAATTGGTTCTGAAGAGGATTTTGTTTTTTCCTTGGATTTTTTTTTTTTTTTTTTCCAGCCTGAGAGAAAGTAGGCATCTTAGCCAGGAATTCTTTCAGAGATATTCCGAGTATGTTCTCCCCACCGTTCGGAGAGCTTTTATACCTTCATTCTTTTGTTGGTTGTTTTTGGTTGTCCTCTGTATTCCCTTCAGCAAGATTTATTCCAGTAGAAGGTTGTTGAGGGATTAGGTGAGTGGGTGCTTGGGGGACTCTTTGTTCATGCCAAATGATCTTTTAAAAAAAGTATTGAGTATTTTTCTTTTAATTTCCCAATCATAGTGTGAATTCTTCTTTGCCAGATGGTTTTTGGGGCTTTGCCTGGGTCCTGTGTGCCAGAGTCGGGGATTCATCTTGGCCAGACGCTGCCACATATTGAAGAGGGAGCCGTTTCCAGGAAAGCTCAGAGCTGTGGCTCCTAGAAATCTTTCCTTGATTGTGTGAGCCAGGCCTCGACACTTTTGACCATCTGGAAGATTTTGGACCCCAGCACCAATATCTGTCTCATACACATTTTTCTTTTCATTTCCTAAGTTTTTTTTTTTAATTCTTGTTCATTTGAGATATATATTTATTGCAATTTTATCTACACACTTCAAGAGTGGTATGCCTGAGGGCTGCAAAGAAAATTAACAGAAAAAGAGTTGACATCCCTCTGTGGACACCCATGGCTATTCTTCGTGCCATGATGGTGCTCAATAAACAGTTTGGAAGGAATAAATCTGGAAACTTTTTACTGACACATACTGTTCATGACAGAGTGTTTCTTAGCAATTTTTCAGGTACTCTTGTACAAGTAATGACTTCATCTCTCCTTTCTTCACTTTCCAGAGTATATGCTTTCTGTAGTGTGCATCTCTCTGTTAATACTACAGTTTGAATCTTTGCCCCAAGCCTGTCTTGTTTACAGCGGCCATTGATCTGTTTATTTCTAGATGCGGACAGCTATGTGAAATGCTGTGAGGTAGAGTGTGTACAACCAAGAAATGTGTTATTATGCTGTAGCTGTACTCAACATCACTTTTCATTAGTGCTCTGCTTTTAGTAGTTTGCATATGCCAAATGTAAAGATGATCCTAGCTGTGTTGCAGAAACAGGTCATGATAGTATTGCGTGTGTTCTGAAATTTTTCTATAAATTAGCTAGCTACGTCCCTTTGAACCTATCAATATATTCAGCTTTTTTCACCTTTTAGGTAACATAAATTTATAAATTTGCTGTAGTAAATCAATCCTTTAAATAACTGTCTACCCTCTGTTTCAGCACAGTATTATAGTAAGACATATCTTTGCCTACTGAGTGTTTGCAGTCTGTTTCAGAGATTAAGACACACGCTCAACAGTTAATGAATAGAGATGGTATTATACACCAGAGTGTAAATTATTAATAGAATAAAGTACTTCCATGGCATTGGAAATTAGAGAATTAAATATCCAGTTGGTACTCACCGAGTACCAACCCTGTGCTAAGCTAAGGCATGGGTACTGAAAGTAAAGTTCGAAGTTGTATTATCAGTGACCCGAGAGGCTGTTGTGATAAGCGACATTGGTGTCAAAGGCAGTCCCTACAATAAAAGGCAGAGATATGTTGAGATCAAAGTGGGCCAGCAGCCACTGGAAGACATAAAATAGTCCAGCTTTGAGTGCTCTATCCCTAATGGCTGTATAGACTCAGATCATAGATCTGGCCATTTAATGCTCATAAGGATTATGGCTGAGATGTTCCGTTATTCCCAGTGTATTACTCAGTCTCTGTCTTGCCAACTAAAGTCATTTTTCGTGCTTTCCCTCTCATCACTTTCTGGTGCTCTTGGGTGACTTCAGCTTGTTAAAATATGTGCTTCTTGGGTCTTGCTTCACCCCTCTGTACAGAAAGCCAATATGAGACATGCTTCTATGAAAGCATCTGTTCAGTATTTCTTTATTCACCCTTTTGCTTCTCTGTGTTCATGTTGACCTATCTTGGCTGGTATGCTCCGGGAGGATGTTGAACCCACTGTTTCCAGCTGTCCTCATAGGTGCTTTTTGATGATGTTAATGATGATAGTGATAACCTATAATAGTCCTTGATCCACTATCAAAAGTGGTCACAGCTTTCTTATCCAGGCTCATGGTTTTCTTCACTGTTTTGTTTTTGTTTTTGTTTTGGACCAGGTCTGCATACAGTCAGTTTTTATTCTGTGTGTTCTCTATACTTCATTTTTTTTTGGAAAGCCCCCTTAGGCTAATAGCTGGGTTGATGAAAACTCCCCTTGGCAGCCCCTTTCCTGCAGCTTTCAGCACTTTTTTTTGGCAGAACTCACTTCACTTTTTAGAGGTTGGAGTTCACCTGGAAGAGAAGAAAGTCCTTTCTCTGGTGATCCACAGGGATGATCCCAAGACATTCTGTAATCCCAGTTTTTAGCTTAATCATTTGACTTGAAGGATAAAGCAGTGTTGAGGGAGGGTAACTTTTGCTCTGTCTTTGCTAACTTTGAGGGGGAAAAAGTGTTCTGATTATTTGTGTTCCCCTATTACTGGGAGCTGAATCATGTTTTAGTTGAGATTAGTGTGGGTTGCCATTTTTGTAGTAAAAATTGGTCAAATACTGGCAGCAGCATCTAGTTCAACCTAGTATGTCTTATCCATAGAATCTAAACTACCTTATAGCTTCTTTTAATGGTGAGCTGTGGAAAATTATTCCAGATGCTGTGCTATGGGATTTTAATGGAAAGTCAGTGTTAAGATTTCTCTTTCTGTTGCTTCCTAGGTCACTCTGCACCTAAATCCCATCTCCTCGGTCCACATTCACCACAAGCCTATCGTGTTTGTGCTCAACTCCCCACAGCCCCTGGTCTGGCATCTGAAGACAGAGAGGCTGGCAGTTGGGGTCTCCAGACTTTTCTTGGTAAGTGTTTGAAACCTTCCCAAAGTGTCCTTAGCATAAGGATATAATGACACTAAAACTTTGCAAGGGTTTTTAAAAGGCTTATTTCGGGGCGCCTGGGTGGCGCAGTCGGTTAAGCGTCCGACTTCAACCAGGTCACGATCTCGCGGTCCGTGAGTTCGAGCCCCGCGTCAGGCTCTGGGCTGATGGCTCAGAGCCTGGAGCCTGCTTCCGATTCTGTGTCTCCCTCTCTCTCTGCCCCTCCCCCGTTCATGCTCTGTTTCTCTCTGTCCCAAAGATAAATAAACGTTGAAAAAAAAAAAATTTAAAAAAAAAAAAAAAAAGGCTTATTTCATTGAAATAATACCAGAGTCCACAGTGTATTAAATTGGAAGAATGCTCTTAGTGGTATTTTGGCAGTGTAGGTAAGCAGTCACGGAAAACAAACACTGCACGTGTGTGTCTGACTGTGGATGGAGGATCTGGTCTAGTTTCCACGTTAGAGCAGGACCTGCAGTCATACTCTGTGTGGCCTGGGCTTTGGTCTCCACTCTGAGACTCCTCTGGTGGCATCAGGAGCAATGTAAACATTGTAAACAGCCACTAGGTGTGTGGTCTCTGACTGCAAAATAAATACACACAAACCCATTCTGTTTGTATATAACACAGGCCTACTTTCTGATACGAGGATCTGTTTGTTGAGAGAGTGACACAGCCAGTTCCAAAATGAAAACATTTGTATTTTATAAAAAAGCTGGAACCCAGCTCTTGTGGAAAGATCCAAATATTACCTACTATTTGTAAATCATGTCCTTTTGAGTTTGCCAGAACATTCAAGTTTGCTGGTTGTGGAGAAATTGATGGGTTGTTTGGATGGAATTTTTGGGGTATGATATCATGTCTGATGATGCGCAACACTGCCCTTCACAGTGATAACTCACATTGTCTACTGCTAGGGCTCCATGCTGATGTCCTTAATTGCAGAACCTTAGGCTTTTAAGCCTCATCGCCCCAAAGCATCCAAAACAAAAAGAGACCTCAGTTAATAGTCTTTTTCTTGTATAATGAGCATATCTGTACTTACATTTGAAGAATACACTTAAAAACTCAAAGGTATCTGTTGAATAAAGTAGGAATCCATAATCAGTACAGTTAATAAGTAGATAAATAAATGAGTAAAGAGGGATAAGGGACAGCTCTTCGTTATAGTCAGATGCCAATCAATGATATAGAAGGATAATGGAGTTAGAAATTCCTGGTTTTGCAATCATCATAGTAAAAGTTTATTGGGCAGGAGTCATCAGTAGAAGCTAACTGTAGCAGAAGTGGAGGGAGTTTGAGGAACTGTGTATTTTATTTAAATTACCCGAATTACTTACTAATACCAAAAGAAGAAACAATAACTATATATAGTGGAGATACCCTACGGTACCTTAACCAAATCTTCAAAATCAACATCACCAGTATGGTGCACATGGACATTGTGTGCCTTTAAATGTGATAACCTGCATCATTTATCTTATATTCTAGCCAAACATGCACATAACCTGGATCTGGTCATGATGAAGCATCAGGCAAAACCAAATTGAGTGACATTCTATCAAACCCAGATAGGACTTACACAAGAAGCTCTTACCCCAGACTGGCTCCTTCATACTCATAATCATTGTCAATCTCTTGTAACTAAAGGTATTTGTGATAGTAAGTAATGGCCATGATCATAAAGTCTTATGTGCATTTAGCCCTTAGAGTGTTGAGCTATATTGTGCAATACTGTAAACAGTAGCTATAGGTGAGCTATTTAAATTTAAAATAACTGTGGGCGCCTGGGTGGCTCAGGTGGTTAAGCATCTGCGCTGACAGTGCAGAGCCTCCCTGGGATTCTCTCTGCCCCTGCCCCACTTGTTTTTGTTCCCTCCCTCCCTCCCTCTCAAAATAAATAAACTTAAAAAAGAAAACTTTTTTAAAACTTAAAAAAAAACTTAAATTAACTAAAATTACAAATACAGTTCCTGAGGCATACCAACCACATTTCAGGTGCTTAGTAGCTACATGAGGCTACCACACTGGGCAGGTTATGGACAGGTTATGAGTAAATGCTTTGCCCACCCGGCTTTGAATCCAAATAGTAACTCAAGGCAAATTATTTTATTTCTTTAAGCCTGATTTTCCTCACTTGTAATAAAGGAAAATTAATAGTCCCAGCATCATGGGGTTGTTATCTTGATTAAAAGAGATTACATGTAGCATGTTTAATACAGTGCCTGACCCTGTTCATAGATATTACCTGTTGTTGTTGTGGCTATTTATTAATAGTCATAGTAAAGAACACTTGGAAAAGATGTTGAATTTCTATTTTTATTTGTTTATTTAGAGAGAGAGAGAGAGAGAAAAAGAGCACACACAGGGGGATAGGGGAAGAGGGAGAGGGAGAGAGAGAATCCCAAGCAGGCTCCACACCCAGCACTGAGTCTGACGCTGCGCTTGATCTCAACCATGAGATCATGACTTGAGCTGAAATCAAGGGTCAGATGCTTAACTGAATGAGCCCCTCGTTTTATATATAATATGTATATATATTATAAAATATAATTTATATTTCTAATTATAAATGTCTAGCTTGGCTTGTCCAAGATTAAAAGGAGTTCCTATTTCTCTGGGCTACAGGTCCAGATGAAAAGTGAGGGCTACATATATCATAGTTGTACTGGTCACTTTCTGGATTCTTCATGAACCTACCCCTCAATGGGTTATAATGGAAAGTATCTTACTCCTAGTTATTATTTATTTGCTTTAATTTTAAGATCTATAAGAACTGCGTCTTGGCCATCAGTTTAAAATGCACTAATAGTTAAAAAAGGAGACAGTTTTAGTTAAACAACTTAACATCATCCCTCTTTGGAGTCGATCCCGTGTAAGGAGATTGCAGATCAAGTGATGAACCTAAAATTACCAACACAGGGGAGACAGCATTGGGAGAAGCCAAGGATTTACATTCCGGGACACTTGAACTCTATTATCCAGCAGGCTTTCTTTAGGTAAAATGGTTTTCTCCCATCTGTACATGTCTTCAAGGCCTGGAAAAGCTAGTAGAACATGTGTTGCTCATTCATTTTCTCAGGTCTGTGGAGGAGGTATACAAGCTCTCTCACAAGCCAGGTAGCTCTCCCTGACAGTGTGTGAGGTGAAGAGGGTAAAGGCAAGCTCTTCCCTTACTCTGTGTTGCTGGAAAGGAATTTCAGGGTCTGTGCATCCACTGGGCAGCCATTGCAGCAGAGGGGTCTGTTGCTGGATGACAGACACACCAGGGATGAGGTCTGTTGATCCATGTATAATAGCTAAGAGTTCAAATTTAGAAACAAGACCGTTACATTATTTTACAAACACTTGAGAAGGCCTGTGGGACTTTCAGACACTGGGACTTAGCCGTTTCCATTACTGTATCCTCCCAGGTTACCCAAAGAGCTCCGAGTTGTGGAGGAGAGAGGCCGTCTCTTGATTCTTTGTCTAAGATGTGTATTAATGTAGTGCCTGCATTACTGTCTTAAAGCTATCTTTACTTTCCAGGTAAAGTTACAGCACTACACAGTTCTGTTTTTTGATTTTTGTCTTAGTTTTTATTTATTTTTTTTAAGCAGGGTGGTGAGAAGAGATGAAGCAATGATATCTACTCATCTGTTCAAGATGACGTTTTAATTTAACTTGACATGTCTGCATTTATTATAGATGCCCAAATTTAAAAGGGAAACATTTCATAATTAGTTAGTAGGAACTTGTGTTGCTCTGAATGTCTCAGCCACCATTCTCAAGAATGACTAAAAATATTATACTTTAATACTGTCTGATGAAGGTGTCTGGCTTTTTTTCTGTCAAATCATTCCAGCCCTCCTTATGATTTCACAGTGCAGGCAAGAAGGAGCGTGTCAGGCAGGGGGAAAATGGGATTGAGTTTCCTCTGTGAATGTAGTTCCTTTATCTGGTTGTTCTGGTTATGTAGGAAACGGAATGAAGGGTGATTGTGTCATTGTCAAGCAGTGAGTCTTTGAGTACGAGTCTCACACATGTGTATATGGACGTGCACACGCACATGCATGATGGAGTTGTCACAGCTGTATAGATTTTCTTCTGTAAGGTGTCTGGATGGCCCAGAGAATATTGAGTAGGTTAGAGCTGTCCCTCAGTGCAATTAGAAATAAGAATAATCCTAACCCCTCAGTCTGTCATGTTGAAACTACAAAGAAAAATCTCTTAGAAGGATTTTTGTTTTTGCAATTATTTCCACACAGAAGAAGAAGCATAGTTCAGTGGGGCAATAAATATCTGAACTTCCAACCTGAGTTTGCTTAAAAAAAAAAAAAAAATCAGGGGCGCCTGGGTGGCGCAGTCGATTAAGCGTCCGACTTCAGCCAGGTCACGATCTCGCGGTCCTTGAGTTCGAGCCCCGCGTCGGGCTCTGGGCTGATGGCTCAGAGCCTGGAGCCTGTTTCCGATTCTGTGTCTCCCTCTCTCTCTGCCCCTCCCCCCTTCATGCTCTGTCTCTCTCTGCCCCAAAAATAAATAAACGTTGAAAAAAAAAATTAAAAAAAAAATCATAACAATACTAGTTTTTGTTAAGGAACATGATGCAATTTGAATAGACATTTCACCAAAGAAAAAACACAAATGGCTAATAAGCACGTGAAAAGATGTTCAATATCATTAGTCATTAGGAAAATGCAAATTTAAAACCACAATGAGATGCCACTTCACACCCACTAGGATGGGTCTAATAAAAAAGGCAGATAATGACAAGTGTTATTGAGGATTTAGGGAAATTGGAACCCTCATAAATTGCCGACAATAAAGTAAAATGCTGCTTTGGAAGACAATTGGGCAAAACCTAGGTGTACAGAAAAAAAATCACCCACAAATGTTCTCAGCAGCATTATTCTTAACAACCAAAATGTAGTAGAAACAGCCCAAATATCCATCAACTGATGGAGGGGCTAAAAAAAAATGTAGATCCAGGGTGCCTGGGTGGTTCAGTCAATTGAATGTCTGACTTTGGCTCAGGTCGTGATCTCACAGTTTGTGTGTTCAAGCGCCGCATTGTGCATGGAGGCTTCTTGGGATTCTCCCTGTCTCCCTCTGTCTCTGCCCCTCTTGTAGTGGGGAGGGGAAGAGAGAGAATCCCAAGCAGGCTCGGTGCTGTCAGTGCAGAGCCTGACGTGGGGCTCGATCTCACAAACCATAAGATCATGACCTGATCAGAAGTCAAGAGTCAAACACTTAACCACCTGAGCCACCCAGGAGCCCCTAATCTTGTTTTATTCTATTCTAAACCTGAGTGCGCTCTCCTGCAAGGTCTACAGACTCAGACCCTTGGGACAAGCAGAAAATCTCAAGATGACACATAAAATGTCTAATCCAGGGGCCTTACGCAGCCTTTTAATGTCAGGCTTAGTTGCTTTGCATGCTTATAAGGAAGAAAGGTTTCTAAGATAAGGAAACCTCGAAAAATAAGCAGCAACTTCTTCCAATTTCACTTGTTCTTGGGATTACTGTGCTGCAACTTATATTTTCCATCCATTGGAATTAAAAAAGGAAAGAAATGTGTGTATACGTGTATATGTTTGAGTGGAGGTGTGGAGTGGGAGGGGATATTGGTTTCTAAGATAAGGTTTCCAGAGTTAAGAGAGATACAGGATGCCCATTAAGTTTGAATTTCAAATAAACAACAAATACTTTTTTTTTAGTATGCCCATATGATACTTGGGCATATTCGTATTAAAAAATTATTCATTGTTTAACCAAAACTCAAATTTAATTAGCTATTCTGTATTTTATTTCACAGCTGTACTCAGAGGTAATTCGGGTTTTTCTTTCTGGTTAACAGCCTGGCCTGAGTACCTGGGTACCAGGAGGTCTGAGCACTAAGTGGCTCTGTCACTAACTAGTTCTGTATTATTGGGCAAAATCACTTACTTGGGCGTCAGTTTCCTCATCTCTAAAGTAAGGAGGTGGTAGTAGCCAGTCTCTGAAATTCCTCTCAGCTTTTAAACTCTCTGATTCGTTGATAATATGAATGTTAGATATTATATCCCAATTTAATTGGAAACAGAAAATGGTAATCTGAACATTGCCTCTTCAGCAAATCCAAGTAAATATCAGGGCAGGGCAGTTGGAAAAAAAAAAATGAGAGAAACCAAACGCAATGCTATTGGCTTTGGAATAAAAACAAATCAAAATTTAATCCTAATGAAAAATGTAAATTAATACCAGTTACAGGCTTAATATTTAAAATCTAGTTTTGTGTGTCTGAGAAGAAGGGAGGGGTAGGTGAAGAGGCGGGTGTTGCCAAAATCTGGTTTATTCCTTTTACTTGCACTTGGGGGGGGGAGGTGGAAAGGTCTAAATTTTTGGGCCTCTGCCACCAAACCACAGGCAGTTCTCTGGTCCGCACTGCAGTTTGGATGACTGACAAGGCTCAGTGAAAAACAAGTGCTATTTGTTTTCCTGTGCCCAGTATTTAACTGGAAATCAGAAGGCAAAATTTCCAATCAGTTGTTAAATAGCCCCAGATGTGTGCTTAGCTCCACTCTAGGAAGGGACGTGCACAGCCTAAACCACAGCGCATGTCCAGGCCTTCCTTTTCTTAACTCCAAGTGATGTGTAACTGAGAGTTGTAGTATCCAAAAATGCCCTTTGAATAACTCAGGCATTCAAGTTTGGTTGTGAAGGAGGGAACTTAAAAAAAAAAAAAAAAAAAAAAAGGAAAATCCCTGTATTCTCCACTATGTTGCATTTAAAAATCTGGAAATGATTTTTTTTTTTTTCTAAATTCCTCCTTTCCCTTGCTTGGCACTTCTCCCCACGCTTAGAAAAACATTAGATTAGCATACCTGCTATGATGGTTTCTGTATCCGCTTGTTCATTCATCCAACAACCAGTTTTGAGTGCCTACAGGATGCTGGGGACTGTGCTAGGTATGGAGGGTTCCAGAGAGAAATGGAATGGACTGCCTGCCCTCCAGGAGCTACCCATTACATAGGAGAGATGGTTAAGAGATTGGGAATTGCATTTCAAAATTTTTAAAATGTTTTTATTTATTTTTGAGAGAGGGAGAGCGTGAGCAGGGGAGGGCAGAGAGAGAGGGAGACGCAGAATCTGAAGCAGGCTCCAGGCTCTGAGCTGTCAGCTCAGAGTCCGATGTGGGGCTTGAACCCATGAACCACGAGATCTGACTTGAGCCAAAGTTGAACGCTTGATAGATTGAGCCACTCAGACACCCCAGGAGTTGCATTTCAGTGTAAAATGTACCATTGTTGGTACCAGTGTAAAATGTACCACTGTTGGGTGGCTTGGTTAAGCTTCTGACTTCGGCTCAGGTCATGACTCACAGTTCTTGAGTTCTAGCCCCACGTCAGGCTCTGTGATCACAGTTGAGCCTAGAGCCTGCTTTGGATTCTCCCTCTCTCTGCTCATCCCCTGCTCTGTCTCTCTGTCTCTCTGTCTCTCTCTCAAAAAGAAACATTAAAAAAAAAAAAATTAAAAAAAAAAAGAAGTACCATTGTTGGATCCTGAAAATTGGAGAAAATGAGAATTCTCTTCTTCCAAATGCAATGAAGGCAGCTCCCTCTGTGAGGCTGACGGAGGAGCAGTGTGGGTCGGGGTTGCGGACACAAGAATAGGTTTTTGCTCAACCAGGAATGTCACTCCTGTGTACTAGGAGTGTATAGACTAGGGCTCTAGATATACCATTTTGGATTTTCCAGTTAGGCTTTCCCCTAAACAAATTCTCTCTCAAAGACAGATTAAATAACTAAACATTTCAAGATTGGTTCTTCTTTTTAAAAAATGTCTCTTGTGGAATGACTCACTGTGCCCTTTGGGATATTCCGAGTGGTTGTGTACCATGCATTTTTGTTCCAGAGGCTGCTTATCTGTTGGTTTTGTGGCTTGTCCATAAGAGCCCTAATTGTAAGGGGCTTGATCCTCTCATGAACTAGGGTCAGTCAACTACCATATTTCCTAGGAATGAGTTTCTGGCCCATTTGTGGTCAAGAGAGCTCTTCCTAAATGTCACTGTGGCAATTAGAGCATTGGAATGAGTCCAGTTTCAGTTGGTAATCCTGGTCCAGAAAGAGTTTTTTGGAAGACTTCCTAGGATTATCTTAACTTGCTGGGTTAAGGCTTGTGAATGTTGCCAGTGAGTGGCCCCTTGGCCTTGTGAGGTTTGCCTGGGTGTATTCTTCCTGCTCGAGACATCCTGTCCTGGAGGGTTCACGCAAGCGTAGACTTTTCCTGGCTCCACTGGACTTTCTGTGTCATGTCTGTGTGCAAGCCTGGGCTCCAGCTCTGTGAAGGCTTTGCTTTCACTCAACAAATTGAGGTTAAATAAACTCTGTTTTACCAAGGAGAGAAGGCAGGTTTCTTCGTGTAGAGTCCCATTCCTTCCTTTAAGGCTTTGCTGTCTAAGGCTACTCTGGCAACCTGATGGATCTGCCCTTCCCAAGCTTTGGGCAATTGTATCAAACATCATATGTCTGGTGCCCTTGGTTAATGTGGTAGGCAGCTTGCAAGGGGCTGTTTGGTAGAAAAAGTGAGTGTTTTGTTAAGGGAGGTTGCAGAATATTTTTTCGTGTAATAGGAGGGGGAGAAACTTATCTCCTGGGAGATTCTGGTGAGGTCAGCTTGAAAGCTTGTGGCTGTGCCATGGTCCTCTCACTGCAGACAGTGAGGCCCTTGGTAAGCATTCCCCACAGGTGCCCTGCAGTCCCCATCTCTAATGGGGACTGCATGATGGCCTGACTCCTTCCTGAGAATGGAGTCATTGGACTTATTTGAGGCAGCCCAGTGCCGACACTCTAAACCTCCATCATCCAAACCCCTAGCTTGGAAGTGGATTTCTGCAGAGGACGAAGGGGTCCCTTTAGCCATTCTTGTTTCTTTGTCCAAGGTAGAATTTATATCCCAAGAACAGTTTTTGCCCTTGGTTTTTGCCTTTGGTGCTAATACCCTATCCTCAGATGGCCTCTTAATGCCACCAGGCAAGGGAGTCCTTCTTACTCTCCTGCCTTGTCCTGTTTCGGTGGTGAATGACACAGCTGTGATCTTGGGACCCAGGGTATACCTGAAAGTCAGGGGCTTAGCCATCTGCCACCTCTGCCAAAAGCCCACAAAAGCTCATTTGATCTCTAGCCCTTCTGTGTTTATGACATAGTCTGTTCTGGAGATTCTATAGTTTCTGGCTGATACAGGCTGCTGGGTGATGTTCAGAGCTACTGTTTGGAGCCAGCACTGCTCCAGCCCTTGAAAACAGGGTTCATATATCCTTTTCTGGAAGTTCAGACAAGAAGGCTACAGTCCAGGCATAGTGAGGAATGAATTATGGCCTGTCAACCTTATGATCTGTCAGACAACCCTTGTGGCCCATTGTTGAGGCTATGTATACATGTATGTGTACATTTGACAAACACTTAGTGCATGAGCCATGTGCTAGGCACTCTTCCAAGTACTTCACATATATTACCTTATTTAACCTTCATAACAAGCCTGTAAAGTAGGTACAATTATTATCCTCATTTTAACATGAGGAAATCGTGTCCACAAAGGGAGATTAAGTTAATTTGTGCCTGATCACACAGCTAGTAAATAAATGGGGTCTATAACCCATGTATAGTGCTTAGAATAGTGCCAGGCACATAGTAAGTGCTTGATAAATGTTAGCAATAATAATAAGTATTTTTTAATGATAAGGATTAGTAGTTTGGGTTAGCTTTTTCCCTACTTTCTCCCTTTTATCTCCTATCTTGGACTTTGATCCTGGGTTTGAATGGGAGCAAAATGGTGTAGCCAGGGATATTGGAATTTAATTGTCCACTGTCGTCTGGCCCAGGGCTTTCCTTTTGCAGAGGGAAGGTATTTAGGTTGAACGATTTCCCCTGAGATCTAGATGCAGGACATTGCCCTGATCACAACCAACTACATATAACAATAGTTTTCCTAGATACCCTGTGAAGCTTTTGAACTAGTGTCAGCCATTGCCCTCCCGCTGACTTGGAGGTTAGTCACTGAGGCTGCCACCTTAAAAATAGCATTCCAAAAGCAATTAACCTCCCCTCTACCCCCTGGTGTTTTGAGCTGTTTTTTTCTCCAGTTGTTTTCCCCTTTGCTTAGAGCCCCTGCCATCATCCCTCAGTCACAGATAGTGCAAAGAAGGTAGCTGGATGGCCTCCTGAGGGACGTACATAATCTAAGTGCCCCTTACTTTTCAGAAAGGTAAATGGAGACCTCACTGGGGACAGTCACACCACTTGATTCAAGGGTGTGACTTTGATGTCCTCTGTAACCCTGGTCTCCAGCCTGGAACCACTAATGACTGTCCCAGTGACAAGGGCTTCAGAATTGAACCTGAAGAGCCAAATCAGGGTATCGCTCACCAGATCCAGTGAGGAGCTGGCATGAAATTGCCTCTCTGGTTTCATTTCAGCAGAGTGTGTTGTGAATGGCTTGCTACAGTACTGGGATCTAGGTAATGCCAGTATTTCAGTTGGGTGTGGGTGTTAAAATTGCTTCTTGATCCTTTTTCCAACAACATTGTCCCCCGGGCTCCTCTGGTTAGCTTGTCTCTGAATCAGCTTTCCCAGAATACCCTGCATAGCCCTCTGTCTTTCACCCTCTAGGATCATTTATTTCTTCATCCGGGGTGGCCTGGAAAATGGAGGTAAGTGTAGAAACATGGCCTGCCTTTGGTTGAGAGCTAATGTTAGGAAGGTCAAGAGGGCTCCAGCCATTCTTGGGGCTGAAGGCCCTACCTCCATCATGCACCCCTGAAGGAAATATCCTTTAGAACCTTTTTTTCCTAAACTGTTCTTAGGTCTGGGGTTGCTAGGCCAGAATATGCAGCTCCATTTCTCTTGAAGCCTTCATCAGCCATTCACAGAAGCTGTAATAGTCAGTGGTTATCCAAAGAAAGAGAACCAGTAGGGGATATATATAAAGAGATTTCTTGCAAGGAATTGGTTTATGCCGTGTGGAGACAGACAAGGCATGGCAGAAATCTGCAGATTGGTGATCAGGAAGGAGGGCTGGAACTCTCCAGCCTGAGCGGAAGCTGCTGTCCACAGGTAGGATTTCTTCTCAGGGAAGCCTCAGCCCTGCTCTTAAATCCTTCAACTGATTGAATCAGGCCCACCCAGATTATCTAAGATAATTGCCCTTATTTATTTATCTGATTTTGGCTGTGAATCACACCTACAAAATACCTTCACAGCAACATCTAGATTAGAGTTTGATTGAATAATAGGATATAATAGGAATAATGATAGCCAAGCCAAGTTGACATATAAAACTGACCATCACAGGGAGCATTTATATCTTAAATTTATACACCCTGATAATTCTTGCCAACCTAGGTCTACCATAGTTTCTCTTCAAACGATTTCAGATCCTTTGGCAGCTTTTGTTGTTTACTATACCCAATCTTTCTTCTTCCCAACAAGTAATTACTTTGTTCCCATAACAGTCATCACTATTTCTGTCTGCCCCTTCCATTTCCATTCTCTCTCCCCTACTTTTTCCAGCAGAACTCCTTAGACTGCTGGGGAAGGGGGAGAAAGAGAAGGAAATAACCAAATGGAACGGGGGAATCTCTATGCAAACGTCAGGAAAGGACATAGTCCCCTGCTTTGCCTTACTGCTTTCCCTTTTCACTCTCTTAAAAGCCTGGATTTGTATTGCATAGTTTTTGGAGTCTAATAGACATTTTAATTCTGCACTTGTCCCTTGCTAAAGCTATGCAATCTGGGGCTTTATGTAACCTCTCAGAGCACTAGTATCTTCAGTTGTCCCATGTGAAGATTCAGAATCTATGAAACGTTCACTTAGTAGGTGATCAGTAAGAACCTTCATGGCTATTCTCTCCCAGTGTTCTGTTGATAGGAGGCTAAGGTGGGGCTCTGTCTACCCAGATCTACTGATTTCTTGAGTTCAGTAGTTGACCACTCCATGGTAGTGGAGTAGAAACAGCTCTCTAATGGGAAAGAAAGCCTCTGGTTCTGTTGTCAGCCTGCTTTCTACCAGCTGTGTGCCTCGGGCCGATCCTGTAGCTTCTCTGAGCGTTAATTTCCTTGTCTGTAAAATAGAACTTAGATTATCTGTTTGATGAAGAGGAACGCTATAAAGAGAATTCTTGGAACCTATTAGGAGCCAAGCACTTACAAAGTTCAGTTTGTGCTCTTGAACCTGGGTTGGCAGATTGGATATAACTTAAAAGAAAAATAAAAGAATCTTCCCTAGCTAGGGATTCCCAGAAGCATGTTTGGAGGGCAAAAACAGATAGAGGATCATGGCAAGTGATGATAATGATGTCAACATTTTGTTTTTTCCTGGAAAAATACCCTTTAGATGGCAAGTACGCTTTAAATTTTGAATCACGCTCATCCTAAAATCCTGCTAACACTGGCAGATGAGAAAGGTAAGTTTAGGAATCTGGAGAGCTCATTTTGTAAGACCATCAAGGGTCCCTCTGTGACCTGGGACTCTACTTTGGAAAACTCTACATTGTAAAGCAGCTCATGCTTCATTAATTTGGTAACCTGTGTGGACTGAGTCTGTCTTTCAGATGCAGTGACATATTTTGCTTCCCTTTGTATATTCACATATACTATCGTTTCTGTAACATTTCCACGGGAGATTAGAGGATTGCTTTTGTAGTGGCTTACATTCAAGTTTGTGCGTGTTTATAGTGAGAGGGCTGCATCTCAGAGCTTTGTTCTTGGCATGTGTAAACATGTTGGGTGTTAAGAACAGAGGGCTGTTTCAATCCTTTAGTTCTCTATATTCCATTTCAGCAAAAATAAAAATTAAAAGCAGAGGGTGACCATCATGAATGTTTTGAGAAAAAGCGTTGAATATTAGTTTTAAGTCATTTTAAAGGAAGAAGGTAATCTGGTTTTAGATACAAAATTAAAATCACCCAATATTTTTAAATGGTTGCATGGATTTGTGTTTCTTGAATGCACGATTGGCAGATTCCATAATCACATGGCTCATGAATATGTAGCATTACAAATTAAGACTGTAGGTTCATGGGCATGGAAGTTATTATTTCTTTAAAACAAACTTAAAAAAAAAGCATTGAGTCATGATATATGGTTAATAGAAAACATGTTTCAGATCATATTTCACCTCACGTGGCTTTGGAGGAAATAGGCAAGCACAGCCCTCCCAGGAATTGGGTAGGAAAAACGTGTGATTTTCCTTTTTCAGAATGTAGGGTTTAGTCCTCATTTGGGAGGTAAATATTTCAGTACTGTTCCAGTACTTTATGTTAGTTTGTTTTTACTGGATGGACTTTGTGCACAAAATACACCAAAGCATCATCTCAATGCCTTTCTGTGTGGGCACTGTTAGATGAATTCTAGGACCCATCTGCCATCAATACTATTTATATAAAAACCTAAATTCAAGAGAAATGCCTATTCTACTTTACTTCTTTTTTCCCTCTAGAATGGAAGGAACTAGCAAATACTTGACACCACAGGTGTTTTGGAAATGTCGATGTGTTTTTCTTTGCTTTTTTTGTTTTCCTTGTTATGCTCTATTTTCCCAATCAGGCAACTCCAAAAAGAGATTTGTCTGCACAGGAGTCAGGGAAAAGGAATAGGAATGGTAAAAGTTACGGACAGGGCAAGATAGAAGAGGGAGAGGAGCTGATCCTGATTGTCCACACGCTGCACTTTCATCAATGCCAAAGTCATGTAAATGTGTGAAGCTGGGTGTGTGCGCAGAGCAGCCCCACGGAGCTTTGTAACCTGAATAGCAGGCGCTCACCAGCCACAGCTCAAGCCCCAAATGGACCACAGCTGAGCTATAGGGCGTGTGTATGTGATTCCTGGAACAGATTTTCCTCTGCGATGTCAGCAGGCTTTTCTTCATCTTTGGGGAGCTGTGTCTCCTCTGATTTCACAAGGCCCATTTCTTTCTTTTCAGATGTGCAAGAAGATGACTTTATCCATGACTTGGCTTTACTCTCTCGTCTTGTTTTTTTTTTTTTTTTTCTTTTTTCTACCACTGCAGAGAAGATTCATACTTGATCACCATGCCGCAATCCTGTTCCTGTTTGCTTCACAAAGATTATTTGAAATTTAAATAATATTTGTATCTATGGCCTACAGCAATGATCCTCAGCTATGCATTGGAATCATGGGGTGGTGGGAGGAAGGTTATAATGCAGTTTCCTGGACCCCACATTCCCACCCATCCTGGAATCTCCAGGATGATTATACTGGTCTAAGGATCACACTTTGTGAAGCATTGGATTTGAGATGGCTTCTTGACATTAATTTATGTTCTGAGACCAGATCAAGAAGCAGATGGATAGATGGATATTATCAGTGTTTCCTTACAATCATATTGGAGGAGGTCCTGGAGTAATACTGTCCAATAGAAATAAAATGTGAACCACAGAGGGAATTTAAAATCTTTTGTTAGTACATTTAAAAGGGAAAGGAAAGGCACCTGGATGGCTCAGTCACTTAAGTGTCTGACTCCTGATTTCAGCTCAGGTCATGATCTCAGGTTCGTGAGATCGAGCCCCAAGTCTGGCTGTACACTGACAGCATGGAGCCCGCTTGGGATTCTCTCTCTCTCCGTCTCTCTCTCTCTCTCTCTCTGCCCCTCCCCCCACACATGCTCATTCTCTCCCCCTCTCTCTTACTCCCTCTGTCTCTCCCTTTCAAATAAATAAACATAAAAATATATTGTCAAAAAGTAAGGGAAATAAGTGAAATTATTTGTAATGGCATATGTAATTTAACACAATATATCTACATAATAGCATTTAACATAATCAATAAAAAATTGTTGAGGTTTCTTTAATCTTGTACTATATGACACAGTACAAAATCTAGTATGTATTTTACAGTTGCAACACAGGTCAGTTTATTTAGCAATATTTCGAGTGTTCAATGGAGTGTGGCTACTGTATTGGACAGCTATAGAGCAGGTACAGGTTGCTCTGAGCCATTGGCAGACACGTGACTGATCGAAGTGCTCGTTCTCATTTCTCCACTACTTCCGTATGTGAGTGACCTCAGAGTCCTTCTTAGCACAGAACTTTAGGCAGGTACTACCAGTTGATTGGACCTCAAGATTCATTCATTCACTAAATACTTCTTGAATGTCTTTTCTAAATACAGCACTATTTTAGGTGCTTGAGGTATACCCATGAACAAAGCAAAGATCCCAGCCTCTGAAGGAGCTTACATTCTGGTAGGAGGAGATGGACAATAAACATAATAAATAAGTAAATTATATGGTAGTTTAGAAGGTGACTTTCCAAGAACATGGAAAGCAGGTTTGGGGGTGTATCAGGATTGCTAGCGTGGGGGCTGCTGGGTGGTTGGATTGTAATTTTTAACTGGCCCCATGAGAAGATAACATGTGACTGGGTGAGGAGAAACTTCAGATGAGACTTCTTTTTTTTTTTAATGTTTATTTATTTTTATGAGACAGAGCATGAGTAGGGGAGGAGCAGAAAGAGAGGGAGACATAGAATCCAAAGCAGGCTCCAGGCTCTGAGCTGTCAGCATAGAGCCCAATGCGGGGCTTGAACTCACAAACCACGAGTCACGACCTTAGCCGAAGTCAGATGCTTAACCAACTGAGCCACCCAGGTGCCCCTAGATGGGACTTCCTTATCAGGACTGTTTATCAGGGAACATTCTTCGTAAGGTGAGGGCAGTGGGGAGGGGATAAAGGAAGGGGAGGGGAAGGGCATAGGATGAGTGAATCCTTATAGTATGGTGCTACCTTCTCTCTCCCCCCTCACCGAAGACCAAACTAACTCGGGGGAGGCCCACAGGGATACTGTGATGCAACCACCAGGCCTCTGAGTCAGCTGATGTGCTGAGTTAAGTGCTAAAACAGAGAGCCTCAGTTCCAGGAAAATGGTGACTGCACCCATCGGCCAGGATTTGTTCACCTCACTAGAACTTGGGAGATAAATCTTGAGGCTTCCATGGATCTGCTTAGGACTTTAAGAGTTAAAGTTTAAATGCAGGTGTGGAAACAAAAAGGGCTGGTTGCCTCTTTGCTTTTTTCTTGCTCTTTTGGACAAGGTTGTTGAATCTGATCCAGAAAAAATAATAAACTTGGCTCTCGTTGCCTAGCCGTAAGTTCTTGTAATAAAACTCCCAGCACTGGCAGATAGAGTAATGTTCTGCTCTTTAAAAAAAAATCTGGTAGCATAACCAGAATCTACAATACAAATGTCGTGCATGGTTTAAGTAGGGAAGAGCATTCAGGAGGTGGCTCAGTGTGCATCTCAGTAGCCTGGGGTTTGTTGGGCAGTAAAGTGCTTCACGTTTGCCCCTTCTTGCCAAGGATCGGGATTCTTAAAGCTCTATGCTCCGTTCATTCCCACAGGGAGATGTTTGTCATGTCAGGGAATGTCAGAGGATTGGGTTTTAATTAGCAAGCAGGAGGAAAGTTCGCTGAATTCAAGGGAGGACATGGAATGATGTAAGGATTTGTTTTTAGGTGGAGGTATTGGGTGAAAAGGCAAATCATGGGCTTTAAATGTTGGCTGAAAGAGCATTTCCACAGGCAGTGAGAGAAGTAAGGAGTTTGGGTTACAGGAATGAAAAAACTATGGCATATCCTTTCCTGTAAGTAACAGAACCGATTCTCATTCAACAAGCAATTATGGAGTCCCTGCTTTGTGCCAAGCTCCATGCCACGCAAATCCCGGAGATTTAGAATGAGCAAGGTGCTTGATTGACTCTTGAGCTGTTTTTCTTTATCAGTTTTGCTGATAAAGAGTCACATTTCATGTGAGAGAGGGGCTCGACTAGAGGTCTGACAAGGCATCTGTGGGCTGCTCCACCCTGAAGACAGAAGGGGAGTCTGGGAGGCTTCACAGAGAAGGTGGTTCTGTGGAAGTTCAAGGAGAGTTACCAGATGAGGAAGGCTGGAAAGAGCAGTCCAGGTGGGAGGGACCTGGATGTAACAAGACTCAGGAGCCTCAAGTAGCAGGATGTGTTCTGCCACCAAGCGATTCCATATGGTGAGTACATGGGGGAGTGGTAGCCAGTGGGGCAGGCAGAGGCCCTTTCTGGTCATATGCCATTTAAGATGCTTAGATACTGTCCTGCATCGTCATGAGTTTACTCTTTAGAAAGATCTCCCAGCAACAGGGTGGAGGAGTGATGGAAGGAGACCAGATTGGAAGATAGGGAGTTACTCTAGTGGTTGAGATGCAGGTGTCTTGAGATACAGGGCCAGAAATGGGGTGGCGGCATGGCAAGAACCCACCAATAAGGTGGAGTAAAAGAAAATACCTGCCATTTTATCCAAATATAAAATCCTTGCTCTTAACATTTTTTAAAACATTTCCATATTCACTCATAGTTATTTTCCTTGAAGTGGTGATTGTAGCCCCTCCTTGTATTAGAAAAATATTGTTTTTTGCTCTTCTCTTTATGTCTGTGTTCTTCCACAGACTGTAACCCAATCCAGACTCAAATAAGGATACCATACCATGAAGATCAGGTAGGAGACTAGAGTGCCAGATGGTAGAGGGGATGACAGTGATAGATCCTGTGTTTATTTCAGCAGGGTTCTTAACAGGTTCTAGCATGATGCCCTTACAGACCAGGTGAGGACAGTTCTATGGGGTTACTTTGTAGTTGATGAACAACCTGGGACCCCAGCATGTGCTGTTTAGCATCTTTGGGTCAGCATGGGAGTATACCTGTAAGTCACAAACCTTAGCCTGGTCTTATTCCACTGCTCAAGTATTTAGATGAATGTATAGAAGGCACGCATGTGTAATTCAGTGATATTGACAGCTAACAGAATAAGGATTTTCTTAAATGTTTATTTATTTATTTTGAGAGAGAAAGAGAGTGCAAGCATGAGCAGGGAAGGGACTGAGAGAGGGAAAGCGAGGACCCCAAGCAGGCTCCATGCTCAGCACAGAGCCCGATGTGTCACCTGATCCCACCACCGTGAGGTCATGACCTGAGCCGAAATCAAGAGTCAGACGCTTAACCAACTGAGCCACCCAGGCTCCCCCAGAATAAGGATTTTTATGTGTCCAACACAGATTTGAAATATGGGTCTAAGGAATAAATATAAGACTTTGTGTTTCTATGAAAGAATTACTGCTATAAGGGAAGGATGGAAAGAGCCTCAACCCGGTAAAATGAGCCCTGGGGATTTAGGTGCCACCATCTCCACCACCACCTCCCCGGCGTGAGATGCTGCTCTTTCTCCCTGAGGTTATTGCAGAAGCCTACTATTGGTCTCCTGCTCTTGCCGCTCTTCAATCTAGACTGGCCACAGCAGCCAGAGGTAAAAATTTTTCAGATGTTTTCGTGAACTCTCAGTGGTGTCCCATCTCACCTGGACTAAACACCATAGTCCTTAGTGGCAGTCTGCAAGGTCAGATTGGACCTTCTCGGCTCTCTGACCTCTCTGACCTTTTCATCTACCTGTCTCTCCCGCCTCTCTCCCTTCCGCTTGCCAGACCTTTACATGCGCTGCTGTTTCAACCACAGATGCTTTTCCTTTTTTTTTTTTTTAATTTTTTTTTTTAACATTTATATATTTTTGAGACAGAGAGAGACAGAGCATGAATGGGGGGAGGGCCAGAGAGAGAGGGAGACACAGAATCTGAAGCAGGCTCCAGGCTCTGAGCCGTCAGCACAGAGCCTGATGCGGGGCTCGAACTCACGGACCGCGAGATCGTGACCTGAGCGAAGTCGGACGCTCAACCGACTGAGCCACCCAGGCGCCCCAGATGCTTTTCCTTCTGACCTCCGCAGGGCTTTATGCTGTGACTTTCTCAGCTGGACTTTCCCCATGACATTTAAGCCTTCCCTTCTCTCAGTTTATTTTGCTCCATAGCGCCTCTTGGGATACTACATATTTCGCTTATTTATTGTGCTCCTCTGGCTTCCTTAACAGACTGTAAGCTCCACAAGGCCCGGGAGTTTCATCTGTCACCTTTCTGTGCGATTACCCCAGCACCTCCAACACAGTGCCCGGCACAGATGAGGGAGGTGCTCAAGAAATATTTGGCAGGTGTATGTTTGAAGTATAAATTAATGAATATGAGATAACAGCAGAGTTCAGCTGATAGAAAACCTAATGTGATTCTGGGCTGCATGCAGTGTCCACATATATGTAGAAAAAGATTTATTGTAAGGAATTGGCTCCCGTGATTATGGAGGCTGGCAAGTCCGGAATCTGCAAAGTCCATGCCCTGATTTGAATCTGAAGGCCAGCAGGCTGCTGTAGAACCTGGAAGAGCTTATTCCGGGGGTGGGGTCAGGCCTTCAACTGATTGGATGAAGCCCACACACCTTAGGAAGGGCAGTCTGTTTTACTTAGTCTACTGATTTAAATGTTAATCTCATCCACAAACACCCTCACAGAAATACTCAGAATTATGTTTGACCAAATTACTGGGCACCCTATAGCCCAGGCAAGTTGGCACATAATTAACCATTACGGTGCATTTGTCAGACCACACCCCAAACCCCAAGTCTTGTCCTGAGCACCACATTTCAGAGACTATGCTGGTGAAGAACTGATAACCACAGTATCTGAGGAGGAGGTGAGGGGGCTGGAAATAGTGCTCTGAAGTAGAGTCAGGATTGGAGTCAACTGACATCTTCAGATGCTTGAAGGCTTGTCTCGTGGAGGAAGGAGGAAGGAATTCTTCCTCTGGAAGGCATAGCTCAGACACATGGGTAGAAGGCAAATCTTACAGATAGAACAGAAATCTGCCTGGGGAGCCGATGAGGTCTTCTTTCTGGCACGGTTAGCACAGAGGCTCACTATGACCAGGAGTCTGAAGTCTCCTGTTTGGTCTTGCTCCTGTGCCGATCCTCTGACCTTGTGTGTGCCATTTAGCTTCTCTGAGGTTTCTTCCTCTCCACTGTGGAAATCCTAGTAACCTAGCTCATAGGTCATCCTGAGGATCAGATGGAAATAACAACACCTTCTAAAACTCGGTGGGGGTTGGGGCCGACTTTTGTCGGCGTGCAACTTTGTCAGAGCCAGGAGAACTGGTGATCAGGAGGAGTGCTGACTAACCCCGTGCCGCAGCAGAAAATTTCCACTGACCTGCAGTCAGGGACATTTCACTGCCTCTGGCAGCTTGGCTTTCTTCTTATTGGAATGTGCCTGAGGAGCGGCAGTTAACTCCTTTTCCAAATTCCTCAGCTGTGAGTGGATGAACCTTGCTGCTGGCCCCCGGAGAAGACAGACTGGAGCAGGGTTGGTGGTACATGGAGGGATCAGCCAGGAGTTGCCCCTTCTTGAAGAATCAGCCATGCCCTAGTATCGCTTTTCCGTTATTTTTGGATGCATTTGGGAGTTGCTCCTTATTTCTCTCTTACACTGTATACCCCACCTTCTACTCCGAAGAAATGTACTCTAGGTACATGGTGTTTAAAACTCAAGTGCTTTATTTTATGGCTGTAACATGAATGAGGACAAAAGGAGCGGAACATCCAGGGATACTTGCCGAAACATTCAGAACTGTGCTGGCAGAGGGACAAAGGCCTTTGCACTGTTGTGGGTTTTTTGGTGACAGGCTTGATAAAAATGACTTTTTAGTACAAGTGGTTTTCAGTGAAAAGAAGATTTTACTACAGTGCCTCAGTCATAAAAATCAGATAAACACTGAAGTTCAGTGTTGGTGAGTAGCTAAGTCTCAGAGGGTTTATACATATGTTGGCATGGTTATTGTTTGGCAGGTAAATGGTTCAGGAACTTTTTCTTCTGCGGGCATTGTTCAAAACAAGGTTAAAACTGAACAGTCCCCACTGATTTTGTTTATATGTAACTGGCATCAGGACATATTTAGCAAATGTCATTAGCATTCTTCGCAGCACTTCATGGTACCTGATACATAGTAGGTGTGCATGAGGTGGTAACTATTGTTAGAGGCCATGGTTTATGTCCAGCTTAGTAATGATTAGTTTTGGGCTTCCTAAACCAGGAAGCTTCTCTTATTCTTTATTAAGTACCTAACGGCCCAAATTCTAGCATAGAGATGACTGTCAACTTGAGGATTCAATCTGGGGATCCAGTAGACGTTTGAATGTTAGCAACATTCAGTCAGACCAGGATCTCTCAGGCACAGTACTGTCGACATTTTGGGTCATCTTTGTCACGGGGGCTGCCCTGTGCACTGTAGAACGTTTGTCAGTATCCCTGGCCTCTTTGCCAGATGCCAGTAGCTCTTCCCTCCCACTTGTGACAATCAAAAATATTTCCAGATGTTGCCGAAAGTCCTCCGGGGGACAAAATCACCCCAGTTAAGAACCACTGGTAGAGAGGAAGCTGCAAGGTGCCCACGTTGCCCCGGACCCATAATAGTGCTTTTAAAATTACGGATCACTCAGTCCCAATTAAGGAAGGGCTTCTCAACCAGGGCTGACCTTTGAAATCACTCAGGGAGCTTTAAAATGATCTGAGGTCTGGGTCCCATCCCAAAGGTTCTCATTGGTCTTGGGTGTGGCCTGGACCTCATAATATTTAGAAGCTCTTAGATGCTTCTGCTTTTCAGCCAAGAGTGAGACCACAGCATTAGTAGGTCATGGAATCAATTTGGCGAAGAACGTCTTTGCTAGCATTTAAATATACACAGTAGTGCCTGCTGATCTGAAAGTTTTGCTTTCCATGGTTTTAGTTACTGTTGATCGGTTGCAGTCTGGACGCAGATGCTCCTCTTCTGATGAATTGTCAGAAGGTCCGTAGTAGCCTAACACTGTGTCACTGTGCCTACGTCCTTCATGTTGCTTCATCTGCTCACGTAGGCATTTTATCATCTGACATTGCAAGAGGAAGGGTGAATACAGTACAGTAAAATGTTTTGAGAAAGGGAGGCCACATTTATTTACAACATATTGTTTTAATTGCTCTATTTTATTACTAGCTATTATTGTTAATCTCTTACTGTGCCTAATTGATAAATTAAACTTTACAATAGGTAGTTATGTATAGGAAAAAACATGGTGTACACAGGGTTCACTGCTGTCTGTGGTTTCAGGCATCCACTGGGGGTCTTGGGAGATATGCCTCAAAGATAAGGGGGGACTACTGTACCTGTGTATAATTGAATAGAAAATAACAGTGCCTAGCACATAGTTGGGGAACGTACTATGTTGTTTGTGCATTAAGGTTGCAAACATCGCTGTAAGCAATAGAACCCTAAGCAAAACCCCTGCCCTCAGCCTGCTTTTAGTCTGGTTATTTGTAACCCCCTTCGGAAACTCCTTTGCTCTTTGCTAATTAGAAATAGTTAATGTGAAATTTAATACATTTATAGCAGTGTGGCTTGGGAATTTGTGAACCTTGTTGCTGACAGTTTGAGGTTTCACCCTGACATTCATAAAATCAGTTACTTTTATAAATGCTAGCCAATTAAGATGACATGTGCATATTTTCACCAGCGACTAAATTTGATTGCAGTGCAGCAGCAAGATGATAATTTTCCTCCTTTGTATGTGTTAATTATATATACCATGATGTGCTAGGTCAGCGATTGTCTAGATGCATCCAGCAGGAATGTGGTGCTTGCATAAATCATCCTGAAAGTTTTATTAGGATCAGTCTAACAGCCTCTTGACTTCATTATCTGTGGGTGTTTGGGGGTCTCACAAAATAAACTGTAACATACATTCATCTCACTTCTAGGCAGCAGTGCGATGTCCTAGAAGACTGACAGCCTCCAGCCATTCTCTTTATCTCATTGCCCAGGACAACACAAACCAGTGTCTCTGGGATGGTGGCTGTCAGTAGAGGCTGCAGTTATGGAAGACCTGGACATCAGGTTTACTTGCTAACTGGACTTTGGATTGCTTGCCCTGATCTTGAAGCCCATGACAAGCCCGTGATCACACTCCCTAGTTTCCGCTAGGCTAGAAACTCTTTGCTTGAAAGGCTGGCCTTCAACTGAGATATCAGGAAAAATAGCAATGATCATTCTTGTGATAACTCACAATGCATTCTGCAGTCTCTTATCACAGAGTTCTTTACAAATTCTAATGGCACAATCCTGCGTCAGTGGTTTCTTAAAAATACCAATGGTTCTTTGCATCACTGCTAGCTTTGTTGTTTCCTGGGAGAAGTAGCCTTGGGACTGTTTCTTGAATCAGCTGCTGAAAAAAGACCCACCTGTATAACAAAGAGAAGAGGTTGGATTGACAAATACCCATTGTCTGATAAGTGCTTTCTCTAATTATGATTCAGCTCCAGGTGACTATACCATATTAAACATGTACATTGTTCTATTTCCTCTAGGTGTCTCAGGGTTCCATGGTCCAGTTTTCATCAGGAAACTTCTCCTTGTCAGCAAAAACAGAAGAAAAGAGATTCCCTTATAGAAACGACCGTCTGCTAAGTTGGGCTCGAAAGGAGTACGGAGCAGTCACTTCATTCACTGAACTCAAGATAGCAAGAAACATTTACGTTAAAGTGGGGGAAGGTAAATTTTACGTGGTTTCAGTTAATGACTGATTTATGACAGTCACTTGTTTTCTTTTCAGAGACCAGGTGGTTAGGGCAAGGAATCCTAGAATTACAGAATGTTGTAGCTGGCAGGGACCTGAGAGATCACCAGGCCTGCTCCCCTCACATTCCTTCCTTCCCTTTTTTTTTTTTTTCTTTTTTCCCTGAGGAAACAGGCCTGGTAATGGCCAAGCAGGATGTTGGGAGTAGCATGGTTGAGAGAGGAGAGGAGGCTGTGGTGCAGGGTTTAGAAGACGTCCACACACAGAAATCGGAAGTGAATGAAGGGTGAGAATCCGAAGTGAAGGAAAGGAGGTGATCGCTAATGGAATAGAGGAGGAGTTGGCCGGCTGAGCCAACAGTTAGGGCTTCCTCTTACCTGTTGATCTTCAAACATTTGAAGCCAGTGTTGGTTTATGGTCTTGAGACGTGGGTTAAATTTTGGACAATAGCAGCAGAAAAGTGCTTAAATATATTAATACTAATGCCCATTACAAGGACAAATTATTGGAGAAAGGAACTGTGTGGCCTTGATAAGAGATTTGCCCGTTTTAATTTCCTTGCCTTGCAGAGGGATATAAATATCTGGTAACTCAGTTTGAAAGCACATTTTTAAAAATAGCTTCTTTCATCATTATTTTTAGTTGTATATATTTGGAGACCCCATTAGTTACTAGAAATAACAACTCTTGTGAATGAGTCCTTGTTATAGTCAGGTGAGTATGTGAAAACTGCATTTCAGGTCTTCAGCGTCCATCTGCTTTCTGTTGAACTCGACAGCACTTGTCACCTCTTTCACAGACAGCATGGCAGCACAGCCTTGCTCGTTGAATGCATGTTTCCAGCCCGTTCTTAAACCTGGGCTGTTTGACAGTTGCAGGAAAGGTGGACTCTGATGTTGGAGTATGTGCTAAGTGCAAAGGCCACATCAGGTGCTTTCTTTTCGCAGGTACCCCACTTAACCTCACCAGTAATCCTACGAGGAAACCATTACTTCCACCCTTTTACAGAGGGGTTAGTGGTGGGTTAAGCTAGCTTGCTCAAATCCGCATTATTAGTAAGTGGTGAAGTCAGAATTCAAACCCAGGTTTCCTGACTCTCGAGTCTAATGCTTGTTTCCTGATGCTGTATTTTAAGTCTTAGCTAAGTAGGCACAACCTGATAATACAAGTAGGCCACCTGGGTGGAAAGACTTGTTCAGCAGAGTAGAGAGAAGAATTTTAGATGAGTGTTGGATACAAAAGCTGGAGTTTGTTACTGAACTCTTAGGTGGTTAGGTAACTTGTAATAGAGGTCAGCTTCCATTGGAACAAAATGCAAAACCTGTTTAACAAAGGTTCTAAGCCCTGGTGCATGGCCTGCATTTCTGAAGCAGAATTCTAGTAGCGTAAAAGGATATTGATCACCTGCCCCTCTCCCACTTGGAATTTGTTACCATAAGAAAATGTGTTACAGTAACATTTAGAGCTATTGAGCTGTTCTCTTGACGGTGCAGGAAGTTTTATGCACAGCTGTTGCCTGCCTTGAGAGTGAGGGTTGGTTAAGTGACTTCCCCAGGGCCACACACTGAGTCAGGAACGAACTCAAAGGCCCCCATGTCCAGTCCAGTCCAGTAAAAACTGGTGACTCCTTGGTAACACCTTTGGAGCCCCTGAAACTTGATTCCAGACACAAGTCGGGTATGAGTCACTGGTATACACTGTGGAGAACAACCCTTGGGGGAAGTGAGGTTCCTTGGTTAGGTCGGTGAACCACAGGGTGATGTTGTCTGTCACCATGGATCAGGCTTCACTGAGCAGGACTCATCAGCCAGCTTCCCAGAACCAGCCCATCTCTTGCTAGCTACCTCTAGGGATCCCAAGCCAAGATCCCAAGCAAGAGGAGCAGAGTCTCCTCTTGTTCCATCCCCAGTGGCTCTCAAATGTGGTCCGTGCCCCAGCAGCATCCTCATCACCTGGGAACTTGTTAGAATTGCCAATTCTTGGGCCCGCCCAAGACCAACTGAATTGAAAACTCGGAGTAGGGTCTAGCCATCTGTGTTTTATTTAACAAGCACTCCTGGTGATTCGGATATGTGCTCACGTTTGAGAACTGCTGCTCTAACCAGTACACCTAGAATGGAAGAATTGAGGACTTTCTGTTCTTACTCCAACTTGTCTCATTAACTGTGAGACTTCCAGCACCCCTCTGATTTGCCACGTAAGCCTCAGTTTCCACAGCAGGAAACAAGGAGTTTGCATTACTTCCTAGGTTCCCAGAGTATATCATTCCAAGTCGCAAAGTTAGTCGTCAAACCTTTCCTAAAATACAAATAAGCATGTGACTTCCCCCCCCCCCCCAAAACTTGCCAGGTTTCTACCCGGGGATTCCCCTTTGTGGTTTCCTTTCTACTTGGCAGTTGGTATAAGTTTTGATGCCAGGCATGCGGAAGGTCATTTGGGGGGAAAAAAACTCGGGCACACACATGTATACGCAACAGAAAATGATCAGCTTATTCAACCTAGTGACAATGGCATCTGGGACTTGAGCCCTTAATAATAGCAACTTTTTTTTTTTTTTAAGTTTTGTTTTATTTATTTTGAGAGAGAGAGAGCGCCCAAGCAGTGGAGAGGCAGAGAGAGAGGGAGAGCGGGAATCCCAAGCAGGCTTCTGCACTGTCAGGACAGAGCCTGACTCGGGGCTCGATCGCAGGAACCCTGAGATCATGACCTGAGCTGAAATCAAGACTTGGGCCCTTAACCGACCCAGCCACCCAGGCACCTCAATAATAGCAACTTTTAAACAAACCTTTCCTAGTGGCTTAGGAGGGTCACAACGTGGGTGAATTTTTGGTATTTGTCTCAAATCTCACCTCATTGTTTGTTAATTCGGGACACCTGTACCATATGCCTACTACATGCCAGATGCAAACCAGACCCACCTATGAACTGAACTGAATATACAGGCCAGAGTCCCAAGAGGGTCCTAGTCTCTGGAGTTCCAGACTAGCCTGTCGCTGGCCCATGCACACACCCCCTGATTCTTGATTAAATTTCAGTCTTGCTACCATAGTATCATTTTCCATCCTGTGATCTGGGGGAGGCGTCCGCAGGGCTGCAGCTATGGGGTGTGCATTCCTCATCTGTTCATCCGGGAAAACCCTCAGCAGACGTGGAGGGGAGGCCACTCCAGCTGCCTCAGTGGAGCCCTGGCCTCTTCTCTCTAAGGGGGTCTTCAGGGAAGAATGCAGAGGGAGGATCCAGGTCTGTTGTGCAGGAGCCTGCATCCTGGGGCCTTGTGAGCTCCTGTGGTCCCCTCTGTTCTAGGCCTGGTGCATGGAGCCATGATGCCACAGTGTGCGCTGATACCCAGGCTTGGTGGGGGTTGGGGGCCGGGCAGTACCAAACCAATCTTGGGACCTCCTGAGCTGATTCCTCTCTCCTGAGTGAGACTTGCATGTGTATTTGAACCCTAGCATCCTGTCCATTAAATGAAAGAGGCAGAAGTTTGTTTCATTACAGTGCCAGGGCTCTGATTAATTACCCCTTTTGAAAAAAAGTTTGCTACACCTAGAACTTCCTTGACACTGGTCCCAGCTGTCACCCTGCCAGCAGTTTCAAGTTCTGTTTAAACATTTAAACCGCTGGCTGGAAATCCCATCAACCACAGTGCTGTGTAAACGGCATGTGCCCTTGTGGGAGTATCTTTAGACTCTTGGTACTTGTATCGCTTTCCCTGGTGGAGGTGATGAGCAGCCCTTAGCACAATGAGATGTTTGCAAAAGCACCTTGTAAACTGTAAAGTGTTATAAAAGCATTAGTCATCTGTAACGAGATTGTGAGAAAGAGTGAAAGTCTGCCCTCACTGTTTCCCCCAAACTCCCTCCTTCAGTCTTTAGATCTGTAGTGCTGTGATGAATAAATATGAGGGAATGATTCATTCTACATAGCAGGCCAAAGAATTGATTAGGTGGTTGATCCCCCTATTAATTGAAGTAGCAAATATCCAAGGAGGAGCATATCTGGATAGATAATTGATTTCAGTGTTGAGTATGTGGACTATGAAATAACTATTGGATTTTTTAGGTGAGAGGTACTTGGTAGACAGATGCCAGCCCAGGACTGCAACTCAGAAAAGGAGTCATGATCTAGGTACAGGTTGAAGCCCTAGGAGCAGTTGAGGTCATTTGGGAAGATTATGAGACAAAAAGAAGATTGAGGAAGGAATTGAGTTCTTAGCCTTGGTTTTGTATCAAGATCAACTGTGGAGCTTTTCAAAAAGAAAGCTGCCTAGCACCACCCTGCCCCCCAGATCTTCTGACTCAGAATCTCTGGGATGGGGTCCAAATAGGTAGATTCTGGTGAGCACCCAAGATTGAGGATCATTGGTGTCTAAAGAATGGGCAGAGGAGGGGGAACCAGTAAAAGAGATGGGAGGTAAGTCAGAGGATGTGGATGAGGACAACGCAGTATCACAGAAAACAGGAAAGGAAAGGATTTAGACCAAAAGAGGCCACTAGAATTGGTCAGTAGGAGGTCACTGGTGACCATAGGGGAGGTATTTGAAGGCAGTGGTTGAGTTCTAAGGCCGTCCCTAGGGCTTGTGGTTCCCTGTGTCCTGCAGTTGCTCAGTTACTATCACCTTCTTCCCTTCGAGTCTGATAACGTGTAGCTCAGTGGTGTGATGAATTGTCCTGTGTTTCTTTCAGATCAAGTGTTCCCTCCCACGTGCAACATAGGGAAGAATTTTCTCTCGCTCAATTACCTTGCTGAGTACCTTCAGCCCAAAGCAGCGGAGGGTTGTGTGATATCCAGCCAGCCCCAGGATAAGGAAGTACACATCATTGAGTTAATTACCCCCAGCTCTAACCCCTACAGGTAAGTGAGTGTGTGTGTGGGGGGGGGGGGGCATGCGCTGAACTGAAAAGAAATGAAAATAAAGATATATGCTGACTTGAGGCAGAGACAGTACAACCCTACTTGTGTAGGAGGGAGGGAGCTGTTCATGCGTTGGGTGAATTAACAGAAGTTTTGAAGAAGGGAGTGAAGGCACCAGTGGTATATTTTATTTTCGGCATCTGTCTCTAGATCCCCTATATTCTAGGTGAGTTTCTGAAGCCTATTTTGAACTTTCAGGCACTAATTAATTACAGTACAAAATAATTCTTGCTCCATTGTTATCTCCTTTGACTGAGGTTATTCCTGATAAAAAATTATAAAATATGCCTGTTAACATAATTATAATTTTAATCACATTCTGTTTTTAATAAAATTCCATTCATAGCATCCTCAGAGCACATTTGCATTCAGAGCTGTGTGTGCTATGAAGGTGTGTGTGCATCGGAGGTGGGGGAGTGAGTGTGGGTGTGTTGGCGCATGGCCCTCCGTGGCGACACACCAAAGAGCCATTAGATACAACCTGCCTCTCGCTTACGTTCTTTTTCTCCATCTCCCACCCTCAGCTTCCTGCCCCAGGACTAGCAATTTAACCCTCCCTATCAAGAATGATTAGGGAATTAAAAGGGATAAAAGAGGAAAAGTGCCTCTTTCTTCTACTCGAGTCTGCATTCCTGTGGACCACTGCCTTAAATTTATATTGTAGAGGGATTTCAGAATTAAAATTCTAATCAAATTTTGCTTTCAAAGGTGAATAAACTACACATCAGTTTGGGGAAGATTCCATTCTGTCCCACATGAAGAATTTTGTGGAAAATTAAAAGAGAATGGGAATAGAATCAATCTGGCAAACATGCTTAGATATTAAGCCTCAGGCTTCATTTGAGTGTATCATTCATCATGTGCTTCACAAGTGTGTAAAACCAAATGGAAAGAAAGACTTTCCTTTAAATTCAGAATGACAGAGATGTTATTGTTTGGTTAAAAAAAATTCTCCTGTATACTGAATTCTTAGAAGTTTGGGTTGTCTTCATCAATTTTCCAGTAATCAGTTGGTTGACCATCTGTTTTCTTTATTTTAATAACTGTATATCCAGAAGTTTGGGAAAGTGAGTGCAGATATGATTCTGTAGCAAATGTTAATGGCTTATGCAAACCTTATTTAAGTCAAATTCTCCAGCCTTTCGCCTCTTATTTCATCTTAAGTGTCCTAGTTTTTTTGTTGTTGTTGTTTTTGTTGTTTTTTTCTGTTTCGGGGGTTTGTTTTGTTTTGTTTTTTTACTACCAGGCGTCCCTCCTCCCTGCCACCTTCCAGGATTTTGAGCATATGCAAATTGGAAAGTTACACACTGAAGGTGTTGAAGGCTGAAAAGCAACAATTCTGCTTTAAAAGTAAATTCCTGGTTGCCCAGATCCATTTCAAACAGTGGCTGCCTTAAGTAACTGTCTTTTTTATCCCCCACAAAGAAGGAGAAAAATTTTAGTGTCTAATTATCAGCAGGCGTATTTTTCTATTGTTATGTAAAACTATTTTGTTTTGTGTGCACTAACAATCTGTTTTGCACATGTCATTTGCCTGGGATCAACTCCAGCTTTTTAATCAACTGGCCAGACACTGGAAACATGAAGACTTGGAAGAGAGGAGATAGTTGCAACTCTCTGGCATTTGGGTTCTAACTTTGCCTTTGTTTTCCATTCACAGTGCTTTCCAGGTGGATATAATAATTGACATAAGACCTTCTCGAAAGGATCTTGAGGTGGTCAAAAATCTCATCCTGATCTTGAAGTGCAAAAAGTCTGTCAACTGGGTGATCAAATCTTTTGATGTTAAGGGAAACCTGAGAGTTGTTGTAAGTTTGCTGAGCATTTCTTTGTTTTGATGCATGGCAACAATTTAAGCTGTGCTTGTATGTGTTATTTTTGTGACGTTTTTGCTTTATATGTATTATTTTTGTGAAGTTTCTGCTTCTCTGAGCTCTCTGTGATTTTTCACTTTATAAAATAGGCTGCTCCATGGTTTCTCCTGACAAGGGCAGACAGTGTGGTGGCTAAAAGCATGGCCTCTGGGGTCAAGATCAAGATTTGAGTCCAGACTGCCATTTACAAACTGTGACCTTGGGCAAGTCCCTTAACCTCTTTAGACCCCAGTTGCCTCATTTGTGAAATTCCTGAAATGTATGAGTGTGCTTTCCAGTCAGAGTAACTGTAAAATAATGAGCACAATGGGGCCTTTCATGGTTGACAGTCCTGTAATGGCCTCATTGTCATGGTACTGAATATCAGCTCTTAATTTGGGGTTAGGTATTTAGGGAAGGTGTGGAAAATTGGGCTGACCCCAGCTCACACTGTTGTCTTTTCTTTTAGAGATAAATACATGGTATTGGCATGCCTTTTTGCTTGCTTCTAACTTCTGAGGGTGAAACACTGATGCTAGAATCACAGTAATGGGGTGGTTAGTGAAATAATATAGGAAAAGTACCCCCAGCCTACTCCCTAACTAAACATTACTTCCATGAAGGAGATATGCTTAAGAAGTTTATTAGTTGGTTGGCATGATAGGCAGACAGCAGCTAGTTTCCTAAAAAATTAAATGTTGAAATTTGGTAAAATAAATCTTTTTCAAATATGTTTACGGCATTAACTGTGTGACAGCATGTTGCACAAATTACAAGAAAGTTCAAGAAAACCCCCCCTCGTCACTTTTAAGAAGATAATTACCTTAGCATCTCTTTTGTAGGCTCAAATTTTTGTGTATTGCCTTTTTAAAAAGTTGTGTCTGATTCCCTCTTTCAGTACCTGCATTGAAGCAATTGGAGAGGGTTTTATGTTTTCCCCATTTTGGGGGAGGGATGCCTCTGGTTTTGGTGCTGTTCATTCATGGCACCTTTAGCGTGATATAACAGTGGACGAAGCCAGTGCTCCGCTGGGGCTACCTCATGTACAAGCACTCACCAGAAGCAGCAGGCAAAGCCACAAGCATACACATCTTAATTTTAAAGTACTGTAATTGTTTCTGGTTCCTGTGGGTTTTGTTTTTTTTTTTTTTAATTGTGAGAGGATCCAAATAAGCCATCCTGTGTGAGCGCGATACATTAATTTGGTGTCGAGAACAAAGCCCAGCCGCAGTTTTCTGAAGTCAGAGCTGTTTCAGTTGCTTTCCCTGGCTTGGCCAGAGGGGTGTTGGTGACCTGGGATGTCTGCAGCGTTTGCTGCCTGGCACACCAACCAAATGTTTTTAATTTCAGAATAACAAAAACAGGAAAGGGAATTATGCTTTGAAAGGCAAAAAACATACGGTACATTTTAATTCCCTGCTGGAGTTGTGTAAATGTTCTTTCGGCCCTGACCCTTCAGTGGCTCTTTCTGTACCTGAGCATGTATGTGTTCCTGGTCCATGGCAGTCCTGGAGTTCACTTTGAATGTCTTCACTTTTCATATGAGTAAGACAGACTAGAAATGAGATTGCTCATCCCAGGGCAAGATCTGTTTATATTCCTCTCTTTGGCTGTACTCCTGTTCCCGGCCAATTTTGGACAATGCATGACAACATTACTAAACAATTAGGTAATGTTTCATGATGTTCTTTTTTATTCTCCCAATCAGTTTCATGCTTTTTGATTTCCTAACTCCCAGTCTCAGATGTGAGTTCTGACTATGCTCTGAAGGAAAGGTACCTGCTATTTAAAAAGTATACATTCATGCTTAGAAAAGGGAAATGGTTCATAGTGGCCTTGTTTGTAGTATCTTCTTTAGAGAAAGCCTGGTAGACAGGCTGTGTGCACAGGGTGAGTTCTCAGCCACGTGTGCTACTTCTGAGTGAGGGGCAGAGAGAGAGAAAGAGAGAGAGGGAGAGAGAAGGAGCAAGAGAGAAGTAGGGCTCACCCAAAGCAGGACTCGAGCTCACTGGATGTGGGGCTCAAGCTCATGAACTGTGAGATCATGACCTGAGCTGAAGTCAGATGCTTACCTGACTGAGCCACCCAGGTACCCTCCTTATATTTTAGAGGAGAACTAAATAACATATGTAAGTCTTCTAGCATAGTGCCTGCCATAAAAAGGGAATTTATCTTCCTTCCACAGGAAACTTTTCAAAAGTTTGTCTATAGGAGCAATTAACTTCTTTCACTTTCACAAAGTGAAAACAAAATGTCTGCTGAAGGAATTATAAGGCACTTGATTGGGTAAATGTAAAGAAGAGTCCCATTAAACACAGGTGGCATGTGGGTGCCTGTAGGGGGTGGGTGCACAGGCAGAGTGCACCCTCCAAGAGCCACAAAGGGCAGTACTGTGGACAAGAACTGGAATACTAGAACTGTCCTCATTACTGTGCCCAGCTCTGGGTTTTTCTTCAGGTCCCTTATGGACCGTGCATAATCACATTTTGGAGGAACCTCCAAAACAAAAGAATAGATGGAGGAAATATTTGGTTACACTATTTCAAATGGCCTCAGCCAGCTTATTCTTAGAGAAGACATGTTTTAATCCAGTGGGAATGGACTACATCTCTGACCAACCTCTCCCGTACCCCATCATTTCTGATGCAAGTGTGTGTTGGGCAGTGGAGGGGACAGGGAAGAGGGAAGGGCTCAGACTCTACCTTGCTCATCATCCTTCATGAAGATGTGGCTGAAATATGGTGGTGGTATTTGGAGACCCCCTTGAACACTCCCATTTGGAGTAGCTACACCGAAGCCTTAGAAAAGCCTGGGGACTCCCTGTATCCCGAAATAGAGGGTGAGGAATTTGCTCATTGCTGGGAAGGAACCAGTTTGCCAAGCCTTGCTGTTTTACAAACGTGTAGATAGATTTCTAGCCTTGTAAGTCCTGAGGCGTAATCAATATGAGTTGTACTGACAGCTCCTAGATTTAATGTGGAAAGGTGTAAACAAATCATTCCATATTGGTACAAAAAACACAGGTGGCGGTTGTGATGATAGTATTCTGGAAATACAGTATTTTCTCAGCTGTCCAACAACATGAAAGACTAGGGCAGATGAGGCCAAGCTGTGTTGTTTAGGCCAGTGTTACAACTCCCGCCAATCAAAACGACATGCTGCTTTAAAAGACTAGAAGAAGCTGCACCTAGGAAACTAAGTTTAAAGAACTACTTGGATCCTTCCTTACCTCATTTTAGTTTAGTTGTTTGTTTTTTTTTTAACCCTTCCTTCCTCTAAGGAATTTTCTCTAAATCAGGGTAAGTGCTGGAATATTCCAAACCTGTCAAGCTGAGTTTTTCACAAATGGCTACAAAGCGTAGTTAAAGCTCTGTCTGGTTCCTTTGCATGCATTATTGTGACTGGCCGCTCTGGAAGTTTCAGATAATCACGTTGGGTCACAGAAAAAATATACTGGGGGAGATCCTTTAAGCTTTGAATTGAAAATATGTGTCCTTAGCCAATATCCCACCACCAAAGAGGCCAAGAGAACTTAGAGCCTGTGAATCTTCGATGGTTTTATAGTGGGAAAGGATTAATATTTAGTCATGTTCGGGGCACACAGAATGGGAAACAAATGGAGAATTCAGGAAAAAATGCTGCATGTATGCAGGAGAAAATAATTGGGCATGGAAATTAAAGTGATTTTTATACGGCATGAAAATGGCCTAATCTTCATGCTGGAAGGGCTTTCCAGTCTTGTTGGAGCAGTTGTTGAAACTACGGTGCCTTCGCTTTGGGATCTCCTCTGCATCCGTCAGCTCCTTCACTGTCTGACAAGGTCACTGCTGTAGGAGCCAGAGGATGTGGAAACTTACCATATCCTGGTTACTCAGTCCTTTCTTGGAAGGATTCCTATCACTCAGTTCTAATTTTGTAATTAATTACCAAGTGAAAGTCAGCTTACTGGTATTGCTGGATAAAATATTGGCACTTAGAGGGACAGTAACCCAAATCAATTAATTAATTTTTGGAACATAAAATCGAAGCATCTTCAGTTAATAAAATCGACAAATGAATACAATTACAGGATTGCTGAGCTGGCCATAAATTATAACTGAAATCTCAACACTGGTTGTTCCACCATATGGAATATAATAGTTTACAAAGATGAGATGGTCTCCACAGTGAAGTAACTGCATTGTGCCTTCTTTCATTTAAATCTAGGGTGCAGAAAATAGAAGCATGGACATATTTTTGGCAGTATAACATGCACATTTGTACACTTTAAACATCATTTTAAATAAAAATAAGGGAAAGTTTGGTATTATATATATATAATTTAAACATTTAACTAACTCTGGTAACCTAGTAGGTATACTCAGTATGTAGCTACTTATAGATTATTGGATTATTTTTATCAGCATAAGCAACCCAAATGGTAAGATCAAACAACATGAATAAATTTTTCTTTTTTTTTTTTTTTTAAATTTTTTTTTTTTAATTTTTTTTTTCAACGTTTATTTATTTTTGCGACAGAGAGAGAGAGAGAGCATGAACGGGGGAGGGGCAGAGAGAGAGGGAGACACAGAATCCGAAACAGGCTCCAGGCTCTGAGCCATCAGCCCAGAGCCTGACGCGGGGCTCGAACTCCCGGACCGCGAGATCGTGACCTGGCTGAAGTCGGACGCTTAACCGACTGCGCCACCCAGGCGCCCCTTTTTTTTTTTTTTTTTTTAATTTTTCTTAATCTGCTGTTAAAGATTTTCACATCAGTGTTCTTAGCCCAAGGAAAGTAGGGATCAAAAGAATAAATAGTTCTTTCATATACAATGTAGAATCTGTTCATTCTAGGTATTGAATTTGTACTTAAAGTACTGTTTAGTTTTAGACTCACGAGTGAAATTTTGCTGTTATCTTCAGGCTCCTAACAGTATTGGCTTTGGGAAAGAGAGTGAAAGATCCATGATAACAACCAAATCAGTAAGAGATGACATTCCTTCAACCCAAGAGAATCTGTTCAAGTGGGCTTCGGACAATGGCTATAGTCCAGTAACATCATATACAGTGGCTCCTGTGGCTAATAGATTCCATCTTCGGCTCGAAAACAGTGGTAAGTATGGATTTTTTTTTTTTTTTCTGTAGTAAAAATATCCCCTAAATGAGGCTCTCCAATGAGGAACTCTCATTACATCTCATATGATACTGTTTTTCTGTTGTAAATTTTAATGATTCATTTGACTGCATTTTACTATCAAGTTGAAGAGTATCTAGAATCATGATAGATTATTTTAAAGCAACGATCTTTGGTACTTTTGTACAGATTTTTCTGTACCAAATTCTTTTGGTACAGTTGATTGCATGGTGGAGAACTTTGTTGTAGATCACATAATTCACTGTGATTACATTAAGAACAAATTAGCCTGGCTTCTTCTCTCAGAAGTGCCTGCTAATCACTGACAGCTGAGATGCAGAGCGGCTGGAACTACGGGGGAAAAGTCCTGGGTCAGACTGCATCTTACAGGACAGTAGTCACGAGGTGCTTCTTCTTCCTCACCCAGAGGGGACGCAGGAGTCATTACCCCAGTTGGATGGAGCAGAAAGTGGATTTTTAACAGGTTCTTGAGGTTTTGCCAAGCCTCTAACTAGTGAGACTCAAATCCAGAGTTTTCTGATCCCCAGACCTATTCCTCACCCCCTGGTACTGCCACCAAGGACAGTGCCCATAGATTGAAGGTTAGGAATACGGGCCATTTGTTCACTGTTTGAGGGCAAGTTGCTTAATTTCTGAGCCTCAGGTGGTTCCTCCTCAGTAACATGGGAGAGCAAATAGGCCCTACCTCAAAGGGTTGTTGTGAAGGTTTTTGTCAACGTACAAATTTAAAACCCTCCAAAGCTCTGGCCTCTTTTGGACCCATACAGCTGTGCCGTCTGCCATCCTTTCCCGAAAGATAGTATTGAAGGAGAGTTAATGTCCCCCGTCATGTTCACTTCCTGCTCCCACTGAGATGGATTGACCTCAGGCGTTGACTTTGAGACTGGATGGATATAAACAATACTGGGGAAATGTCTCTTCCCTAAATTGTTGAAAATAGGACAGAACACTGAATATTGATTATATGGAAACAGGTCTTTCCCTTTGAAGGAATAAGTGTACCTAAGCAGCTTTTTTTTTCTCCTTCAGGACTAGGCCAGGGTGCTCAAATGCCTGTTAGAATTTAGCAGGCAAAAAGGAGGTAGCAAATACTATTTCAAGAAATCACTGAAGAATGTATTCTAAAGAATCTCTAGATTCAAGGGAAGTATTACAATGGCACTTGAAAATATTATTGTCCCAATAACTTATTCAAATAATGTATTTTTTTTAAAGTTTATTTATTTATTTTGAGAGAGAGAGAGAGAGAGAGCAAGCTGGGGAGGGGCAAAGAGAGGGAGAAAGAGAATCCACACTGTTAGCACAGAGCCTGACTTGGGGCTCGAACTCACAAACCATGACCTGAGCTGAAATCAAGAGTTAGATGCTTAACCCACTGAGCCACCCAGGCGCTCCTCAAATAATGGATTTTTATATCTTACAGGGCCTTAGAAATTATCTAGTCCATGGTTCTCAACCTTGGCTGTATGTTGGAATCATACAGGGAGCTTTAAAACATATTAATGATTAGATACCTCTCCATAAAGTCTGATTTTAATTGACCTGGGGCACAGCCTGGGTATAGGGAATTTTTTTCAATCTCCCCAAATAATTTTAATACAGAGGACTAATGATCTAATCCAACCTCTTAATTTTAAAAATTAGAAAACTAAGACACAGAGAAGTAAGCCACTGGCCCAGAGACACTCAGTCAGTTAGAAAGAACACCAGGACTGGAATTCAGGTTTCCAGACTCCTTGTCTCCTTTACACATTGCTTGATAAGAGTAATTTTACACACACCCATTCTGTGCCAGTTCCTCTTGTACTTGCCTCTAATGATGATGACTGTGGCCTGGCATCAAACACTGACAATGTTGCCTTCTGTCACCACCAGAGGAAATGAGAGATGAGGAAGTCCATACCATCCCTCCTGAGCTACGGATCCTGCTGGACCCTGGCAGTCTGCCTGCCCTGGAGAACCCACCCATCCGGGGAGGGGGAGGCCGAAATGGAGGTTTCCCCTTTCCTATCCCGGATATCTCCAGGAGAGGCCAGATGGAAAGGGGAGAAGATGGGATCCCCCAGCCAAGGGACCCTATCGTCCCCAGCTTGCGGCTGTTTCCTGGTCCCGAAGAGCCCAAGGAGGTGCAAGAAAATGTGGATATTTCCCTGTCAGTCAAATGTGACAGTGAAAAGATGGTCGTATCTGTAGAAAAAGAGTCTTTTCAGGTCAGTGCAATTTCTTAAAGGAGAGAAGAGAAAGCCACCTCCCTCCCCATCTTGCCCCAGTATGTGTTAGTTATTTCCCTCTAGCTCTTTCACTTTTGAACTCTGGGGACCTGATACTGTTTTCTCAGTTGGATGGGCTTACTTCCCCTTGGCTGTGTTTCTTACCCGGGTCCTGTTATTCTCAGTTAAAGGGGGTTCCAGATCCTTGTGTGTCAATATTTTGCTATTGAATTTCCAAGGCCAACAAACACAATCCTTGGTAGGCTGGGAAGAGGTAAGGGGGGAGGGGGAAGGCAGGCCTCCAGCAACCAATACCATATGGGAAGACCAGGCAAAACACGTTCCCTGTGTGCTGCAGAACTGCCTGTGGGCCCTTCCTTATGTCTTTGGTGGTGGTTGTTTCAGGCCAACAACTACTCGGGGATGGAGCTCACTCTGTTGGATCCTACCTGCAAGGCCAAGATGAATGGCACCCACTTCATTTTGGAGTCTCCCTTGAGTGGCTGTGGTACTTGGCACCGGCGGTCAGCCCCGGATGGAGTGATTTATTATAACTCTGTAAGTGTTCCCCAAAACAAAGCTTGGCCCTTTGCCAGATCCTTTCCGGGTGTTTCCTTAAAATTAGCCTTAAAATTTCTGTGAAAATGTGCAGGGGCATATACCCTAGGCCTAAAAAAGCCAAGTGTCAGTTCTCAACAAATTGGGTGTCCTTTGACCTTGAGTCTACACAGCTGAGCTAGCCAGCTCCATGGTCTCTGTGGCCTCATTTCAGTCTCGTTCAGAGGTAGGAGGACTTCTCCCTTCCTCGTGAACAAAATAATCAAGAGAAATCCAAAAATGGCCCTCAAGAAATTATTAAGTCTCTCTCCAACTTGAAGAAAAGAGATTAAATTGAAAAAAATCCCCTACTTTTGAAGTTCCCCAGAGGAAGATTCCACAGATTCCCCCAATGATTATCCACTATAGTAGCTATCCTGCACTTTTCAGAAATCATTCTTGTCAGTTCATTCATCTGAATCCTTTTTTTTTTTTTCAGATGAAGCCTATTCTTGCAGAAATAGACACTAGGTAGTAAATATTAAAAGAATTTGAAACATGAAATTTCAAAAGAACTTTATAGTATTAATTTTGCAGTTCAGGTTATACTTTTGATGGTAAAAATAAGGCTCAAAAATCCGTGTCTGGCTTTGACATGATGTGTGTGTCTATGCTCCCAGCACCTACTCCAGCTTTGCCACGGGCTGGGGAGGGCATGACTCTCATTCACGTTCGTCCCACTGCCCTTTGGTAGATACCCTTGACCCATCCAGAGGAAAGACTGGAGATCAGGTGCTTTGTCACTGTGGCTCATGTGGGGACTGACTCTATGGGCCCAAGTTTATTATTCTTCAGACTTAGAGTGTTTGAGCTGGAAAGAACCTTAAGATGATCTCATTCAACTTCCTCATTTCACAGGTGAGGAATTTGAACTCCCGGGAGTTAAGAGACTTGCTTAGATTTGAGGAACTAGTTAACAGCAGAGCCAGGACTGAATCCAGCTTCCTGACCTCTCATCCACTAATCTTTCCCTGACACAAGGCTGGCCCAACTAATCTCCCTTTGTTCCTGGAATAATTTATTAACCTTTGACCTCTATGATGAACACACCCCTGCCAATTCCAACATTAATTTTTGTATATTACCCAGTTTTTCCAGATATGATGAATAGCATATAGTACTGATATACTTGATTTTGGAATTTTAAATTTACGTCTAAATTAACACCAATAAGAGGCTCTGGTTATCTGCTAAGTAAAAATAATATCATTTCCCTCAGAAGAAAAAGGTATATCCCAAGCCCTTAAAATCTCTTTCTTCTCGTGTGTGTGCCTGTGTGTGTGTCTGTGTATGTGTCTGTGTGTGTATTTGTGTGTATATTATGATGATAATACCTGGGGTAAGAAATGTCCTAGGTACTTGCTTCAGGTACATCAGTACTTTCTTGTGAGGAATCGGTAAATGGAGAGGTGGTTTTTCTACATTCTCTTCCCTTTAGTGAATATTTTAGGTGTTCGTTCCAGTGATAACTATTTGTAGCAATTTCCAGACTTACTATATACTTTTGTTTTGCAACATATTCAGAAATTAGGCACACGACACGAAATCAGACCAAAAAATATGACTATTCTATATACACAAAAAAATTAGGATTTTATTTATGGAGTCACAGTCCTCAGGTGAATTTTTCATGTTATCTAGAACTAACCTAGGAATAATCATCTCAACTAACATTAGGATAGACTATCATAGAATAAAACAGGATTCTTTCCTCCATCTGTATACCATACAGAAAGATACGGGGGAGGAAATGAGGAAAAGGTAGAGGAGTACAGAGATAAGATGAGGAGAGGTTGGCATAATAGTAAACATTAGGTACTTTGTTTCCAACTCAAACTTGATAGAAATCTCAATGGATACAAATTAGCCAGCTCTTAATATTTCTTAGAATTTTTGATGTAAAGAGAAGCCCCTTAAGGAGAAGGCCCCTTCCCCTACAGGCTGGCCTGCTGACAACCCCATTCAACCTTATTCCAGTGCCTAGTGTTTTCCTACTGTTTGAAACAAGTTTTATTCTTCCACCAGGAAAGATGCATACTTTAGTCGAGTTTTAATTTGAATGTACTTTGGGTTCCTCTTTATTTTTATCTCTTTGAAGATAAAATCCTGAAACACTTGGAGGTTTTTCTTATTTTTATTTTGAGAGAGAGAGATGGGGGGCACAAGTGAGCAAGGCCAAAGAGAAAGAAAATCCTATGAGGAGCAGAGAGAGAGAAAGAGAAGTGGGGCTCACCTGGGGCTCATGTTTTTACCCAAAGCAGGGTTCATGTTCACCCCATGTAGGACTCAGACTCACCAACTGTGAGATCATGACCTGAGCCAAAGTCAGATGCTTAATGACGAAGCCACGGAGCCACGACCCAGCCGCCACTCAGGAGCCCTGTTTTGTTTTAAGTCAGGTTTTCAGTTTGCAACTGAATTATTACATTGGTGTTGGTGTGAGATAGAACCAGATCATGTGACTGGGTGTTTCAATGACCATGTCTGCGCTTTCTTGGCCTTTTAGATTGTGATGCAGGTTCCATCACCTGGGGATAGTAGCGGCTGGCTAGATGGTTATGAAGATCTGGAGTCAGGTGATCATGGATTTCCGGGGGATATGGATGAAGGAGACACTTCCTTCTTCAGCCGGCCTGAAATTGTGGTGGTATGTGTTTGTTTGTAGTAGGTAGTTTGTGAGAATGTTGTCCTTTTGGTCGGCTTTAATTAGGGACTGTTGGGAGTGGGGGGCAGGGATTAGATGTTAAAGGCCAAAGGTTATAAAGGTCTAGGGTGTTCATCCTTCATTTGACTCTGATTTATCTCTGTTTTGTTTGTTTTTACTAGTTTAACTGCAGCCTGCGGCGAGTGAGGAATCACAGCAGCTTCCAGGACCCACTCCACAGGAATGTCACTTTCAACATGGAGCTCTATAACACTGACCTCTTTCTCGTGCCCTCTCAGGGGGTCTTCTCTGTGGCAGAGAACGGACACATTTATGTTGAGGTATGCTACTTATGAACATTAACTAGCCTTGGGCTTTTAGGTCAGGGCTGAATTATAGTAGCTCCTGGGGCAGACCTCATCGTGTTCTTCCCCACACCCCTTAACCAGTTCTGGGTAAGGGCTTGGCTCAGAAAATGCATCCAGGTTGATTTCTTTCTTTTTTTCGTATTTATTTATTTTTGAGAGAGACAGAGACAGAGACAGAACATGAGCAGGGGGAGGAGCAGAATGAGAGGGAGACACAGAATCCAAAGCAGGCTCCAGGCTCTGAGCTGTCAGCACAGAGCCCGACGCGGGGCCTGAACTCACGAGCTGTGAAATCATGACCAGGGCCAAAGTCAAATGTTTAACCGAGTCACCCAGGCGCCCTGCATCCAGGTTGATTTCTGACCAAAGCAAGACATTGCAGGATTTGCTACATGGAGAGAGTGTTTTACAGATGAATGTTTTTTTTGTTTTTGTTTTTGTTTTTTTAATCAGCAGTGTGAATTCTAATAAAGTCCTGTTCTTGCTTTGTCCTTAGTATTTTTGGAACAGGAGTTCAGTATTTGCACTGTTAGAGTTAACCAGGAAGATTTCACACCACCTCTTTTTTTTTTAATTGTTTTAATGTTTATTTATTTTTGAGAGAGAGAGAGACAGAGCGTGAACAGGAGAGGAGCAGAGACAGAGAGAGAGAGAGAGAGAGAGAGAGAGAGAGAGAGAGACAGAATCCGAAGCAGCCTCCAGGCTCTAGCTGTTAGCACAGAGCCTGACGCAGGGCTCAAACCCACAAACCGCAAGATCATGACCTGAGCTGAAGTTGGATGCTTAACCAACTGAGCCACCCAGACGCCCCTCACATCACCTCTTATATTATCTTTTAAATTGAACACACCTCAGTGAAATGCTGTGCGCTTCCATATCTCATGAAAATTGGTTTTTTTTAGATCATTATCTAAATGTATCTATAAATGTATGAAACTATTTTGTATACATAATGGTAATTATTATGTATAGCATATATCTGTGGAATAACTATGAAAATATTAGGTAGTGGTGGGAATAATGAAATAATAACAGCTAACATTATTGCAGATTTATTTTGTGCCAAACTCAGGTTATAAGTGTTATAGTAATTGACTCTTCAAAGCAGTCCGATGAGACAAGACTACTGATATCCCCATTTTAGGGATGAGGAAATTAAGGTACAAACTTGTCTACAATCACATAGTTAGTAACTAATGAGCTCAGAGTAGGGTTCATACTCAGGTTGTCTGGCTCCAGAGCCCATAATGTTATCTACTAGATGCTACTATCATTTATCCTCAAAGGGTCACTTAAAGGGGAAGAAAATGTAACCCTCTCACCAGTGCAAATATCCAGGTTCATGGATTAGATTCTAGAAAAGGATAAACATCTCTATGGCCTCAGAACACCTGCTGGTCTTACAAGAACATCATCCTCTGATGAGCTAGTTTTGGTGCTAAACTGCAAGCTGGTGTTCTGCTTCACTGTGGGAGGATTGAGAAGCTTACAGGGTGGAAATGGGGTACTTTGACACATTGAAAGTGACTTCAGAGCACATATTTCTATTTCAGAAAGACAAAGAACTCTCACCTTTGTCCTCATTCTGGGATGGAGCCCACTGGCTCTAGAGGTTTTCCTGGATCTCTCCTCCTTTTTGATTCCTTATTCTGAGAGGTCTTCTCTTTTTTGGGGGTATACCTTTTTTCTCCACTGGGGAAAATATACTGCTTTCTACATGCTGTTCCTAATTATAGATCTCTTCTTATCCAAGAAGAGATTTTTTTCTTCTTGCGTTTCTGCCTGCATAGTCCACATGCGCAGTCGGTCAGTGACCCTCTGCTGTGCCCTGGATTTTAGGGGCCCTGCTTAACTGCAGTTTGTTCTTTTTCAAACGTGTGCCTGCTCTGCTGACCTACGGCTTTGCTGCCGTATACTCATCAGTGGCCAGTCTTCCTCCTGTATCCTACCCTGGGCCTTTTGGTTTTTCTCCCCAGTCCACCTAATGCTGGCTTACTTGAAATGCTTTTTTTTTTTTTTCCTTACTTTCACATTTATATCTTTTCATATACTGACTATATTTTCATCCTCTTTTTAAAAAAAAAAATTTAAGTTTATGAGAGAGAGATGGAAGGAGAGAGAGAGAGAGAGAGAGAGAGAGAGAGAGAGAGAGAGAGAACAAGTGGGGGAAGGGCAGAGAGAATCTGAAGCAGCTCCAGGCTCTGGGCTGTCAGCACAGATCCCGACGCGGGGCTCAAATTCGTAAACCCTGAGATCATGACCTGAGCTGAAGTTGGATGCTGAACTGACTGAGCCACCCAGGCACCCCTTCTTCTTCTTCTTCTTCTTTTTTAAATTTGAGTTAGTTAACATACAGTGTAGTCTTGGCTTCAGAAGTAGAACCCAGTGATCCATGTCTTATATGTAACACCCAGTGCTCATCCTAACAAGTGCCCTCCTTATGTCCACCACCCATTTAACCCATCCCTCTACCCACCTCCCCTCCAGCAGCCCTCAGTTTGTTCTCTGTATTTAAGAGTCTCTTATGGTTTGTCTCCCTCTCTGCTTTTACCTTAGTTTTCCTTCCCTTCCCCTGTGTTCATCTGTTAAGTTTCTCAAATTCCTCATATGGGTGAAATCATATGATCTCTTTCTCTGACAGAGTTACTTTGCTTAGCATAATACACTCTGGTTCCATCCACATTGTTGCAAATGGCAAGATTTCATTCTTTTTCTCTGAGTAGTATTCCATTGAGTGTGTGTGTGTGTGTGTGTGTGTGTGTGTGTGTGTGTGTGTACAAGGTACCACATCTTCTTTGTCCATTCATAAGTCTGTGGACATTTGGACTTTTGCATAATTTAGCTATTGTTGATACCACTGCTTAAACATTGGGGTACATGTGCCCCTTCGACTCAGCAAATGACAGCTTTTCTGTTAGTTCATTTTTCTTGGGGGCATTAAAAAGAACTGTTTATAACCTCCAAATTTTACATCTAGAATAGAACTACTAATTATAGCTGGCATTTATTGAGTAGCTGAGAACTGTTGTTTGTGTGTAATTGTGACTTTACACATGCTCACAGTAACTGTTTCTGGTAGGTATTGGTGCCCTTATTCTGTGTGGGAGGAAACTGAGACTCAGAGTTCACAGGGCACAAGTCACAGAGCACGCAATTTCCTGAGGCTCATTTGCTCATCTCCCTCCAAGGCCTGTAGTCCTTCTACCACTCATTTCCAGGCCATTTTAGAGTAAAAGACTTACTGACCATAGTTTTTCCTCCAAAACAACTTATTGGGATACCTTAGACTTTCTGCTACTATGTACTTTCTTTGAGATTAGAGAAAAGATTTGCATTTCTTCTTCTGTCTGCATTTTTGCATTGTGGGTTCTGACTTCATGTTAAAGGCCACTTTTTAGTAATAGGATATATGTAATTTTCCATCTTTCCAAGATACCTTATTTTTTAGAAATATTGCCAAAACAATGATCTGTGAATATTTATAGACTACCAAACACTATTTCCTAGAAAGATTTCTGACTAGGTGATTTCCCAAGGCCACATCTTGGGTTTGGTTGAATTGACCCTGTGGCTACCATGAAGTACTTTAGAGAAAATGGACTTGAGGTCAGAAGGCCTGGGTTTTAAGCCCTGGTTTTATCCAGCGCTTGCAAAGTGGGGTTTTGAATGAGTCATCCATCTTGGATGCTGTTTCTCCTCCATTTATAAAATGGAGATGAAAATATTTATCTCACAAGATTGTTCAGAGGGATTGAGCTTTAAGGCCCAACAAAGTGACATGATCACAATCATCTTCACTGTTGAGTGTCTTGTAGTTAACCACGTAGGGATATTTCAAAATAGTGCTGTGCCCTATGCGATGTCAGGGATTTCCCCTGGGTTCCCAGAATGGAAAGTGCGTTTATATCTCCACGCCTTTTGAAAGGATTCTGGGGCTATTGGCTTATGATTAAGGACTAACTTTATTTCTAAAGTGTTTAAGTTTATTTTGACCCTAAGTTTAGTAAAGGAATGAGGCATGAGGGGAAAGGCAGTTCACACAGTATCCATGTGTCACCAAATGGAGAATCCACTCTGGTCCGAGGATTTTAGCTGAGTTCAGGATAGTTGAGGTTTGAATTCTGTTTACACTTGGCCAAACACCACTTCCTGTTTCTAAAGAAAAGAACCTTAACAAGGTTTGGACGTAGCCCATACAAATGTTTTGTAAGAGGGAAGTATAATGAGTTGGAAACGTTTCCAGATTAGATTTCCCTTAAAATACCCTTGGGCTTAAAGAGCGAAGGGAGAGTACTTGGCAAGGCCTATTTTGGACCTGTGAGCAGCTAGGACACTTTGCCAGGCTCGTGATCGCCACCAGATTGCACGGTTCCTGACACCAAACTGGGCCAGCTCTGCCTGCTCACTAGGAAGCAGGACTTTAGATGAATCTGTAGCTTTATTGCAATGTTTTAGGCTCATTCTGACTTGCTGCAGTTTAGAAGTTCAGTCCTCTCTGCCTAGGTTAAATAGATTTTGCTCTGTACCTTATTTTTTTTTTTTCAATGTTTATTTATTTTTGGGACAGAGAGAGACAGAGCATGAACGGGGGAGGGGCAGAGAGAGAGGGAGACACAGAATCGGAAACAGGATCCAGGCTCTGAGCCATCAGCCCAGAGCCCGACGCGGGGCTCGAACTCACGGACCGCGAGATCGTGACCTGGCTGAAGTCGGACGCTTAACCAACTGCGCCACCCAGGCGCCCCAACTCTGTACCTTATTTTTGAGCAATTTCAAAAAATAGCTTGCGCTACAGGTGGTATGCTACTAAGACATGATACAGTATTATGACATCAGGGATTTTGCCTGTTGGTGTTTGTTTATTTTGGAAAATCCATTTTAGGTGCGCACTGTGCTTTTATTTTTATTTCCCAGAGGACTTAGGGGAGGTTGACAAGATTTATTCATCTTGTGTTGGAATCTTCCAGACTGACATTGGAACCAAATAATTCACCATAATCATCCATATCAAGTTTAAATGGGAGACGTCTTTTTTCAATGAGTATATATTACTTTTGTAATTAGAAAGAAGACTGTATAAGTACACTATGAAAATAAAGCAGGGTCCCTCATCAGAAGCACTATGTTGATATGTTACCCTTGTGTAATAGAGTAAAAGAGAGATGCCAACTTGCTTCTGATTGGTCTTTCTGTTCTTTTGTAGGTGTCTGTTACTAAGGCTGACCAAGAATTGGGCTTTGCCATCCAAACGTGCTTTATCTCTCCATATTCAAACCCGGATAGGATGTCTGATTACACTATCATTGAAAACATTTGTCCTAAAGATGAATCTGTGAAATTCTACAATCCAAAGAGGGTGCACTTTCCTATTCCCCAAGCTGAGATGGATAAGAAGCGATTCAGCTTTGTGTTTAAGTCCATTTTCAACACCTCACTGCTCTTTCTACAGTGTGAGCTCACGCTGTGTACCAAGAAGGAAAAGGACCCCCAGAAGTTACCTAAGGTGAGTAGGCCTTCATCCATCTGTATGCTATTTCGACATTTTTAGGTGAGGCAGTGACCTACCGGAGAAGTTTAATCACGAGTTATTGCAGGTTGAGGTTTTTGGTTTGGGAACTGCCCAATTGAAGTAATAAAATCTGTGTTAGCAGGGAACCGTGAGTTTTATGGAGTCTTAGAGAATAAATCCTGACAGTATGACTTTTTTTTTCCATGCATGCTACTTAGTAGTATCTTACAAATGATAAATCAAGACTGTTTTCCATTGAGGGAGAGGTCTGGCTTTATCTTTGCTATTCAGATAGCGTGCAGTGCCAAAAGTACAGAGCCGAAAGGACAAGTTCAGTGTGAGGATTAATTTTTCCAGGTCCCGCTGAGACTTGTATTGCAATTGTTTTTTGACCTTCTCTGTGTGAATTATAAGGTTGACTTGTCTCAAGAGGACCTCTAAGGGAAACTAACAAATATTTTAATTTTTCTCAGCTTCATACTGGTTCATCATGTTTACCTTATGTCACTCCCCATATTGAACCAGTACATTCTGTTGCCACAACAGACATCAGAACATTTTGACCTTGTTGGAATGGCTGCGTAGGGGGGGATCTGCAAGGTTAATTACAAACCCTCATTAGTTGGGCCTTGTGCAAGAAGGGTGTCTCTGCCACAGTTTTGTTTCTGTGATCTTCCATAGTTATGTATAATTCCTTACATGCATTTCATCTGTAGAAATCTTGCACAGTGTCAGCTGACTTATAAAACTTTTGTAGTCACATATAAATCAGTGTCTAAAACTAATAATTGATTGGTATCATTAATAGTGTATGTGTGGAATTCTCTCTTAATACATAGGTTGTAAGAGGTAGATATAGAGGGAGGAGGAACAATTAAATCATTATTACTGGATAAATTAAATCATTATTACTGGATAAATGCTTTACACTGTTATATTCCCCTGGGCATCCATTTCTCCGATAACATCAGAGAACATTTTATAATACATATGAAAATGATCATTTGGGAGCATGAATACATAAGATGATTTAGACTATGTTCTTTAGGTTGCTTTTGGAAACATTGATGCCTTAGCCTTGTGGGCATTCACCTCCCAGTGGCCATTTGTAGACTTGTGGTAGAGAGGCATGGGAAAACTTAATGCTTGGCTGTGACACACACCTGGTCCCTGCAGCTGGTGGAAGACTTGTAGAAGTTTGGGATCTAGGAGGGGAGGCCTGGCAGTTACTAGGTGTCTTTACTGAAGGCTTTGGTTATTACCTCTCACTGAGCCTGGCCTGGCATAGTCCATAGCGTATCATTCTGTGAAAATTAATCCCAGTACTTCATTGCAGGGAATTCTAAGGAGAGTTCTAAGGCCCAGCAGATGACATGGGATGTGACCCCAAACCTAAAGTCTCTATTTACGCCCAAGGCAAGAGAAACTAGAAAGAGCATGAGGACTGAGCAGGAAGGCCCACTGCTTACTAACAAGATTTTAAGCAAGTCCCTTGAGCTCTCAGAATCTGCATGGCCTCATCTATAATTGAAATAATAGTAGGGGCGCCTGGGTGGCCCAGTTGGTTGAGTGTCCAACTTTGGCTCAGGTCATGATCTCACGGTTTGTGAGTTCGAGCCCCGCGTCGGCCTCTGTGCTGACCGATCAGAGCCTGGAGCCTGCTTAGGATTCTGTGTCTCCCCCTCTCTCTACCCTTCCCTGGCTCATGCTCTGTGTCTCTCTGTCTCTCAATAATAAATAAATGTTAAAGGAAAAAAAATGAAAAAAAAAAAAAGAAATAATAGTAGCTGGTTTCCCTTAGGAACAGAGGAGCAAATGAGACAGTAACAACAGTCCACCATTTATAGTGCAGTGGCTTCGGATGAACTGTTACCACTCTCCTCATGTTTACTGCTTGTAGGTAATATTTCCACAGTTCTAGCGACTTCTCAGTGCCTTCTATGATGATAGAGAGAGCCAAAGAATCTTCCTAGGAGGAGTACTCAAAGATCATTGGGTCCATCCCTGCCCTTAGCTGATGAAACTAAGGCCGGAGTTAAGTGTCTTGCCCAGGGTTGAGCCATGAATTGGACGTAGAATCGTAGACTCTTACTTATCTGAAGAAATAACAGCAAAGTAAGAAGGCTTTTCCTAACATGCAGATCTTTTCAACAATGAGGCCTTTCCACAGAAAAATCTGTTGTTTCCCTTTATAAGGAGGCTATTGTAAAGGCTTCCTCTGGGTTTTGGGGGAAGGGAAGGAGTTATTTTCTTGTAATATGCTGTTCAGAGCAGCAATGACAATAGAGCCAAAAGCCTTTGCTCTTTTGTGATTAGAAGAGCTGGAAGTTCATTAGCTTTTAGGGATGGCTTGCTATAGACTTCTTAAAGGGTTGATATACTTCTTACAACAAAAACAAGTAGATGCCATGTACATCAGAGTTTTACCTATTGATAAGCATAGACAAGGAACTGAAGATGTTTTAAAGAAAAAGGTACTAGAGTGTGATTACACTTTTTAAAAACAGATATAACGGGCTTGGGCATGCTAATCCTAAATTTGGGGCCTTAAAATGTAAACAGCTAATCTCATGGTCCCCACACCTGGCTACAACTCCCCAGGACTCCAGTGTGGAACACTATAGCAGGTGACCCTCGTCACCTATACCATTTTGAACAAGCCTATGCCAGGATTTTAAAAAATCAAACAAATTTGACAACATTATTATCTTTTTGGACAACAGATGTAAAATCTGTCACTTTCATAATGCCGTGCATGAAGTTTCCCACAATCACAAATCACAAATATGAACCATTTATGTGAAGCCAGCTTGGTGAAGGGCCAACATTCGTCATATAGTTTTTTTTTTTTATTATTTTTCAGACTAAATAACACTAAAACCTCTAGTTGTTTTGTGGGAAGATGGGGGGAAAAGGCAATGTTTATAAGCCATCCAGTGATATTTGAATCTTCAAGTGCAGCTGAGAATATCCTGGGTCTGCCACTATATCTCCCAGATTATTTATGGTTCTTTGGAAAACGCCCAAATCTCCTGTTTTTCTCTGGTAAACAGCTGTGAGCTGTCTGATAAGGGGCACTGGCCAACTGTGCAGGCTGAGTTGGTGCAGGCTCTTCGGGGTGACCCCTGACCCTGCTTTGCTGTCTCTGCCTCTCTGCAGTGTGTGCCTCCAGATGAAGCCTGCACCTCGCTGGACGCCTCAATGATCTGGGCCATGATGCAGACTAAGAAGACCTTCACCAAGCCCCTTGCTGTGATCCACCAGCAAGAAGAAGTTAAAGGTGCGTTTTGGAAGTCTCGCTCAGAGCCTGGGGGTTGCCCATTTTAAGAAGTTCCAGTACTAGACCCCTAGGATGAGCCTGGGTAGCTCAGTTGGCTGAGCATCCAACTTTAGCTCAGGTCATGATCTCACAGTTCGCGAGTTTGAGCCCCACATCAGGCTCTGTGCTGACAGCTCAGAGCCCACTTTGGATTCTCTGCCCCTCTCCTGCTCATGCTCTTTCTCTGAAAACTAAGTAAACATTAAAAAAAAAAAAAAGCTCCAATACTAAAAAAAATACAAAAGAAGCAGCAACAGCTCCAATACTGTAAATCAAAGTACATTTGTATTCAAAAGATAAATTAAGGGCCAATTAGTAACTTTAGAAGGAGTTTTGCCAAAAGAGCCTTTTATTTAGTTAGGTCTGCTCTGACATGTGGCTGAGTTATTAGTGATATGTTTGCCAATGATTTCCTCTTTAATATTATATCAGAGTCAAAGTTGTCCCTATCCCAATGTCACTCTCCCTTGCCATTCAAATATGCTCCCTTGAGTATGCAAGAAAGGCTCCAAGTTCCTCCTGGCATGCCCGGATTGAGCAGCCCACAGCCCATCTTTCTGTGGTCTACTACCAGTGATTCTGCCGAGTACAAGCAGTCCCAGGGCTGTATCAGGATCGCAGATGCCTTTGGGGAGAGTGTTAGGTATATGAACACCATTCATCTTAGGTCAGAGCAGAAAGAAGGTTAAGAACCACTGTCCAAATGCATTTTTATAATTCAGGTTTCAGAATGTTACCCAGGCACATTTGTTGCTTGAAGCCAAGGGTGCGTCTTCTTGCACACCCAGGAGCATCAGCAGTCTGCATCTTCTTGTGGGAGAAAAGGAAGGACGTGCCCTAAGAGGTGTGGCCTCAGGTAGACAGGCAAGGCAAAGCCAAACATGGTGTAGGCCAAGTCAGCCAGACCAGCGGAGAAACCGAGCTGGGCTCCATGGAGATGTTAGGAATGGACATGAGGTCCTGTGGACTGTGGAGAGCATCTGATGGGGACGGGCATCACAGCCGAGGGGCATGGACAAACAAGAACACATCAGGCAGCTGGCAACATCTGAGGGGGTGGAGCCAAATACACATGGGCTATTTGGGCAGCTACATTTTCACTGTCTAGAAACAACCTACGACTATCTGGAAACATTGTCTAGGGGTGCCAAACAAAGAGAAGTCTGAGAGTGAAAGTGGATTCCTAGCTTCTGGGGTTAGCTATTTCAGGGCTAGGTTCCATGCCACCTTCCACCACCAAGGGACAGAGAGGAGCTTGGCACTGGAGCCTTGATAGAAGCCAGCAAGCATACTGTCTCCTCTTGGTGAGCATTTGCTAGGAGGCCTGCCAGGTGGAGCTGACACCTGATGTAGGCTTGGGGGCAGCGCTGGGATGGCATTTCTGATGTAAGCATTGTTGGATTTGGCAAGACAAGGCAGTGGGGGCTAAGAGGATAGGCGCACAGGACCTAATAGAATAGAGGCATGTGGATGTGTCTACTTTCTTCTTTGGTTGAGTGACCTCTGTGAAAAGAGCCATTCTTACTGACGTATCTGTATGTCATTTGCCCTCTTCCCACTGCTCACTTTGGAAAGGCAGGAGATACAGTGAGGAGGGCACTGGCTTAGAGTCAGGAGCCTGGGGCACAACTTAACTTTACCTGTTGTACTGTTTGAAGAAGCAGACTAGGTTTTAATTCATTGCCCAGCCATTCTGAAGGTGGTGCAAAATGGACATACTAGATGTTTATTGGTTCCTTATTAACACTTTTTGTTGTTGTTTTACTCTCACTGGTTTTCAACAATTTGAAACCGTGTAATAGCCACAGTCTTTCTGTAAATGGATTGCCCAAATAGTTCCCTGTTTTGGGGGACCAGGGGAAAGAAATAAGTTAATTGTGTTGCGAAGTATATCACAGTTGGGCAACATCTGGCTCATTTTGTACTTTTGTGAGTGGTTTAACAATAACAGCAGCCACTTGTATTCCATTTGTTACTCTTACCTTTTTTGAGAGAGGTAGTTCCGCTCATAATTGAAGGCAGCCGCTTGCTTTTTTCTATGCCAAAGAATAATTAGGCATTAATACACAGCGGTATAACTTCCAGTAATTCATTCATGCTTCTTTTAAGTTTGGTGGTATTTTTCTAAGTAATTCCTCTTGCAAATTAGGTAATTACTTTTGTTTAAACTTAGTGTAATTATCCTGAAAGTTCGGTGTTGTTTTTTTACATGAAAGTTCAAGGGGAAAATTTTACCAAATATCAAAGCAGTTTCATGAGATTTGCTGATTGAGACTAGATTTTAGCGGAGAAGCTTGTGGTGAAGAAAGTTGATTGCTTAGGGTTGTTAAACAAATGCAGGTTAGACTATCAGCCAGCTTCCCTTGGGCTGTGTGCAAATAGGCTTTGTAACTTTGCACTGAATGGCAGTTCTGGCAGTTTTCAGCTCTCTGGGTGACTCCTCCCACCCTTCATGTTTATTTTCTTTTGATTCTGAAATCATTTCTTCATGATGCAGGCCACTGGAGTCTGTGTTTTCCCTCTGCCTCTCAGTAAATTGGAATAATCAGTTGAAATGGGGATGTGACCACTTGCCTAATAGCATTAGGTTATTTGAATAATAACTGGGTCGTCATGAACAGTCTTTCTGCCAGCTTTGTGTGTTACTTTTGTAAGCCACAGAACCTGTAGTATCTCCAGGAGTATCTCTTACTGGAACGAATTTGGGGGTAAAAATTACCCAACCAATGAGATGTTTGACTGCCTTTTTAGCCACACAGGTGCTCTTTGAAGGCCGTGCTGAAGTTCCAGGTCTCCCTGGTCATTGGTGCATCTTATTTCTCCACACTGGATTTTCTGGGGCAGCAGCAGATAAAGGCTCAGGTTATCAGCTTCTCAGCCAAGCAGAGAGCTGGTCTGTACTCCCAGTGCTAATGGCCTGGTCACATTTCAGGTGGTGTTTCTTCCTCCTATGGACACAGAGAACAGGCTGCCAAGACTAAATACTTCTGGGTCCCTCCTCTGGGCCACTGTTTTTTTGTTTTTGTTTTTGTTTTTCAATTTATTTACTTATTTTGAGAGAGAGAGAGAGAGCACGCGCGCACCTGAATGCGCACATGCAGGAGGGAGGGGCAGAGAGAGGGGGAGGGGCAGAGGGAGAGGGAGAGAGAAAATCCCAAGCAGACTCTGCACTGTCAGCACAAGAGCCCTACTCAGGGCTCGAACTCACAAACCATGAGATCATGACCTGAGCCAAAGTCCAGAGTTGGACGCTTAACCCACTGAGCCACCTAGGTGCCCCTGGGCCGCTATTTTTAATGGAATATGCCTGAGCTTCCACAGCACATAAGCACCACCTTAGTCCCTTGGGAGCTAGCTTTGGGTTAGCATTATTTTGCTGCTGAAACTTTCAACAGATGATTGTGCTGGTGGTGATGATAGTCATGGAGATGATAATGATTATCTAACATTTACGGGGCATTTGCTTACTACAGGGCTCTGTGCTGAATGCTTCATGTGGGTAATCGTATTTAATCATCATAGCCCCTCTGGGAGGCAAGTATAGAGCAATATTAGATAACCTGACATAAATAAATGGTGGGTCCGAGATTCAAATCCAGGCACTTTGATTCCAGGGCTTGTGTTCTGTAAACCCTATGCCTTATCCTAGGTAGAGGTTGATTCTAGGTTTTAATAAAAACTACAAGCAACATAGGTATCTATCTCCTCACACCCTTTTCACACCCCTTCTCCTATTCATGCCATTTCACACTGGCAGTCAAGTTCATACTCAAATACTCTAATGATTGTGAACTGAAAAGATGAAGAATTTTAGGAAAAAAATCTGTTCCCCAAAGGGTAAGATGTTGGGACACATGTAAGCCGTTTAAGAGAGTATTAAAATTGAGAAGTTCTGTGACTCTGAATTGTAACTCACAAAAAAACCCAGAAAACATGAATAGTCGATGCATATTATGGTTTATGGCAAAACAATTAAAATAGTTGAGGTAGTGCCATCCTACCATATTTTCTGAAATATTTTGAAGTATAGGCACGTTAGCGCTGTTTGCTTTGGATGCCGTGACCATTTTTGTGGCATTTGAGAACACACTAGGGCTTGCACAATAAAAATGGCTCTACCACAGCAGTGATGATTTTTTGAAAATGGTGAAAGGGAAGATAATTATTTGTCTGAAATTTAGGGCACATATAAAAAAAAATGAGTGAGAAAGAACAATAAACATCACCCCCAAGTTTGCCATGATTTATATACAATATGTAATTTTTAGCAAGTTAAATGTTCAAAATACTGAATTTCCACTCCATAACTTTTTAAAAATAAGTGTGCTCAGGACAGCACCTGGCATATCATGGGCACTTGGTAAATGTTAATTTCCTTTCCTTCCTCTTAACCTCTCAGCCAAACTGGGTTTTTGTGGGGAGTAGGGGTGGAAGGGGAATGAAAGGGAAAGCTGTAAACGTCAATTGGAAGTTAATCCAAGAGAGGCATTACTTTTTGGAACATACTTGATTTTTCCAGAACAAAAATACTCTAAAGCACCCAGCCGGGTTTTGTCCTCAGGCTGAAGTAGAGATGAGGGGAAGCTGAGTAGAAAGATGGTAGAAATGCTTAACTGACAGACCAAGACATTCAGTCTTTATCCAGTAAGGGACAGAGGTATCTAGGGACTTTTTACTTTGGAAAATTTTAAATATATACGAGAGTAGGATAGGATAGGATAGGATCGGATCGGATCGGATCGGATCGAATCGAATAGGAGAATGAACTACTATGTACCCTCCGAGTAGTTTCAGCAGCTACCAATTTATGGCCAAACTTGTTTTACCACTTTCTGTCCCTGGATTGTTTTGAAGGAAATCCAGACATTTCATCTCATCCATAAATATTCCAGCATGCACCTCTAAAATTTAAGAACCATCGAAAAGATTGGGGTATCTGGCTGGCTCAGTTGGTGGAGCATGTCACTCTTGACCTCACTGTTGTGGGTTTGAGCCCCACGTTGGATGTGGAGATTACTTAAAAATAATAACATCTTTAAAAAAAAAAAAAAAAAAAGACCTTGGGTAGGGAACCAATGATCAAATCATTTAGGAAGACTACTCTGAAAGCAGCATGAAGGTTGTTTTGGGGAGATATACACAGTATAAGATATACATGATAATTACAGTTATTCAAAAAATGTTTATTGGTACCCACTATATGCTCGGCACATAGTAAACCCGTCTGTAAGGCCTTGTGTAGTGCAGAGGTTTACACCTTGACTCTTGATGTTTTGAGCTGGGTAACTCTTGGGGTAGAGGGCTGTCCTATGTATCGTAGGATTTTGAGCAGCATCCTTAGTCTCTGTCCACTAGATGCCCATAGTAAACCCCTCTGCTACCCATTGTAACAACCCAAAATGTCTCCAGATATTTCCACATGTCCCAGTGGGATGCAGGGGGCAAAAATCACCCCAGGTAAGAACCAGTGATCAAGTGGAAGGGTGCGGATAAGTGACAGGGTAATTGGAATGAATGCCATAAGTATTGAAAGAACCAGCAAAGGGGCTCATTTACAGTGAAGTTAGTAAAAACTGCACGTTAAATGGGGTCTGCACAGAGGCCTCCTGAGTCCCCAGCTTCTTCATCTTCCTATCTTTCCCTCTTTGCCAAACACCAATAGATGTGGGTACCAAGTAGACACCTTGTTCCCCTGTGGGCCTGCTCGATCCTACCATATTTAGGAGAACTGAATTGAAAGCTGGAAGCTCAAAGCTGTGGTCAGTTACTCATGCATAACCCCAGAAATATCCCGTTTATGAAAACCATGCCCAACAAACTGAAATTTGGTTCTAGAGGCAGACCAAAATTTGCTCAAGAGTATATGAAAAGATTTAATTCAGAATGTTGATTATAGTTTGTTCTTTCTGCAAATGAATCTCTATTGTTAAAATTCTCTTTGCAGCAATAGCAAGGATTCCTTTCTTACCATCTTACCCTTAAACCAAAAGTAAATATCGCCGCGTTCCCGTTTTCCTTTCAGCATGCCAGCTCGATTATAGGGTTCCGGCGGAGATCAGGCTCCTTTAGTCATACACAGGGGTTATTGGGGACTTTTGGAACCAAAAGGAGGATAAAATCCTGTAACCTCAGTGCTGCAGCTTGCGCTTGTTATTGTTTATGGAGGAACTTCACCCCGGGGGAAATAAGCACCAAATGTTTCTGTTTAGCTGCGAGAAGGCCCCTATTTGGGGTGGGGGAAAAGGATTAGATCATAGGCTAAGTCCATTAAGAGTTTTAAAACAATGCCATCCATCACAGAGGCCTTGCTCTAAAACCCAAATTCTCACATGTGAGGTCTCCTTTGGGGAGAGTCATTATTTAAAACCACTTAGGGATTCTGAGTGAAAAAGTTTAGCCATGGGCGGTTGATTGGATGGAACTCTTCCCAGACGCGTGTATATTTCTCACATGATGAACACTATAGAGACCTTTAAATGCCTTTGGACTTAGTTCAGCGAATCAGACCACTGCATCTTGGAACTAGAATTTTGTGGTTAGATACCCCTACTTCATAGGGTTCTTGGGAGTTTAAAATGAGAAAATCCAAGAGAAGGCTTTTTGTCAATTGTAAAATACTATACACATGTATAAATGTAAGACATCACCTTCACTATTTTATCACTGCCAATAGGCTGATAGGACCAAACCCCTAGGAGACAGTCTCTTGTGTGCATTTTGTAGTCGGTGTGTGTTCTGCCTACTGAAATAGATTTTCTTAAAAACACACAATCATTTTAATTTTAGTAATTCTATTTCAGTATAACCTGCACATGTCCTCACCCTCGTGCCCCCGTGTTGCACAACTCCAGGGGGCACTGTTCAGTTGTGGTGGCTTTGATTCATCCGGGAGCATTCCTTCCCCTAGAGCTGGACCAGGATACTTGTGCTGCAGCCCAGCTGCGATGGTTAATCCTGAGAATTTACAACCCTGTGTAGCTTCTTTATTTTTATAAACAATGACCTCGAATGCTGCTTGTTTGATCAGTTTTTCACAAGTTCTTTTCACTCCACTGTGGATTCCAGCACAAGGTGTGTGTTCCTTCTTTATGGAGTGGAAATGGAGGTGAAAAGAAAGGTGCTAAACACTGACCACTTGAAACTCTAAAGAGCGGGGGAGAGTCTGTGCCAGGACTCAGCACACTATTTCCCTAAAGGGCCAGATAGTGTTTTTGGTTTCTTCCTCATACAGTCCCAGCCCTGACTACTCAGTGCTGTTCTTGCAGCGTGTAAGTGCGAGCAGTTGTAGACAATACAGGAGCGATGAGCATGGTTATGTTCAAAGAAAACTTCATTTATGGAATAGGTTTGAATGTCACATAATTTTCATATGTCATAAAATATTTTTTTTTTCCAGTCACCTAACAATATGAAATTTAGGGCACCTGGGTGGCTCAGTTGGTTGAGTGTCTGACTCTTGATTTCAATTCAAGTCATTATCCCAGGGTTGTAGGATAGAGCTCTGCTTCGGGCTCCATGCTGAATGTGGAGCCTACTTAAGATTCATTCTCTCCCTCTCTCCCTCTCTCCCTCTCTCCCTCTCTCCCTCTCTCCCTCTCTCCCTCTCTCCCTCTCTCCCTCTCTCCCCCTCCCTCTCCCACTCCCTCTCCCACTCCCTCTCCCTCTCCCTCTCCCTCTCCCTCTCCCTCTGTTTCTCTCCCTCTCTCTCTGTCTTCCCCTCCCTCCCTGCCTCTCTCCCCTGCTTGTGCATGCTCTCTCTCTCTCTCTAAAAGATATATATATATATATAATAAAAATAAATGTGTGCCTGGGTGGCTCAGTTGGTTAAGCGTCTGACTCTTAATTGTGGCTCAGGTCATGACCTCACAGTTCGTGAGGCTCTTTGCTGACAGCATGGAGACTGCTTGGAATTCTCTCTCTCTCTCTCTCTCTCTCTCTCTCTCTCTCTCTCTCTGCCCCTGCCCTGCTTGCTCACGCTTTCTCTCTCTCTCTCTCTCTCCCTCCCTCTCTCCCTCCCTCTCAAAATAAAGTAAATAAAATTTATTCTTAGTTCATGATCTAAGCTTTTCTCACCGTTAGTCACAAGTATCTTCTTAATCAGTGCTTTCCTGTTAAGGACAAAGTGTCATTCCCTAGTCATTAGCCTACTAAGTAGAATCTGGAATTTGGGATCAACCCCTGCCCTGATGCTTTCCAGCTGTGACCTTGGGCAAGTCACATGATATCAGAGTCTCAGGATGCTCATTTGTAAAATAGTGATAAGAATTCTTTTTCTGCATCCCTCACAGGGCTGGTGTGAACCTCAAATGAGATTTGAACACGAAAGACTTATAGGAATGTCAAAGCATCTTCTATATAGCCTTATTCCAGGCTTCTTCTATTGTGTCCATTTTTGAAAAGCATATCAACAATCTAATGATCCTTCACTGAATATTTCTGGTCAGCCTATTCTATGCTAGGCTGAGCCTTGAAGATGTACAGATAAGGAAGAACTTGACCCTGCCCTCAGGGCAGAATAAAATGTAGAGAATTACGATGTGATGTAGTATACGTACAAAAACTGTGGGGTGGAATTAGCAGAGAGGGTAGAGACCAGCCCTGCTGGTTGGGGTTGGAGGTTGGGGCAGTGGGAGAGTCAGAGAAGGCCTCCCGGCAAAAATACCAACAGTGCAGGTCTGGGGGAGAAGGGGTATTTCAGGGAATGGCTTGCAAAGTGTGATGACATACAGCAGCATGGAAAAGTTAGGGAGCTTAAATAAATATGGGTGAAGGACCCCTAGGAAAGGAGACTATAGACAGGTCGGTAGAGGAGGAAGGCGGAACTTTGTGTGCTCTGCTAGAGCTTGGATTTTCTTTCCTATAAGTTCAGGAAGTCATGGAGCAGTTTAATCAGGACAATAACTTAATCAACTCTGGGCTCTGGAAAATTCAGTGTGGGGAAAATATAGAGGAGGAAATATTTGGGGCAGAGGCAGCAGGGCAGTGGGTGGAGACAAGGAGACCAGTTAGGAAAGCTCTGTAACCAATGCAGATGTGTGATGAAAAGAAGCTGCACTAGAGGATAATAGCACTAAGAAGAATAAAGACATTTTTACAAAATTTGTGTACATTAAAGTAAAAGAACTTTTTTAAAGTGGAAGAACATCATGAATACACTGGAGAATTATGGTATTTGAAGGTATCATATCCTCTTGTTAATATAAAGGTATGTACACACACACACACACACACACACACACACACATTGTCACACTCAAATTCCTTAAGTTGGCCTTCAGGTTTTCTTCAATTTGGAGAACCTATACAATTTGGAGAACCTATACAAAAGTGCAGTGTTTAAAATTTCTGAGTAACCCATGTTACAGTTTTGACATCTAAAGAGGATAATTGACAAAGCTTTCACCGAGTATTTATTAATAGGAAAATGGCAGTCTCTGCTCAGATTTTGATGACCTTTTGCTTAAAACTTGGTTTCTCTGTGGAATGCATCATGATTTATGTATTTTTTCTTTCTTTCTTTTTTTTTTTTTTTTTCCAGAAACCAGTCTAAGCATTAAGGAACCGAATCCAGTTCCTCCACGTAAGTCTTTACGCATCTGTTTTGAAATGAAGCCTCCTGGGCTTTTTATAAGAATGAGTTGGTTATGGAGCATTTGGCAAACTTTGAGTTTTGATAAGGAGACTTCTGCTCCCATTCCCCTTCTCCCCCATTTTTTCATAATCTCATACTTTCTTTTTCCTTTCCTCTGTCCTTCATCCTTCTGGGTTTTTTTCCCCCTGTCTGCCTCTTTTAAATATGAATTTGTTGACCCACTGGCATGTGTGGCCTTACTTAGCTTTAGAGAGAAGAGTTCATTATTTGCATACCTGTATCAGCTGTGATCTAAAAGCATGAACTTACAGCTATGGGAGTGGTTTGCTTATGCATCATCAACAGTAATTACCTGCTCAGAGAAGTAGGGCTAAGGGAACTAGTTGCTGGGTCTTCTAGACAGTCTCTAGTCCAAGGGGGGCGAGGGGCGGTTATGGAGGCCCTGGGGGGACGTGTGTGAAAAAAAGAGAGAGACCAACTGCTACAACATGATGCATTGGAAATCGTCCGGGCCAATTTTGTCACTCGCTCTGGACGAAAACTCTAACCAAAAGATTTAGGTAGATTTGCCTGTGGTTATAATTGGCAGTCAGACAGGACTAGAGCCTGGGCTTCCTGCTGTATACCCAAGAAGCTCTTCTAGATGGTGTTGCCTTATGAAGAGAATCTCTGCTTTTTTTTTTTTTTCTTCCCTACGACTGTCTGGGTCAGTCTCCATTACTGACCCCATCACATTACACATGAAGGTCTAGTGAGTTCCTTTATGCAAAGCACTATACTGTTCTAGTTAAGGATCTTACTTGAACAATATTGTGGAACATTATCATGAACCCACAGAGACACATATGGACGCATTTCTCTCATACTTACCCAGTCTAATTTTCATAAATGACATCTCTATTTTTAGAATTTCGGAGAAGTTTTACTAAAAACTTTCATTCATGCCTCTCTTTTGGATCTGTAAGCATAAAAAGGCAAATCATCTTTTAATACCTGCAGACTAGACTAAATTGTGTTGATGACTTGGTTCATCTTAACCTCTAGAGTTCTTCCCAATTCTCACTCCTTCCTCAGGATCCCAGACCTTTTACAAACTCCTTTTCTTCACTCCCTGCCTTCAGCAGGTGAAATAGTGCAATCCCCATTTTCCAGAAGTTAACACACCAAAGAACACATGGCCTAGAAGAGTAGCCACCAAGTTGGGAATTCTAATTTCTAGAATCGTTGCCAGCATGACCTACTTTTCCTGAGCCCTTATGAGTTAGTTCTGGGGCTACTCGGGGAGTCCTATTTGTCTACAATTAGATCTTTTACACTGAAGTGAGATGAAAGGCAAAGTGATTTAATTCATATGGAGATCAGCTGGAGTTTCTTCTGACTGGAGAGGAACATGGTATTGAAATATTGGGGAGATTGTACACCTGAAATTTATATTAAAAAAAAGACACCTTGGAAATTTTATCCTACTGAAAACCCTTCTCTCTTAGAAAGTGATTTTAACTTTTTATAAGTGATTCAAAGAAGGTGGTTCTCAGGAAATGTTCTATTTCTGTAGCCTGGAATTAATTTCAAGTATAAACATCTTTGCCAAGTGGAGGAACAATTGGTTCTATTTATGTGTTTTGCTGACCATAAAACTGACATCCCTCCACACCGAGACGTGTTTCCGTCCCCCTCGTAGAAAGATCACGGTTGGAAAAGTGTTAAAGAGTAGGTTGTTTTAAATGATACAGTACATAATTGTTAAGATGGAGGGTTTCAGCTGAGACCACTGAAAAGTTAAAATCTATAGGAAGAGTCGATCCTTACCTCATGTTTCCTCCTTGGCACTCCCTTTCTTCCGGTCATCTCTCATACTTGTAAATGTTCATGAAAACATGTTTGTAGAGTATTTGAAGTGTGTTTTCTTGTATCATTGTTCAAAGTGCTTGCTGTGGGTCACATTTCGATCATGGATGTTCATTTTCCAAAGCATCTTCACACGGAGGCTGCAAACTGAGGAGGATATCTTGGAAATCGGATAATTTTATTTTCCTTTTGGGGGAAAAAAAACATGCAAGTTTCAAATACACTGCATTTTCTTGGAATCCTCATTTCACCCTTGTTTTATTAGTCAGGGCTCAGCCTTCCCAACAGTGCTTGTGGCACAGATACAAAATTGTAACATATAATGCAGATTCACTGAAAGTATGCATTGGCTTCCCTTCCTTTGTAGAGATCTTCCATGGTCTGGACACCCTCACCGTGATGGGCATCGCATTTGCAGCATTTGTGATCGGAGCACTCCTGACAGGGGCCTTGTGGTACATCTATTCTCACACAGGTGAGTGTGACTGTCAGATAGTAGTTGCTGTGAATCCTGTATGTCTGCCACACAGGCGACCTTTCAGGGTTTCCTTGCATGAATGGATGGACTGACGAATGAGAGAAAGTTCATCCCCACTGTTTGCACATGAATGTATTTGGCATAAATGGGGTTTTGCAAAAATACAGTGTGCCTGAAGCACCATTAGAAAAGGAATGTTCAAGGGTGCCTGGGTGGCTCAGTCGGTTAAGCATCCAACTTTAGCTCAGGTCACTATCTCTCCCTTTGTGGGTTCAAGCCCCTCGTCGGGCTCTGTGCTGATGGCTCAGAACCTGGAGCCTGCTTCAGATTCTGTGTCTCAGTGTTTCTCTGCCCCTTCCCTGCTAGTGCACTCGCTCACTCGCTCTTTCTCTCTCTCTCTATCTCTCTCTCTCTCTCTCAAAACTAAACATTTAAAAATAAAAGAAAGAAAGTAAAGAAAAGGAATGTTCAAACTATGTTAATTGCAATTGAAATGTTGGTCAAGTTTAGCTACTAATAAAGCTATTTTGTGGTTAGGGTTGAATTAAAGACAATTAATGTAGACAAACCAGAAATACAAACCCTTCCCTCAAAGCTAAACACTTCAGTGCAGACATATGAATGGGCAGGAAGTGAAAAAGGAAGCGAAGATTTTATTATCCTCTCTGCCAAGATGTTGCGCACTGCCCACCAGAATCCCCAGTCTCGGTGGCTTATACCAGAATTTCTTGACCCTTTTAAAACCCATGCCATGCCCTCTTTGATAAGCATAAATTTCTCATGTCTTTCTTCTATAAAATTGTTTAAATTTTTAAAATATATTTTCATGAGGGGCACCTGGGTGGCTCAGTTGGTTGAGTATCTGACTTCAGCTCAGGTCATGATCTCACAGTCCATGAGTTCGAGCCCTGCGTCGGACTCTGTGCTAATAGCTCAGAGCCTGGAACCTGCTTCAGATTCTGTGTCTCCCTCTCTCTCTGCCCCTCCCCTACTCATGCTCTGTCTCAAAAATAAATAAAAAAAAAAAAAAAGTTAAAATATATTTTCATGATTTGCAAACAAATAAAAATGGTGAAACAAGGCACTTTGTTTTCAAGCTGTGCTCCTCCTTCCCCCAAATTCTGATATGCCACACCCCTCCCCTTTCCCTTTCCCCTCAATCCAAAGGTTGAAACATTCTGGACTGAACAGAGAACCTGTTCTGACCCCAGTACAGAATGCAGGCCTGGCAAGGGGCGAGGCTAGTGCGATGGGGGAGGAACAAATGGACCTTCCTTCTGTTGCTTCTTTCTTAGTTTCCTTGCAGATAGACATAAGAAAGAAAGACATGCATTTTGGGGTATGTCTAGAGAGCTACTTAGGCTTATGTGTCCTTGGATACTTTGAGTTTATACTATGAACCTAGGTAAATTGTGCTTGATTGATCAGCCCGAGGCCAGTGGCAGGTTCAGCCTTTCTATTTAGAATTTCATTGATTTTCCATTGAACGAATGAGCGCCATGATCTTTGGCCTTACTGTGGGCCATTCAACCAGACAAGCTAAAAAGATGACTGCTTTAAAGGGAGACGAAGCACAGAAGGGCATTTTGAGAAGTCACCTCTTAATCCCTAAGCAGAATTTTTACTTCAAATACTGCATCCTCTGGCTGAGATATTTTAGATTATGGCCGAAGGAGATCAGATCCATTTGTGCCTAGCATGGAAAGTCACACAATCCAAAGCAAAAGCTTAGGAGTTGTGATAGTGGAGCTTTGAGTCCTCAAACTATTGTTCCCAATTGGCGATGTTTGAGTGAGGTATATATCATGTGAGAGAGAAAATGAGACTCTTAATCCTAAATGTAATGATTCTGAGGATATACAAACCCCTGGAAATCAATTTAGGCATATTCTTCCTCATGAACAGTTCATATAAGCACCAGAAGGGACGGCTTTTAGCAGAGTAGTATTTTAGAGTAAGTAATTTGTCAGAGGCGTACTGACATGTTCAGATCTCACGCTAGCAGTTCCTTTTAATCTTTCCCAATCTCCTGCCTGGCTGTGAGGTTCTAGGGCCGTTGGCAGCTGATGCTGTATTTTGGGAATGAACTTGGAACTACACCAAAAAGACTCTGTCGCCCTGAGGATTTTATATGGGCTGGTTATCCACGTATGCTTAACATGTGCCTGCTGAGAGCAATGACTGGCCTTGGCCATGGAGCTACACCCTCAACCCTGGAAGTTCATCTCAGGCCGGGTAGGGCCAGGCAGCCAGGTCCAAGCAGTATCGGGCTACCACATGGCACTTACTATTGGCACACACCCCACTAAACTCACTCCGATAATCCCAGACTCTTGCGCACAGCCATGGTCACAAACCTGATAAAAAGCAAAGCTTGGTTGTATGGCATTTATTGGTCTGCTCATTAAATTCCAAGGTTTGTCGTTCCTGCTCCCTTCTCCCACAAACCAGACACTGAAGGGGAGGAGTTTTTACATTTTGTTAATATAGAAATAGGTTTGGAAGTAGATTAAAGAAAAACAAAGCCAAAAACCCTTCCTGTTATGGTTTCCAAAGCAATATAAATTACACTGATTTGGAAGTTAAAAGGTTTATAGACACTGTCATTTGTGCTCTAACCCTGCTAGCATCACATACGATACAGCTTTAGAATGACTTTTTATTAAAAGCTGTAGCCTCTGGTTCATTTTAAAGACTTCTCATAAGGAAAGCCAACATCATATAAGTGTGAAAAAGGCCCACTTCAGAACCCAGTCTATCCTGTCCAGAACTCCTTCAGTTTCCTACCTGGATCAGCTAGCAGCAAGGTTAGATGAAAAGAGATTCTAATGCAGTAGTCAATGGAGAGAGGTATGTATACACAGACTCAATGCATTCAACGTCCACAATAATCTAAGCTGTGAAACTCAGACCTCGTATGGTATATTTGGGGGTTCAAGCAGCATCAGCCCCTAATTCAGACAAATTCTCTTTATGTTCTTCATTTCCGTCCGAGCACAGAGCACCAAACCAAGTCATGTGTTTGAATGTGGATACATACTTCCATACCTGGAACGTGTGTTAGTCTAAAAAAGCTGGGTCCGTCCTCTGTCATATCACAGCTTTGGGCGCCATAAGCAATACCTCCTGAGGGCTATATTAACTCTGGAAAACTCCATTCCTAAAATTTACATTATCTACTAAGATACCACAAAAAGGAGTAACAGTCAGAATAGAAATGGTGCTGGAAAGGAACCATAGAATCTTCATGCTTCTGCAAGTCTGGCTAGTGCAGGAGTCCCAAACTTGTAGTTCTTAAAGGTCCCAAAAATCATATGCAGAATTGTATCTGTCATTTTTTTGATGTGAGGGGCAAAAGTATTTACTTGTATTTTTTAGTAAAACTTTTTAGCCCTATTACAGTAACATATGCACATAGCTTAAAGACTGAAATAGTTCTACAAGACTTATTAGAAGAACATGAGCCCCCTACTGCCCCACTCCCTTTTCTTGCTCCTCAGAGCACCATTCCTGACTCTTAGCTGATTGTTTTGGACATTAATCTATATATTGAAATAATAGAAGTATAGTATTGCAACTTCTTGACTTAACAGCTTTAGGCCTTTTCTTTCAACAATGGAAAATGATAATTCAGTTCTTTGTCATCACTGTGTCCCAATTATACATTCACGCCCCTGATTGTCCCCCAACCCTACCATCCTCTTAACAGAATTATAGTCAAATTTTGGGTAGATCAGTATTTATTGTTTATATTATAACTACTTGAATGCTAATCACAATTTAGCTATATAGTATATTATTGTTTCTCCTGTATGATTTTTTTTTTTTAATTTTTTTTTTTTCAACGTTTATTTATTTTCGGGACAGAGAGAGACAGAGCATGAACGGGGGAGGGGCAGAGAGAGAGGGAGACACAGAATCAGAAACAGGCTCCAGGCTCTGAGCCATCAGCCCAGAGCCCGACGCGGGGCTCGAACTCACGGACTGCGAGATTGTGACCTGGCTGAAGTCGGATGCTTAACCGACTGCGCCACCCAGGCGCCCCTCTCCTGTATGATTTTTAATTTTCCCTAGAATTGATGATTATCTCTCCCCTCCTTTCCCACATTAGTTTTGTTTTTTAACCCCTTTTTAATGTTATTATTTATTTATTATTTGAGAGAGCAAGACTGCTCACATGAGCAGGGGAGGGGCAGAGAGAGAGAGAGAGAGAGAGAGAGAGAGAGAGAGAGAGAGAGAGAATCCCAAGCAGGCTCCACACTCAGCACAGAGCGTGATATGCAGGGCTCCAACCCATGACCCTGGGATCATGACCTGAGCCCAAACCAAGAGTCAGATGTTCAACTGTCTGAGCCACCCAGGCAGTGGGCTTAGTTTTCTGTACGCTTCTCACTAATTCATCTGTTGACCCTCTGCCAGTTGTCTCAGTCTCTTCTGAATGCATTCAGACAACAGTATTCCACTGATTCATTTTCTTCACTAAATCTTTCCTGGAGCCTTTTTACCTGTTCATGTCTGAACTGGCTGCCCTCTATATTGGACACTGTTGTCTTCTTATATTCCTTCACTACTGTTCTGGGAATTCCCTGCACCTTGGGAGTTTTGAATGGCCTGTGTCATTCATTCCATGTCTTCTCCTCCGTTGTTGAAAGGGTACATAAGAAGTAAATGTTTGTCACACCTTGCATATCTGAAAATATCCTCAGTTTATACAAACACTTGGTGGACATCTTGGCAAGGTACAGAATTTTAGGTCATAAATAATTTTTCTTTAGAATCTTAGAAGCACTCCTCATTGACCTTTGGCTCTGAAGATTGCTTTTGGGAAACTCAGGGCCATTCAAATTGCTGGCTTGTTTTGTTTGTTTTGTTTTCTGGGAGAAATTTTACAATGACACTCCTTGACTTAGGTGGATTTCATACATTATGGAGCTCTTTCAGTCTAGAAATTCATGTCTTCCAGCACTGAGATTTTTGGAATCATTTGTTTTTACTCCTATTTTCTCTGTTCTCTCATTCTAGAAATCATTATAAAGATGAACCTCTTGAATGGTTCCCCAATTTTCCTTTCTTTTCTGTTTTCTACTTTTTTCCTTAATTTTCAAAGAGATTTCATCATCTTTATCTTTTCGTTTCCTACTGAATTTTTAACTACTGCATTCAAATGTTTCAATTCCAAGACATTTTTCCTATGAATTAAAAATATATATCTTATTCCTACAGGCATAATATCTTATCCCTCTGAAAATATTAATATAGGATTATTTAAGAATGAGTAAGTTTTGAGGATATAGATGGGATATACTGATTGTGAACTTCCCTTAGGGTGATCTGGCTGCCTTTTATTGAGTAACTCCTAATAATTCATCTTTGGATCTTTCCTCTTGAGGTTTCCTCACCAGGTTTTCTATAAAATAGGTTTTCTTATTTTCTTCCTGGAGAGTGCAGGTCTGGCTGTCAGCGTTCTAGGCACCACAACATCCAACCTACAGGACATTCATTTAATCCTCCTCTTTGAGTTGGGTTCTCTGCTCTCAGCTGTCCTGGTGTTGTTCACTCCTGGAAACCTCAGTTTCATATTCTGGAGAGTGAACTTCCTGTCTCCCTCCCAGATGAGGATGGGCAGGGTCCCACTCCACGGGGTAAAGAAGGGGATTTAGAAAAATCTCACTGCTGCTTATACGGCAGCAGTCAGTCAACCCTAGTGCTTGCAGCCTCAAGTTTGCCCTGTCTTTGCGAGTAACTGATGCCACCATTTCCTGAATTTTTGAGGGTTCTGTACTATAACTTGGTTGTTGCTCATCTGTTCTTACTGTTGGCTTAGGTTCTGGCTCTCTTAAATCTGCTACATCACTTACTACTCACCCATTTCTTCACCAGCTTTCAATATTTTATTGATGTTGTTGCCACTCCTGCTTTTCTTTTTTTCTTTCTTGAAGGTTGATGCCTTTTAAAAATCTGTAAAGTGTCAGGGCACCTGGGTGGCTCAGTCAATTAAGTGACCAACTCTTGATCTCAGCTCAGGTCATGATGTCACGGTCTCATAGGTTCGAGCCTCACATCAGCCTCTGCACGCTGACTGTGCATGGAACCTGTTTGGGATTCTCTCTCTCCCTCTCTTTCTGCCCCTCTCCCGCTCTCTCTCTCTCTCAAAATAAATGAAGAAACTTTAAAAATAAAATCTGTACAGTGTCATTTTGGTGAGATTTTTCTCTTGGCCTCCGTGTAGGTTGTCATTGTGCACCAATGTCTCAGTCTCTTGATATCCTAATTGGAATTATTTCACTATCTCACCCCTGTAAGAAGAGTGAACTAGATTGTGTTTAGTTTAGAGAAGTATTCAGTCACTGTTTATCGTTTCCAAAATTGAGCCTCCCCATTCTCCAAGCTAAAAGACCTTCCTTTTGCAGACAAAACTGTGCAGGAGGGTGGGTTAGAGGTTGTCATCATTTATCTTTACTTTATGTAACTTGCCTTTGTGGCCACTGAACAGAATGTACTCACAGTGTGATGATAATAAGAGGAAGAAGAGAGGAAGATGGAAGAGGGCAAGGGTCCGGGGCGAGGCTGCCCTCCATGTTGTGTCTCTGTATAGCCCTGGGACTTGAAGATCTAGTTTGTTCAACTGCTAGTCTTGTTACCTTACTATGAACCATGTTTCCCTTTAGTAAACATAGACGTGACCCCTTCCGCCCAGGGTCATTGGCGGTGAGAGCACTTAAGCAAGAATGCATGTGAAAAGTCTTATGAACTCCCAAGTCCTACAAAAAATGTAAGATAATGAACGTTTCTCAGATATGTAGGCAGAACAAAAATCTAAGAGTGGAAGGAATGCTGCATTCCACAGAGCAATATAAAATGCTGAGGTCTCAAAGTAGGCATGCCTGTCCCAATCCCTCAGGTTTCTGTTCAGCAGTCCTCAGTTGAACATACCATGTGTTCTTAAAGTAAAAGTCAAGCACCTACTTAGGTTTACCTGAGTCAGGTAAGAGCTTTTAATTAGGAGCATCTCTAGGGGCTTCAAATGTTTCCAGAAGTCTGAAGTTTCTTCAGGCTCCCAAGTTTAGTCCAGGTGCAGAGAGAAGCAGCAGGAAGACAGGTGTGACTAAGGTAGGGGGCAAGAGGCTGAGTCCCAGGGATCAGGAAGATGCAGCTGGAACAGATGGGAGCCCTGGTACGACTGTAAAGAAGGCAGGAATCCACTCTCGGCACCCATGTGCTCAGGTTAAGTTAAAGTAAAATAAGCCACAGAAAACCAAAATGTGGGGGCAAATAGGTTGGCTGTACTGCAGGAATATAGGAAGAAAATGATAGGCAGGACATTTTGAAGGGTTTTAATTCCTGCTTTGGAACCTCTCCCCCCTTCCTCATAAATTATAACAACACCAGACGTACCCCTCCTGATGAGTTTCGCCTGCAGAAGGAAAATCTTTTAGCTCGGAGAGTGGAGACGGACCATTTTTGGAAATGATAAATAATGAATGAACATTTCTATAAACTAAAGGTAGTCTATCTAGTTCACTATCCTTACGGGAGCAAGCTTGTAAAATCATTACAATTAGGATATCAGGAGGTTGAGACATTGACTGGTCCATAATTACAACCAACACATAGGCCTTGCAGACACTATCTTTTTCTTTCCAGCATCAAGTAATATTAAAGCTAAGCCATCCCCAGGCATATGGTTTTCAATCCAATGCTTAAGTGTCTTCCAAGAAAGAGATTCCATAAATTCCCCTTATAACTAACCAATCCCCATAATCAGCAAGTTCTTTTCTCTGTGACCTAAATCCTTAGTGCTACCATTTAAACTCATTTCCTCATGTTCTGCCCTCAAGAGAGATAAAGCACAGCTGTCTGCTCTTCTTTATAATAATCCTCTTTGGGTGATATTTGCAAACATTCTCCTTTGGGCTAAATAATTGAGATTCCTCTCACCTTTCTTTAAAATTCTTCTGTTGTTGTTGTTTCCCCGTGGAGCCTCTCCAAGTTATTCACATCTTTCTGAGATGAAGTTTCTTCCCCAGGACCTGCCATGCTGCAAGATGCAGAGATAAGAATCCAGTTGTAAAGTAGACTGCCAAAGAGGTGGCAGGAAATCAGATCTGGACAACTCCATGCCAAGCTAAAGAAATAAAACAGATTATCCCTTAAGAAATATATTTTTCTGTTTCTGAAAGCATCTCTGGCAACATCTTGGCTCAGCCACAGGCGAATATGTGAACTGGGTGGAATTATGTCTAATACACCCTCTTCCAAAGGCCTCCTCCTCTACTGTCCTTCCTCCCCACATCTCTCTTCCTTAGTGGGGTTTGAAATTTTAGGAGCAAAGCATGAAGACTGAACACATTTCTCCTTATGGCCAACTATGATGTTCATGAGTAAGGATCCTTCCTTCAGTTCCTTACATTTGCTAAGTGGGCCTATTCTGCTTAGCTCTGGGGTCCTCCCTGCCCTTCTTCTCCGGAAGTAGGGTGGTTGTATTAGTCACCCAAGGGATATGTTACGAGTTAGTGCTCCAAGAAATCAGAGGTCACTGTGATAGAGAGCAGAAAGCCAAAGGGCCCATCTCAGAAAACCCAGGGGAACTCCGTTGGCTTTTTAAGCAGAAGCATCTGCACATCAAACTTTAGTTTCTCAGGGTGACTGTTTGTGTCGCACCACTTCCATCTGACAACAAAAAATCCTTGTCGTAATTTGTCAGAAGGTGAAAGCTTTTGGGGCGCCTGGGTGGCTCAGTCAGTTAAGTCTCCGACTTTGGCTCAGGTTATGATCTCGCAACTTTTGACTTTGAGCCCCGCGTTGGGCTCTGTGCTGACAGCTCAGAGCCTGGAGCCTGCCTCAGATTCTGTGTCTCCCTCTCTTTCTGCCCCTCCCCCACTCGTGCTTGCTCACTCACTAGCTCTCTCAAAAATAAATAAACATTTAAAAAAATTTTTTTAAAGAAGGTAAAAGCTTTTAACAACGTGTGAGAAATCTCATCCATGTGAAAATAGCCACCACAGTAGGAGAAGGTATTTTTAATATTTCTAAAAACAGTATTTTCAGTATTTCTGAGCAGATTCTCAAAGATTCTCCTTGGCTTGGCACATTATTGGCTCAAAGTCAGTAGATTGGCTTTTTTTTTTTTTCCCTCATTTTTTTTCCTCATTTTTTTTCCTGAAGTATAGCCGGCACACAATGTCACATTAGGTCAGGTGTCCAGCATAGTGATTCCACAAGTCTGTATGTTTTGCAACGTTCACCACAGGTGTAGCTACTTCGAGGTCAGTAGATTATTAGGTTAAGTTGACTTGTCCACCGTGGTGAAATACATCCTGCAATCTTGAGAGGAGAGGGGGCTTCTTTGTTTTGCTTTGCTTGAGTTTTCATTTTAGACAGTGTTTTGCGTTAGCACAAGAGTTTCCAAAACTGGAAGCTGAAAGACCTTTTTAGTGGGCGCTGATTAAAATCAACTGGCGTGCCAACAAATTACATTCGGCAAACAGACATCAGAAAGCAAGTACTCATACTTCCTGGGCAGGGAGTAGTATTGGCACTTTTCCTGACTCTGAATAATCAAGCCCGTGTCCAATTCTGGATGAGACAGACTTGCTCACTGTCAATAAATGAGGCAAGGCCACCATGCTTTAGCTGCTATCAGGCTGAACAAATGAAGTCCAGGTGAGCCAAAAAGGGAAGGTGGAGTGTTGATTCCTGCTGCTTTTCTTTTTAAATGGAGAAAAGTGTTGCAAAAATGCGCTTCATGCACTGCCCCATCAGTCCTTCTAATAGCATAATAATGCAGCTGGGTGTGGATCAACATGTGGGTTTAAGGGAGCTGAATTTTTAAAGTATATCACAAGTTGTTTGGGTCCCTGGAGGCTTTGGGGTTTTTTGTTTGTTTGTTTTGGGGTTTTTGTTTTGTTTTGTTTTTTTGACATCAGAATAGCTAAGAGATTTGATTTCCTTCTAGAAATAAGCTCCCACTCTGGGGAAAGTGAATTTCTGGCAGAAAGTCACTGTCATGGAGGCAAACTTCTCCAGATCTTTAATTACATACATACATGAAGGGTAGAGGGTAATGCTGGGGAACGTCCAAAATATAGATTGCCTAAAAAAACCAAGAAGAGTGGAAATACAGTTTCTCTGCCTCTGAGGAATATTGGCCCCCTATCCTCTCTCTATCCCACCAGTCCCGGAAGAAAAGATAATCAGAGGAAAGACAGCACGGGCCAAACAATGCAGCAAGCATACAAATGCCCTGAGGTTGATGCAAAAATGTGTGCTGTAGTTGTGTGGTTTGTAAAATGGGTGACAGGGGAAGCTGTAACCAGATGCGAAGGCATGAACGGGTTCTACATTTTGCAGAGCTGCTCTTTTGGCAGAGTCCTTTGAGGGGCCCCAGAAAGGGAATGGAAGTAACAGGCTGAGATCCTGCCCTTGAAGAGTCGAGCCTTTGCTCTGTGTGTTTTGTTTTAATGAAGCGGGCGGAGGGTTGCTTATCTCTCTGGCTGATAGCTGTGTATTTCAGCAGGACCGGGAAAGAGGAGGCTCATTCATAAACAGAGCTGGCCCTCTGGGGCTTCCAACATTAGAAGAGGGCGACTGCTGACCAGAAGATTATTAAGTTTATGCTCTGACTTTTCAGAGAAAATGCAGTGTTTTTCATTGGAGAGCATTGATCCCTTTTCCCTACACAGAGCCATTTTTTGAGGGCTGCCCTGAGACCAGTTTCGCTGAAGAAAAGACTTCACTCTAGGGCCGTTTGCAAAGTGCTAAATGCAAACCATGTGTGTGGGTGACCCAGGGTTTCCTCCTCCTCCAAAGCACTGCACATTTGGCACAAGGAATGGGTTTAGCTAAAATTCAGTGGGATGTGTAATGAAAAGTGGGATGCTTAATGTGTTAGGAGATATTCTCACTGCACCCCCAGTGAACTGCAGGATGGAGGAGGTTGTTCCCAGGCAACCATAGTTCCCCGTGTGCCAGCAGCTAAACTCCTTTCCCAAAAGGTTTTTCTGAGAGCAGGCTTGTCCTGCCTCCATTTCTCAGCTGGGTTGTGTTCATGGGCCACACAGCACTTGGCTGTGCTGTAGCTTGGGCAAAATCTAGGCTCACCACCCCCATTTTGAGCAAGTATATTCAGAAAAAGGCCCCCGTACAGCAGACCTCTCTCAGTACAGTTTAAAGGTCTCACCCTCTTGGGGTGCCCGGGTTGGCTCAGTCAGTTACATGACTTGGTCTCAGGTCATGGTGTCATGGTTTGGGGGTTTGAGCCCCCTGTCAGGCTCTGTGCTGACAGCTCAGAGCCTGGAGCCTGCTTCTGATTCTGTGTCTCCCTCTCTCTGTCTGCCCTTCCCCTGCTCGTGCTCTCTCTGTGTCTCTCAAAAATAAATTAATGTTAAAACAGTTTTTTTTTAAATAAATAAATAAATAAATAAATAAATAAATAAATAAATAAATGTCTCATCCTCCAAACCTGACTGTATCTTTATGAGAAGAGATAGGCTGTGTGTCCCGAATACAGGGGCTGGTCAGTTGGTACCAATGGTGGCGGTTTCTTCAAAGGTCCTGGGCACTGAAATCCCGGGGATTTATTGTCATCTGTCAGAGTCTTAGCCACTAACACTGCCTATCATAGGTCAGCTTGTAAACAGTTCTCTTTTCACCAGGCAAAACAAAACACCAACAAACAGGACCACTTTCTGTGTAAGGCCTGGTCTACCTGCTTCTGCCCCCGGAGGAGAGAAACATCAGATAGAACAGCAAAGGGGGAAATAACTGGCCTTGTCACGGATGCGCACACGTAACACGCGTGTTTCTTCGTCCCTTTTCTTCATTAACCGCAGGGCAGACGGCAGGAAGGCAGCAAGTGCCCACCTCCCCGCCGGCCTCGGAGAACAGCAGCGCGGCGCACAGCATCGGCAGCACGCAGAGCACTCCCTGCTCCAGCAGCAGCGCAGCCTAGCTCCGCGCCTCCGCCCGGAGGGGACCGGCGGCCGCCCGCCCCGCGTGTCCGCGCCGGAAGGCCGCAGCGCGGAGCCATTGCGAAGAGAGAGTGAATTCCAACACGCAGGCCACCTGTTGTATTCCTCCCCCGCCCAGGGCTAATACACGTGTGCCCCCTGGGCTTCTGTAACACACTAGAACTCCTGTGAGAAAGCCAAGGTGGTGGCCTTCTCCACCAGCCCCGCCCGGGCTTGGGGGTTTTCAATGTGAAACACGTGCCAGTTTTCAAAATGCTGCTTTGTCCAGGTAAGACTGTCCATAATTTGGGGCCCCGAGATTTACCCTGACTCGAGGAGTTGGTGAGAGGATGGTAACCAGACAGTAGGACCAGTGAGGAGATACGGCCAAAGAGCCTTGTATAACTGAACCAAAATGTATAACACAAGAAATACTTCAAGATTTTCTCAGTGTGTTCCTCCGTGTCTAATTTGCACCTTCTGGACGCACACTTCTCACTTTGCTGTCACACCCTCTGGGGGCTGATGTTGTCCGCTTGAAGGGTGCCGCCCTCAGGGACTGCACCCTGACACACAAATCGCAGCAACATTCCTTTCTCGGGCCCTGGGCCAAAACCAGTGCTGATAACCTTACCTGCTCCCCCCTGTCCCACACTCGCACACCGACTGCAAAAATGTCTTAATGCAAAGTTTGTATTGCTTCATAAGCATATAGAAATAGAAAATGGCCAAAATCTGGGACTGCATATTTGTCCCCATTTATGACATTGCGTTCTGAGAAAAATTATAAATTGGGGCAAATTTAGTTTTAAAGTTGGAGAGGAATTTGCACAGTAATATATATGCAAGTACAGGTATAGACATGTCACCTGGCACATTTGTTTTCTCCGTTGAAAAAGAGAAAATTCATTCCCCTTTTTAAAAGACCCTGTGTCTTCAGAGTTGCAACTTAAGTGTATTTGGGAGAATTAGTGTTTCCACTCAAAACGTGTCAACCTTGTTAATAGACCCTTTTGTCAAAAACGAAGCTCTTGTTCGTGCAAATGCACAGCAGATCCTGTTGGTTTCTGGTTGGTTATCTGAACAGTGTCACCGATTCTGCCAAGAAAGTGCTGAGATCTGGAAAAGGGCACTCGTGTGGACTGCTTTAGTTCTCTTGCCTTAAATATATTCCAACCTCAAAAAAGGATTTGAGATGGATTTCATTAAAATGGAATAATATGATGCCACTTTGCAGCTAAAATAAGCTCAACTGATAGTCTGTGTTAAAAAAGAAGGCCGAGGAAAGTTGCCATGCCAATTCATTTACTACTGAGAATAGCTTCGTTGCAAAGAAATATTCATCTTCTTCCAGAATTCTCCCCCAAATGACTCCAAATCCTACAGAAAGAACAGGCTAGCTTTTACTCCAAAATATTCATAAGTGAATCTCACTGCCCTTAAAATAAGGAAGTTGTGCCTGGTTCTCTGAATGGAACCCTAAGTAGAAAATGTTGATGATACCCAAGACCTGAGGGCAGTGTCTGTCAGCGCACAAGTAGGTGGAGATACTGACAGTCATTGATACTGATCTGTCATGTTAGTCACTGATATGATAGACATACCATCCAATCATAGAATAATACTCTGATTTGATAAGTATAGATACTCAATCTGTATAATATTAACCAGAACAGATTACTTGAGGGCTAAGATTTCCAGGCTGCCTGCATTGATTTATTGAAAATTTTGCAGATTTCCACATACAAATGAAGATACGAGATTAGAGAATTGATTTCCTTCAGTTAACTTTTTAACATAAGGGTATCAGAGTGGAGGACCTAGATTATGCTACCTGTGTTTGAAAATAATGCGCTTTGCCTAACCTTCAGCAGAATGTATTGTTTTAGCATATTCTATGTATAAAAAAGTTTAAAGATGTCTTCAAAGAAGACTAGAGTCTTTAAGTCACATATAGCTATATTTTACTACAAAAATGTGTGTATAAAGATATATTTAAGTGTTTTAGATAAATTTAAATTACTCCATATGAAATGTTTAATTTCAGTTACTGTGAATTCTTTTGATCAGTTCTTTGCTGTTTAAAAAACCCTTTCCATCCTCTTAAAAACAAAATCATCTATTAAGAGGTATTAAACAGATCCAGTTCTTTAGATGGACAGGGTTAAAACCTTTTGTGATGATTATATTTAAATGTATATTTTTGAGAGAGATGCTACATTGCCAATGATTTTATAAATAATTTAAAATTAATTTACAAATTTATGGATGCAAACCAAAAGATTTTAAAAGAAAGAGAAGGAAAAAAAATCACCTTTTAATTGTTCGGGTCTTACTGTCAGAAGTATTATTCAGATCAAGAAATCTGTGTTGATAATAAACCCGATCCCATGTTCACTGGAGAGTGAATGTCATTAATTAAGTATCTCAGAAATGTTTCTAAAAAATGTTTTTTAAAAAAAGTGTTCTCTCCCCAGTTTTGTATTACAGCATTTCTAATCACTTCATACTTCACAGTTTCAATACAAAGTACAAGCTCTAGTTTATAACAAGTTCTGCAAGTTTCCTTAAAACTGTTGTTATATTCCAGTTAAATGCTTCTGTCTACAAAGTCTTTCGTTACTTCTGCCGGCTACACTCTAATTCACAGAGATCATTTTTGTTGTGTTTGACCAAGCCAAAGCTATTGTTGAAATGCTCCAAATTCCCCAGGCAGAGTGTCTGTGGGATACCTTATAGCTTTTCACCATGTGGTGTTCACCAGCAGTTCCTCTGTTTTTAAAGTCAGAGGTGTCTTCTGTCTGAGCTGCTTCTAGAGCATTGTCTACACAAACAAACAAAAATGGTCTTTTCCTTGTCTGTGATAAGACTGTAAACCCATGTTCTGTGTGTGTTCTGTAGGGGGCGTGGTTGTGAGTGTGTGTGGGGGTGCGCACATGCGTGCTGGTCATTTCGTACAGTAACTACCTCATGGTGTGAGTGATGGTTGTGGTAACAGAGCACATTTGGTTGGGCGAATTGTGTGTGTGTGACCTTTTTCCTGTTTGTGTTATCTGGGGGTTGTTCATGAAACTGACAGATGTTTTTCTAAAAAGGACTATTATCAGTTTCCAAAAACAATGCTTGTTTCTTCTGGGTTTTCCTGAGTGAGCCTGATTTTGTTGCTGTGTTTCATCTATCAGGGTAAAAAGAGTACCCTTAAAATCCCTGTGGCCAGTTTGAACACCCCTGTTGTATTCTTTTCTCTGTTCAATATGTTGGCAATTTTATGAACATGCTTAGATGTATAGTTTTGATAACCACAGTTTTAAGTCCTTTATCTGTGCATAATAAAAAAGATACATATCAATTTATTAATGTCTGTCTTGTTTTATCATCATTAAATTCTACCCTCAGGATGACATAACTTTTTCCTTGTGACTTTGTCCTAAATGTATCATCTGCTCCAACTGTGTTGGTGAGGAGTCGGGAGGGAAAAGGCTAAGAGAAAACCCTAGCTCAGTAGAACAGAGGGAAAGAATGGACAGACCTGAGGAAGTAGACAGCAGGAGCTGTCTCTGTTTTTGGAAAAACATGGTGGGAGACCCAGAAGTGGATGTCGGCCCCTGAATCCATTCCTGGCCTTTCTGTCCATCTCCTAGAGCCAAGGAATGGGAAAATATGTATTTGGATCTCCAAATACCTCAGTGTTGCTTCCAGCATTCTCTATGGATATGGCACTACCACCACCACCTTTTAGCTGCCCAAGCCAGAAATCTGGAAGTCTAACTTGACTCCTCTCTGGCTTCCCACGAATTAATGAGTCCAGGTTTATTCAACCTCTAGAGTATCTCTTTCTCCAAATCACCTGTTTATTTCTACTCCTGCTGCTGTTACTCAGAATCCAAGGCCCATTATCTCTTAAACTGAATTACTGCAGGGACACCTGGGTGGCTCAGTTGGTTAAGCGTCCAATTTCAACTCAGGTCATGATCTCACAGTTTGTGGGTTCGAGCCCTACATCATGCTCTGTGCTGACAGCTCAGAACCTGGAGCCTGCTTCAGATTCTGTCTCTGACTCTCTCTTTCCCTTTGCCCCTCTTCCCCTTGCACTGTCTCTCTCAAAAATAAACTTAAATTTGGGGCGCCTGGGTGGCGCAGTCGGTTAAGCGTCCGACTTCAGCCAGGTCACGATCTCGCGGTCTGTGAGTTTGAGCCCCGCGTCAGGCTCTGGGCTGATGGCTCAGAGCCTGGAGCCTGTTTCCGATTCTGTGTCTCCTTCTCTCTCTGCCCCTCCCCCGTTCATGCTCTGTCTCTCTCTGTCCCAAAAATAAATAAACGTTGAAAAAAAAAAAAAAATTAAAAAAAAAATAAACTTAAATTTAAAAAAAAAAAAAACTGAATTACTGCAACAGCCTAACTGGTATGCAGACTTCAGATTTGCTACCCCCTAATTCTTTCTCCACTATGCAACCAAAAGAAATGAAAAAAGGCTCAAATCATGTCACTTTCCAGTTAAAGCCTTTAAGTAGTTCCCCCACTTGCTTTCAGAATAAAGTTCAACCTCCTAAGTATGGCTTAAGGAGAATAATCTGCCTACCTTCCCAGCAACTTCCTTCACCTGTCGGAAGCTCAATTTCTATGTGGCATACCCCCCACTAGACATTTGTATCATGAAAACAACAGCTTGGTTTTTTCCTATTAAGGATTAAATTATGATATCGAATATATGTTTACAAACTGCTGTCACATGTCCCTACCTTCTCCTCCCCTTTTGAGAATTAGTGAAATTAGGTGGTTGGAAACAGACCCAAATGGTATTGAGGCCAGTATCCCCCTCACCCCAACACTTCACACAGGTAGGTGTCCACAGAGCAGGAGCAGGTGAGGGGCTTAAGTAGCATTTCACTCCAGTGAGGTCGAAGTCCTCATTACAGAAGAGAGCCCAGCCACTTTCCAGATCAGTATTGTCCTGGAGCCAGCGCTTCTCAGAGGATGGAGAAATTGGCAGATCAAATAATTTTTCTGCCGTTAAAGTGGGGAGCAGAAACCTAGGCAATCCATAGATTAGCTTCAGAGATTCTATTAACTACCTGAAGTTGTATGTAAAATTTTGCATTGATGCATCTGGGCTTTTTGTTGTTCTGGGGTTTTTTGTTGTTGTTTGTTTTTTGTTTTTTGTTTTGTGGGGTTTTTTTTTGGTCCATAGCCATTTTATAGTTGCATCCTCTCAAATTTTTTCCTGCACATTCAATTAATTTGCATGTATAAAATGAATGCAAATAATACAGACATGTAGCAGTGAAGCAGCCCCCATAATTCTCACTCTTAAAGGTGGTAATACTGATTTATTGTGTATTCCCAGGCATTTCCTTATGTTCGTATCAACATGTACATGTCACTGTAATGCATAAGATTGTATCATAGCATTTGTGACTTGGTGTTTTCACATGGCATATCTTCCTATAAGGTTTTGTGTGTGCTGATCATCACTTTTTTTTACTAGACTTTCCTTAAATTGCCAAAGCAAAGCATGGTCATTGTAGGTGGTAAAATAAAGCAAAGTTGTTAATGCTGTTTCCCAGGCAGGCACCTCTCTGGAAGAAGTGATGTTAACAGCCTTTTTTCTTTTTCCTAACGTTTATTTATTTGTTATTTATTTATTTTGAGAGAGAGAGAGAGAGAGAGAGAGCGCGCGCAACCATGACCAGGAGAGGGGCAGAAAGAGAGGAAGAGAGAGAATCCCAAGCAGGCTCCACACTGTCAGTGCAGAGCCTGATGTGGGGCTCAAACCCACAAACCGTGAGATCATGACCTGAGCAGAAATTAAGAGTCAGATGCTCAATCAATTGAGCCACCCAGGCACTCAGCCCTTTTTTCTAACTCAAACATACGAAATGTGTTCACAGAGGAATTTTTGTTTTGTTTACTAAAAATTGGATCACAATATATATACTCTGAAACTTGCCTTTCTCACTGAACATGGTCCACCCTCTAGGTTAATAGACCTAGAACAAATTCATGCTTTTTAAAGGCTGCATAATATTTCATATAATTAGCCAATTCACTGGTGATTGACATTTAGAAGTGGTGTTTTTAGGGTTTTGCGAAGATATCCTGCTGCTATTAATATCCTTATATATGTCCTTAAATTCTAGTGCAAACAAAGTAACAGTGTACTATCAGTAGATTTTAACATAATACTTTCAGAAGTTCATAAATCACAAAGACCTGGATATGGAAGATTTGAACAGTGCAATTAAGTTTGATCTAATGGCCATATACATAGAATCCTGCACCCCCAAATTTGAGAATTTTGTACATACAGAATATTTACAAAAATGGACTACTATTAGACCATAATGGAATTCATAGCAAATACCACAGAACTTAATTATACCGGTCAAGTTTTTTAACCACAACCCAAGTAGTTTAGAAATCAACAAGAAAAGGATAATTTAAAAATACTCAATACAGGGGACCTGTGGGCTTAGTCAATTAAGAATTTCTGCTCAGGTCACAATTCAGTTTCTGAGTTTGAGTCCCGGGTCAGGCTCTGCACTGACAGTGCAGAGCCTGCTTGGGATTCTCTCTCTCCACCTCTCTCTCTGCCCCTCCCTCACTTGCCCTCTCTCTCAAAAATAGATAAATAAAATTAAAAAATAAAAATACTCAATAGATTTGGAAATTTTTTAACTCCTAAATAATTCATGACTCAGAGTAGTACTCATAATAGAAATTGGGAAATACATAGATTTGAAAAATAATGAAAGTACTAAATTCAAGCATGCAGCCAAAGCAGTAATTTAGAAGAAATTTATACCTGTAGAATGCTTGTATTGGGGGAAAAATGTTACAAATGGAAACATATCCAGTATAGCAAGTTAAGAAAAGTTCCAAAAACTAGTAATTAAAAGATTACTGGAGATAGATAAAAATTAAGAAAAACAAACATGTGTTAGGAATGAAAGAGGACAAAACAAGATTCTGCAGAGATTTTAATAAATAAGGAATCAAGATAAACAGCTTCATTTTAAGAAGTTTGAACACTTACTTCCTGGTGATGTGCTGTTGGGGCCCTTGTTGGAGGAACAGAAACCACACTGGGTATTTCAATACAAAGAAATTAACATAAGGAATTGGTTAAGCGGGTGTCAGGTGGCTGGAAGGGTAAAAAGAGGACACTGAATTAATAAATGTAGGAAGAATTACATCCCTGGGGCTGAGGACTATTGGAACTTGCAGTTGGCAGGGGTTTCCTCAGTTCCAATACCAGGAAGAAAGGGGTAGATCAGGAACTGGAAGGCCACAGCTTAGAAGATGGCATGAATGATTTCCTGGAAAAAACTAATTTGCCAAAATCCATTCAAGAAGCAACAGAAAATAGGAAATACATTTAACCATTAAGAAAATCAATGGTTTAAAATCTACTTACAACAAAACAGAATAAAATTAAAAAACATTAAAAAAAACCACTGCCAAACTCAGATGGTTTTACAGGTAAGTTCTACTGAAGAATCAGTAATACCAGATCAAAGAATCAGTAATCAAAGAATCAGTAATACCAGATCATGGTGATTCTTTTATTTGGGGGATGGCCGGTCAAAGGGAATGAGTTTTTTTAATATTCATACCTATTACCACATTACTTTCTCTAACAGTTGTAGCAAATCACACTGCCACAGCCTTCCCATCGGCACTGGACACATGAAACAGAGCTTGGGCTCTGGACATCAGACTACCTGGGTTTGAATCTTGGACCTGCCATTTGCTAGCTGAGCTTTTTCCTTAATTTAACAGAAATCTATTTCTTAGCATCGTCATAAATATTAAATGATATAAATCCACATAAAGTATTCAGGATATACTAATCACTTTAATAAATATCATCTAGGGGCGCCTGGGTGGCTCAGTCCATTAAGCGTCCAACTTCAGCTCAGGTCATGATCTCGCGGTCTGTGAGTTCGAGCCCCGCGTGGGACTCTGTGCTGACAGCTCAGAGCCTGGAGCCTGTTTCAGATTCTGTGTCTCCCTCTCTCTCTGACCCTCCCCCATTCATGCTCTATCTCTCCCTGTCTCAAAAATAAATAAACGTTAAAAAAAAATTAAAAAAAATATCATCTACTATTATTGTTACCAGCATTACGTACTTTGAATTTGGCCAATCTTATAGTTGAAAAACTATGTCACGTTATTTGAATTTGCATTATCCCCACTGCCGGTGAGTTTGTTTTGTTTTAAGCTTTCTTTATTTGTTTTGAGAGAGACAGAGCTATCGCAAGCAGGGGAGGGACGGGGCGTGGGGGGTGGGGGGGAGAGAGAGAGAGAGAGAGAGAGAGAGAGAGAATCCCCAGCAGGCTTTGCTCTGCCAGCTGCGGCAGAACCCAAAGTGAGGCTTGAACTCATGAACCTGTGAGATCATGACCTGAGCCAAAACCAAGAGCCTTTCACTTAACAGACTGAGCCACCCAAGCACTGCCCACCCCCACCCCCCACCCCCCCACCCGCCACTTATTTTTAAAGTAAGCTCTACACCCAGCGCCGGGCTTGAACTCACAACCTCAACATCAAGAGTCACATGCTCTACCAACTGAGCCAGCTAGGTACCCCATTGCCAGTGAGGTTTAAGTTATAAAATTATTAGTCTTTCCCAGGTCCTTCTATACATTAACATTTCCTTTGCCCATTTTTCTACTGAGTTGTATTTTCTTAATAATTTCCATATTGGTGATATGATCTATCACACATCACGTATGACAAATATTTTCCTAATCCATGATGGTTTTCTCATTCATCCTGCTTATAATGAATATTCCCAAAATAAAGTGTTTAATTTTATGTAGTTGAATATTTCTGTCTTTTCCTTTTGACTTCCGGGTTTCCTGTCGTGCTTAGGTTCTAACTAAAGTTAAATGCTAATTCTTGTGTTAATTTATTTTTAAAATTTAGATCTTTATTCCATATTTTTGTGATGATATCAGGATAGAGGTCTATTTTTGTTTTCTTCAGATGATTACTTAGTTTTACCAGAAGCTTTTATTAAACAGTTCGTTTATTTCCTGTTGGATTAAGATTTTGAAAAAGAATCGTGAGAGTGATTTGGCCTTAGCAGATGTTAACATTTAGTATAAAATATTAAAATAAGAATATTATGGTAGTAGCATAAGAAGAGTTAAATAGATTACTCAAACAGATAAATCAGAAAGAGATCTAATTCATTGGGACCTTAACATACAACAACTAGTCATTTTCATTAGATTCTTAAAGGATTCTGTGACCCATAATAAGACATATAGGTTGTCTGATTTTCCTTGCAAAAAAACCAGATCTGATTTTTTTCCTGTTATTTAAAAACATTTAGGGGAAAAAGTCTGAAAAACAAACATTTGATTAATATTGGGCCTGATATTTTTCACGGTTCCACACGGTTTAGCCAGAGGGTGGATGATGTTGTTACCCAAATGGGTCTGGAGGGCAGAGCATCAAACCAAAGAGGATTGTTCTCAAGCCTTAAGATCTAGGAATTTTTCTTGCTAGGGTTTGGACTTGCTTGAGACCTGTCACCTGTTCGTTCTTTCCTGTTTCTCCCTCTTAGAATGGGAATTTTGGGGGAGGAAAATAAATTTCCCTCCACCTTTCTGAGTTCTTAGCTGCAACCACTATAATAAAAGACATACATACCAGAGGAAAACAAACACGTTTATTAACATGTATACCTCATCTATACATGGGAGACGCCCAGCAAAAAGAGTAACTTAAGGAGGTGGCTTTAGAATTCAAGATTAAATATCATCTTAATAGGGAAAGGGGAGGGGTGATAACAGGCCTCTTACAGGGGAGTCAATGGCTTTTATGGAAGATGAATGGGCCCTTAGAAGGCTAGATGAGAGCTTTGATAGTTTGTGACAAAGTTGGGTGTGGTGTCAATTTTCTGGTCTCCTCTCCTATGATGAGTCAATCTTCCCTGATTGATAAAATTCCCAGGAAGAGTATTTATGACAATTGGGTTACTTTTAGAAGGTCTGTCTTTAGCCTGATAAGAGGGAGTCCAAAGAAAGCCCTTTCCTGCACCTGCTGTTTTTCACGAAACTACAACTCGAAATAATCAACGTACCAAAGTGGCACATTTTGGGGTGGCATGTCCTGAGCTCCTACAGACATATTTTGGGTGGTGTATTCTGCTACCCTTCAGAATGTCTACCCATGCTTGTCCCACTGTTGTATTTTGGAAGCACATAACTTGTCTGGTTGCACAGGTTTACAACTGGAGAAGAATTTTGCCTCAGGATGAGTCATACCTACTCCATTTCACACTCATATATGATTTAGATGATATTTAGATGAGACTTTGGACTTTTGATGCTGGAATGAATTGATGCTGGAATGAGAACTTAGGGGTCTGTTGGGCTGGAATGGATATATTTGGCATGCAAGAAGGGCATGGATTTAGGGGCCCGGGGTGGAACACTATGGACTAGATATTTGTCTCCTTCCATATGTTCATATGTTGAAAACCTAATCTCCAGTGTGATGCTATTTGGAGATGGGCCTTTGGGAGGTAACTAGGTCATGAAGGTGGAGCTCTCATGATGAGATTAGTGCCCTTACAAGAAGAAAAAGGAGAAAACTTGCTTCCTCTCTCCCTCATGGGATATGATGAGAAGACAGACATCTACAAGGCAGGAAGTGGCCTTCACCAGATACCAGATCTGCCAGCACCTTGAGCCTGGACTTCCAGCCTCCAGAACTGTGAGAAAGAAATGTTGTTTAAGCCACCCAATCTATGGTACTTGATATAGCAGTCCAAGCTAACTAAGACAGAAATGCATTTCTGTTACTCCTCATCTTCCTCCCCTCCCCATAAATACTTAATAGAATAATTAATATTATAAGTATATAATTATAATAATTAACATCAAACACCATTTATAAAGTGTTGATTTCTTCCACTTGTGAATGTTATAATTCTGTAAAGAAGAAATATTACTAGTTGGTATTTTCAAGACAAATGCAGATGTCTTATTTGTTTCAGAGCAAGCCAAACCTATATAGAGCATTGTTCTTCCTAATGCAATGTGTTTAAAAACGGGCAAGTAGCTAGTTTAAATTTTATAGATGTCATTGATGATCTAAAGTTTGAGTTTTGAAATTTTAGCTGCATTTGTGTCTAAATTTCTATCTCAACTTTTTCAGAGGAATGAACACTGCCTTTTATGTAGATTTGATTTCACACTTAAAGGTCATATGATATCACCTCTCTTTCTGTAGAATGTCATAGCTTAAATTGATTTTTAAAGACCTTCTCCAATTACTGCCTCTGAGATTTCATTAAAAAAAAACTTTCAAGGTAGATCCACATGACTGAAATGAATTCTATCGTCACTTAAAAAGAAATGAGGGTCAGGAATGTGAGTACAAACACACACACACACATGCACACACACACTTACATCTCAGCCATTTTCTGCTTTCTTTTTTATTAACATGTTCTTAATATTTTCTTGCAGCTCAGAAGCCCCAGAACATGATCCTTTTATAGACCACAGCACACCATCTGTACAAGAAGGATGGGCAAGAATTTCTCAGCTTTAAAATCCAACTTGGTTCCTCTCACTTGATGGATCAAAAATCCAGAGCTGAAAGTCTTCATAAGTGATTTGGGTGGAGCAGCTTTTGCTGGTCTGTTACTCATCCTGGTTCATAAACTGCCTATGACATAGTTCCTGCAAAGAACACAGAGCACTGGACAAGAGTGTTGAGATAATGCTGAATTTTAAAAGGAGAAAAACACATGGATTTTGTTTGGTGAAGGGGGAGGGTAGACAGAAGACTGGGGGCGCCTGGGTGGCTCAGTTGGTTAGGCGTCCAACACAGAGCCTGCTTAGGATTCTCTCTCTCCCTCTCTGCACTTTCCTCACTCTCTCTCTCTCAAAATAGATAAGTAAACTTAAAGAGAGAGAGAGAGAGAGAGAGAGAGAGAGAGAAGATTGGATTGTTGGTGTTAAAACCCAACCCAGATAATAACAATCTACTCCAAAAGTGGAAACCAGAGCTTCAAATATCTTCTTGGTCAGCAACACAAACTTCTAGGGTCACTGCTCTTGATTCAAGATAAGTACAGTATCTACAAAAGAGTCTTTCCAGAGGGAAGTCTAGTTATCAAATCTTTTTCTTAAGTGGAGAGGAGAGGTGAAAACAAAAAGCTTCTTAGCCTACCAATTAGCCTTAAAATTAGAAGCATCTGCTGGAGCGTCCAACCTGGACTCCAGGGAAACCCAGCATTCTTCACCATTACACTACAGTTCCAAGAGAAGGTAACTCAGTTATTGTGAGCAAACGGCAAAAAAGACAAATCTTTAGCCCAGCCTGATTTTCCCCATTTTGCCTGATTGATTTTTTTCCTTTCAATATATTCTAAGAATGCCAATGTGTGTGATAGAAACTCTTTAGTTTCTGCAAGGAAATAGTCACAGGAAGTGTAGGAAGCAATTAGGAGAAGTATGTCATGGAAATAGGATTTGGTTTCAAATCATTTCATGCCTGTGGATCTAAGCTCAGCTGCAGTGGAGAAAAATGGAAGCAACTCTTAGGAGAGAGACCCACCCCACTCTGCAGGGCAGAGCCCTCCACTTGCTGCCTGCCCTCTGCCCTCTGCCCTCTGCCCCCTGTTCCAAGCCCTCTTCCTATCCATCCACAGTGACCTCTCACCATGTTAACATCTCCTTGCATCCTAATGTCCTTCATGGCTCTGCTGGTACACATCTTTCTCCGTAGAACCTTCAGAACTGCTCCACCTGTGAGTTATTTACCCCTTTCTGAGCTCATGGCACAAACCTGTTACTATCTATCAGCAAGTGCTGTCGATTTCACTTCCAAAACATATTCTAGGGCTTTCCGACTGCACTTTGGTCTAACTCATCCTGCCCCCTCACGACTGCCCCTCACTCCTCAACCCCCACTCCACCCACAGACCTCCGCATCCCTCTTGTCCTGCTACAGTTTGTTCCCTGTGTGGCTGCTGGACCATTGACTTCACAATATGCTACATCTCGTCAAACCCTCATGGAAAATTCTACAATTTCCCAGCACACTTAGAATAAACTCCAAATTCTTTATCAAGGCCTTTATTGGTCCTTAGATTAATCGGTAAGTTTTCTCATTGATTCATTTTTGTCTTTAACTTTTTAGATTTTTAAGTTTTGACTAAAAATACAATTCGGATAATTTGAAAATTTAAGTGATATAAAAAAAAGCGTGCATTAGTAAGTCTGGCTCCTACTCCCGTGTCTACCCAGCCTATTTTCCCCATAGGTAATTAAGTTTTACAAGTTTGTCATGTTTCTTAAAATGCAAGCAAATGAATATTTCTTCTTCTTCTTTTTTTTTTAATGTTTATTTTTGAGGGAGAGAGAGAGAGAGAGAGAGAGCCAGAGCATGAGCAGGGAAGGGGCAGAGAGAGAGGGAGACACAGAATCCAAAGCAGGCTCCAGGCTCTGAGCTGTCAGCACAGAGCCCGATGCAGACAGGGCTCGAACTCACAAGCTGTGAGATCATGACCTGAGCTGAAGTCGGAGGCTTTACCGGTTGAGCCACCCAGACACCCCGAGTATCTCTTCTTATGTGTATTATGTAATATGTGTATCACATACACAACCTATGTATGTAATAAAGTAAATGCACCCGTGTTGCATTTGCTTTTCTCACTTAATATATTTTATTTCCATTCCTTTTTTTCTTTCTCCATATAGGCTTCTTCTGTAGGAATATACCATAATCTATTTCACGTGCCCCTTTTAGCGGGCCCTTGGTTTACAAACAAGATGCAATGTGTTGCCTTATATGTAGATTCATTGGTTTGTGTGCAGGAATATATCAAGAGTAAAGTTCCGGAAAAAGGTTACTAGGTGAATTACAGAATGAGTGCATTTCTACTTGTAACGAATATTATAAAATTGTATACTATTAAAGTTAGACCTTACTTTTTTTTTTTTTTTTTTTTTTTGCTCTTGCTTGCTTGGATGTTATAACCTAATTAATTTTTATTTTATTTTTTTATTTATTTTTAAAATTCCAGTATAATTAACTTCCAGTGTAATATTAGTTTCAAGTGTACAATATAGTGATTCAACAATTCTGTACATTATTCAGTGCTCATTATGGTAAGTGTACTCTTAGGCCCATTCGTATATTTCACCATTTCCCCCCACCCACTCGCCTTCCCTCTGCTAACCATCAGTTTGTTCTCTATAGTTAAGACTCTGTTTTTTGGTTTGTCTCTTTTTTCCTTTGTTCATTTGTTTTGTTCCTTAAATTCCACAGATGAGTGAAATCATGGTATTTGTCTTTCTGTAACTGACTTATTTTGCTTAGCATTATACTCTCTAGATCCATCCATATTGTTGCAAATGGCAAGATTTCATTCTTTTTATGGCTGAATAATATTCCATTGTATGTATATATACCACATCTTCTTTTTTTAAGTTTATTTATTTATTGAGAGACAGAGAGAGCACAAGTGGGGGAGGGTCAGAGAGAGAGTAGAGAGAGAATCCCAAGCAGGCTCCACACTTAAGTGCGGAGCCTGATGTGGGGCTTGAACTCACAAACTGTGAGATCATGACCTGAGCCGAAACCAAGAGTCAGACACTTAACCGGCCGAGCCACCCAGGTACCCCTGTTTTAATTTTTTGAGGAAGCTCCATGCTGTCTTCCATAGTGGCTGCACCAGTTTGCATTCCCACCAACAGTGCACAAAGGGTTTCCTTTTTCTCCACATCCTTGCCAACACTTGTTTCTTGTGTTTTGATTTTAGCCATTCTGACAGGTGTGAGATGATATCACATTGATTATCAGGGAAGCGCAAATCAAAACCACAATGAGATATCACCTCACTTCTGTCAGAATGAAGTTGCACCATTTGTATCAACTATGCCTGTTTTCCCACAGCAGCACCAACTGAGTATTTTAGCCGATCTGATGGATAAAAATGGTATCTTAATGTAATTTAACTTGTATTTTTCTTATGAATGAGGTTGTGCATCTTTTTACATATATAAGAACCATTTATTCTTCTCGTTTGTGAACTGTCTGTTCTGCCCTTTGCCTGTTTTTCTTCTGGGTTGTTGTCCTTTCCTTCTCAATGTCTACAAATTCTTTATATATTAGGGAGATGAGCCTTTTATCTGTGATTGTCTTGGCATTTAAGCCCTAAGGATCTGACCCCTCCTCATCTCTGTCCTCAGCTAATATCAGTCTCCCGCCGACCTGTTATGCTCTAGCCACGATGTTCTGTGATCTTTTTCTTGCCTGAAGGACTTTATGTTTGCTGTCCTTCTGCCTGGAATGCTGTTCCCCAGATCATCACACAGCTGGCTAGTCCTTATTATTCAGATTGCAGGTCAAGTATCACGTGAGAAAGGCAGATGAGTCAGCCTACAGAAGACACCCAGTTCCTCTCCATCACATCACTCGGGTTTGACTCTTTAAGCAGCACCCATTCCCCACTAACGTTTTTGGGTTTGTTTGTTTGTTTTAATTTTAGTTTGTTTATTGTCAGTATCTCCTATCCAGAATTGGAATCTCCAGGAGAAGCAGAGTCTGTCTTGTTCATCACTGTCTCCCCATAGCTTCAAATGGTGCCTGGCACAGAGTAAGTGTGTCATATGCAGATTGTGTAATTAATGGATACTTTCCTCCTTTTCTTAGGCATTTCACGTGCCTTTACAATGAGTATTATCTGTCATATCCTGTAGAAGGAAGATAGAAAATAACATTTTTTTTTTAGGCTGCCAGTATGTGCCAAACACTGGACTAGGATTTATTATATATCTTATTCAATTCTGGTCACTTTGAGCTGGCTGGTATTATGTCCGTATTTATTAGTAAGGAAGCTGAGACTCAAATAAGCCCCCAAGGAAGCTATCCGAGAACACATGTTTTGTATGTGACAATCCAAATGAGGCCGGCTAATTTCAAAGCTCACTCCCTTCTTGTGAGAGTTCTCTTGTTCTGTGGTGTGTAAAACTTACTTGCCCCCAAAACTAAATGACCCCAGAATGCTATATATTTTTATACTATTCCTGGGAAAAAAATATGATGGCTTGTAATGCTCAAAGAAACTCAAAAGATACAAATAAACTGATGTAATAATTAGATATATCCCTGGTGCGACTCACTAAATCACAGAGTATCAGTAGGAAATAAAACAATAGCCAATGGTACAGGCCCAGTGACTGGAACATAAGTAGATATTTGATAAATATAGCCTTCTTTCTTTCTAGGGGAGCTGCTTGAAGCCAAGTCCTATTTTAAAATCATTTAGTGAACTAGTTATTTAAAGGATTCCTGTGGTGAATCCTTTTCCAAAGCAAAGGTCCTTTTGTGAAATGCATAAACTCCTCCTAATCTTTTTATAAATATAGATTTTTATATATTTGGTTGGCTTAATGTGTTCTGTAAGGAATTTGTTTGCTAAGTCTAAGTGTGGGTGTGGATGTGGATGTGTGTTTGGGAAATGGGTAAGGAAGAAGGGGTTTGGTTGTGCCGTGTTGTAAACCTAGTTGGTCTGGGTAGAAGCCATGAGGTTTTAGAACTGTATTTTGAATGAGATGATAAGACAATAACAAAATACAAGATGGGAAATCCCTAGACTGCACAAAAAAAAAAAAAAAAAAAGAGGCAGCTAATGTACCAGTTTCTGCTGCTACCTGTTGACCCCCTGGGTTTTTACAGAGCACTTTCCAAGAACCTACAATGAAACTTGCTGGGTCATGTCTATTCCATGACAGTTCATGCGTTCATTTGTTTATTCTTGCAAGGAATACTTAATTTTTTAAGTATTTTTTTAGGATTTTATTTAAATTTTAATTGTTTAACTAATCTCTACACCCAACGTGGGGGTCGAACTTGCAAGCCTGACATCAAGAGTTGCATGCTTTGGGGTGCCTGAGTGGCTCAGTTGGTTAAGCTCCAGACTCTTGATTTCAGCTGAGATCATGATCTCACAGTTCATAGGACTGAGCCCCACATAGGGTTCTGCACTGACAGTGTGGAGCCTGCTTGGGATTCTCTCTCTCTCTCTCTCTCTCTCTCTCTCTCTCTCTCTCAAAATAAGTAAATAAACAAACAAACAAAAAAGAGAGAGTGAGTTGCACACTCTATTGACTGAGCCAGCCAGGTGTCCCTGAAGATTTTAATTTTTTTGTTTAACGTTTATTTATTTTTGAGACAGAGAGAGACAGAGCATGAACGGGGGAGGGTCAGAGAGAGAGAGAGACACAGAATCTGAAACAGGCTCCAGGCTCTGAGCGGTCAGCACAGAGCCCGATGCGGGGCTTGAACTCACGGACCGTGAGATCATGACCTGAGCCGAAGTCAGATGCTTAACCGACTGAGCCACCCAGGCGCCCCCCTGAAGATTTTAAAGTAATGTCTGCACCCAATGTGGAGCTTGAACTTACAACCCTGGGATCAAGATCATATGTTCTGATCTGAGCCAGCCAAGTGCCCCCAGTGAATACTTATTGAGTGTTCAGTATGTGTCTATTCTAGGTGCTGGGGACACATCAGTGAATGGCAGACCTGCCTTTAGAGAACTTACATTCTAGGCGGGAACGCAATCAAATAAGCCAATGCTGTGCAGAAAAATAGAGCAGTGTTAGAGTGGTGGGAATAGGTTGGGCTAATAAGAAATGCCTTTTTGATATAGGGAGGGGGCACCCACAGAGCACATTTAAGCAGAAACCCAAAGAAAGTGTGTGGGGGGAGAGTATTAACTATCTTTGAGGAAACAAGGAATGCAAATGCCTGAAGCAGGAGCAGTATTGGTGGGGTGCTGAGGACTGGCAAGGAGGCCATGTGGCTAGCATGTTCGGGTAAGAGAGGAGTATAAGGGACAAAGGTAGAGGTTGGAGAATGCCAGAGCAGGTAGTCGGATAGCCACGGCAAGAACTTTGGATTTTATTCTGGATGAGATAGGAAACCATTGGAAAGTGTTGAATTGTGAGATATGATCTTACGTTTTAATATGTTGGGTGTTTTTGTTTTTGTTTTTTGAGAGACAGAGCTCAGGCTTGCATGCAACCAGGGGAGGAGAAGAGGTAGGGAATGAGAATTTTAAGCAAGCTCCATGCCCAGCATGGGGCATAATTTCATGACTGTGAGATCATGACCTGAGTCGAAATCAGGAGTTGGACGCTTAACTGACTGAGCCACCCAGGCGCCCTGATCTTACATTTTAAAAGGATCACTCTGGCTGTAGAGAAGAAACCGAGGTGAGAAGGCCAACGCAGTGGCTCTTGCAAAAGTACTCATGAGAACTGTGGCAGTTTAGGCCAGGATAGGAGCAGCGAAGTTGGTAGGAAAGGGTCAGATTTTGCACGCATTTCAAGAGCAAATCTGGCAATATATGCTAAGTGATTGGATGTGGGGTATGAGAGAAAATGCAAAAACAAGGATGACATCAGTTTTCTGGCCTGAGTGATTGATTGGAAGAATGGAAAGTGCATTGGTAGGAATGAGGGTGGTGAGATTTGGTGGAGTACTCGGAGACTCTGGCAATATGTAACAGTCAGGGAAGCATTGGGCCTACTAAGGAAAGAACGGGACTGTAAGACCTGGTCAGTGTGTACTGATAGAAGCTGGGAGAGTGTGGATGAGACTGGATCTTGGGAGTGCTAGACCAAGGGGGGAGGATGGGAAGAACATAAGGTTGGAAAAGAGTAAGTGTATTAGCTATCTATCGCTACATAACAGTACTACCACAAACTTAGCGGCTTACAACAATACACTTTTATTCTTCTCACAGTTTCCATAGGTCAGGAGTTCCAGCACAGCTTAGCTCCATCCTCTGCAAAGCTGCAATCAAGGTGTCAGCCAGGGGTGGGATCTTATCTGAAAGCTCACCGGGGAAGGATCCACTTCCAAGTTCACGTGGTTGTTCGTAGGATTCAGGTCCTTGCAGATGATTGTAATGAGGGCCTCAGTTTCTTGCTGAATGTCTGCCAGAGGCCACCGTCAGTTCTTTGCCACATGGCTCTCTCCTTAAGGAAGTTTATAACATGGCATCTTGCTTCTTCAAAGCCAGCAAGGGAGACAGTCTTCTAGCAAGATGGATGTTATAATCACATGCAATGTAATCACTTATATCTCAGCATGTCTGAATCACATTCAAGGGGAAAGACCACACAAGAGTGTGAATACCAAGATGTGGGGAAATAAATTCTACTTACATAAATGGGTTAGAAAAAAGCTTAGCGTGGAAAGCTGCCACCGCAGGGTGAAAGTGCCCTGTGGTGAAAGAGGTTAGCTAGTGAGATATTGTAATGGGATCACAAGTACCTTGTCATATCACCTGCAGAAAATTACTTTCCATCTGATGCCAATATACTATTGTACTTTGATCATAAACTCCACTTACCCCCCAGACCCTTTGCTTCTTACACACACAAGTTAATGATTACTGTCTGATTCTTTTCTCCACGTTCACGTGTAAATCTTGTTTTCTTCACATTCGCCACGTGGGTAATATCCTGTGAGCTCAATTAATATGGAGTCGAAACCTGTTCAGGGTTCTTGTCTCCTCCCAGACATTAGCCTCTCTTGTATTCAATTCTGCAACTGCTCTCTTGCCGGACAAGAAAGAACTCCAGACTCATAGTCTGCAACACCAAGACGCATGATCATGGAGGTCACCTTGAGTCTCTTGTCACAGAGAATTTATTGGTATGGGAGCATTCTCCCATGATGCAGGATTTAACACTCTGGTAAGGCCTCTGGGCAGTAGTGCTAACATGCTGCTCAGAGAAGGCAATGTCCCAAATTAAGTAAAGTAGAAATGTCAAAATTTCTGGGGCAGATGGTGGAAGGGGGACCAAAAGGCTCAGAGTGGTGTGCGTGCAGGAGTGGCTACACTATGTAAGGCAGGGAAACCCCACAACTCTGTTCTTCAGGAGGGCCCAGAGGATACTGTGTTTACCCAAGTGATAAACAGCGCACTGTAGAGAGGCTGCTGAATGTCTGCCTCAGAGGCTATGGCACTAATCAAGGTGCAAGGAAACTGGTCTGGACAAGGGAGGATATGGTGGAAGTGGTGAGAAGCAGGTAGATTCTAGAATGACGAGATTTGACAGGTTGGATGTGGTGTGAGAGAGGAGTCACAGATGACTCTAAGGTTTGGGGGCTGAGCAGCAGAAGGTGGAAGGTACATTTACTGGCATGGAAAGAACTGTAAGGACAGGAGATTTGTGGGTGTCAAAACCCAAAATTCAACTGAGCGTTTTATTTGCTTTATTCAATGATTTGTGGGTCAGGCAGCATCCAATCTAGCAGATAGACAGGACCTCTGAGGAGCTGCACAAAATGAGAATTATAGGCAGAAGGGAGAGGAGCAAGGAGGTTATACTGGGCAAAAAAGCAGGCCGGTTGTTGCAAGGTACTTTCCTTTCAGGGATGGCAGGGGTCCATGAGGCAGATTATCTAACTAGTGCTGATCAGGCAATTCCTGATTGACTGGTTTAAGATTCCGTTTCTGGGAGAGCTGAAACTATAATTAAGTCTAATTAAGTCGTGATTTGGAGATGTGGGGCTTATGCTAAGTAAGCAGCTCCATTTGGGGCCGTTGTCTTATTTTTAACATGGGGAAATCAGGAGTTCTGTTAAGAGTGAGATGGGTGTTAGGCATTTGGATAGAGATTGTGAGTAGACAGTTCAGTATGTGTGTTTGGAGTACAAGAAAGGTCTGAGTACAGAGATAGAAACTTAGGAGTTATTAGCTTATGGGTGTATAGGCCATCCATGGGATTGGATGACATCACCTAGGGATTAGGTGTAGATACAGAAGGGGTCAGAGACACAGAGCCCCAGAGCATTCCAACATTTGGGAGATGAGAGAAGAGAAAGCCAGGGTCTGTCACAGAAATGAGAGAGAGACACAGACAGGTATCTGTGAAGGGGGGAAGAGACCAGGCCATAACAAGGGGAGCTTGTTGGTAGTATCATCTGATGTCATGAGCTTCAGAGCTGGAGGTTTTAAAGAATATTGAGAGAATGTTTTTTGGTAGAGGCTTTGTGACAGGATTAAGAACAGGAGCAGCTGAGCGCTCAGGGTGCAGCCAGGCAGGGTTCACATGTAACAAGTCATGAACAAGTTCAGATACAACCAGAGAAGAGGTTGGGCATGCAGGGATTTTAGGGATGGTGGATAGTGAGATTTCTCCTTTCCTATGCCTGCCACACCCCCTTTCAGGTCACCAAAGAGATTCCAGTAATTTTCCAGATCATTGCTCTCCTGCACCTACCCCCGTCTTTCCAAGAGAATGCCTCAGTCAGACTTATTCCTGGACTTTGGTAAAGACAAATTCTGAAGACTGGAGAGACATAGACCAAAAGGGGTGTGTGTGTGTGTGGAAAGGATTTAAGAAGGGATTAAGTCATTAAATAGCTAGGAATGGAAGAGGTCATGGGAATGTGTTGGGGGTGAGGTGGGGAATGGGGTTGTTGGGAAAGAAAGGGAATGGGGATTTGGTAAAGAAAAGATCTAGATTGATTTAGATGATTTAGATTCTTGTGGGGCTGGAGGGAATTGGGATAGAGAAAAGAGAATACGAGAAGTCCTGCAGGGGTTGTGAATTGGACTCCTTTAAATATCAAGACATGAGGAACAAATGAGAGTCCTCCTCAATAAAATCTTTGTTGAACTGCACTCCTTCAGTGCAGCAGTGGTTTGGGGCTGGGCATGTGGGTATTGACTAGGGTAGGGTTTTGTTTTTTGTGTGTGTGTATTTTTAAGTTTATTTATTTATTCTGAGAGAGAAAGCATGAGTGAGGGAGGGGCAGAGAGAGGGGGAGAGAGAGAGAATCCTAAGCATGCTCTGCACTATCAGCACAGAGCCCAATTTGGGGCTGAAACTCATGAACCGTGAGATCAGGACCTGAGTCAAAGTTGATGCCTAACCACCTGAGCCACCCAGGTGCCCCTGACTAGGGTAGGGTTTAAGGTAGATAAGGATACTTGGACTCTACCTATTGATTCAGGACAAGGTTCTGGCCCCCTGGAAGAGAAAAAAACCAGATAGGCAATCCTTACAGAATACTATCATGAAAGGCTTATCCAAGCCTACTCATTCATTCATTCATTCATTCATTCATTCATCTACCCATACATTCAATCAATGAACCAATCAGTCAATTCCTAGAATGTCAGCTCCAGGACATAGGACTGTCTCATTTTCTCTTACATCTCTAGCACCTAGATGAGTGTTTATTCATTCATACCACAAACATGTATCGTGGGCCTGGCTTACGGCAGCCCCTGGGCCAAATACTGCTTTATGCTGGTGTATAAAGTAGGCATCTTCTTGTGCTGCCCTTAGGACCTTACTCTGTAATGGAGTCACAAATGAACAAATACATTTATAATTGCAAGTTGTGGTTTTGATAAATGCTATAAAGGAAATGTACATGATGGTGGGATAAACAGTAAGGAATGACTTGAATTAGACTGGTTAAAGTAGGTGTCTCTGAGAAGAATCATTTATGCTCAAGCCTGAGACACGGCTACCCACGGTGGTGACAGAAGGAATATTTACTTTCTAAGCGAAGACAATAGCATGTGTAAAGGACGTTAAGGACCAAAAGATCTTCATAGTTTTTGAGGGGCTGAAAGAAAGCCCATGGAGTTATTTACTGCTAAGAAATAAGAATTTAACCAGGTCTTACTGACACTTTCCCCCTAAATGCTCCTTTAGAATAGATATTAATGAATGTTCCATAACAAAAAGTAATGCCAGCAATAAGTTTTCTTTTAGCATTGAGAAAATATTTAATATTTATAGTAATTAGTTTATTATTTGCCTTTTATTTTGGTTTATGGTATTTATCCACATACTGAAACAAATCTTCTTTTTTTTGTTGTTATATAGTCATATTTATCTAACTTTTCACTCATGGTTCCTGCCTTTGAGGTCATCCACAGAAGGGCTTCCCTATCTCAGAATTACATAATGGCTTATATTCTCTTCCAGGACTTTTGTGATTTTGTATTTTACATTTAAATCTTTAATTCAGAGGTGCCTGGGTGGCTCAGTTAGTTAAGTGTCCAACTCTTGATCTGAGCTCAGGTCATGATCTCACAATCCGTGGGTTCTAGCCCCATGTTGGGCTCTGTGCTGATAGTGCGGAGACACAGCTGTCTTGCCCTCTCTCTGCCCCTTCCCCGCTTGCTCTCTCTCTCTCTCTCTCTCTCTCTCTCTCAAAAATAAACTTTAAAAAATCTTTAATTTATCTGGATATTTTCAGATGTATGGTTCTTTTGTTTTCATTGTCTCTCAATAAAGCAGAATGCTTTTTTCTTTATACATGTTCCTCATTTCTTGTTATATTAATTACTGGGCATTTAAAATTTTGTTGTTTTGTTGCTACTATGCATGGACTCTTTTTTCCATTGCATTTTTATAGCTGGTTATTGTGGGTGTTTGGGAAGAAATATATATATATATATATATATATATATATATATATATATATTTAACATATATATTATTATATGCTTTTTAACAAGAATATTGTGACCAGTCACTTGACTGAGATCTCACTTCTGTAGTCCCCCCAGTTGATTCTCTCTGGTTTTTCAAAAGTTAAAATTTGCAAATAATATTATTTCTTTTGATCTGAAAGGCTCAGCAGGGCTTCTCATTGTTTTAAGTGCATTTCTTTGACAGCTGTTGGGGATGAACATCTTTTCAGGTGTTCATTGGCCGTTTGTTTTCCTTTAGTGAACTGCCAGTTCACTTCCTCTGCCAGTTTTTCTGTTTGGTATTTGTAATGTTTTTATTGATCTGATAAAATCATTTGAAATTCATTTCCCTGTTGAAATTTAAAAATAATTTCTTCCAAGAGAGAGAGGGAGCTAATGTCAAATGTAAATGTTAGCATGTGAGCAGTCTAGAAACGTTGAGAATCCTTGCTGGAGGCTACCTACCTGCATATTGATTTTTTTGTCCCTTGGTTCTTAAAATCCAATGGGAGGTGGGGTAGGTGACCAATAAAATACGTGCCCAGAGCAGGGAATGTGCTATTCCAATTCAACAGCCAGAACCGGTTGGCCGGGGCTCCCCCCACTCGGCCCCTCCCTGCCTGCACACCGGGTGGTCTCCCCACCCCCACCCTGCCTGGTTTGAAGGGATTATTCAGGATCAATATTTGAAATCGTTGTATTTTTTCCTAACTGGAGTTAAGTTTATAAGCTTTTTTTATTTAACCACCAAACACCAGAAATAAAAACCTGGAAGAGAGCCAGTTTGACTCGGAGCCAGTACACTTTCTCATAGCCAAAAAGCTCGCCCTTCATCCTCGTTGTTTTTTCCCCTGAGTTACTGACATTTCCTTTCAAAAGCTGATTCCCAACTTCTCAAATTCTTCATCCGTGTCGTTCGGTCCCCAAATGATTTCCAGAGATCCTGCCCTCCCAGTCCAGCCCCCGGCCCAGCCCAGCCCCTGACACCTGAGATGTAAACCGGGGCCCGAGCCACGTGACCTGGACTGGAGCTCTAAGCTCCTGGGGGAGCTTTAATTACTCTGCAAATGCAGAGCAGGGCCCTGGTGCGAGGAGGAGGGGGCCGCAAGAGCATCTGATGCATCTGAAGGCCGTTCCACGCAGAGACGTGTGGGGGGAGTTTTGTTCCTACTAACCACTGAGGGCTGCAATAAATCCATGCACAGTTCACTTAACAAACACATGCTGAGCACCAACTGTGTACTGGGGACTCTCCGAGGCACTGGTAAACAAGACTAAACCGACTCTGGCGAAATTGCCCAGTGGGAAAGACAGGCATGAAATAATCCCACCTCACAAATTTAATAGCTACAAGTGTGAAAGTTCTGTTTAGGCAAATGTGAACGATTTCATGGCTTAGCTCTGAATCCTTCGAAAGGATTCAGAGGAACAGCAACAAGTCGGCCCCCAGGGATTTTTGGTGGCGGTTCCTTTCTTATGCCGCCCACATCTAGGGGTGGGCCGTCCTGAGAAAACAGCCCTAACAGGAGTAGGGAGGTCTAAGGGGGAGGGTTCGGAGCAGCTGGGCGGCAAAAGAGCTGTTTTCTCTCCCTCTTTGGGAAACTATTTGGAGGTGCAGCCTGGCGGCTCTCATGACCTCTCACAGCGCTTTGGGGACGGTCTGCGACGGGCCGGGCCATCCCGGTTGGCCTTGGAAGTCAGTTCTGAGTCAGCTGTCAGTGACCCGCAGGGTTAGGGCTCCTCCCCTCGTCTCCCCGCTCCTTCATGCTCAGAACTCATGTTCCAGATGGACTCAGCTGGCAAGTGTTTGAGACGTGTCTCAGCATCTTGTGATGTGTTCCTGAACCTCCGGCCCCCAGTGGGGTGAGTCACTGGCTCTAACTTGATCCCTGCTGCTCTTGGCCCCTTCTTCCAGGGTCCATAAACCCAAGCCCATCATCATCGGAGAGCAGACCACCAAGTCCCTGTGGCCAGGCCTGGAGGGGACAGCTCTGCCGTGAGGCGCAGCCTGTTGGCCCTGCCCTGCAGGGATTCTTTTTCTCCCCCCTTTCCTCTACAGGGATTCTTTCTGCCAATTCATTTGTGGAGGGATGAGGGTAAAAGCACCCTCCCTCTGGGTCCTTCTCCTTCCCAGCTCTCTTCGCCTGAATTTCAGATACCTGGGCTATGGGACCGAACAGAGCTGAGAATGCTGCCAAGGCAGGAGTATTGCTGTTCCATCCTTTCTGTCAGTTTGGGGTAGGCACTGAGTTGGTGAGATCTGGAAATGGGAGGAGGTTTGCCTTTGCTTAAGAGACTGGATTCAAATCCTGGCATTCTTACTTCCTAGCTGAGTGGCCTGGGGCAAGCTTATAGTGGTTTCCCCACTTAAAATATAAGTAAACACCCAACTCATAAGACTATTGTAAAGATAAAATGAGATAAAGACGTGTACAGATTTTAAAGAAATTCCTAAAATATAAGTGATAGTAGTAATGCTGTTGTTGATATTACAGGCTCTACAGGGAGGTTCCTTCTTGGTAGGTTTTTGCAACATCAGGTTGGTAATAATGATTTTTACGTGCAGTCTCTCCTTTTCTGCCTTTTATTGGATCAGTGTTCCAAAATAGCTAGTCTGACATCTTTTTTTTTTTTTTTTTTTAGCACTTGATTATACTGATTCCTTTGCTCTGGTGTTTCTGGGCTGTGGTTCATCAGGGTGTGGGTGAGGGCTGGATAGGAGAAAGACCTGGAGTCTTATTTTCTCCCTAAGCATGAGGGCTTGTTTCTCTATGAGTGACCCCAGGGAAAGTCTGTATCCATCATCTGTCCATTGATGGAGGTACTCATTTATTCCACACACACTCCTGAGCTTCTACTATGTGTCAGGTGCTATGAGAAGTACTAGTTTTAAAAAGATGAAAAATGCTCAGTTCTTATGCTCAGGGAGCTCAAAGTCACAGGCATTTATAATCCTGGTGTGTGAGTGATGCTATGAAGGTAGACGTGGGGTACTTTGGATACACCCGGGAGGTACCCGATCTGATGTGGGGTGTGGGTTGTGATGGTGTTCTCTACTGGATTCCACAAGATTAGGAGGATTTGGCTAGATAAAGTGAGGGAAGGGCATTCCTGGCCAAGAGAACAACATGTGCAAAAGCCTAGAGGACCAAGAGCTTGGTGTGGATTTAATGGCCTCTTCCAGGAAGGAGTGGAGTGCAAAGTCTAGAGGTGGGCTGGGGAGTGCCAGGAAAGCATGGGGGCTGCTCTGTAGGTTTTTCACTGATGATCTAGATCTGTCATATTTACCCTATGGTTTCTCATTTCTTAACATCCTGTCTCAAATGGTGCCCCCAGAATGGAGTTAATTTCAATAATTTTCACATGACCTATATGAAGCTGGGGAGATTTCTGTTTTCCATGGTGTTATGAATATGTTTTCACACTTCTGATTAAACATGATAGATTGAATACACATGCTCATCCCAGATGCCTTTTAAAAATATCACCGAAATGAGAGCAGAGAAGAAAAAAATAGATATAAACAGAAAAGAGGAGACAATAGCAAATGAGAAATGCCAAGGAATTCCTAGAATATGAAAATCAGATGAAAGCACCAGAGAACTGAGAGGTACCTTGATTGGGTTCCCTGTGAAACAGACCCTGAGAGGAGGATGTGATAGAGGAGGTTTCTGGGAGCCACACCTGCAGGAGAGCAGAGGAATCAAGGCTGGATGGGGAGTCAGTCATGACACTCTCAACTGACCTCACAGGAAGCTCTTCAGAGTGGTCCCAAATGAAGGCAAAGCGTTTGTACACCAACATAGACCAGTCATTGGACATGGCTGACCGTGGAAGGGGGATACCTTTGGGTGAGGCAAGTCCCTTTATCCAGTGCCAATGCCTAGGAAGGAACTCAGCTGTAAGCCTTTATCAGCCCATAATTCAAGCAGCAAGGAAATGAGAGCGTCAATTTAAAAAAGGAGTGTCAGGGGCGCCTGGGTGGCTCAGTCAGTTAAGTGTCCAGCTCCGGCTCAAGTCATGATCTCACTGTTTGTGAGTTCAAGCCCCCCGTCCGGCTCTGTGCTGACACCTGGCAGCTCGGAGCCTGGGACCTACTTTCCAATTCTGTGTTTCCCTCTCTCCCTGACCCTCCCCTGCTCACACTGTCTCTGTCTCTCTCTCAAATATAAATGAACATTAAAAAAAAAAAAAAGGAGTGTCAGGGTGGTGCAACCTAATACTTATTACAAAGAGAGTCAAAGGAGGAGCAAGCCCATTCACACCACAGAACCCTGGAAAAACTCAGGAACTGGTGGTGCAGGAGCCTCTGAGGGACAGGGGAAGGCATGGAGCTGAAAACAGACATGGTCTCAAAGTGCATGTGAGGAGGTTCCCACCTCTCCCCAGCCTTGGAAGAGGACTGAAGGTTTACTATGGTGGGACGTTAACCAGAAAGGTTCCAGTCCCTGAGACGCTAGATATGGCAGAGTTAGGTAGGGGAGGCCCCTGGAAATGCAAGAGGTGGGGACAATCTTCTGAAAACAGGGGGAATTCCATATTAGGAATGGTGAGACCCCCCAGTCCCTTCCCTGACCCCCAATCAGCTCACAGAATTCCAGCAGTGGGGCTTGTGGAGACCAGGCAGGAGTCTAAACAAGAGTCTAAACAATCTCTAGGGAGATTGGCCAGCCCAAGAGAAAAGACCCAGCATACTGAGATTTGAGGGTTCTCAGGTAAAAAGTCCAGCCAGTCACCTTATCGCTTGAAGGCAGACTACCAGGCACTGTACCTCACACATGGTCACATAGCTTTTAATCAGGTTTTTAGTGCCTTACTCTCAAATATGATCAGAAAGTCAATGATGGTATACTCATATACTTGGAGAAAAACTCAAATTGAATGACAGATATGAAAGTTTGATAGATGGCAGAAAGAGCCTGGAGGAGGGGCACCTGGGTGGCTCAGTTGGTTAGGCATCAGACTTCAGCTCAGGTCATGGTCTCACATTCGTGGGTTCGAGCCCCACATCAGGCTCTCTGCTGTCAGCATGGAGCCTACTTTGGATCCTCTGTCTTCCTCTCTCTCTGTCCCTCCTCAGCTTGCATTCTCTCAAAAATAAATAAACCTAAAAAAAAAAGAAGAAGAAGAAGAATCTGGAGGAAAGAGTGCAGGAAACAAGAGGAAACTAAAAACAAAACAACAACAAAACCCTTCAATGTCCTTAAAGAGGATTAATTAAAAAGAATAAGACAAGTAATCTCTTGTTTATAAAATGCAACCAGTGATAAAAGATGGAGGAGCTGGGTAGGTCTCTGCTCCACAGAGTTGTTCAGGGCTCAGAAGACCCAGAGTCTGCCATCATTAGCTCATGGCTTCCAATGTCAGCCTAGGGAAAAGAAAGAGGATCTCTCCAGAGGGTTTTATAGGTCAGGTGTGTAAGTAGTGAGCATCATTTCTGCTCACATCCCATCAGCTAAAACTGACATGCTGTAGCCTTGTGCTCAGGAAGTAGAAGGATCAGTTATGAGGAACGCGTTGTAGTGTCTACCACAAGAAGTGCTGAAAAATAGTCAAGGAAGTCGCAGAGCAGGCCTGGAAGTTAACTAGCCCACACCGGAACAGGCAGATGGAAGTCTCCAGGAGGGAATGTCTGCGGGGGGGGGGGGGGGGGGGGGGGGGGGGGGGGGGAAGGAACTGAAAGAATATCGGACATTCAACTGAAAATAAAGGTTTAATTCGGAGGATTTTACAATGCTTTTGTGACTGTGGGAAGAAATTATGATAGTGAAAAATGGGCAACTGATAAAAGGGAGGAAATTATTACCTATAGAAACAACAGTGAAAGAAGAAAATGTAATCACATTATATTTCATAGTAAGAGGAAAACTAGTGATTTAACCAAAACTTCTAAAGTATGTATTTTGGAAGGATGAAATAGGATGAAGGATAACAAGAAGCAATAGTGCTAACTCCACATTTTCTGTATAAAAAGCCAATGGGTAATATATAAAAGTATTGACCTGGAAGGTAGCTGTATAACCCTACTGGTTAGAAATACGGAAGTAAGTGCTATACAAAGTAGTAGAAAACCCTTGAAAGGAAGATAAAGGACATGAGAAGGAATAGGCAGGGGATTTCTGTGGTTGTTGTTTATAAACCTGGTAATATCGGAGCACCTCACTCAGTCGGTTAAGCGTCCGACTCTTGATTTCAGCTCAGGTCATGATTTCATGGTTTAGGTCGTGGGTTCAAGCCCTGCATCAGGCTCTGCACTGACAGTGTGGAGCCTGCTTGGGATTCTCTCTCTCCCTCTGCCCCTCTCCCACTCACATGCACGTTCTCTCTCTCAAAATAAATAAACTTTAAAAATAAAAAAATAAACCGTGTAATGTTATTTGACTTTTAAATCCTTGTACACGTATTACTTAGGACATAATGACATAAAAAGTCCATGGATAAGACCAGCTTCAGGCATGACTGGGTTCAGGAACTCAAAGTTATCAGGACTCAATTTCTCAGTTTTGTTTTCCCTGTGTTGGCTCTGTTTTTAGTTAGGCCTCTCTTCATGGGGCACAGGACCTCCTAGCCCCTCTGTTTTCTTTTCCTTCAACCTTTCCTTCCTCCTTCCCTCCCTTCCTTCCTTTCTTCCTTTCTTCCTCCTCTCCTTCTTTCCTCCCTTCCTCCCTCCCTCCTTTCTGTCTTCTTTTGTAATTAAAGAAGTTTTTAATGGTGGCTAAAAAACACATGAAATTTGCCATCTTAATCATTTTAAGCGTATAATTTAGTACTGTACATTCACGTAGTGTGTATTCACATTGTTGTGCAACAGATCCCCAGAACTTTGTCATCTTGCAAAACGGGAATGCTATACTCCTTAAACAACAACTCTTTCCTTCCTGCCCCCCCCCACCCCTACCCCCAACTGCTGGCAACCACCATTCTACTTTTGCTGTCTTCTTACAGCTATTAGTGCCAGCAGAGAGAAACCTCACTTTCCTGATAATTCTGACAAAATCTCAGGATCGAGTTCCAGTAGACTGACCAGGGCTTGGCTGGCATCCCCAAAACAAATGGCCTGAGGGTCAGGGGTGAGCCCAAGCAGTGCTGACAGTAGAAGGGGCTGGGGCTCCGGGCAAACACACACGGTCCCCATGGAAACGCTGGGATGGGCAGGTTGTGAGACATCCCGTCCCACCCTGCTTAGACCCTGCTTGACCTGGAGGTTTACCTGTACCTCCACGACCTTCCAAGCAAACAAGATGATCTCAGTTCTCCATGGGATTCTTTTTTTAAACCTCTTTAGCATAAACTGTTTTTAAAAAAGATTTATTGTTGGGATAGGTAGAAAATTATAATTATTAGGTTGACCTTCTTTGAAAACGTTCATTAGTTATGTGTATTTTTTACTATGAATTGTCTGTTCATGCTCTTTGCTCATCCCATACTATTAATAAACACATTTATCAGCTTCCCCAATTCTGACAAATGTGCAAAAACATATTAAAAAATATTTCCTAGAACCTTGTACAGGACTTTAGAGAGTACCTAGTAGTGTGATTCTTATTTTACAAAGAGAACCAAAGCGTCCGTAAGTGAAGTATCCAGCCAGCTCTAGAACCCTGCCGGTGGTGGATGAAGGAACAGAAAATCTGGTTTGATCCTCCACCTGTTAGATTGTGCTGCTTCTTCAATTACTCCTAAATTTGGTTCCCCCAAAGTCCCATTTCCTGCCCAGTCACCATGTTCAGGGATTACAGAGAGCCTCTTTTATTTTCTCACAGTTTGCAACATTCTTAAAAGACTGAGGATAAATAGCTGAGAAGATTTGAAGCTAATTTGAGGTCCCTTGTGATTCATGCTATAATCTTGGCATTTGCCCAGCAGCACCTTGCAAATCTTCACTGCAGCTAGCACAGTTTTGGACTGAATTTTGCCATTAGAATAATATAAGTTACAGTAAAAAAAAGAGAGAGAGAGAGAGGATTCGTCTTGAAACCCTTTGTCGAGGAATGAGAATGAAATGCAGTGAGCAAGCTGCCGATGTTTTTCAGGGGGAGAGAGTGAACCCCACACTGCAATGTTGGCCTTGGCGCCTCCCTGCTTTGCAATCCTGGGCTCTCAGGAAGCTCCTGACCACACCAGAGATGGAAAATACCCTGACTGCAATGAGGCAGCCTGTGCTCCTGCGGCTGTTCTCACTCAGCATTAGTGATGTGGTCATTGTGTGGGTCACAGCAGATGAGATTTGTGGAAGAGGAACTGGAGGGTTTAGAGTTTCAGAATGTAAACCGAACTCTTAAAGAATATGAGGCACGAGGCTGGATTTTCTGTCACTGAGGAAATCTCTCTATCGAGGGTAAACTGAAGCAATTGTGCTTTGTTGACTTTAAGGTTCAAGACTAATCAAGTATCTACTACAGTTTGGAAAGCTAACTGCTAAACTCTGTATTCTTACCTGTTAACTTTGTGTTTCTTTCTTCCTTGACAGGGTGCACGACTCAAGCCATAATAGGTCAGGCAGTTGCCTCACTTAGGCTGCTGGCGGGAGGAGAGTAGAAGAATTTTTTTTTTTCAGTGTGGAAATAGAGAGGCTTAGAACTATTGAGAGACGGCACTGGAGATTCAGATGGTTGAATCTTCAGGAAAAGCGAAAGGGTTGGGTTAGAACTAATAATAATAGGTAGGGCACTTGGTATGTATCAGGCATTGTAGGAAATCTTTATAAGTATTATCTCATTTAATCTTCATAGCAATCCATGAGGTGGGTACTCTCCTCTTCACTTCCCAGATGAGAAGACTGAGGTTCAGAAGTAAAATTAACTTGCCCAAAGTCATACAGCTAGACTTCTTGGGGCCAGAGCAAACAATCTGACTCCAAGACCCTGGGCTCTTAGCCCCTCTCTATGAAAGCTCCGTGACTGCTCTGGAGGTTGTATACCCTACTCCTGAAATAGCGACTGGCAAATAGTAGCTGCCACCCCAAATATGAGCTGGCTGAATATATAAATACTCCATGCTGCGTTAGCCTGGGTCAGGGTCAGTGTTCTTTGCAAGCCAGGGAGGCCAGAAAGCTGCATTTAGATGTCCTTTCAAACTCCTCAGAACTTTCTGTTCAGACTTAGAACTTCTTGGATAGTGGTCGCAATAATGTACAATTAATGTCTTAGCAGGATAAAAATAAATATTTAAGAAGTGGTGATTATTGTGGTTATCACAGAATTATTTTTAAGAGTGAGAAAAAAGGTAATTACTGAATGTCCAATGGTAGAGAGTTGGTTAAATAAATTACAGAAATGCAGCAATGGAATACTTAACAGCTATTAAAAATAAAGTAATACCACTTTATATTTTTAAATATAAAATACCTTATTTTATATTTATATATTTTAAATTTATTTTATATTTATTATTTTATATTATTATAGATTATATATTATATGTTATATATAATATAATAATATTATTATATAAATTATTTTAAATTTATTTTATATTTATATATTTTAAACATAAAAACAGCTATTAAAAATAAAGTAATACCACTTTATTTATATTTATAGTTATTTATATTTATAAAGTAATACCACTTAAAAATAAAGGGTACCACATGGCATAAAAACACATTATTGATATATTGTCTGGGGAAAAAGCAGGTTACAAAATAATAAGTAGAGTATTAGCCCAATGATGTACATATATTTATGCATAGAAAAAAGTCTGAAAGAAAATATATTAAAGTGTTAATAGTGGTTATTTCTGCATGGCAAGAATATAGACGGTTTTAATTTTCTTCATGATGTTTTAAATTTTTTTTCAAATTTTCTAAAACTATAAAGTTTATAATCAGAAAAAAGCAATAATGTGATTTTTAAAAAGCAGTCCCAAATTTTGATAATTTATTTATTTAAGATTTTATTTATTTATTTTAAAAGATTTTAGTTTTGAGTAATCTCTCTACCCAACATGGGGCTCGAACTCATGACCCCAAGATCAAGAGTCACATGTTCCACTGACTGAGCCAGCCAAGCACCCCTGATTATTGCTTTAAATGAAGATATGAGGGGCTCCTGACTGGCTCAGTTGGTAGAGCACGTGACTCTTAATCTTGGGGTCATCAGTTAAAGCCCCATGTTGGGTGAAGACATTACAAAAAAATGAGATATGAAGTTGCAACTTAATGAAAGACAACAGAGTGTAGCTGATAAGAATATGGACAATGGAGCCATTCTGCCCGTGTTCAAATCTCAGCTCTACCATTTATAAGCTGTGTGACTTTGGTTAAATTACTTAACTTATCTGTGATCTGTTTCTATGTCTAGATGTATATCATACATGATATTACTAATGATATACCACATATATTACTTCCTACCTCGTTTTGAGGATTAAATAAGTTCTTATATTTAAAACACTTAGAACAGTGTTATATGAGTTTGTTACTATTATTGTCATCATCATTACTTTTATCATTAAAAATTCTCTCAATTCTCTTATCCAGTCTTTAAAAATGCACAGGCAGAGGTGAACCTAGGTCAAGCATTTTAATGCTTATATATTTGGGACTTTAGTCCATGTGTGTCCAGGATATACCAACAGGACCTCACTCAGGAAGAGCCTCAGCTGGGCCTCCCAGGGTTCACTATCACTATCTCTGAAGTAAGAAGATTTTATGGAAACTCAAATTGATTTTGTCCTTATTTATTAACCAAATTAGCCAGCGTATAAAGTTAAAACCAGGAAAAAATTAAAATGAAGGGGAAAGAGAATTCTTTCTATCTTAACCCTCAAATCACTTTTTATTCTGACCCTTCACATCACTGTGTCCTCCAAACATAAGCCACCTTGTCAAACTTCAAATTTGTATCTTCCCTCTCCTCATCCCTCACCCTGCTCACACCCCTCCCCTCAGCCAGCACCCCATTCTCACCTCCGGGCCTGGCTTTCACTACTGACCTCCACATACATGAGGCTGGATTCCAAACCAGCCTGCACCATCCCTGACCCTCTGACCTCTGGGGTCCTGGGAAAAGGAGCCTGAACCCGACCCCCACTCAGGAGAGTGAGAGGTGGCGGTGAGATGCCCCCACAGGACCTGCTCCCAGGCTGGCCTTATCCCGCTGTGGGGGCTGGGATTTCCTGCCCGGAAGCACTAGGCCTGGACACAATGGGGGTTATCGGTCACCATCAGGGGATCAGAACCACAGTGGGAGCCCTCTACTTAGCTGTTGGTTTTCCAGGCCTTTCCTGTGTGAATCTTTACTTCCGTGGAAGCTCTTGTTTTGGTCTTTTCCAGGACGGAAACCCTTCCCCCAGCTTCCTTCCCCTCTGTCATCTTGGGTCAGCTACCTTTCACTTCCCATCCTTTCCAAATTTGGGTCTAAGTCAACTTAAACTGATAATTAACAGAGGCTAGGTAAGGAAAGTGTTTCCCTTCTTCCTAGATCTTTTTTTTTCTTTTTAAAAAATTATGGGTGAAATTGATGAGTTAATTGGCCTCCATGATGATAATAATAATTCCATCAACTGAGCAAATTAACAAATTATACCTGTATTGAGGTTTAACTCCTTAATTTAAGAGCTTATTTGGCTTATTTAACAGTCCTCAATAGAAGGTCTTTCTATTTTGCTAAAAAGCAAAAGTATTAACAAAATAAAAAAGAAGGCACAATTTACCATGTTGTAAGTCTTAATAATACAAACAGCAGAATTGCTTTTAAAAATTGATGTTGCAAAATACCAGCTATCATTTACTGAATACTTATGTATCAAGTGGTTAGTCATTAGCTAGAATGAGTCATTAGCTCATTCAGTCCTCAGGACCACCTATTTTATAAATGACAAAATTGATCCTCAGAGAGGTTGAATAACTCACTGAGATCACTCCAGATATAAATGTCAGAGTTGGGTTTTGAACTCAGCCTGTGTGACCACAAAATTTTTCTTGTATCTGACACTATACTGCTATCTCCCAAAGAAGCTGCCACCACTCATACCCACCAGCAATCCCCAATAAAATTATAGTTCTTGGACATGGCTTTAGGTCTGAAAGCTTGTCTCCTATCCATACTAACCCTGAGCTCAGCTTCTCAAAACTCACCACCCCTGCCCACAGGACTTTAATGGCTCTAAGCTCAGAAAAGATGATGGTGTTTACTTGCATGAATGCTCCTATAATTCAAATGAAAACCAAACTAAACCACCAAGTAAGTATCAACAAGTTAAACAATGGTGTGATTTTCCTGATGTGTATCTCTGTGTATGTGATAATATATAGGATATGATAACAGATTCTTTCCAGACAATTCAGAAAAGTTGTTCTGACTTTTCTGGAATATAATAAGCACCCTGTGCTTACTAGCCTCTTGGGTAATTCAGTTTAGCCAACTCCTACTTCCCAAGTAAGATGTGGGAAAAGGGAAAGCAAAGAAAAGGAAAAGAAAGAAGGAGGGAAGGAGATGGAGGAAGGTAGGTGTATCTACTCAGAAATGGAGGTGTGGGAATAAAACCAACAAAGAAAGAATTGGTGTCCCCTCCTTCCAGCTGGGTGATTCCTGACAGGCTTCATTCTCTCCTCTCTTGCAGGAGGGTGAGAGCTGTTGTGGACTGTGAACCCCACAGGGGAGGAGGGGTACCCACGTCTGAGGGACCCCCCAGAGGGAGGCCTGCTCTGACTCAGCTCAGTGGGCAGTGGGCCAGACTTGCACCTCCCTGTTTACACTTGGATTCCTCTGGGACCCATCATACAATGACTCAGATTAGCTCTCACTGCCCTCAAAGTCTGAGGAATTGTCAGTGCCTGCTCTGGGTTAACACCCCAACAGTCAATTTAAATTATTGAATTAATTTTTGTGACATCCAGCCAGGCTGCCTGAGGGGCGGATCCCTGAGGTCATGATGACACGTGTGCTCCTTGGATCCCTGCAGTCCCTGTGGTTTCCACAGGACCTTGGGTCACATGCAGGGCCACTGGTTGTGCTTTGAGGAGCACTACCCCCAGAACGTGGTCCACGTGAGAACCCAAGAGGGAGGATACTGGGCACTTTTTGGGAAAAGGATGGTAGCTGTGCAGTCTAAGGAGCCGTCTGCTGTACCCTTGGGTGAGGTGACTTCATGCAAGTGGGTGCCTCTGTGGTCTTCACCTGAAAAAAAAGGCAACTGTAGGTCCCTTTGAGGTGCCGTGAAAGCCATATGCCTTGGGTGAGCTCAGAGTTTTTCCAGGGGAATCCAAATTTATCAACCAAGAGATTTCCTAGAGACTTCTGAGTTTTGGCTAGAGAGCCTTCTTCCCGTGCCTCACATAATCTGCTCAGGGTTTGTGAAGTTCATGGCCTAGGAGCTCTGGGTAACTCTCTGTGTATTGGGGAAGCACTGCTATCCAGCAAGTCCTTGGAGGTCATGCGACCTGGACAGGGAAAAAGTCCAATGCGGGACTCAGTTCTGCTTCATCCAAATAAATGGCTTCAATTCAAACCCAATGAGGAAATCTGGCTTACTTCGCAGGGACTGCTTTGTCAGCCAGACTCAGAGAGGTTGGATGCCCAATGATGTCAACTCACTTGGGTCTCAGGTCCAAGAGTGGCCCAGGAGTGAGGTATAGGAAGGGCTGTTCCCATGGTTACTGAGAACACCACTGCCCCTGCTTTCCTCCTTCTTCTGCCCACTCCAGTCTCCCAGCACCCCTTTAGAACACCACCTTCCCTTGTCTGTAGTGAGAGTTGTCTCACCCCAGCCCACCATCTCCAAGTTCAACACGTGCATTATTCAACACCAGGCCAAGTGCTTGCTGCTGAGAGGAAAGAGCCCTCTGCCTCCTCCCATGGCCTCCTGGCTAAAAATGCTCACTTACACCAGACAGCAGGTAAAGTGTGACATTCTCGACAGTTTCTTCTTAAGCTCTTTGATTCCTTGTTCCCAGTTCTCAAGTCAGTAAAGTTCCAGGTGTGATTAAAAATAAAACAGGAAACTGGGGCGCCTGGGTGGCTCAGTCGGTTAAGTGTCCCACATCCCCACATCAGCTCAGATCATGATCTTATGGTTTGTGAATTCGAGCCCTGTGTCAGGCTCTGTGCTGACACCTCAGAGCCTTGAGCCTGCTTTGGATTCTGTGTCTCCCTCTCTCTGCCCCTCCACCAGTCATGCTCGGTATTTCTCTGTCTCTCAACAATGAATAAACGTTAAAAAAAATTAAAAATAAAATAAAAATAAAACAGGAAAAAACAGCTTGGAAGAAAAAGGAGATTTGTTCCCACTTCTCCAGTTGAAGGATGACTTTAAGGACAGGGCCTGGTCTCTAAGAATTCTTTGTTTCAAATATATGCTTTGGGAAGTCATAATCTTTTCAAAGGGCTTTTTCACTGCCTTGAGGAAAGTGCTGTAGCTTCCTCTGGCAAACGGAGGCATTGGAGAATAGAGATGAAACTATTTCACAGCTTTAAATAGGAAACAAAGACTGGACGTGAAGTTCTTTGTAGTTTATAATTCCATCTATCATGTTCCCCAAAAGGAGGCCAGGGGACCCGAAGGGTCTTCAGTTGTAAAATGTGTGTCCCAGACAATCAATATTAGATTTGTGGCAACATATAACAAAAGCTTTAAGAATGAACTGGGGGGCACCTGGGTTGCTCTGTAGGTTGGGCATCTGACTTCGGCTCAGGTCATGATCTTGCAGTCCGTGAGTTCAAGACCCATGTTGAGCTCTGCACCGACAGCTGGGACCCTGGAGCCTGCTTCAGATTCTGTCTCCCTCTCTCTCTGCCCTTCCCCACTCGCACTCTGTCTCTCTCTCTCTCTCTCAAAAAAAAAAAAAAAAAAAAAAAGAATGAACTTGGACCCAGAAGCTCCACTTCTAGGAAGCTCTTCTGGAAAATTGATGAGAGTTCTGCAAAGATCTCATTAATGATGTCCATCACAGTGTTTCTTATAATAACAAAATATTAGGCACAGCCTAAATGAACAATAGGGAATACATAACTGTGATTCATCCATTATGTACCATTGAAAAGAATATTGTCAAATGAATAAGGCAGTATGTGTAGTATGACTCTAGTTTTAATTTAAATTTATTTACTTATATGACCCCAGTTTTAATTTTTTAATAATTTTTTAATGTTTATGTATTTTGAGAGAGCATGTGCATGGGGGGAGAGGGAGAGAGAGAATCCCAAGGAGGCTCCATGCTGTCAGCACAGAGTCCAGTGTGGGGCTGGAATTCACGAACTGTGAGGTCATGACCTGAGCTGAAATCAAGAGTTGGACGCTTAACTGACTGAACCACCCCGGTGCTCCAACCCCAGTTTTAATTTTAAAAAGATCTATATGTCTCAGAAAAATATTAAAGTAATATCATTTCTGGGTAGCTAAAAATTTTTTCCTTTATGTTTTCTAAATTCTCTGCATTAAATATGCATTTGTTTTTACTACAAATAGGCAGTTAATGTTCCAAAAACAGTACACAAGAAGATAACTAAGATTCCAAGTACTGGGTGAGAAAGAGGATGGCCACTTACTGATCTTACTTAACAGCTTTAGCAAGGACGTGGGTAAGTCATTTAACTCATCTCCAAGGCTTAAAGCTTCTTCACGGGCCCATCACCCAGCCTTGGGGTGAGGCCACAAACTCCTGATGGGACCTATCACTCAGAGTTTAATAGTTTTTTGTTTTTTTTTTTTTTTTTAATGTTTATGTGTTTTTTAGAGAGAGACAGACAGAGCGCGAGCAGGGGAGGGGCAGAGAGAGGTAGAAGCAGAATCTGATGCAGGCTCCGGGCTCTGAGCTGTCAGCTCAGAGCCCAATGCAGGGATCAAACCCACGCGAGATCATGACCTGAGCCGAGGTCCGACGCTTAACCCACTGAGCCACCCAGGTACCCCTAAGATTTTAATAGTTTTATGAACACTTTATGTTAGGTGCCACTTACAGGTTCTATACATTACTTTCCATGACTTGCGAAACAGGAAGTGGTAAAAATAACAATAATAACAGCCGAAATTGGTTCACTGGTTTCTGTTTACCAAGCACTTGTTAAGCATTTTACGTATATTAACTCATTATTTTTCCTTTATTGACTCCTCTCTCTCCCTTGGCCCAGGGGATCTGTCAGTTCCTCCTTAACAATATATATAAAAGCTAATCATTCCTCACCACCTCCCCCACTGCCACCTGCCTCTTGTGAGCCTGAGCCGCTGGGCCTCCCAATTGGTCTTCCTGCAGCTGCCCTCCCCCCACCTTGCAGTCTTTTTCAACAGAGCAGTGTGTTAAAATGTAAATCAGATAATTTTACTAATCTGCTCAAAATCTTCTGATGGCTCCCCTTTCTGCTCAGAAGAAAAGCCAAATTCCTTATAACAATCTATAAGGCTCTACATGATCTTCCCCATTCTTCCTTTGTACACCCACAAATAAAACACCTTGCCCTCTGACCTCATCCTTTTTTATCCTATACTGATATCACTTAGCTTTGCTGAGCTGGCTTTTTTTTTTCTTCTTTTAAAAATGTACATACTTTAAAATAAAATTGTATACATTTAAGGTGTAAAAACATGGTGATTTGATGTACATATTCATAGTGAAATGATTACTACAGGAAGGCTAATTAACATATCCTCACGTAGTTGTCATTTTTTATGTGTGTGATGAGTGCCCTTAATATTTTCTTGCATATTTCCAATGTTCCATACACTTTTACTAAGTATAGCCAACATGCTTGTACACTATATCCCTAGACCTATTTATCCTACATGATTGCAACTTTATGCCCTTAGACAAATATCTCCCCATTCCACTAGCCTCAACCTCCCCAGCTCTGGTAAGCACCTTTCTATTCTCTGCTTCTGTGATTTTGACTTTTTTTTTTTTTTTTTTTTTTTTTGGATTCTACATATAAGTGAGATCATACAGCATGTTTTTCTCTGGATTATTTTACTTAGCATAATGCCCTCCAGGTTCATCATTTTTTTTGCAAATGGTGACATCTCCTTTCTTGGAGCTGAATAATACTCCATTGTGTGTATGTGTGATTGAGTGTGTGTGTGTGTGTGTGTGTGTGTGTGTGTGTATCTCAGATCTTTTGTATCCATTCATTCATTAGTGAACTCTTGGGTTGTTTCCAAATCTTGGCTATTGTGAATAATGCTGCAATAAACATGGGATTATATCTCAAGATTCTGATTTCATTTGGCATAATTCACCAGTGAAGCCATCAGGTCCTAGGCTTTTGTTTGTTAGGAGGTTTTGATTACTAATCCAATCTCCATACTTGTTATTGGTTTGTTCAGACTTTGTTTCTTCATAATTCAGTTTCTTCATAACCTCATGGTATGTTGTATGTTTCTAGGGACTTACCCATTTCTTCTAGGTTATCCAATTTGTTGGTGTATAAATTTTCATAGTAATCTCTTGTGATCCTTTGTATTTCCGTGGTCAGCTACAATGTCTCCTGTTTCATTTATAATTCTATTCATTTGAATCTTTTTTTTTCTTAATTATCCTAGCTAAAGGTTTGTCTCTTTTGTCTGTCTTTTCAAAAAGCCAACTCTTAATTTCATTTCTATTGTTTCTCTAGTCTCGATTTCATTTATTTCTGCTCTGATCTTTACTATTTCCTTCCATATGCTAATTTAAAGTTTAGTTCTTCTTTTTCTAATTCCTTGAGGTGTGAAGTTAGGTCTTTTCCTCTTTTTCTTAACGTAGGCATTTATTGCTTCCCTCTTAGGACTGCTACATCTCATAAGTTTTGGTATGTTGTGTTTCCACTTTCATTTGTCTTGAGGTGTATTTTTTAAACTTCCCTTTTGATTTATTCTTTGATCCATTGGTTGTTCAGATGTATGTTGTTTAATTTCCACATACTTGTGAATTTTCCAATTTTCCTCTTGTTCTTGACTTCTACCTTCATACCATTGTACTCAGAAAAGATACTTGGTATGATTTCAATTTTCTTAACTTTGCTAAGACTTGTTTTGTGTCCTAACATAAGATCTATCTTAGAGAACGTTTCACGTGTGCTTGAAAAGAACGTGTCAGATGATTTTCTGTCTGAATGATCTATCCGTTATTGCAAGTGGGGTATTGAAGTCCCTTACTTTTAATTATTGCGTTGCTATCTGTTTCTCCCTTCAGTCTGTTAATATTTGTTTTATATATTTAGGTGCTCCAATATTGGGTATATATATATATATATATATATATATATATATATATATGCAATTGCTATATCCTCTTGTTGACCTCTTTATCATTGTATAGTGACCTTTGTCTCTTTTGCTAGTTTTTGACTTGTTGTCTGTTTTGTCTAAGTGTAGCCCCCCCGCTCTCTTTTCGTTACCATTTGCATGGAATATATTTTATCATCTTTTCATATTCAGTATATGTGTGTGCTTAAAGCTAAAGTGAGTATCTTATAGGAAGCATGTTGTTGTTCATAGTATTCCCTTATAATCCTTGTTGTTGCTGTATGATCAGTAGAGATGTCTTCTCTTTCATTACTGATCATAGCTGCAATTGTATTTTAATGCAAAGATAATGTGTAACTATGGAGCCTTGAGACATTTTTATTCAAGAAAACCAAGTGTCGGTGGAAATTAGTAAGATTTCTAAGGGACTAATTTAAACTATGGAACCAGTAAGGTCACCTACCTTAATGAAGGTTTGTTCCAACAGTACTGGCCTCAGTTCCTAAAAACTGTCTTGCAGACTGGAAAAGTCAGAGAGCATCTCTGTGTTTCGGGAGTCTCATGACATTACCAGAAAAGGCATGTCTCAGCACATAGAGCAGTGGGAATTATCTGATAACATATGGAAACATTTTTTTAAATTATTTTTTTAAGGTCTATTTATTTTTGAAAGAGTGACAGTGTGCGAGCAGGGGAGGGGCAGAGAGAGAGGAAGACACAGAACCTGAAACAGGCTCCAGGCTCTGAGCTGTCAGCACAGAGCCCCACGCAGGGTTCAAACTTACAAACAGCGAGATCATGACATGATCTGAAGTTGGACGCTTAACTCACTGAGTCACCCAGGCACCCCACATATGGAAACATTTTATGGGCAGAAATAATTTGAAAAGGAGGTTAAAGTTGTCATGAAATTAACCATCCTTATTCATTTCCATGATAAAATCATAATGGGCAGAATTCACTAACTCCTTATTGCTTTCTTGAATTGTTTTCAGAACGGCAGTTTAGAAGAAGGAAGGGAAAATCATGACACTTCTGAATTCATACAAACCATGTAGCATGAACAAATCTGTTAATTCTTAAATATTTAGCTAGGATTGATAAACCATTATTCGGGAATGAGCTAGAATATTTAGGAGAATGGTAATATGGGTCTAATTGTTACTGATTAGGTGATAGTCCAGTGCATTTGAAATATAACCAGTTGAAGTTGAATGTGTTACCTATTCTTATAACTGCAGAAATTAAAATTATCTATTTCTATTAAATATGGTAAACTCAGGTTCTAAATTAGACACGGCACTCTGAGCTCTACCAGAATACTAAAAATCAAGAGTTAGTTCCAAGAGAGCAGGGATTTTGATTGTTTTGTTTCATAGTTGTGTCCCAAGCATAGTGCTTTGGACCACGTAGGCACCCAATGAATAGTTGTTGAATAAATAAATGATTAGTAGTAGCTGCCTGTCACTAAGGTTCCAGTGTAAATAATAATAATGGAAACCTCCTTTTTGTTGAAGAGGTATCATAGTTCAAAGGCAAAGTAACCTCTCCTGGCAACTTCCAAAATACAGCTATAAAACATCTCCTAAAGAATTAGTCCCCTGAGTGATGAAGCACCCCGATTCAAGGTTCCAAAAACTCAGCCTGTCGGAAATATCAGAGTCTTAAAACAATCATGTTTAAAAACACTGTTGTTTTAAGGATTTTCTTTGATTTAAATGTTGTTTCTCTTGGAAAGGGCTTGTTATTTTTCTAAGCAAGTTAGGTCATTAAACTGGGCATACCGGGAAAGAGGCAAATTAAAGAAGACATTTTAAAAACAGAAACTATGGTTACTTTACTGTATGTGTCTTGACAGAGTTTCTGATGCCTTAAATTTAATTTTACCAATAAATTCTCTTTATTAAAAATAGACTGAAAATATAATTTGAAATAAAGTATTTAATATTTAATCATATCTTCCTAATGGGGTTACTATGAGGAGTGAATGGTCTAAAGAATGTGAAGTACCTGAAATATACAAGATAATCATTCAACATAGGAAGTTTATTACTCTAGTGGGCAGAGCCTATCCTTATGTAACATTTTGATATTTTGTTTGTCATGGATTTTCTAAAGGTAGTTTGATTCTTTAAAACATTACATTAAGGGGCACCTGGGTGTCTCAGTCAGTTAAGTGTCTGACTTTGGCTCAGGTCATGATCTCATGGTTCATGGGTTCAAGCCCCACAATGGGCTGTGTGCTGACAGCTCGGAGCCTGGAGCCTGCTTCAGATTCTGTGTCTCTGGCTCTCTCTGCCCCTCCCCCGCTCACACTCTGTCTCTCAAAAATGAATAAACATTTTAAAAAATAAGGGAAAATAACATCCAAGAACTATTAAAAATAAATAAATAAAACATTACATTAAAATATCACTTATCTTGATTACTAAGTTTCTGGGTTTCCCTAAACTTTGTGTCTGAGGCAAGTGTCTCATTTGCCTTACCCTAATCCTGGCCCTGGTGGGTGACTGTGATCCAGGGATGATTTAATCAAAAATATATATATATATATATATATATATATATATATATATATATTTGAACTATTCAATTGTATTTTTTTTTTTAAGTTTTTATTTTCATTCCAATTAGTTAACATACAGTGTTACATTAGTTTCAGGTGTACCATATAGTGATTCAACATTTTCATTCATCACCCAGTGTTTATCATGACAAGTGCCCTTCTCAATCCCCATTACCTATTTCACCCATCACCCCCACTACAGCCCCTTTGGGAACCATTAGTTTCTTCTTTATAGTTAAGAGTCTGTTTCTTGATTTGTCTCTCTCTCTCTCTCTCTCTCTCTCTCTCTCTCTCTTTTCCTTTTCCTTTTTGCTTGTTTGTTTTGTTTCTTAAATTCCACATATGAGTGAAATCATACGGTATCTGTCTTTCTCTGATTGACTTATTTTGCTTAGCATTATACTCTCTAGCTCCATCAATGTCGTAGATGGCAAGATTTCATTCCTTTTTATGGCTGAATAATATTTCTGTGTGTGTGTGTGTGTGTGTGTGTGTGTACATACCACTTCTTTACCCATTCATCAATAAAGACAGTTGGGCTGCTTCCATAATTTGGCTATTGTAAATAACACTGCTATAAACATAGGGGTGAATGTATCCCTTTGAATTAGTGCTCTTGTATTCTTTGGGTAAATACCCAGTAGTGCAATTACTGGATCATAAGGTAGTTCTATTTTTAGCTTTTTGAGGAACCTCCATACTGTTTCCCATAGTGGTTGGACCAGTTTGTATTCCCACCAAAATGCAAAAGGGTTCCCTCTTTCTCCACATCCTAAACAACACTTGTTTCTTGTGTTGTTGATTTTAGCCATTCTTACAGGTGTGAGGTGATATCTCGTCATAGTTTTTTTTTTTTTTTAATTTTTTTTTTAACGTTTATTTATTTTTGAGACAGAGAGAGACAGAGCATGAACGGGGGAGGGGCAGAGAGAGAGGGAGACACAGAATCGGAAGCAGGCCCCAGGCTCTGAGCCATCAGCCCAGAGCCCGATGCGGGGCTCGAACTCACGGACCGCGAGATCGTGACCTGAGCGGAAGTCGGATGCTTAACCGACTGAGCCGCCCAGGCACCCCTCGTCATAGTTTTGATTTGCAGTTCCCTGATAATAAGTAATGATGACCATCTTTTCATGTGTTTGTTGGCCATCTATATGTCTTCTTTGGAGAAATGTCTGTTCGTGTGTTCTGCCCATTTTTTAATTGAATTATTTTGGGGGGGTGTTGAGTTTTATAAGTACTTTTTTTTTTCAGGTTTATTTATTGATCTTTAGAGAGACAGAGAGCATGAGCAGGAGAGGGGCAGAAAGAGAGGGAGAAAATCCCAAGCAGGCTCTGTACTGTCAGTGTGGAGCCAGATATAGGGCTCAATCTCACGAACTGTGGGATCATGACCTCAGCCAAAATCAAGAGTTGGATGTAAGGTGCCTGGGTGGCTCAGTCAGTTAAGTGTTTGACTTTGGCTCAGGTCATATCTTGTGTTTCTTGAGTTTGAGCCCCACCTGCTTGGGATTCTCTCTCTCTTTCTCTCTCTCTCTCTCTCTCTGCCCCTTCTCCTCTTGTGCTCTTCCTCTCAAAAGAAATAAATTAATGTAAAAAAAAAAAAAAAGAGTTGGATCCTTAACCAACTGAGCCACCCAGGCATCCCTATAAGTACTTTATATATTTTGGATATTAACCCTTTATCAGATATGTCATTTACAATTATCTTCTCCTATTCCAAAGGTTGTCTTTTAATTTTGTTGATTGTTTCCTTTTGCTGTGCAGAATATTTTTATTTTGATGAAGTCTCAATAGTTTATTTTTGCTTTTGTTTCCCTTGCCTCAGGAGATATATCTACAAAGAAGTTGCTATGGCCAGTGTCAAATAAATTACTGCCTGTGTTCTCTTCTAGGATTTGTATGATTTTAGGTCTCACATTTAGGTCTTTAAATCATTTTGAATTTATTTTTGTATGTGGTGTAAGAAAGTGGTTCAGTTTCATTCTTTTGCATGTTGCTGTCCATCTCTAGTCATTCTTGATGGCACTATATGGTCATCTTACCCAAAGGCATCCAACCAATGGACAGTCAAGTAACCATTTGTATGGTGAGGCTTGAAATGATGAGATAGGGTAATCAGATTCCTTTTTGATGAAAAAGATCTAATAATTTGAAATATGGAAATTCAATAAAAGTATTAAGAAGTTAAATGAAATGATTTTGAGGATTTGCTTTAAATAACTCTTTTTTAAAAAAAATAAAAAAGAGATAGAAGTTAGCAAAATGTTGATCATTAAAAAGTAGACGATGGGTTTTTGGAGTTCCATTATCTATTCTCTCTCTATTCTTATCTATTTAAATTGAAGCTATTATAAAAGTAAGCCAATGAGGGGTGCCTGGGTGGCTCATTCCATTAAGCATCCAACTCTTGATTTTGGCTCAGGTCATGATCTCATGGTTCATGTGATGGAGCTCCACATCAAGCTTAGCACTGTGAGTGGAGAAACCGAGCTGGGATTCTCTCTCCCTCTCTCTGCCCCTCCCCGGCTTGCATGCACATGCATTCTCTCCATCTCTCAAAATAAATAAATAAATACATAAACATTTATTTAAAAAATTAAAAAACTAAGCCAATGGACAGTGAAGGCAAAAGCCAAATATCTGTATCAAGAGTTGCCATTAGATAGGATCGTGGGTGGCCATAATAAGCAATAGGTATTCCAAAGTTATGAGAGATTTAAAAGAATGAGTAAGTATTGGAAACTGGTCAGCCTAGAGAATAAAATGGTTCTGTAATTCAGAAAGGCAGATGCCTTAGGAAAGTGACCTCTGCTCCTTGTAGATTTCTAGTTCCTGGTTTCTTTTCCCATGGGGCTCAGCCATATTATAGCTTCTGCTCTTGAATTCCTATGCCATTCCTGATTCTCTTTTTCTTGCCTCATGTTTATCTTGTAAAATTGATTTCCCTTTTCTTGAGAAAGCTCCAGTTATTTATTTAAAAGAAATAATTATTTGTATTTGTTACAGTCAGAATCTGCCCAAGTGGAGTGGCCCTACCAATGTTGGAGTCAAATGGTATTCAGCATCTCATGGAGGATTAGGAGAGACCCTTGTGGGAAACAGGATGTCGGGTGATCAAAACCAATTCAATCTGCCCTCTAGGTACAAAGGCACCAAGAGAGAATTAAAAGCAGTTTTCCTAAGAGGTCTTGACAGTAAACAGGCAGAACTAACAGACAGTTTGCCATGACCATTTCCTGGGGGAATATGTTGATCTGAGAAGTAAATATGGTCATTGACCAGTCAAGTTGACCTAGAGGCTCTGTGTGTTAGGCCAGTCTTCTTGCCTGAGGGGGGCCTTCCATTTTGAGTGCTATCACAGCAAGGTAATCTCCCATTTGGATAAAGATGAAAGGCTTGGAGGACTACTCTTTTGCCCTTCAATTTACCACAAAGAATAAAGGGTTTCTAGGCAGGATGAAAGAGGTAATCTAGGAAAGAAGCCAGAAAAAGGATTCCAAAAGGCAGTGTCAAGAAGCAGGTTATGGGGAAGTTAGAGCAGAGGTGAAATAGGCAGAATTTGGTGCCTGGGGTAGGACAATTCTCTGAGGAACAAGTTGTGATTATCTGTATGCATCAAGGGCACCAAAGGGAGAGGGGCCAACTTGGCAGCCTCCGTGTAGGAGATCTTGCTAGAGCTAGAAGATATACATGTAATTCACAGAAATCTGGGCTGGGAAAGAATATATATTTATGCTTCAGAGCTGAGCAAAGGAGGAATAGCCCACTTTATTCCTTTCAGGAAAGTGAGGTGGTGCCATATACTTCCTGTATCAAGGAAGGTCATGTACTCACAAAGCAAGGAAGAGACACAACAGAAGTGAATACGAGTATCGTAAGTTTAAAGAAGGAAGTAATATCCAACCATTCCTCACCACACAGAAAGAACCACCTTAAACAATTTAGTTTATTTTCTTATTTTTTCCATGCATTTACTGAGTCAAGAATATATGCTGATTTTTAAGTGTCATTTAATTCAAGAATATTCACAAATCACTTAATTTAGGAAGAGGCATTTAATGATATTTAACATCTGTCCCCAAATGATTTATTATCTTTCTTCATCAAAAAAAAAAAAAAAACAAAACACCAACAAGTTAGGTCATTTAACATGAAGCCTAAAGATGCATAAAAATAATTTCTCAAGTTCTTTAGCAATGAAAAAGTTCATTATGTCATTCTATGCAATACTGCTTTTGTGGAGAGGGAGAGAAAAGACCTTTTGTTTAGTAATTTTCTTGGCACAGGGTCCTCACTATGTAATAAGCTTAGCCATTGTTAGCAAAATCTGGACAAGAACAGCACCAGTTATTGTTATAAGTGATCATCAAATAAGGCAAGAGATTCCATACGAACTGTAGGTTAAAGGATATGGCTCAAGAAATATGTTTCTTGGTGCTGAGAGAGGAATGGAACCAGCAGAGGAATAGCTAAGTTAACACTTCAGGGCTGTGTCACTTGGGATGTTTTTTTGCTGTAAGTGGCAGCAAATTTTGACTCATTTTAATTAAACAATAAATACATATAGTATCACACTGCATGCCCAGGTTTGGTTAATTTAGCTAACCAATAATGTCAGCAAGGACCCTGATTCTCTACATCTTCAGCTTTGCCTTCATTGGTATATTGGTGTGGTCCTTAGTCCAGCCCCTCTCACCGCTGTGGGATGACTCCGGCAGTACCCACACATCACAACAACCAGGGAAGATGAGCCAGTCTTCTATGAAGTGTCTCTCTTTAAGAGAGGGGAATCTTCCTAGAAGTTTCCACCTACAGACTTCCCTTATGTCTTATTGGCTGGGATTATGTCGTATGTCCACATCTAAAGCAATCATATACAGGAGGTCGCCCAATCACAGTCCATATCCTGTGTTTGGATATGAAACTAGCTTTCTTTGAAGACCGTGGTTTGTAAGGAGATGGATATGAGCAAAATTGGGGTGGTATTGGAAAGGAGGGAGGAAGGAAGATGTCGGGTAGTAAGCACCAGTGTCTCTCACAAGGGCTAAGTGGTCTCTGAGCTACACAATGTCCCACATGACATACACAGTTTACTGAGTTCCTGTATATGGTTCCTAAGCATATAAGAGAAGTGCTGCTCCTTTGTGCATATGTGTTATTACTTTTGATAATTTTATCAATTGGTCAGTGTATGTCTTCAAATAATGTCCAAGAAAAGACCATGGGCTGATCTATTTTCTGAGTCCCTGACTATCTGAGCATTTCTTTCTATTGCCTTCAGTAATCAGTGACAACATGGCTAGATATAAAATTATAAGTCACAATTCTTTCTCAACAAAAGTTTGTAGATATGGTTGCATTGTTTTCTGTCAGCATGGCAGAGAAGTCAGAGATTAGATTAATTTATGCTCCTTTGTAAGCAAATTATTATTATTTTTTTAATCTGAGTGCCTGAAGGATTCTTTTCTTTATTTTCTCAATTTAAAAATGTGCTCAAGATAAATATAGATATGGGTCATTTTCTTTAATTTTACCTAGAATATAATGAGTCCCATCCATCTGCAGACTCCAATGTTTTTCATGACAAGAAAGCAAAATTTTTATTATGTCTGATTTGTCTCCGTTTCTCTTGTTCTTGTTCCTATCGTGCTCATTGGGTGGAATCATATCTCTGTCCTCTGTGTCTATCACCTTCTCGTTGCCGTTTTTACTGCCTCATTCTGCTCTATACTATAGAAGAACATCTCAAGTATGATCTTCCGAACACTCACTTGCTTTTCCACAGGGCTTGTGCCACTCTTTATTCATCCTGACATATTTGCATGCTATATTATTTGGTATGAAACTTATTATAGCTTTGGTAATGTTGATATTCTTAATTATCTCACCCATCTCTCACTGCCTTTCATCTCACTCTGTTGTCTTTGCATCCCATCCTTTGCTCTGTGACTATGCCCACCTCTTTCCTAGAAGCCATGTCTCCTTGCGTCTTTCTGAGGATATCACACAGGCTTCTAAAAATGTTTGCTGGTTCCTCTGCAGGAGGTCATTTTCGGAGGAATGTTCCTCATCTGGTCTTCTGTGTAATTGTTTTTCATGTTTCCAATGACAGTTTTTCTTTTTCTGATTACTCATTTTTGAATGAAAAAAACAAAAACGACTTTCAGATTCACCCACAGGCAGGGTGTGTACATTTTATTTGGTCTTATTGATTGGACATTTGGGTAATGATGGAATTTTCTCAGACTTATAGCTTGATAAGAATGGGTGCCTGTGAAATTCTGATAATTTAGCTGGCATTCCTGTAGTGTGGCTCTGCTGTGCTGAGTTCCTTCCTCTGGGTCTGGTCCTATGATAACCTCCTCACTGTGTATTGCTACAGAGACAATTCTTTCTATCCTCAGCTACAGCATTTTATTACTGGGGCTATTCCTTCAAGAATTCAATGCAGCCAGCACCCCCAGTCTCATACACTTCCTATAATTAGTCTCTGAATGAATGTTGAAAGACAGAGATGGAAAGAAGTATTTATATCAACTCAACATCTAACATCCACATGGTAAAGAGATAGCTAGTTTCTTCTAGGGATTAACTAGGGATTCACAAGTTTCTTGTGGTGTAGACTTCAGGTCTCTGAGTAGGGGAATAGAGCAGCCAGGAGGAACAAAACCTCTTCCTGCCTTCCTTAGGATGGCCAGAGATCCTCTATATCTTGAGAAAAGGCGAGACTGTTAGCCAGGTGTTTTCCCCTCCTCATTTAAAAAATTTAAGTAAAACTTCCTTCTAGATTTTAGCAAGTGGTTTTATGTTGGTCTTAGCTTTAGGTGGCAAATGGGGTTTTTATATTTATGTCTTCCTAGGTACTTTAGAAGAAATTTAGGCGAGTTTCTATCAGGGCAGTTAGTCTGGTGCTGTTTAAAATCAGAAGTAGGGGCACCTGGGTGTCTCAGTCCATTGAACATCCCACTCTTGATTTGGGCTCAGGTCATGATCCCAGGGTCATTGGATTGAGCCCTGTGTCGGGCTCCGCTCAGCATGGAGACTGCTTAAAATTCTCTCTATCTCCCTCTGCCCCTCTTCCCAGATTGCACACACTCTCTCTCTCAAAATAAAAATAAAATCAGAAGTTAAAAACAAACGTTTTAGTTGATCCAAACTGCATATGAGTGAGCCAGTAATGTATGTGGCTGCTAACAAAAACACAAAAAAGAGGTACAGACCAAGGTTGGCAGTATTCTGATTGCACTCTCTCAGATGTAACTGGGAGTTTGGGGTCCACTTATGGCCCCTATTATTAACAAAACTGCCAAAGAATATTTGGTAAATAAGAGCAAGTTCAAAGGTAAATAACTAGGATGCTGGATGTCGTATCATGTTGATGGCATGGAGGTAGTTCACATTTAAAAAGAGATGGTGTGGGAAGGGAATGGGGGAGACCTAGTAACTGTGATAAAATATTCAAATGGTGGTCAGGGGAAAAGGGATTACATTTATTCTGGTTTTCTCCAAAGAGCAGAGAACAAAGATCACTTGGAGAAAGTTATAAAAAGGCTCCACATAGAGTTGACTGGTGATGGAGTGGGCACCTCATAAAGAAGACCCTAAACTGCCTGGCTCTCTCTGGAAGGTCAAGAAGATCCTGGCTGATCACCCATGAAGGAAGCTGCGGGAGAAATTCTGTGGGAAGTTGGGTGATCCTGTGACCCATATTTTAACGGTTTTGGAATTTCGTCCTTGAGGTTTCTAACTTTCAGGCTGGGTGAGTGAGTGATTTGGATTCTCCTGCCAAGAAATCACCAAACTGTGAGAACTCAGTTGTTCTGAAGACTGGGCTCCATCTGGACAAACAAGCCCCCAGGAGAGGCAAGTACCACTTTCTCCTGGGCTCTACCATTCCCAGAGAAGGCTACTTCAGAAGCAGACCACGACCAAGCTTCTGTCAGGGGAAGTGGAGAATGGGAGCAAACAGGTGGTTTATATGTCGTCTCATGTAGTCCTCACCATGGCCCTGGGTGTTGCTTCCCAGACAAGGTACCCGAGATGAAAAGGGGCCAGATAACTTGCCAAGAACAAGAAGACATTCATCCATTGAGCCAGTGGAGGCCCAGAGTTTCTCTATAAGAGGGGTTCAGGGGCAACAGTTGAGTTGGAATGTTATCGTGAAGCTGCATTTACTTCATTTGCACTTTCTAATGACGCATTTCATCACACTGACATTGTTTTTTTAAAAACCTTTTTTTAAAGGTTTATTTATTCATTTTGAGAGAGAGTATGCATCTGTGCAAGTGGGGGAGGGGCAGAGAGGGAAGGTGATAGAGAATCCCAAGCAGGCTCTTCACTGCCAGCATGGAGCCTGATGCGGGGCTCAAACTCACGAACTGTGAGGTCGTGCCCTGAGCCAAAGTCGATGCTTAACCCCCTGAGCCACCCAGGTGCCCCCACATTTTACACTGTTGACATACATAATGCTATTTTTATCTTGTCTTGGAGTGACTTGTGGGGGCACATGAAGATGGGGTTAGAGCCCCTCCATCCCACCCTCAGGCCCTCCTTGGCATCATGTGGGGTGAATCAAGATTTGGGCTCTGGTCTGACTCCAAAGCTCACGCTGACCTCATGGTGAGCAGAAAAGCCTCTTTAAATGTTACTGGGGATTTGTTTTGTTCTGTTTTTGTACTTCATCTAAACGAATATAACTAAATAAGGCAGGAGAAAGCAGACTGCATGATTTAGCCTATTTTCCTGAAGACTCCCCAAATACAGAAAAGCTGGCCTGGAGGCTGGCCCGTCTACACTCCGGCTCTGTGCTGGCTCCGGCCCCTCTGCTGGCCCCTTCCTCTGACCTGCAGGTGCTGCCTCTTGTTACATGGGCAGGAGGATCCCCCACCTGCTGCTTCCCAGGGGGACGCTGCAGTCAGTCTGGGTCGAGGCTAGAACTCTTTTTTTCCTTTCCTCCTACAAACAAAAATGCCTCCCCTGTTTGTCCTATTGGGCTTGCAGTCCCAGATGTGTCAGGAGTTGGTTCCCGTAAAGCAGCCCAACCAACGGGCTCTTCCACCGCATTACATAATGGCAGGGTTCACGTCATTTTCCATTGGTTTTGGACTGTGATGCATAGTCCGTTGGGGATGTTCTGAAGTTCAGCCTCCTTCAGAGCCAGGAGAGAAAAGCCCAACAGCAAAACAAGTGGAAAGAAAGAGAATACTGGCCACGTGGCCTTGGGTCTCTTCGGAAGTGCCTGCCGGTTTCTGTATTTTGTTTCTGGAAGGTTGTGAACGGTCTTCTTAATGCTAGGTCTTTTTTCGCTCATTCTCAATCCTCCTCCCCCGTCTTTGAAGATTTAACACTGCTCGCCACTTCTTTTCTGCTTGAGGCTACTTATCCCTTGATTTCGGTAACCCTGTACTTTTGGAATTTTGTTTTCCTACTCATTCCTCTTCTCTCCTTAGCTGAGAATTCTGCTTCTGTACCCCCTTTGCCTTGCCATTCACTTTCAACTTGACATTCCTTAGGGGGTCCCTGTGGTGGACCAATCTTCTGTAACAAATAGTCCCTCAAATTAGAATGGCCTCATTACAAAAGAAGTCTATTTCTTACTCACGTATGAGTCCACAGTGGCTGGTCCTCTTGGCAGGGGGGCTTCCTCCACCTGGGGACCCAGGCCCCTCCTCTCTGTGGCTTCACCATCTCCCTAGACTCCAGGACCTCACTGTTACCTGCATCCAGTCAGCCAAAAGGGAAGAAAAGAATGGAGAAGGCACATCGGATTGAAAACTTCGGCCTGGAAGAGACACACTTCACTTCTGCTCCTTCTCCGTAGGGATAACTAGTCACGTGGCCCTTTTTAGATGCAAGGGGGGGGGGCTGGAAAATATAGTTCATGGCTAGAAAGCCCCTTCCCCAGCAACAGGTCTATCCTATGGTAGGGAAAGTGATTGGGTATATAATTGGCCATCTCTGCCAACATCTCTGGGGTTTTCTCACTAGATCTCACTCTTGGTGACCTACTCATCCATTCTTGTAATTTCCTTTCTTACCTCAGCATTTATGACTCCTAAATCTCCACTTCTCCATCTTTCCCCATCCAAAGCTGGCTCTCTTTCTGGCCCTCCCCAGTTCTGTCAGCGGATCACCATTTTTCTGGCATCATCTATAATCCTTGCCTTTCCTCTGGGCCTTGATCCAGTGCCTCCCTGAGTCCTTGCTGATTCATCCCTTTTCCTGACTCCAGTATCCCACTTTTCTGATCTATTTAGAATGCTTTTGAAAGGCTAATCTTTCTAGAACACTTTTATTATGTCACTGCCAAGAAATTCTCTTTAAGAACCTATGATTCCTTGTTGCCACTTTAGAAATGAGAAACAGTTTTAAATAGTAACAGCCTATAAATAAGACAGCTTGTTAGGCAAAATAGTTATTTTTTAATCTGAAGGGCAAGTCAAGTTCAGTGTGATGAGGTGGAATAACCAACAGACAAGGCAGCCAGAAATTGGTTTTTTTGTTGTTGTTTTAATATACCCTTTTATCTATTTTATTTATTTTTGAGAGAGAGAGAGGCAGAGAGAGGGGGGAGACACAGAATCTGAAGTAGGCTCCAGCCTCTGCACTATTAACACAGAGCCCAACACAGGCCTTCAACCCACAAACCATAAGATTATGATCTGAACTGTAGTCAGCCGCTTAATGGACTAAGCCACCCAGGCACCCCCAGAAATTGTGATTCTAGTTTACCTGCTACCTCTAACCAAATCTCTGAGCCTCAGTTTTCATTTTGTAAAATTAAGAAGGTAGCATTTTAACTGTTTGAAATCCATGTACAGATGACCTCTTTTGGTTCCTTCCAGCATTAGAATGAATGATTCTAAAAATACAACCTCCTCTGCCTAATTTTTTAAGACCCTCCGTGATTTGACTGTACTCTTTCTCCCGCTTAGTCATTCACACCTTCTTCAAGGCTTTCTCTATTCCATCGACTTGTTTTCTCTCCACATCTCAAATATGCCGAGTGTAGTCTAGCTCGTTGTGAGTGCCATGCTGCTTCCCCTGTCTGGGATCCCCTCCCCTGCTTTCTGCCCATCTAAGGCCCACCCATTCTCCAGGCACTGTCAGTAGCTAGCCTGGGCCATCTTGGAGGATTTGAGGCATTTAGAAGGACATTGTCACCCACCTGACTCAGCCACTTAGGAGTTTCATGACATCAGTTACACATGTAAATTTCCCTTTTAAAATGCTGTCACTACATAATTCAGTCCTGTGATTGCTCCATGAGTTAGTTTTGTTTTCCCAGTTAACTGGCTGGCTGGTTGGATTAATTGATGATTGATTGATTGATTGATTGATTTCACCAGTCAACAAGCCTTGGCATAAGGTTGAGCCATGTGAAGTTGCTGATATTTGACCGCTTTTGACCTGCGAAGAAATGGCAATTTCCTATGTAAACCTAATAAAGTATTCTAAAAATATTTGTTATTCTTTCCACTCAACTTAGTCCAATCCTCTAAGGCAGGGGAAGCCAACATCTGAGAATAAGAGTCAAAATCCTTGTGGAGGTAATTGCTGCATTTTCTTTTACTGGTCATTTTCTATGCTGTGATTTGGGGGAAAGAGGAGTGGCACATTGTATCTCTCTCTGAGGTGGGCCTAGGCTTTCATCTGCATCAGACTGAAGGCCTGTGGTATTTGGAAGGACAGATTTTAGACCTTGGTCTTGGAAACTGGGCTCCCCGCCTTAACTTTCCACAAAGCAGCTAGAGTCAATGAGTGAAGACTTTAGGAATCCAGGTCCTTTTCTTACTTTCTTTTTGTCCCTATTCGGTCCTCATCAGAAATTAATAACTATCACTGTGCATCACATGAAGGGTTTTGGTGAGATAGCATGAGTTTTAGAATCAAGCAGACCTATTTCAAAATCCTATCTGCCACTAACTAGATATATAAACAAGTTACTTAATTTCTTGAATTCTCAATTTTGTTATCTGGAAAAGGGGGATAAAAATGTTTAACCAGCAGAGACATACCTTTTCTGTTAAGAGCCCCTTCAGGTGTTTTATCTAAAATACTTGTCCTTTCAGGGACACCTGGGTGGCTCAGTCGGTTAAGTGTCTGACTTCAGCTCAGGTCATGATCTCGTGGTTTGTGAGTTCGAGCCCCACATTGGGCTCTGTGCTGACAGCTCAGAGCCTGGAGTCTGCTTTGGATTCTGTGTCTTCCTCTCTCTCTGCCCCTCCCCAGCTTGTGCTCTCTCTTTCTCTCTCTCAAAAATAAATTAAAAAATGTAAAAAAAAAAATTTTTTTTAAATACTTGCCCTTCCTACTGTAGTAGTCCAAGGCTAGTGTCTCATTCAAGACCTGGGCTCTTTCCTTTCCTCTAATCTACATATTGATACTCATACTTCCCACCTTGAATTCTTCCTGAGCTCCTGCTGCACAAAAATACTAAAACAGGATTTCAATGTAACATTATTTTAAATATGGTTTGCTTATTACACGGATCAAGTCAAGTCCTAGAAGTATACTGGGAAAAGCCACTTACCATCCCACATTAGCAGGGAGGGCCTGGCTTGTGGGTACAGATGACAATTATTCAGTAAAAACATTTACATTATTGTTATCTCATAAACAAAGCATGGAAGCTATTCTTCCTGTACTAGAGATAGGGAAACTGAGGAGCAGAGGTGTGGCTTGTCTGAGCTTCCGTGGGTTGAGTTTGGGTGTCTCCTGAATGCCGGTTTGGGATGCTGACAGCAGGCCATCCTCTCCCCATTGTGCGTGGCCTTGAGACTCCCTGGGCATCGTGGCCCTCCCCCTAACTCCCTCATGCCATCACTTGCCCTGGCAGGGGAGCACTACCAAGTTGTGCTTTCGCGCAGAGGAGGGGAGGCTATGATTTATTGTTCAGTCACTCCTTCATTCATCCTGATTTTTTTGCTCTTTAGCAGAGCCAGAAAGTAGGGCAAGTCCAGGGTGGCACTGGAGTCCCTTAAGCTTCTGGGATTCTCTTGTGGGCTCCGGAGCTGGGGATCCCAGAAAGTCTAAAGCTTTTCTACCATTCGCCGGCAACTGGCACCTAGTCCTGATGACATGGGCTTCTCCCAGGTCCCCCAGATGCTTAGGGTGGGTCCAACTCACACTGAAAAGGATCCAGCGGGTTCCCAGTCTGGTCCACACCCATAATTCCTGGAGTCCAGTGACTCAGGGTTTCATAAGATACCTCTGTGCTAACTCACCCTCCCCGTCTGAGGAAAGGGTGTTGCCCATTAAAGGTTGTGTCACCTGTGGGCTGGGAAGAAGTTCTAGACCTTTGCACCCCAGCTTTCACTTAAATCCTGGGGTTCACAATGCAAGCTGGTATTCAGCTACCCCATTTCCAGCCAGAGAAGAGTGACATTGTCACAATCTGTGAAGACTCCTTAGTGGCTTGTGGTGTCCTTGACCACCCTCTCTCCTTAGCCAGTTTTAAATTTATTAACTAGAGGAGGGGCACCTGGCTGGCTCAATGGGTGGAAAATGTGGCTCTTGATCTTTGGGTTGTGAGTTCGAGCCCCACATTGGGTGGGAGATTACTTTAAAATAAAATCTTTAAAAAATAAATACATTTATTAACTAAAGGAGAGAAGTGTAAATTGTCTACATGGAATCTGAGGTAAAGAAGGGTGTCTACACAGCCTGGAGACCAACCTGCAGGAGACTGTGGACTTGGCTCTCAGTCACACACTGTAAGTGTGCGCACAGCTACCCTCAGTCTGAGGTTCTTTCTGCTGTCAGTCCCTTGTGCTCTAATCCAATGGAGCTCTGGACCTTTAAGCTGAGTAGCTGAGTTCTGTTCCAGCCCACCAGTGACACAGTCCCTGAATGTGAAACAACGTGCCCTGGGGGTGATTTAGCACTGAGGAATCTTCCAAAGCCCTGAGTCAAAAGTCTGCTCAATGCCTCAGCCACAGGCATCTCAGAAGACGTGCCTCTAGCTTCAGCTGAGAACACACCATGTACACGGAGGACAAGAGTATTGCCCAGACACGGGGGACACGCTGTTCAGAAGACACGCTGACATTAGCGGGCATTCCCTGCTGGAATTTGTCAAGTGGAAGAGTGAATGCTGAGTGTGGGCAGAACCCTTACAGTTTGATGATTTCCAAAGTTATCATTACTTATATATTTATATATACCTTTATATGTATATAAACAAGATGCTGCTTGTTCTGAGGTGGAATCTGCAGGGCACAAATTTTGGAAACACAGCTTTTAAGCAGCATCTCATCTTTCATGTCTATGTGCCTACCTTTGGCCCACCATATATGTTTACGGCTATATTTTTATTCTATTAATAAATCATAAGTTAGTGTGAAATGTCTATTTACAGGAGAATGATTAGGTAAATTGCTATATGATGGGATAATCTGTATCCATTAAAAATTTGGGGCGCCTGGGTGGCGCAGTCGGTTAAGCGTCCGACTTCAGCCAGGTCACGATCTCGCGGTCCGTGAGTTCGAGCCCCGCGTCAGGCTCTGGGCTGATGGCTCAGAGCCTGGAGCCTGTTTCCGATTCTGTGTCTCCCTCTCTCTCTGCCCCTCCCCCGTTCATGCTCTGTCTCTCTCTGTCCCAAAAATAAATAAAACGTTGAAAAAAAAAATTAAAAAAAAAAAAAAATTAGACTAATGGCATGGAGAAGTACTTATGATATCTTGCTAAGTAAAAAAGAAAAAAGACTAAAATATTATATGAACTGAATTTTGAACCCCTTCCCACACAATGTATTACATACATCTATTTTTATACATTGAAAAATAATTCACCTGATATATACCAAGATTTATGTAGTTATTTTTCATGTTTTTCTATGGTGGTTATGTATTAATTTTATCACTTAAAATGTTACTGCTTTTTAAAAGGGACACTTAGAAATTGTTTATTTTGGAAATTTAGGGGGAAGACTCTGGACCTCCCACCAACATTCGCAAACTGTGCACTGAAGTCAAGTGCTGATGACGTGAGTTGAGTCCAGGGAACACAGGCCAAGGTTTGCTGGTCACAGCTGCAACTTTGCCCTTCATATCCCTGAGCTGATTCGTCCCCAAATCAACCAATAAAGTAAAACCATACACTTTGTTCATAAGGGCAGCATAACTCACATTCCTAACCCGAGCTGTGGAGCATACAGGCCTGTGAGGGGCTGTTTCTCTGCTTTGCTGCCCCTCTTTCCCTGGAGCCGGTCCACATTCAAGGATAGGCAGGCAGCACCTGCTGGGGGGGGGGAGGGGCACCTACGTCTGCTGGTGGCTTAGGTCTGCTTGCCCACATTAGTTTGCTTAGAGACAAAAGATCCTGTTTATCCTTACGCAAACACCTTAACCAAATCAACCCCTAGGGTGAGCTGGAAGGGTAAGAGGAGTCACAAGATGGCGGCATTCAGCCTGAAAGGTATGGAAAAGGTTGGATGGCAAGGTGCCTCGGGTGGGGTGCAGTATGTAGAGTTCCTGCCGGCTCTGTTCATGGTGTCCCAGGTATCTCTCTCATCGGCTTAAAGCTCTTCTGATCCATTGCCCAGATGCTGGTCATAGTAAAAATCCCTCTCCTTTGCCCTCTTAAAGGGACAAATCATAAGGCCCAATCCCTTTTGGATGTCTTAGTCTCTGAAGGATTTGACTCTTTGGGTGATTTATGGAATTTGACTTTTGAGGGTCTAGAGGGCCCATGAGTGGTGCAGGTGCTAAGTAAGGATAGCAAAAACAACAAAAGGTGCCACTTGTTCATTCATTCATTTGTTCATCTAATGCATATTGAGTGTCTACTATGTGCTCTTGGGTGACAGCTGGGAACATGACAGATGAGGACCCCGCTTTCATGGAGCTGGCATTCCAGGTTGGTGGGAGAGAGATGATAAGTAGGCCAATAATAAATTACAGTGGAAGCTATAATAATGAAACTATAACATCAAGATGTGATAGAGAATACCCGGGGGTGGGGGTGCATGGTTCTTGCAGAACACCTGCAATGTCCGTAGGGGCCCCTAGGGGAGAAAGGGAAATGATTCTCAGTAAAGTACAAAGGTGCCCTTTTGCTGTGTATATGTATATGTGATCATGTACTGGGGTTCTCCCCTTTAACCTAAGTTTTCCTCCTCAGATTTGTCTCACTTAATGGTAAGAAGGACTCCTGGAGTCGTTTTACATGTGGGTCTTTCCGAGAATGGAAGGAGGTCAAAGAAGCATTGGGGTTCCATGTAGATGGAGAAGAAAATAGGGATCTGGCATGGTATCTCCTACACCCCCTTTCCCCTGCCTCAGAGTCCAGCTTGAGGAACCCCTGTCTGAGCTTTCTGGAGAGAGGCTACAGACTAAAGCAGGAGAACCTTCTATCGCTGAGGACTCCGAGAGACACAGGGCCATGGCAGTTCTGACTGTGCATGTTGTATGTTGTGTGTCCAATATAATACATGCTCATCCATGCTAATTATTGTACTACTATTTTAATGACAAAATATGAGACAGAATTAGGGAGCGGAACATTCCATACAAATGTACCGAGTGTGGAGGTTCCTGGGCATCTGAAAGGCCTGAAGCTCTGGGAGGATCCAGGGCCCGCCCACTCTATGCAGACATCAGCCTTCTTACGGGAGAGCCACCCTAAGAAGCCAGGACAGCAGCCAGGCGCCAGACAGGGACCTTACCAGAAGGTAGGAAGAGGGAGAGAAGAAGCTGTAGGAGGAAAGGCAAAGAGGAGCTTCCTTTTCCTTTCAGTCCTTCCTATTCAGAGAGTGAAGGCAGAGAGTGTTGGTAGAACGTGTACATAGCAAGATGGGAAATAAAACAATTGCATTAGTTTTGTGCAGTGTCTCTACTGCTTGGTAAGAAGGAAATACATAGAAGCTATGGAATATAAACTACAAAATTTTAGTGATTCTTTATGAATTAAATGCTCTTATATTTGTGTGTAAAACAGGTATTGCACAATATAGAGATGAGTGGTAAAATTCATGCTAACAATCTAAAACATTAATTTTTCTTTATTTAGAACACTATATAGCAAATAGAAAACACCACGGCAAATAAAGACCACAGATGAAATGAAAAAAGTTTTATATTTTAGTACTTTTGAAATATTTTATTTATTTATTTATTTACTGAATAATCTCTGCACCCTCTGCGGGGCTCAAACTCACAACTCCAAGATCAAGAATTGCACGTTTTGACTGAGCCAGCCAGGTGCCCCGGTATATTTTAGTATTTTTAAAGGCACTTTTTCCCTCTGCTTTTTAAATAAGGAACTCCACATTTTCATTTTGCACGAAGGCCCACAAATTATGTAAGTGGCCCTGGCAGGAAGTCTGTGTACATAGCTTCTACCATCCTTGGACCCCAGGAGAATCTTGGGACCCTTCCTCACCTCCACCCCCAGGAGAAAGAGATGCCTGGACCATTGATAGAACAACTCTGCAGTCGGGCCATGTTGCCAGAGGGAGCCTCAGTGGGACAAACAGCCTCCTCTTTGATTTATCTTTCCTTTCGTCAAGAATGTTAAAGTCTAGGGGCACCTGGGTGGCTCAGTTAAGTGGCCGACTCTTGATTTCAGTTCAGGACTTGATCTCGCATTTCGTGGGATCGCTCCCCAAATCAGGCTCTGTGCTGGTGGTGGGGAGCCTGCTTGGGACTCTCTGTCTCTCTCTCCCAAAATAAAGAAATAAACATAAAGCAAGAAGAAATGTAAAGTCTAGAGGGCTAAGATGAAGTCAGCCAGACTTTCAGTAAGGCTGCAGATTTGCCTGTAGCCTGGAAAAAATACTGTCTCCTCCTACCTCATCTGAAACCAATCTGAGGGCTTGTGGCTAAAGACCATATCAGGAATATAATTTTATCCCCCTGTGTGTGTTTGTATGTATATGTATCTGTGAATCTCCTTCAGGGCTTATCTTCATAGTTAAGGCTCAAAGATTTGAGGTTCCTGGTTGGGACCCTCAGACTAACACCTCAGTGTGAACAAGTGCAGAGTCAGCTCTCAGAATCCAGTCGCAGGCATTTCCCTCCTGGGAGTCTGCGCCAGGGCTGCGGAGAGAGCGGTGAGGACTGAGGAAATGGTGAGTGGCTCTGGGAGGCAGCACAGGAGGATGGCCCTGAGAGGGGGAGCGCCTTCCTCCCCCACTGCAGGCAGGCAGCGGATGTGGGGACGGGAGGAGCCCTACTGCTAACAAGTGAGTGAGGACAGGGGAATCAATCACCGGGGCCAGCTGGGTGACACCACGGCAGGCCTCCTGTCAACGGGCTGGCCTCTCTCCTACCTGGGCCGGGCAGGGGGAAGTCTGGAGGGTCCTAAGCCAGCAAGACTTGTGCCAAGGCAGGCCCTTTCCAAGGCTGCAAACTGCTCCCCCGGGGCTTTGAGCACACTGGTGGTTTTTTATGCCGATTTGCCTATGTCCAAAGAATCCACCAGAGTAAACAAAACCCTTACAAATGACTGAGCTCCTCACAGAGAAAGGGGCAGGATTGCAGGCTTGTCTTTCTATGGCACCATTTTTTTGGTCAATGGGAAATGAAGGAATATTATTAGGAACGTTCGTTCATTCATTAATTCAATGTTTATTATCTGCCTACTTTGTAAAAAGAAGAGGCTATTCCGGGAGATGGCTACTCCAGAAGAGGATATTCCAGGAGAGACTGAGAGAAGAAAACCCAGGGCCGTGTTTGGAGGCGGAAAAGTTCAGTCAGCATTTAGAGAAAATGAATAGTATAAATAATCAGAAAAGATAAGGGGTTCTGGAGTTTGGACTTTATTTTAATTCCTTGGGCAAATGGGAACCATGAAAAGTTTTTTGTTGCTATCATTGTTTTTGAGGTATGATATACATGCAGTAAAATTCATCCTTTTTTAGCATTCAGATGTTTGCAAGTGCATATAGTTGCGTAAATACCACCATGACCAAGCTACGGAACATTCCCATCATGACACAAAATTTTCTTGTCTCTTATTGCAGAAAACCCTTCCCCACACTAGCCCCTTGTAACCACTGATCTGTTGTCTGTCTCTATAGTTTTGCCTTTTCCAGAGTGTCCTATACATGGAATCATATAGCAAGTCACTTCTTGATTCTGACTTCTCTTACTTAGAATACCACATGTGAGATTCATGCAGGTTTTTGTATGCAGTTAGTCTCTTCCCTTTTTTGTTCGCCACTGTTCTGTTGTGTGGTCGTGTCACAAGTTGTTTCATCCATTTATCAGTTGAAGGACTTTTGGGTTATTTCCAGTTTTTGGTGATTATGCATAAACTCACTGACAACATTCATGCACAGGTTTTTGTGCGACCATTAGTTTTCAATTTATCTGGGCAAATATCTAAGCATGTAAGAGTAAGATTGCTAGGTCAAATCAGTGTTTATTAAGTGTATATTTCACTTTAAAAGAAAACCTTGCCAAACTGTTTTCCAAAGTAACTGTGATGTTTTGCCTTCCCCCCCAGCAGTATATGAGGATTCCAGTTATTGCAAATCCTCACCAGCTCTTGGTATTGTATTTTTACTTTTAACCATTCTAATGGATATGCAATAGACGTGTAATAGGTTGTGGTTTTAAAGTGCATTTCCCTAATGACTAATGCTGTTGAGCATCTTCTCATGGGTTCATTTGCCATTCGTATTTGTGTTCAGGTGAAAGATCTGCTCAAATCCATTCAAGCGACATGATCATAGTTATGCTTTAGGAAAATCATTCTGGCAGCAGGGCACAGCCCTGAAAACGTTGAATCAGGACCAGCAGCACCTGCATCTCTCAGGAACTTTTTAGAAATGCAGCACCTTGGCCTCATTCCAACATGATCTCCAGTGGTTAGAACGCATGTTAAACTTTGAGAAACACTCCTGTACAGGAATAATTGGAGGAGAGGAAAAAAATGTAGGGATTCATTGTTGCCATTCAGAGAACTCAGGGAGGCCGAGTGGTCAGAAGGCCAAGCAGCTAAGAATCTCCCCGTTTCCTGCTGACCCCCTCTGGAAACCTGGCTCATAGTTTGAGTTCCTGGGTTCCACTGCTGGGTGAAGGCCCATGTGGTAGCAAAGAGGGCCTTCAGAAGAAACCATTGCCTGGAACAACAGATACACCTGTTTAGGCCTCCAGTAATAGCCTATGGGACCAGAGTATAGGGAGACCTGTCAGTAAGGTGGAACAGGATAGGATTCTGAGGATGCCTGGGTGACTCAGTCAGTTAAATGTCCAACTCTTGATTTCGGTTCAAGTCATGATCTCACAGTTCATGAGATCAAGCTCCACATCAGGCTCCGTGCTGACAGTGCAGAACCTGCTTGGGATTCTCTCTCTCCCTCTCTCTCTCTGCCCCTCCCCGGCTCATACTCTCTTTCTCTCTCATAAATCAATAAATAAACATTTAAAAAAATGATAGGACTCCATTTAATCAATTCCTCCAGCCAAGACTGAGATTGTCTCTGTGTTGGCATATGGATAAGACTCTGCCTAATCTTCAGATGTACCTCAGATGAAAGTTCATGGTCTACATGAGGAGACAGACACAATTACCATTCAGTATGATGAGTGTCATAGCAGAGAGATATATAGAAAGTGCTGGGAAGCCACCCTCAGCACAGGCCTGTGAGGTGGGGCTGTTATAAGCCCCATTTTGTGGAAAAGGCTCCATGGGTAGTCATAGAGGGGTTCAGGAACTCCCCTAGGTCTCACAGCTTGATTCCCACTGGTCTGGCTCCAGAGTTTGTGATCTTAACTGACCATGCACTATGAGCCGGGGGCTGTCCAAGAGAACCCTGAGGTGAACTATTGCAGAACCAATGTCCCCGGCCCAAGCAGCATCCTGTCCTTGTCCCAGCCCCAACTTGGCCCAGAGGGACTGAAGACATAGAACAGATGCCTAGATAAATCCTTCTAGCTGCCTGTGGAAGACTTGGGCATAGGCTGAAGGCACCAGGCTTTCCTGTTTGCTGTTGAGCTGCCCTTGGTCAAGGCTCCATGGTCATCCTCTGCTCAGGCCACTGCCTTTCATTGCAGGCAAAGCTGGACAGTATCAGAAGTTTGGCCCTCCTTAGATCCCACATAACTGTGGATTTCTCCTCTATGTAAGGAGATGAAGCCAAAGACAGGGTTTTTCTGTTTCTTAGCCTCCCTTGACAGCACGGAGTCCTGAACATTGTAAAGATTTCCAAAAAGGTAAATATCACACAGCATGGCCAAGGATGCCGTCTTCTAGGTTTCTGTGCAATTGGCCTTGGGTGGGTGGTCTGATGAGGCCTTTTATCACCTTAGTCTTCTGATGCCCCTCTACTGTGCCCACAGCAGTGGGGCCCCTCCACCCCTCTGGGTACAGCCTTTGGAAGCCCCTGAAGGAGGGCCACATGGAACTGGGCGGGGGGAGGGGGTGAGAGCTGACTCCAGAGAGGTGGTCAGGGTGGGATCCCAGAGGGTCTTGACTGCAGAGGAATCCAGTTTGTGTTCTGAGGGCAACAGTGAGCCAGTGAGGGACTTGAAGCAGGGAAACAAGGATTTGATGGGTGTTTTAGAAACTCCTTTCACAGCTGTGTGGAAGATAAGCTCCTTGAGAATATAAAACGTTGGCTTATTTTTTCTTAAATATACCATATTTTCCAAGTTAAGCCTAAATCACTGACTTTGCTTTTCTCTATGTATTTTTATTTGATCTCTTTAAAAGTTTAAGGGAAACTTTTATTATCTTAATCCCCTGATGATGCCCTAATCTGTCCTCTCCCCACCATGTGAAACAAGGCGCAGTGAAATAAAGCAGCCTTTTCAAACTTGTGCAGTGGGTTTTGGCAAAACCAGGAAGGATTTGACACGGTCTGGATTCTCAGAATTGTGCTCTAACGAGATCCTATGGCCATCCACCCACACCAACAGGTTCACACTCACCTCCTAAGAAGTTACTTTGGACAGAGAAAAAGGAAGAGCACACCCGAGCTTTGGAAACTTGGCTCTGAGTCCATTACACATTTGCAGGCCACTGCCTCAGTTTCCTTCTGCGTCACTGGGCTCCTGTTGTTAATGTTTCTCGGGGAGTTTCCTGCCAGTTCCTTCACTGTATTATAAATGTAAACACAGTACCAAAGTTGGCCTTTAGCCCAGTATGGCTCCTTAGGAAATGTAAGTGGTAAACAAATGTCGAACAGAGAAGTCAGTGCTGACTGCCTTCTTTTCTAATATTGCCAACATACCTCTCTCTTTACCATGAAAATTGGCCTCAGCCCCATGAGTCTGGCAGCAGCGTCATAACTGGGCTCAGAGCTGCGATGCTGCTTTGAGGTCCACCCACTGCTCTCTGTCTCCGGAACACACCCGACAGGAAGGATCTGTACGTAAAGGCTGTTCATGAGGCTGCATTTATAGCATACCGTGGATTTCATGCAAATGCTTCCACAGTTTGAAGTGGAAAATGGTATACCATCCATCACTTTCGCTAAGTGATCTCCAACTCTTATCTGTGCTGTTCCTGAAGGCAACATAAATGCTCCGCTGTCCTTTATACAAAAGCCTTCCAAGTTGTACAGTGACAAACACGTGTGCTTCTGAACAGCACTGTACAGGATATACTATACTACCGTACAGAACTTCGCTTCCAGTCCGTACCTCATTCATACTCAAGGAATACCCTTGAGTCCTCGGAGGAAAAAAAAACCAAACAGGTGAAAACCCTTAGGGCACATAAGTAAACAAAGTTTGAGCTTTTTAAACAGGACGTTGTTGGGCTCAAATTGGACTTTGGGTTAATGGGACGAGCAATGCCTTTAACCACAACCCAGGCTTCCAAAGAAAAGTAAGGCAGGCTTGAAAGGAATCTAGCTTCAGGCAAGTTAGGAGTAAAGAAGAAAGAAAGAAAGAAAGAAAGAAAGAAAGAAGAAAGAAAGAAAGAAAGAAAGAAAGAAAGAAAGAAAGAAAGAAAGAAAGAAAGAGAGAGAGAGAAAGAAAGAGAGAGAGAGAGAGAGAGAGAAAGAAAGAAAGAAAGAAAGAAAGAAAGAAAGAAAGAAAGGAGGGAGGAAGGAAGAGAAGAAAGAAATCTGTCCTTTTTGAGCAACAACTGGTAAGATATTCTCAGTGTAATAAAAGTGTGTTTAAACCTATCTCAGAGACAGACTTATAAAACATCCTCCCAGAAAGCAGATATGGGAGTGGGGAAAAGTGGGGGAGGTCACTTGATTTTCCCTCAGAGACCGAAGCATGGTCCCAACAGGATACAGTGTTCCCTGGATCTGAATAAAGCCCTGAGCAATACCCCCTCTTTCATGGTGACACCATCTGGCCCCTGTTCTCAATGCTCAGTATCCTCATTTTCTGTAAATGACGCACTAACCTGCAACAAGACAGAGTTTCCAAGAGGACTCACATTCAGCTCAGTCCTTGATGGGAACGGGTAGCAAATGGTGAGCACAGCTGGCAAAACTCCAGGTGGGAGAAACACCCTCCTGGAGGGTGAAGTCTAATGTGTCCCATCCACACTGTACTATAAGTTTCTCCTCTATCTTGATTTTTAAAAACTTCGGAGGCCATGTTTATATTTCCAACCTGTCACTTAGGCGTTTTGTTTCACTATTGGATGTATTTCTATCACTGAATGATAGTTTTGTCGCCTCATTTTAATTTTTCTATTTTACCCCAAGCCTCCCTCCCCAGGCCAGATGGGGACCCCAAAACATGATTACCATCAGTTAGTATCCCAGGGAATTCAGGAAAAGCTTAGAATAATATCCCCTGGGATCACTTTCTGGAATCAGCATTTAACAGCAAGCCTGAATATTTCTTCCTCTTGTCACAAGAAAAAAATACTTCACTGGAGTAATCATGTTGCTGATGAAACCAAGAAGAGTGCACAGAGGCAAATGTCCCCCATAAATCTGACAGCTGGAGAAATGAGAAGAGCTTCCCTAAAAAGGGAGGAGGCTAAAGGGAATTGCGTTATCATGTTGAGCCATGTTTACGATACTCAAGTTTAGGGTAAACACAATGATCAGGGTAAAACCAGCTTGCTAACCTTGTTTTTAAATGTATTTGAAAAGTCAAATAAAGCAAAACTAAAAATTTATAGAGGGCTGGAAGAGTGGCGTTTTTTTGAAAGTGGGGAAGGCTTTAAAAGCTTTAAAGCCTTTGCCCAAATTTCCATTACTGGTTAGCATTTATTATTAAAATGTGAAACTGATGTTTGAAAAGCTCCATATAAGTTTAGACCAGGCTTGATTCAGACAATGTCTTTACCAACTTTCCCCCTACATTATAACTACCTGTTCTTTTTTTCCTCCCTTTTATCCTTGTATCATAGGCATTTCCCCATGTTATAGACTTCATAATTATCTTTTAATGTATATGTTAATATTCCCAACCACTAAATGCACAATACATTTGTTATTCTCCTTTTGGTTGCTTCTAATTTCTCACTATTATAAATGCTGCTGCAATGAGCATTTTGGGGACTTTGGCTTGTATTTCTAAAGGTAGAAATAATGGATAAAATAGTATGTACATCTATATGCGTCTAGATATTGTTTGCTATTTGTTTTTCAAGAAGATTGTACATAGTCACCCAGTCATTAGCAATGAATTAGAAAGTTGTTCTCACCAGCTTTGGGTATTAATACGTGAAATTTTCTCGTTAACAGCAAAATAACTTACCTCGAAGCTTTAAAGTTTTTAGGAATGCAAACATGGCCATCTCTGTCTCTGCTTTCTTAAACTTCTTTCTGCTTGGAAAGTTGTTCCCTTCCCCCTTCCAGAGACTTTGGATTTGCAAATGTGGGGAGAGCAGATTCTCCCCACAGGGTTTAAGCCGCACCTCAGAACAATTACATCAAAACATCTGGAAGTGGGTCCTGGGCCCCAGGTGATTTCCATGTGCATCCAAACCTACCATTGGGATAGAAGGTGGGGTTCAAAGTCTGCTTTGAAAGGGCCAAATAAGACAAGGGATATTGGGGATATAGAGGCAACAGTTTCCCTTTCACGAAGTTTGATGAAAGGCAAAGAGATAACAAAAGTAGCTTGAAGAGGCAGCAGTATCAAAGAAAGGTGCTTTTAAGAAGGAATAGGTGAGCTGCATATGTTTGAAGGCAGAGGGAAGGATTCCATGGAAAAGGAGAGAATGATGTGAGAAACTGAGAGAAAGAAAGATGAAGAAAGCAGGAATGAGGGGAAGGAGTTGGCCCAGGAGGAGGAGTAGTATGGGTTAAGGGAAAATCATTCTTGCTTAAAGAGATGTGAAGGAGAGAGTACGGGGAGGGGGGAAATGCAAGGACATTTTGAGGTGTGGGAGTTTGCATCAGCTGGCCCCGATCTTTTCAGAGGAGCAAGAAACTCCTGGGAGTGGGGTCAGGGCAGTGGAAACCATTGTGGTCAACCACTGTGGAGAAAGGGAAAAAAGGAAATAGAGTGTACTAGATGCAGGAGATTCAGTCAACTGGTCAACAACACTCCAGATGAAAGTCCCTATTGAGAAGGGACAACAAACTAATGACTAAAATTAGGGTTGGAGATTATTAGCTGTTATTTATCCACTTTATCCTTGCAAGTTTGTGCTTGTGAGCTGGCTTTATACATAGTATCAGCCAGGGTTCAATCAGGAAAGCCAAGCCACTATGCAGGACATAGAATGACATTTTTAAAAATGTGGGTTAGAACTGAAGCAATGGTGGGATGTGATGGAGGTCTTCCTAAGACTGTTGCCTCTGCAGGTGGCATTGGGATTATAGGTCAGCAGAGACTGAAAGCAGGATGTGCAGTGAGGGAGAGCAAAGACAAACTGGAACTCATGACGGCAATTAGTACCCACGTTTGTGTGACTGTCTCCACCTTGGATGTGGGTGACCTGCAGAAGTAGCTGGTTTTGTCAAAGTTGCACATGTACCCGGTCCAGGACCTGGAGGAGCCGAGCCCCACAGCCAACAAGGTAGACCAACAGAGGCCCCACAACAGTTGTGAGCTGCCACGGTGCCTGGGACCTACACAGAAATGGCTGCCTCATTTTTGCCTGGAACCGTGGGGTGGGAGGTGGGGGTGGGGGTGGGGGTGGCAGGGAATTCTGGGAGAGTGGGCTTCAGTGTGCTGACACCTTACGTCGACACACACACACACACACACACACACAGTCTCTACCTACATAGTGTTTGAAAGTACTCCACAGACTCAGGCAGGAATCGGAGACACGAAGTCGACTGCAAGCACCATTTGAGTTTTAAAAGAGCAGAAACGCCAGCCCCGAGGTTACAACGTGGACCCAAAGTCACATCTAGCGTTTCGACTGGAATGGTGACATTTAAAACTTTATTTCCTGGTCCTACCCATGAGCGAGAATGGAGACGCCCTCTCCTGGCTGGCGGCGGAGTGCCAAGGAAACTCCTCGCACGAATGTTTTGTGTCATTGCAGCAAGAAGCGTGGGGCCAAAGGCATCCCCGGCGTTTTTAGACATGTGGCCTTAAGGGAGCTTTTCTCCTCTCAGCACACCCTTGGAGCACACGTGGCGGTGCGGAGTGGGAATGGGAACACCGACCCTTCCCGAACAGGGCTGGGCGGGAGCAGCTAATTCTCGTGGGGCATTTCCGCGGTGAATCTGAAGACGCCGCAACGTCCCAGATTCTCATAACGCTGCTCACGTATTTGTCGTCCAACGAAGCATGGCTGAAATAACACAACCACCTTGTTACAGGTTTGGGGAATGCAGCGTCAGCTAGCCTCCTGGCCCCGTGGCTTCCGTTCCCCTCCGCGGAGGTGGCCAGCTGAGGAGCCAGGCCCTCTCGGTCTGAGGGATGGTGACCACGTCTGCTCTGGCCTGTGCCCTGCCTGCTTCCTCTATCACGGGGAATCAACAAGACAGAAATTAGCCAGCCAGCTCTTCCTTCCTGTAGTTCAGCCTAGGTAGCCCCGTGCAATGCCTCAGAGAGGCTTCTGTGTGAGACTCGGATTGCATTTACTTTTACGCAGCAGGTGCAACCAAGCTAAACTGGAAAGCAGAGCCATTTAATGGGACCTGGGTTGGAGCATTTTGGAAAATGTTCTTGGAACCATGAAAGCCTGGCTTCCCAAAGCTTTGCTCAATCTCTCCCTTTTCTTTCCTCCTCCTTGGTTTTCTCTTCCTTCTTCCCTCTTCTCTTTGTCCTTCATTCTCATTCAGAAATGCATAATCAGCCACGGGAGGGTTTACTGGGCCCAGGCCTGTGATGGGACTGGGGATACTGAGAAGATACAGCCTTCTTTCTCAAGGGACAGATTAATAAGCACCACATTGCCCTGGCGGGGCAGGCACAGGGGGTGGACCGGTGTCAGGTGAGCTGAGCCTTGAAAGAGAAAACACAGTTACCTGGTGGTCTCCTTTGTTTTTAGTTCTCATTTCTCTGCCCAAATGTCCTCTTTTTGTGCCCTTTGCCACCATTAGACTGAAGAAAGAGAGCCTGGCAGCTGATGGTCAACTTTGAAGGCACACTTCTTATGTGCATCTCTGGGCCCCATATCCTGGGTAAAGAAAGCATTCTCAAATACCAAACTCTCCAACTCCCTGACTCCCCAGAGGCACCCAAAGCAAAGTTCCAGACACCTAATCATTGGCCCACTTTTAACTAAGGCCTCTCAGCTGTGCCGGCCTGTTAAAATTTCTGCAATTCTCTTAAAATACAAACATACTTCACTTTCAAGGCTCTTCCCTGTTATTCACAGTTTTCTGGGCTGCTTGTGCTAGATTTTGTTGTTGCCTTTACTTTCTCTCCTGGCCCATCCATACCAAAGCTGATAAGGTGTCCAGAAGCTTAAACAGAATTTGGCTCCCAGGCTGAGAGGTGGATTTATCATCCACCCCGTCCCCTGGTATCACACCTGTCCTCCCAGACACACCCTCTGGTACCCGGCCCAACTGTAACCTGAAGGTGCTGATTGCCAGGGGATGGGAATCAGCCGTTAAGGGAGGGGCTTGCGAATGCTCACGTGGTAGCACCAGACCTACAAGAAGAGACTGAGCAAAGTTCGAGATTGCTCCAAGGCTGGAAGTGAAAGTTAGTAAACAGGTAAGGCTTTGAAACGAGGTACCAAGAGAGGCAGACTTTCTGTAGATTCTTTACGAGCAGCATGTCACTTATCTGCGTTGCCTTCGGGGTGCTGCAGCTAGAAATCCGAGGGTCTTGGAGGCTGCTGTCGGGCTGATAACCCTGAATGCTGCCCTTCTGTTGTATGGTAAATCCGAAAGTTGGGAGGTGGGGGTGGTGTCCTTGGACCAGCAGCATCTTTGCCGCCTGGGAGCTTGTTAGAAATGCTGGCTCTCTGGCTCCACGCCTGATCTACAGAAACAGACTTCATTTTAACAAGATCCCCAGGTGATCTGCATGCATATGACCATTTGTTACAGAGCTTTATGGCTAATAAAGCCCTGTCACATACATGAAATCCTCATCTGAGGAAGGCAGAGGAAACTGCGGATTTGAGGTGAGTGATTCATCTTTAGGTCACACAGCTGGAACTAGACATTTCTTACCTTCTACTGGTTTGGAGCTCTTTCTGCTGTATCTTTTGGCATCCTGGCGACAATCAAGAAAGAATCATGGTTCACAGGGTCCTTATGCTGAGCTCTCCCCTCATGCCATCAGCGCTCTATGTGACTTGTTAATCTCACTGGACTTAGGAGGTGGGGCTTTTATTTTTCTCATTTGTTTTTCCACTAGTTAAGTGGCAGAGCACCAGAAGCAACTAGTGCATTCCAGACTGTTTGAGTTACCCACCTGAGAGTTGGGTTTTGGATTTCCCAGTAGTGACGGGGAAGCAGCAAGGAACAAGGGGATGACACATACATGGGTGTGATACTGGATAAGTCACCTCACCATCCTGCCCTTAGCCTGCTGGCCAACCCCAGCCCAATCTGCTGTGTGGCACCTTGGGAAAATTTCCAATACAGCTGTCCTACAAAAGTTCCTGAGAATGAGTTAAAAACCCTCCTTGCAGCTACATTACAGCCTTCCAATTTCAGCTGGCAAAAGGGTACCTTTCAAGAAGGGAAGGTGGTTGAGCCTGGAGTATTTCCTACAAACCCCACACCACAGACTGAGTTTACTGCCAGTGAATCAGGAACATATGGTACTCAACAAGCTTCCCTCTGAACGCGCACTGTTTAATAACCTAGGGAATCGCTGTTTCTCAAAAACAGTTGGGGTTTGTTACCAAATCCAGGCCCTCTGAAAGCCAGTTTGAAATGTACTGTCAAACACACCACACTCTCCAGGGCCAGATTAATGCATCTTTGCTTTATCCACAGGAGATTACTTCCCAATAGTACCATTTGGTGGTTGTGACTCAGAATGGGGTCTGATTAGGACCAAGGTTTGAAAAACACCTGACCAGTTATGCTGAGTAAATGCAGCTTAAAACAAATCACAAGCACTGCTTTGGTCACAGTGCAAAAGAACACACACTTGCTGCTTCTATTTTCAGAAAATTAATGAACGATTTCAGTTATGGCAAAACAGCCCTGCAGACAAGGGTCAGTTTGCTCTTTTAATCAAGAAGCTTTGCCAAATATTTACTAAAATAGGGCAGACTCCTTGTAAAAGTATAAATAGTTTTGTTTCTTATTTAAAATAAAAAGGTCCCCAGCACCTTATATGGTCTGGTCCTTTGATGGCACTCAAGTGTTTTTATAGTAGGATTTCCATTGTGGTCTCTGCTAAGGAAAAAAGAAACAAGATTGCAACACGAGTTCAGAGAAAAATGATGCTTCACATAAAAATCTGATAGAAAACTCTGCAGAGTAAACTGTGAGTAATGTTGTCTAGAGAGGATAGAGCATGTGGTAATGCACTCAGACTCAGTGAAGGCCAAGGTTTCTGTAGCAGACTCAGTTGGTTGCTTACTCAAGATCTATCCCTCCTTCTTGATGTGACTTTGCTCAGTTATCTGTCTCTCCCCAGCATGATTCAGTGGATGGGCTTCATGGGCAAATTCTGTTTAAAGACAATCACGGGAGTACTATCGATAGGTTTAAAAATAGGCATGTGATCCAATTCTGTCCAATGAAAGGTGAGAAATCTGCTGAGGGGGTTGGGGAAAGATTTCCTTGCACCCAAGAAAGAAAAGTAAGAAACAGATTCTTCTTCCTGTGGTTATGGTCACATTTGGATATGATACTTGCAAAGAGGCAGCCATCTTGCTCTCCAGCAAGGGTAAAACTGACACAGGGGTGGGGCAAGGCAAAGAGAGTCAGTGAGACATGGAAAAGAGCCCTGACACATCCCATCTGGAGCCCACCTGCCTCTTGATTTCCTGTTAGGTGAAGTAACAAACGTCCTAATTGTCTAAATCAGTTTCGGTTGGTGTTGGCAGTATTGGCTGCCCAAAAAGCATCCAAACTTACTATTACATTGTCCTGAAAACTTCACCTCACCTGTTGTGTTGCCAAAAGGCTTCTGAAAGGTTAAAATGTCCTTAAATGATGTAACATAAAGCTGTAGGTTAAATAATAAGTCTAAATGATGATCTATACTGGCTATAACTAATTTCATTTTCATTTCTCAAGGTAGGCAGGTCTGAGTGGTATCCTAAAAGATACTTTCTATAATGAAGCTAAGGTTGAGTCAGTGGTACATGTTGCTAGGACTGGCTGAGTGAATCTCTTCACCTCCCTCATGTGTCCCCCTTCTAACATATTGCTGAGAATGTCAAGACAGCTGATGGGGGTCAGAGTTCATGGTGGAAGGCCTAAAACAGCAAATCTTACTGGGTCACCCAGGAGTTCAACCTCTGGCCGAGGCTGTGGGGACATCTTGAGCTACAGACACATAGGTTTACTATCCCAAATCCTATCTGAGATCTCAAGCTCAAGTTTTAGAGGAAAAAAAAAAAAAAAAAAAAAAGCTTTGCTACATGTAAAAAAGTAAAAATTAAGGATTCTCAATTATAGTCTGGTAGCATTTATGCCTCTGATTGCATGTATCCCAAAAATAGGCTGCTAATTTTCCCCAACAGAAATTTCACCCCAAATTGTTCTTTCTGCATGGAGTCAGAGGGTTGACAAAACAAATAAGAGATATATTCTGTATTTGATTTTCGGAATGTCTTTTTTCTCTCCCCTACCCTTTTGTTACCTTCTTCAAAGGTCTTTATACAAATATTCCAAAACGAAACAGTGAAATAAAAAGAGTAAAAGGGAATTCTAAAAGCGTCCTCTGCCTGTATCTGATGAATGAAATAGAGTTTTCACCTGTAATTATTTGGCTTAGTGCCTGAATTTCCTGTTTCCTCCTATCTAGGAAACCTGGTTCAGCACTCCCCACCAAGTCCATCACAGGTGATTACTGAATGTGCTACCAGCTCTAGCAAGGAAAGGCTCGAGGTTTAACTCTGTAAGGGCCCCTGGTTCTTAGATTACAGGTTGGAGGACTGATGGGTTGCCCAACCAAAATCGAATCTGGAAATATTTTTCATTAGAAGTTAGAATACGGGGGCACCTGGGTGGCTCAGTCAGTTAAGCATCCGACTCTTGATCTCACCTCAGGTCATGATCTCAGGGTTTGTGAGTTTGAGCCCCGTGTCAGGCTCTGCACTGACAGTGTGGAGCCTGCTTGGGATTCTCTCTCCCTCTCTCTCTGCCCCTTCCCTGCTTCCGTACCCCCATGCTCTCTTTCTCTCTCTCAGAATACATAAATAAGCTTAAAAAAAAAGTCAGAATACTAAACTTTGTTTCTGTATTCACTCAAAATTATAAACTAGGGGTTAAATTCTGTGGAGGACTGCAGCAGAGGTTGTGAGAATCTATTGGCTGAAGAGCAAAACTCATAAATCATTAACCAGATGTTATGATTCTGTGTTGATGCACTCTCACAATGGCAAGGATATCTCTGGTTGTGCTGACATTTTGGTGCACACCAACACTCTCTTCAAAGACTGTAAACAGTGTGGTATGAGCTCTGTTTAGAAAGAATCAACAATAGCCAAATTATGGAAAGAGCCTAAATGTCCATCAACTGATGAATGGATAAAGAAATTGTGGTATATATACACAATGGAGTACTATGTGGCAATGAGAAAAAATGAAATATGGCCCTTTGTAGCAACGTGGATGGAACTGGAGAGTGTAATGCTAAGTGAAATAAGCCATACAGAGAAAGACAGATACCATATGGTTTCACTCTTATGTGGATCCTGAGAAACTTAACAGGAACCCATGGGGGAGGGGAAGGAAAAAAAAAAAAAAGAGGTTAGAGTGGGAGAGAGCGAAAGCATAAGAGACTGTTAAAAACTGAGAACAAACTGAGGGTTGATGGGGGGTGGGAGGGAGGGGAGGGTGGGTGATGGGTATTGAGGAGGGCACCTTTTGGGATGAGCACTGGGTGTTGTATGGAAACCAATTTGTCAATAAATTTCATAAAAAAAAAAAAAATAAAAAAAAAAAAAAAGAAAGAATTACTGCTCTATAAAGCTAGACACTGAGAGTCTTTTCATTTCTTTCCTTCCTGGAAAGGTACAGTGCCTTCCTTGCAGGCACTGCTCTGGGCAGCATGGGGCACAGAAGCAAAAACTATACTCTGTAGCAGGCACAGCCTGACCTCACATACATAACCTTTGGGTTATCTTTAATGTGAAATCCAAACAGAAGGCTCAAGAACTATGTTAACACAGGCCTTTATCCATTGCATTTGTTACAATTCAAGCCAAGAGAGAGTGACACGGCTGCCATGGTAATCATGTCATCTAGAGCACACCTCAGTTTGCAAATGGTTTTCCATGCATTATCTTATTTGAACCTCTCAATAATCCTGGTGGAACTTGATAGGCCAGAAAAGCAGAGAGGAAATCAGAAGGCTCGAATTACCCACCCAAGCTCACATTTGGAGGGCAGAACTGGCACTTGAGCAAAACCGTCTTACTCCACATCCAGTGCTTCTTCCATGAAACCTTATTGTCTGGACGAATGTAGCACAAGAGAAGTATTACATAAGCCTGAAACGCACAGTAGATCTAGGCTCAAATTCTAGCCCCACTACTTATTGGATCTGTGAACACAAAGTCCCTACGTCCCTGCCGTGGCTTCCCATCTGTAAAATGGAAATAATAATCTGTACATCACAGGTTTGGAGGGCTGGATGCATTTAATGCATGAATGGCACCAAGCGTAGTGCTTAGTAGGAAACCCGGTACTCAGCAATTCCTCAATGAATAATAGTTATTAACAAACAAAGATTAAACTTTGGTTGACAATTTTGAGTGCAAATCCCTTTCTGTGGCTTTTCACTCTGCTACTGACTTTTAGTCAAAGATGTCCTGTGAGCTCTATGGAGTGCGTGGGTGGCTCAGTCGATTAAGCGTCTGAGTCTTGGTTTTGGCTCAAGTCATGATCTTGCAGTTTGGTTAGTTTGAGCCCCATGTTGGGTTCTGCACTGACTCTGCTTGGGATTCTCTCTCTCCCCATCCCTCTGCCCCTTCCCAACTCACGCTGTCTCTGTCTCTCTGAAAATAAATAAACTTAAAAAAAAAGATGTCCTATGATTTCTAGCTTCCTCCCCTACCAAATGAAGGCAACAGGGGCTTCATACAAAAACCTGGAAAACCCCTTCTCTCTGACCTCTGTTTTTGCACAGGGCTCTCCACAGTCTGTGGGGTGTGTAGGTGTGTGCGTGTGTGTGCACCCTAGGTGTGTGTGAGGGAGAAAGAAGTGAAGGACCCTTGTATCAAATTTACCAGCTTTTCCTTCATGTTAACACTCACCCAGCACCTAGCCAAGGACTTTCCAGTGGGGGAGATTAAAATGCAAAGGAAAGTGGTGACATTGGTAAACTGCCACAGGTCTCTTGGAAAATAGACACCAAGTCTCTTGGAAATAGACGATACACAGACAAGGCTGCTATTGATTTCAAAGACTTACTGATTCTAGGATGGCAACAATATGATTTGGTAGTTCATTTTCTTAAATTTATATCATTTTTTTAAAGCACTATAGGGCACAAACAAGTAAACTCTGATACTCACATCACCTGGGAGGAATGATAATACAGTGAGAAAGCCAGCACAGAGAAGAGGCTGTTCTTATTACCACACCAAAAGACCTGGATATTCAAAGTAGGGATGGTTTACTGTGTGCCAGAGAAACCACTCTAACCGAGGCCCAGGAGGTGGGGGCAGTTCAGAGTCCTCCCTCCAACCCTTTTAAAGGTAACTTAAGTAAGTACTTGCTGGGATGTGCAACATAAGAGAAAAACAGGAAAAGCACAAATTCCTGCATGGCGTCAAAGTGATTCTTGAAGGAGGACAACATTCCTTAGGGTTATAATTGGCCAAAAGGGTCACAGCTCAGGCTCCCAAAGCTGTACGTCTTTATATTCAATGGTTAGTTGTTCCCAAGAAGCCCAACATCACTGGGGATGTGGAGGGGATGGTTTCTGTTCAGACCTTCAGATCAAGTGTTCACGCTGTATACTTACCATTCCCCCTTGACACCTCAGGATCTGGTATGGATTCCAGGGTTCCACTTGACTCCCCTTCTCCTGCCTGTGAGTTCACACATGGAGCCCCCTGGTGTCCTTTCCCAAAAGCAGATTTTTGGTTTGGGCCCTCTAACCTTGGAGACGCTCTAATAACAGGAGCCTCTGCATAACGCCTGCATGGATGGGCAGCCTTAGTCAAGCCTCAAAAAATGTTTCTGTTACCATCCTCAGCTGGGGAAGTGAGGGCCTATGGGCTTTAAGACACTTAAGTAAGAGGAATCAAAAGAGGACCATTCACGCAATTTAAAAATAATAGTCATGATCACTTTTCATCAGCATGATTGTTTTGCTTGGGGGCAAATTAATGCTCAGGGACTGAAATTCTCTTTGCCAATAGTTTATTTAACACAGTTTCAGTTACGAATTTCACAAGCCAGTAGTATACAGGATAACGTCTCTTAATAAGCCAATGAAAAAATAACATACTCCAAATCAATGATAAATTAATCATTGTTCCAAGAAAGGAGAGTTGAAAGGAATAAAGTCCAAATTTAGTTGAGGTGTACCGTTATAGCAGCTGGTACTCGTGAGAGTGGCTTAGGCAACTAAGAGCTGTTGTCCACCTGCCAGCACAAAACTAAAAGTCCTGTGTTGCTGGAACATATTGTCAGGAAACTAATTCACCCCTGTCTCCATTGCCTTCAGTTTGTGATTTAGTCAGCTCCTTCTTCCACACTTTTTTTTAAGTTTATTTTTTAAATTTATTTTGACAGAGAGAGAGCAGGGAAGGGCAGAGAGAGAATCCTAAGCAGGTCCTGACTTGGGGGCTTGAACTCACAAACCGTGAGATCATGACCTGAGCTGAAATCAAGAGTCTGATGCTCAACCGACTGAGCCACCCAGGCGCACCCATCCTTCTTCCATATTTGTAATGAGTCACATGAACACAAAGTCACAGCTTTGAAAAGCCAACTAACCACAGGGAATTTAATTCCTACTTATAATTTCAGAACACCTTCTTTCCCTTCCCTGTCTGTATCTGGCCACAGCTGCACAACCCAAAGTTACTTCAAACTGGTCTTTCTTTTTTAGGGAATTATCTTCATACTGAGCACACACTGAGATCGGAAATTAAATTCTCTGTTTGGTTAGAATTACACCTCTCGGTAATCCAGGAAATTAAATACAGCCTTAATCCATCACCCACCACCTAAACTATGTCTCATTATCATATCAAATGATGGGGCTCGGGATCCCAGTGAGAGATCTACTTTTTCTATAGTGTTTTTGTTGGTAGCAATTAGTTAGCCAAGAGCTGTCTAATGGAAAGGCGTGGCATGTGAATTGATCAATGTTGTTGTTTTTAAAGTTTAAATCATTAATCGGTAGCTTCTCACCTGACAGAAAAACACCCAGGAGGGATTCTTTATTACTCATGCAGTGAAATTAAATGATCAGTCACTCTATAACCCCAGTACATTCTGGTAAATTTTGAATCAAATAGATTACAGATTTTATGTTTAATTTAGTTTCAATATGAGTTTATAGTTCTCTAACAGCTGAGCAGGGAGCAGACTGTGTTTTTTGTTTATTTGTTTGTTTGTTTAGTCTATAAGAAAAGGAAAGTAAGGAAGGAGGGACTAGGGACCAAAGCTGACTTTCAAGCCAGCTGTGTTTCTTCTTCAAGAGGGACCACTGAAGAGGTGACGGTTTGTTTAATCTGAGAAATGTAAACAGAAGGAAGCCTGTCACAATTAAGTTAGAATTTAAGCACTAATTAAGTCTGATGCAGGATAATGGAGATTTAGAGTTAGTAAATATTGGTCCCAAATGGCTCTACTTTCTTTATATGTCTCAAATTAATCTTAATGTAAACCAAAGTGCATGTGTTCTTTTCAAAGTAAAGTTTACTCACATCTGTATTCTACAAGAGATGAGATTGGAAACCACAAGGATTACATTTCCCAGGAACGTATATGAAAGACCACAGCCTTGCGGCTGTGCTATCTGTATTTCTGCACTATGCTTGAGGCCCGTCCGTTCACACAGACCAGCCACACATCACAAAGGAATCCTGGGCCAGATTAAACACACACACACACACACACACACACACACACAGACACTCTTATATAAACTGACCTTAGGTGTTATAGACTCTGAGATTTTAAGATCTACTTTTTAAGATTGGTTGTATAACTGGAAGAGTGTGTTAAAAATATTTGAAAAAGAAAATTCTAATTAATCTACCAGCAACTACAGCTCCCATTTCAGTGATGGCTAACTGAAAATCCAGATTGCCTTTGAGGGCATGGAGAAATAAACAGTTCCTGATACTTCACAGAAGAGGAATTTATTTAACGCTGTGAAGGGAATTTGTGATTGCCCAGTTTATTTTAAGACCATCTTTGTCACTGAAAAATACATTCTTGTTGAATAAGTTAACCTTTAACTTTGGTTTTTATGTAAAGATGATATACCTATATTATATTCTTAAAGTTGTATTGTTTTTTTAAACAGCTGGCATCAGGAAGGAAAAAAAAAACCAACCCTCACTTAAAAAAGGTGAATGATTTTCCCAAGAGAAGAATTTTGTCATATGAATTGGTGGGCAGACCAGGAAATATTTTGGTAATGGAATGTATGGCATCTTAACTTTTAGATCAGAATCACAGACCTGGAAAGGACAATCCCCCTCTTCTGAGTAGGGCTTTCCCTGAAAAACATTAGCATTTTTCTTAACAGTTTGATAACCAAAATAGACATTAAGAAAGTAAATCAGCTGGGCTACCCATTTTACAGGTGAGAGGACTGAGGCCTTCTCAGTGAACCCACAAAACAGATGACAGCTTTGATGAGATCCAGGAGGGATGTTGGAGGGGGAACCAGCAAGAATCAGGCAATAGGTAAGATGTGGAGGGAGGAGAAAAGAGCAATCAAGAATGACTTCTAAGTTTTTGATCCGAGCAGTTGGGCAGGAGGTGAAGTCATGTCCTGAGATGGTGAGGACTGGAGGCAGAGCAGGTTGGGAAGGTGGTGAAACACAGGGTTCTGCTGTGGATGACGGCTCAGGTGCCTGTTAACCACCTGAGTGGAGATGTTAAAGAAACAGTTGAGTATGTGAATCTGGAAGCTCAAGGGGGATCAGGGCTGGAAATAAAAAGTGGAGAGGATTAGGATGGAGAGGAGAAGCAAACTCAGGACTGATTTCTGGGCAGGGAGTACTTCTAGAAGGAAATTCGGAGTTGGAAAACTCATAATGTTGAGCTCCTCTACTGAGTATCTTTATAATTTTGTTTAGAGTTGTAAATTCCTGGACTAGCAAATATACTCATGTTCAAACATATGAGTCAATTACATTAATGAAAGTATATTCTGGGTCCAAATGTTGATGGGTTTTGGATTAATTGCTTTAGGATTATTTTTAATCATTGCAAATTGTAAGTTGACTATATTCATACCTTCATATCCGTAGGAACTAGTTCAATGAACTTGACAAATATTTAGTAAATGCCTTTAGAATCAGACATCCTGGACTTGAGTGCTAGTTATATCACTTAATTAGCTGCGCTTTCATAGGCAAATAAATCAGGGTCTGAGCCTTGGTTTCCTGAGGTATAAAATGGCATTGGGAGGGTTAAGTGAGACAATTTACCTTAAATTTTACCTTAAAATACCTGGAACAATTCCAAGCACAGAGTAAGAGCTCACTAAGAGGAAACTATTATTATTTAGATAAGGCATGTTCTCCCAGGACCTTCCAATCTGGTGAGAGGATACAGACACTACCAGGAAATGCCAGAAAGAAGTTTCCAAAGTGAGCAGATTTGATATGAACAGGGATCTCCTTAGAATACTTTCATTCCCTTCCTGTCAACAGGAGTCAGAAGGATGGTTCTAGCCTCCCCTGCTCTCCTTCATGGCTCAAAGCCAGATGGCAGCCCGGCTCTAGTCCTTGGAGAACTCTTTCTGGCCACTGAAGAGACACCAACTCCTCAGAACCTGGGGCCAAGTGCAGCTGGCAGGCCCTTTCTCAGTCCCTTCCTTCCCTTGGGTGCCTCTGCCCTCCCCTTACCGGCCTGAATGTCTTCCCCACCAGAACCTTACTCTACCCCTCCCAGAGTCACATTTGGTTCCCTGATGTGCTGCTGTGTCCCCGGTTAGCTGTTTCAGTTCCCTCTCTGGTCTGGGGTTTCCAGTAACAAAGGTTGTAGCATCCAGAGGACATGTTCTTACTGCTGTGTTGGGGTCCTTCCAGCTGAGCCTAACGTGCAGCCACCTGGCCTAGTGATGCTGAGCTCAAACGAGGGCTGTTTGGGGACCTGGGCTGAAACCCCTGTTGAATGGTTTACCCTGGTCTAAGGTGCCACTGTACTTTTGCAGGCATAAATTTCATCCCTTATAATGGCAGCGGCTATTTGTCGCTGCTGGGTATGACTACCTGGCTCATTCACTGGTCTAATTCACTCTGGATCTTGAAATGTTCCTTCTTCTGTTTATCATATCACAGTAGCTTCAGTAGCCAAAGGATCAAATCTAATCAGGAGATGAGATGTGCTTTCTGCCTTAGACAGCCAGGCCAGTTATAAAGGCAAAAAGCAGAATTTAGTCTGTCGCTTGGTATGGAGCTCAGTAGCAGTTCAATACCTGGGTGTTGGGGCCCAAAGCAATGGGTGCTCAGATTCTCCAGAGATTTATGGAATTGAAGAATAACAGCCATAACAACAAAAATTTATAAAATGTAAAGTGTATGCTGGTAAATAAACGTGTATGTTTATCTAAAACAGTATATTTTAAAATGATTACTTTTTAATTGATTAACCCAGTGCTTCAATCTATTGATAGTCCTCAGCCTTGCCAGGTTACTTTGTACTCTGATCTTCCTAATTTCTACTGTATGCTTGAAAATCAACAATTAGGCATCTCTGTGGGCCAAGGAAATGAGGTCAAGCCTTGCTTCCTACTACCAGACAGGAGCCATCAAAGATCTCAGGTGGTCAGAGCTTGAGGAGGGGCAGAAGTGGGTTTACTTAAAAGGTAGGTTTAAGCATGAGGACTTGGGATTTTTTCAAGGTCCTGTACTTGATTTTGTATTTGTCATTTTACATTGTTTTTATTTTAAAGGCACAGAAACTATATGAGCTTGAGGCCTCACCAAACCTCAGTCTAGCTTTGGGAAGAGTGAATTCACTCCAGAGCCAGGCAAGGGACACCTCTGGCTCCCTCCGGGGCACCCTGCCTTGAGGGGTCAGGGGGCTGAGCTGTGAGACCATGATGGGTACAGTCTCCATGTCAACAGGACCCAGGGCACTGAGCAAGGGCAGTGTCAGGAGAAAGGTCCCAGGGTGCAGGATACTGCTGGAGAAATTTGCAGGACACGAGGCAATGGACATTCACATCCATCTGAGTACCAAAAGGGGGTGTTTTTGATGGAGTGGTGAAAATATAAATTCACATGAAATGTAGGTTGTGAAGTAGGGCCCTGCATACCCATCTAGTCTCCTAAAGGAGCCTCCCAAGGCCTTCTGTCTCCCTGAGCTTGCCCACATGTGACCCGAACCCTCTTCATTTGGGAGACTTACATCTGGGGTTCCCTGTTCTTTGCATGTCCCATTTGGGCTCCTTCTTATTGCTGTACATTTTGTGGTTTCTATTTAATCCTAGCTGTTTCCCCGGGACTCTGGCCAAGTTCCTAGATCCATCCTACCTGCACGGAGGGAAGGGAATGTAAATAGTAATAGATTTTGAACAACATTGTAAATGCTTTATGAACTGTGTGTTACAGGGAGTAACTGAGCTGTAAAATTGGAATTAAACCTATGTGTTTACAGAAATGTGCCAATTGTAAAACTTTTCTACTTTCTAAATAGAGGCCTTTGTGAAGGCAGAGCTTTGGTTACACAGAGGGTGGTTCAGAACCGAGGACTTCAGGACCTCTCCGGCAGCCTCCTGTGAACATCTGAGATGACATCTTGGTCCCATTTTCCCCACAGCCCTTTGGAATAACTCTTCTTGGGGGGCATGCAACTTCTTCATTGAGTCTGTAGTGCATTCTTCGTTAAATACCCCTCATATGTGCCCTTCCGTGTGAGCAGGAAATGCCCCTCCCTCTGAGGTGAAAATGGTGCTGTCAACACTCCTCTTCAGAGGACATATGCTTTCTGAGTGATAGTGATGAGCTCCACCAGCTGTCATGGTCTCCACCCCCTTCACTGATGAGCCAGCTGGAAATATCCCTCTGAGTCACTGTGACCAAGACAGCTTCCTTCCTTCCTTTCCTTCCTTCCTCCATCCTTCTTTTCTTGTTCCCTCTTTTCCTTCCTCTCTCCCTCCTTCCTTTCTTCCTATGGCTTTCCTTTTCTGAATGCTCCAAGACTCTTGGCTTTGCTCATTTAATCACTAATTGACTCCACAAGCAGTATGTAAAGTAAAAGAGGATTCTGCTAGCTCTTCTGGGCCCAGAGGACACCCCCGCGCACGCATACACACACACATCCAAGGAGTAATAGGAGAGGGAGGTAGCTTAGAATCACAGAAAATAAGTCAGCCAGTCCTAGCTTTGAATCCTGGCCCAGACACTTACTAGGTGAGAGACCTTGGGCAACTCAACTTCTCTGAGCTTCTGTTCCTTCCTCAGGTGCATAATGGGGAGAACTTGGCAAGGGCAATATAAGAATTAAAATCCATATAATAGGTGTCCACTAAGTGGTACACATTGCTATCTGTATGACCTGGACAACCGTTCACAATTTTTCCTGTAGTCTTAAAGAAGGAAATGCCCAGAAATCAGTTATCGTTTGGGTTTCTGACAGATACAGATTGGTAGGAAATAAGTGAATCAGTATTTCAGAAATTGGCATAAAGCTGTGGGAGGCTCAATTCAGAGATCATTTTAGACTGGTCTTGGCTCACTGCAGACCAACCCACCAAAGTTCATTCACTGGGAGCCAGATTAACGAACTAGAATTGAAATGGGAAATATTTAGGCATGTCAGATAACTAAGTGTCATTCTACTGTGGACTTGTGGGAGCTAAGCATTCTGGAGCAGGTTCCAGGATATTCTGTCAGTGGAGTATGCACAATATGACCTGGGGGGACACTGAAAATCCTACCCTGCCCAAGAGTGTTTCTCCAGCAGTTGGTACCCACGTTGGCACCCTGTGTTCAGATTCTAAGTTTTGATACTTGCCACCCTCGAGTCTATGCTGCCCCAGGCACTTGTGTTCCACATCTTTCCCCAGCCTCATGTACCATCAGATGTTCATCTCTGCATCCCATCTGCTCTCAGCTGACCGTAAATAACACTAAGAAGCCACCCAGCAAACCAACCCTGATAAAGGAATTAATGGCTGGCCACAAGAATAATAGCACTAAAAAGCATTTATTTTGTACCAGGAACTTTACAGAATATATTATTTCTAATCTGTATGAGAATTCCACATGGTAGTTTTTCCCTGCATACTGTTATATAGATGAGGAAACTGAAGCTCAAACAGGTTATTAATTTGGGCAAGATTGCAGTCTAGTACCTGGTGGAACTAGGATCTGAACTCAGATTTGTCAGTGATTGTTGAAATATTCACCCACATATTGCCTAAAGTCAAGGCTGCACGAGGGGTTGTGTGGATACCTGAATAACAGTGTAGGTACTAAGGGAGGAGGGACTGATGTTGGGGAGGCAGGCATAATGGCCATTGCAACTCTGTACCCAACCTTCATGCCCTGTGCTTTAAAGGAAAATTCTTATTCCTTCTGGGTAAATTTTCCCCTCCTCCATGCTGAAGCCAAAAGGTGACTAGTACTCCACTAAGAAGAGGTCAACATTGGGGCGCTTGGGTGGCTTAGTCGGCTAAGCATCCAACTCTTGGTTTCAGCTCAAGTCATGATCTCATAGTTTGTGGGTTCAAACCCCACATTGGGCTTCGCACTGACAGTGCAGAGCCTGCTTAGGATTCTCTCTCTCCTTCTCTCTCTGCCCCTGCCCCCACTCCCATGTGCACTCGCTCTCAAATAAATAAACTTAAAACATTTTTTTAAAAAGAGGTCAACATGATGATAAGTAAAGGGGTATGATAAAGTAAAGGGGTATGATAAAGCAAAGGGGCATTAACAGGGGCAGGAGCTGTTTCAGAAAGGGCATTGTCAGTGTGGGATACAGGCAAGCCACTTGGTCCTCAGGGAGTGGCAAGGAAGAAAGACATGTAGCAGTGGGGAGGGCTCTCAGAGCTATCTTGGGCAATGTGTGTGCCATCCTGGGGGGACTACGGAGTCTGAGTGCCGCCAATTAAGTTGGGACTGCTGGTAGGGGCTTCTGTATTGGTGGTGCCAACAGATTATTTGGTTTACCCAACCAGACGAGAGAGTCCTGGGGATTGGATAATATACCTTGGTGATAAGCGGGGCAGGGGGCGGGTGTCCTTGTTGGAGTGCTTGGGTCAGATCCCAAATTGGCTGTTCATGCGGAGTGTGAGTTTGGGTAAGTTAATAAACCCTTCTCACCCCTAGTTTCTTCATCTGTCAAATGCAAATAATCACTGTACCAATACTTCACGAGGGTACCGTGAGGATTAAATGGGTTCATGTATGAAGATACTTAAGACTTAATAGCCTTGCACATAGTAAATACCCAATAAATGTAAGCTTTTAGTGTGATTTTGGTTTCTTCATGTAGTATGATTGTTCTCAACTGGGGCAACTCTCCCCCACCCCTATAGGACACTTGGAAGTATCTGGAGACAATTTTGGTTGTTACAACTAGAGGAGTGAATGCTACTGGCGTCTAGTGGGCAGAGGCCTGGGATGATGCTAACATCCTGCAATGCATAGGACAGGACCCTATAAAAAAAGGATTATCGAGCTCGAAATGTTAATAGTGCTGAGGTTCATAAAAACCAAACCACGTGGATCTCCCATTGTTTACCAAGGATTTGATGAGATATTTGATCCAACATGAGACTGGCAAGAGCTGGATTCAGGAGGTTAGCAAACAGCCTCTTTGGTCTGGATAAGCGGAGCTAAGCTGCACATCATTTTGACCCAATTCTCAAATTCTCCTTTCAGGGTTGCTTCATCTGCTGCTTGTATTATCCAGCAATATTTGACTACTTTGACCCCCGCACTTTTATCTTTTTTTTTTTCCACAGAGAAGATCACCAGCATTCTGAAAGGCCCGTGAATAGCACCCAGGAGCTAAAATAGGCCATGGCAGCTCCTGAGGGTGGGAGGTACCCTTTGCATTAATGGAGGTCCCCTCCCACCACTGGTTTCACTCATTATACTTGCAGGGGATTTAATAAAATCCTATTTGCATTTCTTTTTTCGAGACAATTCCTCTACCAGGAATTCGGCTCTGTTCATGTATCCCATCTCCCCAGTCACTTGCCTATTGAAATTGGAAACATTGTCCATCTGGTAGGGTCTGCTTCACACCTAACCTCCTGCAACATCACTGATGTAATTGGAAACTGTCTCTCCCTCCCCTGAATTCCTGTCATGATCTGATCACACCCTGACCTAAAGGAAGCTGCCTGATAGCTTTTCTGGGCAAAGACTGTATCCATACATCTCCCCTGGTTTCTAATGCTCAGGCTCAGTAGGTGCTTGAATGAAGAGATAGCCATACAGAGCCCCACAGGAATGCTCCACCACTGCAAGCCAAGTGCAAGTCCAGTACAAGCCCGTGAAGACCTGTGCCCAGGCCCATGCCTCTGCTGTGCGTTTCTGGGGTGCCGCATGTCTCTCTGGTGAGGCCATTTTCTCTTGGATTCCTTGGGAAAATGTCCCAGGCATGTACGATAAAGGTCATCACTCTGGGCACAGGACTGTCCAGCTGAATTTATGTTTCTACCCTTAAGGACCCTGGAGCTAAACTGCAAATAGGGTGGGACCCAGAAATAAGAGAAGATTGTGGTGTGAATGTCAGCGATTTAGAGCGCTGGGCCCTCTGCCCCTGATGCAGCCAAAGGCCACTGCCCACTCTCTAAAGGACTGTTGTTAACAGCCCAAGGGTGTCCTGCAAGTGTCAAAGGAAAGTTCACATTTCCATGCAAGGCCCAGAGGCCAAGGGAGAGGTCAGATGCGTCTGTGGGGTTTTTGTCTGGTTGTTCTTTGTTAAAACCCACATGTGGGCCTGTTTTGCTCTCGTGCATATCTGCATGTGTTTCTGGGTGGGTGAGAATGCTGTGCAGCTGGTCCCGCGAAGTGGTTCCGGCCGACAACGAGGTCGAGGAGGAGCCGTTTAGACAGGGTTGCATTCTGCTCTCGATTTCCAACTTGGCAAAAGAAACTGCATATTCATCTCATCAAGTAAGGGGAGAGTTAAGGGCGTTGCCACCAAATTCTTCTCCCTTCCCACATGTGCAAGTCAGGAAGGAAAAGTTCTGACTGTGTTTTTCTGTAATGCCAACTCATACCTTAGGTATGGCAATAACCGCCTAGTCCCTGGTACATAGTAGGTATTATTTCCTAACTTTTATTATGGAAAATTCAAGCATGTATAAAGATAGAATATACAAGAAGATTTCAGGCATAACAAAGGTACCTATCACTCAGCCTCAACATTTGTGAACTCATGACCAGTAGTGTTTTATATACACACCCCCACACTCACTTCCTCTACCCTATCTACATTATTTTGTAGCAAATTCCAGACATCACAGTTTCTTCTATAAACAGCTCTGCAGGAATCTCTGGAAGAGAAAGACTCTTCAGGGGAAGGAAAAACAAAAAAACAAAAAAACAACCAAGGGGCTCCTGGGTGGCTCAGCCAGTTAAGTGTCTGACTTTTGAATTCAGCTCAGGCCTTCATCTCAGCTCAGGTCTTCATCTCAGGGTCATGAGTTCAAGCCCTGCATTGGGCTCCATGCTGGGCCTGGAGCCTACTTAAAGCAAACAAACAACCTGCCCCCCAAAACCTCATAGCTACAATTCCATTATCACATCTACAAAATAGCAACAATCCTTGTTTCATCAAATATCTAGCCAGTGTTCAGATTTTAAGTTGTTTCATGACCATCATAATTTTTTTTAAGTTTCCTTAGTTGATTATGCTCCTTACTTTCTTATGTTCACCTTCTGTTTTTCCAATAAAGTGGTAGTTGGATCTTAGGCTTCATCAGCTTCAGCTCTGATTTTTATTTTTATTTTTTTTGGTAGGACTGCTTTATAGACGTGGTATTCTCCCATCAGGAAGTACATAGTATCTGGCTTCTCTCTTTTTGTGATACTAGCAGCTACTAATGATAAATTAATGATGCATTAATTCATTAGAAGTTGCAAAATGGTGATGATGATACTCTAATTCTACCATTACTTCCTCTTTTATTAGCTGTAACACTTCTATCAAGAGAAGAGAAACTTCTTACCTACTGCTTGATTAGCCAGTACAATCATCAATGCAGGAAAGGCAAGATAAATGCTTGATTTTTTTCCTCCCGTATTTATCACTGATTAAAAAAGAAAAAAATTGATTCACCAGCCTCCTTCGAGTGTGAACAATGATTATCTTTTAGAATCAACATGCACTCATGCATTTAAATGTATTTGATACATTTTAATCTATTGCAGGTACTATTGACTTTCAAACCATCCCATTTCTGGTCATTGGAGTCTCTTTAAGAGGCTTTTTTTTTTCTTTCCTTTTTTCTTTTTTAGTTTAAGTATAGTTGACACACGACGTTGCGTTAGTTTCCGGTGTACAACATAGTGATTCAGCTTCTCTCTGTGTTATGCTGTGCTCACCTCACGTGTAGCTACCATCTGTCACCATGCAACACTGTCACAATACCACTGACTCTATTCCCTATGCTGTGCCTTTCATCCCTGTGACTTATTCATTCCATAACTGGAAGCCTGTACTTTCCACTCCCCTTCACCCATTTTGTCCAACCCACACTCCCCTTCCTTCTGGCAACCATCAGTTTGTTTTCTGTATTTATGGGCCTGATCCTGCTTTTTGTTTGTTTATTCAATTGTTTTGTTTTTTATATTCCACATATGAGTGAAATCATATGGTATGTGTCTTTCTCTGTCTGACTTATTTCATTTAGCATGATATCCTCTAGGTCCATCCATAAAGTTGGCTTTTTAGTCCCTGGATGCAATCCTAGTAGTTTTCAATGACTTCCTATCTGGTATGACAAGATGTTCCAGGCATATCGTGTGCATCTCCTGCTCTAAATCTGGAGTCAACTGTTTCTTCAAAGAGCCATGTGCCTCTCAGTGGGAAATGGTGTTTCTGGAGCTCATTCTGGGCATCAGGGTGCTCTATGCTGCTCATTTTTCTAGGCCTTTTTAGTAGACAGGACCAGGAAATAGTTCCTTTCTTAAGATAAATATATCATGAGTTCATACTGATACTTCCAATTTAGAATCAGGATCACGGGGATTCTGCTTAACATCTTCCATCCTATATCTCCTTTCTCCCAAAGTTGAGAATCTTGATTTTCAAAGACAATCCAGGTTTTCAAAAAATCACATAATTATGCACATGTTCCATACAACACACACACACACCTCAGAAAAATTGCCAACATTGCCACCAACAATATGATTCCTGAAAAGAGTTTAAATGGGTTTTCTTCTTGCTCTTGTAGTTCTTATTACCCCTAGAGTATGTCTCCCTAAGGGACCTGTAGTCAAGCTGAAGTTTTCAAGTCCCATGGAATAGTTCCTCTGTGTGAGGTTATGCAAAGTGCATTCACATTTAGAATCATTTGTTTCATTTTTCTTTTCCAGAATTATTTTTTAATTGATTTAATAAAATATTTACATGGTTACAAAGTCAAATCTATAAAACAAAGTATATTTAAAGTAACCTAACTTCTATTTCATATCTCCTTTACCTATTTTCTCCTATATCTTAGAGGAAATCATTTATTTTAAAATTTTATGATTTGTTCTTCTATTTTTTTTAAAAAGTTATGCATACACACAGATATACACTTCCTTTTCTCAGATGTATACAATACACAAATTTCACTACTCTGCTTTTTTTACTTACTGTAGCTAAAAGATCACTCCATAGAGGTACATAGAGATATTTCTTACTCTTTTCTTATTCCTTACTTTAATAATGAATATTTGAGTTGTTTCATCTTTTTTGGCAAAAATAACAATAGTCTTGTACCCTTTCTTCTTTCTTTCTGTATTTTCAACAGTATATCTTTGGAATAGATTCCTAAAAATAGGATTGCTAGATACAGAGTAGTTTAAAAAGCTTTTTTAACAATCTCAAACTTAAAGAAAATTTGCAAATAGAATACAAAGAACATTTTTTTTTTTTTTCCGGCACCATTTGAGGGTAAGTTGCCAATATGATGCATTATCACCAGTGAATACTTTAGTATGTTTTCCCTATAAGCAAAGATATTTGTCCTCATAACAAAAACATAACTATCGAAATCAGGAAATTAACATTAGCCTAATGCTACCATCTAATCCTTGGACTCCATTCAGTCTTCAGCAATTGTATTTTTTTTAAGCACAAGGATCCAGTGTAGAATCACACAGTGCACACTGGTGTCCCCCAACTCTTAGTGTCTTATCTTGCAACAGTTTTCTCTTTCCTTACTTTTCATGACCTCTATATGTTTGATGATGGTGAAAAGTCAGTTACTTTGTCGTATGTGCCCCAATTTGGGTTCATAGAACTGCTAGGGTTTTTTTTGGGTTTTTTTTTGTTTTGTTTTGTTTTTTAAGATGTATTAAATTAATGTTGATCATGTTCTTCTTAGGTAGCGTCAGGATCTTGGGGGAGACGGTGGAGCAAGATGAAGGGAGGGAAGTATCTCTGAAAGAGAGGGGCCCATCTCCTTTGAAAATGTGTTTATCTCATTGTACACAATGGATGAAGGCCTCTTTTAATGAAGGGTGCGGGTAGGGGAAAGGAAGCCGATTCCCCAGGAAGCTCTGCCAGATAAGAAATCTGTGACTCTGTAAACTCCTCTGCTTCTGTGTTTTTGTATTGTCCCTCCTTAGCTTCCTCCTTAGTTCCAATACAGTTATTTGCGGGGGGGGGGGGGAATAATCCAGCTTTGTTTCAGTTGAACTAAAGGGGAAAAAGGAAGGATTGGTCAAAAGAGCTGGTCAAGAAGGAGGGCTGGTATGATGGGTCTACCTTCTTCAGGAGTCAAACTCATCAACTGGCTCTTAAATACAAACGGAATGAAATCATGTATGAAAGATGCTTAAACATAGCAAGCACTGGATGGATGGCTGCTATGTAGATAGTTAGGAGCTCCTCCTTCCTCCTATCAGGGCTCTGCTCATAGCCCGCTATAGGCCCTACCCGATTGGACCTGACAGTGTCTCCTTCTTTGTGGGCCTGGGGGTGCCTCCTGGATGGGGACTGTGAAGTCTTATCAGAGCTGAGCAAGGGGAATGGCATGTGCTGAATAGCATCACATTATTATGACTCTCAGCTATGCAACCCATTAGTTGCCCTGCTTAGGGGGGCTTCCTTCATACAGCAGGAATGTTTTCCAGAAAGAAGCTGGGTGAGGGCACAATTGATATAGGAGAAGAAAGGAGAAGGACCGGGTAACCATCTATTGATGATGCTTTCAGGTCCATCAGCCAGAGTAATTTCATTTAAACTGAACTTGAGGGGCGCTTGGGTGGCTCAGTCGCTTGAGTGTCCGACTTCGGCTCAGGTCATGATCTCGTGGTCTGTGAGTTCGAGCCCCACGTCGGGCTCTGTGCTGACAGCTCAGAACCTGGAGCCTGCTTGGGATTCTGTGTCTCCCTCTCTCTCTTCCCCTCCCCGGCTCATGCTCTCTCTCTCTCAAAAATAAATAAACATTAAAAAAAAAATTTAAACTGAACTTGAGGAGAGAAGGAAGAGGGGGGAAATTGGAAAGTTAACGAATTTGTGATTGGTTTCCTTTCATGTCCAGAATGCAGGAGCTCAGGTTGGCTAATACTGTCAGGAGCCCCTGCAGCTGGAATGCAGCCAGGCCCAATCCTGACACTCTAGTCCTGAGTCTATCTGAGAGCTTGGTGAGGCAGGGGGCAATTTACCTTAACAGCATTTTATTTTATTTTTTTTTCAACGTTTATTTATTTTTTTGGGACAGAGAGAGACAGAGCATGAACAGGGGAGGGGCAGAGAGAGAGGGAGACACAGAATCGGAAACAGGCTCCAGGCTCTGAGCCATCAGCCCGGAGCCGACGCGGGGCTCGAACTCACAGACCGCGAGATCGTGACCTGGCTGAAGTCGGACGCCCAACCGACTGCGCCACCCAGGCGCCCCCCTTAACAGCATTTTAAAGCTGTGTTTTCTTTTCTGGCAACAAACAAACAAAAACAGGTAAAATCTTAGTGCAATCCGAGTGTTTGCCCTGCTTGCCAAAGATAGAACAGACACAATTTCCCCTTAGGAGGGATGGTGGAAGTTTGGGGGATGGTGTCTCCGTGTCCATTTATTTCTTTATTTTTAAATGTTTATTTATTTTGAGAGAGAGACAGAGACCCTGCGTGGGGGAGGGGCAGAGAGAGAGGGAGAGAGACTGCCGAGCAGGCTCCACACAGTCAGCATAGAGCCCGATGTGGGGCCTGATCCTATAAACCATGAGATCACCACCTGAGCCAAAATCAAGAGTCGAACACTCAACTGACTGAGCCACCCATGCGCCCCTGTGCGTACATTTAATTGGGTAGATTCCCCCAACTTGAGTAGAGCATGGGGTTATCTCAAACAACACCTTTGAGATAACCTCAAAGACTTAAAAGCCAATATTGGCTTATAGAAACTCTATGCATATTCCACATATTTCATACATTGGTATTTAAAAATTCCTTGTTTCCAAAATAAAAAAAGTTAAGAAAAGATGAGGGGTGCCTGGGTGGCCCATTCAGTTGAGCGTACGACTTCGGCTCAGGTCATGATCTCATGTTTCGTAGGTTCGAGCCCTTGTTGGTCTCTGTGCTGCCAGCTCAGAGCCTGGAGCCTGGGTCTCCTGGGTCTCCCTCTCTCTCTCTGCTCCTCCCCCACTCATTACTCTTTCTCTCAAAAATAAATAAACATTTAAAAATTAAAATTCCCTGTTTCTGATGAAGTACAGTTTGCGGATCACCACTCATCAGAAGGTCCCTATTTCCCTCCCTTCCCCCTCTTTTTCTGGACAAAGCATGAATTTTAAACTCTAATGATTGGTATTTGGCAGTAGTAGGAGCTCTCAATAAGAGGGGTTTTGGCATGGTTTGGCCTATTTGTGTATCATTTTATGAATTGGTGAATGATGGCACAATTTGACAGTAGAGCTTGTAGATATAAAAGATTTTGTTAAAACACTTGGAATTTAAAAGCTCTTTTTGCCTTGTAATGAGTCCTTTGAAAGATAATCTGTTTGAGGCCTTATGGGGTTTCTGAGGAAACACGCAGCTTTGAGGGGAAATGCGCTCTCTCTCCCCTGGTCCCACAAGTGCACATTTCTCAACCCAGTGCTCTCACTGGATCGCTCTGCTTCCTGATGCAGTAATCAGATATTTTGGTGAAGGAAATTTTAAAGCCTAATCATGCTATAGTGAGGAAGGTGAGATTTCTTTGCTTGCATGTAACTCAAGGGCACATTTTTCTCAAAAACCAGGTATTGCTTTTTGGCTTCCCATAAGATGTCCAGCCCATTACTGTGAAAGAGCCCATAGTCTCTGCCCTTGGAGAGATTACCATCCAGAGTGGAGGAGAGGCAGCCAGCCAAATAATTTACACGTGTGGTAATTGCAGTAAACTTTTATTACTGTTGTCAGTACATTCAACACATTTATTGCATTTACTGAGCCCAGTGCCTGGGGACACAAAGGTAAATACTAAAATTTATCAAATATATATCGTATATTAGTGTCACACCACTACTCCTTTTTTTTTTGGGGGGGGGTCTCACCAAAAAAGAACAAAACACTGCCGATTGTAATATAAATGCATCCAGATTCCAGAGATGCTAAAAAATGGAAAATCTGCATCTTAGAATGAATGAGATGCAGTAATCCCTTCCAGATTTACCCAGTAGGCAGGTTGAAATCAACACAAAGCAAGGGAAGAAGCATCATCACATTTGAACAGTGTGCTAGGTTGGTCCACAGCCAGGAACAACTGATGCAAGACGCAAGGAAGGTAGGCTTCACAGAGGAGGTGACATTGAACAAGGTCCTAATGAGTGAATAAGGATTTGCAGATGGAGAAGGCAAGGCATTCCAGGCTGAGGAATCTGGGTGCGAGCTTCAGATATATGTCTCAATCTAAGGCTCACAGGAATATGTTAGGTTTTATTATTACTTCTCTTTTACAAAGGAGGAAACAGGCACAGGGTTAGTAATTTGCCTGCTTCTCAGCTGGTGATCAAGAAATATTAGCTATTGGGGCACCTGGGTGGGTCAGTTGGTTAAACAACAGACTTCTGATTTCAGCTCAGGTCATGAATTCAAGCTCCACGTTGGGCTCTATGCTAGACATGGAGGGAGGGAGGGAGGGAAGGAAGGAAGGAAGGAAGGAAGGAAGGAAGGAAGGAAGGAAGGAAGGAAGGAAGGAAGAAGGAGAGGAAGGAAAGGAAGGAAAGGGAGAAAAAAAAGAAATAGTAGCTATTGTTCTTATTTTGGTCCAATTGTAGGGACAGCTGGGCTCTCCAATATGGTAGCAACTAGCCACATGGACTATTGAGCCACATGTGGTCACTTGAATTGTGGCTAGTCCACATTGAGATGTACCGAAAACATAAAATATACACCAGATTTTAAAGACTTAGATGCCAAAAAAGGTGTAAAATATCTAATAATTTTTATATTAACTACATGTTAAAAATGACAATATTTTGGATATATTTGGTTAATAAATATGTTATTAATGTCAACTCTTCTCACTTTTTTGAAATCAGCTTTTTAAAATCATATATGTGGCTCACATTGTATTTCTGTTGGTCAACACTGTTCTAGAGCAGTCTGCCTGAAGTGGTGTGGTCAGCAAAGAAAAGCAGCTGTGCCCATGTTCGCTACATGCGGCCGCTGGAGTCTGTGCCTCATATACTGGTGCCTCACTGGTTAGGTAGCTTGCCCCAGGCTCCACAACTGCAAGTGGCAGAGCTGGGCTTTGAACCCAGGCACCCTAGCTCTAGAGCCTACCTTTGAGCTCCAGAATTGTGAGCTGTTGGTGACTTTGAGTGCAAGGGGGCAGGGTCAAATCATTAATGTGTTACTCCCTTCAGGGAGCAGGTATATGCATGTTTCCAGAAGGCCTCTGAGGAGTTGGCGGAATGCTGGGAATTTCTGGCACCAGCCTCCAGGTCTCCAGGAAACAGCTTCAGTCCTGAGCCAGGCTCCTGTGAGAGCTGGGCACCTAGGGCATTCCCTGGAGGACAACCAGGTTTTGGCCTAGACAAGTGAGCTTCTGCCTGAAGCCTAAGTCCTGAGCAAAGATCAAGCTCCTTCACATCCAGGAACCCCACTCTTGAATATCACTGTTCTACCACCCACCCCACCCCCTACCTGCTGCACATACCCCCCATACTTTGAGGTGACTATACCTCCATTAATGCTTTCCCTCAGCTTACTGGCCCTTTTTTCTGTTGCCTACAAGGCCAGTTCATCCTTCAAGACCCAGCACAAACATCACCTTCTCACCAGCCTTCCCTGACTCACCCTGGGGCAAAAGGTATCATCACTCCCTCCTCTGCTCCATGTCGTAGTTACTAGTCTCCATAGCAGTGGCCCTGCTCGATGACACATCCCACCTGCACACATGCTCACTGCCTGCTTGGAATGGAATGGAATCGAATCACATTCAGTCAACTAAAGGAGACCAGCGACAACCCCCTCACAGTCAAACTCCCCTCTGCGAATCCTCAGGGAGGCCAGCAGCTCCTGCTTTTTGCCTGTTAAAAGGCAGGACTAAAAGAGGAAACGGGTAGTAGTTACTGTTTAACCTCTGAAGTGATTGTTAGAGAAGCAAATCATACAAGAAAAAAACAAAACCTACCATCACGATTTAGTGACGGGGCACATTCCAGGAGACGCGCAGGTTGGTTTAACTCACAGGCTCTTAATCCCTGAAACTCAATTCCTCTCACTCACAGGTGTCACATGCTCTGATGTCTTGGGGTTGGAGGCACAAACAGGGGCCCGTTTCTGTGACACCTGGAGGCTTCTGTGCTTGATTTCTTGGTTCATTTGTTTCTCACAGCAGACTCATAGAGTGAGGTAAGTTTTGGGATATTTCCATTGGCCTTAAAGTTTTGTCTCAAGAATCAACCACTTGTGACAACTTCTCCCACGTCCCCGTGGTTTGATGACACCTGACGGTCAGTGCTGTGGATTACACCTCTGAGTCAGTTCTTGTTCCTCCCCTGCCACAGCCAGAAGCTGACAGCAGTGATTAGGTGCCAGGTAATATCTTTAAGATGGCGATAGGACCTGGAGGATGTGCCTGCCGGAGGCCCTAAAAGGAGCCCCGAGTCAGACCCAGGAACCCCGGGCACGCTGCAGTGTCTGTGGAACTGTCCCCCAACACTGTTTTCACAACAACAAAGTAAAACCGACTCTTATTCCAGAAAGGAAAAATTTGACCCCCAAGCCCCAAGCGCACTGTTATTCCACCCCAGGAGCCTATCTCCTCCATCACCTGAAATATTATTTTGCATTAAAATTTCAGTTATTCTACTATAACGTCTAGCCAGGTTCAGCACCTTGAAGCCAGACAACTCAACAGGACGATCTCTCACTTTTCTTTCTGATTGTGAAGATTCTGATTGTGAAGCACTGTATTTTGGGATGTGTACAATTTAGAGAAGGAAGTCTGCCTTCTGCTCAGGGAAAGCAGGGAATTTGCCTTGCATTCGGTGTGTGAAGAGCTGTGTGGTGGCACGACATGAGGATATTTAGCTTCTGTTCCCACTCTTCTCTTTCCTCATCTCCTCTTCTTGCTTCTCTTCCTACCGAGAAAGGTACTATAAAGCCTGGGAGGGTGAAATGTCCTGAGGAACTGCATTAGCTCCCTCCTCCTGCGGGCAATAAGGCCCCATAGAGACCATCAGCGTGACCAATCTTAAGAAGTGTTGGGTAGCCCTATCTTCTGGAAATGAGGAATGACGAGGACCTTTTGTGTTTCAAGGGTTGAAAAGGAAAAGTTGCAGGGCCTGCAGTAGTGTGATCCCTAGGGATGGAACATAGACAGAAGTTTAGGGTCCACAGGGCTGGACAGCCTGGTAGAATCTGATGCAGCCTATTTGGGTGACTGGATCTTTGAGGAAAGGTCACATAAAGGACTGAAAGTTAGCAGGAAAAGCTGCAATTTGGGGAACGTGTGCTGAGCTGAAGACAATGTAGAGGATCATTTTCCCCATACTCTTTAGCAGTCTGTGTAGAGCCCTAGACCACCGTCATCTGAAGGCTCTATCGGGCACCATCCACAGCCACATGGCAGTCAGTGTTCAGCAACAAGTCTGCTACTGGGGTGTAGAAGTCAGGCTGACCTCTCTTTACGGATTATGTGAGTCTGAGATTCTGGACGAGTCACGGGGTGGGAGACAGACCCAAGACAGAGATGGCTGGACTTTCTGTAAATCCCACAATCTGCTAAACCACAGGAATTTAAGTCTCTTGTTCTGTGTAAAAAAAAAAAAAAACTAAACTAAACATGATAGTATTTGCCCCCAGGTTTGTGAGTGGTCCTATGGGTTGTCACCTCCAGAGTATGTGTACACATGAACGATTTGAAAGCAAAGAAGTTTTCACCACCAGCCCCAAGTTGAAAGTTGGTGAAGGGGCTGACCCCAGGCTTCTGTCTTGATGGTTCTGAGGCTCACTGAGTCAAATACAAAAAGTAGAAGCCACTTGATAGATACTTTGTGTTTATAATGGGAAGGAAAGGGGTGCCTGGGTGACTCAGTTGGTTGAGCGTCCAACTTTGGCTCAGGTCCCGATCTCACAGTCCGTGGGTTCAAGCCCTGCATTGGGGTCTATGCTGACAGCTTGGAGCCTGGAGCCTGCTTTGGATTCTGCGTCTCCTTCTCTCTCTGTCCCTTCACTGCTAGCTCTCTGTCTCTCTCCCAATCTCTCAAAAATAAATAAACATTAAAAAAATTTTTAATAAAAAAAATGAGAAGGGAAAATAATCACTCTGGGGAAGATGGTGCTAAAACAAAGCAAAATGAGAGCATAAGCATTAAGACAGGTTTGCCACTAGTCATTCTGCATTTAATAAATATTCCCATAGTATCTATTCTTTTTTTAATGTTTATTTGTTTTTGAGAGATGGCGGGGAGGGGCAGAGAGAGAGAGAGGGAAACAGAGAATCCCAAGCAGGCCTGCACTGTCAGTGCAGAGGCTGGTACAGGGTTTGAACCCACAAACTGTGAGATCATGACCTGAGCCAAAATCAAGAGTCAATTCTCCACTGACTGAGCCATGGAGGCGCCCTCACAGTATCTGTTCTTCTCCATGCACTGTGCTATGTACTAGAAAATAAAATGATGAAGCAGACATTGTCCTTGCCCTCTGGAACAAAGGTGGAGAAATGCATTAATCAATCACTCAAGTAACAGTTGTTAGCACTGAGGACTAATTATTGTCTATTTCCAGGCTGATTTATTTTCAGTTAAGAGACAGGATAGATGAGATTCTATATATACAGCTCAAGATAGGAAAGAGTTAAGCCCTGCATGGGGAGCCTTGCTGAGGCTGTCCCAGGGGAAAAGAGGGGCCCATTTATCAGTCCTTGGGCAATGGGTTGGTTCTTCCTCTACTGTCATTTCAGAGAATGTGTGTTCCCTCCGGCATCCTGGCTGGCCCGGAAGGTCACTGCAGGCTCAGGGTGCCACAAATGTAGGATTGTTCACTCTCTTTGGCTGGGGAACTGGGCTGGAGACCAAGCTGGCCCACAAACTCAGGTTTTCCCATTTCATTTCAAGAGCAGCCAACTTCAGGGCCTTAAAAACAGGTTTATGGTAACACTAGGAGTGATGGCAAGGGGGGGTCAAAGTCAATGCCATTGACAGGCCATCTGTCTTCAGAATAATTTCCCAATTTTGAAATAACTGCAGAGTGATTGCCAGAGTAATTCAGAGGGGAGGAGAGATGGAGTGACTTTGGCTAGCAAGGCTGTATGTTGAAATAATATGAAATAATAAAAAGAATTTCCTAGGGAAATTCTAGTCTATTTTTGAACAGTGTGGTTTTGGTTTCTTGTTATAATTCTAGGGCAAAATGTGAATTAATTTCCTATTAATTAGCTAATAAACTCCACAAATATTTATTGTAGTTCACTCTTTTACTAGCTGTAAGACCTTAGGTTACAATCTATCCACCACTCCTAGCATCCAACCAATAATATTTATTTAGTGCCTACTGCTGCATGTCAGAATTTGTGCTACCCTCAAAGAGGGGAGCCTAACCCAACCTAACTCTGAGGTAGAGTAAGGGGAGAGGAGCTGGGTACAGTAAGGGAGACTTCCCTTTAGCAAAGCCAATGCTTACAGTTTACCTAATCTCTTGCCATTCACCTCTTCCCCCAACACACAGGAAAACTACATTTCCCAGATACACTTAGCTTCTTTATTTGGTTGGGTCCACGTGACTAGATTCTACCTATTAGGAAGGAGCAGAAATGGTGTATGTTACTCTTAGGCCTGGCCATAAAATTCCTTGTGCAATTGTCCTGGGTCTCACGTTCCCTTCTGTGGCGAATCCAGATGGCATCAATATAAGATGCAAGGCATGTGGAACCCTGAGTTACCACTTGGAGGAGAGCCACGGAAGGACTGTGGTGTGGAATTTATTTGTTATAACCTAGCCTCACCTTCCTTAACTTATGCATACCCTCTAAACATAAGGATGTCTAAGTTTAAACTTAGTGTTAAGGGATAAATTATCTTGGCTAAGTCAGGTAATGTGGCCACTTTTAATTATATTTTTGTAGCTAGAAAAAAAAACTATATTAAAAAGAGCCAACTTACCACACAAAGTATTTTGACCAAATACCAAAGTCTTGAACGAACCCCAGGTTTCAATTTGAACAACTGGGTATAGTGGTTGCATTCACCAAAATAGATACTGTAGAGATTTCCTGAAAAATTCTAATTCACCCTTTAGAAAGTTTTAATATGACTGAAGAAGGTAATAGTTTAATTGAAAGAATCACTTTCTCACCACAGTAATGGATCATCCAGTCCTTGACTATTTGGAGTTTACAATTTAATGAGGTAGAATAGAAGAGAGCGGGAAGAGAATACCAAGTTCATTCAAATCCGAGAGCCGGCACCTAGATTTCTTTCCCCTTCCAGGAAGGCTCTTCTTATTCACTTGCTTTCTCAGAGAATGCTTTCTGACACCTTGATATAAAGCAGTCTCCCAGTTAGTCTCTCTGCAGTTCTAATTCTCTCTGCAGTTCTCCTCACTCTCTGATAGTTCTCTTGTTTATGAATTTTGTTTGTTTTATTAGCAGCTGTCTCCTCACACTAGAATGGAGAAAAGAATGTTATCTCCAGCACAGTGTTTGACATTATCTCCAGCATGGTGAACAGTGGCTAGCACATAGTAGGAGCTCCATACATGTTTATCAAAATAAATGAATGGCATGTGGCCAAACAGGAGTAAAAAAGCAAATGTTTTATTTCAAAGCAGATTTGTAAATATCTGTTTACAGATGGCCAAGCTTGGGATGTGTCCCAAACGAGAACAGTGAAGTGGCCATGTTTATCATTTTGCATCAAAGAAAAACCGATGTCAATTGGCATCAATATCTTATCTTTTGAAATTAAATTTTCTCAAAAGACACACAGGAACAAGTCCATTTCTGGAGAATTCCTTCTTGACAAAGTCCTACAGATGTAAATGGTTTTGAATTTAATGTTATTCATGTATGTTAACCCTCTTTTTTGCAACATGTCTTAGACAATTCAATGCCCAAGATGCAATTTTTTGCTGTAGACGCTAAAAGAAGCAAGAACTGTCTTTCAAAAGGGACATGAATTCTTGAACTTGGACTTCTTCTATCTGACTTAATTTCTCTGGACCCTGAGGCATGGGCATTTCAGATTAGAATTATCAGGAAATCATAAGAACATGACCTAATATTGTCTTCAGACAATCAGCTAAATTCTCAGTTTTGAAAGTCACGTCTGGTAATGTAAAGACTAAAACGATGTGGCTGCAATCCTGAAGCTAGAAGCTATAGCCAGAAAATAGGTCAAGAAAAAATTCCCAGGGGCGCCTAGGTAGCACAGTAGGTTAAGCATCCACCTCTTGATCTTGGCTCAGGTCATGATCTCAGTTGGTGAGACTGAGCCCCACATCAGGCTCTGTGCCAATGGCACAGAGCCTGCTTGAGAATCTCTCTCTCTCCGTCTTTCTCTGCTACTTCCCAGCTTGTGCATCTCTCTTTCTCAAAATAAATAAATAAACTTAAAAAAACAAAAACAAAAAACAACACTTCTCAGTATCTTCCTAAAGCCCAATAAAACCTGAACTCTTAAAAAAAAAAAAAAAAAAAAAAAACCAAACAAAAACCACAATGAACTGGGCCTTCCAAGGACTAGCCTTGCTGGTTCACCAAACAAGATGGGCTTCTCAGGAAGCCACATGAGTGGGCTCATTTCAAACCAAGCTAACCAAGCACTAAAGAGAGGTCTATATAGTAATAGGTTTAGTAACAGTTAAAACAACTAACATTTACTGGGTGCTCGCTGTGTGGCAAGCCCTCTGTCAAGTGCTTTACATACATCATCTCATTTAATTCCTCATGACATGTGCCAGTGAGGGAGGGGTTAGTAATTTCTATCTATAGGGCATGAAACAGGTTAATTAACTTGCCCACGTACAGACAGATTTTCCTGACTCTCAGGTTCAAGGTTTTACCCGTAACCTCTCCAACTCTCCAATCTTAACATACATTGTAATTTTCATAAGAAAATGGAACACTTTGGGAGTGGCAAAAATAAAAACAAAAAACAAGCAAGCAAACATGGGCTATGAAAACATATAGATATATTTCATTTGAGTCTTCTTATAATAAAAAGGATCAAAATGCAACTCAGGAGACAGTATTTGGTGTAGTGGAAAGAGGAAAGCATGTCAAAGCCTCTGTGTCCTGCCTCACTCCTGTATTAACCATTGGTATGACTTCAGGTCCTCACTCACTTTCTCTCTGTCTCAGTTTCCTGGTCTATAAGATGGGACTAATTTGTCTCCTATATTTCCCAGTCCTGAGAAGCATTCTGAAAGGCCTAACAAAGGGGAAGATTCTAATTTCGGTTATCTAAACAGTTTCGACCCATTTTAGTCTCCAGGGTTTTTTTTTTTTTTTTTCACTATCCACTACGTACACAGAAAAAAAGACATGTCACAATAGAATCACAATACAATCAAAATCTCGTCTACACTACAAGAAATCATTCTTTGTGGCCTGTACTGTGCTTTTTCCCTTTAAAGGCACGGAAAAGGGAAGGTCTCATGATCTATGCCGAGGAGGATCAGGAGGTAGCTTGGGAGAGGGGGTGGACAGCAGGTTCTCACCTCACAGCCATGGTGGGAGGCAGCTGGCATGTGTGGAAGCCCTTAGAGCACCAGGAGAGTAGGAGTTGTGCCATATCCATCTACTTAAATTGCTTCAGCATTTTTATTATCTGCTATATAAATTATAAAGACTCCGGATGGTATTTCTTTGTCATTTTCTGGTTGATATAAGTCTTAAATCAACTCCATATACATTATACTCAGACAAGATGGAAAGGGAATTCTTGGTCTGGCTGTCTGTCCCTGAGAGGCAGAGGTAAATCAGGGAGGCCCCAGATGGGGATTTTGGGGGGAAAGTCTGTGGGTCAGGAAGACTGTGATGCCCAAGAGGTGCTGAGGGTTTTCATGGCTGAGCTTGATGGGGCTCTGTGTTGAAGGGTGGAACCCAAACAATGACTCAAAACAACATTTTTCCTTCTTTCCACAAATGCTGATTGTGTGACACATGCCTAGGCACTGTCCTGAACACTGGAGAAACAGCAATGAGAAGACAGTCTATTATAGTCCACTTTAAGACAGACTTGAAGCAATCAGGCTTGGGCTTAAATCCTGCCTGGGCCACTAATTAGCTGTTGGGGGGGGGGGATCACTTGACTCTTTGAGCTCAGCTCCTTCAGTGAGAAAGTAGGGACAACCTCACAGTTACGACTATGAAAATTAAGTTAGATTGTTTAAGTGAAGTATTTAGCACAGTAGTAAGAGCATCCACGCAATGCTGGAAGCCCTTTGAGAGATAGGGATTGGGTCTCGGATTCACTTTGAATCCTCACTGCTTACCAGGGTTATACAGAAGGTACTAAAAGAATTATCTGTTGAAGTTTTGAAGGTTAATGAGAGAATCAGATTGGAGACCGGGAAGCAAACTAAGTTCTAGAACAGGATTAAAAAGTCACAATGTCAAGAACTAGAAAAAAATGGAACCATGATGTAGGAACTGAACATTCATTGTAACCGGTTCCTGGGGGAGACCTCCACAGGAGGTGGCGGGTATGTGGTGGTCATGGAATAAAGGGTTGTGGCAGATACCGCGGTCTCCTCCTCACACCAGCCCCATAGGCTGTTAACAGTTCTCCTCGTTCCCACAAACACGTTTTGACTCCTTCTAGCAACCATAGACCTGCACTGAAATAAATAGCTTCCCTTCAGGAGTTTCTACTTGCCTTTTCCACCAAACCCTTTCTTTGGATTAGGAAGTACAAACAGAAAATTAACTCTCAACCTAATGAATATACCTTGGTCTACATGCAGGAGGAAGTATCAGGTGACCCGACAGTTCTGAGATGGTGGGTCTTGGGAGGGTAGTAGCTCTACCAGGTCCAAGGAATCCTCTGGAGTTTTCCTTCAGATGTCCTAGGGTTTGGTTGTGAGGCACATGGGAGGCTTTGTGGAAGTTGGTCAGTATACTCTGGGCCAAGAAGTGAATGAGGCACTGTGCAGGATGGGGAAGAAATGATCTCTGTCTTTCAACTAAGAGGTAAGATTTCAGATCCTTTGAAAGCCCTGACTAAATGCATGCAAAAGAAATCAAACACGTAGGGAACTGGACTGGATGGCATTAGAAAAGAAAGACTTACAGGTAGAAATGAATTGCACACAGGGTTTTGCAGGAGATAATCCAGGGGGATTAGTGAAAGGGATGAAGGAGGCTGCTGGGTTGAGGGGCTGGAAGGTGGAGGTGCAGAGGTAGGAAGGAACAAGCTGTAGGAGCAGCCTCCCTGGAGAGCCATCAATTCGGAAAGAAATACCTCAGTCTGTCAAGGACCCACAGGGCACTCTATTACTTCTGAGGGTGAGCCCCTGGGACAGCGACCAGCCCACATCCTTTCCTCCAGATCATGATGGTCCAGCAGCACACAGTGCCCAGGGTTTTGGAGACCTCCCCAAGGGTGTTATTTTGATCATTCTTGCCCAGCAGCAAAATAACACCCAACTAATGAGTTGCCAACTGCAAAATATTTCCACCGCCTTCCTCCCTCCCTGTCCCAATTCTCACCTACCCCAGAGAGGCCCCGTGTTGATTTTCCTCAGAGGAGGGTCAAGTAAAAGGCACAATCAGGGCTTCTGGGGAGAGAGGAAGGACAGGAAAGGGCTGCCTTGCTGCAAGACAAAGCTGGGTGAACAATTGAGTCTTTGCCTCATTGACAAAAGAGAATGAGGGATGAGTGCCAGGCTGGCTTGAATTGACTGGAGAAAAGTAACTTTTGTAATTCACGGCCCTCTGCGTGCTATGGAAATGCTGGCAAGGCAGGGAGATGGGCATGTAATTTGCAGGCAGAAAGAGCATGAACCATGAGACAATTTCGGGTCCCAGGGTCAAGGATGGGAACCTCAAGGACCAGGGGAGCCTCAGGGAGGCAGGGACTGCCAGGGGAGGGGCTTGGTCGGCACTGTAGGCCCCAGGGTCTACAGCTCCCCCAGCACCACCTGCTGGGCCATAAGGGCTGGCACCACCCACTTCTATGATGACATGGGTCAATGTTAGCCAATCCGGGATGGCCACTTCGGGGTTCTGCAAGGTGTCAAGGGGAGCCATGAGGCTGCTCTGTAGGGAGGGAAGGCACCAAGAACAGGTCAGATGATAGGAGGTGGGAATCCAGTGCCCTCCATCTGTCAGTTGGTCAACAAGGCATTACTGGGCTCAGCATGACAACTGCACTCTGCTCCCACTGCCTAACTAACTCATGGGCTTTGAGGCATAGATAGTGAGTAACTTAGCAGTGATGGAGTATACTGAAGACTTGCCCCCACAGCGACTACAAGAACTCCAAAGAGGGGGTTGGTGGCCAAAATTGAATTAATCGTCAGTGTTGTTGGGTACTTCCAAGCTGGAGATTGTGTTTAGAACAAATAAATGTGAAATTTCTCACAACCAAGTGGTCTGGGAAAATCTGTACTAATTATACAGCACAAACCTGGCGTGAATTGGGTGGCAGTTGAGTACAACTGTGGTGAGGTGGAGAGCTCCCTAGGGCCCAGAGTGATCAGGAAATTGGAGTTAGGTGCTGATGGATAGGTAGGCTATGGACAGGCAAAAGAAAGTGGGAAGGCATTCCAGGAGGGAGGGGGCAGCATAACCAAAGACCATGAGATAAACATGGTGAGTTTATGGTGCTTTAGAGGGATTAGGCTGTTTGGGTTCAGCAGGTGCTCTCAAGAGCATGGGAGAGAAGAAAGCACAGGCACTGGGCAAAGAGCTCATTGCAGGACCTCACAGTGCCTGGGAGGGTCTCAGCTGTCAGGGTCTTCTCATGAGACTCATCCTGAGCAACTTTTAGGGCTTTGGGAGATCTTTCATCAGAGTTCCAAGTACCTCAGTTGATTTTTAATTCCCCCTTACTGAACCCTATGGAAAGGAGCCAAAACAGCAGGTGCTCCACTGAGATACTAAAACTGGTGTTGAGAGTCACCTGGCTGTGGTGGAAGGAAACTGGGCTTTAAGATAGGGGGCAGGGTTTGGAGAGAAGAGAGATGACAAGAGTCTCAAGCCACTGGTAGAAAGTTGCTATAATGAGATCCTGGGTATCTGCAATACCTCCTCCTTTTCTGGAAGAGGCATCAGGAATGCCTTTGAAAAGACATCATCCAAGATCTGTCAAAAGGACAGGACAGAAAAATAGCAAGAATGTTTGTTCTCACCACTTCAAATCAACTTTATACAGGAGATCCTAGCCAATATGGTTGAGCAAGAAAAAGACATTAAAAACTATACATACAGATTAGAGAAGAAGAAGCAAACTGTTCTTTTTTTTAGGTGACATGCTCTTATATGCAGAAAAGCCTAAAGAGTCTACAAAAGTCTATTAGAGCTAATAAACAAGTTTAGGGGCATCTGCGTGTCTCAGTTGGTTAAGCATCTGACTTCAGCTCAGGTCATGATCTCGTGGTTTGCAAGTTCAAGCCCTGCATCAGGCTCTCTGTGGTCAGCACAGAGCCTGCTTTGGATCCTCTGTTCCCTTCTGTCTCTGCCCCTCTCTCGCTTGTGCTCTTTCTCTCAAAAATAAATAAAAACATTTTAAAAAAGAGAACTAAAAAGCAAGTTTAATAGAATTGCAGGATCATTATTAACAAATGACCAAACAATGAAATTTTTAAAATTCCATTCACAATAGCAAAAAAGGATAAAATATTTAGCAATAACTCTAATAAAAGAAATATAAGACCTGTACACCTAAAACCTCAAAACATTCCTGAGAGAAAGTGAAGATCTAGACAAATATAGAGATATGAAGTGTCCATGAATTGAAAGATTCAATACTGTTAAGATAGGAATTGTCCCCAAATTGATCTATAGTTTCAACACCGTCCATATGAAAATCATCCTACCAGCTTTTTTTTCTGTAGATTTTGACAAGCTGCCTAAAATTTATATGAAAATGCAGAAGATCTAGAGAAATCAAAATACTTTTGAAAAAGAAGAACAAATTTGGAGGATCTATTATAAAGTTATAGGAATCAAGATAGTGTGGTATTGACCTAAAGATAGGCATATAGATCAGTGGGACAGAATAGACTCCAGAAATAAACCTTTAAGTTTACAGTCAATTGACTTTGATCTAAAGGTGTCAAAGCTGGGGTGCCTAGGTGGTTCAGTCAGTTAAGCATCTGACTCTTGATCTCTGCTCAGGTCATGATCTTACAGTTTGTGGGCTGGAGCCCTACATTGGGCTCTGCACTGATAGCACAGAGGTTGCTTGGTATTCTCTCTCTCTCTCTCTCTCTCTCTCTCTCTCTGCCCCTTCCCCACTCATGCGCATAAGCACACTCTATCTCAAAATAAATAAATAAACCTAAAAAAAATAAAGGTGTCAGGGGCGCCTGGGTGGCGCAGTCGGTTAAGCGTCCGACTTCAGCCAGGTCACGATCTCGCGGTCCGTGAGTTCGAGCCCCGCGTCAGGCTCTGGGCTGATGGCTCGGAGCCTGGAGCCTGTTTCCGATTCTGTGTCTCCCTCTCTCTCTGCCCCTCCCCCGTTCATGCTCTGTCTCTCTCTGTCCCAAAAATAAATAAACGTTGAAAAAAAAAAATAATAAAGGTGTCAGAGCAACTCAATAGTCTTTTCAATAAATGGCAATGAAACAATTGAATATCCATAGCAAAAAAAAAAAAAAAAAAAGAAAAGAAACCAACTTATAATGGAGCACCTGAGTGGCTCAGTAGGTTAAGCATCCAACTCTTGATTTTGGCTCAGGTCCTGATCTCATGGTCATGAGATTGAGCCCTGTGTCGGTCTCCATACTAGGTGTGGAGCCTGCTTAAGATTCTCTATCTCACTCTCCCTCTCTCTGTCCCTCCTCAGTTGCACACTCTCTCTCTCAAAATAAATAAACAAACAAACATATCTTTGCCCCACACCATATGCAAAAATTAACTCAAAATGAATCATAGAGCTAAATGTAAGAGCTGGAACTATAAAAACTTCTAGAAGAAAGCATAGGAGAAAGGCTTTGAGAGCATGGATTAGGCAAAGATATGACACCAAAAAACATAATCCTTAAAGGAAAAATATTGATAATTGGACTTCCTCAAAATTAAAAACTTTTGCTTTTCAGGAGATGCTATTGAAAAAATAAAAAGACAAGCCACAGAACAGGGGAAAATATTTGCAAATCATATATCCTATAAAGAACTTGTGTCCAGAATATAGAAATAACTCTTACAACTCAATAAGAAGAAAATTGATTTTTAAAAAATGGGCAAAAGATTTGATTGAATAGGGACCTCACTAAAGTAGATATACAAATGATCAAAGAACATATGAAAAGATGCTCAACAATAGTCACAAGAAAATGCAAATTAAAACTGAAATGAAATGATATTACCTACACTAGGATGGCTATGATATCATTGACAATATCAAGTATTGACCAGGATGTGGAGAAATTGGAACTTTCCTACCTGGGTTTTGGAAACAAAATGGTACAATTAATTTGGATAACAATTTGGCAGTTTCTAAAATGTTAAGGGGCACCTGGGTGGCCTAGTTGGTTAAGCGTCCAACTCTTGATTTTTACTCAGGTCATCATCTCAGGGTTGTGAGACTGAGCCCCAGGTCAGGCTCTGCTCTGGCCATAGAGACTGCTTGGGATTCTCTCTCTCCCTCTCTGTACCCCTTCCCCATGCATGCACACACACTGTCTCTCTCAAAAAATAAAAATAGTAAGATGTTAAATATATATTTCCTATATGACCCAGCCATTCCACTTCTAAGTATCTACCCAAAAGTAATGAAGACATATCCACACGAACACTTAAGTGCAAATTTTCATAACTACATTATTCATAACAGCCCCTGAAGGGTAGCAGAATATGCCACCCCAAAATATGCCTCTTTGGTATAAGGATTATTTTAAGAAACATCAGACACAGGAGAAGTTCTGAAAATAGCAAATTACCCCTTTGGAAGGGAAATTTACATTTATAAAGAAATCTCCATTTGTAACGATGTATCCCTTTCTGTACCAGGAAGAGAAGGATGTTTCTAAATCACAAGAGAATCTTATTAATAGAGAGGGCACTGACCTAAAGCTACATAACAAATCTTCCCCTGTTTTACCATGTTTTTTCTAATAACCTCCCATAACTAACTGGCCTCCATCCTTACACTCCTTCCCCACACACGACTTTCTTCTTTCTTTAGCCAAAAATGGTATTTCAGCTGGAAGTTTAGGCCACCTCAGGGTATTACGCATTATTCCCTGGATGTCTCCCATGTATGCACAAGGTATACATGTTAATAAACTTCTGTTTGTCTCTTGTTCATTCGTTTTTTATTACAGGGGTCTTGGCCAAGTAGTCAGAAAAGTAGAGGGAAAATGGTTTTTCCTTCCCTGCACCCCAAAGTGGAAATAATCAAATGTCCATCAACTAGTGTGTAAATAAACAAATCTGGTTTATCCATACAAGGGGAGGGACAACTATGCACCAATAAAAAGGAATGAGCTGCTGATCTATGCAGCAACCCAGATAAACTTCAAAAACGTGCATAGCAGAAAAGGTCACTGAGAAGACAACATTTTTTGTATGATTTTGTTTATATGGAATTTTTAGGAAGGGCAACGGTATAGAGACAGAAAGCAGATGAGAGGAGTGGAGGTAGAAGTGGGAATGAACTGCTTAAGAACAAGAGGGACCATTTTGGTGGGACTAAGGCATTCTAAAACTGGATTATTATGATAATTGTGATTGGACCGCTGTTTACATTTACTTAATCAAAGGGCACCTTGGTGGCTTTGTTGGGTAAGTGTCAGACTCTTGATTTTGGCTCAGGTCATGATCCCAGGGTTGTGAGATGGAGCCCTGCATTGAGTTCCGTGTTGAGTGTGGAGCCTGCTTGAGATTCCCTCTGTCTCTCTCTCCCTCTGTCTCTCTCTCTCTCTCTCTCTCTCTGCCCCTCTCCCTTGCTCACTCTCTCACTCTCTAAAGTAAAAAAGTAATAGTAAAAATTCAAAAAATATAAGTTTATGTAATCAGGCTGTACACATATGATGAGTGAATTTTATAGTATGTAAATTACACTTCAATAAAGCTTTGAAAGATAGGGAGGCTCCTAGAGAGGTCTTTGGTGTGTGTGTGTGTGTGTGTGTGTGTGTGTGTGTTACAGGAAGAGAGAAAACACCCACGGGAGGTAGTTATGAATTTAAGTGCAGTGGAAAAACACAGGGGTTCTGGAGCCAGACCGCTGGGTCTGAATCTGGCATCTACCACTTACTACTACCTGTAAGGACTTCAGACAAATTACTTAACCTCTGAGCTTCCGCGAAGTGGTGCTAATAGTAAATACTAAGCTAGCTGTGAGCACTGAAGGCAATGTACGTAAAGTGCTTCGCTGAGGGTCTGACAACATAATAGGTACTCAGTGAGAGAAATTTCTAAACCAATTACTTCTACAGAAATTTCAGGGCTTTGTTTTAACTATAAAATTATGGGCTCTCTAGGGGTGCCTGGGTGGCGCAGTCGGTTAAGCGTCCGACTTCAGCCAGGTCACGATCTCGCGGTCCGTGAGTTCGAGCCCCGCGTTGGGCTCTGGGCTGATGGCTCAGAGCCTGGAGCCTGTTTCCGATTCTGTGTCTCCCTCTCTCTCTGCCCCTCCCCCGTTCATGCTTTGTCTCTCTCTGTCCCAAAAATAAATAAACGTTGAAAAAAAAAATTTTAATAAAAAAAAAATTATGGGCTCTCTGGGTGTATCATAGCAGAATTACAAGCCTCTCACTGACCTGATTTAGCAGCCTTATTAATGAAGAAGCCTGGGACCATTGTCCAAAAGGCTTGGTTTCCAGTACTGGTTCTACCACATCACACCATATGACTCTAAGGGGGTTTCTTAAGCTCTCTAGGTTCCTGAGGTATGTCTACTTACCAAACAGGTTGCCAGGATGTTCTGGAAGTCAGAGCTTATTGCCAACATTAAAAGTGTTCTGTATAAGGGAATGACAGCACAGAGCACAGAGTCAGGGCTGGGGTCCAGTGTGAGAGGAACACAGTCTGGCCAAGGTTACTGTGCCTATGTGCTGGGATATGTGAACATCAGCCCAGCGGGAGGCCGTGGAAATTTTCACAAACCAAAATTGGCATTTGGAGCTGAACTGGGAAGCTGTGAACACAGGATGTTGCTGAAAATGGTGCTGGGCAGGGCTGCTACCTGAGGTTTTGGCAGGCTTCACCCCCTGCCAGTTGATTGCAGAAGGATGTTGGACCATCAGGAAACAGGGATTTGAAATGATCCCACGGGAAGTGTGAATAACAACAGAGGCAACAAACAAAGGCAGCCAGGCCAGGTCTGCCAGGGGGGTGTTGGGTTGGGAGACACGTGAGTTCTCACTTTCTTCAATGCTTTGGGAACTTCTAAGGAGGAGCCCATCAGGCATTCAAAGATGGCTTCGTGATAGATTCCTCCACACCCTCTGCCCTCCTCCATTAACACCTGCTGGAGGAGCAGATGGAAAAGTAGCAGCTTGAGGGGACAACTCATTTCTGGCCCAGGATGCTGGCAGTCCTCCATGGAATGCTTTGTAGCGGACACCTGCTATATTTTGGGATGCCCAGGACACACTCCTACTTTTTTTCTGGTGAGATCATGTGGATTCTTTCTGGGGGGGAGTTTCCTCTCCCCGTTACTACACTCTTGGTGGGACCATCCATACAGGTAGGCTGCCCTCCTCTGGCCAAGGAAACTCTCCCTCTTGGACTCCGAGTTGAGCTGTTATCCATAAGAATGGAACCAAATCCATTGGAGAGGATCTGACTCCAGGCCCTCACTCAACCTTTACTTATACCAGCTTCTGCCCCAGGTTCTTAACTCTTCTTCTATTTTGTGAGCCCCTGATATCATCCCAAGAAGTTCTGTTTTGCTTAAGTTAGCTGTGGTCCATTTCCATTTCCAAGAACCAACATGGAGCTTGGCAGGGAAGGACGTGCCCGAGGAGCATGACCACAGGCAAGCTACTAAATCCATCGGAGCCTCAGCTTCTTCAGCAGAATGGAAATACTCTTTCTTTGTAGAACTATTAGGATGAAATGTATTTATTCACTCATTCATTTAATATTTACTCATAGCCACCGTTTTCTTGATACTCTATGAGGAATGAGAACAGGGACTTCGTGAACAAGTCAGAATACAGTCCCTGTCTTCATGGAGGGACACTCTAATGGGAAGAGAGACAGTGAACCTAGGTTTACAAGTCTGATGATGTTATTCTGTATGGTACAAGGCACTGTAGGAGTGGTTAATAAGGGGATTCAAAGAACCCAGTAGAGGGCCACATATGGAAGGACCTTAATGTGACTTCCTTTTCCCTTTCTTTCTCCTTTCTTCTTCATCCTGATACCTTCACCACTGAATGATCTTTGCCATGTTCTTACAGTAGAATTAGGATACTCCAGAGAAGTCCTGACGAGATTCTGCTTATTGTGTCTGAGGCAGAAATTGGAAGCCACTCACCCCAACACGTGGGCTTACCCAAGGATAAATGGAGGCCAAGGTTAGGAGGACGGGAAAGGGAATAGGAAAGCACTTACACCTTTACAATTGACTGCTTCTAAGGCTAACAAGGTCTGGTACCACTAGGTACCTTTCTAGCATCACAAAGTCTTAAAATTCATAAATTTGTTAGAAATGATTCCTGTTAGCCTGAGAAAAGATCTTAGAGAACATCTAGAAAGCCCCTTCATTTGCAGAGGTAAGGCAGTCTGTTATCAGTATCCTGAGTGTGTAACTTTCTGACACCTTTGGTAGGCAGTGACAGAGACTGGTTCCGTTTTCTGTGGATAAGTCTGGTGGCTGTACCTTCTGACAAATAGTCTAGGTTAACCTTCAAAGGGCAGGGACAAAGGGAGTGGGGCTCTGTGCTGTGTGTTGGGGTAAGACAAAGACGGCAAGACACAAGTCTTTTAGGGTTCTTTTGAAATAGCTGGGGAGCTGAGATACGCATAGTGCCATATAATCACACAAAGCAACAATACTTGGGAACTGCCTATTGACCACCATCACACAGCACAATGTGCTGGTGCCATTTCCCTCCTGACATCTGTGAAACCTATCCCATCATTTCTGCCCACTTCCCTCCCAAGTCTCCTGTTGGGGGTGCCTACTCCTCAGATGCCCCTATCTATTGATAGTAATACTATCTTCTAATCACAAAAGCTTGAAATATTGGAGTTAGTTTTTACTCCTTTCTTCTCCCACCTCCCCAAATCCAGTTAGTCACTAGGTCCTGTTGATCTAATTCTTAAATTCTACCTCATCCTGTCCAAAGGCACCAGAATAGTAGTCCTTTTTTTAAAAGTTTATTTATTAATTTTGAGAGAGAGAGAGAGTGGGGAGGGGGTGCAGAGAGAAGGAGAAAGAGAGAATCCCAAGCAGGCTCTGCACTGTCAGCATGGAGCCCGAGGTGGGGCTCAATCTCATGAACTGGGAGATCATGACCCGAGCCGAAACCAGGAGTTGGATGTTTAACCGACTGAGCCACCCAGGTTCCCCAGAATAGCATTCCTAATAGAGAGCTCTTATATCATCCCCCTGCTTAAAGTCCTTCAGGGTGCTGCAGAAGAATTTATAAAATGAAACCCAAACCCCTTAGCTTAATGTCTGTGGTGCCTAATGATCTAATCCCAACTCCCATGTCCTCTCTCAAGTCCTTCTTCTTTCCTACAGGGAGGTATCAACCATGGCTTTTTGTTTTTTGGTTGTTTGTTTTTGTATTGTGATTCTTCGACATCTAGGCCTTGCTGACCCTGGAGGGACTGCCCCTCCTAGGGCCTGCTAATTCCTAGAGATAGTAAACAACTAGCCCCAGAGTTCACCTTTGAAAGGCAAACCAGGGGCAGTTGGCTGCCTCATTTGATGGTGAGACTCTTGATCTCAAGGTTGTGAGTTTGAGCCCCACGTTAGGTGTAGGGTTTACTTTAAAAAAGGCAAACCAGGGTGCCTAGGTGGCTCAGTCTGTTAAGTGTCAGACTCTTGATTTAGGCTCAGGTCATGATCTTACAGTTGTGGTATTCAGCCACAACCGTGTGTGTGTGTGTGTGTGTGTGTGTGTGTGTGAGCACACACGCACACACGTGTGTGCATATGCCCTCTCTCAAAATAAATAAATAAATAAATAAATAAAAATTAAAAAAAAAGACAAATCAGGGCACCTGTCTGGCTCAGTAGAGCATGTGACTCTTGATCTTGGGGTCATGAGTTCAAGCCCCCACATCAGATATAGAGTTTACTTAAAAACAAAACAAAACAAAACAAAAACCCAGTCCAGAGCCCACACCCCAACCGCCTCCTTTATCAGTCTCTCACCCTCAGGACGACCCTCTTCTGCCTGAAACACCCCAGGGCCAGCCCCTAGGCCCCTGAACCCCCCAACCTAGGTTGTTACTCCACCTAACCGAGCACTAAACATGCTTATCCCATCTTGCCTATTTCTTCCCATGGAAACCACACTGAAGGCTCTTGGCCATGTTTTGCCCTGCTCCTGACCAGCTGTGATGCTTCCCCTTGTGGCCCCCTGGGGAATGGTATATATGACCTTTCTCCTGGGATTGTGAGTATAACTCTTTTCAAAGGCAGTCTTCTCCTGTCAGCCTTGTCATACCTAAGTAATAATACAACTTATACTTTAAAACGAGGAGTCTCAAATAAGTAAGTAAGTAAATAAATAAATAAATAAATAAAAACAAGGAGTCTCATCCTCCAGAAGAGCTCTCTGCTTCCCAAACAGGTTCCTGCTTTCCTGCATACATGTCTTTGCCTATGCTATTTTTCATTCTCAGAACGAACTCCCTCTGCCATTTCTACATCTTACAATTGCATCCAAACTTCAGTGCATTCTCACCAGCATTGGTCTGGATCATTCACGTAAAGATGAATGTGTGAGGTTCAGAGTAGGGTATGACTTGTATTATAACACACAGCAAGTGGAAGGTAGTGTCAGGTCTCAAAGCCCAGCAGGCTTTCTTTGTGTGCTTTTCCATCACTGCACTGGCTCAGATCCTTTGAGTATGTGCAGAAGAAACTAACCCTAGCCCACCTGAGCACAAAAGGATTTCCTGGAAGGATGCTAGGGCAGCTTACATAACTGAAGGAGCTGAAGGCCAGATCGCAGGTGAAGCGTGAACCAGCACAGACAAGGGAATGAAAGTCTGAATCTTCCGTTAAGATACCAGTCTTTAATAGGACCCAGCTCAAGCCCACTCCCTCAAAGTTTCGAACATCTGGAAGTAAAAATTTGAAGGAAACCTGCCTGGTCAGGTGTGAGCCTGGGATAAATCAGCTTTGGTGGGGTGTGTTCGGGAGAGGACAGGGTAACAACACTGATATGATCACTGGGGGACCACTCCTGTGTATTAGGGAGTTCCCCAAAGAAAAAGGGAGCTGTTGAGACTTAAGCATGTACCCCAACTTGAGTCTCCTACAGTCGTCTTTCTAGCATCTTAAATACTGAATTCCCCAAATCAGACTGGGTAATGGAAGGCTTGGATGAAAACAGCTCTAAAGCGACTTGAACTATCCCACAGAGTCACTGAATGCCTATTCAGTGTAAAACCTATGTCAGACACTGGGTGGGGAAAAGGATGAGTTTGGAATGTGAACACCAATGAGACATGGCTCAAGGATAAACTAGGCATATAAATCAGGACAATGCAAGGCTCTAAAGGAGGGAGAAGGTCCTATGAGATTTTGCAATATGGAGAGATTTCCTAAAATTTATATCCAGAGGAAAACCAAAAAACTAAAATTCAGATTTTCCTTCTCACCGCGACTTTATCGCATGCTGGAGAAACTATCCATGATTCCACATGGAAAGGAACACGGTGTTCTTATTTCCACCTACTGCGGTCCAGCCGCCAATTCAAACATCTGTCACCCCTTAAATGTGCACTTAGGGAAGCATCAGGTTCAGGGGGCTCATGTGCCACTGCCAAGCCCCCGCTTAGATGGACTGTATAAACATGGTGTCTGGGAAGGAAAAAGGGAATTGCCAGAGGATTCTTGCCTCTATTTCCACAAGGATTTCAGGTGTTTGTTCCATCAGGGAGACGCATTTTGAAAATCTGCGAGCACAGACAAGAAGAAAGCCCTCTCGCATCCTAACTGATAGGGTTCAGGACGGAGTTCTTTGCTGATAACATCGCTGTACGAGGAGAGTTTGCCACAACATTTCATAACTCAAGAGCCGCAGGCCCAAGGCCACGCTGTTGCAACATATTTGGATCCATCTCACGTTGTGGTGGTGAGAGAGAGAAGAAGGTAAACATCTTGGTCCCACTGGGGTGATCAAAACAACTTGGCTTTATTGAGGGCACCAGGTGCACCTCATGATTCCTCAGGGTCAGGGAAAATCAGTTTAGGATTTGATGTTGGGGTGGGAAATACCATGGCCTTTTCACTTACTACCAATCTTGGCTTGCCTTTCGTCAGTGGCTACAGCAAGAGGCGGGGCGGGGGGATGCACAGGAAGGGAAGGCTGAAGAAGCAGGTGAGTGGGGAGCCGGAGGCAGGAGGAGGTAAGAGGGAGCAGGGAGAATTGCTCAGCCCCATTTTCACTGCTGAGGTGGGGGAGAGTGGGCAAAACAGAGTCAGTGTTAACTTCAGCAGTAGGGAGCACGGGGGGAGAAAATGAGCCACTCAATATTTCTGCAGGCATACTACGTGTCAGGCCCTGCTGCATTTTCTTCCACTTGGGAACTTAGGAACAGAGAAGCCTCCAGCATTTGTACTTGGAGACTTACTTGGATCAGGCATCTCCTCATCCTTAAACCATACAGAGGCTTCATCTCTAGAACGTGGCTTTCTTTTAGCCAGGTGTTCAGTCTTCACCCATGGGGCAAAGAGCTTAGAATGCTTTTGTCTGGAGGCTCACAATAAGCACTCACACACAGATGCTGTTGTAGCAGGGAAAAAGCCGAGCATAAATAGTAGCCCTGCGACTGTGTCTCTTCCTCTGCTTCGCTGAGCTCCTCAAAACACAATTTGCTTCACTATAGTCCCACTGTGTACAGGTGTATATTAGTGTTATGTATGCTCAGTTTTCAACAAATATTTACTGAGGCCTCACTGTATGCTAGGCATTGAAGATACAGTGGTTCATGAAATAGGCATGATTCTCGTTGTCATGAACTTTACAATCTAGTAAACGATACAGGTAAGAGACTGATGATTTACGCCATGAATGCCACATAGGAATGACTGGAGGCTACAGGGTGCTGTGGAAGTACCATCATTTCTTACCACAGGGTCTTGATGGTCCGCTTGTCCAAAGCACTGCTCTAGGTTCTAGAGGAAGAGATGATAAATAAGCGGGAGACCTGTTTGAGGAGGCAACATTCGAACAGGATACTAATGATGAGCAAGATCTGAGGGTTAGGGAGGAAAGGCATGGGGCACTAAACTCAGAATGAGAGGTCAAGGAAGGATTCCTAAAGGTGGTGATGTCTGAGCTGAGCCCTAAGAATGAACAGGAGTTATTCAGGTGACCAAGGCCGTCGTTTAACGAAGTATTCCAGGCAAAGGAAGGAGGATATGAAAAAGCCCAGGGGAGAAAGAGTAGAACATATGAGAAGTTTGTGGCTGGAAAAGATGAGGGTGTGGTATATGATCACTAGCCACCCCACCCACATTCCCCTTTGCCTGGCAAAATTGTTTTAATTGTGTAAGGGCCATTATTTTTGTGTATGTTTTGTTTGTTTGTTTTAATAGCCTTACTGATACACTAGTCCAAACATGTCAGGACAACTGATAGAACATGCCAGAGGAACTCCTGCCATCTGGTGGATAGAACACCTCCAGGTATAGAAAATGAGCTACTAGTGTCAGGCTCACAGCATCCCAGATTATGGCAATCTTCGATTCAGTGGTTTAAAAAGTCCTAATAGGAGCTTGCAAAAAAAAAAGTTAAGGAAGAAATATGTAAGAATATTCTTAGGCCAGGATCCCCTGTAGTGGGGGAAATGAAAGGGGAAGAAAGAAAGGAAGGAAGGAAAATAATTATGTACTGTGTCAACATTATACTGAGGGAGCATGCTTCTTGCATTCCTCCAAATGCTAAGGTGGGTATATAAACCCCATTTTACAGCTAAGCAAACCAAGGCTCACAGTACAGGGAAAAGCCAAACTTGGCTGACTCCTTTGTTATGCTGCCTCTAGACATGGTTTATTTTATTTTTTTCTTTTGGCATTTGCTTGAATTTTATTTATTTATTTATTTATTTATTTATTTATTTATTAAATTTACATCCAAGTTAGTTAGCATAGAGTGCAACAATGATTTCAGGAGTAGATTCCTTAATGCCCCTTACCCATTTAGCCCATCCCCCCTCCCACAAGCCCTCCAGTAACCCTCTGTTTGTTCTCCATATTTAAGTTTCATGTTTTGACCCCTCCCTGTTTTTATATTATTTTTGCTTCCCTTCCCTTACGTTCATCTGTTTTGTCTCTTAAAGTCCTCATATGAGTGAAGTCATATGATATTTGTCTTTCTCTGACTAATTTTGCTTAGTATAATACTCTCTAGTTCCATCCACGTAGTTGCAAATGGCAAGATTTCATTGTTTTTGCTTGCCGAGTAATACGCCATTGTATATATATACCACATCTTTATCCATTCATTCATCGATGGATATTGGGCTCTTTCCATTCTTTGGCTATTGTTGATAGTGCTGCTATAAACATCGGGGTGCATGTGCCCCTTCGAAACAGCATATCTATATCCTTTGGATAAATACCTAGTAGTGCAATTGCTGGGATGTAGACTAGTTCTATTTTTAATTTTTCGAGGAACCTCCATACTGTTTTCAAAAGCGGCTGTAGTTCCCTTCAGAATGGCTGCAGTGTTTTCCAGTTTGCATCCCCATCAGCAGTTGAAGAGATCTTCTTTCTCCGCATCCTCTCCAACATCTGTTGTTGCCTGAGTTGTTAACGTTAGCCATTCTGACAGGTGTGAGGTGGTATCTCATTGTGGTCTTGATTTGTATTTCCCTGATGATGAGTGATGTTGAGCATTTTTTCATGTTTCGGTTGGCCATCTGGATGTCTTCTTTGGAGAAGTATTTATTCATGTCTTTTGCCCATTTCTTCACTGGATTATTTGTTTTTTGGGTGTGGAGTTTGATAAGTTCTTTATAGATTTTGGATACTAACTCTTTATCTGATACGTCGTTTGCAAGTATCTGCTCCCATTCCATCGGTTGCCTTTTAGTTTTTCTGATTGTTTCCTAGACATGGTTTATTTTTAATCGGTAACAGGTACAGGGGCATTGGTTTCCCAGTTGTTAACATCTATGCTTTTAACCTCAATGAAAATATTTAAGGCCCTATGTGGTGTTTAAAAGACACTGGAAGACTGTCTATTTTACTCAAATCAGTTGGTTCCCACAGCAGAAGAGAGCCTCAAGTGCCACATTATAGCAAACCTATATATATATTTTTAATGTTTATTTTGAGAGAGAGAGAGAGAGAGAGAGAGAGAGAGAGAGAGACCAAGCACACCCAAGAGTGAGGGGAGGGGCAGAGAGAATCTCAAGTAGGCTCCACACCCAGCTCGGAGCTCAACATGGGTCTGATCTCACAACCCTAGGATCATGACCTGAGTTGGATGCTCAACCAACCCAGGGACCCAGGTGCCCCATACAGCAGACATATTTTTAAAGCTAAAAAACTAGAACACATTTCTAACAATTTTATACTACTTCTAGTTGACATTCTTAAAAATGCAATTTGGATGCAGAAATGTTGGAATCCACAGAACACATCAAGGACTGACATTTTTTAACCTGAAGCAGTCTCAGGAAAATCTGAGATGAACAGGGTCCTACATGTATGAAAATGAATCACTTTGGCACAGCATAATCAAGTGTGTGTATAATGCTTTCCCATAGTACTTTATGCATACTTACAAGTCCTTAAATGGATTTGATTGTTATGGTACCTGGTACATTGTGGGAGGTAAAAACACAACTGTAATAATTATGAAATTTTTGCTCACTAGCCTCTTTCACAAGGATGTGAAGAGCTACTACAGACAGAATGTCCACCAGCTGTTCTGTCTCCACTGAGGTCAAAGCAACGGGAATGGAACACCAGTAAAATGGAGTGGAGGGAAATTAGAACTGATACAGCTAGGATGGGGAGTCAGGAAATCAGGAGATGTTAAATCCTGTGGATGTTTAAGAATAAAAGGGGTGGGGCACCTGGGTGGCTCGTTGGTTAAGTGTCCAGACTTTTGATTTTGGTTCAGGTCATGATCTCATGGTTTGGAAGTTTGAGCCCTGTGTTAGGCTCTATGTGGACTGTAGGGAACCTGCTTGGGATTCTCTCTCTACTCCTCCCCTGTTCATTCTCTCTCAAAAAAAAAAAAAAAAGAGGCTGTTCTTAAACTGATTATTCTGGTTGCGTTTGGAAATACCTCCTGGTGTCAGGTTCCTAGTCAGCCCCAAAGTTTTGACTGAGTACTTCTCTAATGTGATAAGAAATGTGGGATGGAGGAGCGGGGGACATAAAACAGTCTCCACCTTCCAGAAATTTATAATCTGGGTATAGAAAATCAAGGAGATGATCATTTGGATTGGAGTCATGAGGGCAGGTTTTTTAGAGGAAGACTGATGTCTGACAGCCTACTAAGAACACATTTGGGATACGCAGGAGGGAAAGGGGTTGTAAGTAACAGCAACTAAAAGTCCAAAGGCTCCTTTAGGTCTCTTCTGAACCTAAGTCCTGTAATCAAAATACTGCTTTCATTTAAATTACGTATTTTGGGGAGGTAATGGCCGTGGGCAGAGACAGTCTACTGAAAAGAGATTACGTAAAAAGGAATGAGGCATTTCACTTTTATGTCACTCCCTATCAAGTAAATTGTACCAAACTTAAGAGAATAGGCATCCTTATTAACACAGGTTTTTGGCTTAATATCTTGCCAGGAAAGCAAATTAATTAAATGTAACTTAAATGTATTCAGTTAACAAATATTTATTGAACACTTGCTCAGTAAATGCCAGGCCTAGTCTTCATACTGCATAGGGACAAATAAGAAAGATGCTTCCTCAAAACACACAATAGAGATATAAGATGCTGCTGTTTATTTTTACACATAAAAGTGATAATGAGTTTCTATTTTTTGAGTGTACACATTTCATATGCCATTTATCTGTGGAGTTTTAAGAAATTAGGGACCCCTGGGTGGCTCAGTTAAGTGTCCAACTCTGGCTCAGGTCATGATCTAGCGATTTGTGAGTTAGAGCCCCGTGTCGGGCTCTGTGCTGACAGCTCACAGCGTGGAGCCTGCATCAGATTGTGTGTCTCCCTCTCTCTGCACCTCCCCCCTCTCAAAAATAAACAAACATTAAAATAAAATAAGAAGTTAAAAAGACAGGACACTCACAGAAACACCAGGCATTCATTTCACAAAACTTGGGGGAAAACTGTAAAGGAGTATTGCTAATATTTGTCTAAAGATTACTCACACACACACACACACACACACACACACACAGTGGGGCTGGTTTTGTTTTTAATCAGAATATTTGAGTGTAGGAAGACCAGCTACATGCCAGAAGAAATACAGAAACTTATGGGCAAAAAAGCATTAAAGTGAGTATCTAGAGAAATCTGGAGGTGGCTGGATTCCCCTCCTTTTGCTTATGGATGGAGCTAAAAAAACAATGTGAGGCTACATAGCCCTACGTCTGCTTCTGATCTACTGTCATAGTCTTGTCCGAGCTGGAGTCATTTCTAGTCTTAACAGAAGTTACAGAAGAAATTTATACAAAAGATGAATACATAATTATACACCTATAAAAACACATCAGTAGAATGTAGGTAAGGAATATATACAAAAATTCTGATTGGAAAGAAATTATAAGGTGGCTCTTGCATTTTCTGATTTCTGCAACTCATTCACCAGCTGACAGTGCTTTTTCTGTTGATTTCAGGTGTCAAAAGCCCATCCCTTGATTCATTTTGGGTTTCCTACTAGAGGGAGTGACACTTGCCTTCTCTAAATCTAGAGTTAGAGATGAATCTAGAAGTTATTTATTCTGTTTTCCTTCATAAGATAGTATTAAATTTTCTAGTGCTAAACTTGCTACTTTTCTCAAATTGCTTCAGTAGGGTCCAAGATGAAATCCACTTTAAGGGCTGGGATGGTGTGTTAAACTTAAAATGGCACTTGCACATGGTATATTCTTAAATCTGAATTCTAAACCACTTACAACTGTTTTCTAGTCCTCTTCCTTGCCTTAGAAAAGCTATGTACACACACACACACACCCATGAGATTTTTACTTATCCTTTTGAATTCTTTTCCATACATTATTTTGTTAATTTTTTAAAACACTTAAAACAGTTGTCAAGGACAATTTATTCTTCTAATGCATTTTCTTCTATTGAGAAAAATTTAGGTCACATTAAGCTTTTGCCTTCACTTTTCTGAACTTCTCATCCAACTTGCAACTGCTTTCCTAAAATAATGTCTTTTCATTTTAGATACCTAAAATGTCATTATTTAGTAAATACTTGCCTTAGCACTGAACTTTGTGGTTACTTTGTTGAAAATCTTGCTGTAATTTGACACAGCATTAACTACTTCTGATTACTTATCTATCACATGGGTGATAATACCCACCTTTCAAGAAAGGCAGGCAGTTCAAACAGAATTTGACAAAATTAGGAAATGGCAACATCAGTTCTTAGAACAGAGAAAAAAATCTGAACAGTTGAGTTGACATTTCTGCCGAATGTTAGATAGTGTTCTTTAAAGACCACAGACGGCACGCACAAATGTAGGCGGAAACAATACATCTGCAGACACTGGCAGACAGCATTACCCGCCAAATTTGGCCACAGTTTCTTAAGATAAATAACTTCTCGGTGACGCGTAGGGCTGAAACTACATAAACAGCAGAAATTACTAAGACCTAAGCCTACATGTTTTGTGGGTTTCAAGATTTTATGCAATCAATTTTCTGACATCTGTAACACCATTTTGTTCCTAAAATGCTAATGCCAGAAACATGAGATTAACATCACTTGATGACTTTTGTTCAGATTTCGAAACAAACTAAGTTTAATTCTTTGGAATAATCATTGTTGAGCCACATTTTTATTTAGGTCATTAAGACAACCATAATCATCTCCATATAAGGAAAAGTTTCATTAAAAATGCTAGAGAGCTGCAATCTGTTTCAAAAACCAACACTTGTAGTTTGTTATATTAATAGTTCTAAATGTCTAAGCCTTATTAAATGAAAACACCCTTAACAGTTTTATCTCAATAGTGTGAGCAGTAAGAATTTTAAAAAGCTGACAATGAAAAATAGCTGAATATTCTGGGAACTTCCATCATAATAGGAAATGGCATTAACTAGTTACCTTCTTAACCTTTCCCTAGAAATGACTATTTTGACTAAAATCTTGTAGGGCGATATCCGCCATTATAAAATGGTGTTTAGAAGGCTGAAAAACTTGGAAGAACGTGTATGGAAGCTCATTAATTTCTGCCTATACAGCACCACAGATGGAGGCAAGATTCTCTAGTGGGACTGAGACCCCCCAAGAACTGATTTATAGCACTGGCTCCCTTTTACCTCTCACCTCCCCTTCCATATCAACCAAGTTCTATTCTAATAGTGATATTGATAAAAAGTGGAAAAAATTTTTTTCTTTTAATGTTTATTTTTTGAGAGACCGAGTATGAGCAGGGGAGGGACAGAGAGAGGGAGACACAGAATGTGAAGCAGGCTCCAGGCTCCGAGCTGTCAGCACAGAGCCTGATGCGGGGCTTGAACCCACGAACCATGTATCATGACCTGAAGTCGGATGCTTAACCAAGTGAGCCACCCAGTCGCCCTGAAATGTTCTTTCTTAGATATTAAATTCTCTTAGAGAATGTCTCCTTCCCTGCACTTTTGGTAGTTAAATTTTTCTTCGTTAATTTTCTTAGAATATGTTAACTTGATTGTGAATCACACCAAGAAAATTTTTTTTAGCTAAGACTTCTTTCTGTTACTGAGATGACTTATTGTTTTACTATTTTGTGACAAATTTCCTATAAATGAGGTCAATGAGCACCTTTTCTATAAAACAATCTACTTCCATTTTTCATATATTTGTTGAGCCAGGTCAATTTTTGTTAATCTGTCTACTATTTGCTGGAGAGACAGCATTCATTAGTCTCAAGAGGAAAATATTTCCAGTGACAAATGTGTTTTTAAAAAGAGGTATTTTTCAAATGAATAGTTTGACATAAGAAATAGAAAAGAATAACTTTATTAAACATACAAATTCAAAAACATTCAAGTTTTTTTTTTTTTAAAGATTATAGTATGAGAAGAGCGAGTACATCAGTGGTAATGGCCAAACATATGCCATACTTACAAGAGTAGGTAGACACACTGACTTGAATGTACAAAATAACAAAATGTTCTGTATCCATAAGCTGTTTCTATATTCTATCCTTACTAAATGGGAAACTTCTCCGTGGATCCACACACCCAAACTTATTTCCCACAAAGAGTTTGATATGCTGTCACTGATATATATCATTTTGGAATGTAGTAATTCATAAGTCTCTACCTCTGGTCCTCTTCTACTCTGCCCACTTCATTATCTCTCTTCCCAATCTGCCCAAGACTGTAGTAATCAATCTTCTTTGAGCAGGAGCAACTTATTTATAATAGGATATAGAGATCCTGATGGCTCCACTCAGAGGAAAGACTCTCCAATAATATTCTCAAAGCTGTATTCACTTTTCCTTTTAGCAGCTACCTAATTACACCTAGGATGGTGAGAAAAATAAAAGCATTTTGGACTATCAGTCTTCACCTTGGCCCTACAGCTTTCCTTTAATCAATCCGTGTATGCATGAAGTACCCAACTGTAAACATGTGCAATATTTAACAAAGCACACAGAAACTTTGTGGAAAGCACCATGTTATTTTCAGGGAGAATTTAGGTGCGGGTAGAGAAGGCAAGAAAATCAAGAGAGAAACCATTAATGTGGCAATTCACACAAAAAATACTTTAACAAAATACATTAAAAAATGGATAAATTCAATTTTAAGTGGTATTACCTCCAACATTTTCTCATTAGTTATTTTAGTGTTCATAAAAGGTGTAATATATGCCTCTAGAAGAGGAAACGATCGCCTTTACCTATAGAATGGTTAGAGCACCAACACCAGGTTGAGTTTTCTAAAAGTACACATAGCTCATTGCTTAAAGAAACCAATAAAGTAAGTCTTCTGACTCATTTAGTCCCCATTACATCCATTAATTTTAAGATCACATCCATTAATTTTAAGATTTGTACCTCAAACCTCTATGTACTAAGGCTAAAATAGCTTCTTTCTCTGCATATGGCAGTGACAAGTAATTAAGGAAGCTGAAGATCTAGTTCTACTTGGGTAGATCTAACTCAAAGATCATGTAGTTAGCCCTAAGAACTATCCTAGGCATCTTTGATCGTAGTCCGTATTTCAGCATTTGCCAGACAGCAAATACTAAAATTTTAAAATAAATTATTCATCCTGCCCTGGTCTCTAATCAAGAACTTATGGCTATTACAAAAAACTCTTTTTCACCCCATCTCATAATACACAATAGCAAACATTATAAATAAGGAACGATAATCACAAGCTCATATCTTTAAAAAAAGGGTGCAACAAAGCCTCTTCAGCTGTTATTCTTGAAGCTGGATTTAGATCTAGAAGTTTATCAAGCAGGTCATAAGCTTCATCAGGTACCTCATTCCAGCCTGCTAAATTGGTAGTATCTGTATCCAAACCACCCCCACGGCCATTACTGTCTCCTTTATACAATGAATTTCCCGAAAGCTGTGCTTCCGGTGTTTGTATAAGGTGAGAAACTTTATGGTCAGTCTTCCCTGAAAATGTTGGGTCACAAGAAGCAGGCCCTTGTACATCGCTTGTTAATTTCAGAGTGTTAGAATCTATACCTCTGAGCTTCTCACAAAGTTTTCTCAAGTCTTGTGCTGGGACTTCTTTGCTACACAATATCGACTTGCCTAAAAAAGAATAAATACATGTACATTATTTGAGTATACCAGAAGCCTCTCTAATGGGAAACATCCATGCCCAATTGTGTGCTTTGGGGATATATTGGCCCTGCATAAGAGCTAGAGTACCACATGCTAATATTTGTGTCTTGTACTACATAGTTGAAGGTCAAATCATAAAGTGGGCGGTGGTAAGTAGAAAGCAGTGACTTACTAAGCTATGTAAGGGACTCACTTGACTGTCAACTCCTTTAGCTTCACCATATCCTTCTGTAATCTTTCCTCAGCTGCAGCTCCTGTTCCCTCTCCCCCTTCCTAGCTTTTACATTCCTCTGGCTATATGGTTCCTGTCTTTGCCTAGGATCCCCTGTGCTCCCCCATGTGCTCGGGATACTCCAACTTATATCCTCACTCAGCTTCAGGCCTCTGTGAGGCCTGACACTCTGACAGAATTGAACATTCTAAACTTGTGTCGCAAACTGTGAAAATTTCTATTACTTTTGTTAGCCTGTATTGTAACTGTAGAGCTGTCTCCCCTACTAGACTCTGAGCTCTTTGAAGACAGGGTCTATTTTATTTACTTTTGAATCCTCAAAGCCTAGACAATGTCTAGTACATACTAGGTCCTCAATTAATGGTGGCTGGACTGGATAAAAAAGCTTTATTCAGTCTCTCAGGTCATTGTTCAAGTATCACATCCTGACAGATACTTGGGTCCTTGACCGACCCATCTGAAACAGCTGAGCCCTCTTCTCTCCCTTTCTCCTTTTATCTTTCTCAATACTACTCATTTGTCTGACAGATTTGTCTCCCCGGCTAGAATTTAAGTTCTGTAAGAACAGATTCAACAATACTACCTGGGCCACATAAAGTCCCAATAAATGTTTCTGAATGAGTTAATAAGCCAGATCTTAGTTTTTAAAAATATAAATGTCTCTGAAACAATTTCCTGACAGAATTATTCACATATGGGCAAAAATAAGCTAAGCACACAAACAGGCAAAAGTGTATTGTATTTGCCTTATATATTTCCTTATTAAACAGAAATGTGGCTCTAAACAATGGAGTAGCACAGCATACAGATTTCTGGGGTACATGGGTTGTTAAAAAAACAATCTAGCTCTGGATGCTATAAAGGTACTTTTACATGTCCTGATCTAACTACTGGATTGGGTGTTCTACGGCAGGGAAAGAAGGGAGGAGGAGGTGGCAGGCAGGGAAGAGACCAAGGAAAACAAATGACCAAAAACTAAGTCTGCTCAGGATACAACATGGCAATGCTTTTTTACTCTAAATCTATTTTATCATTCTTATTCTCTCTAGAAAATTATAGGCAGAGGAGAATAGTCATATAGTTTTATTCATTAATTTATAGGCTATGCTGAAGTTATGAAATAATTAACAGTATGTATTACAATATCTCCCTAAGTTATACAACATGCTTAAATTTTTTCACATGATCAAAGGAGGGCTCATTCAAGGAAAATAATACATTCAATCAAAATATTTTGTTACAGACCAAGTGTCAGGCATTTGTTTTAGCTCAAGGTTTTTCTTTTAAATTTTTTATTAAAATTTTTAACGTTTATTTATTTTTGAGACACACAGAAGAGACAGAGAATGAGCAGGGCAGGAACAGAGAGAAAGGGAGACACAGAATCTGAAGCAGGTTCCAGGCTCTGAGCTGTCAGCACAGAGCCCAATGTGGGGCTCGACCCACGAACTGTGAGATAGTGACCTGAGCCAAAGTCAGTTGCTTAACTGACTGAGCCACCCAGGCGCCCTTCATTTGAATTTATTTGATATAACGAGTCCTTGATGACAATCCACAGTGGGGCCAGGTCTAGTCTAGGTGTTGAGGACAGTGAGGCACGTTATACACAAGAGAAGTACAAGTACTCTCACTGCTAATCCCAAGCAAGTCATTTCTTTGGGTCATAAAGGAGAACACAAAGGTGACTACTGAAGTTTTGAGTCCTTCTGTATTCAGCCCAAAGTTATAGTAGATTTGACTGAAACAGCTGCAGAAGTCATACTAATAAACCGAGACAAAAACTACGTGGCATTATTAGTTTCTGAGAACAAACATTATGATGATAAATCTTTAAAGCCTAGGCCTGCTATCATGACACTTGCCCTTAAATGCTTTGCATCACTTGTTGTGCTTCCATTGTTGGTCCTCATTATAACTTTGACTACAGATAAGGGAGAGTTAAGCTCTTCAACAAAATGTTTTGATGTCCATTCTCTGATAAACTTCATAAACTTCTCATGAAGTTTTTCAACACTAGACGAAAAGTTTTCTCAATCAGTTGAGAGTAAACATACTCACGTAAGAATACAATTTCCAAGGTATCAATCCATCTTGCTTTCCATTTATGGTCATTTTCCCTTTGTGTATGTGTATTATTTCAACCTATTATCCTTTGATAACATTTTCTTATACTAGGTGCAAGAAAGTGAGAAGTTGTGGATTGACTTTGCTGAAGAAACACTTTTTGGTAAGCCTCCATCACGGAGCTTTCTTCATAACCACCACCAAGCTTTTCTGATGGATTAGACCATAGCAATGGTGTCTAAGTAAGGGGCAATCATTTTTGCAGTGGTTCTTAGAAGTAGTTCTTGGTTAAAATCACTTGTTTTTCCAAACTAACAAGCCTAGGCCCTTCCTATGTATCATATTTTCCTGAATCTTATTTCCCAGGAAGGAGTAGAGTGAGATAGGCATATGTATTTAAGTTCTTTAGATAATTCTGATATGGACCCGATTAAGACCTACTGATCCTGGAGCTGGGCACAAGGGCAGCCCAGCTACTTATGAAGTGGGTTGTTTGAAATTTTGTCCCACAGGGGTATTCTATATTGTGTGGTACAATCACAGCCACCCACTTTGGAAAATATTAACTATAACTGTGCATGGAGAATAAAAACAAGGTGAACATGTGAGTTAAAGTCATTGGCCAGAACAATGTTGAGAGAATTCACAGGTGCCCCATGAAGTCTTAGAAGTATAAGAACTTGTGTAACTAAGGAGATGACTTCCCACAACATATTATTTATATGCTTAAAATAATACTCCATCAGCAAAGGTGTTCTGCACATTTCTCTTCCTTGCTCCCCTAACCCTAAGGAACCTAACAACCCACATTTTATTATCTTCCCTACTGAGTCCTTATTATTCTGTCTCATAATTAACTGTTTACTTGTTAGTATAAACTAAGATCAATTAAGGCAAGCCCAAGAACACCTGATGCTTAATAAACATATAATAAACTAAAACATATACTATTAGAAATATTTATGTAATAAAGTCAAACCATAACTACAGGGAGTTAAGATTTTATTCCTTATCCTTTTAAGATTATAAAGTTGAACTTTAAAATATTTAAATAGCACTTTGTGCTTGCTGAGATTAAATGATTATATAGAAGAAAAATGGATAAATTATTTTCTTACACAATGCTATTCGTTTTCAAGCAACAGAGAAATTTTCTACATAACATCAGAGAATTTCTTAATAATTTGATTTATAGGAAATTAAAAAAGGCATTTCTTTTGTTTTATAATATAAAACTGCTTACCAAAAGTTTTAGCTGCTTGGATAGTTTCCCTGGATCCACGAATTGTCATAATTTGAGCCAAAGCAGTTAAATCATCACTTGCTTTATAAAATGGATACCGCCCACTAAGCAAAGAAAGGAATATGACACCTGCAGACCACATGTCAATTGCTGTAACAGAAAACAAACTTTAAAAAAAATTCCATATCTATAACTTTACCATCAGTAGTCAATTTACATCATTGTTACATCCATAGTTCTCAACCTTTGCTATGCAAATCTTGAGCCTTAAAAAACATTCTGATGTCCAGGCCCAATCCCTCAGAGATTCTGACTTAACTATGGAGTAGGGCTCAGGCATCAGAATTTTTTAAGTTCCTCAGATGCTTAGAGTGTAATACCATGATTGAGAAACCGTAGTCTAACATCCTTAATACAAAATACAATATTTTCTTTCTTGAGCAACATGTTGGTAAGTTTAAAAGGACATTTCATCATTATAAAACACTAAGTAGATATGTACTTTGTAAGATCAAAAGAAATCCAAAAATAGCTATGTGGAAAAATCTGGATGTTCCTCAAGAATTATGCACCATAGTGAAAGTGGCTTATTTTAGTGAAAAGTATTGAATATTAGAAGCTTTTCTTCAGCCAGGTGCTTACCCTAACTTCTGCTATACAATCTTTCATCTCTAGAATTCTGACAGTTAACATTAAGACTAGCACAGGTTCATGTTAAACTAATTTTTTCTTTTAGGGACATCTCTCCTAACTGCTGACCCCCCAGTATCACCAAGTTACTTGCTCTCCATTACCTTGGCCATTGTATCACCTGCCTTTCTCTGTTCCCTCTGTAGCTCTGCCTGCTCCTTCAACATTTTCCCCACCCCTTAAGGCTGAGGTTCCCCACAGTTCCAACCTCTTCCCTGGACTGACCCCATCTACTTCACAGCTTCGACCATCTTTTATATACTGATGACATTTAACTGTATTTCCAGCCTAAACTTCCCTAAGTTTGACTTTTACTCTGTTGGACATCTCTATCTTGGTGTCCCCACCAATATCTCAAGCCAATTATGCCTCAATCCACCTTATCTTTCCCTGTAAACCAGTTACTTCTTTATTCTCCCCCTTGGCTACTGATACCCATTCAAGTCCCCCAAGCTAGAAATCTGATAAACATCCTGGGTGCCTTTTCCTTCACCACCCCACACCCAAATCTCACATCCAGTTATCCAATAAGTTCTGCCTTTCCTTTACCTTTCTTTTCATTCCTATTACTAGTGCCCTCATTCAGGCTTTCATCATCTCTCACCTGGACCACAGCAGGCCCCAACTCTCCAAAACCTATGCTGTCTGCATACCTGCCAGAATAATGCAGTTAAAACATAATTATCAGGGCATCAGGGTGGCTCAGCTGGTTAAGCATCTGACTCTTGATATCAGCTCAGGTCATGATCTTGCAGTTTGTGGGATCAAGCCCTGTGTCAGGCTCCGAGCTGACAGCATGGAGCCTGCTTGGGATTCCTTCTCCCCCTCTATGCCCCTCCCTTGTTCTTGTGCACGTGTGCTCTCTCTCTCTCTCAAAAATAAGTAAATAAGGGACACCTGGGTGGCTGACACCGGCTCAAGTCATGATCTCACAGTTTGTGGGTTCAAGCCCAACAATGGGCTCTGTGCTGACAGCTCAGAGTCTAGAGCCTGCTTCCGATTCTGTGTCTCCTCTCTCTATGCCCCTCCTCCCACTCATGCTCTGTCTCTCTCTCTCTCTCAAAAATAAATAAACATTAAAAAATAAATAAACTTAAAAAACATAATTATTACCATCTCTTTCCCTTGAATAACTTCCCAACACCTATAGGATACAGTCCAAGCTGTTTAACATGTGTGATCTGACTTGCCTACCTATTATCAGGTTTATTTTTCACCATTCCTTCACTTCCATCTTACATTCTAGCAACACTACACTTGTTTCCTATTGACTAGACTAGACCATGCTGTTTCTTCAGATTCTCTGCTCATGCATCAATGCCAACCACCTACTCCAATTTAAGTTCTCTTCTCAGTGGTTTTCTCTTCAATGAACTTCCTTCCATATTCCCTTCAAAAAGGAATAAATATCCCTAAAATACCTCATATAAAGATTTACAATCATGCTCAACAGGTTACAATTATTTGAGAGTATAAGCAGATAATTTTTTTTTTTTTGGTATCATTAGCAAGTACAGAATACACACAATGGACAAATGCATTTCTTTCAAGTCCATTATCTAGGGGAATGGCAGGATTCATTTACTCAATGAGATTTTTCCTGGGTTCTGGCTTCATGACAACTTTGGTAGATTCTAGATTTTTTTCCTTTTTCAAAACTCTTTAACTCTTTAATTCTACTGTATTATTTTCACAATAACAAAAAATAATTTTAATCAAATACACAATCTTATGTGCAGTGCAGCACAGAAGACTTTTGGGGGGTACTGGGCAACCAGATAAAACGCTGCAAGTCTTAAGTTAGCAAAGACTACTAAACACAATTTTTCCTCTACAAATATGACATTAACAAAATTCGTAGCAAAATCATCTTGTAAATAGATAAGCAAGATGCATTGTACAGGAAAAAAACAAAAAAAAAGCAAAACAAACCCAACACTAGGAGTAGAAATTTTCAATAGCATTATCTCAAAAATGGGACTGCCACACTGCTAGAACTACTTACATAACTTATTAAAAGCAGAAAAACTTAATATTAGTAAAACATAAAGGTCATAAAATAAAATATACCTGGGATAACCAATTCTAATTGGGTTCTGTATTTCTAGTGCAACATACCTGTGGTTTGATTGGGGCACTTTGTCAAAACCTCTGGTGCTCTGAATCCTGGTGTACCTGCCCTAGGGGCAACCTGTTGTCGCCTTATGATGACGAAATAAGAGTTTTCTAGTTATGTTAAAGTTTAATTATTTAAGACCAAAAAGTAACATTTATCTGTTTATTTCACAATAAGTTCTGCCTTGATATCTATATAAATAAAAGTTATTTATAAAGCAAATCATAATCTAGTGTGATGAAAATCCTAGATTCTGCTTCCTACTGGTCCCTCCCCCACTCCCCACCCCTCAAGTTACCAGGCCTTATTCCAGAAAAATTTTAAGGTAACTTCCAGGTGTAAAAGGAGGTAGCAGATTATAAGAACCGTAAGAGAAAAGTAAAATACACCAGAATTGAATGCAATAGAATTCAGAGGCATAAAAATCACTTCTGTTTGGAGTGATATTAGAAAATTAATTTGACATACTTATTGACTTATATACTTAAGTTAATCAGGAAAGGCTCAAGAAAGCTCATGCAAGTTTTGAAAGAAAGGGAGGAATTTATGAGACTAAGAGTAGGAGGTGGGAGTGAGAGAGACACCCTATTATTTGGTTCTGATTATTCTACACAGGCGGGAATAAGGTAACAAAAGATGAAATCAGCAAGTAAAATGTGCAAATCCAAGGTTCCAAAGAAACCATCCCTGCCCCCACCAAAATTACTTGCATACAAGAGCAAATGTGTTTTCCAATGAGCAATTCATGTCAAATGAACACTAGATGACAATAGTTATCATTTGCTCATCATCATACCTCTCCACATTAGTGTCTGCGTAGTTCACAGAACCGTGTTGTTCTCTTCCTTGCACTAAATCAATTGCCCACCAAATCAATGCAATTTCTAATCATGTCTGGCAGCATGCTGATGATTTGGTAGCAGCATTAAATCACATTACCTTGAAAGGCAAATGCTGCAAACTTTATCTGTTGCATAGCAGTCACAGGTCAGGCTAGCTGGGCAAGAACTGGCAGTTTTCCTCATCACACCACTAGTCATAACTTTTGTAGAAATAGGCTTCTTTTTTGTTGCTAACTTTCTAGATAGTACATCCACAGTCTTTGACTGCTTCATAAGCTGTAAAAGAAAAGTCGCATTTCCTATTTCTGTGATATTTAACCTAATGCCTTCAAATGCTAGCATGGCAAAACGTAACAGTAGAAACCTAACTTTTAAAAGTGCTGAATGTGCTGCTGGATTATAAGTAAACAGTTGTCTATTAAAGTATTTAAAATCTTTTTAGTTTTCTTCTGTGGAATAAATGTATTAAAATTTACTAATCAGTCCTCAATTGGTAAATATGTGACTTACACTTTATTAGAATTTTTCCTGATAGGTTACACAAGTATAACAGTTACGTTCTAGTGTCTAACTCCATTTCAGAACTGTAAACTGCACAATTACATTGGCTAAAATCAGTTTTAATTTGTTGCTTATGCTATCTAGCTGTTATAGGATATCGTAAGTCAATTTAAAACCGTTTAATATTGATGACAATTTTGTAAACTTTATAAACATCTTTACACCATCAACTGTGTGTCAGAAATGTGTTAGTTATTAGGAGCTCACATCCTAGTAATGAGAGAAAAGGCCTTAATGTTCTAAATGTTCCTTTAGAAAACAGCAACAACAGTCAGCTAACCAAAAATGATGAAAAATTCCACCAGAAAAGTTCAGGAAAAAAACTGGAGAAAATAAAAGTGTTGACAAGATGCTCAAAGCAGTAATACCTTCTGCCACAGCAAAACTCTACTTTTAAAAACGGAGTAATAATAAATGCTAGTCTACCAATCCCTAAATTCTCTTCAGTGTACTGACTGATGATTGCACTATTAAGCTACATTACTTACTTTCACTGCAGGGCTCTCATGTGAAATGGAGCTGTGTATATTGAAATTTCTTTCTCCAAAAACAGAGCGCTGGACAGAAAGGCCTACAGATCCCTCCTACAATACCAACAAAAACAAGGAAAATAAGGATTATATCTGTAACACTTTCTGCCAGCTGTACTCTGCCAGTTTTGAAAGAGTTAAGTGACATGAAACAAAAACAGCTGCATCCAAGTCATTCTCAGGCACCAAAACACTTCTGTGAAAGGAGAAAATAGTCTAGACAGAACTCTTAACACCCATATAACTGTTACCATAATCCACAAATATATATAACTAAAAAATTTAAAAACCACCTGCATGGATGTTACATTTTGCTGTGCAGCTAAAATGGAGATAGACACTTCAGAATTTTTCCCCTATAACTAATGTTTTCTTTAAAAAAGGATAATTAATCTGAACTTTATAACATGCAGGGAAAAATTATTTTCCATTTTTGTTACATAATGTAACATTATAGAGACATTATAAATCTACCAAGTAATTTGTTTTGAAATGATCTATTATAAATCTTAGTGGAATCTAATCAATTGAATATGTAACAAATGTAAAAACAAATTTTTTAATTGCAAGTATTATCCTGGTATTATATCTCCCTCTGTTGGATAAAGAAGTACATTCCTAAAACCGTATTAATACTTAAATAAAAGAGGTAGAACCTTTCCATCTTTTCCTTGTTTAATCTGACTTTGTGCATTTGTATAGGGCCTTTTCACGGTCTTCATGGTAGGCTGCTGATCGAGCTCCTTAGGTGCTGCTGGGCCACTCAAGGAAATCTTGTTTCCTGTGATTATATGGGATTTATTTTGTGAACAACTCTCCTGTTGAGCTTCAGAATGGACAAGTTTGAGAAGCTCTATTTTGGTATCATGGGTTCCTTGGGCCAAACCAAAGTCTACCAATGCATACCTAAGAAACAAAAGCAAGCATTTTTACTTCTTTGTAACAACTAAAGCATAGTAACATCATAATATGCTCTAATCATATTTACACAAAAAGTATAATTCTTTAGGGGATTAAGAATTTATAGAGGATTCTGGGAAGATGGCGGCGTAGGAGGACGCTGGGCTCACCGCGCGTCCTGCTGATCACTTAGATTCCACCTACACCTGCCTAAATAACCCAGAAAACCGCCAGAGGATTAGCAGAACAGAGTCACCGGACCCAAGTGCAGACGAGAGGCCCACGGAAGAGGGTAGGAAGGGCGGCGAGGCGGTGCGCGCTCCACGGACTGGCGGGAGGGAGCCGGGGCGGAGGGGCGGCTCGCCGGCCAAGCAGAGCCCCCGAGTCCGGCTTGCAAAAGCGGAGGGGCCTGACGGACTGTGTTCAGACAGCAAGCGCGACTTAGCAAGCGCGACTTAGCGTCTGGGAGGTCATAAGTTAACAGCTCTGCTCGGAAAGCGGGAAGGCTGGAGGACAAAGGGAGGGTGAGCTGCGGAGCCCCCGGACGACAGAGCTCAGTTTGGCGGGGAACAAAGGCGCTAGCCAGCGCCATCTCCCCCGCCCATCCCCCAGCCAAAATCCCAAAGGGAACCGGCTCCGGCCAGGGAAATTGCTCGCTCCGTGCGAACACCCAACTCTGTGCTTCTGCGGAGCCAAACCTCCGGCAGCGATTTGACTCCCTCCGGCTGCCACAGGGCCCCTCCTGAAGTGGATCACCTAAGGAGAAGCGAGCTAAGCCTGCCCCCCCTCCCGCCGTGCACCTTGCCTTCCCACCCCAGCTAATACGCCAGATCCCCAGCATCACAAGCCTGGCAGTGTGCAAGTAGCCCAGACGGGCCACGCCACCCCACAGTGAATCCCGCCCCTAGGAGAGGGGAAGAGAAGGCACACACCAGTCTGACTGTGGCCCCAGCGGTGGGCTGGGGGCAGACATCAGGTCGGACTGCGGCCCCGCCCACCAACTCCAGTTATACACCACAGCACAGGGGAAGTGCCCTGCAGGCCCTCACCACACCAGGGACTATCCAAAATGACCAAGCGGAAGAATTCCCCTCAGAAGAATCTCCAGGAAATAACAACAGCTAATGAGCTGATCAAAAAGGATTTAAATAATATAACAGAAAGTGAATTTAGAATAATAGTCATAAAATTAATCGCTGGGCTGGAAAACAGCATACAGGACAGCAGAGAATCTCTTGCTACAGACATCAGGGGACTAAGGAACAGTCATGAGGAGCTGAAAAACGCTTTAAAGGAAATGGAAAACAAAATGCAAACCACCACGGCTCGGATGGAAGAGGCAGAGGAGAGAATAGGTGAACTAGAAGATAAAGTTATGGAAAAAGAGGAAGCTGAGAAAAAGAGAGATAAAAAAATCCAGGAGTATGAGGGGAAAATTAGAGAACTAAGTGATACACTAAAAAGAAATAATATACGCATAATTGGTATCCCAGAGGAGGAAGAGAGAGGGAAAGGTGCTGAAGGGGTACTTGAAGAAATAATAGCTGAGAACTTCCCTGAACTGGGGAAGGAAAAAGGCATTGAAATCCAAGAGGCACAGAGAACTCCCTTCAGACGTAACTTGAATCGATCTTCTGCACGACATATCATAGTGAAACTGGCAAAATACAAGGATAAAGAGAAAATTCTGAAAGCAGCAAGGGGTAAACGTGCCCTCACATATAAAGGGAGACCTATAAGACTCGTGACTGATCTCTCTTTTGAAACTTGGCAGGCCAGAAAGAATTGGCACGAGATTTTCAGGGTGCTAGATAGCAAAAATATGCAGCCGAGAATCCTTTATCCAGCAAGTCTGTCATTTAGAATAGAAGGAGAGATAAAGGTCTTCCCAAACAAACAAAAACTGAAGGAATTTGTCACCACTAAACCAGCCCTACAAGAGATCCTAAGGGGGACCCTGTGAGACAAAGTACCAGAGACATCACTACAAGCATAAAACATACAGACATCACAATGACTCTAAACCCGTATCTTTCTATAATAACACTGAATGTAAACGGATTAAATGCGCCAACCAAAAGACATAGGGTATCAGAATGGATAAAAAAACAAGACCCATCTATTTGCTGTCTACAAGAGACTCATTTTAGACCTGAGGACACCTTTAGATTCAGAGTGAGGGGATGGAGAACTATTTATCATGCTACTGGAAGCCAGAAGAAAGCTGGAGTAGCCATACTTATATCAGACAAACTAGACTTTAAATTAAAGGCTGTAACAAGAGATGAAGAAGGACATTATATAATAGTTACAGGGTCTATCCATCAGGAAGAGCTAACAATTATAAATGTCTATGCGCCGAATACCGGAGCCCCCAAATATATAAAACAATTACTCATAAACAGAAGCAACCTTATTGATAAGAATGTGGTAATTGCAGGGGACTTTAACACCCCACTTACAGAAATGGATAGATCATCTAGACACACAGTCAATAAAGAAACAAGGGCCCTGAATGAGACACTGGATCAGATGGACTTGACAGATATATTTAGAACTCTGCATCCCAAAGCAACAGAATATACTTTCTTCTCGAGTGCACATGGAACATTCTCCAAGATAGATCATATACTGGGTCACAAAACAGCCCTTCATAAGTTTACAAGAATTGAAATTATACCATGCATACTTTCAGACCACAATGCTATGAAGCTTGAAATCAACCACAGGAAAAAGTCTGGAAAACCTCCAAAAGCATGGAGGTTAAAGAACACCCTACTAACGAATGAGTGGGTCAACCAGGCAATTAGAGAAGAAATCAAAAAATATATGGAAACAAACGAAAATGAAAATACAACAATCCAAACGCTTTGGGATGCAGCGAAGGCAGTCCTGAGAGGAAAATACATTGCAATCCAGGCCTATCTCAAGAAACAAGAAAAATCCCAAATACAAAATCTAACAGCACACCTAAAGGAAATAGAAGCAGAACAGCAAAGGCAGCCTAAACCCAGCAGAAGAAGAGAAATAATAAAGATCAGAGCAGAAATAAACAATATAGAATCTAAAAAAACTGTAGAGCAGATCAACGAAACCAAGAGTTGGTTTTTTGAAAAAATAAACAAAATTGACAAACCTCTAGCCAGGCTTCTCAAAAAGAAAAGGGAGATGACCCAAATAGATAAAATCATGAATGAAAATGGAATTATTACAACCAATCCCTCAGAGATACAAACAATTATCAGGGAATACTATGAAAAATTATATGCCAACAAATTGGACAACCTGGAAGAAATGGACAAATTCCTAAACACCCACACTCTTCCAAAACTCAATCAGGAGGAAATAGAAAGCTTGAACAGACCCATAACCAGCGAAGAAATTGAATGGGTTATCAAAAATCTCCCAACAAATAAGAGTCCAGGACCAGATGGCTTCCCAGGGGAGTTCTACCAGACGTTTAAAGCAGAGATAATACCTATCCTTCTCAAGCTATTCCAAGAAATAGAAAGGGAAGGAAAACTTCCAGACTCATTCTATGAAGCCAGTATTACTTTGATTCCTAAACCAGACAGAGACCCAGTAAAAAAAGAGAACTACAGGCCAATATCCCTGATGAATATGGATGCAAAAATTCTCAATAAGATACTAGCAAATCGAATTCAACAGCATATAAAAAGAATTATTCACCATGATCAAGTGGGATTCATTCCTGGGATGCAGGGCTGGTTCAACATTCGCAAATCAATCAACGTGATACATCACATTAACAAAAAAAAAGAGAAGAACCATATGATCCTGTCAATCGATGCAGAAAAGGCCTTTGACAAAATCCAGCACCCTTTCTTAATAAAAACCCTTGAGAAAGTCGGGATAGAAGGAACATACTTAAAGATCATAAAAGCCATTTATGAAAAGCCCACAGCTAACATCATCCTCAACGGGGAAAAACTGAGAGCTTTTTCCCTGAGATCAGGAACACGACAGGGATGCCCGCTCTCACCGTTGTTGTTTAACATAGTGCTGGAAGTTCTAGCATCAGCAATCAGACAACAAAAGGAAATCAAAGGCATCAAAATTGGCAAAGATGAAGTCAAGCTTTCGCTTTTTGCAGATGACATGATATTATACATGGAAAATCCGATAGACTCCACCAAAAGTCTGCTAGAACTGATACATGAATTCAGCAAAGTTGCAGGATACAAAATCAATGTCCAGAAATCAGTTGCATTCTTATACACTAACAATGAAGCAACAGAAAGACAAATAAAGAAACTGATCCCATTTACAATTGCACCAAGAAGCATAAAATACCTAGGAATAAATCTAACCAAAGATGTAAAGGATCTGTATGCTGAAAACTATAGAAAGCTTATGAAGGCAATTGAAGAAGATTTAAAGAAATGGAAAGACATTCCCTGCTCATGGATTGGAAAAATAAATATTGTCAAAATGTCAATACTACCCAAAGCTATCTACACATTCAATGCAATCCCAATCAAAATTGCACCAGCATTCTTCTCGAAACTAGAACAAGCAATCCTAAAATTCATATGGAACCACAAAAGGCCCCGAATAGCCAAAGGAATTTTGAAGAAGAAGACCAAAGCAGGAGGCATCACAATCCCAGACTTTAGCCTCTACTACAAAGCTGTCATCATCAAGACAGCATGGTATTGGCACAAAAACAGACACACAGACCAATGGAATAGAATAGAAACCCCAGAACTAGACCCACAAACATATGGCCAACTCATCTTTGACAAAGCAGGAAAGAACATCCAATGGAAAAAAGACAGCCTCTTTAACAAATGGTGCTGGGAGAACTGGACAGCAACATGCAGAAGGTTGAAACTAGACCACTTTCTCACACCATTTACAAAAATAAACTCAAAATGGATAAAGGACCTAAATGTGAGACAGGAAACCATCAGAACCTTAGAGGAGAAAGCAGGAAAAGACCTCTCTGACCTCAGCCGTAGCAATCTCTTACTCGACACATCCCCAAAGGCAAGGGAATTAAAAGCAAAAGTGAATTACTGGGACCTTATGAAGATAAAAAGCTTCTGCACAGCAAAGGAAACAACCAACAAAACTAAAAGGCAACCAACGGAATGGGAAAAGATATTTGCAAATGACATATCGGACAAAGGGCTAGTATCTAAAATCTATAAAGAGCTCACCAAACTCCACACCCGAAAAACAAATAACCCAGTGAAGAAATGGGCAGAAAACATGAATAGACACTTCTCTAAAGAAGACATCCAGATGGCCAACAGGCACATGAAAAGATGTTCAGCGTCGCTCCTTATCAGGGAAATACAAATCAAAACCACACTCAGGTATCACCTCACGCCAGTCAGAGTGGCCAAAATGAACAAATCAGGAGACTATAGATGCTGGAGAGGATGTGGAGAAACGGGAACCCTCTTGCACTGTTGGTGGGAATGCAAATTGGTGCAGCCGCTCTGGAAAGCAGTGTGGAGGTTCCTCAGAAAATTAAAAATAGACCTACCCTATGACCCAGCAATAGCACTGCTAGGAATCTACCCAAGGGATACAGGAGTACTGATGCATAGGGGCACCTGTACCCCAATGTTCATAGCAGCACTCTCAACAATAGCCAAATTATGGAAAGAGCCTAAATGTCCATCAACTGATGAATGGATAAAGAAATTGTGGTTTATATACACAATGGAATACTACGTGGCAATGAGAAAAAATGAAATATGGCCTTTTGTAGCAACGTGGATGGAACTGGAGAGTGTGATGCTAAGTGAAATAAGCCATACAGAGAAAGACAGATACCATATGGTTTCACTCTTATGTGGATCCTGAGAAACTTAACAGGAACCCATGGGGGAGGGGAAGGAAAAAAAAAAAAAAAAAAAAGGACGTTAGAGTGGGAGAGAGCCAAAGCATAAGAGACTGTTAAAAACTGAGAACAAACTGAGGGTTGATGGGGGGTGGGAGGGAGGGGCGGGTGGGTGATGGGTATTGAGGAGGGCACCTTTTGGGATGAGCACTGGGTGTTGTATGGAAACCAATTTGTCAATAAACTTCATATAAAAAAAAAAAAAAAAAAAAAAAAAAAAAAAAAAAAAAAAAAAAAAAAAAAAAGATGCATTTGAGAAAAAAAAAAAAAAAAAAAAAAAGAATTTATAACATTCTTGGGGCACCTGCTCAGTCGATTGAGTGTCCAACTCTTGATTTCAGCTCAGGTCATGATCTCCCCGTTCATGAGTTTAAGCCCTGCATCAGGCTCAGTGCTGCCCGCAGGGAGCCTACTTGGGATTCTCTTTCCCGCTCTCTCTCTGCCCCTCCCCCCCCCACTCTCTCTCTCTCCATAAATAAATGTTTAAAAAAAAACAATTTATAACATTCTTGAAAAAAGACAAGAAAAATGAGTTTATAGCCAAGGTAATGATATAAAAGCTAACTAGGCTTGAAAATTAAGGAATGATACATCCCATACACACACAAAAATCTTTCTCCCTTTTCTCCAATGGCCTGTGCTGACAAGACAGACAAGGACTGCAGGATATAAGCCCAATTCTTTGTTCTCTTATGATGGTTAATATGGCATCACAGTAGATACTTTTTAATTAACAAGCTTAAAAGAAAAATTAACTAAAATCATGGGTTTAGGGGCGCCTGGGTGGCTCGGGTTGGTTAAGCGCCTGCCTCTTGATTTTGCCTCAGGTCATAATCTCATGATCTGTGGGTCTGAGCTGCACATCGGGCTCCCTGCTGCTTGGGATTCTCTCTCTCTCCCTCTCCTCTCTGCCCCTCCACCATTCTTGCTCTCTCTCTCAAAAAATAAACTTAAGAGAAAAAAATAAAATAAAACCACAGGCTTAAAACTTGATTCAATTAAAGAAAATTAAAGAGAAAAGTCAGAAGCGTAAAATCCAAGAAGTTATAGTCCTATACCTCCTACCACTCTCAGTAGGATCCATCATATAATAAACATTATTTAAGCCAGGTTTTCAGCTTTACAACACCTCTATCAGTATAAAAAACATATATGTATATAAACATATATAATACAAACTTACATAATAACAGAACTTCAGTGTTGAAACAGGAAATTGGCTATCATGTGCTCTAATTCCCTCATGAAGCCCAGAGATAAGAGAAATGTGAAAGTTAAAAAGGCCTATACCGTTTTTAAGTTTATTTTAGCTAAGTGCTATTTCCACTGAACCATGGTGTATCTAATAATGGACACTGCTTTACTAATATAATTTTATCTTTTGTTTCACTGTATTTCCATTCCCCAACCACAATGAAAATTTAAAACAAAAAAATCTGTGCATGGCTGTTATAGTATGTTCTCTATCTCCCAGGTGAACCCCATAGCACAAATTCATTCAAGTGTAAATATCTTCTAGTAACTTTTCATACTTACTTTTTTAGGCGCCTATTATATAAAAAATTGCTGGGTTTAACATCACGGTGAACAATACCAAACTGATGAATGCGTTTCAAAGCTCTGAACAGATTAAACATATATTCCCGTACTTCTTGAAAAGAAAGAGAATTCAAAATGTCCTAAAATAAAGTTATGAATAAGATCATAAAATTGCTTTCAATTAAATATTTAGCCAATAAAAAGTCAGTAAGTATTAAAACCTACCAAAAAGGACTCATGCTCCAGATACGGCATAGCAATAACCACATGATCATTTTTCCTAAAGCAGTATTTAACTCCCATGACATTGTCTTGCCCCCTAGTGGAAAAATGCATAATGAACTTTAAAGGAAAGGTCAAATGAAATGAAACCTTATGCTAAGTTTCTTTAAAAATGCAACTTTAGCTATGCATAAAATGCTGGAAAACTACTTAAAACTACACTCTTGTATGACAGTATACATGTTTAACTGACTTGTACAAAAATAGCACCATTTATGAGGTTAGTATAGTAATTCAAACATGAGATCATTAGTTTTAACTGGGGAAGTAACAGAATGAGAAGGACAAGATGAAAAACAATAATGAATTAATAAGCCTTTGTAGCAGATAAAATGGCAATAGTAATGAGTAAGTTAATTAAAAAATAATAGCTAACATTTATTGAGCATTCACTATATTTGCCAAGCTTTGATCTAAGTAAGCAGTTTACATCTATTAACTAATTCACTTAATCCTCACAACAGCCCTATGAGGAAAGTGCTATTATTTCCTCCCCCCCTTTTTTTTTTTTACAATTAAGGAAATTAAGGCACAGAGAGGTTAAGGAACTTCCCCCCAAGTTAAGTTAAGGAACTTAACTAAACTAGTAAGTCATGGAGCCAGGATCTGAATCCAGACAGCTTGCTCTAGGTCTAATGCTCTTAACTACTATGCTATATTGCATCATAAAAGATGAAGAAATTAACTTTACATGGTTTTGAGTCAGTAGAACAACATGGATACCACCTAAAAATGTAGAGAGATCAGGAAAAGAAGCATCAAAAACGAAGACCTCCCTCTTTTTGATAAAAAGTTCTAGATACAGAACTAAATCTTGTGTGAGAAGTGAGAGGTCAGTGACAGTGCTTGTGGAGAAGTGATACCTAAAGCTGTGAAAATGATTAGAGAGAAGAGCAAATGAGCCTTGGAAAATTGCCAAGTTGGAGGGCAAAATAAGGAAAAAGGGGCAGAGAGCCCAGAAAGGGATGTCACCCAGATGAGGAGTTTTAAAAGAAGTAGTCATCAGTATGAAGGTCATAGAGAATAAGGACTGAGGGAAGGCTTTTAGTTTGGCAAAGAGGAATTAACTGGTAATTTTTCTGAGAATAATTTAAGTGGAAAGGAAGAGGCCAAACAGGACTTACGAAGGGAAAATAAGATACACTGGAAGTAGAACATACAATTTGCCTAAAATATCTGGCAAAGAAAAGAAGAAAAACCAGTGTGGGAGCTAGAAAGGAAGCAAGATCAGATAAAGACTTTTTTTTAGCATGAACTTTTTTTGAAGTACATGGAATAGAAAAGTGGTAGAGAAAAATATTTAAAACAGGGAAAAAGGAACAATTTTATTCAAGGGAGTAGAATGTATGTAATTATGCCTTACAGAGGCCATCTCATTCTTTTGTCTTCTCTAATAAACATAGGGGCAAAACAAAGAAATAGGATTGTCCATTCACTCAATAAATATTTACTGGGCATGGTTATTTGGCAGACAGTATGTTAGATATTAGGGATGGGAAGGTGAATTAAACTTAACATGATTTCTGCCCTCATGGAGTTTACTATCTAATGAACAGTAACAGATAATAAACAAGACAACAAAGGACAGATTATGAGGGTTTTGAAAGAGATCAAAAGGAGCTGTGACAATAACAAACAGGTGAATCTAATTTAATTCAGATGACATCTTTGAAGCTTGCTCAGATCAGAAAGATCAGCCCGCAAAAACTGGGAGAGGACTTAGTGACCAGGGAACCGTAATGGGTAGTGACCCTGACATGAGAAAGCTCGAGACAAATCTGAGGGAACTAAAGTGACTAGAGCACAGAGAGGGAGGTGGGAAGAGTGCATGATATAAGGTTGGATTTTTTTTTTCAAAGAATACTGGGAAACCACTGAAGGATTTTAAGAGGGGGAAATAACAGTATACAATTTATATTACATACATACAAATTTTTATATTTCAAAGATTACTCTAGCTGTTCTGTGACCATGGGATTCAGGGGGAAAGAGAAGAAGCAGGCTATTGTAGTAATCTAGGTTTGGTCTGAGGTAGTGGTTGAGAAAATAGATATGAATGGGTTTTTAGATATATTTTGGAGGCAAAAATAGCCAGGACTTGATGATGGAGGCTGAGATGAGCAGATGAAAACAGGCTGTTGTAGTAGGCGTTTTTGTGGGGGTTTTGGCAGGCAAAGGAGTATTAAAATTTAATTTTCAGCACATTAGGTTTGAGATAATTATTAGGTACTCAAGTAGAAATGTCAAATCAGTAGGTGGGTATATACAAATCTGCAGGTAAGAGGTCTGAGGCAAGATATACACTTATGGGAATCACTATCATACACTTAAAGCCACATGGAAATACATGATACTACCCAGGGAAGAGTACAGAGCAAGAGAGCCTAGGATAAGGCACCAAGAAACTCCAACATTTAGATGTCACGTAGAAGAGGAAGAACTGGCAAAAGATACTGACAATGAAAGGCCAAATAAAGCAGGAAGAAAACAAGAAGTATGTGACAGTATAGAAGTCAAAAGACATTGGTTCAAATCAATTATGTTAAACTCTGCCTAGGGTTCATGTGAACAGAAAAAGAAACTGGCAAGATGGAAGTCACAGTGGACTCTTATCTAAAGTGGTTTCAGTTTGGGGCGCCTGGGTGGCGCAGTCGGTTAAGCGTCCGACTTCAGCCAGGTCACGATCTAGCGGTCCGGGAGTTCGACCCCCGCGTCAGGCTCTGGGCTGATGGCTCAGAGCCTGGAGCCTGTTTCCGATTCTGTGTCTCCCTCTCTCTGCCCCTCCCCCGTTCATGCTCTGTCTCTCTCTGTCCCAAAATAAATAAACGTTGAAAAAAAAAAAAAAATTAAAAAAAAAAAAAATAAATAAAGTGGTTTCAGTTTAGTATAGAGAAAAGTAGACACACGGTGAGAATAGTGAAGGTAGGGTATGGAAGTGAAAATAGTATGTATAGATCATTTTTGAGAGGTCTGGCTGGGAAGAGCAGCAAAGAAATGATGAAACAGCTGGAAGAGGGATGGCAGTACAGGGGGATAAGAAATACTAGATCATGTATGTTTGGTGATAGGAATGACCTAGAAGAGAAAGACCAATGGGAAAGACATGCCAGATGATTCTGCTGTTCAAAATAAAATATGAGATGGGGCTGTCAATAGCTGGGGAGATGTGAAATAGGAGTTCCCTACATTTTAAAAAATATCTAGACCACGGTTTGACTTGGCAGGAAGATTAGGAAAAGAAGTGGTCAGAGAACAGGAAGTCAAGCTGAGCCTCAAGGATAATCCATTCTAAAAATATAAATTTAATTAACCATCCCAACATTAGAGGGGGAAAGTGCTACCAAACTGCAGACTCCTGACTGAAAAATATATTGAATTCATGGACAATCTAACCACCCCTGTTAGATATCTGCTTAAAAATCTTAAATATACAGGCAGTTCAGTTAAAGATAATGCATACCCAGCCACTGTTAGGCACTGAAGTTCAGCTGCAATTCTTATAGGATGACTTGTTGGAATTAAATGTTTCAGAGCTATTTTCTCTTCAGGTCCTACTTGTAACTGTGCTGTGGCCAAATAAACAGAGCTAAAAGTGCCTGTAAAACAATGTATTCAATTTTTCAATATTTGGTTTTTAAAAATGTTAACGAAACAATGTTAAAATAGATCCTAAAACTGGAGCCCATGAAATTATCCTAATCTATCATTAATATATTTAAAGATATTATACATGAAGAGCAAAAACATCTAAAAATAGGACTTTCAATTTTTAATAAATTCTTAACTGTCTTCAATTCTTTAGGGGATATATTAATTTACCAAAGCTCTACAGTAAATCTGCCTGGGTTAGCATAAAATATTTCCATGGTCATGATCCATTCTAGCAAGTATTTTTCTATAGTATTCTCATTTGAAATTACTTCCTTTAGAGTTGGATACAGGTCTGTTAGAAGTAGACTTGTTAATAGTCTTGGGGGGAAAAAAACTACAAAACCACCTGGGCTTTTAAATTTAGCATTAAACTAAATAGAAAAAATAAAAGAGCTGGTGGTCAGTTAAATTTGAGAAAACTGAGTTAAAACACATTGATAAATTTCTTTACTACAAAAATTTCCAAAGCTAGAGCTTTGTGTGCTTTGTGTGTTTAAGTACATCACAAATAACCAAAAGGGAGCCACACATACTACATTTTCCAAACTTATTTAGCCTTAGAACACCCTTCTCCCCTCCCCCTCTCCAGGAATAGCTATTAATGTTAGGAGGACAGCAGTGTTTTCCAGAACAAAATTTTTGAACACTAAGTCAGTGTTCAAAAAAGGTAAAGATGTAAAGATCTGCTTCTTACATCCCAAAACATCTCACCTTCTAATTTTTTTGCCCAATGACCTAGGCTTCTTTGTGTTTGACACTTTTCATTGTGAAAAGCAAACAATGAAGTAAATGGAAGCTTTTTTGTTTTTAACTATTTAGGCATTTCCTAACATAGCCACCAAAACCTTTTATTATCTTTTACCTTCTCATTCACTTCACATCTGATAAATTCACCCTTCATTTAATCAACAGGACTGCCAGTCTCTCAATGACATTTATGTCGATACTGACCATCTTATAAATATTGTTACCATTTGATTTCCATCATTTTGTCACCTTAGATTTCTCTGTTTCAACATACAGTTCTACCTACCTACAGCAGAGAAAGAAAAAGGAGGACTTTCCTTGATCAAATTCCCCCACATGAATCTTAAATTTTTCATTTTCAATAATTATCCTTAACAATACATTAGTATATCAACACTTTTAACGGTATAACAGCATAAAGATTAAAATAGGACTATTCATTTTACTGTAAATATTTATTCTTTCATTCTTTCCAGGGGAAAAAGAAAACCTGATGTCATAATTAGTAATATGACCATGATCTTATTATTTTAAAAAGTATATACTTTTCAAAAGGAAATAGTAATGAAAATCAAGATTATACAAAGCAAAACATAAGGGAAAAAAACTTAAAGTAGATCTCTAAGTTACCTTCTCCAATTTTGTCCTTAATCTTAAACAGATTACCAAGCTGTGGTACAGCTTCATAAAGCTTCTCAATATCTTTTTTAACACCTATCAAGGAAAAAGAATTTATAGTTATAATTAATGAAAGTATATTTTATACTTTAAGTTAAAAAACCTCAATGAAATAAATTCTAAAATGTAATTAAAAAGTTAAAAAATAGCTATAATAAACTTTAAAATCATGATAAAAATATTTAAAACCCTGTTAAGTTGCTGTAACACACTTCTTGAAAAAACATAAAACTGTTAAGTCCCAGAATCACACACATCAAATTTCTATTACTCAGAATTATATTAACAGATACACTGTCACTGCATAGAGTACAACACAATAAAGAAGCTTAATTTAAAAAATAACTAAACAATTTGTGCTGTGATCACTAGATGGCATGACAAGGACACAATGTAATCTTCTTGAAAACTATTTCTCTTCCCCAAAGATACAAAATCTTACAAGCTTGGGAAAGTTTTATATATTGAGTATTCACAGTGTGCCCTCAGAGAGAAATTCTACCAAAGCTCTCAGGAATGTTAAAAATATTTTTTAAAAAACAACTATCCCAATTACCAATAGTATCCTTTATCCTTGAGACGAGATAAGATAAACTGCTACTTTTAAATACATATAAACTCTTTACAAAAATATACATGGTTAAAATAAGAAAGGCAAATGTGATAACTACTGGATATCAAATGTGATAAACTACTGGATATAAAAGAAAACTACATACTTAAGAGTTATCGGATTTTATTACAGTATCTAAGACAAACATCAGCTACTTTTTAAGTTATAATAATAATAATAATGTAAATAATGTATATAACGGTTTAAGACATTTTCAAACCACTTTCACATGTATTATCTTTTCAGATCTTCACAACAGCACTGGGATACTGGCAAAACAGGAATTATCCTGATTTTCAGATAAGAAAACCCTATTTAGGAAAGTGAAATTATGTGTCCTTTTAACAAACACTGTGTTTTAAAAAGTGCTCAGGGTCCTCTGGGTGGTCCAGTTGGTAGGGTGTCTGACTCTCAATTTCGGCTCAGGTCATGGTCTTGCAGTTCATGGGATTGAGCCCCGAATTGGCCTCCATGCTGACACTGGGGAGCCTGCTTGGGACTCTCTCTCTCTCCCTCTCTTTCTGCCCCTCCCCCACTCTTTCTCTCAAAATAAATAAATTTTTTAAAAATGCTCAGCGATGGGAATGTTAAAAAAAAATTAACAAATTTGGTGCAACTCCTGTTCTCTAAGAGTTTAGTCTAGTGGAAAAGTCAGGTGTTAAAAGCTCTGAATACAAGACAGTAACTATAATAATACAAGAATGCATATGTTACTAGATATAAGGAAGGGGAGGGGAATGAACACAGCAAGCTCCAGGTGACAATTAAGCTGGGTTTTGAAGCACTCACCAAGTAGAAAAAGTGGATGAAGGCATTTTACGAAGAAGGAACTATGTACACAAAGGCATGGAAAAAGAAAAAGGCATGGATTATTTTATCCAAGGGGAGAGGTCGGTGAGGGAGGTAATGAAATTCAATGTGGCTGAAGAAGGGAGAAGGAAAGAATGCAATTGAAAGCCATGGAAAACTTTTAAGCAGGAAGATGACAAGTAGAGGATGAATTTGAGGGGGAAGAAGAACATTAAGAGCTGGAAACTAAATAACAAGCCAAGATCTAGTCCAAGAAGATCTAGTATTCTTTCCACTGTATCAATCCATCTAAGGAAATGGGAAGAACTTACTTTCCCATCTACTTCATGGGTAACTGGAGAAGCTTCATGGGTTTCAATACACGAGGCAATACTAGAACAGTAATTATGAGTAACAGTTTTGGAGATGAGAGGACTAAATTAAAATCCTGGCTCCATTATTTACCAGACTAGGTACGACTTTCCTTGAGCACACAGCTTATTACATTGAGCCTTAGTCTCCCCATCCACAGAAAAGGGGTAATAACTGTACCCATGCCACTGAGATACTGTGAGGATTAAATGAAATAATACACATAAGTTTTTAACACAATGACTGACACATAGCAAATATTAAATAAAAGTGGTAATTCTTACGGTTGTAGTTATTAACATTATTTCTTTAGCACTTTTGCTTTACCCTTTACTTGAAATCTTTTTCCCTTATTATTTCATGTGGCTGGCTCAAAGGTCAGTTCTTCTCTGATATCCTATTTAAAACAGCATTCCTCTCATTACCCTGTTTATTGTCTTTGGAGTGCTTGTCCACTATAAAACCTTCCTGTTTATTTGTTTGCTCTCTGCCTCTTCCCACTAGAACATAAGCTCCACCAGTACAGTTCCCTGTGTGCATAATTCACCACAGCACACTCAGCTCCTAGTTAGAAGAGTGCCTGGTATGCTTGTTCAGTGAATGAATTATTACTATCATTATGGGCATTCAGAGATAGCTGAAGGGAAAAAAAGCAAAAGTTTAGACGTTACAAAAGAGTGAAGAAGTCAAGACAGTAGCAGCTACCTCACTATACGCTACCACACTACTTCACTCTAGAAACCAAAACCAAAGCCAGGGGGGAAAAGCCAGCCTCTAGCAGTCATTCTTGCCATAGTCAATTATAATCTTTCTTAATGGATGTCAATTCCAACCAGCTTCAAATTCCAGTGTCACAGGAAAGGCACCATGAAAGGGTAATAAAAATGATATATTCAATTTTATATTACATGTCCTTGATTCTGAAACACAATTTTAAAAACTCTGAAATTGGGATGCAACTTACAATTATTGTCAGCCAGTATCAATGCTTACAGAACAGGTATCAGTGACTTGACGAAAATCTAAGAAATCATAAAAGAGCATTCACATTTAACCCTTTAAGAGCAAACAGTTGTAGGGAAAAGTGGTAAAGGTGATGAAGCAGAATCAAATGTAGGCCAGCTCCACATAATTGGGCTCTTATGAGTGCATTAACAAATGGTAATTAAAAAATGAACTCTTCAAAGAAATTCTGCATCATTAACGTATAGAGAACATTATGAGGGGGAAATGGGGTGTCAATGAGTGTGACTATACTCAAAGTGACTCAGAAAAGAAAGATGTTAAATATTTAATTTCCTTTTTAATTATGTACCTGAGATATACAATTATTTGTCTAATTACATCCAAAAGAACTCTTTCAAAAAGTATAAAATAAAAAATTCTAGGTGATAAGAAAGCACTGTGTCATAGTATAACTGGAGCATTTCTGAGCAGCAGATAAAGTGGGGTTATCTAACAATCAATGGTATTTAGGGGCACCTCGGTGGCTCAGTCAGTTAAGCATCTGACTCTTGATTTCAGTTCAGGTCATGATCTCACGATTCATGAGTTCAAGCCCTGCATCAGGCTCTGCACTGACAGTGCAGAGCCTGCTTGGGATTCTCTCCCTCCCTCTGTTTCTCCCCTATTTGTGCCCTCTCTCTCTCAAAATAAATAAACTAACTTAAAAAAAATTTTTTTTAAATCAATGGTATTTATATACAATGAAATGTTAAGAACCCTATTTGTAGTCTCTTTACTACAAAATGTATTGAAGTGTTTGTGTGGATGTTTTGTTGTGTGTGTGTATATATGAGAATACTAAAAGCTCTGTAGTCATATGATACAGAGTTGTGCTGTCTTCTAGTTTCATGTAACTAAATTTATTTTTTAAAGATTTTATTATTATTATAGTAAATGTTTATCTTTGAGAGAGACAGTGCACATGCGCAAGCAGGGAGGGACAGAAAGAGAGGGAGGAAGGATCTGAAGCAGGCTCTGCACTGAGAATGGAGAGTCCAATGCAGGGCTCAAACTCAGGAACTGTGAGATCATGACCTGAGCAGAAGCTGGATGCTTATCCGACTGAGCCACCCAGGTGCCCCTTAAATTTATAAATTAAAATTTAAAAAAATTAAAAATTTCCTGTCGTATTAGCTATAGGTGACAACATAGAAACATTTCCATTATTACAGAAGGTACTATTGGGTGCTGAAATAGAAGAAAGCCCAGATTCAACTCCTATCATTAAACCACATTAATACTCATTTTCTTAACCTGAAAATCAAAGGGGTTAGATTAGATGAATTTTCCTTTGAGTTCTATGTTTTGGAACTTCCCTTTGTATTAGCATGAGCTGGCAGTCAGTAATAGAGACACTGGTTAACTATTAGAAATCACCAGAGAGGAAATACATGTAATAAGGAACTACTGTAATACACAAGCCACGTGAAGGACTATGCAAGCTCAAGGTGTTTTCATGCCACTACTAACTTGCTAGGCACTTACGTATCTTTACAAAACTCAAAATATGTTTATATTAGTTTCCTATCACTACAGAACAACTCTGACATTTTCAAACAACAGTAAAACTTTCTGACAACCAAACTGAATGCAAAATCCTCATTTCTGAAGGAGATGAGAGTAAATAGCAAAAGAGAACATTAATGTTAAATGACAGAAAACACTACTAAAGGCAGAGACGAGAATGAATATACACTTTGAGCATCAGGGGAAAGATCCTGAAAAGTCTACAAGCCAAAAACATTTACATGCCTATACTTTATTTCTTCTTTAAAGTTTATTTATTTTGAGAGAGTATGTGCCAGTGGGAGAGGGGCAGAGAGGGAGTGAGAGAGAATCCCAAGCAGGTCTCTGTGCTGTCAGAGCCAAAATAGAGTCAGATGCTTAACCAGCTGAACCACCCAGGCACCCCTAAATGCCTATACTTTAAACATGAAGGTCTAAGCTTCCATTTTGAAATTTTAAGGAAAAATATTTTTCCTGATACATAATATATCCAAGTGGCTTTAATACTATGCTCTCAACTTTCATCATTGCTGGCCTGTACCATCTATTTGTAACATAGTACCCAGAGTGATCCTGAGAAAGCTAAGTCACCATGTCACTATTTTGCTCAAACCTAGTAAGAGTTTCACAGCTTGCTTCATATAAAGGTGAAGGAACTACCTCCTCTCCTCATACCTCTCTTTGCCATCACTCCCATCACCCTCCAGCCTCCAGTGACAAGGACCTGGACAAGGCCTTGTTATTCCTAAATGCTAGGCACACTCCCATCTCAGGGCCTTCTCCCTTGCTGTTTCCTCTGCCTGGCATGCTCTCCCCCATATATCTATGTAGCTCATCACTTTACCACCTTCAAGTCTTAGTTCAAATGTTACCACACTGAAGTCTTCTCTGGCCAATTACACTTCTTAAAAATCACAATCTCCTACTCCAACACTTCCTATCTCCACTTCCCTTCTATATTTTCTTCACAATACTAACCACCTTTGAACATATTATTTCTTTTATCATCTATCTTTCCAGTAGATTGAGGGCATTGATTTTTGTCTGTTTTATGCACTGATTTATTCCAGCACCTAGAAAAGTAATTGCACATAATATTTAATATTCATCATATAAACAAAGTGTTTTCAATTACTTACAGTGGAGTAAAACTGCCACTCTAGGAATATATGTGATGCTTATTCTGAAGCTTTGTGTACTGTCTGACTTACATCTCTTAAGCTAGGAAGATCATATAATTTAGCCCAAACTTAGGCACTCTTGAGTGAAAGGGGACACTAATAACAATTACAGTGTGACAACAGGCATAAACTGGATCTGTCCCACACAAATCATACTATAACCCATTTTAGTAGCAAGAACTAAGAGCATCCATATAACATATCACAAGCGCAACTTATAGTATAGTTCAACAATACAGAGGAAAGTAAACATTAGATACAATATTATGCCCAGTATTTTGTTCACTGTGGCATTTTTCTTAATAGGAAAAAATGGAAAACAATCTAAAGGTTTACTAAAAAGGGTAAATTAAATAAATTGTAGCATACTATGCAATGAAACATTAGCCAGTCAACTTAAACCAAGCTGTAGATAATTTACATAAGAAATGTTCAAGTTACATATTGCTAAGTAAAAAATAAAGACTAGAAATAAGTTGGTTACGATCCTAATTTAGTTTTGTTTGTTTGAAATGTATCTCGTTATGCACAGGATGACTAAAGGACTGTAACAAAAGGTCAATGGGGCAATATTTGTATAATAATGTATAAAATTTGGACGTTATTTCCTTATTTGAGTTTTCTACACTTTTTAAATTTTCATCAATAATCACATACACTTTTTATCAAAAAAAAAAGAGCTACAAAAGCTGACATATCCTAAAACAAAGGGCCATGTTATTCGTCCATTACACTAAGTATTTTACTTTATATCCTTGCCTTAAACCATTCATTCATGTATTTTTAAGCACCTACTCTGTGCTGGATACTATTAGGTTCTGGGAATACAAAGATATACAAAAAGGTCCTACCATTCAAAAGTTATTCCATCAAGAGAAAGTGAATCATATTAGCTCATGAGACAGTTATGGGCCTGGATATCATTAGCTTTACTCCTTACTGAAGTTATTTTTTATATAACCTTAGCTTTTACTAAGCATCATATTAAAAATAAGTATGAATAAAATTTCAGCATGTTTTATGAGTTATTAAAGGTACTGCTTATAAGGTTCAAAGTTCTGTTACAAAAAAGTCACAAAACTTTAGAAATCTAGACTACAATTCACTTTAGTCTTTACTTCCCAAATTTTCAGAATGTTAGAATAGTAGCTTTCACCTGAACATAATGCTAAAGCCATGTCGGATTCATCTGTTTATACACTCTGCCTAAAGCACAAGATACACCAGGAGCTATATGAGACACTGCCTTCAAGGAGCTTACAGTATAAATGAAAAGACAAGATATACAGAGTGCTAAAAGATACAAGAAGGATAACACAATGACTGTTGTTATTGTATTATGGTCCAATGACACAGGAGAAAGCTGAATTGTGAAGAACAGGACAAATGGAAGAGGGACAGCAACCATGAAACTGGATGAAGTGGCATTTTAAGATTATTCTAGCAGCAGTGTACCAAATGAACTGGAGGATGGAAAAGAAGTGAAAGCAGGCAGTTTAGGTAAGAAACTTCATTGTAATCAGGAGCATGGTGTAAGAGAACAGATTACTGTGGTGGAAGTAGGAATAAGAAGCAATGCCATACATATTAAAAAAGAAGTAAGATAAAGTTGGATAATTTCTTATGAGAAGCGAATATAAATCATTAAGTCGAAGACAACTCTAGAGTTTTTAAGCACAGGCAACTGGAACAACTGGGACATTAGAAAGGGTACTCATTTTGACACCAAATCGAAGAGTTTAAGTTTCAGTCAGAAAGCAGAAGCATGTGATATCATTTTTCTAGAGTGGATAAATAGATCTCGTGGATAGAAGGTCAAAATTAGTATCTTCTGGACAAGCAAAACATGCTTAAAACAAAGATGGAAAAGAAGATTTAGCTATCTTTTAGGAAAAAGGAAATGGTCACCTGGAACTCCTCTATTTAACAAATATTTATTAAATGCCTATTATGTCCCAGGCACTGCTAGAGCAGGAATGAAGGTGCACACATTTTAGTGTATAAGATCAGGTATTGTTTGACCCTCTCCTCACTTCAGGGTCTGGGTTAAGGTCAAACAACACTGAGATGTACACTGAGATACAGTGCTTTTGTACTGCTACATATATTTCATTATTTATTTGTCAGTGAATTCTGCTTTTCAATACTTCAAGTGAAAATTCCTCCATCATCGACTTCTAAATCCAAGTTTAATGCAATATGAAGACAGATAAGAACATAGATCTGGGAGAAGAAATTCTAGTTTGGGTATCAACAAACTGTTCTTGGATAACCACCAATGTTTAGACTCTAGCAACTTCTGTAAAATGACATGGATGGATTACAATCCTTCTAAAATGCAATCCAATCCTAAATCTAGACCTCAGGAAGCTTTACTGATACGTAAAACACTCCCATGTAAACATACAACTCACTTTACCATTCGGGAAGTTCCTTTTAAAAAAAATAACCGAAATCACAGAATTGTTGCCTGCACATCCTTGGAATTAAACACATACCTGGTAGTTTAAAATTCTGCTCATGTTTTTTTAACGAGCCATCCGCCTGAACCTGGTCACGCTGGGGAGTAAAAGCCATTGGTTCATCCATCTGAATCCCCAAAGATGCCTCCATCACAAAACAACTGGGATGCAAAATGCCAGCTAAGGGGTCATGTCCACCGGGGGAGCAAAGCAGCTGTGAAAATTAGAATACTGGAGAAGATGAGAAGTTTAAATCAATCACTGAACCAAGCAGTAAAAAAACGCCAGTCCCCACAGGGGCAGATATTTAAAAGCGCACCGTACGTCTAAATCCCCAAAGGGGGTAAAACTGTGGGCCATTTCTAAGGATTACAATTACTTCCCTTTTACCTTACAGCAACACAGGCGGGGGGGGGGGGGGCGAGGGGAAAAAGTTCTAGTCAGGGGAGCCGCCTCGGCGGCCGGCGGTGGAGCGAAGGGTGGTGGCGGTAACTGGGGCGGCAGCGCGACGGGACACAAGCCACCTGGAGAATAGGGGAGCAGGGGCGGGTACGGTAGGCCTTATGGGGAGAGCGGTTTGACCTGAGGGAAATTAAGGAGGAATGAGTACTGAAAAGGAGGGACAGGAGGTTCGCTCAAGGCCCCATGCAAGTTGATGGAGAACTGATCCGATACTGGCCATCAGCGGAGGGGAGAGAAAGAGGGAATGAATGGGATCCTTCTGGGAGCACCGGCCGCGAGCTCAGCGGGGAAGGACCTTCCTCCTTCAGACCCGAGACCCAACGGGATGCTTAGTGCGCAGGCGCATGACTTTCCCGCCGTGGGTCAGCGGGATCCAAACAGGGGTGGGAGGATGGGTTACTGCGCTGCGACAAGACCGAAGTCACGATCCAGAATTCGTTTCTAGTCCCTCAGAATCCCGCGCCATGGAACAAACCGTCGGAAACTCACAGTTTAAGGGAATACGACTTCTGTGGCTCCCCAGCTGCCTGGGTCGCCGCTGCCAAGAGATCCCCACCTAGCGACTCTGCCAAAAGCGCCTGCGCAACACTTCCCGCCTAGCTGCTTCTAGTTGCTCATGCGCACTGTAAAGGCCTCGGTGCCGCGGCGTCAGCCATTGAGCGCTTGCGCGATAGGGTTGGGTTTTCTCCCCTAGGCGATGGTTGGTTAAAAGAGCGGTTACAGAAATAAAGCCCGGGAATGATTCTTTGCTAAAGAATAGTGAACCGTGAGGTGAAGGATCCAGCCCAATTACCAGGAAAGATAATTCAGAAATAGAAAAGTCTCAGGTTCTAGGAGTACTGACACATCCTGACATCCCGTGGCCACACAAGAAACCGGGCACACTCTGAGTAAAAGGTGGTTACTTTCCCGACCCCCTGCTTTTCACTTCCTTTTGTTGACCCCCTGCTTTTCACTTCCTTTTGTTGAGTGCCCTACTTCAGTAAAACAAACAAAACCTGCAACTGTTGGTTGTTTAAGACTTTATTCGCAGAAATGAGCCCAGAGACATTCAAACACTGATTCAGTCAGTGTATTTATTGAGCCTGTGGCTGCGAGGCAGGTTTCTGGAGGCTGAGGTTCCACAGGTGAACACCACAGAGAACCACCATCTCTTTGTGAAGTAAAATTCCAGTAAGGAGGAACAAATTTCAGTAAGGAACAAATGAACAAATGAAGAACAACATTCTTTCAGATATTCATCTGTGCTCTGAAAGAAAGTAGAAGGATGTGTTAGTGACTAGGAAGGAGGCACCATGATGGGAGCCAAGAAAGAGAGACTGCCAGGCAAAGGATAGAGCAAGTGCAAAGGTAGAAATGAACTTGGTGTATTGGCGAGGTGTGTGACTGTAAATTCACAGAACATCAACATCAGACAAAGTCACTCTGACCATGATAAATCAAGACAAAAATAAAAATTATTTTTGTAATTATATCTGTAATCATATCTGAACATAGGCAAAACAAAAACATTGTCCAAACCACAAAAATGAGCAAATGTTTTCCTATCCTGGCTAATATGAGTGACTGCTGCTTCTTTACCTATTATAGTTATAGTCTCAGCCCAGTAAATAATACTCCTTATTAAAATACCCAACTATAAAATTACTCCTGCCTCCCTACAACTTCCAATCCAGAATAAAGTTCCTCTTCCTTGAACCCTCCCCTAAATTACCTAACAACTCCAAACTTCTAACACTCTTACTGAGATACCCACGGTTCACCACGGTGGGTATTCTCACTTACTGAAACAATAAACCCAACTTGTTCAACTACAGTTTTATTCCTAGTGGTCTTTGGTTGGTAGGCATTGACAATAATCAAGTCTGAGATGCCTGTTAGGTACCCAAGTAATAATGTCAAGTAAACAGATGGATATATTGGTCTGCAATGGAGTCTCAGTTGGAGACATAAAACTGGCAATTATGAGTTTATATATGAACCTTAAAACCTTGGGGCTAGATGAGATTATCTAAGCAGATTTCAGAGAGAGAACTGGTCTATGAGAACCTCCAACATTTCAAAGTTAGGCGGAGGAGGAAGAAAGAAGAGCCAGCAAGAGACCAAGAAGGAGAGGCCTGTGAGGTAAGAAGGTGATGTCATAGAATTCAAGAGAAGGAAGTTTTACAATTGAAAGGAAGTGATCAACTATGGTAAATACTGCACAGAAGTGAAGTAGTGAGGACACAGAAATGACCAGTGGAGTTGGCAACATGGCAATCATTAGAATCTCTGGCAAGAATAATTTCAAGGTGTAGTGAGACAGAAAGACAAGTGTGTTGAAGAACAAAAGATGAACAATCAGTGACAAGTCTTAAGGTTTTGTTTTTTTGGTTGTTTTTTTTGGTGGGAAGGAGGATGAAGATTAGAGAAATAAGATGGTGGCTGGTGGGTTAAGTAGAGCAAAGGAAATTTTTTGTTACTGTTGTTGTGCTGGCAGATAAATGCTTATATTATGGTGGGAATGATGTAGTACAGAAAGAAATTGTTGATGTTGGAGAAAAGGGGAATACCTACAGGAATGAAATTATAGGGGAGAATGAAGGAATGGGTCCAAAGCATAAGTGGGCCTTTGAGAACAACCCAGATTCCCATCCTTTTAACACAAGGGAAAAACATAAGATGAATTCAGATGCAGGTGGTTTGTGTGTGGGTGGGGAGATAAAGTAGTTCCAACCAGATCACATACATTTTCTTAATAAAATGAGATGAGGTCTTCAGCTGAGAATGAGGCAAGAGGGGGTATAAGAGGTTGGAGGAGTGAGAAGACCAGAGAGATATTCTGAGAGTAAGAAGGTGAACTGTGGAAAGATTGTGCTATTGCCAGCACGGTTGAGTGCCCATTTTCAATTTAAAGTAGTCTGGGGGCACCTGGGTAGCTCGCTCAGTCAGTTATGTGTCTGACTCTTGGTTTCGGTTCAGGTCGTGATCTCACGGTTTGTGGACTTGAGCCCTGAGTTTGGCTTTGCACTGACAGTGCCAGGGAGCCTGCCTGGGATTCTCTCTGTCATCTGCTCGCTCTCTCTCTCTCTCTCTCTCTCTCAAAATAAATAAACTTTAAAAATATATACAGTCCAGATGGCATACTGGTATGATTTTCTCAACCTTCAGTCAAGAGTATGCAGACATGGAAAAGAATGGTTGGATTTAACTAAGGATAAATATCACAGGGGCAAGTGAGGGTGTTTACAACGAAGTGATTGGAATAATGCACCATGGAATCTTTGGGAGGCAAGAAGGAAAAGTTATATAGGAAGGTGATAGATACTGGTATATAGATAGGTCGATACATAGACAAAATACAAAGTGCTGGGAACTATGGATTGGAACTCTCTCTGTAGTGTAAGAATTGATATAATTGAAGTATATGGTTGAGTTAGAAGGATAGAGCTAGCAGATGGGGCATGGGGTGATGAAAATTGGGTTTTCTTAGATAAGAGCATTCGAGAGGGTAGTTAACTTTGCGGTAGGGGTGGGGGGAGAGGCGGGGGGAGGGGAGATCTGTTTTGGTGTGAACAGATTGTATTATCCTGAGTCCAAAACCCATGCTCAGGCCAGGGAGGTATCAGTTATTTTGCTTAATCCATTTTCTCCCCAGGCAGTAATACCCCTCCTTTGGGTCCCATTAGCATTTTATGCATGCTGCCATTTTAGGACACAGGTATAAGAAAGAAATGAAGAATCTGGGCCCCACCACAGACCTACTGAATCAGAATCTTCAGTATAATAGGGTCTCCCGGTTATTTGTATGATTTCTGGAGCCCCAGAAGCACTGTTCTAGAACACTGATTCTCAACCTTGCCTGCACGTTAGAATCACCTGAGAAACTGTTAAAAATTCTGAAGCCCAAACTACACCTCAGATCAATTACATCAGAATTTCTGGGGGTGGAGGGGCATCTGGGTGGCTCAGTCGGTTAGGCATCCGACTTCATCTCGGGTCATGATCTGTGAGTCTGTGAGTTCGAGCCCCACATCAGGCTCTGTGCTGACAGCTCAGAGCCTGGAGCCTGCTTCAGATTCTGTGTCTCCCTCTCTCTCTGCCCCTCCCCTGCTCATCCTCTGTCTCTCTCTGTCTCAAAAATAAATAAACACATTAAAAAAAAAATTTTTTTAAAGAATTTCTGGGGGTGGAATCCAAACATCAGACTCCTATTTTATTTTATTTTATTTTATTTTATTTTATTTTATTTTACCCTGCTTTACTTTATACTTTACTATTTTATTTTATTTTATTTTATTTTACTTTATTTTATTTTATTTTTTAGAGAGAGAACACACAAGGAGGGGAGAGGGGCAGAGAGAATCTTTAGCAGGCTCCACACTCAGTGAGGAGCCTCACACGTGGCCCTGGGATCGTGACCTGATCCGAAATCAAGAGTTGGACATTCAGCTAACTGAGCCATCCAGGTGCCCCCAAACATCAGATTCTTTTAAAGCTCCCCCATTTGACTACAATGTGCAACAGAGTGAAAACCACTAATTTAGATTTGGTCACATTAATCTGTAAAGCCTGTTATCATAATCCTTGACAAAGTTATTTCTCCTCAATTATATACTTGTACAATCTTTAACTTCTTCTTTGTATCTTTTATACTAAGTGTGCAGTAACTACTTCTTTGAATGACTGTATCTTGTGTCTCAAATTATTTATAAGCTTTATACTAGCTGTGTAGACTGCATGAATTACTCAGTATCTCTGACACTCAGTTTCTATTCCAAAAATGTAAAATGGACACAGTTCTTGCTTGGTTTGGCGTGAGGGATTGAGTTAGATAAAGTGAGATAAAACATGTAAGGTGCTTAGCGTAGTAGGCCTGACTATGTTAGCTCATTTAATTTACAGTAGGTTTTTTTCCCCCTTTCCCTATATCCTATCCTCAGTGCTGTCCACATAGTAGAGACACAATAAATAACTGTGGAATTAATGAACAATTAGAGTTTAGGTTTTAAATGGTTACATTTATATCTCCAAGAGCAAATTGAAGGTGGGTTGATTGTTGAATTTTGATTATAAAATTCAGTTTAATAATATAAATGGGCATATACTTGACATTTAATTATTAAATAAAAATTTAGTAATTTTTGACTTGTGGGTTGAATTAATAGTTGTTACTTAGGGATGTTGGTAACTATGTAACACAAAGTTTTCTTTAGGGTCAGACCAGTGCCTTCACTATTTTTCCTTCACAGCATGTTTATTCAGACTCCACAGGCCTGTGTGTGTGTGTGCGTGTGTGTGTGTGTCTTCTTTTTATCTTTTGTTTGTACCTATGCATCCTCCAAAGTTAGTGAAGGTTCCATTTCTTCAGATATCCCAGCTGAGGATTTGTTCCTTTCCTCATGGTTAACTCTTTATGGACCATCTACAAGTAAACTTATCACATGCTGTTTTGTTTTCTAATTAACTGCATTGGACACTTTAGTTCCTTATTAAACATACTTTCATGTTCTCTGAGGTACACTGCTCTTCTGTGCGTTTCATGTTCCAACTTGACTGCAATCTTGTGAAGGACCTTGTCTTCCAAGGATTTCTTTAATTCTTCATAGCACTTAATTCCATGCTAGCCACAGAGTAGTTGTTTTACTAATGCTTTTTGCAGTCAGCATCAACATGTACTGAGTTTTTTAAGTTTTTATTTTTTATTTTTATTTTTTTCTATAATAATTATTCCTAATTTTTATTTATTATTTTTTAAAATATGATTTGTTGTCAAGTTGGCTAACACACAGTGTTAGTAAAGTGTGCTCTTGGTTTTGGGGGTAGATTCCTGTGGTTCATCGCTTACACAGAACACCCAACGCTCATCGAACAAGTGCCCTCCTCCTCAATGCCCTTTAGCCATTTTCCCTTTTCCCCTACCCCCCCCCCACTTAAGCTTTTACTTTAATTCCAGTTAGTTAATGTACAGTGTTATATTAGTTTCAAGTGTACAATATATGTACTGAGTCTTTTTATCCTATTTAGATGAATTCATATTCTGAGGAAGGGAGTTTGTTTATCCAGTAGGTTGTTTTCTCTTTCCTCCACTTCCACAGGAGACAGTTAAGGATCTAGGAGGTAGTCTTATTTCAAAGGCATGAGAAAGCTCTGCAATGATTTTCGACAATTGATATCAGAACAGGGCTTATTATTACATAGGTCCTTCTGTGGTTCTAAACTGGGTCAGAGAAAAGACAATGACTATGTAAAATAACTGTTTTGACTTCTTCATTTTCAAAAGTAAGAGATAGGGAATGGGAAAGGGAAGTAAGAAAGAGAAAGTGGAAGTAGAAAAGGGAATTAACATATGAAAATATAGGTCACTGTGCTGGCTTTAATCTTATTATTTTAGATGTTCTGCATGGAAGGGAAAAGGTAAATAGGGGATTGGGGCGCCTGGGTGGCTCAGTCGGTTGAGCTTGAGCGTCCGACTTCGGCTCAGGTCATGATCTCGGGGTCTGTGAGTTCGAGCCCCGCATCGGGCTCTGTGCTGACAGCTCAGAGCCTGGAGCCTGCTTTGGATTCTGTGTCTCCCTCTCTCTCTGCCCCTCCCCTGCTCATGCTCTGTCTCTCTCTGTCTCAGAAATAAATAAAACATTAAAAAATTGAAAAAAAAAAGTAAATAGGGGAGGAGATAAGCATCCTTCAGAGGTGTGTGACCAGGTTGGTAGGTCCTGTCCACTGGAGGGGGAGGTGGAAATCTTGAATGGAGAAATGACTCAGCAGTTAGAGGAAGACTGCTTCCCAGGCCTGGCAAGATGCTCATCCCTGTTGACAGGAGCAGGGAAGGACCAAGCGGGCTGGACAGTGGGTACCTTATCACTAACAGGTGGTTTCCCCAGTGCCTTGGTGCTGCATGAGACTCCCCACTCCCACCACCGAATCTTTGCATAATTCCTGCCAGGATTAGAGGGGAATGCAGATATTGAATTTCCTACCATCTCAGCAGAATGATGTCTTGGAGGTAAATGAAAGTGGATTCAGATAAATAATTGCAGCAGTTTTTTGAACAGCTGAGTTGGAAATTGAACCTGATCAATAAGTTCATGCAACAGTAAATGAGTCAGGCTTTATGATTCTCCTCTTTATGTCCCCAAACCTGCTCATTTTCCATTAGAGGAGTGAGCAAGTTAGGGGGACAATTAGCTATTGTCTACCTGGTCTGGGGCCTGGGTACCATATGGCCCCAAGTCCTCTTATGTTTATCCTATTGTGTTAGAAATCTCTCCCCTGTCAGCGCACCTCCTCTCACCCTCTACCCTTTAACACAGCTCCCTCTCAAAACCTTTTGCTCCTGAGTGCTAAGTAAAGCAGAAATTTTTATTTGACAAATAAGGAATCATTTAGGGCTGCCCTCCAAGGTGGCTAAGAATGAATTCTATAGTATCGGAGGCACACAGTTTGGGTAAAGGAATAAACTTTACTGGGAAAAGTTATTAGCTAACGATGAGCAAGAGAAGTCATGGACCTCTTGTTGCCAGTGAGATTGGGAGTCTGTTCTTCGGCAAAGATTGTCCTACCCTCCTACTGTTCTTCTTTCTTTATAGGGAACTCACGGGGACAATCTGATTAGTGGGATTGAAACTACTTGGGCATCAGGCAATCTGTGTTTAGACGCCAAGTAATTATAGACAACTTATCTGCAAAAAGCAGGTACCCAGCAGGTGGAGACCTTGGGTCTTGAGGAATTTGAATCGGTTACAGTCTATCACTCGAGGAAAAGCAGGGAGTTCCTGTCAGTTGTATAGTCAACTCAGAATAAGTTCCCAGCGTAACGTTCAAAGAATTCTGTTCATCTTTCTTTCTCTCCACGCAGTCAACTAGTAACAGGAAAAGTTATTGGAAGTCTTATCCCCTCCCCCACTTTTTGTTTGTTTGTTTTTTACCTCCATTATTAAGCTGAGGCACTCTCTCAGGAAATCCTCAAAGATAGATAACCTAGGATAAAGATAAAGCAAATATGTAGCTTTTGGATGTGAACAGAAATTTTCTCTTAGGGCAATCAATAGCTATAGATTCAATGTTTCTGTGCCCCCTCCATTCACATGTTGATTTTGAAACCTAGTCCCTACTGTGATAGGTGTAAAGAGGTGGTGCCTTTGCAAGGTAATTATGTACTAAGAGCAGACTACTCGATTGGGATTGGCGTCCTTATAAAGACACCCCAAGGAGCTCCCTGGTCCCTTCCACCCGGTAAGGACATTACAGAAGGGCTGCTATCTGTGGACCTGGAATATGTTCTCATCTGTCTGGGTCTTGATCTTGGGCTTGCCAGCCTCCAGAAATGTGAGAAATAAATGTTTGTTTTTTAAGCCCCCAAATCTGCAGTATTTTATTATAGCAGCCTGAATGGACTACAACAAAAATAAGTAAATGAAATAAACCCCTACCTTATAAAATAAAATTGTACACATTCATTGTAAAATATACATGAAACATAGCATTTCATGGGAAGAAGCCTTTTCAAAAATAAGAGCATAAATTATTTTATGTGTGTGTGTATATTTATTTATTTATATATAGAGAGAGAGCATGGGAGAGTTCAGGAGAGAGGGGCAGAGGGAGAGAGGGAGGGAGGGGGAGAGAGAGAGAGAGGGAGGGGGGAGAGAGAGAGAGAGAGAGAGAGAGAGAGAGAGAGAGAGAGAGAGAATCTTAAGCAGGCTCCACGCTCAGCACAGAGCCCAACATGGGGCTCAAGCCCATGACCCTCGGATCATGACCTAAGCAGAAATCAATAGTCAGATGCTCAACTGATTGAGCCACCCAGGTGCCCCCAAAGTATAAATTATTTAAAAGTTAAAGAGCTATGACTCAATTCTGAAACTGCAGTGGAATAGCAAGGATTTTTGAAATATACAAATGAATGAACAGAAGTTCAGTTTCTCAACTAGTAATGCAGGAGGTAAAAAATAACTGCCTTGCAGAAATGTTACACAGATTAAGAAAACATTTAAGGTTTCTGGTAGAGCTTATAGATTTTAATTAATCATACATTGATTAATCATACATTACATTAAACTGTAGTCATACAGGGGCACCTGGGTGGCTCAGTCAGTTAAGCGGCTGACTTCAGCTCAGGTCATGATCTCGTGGTCTGTGAGTTTGAGCCCCACATCGGGCTCTGTGCTGACAGCTCAGAGCCTGGAGCCTGCTTCCAATTCTGTATCTCCCTCTCTCTCTCTGCCCCTTCCCTGCTTGCTCTCTCTCTCTCAAAAATAATAAACATTAAAAATTTTTTTTAATGTAGTCATACATTTTAATTAATTCATTCATTCAACAAACACTTTCTCATACTCATGCCTAGCAATAGAATAGATCCTGTCATATGGAGATGAGTAAGACGAGGACTCCTCTCTCAAGTGGCATGAAGTCTATCTGGGGGCTGAAGGAGACAGTTTTCATATTCATCCTTTATGATATGACTTTAAGCACCTCTTTCTCAAGAAAGCCTCACCAACTGAACAGGTTAGGTCTCTAGGTGTATTCTTCCATAACATCTTGTACTCTTTCTTTTGTCACATTTTGTTATAATTACTTGTTAATGTAGATCTTTGTCATTACACTTGCTATCTCTTATGATGGGGACGAGACTGGTCTGGAACATGCATTCTGAAGCTGGACTGCCAGGGTGACCATGGGCAACTTACTTAACCTCTTGGGGATTCAGTTGCTTCATTTATACAATGGTGATGGTATCCACTTCACAAGGTTGTGCTTAGGTGAATAAATTAATAAATGTGTATTGTTTAGAACAGTGCCTGGCACATGGTGAACTCTATGAGAGTATTAGCCAGGAGGATAACAGTGGTGATGAGATTCCCTAGCACAATATTTGACATATATTAAGTAAGTCAGGAAATACTGGTCAAATGTTACTGAATCTTGTCCAATGAATGAATGAATAAAATGGAATAAATGCATAGAAGAGGGAGTTATTAACTTGAATCAGAGAACTTTTTCTGGGGAAATTGAAGTCCAAGCTGAGGTTTGAAAAATTAATATGAGTTTACCACTACACCTAGTAGTAGGGGAAGAAAGAGGCATTCTCTTAGCCATTGAAGAAGAACTGAAACAGACAAATGTGTTCACAGAACTATAAGTTATTTAGTATTATTCCAACACAAATAGAAAAAGATTGGAGAGAGATGAGCCAGAGAGTAGACACAGACCTCATCATGAGCATTCTTGTATGCTATTCTCAAAATGGGCAATAATTAGCCCTCAAAATGGGCTAATAAAGGTGTTTTTTTTTTTAATTTTTTTTTCAACGTTTATTTATTTTTGGGACAGAGAGAGACAGAGCATGAACGGGGGAGGGGCAGAGAGAGAGGGAGACACAGAATCGGAAACAGGCTCCAGGCTCCGAGCCATCAGCCCAGAGCCTGACGCGGGGCTCGAACTCACGGACCGCGAGATCGTGACCTGGTTGAAGTCGGACGCTTAACCGACTGCGCCACCCAGGCGCCCAATAAAGGTGTTAAATCAGGGTAAGAGAAATATAAACTTGAGTTATGTTAACATCACTTTGAGGAGAGTACAGAAAATAAACTATAAGAGAAAGAGGTTACAAGCTGCATGACCTATTCAATAAATGTTTAGAGTCAGCAAGAGTGAGAACTTGAAATAGATGACCTGAAATCGTCTCTTTTTGGAAAAGCTTCAATTTTTTGAGTCTACTTCTTCATAAGGCTTTATGCTGTGTACAAGTCATTTCTATATTGTGTTTATATCTCCTTGAGGGATGTTGAAAGGAGAGCAAGACTATCGATTGTTTATGAATTAAAAGGTGTACAAGAATGAAAAGTAGCAACCATGTTCTCGTTATTGCTGACTTGACTGAAAGAATGTTGTTTCTAGAATTGCCAGTGTGGTTTCCTTTGCAAGAGAAAGCGGTTGAAGCAATATTAACTAGGTCAGTGATTCTAATGTATGGATGTAGGAACAAATTAGCCAATGAAAACTATTTACCTTATTTTTATGTAGCTATTTTTACAGGAGGTAGATTAGTAAGCAGTGGGTCCTCTTGGAAGGAGGGGTTAGGGAGGGGACAACGTGAGCCCTGGACACACAAGGCGCTTCCTATGTGTGTCCTGCTTTATCTGGGTGATGGATTGAGCACTGATTCTACCTTTTGGGCTTCCTCCTGAAGAGGAGAGCTAGTAGCAGTCAAAGTCATTGGTCCAAGAAGTCACTAACATGGCACTTGCCTCCAGACATATCTCTTCTTTGAGAAAACACCCAAAACAGGAGAATATGCTACTCTAGAGTCAATGGTGAGAGAATATGAACATTCAGGATAGATACGCCCTGTATATAAGGTGTGGGGTCACATGAGTCTGGCAGCTGGCGGCACGGCTTTCTTTATTGGCTGCTTCTCCTCTAAGAAAGAGGCATCCTTATTTTTAAGAACCTGGTGGATGGTTGAGAGAGAATTGGGATAAATGATTCCAACTGTTCCCCTTTCCTCAGGGTTTGGTTGTAGTTGAGGTAGGTAGATAATATTCAAGCTTAGTCCTGCATTAAAATAGTGTGGGGAAATGGGCATTTCCTGACATTGGGGGACATAATTATAGTGACCAAACTATAGGACTTTCCTCCCATTCAGGCATCCTGAACAGAAATTAGGAAAGCCCAATAGCAGTGTTTTATGGGAAAACCTCCAAGAACTTCCTCTCAATCCCATTTGATGTATGCTCGAATTATTGGTATAATGAGAGAAAGAGAAGAAACATTAATGAGCACTGTCATAGGCAATGAGTTGGGCACTGAATTTTCTTTTTTAAATAGAAGCTTCCTAATGAGTGTGAGGTTGTATCTCACTGTGGTTTGGTTTACATTTCTCTAATGATTAGTGAAGTTGAGCATCTTTTCAAGTGTATATCAATTGTATGATCAAGTATGATCAATTGTATATCCTCTTTAAAGAAATGTCTATTCATGTCCTTTGCCCATTTTTAAACTAGATTTTGCTGTTGTTGAATTTTAGGTGTTCTGTATATATTCTGGATATTAGTCCCTTATCAGCTATATGATTTCCAAATATTTCCTCCTATTCTGTGGGTTGCCTTTTTACTCTGTTGATAGTGTCTTTTAGTGCACAAAATTTTTTCATTTTCACAAAATCCAGTTTGTCTATTTTTTCTCTTGTTGACTGTGCCCTTTGGTGTCAGAGCCAAGAAATCATTGCCAAATCTAATATTGTGAAGTTTTGCCCTTTGTTTTCTTCTAAGAGATATATAGTTTTAGCTCTTCTGTTTAGGACTTTGGTCCATTTGAATTAAGTTTTGTATATAGTTTTAGGTACAAGTTCAACTTCATTCTTTTGCATGTGGATACCCAGTTTTTCCAGTAGATATCAACTATATTTTTAAAAACATTTCATTCAACATAGCTAGCAAATAAATGGCTCAGGTTAAGTTAAATTTTAAATTCAATTTGAAAGTACAAGTAATTGCATGCTCTATTATTAAAAAGAAGATACTGGTTTTTGTCTTATTATTTTGTGACATAGTTTAAAGAGATTTAATTATCTTAGAATTAGGTTAAAAAAAAAAAAGAAAGAAAAAAGGAAGCCAAGCTGTTCAGTATAAAAATCTATCTTGTTGTCTTCTCTGTCTGTTCATCTGTCCATCTTTGTGGTACCTGTAGGTAGTTGTAACCCAGTTTAAAAATTAAAAATAGGAAGAATAGGAAGCTTTGTAAGAAATATCTGGAAATCTGACAAAGAAGAAAAAATATTTATAGGATAAAATAACATCATGTTATACTTGAAGGTAACTGCAGCATACAAAGAAAACAACGTATTTTTTCCCCTAAAACATATAGATTTCAAACACTCTGGAATAAATCTTGTCATTGTCACTAAAATTCAGAGAACCATAGGAACAAATTCATATTTTTAAAATTTAAATGTAAACTTATGAAAGTTGAGTTTCGTTTTTATTTTGTCTTATTTATTTATTTCATTATATTTTTTCCCATTTACTGGGCTCCAATGTTAAGTAAAATACTACTATGGCTGGGGGGTCAAGGAGCAGGTCCTGGGATGTGTCAAGTTTCATCTCCAGGCACTGAACCACTGTAGCATCTGGTACCACTCTGAAGCGTCTGACAATTTCAGTTTAGCCATTAATGGGAAGAATATTCACCCCAGTGAAGTCGTAAAGGTTTGACTTCCCATTCCTTGTTATCTTAAAGAAGATGATTTAAGGTTTTGAAAAATCCCTAGAAATTCCAAGTTCAGGGCCTTTGTCTTGATGCCCTTTTGCTGGAAAAGAAATACACTAGAGAGTAAATCCTTAAAATGATATATCAGTATTGTATAGAACTTTTAATATCCTTGTGTGTCTTTAAATTCCAGGATAAGATTTTAATTAGTCAACTTTTATTTTAAAAAATTCAAAGGAGTAAATGTGCATTATTTTCAAGATTGTTTATCAAGATATAATTTAATACAGTAATGTTAATTGGGGTTCAATGCTAGTGATTTTTCAGATGTAGAATAATTTTTTGTTGTAAGTACCAAACTTTAGGGTTGCCTGGGTGGCTCAGTTGGTTAAGCCTCTGACTTCGGCTCAGGTCATTATTTCACGGTTTGTGGGTTCGAGCCCCATGTTGGACTCTGTGCTGACAGCTCAGAGTCTGGAGCCTGCTTCAGATTCTGTGTCTCCCTTTCTTTCTGACCCTCCCCTGCTCGTTCTCTGTCTCTCTCTGTCTCTCAAAAGTAAACAAATAAATATTTTTAAATATTTTTAAAGACCAAACTTTATCCCAAAGAAGAATTTTACAGTTAGGCTGTAAATCTCTGTTCCTCCCCCAAATATTAAAATGTAATTTAAAATGGAGGCACAGGCACAATTTACTGTAGATGGACGGCGCCTTGGATGTTTAATTTTGACACCAGGGAAGAGACGCAAGCAAATACTCAGTGCCTCCTTGAAGTGAAGTGAGTCTTTTCTTTCTGTCTTTGCAAAGCTGGGAATTGTGGTAAAGCCAATCAAATCACTTCAACATCCTTCAATAGCAGTGCTTGTAATCCTTCTTAACAGTTTAAGTCCAGCTTACATTGTTACATGTACGTTCTAACACATTGTCTCCCCTAGCCACATGAAGTAGTACACATGCCATAAAATTTGGAGCCAATTAAAATAAGTTACATCACAAACTTTTATTTTTCTATTTTTTTTTAATATGAAGTTTATTGTCAAATTGGTTTCCATACAACACCCAGTTCTCCTTCCAACAGGTGCCCTCCTCAATGCCCATCACCCACTTTCCCCTCCCTCCCATCCCCCATCAACCCTCAGTTTATTCTCAGTTTTTAAGACACTTTTTAAAATGAATTTTATAGTACTTTTTTGGAAACCTGGAAGTTCTTCAGAAGGATAACAGGGATCTCAGAACATGCTACCAGGAGCTGAAGAGGATCCCTTGCCTATTAGCCATCGCCGAAGATAGTGAGCTGTATACTGAGAAAGTGAGTGAGGGTGGCAACCAAAAAATAAAAGGAAAAACAGAGGCGCTGGAATTAAAATGGTAGGTGCCTTCTTACATGTGACGTATAAATGATAATATCCTAAATAGTCTTACCGAGAAAGATTACAACAAAAACCCCATATATTCTATTTTTAGATCCTAGAAGGAGACAACAACTGCTTATATAAACACTCATCTTCTATATAGCAAGAAATCACATCTCCATGATCTATGCTTGACTCCAGTATGTCAGAAATTCTGGTAAGATGCAGCACATCTGGAACTTGTCAAAGCAAGTTAACTTTACAAGATAGTTCCTTGTAGCAAGACCCCTGGCCAATGCGTTCTTTCCACCACATTTCCACTGCAGTTTACCCATGGATAGTCACTATGAATGTTAAAAATAAAGGATAAGTTCCCTTAAACTTTACATTTTGCTTGAACAAAGTGAGCACTTTATTGTAAAATTGGTCTAACAACCAGCATTCTAATTTTCCTGCCTTTTTTTTTTTTAAGTAAAACTTAAGTAGGCAGTTATAAAGACTAATGTGTTTATGGAATATGCCCACTTCCCTCTTCCATGCCATTATGTGGTTATCATTTTACATTTGCTCTTTTTCAATATGAGATTAGGAAGTAAGTCCTGTAATAGAAGTTAATAGGACTAAATGTTCTTAACACACCTGAAAAACATTGGTATTCTGTTAGAACCCAGGATCCCAGACTCTTTACACTAAACAGATCAGTCCTAACACCGATGCAACAATAACTCTTCAAATATTCTGGATATTAACTTATGGGAAAATAACAATTGCTAAAGCCAGGACATATAAGATGGTATCTTTGTCTGGGTTCTCCTTAAGGCCAGTAACGTTTATTAAACATGACTCTAGGGAGCCAGGCATACAAGGCAGGAAAGAAGAGAAGGCAGAGAGGATGTGTTAAGGAGTTGGCTACCCCATGGGTGATTGACATATCGTCCTCCGAGGGGGCTTTTATTGTAGAAATGTATGTAGAACTTTTCATCTGGGTTTAAAAGAGGAAGCAAGTTTGTATCCATTGGTTTCTGTTTCCCATTGGTCAACTTCCTCTTCTTTTGCAGGTTGCACATGCCAGAACATGGAGGGGGATCTTCTGGGTGTTCTACACAGGGGTGTCAGAGGTTCCCCACAGCAGACAGGTAGAAGGACATATCACAAGTTGAAGCAAAGGTACTATCAAATTGCTTCTGCCCAAAATTAGCAACAAGTTGCTGCAGGAGTGGCTGAAGTGAGAGTTGTGGTCAACAGGGTTTGAAGAAGTTCACGTCAAGAACTGGAAAAAGCCCAACTTTTACCCTACCTGTGAGCTATCAAGTTAGGCTGTCACAGTTTCATGGATGCAGGCAGAAGACATGAGATTTCTGAGTCAGAGACAAAGGAAAGGGTGGGCTAAATGGGTGATGGGCATTAAGGAGGGCATTTGTGATGAGCACTGGGATATATGTAAGTGACAAATCACTAAATTCTACTTCTAAAACCAATACCACCCTGTATGTTAACTAACCTGAATTTAAATAAAATCTTGGGGGGAGGGGCGCCTGGGTGGTTCAGTCAGTTAAGCGTCCAACTTCAGCTCAGGTCATGATCTCATGGTTCGTGAGTTAGAGCCCCACATCAGGGTCTGTACTGACAGCTCAGAGCCTGGAGCCTGCTTCAGATTCTGTATCTCCCTCTTTCTCTGCCCTCCCCTGCTCATGCTCTGTTTTTCTAGAAAATAAATAAATATTTAAAAAATTAAATAAAATCTTGGAAGAAAAAAATAAAAATAAAAAAGCAAGCTCAATAAAGAATTGTTGAAGTGAATAAAGCAAAGGAAAAAATGTAAGTAATTATATTACCTTCATGGCAGGAAGAATTATTTATATCCACATAGCATTTTTTTTGCAAAACTTGAATGCTAACATATTGCTAAGAGTGCTATGTTCAGAAATGAACACCATACGGGGACAAAATAATCTTAAAGAAAGAAACACGGAAAATAAAGAGACTCTGTTATGCCCATGGGTCAATTTTCTATAATTCAGTTAAGTAAATCGAGTCTATTGAGTATAGTCTTGGAGTAAAGATTTTAAAAAAGACAGAAATGCCCTTTGTTCTTTCTTTACCCTGAGTAAAAGATTGTACACAGGAAAACTCAACATAGGAGGTTTTTGGGTTTTTTGAGAAAGAATATGTAAGCATAAGCAGTACACGTTAGTAATACTTTATACAAAATTGTTCAAACTGGGATAGTTTTGAGGGTGAAAGGGGGAATCATTAATAATTATGATGGAACAACAGGTATAAACTGGTGTTATTCCTGGAAAACTGGAGCCTATGATCACTGTAGATATAGCTTATTTAAATGATCACTTCAGGATCACCTTGCTGGCTCAGTTGGTAAAGTGTGTGACTCTTTATCTCGGGGTTGTGAGGCCCGAGTTGGGTGTAGAAATTACTTAAAAAAATAAAATCTTCAAAAAAAAAAAAAACCTACCACTTCAACAGCCTCAAAGTAGGTAGGAAGTTTTATCCAAAACATTTAAAAGCTACACAGTACTTTGTTTCAGTTTTTTTTTAAAGTTTATTTATTTTGAGAGAGGGAGAGAGAGTGTGCATGTACAAGAGTGGGGGAGGGGCAGAGAGAGAGGGAAAGAGAGAGAGAGAGAGAGAGAGAATCCCAAGCAGCCTCCTTGCTGCCAGCACAGAACCCGACACAAGGCTCGATCCCACCAACTGGGAGATCATAACCTGAGCCAAACCAAGAATTGGATGCTTAACTGACTGAGCCACCCATGTGTCCCTGTTTCAGGTTTTTAAATCTTCAAATAACCTCTAACTTAAATACATAGCACCAATAGTGAGACAAAATTCTGTTAATTTCATTACGTCCCATTAACTAAAGCTGTTAACATTTAGTGTCATGGCTGGTCAAGATGAGACCACAATATTTTTTTCTCCACTAAAGCAATTGGAGTTCAGAGAGATGAGTAAATATATTATCTGGAATGTATTTTTATTACAATAGATTAGTGATCATATAAATTATATTGTAATACATTTTAGAATAAGCTTTAGGATACAAATACATGTTTAATGTTTGGTGGAACTCATCCTATAGGATAAGAGTATGCATGTGAAATGAGTTCTTAAACTATAAAACAAGGTGAAGGATAGTCTAATCCTTTGCTGCCCATTTATGGCTATTGAACACTCAAAATGTGGCTAGTCTGAGTTGAAGATGTGCTCAGAATAAAACACACACTTTTTTCGAAGATTTAGTAGAAAAAAAGGTGAAAAATCTCAATTGTTAAATGTTGAATTTATGTTGAAATGATATTTTTTGATATATTGGGTTAAAATATATTATTAAAATCAATTGCACTTTTTTACTTTTGAAAATGTAGCTTCTAGAACATTTAAAATTACATGTGACCCACATTGTATCTCTATTGAATTGTGCTGGTCTAGCCTGTTTAAAAAGATGGAAATGAAGATGGAATATAAAACAATAGAGTTACAAATGATCACATGAGACAAATGAAACGATTTCTAGTGATTTTTAAAAAATATTTATTAATTCTTGAGAGAGAGAGAGAGAGAGAGAGACAGACATACAAGAGCATGAGCAGGGGGAGGGGTAGAGAGAGAGGGAGACACAGAACCTGAAGCAGAGCTTGAACCCACAGACTGTGAGGTCATGACCCAAGCCAAAGTCAGATGCTTAACTGACTGAGCCACTAGGTGCCCCTCTAGTGATCTTAATGTAACCTGTGTTTGGCTGAGTCTTGCTCCACCTACCAATGTAGGTTCCTAGCTCTTGGAGACCCCCATCTCATCCCATCCTGTTACTTCTGGGTATTCCCAAGGGGTCTCATGAGCAAATGTTAGTTCCTATGTGGTTTTTTTCCCTCTTGTTCCAGCCCTTTTCTTGTAGGCCTCACCTTGCCTTGGCACCATGGCTGCTGCTTCCACTGGGAACCATTGCATCTGCTCGGAACTGCCACCTGTGTGACTTTAGAGGAAACTTCAAAGGTGCCAAAATAACACCTAACTGCAATTAGGGGAGAATGTTGCTCTGATCCTTTTGTGTTTTACTATCAGAGAGAGAGAGAGAGAGAGAGAGAGAGAGCAGAGGCATACTACCTGTGCCCAAATATCTTTTAGAAGGTTTCATGTGCAACAGCTCAATACAATGTTAAAGTCTCTGTTCTCCATGACACAGACATGAGTCCATGGTGGGGCTAAACAGAAAATTCTGAGCAAGCAAGAATTAGGCCTCTTGTTTATTATTCAGGTTTTGCTGCTAGGTCACACATGCCTGCCTGCCTCTTCCCTTGTGCAGCGGCTGAACACTGGTGGGGTGGAATTCAACCACAGACTTGCTTTCTTTGGGAGAGTGCAGTATTGCTGTTTGAATGCTTGAAGGCAGAGAATGCATGCCCCAGTTCACCACACTTCCCGCTGGGCCCCAGCATGTTATGTTGTATCCTCCTCCATCGGCTGCAGGCTTGGACTTTGAGTTTGCAACCCTGTTTTATAGCCTTGCTATTCAGTGTGTGCTCCTCAACCAGCAGCAGCAGCATTCATTGCTGGCAACTCAGGAGAAGGCAGAGGGTCTCAAGCCCCACCCCAGGCCTACTGAAGTGGAATCTGCATTTTTAAATGATCCTACATGATTCCCCTGCACATCAAAGTTTGAGAAATCCTGCTATATATAGGATTTATATAACTTATACATATAAATATATATATGATTTTACATATTTAATATATATATTTATATGGGATTTATACATTTTTATATAGACGCCATAGCCCACACTTGATAGGATTTGGCCTAAGTGATTTCCAGATACAACCAGACAAATCTGGTCTGGAGAAAGTTACTGCTTAGATTGTGCTCCCTGCTACTGCAATAAAAACCATTAACAACATAACTTTATATTAGACACCAAGCCTTGGAAATCAAAGAATTCCTCTCTGTTTTACATGGAAGTCACTATCTTTTTTCAGTTGCTTTCCTCTTTCTTAATATGGTTTATTCTCAGGTAGAATGTCCCATCTCTTTTTATTCTGTGGCACCTCCCTATGTTTATACCTTTAATGATAAATTGAGGGGACTGATATTTTATTTGTATATATGTTTTTTAAGTTTTTTTTTTTTTTTTTTTTTTTTTTTTTAGTAATCTCTACACCCAACATGGGGCTTGAACTCACAACCCCAGGATTAAGCGTTTCATGCTCTTCTGACTGAGCCAGCCAGGCACCGTGATATTTTATATTTTTATGCAACTAAAACTGTTCAGCTTATGAATTTGGGGAGAGTGAAGAGCCTAGAGAAAGAGAACATCTGGATTTTCTTTTGATTTAAGGTGGTTTGAGCCACTGGAATGGCAAAACTCTCCTTTAAAAAGTCATTCCTGTGGGCATCTGGGTGGCTCAGTTGGTTGAGTGTCTGACTTGGATTTTGACTCAATAGCACGGAGCCTGCTTGGGATTCTCTCTTTCCCTCTCTCTCTGCCCCTCTCATGCTGGCACTCTCTCTCAAAATAGATAAATAAACATTAAAACACACACACACACACACACACACACAGCCATTCCCTGTTTGCTGTGCTAGATGCTCTGCTGTCCTGCCTTTCAGAGAACTTCAGTTGTTGTAAGACAATATCAAACATATTTGGCAAACAATTTGGGGGCAAGGGTAGGACAGGAGGCTCTTTCTTAGCAGGGCATGGAAGCCCCTCATTAATCACCTCCAAGCAGTATTTTTAAAAAGGCAAATACCAATTTTTATCTATTTTTTAATTTTTATTGAATTTTTTAAAGAATTTTTTCTTTTTAATGTTTATTTTTGAGAGCCAGAGAGACAGAGTGGAGGACGGGCAGAGAGAGAGGGAGACACAGAATCTGAAGCAGGCTCCAGGCTCTGAGCCTGTCAGCACAGAGCCGGGCATGGGGCTTGAACCCAGGAAGCGAAGCGTGGGATCATGACCTGGGCCGACGTCAGACGCTCAACCGACTGAGCCACCCAGGTTCCCCTTCATTGATTTTTTTTTTTTGGGTATTTATTTATTTTTGAGAGAGACAGAGCATGAAGGGGGGAGGGGCAGAGAGAGGGAGACACAATCCGAACCAAGCTCTGAGTTGTCAGCACAGAACCCGACTGGGGGCTGGAACCGTGAGATCGTGACCCGAGCTGACTCTTGACAACTTAACTGACTGAGCCACCCAGGCGCCCCGTAAATACCAATTTATAAACAGTAGCTTTGTGGAAAGCAATTTAGCAAGAAGTATTGTATTGAATATTGTCTCTATATCCACTGTCTACTCCCTCCACTCTGCTCTGTGCCCTGGGAGGCTGATCTCTACTGACTGGGTCACATCACGCACTGGTGTCTGGGTGAGGCTGGGTAACTGGTAAGCAAGAGGTGAGGAGCAGGAGAGAGATTGTGGATTTATTTCCCCAGCTCCCTCCCTACTAGGCCCCAGATTGGCTGAACTGTGTTCCCTACCTAAGGCCATACCCACCTATCCCAAAAGCTCCTCTCCTTCAGTCTTCATCCTCACCAGATTCCAAGAACAGCTCTCCATTCACCCTTCAGGTCTAGAAAATGCAAAGGCTTCCCCACCCTTCACCACCCCCACTCCTTCCTGTTGTCAGTGCCCAGAAGATTCACCAGCCCTTAATTCTCACTCCTTTGTAAGTAGTCCTTCAATAATCTCTCCTTAATTACCCTTTTGGGTGTGCCTTCCTTTCTTTTTCTTTTCCCCCAAGGTATTAAACTTCAAAATTTTGGGTACCTTTTGGGGCATCTGGGTGGCTCAGTTGGTTAAGCATCTGACTTTGGCTCAGGTCATGATCTCACTGTTTGTGAGTTTGAGCCCTACATCGGGCTCTGTGTTGACAGCTCAGAGCCTGGAGCCTGCTTCAGATTCTGTGTCTCCCTGTCTCTCTGCCTATCTCTCTCTCTCTCTCTCTCTCTCAAAAATAATAAATAAACATTAAAAAAAATTGGGGGTACCTTTTTTTCCCCCCACAGTAATTCTACTTGTAAAATTCTTAAGAAAATCCTGAGAGCTACAAAGATTTATGACATGGCAGCCAGCAGTAGGCCCTGTTCACTACATTGTTTCCTGGCTGTGGTGATTGTTTGGTAACCACATGATCCATGCATACCCAATCTGGGTGATTTTCAGGTCCCAGTCTCTTGTGTGGAAATTCTCTGTCAGTCAGGCGGGAGCTTTGTTTTCCAAGAAGCACGAGTGGAGAAAGGGAAAGAAATTAGATCGCTGATGACAATAACTGGTTTCACTGACCCATCTTTACTTGCCACCTGCTTTTTTTTTTTTTTTAATTTGAGAGAGAGCATGGATGGGGTGGAGGGGGGCGGGCAGTAGGGGCGGAGGTGGGGATAGAGAGAGAACCCCAAGTAGGCTCCAGGACCAGCTTGGAGCCCAAGGAAGGGCTCGATCTCACAACCCTGGTATGACCTGAGCCGAAATCAAGAGTGGATGTTCAACCAACTGAGCCACCCAGGTGACCTGCCCCTCCACCCACCCACCCCCACCCCACCCCCTGCTTTTTGAGGTATAATGACACACGATAAATTGCACGTATTTAAAGTGTAGAATTTGATGAGTTTTCACATATACATATCCTGTAAAGCCGGCACCACAAACAAGATAGTGAACCTATCCATTACCTGCAGAAGTTTCTTCAGCCCCTTTGTAATCACTCCCACTCCTCCCCATTCCCCACCAACAGCTGATGTGCTTTCTTTCACTACAGATTAGTTGCATTTTCTTTCTTTTTTTTTTTTAGTTGCATTTTCTGAGTTTTATATAAATAGAATCATACAGATGTATTGGGGGGGAGTCTGGCTTCTTTCATTTAGCATAATTATTTTGAAATTTATGTTGTAGACATCAAAAGTTCATTCCTTTTTATTACTGAGTATGATTCCTTATTATTAGCAGTATACCACTGTATGGATGTACCATAATTTGCATGTCTACTTACCTGTTGATGGACCTTTGGTGGTTTCTAATTTTTGGCTAGTACAAATAAAATTGCTGTGATCATTTGTATACAAGTCTTTGTAGGGACATATATTTCCATTTCTCTTGGGTAAATACCTAGGAGCAAAATGGCCGGATTACACAATAGGTATATGTTTTAGTTTTGAAAGAAATTGCCCCACTGTTTTCCAAAGTAGCTGTACTACCTTACAGCCCACCAGCAGCAGCTGAGAGTTCCAGTTCTGCTACATTCTTGTCAACACTTGTATGCTTAGTCTTTTCATTTTAGCCATCCTGGTAAATGTATAGTAGCATCTCATTGTGCATTTACCTATTAAGTAGTGATGCTGAGCATATTTTCACGTCTTGTGCCAAATGTCTATCTTCTTTTGAAAGTGCTGTTCCTTTCATCTTTAAAAATTAGGCTGTTTGCTTTCTTGAGTTTTGAGAGTTCTTTATTGTATCTTGCGCACACAAGGCTTATTTTATTTTCACATATTTTCTCCCAGTCTGTGACTGGTCTTTTCATTTTCTTGACATAAGTCACAAGAGCCAAACTCTTTTATTGTTTAAGGCAATTGGAGGCCTAAATTTACAGTTTTACTGAAAATCTGGAAACAACTGGAGAATGAAGAATGAAACATTGAATGGGTGATTATACAAACTATATGAAAAATGAGAAAGAAAGAAGTGGCCCCTGATCTGACAGCTAGCCTGGTGCTATTGGCCAGGCATTACTGTTTCCCTGTTGAACATAAACAATTTAATAAAACAGCAACATCAGTCAAGCCTACTCTGCAACTGGGATGGATCAAGGCAAAAACGGGACCCCTCCATACTTAGGTCAGGACAAAATACGAACCTTGTCCAAATCAGAAAAATAATCAAACATTCCCTGATCCTGGCTTATATGAGTGATTGCCTGAACTCCCCTCCACCCTCTTCTCCCCTACCCCCCTGCTTCCACCATCACATCCTTGACTATGACTTTTCTGCCTTCCTCTTATAAGGACCCGTGTGATTACATAGGACCCACCTGGATAATCCAGGCTAATTTCCCCATCTCAAAATCCTTAACTAAATTTTACCTGTATTATATTCACAGGTTTCAGGGCTTAGGGCAAGGAGATCTTTGAGGGGTTTATTCTGTCTATCCTGCATAATAGGATTATTGTGGGCATTAAATAAGAGAAGACATGTAAAATGCTTTATAATTAAATATTATTATTAAACCTCAGCTTAGGCTTTTGAAATTCATAAGCCAAGAATTATTATCTGGGGCCTGCTGTGTCATCTTTAAAAAAAATTTTTTTTAATGTTTATTTTTGAGAGAGAGACAGAGAGGAGAGTGTGAACAGGGGAAGGGCAGAGAGAGAGGGAGAATCCAAAGTAGGCTCCAGGCTCTGAGCTGTCAGCACAGAGCCCCACATGGGGCTTGAACTCATGGACTGTGAGACGTGAGATCATGACCTGAGCCGGAAGTCTGAGGCTTAACTGACTGAGCCACCCAGGCGCCCCTCTATCATCTTTTTTTTGATCTCATATTCTATCTGCTACCTGAGTAAAGACAGGGTCGTGAGGCATGAGGAAACTTGGGGTAAAAAATGTCAGTTAATTTGCAAAGATCCATTCCTGCCACACCTGTAAATGTTTTCATTTTTCCTGAATTGACCCACATGCAAAGAAGTTTAATGGCCAGTGAACTAGTTGGCTTTGAGGTCCATTCCTCTAACACTAGGATCTTCACATTTAGATCCTCCTTTCTGAGTGAGTATGCGTTGGGATGGGACCCCTTGTGGTTTTTCTTTGCATTCTTTTCTCTCCCCACCTCCCTTCTGACCACATCCCCGGGGAGTGCCAGAGGGGGCGGGCGTAGTCACGGTTGGGGCATGGTTAGAACTGGCATCTGAGAAGGGACAGGGACAGCTCATTTGTGGTGGTAAGAGCCAACCTCACCCCACAGTGGGAAGTAAATACTGCATGGTGCTCCATTAGCATTACAGAGCATGAGCATTTCCAGGTGCCACTGAGAGGGGCTGAAAAGTGAAACCAAGGTTTGAGTGAGTCTTGCATGGTTCATCTGAGAAGAGCCAGCTGGTTCTCTCCCCGTGCTCCTTAGCTGTGCTAGCTTCACTGTGCTTAGGCAAGGCTGCAACTCATCAACTCTCAAAATGACAAGAAGCGGGCAGGATTCAGTTTTTTAAAGCCAGGACGGAAATTGTTTTAAAATGCTGGGAAAAATGTAAGAATGTATTCCCCAAAGCAAGGTCAAGAAGTCTCTAGAGGGGAACTGTGTCTCATTTTGTGAAATGATCTCTAGAAACCAGACATGTGGACCTTGTGGGAACTAAGGATAGCACCAAGGATTAGAATGAATGCTGAGGAAAGAAAGTGATAGCAAATAGCCTTAGGAAAGGAAGATGAGCCATTAATTTTAAGTTATTAGCAGCTGTGGAGATCTACAGCCGCACTGACACATAATTAGGAGGCACTAATAAATCCTGGCCCTTAACACTGATAAAAAATTCTAAAGATTACCAGTCATTGAGTTACTCCTATGTTCAGAATCTAATACTTGGTGCTTATTCATGTTATCGTCAATTCTCAGAAAATCCTGCAAGTAATATTATCACATTATGTTCTCTCTTTTTAAAATAATCTCTATGCCCCATGTGGGACTAGAACTCACAACTCCAAGACCAAGAGTCTCATGCTCTACCGACTGAGCCAGCCAGGTGCCTCTTGCATCCTATTGTATATTCACTTCTTAGCTATAGTTTTCTTTTATCTTTGAAGCTGGAATGATAACATCTATCTTACACTGTTGCTGAGAAACCGAATTTAAAAGTATATGTCAAAGTGCCTAGCATTTAGCAGGTGTGAAATTTATATTTGTGAAATTGTTGTTGAAATAGGCAGAAAACATGAGGAAAATAAAGACATTTTGATCAATTATTTCGTTTGGTCATTGTATTGCGTACCTGATATGTTCTGGCCCAATCCAAACAATGAAAATAGAGACTTGACTTTAGGAGGCTCACAGTACAGCGAGCAAAAAAAACCGAACAGAATCACTGATCAGACAAAAAAGTTAGTGATTAGAATTTAATACTAATATTTAGGATAGGATGCTAAAAAGGTGCCTCTAAAACCAGGAAGCACATACGTGGATTCCTAAAAGGAACAAATGGGAATTGAGGAGTGTGTGTGTGTGTGTGTGGGGGGGGTGTCTTGTCCGTTTATTTGGGGCAGGGGATAACCGTCACTAGTTTCATACTGGCAAGGAAATATGTCTAGGAGATGGAGTGGACAGGTAGGCAGGAGGTGAATCATGTGCATCTCTGTATCTTTTTCTAAGAAGTTTAAAGTTTACAGTAAAGGGTTAGGTAAACATTGAAAGATTTTATCGAAGATGTACTCTGAAAGATTATGTGGGTAACAATGTGGAGGGAGACACACAATAGTAGATGCAGGGAGAGTGAGGAAACTAAAGGGAGGCAGGGTGGTGCAGTGGTTTAACCTGGGCCCACATGTTTTTGGCTTTACTGTTTTCTAGTTGTATGGTCGTGGATCATTGACTTCTTTGCGCCTCAGTTTTCTCATCTGTGAAATGGGGATAAAGATGGTACCTAATTGGGGCACCTGGGTGGCTCAGTCGGTTAAGCGTCCGACTTCGGCTCAGGTCATCATCTCGCAGTTCTTGAGTTCAAGCCCTGCTTCGGGCTCTGTGCCAACAGCTCAGAGCCTGGAGCCTGCTTTGGATTCTCTGTCCCCTTTCTCTCTGCTCCTCCCCCATTTGTCCACCCCCCCTCAAAAATAAATAAACATTAAAAAAAAAGATGGTACCTACTTCATAAGATTGATGTGACAGTTCAAAAAAAGTAATAGAGATACAGCAAAGAGTACAATGCCTGCCACATAATGAGGCCCAAGTACATGCTACCTTGTTGTTGTTAGTATATTAGTGCAAAAGGGAAATGATGAGGGCCTGGGCTAAGAAGGTGGCAGTGGAAATAGGAATAAGGGGATGATGTCAAGGAAGTGGAGTGGAAAGGACTTGTTAATGGAGTGTATTAACCTGACTTTAAAAGGAGTGGAGGGGCAGGGGAGCTATTTGAATTCACTGGGTGAGTAACGAAGGTCCAGATTCAAAGCTGTTCTGGTTTATGTTCTTCCTCCATTGTTCTCTGAGTGGATTGCATGTCCTTATCTATATAGGTAGTGGGTTCAAACCTCATCCACAAATACAGATATACAAGAAATATAAATGTCTTTTTCTCCAGCTCAACTTTAGATCTGTTTTTAGTCTTCACCATGGACAGCAAAAACATAATTTCATTTAAATTGGGGTTTTTCCTCCCTTTTCCTAAGGTTATACTTATGTCCTAGGAGTTCCAGGATATGGGATGGGGTTCACCATTAGCTCCTTGGTGTCACCTGGCCAAACTGATACCCTCAGAGGCTACCATCACCCCACTGGGTCTTCAGTCTGTGATCCATGTGGGCTGTATTTTGACTCACCTCTCAAGTTCATTCCTAAAGCCCGTTGGGTTCAGGCCCCTCCTCCTGGGCAGTAGCATGTATATTGCTTCTCAGTCAGGTGGTCCCATGATATGCTGAGCAGTGGAAAACTCTATAAGGTGTTGGGTCATTCATCACTTCTGTGACCTTTTTGGCAGGTAGAGGCATTCCATCATTTCTGCACCACACTGAGGCATGCGGGTGAGGCTGTCTAAGGTGCTAGTTCTTCTCCAGGCTCTTGCCACCTGCAGGACTTATTTCTGTTCTTGACTCTCCAAAACCCCTCCAGAATTTCTGTAGACTCCCCCAGGTCTCAATTCAACCTGAGGGATGGAGTGAGGAAGTGCAGATGCCCTTTCCTCAAGGATCCCAAGCTTTTAAGCTCTTATTGCTTCCCTCTCCAGACTCTCCTCTCCTTCTACCTTCCAGGCCTGAAGCCAGGTTCTTATCTTTGTTTTCTTTCTTCTTTTTCTTTTTTTTTCTAAAAACTGGCGGAGTCTGTTCAGTTCCCCTCAGGGCCTAGGTTTTGAAACTCAAAAGCGAGGAAGAGTCTCTTTTAAAATCTGCTTTCTTCTGTAACACCCCTTCCCTGAGGCAATGAAGGAGGGGAAGTGCTAAAAGATGGGAAAATGTCAAAGAAAAATATTCTATTAATACTTCATAGATATTATGCCACCACATTTTAAACAGAGTCATCAGGTGATAACCTACAATCTCTTTTGTCTTTAGCCTTTGAAAGTCTTTTATCTTTTCTCTAGTTGACAGATATGTTGTGTGTAATTTTGATATTCTTTTGATTTATTGATGCCGGATGTGCAGGCAGTGCTGAATGTTACTGATGCAGAAATCTCTCAAAGAGAAGATGAAGCCAGCCTCTTTGAGTTGGGGGGAAATTAGGGTAGGGATGAAAGATGGATTTCTCCCTCAATACCACCCTAGTGCCATGGTGTGGGACAGAAAGACGTTGAGAAATGTGTATAGAAAGCTAGGATGAGAGAAAGAATTTGTCTCTAGCTAGACTAGGAGCATACACACTGCTGTGCCTGGGACAGTCCTATTCTATACTTCATTTCCTTATATGCCATCTGATAAGTGCCCCTTTCTTTTTCAAAATTGTCATGGCTTAGACAATAAATTATATGGCCACCTTTTTCTACCTTCTATAAGCCTGTTAAAATGTTCCCATATGCAGCTAAGCTAGAGACACCAAAAGCCTTAGTTACCCAGACTTTTCTTGACATAATGAAATCAACAAAATCACCCATGAGTGTGAGATTGAAAAGGGTCTTTGTTTTTAATTATAGGACTATCTAAGTCAACAGTTACCTTGATATAAAAAAACCATAATTTTAATATAAATAAATAAGGGTATACTATTTATCCACTTCTCCTTTGTTTCATTATTCACATATACCACTGTGGTTGCTTAAATCTTTTTGCCCATTCAATTTGTGGTGGCAAAGAGAATCTCAAATCATCTGCTGTTCTGTGTTTCATACCAACATTTTGAGAGTTCTTAATTATTCATGAGTAAAATAAAAACATATGCTGCCTATAAAATGTTTTCCTTTTCAGTTGTTGATGTGATCTTCCACTAGGATAGTTTCTAGGAAAATTGCCAAAATTGTGTATGTTATCTGTAGGTGGCATATGCGTATATGTATGTCCTGAAGCTGATTTGATTCTGAAGACCAGAAATAAGAGATCCGAAGTCATGACGATTTTCAGTAAACACAAATTTTCTGCTGCAGGCCATATTCCTGATCCCCTGTAGTGCCTCTTGGCTTCTTAGGAGATCAGTTGTCAAGAGTGGTCAGACAGTCAGCAGGTCAACAGGCATCCTAGAACCTGATGAACTAACTCTAGTGTTTAAAACAACTCTCTTCTTTCGTTTTTGTGTACATGGCAGTATAGTTCCTCTTTCAAATGTCTCACTCTACATTTACAGTATATTTAAAGATCACTTTTTTATTTTTTATTTTTATTTTTATTTTTTTAGAGAGAGAATGAGCAGGGGAGAGGGTCAGAGAAAGAGAGAGAGAAAATCTGAAGCAGGCTCCATGCTCAGCAGAGCCGACGCAGGGTTCGATCCTATGACCACCAGAATCATGACTCAAGCCGAAATCAAGAATCAGATGCTCAATCAACTGAGCCACCCAGGCACCCCTAAAGATCAGCCTTGATGGAAAAGTATATTGGCTCTATTTCTGTCAAGTTTATGTAGGCCTAATATCCAGACAATTTTAAGAGATTCTGTAAGCATTATGAAATGATTTATTATTTTTTTTAATTTACATTTCAGAAATGAAATTGGGGCGCCTGGGTGGCTCAGTTGGTTAAGTGGCCAACTTTGGCTCAGGTCATGATCTTGCGGTTTGTGAGTTTGAGCCCCGCGTCTGGCTCTGTGCTGACAGCTCAGAGCCTGGAGCCTGCTTTGGATTCTGTGTCTCCCTCTCTCTCTGCCCCCCACCCTGCTTGCGCTCTGTCTCTCTCTCTCTTTCTCTCTTTCTCAAAAATAAATAAACATTTAAAAATGAAATTTAATTGTTCTTTGCTCTGAGGAACTTATAGAACATGGCAATGCTGATAAATTTTTTAAAATTGTGAACAATATTTATAGTGAAACTGGGTAATGTAACTTGTACTCAAACAGTTATCAGGACAAGCATATAAAAATAATATGAGTGTGTTTTTTTTTTTTTTCTCAATGAAGCATACTCTGGCATATTTTCCGTTGCTAAAAAGACTGGAATAAATGTTTTATAGGCTAAATGAAGTAAAGTTCTGTCAGACTTCTCTGATGCTTTGCAACATTGGAATCTGAGACAGGAGAAAGAATAAAGTAGGGAGCACATGGGGTAAACAGATGGGCAGGTATGAAAAAGAAGCCTGGCCTTTTGGTTGAATTATTTAGCATGAGGTTAACATTGGCAAAGAAAAGGTAAAGCACAGTGTTTATAAAAAGCAAGTGGAAAGAAGACGTTGTGACAAGGTCTTTGTGATGATTGGCTCTAATCATAGTGACAACATAATGGTAACAGCAATAAAAGTCATCTTTTCTGAGTCCCTATAAAGTGCCTATGAAGTACCTGCAAAGTGCCAGGCACTCTGTGAGGTGTTTTTCCATGTGTTATCTTGTCCACAATAATATAACCTGAGTTCTTCTTAGAACCTTACCTACTGGTGTTCTTCAGAGTTCTCTCCTTACCCCAAAATATTTCTGGGTGTTCTCAGATGGGGCCTCACACACATTCACAGACAAGTTCAGCCAGTGACCATCTTTGCTGAGTTCCTCTGTGTCCACCATCCACAGGCTGCTGTGGACTGTTGGTCACTCCTCCTGCTTCCTCTGGGCTTTGGTGAGAGCCTTGTCATTGTCTTCCACTGCTGCTTCTAGTACGTACCATTGACTGTGCCAGGTTTCACTATCAATTCCACTGACTACCACTGTCAACTGCCTGAGTCTTGAGGGTTTCAAAGTTACATGGCGTTCTATGTGAAAGCGATAGAGAATGCATTTGCCACATACTGATAAAGAGGTTCCAGTGTATCCTAACCTTTTATACAAGAGTAGTTCTCTGTTTCTGACTTCCTGTCTCTGCTCCCTTCCTGCCTCAGTAGGTTCCATATGACAAGTTAGGAAACTGAGTCTCAAAGAGCTAAGGAAGTTGAGTAATTTATTTGCTAGAATTACAGACTGGTAGTTGTGACTTGCTGGTGGAACAGAGGTTTGGACTTCAATTTGCTTAAAGCCTGGGCTTTCTCAACACACTATGCTGCTCTGCCATCCCTGATTTTTCTAGGGCATCTGATGGTTCTGAGTGTCCCTTCTTTGGAATTTGAAAGAATCAAAGTCAGATTTTAAAAGTTAAAAATTACAGAGAAGGGTCAAAGTAATGAACCTAGAAACTGAGGGAAAGTTCGAGATGGAGTCCTTCTACTCAATCTTGAAGGAAAAGTTGGTAAGGTAGGTAAAGGATGGGTTGGGGTAAAATCAGAATGATCTAAATAGAAGAAGCAATATTTACAAGATCACACAGTCTGGAAGCTACAATACCTATTGCAGAAACTTCAAGAGGCTCAGTAAATTAGGTGTGTGTGGAAAGAAGTAATAGGGAATGATAGGAGGGTATCCACAGGTCACAAACAATAATGGTTGCAAAGTCTAAGCAGATGAGGCCAATGAGTGAAGCAGGCTGGGTGAAATACAATAGGGACCATGGAGACTGTGACAAACCAGAGAGCACAGACAGCATCCAAATGGGCAACTATTCCTTACGGTAGCCTGATGTTGCCACTGTGAATACAGACCCATATGTTGTTGTCAGATGTTTTTTCATTTTTTTGAGAGAAGCCTAATATATAAATTTTTATGTGAATTTTCCCAAATTGATTAAAATACTATGTGGCCAAACAAAATACATGTGCCTGCAACATCTGGGCCAAATCGTGATAAACTTTGTATGACTGAACTTCTTCCTAAACACATTCAGTGGGAAATTACTGAATGTTTTTAAGTGGAAACTGACATAATCAGATTTCTGTTTTACAAAGACTATCAGTTCATTGATAGAAGTATGGTGGATGGATTGAAAAGGGGTAAGACTGGAAAATGGATGACTTTCTGGATGTCTCTGGTAGGAACCCAAATGTAGTGATGAGAACAGAAGCAGTGGAGATGAACTGTAGGGGCAGATACAAGGAAAGCTTGGTGACTGATTAAATATGAAAGACAAAGAGAGAGGAAGAGCTAGGATAATTTCCTTGCCCTATAGGCCAACAATCTTTTAGAAGCCCAGAAATCTTTCTTCTTTTGCAAAAAGTTCCGCAGCTCGGGTAAGGAACAACCAAGTGTTCCAGAATCAAGTCTTGTGTGATGAAATGAAACAAAGAAGGGTGTTTATGAATGTGTTTTATGGACATCACCAAGAGATTCATGGTGCTGGGCCTGCACTATCTCTTCTACATGACAGCTGGTTATAGCTGTGGATTGGGTTATTTTCCACTACATCACTTTCCTTTCATAATGCTTCTCTTTCTTTCTTATAGCAATCAATTTGGTTCACATCTTCAGACCCTGGTTAATATAATAGTCACCTGGTTGGTCTTCTTGATTCTCCGTCTCTCTCCAACTACGTCAAGGTTAAACTATTCTTCCTGGCTCTCAAGGCCCTCCACAATCCAGCACCAACCCTCAGTTTGAATTGCACTGCTAGCTAGGGCCTGATTTGCACACTCTGCCCTCTGCAGGCTGGTCTCTTTAAAGCTCATATGTGCTTTCAAAACTTGTCTGTGTGGAATGCCCTACCTTCTCAACCCTTGCAATTAGGGAATGCTGCCAAGTCCTCTGTCTATTTTGGCCTCATTGCTTCTCATCTTTCTTTCTTTCTTTCTTTTTTTTCTTCTTAATTTTTTTTAATGTTTATTTATTGTTGAGAGACAGAGCACTAGACAGAGCACTACGGGAAAAAGAGCAGAGAGAGAGGGAGACACAGAATCCGAAGCAGGCTCCAGGCTTGGAGTTGTCAGCATAGAGCCCGACTCAGGGCTCGAATCCACAAACCATGAGACCATGACCTGAGCCAAAGTCAGCACTTAACTGACAGAGTCACCCAGGCACCCCTTTATCTTTCTAAGTTGCAAAAGCAGTTTGTATTCTCTGCTGGATGAGCCAGTGGAGGACTCCTTGAAGCCTTAAAATACCTGCTGTACACAGAGAATGGCTAATTCTTTCCTGAGTCAGCTGCAATGATTCTAGCAGGATGCTTTCAGTAAGCCCAATTGGCATCCTAGCTGTGGTAGCCTGGACTGGATAGGCACTGCATGTGCCAGAGATAGCTGTATTTGGGGTGGGTCCATCTCTGAGGTGACTTGTCACAAACCTGACCCCAAAGTCATCTTTCATGGGGTGGTTATTCCTTTTTGGGGGGTGGGGAGGGAGAAGGACAAGATTTTAGATGAACAAAGTCAACTATGTTCAGGTTACTATTATGAGAAACACCACATTCTTAATTCTCTGTGTAGCCACTATGTTTAACAGTGTAGGAGGAACATCACATCCAGGTGCTCTAAATGGCTGGTGAAGCAGCCCAGATTTCATCATATTCCTGTAAATAATCCCCGTCACTAAAGGAAGTCTGTGCATTTCTTACACTAAGTCAAGAAGTTTTGTATTTTTTTCAACTAATGTTTCATGGGCTTTAGGCATCTTCCCAAGAAGACCTCAGAGACATTTCAAATGGAAAGCACATGGGTATCTCCAGGCAAGATCAATTGGCTACCTTTCAAGAGGCCCCACAGGATGGATTATCTTGGTGAGTTTACCACAGCCTATGATCTGGCTCTCAGCCCTGTAGATTTAGAAACTGGATTTTATCAACACTTCCAACATAGATCTATTTGTCATTAGTGACTCACATTAATCAGCCCACAAAGACCGATGGAAAAAGCCAGAGCATCTATATATTAGTAACTCTCCCAAAGACTGGAATACTTGCTTAGAATATGAAGTCTGAGTAAGGATTAGAGTAAGGAGAGTTTCATGTGTCATACATCTGTGAGAAGGAAATGGATAGAGTTGGTGTTAGTGCCAGGAACTCCACACAACCTGTAGCTGATATTATCCTGGGCCAGCTGGCAGTAAACTATTATCCCTGGAGGTGGGGAGAGGAGGTTTTTGCCACAGATGTGGTCTTTCTTCAGCTCAGTGTTTGGTAATAGACGATCCATAAGGGAGAGATACCCACCCCAAGGATTAGGATGCTTGCATCTGTAGTCAGGGGTACTCTCTCCATTGGATAATAATGGTAAATCATATCTAAAAAGTTGATTGAGGGGCGCCTGGGTGGCGCAGTCGGTTAAGCGTCCGACTTCAGCCAGGTCACGATCTCGCGGTCCGTGAGTTCGAGCCCCGCGTCAGGCTCTGGGCTGATGGCTCAGAGCCTGGAGCCTGTTTCCGATTCTGTATCTCCCTCTCTCTCTGCCCCTCCCCCGTTCATGCTCTGTCTCTCTCTGTCCCAAAAATAAATAAAAAACGTTGAAAAAAAATTTAAAAAAAAAAATAAAAATAAAAAAAAAATAAAATAAAAAGTTGATTGATTGGATGTGAGGTATGGGGGAAAATTAGGAGTCAAAAATGACCCCGAGGTTTATGACTTGAGTAACTGGATGAATAATGGAGCCACAAACTGAGGTAAAGAACACGAGATCATGAGTTCAGCTTGGACATACTGGATGATTTGGGAATGCCTCTGAGACATTCAATTTGAAATGTCCTGTAGGCAGTGACCTATTCAGATCTGTAACTCAGAAGTGTGATCTGTGCCAGAGATATAAATTTGGATTTGTCAGTGTATAAAAAACTGAAGTCATGGGAATTGATATTTTCTTGAAAAAGCATAGAGAACAAAGAGTGGAGGGCCTAGGACAGAGTTCTGAGGAACACCAACATTTCATTGTTGGGTAGAGGATGAGAAGCTGACATAAAAGACTAAGAAAGAATAGCCAAAAAAAAAAAAAAAAAAAAAAGCTGAAAGAAAATCAGGAGTGTGCTTGCATGGAAACCAAACCCAGCAACTATTTAAAGAAAACATGTAGGTGCTTTGAATGGTGACGTAAATTCTAAGTATAAAATGGCTTGGCATTGCACAGTTAAGTGTCTGAGATTTAGCAAGATTCCACCTGGTGCAGATATGGTCACTGGCTGCAGTATGTCCTATTAGGGACTTTGAAGAGTGCTGGAAAAATCCTCTGCATCATGCTGCATCTATCCTGCCATGGGTGGGTGGGAGGAAACACTTCATTTGAACTGAATTTCTGTATCTTTTGCTATATAAATAAGGGGATGAGGAACTTAATTGAATTAACAACAATAACAGAACTGAAAAGAGATATTGGAATTTAGCAATATAAAGTTTTCTGGTAACCTTAACAAAGCAGTTTTAGTATAGTGATAGGGTGGGGATGAGAGGAGGCTGAGGAACAAAGGCCCACTCCCAGAAAAAAGGAGGTTGAGAGAGAGCGTGTGTGTATGTGTGAGAAATGCAAATATATGTTACTTAACCTGAGGGGAAAAACCAGATCAGATTATTGCTAAATACCTTTTAAAAAGCTATTGTGTTCTCAGACTCTTAACTATAGAGAACAAACTGATGGTTTGGGGAGGTGGATGGGGGGATGGATGGAATAGGTGATGGGGACTGAGGAGTGCGCTTGTCATGATGAGCACGCAAGTGTTGAATCACTATATTGTACACCTGAAACTATATTACACTGTATAAGTAACTGGAATTTAAATTAAAAAAAAAAAAGCTATTGTACTTTCAGCTTTAGAGATTGCACTTAACATGCTAGCTTGGTCTTTCTTTCCAAGAGGCATCAGTGATGTCTTTTAAAAAATGTTTGGCAATGGTAGACTGTTTCTGGGAATGTTTGATGCCCAAGGACTATGACCTAAAACACTGACACAAGAGGAATGCTGGTGTCTGAGCTCAAAAGTGAGTAGCTACATATGGCCTGTCTGGATTAAATTAAGGTCAAAGTTCACAAGTGAGAAATATTAAACACGCACTTAGGATGACATCTAACAACCTCAGTCTGTGGGTTGGAACTCTAATAAAATTAAGGCACCACGTGCTGCATTCAGTCACATACCCGACTCCCACTGCTATCTAGAAGCATCATTCTTGGCTTAAACCAGCAAACAGAAAAATAAAAGCATGCTGTTCCTTTGCATTCCATTTGGGAACAAGTTAACTTTGAAAAATTCCCAGAGATGTCAGATTCATGCAGGACCAGGTAAAGAGGAAAATCCAGATGTTTCCATGAGCACGAGGGTAGTAGGTATTTTCTGCTCTTAGGGTGGAGGGGGTCCCTTTATTTCTCCTCAACAGTCATCCCCTCACCCTCACACAGTTTAAAATGGCTCTCCAGATTTCACATTCTGCTTCGTATTTTGTTGTCATGATTAAGCATAGCTGTTTTTAACCCATTTTCCAAAGGACAAGGGTCTGGTATACCAGGATGTAGCAGCTACTGCAGTACAATAATGCTAGAAATGTGATAGCTACTAACTATCCTGTTTTCCTGTTGTACAATTTCCATTTGTCTCTGGCAAGCAGGTAAATGTTAATCTGTACTGAAGATCTGGAAGATATACCAAAGGAAAAGATCTGCTTCAGTGCTTTGCTTTTCTGAAATGCCCCCCAAGTGGGACTACATTACTAGTAGGAAGACCCCACTGTAATATTGCAGATTTAAAGACCAGATGCTTTGACATTAGACAGACCTGGTTTCAAATCTTGGTCCTGTCATTTGTCAGCTGTGTGATCTTGAGAACTTTGCTTTGCTTCTCAATTCCTGGTTTTTTAATCTGCATAATGGGCACACAGAGGGTTATTGTGAAGATTCAGTGAGGTAATTTATGTAAAAGCCCTGACATAGTATCTGACATAGAGTGAGGATCCTGAATAAATGTTAGCTATTAGTGTTAGTAGATATCTTAAAAGAGCTCGAAAATATATCATAAATTTAAAATAATTGGCAATATGATTTCCAATATTATAAGGGAAAAGTTATTGGAATTATAGCCTCATGAATGAGCTTCGTATATAATAAAAATCTTCTAGAACTTAAAAATCTTTAAAGAGAATTTGCTTATGATTTTCAAAAGAGCAAGGGTCGAATAGCCCTTTAATAAGACAGGATTTTACCACTATAAAACTAACCCAAGAAACCTTCATTCAAAAATTATCACAGCATTGGGGCGCCTGGGTGGCGCAGTCGGTTAAGCGTCCGACTTCAGCCAGGTCACGATCTCGCGGTCCGTGAGTTCAAGCCCCACGTCAGGCTCCGGGCTGATGGCTCGGAGCCTGGAGCCTGTTTCCGATTCTGTGTCTCCCTCTCTCTCTGCCCCTCCCCCGTTCATGCTCTGTCTCTCTCTGTCCCAAAAATAAATAAACGTTGAAAAAAAAAATTAAAAAAAAAATTATCACAGCATTAATTTTAGGAACTCAGGTTGAGACACCATGTCTACCCTGCCCCAATGCCTCTTTGCAAATATGGTGGTTATCAAATTGAATAAATATGCCATGATAAAAGACATTTTAAAAATCCAGTACAGAAGCAGTAAATTGCATTTAATTGTATATGGTAATGTAAATGCTGAAAATTCTTTTTTGTTGTTGTTAATTTTTTTTAACGTTTATTCATTTTTGAGAGACAGAGAGACAGAGCATGAGCGGGGAAGGGGCAGAGATAGAGGGAGAAACAGAATCTGAAGCAGGCTCCAGGCTCTGAGCTGTCAGCACAGAGCCCAAGACGGGGCTTGAACTCACAGACCGCGAAATCATGACCTGAGCTGAAGTCAGAGGCTCAACTGAGCCACTCAGGCGCCCCGCTGAGAATTCTTAAGATCAAAATTTTAAAAATACAATTTTTATTTTTAAAGAAGAGAAAAGAGAAGAAAGATAGTTATGGAATGAAGAAAATAGGATGAACCTAGTTAACTCTGTTAGATATTTTATTTTCTGTAATTACTTCTAAAATTAGTTGACCTGTATCTAACTCCATTTAATATAGCTCCCATTAACTAGAAAGGCACAGCTCTCTTACTTTCCATTCCATTTATTTATTCATTCTTTTGACAAATATTTACTGATATCCACACTAAAGCTTGGTTTATGTGGTGGGCTAAAACAGTCTATTTAATAGTAAAACATTTCTTTGACCATAGAGTATCTTCATACATTAGCAAAAAATGTCAATAATTAAATCATTTTTTAGTATTTGTGATTCATTATGACTTCCAAAAGGCAGATGTTAGAGAATGAAGGTCAAGGTATTTTATATCTATGACACAAAACAATGTGAGAACAGACTCTAAAGAATTTAACTTGAAGTGGTTGCTCTTATAGCATACAAAACAGGCTTTGTCTCATTTTACTTGGCTAAGGGTGATAGAAAGGATAAGCAACAGTATTGTCCAGCATTGTCCAGAGGCCAAAAGATCCTAGGGGCAAAAAATTACAGATGGCTTCACAATACAACTCAAGTTCCTGGCATTTAGTAAAGGATGGATTTAGGAATACAGTAAATTTTTGTTTATCTTGGAATTCAAACAACCAGCATATGCAAATAGCTAGGATATTTTCCCTTCCTATTCTACACTCAATTTTTATGAAAAAAAGATAAATAGGAAAAATGGTTGCCAGAATTTTGGTTTAAAAATCAAAAACAAAAAACAACAAAAAAGCAACCCCCAAACCAATCAAAACCAGTATATACCATAGGTTCAGTACAGATTCAGTGTAATTTCTCACATCTCCCATATAGCTAGCTCTACACTGAAAACTGTTCAGGGTCAAAGAAATCTAATTACACCAGATCAACATATACTGTGCATTTATTCACACAGGCAATAAGTATATATTGAGCCCCGTGTGCCAGGTATACAATAGACTCACAGTACAATTCTGTGCAAAGCACTTAGAGAATATACATGGATTAGAACCTTCATGTAAAGAAATAATGAGGTAAAAGTTTGGGAAAGTAGTTTGGAACCTAACTGTGAAAGACTTTTGACTATCAGGCTGAATGATCATGGGAGGATTTTTGAGGCAAGGAATGATATGAATGTTCTGGGAATATTGTACTCATTGGGAAGCATCGACAGCCTTGTGTTCTCCTTCTCCCCTTACATGAGGCCATTGCTTAAATGGGCAAAGAACCAGGGAATGGTGTTCTGGGGGCTTAGGGATTATAACAGGATCCTTCATCTGAGGTGGTCAGTGGATTTTCTGGGTCAATAGAAGTAAGCCAACTCACAAATTATAGCAGAAAGTTGAAGTTCAATGTGCCAGATAAGTGGTCAAGGGGTATGAAATCAGAAAGAGACAGGGAACAGAAATAGAAGCTGAGGTATGAACCAAGAAGTTAGAACCAGAGAGGTGAAAATGAATGAAAGAAGTCAGAGGTGGAAAAGAAAGGAAAGGAAAGTGTTGGGAAACAGTGAACGGGTAGGTCTACTTGTCTTGAAGGGCCAGGAATGGTGGAAGTGGTAATAGAAAATAAGGGAAAAATGGGAAAGATACCATGTAAAAGACATCATTCAGGGTGTCTGATCACACAGCTCTTTCCTAAGAACATGAGAGTAGATTGCTATATTTGCATTACACAAGTCTATTTCTTGTCCATAGCTGATTGCATCAAGGTGGACATGACCTAAACTGGGCCAATCATATTCTTGCCTGAGAATTTGCAATTTGGATTAACACACTGGATAAGTTTGAAATCTTCCCATGAACAAAGATGGTATTAATTAGGAAGTTATGTTGTCTACATAAAAATAAAAATGTTGAGGGCAGCTTTGGAAGAAAGAGATTTGGGTGATGCCTACTTTCCTGATGGCTTTCTAGCCCCTTGTCCCTTTTTTCCCCTGAGACTCTGTATCAGTTCTTGCCCTTTGAATCTGTAAAGCAATCATAATTTCTAACTGTGATATTGTGATTTATAATAAGAAATATGCATTTGGTCTTCATCCCCATTTCTGGTACAGAGCTCCTAAAAATCTTAGAATTTCCTAAGTGATGAGAGCCATAAAGGTGTCTTTTGTTATGTTAATGTAGTGACTTTTGGACCCCACCTAAGGATGGGGGCTCATTGCCAGGAGAACTAACCATGCAATTAGAGGGGTGGGGCTAGAGATTAAATCAATCCCCAGTGGCCACTGATTTAGTCAGTCATGTCTATGAAATGAAGCCACCATAAAACCCCAAAAGAATAGGGTTCAGAGAGCTTCCAGGTTGGTGAATATGTGGGGAATATGTGGAGATTCGGGGAGAGTGGTGCTCTCAGAGAGGTCAAGATCCATGTCCTCCCTTATACCTTGTCCTATGTCTATCTGCCATCTGGCCATTCCTAAGTTATTTCCTGAGGTCCTTTTATAACGTTGAACTTAGAAATAAAACAGTTAGCTATTTTACCAGCAAAATGGGTTTATTCAGGAATAGCAGAGGAATTTCAATTCAGACATGTAAGCTATGGTAAAGCATTGTCAAGTCTAGTAATCAAAGAGGAGGAATGTTACTTTATAGAGAAAAGGAGGAAATTAGGAGAAGCTGCTTTGGAATTTGTTGTAGGAAAGTGAGAGTTCAGGGTGGTGAGGGTTTCTCATTGGCTAAGTTGTACCATTGTCTTATTGCCTGAGCTTGATGACAGAACAAGGAGAGTTTCTTCCTTCTTCCTGCTGGAAGCAGTAAAGTAGGCTTTTTCCCTGTTGGGAATCCAAAGTACTCTTCCTCTTTGGGTCTGCAATTGATCACAAGTGGTCGCGTGTGAGAGCTCCCCCTCCTGGCCTCCGAACTTCATTTTTATTTATTTATTTATTTATTTATTTATTTATTATTTTTTAATATGAAATTTATTGGTTTCCATACAATACCCAGTGCTCATCCCAACAGGTGCCCTCCTCAGTGCCCATCACCCCCCTCTCCCCCCTGCCCCATCAACCCTCAGTTTATTCTCAGTTTTTAAGAGTCTCTTACAGTTTGGCTCTCTCCCTCTCTAACTTTTTTTTTTCCTTCCCTCCCATGGACTTATGTTAAGTTTCTCAGGATCCACATATCAGTGAAAACATAGGCTATCTGTCTTTCTCTGTATGACTTATTTCACTTAGCATAACACTCTCCAGTTCCATCCATGTTGCTACAAAAGGACATATTTCATTCTTTCTCATTGCCAAGTAGTATTCCATTGTGTATATAAAACAATTTCTTTATTCATTCATCAGTTGATAGACATTTAGGCTCTTTCCATAATTTGGCTATTGTTGAAAGTGCTGCTATAAACATTGGGGTACAAGTGCCCCTATGCATCAGCACTCCTTTATCCCTTGGGTAAATTCCTAGCAGTGCTATTGCTGGGTCATAGAATTTTTTGAGGAACCTCCACACTTTTTTCCAGAGTGGCTGCACCAGTTTGCATTCCCACCAACAATGCAAGAGGGTTCCCGTTTCTCCACATCAACTAGACCACTTTCCTACACCATTCACAAAAATAAACTCAAAATGGATAAAGGACCTGAATGTGAGACAGGAAACCATCAAAACCCTAGAGGAGAAAGCAGGAAAAGATCTCTCTGACCTCAGCTGCAGCAAGTTCTTGACACATCTCCAAAGGCAAGGGAATTAAAAGCAAAAATGAACTATTGGGGCCTCTTGAAGATAAAAAGCTTCTGCACTGCAAAGGAAACAATCAACAAAACTAAAAGGCAACCAACAGAATGGGAAAAGATATTTGCAAATGACACATCAAAGGGCTAGTATCCAAAATCTATAAAGAGCTCACCAAACTCCAGACCCGAAAAACAAATAATCCAGTGAAGAAATGGGCAGAAAACATGAATAGACACTTCTCTAAAGAAGACATCTGGATGGCCAACAGGCACATGAAAAGATGCTCAACGTCGCTCCTCATCAGGGAAATACAAATCAAAACCACACTCAGATATCACCTCACGCCAGTCAGAGTGGCCAAAATGAACAAATCAAGAGACTATAAATGCTGGAGAGGATGCAAACTTCATTTTAAATGAAGTCTCTTGTATTCAGTTTCATAATAAACAGATGATCCAGTAAGTCCAGTCAAATATTTCTCTGAGTTCTGTGAGCCATTCCAACAAATTAATTGAACCAAAGGGATTGGGACATTAGACCCTCCAATCTACAACCAGTTGTTCAGAAGCACAGGTGATAACTGGGGCTTGTGACTGGCCTCTGAAGGGTGGTGGAGGCAGATAGGTTTGTGGAACTGACCCCTTCACCTGTGGGATCTGATGCTATCTTCAGGTAAATAGTGTCAGAATTGAATTGAATTGTGGGACACCCAGCTGGTATAAGAGAATTGCTTGGTGGTTCTCCAACTTCCACTTTGGAACTGGAGTCAGAATCATTACCAATAAATTCTTTTGCAGAAGCTAATTTGAAATATGTCTGCTACTTTCATCAGAATCAGTAAAGTCTAATTGCCTGAATTTCCTCCACCATCAGACAAGCCTCCCACAATGGTGAAAGTGACAGATTTCATACGTCTTATCTTTGCTGAGATTCAGAAATTGTGCCCTGAAGGGATGCCAAGGTTAGAGCTAGGGCAAATCACCAAAATCAGGGTTACTAATCCATGGGGAAGGTGGAAGGTGTGGAATCAAGATACAGAAGGTGCATAAAAAGATGCAGAAGGCAGAGAGAGGTTAGATCAAGTTTGGTAGACATTCCAAGGGGCTTTGGATGAGGCCATTCATGCTAGCTTATATAGGATGCCTGGGTGCATTCAGAGCTGTAGTGGCTAATGGTGACTGACTGGAAATGGGGGCCAAGGACCTTGAGATGCTGCCAGATTCTGAGATACCTTTTAAATTGTTGAATAATAATATAAATTTGTTAGTAGGTACTGTAAATAATTAAATAATTAAGATTTTTGTCATTACCAAATACATTTTATTATAGTTCAATTTAACAACAATAATCATTATTTAAGCATTATTAATGTACTAGGTATTGTGTTAAGTACATTATTCACATCTGTAATCCTTAATAATAATAGTATCCTCTAATAACTCTGGAAGGCAATTGCTATTATCTTATGTATTTGTAGTCCATAGATTAACTGGAAATATTTCAGTAAGTCTGAACTTTATATTTTGAATGCAGCCAGGGTAGCCGTAACTTTCCATGTCTTCTCTATGAAGGAAAAGCAAGCACATGAATATATAATAAAGTGGAGGTTTCATAGAAACGTGTATATTGTCTGTGTACAGGTGGTGCCACATTTCTGGGCTCACAAAATGGCCTGATCACAGAAAGCACCAAAGGTCAGACAGCTTTAATCATGCGCACAAATATGAATGGAGGAAAATTCCAAGAACCTGGACAAGAGATCTTATGTTCCTGCTTTTTAAAAGCTGGACTTGTCTCAGCCTTGCTATGCCTGTGGGGCTTGGTACAGAAAGCTGTGCCTGACACATCTCATCTTTAATTCTTTTCTATCTATTTCCTTTCTAAATAAAGGACATGAGTTATTGCAGTGCCAGTCATTTGTATTCCAGGAGTGCATTTCGAAAAGAGAAGAGCTTTTGTTTTCCTTGTCCATCCTGTGGTCGAGGTACTAATGAGCAGAGAAATAACCTAAAGGCAAGTTGCACCTAAGAGGGTAACAGGGATTTGAGGTCTCCAAATTAGCTACAGAATTAATGCTCAGGCCCCAAATAATTGCAAGTTCTATGCATGTAAAAGGAAAGAAAATTATATTGAAAGTATTTATTTATTAAAGAATTTTAATGCTTTATCAACTCCAAAGGATTTTTATGAAAGAGACACTGACTTTTTTTTTTTAACCATGAAGCCTCTTTTCATTTTTTTTTTTTTTTTCCTAATGAAATGCTTCAAAGACAATGAGCGTCTTTCTGATGATTAAGCTGTAACAATGTGGTTTGGAAAAATGTGTGATAATTAGACAGCTTATTCCTAATGATTACCATAGCAAGATATTCTGAGAATTTTAAAAGGCAGTGGGAAAAAAATAGCATACCAAGTTGGAAAAAGATAAAATGGAGAGGAATTAATTAAAATATATTAGTAGAAGTGGGAATAATTTTTTTAAAGAATCAAGTAAAGTCAGAGCATATTTATTACAATAAAAATATATCACTCTCATACAATTACTTGAATTTAGTCCTCTTTCTTTGTAAGGCAATTAGTGCCAGAATCTCCAATATTAAATTGCTCTTATTCATTTTTTGAGAGGATCAGGCCATCTAGTGGTAAGGGGATTATCACATGGGACAGTGTAAATTCACTGGGGTTAACATTTTTGCTAAATGAGGGTAGGGGTTATTTTGAGTCAGTCACTTATCTTTTTACAGCAGAGAACTATGACACAAATATCACCTTAGCCCCAGACAAGATTTTGTAAAAGCATATCATTTTTCCTAGTATAAAGAAAGGGAGAAATTCATCACAAATATTGAAAACAATACAAAAGTGATATCTGATTTGATAGTAGAAAGAAATTACTTTTATAATGAAGAATTAGTTTCCTGTGATTGAGTTTCTTTGATCAAATTAAATGTTGGAGCACCCAGGTTGCTGCCCAGTGGCTAAGATTTAGTCCTGACATATTTTTATTTGCATTAATTATTCATATCATCTAATAATTATAATTCCAAATAATCAAGGTTTATTAATTGACTAATTTAGCAAATAGTTCTTATGTGCTGGAGGGTAAAAATGTAACCAATTTATCTAGCAGTTTGAACTCACTGGGAAATAAACATGAAGTGATTTTATTTTTCTCTAATCATTGCTCTCTCAACAGACTCTTAAGCAAATGCATAACTTTGCAGTCAACTTCAGTTAAAAATCCTAATCTCACCTTCTCCCTCCAATTACCTCTGACTTGACTGTGGCTCAAAGGACAAGGATCAAGGGACAGGAGCTGTCTTTTTACTGCTCTCCCCTTCCCCTCCCTTGCCAAGCTCTCTTGGGCTTGAGGGCAGGGAGGAGAGGCAAAGGACATCAATCTTTTTATTTAGTTGAACCCTTTGCTAAAATTGTGGTACATCACTGCTTCCCTGGTTAATGTTGACTGGGCATTTGTGTCCTCTGTCTGACAGATGTCCATCTGCTGGTTTCGGTGGGGGCACTTACGGTATCCTTCAGAGGAACCCCTTCCTTGACACCCTCAAAAACGGTGTACACCATTGCCTTTTGCTGCTGGGGTCACTTCAACCAGCAGAATTCTCATCTAGCTGGAGTATAAGTGAGATGGCTTAAAGTCCTCCTGCTCTCCTGATATTTGACCCATATGGAACTCAGGCACTGTTGCTAAGCCTATTCTCCCAAGACCCTTTCTCTCTATTCCTCTACAATTGTTTTTTTCCTGCTCATGTAAGATCATGTACAGTCAAAAAGACCACTGCCTGGGGCGCCTGGGTGGCTCAGTTGGTTGAGCATCTGACTGTCAATTTTGGCTCAGGTCGTGATCCCAGGGTCATGGGATTGAGCTCTATGTGGGGCTCTGTGCTGACATTGGAACCTGCTTGAGATTCTCCGTCTCACTCTGCCCCTCTCCTTTGCTTGCACTCTCGCTCTCTCTAAAATAAAAACAAACAAAAAAAGACCACTGCCTAGGAAGATGCCCACTTGGAGAATGTGATTCCGGTCTCTCTGTGTATCATGAGTACCCTGGTCTCTATAAATTATAGAGTTTGTAAGTTACCAACTCCAAAAGTTGTTGTTGTTAGTGATCCATTCATGACTTGGGGGTAGGGTATGCTCGGAGAATTTCCAGGTCACAACACAGGAAGGGAGAACTCAGGTGAAATCTGGAAGAATCCCTGAGATAAGAAGGTAGATAGAACTGAGAATCCGGGGAAACCAAGGCAGCTAGAGTTCACAAGAAAGAGTATTAGAGAGAAGTGACATACACAGAGAGAACTTCAGATACCTGCAAAGGATCCTCTCAAATATTCAGCTGTGTATGCATAAACACAACCATGAAAGGAGAAAACTTTACCTGTGGCCAGGAAGTATGTGCCTTCGGCTGGGAAAGAATCACCCAAATGGATTCAAAGTAACAGGGCTAGGAATAATGCCCATGCCCCATCAGCCAGACAGGAAAATCTCAAGGTTTAAGGGGGACTAGACAGTGGAGTATATAAAAGCTACTTGCCTCAATAGTGGGGCATAATTAGCTCTAAACTCAATGCTACTCTGCTTCTGTCTACCAATCTTGTAAGCAGGACACAAAACGATTAAATTGTTTCCAAGTAATTTAGCCTGTATCCTAGAACACAGCCCCAAAATATTATAGAAATACAAAAGTATCTAGTATCCAAAAGTTAAAATTCACAATACATCTAATCCAACATTACCAGCTATATGGAGAAGCAGGAAGATATAAATTATAATAAGGACAAACTTAATCAATCGAAACTGGCCCCAGAGCTGACAAAATTAGAATTAGCAGACAAAGACATCAGAATGATTGTTATAATTGTATTTCACACCTTCAAAAAGTGAAATAGAGACATTAAAGATGCAAAAAGACCTGACTCTAATTTCTAGAGATGAAACAGTATGCAAAACAATAACATACTGGATGAAATTACAGCAGATTAGGCACTGGGAAGAAAAGATTAGTGAACTCAAAATTACTAGAAACAATCTGAAATTAAAAAAAAGAGAAAAGAATTAAAAAAAAAAAAACAGAGACAATCAAGAAGTCTAATATACATGTAAATGGAGTCCCTGAAGGAGGAGTGAGGAACAGAAAAAAATATTTGAAGACATAGTAGGCAAAACTTTTTTAAATTTGCTGAAAAGTATAAACCAACGGAGCCAAGAACCTCAATGAAGCCAAAGTGCAAGAAACAAAGAAAATTACACAGAGGAACATCATGCTCAAACTGCTCAATCCTGATGAATAATAATAATAATATAAAATAATAAAAATATATAACGTATTATGTTGGTTATAAAATAAGTAGAAGTAAAGGGCGCCTGGGTGGCTCAGTCGGTTAAGTGTCTGACTCTTGATTTTGGCTCAGGTCACCGTCTCACAATTCGAGAGATTGAGCCCCACATTGGGCTCTGCACTGACAGCGTGGAGGCTGCTTGGGATTTTCTCTCTCTCCCTCTCTCTCTGCCTCTTTTTCTCTGTCAAAATAAATAAATAAACTTTGAAAATAAATTAAGTAGAAGTAACATGATGGCAATAAAGACACAAAGGCTGCGTGGGAGGGGGGAGGTAGAAATACATTATTGTAAATTTCTTACACTACATGTGAAATGCCAAATATTGCTGGAAGGTAGACTGTGACATGTTAAAGATGTATGCTATCAACCCTAAAACAGCCCTAAAATAACAATACAAAAAAACATAGCTAATAAGCTTTAAAAAAGGGGGGGTAAGTTATATTAATATAAAATGTTCAATTAGTACAAAAGAAGGTAGAAGAGGAGAATAAAGGGAAAAAAACATAAATGGAAAAATAGAAAACAAATGGCAAGATGGCACATTTAAACCTTATTATATCTATAATTGCATTGTAATTTCTTAGTTGTTAGGATAAAATCTTAAATAATACAGTTATTTTCTGTTGTATATTCTGTGAGGAAAAAATAAAGAAGGATTGAATTAAGCCAGCCTATCCAAGTGAGGAAGAAAATTAGGGGAGATTTTAAGCAATGATGTGCTGGGTTGATGTTAAATAAGGAACTCCAGGGAAAACAGGGCAGAAGTTAAAAGCAAGGCAGCAGCAGAATGGTATAAGAAAAAGGGAAAGGGGTAAGGATTAACTTTTTCTAAAAAAGATACTTTGGGATAGGGTAATTTTTTTGTCAAAAATTTTTAATATTTATTTATTTTTGAGAGACAGAGTGCACATGCGAGCGGGAGAGGGACAGAGAGGGAGACATAGAATCTGAAGCAGGCTTCAGGCTCAGCTGTCAGCACAGAGCCCAACGTGGGGCTCAAACTCATGAACTGTGAGATCAAGACCTGAGCAGAAGTCAGATGCTCAGTCGACTGAGCTACCTAGGCACCCCAGGGATGGGGTAAGTTTAATTACATGTAAGAAAGAAAGTCAGGATTCAGTATATTAAAATTTCTAGATAATATTATAAGGGTAAGCGGGGATAGTGCTTATCATGGATGCAGGTCTTAGGAAGATTTTTTTTTTTTTCTAACTTGTCCTTTGCTTTACTCTGGTTTTATAGCCTTGTTAGGCTGAGTCATTTCATTTAATTATCAAATTTATAGAATATCACTAAAGAAAGAATATTAAAAAGTATAACGTGACCTTCATTTGGCTCTTTCCAATGGATAACTTATTACCTCTGGTGACAGCGAAATGTATTATAGGGTAAAATTTAAAAGCCAGAGGAAAAATTAAACTATTGTTATTTAACCCAGAACCTTAGAAGGATTGAGTGGATATTACATAAGCCTCTGGATTGTTTTTGGTTTTGCATTTCCCCTGTCAGTGTTAGTCCTGATTCCATACACATGTGAATATACAATACATTATTTTTGATAATTTAATGTTTAAATCTGATACTTCAGCATATTCTGTAGAAAATGACAGGTTTCTCATGGTCTTCATACCACATGTAGGAAGTGCTAACTTAGTATGGATACAGATGGCATACCTTTATAAATATATTAACACTTAAGTTCTTTTTCTCCTCTGACACTTCAGTCATTTGATAATAATGGCAATGATAGTAACAATATTCAGTTACAATGTTCACATTGGAAGTTACTGGGCCAAGTTTATTTATTTTTGTATTTATTTTTGAGACAGAGAGAGACAGAGCATGAACAGGGGAGGGTCAGAGAGAGAGGGAGACACAGAATCCGAAACAGGCTCCAGGCTCTGAGCTGTCAGCACAGAGCCCGATGCAGGGCTCGAACTCACAGACCGGGAGATCATGACCTGAGCGAAGTTGGACGTTTAACTGACTGAGCCACCCAGGCGCCCCTTCACTGACACTTTTAGAGGTAGGTATTATTGCTTCCCTTTTATAGGTGAGGAGATAAAGGCCCAGAGAAGTCCAGTGACTCATCCAGGTGCTGTCAGCTCTAACACAGGTCTGGATAATGCCAAAGCCCACACTCCTAGCCTCACCCTGTGCTCCTCTCTGCCCCTTCCCTATAATAAATGCAATGATGAGTTTGAAAGTTCAATTTTAGAGTATAGTAAGTAATCAGATGCTTATAAAGCATAATTATTTCAGGCCTATGAGAGTTTCAAGGATTACTTTGGCATAATACTGATTCTAGAGGAAGAAGGAAGAACCTCCCAATGGCCTCAAAAGAAAGTAATTAATGTGAATCTGTTAAGCACCTACTAGGTTCAAACCTTGGAAAACACTATTTCAAGTTATAGTTTTTCCACAACATAGTTGAGTCTATTTAACTTGAATTTTTAAGAAACCAAAATCTATGAACTTTTCAGTCACAAAGTTTATGGATTTTCAAAGCTTTTCCATTATACTGCTTAGGCCAAAACTAAGCTATAATAGGGTTTCTGCTTATTTTTCATTCACTTTCAATAAGAAAAAAAGGTAGAGGATTTATAAGAAAATTATTTTAAACCCCAAGATAGAACAAAGAAGCACATTCAGAGAAAATCTGCCTTACCCCTAAATCCAACAGCTTGTCAGAAGTATATAGAAATCTCAGCAGGCAAATGTGAAATGTTTTTGCCATACCCAGCAGACCATGTGCTGAAACCCTGAGACATAAAGTAACTCATCAAAGCAGGAATCATCTAGAGAGAGGAAAATAACCAGTACATCACTTAAGGCATTGGGTTTAAAATATTAAAGATGAGGCAATACTTTAGAAAGGACTCTGTGGCTATTGTTAAAATGGAATTTGCTTGGGGACTATGGTTTAGTGTTCCAAAGTAGCTAGTTCCCTGAAGCTGTTCCAGTCTATCCCCACTCTTCTACTTCTATTCTAGGAGCACTATGATTAAAGGGCTACAGAATCACACAGAAAACTTTGCACCCTGTTTACTTCTCTTAACCCTTGAAGTTCTGTATCCAGTGAGCATCATAGTATACTATGGCCAGGCCAAAAAAACAAAAAACAAAAAACAGCCAGACAACTAAAAAACCTTTTTCAGCATTAATGATAACAATTTTAGTGGCTTTTAATTTTGAATAAACTAGACAAGTGTTATATAGAATTCTTAGTTTTACTAAATAATGATAGTAACTTACCAACACATTGTTATGAAACATTTAGTTGGTTGGTATGATGTGGCATGTTTTTCTTTTCTATTATTTGGCGTTGGAATTATGTTTACTCTTTTTTCTCAATGATGATAAGATTTCTTATTAATTTCAGATTACAAAAATTACAAAAAAGATATACATACTTTTCATATTTAAAGAAGTTATTGTCTTCTACTAGGAATTAATGAACACAGTTTTTAGAAAGGCGGTATATTCTTCCCTCCATCACTAATAAGTCTTGCAGTATAATATATGCTGTGGCTCTGGGTCTGGCCAGAAGTAGCAGGCAGTTCAGAACTCAGTGTTCAGTTTCATCTTCAAAATGGTCCTCAGAGCACAGAATTCATGACATTGGCGATGGCTCCTAATGAATGGTTGACTATATATTGTGGCTCAGAACTTAACTTCCTACAGATAGTCAATCATTTTTAAAAGTGGGTGAGAAAAAGACATCTTTGTAAAAAGTGCTGAAAGTTAGGAAGATGCCCAGAATTTTTTGTCCTCTCTTAAAAACCAGTACCAAAAAGTTTTAAACAGCTTCTTATTCAGAACCTGACCAAATATTTGTCACTATTGAGCAGTGTTTCTCAAGTAGTGGGCAGAGATTCTATATCCACATTCAGGAAAGGGTAATAAACCATGTCCAGCGGTTAACTTACCTACCATGGGAAAAAAAGGACCTAATTTAACTTGATATTTAACAAAATGAAGGGTACTAAATATTGGTTAAAAGGGATTACCACTTCCTTCCAGTAGGAAACAAATATTCGCTATCCAGGAAAATAGACGTGAATGGTATCACTGATCAGAGCAGCAAACTGGAAGAATATAAATATGGCATTTAAATGAGTCTTCATGGAACGACTAAGACTGTGAGGAATCCCTACCTCTGAATAATTCTCTGGAGCACGAGAAGAGAGACACGGGAAAGCCAAACAATCTGGGTGGCTGGAGTCCTGGGCCCTGGCATTTATTTCTGTTGTACCCTTAGGCAGAGCCACTCTGTTTACTGCTTGCTGAGTATTTTGGGCTTTTACACAAGATTATCTTTGAAAACAGATTAGTACCATTTTTTTTTCTTACAAAAAGCTTGGGAACTATTGGTGCAGAAAACCTTCCCTTATGTGCTGAACAGGAATAAAATGTAAGAAATCTGGTCAATGTTGCCCTCATTCCCAGTCAAGGGCAAAGTTCATTTGAAGTTGAAATTATAATTCACATCATTGCTTTCAGGGCCCCCTATTCTTATCCATATCTGTACCCCATGTTCACGCCCTTACTCCCACATCAGTAGTAAGAATTTTAAAAATCAGTGTATACTAATTTCTTTTCAATTTTTTTCAATGATGTTTCTATTTTGCCAATAGGATTCTCTCACCAATTTTTCAAACAGAATTTTTTAACTTGGTTTATTTCTAGAAATCAGTACTTAGACTTAAAATTTATTATGTGTTTGATCCTGTCACTTCTCCCCTTACCCATCTTTTAGCATTTTAAGTTTGTTGAATCAATTTGTTTGATCCTTCCCAAATACTTATACTATGTTATTGGTGAAAGAAAGTATGAATATTATTAGAGATATTAAACATATAGTTCATATTAATAATCTTTTCCAGACATCATCATTTCCTTTCCACTGGCTTGAGTAGAAGGGATGTCAAATCTTTCTGCAAACTGTTATCAATTCAAAATACTTATTGTTCTTTGTTTAAAACTAAAATGTAGCCTTTCATCTGTGATAAGATTCTTTTGATTTCTTCTGACATGTTTGTTAAACTTTTGAATGTTCTTTGCTATTTGTCAAACTTTTACCAATTTCAGTATTCTGTCATCAATCCTCAAATAACACATCAGGCTTGTAAAAAATATTTAAATTTAAATTTAAATTTCAGCATTTCACTTGTGATGTGATTGTTTTGACTACACTTGAGTTCCACTGCATTTTTTTGAACACCGTTTTTACTTTTCTAGCCTTATGATATTTTGGTTATTCTGTCTAATCCATTTACATGCTGGTCTATGTTAGATGATAGGTTCAGCACCTAGATTGAGACCCAAATCAACAATTGCTTAACCAAGGCAGACACTCATTTCTTCATTTCTTCTTATGAAACAGTCTATTGGTGTTCTAGTGCTAGAAGGGTAGCTTTACTCTATGAGGTTGTCCAGGAATCCAGACTTCTATCCTGTTGCCACAAGGTACTTCCCATGTACATACTGCCCCAAATTATTCAGTATCACTTCTGTATTCCAGTTGGCACAAAAGGGTATGGAGGGCATATCCTTCCCTTTTAAGACTAGACCAAGAGGTATGTTTATTACTTCTCCAATTCCATGGGCCAGAAGTCAGTAGCGTGACGATGCTAGCTGCTTGGCCGACTGGGAAATGTAGCTTTTATTGTGAGCAGCTAAAATTCAAAGGTTGCATTACAAAGTGAAGAAGGGGAGAATGGATACTGGATAACAAGCCTCTACCATACAGCCTTAATTGCATGTTTCTAAAAATTGGTAACCAAAATATTTCCTCTTCCTATTGATGAGGTTGTTCTGGATAATTTCTAAGCAATTTCATGTTTAGGGTGAATGTAAATCAGATTTGGGGCTCTCAGTTGTGTTTAGGGAAAAAAGACAAAAGGATTTGGCTGTTGTTCATGTTTCAGCCAAGCCCAGTTTCTAAGGTGCACAAAATCTGGGCATCTTGGTGGCACTAAGGAACCTTAAGTGGCTGTTGGAGCGTACCCTCACATCTGCTCAAATCCTGATGAGATTGGAAATGTTTTAATAAAAACGGTCATTGTCACATGAAAAGATGCTCAACGTTGCTTATCATCAGGGAAATACAAGTCAAAAACCACAATGAGATACCACCTCACACCGGTCAGAATGGCTAAAGTTAACAACTCAGGGAACAACAGATGTTGGCGAGGATGTGGTGAAAGGGGAGCATGATTGCACTTTCGGTGGGAATGCAAACTGGTGCAACCACTCTGGAAAACAGTGTGGAGGTTCCTCAAAAAATTAAAAATAGAACTAGCTTACAACCCAGCAATTGCACTAGTAGGAATTTATCCAAAGGATACAAAAATGCTGATCAAAGGGGCACATGCACCCCAATGTTTATAGCAGCACTAGCAACAATAGCCAAAATATGGAAAGAACCCAAATGTCCATCAACTGATGAACGGATTAAGAAGATGTGATACACACACACACACACACACACACACAATGGAATACCTCTCAGTAATGAAAAAGACTGAAATCTTGCCATTTGCAGCAATGTGGATGGAACTGGAGGGTATTATGCTAAGTGAAATAAGTCAGTCAGAGAAAGACAGATATCATATGATTTCACTCATATGTAGACTTTGAGAAACTTAACAGATTAACATAGGGGAAGGGAAGGAAAAAGAAGATAAAAACAGAGAGAGGCAATAAGAGACTCTTAAATACAGAAAACAAACTGAGGGTTGACGAGGGTGGGGGGTAGCAGTGGGGAGTGCGTTAAATGGGTGACTGGCATTAAGGAGGGCACTTGTTAGGATGAGCACTGGGTGTCATATGTAAGAGATGAATCACTGGGTTCTACTCTTGAAGCCAAGACTACACTATATGTTAACTAACTTGAGAATTAAAAAAAGGCAGGGGGGCGGTGGAATAACAAAACAAAAATAAATAAAAAATCCTAAATAAATTAATTAAAAGGGTCATTGTTTTCAAGGCTCCTTTAAGTATTTCCCTCTCCTCCTCTCCTCCTCTTTTTCCTCCTCTTTCTCCTTCTTCTTCCCATACTAACAGTTACCACTAGAGATGTGAATTATCCTGCTCTGAAAATCTTTAATAGAAGATCAACAGTGGCCACATCATTCCAATCTCTGTCTCTATCCTCATATCACCTCCTCTGTGTGTGTCTTCTCTGTGTATCTCTAATAAAGACATTTATCAGTTGCTAAGAAATATCATTTAAATAAAGTATATTTTGAACATTATAAATATGAAACAGAAAATGCAAATGTTAGAGCACTACTCATTGCTGTCCAGATAGTTTTTAAGGAACTCCTGGGTGGAAGTCCCAAGCTGTCCTCGCAGAGGGTCAATATTGGCCTCTATCCACTCACCACACAGGCATAGTAATGGTGATGTCTCTTGTCTTGACACCAGTGATACACTTCTGCCTCTGGAGAAAGCCACTTGCATCTTAATGTGCAAACACAGCTGTTTTTCCAAATAGTGAATCTACAGGGAAGGAAAGTTGTCCACCCACTCAATTTTTGGCAAAAGAAAATAAAGATTTGCTCTGATATAAACATCCATAGTGAATGAAAGGGAAAGAAAAAGTAACCTGATAGACATTTTAATAAGTTTGCAGATTTGTGATGGCCATGTTTTTCCATATGATGGTCTGCTATGGTTTGCGTGTTTGTGTCCCCTCAAAACCCACAAGTTGTAATCCTAAGGCCCGATTAGAAGGTGAAGCTTTGGAGAGGTGGTTGTGTCATGAGCGTGGAGCCCCCATTTAATGGGATTAGTGCTCTTATGAAAAAGATCCCACAGAGTTCCATAGTCCCTTTTGCCCAAGAAATCTACATTCAAAAGAGGGCACTTATCCAACCATAGTGGGACTCTGATCTCAGATTTCAAGACTCTGGAACTGTGAGAAGTAAATTTCTGTTGTTTATATGAAAAAAAAGACACTTATCATTGAATTTAGGGCCCAACTGTGTAAGCCAGGATGATCTCATCTCAAGATCCCTCATTTAATTATACCAGCAAAGATACTTTTCCCAAAAAAGGTAACATTCACAGGTTCCAGGGTTTTGGAGGTGGGCATATCTTTTACGGGACCATCATTCAACCCACTGCACAGGCTCTACAGTCTTTTTCAAAACTACTCAATTATGCAGTTGTAGCACCAAAATGGTGGTAGAAAATATGTAAATGATGGGTGCGGCTATGTTCCAATAAAATTGTAGGGGCTGGCTTTGGTTCACAGTTTTGGTTTGCTGACCCCTGATAGCATGAAGGAAGAATTGGAAGGCAACAGTTAAGGTAATTAATCAAGTCAGGAGGGATTTATAATGCTTAACAATAAGGTTGAGAAAGAATGAATAAGAATGAATAAGAACAATAAGGTTGAGAAAGAAAGGCAGTAGAGATGGAGGGAAGAGGATGGAATAGAGAGCTAGTAAATAGTATCAACAGGATTGGGCACCTGGGTGGCTCAGGCAGTTGAGTGGCCAACTCTTGATTTTAGCTCAGGTCATGATTTCATGGTCCTGGGATCAAGCCTGGAGACCAGCTCTGCACTGAGCCTGCAGCGGCTTGAGATTCTCTCCCACCCTCTCCCTCTGTCCTTCCCCATCTTGTGCATGCATGCACATGCATAAGTGAGCGCACTCTCACTCTCTCTCAAAAAATAAAAATTAAAAAAATTAAAAAAGAATCCACAGGATTGGGTTGTAGACCTCAGGGGAAGGATCGTTGAGGTTCATTACAGAGATGGAAATCATTATTTCACCCTATAGGTTAATACTTTTCAGGTTTCCAAAAGAACATCTTGATAGTTTTCAACTTTCATTGCTTGAAAAGTGTTAGTTTTACCAAGGCAAAGTTGTGTAACCCAGACAGATGAGTAGTAAATACAGAAAAGCTCAAAAGTGTTGAAAGGTTTTACCGTGCAGCAGAAGAATAGTGTATGCAATGTTTTGAAGTCAGAGAAGACAATAGTTAGCCAGTTGGTTTACTTCTTAGAAGGAACAAAACAGCAACAGGAAGGATGTCCTTTCCCATTAAACACTGCAGGGTGTAAATAGTCCCTCCCATCTTGCCAAGAGTGGGGTGATTGTGGGGTGCCTTGTTGGCTCAGTTGGTGGAGCGTGGGATTCTTAATCTGGGGTTGTGAGTTCAAGCCCAACATTGGGTGTAGAGATTACTTAAAAATAAAATCTTTTTTTTTAATGTTTATTTATTTTTGAGACAGAGAGAGACAGAGCATGAATGGGAGAGGGTCAGAGAGAGAGGGAGACAGAGAATCCAAAGCAGGCTCCAGGCTCTGAGCTGTCAGCACAGAGCCTGACACGGGGCTTGAACTCACGGACCGTGAGATCATGACCCGAGCCAAAGTCGGACGCTTAACCGACTGAACCACCCAGGCACCCCAAAAAGAAAATCTTTAAAAAAAAAGAGTTGGATGATTGAGGTTATCTATTATAGTGACTGTGTATGCATTTATATGGATGCACATATATATATGTACATATATGCGTATATATATATATATAGTGACTGCTTATAAAATTCTGAAATGATACATCATGTCATTTGATCCTCACAACATTTATGAGGTAGGGAGGGCAGGTATTATTATTATACCTGAAGTGAGAAGTTAAATGATATTTCCAATGTCACACAGACAGCAGATTTTGGTTTCCCAGTTCAAAATTCCCTAAATCTTGGGCTATTTCCTTTTTTCCTTTTCAACTGTCTCTGAAGTTGGATCAGAGAACTGAGACAGTGTGTGGCCCCTGTGGCTGGGGTGGTCAGCATGACCAGAAAGATAAAGATGAGATTAATGAGGTTCTTGATTAAGCAGCCAGGGTGGCCTTCTGGTGGTCCTCGGAGAGCAGATGGCCAAAGAGAAAATGTGGCCTTGCGAGCAAAAGCAGAACACAACATGGGTAGTGATGATAAGAGTAACTGGACCCAGAGCAGCGTTAAAAAAAGTTGTGGAGTGCAGAGATAAAGCAGCCATGTCATGAATGTGGTCCAAGGGAGTGGAGGCCAAACTCATGAGTGCAACAGTTACTTGCAGAGTTTGTTAGCAATGCAGTGTCCCCAGTTCCAATGTAGGAGTCTTCTGATTCAGCCAATCTGGGATGGGGGCCATGGAGGACCCCCCTCAGGAATTCTGGTAGAGAAGGCCCATCGAACAATCCAGAGGATAAAAACAGCAGAAAACATCTGGAGAGATGTTTGATGTTAGAGTAGAAAAGTGTTGACAATATAATAACTTCTATTTTTAAGAAACAGAAGAGGGAGACTAGGCTTCTTTTAGAAAATAATGTAATAATTTTTTTGACACTGGCCTTGTGCAAGGCTGCCAGGCCAGGTACTGGGGGTATAGAAGTGAGCAAGAAATTCAGATATGCTCAGTTCTTGTCCTCTCACAGCTTATATTCTAAGTGGGAGACTGATGTCAAATAATATATAATATTGCATAGTAACTAGTATTACTATATAATAGTAGGTAGGTAAGTGTTGAAAAAGAAGTGCGGGGTTTTATAACAGGGGAAATTGACCCAGACTGAGAGATCAGAGAAGGTCCCTTGATGAAATGGCATATGATTTCAGATCTGAAGGATAAGTTGAACTGACCAGGAAATGAGGAGAGGAGGACAAAAAAGGTATTCTCAGAACATTAACTAGCTACTTCAAAAAACATTCACTGAGAACCTACAGTGTGCCACATATTCTTCTAGGTTCTGGAACACAGTAGTCAGCAAAGGGGACAAAGCTTCTGCTCTCGTGGAGTCTACATCCCAGTTTCAGAGACAAAGAACATTTTTTTTTAATTAAAAAAATTTTTTTTGAAGTTTTATTATTTTTTTAAGAGACAGAGAGGGACAGAGCACGAGCAGCGGAGGGGCAGAGAGAGAGGGAGACACAGAATCAGAAACAGGCTCCAGGCTCTGAGCTGTGAGCACAGAACCTGACGTGCGGCCCGAATTCATGAACTATGAGATCATAACCTGAGCTGAAGTCGGATGCATAACCGACTGAGCCACCCAGGCACCCCTGTAAGTGCTTTAAATTTATCTGTTGCCTGCTTTAGTTATTTTCACATAATTACTTTGATTTTAAAGTTTCAATTAGAGGATATTCAGGTATAACTGAGGGAAAATTATTTGGTGTGTTAGGATAAGCTATGCTATGACATAATAAAAATGCTCCTCTCCCCACATGCCCAAATCTCAGTGGCTTAAAACAAAAGTTTGTTTCTTGCTCCGTCAGTCTAATTAGATGTTTGGCGGGTGATGTTTCAGGGGCCCAGGCGCCTTCTGTCTACTAGCTCTGCTTTCCTTTAAGATCTTGAGTTCCTCCTGGACCCTCTCCATCTGGCCAGCCAAGGAGCAAAAACAAAGAGTGTGGAGAACACATACTTTCTTCTAACTGTCTTGGCCCCCAAATTCCTTCTAATTATATAATGAGAATTAGTCACTTGGTCCTATAAAATACAATGGGGCTGGGAAACGTAGGATGCTCTGTGGTAAGGAATAAAAAATGATTTTAGTGATCCTGCAGCCATCTCTGACAGACCTGGAGCCCAAGGCAGACCATAGGTCACTGTAGAAGTGCTCAGAAAGGACCTGCTGGGGATGGGGATTCTAACAGGAAGAGTTACAACGTGGCATCTTAATCGGCAATCTTGTTGCATTCAAAGTTATAAAAATGAAATTGGAAAAAGAGATATCCTTTCATGATTTGAGGGAAAGAGGTTGTTGTAAGAGAGGTATTCTTTAGACAAAAATTCAAAATGGAGACACAATTGCATTGGAGGAAGAAGGTGTGCAACAAGGTTAAGTATTTGCAACAGATTCTGGGAGGTTAGTCAGTTCATGAGATACTGTACAGATCAGTGGGTCTTTAAGATGAGACAGATAACACAGGGAGACAAACCAGGCAGGACTATGGAATATTTTGCATTCTTTTGCTCTCAAGAGTAAAGTAAGCCAAGAACATGGTACAAATTTAAGCAAGAAGAGTTAAATTCTCAGGGTGCCTGGGTGGCTCAGGTTGGTTAAGCATCTGACTCTGGATTTCAGCTCAGATTCCTGAGATTGAGCCCCGCATCACATGGGGCTCTGGGGGCTCTGTAGGCTCTGAGCTGATGTGCCAAGCCTGCTTGGGATTCTCTTTGTCCCTCTCTCTCTGCCTCTCTCCTGCTTGAGTGCCTGTTCCCCTCCGCACCCCCACCCCCTGCAAATAACTAAGTAACTTAAAAAAAAGAAGAGTTAAATTCTCACAAGGAAAGCTAAAACTTACAGCCATCTCCAAATGTCCCAGACAATGGGACAAACTTAATGGTAATAACATTATAATAGGGAAAAACACTTGTAGGAAACAGTAATTAGACTCTGATGTGAAAGGCAGCTTCTGGGATTGATGGAAATGGTGCTCCTGAGCCTCTTAGCTTCACTTTGGGAGAAGTCTGGGGAGAAGTTGGGCAGGTTTGTGCCAGAGACACAGAATGAGGTCAGGAGGGGAAGAATGTGAGTTATTTTAAGAAGGTTAATTTTAACTCTCTTATTTAAGAGAGCTTCTGGGAATGAGGCATATCTGTTATTTCTTATGTTGACCTTGGTCAAGTTTCTGTAGACAATAACTTCTGGCTACATTGTTCCACTGCCTAATCAGCTGACACAGTTGCCTGGAAGGAGTCTCATACTTGGAATGACAGGTGCTTTTTCTTCTGGTGCCTTGTGTAAAAGGGAGGGGGGCCGAACAATTGTAGAATCTGTGGCTTAGACTATTCTCCCTACCTGTACTATTACCTAGAAGATTTGAGACCAAACTCAGGGCATATTAGTTAGGGAAAGGCTGACCTATTGAAATAAAGACACCTACCACTAATTCAGTTCCTTAAAGAAGGTAAACATTTACTCTTCTAACCTATAATAGTGTGCTGTGAGTGTTCCAGGCTGGCAGACAACCTTTCTGGTTGTGATCATTTACGGACCCATGGTCCATCCACCATATTGTGCTATCATCCTGGGGCATTGTTACCATCTGCACGGTCAAAACTGGGTCACTGTGGGTCCTGGCTGATGGGAAAGAGAGTGTATCTTTAGATCTGAGTTAGAAGTGACACACTTCATTTGCATCACAGTTCTTTGGTGGGACCTCAGTGGCTACACTTAACTACAAGTGGGAGTCACAAATGTTGTCCCTAACTAGATAATTCCAGTGGTAGCTTTGCATGGAATGTAGAAAAAATGGATCTCGGTAGACATGAAGCAGTACCCATCAAAAGAGAATAGAGGGAATAAAATAGAACCAATAAAATTATTTAAAAATTTTTAATGTTTAGTTATTTTTGAGAGAGAGAGAGAGAGAGAGAGAGCAGGGGAGGGGCAGAGAGAGAGGGAGACACAGAATCTGAAACAGGCTCCAGGCTGTCAGCTGTCAGCACAGAGCCTGACGTGGGGCTTGAACTCACCAACCATGAGATCATGACCTGAGCTGAAGTCAGAGGCTTAACTGACTGAGCCACCCAGGCACCCCAGAACCAATAAAATTATTTTATAAATATTATTAAAATAACACACCTATGAGCTTTGTTTGTATCTGGGCTACGTATACCATTTGTTGTAAAATATTCTCAAATCCTGAAAATTATAATTGTTTTGGAAGTACTAACATGTACTACAATGTCAGTTTTATTCCTATTTCTGACTTACCTGTAAATAGCCAAGATTTCTAAATCTATATCTTAACAATTTTTTGTCCCTTTCTTTCCAAATTCAAATTGTTAATGATAAATTGACTAATGATAAATATTCAAATACTTTGAATGTTAGGAGAGGTATAGTTATTAAAAGAATGAAGGTAGACATTCCTTTTTAGAGTAACTCTCTAATGTAATCATACTTAAGATTTTGTTCTGAAAGTTTATATTAACATAATGAAAGTGTAAGAGTGTTAGGACAGAATGGGAGGTTGTTGTGATTTAGAGTACATAGAGTAACTACAGAAAAATAATCTTACTTTCTGGTTTTGGTTTTGGGTTGTCATAAGCTCTATCCTAAGAAAGTTTTGTATAAATCATAGTGTATGCAAGGAAATCACATATTTGGGCCCATTATTTTAGTAATATACAAGATTTAAGATGGTAAGTCCTTGTTTGCTTTTGGTATGGAGAATTTCAGTATCTAATGAACGAGTCCTTTCACAAACAATAGTGTAAACTGAACAGGGTATAGAAAAACATCACTACCTAAGTATTCTGGAGACTGAACAAAGCAGAAAGATTTTGGAGGCAAAATTTGGACTGTGCAACTAGAACAAACTCTTCATTCATTCATTCCTAGCTTTATTGGGATATAATTTGTATATAATATTGTATAAGTTTAATGTGTATAACATGTTGATTTGATACATTTATACATTGCAAAATGATTACCACCATAGCATTAGCTAACACCTCCATCCTGTCACATGATTCCCATTTCTTTTTTTTTTTTTTTTTTTTTTGTGGTGGAACATCTAAGATCTTATTTTTAAGCAGCATTCAAGTATACAATATAGTATTGTTAGCTATAATCACCATCCCAGAATGTGTTAATCTTATAACTGGAATAAACATCCCTGTAGTTTTGATGCTTTGTTCCAAGGCCAATGCAGTCATAGTGGAGGCAGGTGGTATAGAGGTGGCTAAAACTTCCTTAGAAAATCTGCCATCTCTCTGGCTAGAGAACTCAAGGAAGGGATCCTGGGGCAACTAGGGCCATAGTAGAGAAAGGAGGTGTCACAGCCATGAGAATGAACTTCACAAACAAATTCTACATCTTATATCCCTTACCATATCTACTGCCAACTTAAGGAGATTCTTATTAGATACAGAATTGCAAGCTTCTAATTCTTTTCTTTCAGCACTTGCAAAATGTTATAACACTTAATTTTGGCCTCCATGGGTTTTGATGAGAAATCTGCTGTCATTCAAATTGTTTTCCATCTGTAGATTATATGATGTTCCTCTCTGGCTGCTTTTAAGATTTTTTTTCTTTGTCTTTAGTTTTCAGAAGTTGATTATGATGTGTCTTGGAGGGATTTATCCTATTTGGGATTTCCTTAGCTTCTGGAATATGTGGGCTTATGTCTTTTGTTAAATTTGAGAATATTTCAGCCAGTATTTATTTATTTGATTACTTGTCCAGCTCTGCCTGCTTTCACTCTCTTTCTGCCACTCTGATGACCTAAATACAAGATCTATTAGAGTTCCCCAGTCTCCTCAGGCTCTTCTTCCGGTTCTCCTCCTCCTCCCCTTGTCCTCCTCCTCCTTCTTCTTCAGTATATTTTTTCTCTGTTGTCCTGATTGCTTAATTTCCATTGTTCTATCTTCCACTTCAAGATTCTTTCCTCTTTTCCATTTATTTTGCTGTTAGACAATCCAATGAATTTTTTTATTTCAGTTATTATATTTTTCAGTTCTAAAATTTCTGCTTGTTTCTTCTTTATCTTATATTTCTTTGATGAAAATTTCTGTTTTTCAGCTGTTTGCCTTTATTTGGATTTTATTCTATTTGGGCCTTCAGTGGGCGAAATGGTGCCTGATCACATTGGTGAAAGTGGCTCTTCTTTACACATTCTACCAAATCAAATGCTAATCTATTCTAGAAACACTTTCACAGATACACCCTAAAATAAGTTTTACCAGTTATCTGAGCATCCCTTAGCTCAGTTAAGTTTGTGGGTTGGGCTTTTGGCTTTGTCCAGCAAAGCCCAGGATGGCAGAAAGGGTTACTCAAGACTCCATAAGTCAGCAGAGGTGAGAGGGAGGCTAAAGGAAGTCTCCCTGAGTAGCTCTCAAGCTCCCGTATTTATTAGACATACATTATAGGGAAAACATTGCTCAATATGTCCATGGCTACATGCCAGTAAGAAAGTGTAGAAAGCATAGAAAGCATGCAAAAAACAAAAACAGACAAACAAACAACAAGGCGTTTCCAAGACTGCAAAAGAGCAGATGCCTAATGCAGGGTAAACAAGATAAGATATTCCATAGATAACATGGTCTAAGGAATTCATGAGCACAGGTAGGACCCAACCCCTACACATGCATTAACTAGATACTGGTCAGCTGTTTTCAACATGGCCAGAAAGCAGTGTAATGTGTAATCTATACATAATCTCCCTATAATCTCCCTAACCAGGACATAGCTATTTGATTTCCCACACAAACTGACACATAAAATTAACCACCACAACTGGACATATAGGAATGGAGATGACAGAAGAGTTAGTAAACTAGAAGATAAGTCCACAGAAATTATTAAATCTGAAGAAGAGAGAGAGAGGAAAAAAGATTGAAAAAGACTGAACAGAATCTCAGGGACCTGTGGAACAACAACAGCAACAACAAAAAGTTCTGATATACGTTAATTGGAGTCCCCAAGTCAAGGAAATATGTAATAGGGCAGAAAAATATATTTGAAGAAATCATAACAGAAAACTGCTCAAATGTGAAGAAAGATATGAATTTATAGATTCAAGGAGATTGGTGAATCCTAAGCAGAATAAATTTGAAGAAATCTAAGTCTAAGCACATCATGGTCAAAACATAGAAAACCAAAGATAAGGGAAAAATCTTATGCCAGAGAAAAATGACATATTACATACAAGAGAACAGTGATTCAAATGATTACAAATTTCTCATCAGACACCATGGTGGCCATATTACAATGCAATAACATCTTCAAAATGCTGAAAGAAAAACTTGCCAGCCCAGAATTCTATGTTCATTGAAAATATTCTTGAAAAATAAAGGTAGAACAAAGCTATTTTCAGATAAGGAAACCTAAGAGAATTTGTCCCCACCAGACCCATAGTGCAAGAAATGCTAAAGGAGTTTATTCAGGTTGAAAGAAAATGATACCAGAGGGAAATGTGGTTCTTTAGGAAGAAATAGGGAGGATAAGAAATGCTCACTTTACAAGTAAATGTTGAAACTATATTTATGTTAATTTCTTTAAACTATATATGCCTTTAAGTTTATTTTTATTTATTTTGAGAGAGAGATAGAGAGCAAGCAGGGGAGGGGCAGAGAGAGAAGGAGACAGAATCCCAAGCAGGCTCCCTGTGGTCAGCACAGAGCCCAATGCAGGGCTCAAACTCAAGAACCATGAGATCATGACGTAAGCCAAAGTCAAGAGTCAGACACTTAATTGACTGAGCCACCCAGGCGCCCCTAAACTAAATACGACTTTTAAAAGCAAAAATTAGAACATTGTCTTGAGGGGTTTAAAATAGATCCAGAAGTAATACATAGAACAGCCATAACATAATGAATGGTAGGGATAGGAGTAAAAGGACCTATATAGCTGTGGGGTATTATATTAACTCTAACTGGACTGTGAAAAGTTTAAGGTATATTATAATGCCAAAAGCAACCACTAAAACAATTAAGAGGTATAGTTAAAAAGCCAAAAGACAAGTTAAAAATGAACATCTAAAAAATATCCAGATAATCCAAAAGAAGGCAGGAAAGAAAGCACAGAGAAACAAAAAATTGAGATGACAAAGAGAATATTAATAAAGTTATAGACCTAAATCCAACTTTAACAATAATTACATTCAATGTAAATTGGCTAAACACTCCAATGAGGAAACAAAGATGACCATAACAAGTTAAAATGCAGATCTAGCCATCTGCTAACTACAAGGATGCACTTTAAATATAAAGATGCACTGAAAATAATATATAGATAAGATAGAAATATAGATGGATGCATTAATGGAATTAGAGGGTCCAGAAAGAGAACCACACACACATATATGATCAAAAATTTTCAACAAAGTTACCAAAGCAATTCAATGGGGAAAAGAAAATTAATAAACATTGCTGGAAAACCTGGATATCCATATGGGAAAAAAAAAAAAAAAGAGCATCAACTCTTACCTCACACAATACCCCAAATTAACTCAAATGCATCAGAGATCTAAAGGTAAAAGCTAAAACTATAGAACTATCTGACTTAGAGTAGGCAAAGATTTCTTAGGATACAAAAAAAGCATGAATCCATTTATAAATTGGACTTTATCAACCTGAAATATTTTCTCTTTGAAAGATACTATAAGAACACAAAAAAGCAAGCCACAGAATGGTAGAAAATATTCTCTATCAAATACATAACAAAGAACGACTGGTATTTAGATGAGAAAGACCTCTTCAGCTCAATGATAAGAAGATGAACAACTCAGTAACATCTCTTGAAAGACATCTTATTTTATGTACATGAAAAGACACTCAACCTTATTTGTCACCAGGAAAATGCAAATTAAAACCATAGCAAAGTACCATTATACCTGTTATAAGGGGTAAAATGAAAAAGACTAACAGTAACAAGTGTTGGCGAGGATGTAGATTAACTGGAACTCTCATGTACTGCTGGTGGGAATGTAAAATGGCACAGCTACTTTGGAACACAATATGGAATTTTCCTTAAAAAGTTAAACATACCTCTAATGTACAGTCTATTCATTTTACTTCTACATGTAACCCAAGAGAAATGAAAACACCATGTCCACACAAGTTTTTTACTTTTACATAACTGTTCATTGCAGCTTTATTCACAATAATTCAAAGTTGTAAACAGCCCAAAATGTTCATCAGCTGGTGAAAGGGTAAATGGAATGGGGTGTATCCATTCAGTGGAATAATACTAAGCCCATAAGAAGACTGAACTACTCATATACAAAACAATAGGAAATCTGAAAATCATTAGGCTGAGTAAAAGAAACCAGACATAAAAGAGTAAATGATGTATGATTCCATTTATATAAATTGCAAACTACTATAGAGTAATAAAAAAGTGTATCAGTGGTTGCCTGTGTTCCAAGGGCAGAGAAAGAGATTGGCTATAAAGAGAAGGAGGAATCTTGGGGGTGTGGAAATGTTCTGTATTTTTATTAAGATGGGGATTTCATAGATGTATGCAACTGTCATAACTCATTGAGTTGTATATTGTAAATGGTTGTAGTTTACTGTATAAAAGTAATTTATTGGGCGCCTGGGTGGCGCAGTCGGTTGAGCGTCCGACTTCAGCCAGGTCACGATCTCGCGGTCCGTGAGTTCGACCCCCGCGTCGGGCTCTGGGCTGATGGCTCAGAGCCTGGAGCCTGTTTCCGATTCTGTGTCTCCCTCTCTCTCTGACCCTCCCCGTTCATGCTCTGTCTCTCTCTGTCCCAAAAATAAATAAACGTTGAAAAAAAATTTTTTTAAAGTAATTTATTAATACATTTGATAAGAAAACATGGAAAGGCCTTTTCTACATCATTCTTCCTACCCTAATTCTGTGGTCCTGGTTCTGCCCAGTGAAACCACACCTAGAAAATTGTGAACAAATTACTTATTCCACTACAAGAGTCCCTCAAATACTTGAACAGAGCCTGTGTATTCCTCTATGTCTTTCCCCCCTCCCCATATTATATACTATTCCTCTCCAACCTGTGCCCCTTGCCTGTTTCTTTAGATATTCTTTAAGTCCTAGGCTTTTTAACACTCTTGTTTTCCCACTTTTGAGCAAAGTTTAGTTTGTCAACTTTCCTAATCAAATGAGTCATCCAAAACTGAATGCAACACTCTATGTGTAACCAATCCATTGTCTTGTTCAAGGGAGATAGTATGCTTTGTAGAAAGAGCAGGGGACCAGGGGTAGGGAAGCATAAGTTGTCTGGCTCTGCCAGTGAATGACAAGCGTTTTGATCTTAAGCAAATCAGTCACTGTAGATTTCTCAGTATAATGAGGGAGCTGGAATTATTTATTTAGCCTATGAATTTGTATTCATTTTTAGCATCCAGAAATGAAAGCACAGGTAGAAAATCTCTGAGAAACTTTCTCAATTAGGAAATATAAATCAACTGAGACATTCTGCTTACAAATGACTGAAGCTGACAAAAAATGTTTTGTGACTTGAAAAGAATTGTTTAGTTTTGTATCAGATTTGTTTTTGGAGGGTTGTACATTTTTCCATTTGTGTGTGGATCAATGACCCCAAACTTCTGATGTTAGAGATTTTCCAGTCATGTGCTTTAGATCATGTAGGTTTGTGACTTGCTATGTAATCTCTGTGAGTTGGAAAAATTCAAAAAATATGGCAGCTCAGATGTTAGGTTGGGAGAAATTAAAAATTTAAAAATTGCGGAGCTGTTTAGAAGATGCATTGATATAAACATACATTTTATGTGATTTGTATACATGAATACGTTGAGAAAGATGCCACTTGGGAGGGAAGTCTAAGGAAAGATATATCTTCTTTATACTTTAAGTCTGCTCTAGGTTACAGCAGATGTTGCAGGTAAAATGGGAATTTGTTCAAAGCCAGAGATTTAAAAAATATACATTTTCTAATGACCATATTTAAAAAACAACAACATAGCAAAAAATCAGCAACAACTGTTGTTCAGAGTCAATCGTCTGGTTTGTAGAAAGAGCCTGGGACCAGGTATAGGAAAATTCAGGCAAAATATCTTCACTATGTTAGATATCAAATACTTATTTCTAGGATATTTCCTGTTTTGGGGAAATTTTCAGCTAAACTCTGTGCACAGTACTTTTATCTAGGAAAAAAATAATTTCTAATTCTCCAGTATTATAGGTCATAGCCTACAAAATAACTTGTTGAGTCAAAACTTCCCCAAATGATTTGTGATACAAAGCATCGTGCTGGAAAAAGAAGTTTCCTACTGGTTCTTTGCCCATTCTTACACATGTGGATGGAATAGAAACTGTGAAAACAGGCTGTGGGGTTTGGCAGGTCTTCTTTTTAGAGTTAATTCTATAATTGTTTCCCCCCTAGAATAGCATGTTTTAAGTGTTTTGTTAATTAAGAGATACATAAAATAGGTGAATAAAGTTCTTAGTGTTCAATAAGGTCTTATAATTTGACAGCTGCTTTATTCCACAGGTACCTGAAAAAGTTCTAACAGTACACATTAGCTCATTTCACTTTCATATTTATCACTCTCTTAATCTTACTTGGTGTTTCCTAGGTTGAGGGTTTTAATTTCCTTTCCAGCCTCTATGTATTTTCTTAAATCCATAGCCTTCACCTTTTGGGCTGTTTTACCTGGACTTGTTTTAACCCACATGTGTCTGTTTACTAGTGGAAGGACAATGTTCCTTCCACTTGAATATGTAATTTATTTTCCATCCACTTGGTTCCACTGCCCTTCCCTAACACCCACATGCCATGAATCTACTCTCTCCTTCATTCACTCAGGGCCAGGCCCGCACACACACAATTTGTATGAATTATCAGACCTTTCCCTCCATCCATTAAATGGATAGATTTTCGTAAATTCTAGAATGCTATGTGAATTTTGTTGTGACACTGGTGTTTCCACAGGTCACTAATCTGAATTATATAAAGTTAGGTAACAATGTAGGTTAACTCTTTCCCCACAGAAGATAATAAAACACATTATTACTCTGAAACTGTGCCTCCTCATTGTTGGAATCCAGCTTCTCTGACGACCAACAGTCTCCTGTTTCCCAGATGACAACGGGAGGAAGGGGCTTTGTAAACTCTCCTGGCTTCAGCGGTCAGTCTTAGTACACCCTTATAAACAGCATATACTTTTTCATTAGCCAGGCTCACTTTCCTGGCTGATTTCACAGTTCCTCCTATGCCACCGTAGCCATAATCACAGCTCTGCTGCCCATATCACTGCCTTTGGTCGCTGTTCTGATGCCAGCAGATCTTTCCCAAGACAGGACTTTTCCCTTTGGAAGGGAATCTTGCCTGGGTGTGGAGGGGCAGGCTAGAAGCTTGGAGCGGACTGTGAGCATGGCTTAGCAGCCTCTCCTCCATAACCTGGTCCCTGTGGCTACTTTTTTTTTTTTTTTTTTTAATAGAGAGAGAGAGGGGCGGGAGAGGGCAGAGGGGCAGAGAGAGAGAGAGAGAGAGAGAGAGAGAGAGAAAGAGAGAGAGTCTCAAGCACAGCTCCAAGCTCAGCGCAGAGCCCCAGACAGGGGCTCGGTCCTACAGCCCTGGGGTCAGAACTTGAGCTGAAATCAAGAGTGGAAAGCTTAACCATCTGAGCCACCCAGGTGCCCTGCCCTTGGCTACTCTTGCTGCTTCCTGCTGAGTTGGCTGCTCCCTGAATGGGAAAGAATCTTCCTTATAGAGTGCCTAGCACTGAGGCTGAGGGGAGTCCTAACCTGGGCACTGAGCTACTTTTATTCCTTTTGCACTTCAAAATGCCCACTCTTCCTCCAGAAAGCTATCCTGTGTTCTCTGAACTGGTGGGAGCCATGAACAGCCAGAATTTCTAGAGAATATCTTTATTTTTTTTTTTATTTTTTATTTATTTATTTTTTTAAATTTTTTTTTTCAACGTTTATTTATTTTTGGGACAGAGAGAGACAGAGCATGAACGGGGGAGGGGCAGAGAGAGAGGGAGACACAGAATCGGAAACAGGCTCCAGGCTCCGAGCCATCCGCCCATAGCCTGATGCGGGGCTCGAACTCACGGACCGCGAGATCGTGACCTGGCTGAAGTCGGACGCTTAACCTACTGCGCCACCCAGGCGCCCCTAGAGAATATCTTTAGATTTAGTTTCTTTTCTTCCCTGGCCATTATTAATGGTGGTAGCTGTTGTGAGAAAACTAATGTGTCTATTTCTCTTTGCGGTGGCTTCAGTTTCTGGGCAGACAGGGATATAGCACTCCCAACTTTGTTCCAGGGACCATTCAAAATGCTAAAATATACGCTATTATCTGCACTGTGCTTTCTCAATATTTTGACATATTTAAACATGAGATTAACCTGTGCTTAAATGTATCATAACTCAACATGTATCACAAATGAATAATTATCTGCCAGTTGCAATAGCATCTCTTACCAATGCCCCTACCACACTCCCTTTTGGGAAAGGACTCTACGCAGATGAATTATTCCTGTTTCTTCATGGTGTTTCTTATTTCTGTAATTCTGTCCACACCCAATCTGCCCAGGATCTTAACTGGTTATTTGTATCATTGCAAATCTCTTTGTTAACTACAAAATTATATCATCTCTAGAAACTGTCTTATTTCTAAAGAACATATAAACAATACTAATTAATCTTTGATCATATTGCTGCAAGATCCTGCCAATTATTTTTTTCTCTTTAGATAAAAAATAAAACAAAGAATGCTTGTTCTTAAAATTTGTTTTATACTCTGATTCTTGACATTTAAATAACTTTAAAAGTGTTAGAGTGGCTTTAAAAACTTCTTTCAAATAATCTTTTTGCAGGTATAATGCATCCCATGTTTCATTAAGATAACATGTAAGATTATATAAGATTCTGTATGTGAGAACCTTGATTGTAAGAGTCAGGTAAAGTCTACTTTCAGATACTAACCACGTGACAGAATGTGTTAATTCTTATTTACCCACGGATTTTATCAGAATGGCAGAAGACTTTGCTAAGAATGGTTAAACAAAGTACATACCACAAGAAAAAGTATGCACAGTTTATTGCACAAATCTAAATACAACTGCCCATAGAGACTATACGCTAGTTAACCAGTTTCCATTTACTCCTCCTGATAGAACTGATATTGATTTTTAATTAGGAAATAATTCTATTACAGTGTGAAATACTGCTTGTTGTCCCAAAGTTTCTGTGCTGGGATGTTTGCTTCTTACTTCAGGGGTTATGTTACCACATTTTAGATACGACGGTGCGATTACACAAAGAACAGCTGTTGAATACTGAATATCAACTGACTTCTATGGCTTATATTCTTTGTAATAATACTGTCTGCCTAGCTGTGGCTGTGGGTTTGGTTCACAGTCTAATTGGAGCACCCTGACAGTCCCATTAGAATTAACATTCTTGGCTTTAGAGAACAAAAGATATTTTAAATTCATTTGAGCTGGAGGAGTCCATTTCTTCCTGAAAAACAAACAGATCTCCTGAAATATGGGTACTAGGGTCTTGTACATCATCATTAAACATACTCCTGAGCAGCTGGAACTCAAGGAATTACTTTCTAATCAATTTATGTCTATTTTCTTGGTTCCACTGAGACTTAATAAATCTTTGCCTAAAGAACAATTATCCATTGCTTTGGTCTTCACTCATTTATGGTGTTGCTAGTTTTACACCTACTAAATGCATAGATAACACTGGACTCCCCTACACAGAATTGTACATGACCCCCTAAAGTTTTCTTTCCTCCCAAGTATCCCATCGTACCAGACTACATTTTCTTCCCTCCCCTCCCTCCCCTTCCCTTCCTTTCTCTTTCCTTTTCTCAGACATTCATTCTACAATTTTCAGATTCTTCCAAAATGGTCTCTTTACCTTCTCTTTTTCAAGTCTGACAATAGTGCAACACAGTTCTGGCTGTCACCCAGAGAAAAATAGTCCTGAAACATTTCTTGCTCTAGAGCACTAATTTTTCAATATCAACTCCTCTTGAACAGAATTTAAGCAGAGTGGGGGTTACAAAGTAGAAAAAATTTTGGTTATGTTGATTCGAATTTTTGAGCCAGAACCTATGGTATCAGTTGTATTAGCAGAAATGCATCTTGTTCTTGTGTCACGAACACCTATTATTTGCCTTTCAAGCTCTCCCAGTCTTTCTGGAAACTATATCCCCCCAACCCTTTTGTTTGAAATGGGCCCCTCTACTAACCTTACTCTACATGAATAAAACTTACTAGTCCATTGACAGGCCTAAAATAGATCAAAGACCTAAATTTAAGAGTTAACCCTATAAAACTCCTAGAAGACATTTCAGAAAATCTTTATGATACTGGATTTGGCAATGCCTTCGTGGATATAACACCAAAAGCACAGGCAGCGCAAGAAAAAAATAGATAAGAACCTTTGAGCATCAAAGGATATTTTCAAGAAAACAAAAAGACAACCTACTGGATGGGAGAAAATATTTGCAAATCATGTCTTACAAGGGATTAATATCCATAATATATATTTTAAAATCTCTTACAACTCAGGGGTCCCTGGGTGGCTCAGTCAGTAGAGTGTCTGACTCTGATTTTGGCTTAGGTCATGATCTCATGGGTCCTGGGATTGAGCCCTGCACTGACAGTATGGAGCCCATTTGGGATTCTCTTCCTCTCTCTCTGCCCCTTCCCTACTTGTATTCTCTCTCTCTCTCTTTCAAAATAAATAAATAAACAAACAAACAAACAAACAAACAAACTTAAAAAAAAACCCTGCCACTGCTACAATTTAATAATAAAAAGATAAATAACAAAAAATTGGCGCAGGAGTTGAATACATATTTCTCCAAAGAAGATACTCAAAATGGCCATTACGCACATTAAAAGATGCTCAGCATCATTAGCCTTTAGGGAAAGGAAAAGCAAAACCACAATGAGATACTACTTCACATCTAATAGGATGGCTAGACCTTTTTTAAAATGGAAAATAACCTGCGGGCAAGGATGTAGAGAAATTGGGCCCTCTTGCATTATTAGTGGGAGTGCAAGTGATACAGCAGTTGTGAAAACCTGTTTAGTGGTTTTTCAAAAGGTTTAACTTAGAGTTACCATATGACTCAGTAACTGCACCCCTAGGTAAATGTCTGAAGCAGCGAAAGCGGGGACTCAAACAGATATTTGTACACGAATGTTTATAACAATAGCGAAAAGGTGGAAACAACACAAATGTCTATCCACAGATGAATGGATAAACAACATGTGATAGATATGCAATGGAATACTCAACCTTATAAAAGAATAAAAAGAATGAAATTCAGATGTATGCTACAAATGGTGAGCTTTGAAGACATTACGCCAGATGAAATAAGCCAGACACAGGACAAATACTGTGTATTTCCACTTACATAAGTTACCTAGAATAGGCAAATTCATAGAGAGAAGTAGCATAGAGTTTATGAGGCGCTGGGGGAAGGATTTAGAGCTTTATTTAATGAGAATAGGCCACAGAACACGGAGAGAGCAACGCAGGCAAAGCTAATAGTAACTTTTGGAGCTAAAAAGTAAGAGGCGGGAAGGGAGAGGTCGGAGACCCTTGCGATCCATTGCTTGGAGCTCGCTTAGCCAGGCTGGGGGTCCTCCGAGGGGCCGGTGAATAGGCGCTCCGCTCTAAGAACTAGGCGTCCGCACGCCGGGTGAGGAGTGGGGTCTGGTCGGACGTCTCCGGGAGGCAGTTGGAATCGGAGATCCGGGATCCCACGGGGAGGTGGGGACGTCCGGCCGCCGGGGGAAGCGGTCGACCCTCGGCGACTCCGAGTTGCGGGCGGGCGGCGGTCGGGCTTGGTGAGTTGAGCACAGCGCCCCCGGCCGGCGCCCGCGCGGGCGCTCTCTCACCGCGTTCCTGTCAGAAGCCGCGCGAGGCCTGAGGCGCTCCGTGCGGGGCGACCCCTCGCGGGGGCTGGGCTGGCGGGAGGAAGGCCGAGCCGCTGAGCGGACGGAGCTGGCCGACTCCGGTTTTGTTGTGGCGGTTCCAGGACCCGCTGTGTTCATTTCTAGGTGTGTCTGTCCCCACTGAGCGATTGCAGGTTGGGGCTGCGTGTGTAACTGTGGCCACCTTGCTCTCTTTCTAGCGGAGGGAACCTTCAGGGGAGGAGCGATCGGCCCCGGCGCTGCGGTCTTGGGCCACGCGCGGGTCCTGAAGGCTTCTTCCTTCAGGAGTGTGGGGTGGGGTCTGCTTGGAATTCGGGTATTCCCCGAAGGATATTTTTGCATCGAGTCCTGATTTGCTTCCGGACTTGCCCCGTGGGAACCCCAGGGGAAGTGATGCGGGTCAGGGGCCCGGACTGGTAGGGACCCCTCCCTGGCCCAGGCTCTGAGACTTCGGCTAATTTGTTGGCTTGTTTATACTCTTACCTTGTTACATTCCCTGCGGTCCCTGTGATGTTTTTTTCCAGTGAATGCTGATTTCAGCTTCTTTATGGACTACCTATTTCTGGCCAGTTAATACTTTATATCTGAGTTTCTTAACTTTTGAAACAAGGAGTTTTTTTGTTTTTAAATTCTTTTTTAACGTTTATTTATTTTTGAGACAGAGAGAGACAGAGCATGAACGGGGGAGGGTCAGAGAGAGAGAGGGAGACACAGAATCCGAAACAGGCTCCAGGCTCTGAGCTGTTAGCACAGAGACCGACGGGGGTCTGGAACTCATGGACCGCGACATCACGACCTGAGCCCTAGTGGGACGCTCAACCGACTGAGCCACCCAGGCGCCCCAAGGAGTTTATTTCTGAGAGTACAAATCGTAAGGAATGACTAATAGATCAGAAACGTTTATATAATAAGCATTATAGAAGAGAAGAAAAAGCTAAATTGTCACTAAGTTATATAAAATGCGGGTCATCTCAACAGGCAACAAATGATGTAGTCACACACACAGTTTAAGTATTTTAAGAGTGGTTAGAGCAGAAGCAAACATCTAAAAAAATAACTTTATACCACATGCTGAACCTAAAACTTGGTGAAAAATGATCTAATATGGAAACTTACTCAGAAAATCTGACTCGAGACCTGAAACTTTAATTAATTCAAAGTCTAGCATCTTCTACAATCACAAACTCATATTAAAATGTAGCAAAGTTCCTTTTAGGGCCTGTGTTTTAAAATATTTGTTTATGGTGGTTCCTGGGTTGCTCGGTCGGTTGAGCGACGGACTTCCGGCTCAGGTCATGATCTCACCGTGTGTGGGTTCGAGCCCCGCCTCGCACAGCCTGGAGCTTCTTCCGATCCTGTGTCTCCCTCTCTCTCTGCCTTTCCCCACTCTCACTTTGTCTCACTCTGTCTCTCAAAAATAAATAAATGTAAACAAAAAGAAAAATTAAAATATTTTTTATGTAATGAAAGTGTGAAATTAATAGCCTTTTAGAACCTTAAAGAATTCATTGCATGAATCTTGAACTAGAAAAAAAAATCACATTTTCTGAATTGAATATTAAAAGTTTGGGGTGAAATTCTAAGTTTCAGAGCTGATGGAAAAATATTTTTATTTAAAATTATTTTTATAAGCTGGTCATTGCTAATGCCTATATCCCACAATGAATTCTTACGGATTATTTACTATGTGCCAGGCACTGTTCTGGGTTATTAGAATATGTTAGTAAACAAAAAGTTCCTGCTCACTCAAGAGAGAGAAAGGTAAATAAGCTATAATGTAATGCCAGTTATCAGTTAGTGTTATGAAGAAAAATAATGCACGGTAAGGATGGAGACTTTTAGATAAGTGTTTTCTTTCATAGAGGCACATCAGAGCAAAAATGCATACATGTTTCTATTCTGAACCAAAAAAGTTACATTCTCTTTTATGCCAGAACTAGAAACTGAATCAAAAGTTCTTTTGAATATATTTGCTGTTTGTATGGGAGTTTATTGGTTAGTTTAGGAAATAATTGCGTTTCCAAAACAAATATTTTTAATTTATAGGTTTGCTTTGTTTGCAGTTTCCTTTAGAATAAAGAATCAAAACACATACATGTAAGCCTTGGGATTTTCTACTTAAATTCTGAGGTAGCAAAACCATATAAAAGTGGCCTGGTGAGTTTTAATTTTCAAAACTTTTTTTGTTGCTTAAAATTATATAGTTCTCCTAAGATGAGAAAGGGAATGTTTTACTTGTTACTTTTTGGACAGTATAGTAAGCAGCATGGTTAGTATTTTCATTTATACTTTCATCAGGTAATTGTTATCAAGTTCTGAAATTGATTACTTACAGATATTAAAGACTTCTTTCGCATATTTCTGAAGGACTCCTTTCTGTCTCCTACCTTGTTATCCTAGGTTTCTATTGTTAATATAGTCAATTGTTTTAGACATTTATGGAACCATGTAATTTGTTTCAATTTCACTGTTTCTTTTTGTTGGTGACTAAGTGATTAATAAATTCAAAAAAACAAAGAGGGCAATTAAGTCAAACAGATGGCAGGGAGAAAAAATAACTAAAACAATGAAAAATCCTGCAACATTCTGGATAACTAAGGACAGTCATAAGATACACATATATTTAGTCCTCTTACCAGTAGAATTTTGTCAAGGGGTGCGTGTGGCAACATTCCTCCCTCCTCCACATACTCCCATGTGTATCTTATCCCCACATCGTGGAAGACTCAAAATTGAAGGGGCATTATCTGACTTGGTTATATGGATTTGCCCACAAGATGGCACTCATATAGTTTCCTCGATTTTAGGTTCTATCCTAAGGAAAGATTTGCAATGTATTAACTATCACAGAATAAATAGAAATCTGATTTGTGCTTTGTGATTTGTGCATCTATTTCATGTTCTGTCATCTAGAATTTTCTATCATGTTTCAGAATTCAGAAAAAAAAACTGGGATGCAGTGTTGATGTGCAGGAGAAAGAATGGCAATGTGAATGGAGCAATGTATGTGTCTGTAGACATGGTTCTTTATAGTCTCCTGTCAAATTTGAGGCTTTGTTCAGCCCTAGAATTTTATTATATTCCCATGTGGCCAATGCTGATTATTTTTATCCTTTACATTTAGATAACATCTATGAATGTAAAAATTGTCTTTCTATATGTTTTATGTAGTGTGAATGTAAATATACATATAGATGTTAAACTTGCAATTTTTTTTTTTTTGGAAAAGTTCAAACATATATACAAAATTGGCAGAACATTATACTAAACTCCGTGTACCTATTATATAGCTTAACCAATATCAACTCATTGTCAGTCTGGTTTCATCAGTGTCCCTCTACATCTCCTCATTTATTTTGAAGCAAACCTTTGCATAATTACCTGGTATGTTGTTAGAGACACACACATTCATGGTAAAGTACATTATCCTAAATAAAAAATAATGATATGAACAAAATATTGTAAGAGCCCCAAAGAAGCAATTAATTCTGCCTCAGAGAACAGGACAAACTCAGAGAAGCCTTTGAAGAAGGAATGACATTTGACTTATACATGAAGGATGGGTAGGGATTTGCCAAGTAGAGAATGGAAGAAAACACATTGTAAGCATTGATGCAGTATGAAGAGAGGGGTACAAATGTGAATATGCATGAATGAGTGGAGAACAGGGAATAATGTATTTGAATATTGAGGCACTTTGGAGGAAGCTGCAGAAGATACAGCAGAAAGATGGTCTGTGGTTATTCTGGGAAATTAGTGATTATAGTTAATGTGTATAGAAATATTTTTTATAGCTTTATAAATAAAATATAAACTACTTTTTCTGTATTTTGGTAGGTTTATGACACAGTTCAATTTTTAACAATGCTGAAATCAAATGACTCCTTGTTTGCTTTGGATACTTTGTCTTTTGAAAGACCAGATGAAGCTGAAAAGTAAGTCTGCCTTAAAGAATGATAACGTAGTATATTGTTTTAGACATTTTTTATTTTTAAGGGGTTTTAATGTTTTCTCTGGAAATATACAAATGAAAAATGAGGGAGCAACAGAATGATGTTTCAGGTAAACATGGAAGTCAGATAAAGGGAGTAACTGAAGTTTAACATCTTAAATGTTATAACTTAAAAAATAGAGTAGATTCTGGCCTGTTTGGCTTTCACGTATTTGCATTTCTGGTTTTTTTTCAGATTATTTTTGGCCAAGGTAAATACTTGAAGTAATGGTCAAACAGTAGCCCTGGACAAGGAGTGATGGCACCTTTTGGCAACGGAATGGGCAGTGTGCCAAGGGCCAAGTGTGTTGGCCAGATTCAGGGCAGGCAGGAAGTAGGGGTGGAAATAAAGATGTGGCACTAAAGGAAATAAGAATGGAGAATAGATAGTATGTTAAATACAGGCTTTTATGGATTTTCACATGTGAATTGTTCTCAATTCTGTTTTCTGTGTATTCTCTTGTGTTATCTTTTTGTAAAAAAAAGATTTTATTTTATTTATTTATTAAAAAAATTTTTTTGGTGTTTATTTTTGAGAGAGAGAGAGTTTGTGTGAACAGGGAAGGGGCGGAGAGAGGGGGACAGAGGATCCAAAGTGAGTTTTGTGCTGACATCAGCAAGCCTGATGTGGGGCTCAAACTCACGAATCATGAGCCAAAGTTGAACATTCAACCGACTGAGCCACCAGGTGCCTCCAAAAAGATTTTATTTTTAACTAATCTCTACACCTAATATGGGGCTCAAACTCACAACCCTGAGATCAAGAGTTGCATGCTCCACTGACTGAGCCAGCCAGGTGTCCCTGTATTATCCTTTTTTTAAAAAAGGAAGCATTGTGTAAAGTATTTATTGCTTTATTTTTTTCATTCATTCAAATATTGATTGAATGCTGAAAGGGGTATAAGAAGGATGAAACAGACTTTTACTTAAACAGAACATAAAACTGAGGAGATTAAGCACACATATGGAAAGGCCATTAATAAATAATGCAACCATGTAATTCATTATCTAGAGTAGGACACTTTGAGAGTGAAAGAATGCATCCATTTGCACAACACGTGTTAATCAGGACTGGCCTGCGCAATCATATGGTTGCCAGGACTGGCAACATATGGTTGCCTTTCTAACAATACAATGTCAGGAAAGGGTGCAAAACAAATGATAAGCATATTTTCATGCAATGAAATTTCAGATTTCTTTTTTTTTTTTTTTTTAATTTTTTTTTTTTCAACGTTTATTTATTTTTTTTGGGGACAGAGAGAGACAGAGCATGAACGGGGGAGGGGCAGAGAGAGAGGGAGACACAGAATCGGAAACAGGCTCCAGGCTCCGAGCCATCAGCCCAGAGCCTGACGCGGGGCTCGAACTCACGGACCGCGAGATCGTGACCTGGCTGAAGTCGGACGCTTAACCGACTGCGCCACCCAGGCGCCCCGAAATTTCAGATTTCAAGGGAGATCTGGTACAGACTGATCAGGTTAGGCTTTATGGTAGTGGGGAGAGACATCAGGAGACTTTGAAGGATTTGATAATTCTGAGAAGCAAAGGGGAAAAGACCACTTGAAGGCAGAGTTTAACAGCAAGAAAAGAGAATGGAGGTGGGGCAATTTGCAGTACTTTTAGGAGATCGTGTGTAAAAAATTTCCTGGAATAGAGGATTCATAAAGGAGAGACTGTGGGACATAAAGTTAGAAAAGTAAACTGAGGTTAGATTGTGGTGGGAGATAAATGTCAGAATAAGGATCTTGGACATGACTGTATGTGTTGAAAGCCACAGAACTGAATCAACAAACATTTATTCACTAATATGCCTAATTATCTAAAGGACTGTGCTATTATTGATGTGAATGGAGGTAAATCAAAACCCTTGTGTGTTTATGATCTGGGGGTGGTATCAGACTGATCTATCTGTCCATCATCAATGTTTTTATTACCTCTATATAGACCTACACACAGACACACACAATGCAGTAGGACTGTGATAAATATTATAGGTTCACATAGTAGTTACAGAGAGAGAAGGGAGACAACCTAGGAGGATTTCATGAGGATAGGACTTGAGCTGGATTTCGAATGAACATAAGCTCTAGAACACAATACTCAGTGAATAATTATTGAATAGGTTAATGAAGGAATGAAACAGTTGAACTTCTATGGGTAGATAGGGCAAAGGGTCATGTACAGTGGCAAGCAGTGTAAAGGAAATATTTTTGAACAAAGAGGAGGGACAGAATGTAGCATCTATTTGGCATACAAATAGTTCACTTTGGTCTTGACTTATGGTAAGTAGTGTAGGAGAATTAAAATTGTAAGGTAGCCTAAGGCCACTGGAAGTTTGGCATTATTTGGAAGCCACTAAAGTATTTTGAATGGAATAAATATGATGAAAACAATTCTAAATTAATGTGACAGGAGTGTGTAAAATATATTAGAGACAGCTGGAGGCAGTGAGGCCAGTGAAAACCCTTTTGTTTTTAAGCGGACATAAGTTGATTAGAGCCTTGATTAGAATGGTGACAGTGGAAAAACAAGGAAATGATGAATTCAAGAAGCATTATAAGAAGATGAAGTAAGGCGTGTATGTGTGGTTATAATGGTAAAAGATTTTACTGTGATTTGGATTCTGGATGGCTGAGAGAAAAAATAGGCAAATCATAAAGAAGATTTGATTTTATTGGTGGGGGCTGAATAGTAGAGCTAGATATGTGCTTTTTCTATCTTGTTAACATCTTTCTTAGATTTTCTGAAATAGTCTCTGTCTAGAAAAGAGTTAATACATCAGGCCTAAACTGCTGTCCTTGAAAAAGTCCTGCTTGCAAGAATGGCCTTTGGCTGGAGTCAGAACTTTAGGGAAGTTCCCACCATTTACTGATAAGAGTGGCTCAGTGCCTAAACTGTTTATACAGATAATATGGTTTATGCTGAACATCTGCTTTTCTTCTGAGAATCTAGAATTTAGGTATGTACCAGACAGGGGATGCCCACATGATTAGTCCCCAGTAAAAACCCTTGGCATTGAATCTCTAACGAGCTTCTCTCATTGTCAACACTTCACACATGTTGTCACAGATTGTTGCTGAGGGAATTAAAGGTGTTCTGTGTTACTGTACTGGGAAAGGATCTTTGGAAACTTGTGCCTGATTTCCCCTGAAATTTGCCCCATAGTCACGAGTAGGACTGAATGATGAGTCCTGTGAATCAGCCCACTGCATCATTGGCTCTGGGGTGATCTTGGGGACCCTCTGACATAATACTAAATTTCAGATGTTTTGGCCTATCATCAGACAGTCTATCAGACATTGTTAGATAACGTGTTGTAGGTTTTTGATTTGGAAAACATAGTTGTAGTAGCTATGTGTTATATGCTGTGAAAGGCAGAAAAGTAAAAGGCTCGGTCTCTCACTTTTGAGGGCTTAAAATTCTAAATGAAGAGAGTAAAAAGCAAATCATAAGATCCTTTTAACTTGGTGTAGGCAGTATATGTGATGCTTTTCTCAACTTTATTTCCTGTCGCTTAATACTTATCTTTTTTTCCAATGAAGGACAAATCAACTTTGATTGGAAAGTAAATATTAAAGCATTATATGTTAATAGGATCATGGGTGAAAGATAAGGAGAAGTAGTTCACAGTGACAACAGAGTCACAGAGTGGCAAAAATCTCAACAATTACTGTAGGTTTACAAAGGGATTGTCAGTTTCAACTGGTTTCTTGGATTTTCTGGGGTTTGTAGATGGTTCTGGATCAAGAATATTTGGATTAGTACATTAATTTGTAATAATGTTTTAGGAATGTTCTAGAGTACCAGCAGTGGTGTCATTTACACACTGATGACCCATGATTAGTTGTAAGGTGTGTCATAAGTAATTTATTATTTGTGATAGTTAAGATGCTAATGTTTCAGAATGATTTACTATTTTTTATATTGGAGAAGATTTAAGATTCTTGTCACAAGCGTTTGAATTAGACAAAAAGAGACGGAGTTATAGCCATTATTTAGGTAGCATATCTCACATAGCAGTGCCATTAACCCTATGACACACAAGAAAAAAAAGATTGAGCACACTGCTGTGTATAGGGATACATCAAAGTCACCACAGAAAGTTAATTTATAGGATATTTATCTAAGAGTCTGTAATTGAGTAATGTTTAATTAATAGATAGTTTCTGATGTAACTTTATTAACATATATATTCACACTTTTATATTTTATACAGCTATCCAGACATTGAAAAATCATTGGATTGGTTTCTCCCACCTGCACCATTGCTATCGGAAATTCCAGATACTCAGGCATTAGAGGAGGAAATAGAAAGTCATAAACTGTTAGGTAAACTATCACATATTTGTTATGAAAGTCATAAACTGTTAGGTAAACTATCACATAAACCCATGCAGCTTATGTCAGTGTAAAAAATCTAGTAACACACTGAAGTGTAATTCCTTTATTTTAATGGAATAAAATAAAGGAGACTTCTTTTATTCAAAATAGTGCTCACCAAATCTTAAAATCTAAAACATTTTTCATCTCATTACATACATATACATACATATGCATATTATATGTTTATAATACACTGTCGCACATATACATGTTCTATTGTATGAATTTGTTTCCTCTTACCCTTAAAACTGTCATTGTCATTTAGTTTGTTTCTTCCCCTTTACTAAAGGTAAAGGAAACCTTTACCAAAACAGATTCCAAAAAACAATATGCAGAATATTATATATAGTGTGGTACCATTTTTATAAAGCTAAAAATAAGCATACTCAATATATGTGATCTAATGTGATATTGTTGATAAAACTTTTATTTTTAAATTAGGTGATAGTTTGTATATGTATATTTTCTTAAGCTTTGTAATTTGTATATATTTTGTATATGAAAATGTACATTATTTATATTCTTGTATGTACCAAATAATATATAGAATATATAGGCTATGTATACTATATATAGTATGTATAAAGTATATATAAAGATGGTAAAGCAAATTTTTGCCCTAACAAGGCCTATAGACTCCTGACTTCTCAAAGATGCTTGTAAAGTCTCTGTAAAGAAACCTTTAACATTTTGTCACCTTGATGAAAGCATTCCTTTATTTCGATTTTAGAAGCAATATTACAAAGTTAAAAGGATTGTATCATGTATTTTAATACTGAATCAAATTCAGTAACATTTTATGATTGCTCATTGTATTTCTGTGTGTAAATTAGTTATATAAATTTTCAAATCTTCGTAATTGTATAATTATATCATTTCTAGTAGATAAAATACTTAAATATTATAATTATGGCTATTTCTGTGAGTCAGAAATTAAACCTGTCCTATAATATAGTTTTTATATAAATTTCAAATTTCAGTAATTCCTGATTAATTTCTGAATGTCCTTCAGTGATATAATATACGTTAATAGTTACAATTACCTGTATTTCAAACTTTTGAAAAATTTTACTACAATTTTTCATGGTCATTTTGAAAATTTGTTTTCATGAAGAACATGTATTAATCAATATATTCCATTTTTGTAGGTCAGGAAAAGAAGCCAAAAATGTTACCATCAAATTTAAAGATAACTAATGAAGACACAAATTATATTTCACCAACACAAAAATTCCAGTTTGCCTTTTCCTCAAAAAAATATGAAGAAGATTATCTGAATTTAAGAGGGGCAGGTAATGATGACTTATCACATGTTCCTGGCAAGCTGACGTATGGTTCTTCTCAGAAATACAAAAATCACATTGGCACTGAGATAGCACCTGAGAAAAATGTTCCAGATGATACAAAACTAGTTAATTTTGCAGAAGATAAAGGAGAAAGCACATCAGCCTTCCGAAAAAGGTAATTAATTAAATGAAATACACACTATTCAGTGATAAAGTTAAATGTTTATGTGTCTTTCCAGAAGTATGAAGTATGATAGAATCTAAATCGGAAAAACATCAACAACAAATAGAGTCTATATACCAGATGCCCTGTTAACTCTGGGATTGTAGTCATAGGTTCTTGCCTTCAGAGTGGTACAACTTAATGGGAGAAAGACAGTAAATAACTAAAAATAATTGATTAAATGCTTTGTAGTATGACAATTATTTTGATGAAATATATGGTTAAAACAAAGGTTCTCAAACTTTTTGTTGTCAGGACCCTTTTACATTTAAAAATTATTGGGAATTCCCAACAGTTTGTATATGTGATTTATATCTATCAATATTTAACCATATTAGACATTAAAACTGAAAAATTTTAAAGGCAAACATGTTAGTAATATTATGAAAATTGTTTTGACCTTATGAACTCTCTGAAAGAGTCTCCACCATCCTTGATCTCATGGTTCATGAGTTTGAGCCCCACTCGGGATCTGTGTTGTTAGTGTGGAGCCTGCTTAGGATTCTCTCTTTATCTCTCTCTCTGCCCCTCCCCCTCACACCAGCATGCTCTCACTCTCTCTCTGTCTCTCAAAATATGTAAATAAATTTAACCTTAAGGAGATATAGAATTAAACTAAGGACAAATAAAGAAGGAGAGTATTCCAGGCAGAAGGAATACTATGTGCAGATAAGACCTAAGGTAGTACAGAGCTTGGCCTATTCTTAGAAAAATTCCTTTTGTTTAGAATCAGAGAGAATGCTGAGGGGTAAGGTTTGGAAAGGCCAGGCCATTCAGAGTCAGGTAGGCATGATAAACTTTGTGCTTTTTCTTAAAGCACTGTTTCTTTTTTCTTTTTTTTAATTTTTTTAATGTTTATTATTTTTGAGAGAAAGAGAGAGACAGGTTGTGAGTGGGGGAGCGGCAGAGAGAAAGGAAGACAGAATCTGAAGCAGCCTCTAGGCTGCGAGCTGTCAGCACAGAGCCCGATGCAGGGCTCGAACCCACGAACCGTAAGATCATGACCTGAGTCGAAATCTGACGCTTAACTGACTAAGCCACCCGGGTGCCCCTTTTAAAGGCACTGTTTGTTAAACTGTGGCCTGTGGACCCACTGTATCAGAATCACTTGGAGTGCTTACTAGAAAGTTGGATTCTTGGATCCTACCATTGACCTATTGAATCACAGTCTAGATAAAGGTAAGGATGGAACCCAGACCATTTTTAATAATTTTTTTAGATGATTGTTATGCACACTAAAGTTTGAGAACTAGTGTGCTGAGGTCCTGCATTTTAAGCAAAGGAGTAAAATTAGATTTTTAAAAAAAATTTAAAGTCCGTCTTGGCATCAGTATGATGAATTAGAAGGGATCTAGGATGCACTGTGAGAAGTTACTTAGAAGGTTGTTTTATTAGTCCAGGTGAGAGAGAGTGGGAGCCTGATGTAGACTGTGGTAGCAAGAATGAGAGTTCAGAGTGATTTATGAGATCGTATCCCATAGGACCCAAAGGATTATTAGATATGACACCTGGACTCCTAGTTTTCTGGCTTGAGCCCGAATGATGTAGGAGGGTAGTGCCCTTTCATGATCTAGAAAACTAAAGGAAGAACAGGTTTAGAAGAAGGCGATGAGTACAGATTCGGACATGTTGGTTTTTTGGGTTTTTTTTTTTGATATGTTGATATTAAGTACTTATAAATTGTCTAAATAGAGAATTGGATGTATGGGTTTAAGATTCAGAAGAGATCTAGTTGATAGGTTTTGTGTTCTCTGTGACATAAGAGATGAAGTTATTTATGGAGTTTGAGGGGAAAAGCTATTAAGCAAGTATGAGAAGGGTAGAAGAGATTATGGAAAATGGGAAAGCAATTCACTTAGAATAATAACAGGATTGTTGGGTACTCTAAAGGGCCCGATTGAGGTTTATGTCTATGCATTTTTGTATAATAGCTCTATTAACATATAATTACATATAAATTCACTCTTGTGTAGAGTTCATTGGTTTTTAGAATAGTCACAAGAGTTGTGCACTCATCACTACTATCCTCAAAAGAAACTCTGCATTCATTATTGATCACTCTCCTTTCCAACTCATCATCCTCCCCTCTCCCCAGACCCTGGCAACCATTAATCTTTCTGTTTCTATGGATTTACCTATTCTAGACATTTCATGTAGTGGAGTCATACAGTGTCTGGTCTTTTGTGTCTGGCTTGTTTCACTTAGCATAATGTTTTCAAGGTTTATCTGTACTATGTCATATATCAGTACTTCATTGTTTTTATGGCCAAATAATATTCCATTGTGTGGACAATACCATATTTTGTTTACCCATCAATTGTTGCACATTTGAATTGTTTCCACTTTTTGGCTATTACTAGTAATGTTGCTGTGAACATTCATATACACATTTTTCTGTGAACATATTTTTAATTTTTATTTATTTTTATTTTTTTGAGAAGAGGGAGGGGCGGGGGGAGAGAAGAGGGGGCAAAGAATCTCCTCTTGGAGACTCCCATGGAGGAGCCCCTATGGAGCTCGATCCCACGACTGTGAGATCATGACCTGAGCTGAAATCAGGAGTCAGGTGCTCGACTGACTGAGCCACCCAAGTGCCCCATTTTTAAAAATATTTTGAAATTCTTTTGGATTTATACCTAGAATTGGAATTTCTGGGTCATATAGTAACTCTATACTTAACTTTTTTGAGGAACTGCCAAAGTGTTTTCCAAATTAACTGCACCACTTTACAATCCCACAAATAATATGTGAGGGTTCCAGTTTCTCCCCATCCTTCTTAGCAGTTGTCTTTTTTAGTATAGCCAGTCTAGTAGGTGTGAGTGCCTCTCATTGATTAGCATTTTCCTAATGATTAATGATATTGGGCATCTTTTCATGTGATTATTGGCTACTTTTATATCATCTTAGGAGTGATGTCTATTCAAATCCTTTGCCTGTTTTTTTTTATTGTTGAATTATAAGCATTCTTTATATATTCTTTATAAAAGTCTCTCATCAGCTATATGATTTCAAATATTTTCTCCCATTCTTTGTGTTTTTTTTCACTTTTTAAAGCAATTTTTTAATGTTTATTTATTTTTGAGAGAGAGAGAGAGAGAGACAGACAGACAAACAGAACCAGAGACAGAGCATGAGCAGGGGAGGGGCAGAGAGAGAAGGAGACAGAATCCGAAGCAGGCTCCAGGCTCTGAGCTGTCAGCACAGAGCCTGACATGGGGCTTCAACTCATGAACCATGAGATCATGACCTGAGCTGAAGTTGGACACTTAACTGACTGAGCCACCCAGGAGCCCCTATTTTTCACTCTTTATCAGCATAAAAGTTTTTAATTTTGATGAGGTCCAGTTTATCTGATTTTTCTTTTGTTCCTTTGACTTTTGGTGTCGTATCCAAGAAACCATTCCCTAACCAAGGTTGTAAAGATTAACTACTACATTTTCTTCTAAGATTTTTATAGTTTTAGCTCTTACGTTTAGGTCTGTGATCTATTTTGAGTTAACTTATATAATGCAAGGTAAAAGTCCAACTTCATTTTTTTTTTTGTATGTAGATATTCAGTTGTTCTACACCATTTGTTGAAAAAACTATTCTTTCCCCATTGAATGTCATAGCACTTTCATTGAAAATCAGTTGACCGTAAATGTAAAGTCTGGGGGGTTTTCTGAACCCAGCAAGTTCTCCGAATCTCTGGTACCAATGGGTGTCCAACAATTCAATTCTATATTCACACTAACTCCTAGAGTTAGCATTACACCCTATATGTTAAGGACTCAGTTCCATAAGACTGCCCCATTTCAGATGCCATTCACAAATAGGGTGCCAGGCTACCCACATTTCTGCCCTGCAGACTACAAATTTGGGGTTCCCATAATCCCCACATTAGGTTTAATAACTTGTTAGAATGACTTATAGAACTCAGGAAAACACTATACTTACATCTACCGCTTCATTATAAAGGATACTATTCAGAAACAGTCAAATGGAAGAGATGCATAGAGCAAGGTATTCAGAAGGAGGGTGTGTAGAGCTTCCATGCCTCTCCAGGTACATTACCCTCTGAGCACATTGGTTTGTTCACCACCTTGGAAGTTCTCTGAACCCCCTGTCATTTAGGGGTTTTTCCTTTATGGTAGTTTCATTAGATAGGCATGATTGATAAAATCATTGGCCATTGGTGATTGAACTGCCTCTCCATCACTCTCCCTTCCTTGGATGCCACAGGTGAGGCTGAAAATTCAATCCTCTAATCAAAGTTTATTTTTTCTGGCAGTTAACCCCAATCCTGAAACTATGTGGGGGTCGTACAAGATTCACCTCATTAGCATAAACTCAGGTGGGATTGAAAGGGGTTGTCATGAATAACAAATGATGCTTCTCTTACTCCTATTACACAGAAAATTCTAAGGGTTTTGGGAGCTCTGTGCCAGGAACTGAGGACAAAGTGAATACATATTTCCTATTATGCTAAATAGGAAATGTCCTACTATACTAAATAGTTAACTGTATACTAAATAAAGGTTTATTTCTGGACTCTGAATTCTATTCCATTAACCAACATGTCTGTCCTTATGACTTGCATAAGGGCATATCCCACACTGTCTTGATTGCTGTAGCTTTGTTGTAAAGTTTCGGATTGAGATGTGTGAATCCTCCAATTTTGTTCCTTTTTTCAAGAATTTTTTTTGGCTCCTCTGGGTTCTTTGCATTTTCATATGAATGTTATGATAAACTGGTCATTTTCTGCAAAGAAGCCAGCTGGAATTTTGATAGGGATTGTGTCAAATCTGTAGATCAACTTGAAGAATATTGGCATCTTAATAACATTAAGCCTTCCATTATGTGAATATGGGATATCTTTCCATTTATTTAGTTTTTATTTAGTTTCTTTCAATGATGTTGTGAGGTTTTCAGTAGACAGGTCATACTTACTTTGTTAAATGTATTCCTAAGTATTTTATTCTTTTCGATACTTTTTAAAATAAAATAAAAAATTTTTTTTCAGATTGTACATCGCAAGTGTATAGACATCAGCAATTGATTTTGGTATATATTGATTTTTGTATCTGCAATCTTGGTGATGATGACTCTGAATTTTATTTTTTTTTTAAATGTTTCTTAGAGCGAGAGAGAGAGAGAGCGTGCGTGTGCACGTGAGCTGGAGAGAGGCACAGAGAGATGGGGAGAGAGAATCCCAAGCGTGCTCCACACTGTCAGCACAGAGCCCAACATAGGATTCGTTCTTACGAACTGCAAGTTCATGACCTGGGCCGAAATCAAGAGTCAGGCACTTAACTGACTGAGCTGCCCAAGCACCTCCTCCCTTTTTTTTTTTTTGCGACACTGAATTTTAATGTTCAAGTATCATATCATCCACCTAACTGCTTTTTCCAGGAGTGTTCCCCTGCCTAGCTGCAATTATTTAAAAATTTTTTTAATGTTTATTTATTTTTGAGAGAGAGAGAGAGTGAGCAGGGGAAGGGCAGAAGAGAAGGAGACACAGAATCCGAAGCAGGCTCCAGGCTCTGAGATGTCAGCACAGAGCCTGACACAGGGCTCGAACCCACGAACTGTGAGATCATGACCTGAGCCGCAGTCGTATGCTTAACCGACTGAGCCACCCAGACGCCCCTCCAGCTGCAATTATTTTATTTTATTTTTTTAAAAATGTTTATTTGTTTTGGAGAGAGAGAGAGAGAGAGAGAGAGAGAGAGGGAGAGAGGGAGGCAGAGTGCAAGCAGGGGAGGGGCAGAGAGAGGGAGACACAGAATCTGAAGCAGGTTCCAGGCTACGAGCTGTCAGCACAGAGCCGTATGTGGGGCTCGAACTCACAAACAGTGAGATCATGACCTGAGCTGAAGTCAGACCCTTAACTGACTGAGCCACCTATGTGCCCCAAGCTGCAATTATTTTATTTTTTTATTTTTATTTAAAAAAAAATTTTTTTTTCAACGTTTATTTATTTTTGGGACAGAGAGAGACAGAGCATGAACGGGGGAGGGGCAGAGAGAGGGAGACACAGAATCGGAAACAGGCTCCAGGCTCTGAGCCATCAGCCCAGAGCCCGACGCGGGGCTCGAACTCCCGGACCGCGAGATCGTGACCTGGCTGAAGTCGGACGCTTAACCGACTGCGCCACCCAGGCGCCCCTGGCTGCAATTATTTTAAAAAGTACATGGATTCATCCAGGATTGAGGTTTTGCAAGATAAGTGTGTTAAAAGGATAAAGGAGAATTGGAATTTAGAATATTGGTAAAAAAGAGTGGTCAAGAAGATAGGCCATGGAATCTAAGTTCATTAAAGATATATGAGAAAAGAGAAGGGAAGATAGTTTGGGAGAAAATAAAGAGGTTCATTAAAGTAAATTTGTTTTTGTTTTTGTTTTACCTCATTGGTACCTTGTGCAAACAAGCTAAAAGGATAAGAGGTTGTGGTCAGAGAATGATATATCAGAATGATTGATTTGAGAGTAGGAGCAGTTCTGGATAATGACAGTGTTTAAGATGATAGAATAGGTGGATGAGATTGTTTGAAGAAGAAAGCCACTGGAGATGAATGCCTAAGAAATGGAGGGGAGGGGATTTTGAATGGCTCATCTACGTGAATGTTGAAGTAACACAGATAGTGGCAGAATTTGAGATTGAGAGGAAAAGATTCTAAAGTGACCAGAGGTTAATATATGATAAATGCCATGAGGAGGGTTGCAAGGTGGTGTAACTAGATAGCATAGATACTTTTGTAAGACAATGGAAGAATAATGATGCAGATTTAGGGTGGAGGAGGCACAGATTCTGAACCCTCAAGTACATTGGATGTGGAAGATTTAACAGTTTCTCCTTAAGATTTGAAGAAGCAAGAGTTTTTTAGGGTAATGCAATATTTTTGTTAAGATCAGGAAGTAACTGTAACAATCAGTGAAGAAGCTGAGAACATGGAGGAGTATATGGATTGGCAGTTCTAGAGGAACTAGGAAGAATCTGAGGTCTAGAGAATTTAGGTAACGAGCACATGGATAATATTTTACTGTTTGAAAAACTTATTTTTAACTTTAAAGTCACACAGCTAGAAAGTAGAGAGGTTTAGATTTATTTATTTATTTTTTTTTTTTTTAAAAATTTTTTAACATTCATTTTTGAAAGGCAGAGAGAGACAGAGCGCGGACGGGGGAGGGGCAGAGAGAGAGGGAGACACAGAAACAGAAGCAGGCTCCAGGCTCCAGGCTCCAGGCTCCGAGCTGTCAGCACAGAGCCTGACGCGGGGCTCGAACTCACGGACCGCGAGATCACAACCTGAGCCGAAGTCGGCTGCTTAACCGACTGAACCACCCAGGCGCCCCGAGAGCTTTAGATTTAAACCCAGGTTTTTTTGAGGCGCCGGGGTGGCTCAGTCGGTTGAGTGTAAGACTTCAGCTCAGGTCGTGATCTTGTGGCTCGTGGGTTCGTGCTCCACATCGGGCTCTGTGCTGACAGCTCAGAGCCTGGAGCCTGCTTTGGATTCTGTGTCTCCCTCTCTCTCTGCCCCTTCCTTGCTCACGCTGTGTCTCTCTGTCAAAAATAAATAAACATCAAAAAATAAAAATAAACCCAGGTTTTTCTGACTCCAAACTCTATGCTTTTAACTGATAATGACAGCATACAGCAAGGAGTTATCCTGTGGCATAAGTTAAGTTGTTTTTCTTGTCCTCGATACTATTTCATAATCAGATTCTATTATATTATCCAAGGCTAACCATCTGCTTTTGAATTTTCTATCTTCAAAGAGAGCTGCTAACTGAGGGTTGATGGGGGGTGGGAGGGAGGGGAGGGTAGGTGATGGGTATTGAAAAGGACATCTTTTGGGATGAGCACTGGGTGTTGTATAGAAACCAATTTGACAATAAATTTCATATATTAAAAAATAAATAAATAAACATTAAAAAAAAGAGAGCTGCTAGTGTTGGAGGATGCGTACCTACAGTTTTCTCTCAAATGTATTTCTCAGTCTATAGTGTTTTTAAAGACTCATTCTTTCTTATATGGAAACATGTCATTAAAACTAATAGTAGGGGCACCTTAGTGGCTCAGTTGGTTGAGTGTCCAACTTTGGCTCAGGTCACGGTCTTGTGGTTTCTTAGTTCAAGCCCCATATCAGGCTCCATGCTGACAAGTTTTGTCTGCCTCTCTCTCTGCCGGTCCCCTGCTTGTGCTCTCTCTCTCAAAAATAAATAATAATAACAATTTTTTTTAACTGATGGTAAAAATGAATTAGAAAGTGTCCTGTATTTGCACAATACTTGTTGGGGTGTCATTTCTTACAGAATTCTGATACCTGATGTCATCCCTATTATTTACTTTGTAAATGTTATATTAAGAAATTAATGGTCACTTCGTCCCTTAGGGCCCTGGTGAACAAATTAATTGGTGGGTTGTCTTTTGATCAGTTGAATATAATAAATTACAATCCTAGAGATGGCCTGTGTTTTCTAGAACTTTGAAAAAAAAATGTTTCTTTGCAAAGTATTCTTGACTTCTATACTTCTTTAGTATTTCTTATACTAAAATGATTATTGGATATTTGGGACGTTGATGCAGTTACTGACAAGAGGCCGCAATACCTGTCTCTGTGGGCCTCTCCATAAAGTTGCCTGCGTATTCTCATGATGTAGTGGCTAGCTCCTCTGAGACTGAATGATCCAAGAGACCATGCAGAAGTGACAGTATTGTTTATGACCTAGCCTTGGAAGTCACACACTTGTACTTCCATCATATTCTTCTAGTCTGATGAGTCAGTCCTGACTTGAAGTCCTAGCTTGAAAAGGGTGTGCATAGCAGGAGACAGGGATCATTGGGGCTGTCTTGAAGGTTGGCTACTACAAATGGATTTATTTGGGTTTTAGAAAAGTGAAAAGACATAATTCAGTGGTAAATTTAGCAAGTCATATTTTAGGGGAGTGATTGAATTTTATGTTTGAATAAACCACAGTCTATGGATATTTTTAAAGGGACCAATTTTATGTTAGTTTTTTCCATTCTAAGCAGCTGTTACAAGTACAAATGTGTTTTTTTTGGTGTTTTGGTTTTTTTTTTTTTTTTTGCAGATTATTTAAAATATCTGACAACATACATGAGGATGTTTATTCTAATGACAGTACAAACCTGGACTTTCCTGTTGCTTCAGTGAAAATTGTCCCAACAGAAATAAACAAAGGGGAATCATGGAAATGTAGCAATAATAAGCAGAGACATCAATATTCAGACATGAACATGTTTACAGCAAGTGATGTTTTTTCTCATTCTGAAATCAGAGAAGACATATTCAAAGCACCAACTTTTTCAGTTACATCCCAGCCTCATGAAGTTCAAGGTAATTCCTTGTTTTTTTTAGTTAATTTTAAAACAGTACAAACAAATCTATGTTTCTCAGCATAAGGAAAAGTTAAAAATAGTAAATTTGAGTAGATTATCTATGTGTAGTTTTTGCATTTCTTTATCATACTGTATTTTTTTAACTGTGATATAGGGGCACCTGGCTGGCTCAGTCAGTAGAGCATGTGACTCTTGATATCAGGGTCATGAGTTCAAGCCCCATGTTGGGCATGGAGCCTACTTAAAAAATAAAACTACAATTTAATATTTTTTAACTGCGCTCTCAGTAAAAAGTTATGCTACTTTTATTGAAGCAGTTTGTATGGAAGAGGTTAAAAAATACCTATATAAATATGTATAATTTTTTTTTAGGAGTAACAGAAAATGATTTAGATTCCTTGAAGGCTGTCACAGAAATCCGTATCCTTTTAAGTTATTTTACTACAACAGCTTTATATTTGAAATCATAATTTGTAAACATGCTGTTTCATTGTGTCTATGTTTATTTTGGTTGACAAAGAAAAAGAGGGAAAAGTAAATTTTTGGGGTCATATAAGAGACCCAATGCGTGTGATAGTCAGTGCTACTCAGAGTGTGGTCTGCAGACTGTGCCAATTTGTGAACTGTTTGTTACCAGTGACAAGTTATCTTTGTGACAAGATAAGTACAAAAACAAGTTTTGTGTTATTGGCTAAACTCTTAGCATATTTACTTACAAATAGATACACATAATTTCTTATACTTTGGGTAAGGAGAGCATATTGGGATAAACATGGGTAGGGGAAATAAATGAGAGTGGGACATTCTGTGGATTGGGAACATTTTTACAAATCTAGTATTTTTTTTTAAAGAAATTTGTAGTTTCTACCTATAATCTGATTTACATGTCTGGGCATTTCCAATATAAATATTTTGAGTACATATGTGTGTTCTGGAGGTAACATCCTCTTTGCTTTTTTGATACCCTGTGTATGTCTGTAACACAGTGTACTTACTGTTTTTTTTAATTATAATTCATCAGCTGTGACTATTGTGTTTCCCTATGACCTATGAACTCCTTGAAGGCAAGGGCCATCCCTTATTTATCTTACTATCGCCAAATATGTTGAAAAGCAGATAAAGTAAGGAAGTTGTTCTGGCAAAAAAGTAGCCATGTGTGAGGATGAGGGTAGAATATGTTAGAAAGGCCAAGCATTCCAGTTTGGCTGAAATGAAAGCTATGATTCCAGGACTAGTCAGAAATAATGATTGATATGTATCCAGGATCAGGTTATTTAGTGCCATGGATACCAAGGTGAAGAGGTTTTGTTTTGTTTTGTTTTTGGTTTGTTTTTGTTTTTTAATTAAGCACTTAGGAGAAACCATGCAGTATTTTTTTTTTAATTTTTTAAAAATTTTTTTTTAATTTTTGAGGCAGGGAGAGACAGAGCATGAAGAGGGGGGGGTCAGAGAGAGGGAGACACAGAATCTGAAACAGGCTCCAGGCTCTGAGCTGTCAGCACAGAGCCTGACGCGGGGCTCGAACTCACGGACCGCGAGATCATGACCTGAGCCGAAGTCAGCCGCTTAACTGACTGAGCCACCCAGGCGCCCCAACCATGCAGTATTTTTGAGCAGGTCAAGTTATGTCATCAAAATCATGCTTTAGGAATATAGAATTAATGACTCAAAGCTAGGGAAGGCTCTAGACTCCACAAAAGTTGTTGTCTAGGTGGCAAAACAAAGTGAAATCCAGATATTGGGCAGTTAAGTTGGAGGAATCTAGAGGAGAGTGATTGTAATCCTGGGTACTCAGGGCACTGAGACAATTCTGAAGTATAGTTAGAAAATATTTTCCTGACTCATGAAATTTTGCCTCCACTGCAGATAACTGAACTAAGTTAGAATGAGGGGAAGGAACAGTAAAGGGTATACATGATGATATCATAACTTCAGATATAGCTAGCCTTTAGTGCTTCTGTTCAGCATGATGTCTCAATCCTGCTATACTTTCTTCTCCCTGGTGATCTAAATATGGTTGGAACATAGGAAATAGCTTAGCTTTAAATAGTTAAAGTTAGTTTCATTAGCTGTACGATGGGAAAGTTCTTATCCCTAGAATTTGCCATGATATGACACTTTTGAAGAGTTTTAAAGACTTTCATGCTATATTAGCACAGCTAAAGTTCTGTTGTTATTGAAGAACAAAAAAGAGTCCAATATAGCTAGAGGAGATTAGTCAGATGCAAGAGTAGTAGGATATGAGGTCAGAATCACAAAGATGGAGAGGAGAGGCAAGATCATGTAGGGCCTTGTAGCCATATGCTTTAAGAGAAAGCAGGGAATTTGAGCAGAGAAGTAATACGTTCTGATTTAACTTTTCAACAAGATCACTTACTACAATCCATCAATTTTTATAGATCTTCATAAAAATATAATTGCTTAAATAATAATGTATTTGTATTTTTAGATATATTATCTATTTTATGTCTCTTAATAGATTATAACAGCCTCCATTGTAGGAACTCACTTTCCTTCTTTATAGCTTCCCCCAGCTTTCTAAATCTAGTAATGTATTTTGCATATAGTGTTTAATAGATGTAGTTGATAGATGTGACTCAGATTGAGAAGAATACCATGTAAATACAAGTATCTTCCAAACTGACAACAGGCTCACCTTGGAGAGGGGACAGTCTATTCTCCATATCTACTAATATTTTTGAGCTTTCTTACAGAGGAAGTACAGTGTAAGTTCTTATTCAGCCAGTATGCTGATTAATTGCATTTAAATCCACCACTTAGTACAACCAAATTGTTGATAACAAAGGGATTCAGGGCTGGGTCACCAGAAACCCACATCAGGTAATGAAACACAGTCAACATTAAAAAGTGAAATTTGGGGGACACCTGGGTGGCCCAGTCGGTTAAGCGTCCAACTTCGGCTCAGGTCATGGTCTCATAGTTCGTGAGTTTGAGCCCCATGTTGGGCTCTGTGCTGACAGCTCAGAGCCTGGAGCTTGCTTTGGATATCTCATTGTTGTTTTAATTTGCATTTCCTTGATGATTAGTGATGTTGAAATCTTTTTCATGTATTGTTGACCATTTGTGTCTTCTTTGGAAAAATATGTATTCAGGTCCTTTGCTCATTTTTAAATTGCTCTACAGAAGCTTTTTAGTTTGAAGTAGTACACTTGTTTATTTTGCATTTTTGCCCTTGCCTTTTTTCTTTAATTTGAGAGAGAGAGCTCGTAAGCAGGGGAGAGGGACAGAAGGAGAGAGAGAGATAATCGTAAGCAGGCTCCATGCTCAGTGTGGAGCCCGACACAGGGCTCAATCCCAAGACCCTGGGATCATGACCTGAACTGAAGTCAAGAGTGGGACATTAAACCAACTGAGCCACCCCGGTGCCCCTTGCCTGTGGTTTTAAATCTAGAAAAATAATTGCTAAGACCAATGTAGGAGAATTTACTCCCTGTGTTTTCTTCTAGGAATTTTATAATTTCACATCTTACATTCAAGTGGTTAATCCACTTTGAGTTGATTTTTGTATATAGGGGTCCAGTTTCATTATTTTGCATGTGGATATTCAGTTTTTCCAGTATCCTTTATTGAAGAGATCATCTTTTCCCAGTTCTTGGCTCCTTTTTTGAAAATTTATTGACCATATACGCACAGATTTATTTCTAGGCTATCTCTTCTGTTTCATTGATCTAGGTGTCTGGTTTTTATGCCAATACCATCCTGTTTTTGATTACCGTAGCTCTGTAATACAGTTTGAAATCAAGAAGTGTAATGCCTCTGGCTTTGTTCTTTCTCAAGGGTGCTTTGGCTGTTCGGCGTCTTTTGTAGCTCCCTGTGTGATTGCTTTTTATATTTCTCTGAAAAATACAATTGCAATTTTGATAAGAATTGCATTGAATCTGTAGATTGCTTTGGCAATTTACAACTTAGCAATATTCTTGAATCCTTGAAGAGATATCTTACCATTTATTTGTGTCTTCACTTTCTTTCATCAGTATCTTCTAGTTTTCAATGTACAGATCTTTTGTCCCCTTGGTTAAATTTATTCCTTAGTATTTTGGTTTTTGATGCTATTATAAATGGGATTGTTTTCTTCATTTCTCTTTCTGATATTTTGTTATTAGTGTAAGGAAATGCACCTGATTTTTGTGTATTTATTTTGTATCCTGCAACTTCACTGAATTTATTAGTTCCAATAATATTTTGATGGAGTCTTTAGGGTTTTCTCTATATTATATCAGGTTGTCTGCAAATAGAGACTGTTTTACTTCTTCCTTTTCAATTTGGATAACTTTCATTTATCTTTCTTGCCTACATGCTTTGGTTAGGATTGCCATTACTATGTTGAATAAAAGTGGTGAAACAGGGCATCCTTGTCTTGTTTCTAATCTTAGACAAAAAGCTTTCAGCTTTTTACCATTGAATATGTTAGCTGTGGGCTTGTCATATATGGCCTTTATTATATTGAGGTACATTCTTTACCTAGTTTCTAGAGAGTTTTTTATCATGAAAAAAATACTGTAATGGGGCGCCTGGGTGGCGCAGTCGGTTAAGCGTCCGACTTCAGCCAGGTCACGATCTCGCGGTCCGTGAGTTCGAGCCCCGCGTCAGGCTCTGGGCTGATGGCTCAGAGCCTGGAGCCTGTTTCCGATGCTGTGTCTCCCTCTCTCTCTGCCCCTCCCCCGTTCATTCTCTGTCTCTCTCTGTCCCAAGAATAAATAAACGTTGAAAAAAAAAATTAAAAAAAAATACTGTATTTGTCAAATGCTTTTTCTGCATCTATTGATATGATCATATGATTTTTATCTTTAAGTTTTTTTTTTTTTTTAATTAAGCTCTCTGCCCAATGTGGGGCTTGAACTCATGATCCTGAGATCAGAAATCACATACTCTACCAATTGGGGCAGTCAGGCACCCCTATCTTTAACTTTTTAATGTGGGAGTATCTTGCTGATTGATTTGTGGATGTTGCACCATCTTTGTATCCCATAAATAAATTCCATTTGTTCATGATGTATGATTCTTTTAATGTGCTGTTGAATTTAGTTTGCTAATATTTTATACAAGATTTCTGCATCTGTGTTCATTAGGGATATTGGCCTGTAATTTTCTTTTTTTGTAGTATCCTTACCTGGCTTTGGTATCCGTGTAAAATAAGTCCCTTAAGCTATCTTATTTTTTTTTTTTCGTTCTTTTCTCATTTTGCTCCTTTGACTGGATTAATGTCATTGCCCCATCTTTGAGTTCATTGATTCTTTCTTCTGTTCGATCTGTCTGCATTTGAACCCCTCTATTGAGTTTTTCAGTTCCCTTATTGTACTCATTAGCTTTATGATTTCTGTTTGATACTTTTTTGTATCTTCTATGACTTTGTTGATATTCTCACTTTGTTTATGCATTGCTCTCCTAACCTTGGTGAGCATCTTTATGCATTTTTTAAAAATATTGAGTAAATCACTTACCTCTATTTCATTGAGTTTGGTTTCTGGAGATTTATCTTGTTCTTTTGTTTGGAACATATTCCCATTTCTTCACTTAACTCTCTGTGCTGCTGGTTTCTACACACTCGATAAAATATCTGCCTCTCTCAGTCTTGACAGGCTGAGCCTCATCAATTAACCTAACCCAAGCTCCTAGCTGCCTTTCAGACCTTTTTGATTGCCCAACTTACTGTCTTTGTTCTTAGTGGCTTCTAGAAGTTGAGGGTGTGCCAAAATTTATCAGTGTCCCAAAGGGGAGGGTTGTAATTGGCATCTAGGTCCAAACTAATTAGAAGCCAGGACCTGAGGCAGCAGCTGAGAAAGTCTGCAGTGGAAATCCTTTCTAGGTGGAAACTAGAGATGAACATTTTTGCTGCTTTCTCTGCACCAAGCCTAGATGTGTACCTGTAGAGGAATGGAAGTTGTTCCTGTGTCCATTTAAGAATTGATTATTTGTGGGGGTGCCAGGGTGGCTTAGTCAGTTAAGCATCTGACTCTTGATTTCGGTTCAGGTCATGGTTTCGTGGTTTGTGAGATCGAGCCCCATGTCAGGCTCTGCGCTGGGTGTGGAGCCTGACTGAAATTTTTTCTCCCCCTCTCCCCTGCTCATGCGTACTCGCTTTCTCTCTCTCTCTCTCTCAAAAAAAAAAAAAAAAAAAAAAGAATTATTTGTTTGCTATAGTCCTATGGGACTCATGAACGCAAGCCCTTTTGGTTTACAGAGTTAGGTGTTTAGGGATTTTATCCCTTGGGTGGGAGCCTTAAAGGTTGGAGCTATAGATGTGTGGTCCGAAATCTTTGCTCCTGAGAGAGAAGCTGGGACTTGAGAGTTCCTTCCCAATTGTATGGTGCTGTGCCAAGAATGGGATTCAGGGTAAGAGTTGTCTCAGCCTTTCCTACCTTCATGATAGGTATTTTCATTTACCCAATGTGTAGAAGTCACTTAAATAATTTTTGATTTTTTTTCAAAATTGCTCCATGTGTAGCTATGTATTTGGTGCATCTGTGACAGGAGGGGAAGTTAAAGAGCCACTTGCTCTGTTGGTCCTTAGCTCTATACCTATTAATTCCTTTCTTATGATGTTAAAATAGCAAGTATTAAAGCCTCATTATTAAATACTATCAGTTAATTAACTGAATTTTAAAATTAAAAGTAACCAATTCTTAAAATTCTGAAATATTTGACTCCTTAATGCTATTCTAAGCATCAAAATTTAGAAGTATTTTCAAAGAATTCCCATATTTTAACTATATACAATCCAAAGCCTTTGATGATGTAAGTATTTTATTCTGATTTTTACTTATCTGCCTCTTCTTACTAGATAGTGTGTTCTTTAAGGGCAAGGACTAGATAACATTCATCTTTATGTTTCTAGTGCTATGCTCAGTGACTGGTACATTACAGGAACTCAAAAACTGTTTGCTAAACGAATGCATGTGATTTTCATAGGTGGGTTTGTTTACATTTATTATATTTCTAAAATTTCTCTGGAAACAAAAGAAATTATTTTCTTCTAGGTCTGACATATTACTTTCACATATAAAATAAAATGATAAATTATTAATAGGTTTTTTGAGAGTTATAGGTCTAGAACAAGGTTAGAATTTTAATAAGCTTAGAGGTAGAAATAATTTGAATTATTATTCCAGAGAGTCTTTCTTACATATTTTCTAACAAATTGAGAGTGTGAATGAAAAATTCTATATATATCATGATTGATTAAATTTTTTTTTTAGCTTCTTTACACAGATAGAAATTTTGTGATTTGTGCTCCAACTGGTTCTGGGAAAACTGTAATGTTTGAACTAGCTATAACAAGATTGTTAATGGAAGTACCATTGCCATGGTCAAACATTAAAATTGTTTATAGTAAGTATTTATATATTGTAAGAGTGATTAATTATAATAATGAAAAACCACTAAGGCAAAAGTAAGAAATAAATTCAAGTTCAAGCCATAGGAATTAATATTTGGTTCTCCATACATTTTTAATGAAGACACATCACATTTGCTCTTGTCTGTTATATTAAATTCAACACACATTTTCCTAGAGTTGTAAATAAAAAGTAATATTTGAATTGAGTATTTGACCTTTACAAGTTTATTTTTAAAAGGACAACAAAATGAACAATAAATTGAAACATTTTGTAATTCTAAAAATTTCCATAGGAACCTCTACTCTCCTTTCTTAGGTATATATGTATTTAAAATTTTTCATCAAAGTAATTTATGTACATGGTTAAAAAAATCAATTATCACAAAAAGGCTTGTAATGAAGACCAGTAATCTCCTGCCTTACCTCTCTTCATTCTTAGTTACAGTTCCCTGAACACTTATTTCTTTTTCTATTTTTAGTTCAGTTTGGTTATTACATATCTCTAAATAATATGTTTATATTATTAACTCTCAATAAACATTACACAGCACCTGGATGTATAGTTTTATCCTAATTTTATTAACCAATGTTTGTGAAAGTAATTTTAAAACTGTACTGACATTCAAAGTAAATATCTCATATTGTTGTAGTGGCACCAATAAAAGCCCTGTGTAGTCAGCGTTTTGATGATTGGAAAGAAAAATTTGGATCAATAGGATTGAATTGTAAAGAACTCACTGGAGATACAGTAATGGATGACCTATTTGAGATTCAGCATGCCCATATAATAATGACAACTCCAGTAGGTGTTATTTATACTCTTATTTTTTTGGTTTATTAGAAAATATGTTTCTCTTCACCAAGAATAAAAGTTAAAAGAAAATACAAAGTAGAAGAATATATTTGCAATGTAAAACAAACAAACATAAAAAGTACTAGTGTTCAGGTTATATAAAGAATACTTACTAATCAGCAGTAAAAGACAAATTACCAAATGGGAAAAATAAGAAAAAGATATGAATAAGCAATTTGTTATTTAGGATAATTTGTAATGATACTTTTTGCTTGCTTTCTTTTATCCAAATATTATGTATAGCAGAGGGAAGAACTTGGGAGGGCTTAAAAAGGCAATTAGACTAGAATTTTGAATATTTTTGGTTAAACTTAAAAATAAATGGGGGTTTAGTTCTTTAAGCACTTGTAAGACTATCAAAATCCTTTAAAGTGTTTTTAATCTTTACATTTTTTTCAGGATACTTTTTTTTTTTTTTTTTAATTTTTTTTTTTTTTCCAATGTTTATTTATTTTTGGGACAGAGAGAGACAGAGCATGAACGGGGGAGGGGCAGAGAGAGAGGGAGACACAGAATCGGAAACAGGCTCCAGGCTCCGAGCCATCAGCCCAGAGCCTGACGCGGGGCTCGAACTCACGGACCGCGAGATCGTGACCTGGCTGAAGTCGGACACTTAACCGACTGCGCCACCCAGGCGCCCCTCAGGATACTTTTAAGAACTAAAAGTTTGAACTAAAATATTGCCCATGATTTGTATCATGTTAAAATTTTTTATTAATATCTTAATAATATTTATTATAATTCTTTATCATGTTAAGCCACTTGCATTTTTTCTCTAGGAAAAATGGGATAGCATGACTAGAAAATGGAGAGACAACTCTTTGGTCCAGCTGGTTAGACTGTTCCTCATTGATGAGGTAGTGAACACATTTTCACTTTTAGAGATAAAGGTAAAATGATTAGAATGGATAGAAAGAAACAAGACATTTTCAACTGAACTATATGTTTTATCCCTTCAAGTGGAAAAGTTTATTTTCTTAAGGAAGAGTGATAATATTAAGGATTTTAATTGATTAAGGAATTTTTTAATTTTATAGTCAATCATTTTTTCTTGATTTCTTTCTTAGGTACATGTTGTAAAAGATGAAAATCGTGGACCAACTCTTGAAGTTGTAGTCAGCAGAATGAAAACTGTACAGTCTTTATCTCCTGCTTCAGAAAATAGCAGCACAATTATTCCAATGAGATTTGTAGCTGTATCTGCAACAATTCCAAATGCTGAGGATGTAAGTTAGAATTTTAGTCTGTCAGATTTTTTTTTTAATCACTGGTGCTGGTGGAACATTTTGTCATTTTAATCTTAGAGGAAAATAAAGGGTTTTTTCCTGAAAATTTCAGAACCAGTTTAGTAGGAAAGTATGTTGTAGAAAGCTATGGCTGTGTCTCATAGATATGGCAGTATCAATATTTGATTTGTTTAATCAAACATTTTTGGGATAAGTCTATTGTTTACTAATATCTAAGAGTCTTAGTTTTTATGAGTTTCAGATGCCTCATAATAACTTGACTAATAACTTGTTATGGTTGTTCTAATCAGCTGACTCTGGTTGAATAGCAAAATAGAGAATAAAATAATTGCTTAAGTGATTACTACCCACCTTTCCACATTCTATGTGAATGGCATTATGGTAAGCACTAGCAATAGATAAAAAAGTGAAAACATATAGACCCTGAACTTGAGGATCTCATGGTTAATGGGGTACACAGACAGGTAAAGAAATAATTGTATGCCATATTATACTTGCTGTAATGAATATATATCCTAATTTTTTTCCTCAATATTTAGGGAAACTTCTTGAAAAATAATTATTATTTCTCCCTCTTATTTACTTCTCAGCTTACTATAGTATGACTGTTTTCTCCCACTACTTAGAAATTTCACAAATTGTTCCCATATTGTCTAATACAATGGAAAATTTTATCTTTATCTTTAATTTGGCACCATTAAACATTTTTTTGTTCTTAAATTGACAACTTGTTTTGTTCATGCTCAAGAATAATAAAGAAAAATTTTAAGTATATGTAATCAACAGAAACCCAGTGTTTGTCATTCTAGATGTATAGGTGGAATCAAAATGTACATGCTCTTTTGTGACTTGCAAGTCACCTACAGTCTTTTCCATGTCATTAAGTATTCTTTTTTAAAAAAATTTTAATGTTTATTTTTGAGAGAGAGAGAAACAGACAGAGTGTGAGCAGGGGAGGAGCAGAGAGAGAGGGAGACACAATCTGAAGCAGGCTGCAGGCTCTGAGCTGTTAGCACAGAGCCCGATACAGGGCTCAGACTCAGAAACTGCGTGATCATGACCTGAGCCAAAGTTGGATGCTTAACCGACTGAGCCATACAGGCATCCCTAAATATTCTTTTTTAATACAATTTTTGTGGTTTTATTGTAATTTATTTATCTAGCTTTAATATTAGAAGATTATTTCCATTCTTGCTATTGTAAATGGTGCTAAAATTAATATATCTTTGAAAACATGATTATTTTTCTAGGATGAACTTCTAGTGTAGAATAACTGAGTGAAAGGATATATAAAACTCTAAGGATGTAGTGCTTTCAATAAATGGTACAGGCATTTGTACTTCCACCATTAGCCATTTCTCTATTCTAGCACTGGATATTATAATAAGTTATTATTGTTACTATTACATTTAAATAGTTGTCACACTTCTTGTTTAAACGTACTTTACTTTAAAATTTTATACTGCTTTGATTTTTAGTGAAGTAAATATTTTTTAAAAATTAATTACTTTAAGTTCTTTTTTGCAACTTGCCAGGTCATGTTCTTTACCCTTTTTCCACATTGGGATAATAAACTTTTCTTTTGATTTGTAAACAGTATTTAATATTAGTACTCTGTAATTCTTGAAATTCTTTCCCCCTTTGTGATAATTGCTACATCTGTGAATGCTACTTTTCTATCTCTTTGTACAAATCCTCTTCCTCAATTTTCTCCTAAATTAGTGTCTTTACTCTTGGCCTTCTGCTCCTTTCAAACTAAATTCTTGTGTGATCTTATTTACACCCATGATAGTCTTGAAAATGTTTTTATATTTCCTTCCTGTGCAACTACAATTTCCTGTAAAAGCAATGGTCAGTTTCAGAGCAGGGCATGAAGTCTGATTACTAACCGGGTTATGTGACAATGAAGTCTGGTCACAATAGTTCCAGAAATTAGTGACTTCAGCATTGAGCCTGTAATGTGCTTTTGGCATTGCCATTTCTCAAGTATTTATTTACTCTTTGTTTAAAAATTGTCAGCTCTTGCCAATCTAGGCCAACCATTACTTTGGTACTCTTCGGCTGTTACTTAGCACAACTCAAAAGTTGTGTCACCCATATCTAGGCATAGTTCTGAAAAATAGGAAGGTTATAATGATAGTGAGAAATTCAGTTTCTCTGCTGAAATCAATTTTGTAGGAAGGAAAATAAAACAAAATAATTATAATTAATTGGGAATTTATCATAGTGAAAACGGGGTATAATCTTAAAATACTGCTACTGATAATATTTACCAGTATATCAATAGAGCAGTGTCAATGGAATATGTAATACTGAAAAAGACTACTTGATTACATATTTTTATACCTTAACTTTAAGGTATTCTGTTATTCGGTTATTTTTAGCCATAAAACTTCGCTAGACAAAACTTTTAATGTATATTTCTGTTATTTAAAGATTGCAGAATGGCTTTCAAATGGTGAAAGACCTGCTGTATGTCTGAAAGTGGATGAGAAACATCGGCCAGTGAAACTTCGGAAAGTGGTCCTTGGATTTCCCTGCAGTAGTAACCAAACCGAATTTAAGTTTGATTTAACCCTCAACTACAAAATTGCCAATGTTATACAAACATACTCTGATCAGAAACCCACGCTTGTGGTACGGATTGTTAGTTGCATATTTTTGAGTGTAGTATTCAGTTTTTAATATGATTAATCCAAGAATTATTCATTTATTTTCAGTTTTGTGCAACAAGGAAAGGTGTGCAACAGGCTGCTTTGGTTCTTGTGAAAGATGCTAAGTTTATTATGGCTGTGGAACAGAAGCAGAGGTATTTTTTTTCTTTTTTTTATTGGAGGTAGAAAGACTTTTAGGGATTACCTTGATGAGATGAGAAATCTGGGTTCATTCCTTAACCTTTTGAAGTTACTCAACCTCTCTAAGCCTCAGTTTCCTTGTCTATAAAACAAGGATAATAGTAATTTGGAAGATTGAGAGACTGAATCTTAGTGACACTATGATCTTGTCTTTATTTCATAGCCAAGTTTCTTGAAAAATTCATATTGCTGTCCTCATTTTTTTTTTTTTTTGCCCATTTTCAATTCAGCATCTGTTGTAATCTTTCACTAAAGCTAATTTTGCTGTTGATCTCTCAGCAGCCTCTGAAACATTTGGTCCCTCCCACCGTATTTAAAAACTCTGGACTCTGTGCTTTCAAGATCATCCTCTATCAGATTTCTTCCTACTTTGCCGGCTGCTCATTCTCAGCCCTCTTTTCACCTCTTCTATTCAGCTCTTAAATGTTGACATTCTAGAGGTTCTGTCCAAGGTTCATTCTTTCGAATTCCACACTTCTGAGTATTTGTATCTATCACATGGGTTCAAAGAATATACATACACTCATATTTATATATGTCTGTGAATTTATAGCTCCAACCCAGATCTCCGTTCTGAGTTCCAGGTCTATAGTCCATGCCTAACTGACATCTCCAATTACATATCTATGGGCATCTCAAACTATTAGAAACTAATAGTGATTTGAACTAAGGAGGTGGCAGTGTTGATGGAGGTAAAATTATATATTTAACATATATTTAGAAGTAAAAATCAACAGGACTTGGTAATCGATTACCTATGTGGAGGAAGGTGAGGGAGGTGTTAGTGTTAGGTTTCTGCAATGAGCAACCAGGGAGTGCTATATAATTCAGCTGGGAAACACTGGAGGAGGAGTTGGTTTGAGAGAAAGAATCATAAAATATAATTATTTTAGATACATTGAACGAAAAGGAATGGAATGCCATTTTGAGTTGGTGTGGACCAGGGAAAGAGACTGATGCTTACCTCAATTTGCCTTTAACTGCTCACATTCTAACAACTTCTACAAGACTTCTTTTTGTCCATCAATCCCCAGATTCTGTTACTAAGGTTTCTAAGTCTGTCTAACATCCCCAGCTATGACCTATTTTGTACTGTGGTTTCTTTAGCTTTTTATTAAATACTTTTGCTTCTGTTTTTACATATTTATTTAAAAAAATTTTTTAAATGTTTATTTATTTTTGAGAGAGAAACAGAGGCAGAGTGTGAGTGCGGGAGGGGCAGAGAAAGAGGGAGATAACAGAATCCAAAGCAGCCTCCAGGCTCTGAGCTGTCAGCACAGAGCCTGATGTGGGGCCCGACCTCACAGACCGTGAGATCATGACCTGAGCCAAAGTAAGATGTTTAACCCACTGAGCCACCCTTGTGCCCCTGTTTACTTATTTACTTTTGAGAGAGAGAGGGAGAGAGAGAATGAGAGAACGAGAACGTTGGAGGGGCAGAGAGAAAGGGAAAGAGAATCTTAAGCAGGTTCTGCACTGTCAGCACAGAGCCCAAAATGGGGTTCGAACTCATGAACTGTGAAATCATGACCTCAGCCAAAATCAAGAGTTGGATGCTTAACCAACTGAGCCACCCAGGCACCCCAAATACTTTTTCTGTTGTAGCATACATCCAAATAACAAAATATTTCTGTATTTTGAAATTTCTTAATTAACTTCAGGAAATTAATTGGTAGTATTTTCATAATGAGAATGTTTCCTGAGCTTTTTTTTTTTTTTTAAGTTTTTATTTTAATCAACTAGTCTGAGCCTTTGGTTCTAATCAAGAAAACTCCTTGGCTGTTTATGTGCCATGATCAAGCACATTGGGAGACTGTATGCATCCCTCAGGTCATTTTGCTAGCACAAACCTTTTCTATGATCGAATCACAATTGATAGTTTTCAAACCAGCAGCACTTGGTTTTATAACATTCTTGATTATTAATTTTCTAAATGTTTTCAGTAAAGATGGTGTTTCAAAAACTGACCAGGTCATTATAAAACTAGTAATAGAATAAATGTAAACTGGGTTTAAAAAAAAAAAAAGTAGGTATAAAAAGACTCTAAGTAGCAATGACTAATTTGAAAACTACTTGGGTGAATAAACTAGTTGATCAGGTTGGGTCATGTGACTTTTAGTGAGAAACACATGTGGCTGTCAAGCAGTGAAGCTTATTTTCTTGATCTAAAACTAACTCTGAAGGAAATTTTTAAAAACTTATAGAATTTTTTGTGTAGTGGTGGCATCATTAATACGGAATGACTATATAGCCTCCCAAGATGAATGCTTAATAATTAGCATTTTGGACCTGAGCCTATTTATAGGAGTAAGGAACTGAAATAGTTAACCTTTAAGCATCCTTAAAACTAATTTCCATTCCATCCTCTCCCTTTTCCTCTGTTGTCTGCTGCACACAAAGTAGCTAATTTTGTTTCAGATAATCATTTTCTTAAACAGAAGCATGTATCATACTTCTCCTTTTCTCATTTCCCACTCTTACCAAGTAACTCAAGAAAAATTGCTCTTTTAATTCCCTGCTGTCTTCACTCTTTGTCTCTCCTTTTTTTTTTTTTTCTTTAGCCCCCTTTTTTATTCCTGTTTTTTTCAGGAATGAAATGGTAGTGTTAGAAACAGCATGAACTTAGTGACCATGATTTGGATTGCAGTGTTGCCGCTTTACTGGCAGTGTATCATTGGGCACACCTCTCCATTTCAATTTCTTAATCAGTTTCAATTTCTTAATATGGGAGTCGACTATCTGTATCACTATGTTATTGTGAGAATTAAATAAAGCAACATTTCTAAGACACTTAACAGTGTATAGCACAGAGTTTGTGCTTAATACCAACATGTCTTTTCTTCTTGCCTTCTCTTCATTACATTATGAATCCTTAAAAAAATTGTGAATGTTATATTAAAAATAATGTGTGCTAGTGTCATTATCTGCAACAGTGAAATGGAAAAACACAAATTTGGTGGTTCTTAGACATAAATAAGAACCAAGCCCACCAACCTCCAAAATCTTCTAAAGTCCCCAGAATTCCTTTTCAGATTGTCAAGAAACTCTCTTAACTTCCTCTTCTCTTGATTTAACCTAGTTTTCTTTCTTTCATATCTCAGAAGACTATAAACAACTACTTCTTATTTTTATCTTTTTTTGGCTTACTAGTAATATAGTAGAGATTTAAAAATTGTTACTCCCTGTGAATATTTTCCAGGCAAATTATGGGAATAGACTTATATTCTGACCCATGAATGTAATAATCACCATTTATGTTTTTTTCTGGTGGAAAGTGAGGTTTCCAAATTCCTGTTTTAAAATGAGCTTCAGTGTTACAGCTGATAAAATAGGGACTTCTTTGTGTGTGTGTGCGCACGTGTAATTTGTACCCTTTTGGGAACCTCTTCCTGTTTCCCCCAGCTTCAACCTCTGGCAACCACTTTTCTACTCTGTTTCTGAGTTCCTTTCTTTTCTTTCTTTCTTTCTTTCTTTCTTCCTTTCTTTTAAGATTTCACATGGAAGTGACACTATGCAGTAGTTGTCTTTCTTTTTTTGGCTAATTTCACTTAGGACTATACTCTCTAGTTTCATCCATGTTGTCAAAAAAGGCAGAATTTCCTTCTTTTTTAAGGCTGAATAATATTCCTGTGTGTGTGTGTGTGTGTGTGTGTGTGTGTGTGTGTATGTCAAATGTTCTCCATTCATTTGTCTGAGACTCTTGTTTGGCTGTCTTGGTTATTGTGAATAATGTTGCAGTGAACATAGGAATACAGATATCTCTTTGAGATACTGATGTTTCCTTTGGATATAATTCAGATATAGAATTTCTGGATGATTTAGTAGTTCTATTTTTAATTTTTTGAGGAATCTTCATACTATTTTCCATAGTGGCCATACTAGTTTACTATTCTCACCAACAGTGTGAAAGGGCTCTCTTTTCTCTAGATCCTCTACATTTGTTGTCTCCTGTCATTTTGATACTAGCTATTCTAACAGGTGACATCTCATTATAGTTTTGATTTGTATTTATCCCTGATGTTTAATAATGTTCAGCACCTTTTCATGTATTATTGGCCATTTGTGTCTTTTCTGGAAAAATGTCCTTTTAGGTCCTTTGCCCATTTTTAAATTGTTTTTTGATTTTTGTTTTGTTTTGCTGAGTTGTGAATTTAGGGATGTCTGAGTATCAAAGTTAGATATTCTTTACTTCTTGGGGCCCCTGGGTGGCTTAGTTGGTTAAGCATCTTGACTCTTGATTTGGGCTCAGATCATGATCTCACAGTTTGTAGGATTGAACCCTCTGTTGGGCTCTTCACTGACAGTGCAGAGCCTGCTTGGGATTCTCTGTCTCCCTCTCTCTCTGCCCTTACCCCCCTTTCATAAATAAATAAACAAACAAACAAACAAACATTTAGATATTCTCTACTTCTTAAAGATGATTTCAAACAATGATATTGTGAAACTGTTTTGATATCTGTACCTTCACAATAATTAATAAACTAAGAGTTTTTATATTAGTGAATAACTTAATAATTTTATGATTTTTTAAAATAGGTTACAGAAGTGTGCATATTCCTTAAGAGATTCAAAACTGAGAGGTAGGTTTAGAGATTATTTTTGAACTGCATTTTCAGCTATAGATAAAAGGAATCAATTATTGATGCAATATTAACAGTGTATAACAGATTATATATTTCTGTTATAGATATCTTAATCTATGGTGTTGCTTATCATCATGCTGGTATGGAGCCGTCAGATAGAAAAGTAGTTGAAGGAGCTTTCACTGTTGGAGATCTACCAGTTCTTTGTAAGTAAAACAAATTCTTGTGGCTATTATAAGATATTTTGGAAAACTATTTATTAAGAGAAAAAAAAAGAAAAAGCCTAATCATTCTGACTTATTTCTGCTTTTCTTCCAAGATTCTAAAATTATGTAACTACCCGTGCAGACACATGCTACAGTAAACTTTTTGGCAGTTTTAGTTATCATGTTACTGAACACAGTGCTACTTGAAAAATAAGAATTTAATAGTTTTTAAATGTGTCATTATTTTGCATTGTAGTGTTCTTTTCCTCTTTGTTCTTCATAAATTCCCTATGTATGAGTTTTTATTACATTTATAAGAATATATATTTTATAAGAAGATATCTACCTGAAGCAATAAAGTTATAAAGCTTGAAAATACTATTTCTTAATCCGATGCAGTTACTACCAGTACTTTAGCTATGGGAGTAAATTTGCCTGCTCACCTAGTAGTTATAAAATCTACAATGCATTATGCTGGAGGAATGTTTGAAGAATACAGTGAAACAGATATTCTACAGATGATTGGTAGAGCGGGTCGACCTCAAGTAAGTGACAATGTTTATTTTTGTAACTTGTTTTAAAATGAGGTAAAAAGCAAAAACTCTTTTTGTGTACTTTTTGTTAAACAGGAGATTAACATTTCTATTTAGATTAAGTTTAAAAATAAATGTAATGGAAAATCTACTTTAATAGAAGTAAAACAAGTCTTACCAAAGGACACATACTGCTCTACTCCCTCTGAGTTTCCATTGGCTGATAGTTGGATTTATGAATGTGTGTATGCTGTTAATGCTTTTTTTGGTTTTGAGGGTTTTTGTTTTATTTTTTGTTGAATGGGGATGCTATTTGCATTTTAGATGGGACAGTGTTTCATTGTGTAGGACTGTCATAACTTGCAAAATGTGTAGTATCCCTGAGTCTTAGCACAAAATGCCAATAGTGGTCCCCAGGTATTGTGACAATTAAAAATTGGCCCATATATATTACAAAACATGTCCTACTCTAATAAATACTTATAGAAGTCATTCGTATGGGTAGTAAGGGAACATGTAGGAAAAATAATTTTTCAAAGAATGTCAAAATACTATGTTATCCAAATCCATGATTTTTATAGGATCAATTAGATTATATGTAAAATACACCAAATCTTATAACTTTTATCCAGTTGCCTAAGTTTGTTTTGATTTTACCATTGCCAAAATTATATTACATTGAAACCAAGTGATAGTTTTGCATCTATACTCTTGGAAGGTTTTAAATTACATTTTCAGTGAACATTCAAATTCAGAAGCATTTTTAATGCCCTTTTGACCTATTGTTTAAGACAGAAACTGTTTAATATAAAATGAAATTCATGAGTTATTGAAGAGGACTGGTACCAACATGTACTCTTTTTTACTACATTTCTCTGTGTCTGTGTGTGTGTGTGCTTTTTTCCAGTTTGACACTACAGCTACTGCAGTTATTATGACTCGGTTAAATACAAAAGAGAAGTATATTCAGATGTTAGCTTGTAGTGACACTGTAGAAAGCAGGTAATACAGAAAATATTCTAAAAAGATGTTTATAGCCTATATTTTTCCTTTTCACATATAAAAGGAAATTTGATTAGGAGATTTTCTAAGGCTATGTTCTTGAAATTTTTCAATAATCTAAGTGGAAAGTTTGTATCCTTTTAAGAAACTTAGTAGTAAAAAAAAAAAAGACAACATAATATTTTTATCCAGTAGTTTCTTAGCATGTGGTAGCATGTATCCTTGTTATAAAAGGCCAAATTAGTAATAAGAGGAAGACTATAATTTTCACATCTCTTTACATCTTTAAAATTTGTTTAATAATAGGCAATCTGGGACCTTTTAGTAAAGTATATAATTTTAATACTCTAGGAGAAAATTCACTCCCCACTCTTTTTAAGTAATAATGTCTTCTAGAGGCATGCAGTAGAGAAAAATCTATAATTTTTTAACAGTTTAACTCGTTTGTTAAAGTTTTCTCTTATATTTTGAAAATTAAGTTATCTTTCATGAATTTTTATATAGCAACGAGTATATTATTCAATTATATTGTTGAATTATTCAAAATATTGAAGTTTTAAAAAAGTAAGGGTTATGGCATTGAAATACATGTTACTAAGGCAAAGTTTTTTTTTTTTTTTTTCTGTTAGTTTACACAGACATCTTATTGAACATTTAAATGCAGAGATAGTGCTGCATACCATCACAGATGTGAATATTGCTTTGGAATGGATACGATCAACTTTGCTTTATATCAGAGCCTTGAAAAATCCATCTCATTATGGTTTGTTACTTTGATTTGAAAAAGTAGTAAATTTTTCAAGCCAGATGGTTCTATATTTATACTATTAGGCATAGTATTAGGTCACAGAATAGATTACAGACACTAGTAGGTAACAAAAGCAAAAAGTAATAACATTCAGAAATACATTTAGAGGCAAGAGTAGACAAATGTAAGAAATCTTTATCTTTTATGCTTCTAGTGTTTTAATAAGGTTAGAAATCAGCACCATTAAAAATAGATCTTTTAGAAAAAAAAGTTAACTCGAATAAAAATTTAAAATATGCCTAAAATTATTTTTAAAAAGTTAAAATAAAAAATTCCTGAATTTTGTCTGAACTAATGTTCACATCAAAGTATGTAGTACTGCTCTTGCTGCTGGAATTTGAATCCTGCTTCTAAAGCTAATATACACGTGGTTATATTGCTTCTAGAGGGTTCTTCATGTGGTACAGATTATAAAGTAAAAATACTTACAATTGCTGAATATCAAATTAAAACCTGACTTGCTGCAATACTATTCTAATGCACACACATTTGAAACTTTAAGATCTCCTACCTTTCCATTTATTTGTATCTTCTGTAATTTCTTTCCTCAACATGTTGTGGTTTTCAGAGTAGAGATCTTTAATTAAATGTATTCGTAAGTAAAAAAAAACCCAAAAACAAAACAAAAAACAAAACCAAAAAAAAATACAAAAAACTTTAAGATCTCCAAGGGAAAAAAGTACAGAATGCCTGGTCATGGTTATAAAATATGCAAAAGATAGTCAATTGATATTGAAAGGATTTCACAACAGTGGTTATCTTCTCTAGATAGTTAAGCCTTGCTTTAACTCAGTAAGCTATTTTTTTCCCAATTTAAGATTTAGATTACTCTTTTGTAGTTAACCAGGTGTAAACTGAGCCTATAAAGTGAGTTAAATCCTCTCTATTTTATTTTTTATGAATTTTCATAACTTATATAGGTTTTGCATCTGGATTGAACAAAGATGGAATTGAAGCAAAATTACAAGGTTAGATGCATTTCCTTATAAAAAATTATATTTTACAAAGTTTAATGAAAAAGGTTGGTTAGAGTGAAAGAATACTTTTTGGTAAATTATTTTTTAAAAGTATTTTTAATTTAAAATTTAATTCAAAATTATTTTTAAAAAGTAAACTTGTTTCCTCCAGAAAAAAAAAATGAACTATTTCTTTTTCACATGCAAATAAAGTTTAGCACATGTACTTTTTTCTGAATTAGTTAATTAATTCTATCAGAATATCTTCCTTTGTAAAATATGTTAACTTGGTTTGTTTTTATTTTTACAATGATCCTTGACTTTGAAAATATTGACTGTAGATACACAACTCTTCATTTTTTCTTTTCTAGTTTAATTTTAATTGAAAATATAAGCCTACCTTGATTATGGGCTTCTTATCCTAATCTGTGCTAATGGTGTATTCCCATCAAACCCTAGCTTCATTCTAATTAATCACTCAATACTTCATGATCTCTCTTTTAAGATGTCAAAAGATAGTTGAGCATTTATTAAGATTAGAAATTGTTACCTTTTCATTGTATTGAGACTCTCAGTAGAAGAAAAAATGTTAGATTCACTAAAAATATTTAGCCATTTTTGGGGTACCTCACTGGCTCAGTCAGTAGAGCATACATCTCCTGATCTTAGAGTTGTGAGTTCAAGCCCCAGAGCTTCATGCTGGGTACAAAGCCTACTTTAAGAAAAAAAAAGGATCAAGGAATAGATATTCATCTACAGAGCAACAATACTAGTCTGGGCCCTCACCTGGTGTAGATCTAAAAATATTTAGCCAACTTTTATTTATTCTTTACTTGGATATACACATATGCATATTAAAATGCAGAGATAAGGATGAAGCAGTAAAACTGTATTGATTAAAGAATAAATATATTATTGAGGCGCCTGGGTGGCTGAGTCAGTTAAGTGTCCGACTTCGGCTCAGGTCATGATCTCAGAGTTCATGAGTTCGAGCCCCACATCGGGCTCTGTGCTGATAGCTCAGAGCCTGGAGCCTGCTTCAGATTCTGTGTTTCCCTCTCTCTGCCCCTCCCTCATTTGCCCTCTGTCTCTCTCTTTCTCAAAAAAAAAAAAAAAAAACATTAAAAAATTAAAGAATAAATATATTGTTGAAACAAGGTGATAAGTAATAACGTATATTCATAATGCTGCTGTTGAGAAACAGATCTACAAAATAGTTGTATTGTCCTTTACTGGCCAATTTTGAATGGAGTTTTTTAAAACATATTTTGATCATAAGGAACACAAGAAATCAGAGATAGTCCAAAAAATGTCTTGCTATATTTTGACAACTGTAATTTAATTAAGTTTAATTTAGTTTAATTAAGCCTTAATTTAACTTCATTAAATTAGTAGAACCACAGTTTATATTTGCCTTATCTTTGGTCATTATAAGGTAGCTAAGTTTGCTTATAAAGAATAGCCAAGTTTATTATATAACTGAATATAATGTTTTGGTATCCTTGGAGATCTGCATTAAATCTCTTAGAAAGGATCCTTTGTTTTCCTACGTTTGTTATGTTTTACTCAGTATGCCCCAATATTGTTATATTGTTAAATATTGCTAAATATTGTTATATTTGCTCAGTATGCTCCAATAGCTCCCTCATCACTCTTAGAATAAAATGCAGACTTTCCTCCAGAGCCCACAAATCCTTCTTGATATCTCACTGCCTGTTTCTCTGATTTCATCTCTTGTCACTTGCCCCCTCCTTCATTCTGTCTCTAAATTGGATCTCTTGTTGTTCCTTAAACACACCAATACCTGAAATCTTATTATTGTTAAACTGTGTACTGATTGTTTCCTTCAGTTAAATGTAAGTTCTTTTGAGAAGGAACCTTGTCTTGTTCACGGCTTTAAACCTAAAGCTTAGAATAGTGCTCTCAGAATGTAATGTAATAAGCATTCCTTTGATTAACTTACTGAAAGTTATTAGTGAAAAATTAAGAAAATTAGCAAAGACCTCAAAGCCTTACTTAAACAAATACTTAAAACTATCAAGCTGCCTAAGCAATGTTGCTTAAACTGAAGTATTTCTCAAAGAATTTTGCCTTCCAAGGGCTGTGTTTTTGTGAGTGGCTACTCTCTTTAAGATTGAGTAGGTTGTGGTGTTTTCACTCCCTGCTCTGAACAACCTCCAGTCTTCTGAGCTTTATAGCATGGAACAATGAGAGCACTGTAAGCAGCAGGCTACTATAATTGCTCTGATCTTCATCAGTCAATGAGAGTGAACTTCCTGTTCAAAAGTTCCTTCCAGGTAGCAATAGTGGCATTTTAGAGATGCTGAAGTAAGTACTAAAAGCATCAGCTGAACTGTTCTTAAGTGGCGAACTCAGAAAAGTGGCAAACTCAAAAAAGTGGCAAACTCAGAGGAGGGAAAAGACTGGTGTTTTTTCTGAACAATCTTTATAGATCTATTTGACTCTATGCTTTGTGTGTATACATGTTTGATAAAAGTTTTTAAAAAAAAAGGAAAAAAAAAAAAAAGAAAACCATGCCATATTGGAAGTCAGATAGAAAGTGGTTGCAAAGACCTTGAGCAAGTAACCTAGCCCATTTCTTTGTTTCTTAGCTTGTATATCAAATAATATTAATACTTAACCTCTAACTAACAATACTTTTTACTAACAATACTTTTTAGCCTATTAGCTGGCTCTTTTATTTAATGAGTTTTTTCTTACCACTTAAGTAGAGACTATAGTTTTTCCCACAGCAAATATACAGAAACACAACTTTAGCATATTTGATTATCAATTCTATTTTGTGCTACTCCCTTATCTTACTAAAATAGAAAAATATGTTTCTTATTACTGAACAGAATTGTGTTTGAAGAATCTGAATGATTTATCATCTCTGGACTTGATTAGGATGGATGAAGATGTTAATTTCAAACCAACTGGTAATTTTTCCATCAGCTAGTAAATTTAACACTTGCTTAAAACTAAATTTTAAAATATGTTCTACTAAAATTTAGATGATGCTAAAATTAAATTGTGATCTCAGTTAAATATCTCATTAAATATCTCAATGATGATAACAGGGTATCATCATTGTTAGCATGATCTATTTATACTGTATGAGTCCTGTTTATAAAATTAATAGAGCTTCTTTTTGGCAGGCACAGACTTTGTCTTCGCTGATTCTGGTAACTTGAGTTGAAATACTCAAATCTTAGGGTCATTTCAAATCTCTTATAACTCTTGTAGATGCTCTTTTGCCAGTTCTTTGACTCACTTGCTTCATGGCTTCCTTTCTAAGTTAATTTTATCCCTTACCTAGGAAACTTTCATCCTTTCTAATAAGCCAGCAAGTATCAAGTCTTTTCTCAAACATTTCATTTTCTCTGGCAGGGAGAAACCTTTTATTAATTTATAAACATCTAGGATAAGAGGAGCATCTTTAAATGTATCCTACGGGTTAATGTACTAGTTCCCATGGTAACCATAGTCTCTATATCTCACACACTGCTCCCAGATGCTCCCTTTTATGAACCACTGCATCACCTACATTTTGGCTGAACAAATCCATCAGAATCCTAATTGATAAAGTGACTTCTAAGCTGCCCTGGTTACTTCTCTATTCTTGATTCTTAGTTCTTTCTACTCTACCATGTCCTTGATGCCTATATGTCTGATGGGATGTCAAATTCTTCCCTTCTTCAGCAAAACCTGTAGCACATACATAAATGTTAGCCCTTTCCTTGAGAAGCAGTATGCCATTTTTCTCTTCCCAGCTGTTTTCTGTGTGTGTGTTCACAAGACTGAAATTCTTTGTAATGCTTTCAACAACCTGTAATTGAAACCAGTAGCTTTTTAAATGAATTTCATTTCATCATTTACTCACCCCCACTGTACCCATCTTGCTACCCCCAACCAACTCAAAGTTCTATTTCAAAACAATTTATTTTCAAACTTCAGTTTAATTACAATTTGCTTTATAATTTTAAGTGGTCCTCTGTTATTTTACAAATCAAATCCAAAATCTAAACTCCTTTACTAGTATTTCCAGGCTCTTCAGGCCTTCATAGTTTATTATTCATCATGGTTTGGCAATAAAAGTAGGCAGTATTTATTTAATGTTAGGCACTCTGCTAAGTACTATATATGTATTACTGCATTTAATCTTCACAAAAAATCTATGACATACGTACTTCTGTTATCCCCACATTACATTAAGAAACTGGTAAAATAACCTGCACATGATCACCTACTTAGCAAGTGGTGGAGCAGTGATTTGAAGCAGGTCAGTTTGACCTGAACGCATAGTCACTGTTAAGCCATATCTCTCATTACAGTGTTCTAAAGATAGTCTTTTTTATTTTTCTAAAGATAGTCTTTTTAACTTTACTGCTTTGATAAACAAGGCTTGATTTTTACTGAGGTCATGACAGCTTTATTTTCTTTCTGCCAAGGCATATTAGTTATTTTAAAATCCTGCTCAAGCCCCATTTTCTCTACCAAGCCGTCCCACACTGACCATTCTCTTAGGTTTTAATTTCCTCTGAACTTAAGGTTGTAGATATAAACATTATCATTAACTGGATTTTGTCCTCTAGTCTAGCTGTTTTGCATGTAGCCATCTCCCTAGTCAACCTATAAATTCCAGACACTGTGTCTTCAAGATTTTTTGGTGTGTCTTTTTACCTGATGCTGTTATAGGTACAGAATACATGTTAAGGAATCTTTGTTAAACTGATGAAAAAGCAGGTTGCTTCAACTGATGGAGTCAATGTTCCTTTTTTCATCTTTTTCCACAGAGGCAGGAAGATTGATGGCTTGGTATTATATTACATTTGAGACAGTGAAGAAATTTTGTACCATCAGTGGAAAAGAGACTTTATTAGATCTGGTAAATTAGTTGTCACTAGAAAATAAATATGTAATGACATAGTATAAAATAATATTGGGGAAACAACTAATTTGCATATCTCTTGCAACTTAAGATTGAGCAGATAAGAAAGTATTTCTTTTTTTTTTTTTTAACTTTTTAATGTTTGTTTATTTTTGAGAGAGAGAGAGAGAGAGAGAGAGAGAGAGACAGAGCCTGAATGGGGGAAAGGCAGAGAAAGAGGAGACACAGAATCCAAAGCAGGCTCCAGGTTCTGAGCTGTCAGCACAGAGCTGGATGCGGGGCTTGAACATGTGAGATCATGACCTGAGCCGAAGTTGGATGCTTAACCAACTGAGCCACTCAGGTGCCCAAGAAAGCATTTCTAATAGTGCTTATGTCTCCCAACCTTATATACCTTTGATCATTAGATATGGAATATTACTCTTTATAATGTATTTTCAATTGTATTTCTGTATCAGGGCTAAGAAAAATTATATACATACCCGAAGTATGGATGGATACTTTGTTGAGAAGGATCCAGGATGATATGGCATGATATATTAGGCCAGTCTGCTGTGAATGACGGATAGTGAGGGGCAAGTGTGCCATGTACTTGTAATTCTTCCCTAAATCTTTTGCATAAGAGTAACAATAATAGTAGAAATAGAATAGTATTGATGATAGACTAGAGAAAAGCAGTGATTGTGGAGAAAATGGGAGTGAAAACAAGGTTATACTGAGATATCAACAGGGGGGACAACTTTGCAGCTACAGCAGTAAATAGTACCATAGTCTTGTTGTTGATACCGGACAACTGTATTGGTCCTTTCTCTCTTTACAGGGGACATGAATATGCAATAAGACATTTATTTTTATTCTCAAATTTAACCATTATTTTTTTAAGTTTATTTATTTATTTAGAGAGAGAGTGCACAAGCAGGGAAGGGGCAGAGAGGGAGAGAGAGAAATCCCAAGCAAGCTCTGTACCATCAGCACAGAGCCAGATATAGGGATCGAACTCAAAAACCGTGAGATCACAACCTGAGCCAAAATCAAGAGTCGGGCTGCTTAACCGACTGAGCCACCCAGGTGCCCCAACCATTAATTTTTATTTAAAATATCTACGTTGATTACTGAGATAAGATTATTATATGAAAAAATGCACAAAATTGATGAAAAGTAGAATGCTTGTATTTTATGTAAATATTATTCTTAACTAAGAAGAAATCAAGAATAATATTAAATTCACAATATTTAATATTAAACTAATATTAAATTAACTCATCTTAATTTGAGTTCAGTAAGTGTGGAAGAGAATTAGAAGGGATGTGAGTTTCATGTTACAGATATGAGAAACCAAAGTACAAAGAGTGCTTTGCTCAGTCATCTGACAGAACTAGGCTCTATAACACAAATTTTTTAATATCTAAAGTACTCTTTTCATTACAAAATTAGTCTCAATCAGGATAATGTTTTGCAAACTACAGAAGGGTGAATAATAATATAATAGTAGTAGAAATGAAAGCTACATTTATTGAGTGCTTACTATGTGGTAGGCATGGGACTGAATATTTTAAATTTTATTTTGTTAATCTTTACAATTTTATTGGCATAGTCCCAGTGTGTAACATAATGTCTAGCATATAACAAGTGTTTGTAAACACTTGTTAATGAATGAATGAATGAATGAATGAATCCTTTAAAAAGCAAAATATATAAAGTAAATCTTTAATTCCGTTATGCTAAATGACAAAGCTGTGATGTCCCAAGGCAGCATGAAAGATAAGTAAATACTGGGGTGCCTGGGTAGCTCAGTTGGCTAAGTGTCTGACTCTTGATTTCGGCTTAGTTCATAAATCTCACAGTTGTAAGATTGAGCCCTATGTCAGGCTCTGTGCTGACAGTGTGGAGTCAGCTTGGAATTCTCTCTCTCCCTCTCTCTCTGCCCTGGCCCTGCTTGCTCTCTCTCAAAATAAATAAATAAACATTTAAAAAATTTAAAAAAAGAAAAAGAAGTAAATACATAGAAAGAGTATGAAAGGAAAGAAGTAAAGAATGGACATAAATGAATGAGCAAATGTGAAATTTTATAGGTCACAATGATAGCCAGCTGCAAGGAATTTGTAGATGTGCAGTTAAGGATAAATGAAAAGAAAACATTGAATACATTGAACAAAGATCCACATCGGGTAACTATCAGGTATGGAAATATGTTTTAAATAACTTTTAAAAGGTTTTATTTAGTTAAAATAAGTAGTAATAAAAGTTTTGCCTTGTGTTTTTATTTACAGATTTCCAATGGAAGGAAGAATTAAAACAAGAGAAATGAAAGTAAATTGGTAAAGATGATTGTTAAATGTCTTAAAATACTGACTACTGTTTGTGATTCATATTTCTGAAAGTTTTTTTTTTTAGTTTTAAACCTTTAAATTTGTTTTCTTTAATACAAAAAGAACATATTTACATAAAACAAGAATATATATCAGAATATAGATGTGAAATTAATGTCCAAAATCTCTTAGACTTCAGTTAAAATAGATAATTTGTGATTTTTTTAAATCAACAAACGTTTTTTTGAGAGTGTGTTCTGCTGAAGCAAGGTAAATGACAGAAAAGAAGCTAAGTTTTTCATCATCAGGAGCTTTCAGGTTGGCTGGAATGAGATTCATGTATATAAAGATAACAGTATAGAAACACATGTAATAAATGTGTATTGAATGTTAGTGGCATTCTGGGAGAGACAAAGAAGGGGACTTTTAGACATTGAAAAGAGAAAGTCAGCAATAACTTGATATGAGGTATAGAATCATCTAGTGTCACAGAGATTAAGGCAGAGAGATATTTAAGAAGAGATAACTTCAATAAATGATATCAAAAACTATGAGATAATAGTTTGTAAAAGGAAATCATGAAATTTCTTTCCCTCAGCCTTATTCAGGCTCAACTAGGATGCATTCCCATACAAGACTTTGCTTTGACCCAAGATACCTCGAAGATTTTCAGAAATGGCTCACGAATTACAAGATGTATGTTACAGGATTAATGGATTTTTCAGTATTTTTTCCAGTAAACTAGTATACTAGATTTAACATCAGAAAATTTTTTTTAGGGTTGTCAGATTTTGTGGCTGTTCAAGAAAAGAAGTTTGCTGTACTGTTGAACAGTTTGATTTTAGCTAAATGTTTTAGATGTAAACTTTGGGAAAACTCTCTGCATGTATCAAAACAGCTGGAAAAAATTGGTAGGTACCAAATACAGGCAGGCAATTTGTCAATGTCTGCAGTTTATTTTATTTTTTATTGTTAGGAAAATTATTCTGTGGTGTTTATAGACTTTGAGAAAAAATGTGTTTGTAGGCCTAAATAAGTACTGTACTTCTCTTGAAAATCTGATTTTTGTTTCCTCCTTGAAGGATTCTATTTGAAATCAATTGGGAAACCCAATAAAAGTGAATGCTCTTATTTTTAAATTTGTTCTCAAACCAAGAGTGAAATTTTGTTTTAGTGATTGGGTAACTCTGTGTTGCTCTCTCTTCCACTTTTATGATTATTTTGGTTTGATCTTGATAAGTTACAGAGCTAGCAATCCTGGCTATTCCTAATACATTACAGAAAATTATGCCATCTAATTGTATCTTAACTTTTCCTCTTTTTTTTCAGTAACAGCACAATATTTATACTTATCTTCATAGAGACTCTGCAGACAAAAGATTGTGCCTAATTATTTCCTATCTATTGAGATCTAACTTGGGTATGAACTGAAAAACTATGGAGTATGTCAATTACAAAGATTAGGGTATAACTAAAGTCCTCTAGAGTTTTCCAGCTTGGTGCCTTTGACTTTGTGACCCTTACTCTTTCCTAGATACCTAGAACTCTAAGGAGAGTTGTTATATTCCATGACTGACAGCTTTGTTAGCTTTATAATTTTACATGCATCTTGGGGACATTAAAAATTATATAATGGATTATTAGGGATTGTCTCATTATTCCTTAGAACAAAGTTCTCCAGCTATTTTGTGAGGAAGTCCTTTTTTATTTCCTTGAGGTTTGAAATCAGTGGGATGGCAGAGGACTAATTAGTCCTCTGGGGGGGAAATAGAAACTGGGGGGAAATAGGGATTGGCTGGTGAAAGTAAGGTCAAATTAGAGGAAAGGTTCCTGACATTAAGGTTCACCTTTCTGTGGAGGTCCTGGCAAACCAAATGCTGCACCCATCTCACAAAGATGAGTTCTAAATTGAGAAGGAGGTTCCATACAACATTAGGAAATGGCAACTTATAGAAAAATTTTGAAAATAGATTAAATGATTACTAATAAAATTACTAATGAAAAAGCCAGCCTGTCTGACTTTCTAGAATATTGTCAATCAGGGATCATTTGCATTCTTTCTCTTCCAAATTGTCAAACACTAATGTATTTTTCATACTTACTTAGTACAGCTGAAGAGAAAGAAGCAAAAATCGCCCAGCAAAACTCATATAATAGAAAAGTGAGGGAATCTAAACAAAAAAGCAAATCTAAGTTCTTATTGAGTATCAGGGGGAAAAAATGAATGCATATTGATTTTCAACAATGTTTGTAAAAAATTAAAATTCAGGAAAAGTTTTAAAGGAAAATGAACATGAAGGAATTATTAATACTAGGAGTTGTATCTTAAGAATGAATAAGAGAAATTCCCAAGGATAGTTAAGGATCTGGAAAAAGAATAGTGTAATATTCCCACCAGTAATGTATGTGCCTTAGACAACATGGTAATATTTTGGAACTTTGTACTTCTGACAGTATCTCCTATTTGGGGGTTTGGTTAAATTCATTTATGAGTGTAAGAATTTTAAATGCCAGTTTCTTAAAGCATAAAGAAACAGGGAAGATACAAATATGGAAATGAACTTGATGTACTTGAAGAACAAAATTAAAACCAATGTGACTAGAGAGTTAGTCAGCAAGAGAATGGTAGGAAATTAATTAGAGGGATAGGTAGACTGTGGTCAAGTCAGATAGGTAAGGGATTTTGGCCATGGTAGGAAATTTTCACTTTATTCTAAATGTAATGAAATTTTAGACAGAAGAATAAAGTTATCTGATTTCAGTACAGAAACAGAGAACTCTTTCTAAGATACAAATGTTCAGATGGGGCAGCTGGGTGGCTCAGTCGGTTAAGCATCCCAACTTCGGCTCAGGTCATAATCTCACAGTTGGTGAGTTAGAACCCCACATCGGACTCTGCTGTCAGCACAGAGCCCACTTTGGATCCTCTGTCTCCCTCTGCTCCTTCCTCATTCTCTCTCTCTCTCTCTCAAAAATAAACATAAAAAAAAATGCTCAGAGAACGATAGCTTTATGAAGCAATATTCCCATCCATGAATCATGTTTTTTTCAAACATGAGTATAACAATAGGAATCTCTTGGTACTTGCTCTGTGGATGACATATGATAAAAATAAGGGTTGAGTCATCATGTGGACTAGAGTTCCTTTTCTATAAAATGAAGACGTTTTATTTTAGTTTGAAAAAATAAATATGAACAATTGAATAAATGTCACAGCCCAATTAATCCAACTGAAAACTTAAAAAAAAACTTTAAAAATTAGTTCTTATTCTAGATCTTTTAAAATATTTTTTTTTACTATTGTTGAAAACTTAAGTATAGATTTAGTTTAAAATGGATTGTTTAAAAACTGCTATTTGATTAATTTTCCACAGGTATAACATTGTCAAATGCAATGGTAAATGCAGGTTTGACCTCCTTTAAAAAAATAGAAGAAACAGATGCAAGGGAGCTTGAACTGGTATTTAATATTCACTTATTACTAATGTTATGTGAATTTTATCTAAATTTTAAAGCCTACCTTTTATTTAATTTTATGTTATATTATTTTTTTAAATTTACATCCAAATTAGTTAGCATATAGTGCAACAATGATTTCAGGAGTAGATTCCTTAGTGCCTCTTACCCATTAGCCCATTCCCCCCCACACCCCCTCCAGTAACTCTCTGTTTGTTCTCCATATTTATGAGTCTCTTATGTTTTGTCCCCCTCCCTGTTTTATATTATTTTTGTTTCCCTTCTCTTATGTTCATCTGTTTTGTCTCTTGAAGTCCTCATATGAGTGAAGTCATATGATATTTGTCTTTCTCTGACTAATTTCACTTAGCATAATACCCTCCAGTTCCATCCACCTAGTTGCAAATGGCAAGATTTCATTCTTTTTGATTGCCAAGTAATACTCCATTGTATATATATACTACATCTTTATTCATTCATCCATCGATGGACATTTGGGTTCTTTCCATACTTTGGCTATTGTTGATAGTGCTGCTGTAAACATTGGGGTGCATGTGTCCCTTTGAAACAGCACACCTGTATCCCTTGGATAAATACCTAGTAGTGCAGTTACTGGGTCATAGGGTAGTTCTATTTTTAGTTTTTTGGGGAACCTGCATACTGTTTTCCAGAGTGGCTGCACCAGCTTTCATTCCCATAAAGCCTACCTTTTATATCTTTATTTCTTCTAACCTTTTATATCTTTATTTCTTCTAAAAAATACTTTCTTGTGGTCATAAGTTATTTAAAGTTTTGGATAATAAGCATTATTAAAACTATTGACTATTTTACTAAAAGAACTTCTGGTGTTGTGGTAAGAATATAATGATATAAATGTTTTTAGATTTTAAATAGACACCCTCCTTTTGGAACGCAAATAAAAGAAACAGTGATGTATCTACCAAAATATGAACTTGAAGTGGAACAGGTAAATATTTTGGTTTTGTTTGTTTGTTTTTGTTGTTTTTTAGGTATTTTCATTGTCTTTTCAGGAATAAATCTACCTCTAGCTGACTTGGAACTGAATATGAGCAGTAAGGTTATTTTTAACACTTTTTATTCCTATCTTTTTTTTTTTTTTAAGATTGCAAGATATAATGATACCATGGCAGAAATATTAGTGACCATTATATTAAGAAACTTTAAACAGCTACAAACTAAAAGAACAGCGCCAGATTCTCACTATGTTACCTTAATCATAGGTGATGCAGATAATCAACTGGTTTTCAAGCACAAAATTATGTAAGTGTATAATTTCTATTTGATTTTATTTTTAAGTGTATACTATTAAAGGAAAAATTCTGAGAAGGAGTAATAAAATCACTGGCAGATCAATTAAATTACATTTTCCTTACACTGTAGTAGGGTTGTTTCTCCACTTGTCCTTTAAAGAAGTTATTAACTCTGGGTTCGTTGTTAGTACTCAAATGAATAAAGTGTGAAACCTATCACCGTGGTTTGAAACAAGCGAATAAATGACCATTAGGGGTGGCTGTAGTCCATTGTTGCTGAACTTTCTTACTTTGTTGCTTTTCTCCATTCGCGACTTTACTACTCTGATTATCTTTCTCCTACTCCTTTAAGATACATCTTCTATTTCCAAATTAAAATGTAACAACCTACTGTAGCTCCACTGTAGGATCCAGGCAACCAGATCAAATATGTAAAGGAGGTACCTTCATGCTAGTTGTCTAGCATGCCATTCTGTAATTCTTACATCAGCCTTTTTTCTAATACTGTTATTTTCTCCCAGGATGTCATAAGCAAACTCTAAGGATATCAGTTATAGCTATAGCTAATAGTTTTTGAGCACTTAGTAGGTTCAGGTATTGAATTATTTAATCTTTGTATAGATAGGTGCTATCATTATCTACATTTAATAGAGAAGGAAATTGAGACTAAGAGAGTTTAATTAATTTGTCCAAGGGCATATAGATAGTTTATAGCAAAGTCTAGATTTGAGCCTAAGCATTCTGAGTCCAGAGGCTATGTTCCTAATTATATTGATTTACTTATAAGTTCAGGAATGGCATTGACTCTGAAATGGGAAACTCCTCATTGTTGCCAGAGTACTGGAGGATACCATCCTGAAATATTCTATGCAAGATTCCTATAGGAATTACAGTGTCTGATAGGATATCCCTTTCACTGTTAACTACTCTCCTGCAACTAGCCATGGCACATTTGTAGAGAATATGTCATTATACAAATCTTTGTTCTCTGTGAAAATTAAATCTGATTATAGTCTTGACTACTTAAGGCTAAAATAAGTTCAGTCACAATATTGGTTGCTGGTTTGTGATGTTACTGGATATGAGCTATTTTATATTAATTTTAAAGATACTAAAGTTCTCACAAATTTGTGTAACCTGTGTATAGCCATTTAAAAGTGGTAGTGATTTAGGGGCAAGCTCTTGTGTGGTTGACAGCAACTATGTGTTCAGGTTGGCCTGAAATGAGGCAATGCAGTTTGGAATCAGCTGTTTGGTCAATGGTTGTGGTATCTCCATTGACACCCCATTTCTCCCCTCAGAATTTGTAGCAAGCGATTTTCAGTATTGACTTTAGTTTACTATGAGATAGGACTTATCTAAGGGTCAATAATATTATTTCATTTAGTATTTGGATCACTATTTAAATGATAACTTATTCTTTTTCAGGGATTCTGTTTTGCTAAGAGCTGGAAATTGGACTAAAAAGATTGATGTGAGGAGAGCTTTTAAATCTGAAGATCTTAGCATAAATCTAATTAGTTCTGAATATGGTAGGTTCATCGAAGTAATGAACACATGAATGTAAAGCATGTGATAGCATTTAAAAGTTATTTCTTTCATGCTGAAACAAAAACAATTTAAATGATATTGTGTAAAAATAATGCATTTAAATACTATAAATAATTTTAAGGGAAGTTTCATGTATTTAGAGATATAAAAGGTAGCATGGACTAAGATAACAAAATTAAAATTTTATTTGTTCATTTATAGGTATTTTAATTTCCAAGATAAATTTTGAACTTGTAGGAACTTTGATTTTTATTTTTATGATGATAGATGTATAAATTTCATTATATTTTTAATGCCTTTTTTTAAACATTTTTACTTCCTGGACTTGTTGGCTCTTTCATTTCAAAAGGTATAGAAATGGGTGATGAGTATTAAGGAGGGCACTTGTTCTGATGAGCACTGTGGGTCATATGTAAGTGTGTAAATTCTACACCTGAAACTAATATTACACTGTATGTTACCTAACTAGAATTTAAATACAAACTTGAAACCAACTCACCAACAAATAACAACAAATAGATGGTCTCATGGCTAGATTTATACAACTTAAATTAGCACTTGTATACTTTTTTCCTTTTTCCAGTTGGACTTGACATACAGCAGAAATTTACAGTCTTTTACTTAGGACCTAAGAGGTTTGGAAATCAAATAATTATGCAAAAAAAATCAGAAACAGAGATTTCCCATTCTAAACATTCAAATAGATCTACTATAACAGGATCCAATAAAGGTAAATAGTTATATTTATTCTTGTTTTGCCTTAAAGCAAAGTTATGGCTAGGGAGGAGTATCAGTGTTACAGTTCTGTTCCATTTAGATATGGATACTCTGGAATTATATGTTTAAGCTTCATAATAATTGAGTTAATAATATATAGCAGGAATTCTTTCTTATAATTAATATTTGTCATATTGGAGTGATATTTGTAGCACAAATTATTTGGCTAGTTTTTTGATATACAGTGCCTCTTTTTTATACCCACTATATTGTTACAGCCATTGTTGGGGGAGAGCAAGTGATTTACAAAACTGTAGATTTGATGAGGTAAACCAGATGACAGTAAACTTAAAAATTTTTATTATGGGACATTTCAACTATGCACAAAAGTAAACACACACGTATAATGAACCTTTATATGCTCATCACCCACCTTAAACAATGATCAACTCATGGCTTATACTGTCTATACCTCTCTTTAGTTTTCCCCTTCTATAGTTTGAAGAAAATCAGGTATCCTATCGTATCCTCTGTAAATGTCTTAGTATATATTTGTAAATGGTAAGGATTTAAGAAAAATTATCTCATAAGTGCAGCTTTATCATCTTAATACTATCTAGATATACCAGATTGGCTCCTGAATCCTTTTGGTCTGTCCCTAGTACTTTTGAGAGCTTCCTTAATGTATGGGATGCTATGATATTCCAGGCTTATCATGTATATTTCTAGCCCCAAATCTGTAATAAGCCTTTTCTCCAAGGATCCTTGGTTTCTTTTAGTGATAAATACGTTTCCAAGATCACAGTCTGTGGGCTAGAGGAGCTCATTGCTATTATGTGATCTTTATCTCTTGGCTTTTTTTTTTTCATGCACAGAATTAGGAAATATGTGATTTTTGTTTGTGTTTAGAGATAAAATACATAAGTAACCCATGCTTAAATGTCTAAGTCAAATTCAGGGCTATAGGGTTTATCCTTAAATGCAATTATTAGTATATCCTTCTTGCCATACTGAGAAATTTGCTTCTCAGTGACTCCAGAAATGATGGAATGTCACTCATTTTCTTTATTCCACATTATACACACAACAAATAGTCTCAGAATAACAAACCAAACTACCATTCTTAATATAATTGTTAAAAATAGCTTAAGATTTTTGTGGAGATATTTTTGTTCTTAGAATATAACTCACTAGGCATGTATAATCAAATTACTGTGTTTTAAGTTACTTGGAATAGATCTGTATGTGGCTGTGGCACTAACTGGATACATTTTCTTTTGATTTTATTTATTAAAATTTTTTTTTAATGTTAATTTTTTTGAGAGAGGGAGAAAGTGTGCTCAAGCAGGTTAGGGGCAGAGAGAGGGGGACACAGGATCCAAAGCAGGCTCTGTGCTGACGGCAGTGAGCCTGATGTGGGGCTTGAACCCGGGAACTGTGAGATCATGACCTGAGCCAAAGTTGGGTGCTTAACCAACTGAGCCACTGAGGTGCCCTTGTTTTATTTTATATTATATTTTATTTTATGTTTTTAGAATAACTTTTAGGAATTTTCTTTTATAGTAATGTAAAGCATTTACATGGTTCTATAGTTAAATCTATAAAGCAAAAACTGAATGTTGTTAACTTGAGGCATCCAGTTCACTGCTTTGGCACAGTAAGGGGAGCAATTAATAGGTACTGGGAACGTGAGAGCAATGGCTCCTACCAAAGTAACCTAAACAACTATGCTTTCTGAATAGTATTGGTAGTTATGATAAATAGTAACTGCAGAGAGGGGCACCTGGGTGGTTTAGTCGGTTAGGTTTCTGACTTCGGCTCCAGTCATGATCTCACAGTTCATGGGTTCCAGCCCCACACACTGGGCTCTGTGCTGACAACTCAGAGCCTGGAGCCTGCTTCAGATTCTGTGTCTCCCTCTGTCTCTACTCCTCTGCTGCTCATACTCTGTCTCTCAAAACTGAATAAACGTTAAAACAATTATTAAAAAAAAAAAAGCAGAAGTGAATGAAATATAGAATGCAAATGTGCAGCAGAAAAATCAACAAAGCTAAGATTTGGTTCTTTGAAAAGAATAAATTTAAGAAGCCCTTATCAAGACTGATAAAGAAATAAATATAAATTAACAATATTAGGAATGAAAAGGGGGATACCATTACAGACATCAAAAAGTTAAAGATATTATGAATAAATTTATACCAATAAGTCTGACATAATTTGGGTAAAAATGAATAAATCCTTGTGAAGCAAAACTTACCCCTCACAGAAAAAATAGAAAATTTGAGTAGTCTGATACTTGTAATGAAATTTAAGCAATTGAAAATCTTTCGACAAAGAAATCCTAAGCGTCAGATGATTTCACTGGTAAATTTCTGCAAACATTTAGGAAAAAATATCAAACTTACCCAAACTTATTCAGAGAATAGAAAAGAAAGAATATTTTCTAATGTTTTAATTTTTTAAAGCAAGTCCAACATGATCTTTATTTCAAAACCTGACAAGGACATTAAAAAAAAAAGGGGAAATTATTCACCAGTCTTTCTCATGGATGTACATCCAAAAGTTCTTAACAAAATATTAGCAAGTTGAATCCAACCATATATTTTAAAAGCATAATATAACACTATTAAGTATGGCTTATTCCATGTATGCAAGAGTATCTTAGCATTCAAAGATGGATCAGTGTATTTCACTACATTAACTGGCAAAAAACAAAACAGAACAAAACAAATAACCCCCAACCAACCATGTGGTCTTCTTGACAGAGATCAGAAAAGTTTGACAAAAATTCAGTGCTCATTTTTATTAAAAAATATATACATGTGGGGGGCCTGGGTGGCGCAGTCGGTTGAGCGTCCGACTTCAGCCAGGTCACGATCTCGCGGTCCGTGAGTTCGAGCCCCGCGTCAGGCTCTGGGCTGATGGCTCGGAGCCTGGAGCCTGTTTCCGATTCTGTGTCTCCCTCTCTCTCTGCCCCTCCCCCGTTCATGCTCTCTCTCTGTCCCAAAAATAAATAAACGTTGAAAAAAAAAATTTTTTTTAAATAAAAAAAAAAATACACTTTAAAAAATATATACATGTAACAAATGTCATACACAGTAGTGAAATAGTTTAAAATGTTTCCTATTTAGATGGAGAATGATACAAGAGTGTTCTCTATTACAATTTCCATTTAACGTTGTGCTAGAAGTTCTGCTCAGTACAGTTATATAATAAAAAAATAAAAATGGCAAGGATTGGGAAGAAATAAATAAGCTGTCATTACTTGAAAGCAACATGATTATGTATCTAGAAAATCCAAAAGACTAGAGACACACTGTTAGAATTAACATGGAAGTTTAGAAATACACTGGATACAGAGTCAATATTAAACAAACCTGTGCAATAGCATTAAAAAGAATTATTTAAGAATACATTTAATAAAATTAGTGTAAGATATGAACAGAAACTACAAAACACCATTGAGAGAAGTTAAAAAAGACCTAAATATATGGAAAGATATCCCATGTTCATGGATTGGAAGTCTTAATATTGTTAAGATGGCAACATTTTCCAATTCACAGATTCACTGCCATCTCTGTCAAAATCCCAGCTGTGCTTTTGGAAGAAATTCATAAGCTGGTTTTAAAATTCATATGGGAATGTAAGGGTCCAAATTAGCCAATCAGTCTTGAAAAAAAAAAAGAGGACTCATAATTCCTGGTTTCAAAGTTTATTTATATGTTTTGAGAGAGAAAGCAAGAGAGCACAACCACAGAATGGGCAGAGAGAGAGGGAGAGAGAGAATCCCAAGCAGGCTCCACACTGTCGGGACAGAGCCCAACATGGGCTTGAACCCATGAACCATGAGATCATAATGAGCTGAAATCGAGAGTCAGATGCTTAACAGACTAAGCCACCCACACACATTCTTTGTTTTTTAAAGTTTATTTTGAGAGAGAAAGCGAGGGAGCAAAAGCAGCAGGGGGCAGAGAAAGAGGAAGAGAGAGAATCGCAAGCAGGCTCCACACTGTCAGCACAGAGCCCACATAATTCCTGATTTCAAAACTTATTACAAAGCTATGGTAATCAAGACAGTGTGGGACTGGCATAATAATGGACACAGATTAATGAAATATAATTAAGAGTACAGAAATAAACCCATACATCGGTGGTCAACTGATTTTGGACAAAGATGTCAAACCATTCAAGGGGGAAAGAATAGGCTTTCAACAAATAGGGCTAGGCAACTTGACATTCAGTTGCATTAATTATACCGTAATTACTTTATATCATTTACAGTATTACTTCATACCATAAATACTTCATACCATATATAAAAATTAACTGAAAATGGGTGAAAGACCTGAAAGTAAGAGTTAAAATTATGAAACTCGTAGAAGAAAACATAGGTTTGTATCTTCATGACCTTGGATTAGGCAGTGGTTTCTTAGATATGATACATGAAGCTCAAGCCGCTAAAAAGATGAATTGGACTTTATCAAGATTAAAAACATTTTTTTTTAATTTTTTTTCAACGTTTATTTATTTTTGGGACAGAGAGAGACAGAGCATGAACGGGGGAGGGGCAGAGAGAGAGGGAGACACAGAATCGGAAACAGGCTCCAGGCTCTGAGCCATCAGCCCAGAGCCCGAGGCGGGGCTCGAACTCACGGACCGCGAGATCGTGACCTGGCTGAAGTCGGACGCTTAACCGACTGCGCCACCCAGGCGCCCCAAAAACATTTTTGCTTCAAATAATACTATCAAAAAAGTGGAAAGACAATCTAAAGAATGGGAGAAAAATATTTGCAAATTATATCTGATTGCAAATTATGTATAGACTAGTATAATCAGAAGTCTTATAACTCAACAATAAAAAAGCAAATAACGAAATTCAAACAGGTCAAAAGATGTGAATAGGTATTTGTGCAAGGAAGAGCTACAAATGGCCAACACACACATGAAAAATTGCTCAACATCATTAGTCAATATGGAAATGCAAATCACAACCACAATGTGATACTACTTCCCACCTACTTTAGTCAAAAAGGTGGACAATTAAAAAAGTTAGACAAAAATAAGTGTTGATGAGGATGTAGAGATATTGAAACCCTCATAACACTGTGAGTGGGAATGTAAACTTGTCCAGCTGCTTTGGAAGACAGTTTGCCAGTTCCTCCAGAAGTTAAACATAGAATTACCATGTGACCCAGCAATTCCTTTTCTGGGTTTATAATTCCGAAAGAATTGAGAACATACAAAAACTAGTACATGAATGTTATATCAACATTATTCATAATAGCCAAAAAGTAGAAACAACTGAATGTTCATCAACTGATGAATGGATAAGTAAACTGTATTAGAACTATATAAGGGGATATTCAGCCATAAAAAAGAATAAACTACTGATGCAAGGATGAATGCTAAAACGCTATGCCAATGAGAGAAGCCATTCAAAAAATATCAGTGTTAGATTCCATTTATATGAAAAGTCTAGAATAAATAAATCTATAAAGATAGGAAGCAGATTAGTAGTTGCAGAGGGTGGGGTAGGAAGAAATAAGGAGTAACTACTAATAGGTATGTGATTTTTTTTTTTTAAAGTGATAATGTTCTGGACTTAGATACTGATAATGGTATACAACCTTGGGAATATACTAAAAACCTACTGAATTATACACCTTAAAAGGGTGGATTTATAGTATGAATTATATTTCAACTAAAAAATTTGAAAAATAATTACCACATACCAGCAAACAAAAAAGAGACAGAAATCATAATTTTAAAAATACCATTTATAGCATCAGAAATCAGTTTAAGAAAGACAATGTAGAATTAGAGCTGCACAAAGATAGTATAAAGTCAGAGCTGTCAGTTGGCCATCCTTTACCACATGCAGGATCACAGACAGCTGGACTATGGAAGAGAAGACTAAAGTAGAGATACAGAGAGGTGCAAAGGTAAAAATGCCAGAGCTGGGTTTCTGATGACTTTCACTTTCTTGGTTTCAGTCCCTTCTGATGCCTAGCTGAATAGCTGCTTTGGATTCTGTGACGTATCTATGTTCATGTAACACGTTTCCCCCACTCACCAGCTGTTTTTCTTTAAAATAGCTTGAATTGTTTGTTACTTACAATGTAGTGAGAAGTTGGAATGTTTACTATACTTCCTGCTAGCTTGAGCCTTTAAAAAAAAAAATTTATTTTTGAGAGAGAGAGACAGAGCGTGAGCAGGGGAGGAGCAGAGAGAGAAGGAGACACAGAATCCAAAGCAGGCTCCAGGCCCTGAGCTGTCAACATAGAGCCCAACTTGGGGCTCAGACTCACAAACTGTGAGATCATGACCTGACCTGAAGTCGGATGCTTAACCGACTGAGCCACCCAGGTGCCCCAAGCATGAGCCTTTTATGAGGGCAAAAGTTCCCCACATGTTTAGAACAATCCTGTGGAAAACAGATAAAAGATGCTTCCTATCATACAAATAATGTTTTATTACACACACTCACTTACACATGCACCCTTCACATACACATACACATAACCATCCCAAATCTTATGAACATTCCAATTATAGTAAACCCTTGATTTGTGCACATAATTCTTTCTGGAAACATGCTTGTAATCCCAAGCACTTGTATATCAAAGCAAATTTCCCTATAAGAAATAATGGAAACTCAGATGATTCATTCCACCACCCAAAAATAGTCATATAAAAATGATTACAATGCTATAACACAAAATAATAAAGAAAATACAAAATATAAAGAAAAATAAACAACCTGCACTTAACCTCTGAAAACCTTCATGGCTGGTGTGAGGGAGACAAGAGAGGAAGGTTTTTGTGTAGGATGACTTTCACTGTCACTAATGAAATCATTGCTGTCTGTTGGCTCAATGGAATCTTTTTCTTTTCCTGCAATTTTAACAAGGAACCTATCCAATGACACTTAACTTTTGCCTCCTTCTGAGGAGGAAATGTGACATTGTGTTGTCATTAAACAGATTCATTGCTCGCACTGATACAACCTTAGGGGGTGCTTTTCTGTAAAATTTTGTACTGCTTACCACATTTTACACATCTCTCTAGTCTCATTTTAAGTGAGGGATTCTCTACCTTTTTCTCCTCCCTGTTTGCAGATGAGCTGCCCATGTAGACCCTCTTATAAAATCTTGGAATTTCGGCCACTTGCATACCTCATTTGTACTTCTCGATTTCCTTCAACTGTAATCATCTCCTTCTCACTGCCTTTCTTTTCAACCTTTATCTGCTTGGGGGCCATTGTATACGCTCACACAGATGTTGACTACAATACAGTATTAACAAACTCTTGTCATATAGTGTACTTAATGTAATTGGCATTAAGGCAGCAGATGAAAGGGTCTATGTTTGCAGGCAGCCTGACCTAGAATGAAGCAAAGCATTCCTAGGCTTATTCTTTTATGGAAAAGCAAAGGACTGTCCATAGGTGCTTTGACAAAAAAATACACTGGTGCCTGTATGGGCATCTTCCAACATTCTGAAAAATCACTGATTCCTGCCAAACTGAGCATCTGAGCATGGGAGATGATCACCCACAATCCCGCAGAGAGAGAAAGAGAGAACCATTGGCTCAGTTGTGATCATGCAACATTCAGTGTCACGTACTACTCGTATTGCAAGACATTGCTCATTTATCAAGTTAAAATTTATTAGAAATCTTTGCTCGTCTTGTGGAACACTCGCAGAATAAGTTACAGTCCAAGGTTCTACTGCATATAAAAATAGAAGTATGCACCTTAATTTACATAATATAGTTAAAAATTATTTTCATGCTTCCTGTAAGTCTTTGAAAGCATTCTTTTCCTTTTTTTTTTTTAAGATAAAGTGGGTATTTATTTGTACTTAAACCTATAAACCACCAGCCAAACTGGCCCTATTATCATGATACATTAAAATATAAAACAGCTTTCTACAAATACTGGTTATAATGAACAGGTTGGGAGTTGGGGCAGAGAAAATCAGTGACACACATTATAACTTAACCCTCCACCATTAACAACTGAGGTTGTTAACAAGCCTCACAATCTCAGAAAATACAAATAATCCTTCATCACATGTCTCTGTATTTTTACTTTCTATTCTTGAGGTTAAATTCTGGAGCCTAAAGATATCCAAATTAGTATTATATCTAGTTATCTATAGCCAGAAACATCTTTTAGCATGTTGTCCATAGCAGCCAAAGCTATGGAATCCTCTTTGATTAGACTCCAACTGTACTCCCTTGATTGACAGAATAAGCATAACGAAAAACAATATCAAGGCAGAGATACTGGACCCTAACAGACAAATCCTAGGAGAAGTAATATAGCCACCACCCAAATGGAGATTGGCTAATATACTCATCCTCTCGCATCTTCAGGCTGTAGGTTCAGAGGTATTTGGGAATAAATCTATTATTTGCTGAACATTAAAATACTTAGTGGTTTGCTGTATTACACTATGGCTTTCCTGAGCAGTTTCTAAGATGGACTACAAATTGCTGACAGAATTTTGCTAGAACTGGATCTGGGACTGCAAGGATTCCTCTCCACAGTCATGCAGCTGGTTGTTCCAGGCCTGGTCGTTCCAGGCTTGGGGGCACCATGCCTGACTGTTTCAGGAATGGTTGCTCCACGACTGGCCGTTCCAGGTCTGGTTGCTCCATATTGGAAGGTTTCCGGAAGTGTTCATCAGGTATCCCTGGTGATAGGAATAGAAGCCTGGGTATTCTGGAGTTGCAGAGCTGTTCTGAATCACACTGTTATTATCTGGACAGTTGCTTTTCTGCCACCTCTTACATTTCATTTTCTGGTTCTGGAACCAGATCTTAACCTGCTTATAGCTAAGGTTCACAATGTTGGAAAGTTCTTGCATCTGCTGGAGATTGAGATATTTCTGCCTCTGAAATCTATCATTGAGTACATATAGCTGGGTCTGAGAGAAGATGGTTCTTATCTTCTGTTTCTTGCCCTGACCTGGATCTTCCTTCTTCACCATGATCTCTGCAGAAGTGGGTAGCACTTTTACTCTGGGACTGGTGGAAGAACCTGGGTTGTCCTGAATAAGCAGATCCATGGAGAAAGGAAGAGGAGAGACAGTCTCCGGGGGAGGGGGTGAGGGAGGGTCTCAGCAGATGACATTTGCAAGGATGCATAATTTTCTTGAGGCCCATAAATCTCAGGCATTGGAGAAGACTCCCTAGAATTGGGGGCTTCGGGGCAAGGCAGGCATTGGGGCTGAACTGGATCCACGCTCATATTGGTGAGCTGAGGGTAGAGAAGAAAAAAAAGAGGGAGATACAGGCTTATGTATCTAGATGGAAGAACTTAGAGAAATCTGAAGATCTCCAGATATGAGAGTATCAGGAAAGACAGGATGAAGTGGCATCACCACTGAAGTAGCCAAGCGCCACCCAACCCAATTTAGCAAAAAACCCGAAAGCATTCTTTTAGCAGTAGTTTCTCATATATAGTGACAGTCCAATAGGTAACTCTTTTGTTAAAGGAAAAATAATTTTGCTCTTTTTAAGATATAGCAATGTGAAAAATACACTTTTTGGTTTTAAAAAGTTTTAAATATTTTCAGGTCAATTCTTTTTTTTTAATGCTTATTTTGAGAGTGTGTGTGTGCATGCAAGCATGCACTTGTGTGTGAGTGGGAGAGGGGTAATGGGAGAGGGAGAGAGAGAGAACCCCAAGCAGGCTCCAGACCCACTGCAGAGCAGAACCCCACTCAGGGCTCAATCTCACAACCAGGAGATCTTGACCTGACCACAGTCCACAGTTGGATGCTTAAGCGACTAAGCCACCTAGGCGCCGCAGGTCAATTCTTAATATATGAGGTTTAAGCATTTAAACTTCTTATTCTTTAAATAGATTCATAATAAGAAGAATGGACTTTGTTTAATTTGAAGAAAATTGATTTGACACTAATAAATTCATTTGCATTTACTATGCCATTCTGAGTTGAAAATTTAATATATTTGAAAAATGCAAGGATAAAACAAATGCCTGAGCACTGTGAAAGTATGCAGATTTAAATGCTAGTCAAAATGCATTTAGTTGTTCTTTATACCTTTTGGTGTATACATTAAATTGCAAAACCAAGGACTCCAATTCATAGTGTTAACCTTTTCCTGATAAATAACAAGATGATAGTATAAGATTTGACAAAAAATTAAGAGGAGATGTTCTCATTTAAAAAGTGAAGTCAGGGGCGCCTGGGTGGCGCAGTCGGTTAAGCGTCCGACTTCAGCCAGGTCACGATCTCGCGGTCCGTGAGTTCGAGCCCCGCGTCAGGCTCTGGGCTGATGGCTCAGAGCCTGGAGCCTGTTTCCGATTCTGTGTCTCCCTCTCTCTGACCCTCCCCTGTTCATGCTCTGTCTCTCTCTGTCCCAAAAATAAATAAAAAACGTTGAAAAAAAATTTAAAAAAAAAAAAAAGTGAAGTCATTGGGGCGCCTGGGTGGCGCAGTCGGTTAAGCGTCCGACTTCAGCCAGGTCACGATCTCGCGGTCCATGAGTTCGAGCCCCGCGTCAGGCTCTGGGCTGATGGCTCAGAGCCTGGAGCCTGTTTCCGATTCTGTGTCTCCCTCTCTCTCTTCCGCTCCCCTGTTCATGCTCTGTCTCTCTCTGTCCCAAAAATAAATAAATAAACGTTGAAAAAAAAATTTTTTTTAAAAAGTGAAGTCATAAAGTGCATAAATCTGATTAGCATAAATCAGAAACTGCAAAAGTCAAAGTAATATTCTTTTAGAAATACTAACTTCAGTAGCTTAGGCACAGACCACTTATTAAATTTATAATTAGGATGTGAAGCTAAGTGCATCAGGGATTATGTGCCTACTATTATCAGTTTTCCTTAAGATTTTTTTTTCAAGCAACTAACCCTTGCCCCACCAACCCTTATTGATCCTCTTGAAGTCATTTTATTTTATTTTTTAGCTTTTTTTTAAACTTTTATTTATTATTCAGAGACAGAGCATGAGCATGGAAGGGGCAGAGAGAGAGGGAGACACAGAGTCGGAAGCAGGCTCCAGGCTCTGAGCTATCAGCACAGAGCCCGACGCAGGGCTCAAACCCATGAACTGTGAGATCATGACCTGAGCCGAAGTTGGATGCTTAACAGACAGCCACCCAGGCGCCCTGTCTTAAAGTCATTTTAAATATTTTCCTTAAATACTGTTCTAGTTGACATTAATAAATTTATGTTTTAAATAAATTTATTTTACTTTAAATACTTAGAATTAGAGGTTTAAAAACATGTAAATTCATATGTGACAAATCTGTGAAAATGTATGTATTTCAGATTATTATAGTGATGGAGTTATGGGTCTCTTTAATTTTTTTTTTTTTTTTTTTTTTTTTTTTTTTACCGTTCATTTATTTTTGAGACAGAGAGAGACAGAGCATGAACGGGGGAGGGTCAGAGAGAGGGAGACACAGGTTCTGAAACAGGCTCCAGGCTCTGAGCTGTCAGCACTGAGCCCAACGCAGGGTTCGAACTCACAAACCGCGAGATCATGACCTGAGCCGAAGTCGGCCGCTTAACCGACTGAGCCACCCAGGCGCCCCATGGTCTCTTTAAATTATACCTGAGTACAGCATAGGTCAGTTTTCTTTGAGAGCCTAATTAATTTTTCCAATTATCAATCTCTGTAAGCTTAAGTTTATATTTGCTAACAAGACAAATTCAGACAATTCTCAGACATTCTCTCAATATGGGAGGTGGGTGGGGATGGGGGAGCACTTACAGTTTCTAAGTACCATTTCTAACAGAAATAAAGTTTTTCTCCCTTAGATAATTAACATCCATGTGCTAATATTCTATAAAGAAATTTGTATACAGTCCTTATTCCTGACAAGATTTGCCAACTCTGCCTTGAATTTTTTGGGATTCTCCAGAATCTCTAAAATTCAGCTCCTAAATGGTGGTTTTTAACCACTGGGAGTAAATATGTGTAGTCATTGTGCACCATCTTGTGGTGACATTTAGAAATACATCTATTAGGAGTCCTTGGATTAAGAGACAAAAGCAATTCCTTATCCCTTATTGCAAAACAACAAGCTATAAGGCACTTCCTCTTACATCTCCAGCTCCTTCTATTCCTAAAAAAAAAAATTTTTTTAACATTTATTCATCTTTGAGAGAGAGAGACAAAGCGTGAGCAGGGGAGGGGAAGAGAGAGGGAGACACAATCAGAAGCAGGCTCCAGGCTCTGAGCTGTCAGCACAGAGCCCCGACGCGGGGCTTGAACTCATGAACTGTGAGATCATGACCTGAGCTGAAGTCGGACGCTCAACTGACTAAGCCACCCAGGTGCCCCTCCTTCTATTTCTTTACTAAATAAATTAAATGCATTATCTGGGGAAGAACTAAGGTAGCTAGTATAACTAGGGAGGCAGATTGGTTCAGAGATAAGGCTCTGGAATTAAACTACCTTAGTTAGAATCTCAGATTTGATATTTATTATCTGGATAGTCTTGAACATATTACTTAATCTATGTATGAACTACTTTTCTCATCTGTGAAATGGAGATATAATAGGACTGCCTTATAGACAGATAATCAAAGATGAGACATTTGAGGAAAATCTGGAGTATATGAAAGAAAGCGCAAAATAAGTAAACCAAAAATGGATAAAAGAACAACAGGATAATTCAGGAATGTAATAAAACATCATATGAACAAATTAGTAACATCAGAGAAATTAAAGATTTTATTGCAAACATGATACAGAATAGGATGCCATGGGGAGGGAGGAAGAACAATTAGAAAACAACAGTGAACACAGGGAAGTAAAAACTATGGGAAAAAAAAAAGCTGGAGAACCAGAAGATAAAGTCAGTATGATCTAAATGAAAGCAAAAAGATGAGACAGAAAGTGTAGGAGATAAAGGGAAATATAAGAATCTGATAGCTGACTAATAACTGTCCCAGAAAGAACGAACAAATCAGAAGTCATTTATGAAAATTTCCTACACTTGGAGATATAAATCTGCAGATCAAAAAGGCTTACTCAGTGCTAGTTAGGATAAATGAAAGAATACGAAGGGGGAATAATTGCAACATTTTAGAACATCATGGATAAATCATAAATACTTCCAGGGAACAAAAATTGAAATTTTATTAATCTTTATCAGCAGCACTGGATGGTAGAAAATTTAATAGACTTAAAAATCCAGGGGGAAATGATTTTCAACCCTGTGTTCTATACCCAGCCAAACTAGTAAGTGTGAAAGTAATCTTAACACATTCAAGGATTTGGAATGTTTAACTCATAAACATCTTTTCCAAAGCAGTTGCTTGAGGATGAGCACAAGCAGTTAACCAAGCAGTTAACCAAGAAAGAAAAAGTCAAAGAGGGGTGCCTGGGTAGCTCAGTCAGTTAAGCGTCCAACTCTTGATCTCAGCTCAGGTCATGATCTCATGTCTTCTGGGTTTGAGCCCTGCATCGGGCTCTGCACTGATGGCGTGGACCTTGCTTGAGATTCTCTCTCTCCTTCTCTCTGCCCCTCACCTGCTTTTGTGCGCTCTCTCTCTCTCTCTCTCTCAAAATAAACTTAAAAAAAAGTCAAAGAATCCAAGAATATTGGATTCAGTCAAGAAGCTAAATGAAAGGAAGTTCCTGGATGACAACTATAGGGCAGGCCTAGATTGCATTAGGAGGAAGATATAAGGCTCAAGGAAGGAGGTATCTATGAGGGGGAGAATAAATGGCTGGTGTTTCCATGTATTTGTCTTTGTCTTTAAAATATCAAATACACTTAAAAAAAAAAAAACACTTTAGCTATTGCTAGACTAAAAGAAAGGCAGTAAAACTTGAGAGAAAACAATGTGCTGCTCAAGAAAGAAAAGCACTTCACTTGGTTCTGTATTAAAAATATTTTTACTTTCTGTATAGCTCTTAAATCAGTCCATTCTCTGACTCTACTACTGCCACCACTCTAGACTTAGTTACCATCATTTTTTTTTCTTTTTGCCTAGACTCCTATGGTAGCATTTTTTCAAAATGCAGATTCAGTTATGTCCCTTCCTTGGTTGAAGCTTTGTAGTAACTCCCCATAGGTCTTAGAATAAAAGATCCAAATCATTAACATCCCTACAAGGTTCCATACTGGGACGTGTTCGGTCAGTTCCTAAGCAGCAGTAGGGTGGCAGCCGCTAGGTAATCTCGCCCCACCTCCATAGAATTGCCTGGTAAGGACATAAGAAACCTAAATGGATCTAGGTAGTGTATTATTTACATAGACAGCAAAACAAGATCATAATGTTCTCAACTGCTTACATTCCTAACCCCACAGGATAACACTGAACTGGAGGGACCAGATGACAGAAATGGTGGTTTGTTTTGTTTTTGAGACATCAACCATAGGCTGCACCTGTACCTTGCAAGACGCAAGGTTGAAAGTCCAGTGCCTTAGTGGAACCAGAGGTGGATGGGAAACTGCTTCATGGCAGTCTCATGCAAGATATGGAGCCTCTTGCAAGCTGAGGAGACAGATGAGAAATGGTTTTTAACACCTCCTTACAAGACTGCCTATCTAGAAATATCCCAAAGAGGATCAGAAGGCATTCTGAAAATGATTGAGTCTTACCTATGTGGCCTATGTGGAGACCTGGAATTTCCAGGGTACCATGGTGGAACCATTCTCCTACAAATGTAGCCTGACCTTTCTCCACTAATCTCATTTTGTGTACTCTCTCTTAGATGCTAAGCATCAGCCACACTGACCTTTCAATTTCTATGATATGCCATGCTTTCCCTTGTCATAGGGCTTTTGCATATGCCATCCTCTCTGCCTGAAGTACTCTTTCTCCTACCTCTGCCTTCTTAACTCCCATTCTTTTTTTTAATCCTCAACTCAGTTGTTGCTTCTTAGGAAAGCCTTCCAAGACATCCCCTAACCAGAACAGTGCCTCCTGTCGTCATACAGCATTGTGTCCCTCTCCTTCATAGCACTCTGAACAATTTTAGTTTTATAGTTACTTGTATAATCTTTAAGTAATGATAGTAAAGATAATACATACTCTAATATATTAGTTTATCACTTAATTTAAAAATGCTTTCAGAGGCGCCTGGGTGGTTCAGTCAGTTAAGTGGCTGACTTCAGCTCAGGTCATGATCTCATGGTTCATGAGTTCGAGCCCCACATTGGGCTCTATGCTGACAGCCCAGAGCTTGGAGCCTGCTTCTGATTGTGTTTGTCTCTCTCTGCTCCTTCCCAACTCGCGCTTGCGCTCTCTCTCCAAAAAATGAATAAATGTTTAAGGAGCGCCTGGGTGGCTCAGTCGGTTGAGGGTCTGACTTTGGCTTGGGTCATGAACTCGCAGTTTTTGAGTTCGAGCCCTGCGTCGGGCTCTGTGCTGACAGCTCGGAGCCTGGAGCCTGCTTCCTCTCTCTCTGCCCCTCCCCCACTCATGCTGTGTGTGTCTCTCTCTCTCTCTATCAAAAATAAACAAACATTAAAAAAAAATTTTTTTAATGAATAAACGTTTAAAAACTTAAAATGCTTTCATATACTTAATTTCATTTTATCTTTTCATCTCTGAGATGAACAAAACAGGTATTATTTTTAATCTGTTTTTTACAGATAAGAGCCTATATTAAGACTCATGTTTTCTATTTATTTATTTGTTTGTATATTTATTTATTTAAAAGTAGGCCACACCCAACATGAGGCTTGAACTCATGACCCTGAGATTGTAAGTTACATGCTCTACTGACTGAACTTGCCACACACCCCCCCCCCAACTCATGTTTTCTTACTTTAGTTTAGGGTACCCTGTACTTCACCACTGTGTTTTTTGTGTAAATACATTTCATGTAAGGCAGCATGCTGTGAGCCAGAGGGACAAAGAAAATGCTGGAGGGGCTCAAAAGGAGGGAGAAATCACTTCAGATGGAGTGATAAGGATAGATCATGATAAAAGTGCCATTTAAGTTGGCCTTGAAAGTTGATAAACCTCTGATGGATGAAGAAGTGAGGGGCTTCTAAGACGAGGTAATATCAAAGGTACAATCATAGAAAGTCTTGAGACTGAATAATGGCAAGCGAATGTGTTCTGATGAATTAGGGTTAATATGGGTGCCAGAAAGGGAGGCTAGAATTACATTGTGGAAGACTTTAAATATGGAATTAATTTTGTTGGCAGTAGGAAGTAACTAACATTTCTAAGTGGGCAAATGATCTGATCAGAGTTGAACTTTAGGAGGACTAATTAAGCAACAGTGTGGAGAATAAATTGTAGCTTGGTAGGACTAGACAAGGAGACCAGGTGACTGAGAGATGAAATTATGAACGGGGGCAAAACTTCTAACCAGTAAGCCATGGCATATCTTGCAAAGTATAATATTGAAACCTTTCAGCCAAAGACCACTGGGAATACACGTATATTTGAGGAAAGTTGATTAAGTATTTTTAAACTTGCTATAGCAAAAGAGCACAGCTGTGGCAGAGCTGTGGGTTATCTCAGGGAGTTGAGAGGAGCTTATTTATAGGATTTCAGCTTGTGCTCGTGATTCTTGGGAGAGTTTAGGGAGAGCAGAGGTCAATTGTACATTGGATATTTTCAAAAAGTGGAGTTGGATATTTTGGTATCTTATCTTAGAGATGGGAGGATTAAGGAAATAGTAGTCATTTGTGTTAGCCAGAAGAGGGGGATGTTTAGTTATTTTTGTGGTTCATGAGTGTCCTTGCCTCTAGTTTCAGAAATAATTACACAGTAGTTTTTATCTCTGTCTTTACCACAGTCACAGAATGGTCTTATCTGAGTATTGTTTATATTCTGCCAAAGTTGATTGTATTCAGTTGGGAGCACTATGGTCCAGCTGTCAGCTTGCAGTTTCATTACTTTATCACTACCCAATACATTGATCTGCTGGCCCTTAAGGCATCTAACCAGTTCCCTCTTGTGGTGAGTAGACTTATCCATGTAGTCCAGGATGCTATACAGATGTTATCGTTATCCAGATATGTCATGTCTTGAAAATGAGCAACAGCGTTGAAAATTAAGAGTAAAGGACCAAAAAATGATTGTAAAGGTTTTCAAAATTCTTCACTATCTTCAACATTTCTAGTTAAAGTCTGTGCTCCAGCAAAAATAAACTTATTTCTATTTCTACAGTATGTGGTTTGCCCTCTTTGGGTATTATGCCCTCTATGTGAACATGTTCCCCTGGTCCCCTTCTCATGTCCAGATCCTATCTATCAATTCAGATGTCTGTCCCTTCCCCCATGTTACTAAGATCAAGAAAAAACCTACTTAAAATATTATGAAGAATAAATTATGTATTTGGATATACTAGCTCAGTGGGTCAAGCAGGCAGCAATCTCTTTTCTTTATGAATTCATATAGCAAATTTCTTATACCCCTAAAACACTTATTTCAATGTTTATTAAATACGTATGGTGTCCTCCCTACTAGAAACTATCACTGATGCCATTAAAATGACATGACGTTTGCTTCTTTCCAGGTTCTTCTTAAGTGTAAGTATAAAGCAGCAGAGAAGTTTAAAAACTCCACCCTCATTCTTACCTCATTCAAGATAAGAGTTACTGATATTCTGTGGTATTTGGCTCTATTTATGTCAGGGAGGTTAAGAGAAGCTTATAGGTGGGTCAATGCTCCTTGCAAAAAGCTGGGATTGGGCAAATAGCCCAACAGGGACTAGCTGTTATCAGAAATACCATTTTAAAATATTAAACGGGTTAACACTTGAGGAAGTGTAAAATCATAATCTTTTTGTACTGTCTGAAAGGAAATAAATTCTAGTAAAAAACAGGTTTTTTTCTTATATTAATTTAGGAATGACTGCTTGCAAAAAACCTGGGAACCGAGAATGTAATCATCACTGTAAAAATAAACATACATGTGGACATGACTGCTGTGAGTTCCATAAAAGATGTTTATTTCAGGTTTTAAAAATTGAAAGGTCTTTGAATAGTAATAACAGCCTAATTATCTATGTATGATATTTATATTATGCAGTTTATAATTCAAATGATTTTCTTTCATGAAAAAAATTAGATTAGAAATTATAAAGAAACTTAGCTTTACATGAACACTACCTAAAGTTTAACCTAAAGGATCTAGAATTTCTTCTCATAGGTAAAACTGGAGTTGCACAAAAGTCAGTAATGAAAGAGTCAACAATCTCTTCATATTTATCTGATTTAAGAAACAGGAATGCTGTTTCATCACTTCCTCCAGTTAAACGTCTCAAGGTTAGTTTTAATAACATTTATCCCTTGCTCTGTAATTTAATATATATGAATATTCCTTTATATGCTTTCTGTATATCAATTAGGTAGGTATCTGCAGTGTACTTTAGTTACTTCAGGGCTGTATTTTCAAAATACTTCTTTTTTTTTTTTTTTTTTTTTTTCCCAACGTTTTTATTTATTTTTGGGACAGACAGAGACAGAGCATGAACGGGGGAGGGGCAGAGAGAGAGGGAGACACAGAATCGGAAACAGGCTCCAGGCTCCGAGCCATCAGCCCAGAGCCTGACGCGGGGCTCGAACTCACAGACCGTGAGATCGTGACCTGGCTGAAGTCGGACGCTTAACCGACTGCGCCACCCAGGCGCCCCCAAAATACTTCTTCTGAAGGAAAATAAACTTCTTAATGAATCTGTAAATCTACTTTTGGGACACAGTTCTACATAGTCCCTTATTAGTCTTTTTGTTGTTGTTAACCAGCAATTGAAACTAGAGACACTTACCCTTTCCTGTGTTCTGTTTGTGTTGAAACTGGTGTGGAAATTCTGAAGTTGATTTTGATTCATGTACTTGGATGAGTACTGAGCAAGAGCCTGCTTTCCAAGTCATGAAAGGATGGTAGCTTATACAATTGATAGGCTAGTCAGTAGCAGACTTATTCTGAGCCTGCATCATCATATCCAGGGCAAAATAATTGATCAGGCCACAGAAGAGAGGCAAGAAAATAGCAGAATGTCTGTTTCTTCTGTTTCTCTTCTCTTCTTTAACAAGAATGAAGATTTTAAGTCATGAGGCTTAAACAAGGGGAATATTGGGAAACAGGGAGTGACATGCATTTTGAAACAGCTACCACCTTCTCTGAGATAATTTTTTAGTAGCCCAAGCTTTTCATCCCTCCCTTTCTCCCTCCCTTTCTTCCATCTTTCCTTCCTCTTTCCTTCTCCATTCCATATTATTCCTTCTTTCTTTCCATATTCATTTTTTTAAGTTGATTTATTGTTTTTAGTAATATGTACATCTAGCATGGGGCTCAAACCCACAACCCTGAGATCAAGGGTCTCACACTCTTCCAACTAAGCCAGCCAAGTGCCCCCCTTCCGTATTCATTGAGCACCAAGAATATGCCAAGGACTGTTATAGATGCTAAGATACTGCTGTGAAAAAGACAGCTTTAGTCCCAATCCTCATAGAGCTTATAGCTGAGTAAAGGATATAGATAGCTAAATAGGCTTTTTCAATGTAGTGTGATGGATGATTCTATGACAGAAATTTAAGATAACTTGAATTTGGATAGAAAGTGTACTCATTCCACATTTGATAGGCCAGGAAGGGATTCCGAACAAACATGACTGAGACTTGAAGCCAAGTATGGAGAGGGAGGCACCATAGTGGTGGTGGAGAGGGATAAAAAAGTATTCCAGACAGAAAATGTGCAGTGGTCCAGAGCTAATAAAGAGCCAGAGGAGATCTTTTAAAACACTGAAGTTATACAGTACATCTGGAGTTCAGTTACACATTGGGGAGTGGAGAGATGAGGGTGAAAAGGCTGAAGAGGTAAGTAAGAGCTGGATAATGAAGGCCTTTTTGCTATTTTAAGGATTTGGACTTTATCCTGAAAGTATTGGGAAACGACTAAAGGGCTTAAAGCAGTGACATTACCAAAATTGCATTTTATAAATTCACTCCGGATGCAATGTAGAGAATGGATTAGAGGATGATAGAAAAGGAACATAAAGACTCATTAGATAGGTTTTGCAGTAATCTAGGCAAGATTGGCCTACTCTAATGTAATGGCAGTAGCAGTGGAGAGTAGTGGCTAGGTTTAAAATATTTCTCAGAGATAGAATCAACTACCCTGGTACTTAATTGCTTGTGAGGGGTGACGTAGAAGGATCAAGATGATGACCAGCTTTCTGGGTTGAGCAGCTAGGAACAAAGTGAGGCTTCACTAGGGTAGGAATTCCAAAGGAAAAACAAGTTTAGAGAAGTAGATATACATTAATTTCAATTTGGTAAATACTGAATTTAGAAACCTGCAAGATGTCTAGGTAAAGATGTTCCACAGACAGTTGAATATAACAGAAAACCAGGAGAAGGAGCTGAGTAGAAATACATATTTAAAAGTCATTCACGTGTAGATGATAATTGAAGCCAGGGAGGTAAGTGAGGTGTTTGAAAATGTGTAGAGGGAGAAGAGAAGGCCTAGTAAAGAACCATGAAGAAATACCTACGTTTAAGAAGTGCCTGAGAAGGAGATTTGATTTGAAAACTAGCCTGAATTTCTCATAATTCATTGATTTTGTGACTTTATGTACTGGCAGGAATTTTGCTGTTTGGCTTGTTAAAAAGTGTTGCTATGAAATTGATAGTTGAATTTTTTTTTCATTAATAGATGCAAATGAATAAATCTCAAAGTGTGGATCTTAAAGAATTTGGTTTTACTCCAAAACCTTCTCTTTCCAGCATATCAAGGTATAAATATAATGTTAATATCCAAGGTAGAATAGTCCTCATAAATTCTTTGCTTCTCCAAATAATCATGTGTTCTGAGAAAGGTGAACACTGGCTACATTCAAATCACAGTAATCATGTAGTTCCGTAATGAAGTAATGGCATCATAAGAGTTTGGTTATCTAAATTTATTTAGAACTCTGTAGTTATAGAATATTTTAACATTCATTGAATCATCTCTTTCGTGGGAAACTATCCATCCTATATGTCATGCCCTCAGGCTTTTTCTGCCTTCTAAACTTAACAGGAGACAAAAGTATATTTTAGAAAGAGAAATCATGTTGCTGTACAAAGTCTAATCTTTTCCATTTAGGGGCCCACTCTATATTAATAACACTTCAGATTTATAAAATAATTTACAATTTAAAAATTGCACATTGTGCATTATCTCTTTTGACCTTAACAACAACGTAGCTCATAAAATGAGGTATTTCTATCCCATCTTATACATAAAATAACCGAAACTCATATTCCTGGTTTTAAGGAGAGGACCCTAGATGATAACTCAGCATTCTTTTCCTTTATCATGATGCCTAGAAGGCAATCGTATATGTCATTTCCCTTCCAGATAAGGGTATTCTATATTCAGGGATGACATTTAATATACTTAACAAACAGTACAGAACAGCCACTGACCAATCAGAACAGATGCCAACACTACTTAAAGATATCCTAGCTTTTGTTATCTAATTGAAAGTAGCATTAGCAATAGATTTTTAAGGCTATACACAGATAGCAGATATCTACATATCTGGGACATGTAAAGATGACTAAGTATCTTGCTTCCATTAAACACCTATTTTTTTTACCCTTTACTACCCAGGCTAATGCATTCTATCATAAAAGTGTTGATTTTAATTTTAATTGTTGATCTAATTTTGATTTAAGTGTTGATTTAATTTTAATATTTAATATTTTTATGGCTTTATCTTTATAAAGGTCAGAGTGTTTAAATATACCTCAATTGTCTATAATGGAACAGAGGGATCAGCATGAAATCTGTGCAAAAGTTCAACAAGAACCATCTGAATATCAAGACAAAGGTAAATTACCATTGATACTGCCTTGAAAGAGAAAATTATTTATTATTACTTCAGAATGACAATGTTATTGAAAAACCAGCATCTGAAATTACTATGATTAACTTGGCAACATTTTTCTCTTGGGTTATTGGACCAGTTTCAAATTCTTAGGTCTGTTATTTCAGATGGTCTTGCTATATTTGTCACAGATTTTTAAAAAATCTCTGCCCTACATAGCATTGACTATTTTTATTTAAAGATAATATGAGGAAAAGCTGAGAAAATAAGGGATCTCAAGATACACAAAGTGTTAAAATGCTGAACTATTACTTTTATATGTCTTTAGAATTATTTAAAATAATTTTATGTTTATAAAATTAGTCCAGTTTTACAAAATATCTGTGTGACCTTGGGAAAATTATTTAACCCCTTTAGGTCTTAGTCTTATCTTTTAAATTAGGGGATTAAATTAGGTGTCCTTTAATATCTCTCCAGTTGCTAAACCTATGATTCTTACAACTTCCATGATAATAAGAGAATATAACCTAGTTTGTGGAATATAGCTTGTATGTAGTCTAGATTTGCTTTTCATCTGTGTCAGTCATTAAATTCTTTTTCAACATTGGGATTGGTTTATCAATACTCTGGATCCTGATATTAATAGCATCCTTTGTCTGGGTCATGCCATTAATAGCCAGTCTGTTAAAATGTGTGAGAAATAATCCTGGCTATAGAGTTGTTTGTTTGAGTTGCTGTATATAGAAATGGTAAACTTGGGGTTCCCCACAAATAATTTCATGTGTGTGACCTTAGCATCTGTTGACACTCTTTCTTTCATGCTGTCACTTAATGCTTCCTCTGGCCATAATTTAAGATCTTAAGTAGGCAAGGGCTGGCATACCAATCACCTCTTATGACATGGCAGTCATTAGGCCCAAATAAGAACAAGAAAAGTCCCCTAATGTCACTTAGAGTATCAGAGCATTTATCCAACTTCCTCAAAGCCTGAATATCATTACAACAGGGAGAGAAGGTATGAGATTGTCAACTCTTATTTTTATATCCCTTCAACCTATAGCCCTCTAACTTATTCCTTGTTCTGCTGCTCTGTTCCCTGCACTTCTGCTTACTTTAATTATCCCTCTTTACTTACGTATCCCTCTGTTCACTTTCATGCTGTCTTTACATAGTTTCCCTACTTTGATTTCTTTCCCACCCCCATTCCAAATCCAGTTTATATTATGATATTAAAGTCTCATTAGACATCGTTGATAATTGTATCCCTGTTTTACTGAATGGGCCACTTTTTTTTTTTTTAATAGAAGAAGCTGTGTAGTATAGTACTTAAATTCACAGGATCTATAATAATCTGTCTAGTGGTGCTAACTGAATCAGTTGGTAGAGTATGCGAGTCTTGATCTCAGGGTTTTGAGTTCGAGACCCACATTGGGCTTAGAAATTACTAAAAAATAAATGCTTAGAATAATCTGTCTAGGTTCAAATTCTAGGTCTGCCATTTATTAGTTGTGTCACATTTCATAATATATCCAACCACTTTATCTCAATTCCCTCATCTGCTTATGTTTTAGGGATTTTACAATTAAATGAGATAATGTACACAAAGCTCTTAGCATAGTATCTGGTACTGTTATTAATAGTAATTGAGTATATTCATTATTCCTTTCACATATTAGTTTTGCATGGCAAAACATACTTTATATGTATTCAAATATTGCTCTTGAGAATGTTTTTAAGAAAAACATGCCAATTTTTGTCATCCTAATTCCAATTTCAAGAAAGGAAAAAGAAAAATGTCAGAAACTATATGAGAAAGCATGTTGAATCATAAAATTTAAATTGTAAGGGACCTTTGTGTAATTTTTCATTTTATAGTGAAAGAAACCAAGACTCTGAGAGATTAAATTACTTGCCTAAAATCACATATCTAATTAATGGCAGGACCAGAAATAGATTCTATATCTCTTGATTCCCAGTCCAATGCCATTTCTATAAAATGAAATTGACTTTTAGTTGTCAGTGGAGGATTGAAAATTGAATCTATATGAACTCTTTCAACTTTCCACTGTACAACTATATATTTCTCTATTTCTGCATCCATCCTTAACTCTGTCTTAAAAGAAGAATTATCTTTTATTCTATTCAAGGCTTATATCTCCAGCTGTAGTTTTAATCTTTCCAATCCTGCCTCCCCTTAGGGAGGGCCTTAGGAGACCAGTATCCATTTCCTCTTTCCCATATTGTCCATCTCTCTTCCTTATTTCTTTCTCTTCAACATGTAAATATGCTCATGTCTCTTCCTTCTTCAGCTCCCTGTTCTCGTCTAGCTACTCCTGACCGTTTGGGTGGTAAGTGGCGGAAATGCTACTCAAAGTGACTTAATCACAAAAAAAGAAGACCACTCATGTAAACTTGTAAATCCAGACATGCATCTGGCTTTAATCTTGCTAGATCCAGGCACTATGATTTTAGTCATGCTTCTAGTTTTCTCTCAATCTTTTAGATATGCCTGTTACTACTTGGCTTTATTTTTTTCAATAGTCTTTCTCACATGACAGGTCACCCCTAACTCACATCTTCCCAGTTTAACAGACTTGGTAGAAAAACAGTCTTCCCCTTTTACCTTTGGTAAACCAGAGTTCATTCTAACTGGCCTCAGCTGAGTCTTGTATTTCTCTCTTGATCAATTCCTACAGCCTGGGGATTGGGTCATATGTTCCCCCGCTGTAGCCCTAGGGACCAGGGTACCATGAAAGACATCCTCACCAGGATCACATGGAATGGGTGGAGGCAGTTTCCCCAAAGGATGAAAAAGATACTCCTATTAAAAGAAGTGAAAAGGGGCACGTGGATGGCTCAGTTGGTTAAGCATCCAACTCTTGATTTTGGCTCAGGTCATGATCTCACAGCTTGTGAGTTTGAGTCCCATGTCAGGCTCTATGCTTACAGCCTGCACGGAGCCTGCTTGGGATTCTCTTTTTCCCTCTCTCTCTCTGCCCCTTCTTGCATCTCTCTCAAAATAAATAAACTTAAAAAAAAATTTTTTTAAGGGAAAGCATATCAGGCAGACAAAAAAAACAGAATCACCCGAGTCTTTATATACTTTAATGTCTTGCTTTCCACATCAAAACAAAAATTCTTCAAAAGGCAATTTATACTCACTGTGCTCATTTCCTTACCTCCTAGTCACTTTTCATTCACTAAAATTTGGATTCTCCATCACTCCTTTGAAACTGGTTTCATTTAGACCATTTAGTGATCTTCTAAGTTCTGAATTCAGTGAACTCTTTTCAATTTTTATTTTCTTTGACCTTTGTATTTGACACATTTGGTCTTTCCTTCCTTTTGGAAATCTCTCCTTTGGTTTTAATTAAGCCATTCTGCTTCTCCTACTACTTCTTGAATTGCTTGGGCTTTTCTTCCTTTTGATATTAGAAAAGTTTCTTTCTTGGGGCGCCTGGGTGGCGCAGTCGGTTAAGCGTCCGACTTCAGCCAGGTCACGATCTCGCGGTCCGTGAGTTCGAGCCCCGCGTCAGGCTCTGGGCTGATGGCTCGGAGCCTGGAGCCTGTTTCTGATTCTGTGTCTCCCTCTCTCTCTGCCCCTCCCCCGTTCATGCTCTGTCTCTCTCTGTCCCAAAAATAAATAAACGTTGAAAAAAAAAAAATTTAAAATAAAAAAAAAAAAAGAAAAGTTTCTTTCTTGCTTCTTTATTTTTCTTGCTTTGTAAACTTTTCTTATTCACTGCCACTCAAGTCCATGTCTACAATTACTAACTATATTTAGATGATTTCTACATCTGCATCTGTATCTTTCTGTCTAGCCCCTGACCCATCTATACAATCACCTTCCTGGATATATCCACCTAAAAGTTAACATATCAGCCTCTGAACTCTTTCTGTCTTCTCTGTATCTCACACTGCTCCTTTTCTTTTCTCCTTAGGTTGGTGAGTGAATTCTCTTCTTTTCTAAGCAGCTAAAGGCAGAAAAAGAGTCATCCTAAGTATCTTACCTTACATGCAAGTAATCGCCATGTCCTATCTATTTTGTCTCCTAAACATCTCTCATATCTGTTCTTCTTCTCTCTCCCTTCTGCTGATACTCTAGCTTAGACATTCAATGTCTTTCCCATTGTAATATGTCTTACTTTTCTCTTTGCTTTCAGTCTCATTATCATTCCATCTGTAACTATTCTGAATGATCTAACAGGCATCTCCCATCACGTAAACCTCTTGCTAAAATATCTTCAGTAGTTATCCATTGCCTATATGGAAAAAAAAATTAATTCCTTAACATTGAAGTTAAGCATCAACATAATTTGGCACTTAAATGCTTGTGCGGTCTCAATGAGCCCTTTTCTTCTACTTTGTGCTCTAGAAATCCTGAAAACATAGTTTACCAAACATTCTCTGGTCTCCCATACTGCTGTGTCTTTCACATGTTGCTCTCCCCTCACAGAGTATCTTGCCTTCCCCTCTTGCCCATTTCTGCAGGCACCACTCTATCAAGCTCAAATTCCAACATTAACTTCTAAGCATTTTACCCTCTTAGAGGTGTCCCCTCTGACTTCATTATAGGTTTAAGTCCTGTTTCCTTTGCATTCTCATTGCACTTTGTGCCTACTTCTATTTTTAGTATGTATTATATTGTGTATGTATATCAATGAACAGAAGTAGAAAAATGTGAACTGGAGTTGTAGAACAGTTGAGAGATAATGTAAGATTTGGCTAGGTGAAGAAAAGTGTAGAGGATATTTAAAAGTGAAGGAAACTCAGTGCACTGGAGCAAACTTGTGCTGGCTTGTGAGAGATGATTATTCTTGGGAATCGTTCAGCCATTATTAAAAGTTTAATTATATAAAATTTCAATTAAATAAGTTATACTAAAAACAAAGACTGTATTCAGAACTAATATTCTACCACATATTACTGTTTTCTGTGTTCTTGAGATTATTTACCTCTATATTTGTATCTGTATGGTGGAAATACTATATTATGGGGTGCTACTATGCATTTCTTCTCAACTTTACTTTTAGAGATATTACATTGGAAGCTTGAAATTAATCATAATGGGAGTATTTATACCATAGAAATCAGCAAACACTACAAATTAGGACTTGATTTATTGTTTTGTTTAGATTTATGAAAGTGATGGATAAAATGTTAATAGCGCAGATTAGAGGCACCTAGGTGGCTCAGTTGGTTGAGTGTCCACCTTTGGCTCAGCTCCTGATCTCATGGTACATGAGTGTGAGCTCCACATTGGGCTCATTGCTGTCAGCGCAGAGCCCGCTTTGGATCCTCTGTCCCCCACCCCCCCTGCCCCTTTTCCACTCATGCTCTCTCAAAAATAAATAAACATTAAAAAAAATCATGCAGATTAAATTTAATAGTATGTTGTGTACATAGCTATTACATTGAGAATACCATGAAAAATTGAAGGAATATTGTAGTATTTGAAAACCATTGTCTAATTTAGCGAAGAAGTTGCCTAAGTCAGTGAATGAATGAGTAAAGTCCCAACCTCTGTCTTTGTTATTTTACTTTCATCTTAGTTGCTAAAGTCAACAAGAATGTTAAATAGCATTTTTGTGAGAACTGTATTCATTTGTTAATTGTAATGATAGGTTGGTTATAGATGTAAGAATTTGGCAAAACTCAATGAAAACATTCAGTGAAAATCAGATATATGGAATTTATAATTATGCATGTTATATATTTTATTATTATTTGTAAATCATGTGCTACATATCTTTTACCTATAATAAATACATATAATAAACACATGTATGTATATAAATGCATACATGTTTTGAGAAGCAATTTATTAAACATTTATTAGCACAATTACTTTGGAAAACTGCAAGAGTAAAGGCATTTATTCCCTACAACAATCTTATGAAAAAGGTACTTTTATAATTCCCATTTTGCAGAGGAGAAATTAGGCTCAGAGACTTTAAATTACTTGTCTAAGATTATACAATGAGAGAAGTGGAATTTTTCACCCAGGTAGTGTGGTTCTAAGCCCAGGCTATAAATAATAGATAACACTGAGGATTTTTTAGCAGGAGAAAATTAAGATCTATTTTGGGTAAATATATCTCATAACAATATTCAAAATTCACCTGTAGGGAAAAGAGCTGGGGGGAGGAATACCATTTTAGAAATTATTCATTTTTAGAGTATGGCTATTCTCATCTAGAAATTAATAGGGAAAATTAATTCTGTCTGAAAGAATCTATTGAAAATTCAATTTAGTGCAACTATCAATATATGTACTACAGTAAATAGAATTGGTTGAAAACAATATTCAACAATATTGCTTGACCCAATACTTTTGAAAACTGTTCAAACCTCAGTTTAGTAGTTGAAAGATGTGTTTGATGTATCAATAGAAACTGATGTTAATGGTTTAAAAAGTACCTATACTCTTTTATACATGCACATGACAGATTTTTCTAGATGGAACTCTTCTACAACTTCAAATGAGAAAGCCCCTCAAACAGTACTGTTCAACAGACATCTTAATGCATCTGGAAACCAGAATTTGACAGATGCGGATAAAAGTAATTCTCCATTCTCAGAAGTTCTGAATGTGAACTTTGAATTGGGAGATGAAATTTGGGATGATTTTGATGATGAGAACTTAATAGAAGTTACTGATTTTTCAGCCGGTACTGAGAAGACAAATACATCAGGTAAAATTGTATCTTAGCATGAAATAATTTCATGAGAAATTCTTTGAATATTTTTCAGTTCAGTTTCTGGGACTCATTTTCTTTGTCTTTTTTATGCGCTTGCTTAACTAGCTTTGGTTTGTTAAGATTATGATTTTTAGCGAAACTGAAAAAGTAACCCTTCCATAAATTGCATTTCCTCCTCTAAGGACAGAGGTCAAGGTTATTCCATGATAATGATGCAGCACATGAGCTTTTTCTATTCTATTGCTCCCCTATATTGTTAAAAACGCTATTCAAATTCAGATTATTTATTGAATTTTCCCTTATAAAACACACTATCCAGCTCTCAATTCTGTGATCACACATAATCTGCTAATGTTTGTGAAGGACAAAAAATACTCCATTTTTAAAAGTATTCATCTGTTAGCCAGGAAAATGAAAGACACCCTTTATTTCTAGCAGACATAACTGATTTTTTTTCAGGTATAAGTAAACAAAATTAGGAAAAAATTAATTTCTTCTGTATTGGATATTGTATTTAAATCATTTACAACCCCAAAATAATGGGACTGAATTTTCTGAATTACTGGCAGATTCACTCTATCTCACTAAAACAGAAAATGAAAATCTTGGTAATTATATGAGAAGACAGCAAAATGGAGATACTGATGGCTGACAGAAGGAAATTAGTCCTTCAGAACTATAGTTGCCTCTTAACGTATCCCACCCCAGTGCTCTTTAAAAAAAAAAATCTTCTTAAGGGAAGCAATTAGAAGTCAAAATATTATTGTTTTAGGGCTCTAAGAATTGCCTAAAGAGCTATTATTCCTTCCAGAAGGAATAGGATTTGACCACGTTCACAAAATAGGTCAGGAGAATATATGATGTGGAGTTAGTAGGCACAATTTCCTGTATCGCTGTACAACTACTAGTCCCTACCTCAAAATTAATAGTCATGTGTATTGCAATTTAAGAGGCAATTTGTACTGATTCTTTGAGGTAGCTTAATCCTGTGAGGGCATAGCTTTGACACTGGAAAAATCAGTCTCAATAAATGTCATGTATATAGCACTTTAAATGAACTTAGCTACATGCAGACCATTGAAAATATAGAATGAAATTCAAACTGATCATTTACGTGAGTTAAGTAAGTAAGTAAAAGTGGTTTGGGACCTTTTAGTATAGTGACTAATAAGCTAACCCGTGTGTTTATAGTTTTACTCCCTTAGCTTTGCTCCCTTATTTCTCTATGCAAATTAAATGTGATTAGTGAGAAGTATTCATTCCTTCTTTAATCAGATCATATCTGTTGGAGACAGCCCTTGTAGAACTTCTGAAAAGATCCATTCTTCTGTTTCCTGACATTTTACTTCAAAATGTTATCTCTTTACATAGGATTTAGAAACACTTTGAGTTCAAGTATCCAGGGAAGTAAGCTATCCCTTCAAGAGTCAAAGAGCAAATTCCAAGGAGAAATGTCAAAAAGGCAAGTTTTGGAATTTTGGTTTGAAATACTTTACAAGTGTATATCCTCCTGACATATAATTGGAGAATGGGGATCAAATCATTAGATGTCAGAGAAGCTATAAGGTATTAGCTAACCTGAACCTTCTTACTCTTAGAGCTGTGTTTCTCAAAGATCTATTGACAGACCAACTACTTCAAAAGTATTGAAATATATTAAAAGTGCACATTCCTAAAAAAAAAAACAAAAAACAAAACAAAACACATTCCTGGGCCCCACGCTAGACTTACTATATCATGATCTCTAGGGCCGGTGCGCAGGAATTTTCACTTCTCAAAAGACTTGAAAACTAAATAGTAGGAATTTGACAGGTAGAAAAGAGGAAGATAAGGCATTCCAGATAGAAGAAGCATGTGTGAAGGGATACGGCTTGAAAAGGCATCTGATGCTCAAGAGTCAATAAAGTGTTGTCTGTATGGTCACAGCATTGAGGCTGAGAGTGCTGAGGTCTGATTGTAAAGAGCCTCAAATGCCATATTTAGATAACTTTACCATATCCAGTAGGTCAGGGCTCACAAACTGAAACCACCTTCAAGACGTAGTGGGCCAAGGCCAACCACAGAGTGTCCCATCTAAAAGGCACAACTGTAGAGATATCACAATTACAGATTTCAAGGTATACTACAAAGCTGGGGCACCTGGCTGGCTCAGTCTGTAGAGCATACAACTCTTGATCTTGGGTTTGTAAGTTTCAGCCCCACATTGGGTGTAGAGATTACTTAAAACTAAAATCTTAAATGGGGCACCTGGGTGGCTCAGTTGGTTAAGCATCCGACTTTGGCTTGGGTCATGATCTCACACTCTCTGAGTTCGAGCTCCGTGTCGGGCTCTGTGCTGACAGCTCAGAGCCTGGAGCCTGCTTCATGTTCTGTGTTTCTCTCTCTCTCTCTGCCCCTCCCCCACTCATGCTCGCGTTCTCTCTCTCTCTCTCTCTCTCTCTCTCTCTCTGTCTCTCAAAAATAAATACACATTAAAAAAATTTTTTAAATAATAAAATCTTAAAAAAAGATACACTACAAAAAATATTAATCAAAATGGTATGGTACTGGCAAAAAAATAGACACAACCACTTTTTATACCATATACAAAATAAACTCAAAATGGATTAAAGCCCTAAGTATAAGACTTGAAACCATAAAACTCCTAAAAAAAAATGCACAGGCAATAATCTCTTTGACATCAATTTTAGCAATATATTTATGGATATATTTCCTCAGGCAAGGGAAACAAAAACAAAAATAAACTATTGGGACTAGGCCAAAATAAAAAGCTTTTGCACAGCAAAGGAAACCATGAGCAAAACAAAAAGGCAACCTACTAAATGGGAGAAGATATTTGCAAATAATATATCCAATAAGGGGCTAATATCCAAAATATATAAACACTTTTACAACTCACACCAAAAAACCAATTTGATTTAAAAAATGGGCAGAGGGCCTGAATAGACATTTTTCCAAAGAAGACATACAGATGGCTGACAGACGCATGGAAAGATGCTCAACATCACTAATTATCAGGAAAATGCAAATCAAAACCATGTGATATTACTTCACACCAGTCAGAATGGGTGATATCAAAAAGACAAGAAATAGTAAGTGAGGAGGTAGAGAAAAGGGAACTCTTGTGCACTGTTGGTGGGAATATAAATTGGTGCAACTACTGTGGAAAACAGCATGGAGGTTCCTCAAAAATTAGAAATACAACTATAGTAATACGACTGCTGGATATTTACCCAGAGAAAAAAACACTAATTCAAAAAGAAAATGCACCCCTGTGTTTTTGCAGCAGCATTTACAATAGCCAACATATGGAAGCAGCCCAAGTTGTGGGTATCAATGAATGGCTAAAGAAGATAGGAGATATTTATATATTTGTATCTATAATATTACTCATCCATAAAGAAGAATGAGATCTTTCCATTTACAACAACATAGATGGACCAAGAGGGTGTTATGCTAAATGAAATAAGTCAGATCATGTGATTTCACTTAGATGTGAAATCTACAAAAACAAAGCAAATGAACAAACAAACACAAAAACAAGACTCTTAAATACAGAGAACAAATTGATGGTTGTGTGGTGATGGATGACAAAATAGATAAAGGGGATTAAGATGTACAAGATTTCCACTGGTAAAATAAATAAGTCACAGAGATGAAAAGTACAGCACAGGGAATATAGTCAATAATATTCTAATGACATTGTATGGTGACAGATGGTAATACACTTACTGTGGCGAGCACTGAGTAATGTATAAAATTGATGAATCAGTAAGTTATATGCCTGAATTTAATACAACATTGTATGTCAATTATATTTCAATAATAAAAAGTAAAATAAATAAATAAATAAATAAAAGGAGCAACCACTACTCAGGTCCAGCCAGTTGTTGCTGTGCAAGAAGTAAGTATCTAGTGTTGTCAAATATTCTGATTTTCAAAAAAAGCTAGGTATCTAAAATTCGGTGTGACATCTCCTGACTTAAATTTTGAAAACTAGTTTTTAAAAATGTGATATAATCTATAACAACCCCCACTCCAGGTATAGTCTAGTTTTTAGTCTCCATAGTAAGCAGTAGGAAGCCTTCCAAGATACTTATGCACAGGATAAACAATTTGATGAGACAAAATTATTTGTAGATGAGATATAGGTATATGATATATATATAGAGAGAGATTGAATTGTAGAAGGTGGGACCATGAGAAGCATGGTGGCCAGCACAAAAGACAGGTTATGGTAAGGCCGAAACTAGAGCAGAGGTGATGGGAACTGAGAGGTAGTTAGATTTTTGAAACATTTCATAGATAGCACATACTACAGTAGTTGAGGAAGAGGGAAAAAATACATGGCAAGTGAGTACACAAAGATGTTAATCTGAGAATATAAGACACACAGACATTTGTAAAAGTAAATAGTAATTTTAAAAATGTTCAATTTTGGGGAACCTGGCTGACTCAGTCAGTCAGTAGAGCATGAGACTTTTGATCTTAGAGTTGTGAGTTCAAGTCCCACATTGGGTGTGGAGCCTACTTTAAAAAATTGTAAAAAGAAAAAAAAGAAACTTCAACTTGAAGTATTTTTGCAGAAATGCGAAGTGCATCTGGATAGTGGACTTGGCTAGAAGTCATGGAGAGTAATTATAGCCACAGCCAAAACTTTCCCCAAAAGAAATACTGACAACTTTTTATTCAGGGTCTAATTTACTTAAGGATTATTTATTTCTCCTAGTTTAAAAAAAATAAGAAATTTGTGGTGTCTCTTGGTATTTTTGCTCTTATTTAGTCATTTTACTTATCAACATCATAGAATCATAGATTTCAGAGAATTCCAGAGCTGAAGTGTGCTTAATTTAAGCATCATTTAGTTTCTCCACTGCAAGATACTTGAATCACCATCCAACGTCATTGCCATAGATATTCATGACATCTCTACTAAAACAGCTCTAGTGACCAGGAGCTCATTCACTTCAGCATGCCTGATCCATGTTTGGGTCTCTCAGACCATTCAATAGCTTTTAAGAATATTTGTCTAAAATTTGTCTTCTTACTATTTCCATTCATTGGTTCTAACTGTGAGTCATACAAAATAAATGGATTAGAAGCATCAAAGTAGAACAAAGCTGTGGGTGTAGAGAAGCAAAAAATAGGTAGAAAGTAGGAAGATAACAAAGCACATAGACAGTTTGGTGAGCCATACTTTTAGAAGCTATAAATAATTTGGGGAGAGTTTAAAAGTGATGAACAGAAAATAAGTGGATTTAAAAGGGAATCCTTATCAAGTAGCCTCTAAAGAAAAAATTGTGCCATAAGTTGGAACTAGAAAGAAGGCCTGTGGGACCTGAGGATTTGGGGTGGGAAGGAATCATGCTTTTCCTTTTGTACCCTTTTTGACTATTTTAATTCCTTGCTTTTGATCAAAAACAAAAAGATTCAATCATATCAATACATGTACTTCTCTACTACCAGTATCCACTGCTTATTACTCTTTTTTTTTCTTTATATGAAATTTATTGTCAAATTGGTTTCCATACAACACCTGGTGCTCATCCCAACAGGTGCCCTCCTCAGTACCCCTCACCCACCCTCCCCTCCCTCCCATCCCCCATCAACCCTCAGTTTGTTCTCAGTTTTTAAGAGTCTCTTATGTTTTCGCTCCCTCCCTCTCTTTTTTTTTTTCTTTTTTTTTTTTGGTGGGAATGCAAACTGGTGTTTATTACTCTTTACATGGCTATCATATTTTAGCCTTTGAGTGTCATCTTAAATTGTCACCTCCTCAGACATGCATTCATGACTACCTTTTTAAAGTGGGTTTATGTCTTCACACTTTTTCTTGTAATATTACTCAATTAATTTCCTTCATATAACTTCAGGATCTATAATTGTATGTATTTATTGTTTACTCATTGTCTGCTCCTCTACTAGATGATAACTTCCTCAGGATTTGTTTACCTCTTCATACCTAGCTCCTAGTACAATATCTAGCATATGGTAGTGAATAATAAATGTTTTTTAATGAATAAATTTAATACAGAAGATTGAAGGTGAATCCTAGTGTAGTTATAGATTGGAAGATAAATAAAGGTGTCTATCTACAGTGAGACCAGAGCAGGGAAAGGAGATTAAAAGTTAAGCCAAGTGAGATTTAGAAAAGATTTACAGACTGCTAGGTAATAGAAAATTAAGCATGAGACCCAATTTTAAGGAAAATTACTGAATGATTACTTCTGTAGCCTTTTAAAAATAGTATTTTTATCTAATTTGAAATATATATAGATTGGGGGACACCTAGATGGCTCAGTCAGTTAAGCGTCCAACTCTTGATTTCTGCTCAGGTCATGATTTCACAGTCGTGAGATCAAGCCTTCCGTCCAGCCCTGCCCTGAGCATGGAACCTGCTTAAGATTCTCTCTCTCCCTCTCCCTCTGCACCTCCCCTGCTTGTGCTCACACTCTTCCTCTTTCAAAAAAAAAAAAAAAAAAAAACAAAGAAAAAATTAAAAAAATATGTATAAAGTGGTATTTTGTCTAAAGGAAAGGAGATAACACCAGATTTTCCATGAGTCTAAAAAACAGAGCATCTTTTTTTTTGTAATAAATATGACAGACTATAATCATCTTCCCCAAAGAATCACTATTGATCTAATTAAGACGGTTTGTTTCTCTTATTCCCATATTTTAAAAATAATTAATTTTGATTTTTAGTGTTGTTTCATCACATGAGAAGCCAGATATTTATTTATCAGATTCTCCTGTGTTCAAGTTTGATGCATCCTCCATGACAAAATTGCCTCCACAAGCTGGAAATGCAGATATTGTAAGAAGCACTTCATTGTTTTTCTTTTAAATTCTGCCTGAAGAGTTAAACTTTCAGTGATTGCCTTTTTTTCTGTTTTCCTCAAAATATAGGTCTGTTTACAAGAAGGAAAACAGCAGAGTCTGTCACCAGAGATTGAAAAGCTGTGCTTTACTCACTCTAAAAAAATACCAAATTCTTCACATTTTATTGAGAAAGTGGATTTCTTTATTAGCAACAATGAATGTAAAAAGGAAATTGATTTCAGGTAAGAATTCTTTAAAGTCTTTCAAGACTATACCAATAAAAACTTTCTGTGAAGAAATTCAGCATTCCTTTTTCCTTGATTTATTTTAAAGATAACCTAAACATTTTATTTACTTAAAGACATTGAAAAGTTATACCCCTGGTGACCTAAACCCTTAAGACAATTCATAATTTTAAGTATGTCAGTTTTTGAGAATATATGTTTGATACTTTTAATGAAAATATATTTTGTTGCTAAACTTTTTTTTTAAGGATTTGAACACAACATGTTGATAATGTAAAGTGTAAAGTTACTAAAATCCAAATGAGATTTGCTAGTTTTTCAAAAGTTCAAGTTGTATTTTAGCCATGGAGCTTTTTCACAATTGTACAGGTTCGATGAAAAGGCATATTAAGTCAAATTAGTGCCCCCATGACTGGTCACTTCTATGGCTAACTATAGCAATTTCTCTATCTCTCTTTAATAGTCAAGGTTTACAGACTTGTTCACATATTGATTAAATATTACTTTTTTAAATGCTTAAAGAAATACCTAAGATGTTTGATCCCTACTTCTCACAGTTTATGAAATCTGATTTCCCCCCAACAGACTTCTTAAGGTTATGCATATTGAAGTTCATTTGATATATTACCTCTCAGCAATCTATATATATTTCTATATTTGCTTTCCCCCCCAGTAGGTATCATCCCGATGATGAAGCTGAGGAAATAAAGTCTTTTCTGGGAATATTTGATGGTATTTTCTAAAACAAACCAAAAAATTTTATCTTATATTAATAAGACAAAGTATAAAGACACCCAGTTATAAAGCAAGCATTTTATTTTTTAAAGGTAGTTCATAATTGTTCAATTTATTTTTTCTCTTGGATTTGATCAGTTCTGTTGACTGATTTGCAACAAAATATTTGGACAGATTCATTTTCCTATTGTAACTTCATGAAAAGCACTTTCACAGTGGGTTTGTTTCAGTAAGCTGAAAATTAAGTTGCTCTTAGCAATTATTTGGTTATTAAATACATCTTGATTGGATTTTGACAGGAACTAATTAAAAAATTTTTCTTCAAAAACAAAAAAAAAATTATTCTTAATTTTCTCAACAAGAAGAAAGGTATTCTATGAAAAGAAATGATGCTAGGTTACTGAATCTGTTTATTGTATGGATTATTCACCAATATTGTTTTGTTTTACTAAAGATTTTTAAGAGTCTGTGGCTGTCTGAAACTGTTGTTATATAACTTCAAATAATAATAAATGAAACATTAATCAACATAGATTGTTTTCCTTTAGCTTGTTTTCCAATATGGTGAATCCTAAAACTTTGTTACGTTGACCTTTAGCAAACACTATTTCATGTTATTTTCCCATGAATTTTCTCTCAAATTTATTGATATTTATTGATAAGTAGTGTATAGGCAGCCTAAGAAGTGCTTATTATTCTGTTTATTTATAGATACAGGTGAAGTTGAAGCCCACTTAAGAAATTTTAGGAATTTAGGGGCATCTGAGTGGTTTAGTTGGTTAAGTGTCCGACTCTTGATTTCAGCTCAAATCATGACCTCACAGTTAATGAGTTCAAGCTCTACATTGTGCTCTGCACTGACAGTGCAGAACCTGCTTAGGATTCCCTCTCTCTCTCTCTCTCTGTCCCTCCCCCTCTCAAGCTCGCTCACTCTCACTCTCTCTCAAAATAAATAAATAAATAAATAAATAAATAAATAAATAAATAAATAAAAGAAATTTTAGGAATTTTTCTTTAAGCATAAAAGCCTTAGAGATGAGAAAAGTAGAGAAGAGAAACTTCCAGATGAGATTGTTGTTATTATCATTGGTAAACATTTATGAGGCATCATATATTAAGCATAGAGAAAAAGCTTAAAACAAAACTAAGAAGCTTTATTACCATGTTGAAAAATAAGAGCAACCAGTTCCTTTATTTTAGTCATCTTTACAATTGGCATGTTTCTGCATCTGAATCAATCATGCTACAACCTTTAAAGGTTATTAAACACCATTAAAATGAAAAATTGGTGCACTGCAATCTGCTCATCTTGCATACATAGACTATGACACTAAAGAAATAGCAATTTAATTCAATGAGACTTATTATGATCTGCTAAGCAAAAGCACTCTGCTTGATACTGCAAAGGAAGCAAATGATGAAAATACTGTTTTTGCTCTCATGGAGCCTACTTTACATTCTGGGAGAGAAACTAAGACATATAGTAATGCAATAATAAAATACAGAATACATTAGAGAAGTGGTTCTCAAGCTTCAGGGTACATTGCAGTCATCTAGAGGGCTTGTTTGGAAACAGAATGCAGGGCACCATACTCAGAGTTTCTGACTCAGTAAGTCTGGGCTGGGACCTGAGAATGTGCATTTCTAACAAATGCCCAAATAAATGCTGATGTTGCTGGTCCAAGGATTGCACCTTGAGAAACACTGCAATAGAGGTTTAAAGAGCTCTGGGAGTTCATAGGAGAGAGAACATAATCCTGACCATAGAGTCGGGGAAGCCTTTATACAGGAGTTAAATTTTTTTTTAATTTTTTTAATGTTTATTTATTTTTGACAGAGAGAGAGACAGAGCATGAGCGGGGGAGGGGCAGAGAGAGAGGGAGACACAGAATCCGAAGCAGGCTCCAGGCTCCGAGCTGTCAGCACAGAGCCTGACATGGGGCTTGAACTCACAGACCGTGAGATCATAACCTGAGCCAAAGTCGGATGCTCAACCGACTGAGCCACTCAGGCGCCCCTATACAGGAGTTAAAATTTGAGCTAAGCTTTAAAAGATGAAAATGATCTTGGTGAACAAACACATGAGAGAAGAACATTCTGGCAGAGGAAACAGCTTGAGCAAAGCTCCTAGGGAGGAAAATATCTATTTGTGGAATAATGAATAGATAATATTAAACATAGGTTAGTGTTGTAGGAGGTGTTTGAAATGTATCTTAAGGCCAGACTGTGGAGGACTTTAAATGCTAAGAAACCTGAGCTTTATTCAGCAGACAAATGTTTCCCAAACTTGCCTGATCATAAGAAACATATGGATAATATATTAAATATAAAAATTCCTAGACCTTACCTGTTTCAGAATCGCCAGGTGAAAGGGACTGGGAATTCTATGGTTTTAACAAGACTTCAGGTTGTTCTTTATTATCAAGCCAATTTTGGAAACACATGGGTAGTTTCACTTCATAAGTAAAACAAATGGCAAATTAACAGCTTTATCATAGACATGCCTTATTTTGTGCAAGTGTTTACCTGGAAAGTTAAGTGTAGTAGTTCTTAAGAAGTAGACTGATTTCTTAAAGGAGTCTAGTCACTGGGTATTCTTTCCATGAGTGAATAACCCTACAGTTTCCATTTTGTAACGTAAGGTTTAAATTATATTTCAATGAACCACACAACAGAGCTTTACACAAAAATCTTTGTTGGATTCAATTTTTTCATCTTTTGTTTTTTTTTTTCTTTCAGTTAAAAAAGTCCTTAACAGGCTGTATTTTTCTCACAGTGTTGGCATAATGGCTCCTACCTCATAGGTATGAAACAAGAATTTAATAAGCCACTGCGTAGGACGCTCTTAGTTTAGGGACTGATGCATAATATGTTCTTAGTAAGTGGTAGTTGTTCATACTTAAAAAATATCCTTAGCAGTACTTTATTTTATTATTATTATTTTTCAAAGTTTATTTATTTTTGAAGGAGAGAGAGTGCAAGTGGGCCAAGGGCAGAAAGAGAGGGAGACACAGAATCCAAAGCAGGCTCCAGGCTCTGAGCCGTCAGCACAGAGCCTGAAGCAGCCCACAAGCCGTGAGACCATGACCTGAGCCAAAGTCGGACACTTAACTGACTGAGCCACCCAGGCGCCCCTACTGAGCAGTACTTTAAATAGCCCATGGGGAAGGGGTGAAATAATACAAACAGACTGTCCCCACCTTCTGTTTGGACTCATAGTTTTTTAACTTTATGATGGTGTGAAAATGATATGCATTCAATAGAAACCATACTTGGTCTGTGAACTTTGATCTTTTCCCAGGCTGGTGATATGCATAGGATACTCTGTGGCAAAGTTGGGCAGGAGCAAGGAGCTGCAGCTCCCAGTCAGCCACAGGACCATGAGGATAGACAACCATACACTGACAAACCATTTTGTACCCATGCAACCAAACTGTTTTACTTTCAGTACAGTATTCAATAAAGTACGTGAAATATTCAACACTCTGAGATAGGCTTTGTGTGAGATGATTTTGTGCAACTGTAGGCTAATATAATTGTTCTGAGCATGTTTAAGACAGGCTAGGCTAAGCAATGATGCTCAGTATGTTTGGTGTATTAAGTGTTTTTTAAAAGATGTTTTATTGGGGCGTCTGGGTGCCTCAGTCAGTTAAGCATCCAACTTCAGCTCAGGTCAGGATTTCATGGTTCGTGAGTTCGAGCCCCACTGACAGCTGTACTGACAGCTCAGAGCCTGGAGCCTGCTTCAGATTCTGTGTCTCCCTCTCTTTTTGCCCCTCCCCCACTCATGATCTCTCTCTCTCTCTCTCTCTCTCTCTCTCTCTCTCTGTCTCTCTTTCTCTCTCAAAAAATAAAATAAAATAAAAATGTTTTATTTATTTTTTTGAGAGATAGAGAAAGAGAGAGACAGAGCGTGAGCGGGGGAGGGACAGAGAGAGAGGGAGAGACAGAATCCCAAGCAGGCTCCACACTATCAGTGGAGCTCCAGTGCCAGGCTTGAACCCATGAACTGTGAGATCATGACCTGAGCCAAAATCAAAGAGTCAACACTTAACTGACTGAGCCACCCAGGCACCCCAAATGCATTTTTGACTTAATGGTATTTTCTACTTATAATGGGTTCATCAGGATATAACCTCATCGTAAGTGTAAGTCAAGGAAAATCTGCATTCATTTGTCATATTTGAATTGCAGTAAGTTGCATAGGACTTGACAAATGAACTCTTTGACTTTCCATAGATGAATCATCCATAGAAATTTTCTCTTGGACCTCCCTCCTATGTACACTTCCTCATGCTTTCAGGTAGATTGCTCTATCTCTGTCCCCTCCTCACCAGTATTCTTAGTTGTTTTATGGTCAGAGTATATATATCTATTTTAGTATTACCTTAAGTAAAATGTAATTAGAAAATAAATCTTCTGGGGCACCTGGGTGACTCAGTTGGTTAAGCGTCTGATTTTGGTTCAGGTCATGATCTCATGATTTGTGAGATCGAGTCCCACATCATGTTCCATACTGACAGCATGGAACCTGCTTGGAATTCTTGCTCTCCTCTCTCTCTGGTCCCCCAAATCATGTGCACACGTGCAATCTCTCTCTAAATAAATACACATTAAAAAATAAATCTTCAAATTCTATTATAGTGCATTCCAAAACCAGATAGAAATGATTGCTGAATTATTCACAGTTTACTCCTTAGTAGGGTCACACAAAGTGTCTCTTTACTTTGACCCCATTTCTAGAAAACACCCTCATCAAGGATAGTTAGGGAGCTACTCCTTGAGGACCTGTAGCCTAGGGGTTATATGGATAACACCTGTGGCATCTTACATCAGAACAGGTGTCGATATAAAGAACCTCTTGGGGTGCCTGGGTGGCTCAGTCGGTTGAGTGTCTGACTTTGGCTCAGTGTGAGTTCGAGCCCCACGTGGGGCTCTGTGCTAACAGCTCAGAGCCCGGAGCCTGCTTCAGATGCTGTGTCTCTGTCTCTGTCTGTATCTCCCCTGCTCACACTCTGCCTTTCTCTCTCTCTCTGAAAAATAAACATTAAAAAAAATTTTTTTTAATTTAAGAACTTCTACTTTTGTGGGACTAGAGAAGATACCAGTGAGGAGAAAGTTAGGGCAAAGAGAAGTAAACTAAACTAAGTTTACTAAGTTTATTATGTAAATAATCTAAGAATTTCAACGTGGGTTTTGGTTAGTGGAACAAACAAAACAAAAGGAAAGGAAAATACTGGCACTTCTTATCCTTTAGCTTGTCACTTCCTGGCTGCCAATAGTTAAAGGCCTTGCCACTCAATGTCTGATCCAAAGACCAGTAACAGGAGAAACTCCTTGGAGCTGGAGTTAGAAGTTCTCAGGCCTCACTCCAGAACTACTGAACCAGAATCTGCATTTTAACAAGATCCTGGGTTGGTTACATGCACGTTACATTGTGAGAAGCACTTATTTAAGGTGGAAAGGAAAGGAAAGGAGGCAATATCAGAATTTTAAGAGAATCCATTCCAGAAGACAAGCAGAAGAGTAATGATGATTAGTTGGTTTTCTGCACATATATTTCCTATTTTAAATGTAATATGGTGATATCACTCTTGTTTAATTGCCTTTCAGTATAGGTTGTTTTCTTCACCAACTGTGTAAATTATCTTTATAATTCCCATGCATCAACTGGGCATTTTTTTTTTTTATGTAGCTTGAGAGGCACTTAGATGCTCTATAGAGTTTTGTTTTAATTAACATAATAAAAGCCGATAATTCAAAAGAGCAATCTTTGTCTTGCTTATTTTCACATTTCAGTTCAGAAACCTTTCCCTAAACTAACATATGCCTTAAAACTTCTTACATATTTCAGCAAAACAGAATGAAACAAACAAACAAAAAAAACCCAAACCCCATACTATTCTGAAAGATTTAGAAAAATGTGCATAAACCTGCACTCATATATGTTGTAACTATAATTTTTTTTATCAAAAAAGGAATGAAAATTCAGCTGATATTAGCATTTTGCCCATTGAAGCACATCCTTATGACAGTAGGTGGCTTCAATCCTTTAGAAAGTACACACACAATAAAGTCATTATTCTGGGGTTTGTTTCTGTATTGATCAGTTTGGAAATATACACCTTTTACCATTTAGAAATTTTTTAAAATTTTGAAATTTAAATGAATTCTACTACAATATTTTTTCTCATTTCAAGCTTGTTAAAATATTAGCAGTACAAATTATTCAGGTTGCAATTTATCAAAAGATCAACTCAGATGAAGTCCACATTAAAAAAAAAAAAAAAGGACAAACAAAACAAACCAAAAACAATGAAAAGAGGAAGACAACAAAAAGATTTATCAGCAAGACTCTACAACTTAAAATTTGAGACAAAATGGAAATGAACTTTCCACAACTTACTCATCCACTATTGTCTTCAAGTGTTCTAGAGCTGGACTCATAGTCAACTTTTTTATGGTCAAAGTTTTAATTTTTATCATGTACGTGGTCATTTTGTTAACCCTTTGATTTTTGGTTTTCCTTTTCCACTGAGGATATGGACTTTGCATGCTCCTTATTTTTCAATGTGAAGAACTTTAATTCTTTGTCCTACTTTGTTCTCATTTTAAGAATGACTTTGATCTCTATCAGCCTTTCCCCCCTGTTATTATTTGGGCTGTTAGGATGTTTTTAAGAGTAGATTCTTTTCAGGGCACCTGGGTGGCTCAGTAGGTTGAGAGTGAGACTTCGGCTCAGGCCATGATCTCACGGTTCTGTTCGTGGGTCTGAGCCCTGTGTTGGGCTCTGTGCTGACAGCTAGGAGCCTGAAGCTTGCTTCGGATTCTCGCTCTCTCACTTTCCCTCTCTCTCAAAAATAAATAAATATTAAAAAAAAAAAAGATACATTCTTTTCTGACCTTCAGCATTTTCTTTCCAGTGTGAACTTTCTTGGTTTCTGTATTTTTTGTTGTTTCTGCTTTGATTTTCTTCTCTCTGTGAGCTCCATAAACCTCTCCTCCTTCTCCTATCTTTTTTTCTTGATGTTACTTTTCTCTGCTTTATGACCCTCCCCTCTTGTACCCTGTTCTCTGTATCTGTGGGACTCCTTGCTTCTGCTGCTAGTTCTATCAGCGCTTCTAGATTGCACCCTTCCACTCCAGCCCTACTGCTTTCTCTCATTCTACCATTGTAACTGGTTTTCCTTTGGGGATGCTTTATTTTATAGTTTTACCCTGTACACCACTTTCTTCTCTGACAACCACAAGCACTTTAAAGATAGTGTATACATGTTTCTCATAATATCCCTTTGATATTGGGGTCAGATAAAAGAACCTCACTTTATGGGTGACAAAATTGAGTTGATTCTCCAGGTCACATGTTTCTTAAACTATTAAGAAGTGGCATCTGGTTTACAGTCTTTTTGTAGCTGGTAGAATTAATTTTTGTTGAAAATATGGGACCATTTTATTGTGTTTCAGACACACCTCAACTATGGAAAAAGAAGAAAAGCTCTTTCTTTTCTTTTTTAGAATCCTGCTGGGCACCCTGTCTCCTATGTGTTTGTTGGAGCCCAATTCCTTCCTGATGAGAGTGAGGTACTAGGAGGAGGGCTGAGGCCCCAGGACGAGTGAGGACAGAGGAGTAACTGTTGATGAGTGATGACCATGTAACTGTTCGCCTTTGGTTGTATCACGTTCCCTTCTAGACTATGTGCATCTGTTATTTGTCTCACTTTTATTGTGATCATGCTCACTTGCTCTTTGATTTCTATTTAAACTTCTCTTTAATTTTACCCCTTTCCTGATCTTTTCCTTTAGATTTTGACTTTTCTTTAACATTCTCATGATCCCTTCCTTTACTCCTTGACCCCATATTCTTTTCTTCATGTCCATTATACTTTGTATTATGTTTTTTTTTTTCTTTTTTTGTATTATACTTTTCTTAACTCTGATTTCTGTTTGCTCTTATTGCCTCTTTTAGATTTGGCCCCTTTTTCACCTTGTTTTTATTATATTATCTTTTTTTCTGAATTTCTTCTGATGTCTCTCTCTTTGCTGTTAGATTTATGGTCTTAAACTTTCTTTTCCTCTTTACTTTTTGTTTGGACTCTTGGACACATGCCTATGGTCAGTTATATTTTTCTCTTTTACTCCAACTGGGCTTTTTTGATTTTCTTTTGTTTCAGTTTTAGCTAACTCATTCTTAAGCTCCTTTGATTCATCTTTCACCATTGGATACCCTCATTCTTTGAGCTTTCTGAATCTCGTGCCTCCACTGTGAAGTAGTCTCACTACATCTGAAACGATCCCTTAAACTGGATCTGGAAGGAGTTTGATAATGTCGTAGTTCTATTCCTTTAATTTTATTGCCAGACCTAGTAACTGAAAGTCTCCTCTGCTGTGAAGTAGGCTGGAAGTTAGGTAGATCAATCTCTCTCTCTGTCTCTCTCTCTCTCTCTCTCCTCTCTCCTTTCTTTGCCATCAGCTCTGGGAGCACTTTTTCTAATTAAGAATCAATTTTCAGGCATAGGAGGGAACTCTTCTGGATAAACAATACACTTGTGTTATGCTTTAAGATTTTCAGCCTCACTTTCACTAGATGTGATTTTCTTTTCTTTCTATTGTGTGTGGGGGGGCATTTTTCCTATGTTTCTTTTTTTCTTTTTTTTTAAAGAAAATTTAAGAGAAATTTTAAAATTTCTTTTCAGAAGCACTTTTAGAATCAGAATGGGACTGAGAATCTCTTGAGCTATATGAGTCACTGGATGGGGAGGGAGGAGGAGGAGGATTTATGCGGTTTTTTTCTTTCTTTAGTTTGGGAATTAGCCCTCCACAACTGAGTGTCTACCTCAGCAAATGGTTTGCTCACTGCATCTGTTTTCTGGTTTTCTCTCTTACACAACTTCCTGCAGAGAAGTCATTTGCCCCCAAAACAACATGATACCCATCTAAATGAGGAGCTGTTTTTGTTAGGAAGAACTATGAACCGTTTGTATAATGTCGTAGTTCTATTCCTTTAATTTTATTGCCAGACCTAGTAACTGAAAGTCTCCTCTGCTGTGAAGTAGGCTGGAAGTTAGGTAGATCAATCTCTCTCTCTCTCTGTCTCTCTCTCTGTTTGTATCCTTCCTTCTTTCACTGGTAAGAGAGATTCTCTCTTGTGTTTAACAATGAAATTCTCATCTTCAAAATATCCTCCATTTTCTTCACTGAAGTCACCACCTGAGCCATAATATCTTTGACAATGCTGTGAAAAAGAAAACTCTTATAATGGCCCCTGAGTGAATATCCCTGACCCCTTTTCACTTGTAAAAAAACAATGAAATTCATCCCATGTTTGGGGGAACACATCAGAAAAAAATTCAAAGACGACTCTTCCAGCAGGTTGATTATTAATGGCAATGTCAAAAAAAAAAACAACTCGTAAAACATTGAGGATGCTGAATCATTGTTCCAATGGCTCCAATACTTAAATCTTTAAATAGAGAAAAATCAGGAACAAACTGATTCAATCAAGGACAACTGATCCAATCCTTTTGCTCCTGTACTGGTAACACTCTCCTCTCCCTGGGATCCTGTCCTTTAATGTGCTTCAGAACTACACTGCCCAGAAAACGCACTAAAGTCCACTACTACAATCACCTTTACTGATTAATTCACTACAAAACTTTTATTTTACTTTTAAAATTAATTTTTTCTAGGGGCGCCTGGGTGGCGCAGTCGGTTAAGCGTCCGACTTCAGCCAGGTCACGATCTCGCGGTCCGTGAGTTCGAGCCCCGCGTCAGGCTCTGGGCTGATGGCTCGGAGCCTGGAGCCTGTTTCTGATTCTGTGTCTCCCTCTCTCTCTGCCCCTCCCCCGTTCATGCTCTGTCTCTCTCTGTCCCAAAAATAAATAAACGTTGAAAAAAAAAAATTTTTTTTTAAATTAATTTTTTCTTTCCGTTGTTATCTGATACATTTTTAAATAGGGAAATAATTGAATGGTACAATAAAACAAACCTTAGATTCTAATTCAGAATTTCAACTTACAGCACTAGAAAACAGCCCACTAAAATACTAAATTACTTACCCGTAGTAGAATTACTTGCCCTTGGCAGAACCAGAATTGAACCCAGGTTGGCATTATACTTTTCCTACTTTAATTCCTATTCTTAAGCAATGAGGTTATACCTCATACTTACTTTTGTAAACTTTTTATCTTTTATCATAAATGTAAAATGTACTTCACTCTCTTCTTCCCTAAATGTATTAAGGAATTCTTTTCTAGCTATGAGGCAAAATAGTTAAATTCTAAATACAATTTAGATAGAAGTACAGCTATTGCTATACTTATAGTTTTGAAATATTGCACACGTATAAATTTTAGTATATTGTATTGTAGATTAGAATGGTCTTGCTATGCATTACTGTTTGAAAATGACCAAATATGGTTCTTTCATTGAACATAGTGATTGAAGAGCTGTTTTATACTACCTATATTAGAAAGATGAATATGAGCAGGTCATGTTTCAAGGGACCCATAGATGATCCAGGTAACAATGATCAAAATGCAACAAAAACATAGGCCTGTTAAAGTTATCAAGGTGTTTTGTTTTTTTTTTAATGTTTGTTTATTTTGAAAAAGAGCAGGGGAGGAGCAGTGATAGAGAGAGGGAGAATCCCAAGCAGGCTCCACACTGTCACTGCAGACGCCCGACACGGGGCTCGATCCTATGAACTGCGAGATTATGACTTAAGATCAAAAGTCAGACGTTTAACCAAGTGAGCCACCCAGGTGCTGCTAAAGTTATCAATGTTTTTAAAAAATTAATATCATTACCATCAAATTACATTACCGACATGTTTTTTTCTAGACTCTACAAAAGATTTATAGTGTCTGGACTTCTTATGGAGGTAACATGCAGACATAGTCAAATCTTTGAAAAGGAAGGCTACACATTCTTTTAGATAGTGGATTATAAAAAGTTAGAGAATGGAGTGACTTTGGAAAGGAGCAAGAGATCACAGTACAGATTGACAGATTCTGGAAGAAGAAGGGAATAAAGGGACTGAAGAAACGAGTCACGGGCATCTGACAGATTGGAGTCAGGATCATTTACATGCATATATGGTATATAATTAAAATGTACAATTTGGGCTGAAAGGAAATTACAAAGTCGAGAACTTATTATCAGTGTATAAAGTAACCCATGTTTCTAATGAAAGAAAAATATTTTAGTTGGAAGACTTACTCATTATGGGAAGTTAAAGTATTTAAAATTTAAAATAGTTTTAGATGGGAACAATAAAACATATATCCTTCCCTACTTTAATGTATTTTTGAGATATTAACCAACGTTGTTGTTGTTATTTTGTTTTGTTTTGTTTTTCCTGTTGTCTCTTTCATTGAGGCAGCTAAACTATAAATTAGATGTTCCTCAAGGAAGGGTTATCAAATCCTTGAATTTTAAAATTTCAAATCTAAGATCCAGACTTGAGATAAAATAATTTGAAAAATACCTGATGGGTCAAAACCTATTTTTCCTGCCCCCAAGACTGAAGATTCTCTAGACTTGGAGAAAAGGAGAGAAGTCAGTGGAAAAGAAAAGAGCTCAGATGCTGGGTACCTGAAAGAAGACCCGGGCTCAGCTTTCTCTTGGATTTATTCTAAAGTCATGTGTGGTAAGATTGGGGGAAAAATAGAATACTCCTCTCTGCTCAATTTTATAAATTTAAGAGCAGAAGGAATGTCACTATTTCTGTGTACTTTGAGAAGGTGACAAGACCCCAGAGTTCTCCCTCACTCCTGCATGCTGATGGCACAGAGCAATAGGGTAGAGATGGTGGTGTGGTAGGTTAATGTTAAAAGGGGAGACTGAGGTAGCCTTGTAGAGTCCCTGTGGGCATGTAGAACAGCAGAAGCATTTCCCATGAGCCAAAGGCTACTATAGGGATGAGATAGGGCCTGTTGGTGCCACATTCCTTTTCTCACTCTCCCAGAAGTCACAGAAACTAGTGTCGAACACAAGGAGTACACAGCTGTAAACTTTGTGGACTGCCAATCAGGACCAGGATGTGTGCCTCATCACAGAGAGGATGACAACTAACAACAGGAGATGGTCCCCTGGATCATAAACACAATCCCAGCATAAGGGGAGGGGAGACCGCATTGATGGAGATTGATTCTCCAACATCCAGTGGAATGGGGGTTTGCAATAGAAACTAAAAGTTGGCATTTCTTGCATACTTGAGTTTATGATGTTAAACTTGGACCCACTATATTATTAACAGTGATAGGTTTGTGAAAGAAGTCTCATTTTGTAATATCATTAGTAACAAGTAACACCTTCAGATTCAATATGATCTACCAAAAGCATTACGACATACTAATGTCAACTGGTGTAGAAACTCAGATCTGAATCTCAGTCATCAGGTAGAGATTTTGCTCAGGTGCTGAACATATCTTCTCTTTTTAAAAAAAGCAAAATAGAACAAAACAGTACTAGCTAACATTACTAAGTATATGTCCTGTACTTTGTCCTAAGCCCTATGGATGGCATATTTAATCCTTTCAATAGTCCTATGAGGTAAATACACTCATTATGTATGTATCTTATGCATGCAAAAGCTAAATGTATTGCCAAAGGTTGCAAATCGTGAACTTTATGTGATTTGAGAACGCTTTGCATAATCATTTTGCTGTTCTGTCTAGAATGAAGTACTGAAATACTACATCTTTAAAGTTACATCCAATCATCAAAATCCATGTTTTTCTAATCTTCAGAGTTTTCCTGTTGGAGAATTTAAGACAAATTCAAGGAGGCTCTTAGTCAAGACACATTCTACAGTCTCTTTCTCTGGTTTCCAGAGAAGCAAGATGACCATGACCTTCTCCATAGATGTCCCGATCATTGAACCAAGCCTTCCCCTTTACACGTCACCTATCGACACGAGTAGACATCTTTTCTTCCCATTTGGCTCTGAAACTTCAGGTCTCTATTTTGATTTTTAGTTTTTACACTTAAGCTACTGTATTTTAGTTTGTTTCTCTGACCTGCCTCTCCCAAGGCTATTTATCTTCCCTAGATCAATGACTTCATTCCGAAACCCAGTATTTTGAAAAGAGAGGGGAAAAAAGGAGGCCCTGTTTTTAACAAAATACTCTTAAAAAGGGAAACTTGGGTTTTTTTGTTTTGTTTTTGTTTTTTTTTGTGTGTTTTTGTGTGTGGTGTTTTATTTTGTTTTGTTTTGTTTTGCCAGTGCTGTGTTATAAAGCTTCCCTGCTGCTAATCCATGAAAACTAGCCTAAATAAGAGAGGAGACACAGCTTTTTGTGACCTCTTCTGGGATTATAGTACTTCAGTCATATCTGCTTGGAATATAATTGTCATCTGGCTATTTTTCTCCATAATATATAGTTACATGTGATTTTTTTCACACCTCTCATTTAGGAATATATTGTTTTGAAGAAAAGTTTGAAAGTTAAACACAAACCTTTACTGAGAGTATTTGATTATCTATCTTATAAAAATATGACTGAATAAAGTTACACCTGAAGTTCTATTTTTATCCTTAAATTAAAGTTTAAAGAAAGAAAAGGGATTAGCAGTTATTATTAGATTTTTATGTTAAAAATTATGAACTTTCAATATATAAATTTCAGGTTTTTCCCAATACGCTTTATTACTTCTTCTGATTGTCTTTTCATTTTCATGTGCTGTCCATCAACCAACTGTTTCCTATCCTTTTGGGATTTTCCTCAATTTCTGTTTGCATTACAATGTCATATTTCTTTTATTTTAAATGACTTTAATTTCATTTTTAATATATAGTGAGAACACACTGTAATAAGTTCATTTCACTACTTTTCAGTTTCAAAATAACTTTGTCTTTTGAAATTTCTGCCTCCTAAATTAAGTCAAGCATTTCAGAGACTTCATAGAAAGAAACATTCTCTTTTCTCTTTAAAAGAATTCCATGCATCTAAGCACTTTTATAAAGTAGAGGTGTTTAGTAACATAGAATCTCCAGTGTAATAAATATTTCTCCATTGGGATATTTCTATTGGCAAAATTATGTAAAGCAATTTATAGCTTCATGCTCTTATAAGAAAGATTGTTTTCTTTCTCTTCTTTCTTCACAATAAAAAGAGCTTTATTAGATTTTTTCTGATTATGAAAGCACATGCTTATTTACAATAACTATACTATAAAAATAATTCAGCAGTTACATGCAGTAGACTTGTATACATAGCAACATAGATCTGAAACACATAGTACTAGGTGGAAAATGTAAGAAACAGGATGAGAAACCATCTAAGTAAATTTAAAATATCTGTACAAAAAAATTTTTTTAGGATTATACAAACAAAATAAAAGATTTATATTAAATGCATTAGGATAGTTGTTGTGGGGGTGGTTTGGGTGATCTAAGTAGGAAATGGGGTTCAAAGATAGTAAAAGAAGAAATTTCAGATAATTTAAAAGTACGAGGAATTTAAAATCACCCTCAGTTCCACTCCTTGATAATATCACTGCGCATAGTTTGGAATATAGCATCCAGATAACACACACATACACATGCATACACATACACATGCATGCACACACACATTTTAAAGTGGGATTATAATCTGCTTTTAATCTTATTTTCATTAAACAGTATAATATAAATCTGTTGATATAAATCATTTTTAATGTAGTACGTGCATGGATCTGCATAACCTATCCAATGACTACCCCATGGATGTATATTTAGGTTTTTTCCAGTTCTTTTTAATGACTAATGTTACAATTAACATTCTTATACATGTATCTTTATCTACTTGCCTTTCACTAGAAATGCCCATTTAAATTATTGAAACAGGGGCACCTGAGTGGCTCAGTCAGCAAGTCGTCTGACTTAGCTCAGGTCATGATCCTCTGTGCTGACGGCTCGAAACCTGGAACCTGCTTCAGATTCTGTGTCTCCCTCTCTCTCTGCTCCTCTCCCTCTCATGCTCTGTCTCTCTTTCAAAAATAAACATTAAGAAAAATTTTAATTATTGAAACAAGTTGTCAAACTACCTTCCAGAAATACCATTTTCACATTCATAATATGAAACTTTCTGATTCTCACAAGGTGTTAAAGCTTAAAACACTTGTAAAACAAACAGCAACAAAATTATCTCCATATTCCAGGCCATCCAAATGTCCAGATCTCCTCAATAGAATTAATTTACTCACTTAGTACCTTCTGTTCAGTGGGAGGTCAAAGACTACAAACCATGTTAATGTCATTACACAGCTGAATATTTAGCACTGCTTTGGTCTGACCTATACATCAGGGACTGAGTGAACTACCAGAGAAAAGCAGAAAGGATGCAGATTCACTTAAGTAGCACATCAACTTTTTTGCACTTGTACATGCATCGGAATCTTGAATGTCAAAAAAATTAAAGTCTTTAATTACTAATAGTGGGATCCATATTCTAAGTAGTTGTGAGTTGTCTGTTTTTCAACTTCATTCCTAAAGTGGCCTTTATTGTGTTTTGAAGGTTCTGACCTCATTGGCAACAGTCAAATTCATTTTCAAACATAGCCTCCCAATCAGACAACAATTCCAGCCTGGTGGGGTGGACAGAGCTGGGCTGTAGAGCCAGGCTGACCCTGGGCTGTGTGCAAAGTCATGTGGCCGCAGGACCTTAGGCTAGTTACTAAACTTGTCTATTTCCTCATGGTATTACACAGAGGTAAGAACTTCCATTGGGTTGTATCTCCACTATCTAGAACAAATATATCAACAAATCTTTGTTCATTCATTCAAGGTAACAATTAGCAATAATGAATGTGAAACGTCTGGAATCTAGAAAATACTAAGTGGTAGCTATTGTCATATTGAGATAAAGTAAAGGGATGTTGTTGAAGGAGAGAAGCTGAAAGCAAAGAATTTCAGATAGTCTGGATTGCTGGTGAGAGCCCGAGATCAGGTTCTAGGGCCACTGTGAGTTTGGAAATGTGGAAATTAATATTGACAGCTTGGAAGAAGAAAAGGAGTTGCTCTGAATTAGGCTCAGCATTCAGGGTTACCAACAGCCCATCAAAATGGAAAATACCTACGTGGCTTTTAACCAGGTGTGAATGTGAATAATCAACTCATCAAGGTAAAGTCTTTAAGCTTTTTCTACCCGGTATCATTGCTATACCTAAAGCCATATTGCAGGAAGAACTGCCAAATGCATGTTTTCTTAATGCCGCTATGTGGCAGGAATTTAAAGTTATAATCTCTTTTCAAGGCACATCTTTATTAAAGGGGAATCATTCAAAGCCATCTGAGTGCAATTACTATATAAAGGCTAATTGACCTAATTAATCTAATGTGGGTCAATGGCTCTATACTACCCAAAGAACATTTTCAAATGAAAAGGGGGAAAAAAGCAACTCCAAAAGGGATTTCTTTAAGTGAACATCCTTAAATTTAGTGAGCCTGATTTATTCCTTGCACACAGATATTATATTGCTACATATTATATTGCTGGAGTGGCTGAGCTGGGATAAAAAGAGATAGACTAATTCTCTGAGGATCCTGAGGAATATTTTGTTTGTCACTCAGGGGAAGGCACTATATAAATTACATTATACCAATACTGCCTCTTTCTGATAAGGTAGTACTGAAAGAAGAATTCAACATGACAAGAAGTCAAATTTACTATCATACTGTTTTGATTCTCTTGGTGATGTGATAAAGTGCATGCTGATACCTGCTTTTTATTTGATTAACTTACAGCTCCTTTGAATGTCAGCTTGTTCCATTTGAAGTACTGGCTGCCAAATATAAACTGGGACTGATAATATCTGAGCCTTATGATTGAGGAAAGAATGTATAACACACGCCTGTGGTAGGCAAAATAAAGCCTCCCAACATGTTCACGTTTTAATCCCCCAAATTTGTAACTATGTCACATTACATGTCAAAAGGGACTTTGCACATGTGAAGTTAGGGATCTTGAGATGGAGAGAATATCCTGGATTATCCAGGTGGGTCCAATGTACTCACAAGAGTTCCTATAATGGAAAGAAGGAAGCTGGAGAGTCAGAGAAAGAGATATAAGGATGGAAGCAAAGGCCAGAGAGAAAGAGAGAGAGGAGAAAGGGAGATAGGTTTGAAGATGCTGTGCCTCTAGCTTCGGTGATGGAGAAAAAGGCTGTAAGTCAGGGAAGGCAGGCAGCTTCTGGAAAAGTCAAGGGAATGGATTCTCCCCTAGAGCCTCCAGAAGGAATGTAGCCCTGGATTTTAAAATCAAGCAACCTTGATTTTAGCCCAGTGACATTAATTTTTGGACTTCTGACCTCTAGAATTGTGAGTAATAAATTTGTATTGTTTTAAGCCACAGAGTTGGTGGTAATTTGTTATAGCAGCAAGAGAAACTACATGCCACTTTTGGGGCTCATGGCATAGAGCTACACTAGTGTCATTTTAGTTGGATTGAAATGACTTTCCCAAACTGGACCTATAATCCAAGACAAAGCTAGGGCAAACCAGGGAAGCACACAGCAGAAGCTCTTGCTTGGCCTTTTATTCATCACAAGCTCACTTTGTTCCCATTTATTCTGAGGCCTTTTAGAGAAATGGAGTATTAGTGAAGGTTCCTAAGTGTGGGAAGAAATCAGTCCTCTTATGAGTTAATTCCCCTTTCCTCAGGTTTTAAACTCCAAAGACATTTTCTAAAATGATTTGCATCTATAAACAATGTCTTGTAATCAACCTGGCCTCTGTTCTGGCCAAAACCTTTAGAAAGTGGTTAAGCATCTTCACTGGGAGTCACTGGCCCTGGACATGGCCTTGAGCTAATAAGGTAGAAAGGGTAGGAGTTTTGGGCAGCTGATCAAAATCTTACATGGGGTCAAGGAGTTTTAAAAGATAAATGGGGCACATGGGTGGCTCAGTCGGTTAAATGTCCAACTCGAATTAGCTCAGGTCTTGATCTCAGGGTTGTGAGGTTCACGCCCCATGTTGGGCTCCACTCTGGGTGTGGAGCCTACTTTTAAAAAATGGTAATATATACAGCCACTGTGCTAAGGAGCACTTACATCCATTAAGTAACATGTGCATTATCCTATTATCCCATGCTTATTATCCCAACTTTCAACTGAGGAAAGTAAAGCTGAAGAAATGGCACTGTGCCCACTGTCACCTATAGCAGGCTTACTCAAGGGCTGGGCTGTTAACCACTACTCCATGTCCCCTCTCCACATCAGAACTTCCCTGGACAATTCTTGGAACACTTGGAAAGTGTTCTATAGACAGAATCATGGCAGATTTGTTGTTTTCTTGATGTTCTGAGTGTGCCACCCCAGCAAATTCTTGAGAACGCAGGCAGAGTTTGCAAGAGGAAATGTATATATCACTACAACACCAAGCAAAGTCCTCTTGTCAAATGCAGTCAAAGAATGGGTAGGTTGTGCAGTGCAAGCTTGGCTTTCTCTGAGGCACACTAATTCTTATGGGCCTGATGGAAAGGCCTGTTAACTGATGGCATGATCATGACTCCATTAGAAGAAAGACAAACAATGAAAATGAGTAAGTGCACAGTTTGATTCTGACCATTGCAATGGACCCAATGAGGAAGAAAAGCTGGAGGAATCCAGTGAGACCATTTAGGTTGGATAGCAAGCTTTCCGATGAACATGGGTGAAAGTGAACAGGATGACACATACCCAAGGTCCTGGAATAACTCAAGTCTTAGAAGAAGGTTAATGGTCAGAAACAGGTAAAAATGCTAAAGAAAATAAAAAATTTAGAGCAGGAGGAATTCTGGGAAGGGAAAAGCCCCAGCTTGAAAATAATGACGATAAGTTAGTATATAATAACAGTGAGGAAAAGAACTTCTCCACTCGTATTTTACCATCTTTTTTTTTTCTTGGTAAGAAGATTGGAAGATTGACTGGAAAGTGTGGACAAGTGTTAGCAAAAGGAAGTGGCACCCCAACTTGTCCAAGAATCCACATCTGAACCATTGCATCCCAAGGGAAGGTAATATAATAGATTGGGAAAATAGGCTTTGGGGTCTGATACACCTAACATCTACTTTATTCTCCTGGCAAGTTACTCAACAGTTCCAAATTTCAGTTTTTTCCCCTGTAAAATTGGGATAATAGGCTGCCTCATAGGGGAGGGAAACAATGCAGCATAGAGCACTTTAGCCAGCACCTGTCACATAATAAATACTTGATGCACAGTGGCTACTCATTGTATCATTATTATTTTTATAGACTAGTTTACATGACATCAGAAATATTTAATTGTGAGGAATAAATATTGTGAATGAATAGTTAATAAACCTAGAACTAATTATATTAAAGATAGTTTCACCTGTTTCCAAGGTAAATAGTGATCTCCAGGAATAGTGTAGGTTCAGTAAGGTCATGCCAACCTAAATGCATTTTCCTTGCTCTAAAGGGATATATACTGGAAACCAGAGGAATTTTTATAGACCAAGATTATTTTTATAGACCAGGTATTACAGCCTGACCAAGAATCTTGTGATACCCTTATGAAAGAACTGCACTGGTTGCTACAGGTAGGAAAACTTTTAACTTGTTGAATAATCCTAACATTGCTACTTAAGAAATATAACTCCACTGGAAGATTTCTGGGAGGAATAACTTAGAGATTGGCCCCTCAGTCCTAAATTGTTTGACGTTTTCACTAACAACTTTTATGTTAGAATTTACAGCTCGCTGATTAGTGAAAGAATGCTAAATTGTAAAATTAGGATTCAAAAGATTCTCATATGGCCAAAACAACAGACTAAATATAACAATGTGGAATTTTCCCACAAAATTCTAGTCTTTGACTTTAGTGTAACATCAAACCCTATAAGTAGAGTATGGGGTACATGTCTAAGCAACTTGTATTATTTTTTCAAAAGTTTTATTCGAGGGGAACTTGGCTAGCTCAGTTGGTAGAGTGTGTTTTGATTTTGTGCTTGTGCATTCAAACCCTGCATTGGGTGTAGAGATTAATTAAAAATAAAATCTTTAAAGAAATTTTTTATTCAAAAACAAGCTGAGTATAAGACAACCATAATGTTTTGCTTCCATCCCTGGTAATGTTGAAACACAGAGAAGACAACTACTTGACAGAACTTTATTGAAGGGATTCCACTAAATTTGATGGGATGGGTTTGGATGGGATGGGTTTGGATTTGATGGGTTGGAAGCTTCTTAGGTATCACTATATGTGTATGATTTATATAATTAAGCATACAAATAATTTGGGGGGGACAAATTTCTATTAAAAATACATAGTACAGGTGCCAGAGAAGCTCCTAAATCACTCTCTACTGTAGTTGTAAATATACTTGGCAAATTAGTATTTAATCTCTCATTAAATAAGTCATTCAAAATGTGAAAAATTTCATGATGATGTCATAAACAATTATTCTTGTACATCATTGTATTAAAAAGTAAATCAATGTGTGCCACCCTACCCCTATGAGTATGATTACTATAGAAAAAAAAAAACCAAAATAAGTGGTGATGAGAATGTGGAGAAATTAGAATCCTTCATACTGTTGGTAGGAATGTTAAATGGTGTAGCTACTATGGAAAACAGTATGAAGATACCTCAAAAAATAAATAAAATTACCATATGATCCAGCAATTCTACTTCTTGGTATACAATCAAAAGAATTTAAAGCAGAATTTCAAAGAGCTATTTGTTTATTCATGTCACAGCAGTATTACTCACAATAGCCAAGAAATAAAAGCAACCCAGGTATCTATCACTGGATGGATGGATTAAAAGTGTGATATATACATACAATGGAATATTACTCAGCCTGAAAAAGGAAGGAAATTCTGACACATGTTACAACAAGGATGAACCTTGAGGACATTACATCAGTCACAAAAGGACAAGCACTTGTGTGACTCCTCACCTGAGGCATCTAGAGTAGTCAAATTCATAGATACAAAAAGTAGGATGATTATTTCCAGAGTCTGGAGGGGTAGAGGGGAATGAGGAGTTATTATCTAATCAGTGCAAAGTTTCAGACTTGCAAGATTAAGAGTTTTGGAAATGGATGTTGTGATAGTTGCACAGCAATATAAATATACCTAACAATGAAGTGTGCTCTTAAAAATGGTTAAGATGGTAAGTTTTATGTTAAATGTATTTTATTACATTTTTTAAAAGTATACCAACGTAAAATCTTAAATATATCAAGAGCAAGCTATCTCCCCCTTCTGACTCCTCCCCTGCTACATGTCACTCCTATTGGCTGGATTTTGAGGGTGTGTATATGATTTCAGTTATCTGCATTAATATCATGCTAGGATGTTGTTGCAGTTATAAACCTCTCTGCTAGTTCGATGTGGTAGCGATGTTTGTCTCTTTGCCAAGCTGGTGACAATTTAATGATAGTATTGTCAACCAGTGTCTTTGATGGTTATACACATTTATCAGACCGTATAATCATCTCTACTACACCAGTTGCTCACACACCAGAAATGAAGCTCCAGTAACAGTCTATTACTCTGACAAGGATAATAGGTCATTATTACCAAATCAGCAACACAGTGCTTTAAAAATAAATGACCCTGCTTCCCATCATTATTTATTTTTCATAAGTGCCTCAGATTTGTCTTAGCATCTAACAGCAGGAGACAATTATCCCATAATCATCTTCTTCTTCTTCTTCTTCTTCTTCTTCTTCTTCTTCTTCTTCTTCGTCTTCGTCTTCATCTTCTTCTTCGTCTTCTTGTTTGTCTTCTTCTTCGTCTTCGTCTTCTTGTTTGTCTTCTTCTTCGTCTTCAGCCTGTCTTAAATGGTTTTAAGTGGTAAATTAAATGTTTCTGTTGACCCTAAAGTAGAAACCTGGGTGGTTTTATAGGAGCATTAATTAGAAAATGGGTGGAATTCATTCCAAATGCATACAATCCTCCTTTTTCATCCAGTTCTGTTGAACAAGAATGGCCAGCTAGGAAGATGGTAGTGAGAGGAGAAAAGAGAGCTGCTGTGTGCTTATCACATGAATGAAGGCATTTTTAATGTGGTCTTAACACTGTTTGATTGGGCCAGCAGAGTGTACACACAGTCCCCAAATGTTGCCCCTTCTCTATGTAGAGTGTTTTCAAAGGGAAACTCGTAACTCCAAAAAGGAAAAATTCCTCTCTGCTGGCCGGAAGTTCTCCACCGCCACCTCCCCTCAGACAGGACAGCCCGAGGGAGCCTGAGAGGGTCTTCCCCAGCTGGACACCTGCTCTGACCGCCTGGCAAGAGGCTCTGCTGACAGGGCCACCCTTCTTGCACTGAAGTCTGGATTAAATCACAGTCCCTGCTGGAGATTGGACGTTGTCTACAGCTTCAATGGCAGAAGGCCCCAGGAAGGACAAGAGATTTGTATTCTAAGGAGGGAAGGAGGAGAACTGGCTGGGTGAAGATCGTGTTTCTTTGGCAACTGAGAACCATCCTTTTTAGGGGTGGCCACTAGCTTTCAAAACAAAAAGAAGCTGGTAACTGTAAAAGGCTACGATGGGTTTCCTGCTCCCCCACCCTTTTAGAGGCAAAACCTATTTATGAGGCTTTATTAAGTGCAAATAAGTCCCTCGGCTTCAACGGAGAAGCAGCAGCTGCTGAAGATGTGGTCATTTGCATATAAATGACATGATTTCAGCTCAGAGAAGAATATTGAAAAATATACATGTCGACAATGGAATCCTGATAGATTCACACATATTAAGGTCAGATATTGTAATTTTTAAGGCTGCTGCATGCTGATGACTGCATCATATAACACATTCAATTCTGTTTGGGTTATATGAGTTTTATCTTCTATGAAATGGAGGATTTTTATTGTGAATTAATTAAACTACTTTTTTTTTCCTAAACATGAGAACATTTAGGTCAATAAGCTAAACGCTCTACAAATGCAAAGACTTCGTGACAGCCAAAGTTACCAACTGCAAACTTGGGTTTTCTGTACAGCTAACAAAGAAGCATGTGTGCCCAGGAGTCTCCCGTGGAAGAGATTGTGTGGCGCTTTCTCTAATTTTAGTCTGTCCGCTGCAGGGACAACCTGTTTTTTGAAGGGCTAAAGGAGGCTCCAGTTTTTATATTCTAAGAAGTTTTCGAACAGCCTGACTATAAGATGAGTGGGGAAATTACTGTAGCCCAGAAATGACCACAAATTTGCCAAGTGCCCACTGTTGTTTCATTGCCCCATGACCTGTGGCTTGGAGTTCACAGCTGGCAAGAGACACATCCTGGAATCATCCGCACTGCTCCCAGGCAAGCATCCTCCAGGCTGCCTGGAGGAAGTAGATGGGTTTCTCTCAAATATGCCCCAAATTTTGGCCCTGCACCAGTCAGGCTGCTTGTTGACTCCTTCCCCATCTGCAAAACAAATTTGTTTAGAAACTGCTTGTGGTACCTTGGCTGCTGAGAAGGCCATAGGAATACACAATACTACCTTCACCTTGTAATCCAGCCCATGGCTCCCTCAGGGAGAACATTTTCCTCTAAATGATGATCACTTAAGTGTTAACTTTAGATTTGCTCATAAAAAATAGTAACTTTAAGTAACAGACTTGATTCCTATTGACTCAGTATTTGATCACTGAATTACTTATTAAATAAGTCAGGTAGCCAATTCTCAACATATTTTTAAACCCTACATGTGAACATTTACTAGATGAATAAAGTCCTTGGTCTATACACACTTTCTAAAAGAGATGACTAAAGATGACTAATAAATAATGAAATAGCTATCAAGGAACAAGGGAAATTTAGAAACTCACCATAAATATATGTTTTTCATAGAGAACCTTAGAGACTTTATAGAACTCGATTATGCTAACTTGAAAAACAATCCCAGTGTCAATTTGCTGATGTATTCAATATATTCTCTTAAAATAATTTGTGGAGATACATATGATGCTTTAGCTTTAAGAAAGATTTTAAAACTCAAAATTTTTAAAAGTTTAGTTCTGGTCATTGATCAAATTACACACATAGAAGGTGATTATATTATCCAAAGTTAGGCATCTGATTAAGAGAGAAGGGTGATTAAACCACCCAGGGGTGGAGCCAGTAATTGTGGGGCCTGAAGCTTATACAATTTGGAGGGCTCTCTTTAAAAGAATACAAAATTACTGATACAAAATTGGGTAAATATGAATATTAGGTTGAGAAAAAAAATCACAACAAAACTACAAACTAAAATCACAGCAAATTACAAACCTCACAAAAGCCACAAAACTAACCTGCCGTGATCGATTAGCTGGCTACACACCTCAACACTTTTCCCTACAATTGACTACCTCTAATATGACTGATTAAAAAAGGGTTTTTTTATTAATGCTAGTTTTTTAAAGTTTATATCATTTCTGCAACTTGCTACAGGAAATGTCACATAAGGTTTTAGGATTGTTGTCAAATTGGGGAAAACTTCTATTTCTTTCACACATGAGCTGTAAAATTCCAGGGAATTTCAAGTCTCCTTGTGGAATGACTGATCCTAAACACTTCCATGTTTTCAGAGTACCTACAGCCATAGGCCACACTGGTTTCCATGGTGATGCGCTCTCAAGCCCTTTGGTGTCCCTAGAAATAGTATTTATGGAAGCTGTCCTTGTATCAGGACAGTTGGTAATATCTTTACAGTATATGGAATTGACTGTAACATATATAATTAAATGAATTCGCAACTCAACTTTGGCACGGAAAACGAATCTTATTAGAATGAGCCCTGCTGAAAGATTCCTGGCCCCCTCTGCCCTTGGAGAGTCTCATGGTTCCTATGTACCTGGTCATTGCTGATTTTCATTGCCCAGAATCTGTGGTGAGAGAAGAGGAACAGAGAAAGCAAGCAGAAGACAGTTGAACAGTTTCTCTCAGCAGTACAAGCCCCTTCGAGGGAAAGAAAAAAGTTGTTTTCCAAATTCATGAAAACACTGCCCTCCAAACTCCCTCCTATCAGCATTCTTTGTTCACCAGTTCAGTTTGGCCAGACTAGACTTAAAACCACAAGAAATGTCACAAGAAATAGAAAGATAAGAGCCCCAAGTGGACGTCAGTCTCCCTGGGGTGTGATTGACTGAACACAACCAATTCTCTAGTGGATCCATGGTCCCCATCTTCTGGAAGAGCTTTGCTAAAAGCAGTGCATCCTGGATGAAATGGACACTCTGTTCCATCCTAGGAAGAAGATGAAGCTGGCAGTTTAGATTGCTGAAAAACAGTTTGAGATAAGCTTGTGGTTCCATAGAAATTAATCCATGCCTCTAGATAGCATGTAAGCCTATTGGAAAGCTTCTTCAATTCAAGCAGTTAATAATATATCAAGTCTTGTAGCTTAAGGGATACAATTTTCAAAATTATTGTACTGAGGGAATCATAAATTCCACCAAGAGGAAGGTTGTAGTCCAGATATTTTATTTTAGATTTCCATCTAGGGTGCATTATGACACGCCACATGAAAGTCAAATCGTCCATGTAAAATGGTTTCCAGGTGATAAGTTTACCCCAAGGGGTCCAGTAAAGTAATACATTCAGAGTTATATCTGACTTTCACAATCTATAAAGACTAGTTATCAATTTTTTGAAAGATTTGATAAGCAGGAACAAAAAAATAGCTTATGGATGCTGACATTTGTCTCATTAATGGGAACAGCATAAGAAGTACAAGCTCCTTCTGGATTTGGCTGTAAATACACCACTGACATACATTTTGGAAGGTTGCTATTTTGTGCTGGTGGGAATGTATTTGTCTAACCTTGCCCTGACTATAATAGACATAAGGAAGCAGTGATATTATTGTCAGCCACATTCAGCTTTTTAAAACAGGGGCACCCACTCTGCCAATATCTGTCAGATTCCAGGCCACTGCATATTAAAAATTATGTTCCATCAACACTGTCTGGCCTAGTGGAAGTTTTATTAGGAAATAATTCTCCTGTTGTGTTATGGGAAGGAAAGGAAAAAAAAACCCACTTCACCCAATAGGATTCAAAGGAATAATTAATCTTTCTTCCATCCTCAGAATAGGAATGCTTTAGCTTCTCTAGTGTTTCACATGAATACCTCTACCCCTTCTTGCAAGGGCAGAGCCCATATGCATGTGAGGAACAGGCAGGAGGCCCAAGTACTAATTAATCGCCTGTTTGAGTGTTGTCTGTGTATGGTAAGGCATTATTTTCATAAGTTATTCTCCTGTTACCAGGGAAAAAGAATTACATTCTTTTTTTCAAGAAGATAAGTTTGGTAAGTTTGCCGAAGATGCTTATTAAAACAATCATGGTAATAACAAAGTGCTTACACCTGCTTGGCTATGGTTACACTTTCAAGGTTCAGGTGCATTCCCAGGAGGTTGCTGCCTACCCAAACCACAGGAGAAGTGCTTTGGCTGCCTGCATTGTCGCTGGGGCTCATCAGTTGAGACACCAGGAATGACTACGCTCTTCACCTGTCTAGAATTCAGAACTAAACTCATCCTTCAAAAAACCCATCATGCATTTGAACAAAAGTATATTGCAGTAATCATTTATCTAGCTGGCACCATCAGTAAAATGGGTTGTTTTCTGGGAGGGTAAAAATCTTCCAAAATAACTAAATGATATTTTTATTGTAACCCACTCAGTGTAACCACATTGCATTTCAAATTTTATTTTTTTTTAAGTTTATTTATTTTTGAGAGAGAGAGAGAGAGAGAGAGAGAGAGAGAGAGAGAGAGAGAACGTGACTGGGGGAGGGGCAGAGACAGAGGGAGACACAGAATCCGAAGCAGGCTCCAGGCTCTGAGCTGTCAGCACAGAGTCCAACATGGTGCTCGAATTCACACACTGTGAGATCATGACCTGAGCCAAAATCGGACGTTTAACCCACTGAGCCACCCAGGCGCCCTGCATTTCAAACTTTCTAACATAACTGCTTGCCTCCCTAGCTTTTGGATTTGGGTTAGCATATATACCAACCTTTTCTTTGTGTAAATGAATTCTTGCCACTAGGTACCTCCCAGTGGCTGCCTGGGCTGCTGAGCTGCACATGGCTGTTCGACTGTGGCTTTCAGGCTTCTCCCTGGCCTTAGCATTTCCTTCTCCCATAAGCTTACCTATAAATCCCATTCATCACTTCTGAGTAGAGAAGGCAGAGTTTTGCAGGTGAAGCCAGGTGTTTTAGAGTCCAACATTCTGGAGTAAATTCCAGCTTCACTACTTACTACCTGTGTGAACTTGGACAATTAACTTTCTCTGTTTCCTTGTTTATAAAATGGAAAAGAAATACCCACTGTAGGGTTGTTGTAAGATGAAGGGCCCTTAGTACAGAATCCAGCACAGACTTCTGGGAGCTGAGGCACAGTTGTCAGGCTTCCATCAGGTACATGGGAAAGTAAGTCAGTACCAAGAGGACCTGAGGGCTTTGCAACAGCTCAGTGGACTTCAGGGGCCTTCTTTTCTCCCTTGTGTGTCGGCTCCTGGCTACTGGAGGGCTGATCTTGCAAGCATCTCACCCCTGAAGACATGGATAGCCACACCATTGTTGTGCCTCGTGATTTAAAGTGGCACCATCCAGGCTCAGTAGGTTAAGCGTCTGACTTCAGCTCAGATCATGATCTCATGGTTCATGGGTTCGAGCCCAGCATCAGGCTCTATGCTGACAGTGCAGAGCCTAGAGCCTGCTTCAAATTCTGTCTCCCCCTCTCTCTGCCCCTCCCCCACTCATGCTCTGTCTGTCTCTCTCTCTCTCTCTCTCAAAAATAAATAAAACATTTAAAAAAATTTTAGGTGGCACTATCCAGCCTCCTCTCTGGGCCTTTTTTGTTCATCTATCTGTATAAATAAAATTAAGTTGCTTTTTACTGTTTTCCCATTACATGGAAATGCTTGAGCAGATCTCACCAGATTTGGAGGCCTGACTGCATATAAGCTACACAGAATGCCCAACATTAACTTCAAGAAGACCTGGGGGCAGGGGTCCTCAGGTCAGAGGTTCTCAGGCTTAAGCGTCTATCAGTACCGCAGGAAGGTCCTGTTAAAACACATTGCTGAGCCCCACACCAGAGTTTCTGATTCAGTGGGTCTGCGGTGGGACTTGAGAATTTACATCTGATGGGTTCCCAGGGAAAGCTGATGCTGATGTTGCTTGTCTGGGGACCACACTCTGAGAATCCAAGGTAAAATAGGTGTTGTTGATTTGCAATCAGCCAGGAGCACTCGGCACTCCTGTGCTCATGATCCTCCAGAGGCTGGCTGAGGGCTCGCATTCTGCTGAAATAAAGCCTGCTCTCAGGGGTAAGTGGTGATTTGCAACTTGATTCCTAAAGAGTATGATGGAAGTGAGGTGTAAGGCAGATTTTCTTGTCGCCTTAATTCCTTCCCACACCCCATTGCCTACAAAATGCACAGAGCCAGAGCACCTCCTCTGGTGCCTGTCTTTCTCTTATTTCCTCCCCTAAATCCACAGTGGCTGATTGACAGGGGGTGTGAGTGGGGCTTGTGGTCTGAATTATTAGTTCTTGGGGAAGGTGGGACCTGTTTAAATTGTTCTTAATTTCCCACCACACACAGGGGTGAGAAAGAAGCAGTTTTCTAACTACTTGCAAGCTGGAAATCATGTTCATAAAACATTTAATTGAGATAACTCCAAACCATGTTCCTAAAATTCAAATCACACGTACTTAACTGAAATGGAAAACGGCTTCCTAAGACCTAGTCTCAATGTCTCTGACATTGCAGGTGAAGGTGTTCCAGGGAACTCTGTGCCAGACCCAATGAGGAAAGGTATAGCTATGGGCCAGGTTCACCCCGCCTGCGTCTGTGTGGCCTGAGGAGAAAAGTGGGGCAGCGAGAAATCGTGGGATGGAGGGAGCCGAAGAACTTTTAGGTTTTAGGAAGAAGGATAACTAATTTTCAAATTAATTGTTTGATGTGTTGTATTGATGCCTAATCTGAGGATGAGCCTGCTGTATACACTACTCTGTATTATTGGGGTTTATAGGGTTGTGGACTCCACAGGATGAGGGAGGAGTACAGCCCAAGTCGGATCCTGACACATGTCAGACACGGGTTGGCAGGCCCAGGAGGTCTGTGAGAGAGGTGACTCAGAGTATGTGGGCCACAGGGATTTACTGTGACCCTTGGGGAAGTTACTAGGCTTCCCATAGCATTTGGCCCATAAAACTTGAGGTGTTTGCATTTAATTAGTAAAGGAAAGGTGCCCTAGCAAGAGGACATCCAGGTGAAAGGCTCTGGGTAACCTGGCATCATAGGATTCTGAAATCAACAACTCTGATTGGTTTTGGCTCGATCCTTTTTCAGATTTCTCCAGTCTGAAGAAAAGGTGTCCATTATTAGTTCAGTAATATTTCCAAGTGGCTGCAGGGGGCCTGGCTGCGTGCCAGATGCTGAGGCCATCACGCCAGCTTCAAACAGCTTGTTTTACCGGCTATTCTCCCACATCTTCCTCCAAAGCCAGGTTCCATGACATCTGCATGCCACTTCCACCTTGCCCTTCTGTGCTCCCCCAAGGAGCCACCCGCAGAGCCTGTGGTATTCACTTACTTATAAAACACCTGTGCACCAGGCACAGGTTTGGGGCAATGGTGACTCAGGAGTGAATAGAAGTAGGAGGAGACAGACAATAAACAGGATAAAATAAAACAGAGATGCAATATATAAAAGATCGGTATGTTAGGCAGTGAGAGAAAAAGATAACACAAGGAAGAAGAGTAGGAGTCTGGCATGGGGCTGAGATGGGCCAGCCAGGGCGGCCCCTTTGACAAGATCTGAACACAGGAAGGAAAGGCAAAGTACAAACGGGAGGTAGCAGCTCACCGCCCCAGGCACCCAGAGGAAGATCCTGGCGGGGCTGGGGGGAGCTCTGGACAAGAAGCAGGAGAAGAGGTCAGAGTGGGGCAGGCTGGAAAGCAGATCAGGCAGGTCTGGTGGGCTTTTGTAAAGACTTGGTTTTGTTCTGCATGCAGAGGAAGTCACTGGAGGGTTTTGAGGCGAGGGGTGACGTGGCAGGTTGTAGTTTTAGCAAGGTCACCCTGGCAGCTGTGTGGGGAATGGCCTAATAGGAGAGCAAGGGAGAAGTAGGTGGCTATTGCAGAATCCAGGTGAGACACAGTGAGGGCCTGGACCAGCGTGTGATGGTGGCGATGGTGGGAAGTGGTCAAATCCAGGATATATTTTAAGGTTACGGCAACAGAGTTTATTTACTGATTATGAGATATGAGAAAAAGAGAGGGCCTGAAGAACCTGATACACCTCTTTCCAAAGGTCTGGTGGGCCAGTTGACTGTGGTCTCCCCAGGCCTCTGTCCTGCATTGGGGCTTTTTAAGAAAAATTCCTTTTTCATCTATTAAGATTGGTGGTGGTGGCCTTCTGTGATAAAAGGATTCCCTTGTCCTCTTACAGCCCTGGGAAGCATTTATTTTCTAACAGAATTTTTCTGGGGACTCTCTCCTCTCTGGGGACAGTGGTCTGCTCACAGCCAGTCTCCAGGCCAGGGTTTCTACCCACTTGTCCACACTATCTGGGCTCCTCTTCTTGAGCTGACTCAGCACTGGCTCTGCAGGACCCCCTCCATCACTGAGCAATATCAATGCAGAGAAGTCACCAGGCAGAAGAGAGGAACGGGAAGATAACATTCGATTTACTACATACACAAGAACGAGCACAAATGGAAAAGGCTCATTACACGGGGCACTGTCAGATCAAAAATACAAGAGCAATTAGGACACAGAGAAGAAACTTCTGTATGAATGTATGAATTTTTAATTGGAGTGTGGTTGATATGCAATATTATATTACTTCTAGGTATACAACACAGTGATTCAACATTTATATACATTAGGAAATGCTGGCCGTGGTAAGTGTAGTGGTGACTGCTGTCACCAAACACATTGTGAAAACATTACTGACTGTATTCTCTATGCTGTGCTTTTCACCCCCATGACTTATTTGTCTTATCACTGGATATTTGTACTTCTTTGTCCCCTTACCCACCTGCCCTCTGGCAACCACTAGTTTATTCTCTGTGTTTATGAGTCTGTTTCTGTTTTGTTTTTTCATTTTTTTTTTTTAGATTCCACATATTAGTGAAATCATATGGCATTTGTCTGTCTCAGTCTGACTTCTTTCATGTAGCATAATACCCTCTAGGTCCATCCATATTGTTGCAGATGGCAAGATTTCATTCTTTTTTATGGCTGAGTAGTATTCCTCTGTGTGTGTGTTTGTGTGTGTGTGTGTGTACCATATCTTCTTTATCCATTTCTCTATTGATGGACACTTGGGCTACTTCTGTATCTTGGTTATTGTAAATGGTACCGCAGTTGGCATAGGGGTGCAGATATCTTTTCTGATTCACACTTTTTCCTTTGAGTAAATATACCTAGTAGTAGAATTACTAGATCATATGGTATTTGTATTTTTAATTTTTTGAGGAAACTCCATACTGTTTTCCAAAGTGACTGCACCAATTTACATTCCTACCTACAGTGCATGAGGGTTTCTTTTTCTCCACATTCTCACCAACATTTGTTACTTCTTATCTTTTTTATTCTAGCCATTCTGACAGGTGTGAGGTGACACTGTGGTTTTGATTTGCATTTCCCTGATGGTTAATGATGTTGAGCATCTTTGCACATGTCTGTGGGCCATCTGAATGCCTTCTTTGGAAAAAATGTCTTATTCAGGTCCTCTGCCCATTTTAAAATCACATTCTTTGGGTTTTTTGTTTTTTTTTTTTTTTTGGTGTTGAGCTGTATGATATATATATATATATATATATATATATATATACATACACACACATATGTATACATATTAACCCATTATTGGATATATTATTTGCAAATATCTTCCTCCATTAAGTAAGTTGTGTTTTGTCTGCTGATGATTTCCTTCACTGTGCAAAAGCTTTGTAGTTTGAAACAATCCCAATAGTTTATTTTTGCTTTTGTTGCATTTGCCTGAGGACACAGATCAAAAAAAACATTGCTGAGACTGACATCAAAGAGACTACATTTTTTTTTTGTTTATTTGTGTTTTTTAAGGGGTTTTATGGTTTCAGGTCTAATATCTGAATATCAAATATCTAATATTTGATCCATTTTGAGTTTACTTTTGTGTATGGTGCAAGAAACTGGGTCTAGTTTCAACCTTTTACATGTAGTTGTCCGGTTTTCCCAGTACCATTTATTGAAGAAACTGTCTTTTCCCTATTGTATATTCTTGCCTCCTTTGTTGTAGATTAGTTGACCATATAAATATGGGTTTATTTCTGGGCTCTCTATTCCGTTCTATTGATGTTAGTGTCTATTTTTGTGCCAGTACCATACTATTTTGATTACTACAGCTTTGTAGTATAACTTGAAATCAGGGAGTGTGATGCCTCCAACTTTGTTCTTTTTCAAGATTTCTTTGGCTTTTGAGGGTCTTTTGTGGTCCCATACAAACTTTAGGATTATTTATCCTAATTCTGTGAAGATGCTATTGGTATTTTGATAGGGACTGCGTTGAGTCTGTAGATTGCTTTGGATGATATGAACATTTTAACAATATTAACTCTTCTGGTTAATGAGCATAATATATCTTTGCATTTATTTGTGTCATCTTCAGTTTCTTTCATCAGTCTCAGAATTTTCAGAGTACAAGATTTAACTTCCTTGGTTAAATTTATTCCTAGAGGGGCACCTGGGTGGCTTAGTCAGTTGAGTGTCCAATTCTTGATTTCGGCTCGGGTCATGATTCCAGGGTCATGGGATCAAGCCCCGCATCGGGCTCTGTGCTGAGTGTGGAGCTGACTTAAGATTCTCTCCCTTTCCCTCTCTCTCTGTACCTCTCTCCCTCTCTCTGCCCCTCTCCCCCACTTGCACATGCTCGCTCACTCTCTAAAATAAAAGATATTTTAAAAAATTTACTCCTAGAAATGTTTTTGTCGAATGCAAATTGATTGCATGTAATGGAATTGTTTTCTTAATTTCTCTTTCTCCTAGTTTGTTATTAGTGTATAAAAGCACAACCAATTTCCATATATTCATTTTGTGTCCTACAACTTTTCAGAATTAACTTATTCTAATAATTTTTTGGTGGCATCTTTAGGGTTTTCTCTATATTGTATCATGTCATCTGCAAAGAGTGACTGTTTTACTTGTTCCTAACCAATTTAAATGGCATTTATTTCTTTTTCTTCTCTGGTTGCTGTAGCTTGGAGAGGGAAAAAAAAAAACCTTTCTGTGGCCAAGTATTCTTTTTAAAGATGTGGTCTTTTTTAGTTACTGTTTGTAGCTCTGCTAATAGTACTCCTGTGAGATATTCCAGGGCAGAATGAAACTAATCACCATTATATGTTCATTACCAGCTACCACATATTTGGATCAGAGCAAGTGATTGCTGAGTTTTGGTTTTTACATTTTCTTCCAACACAGGTGCACAGAATTTGGTCATCCTGACCAGCAGGCAGCCCACCCTGCTTCTGCTGGGCTTTTTAGAACATGTTTTTTAAAGGTCAGGGAAGAAGACATCTCCTATGATGCATTGTGCATTAACTGCTTGAGTGTGTTTTCTCATACTGGACATGTTTCCTTCTTTTTTTTTTTTTTTTTTTTTAAATACATGTTTCCTTCTTAATGATGATGACAACTCAAAGCTTGAGGTACTTTAGAAAGTCATCTATCTGCCTCTGCTTCTGTGTGTGCATGTGCTGTCTACGTCTGTGTATGTGTGTATGTGTGCTCTGTGTACATATGTATGTGTGTTCTCCCGGGGTGGGGGGGAACCCTATCCTTTTGTTGTTTAAAGTATTTTGTCATGTGGGGCCCCTGAGTGGCTCAGTCAGTTGAGTGTCCAACTTCTGATTTCAGCTCAGGTCTTGATCTCACAGTTGTGAAATGGAGCCCTGCATCAGGCTCCACAAACATGGACCTTCCTTAAGATTCTCTCTCCCTCTGCCCCTCCTCCACTCACGTGTGTGTGTGTGTGTGTGTGTGTGTGTGCGTGTGTGCGTTATCTCTCTCTCTCTCTCTCCCTCCCTCCCTCCCTCTCTCAAAAAAGTATATTGTCATGCTACTCCTTTAAGAAAATAATCTGGGGCAATAGTCATGGAAGCAGTTATATTTAGGAGTTTAAAATTATATGAAATGATAAATGGATATAAAGCAACAGAACAGACTAAACCAAATTTTAAATTGTTTTAACTTTTATTGAGTGTCTACTAGCTATTACAGGCATTATATATATAAGAACTTGCTTAACATTTGTAATAATCCTGGTTAGGTAGGCATTATTTATTATTTTTGTATTTTAAGTAGGCTTCACACCCAACATGAGACTTAAACTCAGGACCCTGAGATTAAGAGTCACGTGCTCTACTGACTGAGCCAGTCGGGTGCCCCCTAGGTAGACATTATTAACCTTATTTTATATATGAGGCAGAATAACTTGCTGAAGAATATGCAGTTAACAAGAGACAAAACAGGTTTGAATCCAACTTTGTCTTACTTTAAAGTCCATGTTTATTCCCTAGGGGCTCCTGGGTGGCTCAGTCAGTTGAGCGTCTGACTTCGCCTCAGGTCATCATCTCACAGTTCGTGGGTTCGAGCCCCGCATCAGGCTATGTGCTGACCGCTTGCTCAGAGTCTGGAGCCTGCTTCAGATTCTGTGTCTCCTCTCTCTGCCCCTCCCCCGCTCACACTTTGTCTCACTCTGCTTCTCAAAAATAAATAAATGTAAAAAAAAATTTTTTTTTAAAGTCCATGTTTATTCCCCTATGTCATGTTGGCTTTCAAAGAGATCATACAGTCTATCTATAAGGTGAAAATGTCCTTTGCCTTGCAAATGACCCACAAGAGTTTGTGAAATACTGACGAGGGGAAGGAAGGGGGAGCACTCCACACATTCAAATAGGACAGACATTAATTCTCTGGAGTTATAGCTGAGTAACGGTCAGTAGATGGCACATCTCTCACTGTGCCAAACTTACTTCTTAGGAAGCACAAGATGAAACTGCTGGTGTTGTTTGTCTGAAGGAGGCAGAAAGGAACTAGGCATGTCTACACAGGGAAAGAGCAGGCATGGGTCGTGGATCAGCTCTGTTTAGGGGGCTCGGCTCCGAGGGCAGCCCTAGTTGAACTGTATTCTTGCTGGAACCACGCACATCTCCTCTTCACACTTTACCTGCCCGTCACAGATGCAAATCAGGAGCTGTCAACAAAGACTTGCAAGGGTCCCCCTGTGGGCACCCTACCCAGTGTCTGAGATTAGAATTATAAGTCACAGCAAGTTGTTCCTGTCTTCTCTCTGACAGTTTAAAAGAGCTACTGCCACATCTGGTTAAAGTAACTTTGTTTTTCCCAGAGGGAATCTTTGTTAGAATATTTTGCTTTCTTGCAGAATCTACTAAATTTAAAATAGCCACAGAATGAAACTATATATCTATATATGGAGATATAGCTGTAGATCAATATATAGATAATGTAGGTGATATAATTATTGCTAATAACTGAAAATTATTAACTACTATCTATGATATATTATGTGGATATAGTTATCTGTTATATATAGCCATAATGTATAATATATATACATTATATATATATATATATACACTCTATGTATCTATATAACTATAGATATATAGAAAAGAATACATAGATATAAGGACAGATATAACTATATCTGTATATTCTTACCCTGTTAGTGTTTTTGTTTATTTAAAAAAAATTTTTTAATGTTTTTATTTATTTTTGAGACAGAGAGAGACAGAACATGAGCAGGGGAGGGGCAGAGAGAGGGCGAGGCACAGAATCTGAAGTGGGCTCCAGGCTCTGAGCTGTCAGCACAGAGCCCGACGCGGGGCTTCAACTCATGGAGTGTGAGATCATGACCTGAGCTGAAGTTGGACGCTCAACCGACTGAGCCACCGAGGCGCCCTTAGTGGTGTTTTTTTAATGTTTATTTTTGAGAGAGAGAGAGACAGAGCATGAGCAGGTGAGGAGCAGAGAGAGAGGGCGACCCAGGATCTGAAGCAGGCTCCAGGCTCTGAGCTGTCAGCACAGAGACTTATGTGGGGCTCCAACCTACAAACCACAAGATCATGAATTGAGCCAAAGTTGGATGCATAACTGACCAAGCCACCCAGGCACCCCTAGTGTTTCCAATAATATAATTTAATGTAGAAACATTTCTGACTTATAATACTGTATCTATATATATAACTGTATCTATATCTATCCATATATCTATACCTGTCTATATCTATATCTTTTTTTATTTTTTATAAAAATTTTTTAATGTTTATTTATTTTTGAGACAGAGACAGAGCATGAACGGGGGAGGGTCAGAGAGAGAGGGAGACACAGAATCCGAAGCAGGCTCCAGGCTCTGAGCTGTCAGCACAGAGCCTGACGCGGGGTTTGAACTCACGAACGTGAGATCATGACCTGAGCTGAAGTCGGATGTTTGACCGACTGAGCCACCCAGGCGCCTCTGTATCTATATCTATCTATCTTCCTCTTTTAGGAGGCACTAGCCTCCTCTCCTGCTGGGTCTTGCTGACAAACACTCTACCTTCATGTATTAGCTACATAAGGATTCCACCTAGACCCCATTGTTCCCAGCCCAAACAAGACTGTGGGGAACCAGGGCTATTTGGTTATTCTGGGCACTTTGCAAAGGCCACTGCTACTAAACAACTTTGGGCAGTTGCCCAAGACTTTCCGTTATCCACACAGTAAGCCAAAACAAGGAAGTAACTCAGAGGCAGGGAAAACATGCCAAGACCCTGGAATTTGTTCTCTATTGGCCATCTTTCCTTGAAAGAGCCACCAGAGCAATTAAAAATCAAACAAAAGAGAGACCATGCACACACACTCCTGTACCTCAACGTTCCGGAAGAGACCCCAAGGGGAAAATAAAATTTAGGAGGTTTGTTGAACCCACTGTAGAGCTGATCCAGAATTTAAATTGATTCCATAATTTATTGCATTTTAATTAGCAATCACAAGAGACCAAGTATTGTTTACTCTCTTGTTAGGAGCTCTAGCTGGAAACAAATACCAGGGAGCCTTAATAAGGATGAGTTATATTTACTGTTTTCCATTTTACAGTCTTGTTATAATCATCACAAGAAGAGATTCATTTAGTGTTCATCTGTTCTTGGTATGACATTTGTTGACCACTAGGGTGACATAAAATCAGAACATACCCCATAAGCCAAGAAAGAGCCTCCCTACTCCCACCCCACCCCATGCTTACTCCTTCATTGTTTTCAATAATATAATTTAATGTGGAAATACTTCTGGCTCAGGTTAGATGACATGAGTTCCCATGTGCCATCGTCACCCAAAATGCATCTAAATGACTGCTGTTGGTTATTTATTTAGAGCAGAATAACGTTACAGACAGCAGACAGCTGCATTTGTATGCGCTACTCCAACATGGAAACATTAGCCACATCAGACAGCTGAGAAACTGTTTGCTTGGTGCACACCCGTTGGCTTATTAGATTACCCATCCAATGGCTTATCAGATTTTTGTTTGTTTCATTCTATGTTTTTGTCTTTTTAATGACATTTCCTCAGGGCCAGAGCTTTTGGGGTTTCCAAACAGCTCTTGCTAATCTAACTCAAGCAGAAAGAACCCTGAACTTCTCTATCTGTGGGATGGGAATCTCTGGGACAATGCATTTCTTTGGGAGCACTCTGGGTCCCTGTTCCTCCCTAGGAACATTCTAAAATACTTTTTAAATACCACTGTGTGTTATTGCAGTGATTCCCATCAGTCATCCCAGCTCTGCTTCTTGGATTGGGCTCCCAGCATGTAATCCAGCTCATTATCTCAACCCTAAAGGATGTTTCATTAAGCGAAGGAAAAGGACTTGATTCCAAAAGGCCACCCTCAAAACAGGGATGTTTTGTGTAATCTGAATACAGATACCCTTTTGAGGCTTTTCATTCAAAATGGACTTTCCTTCAAAAGTAGGTAAAGTAGGTGTCATTGTTTATTTATTCTTTTTTTTTTTTTAAACCCAGTTTTTCCACCCAGCCACAGAGGCACCAATCTGATGCTTGGGCTTTAATTAAAACTTGCTCCCTGTTAAAAAGCTCCTATTGTTCTTTCATTTAAATAGGATTCTTCTTAGATCTTTAACAAGACCACAGAGGAGTAATAAATCTAAGTAATTGTCCTTATTAAGAAGAGATTATTCTCACAAGACTATAACAGTCACCAAAGTAACTAAAGCCATTTCCAGGTAGCACTTAGAGTGTCCTCCTCCCACCCAAATACAGAAATGCCTCGTTAGTCACTTTCTTTGCAGCTCAAATTAAATTAGATGGCATTCTGTTTATTTTTCACACCTTTTGCTAACAGAAGAGGATTTTCCCTTTGATGATATTAATCAGGAAACCTCGAGTCCAATTGTGCTGAGTTCATGGGATGGAGATGACCTCTTCTTTCCTTCTTTCCTTTCTTCCTTCCTTTTCTCCTTCCACAACTGATGCCTGAGTTCTTGCTGTGCCAGACACTCTGCCAGACATTAGTGAGTGGTTCAAAGATGAAAGACATAGTCCCTTGGATTGTATATTATCCATTCATCTAATATTAACTAAACATCTTCGAGGTACAAGACACTGTAGTAGGGGCTGAGTTTTTAGAGGGGAAAAAAGCCAGACACAGTTCCTGCCTTCTTGGAACTTGAAATATTACAAAAATGTAGACGTCAACCCAATGATTTCATAATTGGTTAATTGCACCCCTGGCAAAAGTTACAAAAGAGGGGACAGGGTTCCAGGGAGTTACAGAATTAGCCTATCAGAATTAGCCACTTAGTTTTTCTGTGACCTCTGCTCTCCTATCATACAAAACTGCCAGGGAAGATTTCTCATTTCCCAAGTTCTAGGTAAGCAGTGGCTCCTGATGTTTTCAGCTTTTATTTAAAATCCATGTTTTAAACCAGCCTCCCTTGGTTAGAGAAAGCTTAGTTAACATGTCTAGAATAGAGTCATCAAAGAAAAAAAGGCAACAGACCAAAACACCCATCACAACTTTACTTCATAGACATGTGCTTCAGGTGTGCGTGCCTGTATACAGGTGAACTTGCCAAGAAACAGATCCCCTAAGGAGCTAGGGGAGGGGGCTTTACACCAAAAAAGACAAAGTATTGCTTGCCAACCTATTGGCCCCAGTCTTTGTTTTCAGATCTGGAAGGCACAGCATACATCAGTTCAGCTCTTATTCACACTTCGTGTTGAGTATACTGTGACTTCTGTTTGTGAATTGCTAATATGAACTGAGAAGTCTGTTTCCTCCAAAACTGCCAGCAACACACAAATTGTGGGTATTACTTGCAAAATTCATTCTCAGTATACAAAAGAGAAACACCCTAGAGCTGCACAGAGATGAAAGCTGAAAGCTTGCCGTCCAAAATAGAAAATATTCATCGTATGGCCAAATCAAGGGCTCTCTTTCATCCACCCAACAAGTCCAAAAGTTTTCTTGAGAAACGAGATCAGTAGTTCCATCTGCCGGGAAGTCTTGCTTTGTGCCCATCACTACCTTTGGGGATTGCCCAGGGGCTGATCTGGACTTCAGTGTTGCAGACTCAGTACTTTAACAACCAAGAACAGATCCTTTTTCTTGGGGGTAGAGATTCATTAGCCAAGTAGAGAGACTGAAGAATAAAGGCAATTTGCTGGGTCACTAGTCAGCAATGAGAAATAACCTCCATCAGGACCCCAGTGCTCAAAAGTCTCCATGACTAATATGTTCTTTTCCTGAAGGTAGACTCAGAGTCGTGAGCAGAATTGCCAGGCCGGGGGGGGGGGGGGGGGTGAGTAGAGGAAGGGTAATGGGATCAGAAAAAGAAGGGATAAATGACTTGAATATGAAACCAAATGAATATAGACTGATGCTTCCATCTGGCAAATGGATCTAGAACTAATTGGGGCTTGAAGACTAGAATTCAACTGGTCTCAACTCTCTGTGTTCATCTTCACATCACAGATGCCTTTGTAAATGAGACCCAGTGACTCAGTTTATTGAGTTAGACCCCCTTTGACCTGGACGAATCTTTCCCAAATAGCACTTTGCCATGCACAATAAAGTAATTGAGAGAGTAGCCTCACAAGAGCCTTGTTGAGGCCGTAAATATAAGGCTGTTTCCTCTTTACCAAAGAATAGTGTTTCAGGAAAAAAACCCATCTCGTCTTGTATTTGAACATATATGATATGTATAATAAAGTTAAGAATCAGTAATTAAGTAATTCCAGAACCATGACCTCAATGGGGTAAGAATCCTTTCCATGACTTCCTATTGCCTCCGAAAATACTGGTTTTTGGAAGAAATGGGTATAGTATTGGCTGTCTGGAGGAAATGAGGGAGAGAGGGTTCTAAAAATAGTTGAATTAGGTAAACAAGGGGGAAATAGAAAGGCACCGAAGACAAACATACCTACTTCATCACTTCAGGATCCAGTCTCAATCCCCTACACTGGCATTCAAGGTCCTTTGCTTATGCCATCAGCACATGCCCTTGATTCTCTCCTTTTTCCAGTCTTCCAGCGCTGACGAGCTGCTCTTCTAATGGATGTAGTCTTCCCCTGTGTATGTTACACTTTCCCTGTGTTCCTGGTGGGGTTTTACATTGCTAGTAGGGGCTCTCCTTCATGTGACTTTGCTTCTCTCTGATGTTGATCTTATTGTTTGGTACTCGAAGGGCGACCTTATTTCCTGGTTCTTGGGGGTGTGGGGTGAGGTTGCAGGGAGTACATACTGAAGCTCCAACTATACAAATAAAGGCTCTATCATCCTAATATATTTCTAACTACTGACATGAACAAGGTTTCGATTTGGGCAGGCACCAGAATGCACATGTATGAAAATGCATGTACCATCATCTCTACTTTGAGATCCTCTAATGGGAAAATCCTTTTGAATGAAGATGTGATGGCCTAAGGTGACAAAGGAGGACACTTGCATTTTCTCTAAGCTTAATAGAATTTATGATTGTAACTTTGTGTAGGATGCGTTTGGACAACAGATGTTCAGTGAAGAATATTTGCAGATAATGATCAGAAAACTATCAAGTGCTATATAGATCTAACCATATATTTCCAGTCAGGAAGAGAATGATGCTTTTAAAGCCTAAGACAGACCTGTAATTCAGGATATGCCACATATTCTGGGCTTATTTATGGGTCGCCGAAATAATAGGGTGGATTTGTCTTTCTTACCAGTTCCCTTTACAGAATTCTTGCTGCATATGTCATTACATTGCTTGTATTATTAGATCCATTTCTTGACAAGCAAAGAAGCTGTCCCCCCATGTGCTCCTTCTTCTAACACATACGGCTGTCCCGTGACTCAGAGTAGGAGAGGGGAAATTTAGAACACTTGCCTCAAAGGGTCTCTGGCTTAATGACTGACTAGCGACATATAAGAAAAAAAAAAAAAAAGCCTGCTGGATGAGATAGAAAAATCCTAGAAAGAATGGAAAATGACTTTTTAGTTTTAAGATTGTCTTCAATGGAAATGGCTCCCCTCTTGTGTGTGGCAGAGGCTGTCGGTGCTCATTCAGATCCCAGGTGTGTATGCCAGGCATTTGGGGCCTGGCTCCTAAAATGCCCAGCAAGATCTTCCCTGGTCCCTCACCTTGCCATCTCTGTGCCTGGAACAAAGGACTCCGCTATGTCAGAGCCACACGTGATGTTAGGAGCTGGAACCCTGACCTCATGACTTCAAGTCACACAACCAGCAACATGCACGTTGGACTTTGTGTGAATGAAGAATAGCTTTCATTGTTTGTTGTGTTAAACCCCTGAGATTGTGTAGCTGTCAGTTATCACACTCACCTAGCCCAACCTGACTATCAGAAGCAGGCAAACCCAGTGAGTAATATGTTACCAAGGTACTCCATGGATTTCATCATCAGGCACATGTATCCTCCTTGTTCTGATGTATGAATGCAGATGCACCTACAACCCAGGTCACTTTTTCCCTGGGAATCCAGCCAGCTCCCTACTTTGCAGCACATTTGTAAGTGATTTTCTTATGAAATAAATATTCCAGATGGAAAGCCCCATCAGACCTAATATTGCACTCAAACTTAACCTGGGGCCTATTCAAAATAGGCTCTGCTTTAAGGCTGGGTCTGAGTCTGAGCCGATGTCCTTGAGGAGTAGCCAGATCAAAGTTTGAACCCAAGTGTAAGCCAGTGCCTGGCACATATTGGAATCTCCACAAACATTGGTTGAACAGCGAGATCGTGAGGTACAATCAAGAAACAATGTCAAGGGTTAGAGGCTGGTAGAAAGTACAGTGGATGCCTGGGTGGCTCAGTCAGTTAAGCGTCTGACTTTGGCTCAGGTCATGATCTCACATTTCATGAGTTTAGCCCCGCATTGGGCTCGGGCTGTCAGTGCAGAGCCCACTCTGGATCCTCTGTCTCTCTGTCTTTCTGTCTGTCTGTCTCTCTCTCTCTCTGCCCCTCGCCCCTGCCTCTTTCTCTCCCTCTCTCTCTCTCTCTCTCTCTCTCAAAAAAAAAAAAAATGTAAAAAGTACAGTGGAGGGGCACCTGGGTGGCTCAGTTGGTTAAGCGTCTGACTTTGGCTCAGGTCATGATCTCACAGCTCGTGAGTTCAAGCCCCACATCAGGCTCTGTGCTGACAGCTTGGAGCCTGGAGCCTGCTTCCGATTCTGTGTCCCTCTCTCGCTCTGCCCCTCCCCTGCTCATGCTGTGTGTGTGTCTCTCTCTCAAGAATAAACATTAAAAAAAAATTTTTTTTAAAGTACAGTGGAGCAGGAGGCAGCAGTCTGAGAATGGAGTGCTACCTTGGCAGGAAGGCTTGCATGGTATACTGAGCTGCCTAGAGGTGCGTGTTTTCTTTAAGCCCAAATTGAGGTTCACAGCAAACTTAGGAAGTACAGATAGTTCTGATATGCCTCCTGCCCCCCACATGCTAGTCTCCCCCACTATCAACATCCCCCAGCAGAGTGGTACATTTGTTATAACTGATGAGCCTACATTATACGCCATCATCACTCAAAATCCATAGCTTATATTATAGTTCACCCTTGGTGTTGTACATTCTATAGGTTTTGGCAAATATATAATAGTTTCACTGCCCTGAAGATCAGAGGTACATTTTTACAGTGGACACAGGTAAGCGGCTTTGTCCACGGCTTTCTCTTCTGAGGCATTTTCCCAGCACACAGCCAAAAGACCCCCACGAATTCTTCAGAGATCCATGTGGGAAAAGAAAGCCCACCTAGGATCCTGGCAGATGTGCATAGAGAATGTGGCTCCATTCCCAGCATTCTCTGGAGTTTAGCTTGAGACAATAATAAGAATCCTATAGGATCAATGATCTCACTCGTTTGGACTACAGTAAATCTCTCCTATATTACTGCTCAGCCTCTGAGAATATTATATTGGGTCTCATTTTATTAAAGAATGTCATGCATACCCAGAAGTCGCTATTTAATTTTTAGCTGCAAGATACAATTTTGAAAAACCATTATCTAGAAAGTGCAATAATCAAACAATACAATCGTGAATGTTAAACCTCCTTGGAATATTATTTTAAATGCTTGCCTGCTGGAAGCAAGAGTTGACAAGGAAGTGTGTGACTTGGTCGGCTTTCTAATTTGTCAAAGCATCTACACTTTCCAACAAGATATACTTGTTAAGATATGGGTTTTTTTCCCCTCTGGATGATTGTTTTGAAACTATCAAAAATGCAAAATCCTTAAATAAGGAAGATAGATTTGCATTTTCTATTCATTCCTGCCTTAGATGTAGGATTAAATCACTTTAAGAGACACAACTGAATCTTTTCTCAGAGGAGCCAGACGGTCCACATACATCACCAATTGCCTCTGAGTTTTCTGGCTGCTCTGTGAGATCAGACTCGTAAATTTTGTGACATATGGAAAATATCAGAAAACCACAGCATGCATTTTAAAAGGGTCCAGAAAGCAGGACTCATGCTATCGTGATACATCCCTGGTAATTTACCATTGTTCCCATCACCCGTCCCTGACTCTCTGTGGAGAGGACCCAGTGGGTATTTGGCCAGGGACTGGGAAACTCAGGGGTAATCCAGTTGTTTGGGGGGGTTGTTCCCCGCTCCCCACCACATACTCCCCCCCCCCACCTCTCTCTCAGCACATGTTTCTTTGTACCATAACCCACATGTCTGTCTTTACTATTGGTGTTTAACTGACAGAGGCCAAGGCCTAGACCTTATTTTCCTTATATGCCCTGAACTTAGAGGTACTCAAACCAATGAATGTGTCCACCTGCTTGGGGAGCCTGGGGATGGAGCAGGGATTGACCGTAACTCCTACCTTCTTTTATGCACACTAGCTTCACGGCCTTAGGCAAGGTACTTCACCTTTCTACACCTCAGTTTCCTTGTCTATAAGATGGGAATGATGATGATGTCCACCTCCTCGGAGGCTGTGACTGTTGGAGGATTTATACATGTATTATACTTAAAATGGTATCTTGCAATCAATAAATCTTAGCAAACAAAATGAGCTCTCAAAAAATGTGAGCTGTCCTTATCAGTCATGATAAATGTCATTCCAAATGGCCAGACCCCCCTTGACCTTCCCACATTAGCCCAGGATTCTCTTCCAAGTGTGCAAGTGAAGGCGATTGGATTCATTTGGAGAAGTGATTCGCTGGGGCCGTCAGGGATGCTGCTGAACAGAGATGGGGGTGTTTTCCCTGAAGTGGCCTACCTTGGCTGTTTGAATGACCCAATAGTAGGAATTCGCCAACATCTGCTCGAAAAAAGAAGATCCTAAACACAACCTTCACACTTTTCCCAGACCCCGTCCCTAAGGGGTCCTTGGATGACACTGGAAAGGGTGGCAGAGTCCAGACCTGACCTTGGCCGGCACTTCAGGCTCTAATGTGCCTGAAAGTCCACAGGCCCAAGGACTCTGAAGGGAAGTGGGGGATGATGATCCATGAAAGCAATAAGTTTCACCCTGCAGGGAGCATGGGGAAAAGTCCTGGCCACCGGCTGAGGTTAGTTGGTACCTCAGAGGCAGAAACTATGAAATCTCAAACGTGTAGGCAAAGAAAAGACGATGTTTGGAGGAGAGGGAGAGGCAGTGGGTGGGGAGTGGATAGAGCTGGAAGTCTGTCCTAGACACAGAGGCGGTTCTCCATCCTCAGACCTGCCTGGTCCTCTAAGCAGGGGGCTGTGAACTGAGGAAGCAACATATCTGGGTGTTATCTGGGGGCTTTAGGGAATGGAGAATAAGAACAAGCCTCCCCAGAGCCATTTTCACTGGAGACTCTCCCACAATGGAGAGGCCCTCATCCATAAGAGGTTTTGTGATGTCGGCCCTGGGTCCACAGACGGGTGATTCAGGAGCAGGTCCCAACTCTCTGTCTACCTGTTTGGGGTCTTTGGGTGGTCACTTCGCCAAGCTGAGACTCGCCCCTCCTGTGAAATGGAGTTAATATGCCTCCTTCACAGAGCCATTGTCCATCTCTAATGAAATAAGGCTTGGGGCACCTGGGTGGCTCATTCAGTTGAGCCACCGACTTTGGCTCAGGTCATGATCTCATGGTTTGTGAGTTCGAGCCCCGCATCAAGCTCAATGCCGTCAGTGCAGAGCCAGCTTCTGATCCTCTGTCTCCCTCTCTCTCTCTCTCTCTCTCTCTGCCCTTCCCCCACTCATGCTTGTGACGTGTTCTAAGAGCTATAACATGATAGATTAATAACAGGCATTTCACTTATAATAATCAGTATTTATGATGGTTTAAAGAATCCTGGGTGGTAGAACTGAGCCAGGTTTGGTCTTTAGAACCAGCAGCCATGGCAGCAATGAAGGGAGAGTCCCCCTGGCTCTGATGCCCTTTTCCAACCTGGCCTCACTCCCTCCTCTATCCTCCACAGCCTGGCTAAGGCTGGCAATATAGGGTGGTAGTTGAAGGTATGGGGGACCAAACTGCCTGCATTTGAACCCTGTCTCTGTTACTGAGTAGCTTCATGTCCTTAGGCAACATATTTAACATTTCTATATCTCAGTTTTCTTGTCTATAAATGGGGACAATAGTGGCATCTACCTCATAGGATGGTTTCTTGTAAACACCAAATGGTTTATTACATGTATTATACTTAAAATGAGAGCTAACAAAATGATTGTGCAAAGAATGTGAGCTGTCCTTATCAGTCATGGTAATGTCATTCCTAATAATCCAACTCCATTGACCTCCCTCATTCGAAGAACACTGGGACCTCTCCACTCTGGCAGGCCACTGGGAAGCTGGGAAGAAAAACGTTAGGAATTTCTGCAAACGTGAAAATATCTTTCTAAGGAGAGAGAAGAGGGGCTGTTTGCGGATCATGCGTAGCTTATATGATTCACTCAGAACCAAAACTGGAGCTGTTGCCTAATGATCCAAGCTGACCCACCACAGAGGGAAGCTATGATCCTCTACCATCTTGGATCAGTGGGACCAGTTCTCCTCTGTTCCTCCCATGCGCCTCCGGTGAAGAATCATACACTTTAAGACTGGAAGGGAGGTGCCTGAATGGCTCAGTCAGAGGGCTCTTGATATCAGCTCAGATCATGATCTTTCTGTTGGGAGATCAAGCCCAACATTGGACTTAGTCATAGTCATGGAGGCAGATGAGGCTGGAGTCAGTGGAGGCAGATGAGGCTGGAGACCAGAGGGTATGAGGCTTCATGTGCCTTGTTAAGGATTTGAGCTTGGAGGATGGGAGCCACAGCAGTTTTGGGCAGAGGAACTATGCAATCAAATGTGTAATCTGGAGAAGCCATTCAGGGGCTGGCAGGGTGGAAAGTGAGTGGGGTGGGCAGGCCTGGAGGAGGTTGTCCAGTTAGCCACCTGGAGGCTTGGTCCTATACCTTTTCCTGGTTCCCTGGTGAGCAGTAGGACTTTCCAGAGACCCAGGGAACCAGAGTCACACTGACATTCTACATGTTGCCAGCAAACATCCACCAGCATGGCCCCCCCAGTCCCTGCCACCATGTTAACTGTTCTCAATCATCCAGGTATTTCCCTCACCCAACACAGCCCATGTACTTCAGGTGGAAACTTGACTGCTCTCCTGGGACATGAAGCTTAGGCTAAAGTGAATGATGCAATTCTATCCCCTGGTCACAGTGTTTGCTTTAAGAATGAGCAAGCGAGGGGCACCTGGGTGGCGTAGTCGGTTAAGCGTCCAACTTCAGCCAGGTCACGATCTCACGATCCGTGAGTTCGAGCCCCGCGTCAGGCTCTGGGCTGATGGCTCAGAGCCTGGAGCCAGTTTCCGATTCTGTGTCTCCCTCTCTCTCTGCCCCTCCCCCGTTCATGCTGTGTCTCTCTCTGTCCCCAAAAAAATAAATAAACGTAAAAAAAAAAAATTAAAAAAAAAAAAAAAGAATGAGCAAGTGATTCAACTCAGGCCACTGAGACCCAAGGCAGTAATTTTGGGGGCTCCAGAAGGTGAATTGTGCAGATCTGAGGACTGCAACTGCTATGACTGTTTTCTAACATAAGGGAAGGAAGCCCTAGGATGAAGCTAGCCAGGAATAGCAGAAAATATCAGCGAAACAGACCCAAGGCCTTGATGAGGGGGTGAAGCCAGATCAAACCAGACCTGAAGCACATCTCTCTCTTCTCAGAACAAACCTCTGGACTTTTCAATTACATGAGCCAATACATTCCCTTTGTTTTACATACTTTTTCCCCTTACTTTCAAAGCCCAGGGGCAATAATCTAGGGCACTGTGGCCAAAAGTGAGCAGCTTAAACATGTAAAAAAAAAAAAATCACTAGGAATTTTTCCTGACATCATTTTAGAAAACTTAAAGATTGCTTCAAATTAAAACCAGTTTGCAAAGCTCTCTGCTGCATGGGAGTTTCCTCTTAAATCCACTTTTCTGGGTACCCCCTAAAGCGGTGGTGCACTGCCACCTGCTGGTCACAAAACAGAACGTGCCCCAGGAAGCCTGAGAAGCTTTAATGCAGGAAAAGGTCTTAAAGATCAGGGTGGGAAATAGGGAAATGCTTTCTCTGCTAGTGTATATTTCTGAGCTGTCTGAGTTTTGATTCGTATGTGTTATTTTTATAGTCAGAAAAAAATCTAGATATTTAAATTGGGAAATACAGTATTTCATTATCTTGCGATGTTTATCATATCTAGCTGCTTCATCGATCCCTGCTGTTTGCTTTAAAAGCAGCAGTTACAACAACCACACATCAAAAACCCTTCTCATTCTCTTTTTCTGCCCACCTGGAAACACACACACATGCACACATGCACTCGCTTTGCCTTTATTACTTCTGCCTGAAGCACCAGCCATTTCTTCACTCCTGCTTCCAGCCAGCCCATTGCTAGCCTGCTAGATCTTCTAGGCAAAAGGCAGACCCCAGTCTAATATCTCTCTATTCAGGAAATGCTTATCATGCTCTCCAAGTATTCTTCTTAGAGTGTCCCTCTAGGCTTGACTCCAGGAGCAGCCACTAACCCTGGGAAGCACCGGATTTGACAGCAGCTCGCTCTAAATATTCTCTTTGCAAATCCTCCTGGTCTTTTCCTAGTGGTTAAGGAATTTCAGACTTGTTTTGCCCTGTTCTTGATACTACTTTGAGGTTTCTGCACAGTGAATCCTTTGGAATTTAACATCATGGGATTTAGTATTCATGCCTCAGCCAAAACTGAGATAATAAGAATCCCATCATAAATGCTGTTACAATACAAATTCCTCCTGGCCTCCATTTGAGGCGGACCTGACCAGCACCAGGAGACTAGCAGTAGCCTCAGGCTACCAGCAGGTGGCACCCCAATCAGCCTTAATTGGGGGGCTCCGCCTAGGACTAAGCCAGGTGCCAGTAGCCTCCACCATCATCCTTCTAGGCAAACCCTCCCTCCTCTACAGCCCCGCATCAGCCTGCCAATCTATTCACCTAATTGTTACTCGAGCTTTGGCTTCTCTTCTCCAGTGCTCTGAAACTCCCACAGAGGCCTAGTTCCTTGCTGGCTCCCTCCCCTCAGGATCTTTTCCTGTGTTGACCCAACCCCAACCCCTCCAGGGCTGGCTGGGGCTGATTTGGCTGAGCACTTTCCTCATGGACTTCCACGGTCATATTCTGCTTTGCATCAGAACATTATATGACCATGCCCTCTTGTATGAAGCTTGAATTTTCACGTTCCTAAGGACATGGCACCCTGGACTATAGCCTCATAGGAGTTTGCCCTATGGCCAAGCTAGTTTTCCCTGGCCCCTCTCCAGCTGGTCCAGGAGCCTCTTCCTCTTTGAACCAGTGGTGAGGCTGTCCCCCTCCTCCCCACATATCCCCAATACATGTGTATATACAGCCCCAGGCCTGCAATGTCCCATATGATCTGGCCTCACTCCAGTCACATCTCTTCCTTCCTCAGCCTTCCCCACAGGCTGCACTGACATTCCTTCTTTCCTTAAAAAGATATGTTCAAAGCTGCAGAAACCAAGCTCACACCTGCCTCAGGACCTTTGCACTACTGTTCCCTCTGCCTTCAGCACTCCCACTCATGCCCACCTCTATCTTCCCATTCAGGTGTCACCTCAAATAATGTGTCCTCAGAGAAGCCTTCCCTGACCATTCTATCTAGATTGTCAACTGCCATCACACCCTATGCTCCTCCCTTTCTTCTGAAATGGTCTCATGTACTTTTTGTTTACGTGTGTATTGTCATCTAGTCAGATAACAAACCCTACCTAGAATGTAAGCTCCATGAGGATGAGTACCTTGTCTGTCCTGTTCACTGCTGTATCCCCAACATCTAAAACAGCATGGCATTAGTGGGTACTCCATGTTTCTTAAGGAAGGAATGAAGTGTGTCCCAGAGCCACCCTCCTGTAGTGTCACATCCCTGGAACCTACAGTTGAGTTCATCTGCATAACACAGTGCCACAACATCTGCATCCATTGATGGTTCTTGGTGGCCACCCCCTAGTTGGTAGAACCTCGAGTGGCCCTTCGAAGCCAACTTTCCCACAATTTCAAGTTTTCGCCTTTAGCCCACAGGCTGCCAGGTGGTTTCTGACACTTTCCTCTGGTCCAGTTCCAGGTGGAGTGTCGGCTGCTGAGGTTGCTGGGGTCCACAAGCCCCATGAAGGTTCCCAGGCCCTGCCACGGCTGCCAGCCCCCTCACATGTCCCTCCACGTTGTGCAATGTCATCTTTTGCTGTGTCACAGCTCTGGGTATTAAGGGCTCAATGACACAGACAAGCCCCTCTCCTCTGCCCTCGTGTTAGCCTTCTCTGTGTGACCAGAATGTCCTTCCATTTTGTCCGTCTCTCATCCTTTTGGAATCAGTATTAATGATTGCCATGGTCTGAATGTGTCCCCGCCCTTGAATTCCTATGTTGAAATCCTAACCACCGAGGTGATGGTGTTAGGAGGTGGGGCCTTGGAGAGGTGATTAGGTCATGAGGGTGGAACCCTCTTGAATGGGATTAACACTCTTATAAAATATTAGTGCTCTGTAGGATATAAGTTCTATCCCGCCGACCACGCCCCCTCCAGCCCCATCCACCATGTGAGGATACATGTCTGTGGCCTGGAAGAAGGCCCTCACTGACCATTCTGGCCCCCTGATCTCACACTCCCAGCCTTGAAAAATGTGAGCAGTAACGTTCTGCTGTTTATAAGCTCACCAGTCTGTGGTATTTTGCGACAGTAGCACGAACGGACCAAAAGAACAACCTGTGTGAAACTGGCCCTGCATCTGGGGCGGGGGACACTGGCACACTTCCCTGCCTGGGGCTGCAGCACCTTACCTTGATTCGGACCTCCTCTCTCCCAGCCTCCTCACTGCTCCTGCCTCCCAAGCCCCACGTTGACCTCTGCTGGCCGGTTTACACCAGGGCTTGTGGCATCTCTATGCTAGGGGGCTGGGGTAAAGCGTACCTGGGCTCAAAACGTGATTTCTCCACTCGCTGTCACTGTGAGACCTAGGGCAAGAGACTGAGCCTCTCTGAGCTTCTGTTGCCCCTTCTGTAAAATGAGGTCGATAGAAGCATCTGCCCCATAGGGCAGCGGTGAGGCTCAAAGGAGATAGACGGAGCCCGTGAAGCACTCACTAAAGAGCCTGGCACGGAGCTAGCATTCCATAAATAGCAGCTATTATTAACTGCGTGAACCTAGACTGCTCCCAATGTCACTGTCATTTCTCGGCAGAAGCTACATTTAAAGACAAGAACTAATTTTCCTTAATTTGTATTCCCAGCACTTCGGATGGTGTTTGATACACAGTGGGTGCTCAAGTGTTTGGTGAAGTTATTTGAGAACATTAAATTCTTCTCATGTAGATTTTATCTTTGTTAAGGATAAAAATTACACACACACACACACATATAAGCATGATTTTTTTTGTGGTAACATATACATAAAATTTACCATTTTAACCGTTTTAAACTGTACAATCAGTAGCATTAAATACCTTCACATCGTTGTGCAACCATGTGTTTTTTTTTTTTTTTCAATCCCTCACAGCCTGCACTTGAACAGTAACAGAAGCTGAGTCTACATAGACTCACTCAGTACATGTGAATAAAGAAACCTTCCACCAGCAGGCTGGCTTTGTTCAAACAGCGACTGTGCCTGCCCCACCCCCACTCCCCAGCACAATTCCTTGACACAATAGGTGCTCAATAAATGTAAAATGAACCACCAGCCAAAGTTGCGCTCTGGCAAAGTTGCGCTCAGGAAACTGGACAGGGCTTTAAGACATGTTTAGGGCTCACAAAGTTGTTTTTGTTTTGTTCTATTTTTTTAAAGTTTATTTATTTTGAGAGACAGAGAATTCGAGCAGAGGAGGTGCAGAGAGAGAGGGGGGGACAGAGAATCCCAAGCAGGGATTCTCCTTGCTGATAGAGAGGAGCCCAGTGTGGGGCTCGATCCCACAAACTGCAAGATCATGACCTGAGCCGAAATCAAGAGTCAGAGGCTTAACCGACTGAGCCACTCAGGTGCCCCAAGTTTTTTTGTGTGTTAGTTTTTAGCAAGGTGTTTCGAATAGGTTGGAACCTCATGCACAAAAGTCCATAATGTGGGGCAAAAACTAGACAGCTATGGCAAGTGTGGACCTGCGCTCTTGCTTGGCAGGGCCCAGCTTTTGCTGAGTAGCGGCTGCCCCTGTGGGCAGGGTGTGTGCTTCCCGGGTCATGCTGTCCCTTAGATTCCTCTCCTGGTCCCTTAGCCATTTGAGTTTCAGAGCCCTGCATTAGAGTCAGAGGAGCTGGGCTGGAGACCCACCCTCTTCAACTTACTAATGGCTCAGTCAGCCCTTTGAGTCTCCATACCCTCATCTGGAGAATGGAAAAGACGCAGTGTCTTCACCAGGCTTCCGTGAAGGGCACTATGAGATGATGTAGGTGACAGTATGTAAGGAAACGTCAAGGCTATACACAAATAAACTTTAAAAAGGAAAAGAGAAAACGTCAAGGCTATCACACAAATATTAGCCCCGTATCACGGGCCCCTTGCACCCATCGTTTTGGGTTTTTTTTAATGTTTATTTATTTTTAAGAGAGAGAAAGAGAGCGCGCGTGCGCATGAGTGGGGGAGGGGGCAGGAGGGGGGAGAGAGGATGTGAAGCCGGTGCGTGGATAGCAGCGAGGCTGACGTGGGGCTCGAACTCACCAACCACGAGATCATGACCCCAGCCAAAGTCATAAGTTCAACTGACTGAGCCCCCCCAGGGGCCCCCACTGGCACCCCCACTCCTTTCGTGCTTGCACTGAGGATGTATGGAGGCATACTCACCTGGGAAGACACGGGCATCTGTAAAAGCTAGGGCACTACCTGGTCAGCACGCGGCAGCCGGCAGGTACCCCCAGACATCAGTCCGCCATCGGAGGGCTTGCACAAAGTCCCCGCCCGGGTGTGACACAGCTGAGAGCGAGTCACACAGGCATCTTCCGTCTGAGCGCCCTTCACGCACCACACAGCGGCCCCACAGGCATCTGACCACATTACACATCAGAGCAGAAATTCACTGTGCATTTGCCACATCTGAAAACCGGCTGCTAGGCGGGGGGGTTAGCATCAGAGCACCGCTCATTTCCCTTCTCCTCCCTTCCCTTCCCTTCAGAGCTGGGGCTTGGTTTCTGTGGTGACCTTTCCACCCCACAAGCCAGAGGAAATGAGGGCTCTTCCCCTTTAAGCCCCTTTTACAAACTCTCTCACAATTCACCTCAAAACTCAGGTCAACTGTGTTTCATTAGAAGCACCTTGATAGTGAAAAAGAACTCAAGGCAAGGCAATAAATAGAAAGGTAAGTCAGGTGATACGGTTTTGAAATAAAACAAGTTTATGTGGTAACCGGTTCCAGATTGCCTTACAGTCTGGCTTGGCAGGTAGAGATTTATTCCTGATAGCGAACCAGATGTCACACTTGCTCTTCGAAGACATTTGCTTTTATCTGCAGCAGTTCCTGATGGAAGAGACACAAAAGACTAGAGCCTTGTTTAAGTACGGAGTAGCGTGTTTGCATCCTGACACCAGAAAGGATCTGATCATCTGAGAGCTTCCAGTCTAGGTCTTAACAGCTTTCAAAAATCAAACACGTTCAAACAAAACAATACAAAACAAAAGCCCTGAGAGGCAGTTGCACATTTTGCAATCACTTGTGTAAAGAGATAGCATGTCTGTGGTACAAGAACTACCTACAATAAGGGATATGCGGTTTGGCTCTTCTAGAGGAAAACAAGCCTTCCAGAAATTGGCGACCGGTTTTGCAGAAAACATGAAGTCATTTCACAACATGTCATGGTAACGAAGAACCAGAAACTTCTGTGAGACTCATTTTAGCCGGGAGCGGCAGCCTTCTCCACACCAGGGCTCTCGGCCGCATCCTGTCCTGGCCTTTGCTGCACCTCCCTTCCCGCCTCGTCTCCATGGCAGTTTTTGGATGAGCGAATGTAAGTAAGTGCTCAGGCTCTTTGGCAAGTCAAACCAACCGACTGCCACCCGGTTTAAGTGAAACGTCACAGCCTGCAGAACCTCAGCAACACTAATCCACGGACCTTCCCTCCAGACCCCTGCCATCAACAGGAATCAGCTCCCGACTCCTGGCCTTGGGGACTCCTAGCTCAAAATCTAGACAGAGACGGTTCTCGCTTGGCTCACATGCCCGCACGCTCCAGGCAGCTCAGTCCAGGTAGGAGGGTCTCATGTGAGTGTTCAGAGGCTGGGGAATGTGCAGTGGGAGTGGGTCATGAGCTGGCCTGATACTCAGGGAGGAATCCCTCACTTTACAAGACTTGGCTTTTTTTTTTTTTTAAGTTTAGTTTGGAGTGAGTAAGAGAGAGAGAGCGCTCCCATGTGCATGTGGGGGGAAGGGGCAGAGAGACAGAGGAGAGAGAGAATCCCAAGCAGGCTCCGTGCTGTCAGTGCAGAGCCCGAGAACCATGAGATCATGACGTAAGCCGAAATGAAAAGTTGGATTCCTAACCGACTGAGCCACCCAGGTGCCCCTACATGACTTGACTTTTATGAGCGGCTGTGGTAGGGGTGGGGGGAGTTCTGTGGACTGAGTCCCAGGGAGAGTCATTAGATAAGGGGGATGGGAGATGGTATGGTGAACGGAGGGGCTGTGGTTGGGAGGAAATTGTTTTGGTTTTCTGTTGCTGCCATAACAAATCACCACAAACTTAATGGTTTAGAACAACACAAATGTGCTGTCGTACGGTTCTGGAGGTAAGAATTCTAACAACTGGTCTCACTGCACTGAGATCAAGGTATTGGCAGGGCCAAATTCCTTTCTGGAGCCTCTAGAGGAGACTACTTCTTTGCCTTTTCTGGCTTTTTTTTTAATATGAAATTTATTGTTAAATTGGTTTCCATACAACACCCAGTGCTCATCCCAACAGGTGCCCTCCTCAATGCCCATCACCCTGCCTTTTCTGGCTTCTGAGGCCACAAGCATTTCTTCCCTTGTAGCATCTTCCACCATCCTTAAAAGCCAGCAATGCTGCCTCTCTCTGACCTCTTTTCTGTTACCACAACTCCTTCTCACTGAGGACAGAAGGGAAAGTGTCTTCACGTTTAAGGACTATGTGATTAGATTGAATCCACCTGGATGATTCAGAATGCCCTCCCTCTTCTCAAAGTCCTTAACTTTAATCATATTCGCAAAGTCTCTTGTTATGGGTTGAATTGTGTCCAAATTCGTATTTTGAAGTTGTAAACCCAAGAATGTGAACTTACTTGAAGATAGGGTCACAGCAAATGTAATCAGTTAAGATTAGATCATTCGGGTGGGCCTTAATTCAACAGAACGGGTGTGTGTATCAGAAGGGGGTGGGGGCACCTGGGTCGCTCAGTCAGTTGAGCCTCTGACTTCAGTTTAGGTCGTGATCTCGCAGTTCATGAGTTCAAGCCCTGCATCGGGCTCTCTGCTATCAGCACAGAGCCCACTTCAGATCCTCTGTTTCCCTCTCTCTCTAAACAAATAAGCGTTTAGAAACCAGTGGGGGTGGAATTTGAACACAGACACCCACAGAAGGAGAAACACGGGGAGGAGACAGCCACCTATACAAGCCAAGGAGAAAGGCCTGGAATAGATCTCTCCCTCACAGTTTTTAAAAGAAACCAACCTGCTGATGTCTTGATTTTGATCTTCTAGCCTTCAGAACTGCGAAAGAATACATTTCCATTCAAGCCACCCAGTTCGTAGTACTTGGTTATGGTGACCTTACCAAACAAACGTATCTCTTTTGCCATGTAAGGTATCATATTCACTGGTTCTGGGGATTAGGACATGGACATCTTCTGGAGGGCCAGTATTCCACTTACCACACGTTTGAACAGTGGATCGTAGCCAAATGGTATTAACTTCACTTTGTCTTGGGACTAAGCTCAGTAGTTCCTGTACCATGAATGAAATAATGGATTGGACCACAAGCTTGTTGCTCACAAATGCTCTGCACGCATGAGAACAGACTCAAAACAATAGGTCTTTGCATGGGAACATTGTCCAACTTCAGGCACTCTGGTTTTTGTAAACCACAATGCAAGGTGCTGGCATTTATTGCCATTTTTGAAGGGCAGACATTGTGTTAGCAGAATCCAGTGAACTGAACATTGGTACCTTTTTTTCTTAGAACAAATAAAAACATGTGGGAATGACATCAGCAAAATGGTGGAATAAGAGTCTTCTTCTGTGTTCTCCCCGCAAAACAGCAAGTTTGACAATCACCCACAGAGGAGAATGCGTTTGTGGCAGTCCAGGAGTCCAGCAGAGAAGTTCCAGCAAACCACTGGAGCAAAAAACAACCAGATTGGATGCAATGAAGAGGGTGACAGAAACAGTTTCGTTTTACCTATGTCACCCCTCCCCCAAGGCACAGATATAGATCAATGCCAAGGTAGACCTTTTAGATCTGTGGCTTCTTTCAATGGGGAAACTGAGAGTGTGTGAATGAGTACCTGGCTTCCCAGCCGTGTGTAATGCTACCAAAAAGGCCCACTTCTCTCTCACCCCATCCAGAGTACAGAGGCATGCTGCACAAGTCAGGGGCAGAGAGTGGCTGGGAGAACAGACAGGGCTCTCAGAGGGCATCAGAAAGACAGGGATCTTACCAACCACTTTGCGGAATTCATCAGGAAGCACGCCCACAAGCTGCGGGGGATGTTTCATTTGAGGATTCCCCCCAGATGGCCCCGGGGGTTCCTGAACACTCCGTCACACCTCCCTCACACACACCGCACCCTGTGGCTGGCTGGCTGTGTGTGTTCTAAGAGCGGGGAGTATGAGCCTTTGTAGACAGCTGGCGAGCATGGGCAGAAAGCTGGCCCTGACTCTGCAAGCCTGGGAGAACAGAGGGGCGCCTGCAGGGCTCAGGCAGTTAAGACTCTAGATTTCAGCTCAGGTCATGATCTCACGGTTTGTGAGTTTGTGCCACGCGTCAGGCTGAGCTGACAGTGCAGCGCCTGCTTTGGATTCTCTCTCTCTCTCCCTCTCTCTCTCTCTCTGCCCCTTCCCCCACTTAGAAAGAAAGAAAGAAAGAAAGAAAGAAAGAAAGAAAGAAAGAAAGAAAGAAAGAAACTCAAAAAAAAAAAAAACAGATTGGGAGAAAACACACTAACGAGCATTTAGCACCATTCTAGGGAAAGCAAGAGAAGCATACACACGATCTTAAGAAATCCCCCTAAGAGGGAACAAGAAATGAGGAGCATGTATATCCATAGAAAAGGTCTGAGAAGCCTCAGAATCCTTAGCAGAACTGGCAGCATGTATTTCTTTCCCAAAGCCATTCAATAAAGACTACAGAAGGTAATTGGTTCTTCAGATGTGAAGACAGCAATGCAAGACTCCAAGGAATATGAAAAACCAAGGAAATGAAGAAAATCATCCCATTTACGATGCTATCAAAACAACAAAATACGAATGGGTGCCTGCATGGCTCAGTTGGTTAAGCATCTGACTCTTGATTTTGGCTCAGGTCATGATCTCATAGTTCATGAGTTTGAGCCCCACATCGGAGTCTGTGCTGACCGTCCAGAGCCTGCTTGGGATTCTCTCTCTCTCCCTCTCTCTCTCTCTCTCTCTCCCCCTCCCTCTGCCCCTCCCTAGTTCGCCCACATTCTTTCTCTCTCTCTCTCTCTCTCTCTCTCAAAATAAATAACTAGGCATTAAAAAAACCAATAAAATACTTAGGAATAAGTTTAATAAGGAGGTGAAAGACCTGCACCCTGAAACTATGACATTTAATGAAAGAAATAGAGGAAGACAGAGTAAATGGAAAGATATTCCATGCTCATGAATTGGAAGAATTAATATTGTTAAATGTCCACCCACACTCCTCAGAGTAATCTATAGATTCAATGCAACCTTATCAAAATTCCATTGACATTTTCAAAGATATAGAAAAAATAATACTAAATTTCATATTCATATCCACAAAAGACCCTGAATAGCCAAAGCAATCCTGAAAAAGAACAAAGCTGGAGGAATCACACTTCCTGATTTCAAACTACATTATGAAGATATAATAATTACAGCAGTATGGTACTGGTATAAAGATAGACACACAGATCAATGGAGCAGAATAAAGAGCCCAGGCAGAAGTCCATGCATATACAGTCAACAAATCTTTGAGAAGGGCACCAGGAACACATAGTGGGGGAAAGAACAATCTCTTCTATTACTGGTGCTGGGAAAACTGGACAGCCACATGGGAAGGAATAAAACTGGACTCCTATCTTACACCATACACAAAAATCAACTCAAAATGGATTAAAGACTCGAACATAAGACCTGAAACCGTAAAACTCCTAGAATATAGGAGAAAAGCTCCTTGACGTTGGTCTTGGCAATGACTTTTTTTTTTATTTGACACCAAAAGCACAGGCAACAAACCAAAAATAAACAAGTAGGACTACATCAAACTAAAAAGCTTCTGCACAATAAAGGAAACCATCACAATGAAAAGACAACTTACAGTAATGGGAAAAGATATTTGCAAACCATATATCTGATAATGGGTGAGTATCCAAACTAACAAGTTGATAGAAAAAAAAAAAAAAAAAAGATTTAAAAAAAAAAGAAAAACAAACAAAAACCAAATAATTGAATTTAAAAATGGGCAAAGAATTTGACAATTTTCCCAAATTTGACATAAAAATGGCCAAAAGGTACATGAAACAATGCTCAAGATCACTAATCATCAGGAAAATGTAAACTAAAACCACACTGAGATACACCTCATACCTGTTAGGATGGTTTTTATCAAAAAGACAACAGATAAAAGTGTTGGCAAGGTTGTGGAGAAAAGGGAACCACTGTGTATTGTTGGTAGAAATGTAAATTGGTACAGTGATTATGGCAAACCATATGCAGGCTCCTTAAAATTTACTACATGATCTACCGTAGTAGATTATAGTAATTCAAACTACTGCGAACTACTATATGATCCAGCAATGTCACTTCTGAGTATGTATCTGAAGAAAATGAAATCAGGATCTCAAAGAGAAATCTGCACTCCCATGCTCATTGCAACATCATTCACATTAGCTAAGATATGGAAACAATCCGAGTGTCCTTCAACAGATCAATGATTAAAAAGGTGTGGTATATACGTAGAATGGAATAATAGTCAGCCATGAGAAAGAAGGAAATCCTGCTGCTTGCAACAGCAGGGATAAAAATAGAAGACATTATGCTAAGTGAAATTAGCCAGACCAAAATAGACAAATACTCTATGGTCTCACTCACCTGTGGAATCTTAAAAAAAAAAAAAAAAAAAAAAAAAAAAAAAAAAAGTTGAAATCCAAAAAGAAAGAAAAGAAAAGAGGTTACCAGGGGCTGCTGGAGGTTGGAGGAGATAAGAGGTACTGGTCAAAGGTTCTAAGTCTCCAGTTATAAGATGAATAAGCTCTGGGGATGTAGGGACAGCATGGTGACTATAGTTAATAATACTGTGTTGTGTACTTGAAAGTTGATAAGAGAAGAGACCTTAAGCATTCTCACCACACATACAAAAAAAGTAACTATGTAAGGGATGAAAGTGTTAATTAATTTGATTGTGGGAATCATTTCACAAAGTATATGTATGTCAAATCATCGTGTTGGACACTTTAAATATGTGTCATTTTATTTGTCAATTATGCCTCAATAAAGCTGAAAATATGTTGTCAAAACCTTGACTTGCCAAATCTGAGTAACTGGTTATAGGGATTCAGAACTGTCTTCTCTTTTTTGTGTTTTTAAAACAAGAAGTTTTTAAGAGTAAATTAAAAGAAAAAAATCCTGATGTACTAAGTCACCCTCCAATGTGAGTTCACCATAAGAGAAGTCACCTCCCCTAACCATGACAGACTCTTAAATACAGGGAACAAACTGATGGTTGGCCGGAGGGGCGGGGGGGGGGGGGGGGAATGGGGGATGGGCATTGAGGAGGGCACTCGATGGGACGAGCACTGGCTGTTGTATGTAAGAGATGAATCAGAGGAATCTACTCCCAAAGCCAAAAGCACACTATATACACTGTATGTTAGCTAATTTGACAATAAATTATATTAAAAAAAAAAAGTCTCCTCCCCTCCACTATGCTGAGCAAATGTCCCTCACTAGCCCCCCAGCTCACACACGTGGACCAGGCAGAGCTCAGCGAGGACCTGCTCCCCAGCAGGTCACTGCTGCTGCTTGTTGGTTTAGGCTGGCCACCTGAGAGTAAAAAATAAAGTAAAATAATAATTAGACATGAGAAACAACATAGATTAACCAGAAAAGTAAATCTGTGACTAACAATAAACTAACAGGTTCATGCTCATTGCAGAAAGTGTTCACCGTGCCCCATTTCCCCTGCCACAACCTCAACACATTCTTGTCCTTTTGCACCTGGACAATGCCACACTCCTAGTGGTTACCTGTTTGCAGCCTCTTTCTTCCTGCCCTTCATCCTCCAGCTGCTGCGCTTGTAATCAGAAAAAGAAAAGAAACACATGCGCACACACACACAGAGTTGACAGTGTTATTCACCTGCTTAGGCTTAAAGGCATCCAGAGGCTCCCCATTACCCATAAAGTCCAAGTTTCTAACTGTGGAATACGAAGCCCACACCAGGTGGGTCCAGTCGGCATTTCCAACCTCATCTTTCACTGCTCTACACATCAATGTTTCTCAAAGTATGGTCGCTGAGCACCAGAATTAGCATTCTGGGGTGCCGGTGAAAAATCCCAGTCCTATTGATTCAGAGTCTTTTGACAAGCATTCAAAGCAATTTTTATGCAAACATAGCTGGAGGCTGCTAATCTCAAGTCACTGTACTCTTTCCCTCTGTCTCATGTGCCCTTCTCCTCCTTGTCCACTTCTTCTTTTAGGGCACTGTTCCTATAGCATCTTCTCTCTCTAGTAAGCCAAATAAATTGCCCCCCTATCTCTATTCCCTTAGCGCTTTACACAGATCTCATAATACAGCTTTGTTTCACAGATGTTTGCTACAGATCTGTCTCTCCTGCTGGATTATAAATTCCTTGCCATTAGGAACCATGCCTTATTCATCTTTTCCCCCCTGAGTGACTATGCAATTTCTTTGTTTTTACAATGGGAAATGTGTAACTCACCACGTTTCCCTTTCCCCCTGGCCACCTAATGTACTTAGAGCCAAATTCACAGCTCAAGTATAACGATTATACTTGGCTGTGTATCTGTGTCCTCTTTTCCCCCTAGACTTGACCTATTTTAATTTATATTTCCCTTGCTCTGAGTTTTAAAACCTGTATTTGGCCATTTTATTTTATATGTTTCTGCTACAAGCCACCTCAGATCCTTTCTGGAACAAGGTGAGAGAGAGATAAATTATTCATCTCACTATTCCTACCACCCAGGCCAGTGTCTGGCAGATAGAAAATACTCAATAACTGTTTGTTAAATTTAACCAAAGGAATAAAGTTATGTGGATTCTGCGACAGCTATCTTACTCATCACTTAGAACACTTTTTGCTTCTGATTTTGATCACAGTGCTCAAGAGCTAAAGCTACTGGAAGAATGCCTGATGGACAAGTGCCTGTAACTGTTACAAAAGTCACTTGATTTCAGCAATCTGATTATCTTAATTTTCTACCTTGATCCACGGGCAACCCTTTTAGGAGCTCACACTGCTCATCAACTCTGTAATCTATGACTAATGTTAAAATATAGTGAACAGGGGCGCCTGGGTGGCTCAGTTAGTTAAGTGTCAGACTTCGGCTCAGGTCATGATCTCGCGGTTCGTGGGTTGGAGCCCCACATCAGGCTCCGTGCTGGTGGTGCAGAGCCTGCTTGAGATTTTCCCTCTCTCCCTCTCCCTCTCTGCCCCTTCCCCATTTGCACTGTCTCTCTCTCTCAAAATAAGTAAATAAACTTTAAAGAAAAGAATAAAAGATAGTGAACAGGTAGAAATCCACCAGGAACCGAGAAGGGAAAGGACAGTGTGTCTCTGTCCTTTGACAGAGAGAGTTGTCATGGGAGATGGCGCAAGGATGGAGCCAAGAACAGGACACAGGACACTGAGGAGCGTGTCTCGGAGACAGGGAGGCACACAAGGAAATGGCGGTAGACCATGTGTGGAAAGCCCAAGGGGATATGCAAGACTTCTGCTTGCTGAAGACATGCAGTTGTCCTGTCCCTAGGAGCTGCTGCTGGAAAATGAGTGTCCTGAAGCACATTAAGACGATGTCAACATCAAAACACTGCATAATAAAACCAAGAAAGAAGCTAAAAAATTGGAGAAAGGAAAAAAAGTCACTTTTTCTACTTATGTTTCTTCCATTTACATCTCACGTTTCCTTCAGAAAAGTCATCTTTCCCATCTGCATGTGTCTTATCTGAAGAAATAATAGCAGCACCCAAGTCTCTCTAAATTGGAGATCTTATTTTCCCTGGGAAACACATGAACATGTGTAGTCTTGACTTTCAGTTGTCACCTCAACTTTCTACACAAGTCCCTCACGCTGCCAGTTAACTATTTGCAAACCCCATTCTACCGGATCTTTTTTTCTCTTGAAGAAAAATAAAGGGATGCTAACCTATTGGTGGTTACACATAACCAGCCACATGTAAAACCACGTCTGATTTAAATTTGCTCCCGACATCTTTGTTTCAGTTAGAAACATCAGTTTAGTGTGTTTTCTCCATGAAAACCTGGAGGCACTGAGATAATTCTTTGAATAACATAAAGAAAGGTATTATTATTAAACAGATTAAAACGGAAAGTTTGTAGGAATGGATTTGGTGACATTGTAACCATGTGACATGGGATGTGACAAAAATCCTCGTCCATTATAATAAAATATGGCTCTTTCCTCAAAAACAGTGAAACTAACAGAGAAACTTGGCCCATGCTCTAGCTGAGCTGATGGGCTCGGAAACCTTGGGTAAGTCATTCGTCTTGGTAACCTCCGATTCTTCATATGTAAGAAAATAACCAAACCTACACGACAGAACTTTTACAAGAAATATAAATCAGGTCATGTTGTGGTTTCTCAAGCTTTTGAAAATGTGTCTTCCCCAAAGATTTGGATTTAAAAGTAAAAACAAAACAAAACAAAAACCAAAAAAAGTGGGACCCAGGATTCTGTACTAAAAAGATCTTCAGGTAATTCTGATATACACTTGAAATAATCTACACACTAATAAAATGTAGGTTAAATTCTTTTAAATTGTTAAACTGCTATAGAAATATAAAATATCATTACTAATAAGTAATGAGGAAATCTAAAAATCTCATTGAATTCATATTCAAAGACTAGTCTTCCAGTAGCACACCCTCTTGGGCCCTGGCCACTAGGATGTATCAGACACCTGAAGGGCCAGTTTGAGCACAGCAGCCCCATGTGATTTGTCTAAGGGCCATGTCAGGGTCAAGCAACAGAAACAGGAAGAAAACCACAGCAAAACACATCATAATCACATTACGGAATACCAACGATAAAAAGAAAATGTTAAAAGCAGCCAGGGATGTAGAGTGGGAGGAGGAGTAGAGAAACAAACTAGATACAGAGGAACAAAAATAAGAATTACGGCAGACTTCTCATCAGAAGCGGTATATGCCCAAAGACAACAGAGCAACAACTTAAAAGTACTGAAACGAAGGGGCAGCTGGCTGACTCAGCAGGTGGAGCATGTCACTCTTAATCTCAGGCTGTGAGTTCAAGCCCCACGTGGGGCCTAGAGCTTCCTTAAAAAATAAAAATAGAAAACTAATAATAATTCAAAAAATAAATTACTGAAACAAGAAACCATCAGCCTAGTATTGTATCCTGGAAGGAATTTTTTTCAAAACTGAAGAGAAAAAAAAAGACTTTATTCAGAAAAATAAAGCCTGGGAGAATACATTACCAGCAGATTAGCATCACAAACTTAAGCCAGTTCATACCACTTCACACAAACTGATTGCTAAATATTTAGGAATTTTGCAAATTGACTGTTAAAATGTTAGCAATGTAATGTTAACAATGTAAATGATGGGAGAATTTACACCATGGAAATCAGCAAACACTACAAATCTGGGCTCTTTTTTATTTTGCAGAGAGCAACTTTACCAGCACGTCACTGAGGACAAGAGTATAAAAGTAATCCTTCAAACAAAAGAAACATGGTACCAGATAGAAATTTGGATCTGTACAAAGGAATTAAGGGCAACAAATATGTGAGTAAACATAAAACATTTTTCTTAATTTTAAAATCTCTTTAAAAGATAGTCAACTATTTAAGTAGTGAAAATGACTAATATTTGTAGAGGTAAAATCTATGACAAAAGTGGTATAAAGGATGGGAAGAATAAAAGAAAAATGTGCTTTTGTAAGAATCTTGAGCCACATGTAAATAGTATGGTAGTTGAAGGCAGACAGTATTTAGTTGAAAATGAATATGTATTATAAACTGTACATAAGTTGAAAGTGTGATATTGTATAAGTTGAAAATGGATATTGTAAATTGTATAGTTATCACACATAGACACACGAACTCAAAGAGTTGTAGCTAACTAAGTCAACGGTGGAAATGGAGATAAAATTATTAAAAATGCTTGATTAGTTCTAATGAAGACAGAAAAGAAGACAATGGGAAGATAGAAGAGATGGGGTGATGAAAATTTTCTATCTCATGACTGTAGTCATTACATGACTATATATGTTTGTGAGGAGTTACAAATCACACTACTTGGTTATATATAAACTATACATCAATAAATCTGATAGAAGAGGGAGGCAGAGGAGGAGAAGGAGGGAGAGGAGGAGGACTACCACCACCAAGTAGGAGAGTTACACTACCTGAGGGCAAGACACACTATAAAGCTATGGTAACCAAGATGGTGTATTGAGGTACTTGGATTGCTCAGTTAGCTAAGTGTCTGACTTCAGCTCAGGTCATGATCTTATGGCTCTGAGTTCAAGTCTCCCAACGGACTCTCTCCACATGTGCAAAAGACAGGGTGGTTTTGGTGAAAAGGTAGACCTAGAGATTGTCTGGCAATAAGGAACTCATCCCCACTAGGCCTACGCAGCATGGTGGTACATGCAATGGACCATGGATTAATATATGTTCACGACTTCTGTTTTTTAAAGGAAGAATGGGAGGGCTAACTATCACACCATTCTTTGTCCAACAGAAATAAACGTCAACGGTTTTGACTAGAAAGATCCACAGATGACAGTGATTATCTAGTTTACCCTGCAGGGGTGCTGGACATCTAGAGCTACAAGGGTATATAGGTTTATAAGGTAGAGAGCCCTCCTGAGAATGAGGTGAATTTACAGGGATGCAGAGCTAGAAACAGAGGGAGGGACAGAGCCTTTTGTGTCATATTGGACTCCTAGATCTAGCTATACCTGAATCCGGAATCTCTTTGGACTACCTGATTATTTAAACTAATAAATTCCCTTTTCTGTCTAAGCAAAATTGAGTTGTAACAAAAGGAGTCCCGAATAATGTATGTGTGTGCTCTGCGGTGATAGTAAAGAAACATTAGCTTATGCACATACTAACTGGGAGCCCTCTTTTAAAAGCTCTGGGCCCAGATTTCTCATTTCATAGTAGAAATAGTTAGATTAGGGCAGTAGTTTCTCAGAAGAGTTATACAGAGGTGAGGCACCACAGTGACCTCATTGGGAAATGAGGGAGAGGCACAGAAGGGAGCCTAGCATCTCTTTCAACTAAACCAGGAATAAGGGAATTATACATAGAGTTAGATTTGAAAAAATTTCCCTTTGCTTAAAAAAAAAGCTATGTGATCTCTAGTCCCCCAAATTCCAAAGTTCTTCGTGGCTTTCTGAGAGGCCATGCAACCTAAGGCATTGCGTTACAGCACATCAGACTGCCTAGAGTCTGAATCCAGCTCTACCCCTTACTAATGGTGGGGACTTGAGCAAGTTTCTCTGTTGCTTGGTTTCTTCCTCAGTAAAACAGGAGTAATAGTAGTACCTACTTCCAAGAGTTGTTATGAGGGGGAATTGACAATATTTGTTAAACCCTTCCAACAATGCCTGGTACCTCGTACGTGCTCAATGACTGTTTGCGTTGATGATGATAATGGTGATGATGATGGTGGTGATGGTGATAAGCCTGGAAGATCTCAGTGAATCTTGGGAATTCCCCCAAGGAGTGAGCTGAAAAAAGAGCAGAGACCCAAATCAGGTCACCTGCTTATTCCCTGTAATGATGTCAATAGGTTAAGGGACTGAAAGCTCTAGTGTCTATTCTTTGTTTTCTAACTATAATCATGCTGTCTGGTCACAGCTAGCCCAAATGATAATTTTGTATGTGGGTAAGTAAAATCTTTCCTGATTATATTAATAATGTATATGCAGTCATGAAAATTTGAAAAATTAATAGAAAAAGAAAATATTAAAGCATTTGTAATTCTACTACTGAAAGATAAACTCTATTAACATTTTAATCATTGCATATTTCAATCTGGAGTATTTTCTTCCAGGTTATCTTTTAGAGCATTTACAAAGAACATATAAATACATACAAGAAACTTTATATATGTGTGTGTGTACATGTGTGTATAGTTTTATGTCCTTCTTTTCTCAGATAAGGTTATGAGTAATTTTCCATGTCATTAAGTATTCTTTGAAAACAACATATGACTTCTTAATAATTTACCATATGGCTTCACCATAATTTACTTAATAACTTACTTATAATTGGACCTTTCAAAAGTTTTTAGTTTGGTTCTAGTATAAATAATGCTGTGATAAACATCCTTGGGTATTTGTCTTGAGACATATTTGATTAAGATGTTATTCCTAAAGGTGGAATTTCTGAATCTAAGCCTATATTTATAAGGCTTCTGACACATACTGTCAAATAGTCTTCCAGGAAGCTTACATCAATTTATTATTATTTTGATTACAACATATTACATGGGTCTTTCATGCCATGTTTTGTGAAGGACCAACATCCCATCACTTAAATAGTGTGGTCAGAGGGATTCTCATTATCACGCTAATTCTGACTTCACTCTAGTCCTTGAACAATTAATGCTTTCTTTTTGAGATCAGTAGCCTGTGGTTCATTAAACATGAACATTTGAATTTAAGTGTGAAGGACAATATGAAAATATTTCTTACGCGTCTTTCATTCAAGCCGTGGAAACTTCAAGTAGGAGAATGTTCTAAGGGGACAATTCTGTGGCTGGAATATTGAGTTGTGAAAAAGCAAAATGGCATCCTCTAGAATTCAAAATAATCTTTTTAAAGGCCTCAATTTCCCTAGAGCTATGCCTGTCCTGACTGACATTCCACTTCTCCATGAAACCAGAAAGTGTAGCTGATGTAATGGTTTCTTGGCCTCCTTTTTCTCAGTGTCTCTTCACCAGTATTAACTGCATTTGTAACCTCAAGGAAACAAACAGAGGAGTGAATCTGATCATGTCCCCATTCTCCACCCTGCTTAAGGATCTTGTGTAAACCTCAGCATAACACGCAGACTGCTGACAATCTGGACCCTACTGTTCCAACCCCAAAGACTGCCATCCTCTCCCATCCTTCTCTCAAATCATATCCATCTTCCCACCTTTTTTCAGCACCCACCTTGACCTTCCATGCCTCTATACCTGGGTGAGCTGTGTCCCCCTAGAAAAGTCTCCCCCCACAGAGCCTAGTAAATTTTAGTCATCCAATCAGATCCTTCCCCTGACTCTACAGCTCCAGTTCATAAGTACTAAGACCAAGATTCATACTTTGTTAGGTTCTTTTGGTTGTAAAGAATAGAAATCTAAGGTACCTCCAGTAATGGGGGGGGGGTTGTGGAGGGGGATTGTTCTTGGCGTATCTATTACATGGAGGTACTAGGTAAAGAAGCTCATGGAAACCAAGAAGTAGCACCTGCTCAAGATCCAAGACAGGCCTGATATCCAAGTGTTTTTGTCTCTTCTTCAGTTACAAGAGCCAAGTGTCTCCATTCTTCTCTATTGTTATGGTGACTCCTAATCTTGCTGGCCCTGTACATCTTGCAGCCATGTGTCTGCTCCTTTCTCCTTTCTCCTCCCTGCCTCTCTGCATTAAAACTGGTTCTCTCTCTGCCTCCCCATTCAAAGTTACCGGAAATGGTTTCCTGGGCAGAGCAGAGCTTCTCAGACAAGACCATTTCACAGATATGTATCCGTCCCCTGGATTGACTGTCTTTGGTGGCCGCCCTGCCTTGGTCCAGTCCAGGGCCCATGCCATGTTTCAACCCCAGCCTAAAGCCCTGATTCCTGCAACCCCAGCCTAAGGCCCTGATTCCTGCAGCAGGGGAGTATGGGAGGGCAGTTACCCTTATAAAGGGATAAAGGGAAAGAAGGGCATGTCGCTGTACCGCGTTGCTAAATTTGGCCCTAAGAGTATTACTTTTGTGGATAGAAGATAGGGCCATAGTTCTAATTTGCTTCATATGTTCTATAGGAGATGATTTTATAGTCATCCTCCAAACAATGTCTGATCATCCATACAATACAATGTCCTGGAACAATATCAGAGACTTTTGGAACTTTGTTTTATCTGTTCCTAGAACAATAAGCTGCTGCCCAGTGTGCACTCAATCCCCAGCCTTTAAATGAGGCTTATCCATTTACACAGGAAGTACTGTACCTAGAAAACAGCCTTGACCACAGCTCCAATAGCAGCTCTCCGCCCACCCCTACCTTTCATGTGCCTTCTGGAATGCCTTGGGTTAATTCTCCAGATCTCACCACTGTCCCCAGGCCATCCTCCTCCTTCCCATGACCCACGCTGCTGTGGCTCACACTTGCTGCTTGGCATAAGAGGTACCTCTCTCCTAGCCGTGATACACCAGCACCCCATCTCTACCCACCCTCTACCCCAGCCCTTCCCCTTGACCCTGAAGGGAGGAGATTCAAAATTTAGGGCAAAGCAGAGCAGTGATTTTAGTGAGCTTTTGGGTTGGACTGTGGCTGAGAAACCAACATATTCTGCTGACCTCAGAGATTTGTTTTGAGGACTAAATAAGATAACGTATGTAAAGTGCTTTGAGTTGCACCTGCACTTAATTATTACATCTTAGCATCTGGAATCTTCTTGGCAGCCTCCCGAGTTATTCTTCCTTTCAGAATGGGATCTGCTCTGTGGTGTAGTCCAGTTTATGCAGAGCAATTATATTCCCAAGTGAGGAGGGTAAAGCATTTAATTTAGAAAAAATCACCGACTATTGCTACTAATATTTAGTATTTGTTGAAAGCTTATTAATATCAGACTCTACATTTGGTGCTTTGCAATTTTTATGTAATTTATTCCTCATGAGGTAATTACTATCCTCACCCCACTTTACTAATGAGGAAATTAAGGCACAGAAAGATTAAATAATTTACCCAGGCCCTCAGTCAGTAAGTATCAGAGTCAGTAGTCAAACCAGACGGTCTCTTCTAGAGTCTGAATCTTCTGCTACTAAAAACCATGCTGTCTCCAATTAGAATAGCAAACATTTAAGCAGGAAATGGTCTTAGAAATCACCTTGCTTCTATTCCCTCATTCTACAAAAGGGAAACAGAGCCTGAGGCAAATGAAAGAGATTTTCCTAAGACAGCAAATCTTGTTAGAGGCACAAGATGGACTAAAACCCAGGACCCGGCTTTCATTTCAATGTGTTTCCCTCACTACTCCACTTTATAAGTTAATATTTTTTAGGCTAATTTTATTAGCATCTGCAGAAATGCTATCTTCAGATTCACTTTGCTTTGAGGGAGTTGTTTCTGTATCCTACTTATCAAAGTAAGCTTCCATATTTGGATATATTCTTGGGGCACCTGAATGTCTCAGGGTCATGAGATAGAGCCCTGCATGTCAGACTCTGCACTGAGTGTGGAGCCTGCTTAAGATTCTCTCTCTCTCTCTCTCTCTCTCTCTCTCTCTCTCTCTCTCTCCCTCTCTCCCTCTCTCCCTCTCCCCCCCCCCCACTTATGAATGCTCTCTCTCTCTCTCTCTGTCTCTCTCTCTCTCAAAAAAATGGATGTATTCTCAAAACTTGGGAGAAATTACATAACTGCTTTTTAGGAGCCAGTTTCTTAATATATTATGAATGATGGTTAAGTTTGATGACTGGTTTCTAGACTGGGTTTCAGGAAACAAAATTTTTAAAAACTTAGGGACCAACACAGAATTGCCATTTCATTTTTACAGGTAAGGTTTTTCTAAAACCCACAGGCAAAAGAGGAAAAACAAAGACACACTGCCATCTAAAGTACTATCATTGTTCTGAAAGAGAAAGACTTACAACCAAAAAACTAGGAAGACTATATAATCTTAAATAAAGGATAAGTCATTTAAAATAAATAGCCTTTCTTGTATGGAAAGACAATAAATTGTCCTGATTGTTTTCATTTCATCACAGACCAGCAACAATTTCATCAATGGATCAGCATTTAACAATCTAAGTTGGATGACACTTTGAAGTTCTCTCTAGCTTTTAAACTCTGTGATTTTGAGCATCCTTTTTTCCATTTACAATTATTTTAGAGGTTTCTAGCTGTTGAGTCTTTGTAAATTAATCCTTCTTAAGCCTGTCCTTAAAGGCTTTGTTACATTGTGTGTGGAATGACTATTGGAGATTTTACATTCAGAACAGTAATGCACGAACATATAATTATCTGTTCCCCATCTTAACACTGCACAGCTTCTGGTTTCCCTCACCCTGTTCCAGAGCAACAAAGTAATGATTCTGAACTCTGACCTCTCCTTTCTTCCCAGCCTCCTTCAGGGCAAAGGAGTCAGGCTTAAGCTGCTGTTAAAGATCTGGTTTTTCTACTGACCACAAGCCCTCTGAGATTTGACTCCTTCTGCCCAGGGTCCCACCAGGGAGTTTTGCCACAGAGGGAAAAATTCCTTAAGGAAAGAACACTTGACTCCATGTAACAACCTGGGGGCGAACCAAAGTCTGGCCCAGGTACCCCCTTGAATTTATCCCCTGGAAAATGTATTTGTTTTCTACTTCATATTGTCATGTCCTACCTATGTGCATGTTAGCGGTGAGGAGGAGGGGAGGGGGAGGCTAGAGGGTGCAGGACTAGACCATAAATGCACTGAGGGCAGAGATTTGTCCTTCCTTTTGCCTTTGCATCCTTAGCGATTTGCCTGGCCGTAGCAAGTACTCTGCAAATGGGTGCGGAATGCATCACGTTTAAGCACGCTAATTCATTAGCAATAACCACAGTGCCAGACACTGTGACCCATGCTTTCTAAAAAATGATTTCTTTTTTTTTTTCCTTTTTAAAGATTTTTTTTATTTTTAAGTAATCTCTACACCCAACATGGGGCTCAAAGCCACCACCCCGAGATCAAGAGTGTCACACCTAAAAATGACTTCTAATTCTCAGCGGAACTCTCTTTTGTAGGTGAATCATTATTCCCATTATATGGATGAGGAAACTGAGGCACGAAGTGGCTAAGGGACTTGGCCAAAGGCATTGAAGTAATTTAAGTGAATGCACCAGATAATCTTTGCAGTGTGAGGAGCCGCAGAGCTTGCACATGGGACAGGCTACGGGAAAAGGAGAGGAAAGGCAGCTGACATCTTCTTCCAAGCACAGCTGCTTTCCCAGCCAAGTCTCTGCAGAGGCAGAGAGGCAGCCGTGTCATCATCACACGGGAAGCACTTGTTGACCTTCTTAGACTCTCAGATCTCTGAGACCATTTAGGTCCATCAGGAAGTGAGGGATAGAGCCCAGACCAGGACCAGCTCTCCTGACTGCCTATCTGGTGCTTTACCCACCCTGCAGACATGAGCAAAAAAATAGAAAAGCTCATTGTACTCATCAGGATAGGCCACCTGCTATAAACACTGCCACAAGTATCAGTAGCTTGATACAATGAGAATTTGTTTCTTGTTTCTGTCACAATCCAATGTAAGTAGCGGGTGGGCCTTCCCCCTTCCCTCTGGGTGAGCCCTCTCTTAGGCTCTTGGTGTTCTTGGTGTCCTGTTCATTCAGCCAGCAAATGAAAATGAAAAAAAACAGACCAAGGATGGTACCTGGGAGGGTTTAGCAGGCCAGGCCTGGAAGTGGCCCATCTCACTTCCATTGTCTGGAATTCAGTCAGGGGGCCACATGTAACTGCAAGGGACTCTGGGAAATGTAGTCTGTGCTCTGGAAGAAGAGCACTCTCATGGACACTCATGAGTTCTAGAAGTATCTCTTGAGAGGAGCAGGATCAAGGGGCCTGTCTTCACTTTGTAATTTTGTCCTGAATTTACTATGGGCACTTGAACTTTAGGTCCCTATAATATATTTATTTAAATATGGTTTCCTTTGAGGTCACTGCAGTTAGCACACTTGTAAACAGGGGGGAAAGGAGGGGGCAGTGGCAGTTTTAAGCTGATAAAAATTTCATATAGCTTTTCAGGGTTGCTTGTCCTTTTTTTTTTTTTTTTTTTTTTTTTTTTTAAGAAAGAGATTGAGAGGGGCGCCTGGGTGGCGCAGTCGGTTAAGCGTCCGACTTCAGCCAGGTCACGATCTCGCGGTCCGTGAGTTCGAGCCCCGCGTCGGGCTCTGGGCTGATGGCTCAGAGCCTGGAGCCTGTTTCCGACTCTGTGTCTCCCTCTCTCTCTGCCCCTCCCCCGTTCATGCTCTGTCTCTCTCTGTCCCAAAAGTAAATAAACGTTGAAAAAAAAATTTAAAAAAAAAAAAAAAAGAAAGAGATTGAGAGTGAGCAGGGGAGAGGGGCAGAGTGAGAGTGAGAGAGAGAGAGAGAGAGAGAGAGAGAGAGAGAGAGTGAGAGAGAGAGAGAATCCCAAGCAGGTTCCATACTCAGTGCAGAGCCCAACATGGGGCTCAATCCCACGACACTGGGATTGTGACCTGAGCCAAAATCAAGAGTCCGATGCTCAACTGACTGAGCTACCCAGGTGCCCCATTTTGTCCTATTTTTGTTGTTATTTGGTTGACTGAATTTTGTTTTGTTTTGCTTTGTTTTTTGTTTTGTGAACATTCATTATATAGTTACTATATGCTAAGGGCTACACTAAGCACTTAACATGTGTTATCTCTGTTAATCCTCATAACAGTGCTGGGAGGTGAGTGGTATCATCATCCTCACTTTACAGATATGAACATGGAAGCTTAAAGAGGCTATAAACAGACTAAAGTCACAAAGCCTGTAGGTATGAAAGCTGAGATTTTAACCTGGGCCTCCCCCCATTCCAGACCCTATGCCATATACTCCGTCGGCCTGTGGCTGGCAAGCTTCTGGCCAGAGCTAGAGCCCAGTCCAGCTGAGACAGGCCTCTGAAGTCCAAGCATCTCTGCCGTGTGAATTCCATTTGTTGACACTGGGGTCACCATGTACCTCTCTCCTGTGGAAGCTGCCAGGGCATCCAGGCTCCTATAAACATTCTCACCACGTGAAGGGATGTCAGAGTTGCAGCAGCTCTTCCTTGAATATAAAACAAGTTATTTCATATTTACACATTTTTTGGTCTACATTTTGGAGACGAATTTCACCCAAAATGAATTAATTTATGCTCAGTCCTGTATCTCTCCTCAGTAATATTGAATTCAATGAGATATTTCAAAAGGAATCTGCAGCAGTTCTCTTAAACCTCTATGGTTCCAGGCTAGTCAGATCTTTCATTACATGCTTTTAAATACTTAGAACACCCTGGGAGTGAAGCCCTGGATCAATTAGGGCAAACTGACTAAAGGTTAATTTAACAGAGCCCCCAGCAGATGCTCTGCCTGTCCTTGTGGCTCGAGGGTCTAACAAGCTGAGCTACTTTGTGTAAACACCATTAAAAGCATAACTGGACCCGGGTTGTGTATCTACCCCACCAATAGAGAGTAGCTTAAAGAACCTTATTAGAAGAAAACCATTGGGTGTAAGGGTGGGGAGCAGAAGGGAGAGAAGGGGGTTGTTGAGCTATTGAACTCTAATTGAACAATAAACAAGGGCTTATTATAAGCTCTGCTCCCAGTACTCAGCCTGTGACTCCCTTTGGGAGTTTCATTGCAAGCAGAATTTAATCACACATCTGTCTTTCCAGGGCATCATACCACTCCACTTGCCTCTAGTTCAAGTACCTGAAAAGTGTGAACAATGGATTTTGAGATCATGATGCCTTAGAGGTTGACTATGCAGGGAGAACTCAAGCAGCACAAGGCTGAAACTACTCAAAGGTGGTCCCATGGCTCAGGAATCAGGCATGGAAATGGCTCCAGTCCTGTGCACTCTTCTCTAGCAGTGACAACCATCATGGCAACTGGAAGCCATGAAAACTTCTCAGGGACTCATTATCTGGTTTTCAGGTTATTCCCATGGAGGTAGGGGGAGCACCTGAGTCCCCTTCTCCTCAACTAGCCCAGTGGTTCTGTATCCTGGCTGAGTATCAGAATTACCTGGGGAGCTCTTTAAAATACTGATGCCTAGGGGTCTTATCAAAAGGATGGTATTTTTTTACAAGCTCCCTGAGAGGACCTAATGAGCAGCCCGAGCTGAGAAGCATGGGAGTGGCCTCGACCCTTCTCCAGCTTGGTTGAGTACTTTGGTCCTGGACATCTTGGATATAAAAAAATAGAAATGAGGTGGGCCTCAGAGCTGCTACTCATGGCTGACAGCAGCCACTGGGTGGGCCAGCTGTACCTAAGCCTCTATTGCACAAGGAAGATGGTAGGACTGTATGATCCTCATGGGCAGCCCCCAACTCAAGTTTCTTGCCTTTCTTCCCATCACATGGTCTTATTGCCACATGACAATTTAATGAACATTTACGGAATATTTTCATATGCCACGTGCTGGGCTGGGCAATATAGAGAGAAAGAGAAGAAAAAGACATGGTCCTTATCCTCAAAGAGTTTAACAACAACCTTCACCAGGGAAGCAAATACAATAGTATGGAAATCAGTTTCCTACATATTAACAGCTCTTATTAAAGGTTGAGATGAGACATAAAAGTAGGATTACATAACATTTTCAGAGATTATTGGTGCTTTTCCCCATTATAGAGTTAATTAACGACTTTAAAGTCTTTTCTCCCAGATCCATTCTCTCTCTCTCTCTCTCTCTCTCTCTCTCTCTCTCTCTCTCTCTTTCTGTCCCTCTCCAGTGCATACCCATGTGCACACAGACACATACCTTCTTCAGAAACAGGAAAGGGCTAAACATAGATATTTTAGATACCAGCCACAGGCCTGCTATCTTTTTTTATGGGGAACCTGTTTGTAGGAAAACCTGAGTGAACTAAAGTTTAATCAAGGCTGCAGAGTCCTTCTAAGGAACAGGAGCCCCCATCTAAGCTCAATGTGCCTTTGCACATGGCTGCTTCAGACCCCCGCGTTCATTTAGTCAACTAAGATTTGAGCCCTGTTATGCAGATACCATGCTAGACACTAAAAAATGTTATAGTGAACCCCTGACACCATCCCCCCTACCCTACTGGTGCTTAAAATCTAGTGAGGAAGACAAATGTGAGTGTAAAATTACTACTGTTGTAAGTGAAGGTACATTGAGGGATGTAATATTGTTAAAATGGAAACAGACCCAGGACATCGAGGAAGGACCCCCCCAGAACTTGGTCATGAACCTGAGCATCACATCTACAATGTGATGGGCTGGTGACGAGGTGGTGGTGGCATTTCATTCCAGTCAGAAGGAAAAGTATAAATCAATTAGTGAGGATGGGCTAGAATTAGCGAGGATGGGCTAGTGGTTCTCAGAGTGTGGTGTTCAGACTGCTGTGGGTACCAGAGGTCCTTTCAGAGGTTCCATGAGGTCAAAATTATTCTCATAATTATACCAGGTTGTCATTGCTCCTTTTCACTGGGTTGACATCTGCACCAATGACATAAAAGCACTGGTGGCAAAACTTTGGGGTGTCAGCAAGGCAGTGGCACTAAACTGTACTTGTAACCACTGTATTCCTTTTCCACGTACTTGTAGCTGGGAGAAAAGCCAGTTTCACTTAGAAATGCCTTTGATTAAGCAATAAAAGTTATTCTTTAATTAAATCACCACCCTTGAGTACACATCTTTTTAATATTCTGGGTGACAAATGGGAAGTACCCATAAAGCACTTCTGCATACAAAGTGCAATGGCTGCCTTGAGAAAAAGCACTTGTTTGATTTTTTGAGCTGTAAATGGAACTAGCTGCTTTCACCATGAAATACAGTTTTCGCTGGGGAAAAAAAAAAAAAAAAAAAAGAAACCAAAACCAAAAACTACTGACCATAAACCATAAACCATAGTTTGTGGTTATTCAAACTTAGGTTCTTGGCAGACCTTTGTTGTTGTTGTTGTTCTTGTTCTTGTTTTATAATGAATAAAGCCCATCTGTCACTTCAAGGAAAATAACTGAAAGTGTTTGTTACCAAAGATGAAACTCGAGCTTTCAAACAAAAATTAGAACTTTAAAACTTGTACGTACTACCATGAGCTTAATAGCTTCCTAATACTTAAAGACTGCAATGAGGTTGATGGTGATACTAATTAATGTGATTTTGTATATATTATATAATGAAATATGTCAACATTTGGAAGATGTGTTTAACTCGGTGAACCTGTCTTTTCCAAATAACCAATGCAAGAGGTTACAAAATCATGCCATGAGTAAAGGATCCATTCAAAGTGCAAGATAGCCCTAATGGGCTTAATGTAACAGAGTATGAAAATTTCATTGGTATAGTTTCAGACTCCATACTGTAACTCACTTTTAAATTAAAAATTTTTTTTTTTATCATTTGAGAGAGAGAGAAAGAGTGCGAGTGGAGAGAGGGATTCAGAGAGGCAGAGAGAGACAGAATCTTAAGCAGGCTGCACACTCAGCATGGAGTCCGATGAGGGTCTCGATGTGGGGCTCCATCCCATGACCCCAAGATCATGACATATCTGAAACCAAGAGTCAGATGCTTAATTGACTGAGCCACCCAGGTGCCTCCATATTTTAACTAACTTTTAAGAAACTGCCACTTGTGGGGCGCCTGGGTGGCGCAGTCGGTTAAGCGTCCGACTTCAGCCAGGTCACGATCTCGCGGTCCGGGAGTTCGAGCCCCGCGTCAGGCTCTGGGCTGATGGCTCAGAGCCTGGAGCCTGTTTCCGATTCTGTGTCTCCCTCTCTCTCTGTCCCTCCCCCGTTCATGCTCTGTCTCTCTCTGTCCCAAAAATAAATAAACGTTGAAAAAAAAAAATTAAAAAAAAAGAAACTGCCACTTGTCAAGTTTTGATGTATTATTCAAAAAGAATATCCACCATCATCAGAAAAGGCTATTAAAATACACCCCTTTTAACTACATGATCTGTTTGAGGCCAGATTTTCTTCACATACCTCAACAACAGTAACAAAACAGATTGCAACTGATTAAATGCAGGAGCAGAGATGAGAATCCAGCTGTCTTCAATTAATCTAGAAACTTGCAAAAATGTGAAATACTGTCATTCTCACTAGTTTGTTTTGGAAGCTAGCTGGTTTTCATAAAAATATGTTATTTATATTAACATGTAATGGTTATATTGTTATTTTAAAATGAATTAATATATCCACATTTTTTAAATGTCTCAGTTTTAATGTCTAATCTGGAAATATTGCCAGATATAATCCACATAAACAAAAGCTCTTTGGGATCATCAATAATTTTTAAGAGTTTAAAGGGGTCCTGAGACCCAAATAGTTGAGAACTGCTGGACTAGATTATTTTGCAGTAACAAAATTGTCTTAAATCTCTGGCCACACAGAACAAATGTTTATGTCTGTCTCATGCACAATCAGGCAACTCTCCAAAGACAGCTGTCTTCCATGCGCTGACTCAGCACCCAGGTTACTCCATCTTGTGGTTCTGCTGTCTCGACATATGGCCTCCACCATTGCTGTTCTGGAAAAGAAAGCTGGAAAATGGCACATCAGCTCCTAACTCTTCTGTTCTGTGTCACGTCCACTCACAGAACTGGTCACAGGGCCCCACCCAACTGCAAGAGGGCTGGAAGATGTGAGAAAGTTTGTGAATATTTGGTGAGCAGCAAATGGCTCCAGGTACCACAGACAAAGAATGTGTGGTGAGAAACTGAAGCTCCTTTGGGAGAAATGATAGGGCGCAAGTAGAGAGATGAAGCACAATGCAAGAAAGGGCAGGGGAGACCTGTAGGGCCCAGACTGTGTAGGCTGGCTTCATAAGCCATGGTGAAGGCTGTGGTCTTTCTTAGAGCAATGGAAAACATTGGATGGTGACAACAATCTCAGCTGTAGCTGTCGAAGGCCCACTGTAGCTATGGAAGGAGGTCAATGAAGGGGCACAGGAGTGGAAGCCACTAGGCTGTGCTGACGGATGGCATCTTTGGGGAAAAACAAAAGCCTGGATTTGTGGCACTTGTTGATTTATGGTGTGTAAATACTCCTGCCATGGCCAACTTCAAACTCACCAATTTGATGCTACTGAATGCAGACTCAGGCAGAGACATGTATGATCAACTCTTGTGAACCTGTAGAGATGGTTTCAGTGATGCTGAGGCAATAAAGCGAGTTAGAAAGCTACTCCAGAAAAAAAGATGATGGTAGTCTAAACTTTCGCGTCCTTTGAACACACAGCTGGAGCTAACCCAGTGTTCTGTGTATGCCAGTGGCTGAAACTCCCTGCTCCACCACAAACATCACCACCGCCACCAAATATCACCAAGATTTTCCAAACATTGCTATGACACATGAGGGTGAGGCTATCTCCCTATCTCCCTAGCATTCATGCACAGTCTTACCTCCAGGACAAAAGTGTGGGCCTACATCCTTTAAGAGTGAGCAAAGAGGGGCGCCTGTGTGACTTAGTTAAGCATGTGACTCTTGATTTCAGCTCAGGTCATGATTTCACCGTTTTAAGATTGGGCCCCAGGTCAGGCTTGGTGCTGAGTGGGGAGCCTGCCTGGGATTTTCTCTCTGCCTAAATAAGTAAATAAACATTAAAAAAAAAAAAAATGAAAACAAAACAAAACAAAAAGAGAATCAACAAAGAAATATCTCCTCCCCCTTTAGCTCATCTTCCCAGACCCATGTTTGCAAACACCCTCAGATATTCTGGTAACACGTCTCCCCAACTGTTCCAAGGAGGGGGCAGCCAGAAAGCTTCCAGAAAGGCCATACTTGGGTTTTCAACCTCTCCTGATTTCCATGAAAAGATCCACAAGAGTGAAAATAATTACAGTCTACAGCTATAGGTTGCAAATAAAAGTATAAAAAAACACTTGCAAGTTTGTGAATGAGATGAACATCTTGGTTTTTGCTGGCTGGTTTAGAATGGAACCAGGTGACTATCTAACAAGGACAAGGGGTAGAATGAGGGTCCCTACCCCAGGGTTCTCTTACTGAGTTACAGTTACCTGAGGCTTAAAGTAGCAGCCAGATATGCCCTTCATCTAACCCAACCTTGGGTTTAGTTAGTTCACCCAGGCTCTTTTTCCTTCTCCCTTCCCCATGCCTGTTTTCAGAGCGAAATAACAGCTTGTGTGAACCTGAAGTGGTGCCTGGGGTGCTGCTATTTAAATAGCTCTGCCTCTAAACACAACAGGTGTCCCTCACAATCTAGATCCCAAAGTTTAACTGTTTGTTTTGTTTTGTTTTCTCCAGAGGGCCATATGGATTTTTTATTTGAAGAGCTTGCCTGGCTCAAATAATAATCTCCACCTCTCACCCTCTTCTGGCCTTCCTTTCTCCCTCCCTTCCTTCCTTCCTCCCTCCCTCTCTCCCTCCTTCTCACTTTCTTTTTCCTCTTTTCTTTTCTCTTCATATAAAGCCACAGACTGAAGTCTTCCTCAGCAGCCTCATCCATCCCTTCTGATGGTTCTAGAAGTTACTGGCCCTTAAGCAGAGTGACACTACTGTCCTGGCTCTGAGCTCCCCTCTTCCTATTTCTACCTGCTGGACAAACCTCCCAACCCGAGCTAGAAACTTAAACAGATTCAGTCATAATATCTGCACCCTCATTAAAGGTCTTATATAATCTAAGTCACTAGACACTGGAGGATTCAAAGGAGGGCTACGAAGGTTGATGTGGTAGGCAGATGGGGAAGAAAATGCCACCAAAACCTGGATACCACCAAATGCTAACATTCTCTCTTGAGACAAATGACAGGTATGAGAGAATGAAGCATGGGCATACAATTTTGTTTTAGAAATTTCCATTTTTATTCCTAAATTAACTGAAACCACTAACTAAATAGAAGACCTGAATGCAGAAGAGGGCACACCCTTTTATTTCACTGGAGTTGTTTAATCCAAATACTTCTGCCTATGTAGGTACAAGTCCCAAGTAACTAGATTAAGAGACTGACTTCTTAGATAGCTAAGTAAAAACATTTTTTAAGTTTATTTATTTTGAGATAGAGAGAGAGAGAGAGAGAGAGAAAATATGAGTGGGGGAGGGGCAGAGACAGGAGAAAGAGAATCACAAGCAGGCTCCACACTGTCAGTGCAGAGCCCAACGGCAGGACTCGAACCCATGTACTCATCACCTGAGCTGAAACCAAGAGTTGGACAGTTAACCGACTGAACCACCCAGGCACCCCAGTAAAAACATTTTTTAAAAAATGATCTCATCACCATCATTTGACGAAATAAAGCACATTTTAGCATTCAGTATTTCAATGAATTGAACATGATGGAAACCCTCTACATTGTCCTTTTTCACCCAACAAAGGACTGGTGAAAAATGACAGCCCACGTAATAACATTTGAGAAGCCAAATCTCAGTGCATCCCACACCATCCAAGAGAAAGAGACTATATTTGGTAGTGATTCCCTTCAGACTTACACAGAAGTGAAATCTCAGAGGGGTTAAACAACTTGTCCAAAGTCACACAGCTAACAATGTCAGAACTAAAATTCAATCCCAAGATGCAACTCTTTGTATTAAGCCAAGGATAACATTTTCCAGCCCCAATATTGAATAAATTTTACTAGATATATTCTTCCTGCTATATCATTCTCTGCCTATCCTATTATGTTTTTGATTTCACAAGCAAGCCTACTACCAGGTAAAGAGATTCTGGAATAGAATAAGTCCCCCTTGTAAATTATTAGCTTCCTTGATTACAAATCAACCTCAGCAGAGTTTAGTTATCATAAGTCTATTTCCTGAGGCCTCTGAGGCACTATTGGGGAAATGAAGAATAGGTTGTGGGGTTTTTAGACTTGAAAAACCTGATTTTCCAGCCCTAGAACTCAGAGACAATGAACATGCACACAAGCACTAACAGGGCTGTGGGGAACTGCTCTGGCCAGGCTGGGACCAAGTGGGATGGATCCTCCACCTGCCAGCCAGATGGGTCTCCAGCCAGGTGACACGTGTACTGACCGTGTGACCTTGGGCATGTCACCGGGCCACAGCTTTTCCTCTATGAGTGGCAGAGATCTAGATAAAATCATCTTGAGGGCTTCTTCCAGGCTGACTAAAACAGCAGTAACCAATGTCATTCACAGGACATTTTCTGCTGCCAACCACAGAGGTCAGGCATTTCTCCCCTTTAAGCTACGTACAATCTGGGCATTGAGCAAGACTTCTTTCTTCATTGTTTTTCCAGTATCCTCTACTTTCACCAGCCTCCAGGGAGACGAATACTGGGCCAGCCCAAGCTGTTTCCCTCTGAGGAGTTCTCATGCAGGGCTGAGCTGTAACTCATGTAGCCCAGTAGCACATTTAGGTTTAGGTATAGGTTTATGTGTATTGCTTGATTGCCTCCATTCATTTAAAAGTGTGACCTCAGGGGCGCCTGGGTGGCTCAGTCGGTTAAGCGGCCGACTTCGGCTCAGGTCATGATCTCGCGGTCCGTGAGTTCAAGCCCCGCGTTGGGCTCTGTGCTGACAGCTCAGAGCCTGGAGCCTGTTTCAGATTCTGTGTCTCCCTCTCTCTGACCCTCCCCCATTCATGCTCTGTCTCTCTCTGTCTCAAAAAATAAATAAATGTTAAAAAAAATTTTTTTTAAAAATAATAAATAAATAAATAAATAAATAATAGTGTGACCTCAGTCCACACCCCCAAAATGTCCCCAGAGGGGACATGTCTCACACCCAAGTGGTCAGCTACTATTACCAGGCTGCCTCAGCCTTCTTCCTCCTCTTGTGTCCCATAGAGGTGACTCCCAGCCAATCAGAAAAGTGCCAGTGGGAGTGGACTCTGGATGTTCCCAAAGCTCCCAGTGCCAGTGACAGATTGGGTGGACTTTACTGCAGTGAGGAGGAGGAAGGGACCCCCCCCCCACCCCGACGCAGTGGGACTGGGCTCCAGGGTCTCACTCAGTGTCCCTCCCGTAGTTACATCACCTTGGTCTCTAACTTCCTGTCTCCAGAGGGAGCCAGGAGGGGCAGATGCCATTCATTCCATGGCCTCCATCCTCTTCTTCCTCTCTGTCCCTTCCCCTGTGGAGACTCCCCCACCTCGTGTGTGTGTGTGTGTGTGTGTGTGTGTGTGTGTGTGTGTGTATTGGGGGGTGGGACAGGCTGAGGTTATCCCTCACACATATACCCCTAGTGTTGGAGAGTGAGTAGTTCTTGGGAAGGGAACTACGGTAATTGAAGGATAGGGGAGAGAAAAATCAGTTTTCACTGTATCCCCTTTTGTATGGTTTGAATGTTATACCAAGAGCATGAAATGCCTTTTCAATAAAGTAAGTTTGTTTAAAAAGAATGATTTTTGAAATAATCCCACAGGGTCCTGAATCTTTTTTCTTTCTTTTTTAAAATTTATTTATTTTGAGAGAGATTCTGAGAGACAAAGGCAGAGGCAGAGAGAGAGAGAGAGGGAGCAAGAGAATCCTAAACAGGCTGTATGCTGTCAGCACAGAACCCAACTCGGGGCTCAACCCCACCACTGTGACATCATGACTCGAGCCAAACTGAGGAGTCAGATGCCTAACCAAAGGAGCCACCCAGATGTCCCACAAACATGCGTATTTTTAACATTACTTTTCCTCTAGTTTCTTTCTCTCTGTGGAGAAATTCCCTATGGGGAACTCCCTGCTGTCTAGCCTTTTTAACTGTTCTCTAAATCAACTAATGCACTCCTTTTTGTCCACCCATCACAACACTCTCATGTGAAGAAATCAACTGGAATGGCAAAAAAGGGAGGACTCAAAACTTCTCTGAAGTGGGAAGATGCTGTAAAGTGTCACCAGTCTTTCCTTCCACCCATTCAAGCATCCATCCATCCATCCATCCACTGAGATTGCTAGGTCTTGGATTGCAGAGTTGATCACAGATGTGGTCCTTCCCCTCAGGGAGCTTCCGGTCAGATGTGAGGAAGGCGTGAACTCAAGCCTGTATTGGCCTAAAATTTCTTTGCATTCCCAAACCAAAAGGCTTATAAGAAACCTGCATTTGTGCTCACCAAGTGCCCCTAAGATTGGGCTAAATGTACCTTTAGAACAGCCCCTTTAATGCCATATGTTTAAGAATCCACCTTAAACTCTGGTAAACTATGCAATTCCCCCCAGAGTCTATATAACATACAGTAATTTGTTGGTTTTTCAGGCTTTGTGGGCCTAAATGAAAGTACCAAAGAATAGGTTACAACTTTTCAGGCTTCCTTTACTCTCAGGCAAATGCTCACCCTGAAGGGATACTTGAGATTGAATGTGGCCAAGCAAGTGAAATGGTTTGGAAATAGCAAATGGCCATCTGAATGCAGGGCATTATTGCCACTATGGCAGCTGCTGCTGACGGTGGGAAGGAGCCCAGAGTCTCTTGAGGCTTTAGTGTGGGTTTGTATGACTGGAACTAAATGAAGTTACATCCCATCCATCAATCAATAGTTACAGAGTAGCCCCTAACTGCCAGGTGCTGGGACGCAGCCCTGAACAAGACAGACAAGGCTCTCCAGCCAGAAAGAAGTGGAGCTTTAAGTAATTGCTCAGGGCATGCTGACAGAGCAGAAGGCCTGGGCCAGTGCTGCCCAAACTTGCTCAGAGTGGGCTTGGATATGGTCTTCCTGTGTCTATGACTGTGCCCCCCTATTTGTTCACAAAGTTGATCAGAAAGGCAGCATGATGGCAATAGGGACACGGGGAGTCAGGAAATATGGGGTCCAGTCACAATATTTGAGGACACATTGCACTTCTTTCTATGCCAGACTTCTCAGTCATTAAAGAAAGGATTTTGAAAAAAGAAGAAAGGATGGCTAAGGACAATCTGGTTCCAACAAAAGCTGTGATTCAGGAGTCAGGGAACAGACAGTGGCACCACTCTGAGAGTGCTTACCCAGCTCTTGCACACACATGCATGCACACACACACACACACACACACACACACACACACCATTGCCCCCAAAGTGAGGACGTTGAGATCACTTGCTTCCAGTCATAGCTTCCCTCCCAGGACTGGATGCCAGCTGAGGCTCTCCTTTGCCCTCAAAATCCAGGTGAAATTGTACAGTGCCTTATACATGTCCCCAATTCCCATGACCTGTGGAAGTCAAAAGCCCTCTTGAATATTTCCGAGAACTCAGGGGAGCAGTGGGGTGATGTTCCATTTGCCAGCGCTCTGGCTCCTGAACTCCAAGGTTCTGAGTAGGGGACTTTCCCCATTTTCCACATTTGTCTTTATCAGTGAAGACACCACATCCTAACACACGTGCCTGTGAGTGATTCCCTCACCTGCACCCCAGCGTAAGGGATTGTTCATATTCATTTTCCTGCTCTTAGCACCAGCCTACACCTGGAATCTAGTAAGTGTTCAACATTATTTGATGAATAAATAAAAGGGAGGAACGAATGGTGTGAGAGGTGTCACTGATGTTACTTTGAATGGCAGGTCAAGGCCAACCCTGGAGAAAACTGTGTTAAAGTCAATAAAAGTTGCTTCTCATCCAGAGTCATTCCGGTCCTGCCTGCTTCTGATGCCCTTCTGGGTCCTGGTCCAATTCCAGTTTAACCACAAGCTGCTGAGATGTTAACTGACAATGAAAGTTCATAAAAGTTCAACACATTTGCTCCCTGACCCAGCCTGTTTGCATTGAGAGGCTTCCTCTGTCTCTGCCCTACCCTCCAACTGGGTCAAGTAATACCACTGTAAAGTTATCCCCGCTCGGACTAACCCATACCTAGCCAGACACAGAACAGAACTGACTTCACAGTTCTGTACCCTAACCCTTTATGCAGAACTTGCTTCCAGAAATGATCAGTCTGCAGCACTTTTGTTTGGTTCTCCAGCTCAGCCTCTAGATCGTGAGCATTTTTGTGATTCCTTCCCCAATTCCAGAGCCTCGCTCAATGCTGGAAACATAGGAAGACCTAGTAAATGTTTGCAAAACGAACAAAGAAAGAAAAATAAAAAGAGTAAGGGGGCAGCCATTTTGAGAGTCAATGAAGAAAAATAGCAGAACTTCTTATAGCAAACAAAAGGTGGGGGGAGTAAAAAATTTGACAGAGAGAAAGATGGAAAGTTCATTCAGCATTATTGGACAGATAAGTCATTTGGCAGAGCATGCTGAGGGAGGCCTGGGTTTTCTAAACCCCAGCTCAATGTTGTTTTCATACTGGCTTTATCATCTCTGTCACATTATTTTTGTTTGTGTTTTGCAGCCTTTTGGGGATTACAACATCAATTCGCTGTCTGCTGGGTTTCACAATTCTCCCTTCCCATCAAGCACATACCATGAGGCACATACAATAATTGCTTTTTATATATCCAAGAATTTAAATTATATTTTGCTTTGCAAACTTCATGATACCCCTTTGAGCTAACTGGAAATACCTGGTGATGTTGTGAAACCAGGCCTAAGAATGGCCATTTCCCAATGTGCTCAGCAGGGCTCCCATGGTTAAGAAACAGCACACAGTTTCAAGCTCACAACCTTCTTCTTTACTTAGAATTCGTGTTCAGCTCAGTTTAAACCTAGGGACAAGTGGCAGGATAATCCAGATTATTGATGAGTCAAAAATGTATGCAGAAGTGAGTACTTTCCTTCAAAATAGTCTATTAATTTAGTCAAAGAGTTTTGACTTGAATTAGCAAACTGTTTCTATTCTACACTTGGCTGTGTGGCACCACAAACTGTAACTACTATAACCACTAGCCAATTCCGGCTACTGAGCCCTTGAAGTATGTCTAGGCTGAATTTTGAAGGCTTAGTTACAAAACAAACAAACAAAAAAAAAACCCTCAGTAATTTTAACATTGATCACATATTAAAATAATAACATTTTAGGAGTGCTTGGATGGCTCAGTTGGTTAAGTGTCCGACTTCGGCTCAGGATCTCACTGTTTGTGAGCTTAAGCTCTGCATCAGGCTTTGTGCTGACAGCTCAGAGCCTGCTTCAGATTCTGTACCTCCCTCTCTCTCTGCCCTTCCCCTGCTTACACTCTGTCTCTCTCTCAAAAATAAACATTAAAAAATTTTTAAATAATAACATTTTAATATGTTGGTTTAATATAGTACTAAAATTAATATTAACTGTTCCTTTTTACTTTTTTTAAACATGGTTAATGGAAAATTTTATATTACATACGTGATCTGTATTATATTTCTATTGGACAGCACTGGTAGAGACAATGCCTAGATGCACTCAGTAAATATTGTAGCAAAAAAACCCCATGAAGATTGGATCACCAACAGAGTGAAGGGAGAATTCCTTACAGGGGAAAATAGTTCATTTTAGACAAAACCAAAACTTTGCTTGAATTATTAGTTCCATCATAATTTCCATTTCACAGTGCAATCCATTAATGAGCTAATGCCCAGAGGTTATAATGAATGGAAATTCTTTCTTTTATTTTTTTAAAAGATTTTATTTTTAAGTAATCTCTTCACCCAACATGGGACTCGAACTCACAACCCTGAGATTAAGAGTTGCCCACTCCACGGAGCCAGCCAGGCGCCCCAAAACTATTTCTGTATTACAGAATTAATGGGCCCAGTAAATACATCAAGTTGCCATTTCCTCCTTAATGAAACCCTGCGCCTAAATCTTTACATTGTCATGATTACTTTATGTGTTTTCCTATATCATCTCTGGACAGTGAGCTCTTTGAGGACAGAGACCCTATGTAGGTCATCTGTTAGAATGACCAACCATCCTGGTTTGCCCAGGACTGAAGGTTTTTCTGGGGCTTAGGACTTTCAGTTATAAAACCAAGACAGTCCCAAAAAACTTGGATTGGGTTGGCCACTCTACATGGAAAATATCCCCCAAACCCTTCAATATTCCTTGTGCTTGATATAAAATAAGTGCTCAATAAATGCTTTTAGTTGAACTTGTACTAAAAACTGTGAACTTGTACTAATGTTTTCTCAGTTGTGTATAGACACCCCTGATAGAACTGAAGTACCTTCTAAACCAAAGAAAGACTAGTATGAGATGTTTTTTTTAAACATGGTTGACCAGAGGTTTCATAATCAGGGTGTCTTCCCAGGCATTAGCACTGCAAGAACAATTTTTTGTCCCTGTCAGGGGAACTTAGGGGGCCATTGCCATCGCCAAAGACCCTACTCAGGTAGGGGAGACAGCTAGTTTCTTAAGCTCAACGAGTTCCAATGTACATTGTCTGTTAAACAAATGCAGCACAGTTGTGTGTTTGGGACAGGGAGGAACAAGGAGGATATAGGAAAGGCTGAAGACTTAAGGGAAGAAAGAACAATTCCCTGATCTGTTACTGGCTGCATCCAGGAAAAGTATTAGTATATGGTACCAGGATTCTGGGACCCCAGCTCAGAAACTTTTCCACAACAGACACAATCTCACAGTATGATTAAGAGCCTGGGTTCCAGAATCAGAGTCCTAGGTTAAAACCTGGCTCTGTATTTGCTAATTTTCTCTGGGCTTCAGTTCCTTATCTGTAAGTGGTAACAAGAATACTTAACTCATAGGCTTATTGTAAAGAGTAAATGAGCTGATGGATATAAAGTGCTTTGTGCAGTTCCTGGCACATAGGAAGTACTGGATGTGACTGCCAGCCATAATTATCCTGTCACTCAAGGTCAACGGAGAAAGTTGGTACAAAGAAAGAGCATGGACTTTGGAGCCAGACGTAGAAATATTTCAGTTCAGATCCATACAAATGTGGTCTCTTTGTGCTTCACTTTATATATTTGTAAGGTAGAATTCCACCTTGTAGGATTGTTATGAAATGGGACGTAATAAGTAAGGTACCCAGCTCATGGTGATCAATGAAGATGATTGATATTGATCAATGAAGATAATTGGTAAGATTCTTTCTCTCTCTTTTTTTAATGTTTTATTTATTTTTGAGAGAGAGCATGTGAGTAGGGGAGGGGCAGAGAGAGAGGGGGACGGAAGATCTGAAGCAGGCTCTGCATGACAGCAGAGAGCCTGATGCAGGGTTCAAACTCCTGAACTGTGAGATCATGACCTGAGCTGAAGTCAGATGCTTAACCAACTGAGCCACCCAGGTGCCCCTTTGGTAAGATCCTTTCTGTGTTCAACTCATCTTCTCTAATCTGAGTCTGAGAGACCCATTGGATTTTCTGTCTTCCAGTGTACCCCAAACGCCCAACTCCCATGCCTAGGCTTTACTATCTCGGTTCTAGAAACTGATCCTAAAATGCTAAAAGCCTGCCTAGCACTCAAGATCCAGCTAGAACCCACCTTCTCAAATGTCCTTTCCTCTCACCAAGCAGAGAAGGTAGCCTCGGCCAACTGTCCCCACATTTAATCTATTCCAATGAGTCAAGCTGTATTGCCCTTAGATAAAGTCAGCATTCCACAGTTCTTAGAAAGTGGCAACGTAGAGAAAAGTAATGGCAATACAGTGAGTTTATACATTTTACAATGTACAAACGAAAGAAGGGAGGTAAAGGAGATGAAGAAGGAGAGATGTTAAGAGGGACTGGTCAGAATCTGCAGTCTCCATGTGGCCACTTTCTGCTGAATAGGGGCCCCAATGGTCCTGGCTAGGTGCTATCTAGGCACCCACATGAAACAAGCTACAGTTAAGTATATGTTCATTTGTTAGAATCAATGAGTGATCATCTGTATCTACCTCCAAGTTGTGACAGGTAAGATTGGCTCCAGTTTTTTTTTCTTTTGTTTCTATAATTAAAAAAAAAAAAACTTGGTGAGGGGCACCTGGGTGGCTTAGTCAGTTAAGCATCTGACTTAGGCTCAGGTCTTGATCTCACAGTTCATGAGAGAACTGGCTCTCATCTGGCTCCTCACTGACAGTGAGGAGCCTGCTTGGGATTCTCTCTCTCCCTCTCTTTCTGCCCCTCCCCTGCATGCTCACTCTCACTCTCTCTCTCTCTCTCAAAAATAAATAAACTTAAACAAAAAATTTTAAGTAATCTCTACACCCACCATGGGTCTCAAACTCACCACCCCGAGAGCCAGTCAGGCACTCCTCCAATGGTTTTTAAAGCAATGATTTTCAAACTGCAATGTGCATCAGAAAGGCCTGAAAAGCTAGGGAAACTCTGGAGTGCTGGGCCCACCCCCAAGGACTCTGGGTCAGTCCATCTGGGGCATCTGCATTTTAAACCAGCCTTCTGGGAATCACTGGTGCTGATGGTCCTTTGGCTGGTGGCCAGCCAGATACTGACCATTCTGTTCTCTCTTATCCAAAGGCTCACACACCCCAAGCCTCTTTCCCAGCCTCTCTCCTGATATTGCATTTACTTTCACATATAAGCAACTCTCAGGCGTCCATAACACCTTTTCTCTTGGAACCTTAGAATAATGAAAAGTCTCTAATGGTCCCAGACGGGTAAGTTCCCCTGAATCAAAGTGAGGTCAGGTCGGTCAACCTGTTTAAAATTCACAAGTCTTGTGAGTGTCTCTAGGTCCTGACAAAACAGCAGTCCCTCTACCCGCTCCCCAATCACTGCCTCTAATCCACCTGCAGTGAAAGCAAAAGCTTGTCCTCTGTCCCACGGATGCTGTGCGAGAAGCATGTTCTGTTTCTTACAGCAGGTGCTTACTGGTTTGTTCATGATCTGCTGTCTGAATTCAGTACCCCAGGTCTCCAGATGTCACAGGAAAGAAAATGTGACTAGAGAAGCTACCTCTTGTCGATATAGAAAAAGCAGAGAGAAAAGCAACTGTGGAGACTGGCTCTTTGGTTTTATCAAAATCACTAATTTCACGGACTTCACCTTCAGCCTCTGCGTGTAACATTTATCCATTTTCTTGTTTTAGTCACCACTTAGTGTTGCTGTCAGTGTTATTGTCATCTTCTTGCAAAACTTCTTACCAATATTCATGCAAAAGAAAGGTAAAATGAAGTTTCCTGAGCCCCCCTCAGGCAGCCTGCATCCAGATGTTTATCCAGAATCATAAAGACTTTTGAAAGGACTTTACAAGTGTAAAAAGCTCTCAAACAGACTGATTGACAAAATACCAACTTCGGTCCAACCTCACTCCTCAAAAACTTGTGTTTCTGGAGGAGTGATTTTAGAGGCCTAGTAACAAAGCCTAGATTTGGTAAGTTTAGGAAGGATAAGTGAAGCAAAGAATTTCTTTGCTTTACACACAGAATAACTGAAAAAGGAGGCAAGTGAGTGAGTGAGGAGTGTGGGGGAAGGGTGTTCATTCCTGTGTTGAAAGAACAGAAAGGGAGCATATTTTGCTTTTTAATTTTTTTTTTTTTTTTTTTTTTTTTTTTTTGGTGCAAGGCAGATGGGCTGTGGATTGACACTAAATAAATCCTTGAATAAATGAATCTCTCAGCTCTGGGGAGGGAGTGGTGTGGAGGGAGTGGGGGATGGTAGGAAGTGGCATGTACATATGGAGCAGATAACTTTTTTAAGGAAAGAAGGATTAAAGCAAGAACCTCAGGGCATTTCATAACTGTGGCATTTTATTCTTGCTTTATGTGGATTATTGGAGATTATCTGCTAAAAGCAAGAGCCCAGTCTAGTGTTACTGTTTGACTCACCCTTCGTTTCCTCTCATTTAAAATCTGTCTCCTCTGTGATTTTCACTTGGTCAGAGACAGACGACTCTGGAGTGTAAAAGAAGTTTTCCTGATACACGAAAGGCTCCACACAACCAACCTTCTCTAAAGAACAGAAATGAGTTTTCCTGTCAAATGCCACGTTATAAAATCGAAAAGCCCAATTAGAAGCATTAGAAAGCAGATCCATACAAGACTTGGGCAGCCAACTGCAGGGGCCTATAAAGCTCAGAGCCGCTGAAGCTGGGTAGAGCCGGCTGGTGGCAGAAGCCGCGCCTCTATGGGCATGCGCCAGCTTTTCACTGCACCACGTGATCTCTGCAGGTTCTCGGGGACTTGTGCTTATGAACCAGGCAAACGCTCGTGCTTTGCCTCGAATGTTACAAATCACCTGAGAGAGAAGCTGTACTTCAAAGGGAAAAGTCTTTCCTTGGGTTTTGTGGAGCCAGAAAGCAAGGATGTTCTAAAGTGAAGCCCAGCGGAGGCGGGGTTCAGCCTCCTTAAAGTTCAGCTGGGGGATTCTAGACACAAGGGATCATCTGGGAAGGTTAAAAAGTAGTCATCTAGTAGTCTCAGGAATGATGACCTCATAGAGCAATGGCTTTGGGGCCAATTCCAAAGTGTGGATTCTAGTCCTGGTTCTGTTTCCTATTGATAGTCTGACCTGAGACAAAATAGTTAAATTCTTTAAGTCCCAGTATCTTTATTTGTGTGACAGGAATAACAACATTGTCCTCACAGGCTTGTTGTGAGTACTTATGACTTAGTACGCTGAGATCTCCTTCCTTCGATATTTAAATGCTCCAAACAAATGCTCAGTAAATCTTACTTTCATTTTCCTGCTGCTTCTGCCCTCCTCCCACCTGCCCCCAAACTCCTTCCTTCAATCAAAACTGCTGCCGTGCCTACCTGCCTCGGAGATTTATTTCATAATGTCAGAAGGGGATGATTGGATGAAACCTGAAAACGTTGATGAATTCCCGTAACAGACGCATGCATGGGTAAGGCCTATTGAGGGCAGCTATTCAGGGGTGACCACAATTTGCACCTGATATGAAGTATTTCACCACCAGAGAAACTGCCTCACAATTCTGGTCCAGGTCCAGCTGGAAACAAGAGAAGGTGGGTCCCCAGCAAGTCTGCAGGCAAAGGGTAGAGAACCAGCCCATCAAGAGAGAGCAGCAGATGAGGCAATGGGGAGCGGGTGGGCCCAGAGGAGACAGGGAAGTTGAATCAGGGAGAAATCGAGGCCGAGGGGTGAGCCAAGGGGGAGGACACTTTGACTTTACAAGCAGAGTGAAGTCAGGGGAGGGGAGAGACTCTAAAGGCCTTTCCAGGAATTCTGGTGCAGGGACTCGAGGGCAGTAATCCTGACAGAATGGTGATTTGAAGCTATGTCTACATAGCACTCTATAGTGACAAAGCCAATTCGTGTATTGAAACCCACAAAATGGAGGCCACCCCACAGTGCCCTGTCCCAGGTCACAGATCTAAAACCTAAGTCAGCCTGCATTTACAGGAAAACACCTCACTGCCAAGGAAACCTAACATACACCAATCAGAGCACCAACTCCGATTTGGCTAGCTCACCTTACCCTACAAAACAGGACCTGCTAGCCTTATAAGGAAATTCTCATCTTCTAGCCAATCATGCTGTTTCTTGTTGCCTCTTCCACTGGCTCTTGCCCAAATATCCCTCTGCAAGAGGGCTCCACTGCTCGTGTGAGTGCTGTACTCCCCCAACCCATGGATTGTTTTCCCTTAAATGAAGGACGTCATATTCATTACTAAATTGTTTTTGTTTTGTCATTTGACAGAATAAAAATAGGGGGCGGTGGATTAGACCTAACAGACCAGTAGGAGGGAGGTAGGGCTGGGGATGGGGCCCTGAGCACACAGAGAAACTTGGCCTAAGAATCTGTATTTTTTTTAAGCTTCCGCCAAGGATTCAATTTGGGAGCTCCTCCATTAGTGGTGTCATGTTTTGCATGACAGTGAGCCAGCACAACCATCTGCTAGATCGCAGTTCCTTCTCTCATTGTTATGTAAAGCTCATGTCTCAGCTCACGGTGGTTTCTTCCCGCAGGGACGTGAACAAGGCATTATAGGCACAATTCCTAAGGACCTATAAAAAAGGTTTCAGACTTAGAAAAAAAAACTGGCTGTAAACTGTACAGCATCAAAATTAATAAATGTTTACATGCCTGCAAAATGTAACTTTTTCAAGTACCCAAATATAACGCCGTTTCTATTTTGTTATACATAAACGATAGTCAAGTATTCAAACTCTGTTCCTCAGTTGCTTCTTCTATGTAATGGGTATATAATAATAGTACCTTTCTCAGAGGTATTTTTTAAGTCCTCAGTTGACATTGGGGGAATAAATGTGATGTGGAACGTGAAGCCCTACGGGGCCCTGGTGCATGGTGTGCCAGCATGACTTCAGCAATGGTGTTGTTAATGGTAAGGAAGATGACGGTGAGACGGTGAGAGCACACTTTTTCCACACAATACGTTTAAGAAATCTTGGTATACTAAGCATTGGTGGCGTCGATATTCCTCTAAAATACAGTGGTGCAGCAGGCCAAAGCCAAACCGTAGTTCTCTATAAATAGCCCCCCACCTGCGTGTTCTGGTCCGGCTGATGAGGATGCGAGGATGTGGCGTGGTGCTTTCAAGTCACAAAGTGTGCCAAGTGCTTTCACATCCTTAATCTTCTTTCCTCCACGTAGTGCCCTGGAGGAATCAGGGGTGAGCTCTGTGACTTTGAACAAGCCCTTTAACCTTTTCAGGCTCAGTGTGCTCACGGTGAATTGGGACAGAGAATTCCTGCTTTGAGCAACCCACAGTCTTGCAGGAATCAAAAGGGAGACTGTATGTTAAAGTGCTAAACCCCATGCCCACATATAAATCTCCGATCTGCCCTTATTTTGGGAGATAGGAGACTAACGTTGACAGAAATGACCTGACGGGTGCACAATCTCTCAGCTTACAAGAGGGAAAGGCGGGACGGGAAATTGGGTCAGTGTGCCTTCCTTCACACAGCACAGCTTCCTGAACGGCTAATATTCCCTGCAGGCCCGTCACGCAGAGGCCAAGTAAGGAAAGGCTCAGGTCACACAGACCCCTGCGGGCAGGGTTTTATAAAGCAGACTTGGCCAATAGATCACCGCACCCCGGCCCCATAGGTCAGGCCACCACCTCTCTGTGGGAAGCGTGGTTTCCCGTGTCAGCCTCGGCGCCAAGCCAAAGGCCTTTGGGGGATATTTAACTCTTTGCTACATCCCAATGTATATAGGGTTGTGAGGTGCAGTGGGGCCTAAGGTTCCTGCTGATGTGGTTATGAGTTGGCTAATGAATGTATTTCTGCCTGAATTCAGGATAACAGTAGCTCCCATTTCTTGAGTGTTTCATATCGGTACTTTACCCACATTATTTCCTTTGATTCTTACTATAGCCCTCTGAGGACATAAGCACTCTTATGATCTCCATCCATCAGGTGAGAAAACCGAGGCCCTTACAGGTTAAGTTACACTTCCAGCGTAATGCAATCATGTCTGTCAAAAGATAGGCAAGAAAGGGGACAGTCTGATCTTCAGTACCAAATGCATCTTTGGCAACATTGTGGACAACAAAAGCCAAGTCCCTTTTCCGTTGTAATTTGTTGAATAACCTGCACAGCTTCTCTTTAGTAGATCTGAGTGGGACAAGGTTGTTCCTGTTGATTGACGGGGATTTTAGTATGAATATTTAATGCGCAGGGCAGCCGGTACACTTGGCTAATGTAATATTTCAAGCTCTGTTTTCATACTGAAGGGATTTGCCCTCCCTTAATGCATGTCTACATCCTGTCCCAATCCTTCCAACAGCATTTTCCACACAGATAATGCCAGTTCAGGGAGCCTCTTTTTCCCAGCTCTCAGTTTAAGAGAGCACTTACTCTTATCTTGAGATAAGGATTTTTGTGATGACAGAATGCCACTGGGCATTGTCTTGATTTTTATCATTTCCTGTCCAGGCCCTCCTTGCCTTCTTGGTTACAACCCATTGACAGAATCAACTTGGCTGATGTCATTCACACGAATCGTTCATGCCTTTACCATTCTATCTCTATATCCATCTCTATCCCTGTCTCTGTCCCATTCTCTTTCTCTTCTTTCAGCCAAGCCAATTAGATTAGCAAGGACTCTATCATCAGGATGTACACTCTTGTTTTCTGTGTTTCTGAAAACTCTTGAGGAGCAATTGCATACAACTAACATTATATTTATAGTGAAAGATGAAATACTTTCTAAGATCAGGAACAAGGCAAGGATGTTTCCTCCTACCCTGTCTGTGAGGCAAATAAATGTATGCATTTAGATTGGAAAGAAATAGGTAAAACTGTCTTCATTCATGCATGACACAACATTGTATGTACAGGGGGTTCCTGGGGAGCTCAGTAGGTTAAGCATCCGACTCTGTTTCCGCTCAGGTCATATTCTCGCAGTTTGTGAGTTCGAGCCAAGCATCGCGCTCTGCGCTGGCAGCCTGCTTGGGATTCTCTCTCTCCCTCTCTCTCTGCCCCTCCACTGCTCATGTTCTCTCTCTCTCAAAACAAATAAATAAACTTAAAAAAAATATTTAAAAAAGCATTGTACGTAGAGAATCCCAAAGAATCTAGGACAAAATACTAGAACAAACGAACAGGTTGAGTTAGGTCCCAAGACACAAGAGCTAGACACAAAAACCAGTTATACTCCTGTATATGCACATCCAACAATCCAAAAATAAGATTAAGAAAACAATTGCATTCGCAATAACATCAAAAAATATATGTAGCAATAAATTTAATTTAACGGTGGAAGACATACACTAAAAAGGACAATACGTGGATGGGACACATTAGAGAAGATCTAAATAGAGGAAAAGACATCCCAGGCCCATGAATTAGAAGAATCAATCAATATTGTTAGGGTGACATTTCTCCCCAAAGTGATTCATAAATTCAACACATCCCTATCAAAATCCCAGCCTTTTCGTATGTGTTGACAACATGATCTTAAAGTTTACATGGAAATACAAAGGAACTGGAATAGCCCAAAACAATTGTTAAAAAGAACAAAGAGGACTTCTACTACTCACTCACAGAGTTTACTATAGAGACACAGGAATCACAGTAGTGAAGACAGTGTAGCATTGGTACAAGGACAGGCATGTAGGTCAATAGAACGGAATTGAGAGTCCAGAAATAAATCTCACAGTTGTGGTGAGTTGATTTTCAACAGAGGTACAAACACAATTCAATGAGCCAACTGTAACCTTTCCAATAAATAAATGCTGGGACTGGATGTCCATATGCAGGAATCCCTACAATCTGATATGCATATACAAAAAAGTGCACTTACCTCACGAAATACACAAAGATGATCTTAAAGACCTCACTGTCGGATCATGGACCTAAGTGTAATAGTTAAATATAAAACTTCTACAAGAAAACATGGAAGGCAACCTTTGTGACTTTGGATGAGGCAAAGTTTTCTTAGATACAATGCCCAAAGCAAACTCACGAAAAGGAAAAGCTTTGCCACTTCAAAAACACCATTAATCTGATAAGACAGTCATAGCTAGAATATGAGAGAGCTCTTATAACCCAACAATAAAAAAATAATGAAATTAGAAAATGAGCAAGGCTTTTGAGTGGATATTTCTTCAGACATACACAAATGGTAAATACACACATGAAGAGCTGCTCAGCATCAGTAGTCACTAGGAAAATGCAGATTAACACCTGCAATAAGATAGCAATTTACATCTGCTGGAATGACTATGATAGAAAAAAAAAAAAAGATTGGGGCGCCTGGGTGGCTCAGTCGGTAAGCGTCCGACTTCAGCCCAGGTCATGATCTCACAGTTCCTGAGTTCAAGCCCCACATAGGGCTCTGTGCTGACAGCTCAGAGCCTGGAGGCTGCTTCGGATTTTGTGTCTCCCTCTCTCTCTGCTCCTCCCCCACTCACACTCTGTCTCTCTCTCTCAAAAATAAATAAACATTAAAAAAATTTTTTTAAAAAGATAATAGCAACTATTGGTGAGGAAGTGGGAAAATTAGAACTGTCATACACTGCTGGGGGGAATGTGAAAAGACGCAGCCACTTTGGAAAACAGTTTGGCAGGTCATCAAAATGTCAAACATAGAGGTGTCATCTGACCCAGCAAGTCCAGTCTTAGATATCTACCCACAATAACTGAAAACATATGTCTATGCTAAAACTTGCACATGAATGAGCATTATTCATAACAGCCAAAAAGTAGAAACAACCCAAATGTCCATCAACTAGGTTAGTGGCTAAACAAAATGTGGTATATCCATGCAATGCCACATTATCATTTATTCAAAGGAAAAAAAAGGAAGTATTAATATATGTGACAGTGTGGATGAACAAAAACATCATGCTAAGTGAATGCAGCCAGTCACAAAAGACTACATATTGTATAATCCCTTTTATATGAAATGTCCAGAATAGGCAAGTTTTCAGACACAGAAAGATTCATTATTGTCAGAGGCTACATGGGAGGGGAGAATGGAGAATGACTGCTAATGGGTTCAAAGTTTCTTTTGAAGATGATGAAAATATTCTAAAATAAGAATATGGTGATACTGCACAACTCTGTAAGTATACTAAAAGCCATAGAGTTGTATGTACATTTTGAACAGGTGGGCTTTATGGTATGAAAATTATATCTCAATAAAACTTAAAAAAACTAATCACAACAACAAAAGACACCATTAAGAAAATGAAAGAACAAGACACAGACTGGGAAAAAATATTTGCAGATCACATATGTGGAAAAGAACTTGTATCCAGAAGGGAGGAAGAACGCTTATAACTCAATAATAAGACAAATGATCTAATTATGAAATGAGAAAAAGGTTTAAGTAGACCTTTCACTAAGAAAACTACACAAATGGCTAATAAGCATGTGAAAAGATGCTGAACAGCATTAGTCATTAGGGAAATGCAAATTAGAACTACAAATTAGAACACTTCATATCCTGTAGAATGGCTACTCTCAAAAAGATAGCTAATGCTCAGTGTTGGAAAAGATGTTTAGATACCGGAACCGTCATACTTTGCTAATGGGAATGTACAATGATAGAGCCAATTTGGAAAACAGTTTGGCAGTTTCTTTTTTCTTAATGTTTTTAAAATGTTTTTATTTATTTTTGAGACAGAGCATGAGCAGGGGAGGGGCAGAGAATGGGGGAGACACAGAATCTGAAACAGGCCTCAGGCTCCAAGCTGTAAGCACAGAGTCCGACACGGGGCTTGAACCCACGGAGTGTGAGAGCATGACCTGAGCTGAAGTCGGACGCTCAACCAACTGAGCCACCCAGGCGCCCCACGGTTTGGCAGTTTCTTTAAAAATTTAACATTAAGTTACCATATGATCCAGCAATCCCACTCCTAAGAATCTAGAGAAATGAAATTTCTCGTTCAGACAAAGGCATGCTTGTGAATCATAGTCCCAAACTGGAAATAATCCAAATATCTAACAACCGAGGAAGACATCAACAAAATGTGGCATACTCTACCAAAAAAAAAAAACTTTCTTTCTTTCTACATATAAGATTTTTTTTTCTATGGAATATTATTTTGCAAAAAAAAAAAAAAAGAAAGAAAGAAACTACTGAAATATTGTTTGGAGAAAATTCTCCATGTTCTAGGGCACTGATTGTCTTCATTCCAGACCATTTTTCCCAACGATGGTTGTTTAGCAAACAGATGGGGAAGATTGAGATAGTGCCTCCCTGTGGAGCAGAGGGAAGATATGTTTAATGTCCAGTATAATAAAGATAATGTCTCTCTCCAGGGCAAACGTCGAGTGGGTTTGCTTGCAGCCCATTACAAAAAAATTGGGATTTCCTAAGCTTAGAATCCTCAGCTTTGACATAAGCCCACTGGATGTGCATTCATGTGGCCCCACTTGCAGCATACCTGTGGGACTTGAGGGGCAGAGGGATCAGCACAAAAGTGAGCTCATGCTGCCTGCTGGGCCATGAGTAATGAAGTCCTTTCTCCCTGACCCGGGAGCCTCCTGTATCAGTCATGAAATTGTGGCAGGCTAAGTTGCTAGCTTGCAATTAGGGTAAAATTTCAGACCTTCCATGGTTCTTGACATACAAACTACAACATGAATGAATCTCAAAAATATTATAAGCAAAAGAAGCCAGATGCAAAAGACTACCCATTGTAGGATCCCATTTACCTAAAATAGCCAGAACAGGTGAATTTACAGAGACAGAAAGTAGATGGGTGGATTCCCTTGGGCTGGGAATGGGAGCAGAGACCAATTGCAAGTGAATGTGAGGAAACTTTTTTGGGGAAAATAGAAATATTCTAAAACTGGCTTGTGGTCATATTTACACAAGTCTCTAAACTTACTAAAAATCATTGAACTGTGTAGGGGGTGCCTGAGTGATTCAGTCGGGTAAGCATCTGACTTTGGCTCAGGTCATGATCTTGCAGTCTGTGAGTTCGAGCCCCGTGTCAGGCTCTGAGCTGGCTCTGTGCTGACAGCTCAGAGCCTGGAGCCTGCTTTGGATTCTGTCTCTCTCTCTCTCTGCCCTTTCCCCACTCACTCTGTCTCTCTCTCTCAAAAATAAACATTAGGGAAAATTTTTTTAAAAAGTCATTGAATAGTGTGTGTACTTATAAGGAGTGAATTCTTATGGTGTGGTATATTGGTAATACCAATAGGTATTTAATACACACAGTTAAATGCTATTTCTTACTCACAGATTCACAAAATTAAAAAGACTGTCTACCATGTGGATTGGCAAAGTTGGGAAGCAGCACTCCTGCATTGCTGGTCGGAGCATAAAATGGGGCGACCACTTCCAAAAACCATTTAGGAGTTTAACACACGTCAACCCTATGAGCCAGTAATTCTGCTTCCTAGGTATTTAGCCACAAGAAATGAAAACATCTGTCAATAAAAGGGGACAAGAGCAGGCCTCCCCTGCTCACTTTGGCATGAAGATTATTTTGAGTTAAAAAGCCATCAAAACCCAACAGATTCAGGAAAAGCCCTTTACCTCCCCTACGGTTGCCTAAAAAGAATTTAGATAGAGGACCTGCTCCACAAAGAGAGCTATCACCATAGAAAACAGCATTATAATTTTCTGAGGAACCTCCACACTGCTTTCCAGAGCGGCTGCACCAATTTGCCTTCCCACCAACAGTGCAAGAGGGTTCCCGTTTCTCCACATCCTCGCCAGTATCTATAGTCTCCTGATTTGTTCATTTTGGCCACTCTGACTGGCGTGAGGTGATATCTGAGTGTGGTTTTGATTTGTATTTCCCTGATAAGGAGTGACATTGAACATCTTTTCATGTGCCTGTTGGCCATCCGGATATCTTCTTTAGAGAAGTGTCTATTCATGTTTTCTGCCCATTTCTTCACTGGGTTATTTGTTTTTTGAGTGTGGAGTTTGGTGAGCTCTTTATAGATTTTGGATACTAGCCCTTTGTCTGATATGTCATTTGCAAATATCTTTTCCCATTCCGTTGGTTGCCTTTTAGTTTGAAAGACAGATACCATATGGTTTCACTCTTATGTGGATCTTGAGAAACTTAACAGAAACCCATAGGGGAGGGGAAGAAAAAAAAAAAGAGGTTAGAGTGGGAGAGAGCCAAAGCATAAGAGACTGTTAAAAAACTGAGAACATTGGGGCGCCTGGGTGGCGCAGTCGGTTAAGCGTCCGACTTCAGCCAGGTCACGATCTCGCGGTCCGGGAGTTCGAGCCCCGCGTCAGGCTCTGGCTCAGAGCCTGGAGCCTGTTTCCGATTCTGTGTCTCCCTCTCTCTCTGCCCCTCCCCCGTTCATGCTCTGTCTCTCTCTGTCTTAAAAATAAATAAACGTTGGAAAAAAAAATTAAAAAAAAAAAAAACTGAGAACAAACTGAGGGTTGATGGGGGGTGGGAGGGAGGGGAGGGGAGGGGAGGGGAGGGTGGGCGATGGGTATTGAGGAGGGCACCTTTTGGGATGAGCACTGGGTGTTGTATGGAAACCAATTTGACAATAAATTTCATATATTGAAAAAAAAAAAAGAAAACAACATTATACTGTGAAGTAGGTAATTGTAGATAGGGAGGAACAGCAAGGCCTGTTTGATCAAATGCTCCAGATCCCATTATTTCTGAGTGGCCCCATAAACCTTTGTTTACCAAACACTTACTCTTTTTCATCTTCCTGTGAATTGCATTCCTTCCCTTTGAAGTCGCCTCGACCCCTACCCCTTTCTCCTTAGTTCAGGAGGTGAATATATATATATATATATATATATATATATATATATATATATATACCTCACTTTGCCTACCTTTGGAATTTCCATGTCTATGCACATTCCCCATAGGTACACTATTAAATTTGATTTTCTCCTGTTAATCTGTCTCATGTCAATTTGATTCCTAGTCCAGCTAGAAGGACCTTGAAGGAAACAAGAAATTCTTGCCCCCCAACAACATATACTGGATGTTTATGGCAGCTTCATTTACAATTACTCTAAATTGGAAACCTAACTACATGTTCATAAACCGATAAAGGAATAAACAAATTATGGTTTGTTCATACAATGAGATACCATTTACACCATCCCTCACCTCCGCAAATTACTGATATATGCAACACCACGGATGAGACGCATAGCCATTATACTAAGCAAAAGAAACTAGATACAAACAATATAATGAGGAATATAATTCTGTTTAAATGAAGTTCTGGAACAGGTAAAATCAATCTTTAGAAATAGAAATCAAATTGGTGGCTGTGAGGCATGACAAGGGAAAGAAGGGACGTGTGGGAACTTTTGGGTGACCTGTAAATGTTTTATCTCTTGATGTACATTTGTCAAAAGTCAACTTATGTGCTCAACGTGTGTAAATTTTATTGTATGTAAATTATACCTTAATAAAGTAAAAAAAAAAAAAAGCGATTTTATTATTTTCCCTTGAAATTGTCTCTATCATGGACCAGAACATCCTCCAAGTTAACCAGGTTAAAAACTGTGAAGACTTTGTTGACTTTTCCTTCTTTGTCTTCCAAATCCAGTTAGCCGGAGGTCCAGTGGCTTTTCCCTTTGAAGTCTCTCCATTCGATACTCCCTTCCGTACTTCCCCATGCTGTACATCTATTGTTTTCATCTGTCTTGCACAGGCAAAAGCAGAAGCAGAGTGGGGAGAAGGAGAGAGTGAAACAAGAGGAGGAAGAGGAGGAGAACTAACAACGAATTCTTTGTTTGTTTGTGGGGGTTAGGATTTAAACTTAAGTTCTGTGTTGTGTTTCCGTTATTTGCAGCGAACGCTGAGGCAGAATGGTGTGGTGATTAATAACTTGAACTCTGGAGCCAGAGTGACTAGGCTCCGATGAATCCTGGCTCTACCTCTTACTAACTAAGTGACTCTGGGCAAGCTGCTTATTCACTCTGAACCTCAGTTTCCCCATTATCACTATACGACGACTGATGGGAAAACAGACACACCTTTCTACTGGGCATTTTTATTGCCATAACATAATTAAATATTTAAAAAACAGACAGACAAGAAGAACAATGTGTTGGATGCTATAATAGGAGTAGTGACAGCGTGCTGTGGGAGGATTGAAGACGTACACCACACAGTTAGACAAGCTTCCAAATTTGAAGGCATAGTCCCCAAGACTGCCCTCATGAACTCCATGTTCAGGGAGTCCCCAAATCATCTTCAGCTCCCATAATTCCCTGTAATGTCTCAGAACTCACAGAAAGCCGTCACAGTTGAATTACAGGGAAAGAATACAGATAAAAATCAAGTGAAAGAAGAAACGCATATGGCAGAGACTGAGAGGGCTTCAAATTTAAAGCTTCCATTGTACCCTTCTCATAGAGTTAGGATGTGTTATGCTCCCAACATCAGTGAATGACAATGCTCACAGGGGCACAGAAGCCTGAGCTTCAGTGTCCAGAGTTTTCTCTGGGGCTTCGTTACGTAGGCGTGGCCAGTTGATTGCCACACGAGTGAACTCAGGCTCCAGGTCCAATGACACTGCATGACCCAAAGCCCTGACCCCAAGTACATTGTTGGTCTTTCTTGTGTGGACAGTCCCTGCCCTAAACAAAGACACTCCTACCAGATATGACAGAGTGCATCCCAGAAGCTGAGAGCAAAGGTCAGACCTTCTCCTCAGATAAAGCCAATTCCTTAGTATACAGGACCTAACCCAGATTTGAAAGCCAGCTAAGGTTTATAATTAGCGGTGAGATAAATTGAAGTCTGTGGAAGAATGTAGCAAAGGCTACACTGGATTGATTTGTTACTATTATTTTCATGTGTTTTTAAAAAGAATCATTTTCTTTCTTATATATTTAAAAATTAATGGCAATATTTCTTACCCTTAGACTTCTCTGTTATCCTGGCCACCTCTTTCTTCATTTTCCTGTTACTTCCTTATGAATATTTTATGTTTTCCTAAAATTAGAAAGTTTTTAAGGGTTGTAAGAAAAACGGAACTGAAGGTTAAGCATATATTTTACTTGGAAGAAAGTAACAGAATGGCCAAAATTATGTTCAGGAGTTTATCCATTTTTAGTAATCTACACTTTAGTCTATATTGCTGTAGATAATTGAGAGTTGTCTAAGATTGGTTTTTGTAAGTGCTTTATTTTACGAGATTTTTTACAAGATAGTCGTTTAGCAAAAGAAGTTCCCAAATAATTCCTCATTTCAGCAGTGATAGGCAAGAAAAGAAGATCAAATCCGTGAACTATTTACCCAGATGAACAGAAATACCCTTTTTTGAAATAATGGATATGCAAGATTTAGCCATTAAAGGGTTGGGGTGAAATGAAAATCCCCTCAATAATAGTTGAAATCTGAGAAAATCTTTCAAGGAAATTAAACACTTGATCAAAAAGAGGAAAGGGTTATTGGTGCGAGCCGGAATTAACCAGCAGAGTTGTTTGAGAAGAGACCTCAATTATAAGAAGCAGGCAGTTAACAATATCCTCTCAGGGATCTGCGTTTCCTCAAGACATCTCTTTGGGTAAATGCAATAGCTTCATTTTCTTTTCATTAAGATAGGAAACAGTGCCTCACCTTTGAAAAATGAGAAGAAAACTTTAAAATTTTGAAAAAATATCAGCATCAAGAAGGAAGAATTTAAAAGTATGTTTCCAGTATAATCTAAGAGTAAGCACCACCCCAAATTGGGGTCTAAGACACTGCAAAAGCATACTTCCATTAAATCTTATTCTGGAAACTGAAATATTTTTTAAAAAGCAAAATAATGGTGATCCACACTTCATTCATGAAACTAACTAGGCACTTCTAGCATTTGAACCCTTTTTGGCTCATAATAAAATCCCTAAAATGAGTCGGTTATTTGAATCCTGTCTTTGTTAGCTACTCATCATGTGGCCTTGGAAAAAAAAAAAAAAAAAAAAAGACCACTTTCCCATGCAGTATTTGTCTATTGGAAAAAAAGAATGGGACTACTTTCTAGTTAAAATGTTACTGTTATTATCACTACCTACATCATCATCCTCACTACAAGTACCGCATATTAAGTGCTAACTATGTGCTTTCCATAGTTCCTTTATTTAATCCCCATGAAAGCCCTAAAGGTTTAAGCATTATTATTCTCACTTTATAGATGAAAAACCTGGCGCTCAGAGAGTTCAGTGGGTAAGCAACAGAGTGAAATTAAAACCAAGTTCTGCGGGGCTCTAAATGTCCCCCACACTTTATCCCTGCCCCTGTGGCTCAATAGTGTAGGGTTGCCTATGAGCAGTTGTATCTGTACAGCTGCTGGTGTTCGGGACTGGCATTTGCATGCTTGTGCTCGTGGTCCGCTCAGTACCTGGAAGGACAAGGGCTCTGCCATTTCTGTGGGCAAAGGTTAACAGAAGATGGGCCTTCACAACTCAATGGGGAAATGGTCAAGGTGAAACAGTTCGTTAGGTTTTGTTTGTTTGTTTTTTTAATGTTTATTTATTTTTGAGAGAGAGAGAGAGCATGAGCAGGAGAGAAGCAGAGACAGAGGGGGACAGAGGATCTGAAGAGGGCCCTGTGCTGACAGCAGACAGCCCGATCTCACAAACTGGGAGATCAAGACCTGCGCCGAAGTCTGACACTCAATGGATTGAGCCATCCAGGCGCCCAGGTTGTGAAGAGAATTCTGATGCATCTGGGTCAGAGCGGCAGACTGACCAATTCCTGAATTGAGCTAAATGAACTGTTTAGCTCTCTTTCACACTCTCTCACACTCTCCCCCAACACCACGTGTTAACAATAGATGCTTGATACTTCCTAATACTCAAAATTCTTTCTAATGTTATTTTAAAACCGGCATGCCTTTTATTACAGCATACTGCCTTTTAGGTAAGTGTACGCTCAAAAAATATTTCACTGATGTCTTTAGTCAGAACTCTTTAGTTGCGCAACACAACCCCCTAATTTGTGCCTAAGAAAATTGGTAAATCTATGGACTCACAGAGCCTGGGACGGGCAGGATGAAGCTGGCCTGAGGAAAGACTGGATTCAGAGACCCCAGCACCACCAGGATTGTCTCTCTTTCTCTTCATGGGAGGCACTGGCGGCTCCAGGCTCACACGCTCGGAGCACCACAACCAGAAAGGAGAAAGTATGTGTGAATCTCTGTAACTCCTCTTTGAAAAGTCCTGGGAAAACAGTTGCGATGTTCCAGCTTGGATCATGTGGATCATAGTCCAATATCTGGAACTGATCACTGGGGCCAGGGAGGCATCCTACAAGAAGATGGCCACTTCCGTTTAAACCATCAGGTGAGAGTGCAGGAAGGAAGAGTTGTGCTCCCAAAGAAGGGGATGATACCAACATGGATGCCAGTAGAATTATTGGCAGCCTCCCCAGTCGTAGTTGACCAAAAGGTCATATCTGGAGCATTGACTGGCTAGGTCCTAACATCAGCCTAAAACTACAATACCACACATCTCAAAATCATCCTTGCAAAATCTCTAAAATGGGTATACAATGCTAATTCTTAGTCACGCTAAAGATTAAAAAAAACCCCACGAAGCTTGATAGAACAAAGTAAATGTGCACTAGCTGATGTCTGGGCATTCAAATGAGCTTACTTTTAAGACCGTAATCCCATCTGTTTCCAAGAATGGGAGACACAGAGAAAATTCTAAAAGTGCCCCTCCTTATCCACAGGGTATACTTGGTTCTTTTTAAATATGAAGCTTCTGCTACCTTCGTGCATATCAGTCAAATGCTTTGTTATGACAGTGAAGAGATATATGAAAGTACATAGCCCAGGATCTGGTCATAGAAGGTACTTGGTGAACATCTGCTGAATTTAGATCCAAATCTTCCTTGAAAGTAAAGAGAAGTTTTTTGTGTTTTTGTTTTGTTTTGTTGTTTGTTGGTTGATTGGTTGGGTGGATGGGTGGGTGGGTGGGTGGGTGGTTTGGATTGACATCTCGTGCTGTGGCTTCTCCAAGCAGCAACGATTTCCTGCTCATTTGAGCTTGGTCTTCTGTCAGTGGAATCACATGCTATAGAAGTTTCTTACAGCATGGGTTTTGTGCCAGGAGAGGCGGCTTGATGGGTATAAAATGTTCTGGGATGCCTTGAGGAGTCTGAGCTCTCTGCTGAAATTAGCCATGAAACTAGGTAAATCCTCTCTGTTCCCTGGACCTCAGTTTCCTCACTGGCAAAACTGGGATTCTCATACCTCTCTACCAATAAAGCTGCTGGAGGGAGATTAAATTAGATACCATACAGCAAATAAGCAAGCTCGTATTAAGCACTGAAATAGTGAATTTCTTTCCTTTCTGGGAAGGGATTACGTTGTGCTGGACTTCAGGACACCAATACCCAAAGAGAACCCGGAACGCCCGTGGTCACATCTGGCATGAAATGGTTAAAGCAGCAACTTCTGTCTCAAAAAGAGAAAGGTGGCATGCAGCACTTCAGTGCCCCTCTTTTGGGCAGAGTTAGCTTCTCCCTGTTTCTATCAAGCTGCCAAATTATTATTTTCAAATATATTGAATTGTGCCTAGTGAGAAAACAATCATTTTTTATTTGGATTTGTATGTGTGCATGTGATGTGATGCTGTTGAAGATACTCAGCTATTGAGCTAGGAAAGCATGTGTTTTTTAAAAATATTCTGGACACGCTGTTGACTGTTATATATACTAAATATATATACTCATATATAGGACTCACTTGTCCTAGAAATTTTTTTTTAATGTCTTACTGCTGGTGGTTGAATATCTCTTTCCCGATTATGGCATTAGCCTCTTTAACCTTTCCTAATCAATTGCTCCAAAATAGTTTACCATTGTTCATTATACTGTGGGTCATATAAACATGTTTAATTCATGTTATGATTATGAGTACCCCTCTTGGCCCAGAGAAACCCAGATGTGGCACAAATATTCATAACACATGGCTTCTGGAAAATACCTGGCTTGGAGATCTAAGCCAATGTGGAATTAATTTGATGTAATTCAATCTCTTAGAAACATTGTCTGATATAATTGCCTTAAAATTATATTACTGATTGGTTAATTTGGATAGAAGTGATTTTTTTCGATAAGTATAAATTAGAATCTTATGCTGATTTTGCAGAGGAGATTAGGTTATTCATTTCATTTTAATGGCCTTCCAGGACTCCAGTTCAATTGTTGGTGAAATACAGTTGCTGCCCCGTAAATTGACACCCAGGCTTAATGAGTATCTTGGGGTAATCATTCCAAGATGGCATAGACCTAAGCAGCAGTCCTCATATTTAAAAACATTAAATCATGTGATATTTATTTTCTTGGGCCATGAATTTCCTATCATTATACCTCATCTCTGAAATACATATTGTCTAGAACAAATGGAACATTCCTGATCACTACATATGTTAAAAAAACCCACACACTAGAGAGAGGTACAGCATGGGTCCCCAAACCGTACCTAGAAGATGGCTTGGCACATACCCATCAGTTATCGTAGACCCACAGAGTCTGGGTACGCTAGAAAGCAGGACAAGAGCCTGCAGACATATTGATAACTTTAATACATAGAAGACGTGAAATTTGACAAGGCTGAGACCTGGCCATTCAGTATGCTAGACCCTACCACCTCCTTGCCTTGTTCATGTTTCCAAGCAGAGCAGCCGCAAGTGACTCATAATTTATTTGTTTGCCAGGCTGAGAGTAAGCAAGTAGAGCGATCAAGGAAAAGAAATCAGCAGACATAGAGACCTAGAGACGAGACAGAGCATGGAATACTCACAGAAATAAGTCGGGGAAAGTTAGGTGTGCAGATTGAGAAGAGTAAGGAGAGAGGCAGCATATGGAGAAGAGTCCAAGTCTGCAGGGGTTTCACCTCGTCCTAAGGGCAGTGGGAAGCCACTGAGGAGCATTAAGTAAAGAAGTCACATAATCTGGGGCTCCTGGGTGCCTCAGTGGGTTGAACATCTGACTTTGGCTCAGGTCATGATCTCACGGTTCATGGGTTTGAGCCCAGCTTCAAGGCTCTGTGCTGACAGCTCAGAGCCTGGAGCCTACTCTGAATTCTGTCTCTCTCTCTCTCTCTGCTCCTCCCCTGCTCATGCTCTGTCTCTCCCTCGTTCAAAAATTAATAAACATTAAAAAAAAAAAAAGAAATCACATAATCAGATTAACATGATTATACGTTGTTGTTTTTTTTTCCTAGCTATAGGACAGCAAATAGATTGTAAGAGGGTCAGGAGTGTATCCAGGGAACCCTTTGAAGTGATCCAGGCAGGGAGCTAGGTTTCCATGAATGGGAGCGGGGAGAAGTAGGGGAAGATTTGGCAATGGGTGATTGACTTGATGTGGGAATTGGGGCAGGGGGTGGGGGAGTTGGGGGAAGGAGGCCAGAAGGGCTCCCAGGTTTTTGACTTGAGCAACTGAATGCCAAGGGCCGTTTATGAAGCAGGGTGACACTGGAGGAGTGGCAGGAGTTTTGTTTGTTTTCTATTGGTTTTTTACTTTGCAAGGTAGGGAATATGAAGATGAGTTCAGTTTCAGGAACACTGAAGTGTCTGTGAGATGCCCAAGCAGAGATTGAGTGAAGAGTCATGGGGAGATGGGCTGGGGGTGGTGGGTGGGGTCAGAGAGAAGGGCTGGGCCAGCCGAAGTCCTGATCAGAGAGCCATTGGTATAAAAATGGCAACTTGAAGCTTCAGGAGTGAGCTGAAATCTTCCAAGGAGAGAGAATTTCAAAGAAAGAAAGGCTTTTCAGCATGTATCCTTAAGGAGAGGCTGACAAAGGAGATGGAGAAGGAAGAGTCAGAGATGGGAGGAAACCAGGATAAAGTGGTAACTTGCAAACCTAGAAAAAAAAGATTTTGAGAATATTGTGCTGTTTCCCTGTCTGTGGCCTGGAAGGCCGGAAATTCCCCCGAATATAGCATGTCTGCATCAGACTTCTGGATCTGACCCTGGTTCTACTTTTCTCACAAAGCCCGAGATACAACCCTCTAACAACAAACATGTATTGCAATTAGTATTTTAAAGCTCTAATATGGCCTCTGTAGAGGACAGAAAGAGTAGAAATAGATCGTGTGCTCAAGGAATCACTATCTTACAGAAGAGCCAAGAAACATTTTCATATAGAAATAATTCACTGGGCAGGGCCATGAGTATTAACTTCCATAAGGTTTATACACTGAATGTTGTAAGAGTTTAGAGAAAGCAGAAATTGCTGTGGCCAGAGAGAGTCAGAGGAAACGTGGCCTTGAGCTGGCAGGGACCAAGTCCTTACAGTCTGAGTAAGTTGGCATTTCAGGCAGATGGAAATTGCCTGAGAACAGAGGACAGAGATGGCAAATCAGACCCTGTGGTGGATCTGCAAGGGCTCCCTCCCTGTTGCTGTCTTGGGACTCCCAGGGGCTTCTGTGCTGTGGTCTCTGTCGGGGGCCCAGACACACTCTCATTCCTGCTCTTCCTGCTTGTGGTTCTTGACATATATACGCTCACACACCACAAGCTGTTTCTAGCTTCCATGTCTTTGTTGGCGCTGTCCCCACTGCTTTGAACACCCACCTTCCTCCCCATCTGCCTCTGGGGCTGAGGCAGACCTAAGCTCTCGCTGGTGTGGGGGGGCTCATCTGCACTCCACCTTGCCCCCCCCCCAACTCCTGCTCACTAGCAGCAGGAGCAACCACATCTCCGTGAAGACCCCTAACAACACCCTTGTCCAAATGTCTAATTGCTCAAGTGGCTGTCACCCCTTCCCCACACTGAGTTTCTGGAAGGCAGGAACTGGAGTTCTTGTTTTTGTATCTTAACTCCAGCATCTAACCCAGACAATACATTTCTGTTAACAATGTTAATGAGATAAATGAACTACAGATGCTCCACGCTGCTTCTTCACATTCGACTTAACTGGCAGTTAACCTTATACTCATTCCATTATGCAAAAAAATGCAATAAAACATTAGAGGTATAGAAGCACAAAGTAGCCAGGGGCAAGCTGGATCACCACCTGAATGGAAAGCGTTAGGTAAGCAACTGGTGCCACTAGGAGAGGGCCCTGGCTTCTGGATACTCGTCTGCTTAGTTCAGGAGCTCCAAGCAGTTCACGCTGATCAAATTTGGGAAGTGCCGAGTATTCATGAGAGTGCAACACCAATTTACAAGCATGAGAAATACATTTTAAAACAAAAAAGGAAAATAGTGAAGTATAAAAAACCATATAGCTAATTTTTAGTGGGGACTTACTACACGGAACTTACTTTTGTTAGTTCCCAGACCAGAAAAATTGGTGTCAGAGGGGGAAGGGTGTATGTGTGTGTTTCTAAAGAGTGTGAGGTTACCAACATAAAGTCAGGTTCAAGACATTGGAAAGAAATTATTACCAGTTTTTGTCATTATCATTTTAAATGGGAAGATATGAGGATGATAGAAGATAAGAGCAAACAATTACTGAATGTTAGACAATCTTCCAGCCATATTTTATATTTTATTTCATCAAATCATCATGACCATTTGGGATGTACCTGTATCCTTATCCTACTTTTGAAAAGAAGAAACCTGAGGTTTGGACTGGTTCAGCTACTTGTCCAAGTCCCCTGGTTATAAGTGGCAGGGCTAGGATTTGAACCTGGGTCTCAGTTTTTTTGTTTTTGTTTGTTTGTTTGTTTTTGATATAACTGAATGTAACTGTCTAAGTCTAAGGTATACAGTATGTTGATTTGATACACCTATATATTCCAGTACGTTTGCCACCACAGCATCAGCTAACACCTCTATCACAATGCATCACACAATTATCTTTTCTTTTTTGTGGCTGGAATAATTATGATCTAATAATCTCTTAGCAACTTTGAAGCTTATCATACAGTATTTTTTTTGTTTTATAATTAAATACATTATAATTTCCCAACTGAATTATCCTGGTAATCATTTCTTTTTTTCCCTTAAAAAAATAATGTTTATGTATTTTGAGAGAGAGAGAGCACATGCAAGTTGGGGAGAGGCAGAGAGAGGGAGAGAGAGATCCCCAGCAGGCTCCATGCTGTCATTGCAAAGCCTGATGCGGGGCTTGAACCCACAACTGCAAGATCATGACCTGAGCTGAAATCAAGAGTCAGATACTTAACCATCTGAGCCACTCAGATGCTCCTATCCTCATAATCATTTCTATTTGAGGTCACAAAAAGAAAATCACTGCATAAACATAAGGTACTCATTAATTAGAAAGTTAATACAGATTAAGACAGATTTATTTTCGCTGGTAATGCTATCAAACATTTAAGAAACAACATAAATCTTATGCAAACTCAAAAAGTATAAGAGGAGAGAATACTACATTATGAAGCCAGCATATCCTTGATACAAAAACTGGACAAAGATAAGGAAAAAAGTTATAGACCAAACATTTCTCTAGTATATAAACACAAATATTTTAAAACAACTTTCACAATCCAACCAGTAATAGCAACTAAAACAGTATTGTTGCCTATGGTCACTATGCTGTGCATTACATCTTCAGAACTTATCTGTTGGTTGATAGTTTGTACCCTTAAACAACGTCTTCTCAATTTCCCCATATCCAGTCCCTGGCACCCACCATTCTACTCTCCAATTCTAAGAGTTTGGATTGTTTATTTATTTACTTATTACTTAATTTATTTATTTTTTTTTAAATTTTTTTTCAACGTTTTTTATTTATTTTTGGGACAGAGAGAGACAGAGCATGAACAGGGGAGGGGCAGAGAGAGAGGGAGACACAGAATCGGAAACAGGCTCCAGGCTCCGAGCCATCAGCCCAGAGCCTGACGCGGGGCTCGAACTCACGGACCGTGAGATCGTGACCTGGCTGAAGTCGGACGCTTAACCGACTGCGCCACCCAGGCGCCCCTACTTATTACTTAATTTAAAAAAAGATGTTTATTTATTTTGAAAGAGAGAGCACAAGCAGGAGGGGGGCGGGTGGAGAGGGCAGGGCAGCAGCAGAGGAGAGAGAGAATCCCACGCAGACTCCACACTCATCACTGACACAGGGCTCGATCTCACAACTGTGAGATCGTGACCTGAGCCGACATCGAGTCTGACAGTCAACTGACTGAGTCATCCAGGTGCCCTGATTTTGGCTTTTTTAGATTCCATATACAAGTGATATCATGCAGAATTTATCTATGTTGATCTGAGTTACCTCACTTAGCATAATACCCTCAAGGTCCATCCATGCTGTTGCAAATGACAGGATTTTCTTCTTTCTCGTGGCTGAATATTATCCCATTGTATATACTTACCGTTTCTTCTTTATCCATTCATCCACTGACAGACACTTAGGTTGTTTCCATATCTTGGCAATTGTGAATAATAATTCAATAAACATGAGAGTGCATAATACGTCAGTAAAAATATTCTGTTTTTATTTCCTTTGGATTTATACCTGGAAGTGGGATAGCTGGATCATATGGTAGTTGTATTTTTAATTTTTTGAGGACCCTCTGTACTATTTCCCATAGTGGCAGAACCAATTCATTCCCACCAACAGTACACAAGGAATCCCTTCTCTCTACATTCTCAGTAATACTTGTTATCTCTTGTCTTCTTGATGATAGCCATTCTAATGAGTGTGAGATGATATCTCCTTGTGGTTTTGATTTGCATTTCCCTGATGGTTAGTGATGTAGAGCATCTTTTCATGCCCATTGGACATTTGGATATCTTCTTTGGAAAAATGTCCATTTGGTTCCTCTGTCCACTTCTAAAATCTATTTGTTCGTTTTTGTTATTGAGTTGTATGAATTCTTTATATATTTTGGATATTAATCCCTTATTCAATATGTGGTTTGGTTTGCAAATACCCTCTCCCATTCCAGGTTGTTTTTTTCTTTTGTTGATGGTTTCCTCCACCGCGCAGAAGCTTTTTAATTTGATGTAGTCCCACATGTTGATTTTTGCATTTGTTGCTTGTGCTTTTCATGTCATATCCAAAAATCATTGCTAAGACTAATATCAAGGATCTTCTTCCTTATGTTTTCTTCTAGGAGTTTTATAGTATCAGATCTTATGTTTGTCTTTAAATCAATTTCTGTCAATGTTTGTGAGTGATGTAAGATAGAGATCCAATTTCATTTTTCTGCATGTGGCTATCCAGTTTTTCAAACACCATTTGCTTAAGAGACTATTCTTTTTCCATTGAGTATTCTTGACTCTCTTGTCAAATATTAGTTGACATATGTGCAGGAGTTTATTTCTGGGCTCTCTGTTCTGTTCCATTGGTCAGTGTTTCTATTTTTGGGACAGTATCAGACCATTTTAATTACTATAGCTTTGTAGCATAGTTTGCAATTAGGAAGCATATGCCTCCATCTTTCTCAAGATTGCTTTGGCTATTGGGGGTCTTTTGTGGCTCTGTAGAAATTTTAGAATTGTTTTTCTATTTCTGTGAAAATGCCATGGAATTTCAATAGGGATTGTATTGAATTTATAAACAGCTTTGAATAAACTGGGAATTTAAACAATATTAACCCTTCTTATTTATGATCACGGGGTATCTTTCCATTTGTATCTTCTTCAGTTTCTTTCATCAAAGTCTTATAGTTTTCAGTGTATATGTCTTTCACTTCCTTCGTTAAATTTATTGCGAAGTATTTTATTGTTTTTGATGCTCTTGTGAATGGGATTGTTTTCTTTATTTTTTTTTTTCAGATGTTCCTTTGTTTAGGCCTGTCCCAGTTCTGAAAACCGTGTTCTCCCTATTATGCCAGACTTTACATAATCATAACTTTCCTCCCAATCACATCCTTCTTCTTCCTCTCAGAGCCATGGGAAACGCCCATAGTTCTTTTTACTTTTCAAAGAAAACTGGCTTTTTAAACTAGAAACATTACACTGCCCCTTTATTTCTTTTTCTTTTCTTTCTTTCCTTTCTCTTTGTAGCAGAATATTAAAGATTTATCAAAAAAGTAGAAGAAAGGAGCACCTGGGTGGCTCAGTTGGTTATGCGTCTGACTTCAGTTCAGGTCATGAGCCTGTGGTTCATGGGTTCAAGCCCCGCATTGGCCTCTGTGCTGACAGCTCAGAGCCTGGAGCCTGCTTCAGATTCTGTGTCGCCCTCTCTCTCTGCCCTTACCCTGCTTGTGCTTGTGCTCTCTCAAAAATAAAAAAATTTTTTTAGAAAAAGTAGAAGAGAGAATCACTAAATTCTTAAAAACCCTCAAATATCAGTGTCCTACGCTGGCTCATGGAGATGCTTTTCACTACTAAGCCCTAAACGAGAAAAATAAAAACAATGTGCTGAGTTTTCTATAAACTAAATGTAATCTCTTTATTCAAAGATTCTTTTCTTACTATTTATCTATATTAAAATATCTTTCTTTCAAGAAATGATAATGACAGCAACGGGTAATTTCTTTTTTTTTTTTTTTTTTTCAACGTTTATTTATTTTTGGGACAGAGAGAGACAGAGAGAGACAGAGCATGAACAGGGGAGGGGCAGAGAGAGAGGGAGACACAGAATCGGAAACAGGCTCCAGGCTCTGAGCCATCAGCCCAGAGCCCGACGCGGGGCTCGAACTCACGGACCGCGAGATCGTGACCTGGCTGAAGTCGGACGCTTAACCGACTGCGCCACCCAGGCGCCCCGCAACGGGTAATTTCTTTTTAATGTCATGACTTGGCAACTATGTGTTTGCCCTGCCTCCCGCTTCCTGCCTCTCTCCATAATTTTACTGCTCTGGGAACTGCTACCCTAACATATGCTTTTTTAAAAATAATGTTAATACATTTGCCTATTTTTCTCCTAGATCCTCCTGTTCTTGTTACTGCTTCTGAAATCTGATCAAATATAATAAAATCTCTAAATGTCTTTGTAATTGTGACTGTAGCCTGAACAGGCAGGATTTTTGCAAACAGGGAGATGTTGACAATACAGCTACTCTCTGAAATATTTTCTCTAAAAAGAGTGAAAATGCTGCCTGCTGAGGTATCTCACACCAAACATGGTTCTGAATTGCACCCAGTCACGATTATAAAAGCCAGACTGATGTCATTAATGTGTTAGCTCTTTTGTGGAGAGTGACTTTCCAATACCAGAAAAGTGTACTGCACAGAAGTGAAGCGAATTTATTCTCGTACCTGTACCTTATGCAAAGAACTTCAAAGAATGACAACAAAAGGATTTTTGTCTAAGTTTATTTAGTAAGCTACTTGAAAGAAGACACTTAGGTACGGGCATTCATTCCTATAGTGTAATTTTAGAACCAAAAAGAGCTTCCAACCCCCCCCCCCCCCCCCCCCAGTATCTTCCTGCCAACCTATAACAAAGCACAGCTCAGGGAAACTGCCAACAGCAAGACTCCCAGCTGGTTTTGCCTTTGCAGAGGTGACTTTCTTCTGACATTATCCAGGGGGCCCAGGTTTCCTGCCCCTGGGCTCACAACCACTCTCTCTGCTCTTCGCCAGCAGCGCCCTTCCCCCACTCTGTGGCAATCTACTCCGTCGGATCTTTATGACTATTTACAGTACAGTAAGAGACAATGGCCACAAAATAGATACAAACTTGGTAACTACTCCAATATGGAATTGTTTGACAATTGATTCGTGTCCCACCTAACACCTCCTACCCCTTCCCCAGGGTCAAGCTTTTTTCCATCATTTCCCACCCCCTTTCCCAGGGAACTCAGACTTCCTCTGCCAGGCCCAGGGGAGAGTCCTTCTGCCCAAGAAAGCAATCTAGTCACTTATGTCTCAGCTCCCTCCCCGTGCCCAGCCCCGCCCAATCGCTTAGAGCAGACCATTTCTTTTTTTTTTTTAATTTATTTTTTTTAATATGAAATTTATAGAGCAGGCCATTTGAACACGGGTTTTCTACAGCCAGTGGTATGCCTGCAGCCAGCTCAGGCTGATTGTAAAATTTCCAGGAGTTTCGCAAGCCAGATGTTAAAATAGTTATTATTAAAAATTAAATGTGTAGGGGCACGCGGGTGGTTCCCTCAGCTAAGGGTCTGACTTTTTTTTCTTTTTTTAATTGGGGGCGGGGGAGGAGTAGAGAGAGGGAAACACAGAATCCCAACCCAGGCTCGATCTGGGTCTCGAACCCACGAACCAACTGTGAGATCTTGACCTGAGCTGAAGTGGGATACTCAACCGACTGAGCCACCCAAGGCGCCCCACATAAGCATCTGACTCTTGGTTTCAGCTCAGGTCATGATCTCACAGTTCATGAGATTGGGCTCCACACTGACATTGAGAGCCTGCTTGGGATTCTCTCTCTCTGCCCCTCCCCAGCTCATGTGCATGCTTGCTCGCTCTCTCTCTCTCTCTCTCAAAATAAGTAAACAAACTTAAAAAAAATTAAGTTATATAAACTTACAAGTAAGAAAATTATATAAAACCAAAGGTAATAAATAATCAAAACTTTTTACTTCTTAATTATTTTACCACATTTTACTATTTTCTATGCGCTTATGGTTATTCATGTCTCTTGTATCTGTATGGTAGGAATACTATGCAATAGTGTGCCACTGGGCGTCTCTTTCCGAGTCTGAGTTCAGTGACATCCCATTGACAGCTTGAAGTCAGCCATAGTGGGATTGTTTACATCCCTGCTACAGAATCAGGGTTCTTCCCATTGCAACCCCTAAAGCAGTTGCAGAGTATTTACCAGGACCTCACTGTGCAACACGACAGGAGAACCCAGGTATTCCCTCTACAAAGCCTGAAGAAAACTACAGAGCTATACGTATCGGTGTTGGTATAATTCAGGGAAATCCATTTCAGATGGGCTCTCAGCTCTGCTCTGCAGTCTTGTGTTTCTCTGGTCAGTTTCCTCCTCCACACTGCAGATGGGCATTTTCCTTACCTTCTCCACTTCCTTCCAACATCTAACCCTCCCCCTCCTTCTCCAACCTCTAAGAAGACAATGTAAATTCCTACTTCACAGAAAAAACCCAGAAGTCATCCAAGGAGTGCTCCTTCAGCTTCCTGGCTCCAAATCTACGAGTGAACCTGTGTCTGCACCCTGCCTTTTCCCATTACAATTAAATAGGAGGCCTTCTTTCCCCTTGAGTCCTGGTCCCAGTCTCTTTTGCCTCTTCAGGAACTTTCCTCTCTCCATTATTCTCTGTCCTCCGTATCTTGTACCTTCCCCCTCTTCTGTCTCCTCTCCATCCAGCATTTTAACTTCCACACTTCTCTCTCCTATCTGAACAAACAAGCCTTCTCAATGCCATGTCCTTCTACAGCTACTGCCTTACCTCCTCCCTTTTCTTCATACTTAGACTTGAAAACATTTGTCCAAACTCTTCTACTTCCTTTTTTCCCCTCTCTTTCCTCAACGTGTTGCAAACTGGTTTCCCCACTCAGTTCCGTTGCAAACCTGTTAAAGCCACCAAGGGCCTCCAAGTTACTAAGTCAGATGGAAAGTTCAGTCTTTATTTAATCTCTACCACATTTTAATCACTCTCTTTTTGAAATTCCTTCTTCCCTTGGTCTCCAGGACATCATCCTTCACTGCTTTTCTTTGTACTTCTAGGGCCGCTACTGCTCAATCTTTTTGGCATTTCCTTTCTTCCTTGGGGGATAAAAGAAAAATCTAGAAAACCAAACTTCTTTGATTAAATCTGGCACTGATTTTTCTGTATTACTCTTCTCCTTACTGTGATTATCAATAGCAGCAAACCAGCCACCAGCCCTTCCAGATACAAATTTGATAGGATGAGGGGTCAAAAAATTCTCAAATGTGTCAGTATTATTAGAAAGTAGTTGGTGCACCTGGCAGCTCAGTCAGAAGACCATGCAACTCTTGCTCTCAGGATTGTGAGTTCAAGCCCCACATTGGGTGTACAGATTACTAAAAATAAGTAAGTAAATAAATAAATACACTTTAAAAAACACAAATTAAGAAAGAAAAGAAAAGAAAAGAAAAGGAAAGAAAGAAAGAAAGAAAGAAAGAAAGAAAGAAAGAAAGAAAGAAAGAAAGAAGGAAGGAAGGAAGGAAGGAAGGAAGGAAGGAAGTTGGGGCACCTGGCTGGCTCAGTCAGAGGAACATGTGACTCTTAGTGATGTGACTTGGGTAATGAGTTCGAGCTCCACATTGGGTGTAGAGATTACTTTAAAAAATAAATAAATACAGAAATAAACTTAAAAAAAGTAGTGGAAGCAAGGAAGGAAACTGATATTTATTGATATTTATTATTTTTTTTTATTTTTTTTTTTAAATTTTTTTTTCAATGTTTTTTTTTTTTTTATTTATTTTTGGGACAGAGAGAGACAGAGCATGAACGGGGGAGGGGCAGAGAGAGAGGGAGACACAGAATCGGAAACAGGCTCCAGGCTCTGAGCCATCAGCCCAGAGCCCGACGCGGGGCTCGAACCCACGGACCTCGAGATCGTGACCTGGCTGAAGTCGGACGCTTAACCGACTGCGCCACCCAGGCGCCCCAATTGATATTTATTATTAAACGCCATGCATTATGTTAGATGTTATACATATTCACATGTAACTCTATTTAATCTTCATGATAATACTGCAAAACAAATATTGTCAACCCCATTTTACAGATGTTGAAACTGTTTAAACATCTCACAAGCTAGTAAGTAGCAGAGATGAAATTTAAACCTACTTCTTCTGACTCCTAGGACAGTGCTCTTTTTGGAAGAAAGCTCTTTCAGATCTGCTCTTGGTTTATAGGGATTCTGTGGAAAACAGTTGCATGCTTCTTTTAAGTGTACTAACTTTGGGAAGAAATGTCCAGTAGTTGTTTGGAAGCAATGGGTTGGTGGCTTGATTTGATGGCCTCCGAGCAAAACTTCCCAGTGTAGCAATAACTGACAAAGGACTTCACAGGCAGGCTATGGTTTTCAGCCCTGCAGGCTGAGAAACTCTGCTCTTGCCACTGTACCCTGAAACAGTGTCTAGGGGACAGCTGCATACCACTGAACTCAAGATTCTCTTTCTTGCTGGAGCAGTTGAACTATCATCTTGCTAACAGAAAGGAGGGCGGGGAAACAAATGTCAGGTACCCTTTACCCTGGTTTAGTCTGGAGACCCCTAGAAAGTTCCCACTCTACAAGCCTCCAGGCTGGCAATCCATCTGCCTTCTGCTTACATGGTGTAATAGTTTTGTACAACTCAGATGATATAAATCTAGGCTGGAAAACAGAACAAATGCCAGCTTGTGGCTACAAGTTCTCACATAAGGGTCCTCTTTTCCTCCCCAACTCCTCAGAGCAGGGCAATTTTCCTCGTTTACTCTAGCAGTGAGGGTTGGGGAAGTTGCTTCTGGGTTATTCTACTCTAGAGTCTAGCACTTGTGAGTCTCAACTTTACTGGGGGGGGTTCCCCAGTAGACTCCCTAGCTTGAGTGTCCCATAAGCCAAAACTACGAAAACTGCCCCTCATTTTCCCCCCTTTTCAGCAAACACTCTCGGAGTAAAAGTAGCTTTGCTTCTGAGCTACACTCAGGATTCCTACCTTCACCCAGATTTTGGCCTGATAATGTTAAGATACTTTTAAGAAGATATTTTAAAACATTTTTCATCCAGAATTTTTAGTTGTTTCTAGCAGGAGGGTTAGTTCAAATAACCTGTCCTCACATTCCTAATATTAGCATACAATAAATGCTTAAAGAAGAGGTCACTAATATTGTGTCCAAATGGACTAGGGAGATCTACTAGGATCTGCTAGGTCAAGCTCAAGAGCCACAGAATTGAGACCTGCTTCACGGAGTCTCTGAAAGGGTGCCATTGTGCTAATTGCATCCTTTGCCAGAAATGCAGATTCTGGAGCCCATCCTAGGCCTTCTGATTAGAATCTGGGGGATCAAACCAGATCTGCATTTTTATAAGCTCTGCAGGTAATTCTTGTGTGCACCGAAGTTCAGAACAATTGAACTAAGGCATGGTTCCAAATTAAATCTCATACATTCCCAGAAACGCCTCTTTTCTAAAGCTTTCCCGCCTGGAATATGCATTAGCCAAGCATTCATTTATAAGAGAGAGATTATTTCTCAGTACATCTTTTCATTTTCTTCATATTTATAATACATATTCATAACATATTCTTAGTAGCATACTTAAATTACCATAAGGAGTGTATAAAACTTTAAAAATCCTGAGAATGCTTGACAGCACAACCTTCATAAAAATCTAGGAACTGGAAATCCAATTATCAGTTGAATGGGGAAGTTAGACCACCAAATATAATTTAAATCACAAACCTAGTATTCTAATCAGGATAAGGACTTATGCAGTTGCAACAAAATATGTAAAAGACAAAAATAACACAAAACAAAGGCACTTTCTCGATAGATGAAAGCATATGGATTATAATTTTCCATAATAGCATTTTTCTTTGTTTTTTAATACCACAAATATGCCCTTAATTTCTTTATTTGAGGTCTTATCAAAAAATTATATTCATATAACCTCCGATTCCAATATAAATTCGAATTTGGAAAGAGCTACAAAACAATGGTAATTTATTATGGGCGAAAAATATCCTTATTAGCACATACTTTTTTTTTTTCTTAGCGTTTAGAAATTCCTATGGATAGATATGTGATAAAATAGCATAGAAATATTAGTGGTGAGAACTGAGAAGCAGTATATGGGTATTCACTATAATATTCCTTCAACTTTTTTTTGTGTCTGAAAGTTTTCATGACCCCATTTTTGTGATAAAAGAGATCAATAGCTACCTATAGAGCTAATGCCACTCCATTGGTCGGTAGTAACTCTACGACGTGCCTTGCACACTGCTCCCCCATCCTGGGGCATCCTTCTCCTCCCTCATTCACCTGACTAAAGTCTCTGCTTCCTTTAACACTCAATGCAAAGATGAGGACTTTTCTGATACCCCCACCCCAGCCCATGGTCTGGTCACGGCCTCTCTCTTGGGTACTGCAGCTTCTACATCCCACACTTGTAGCTCTTACCACATTGGACTGAGGTTGTTGTTTACATGGCCTAGATCCCTATGTCACCGTGAGTTTCCAGAGGGTGCAGGCTGTGTCGTTTCATCCCTGTGTTCTCGGGGCCCAGGTGGGGTCTCAACTCAACTCTTTTCTCTACTTTTATTCTTCTTTTATCTTCTGACACCATAGCGTTCACTCTGAACCAATTATCTACAGGTTACACTGTTAAAGCAATCTATTTGTCTACAGCTAAGTGGGTTTTTGTTTTCCTTTGCTTAAAAAAATTAATTTAGATTTGGAACAATCTGAATTTTGATGTTTTCTCTGTATCTAGAGATTGTTTCAAAGTTTAGCTGTCAGTGGAAAAGCTTTGTCTAAACTTTATCTCTTATTCTCAACCAGAGTTTCATGAAAGATAACTTTTTGTTTGTTGTTGTTCTTGTTTTGAAGGATGACTTTTTAAATTATTTATTTCTTTTCTTCTTTGAACACTATTTAGGCACGAAAGATATCTGAGTGATCCCCTCAAACATTAGCCTTTATACTTAGAATTTGGTATGAAAAAAGTGACTTGTCCTATCTGGAAAATAAAGAGGGGCCTCAGGTTTGTCCCATAAAGTTTAATGGTATATTTTAAAAAAAGGGTGAAAAGCCCTTGAGATTTAAATTTTTCTTTACTTTTGCTGTTTTCCTGAAGTCTTGTTTAAGGCAGAAACTTTCCTGTATATTTGGTTGAACAATATAAAACTCTGATTGTCTACTATTTTTGACTTACAGAAATGGCAATTTCATATTGTTCAACCTAAAAGTTTCCTCATTTAATCACATATAATCTTGGTTTCTTTGAGAAATAGTTTCCATTGTTTTGTTTGTTTTATCTGTCTTTTCTTGGACACTTTCTATTTGGTAAAGTTTTCATGGCTATCAAATGTATTTTTTGTTCTTAGTGGTAAAATGAACAAGTTATTTCTGTTTCTCCTTTACGTTTATAAACCGATTTTTTTTAATGTAAGCCATATGCGCTTGTGTAGATTAAATTCTAAGAGATTACTTTTGTTTTAAAACCTTTCTTCCCTAAACAGTTCTCTTATTTTTGCTTCCTTCTCTATGCTTGAATGAGGGACATCTGTTTCTGTTTTCAGTCTTCTTTTGTTACACGACAAAGTGGAATATCAAAGTTCTCCTCCTTCAACAAGAAAAGAATGCTTTAGTTTTGCTTTATATTTCCTTTTATTTATTTTCACTGGTTTAAAAGTTACAAATATTATATAAAAAGGATGAACTGCTCCCTGAAAAAAATCCAAACAATAGGAAGTACAAAGTGAAAGCACCTCTCTCATCTGCTCTATTCCTACTTCCTAGGAGTAACCATCGATAACAGCTGGTGTGGATTCTTCTAGACTTTTTCCTATGCACATACATATGTGTGCATATATGAACATATATATGAGTATATCTATATCATAGAAATGGTATCATACTAAACAGGTTGTTTTGCAACTTGATTTTTAACCCACTAGTAAATCATGAATACATTTCCAGGTTATTACACACAGATCCACTTTTATTGACTACCATTGATTATATGAATATGTCATAATTTATTCAGTCACTTGCCCCATTAATGGATATTTATATAATTTCCAATATTTTGCTACATCAAATGCTGCAATGTACATTGAGATACATGTCTCTATTCTTTCTGTGGCATAGATTCCAAGAGATAGATTTAAACAAGTTGACAGTCTATGTGTTTAAACCTTTCAAAGGTGCTGCCAAAGTATTTTCCAAAAAGGATATTGTACCAGTTCACACTGTTTCCAACACTGTATAAGAGAACTCTTTTCCTCCGCTTTTTCTAATCACTTGTGAGATTAAGCATTTTTAAAGTATATTTGTTAATCATTGGTATATTTTCCTTTATAAATTGCCTGTTCATATCCTAAGAGAGTAATCTATTGATGTATAACAAATTAGCACAAATTTAATGGCTTAAAACCCACGCATTTATCATCTCCCTATTTCTGTGGATCTGGGCATGGCTTAGCTGAATCGTCTCCATTAGGGTTTCTCTGGGGTGAATTACTTCCCATTTTTTGTCTAACTATACTGCTGATGGAAAGTGAAATGAGTGTTCAGCACTGTGCTTGGTCCATACTCACTGCTCAATAAATGGAAAAGTGTTTAATAGTGCTACATGCTCTATTGCTTCTACTTGATTTCTCCCTTTCCTGTGCACTTATGGATTTGAGGAATATCCAATACATATGTTCCAACAATTGCCTATTGTTTCACATAATGACAAAATGCCAAGTTTAAATATTAAACTTTAACCAAGTCAGGAAGTTAGAATAAGTTAGACACCAAGAATCTTAACTTTAGGGGTGCATGGGTGGCTCAGGCAGTTAAGCATCCTACTCTTGATCTCAGCTCAGGTCTTGATCTCAGGGTTGTGAGTTCAAGCCCTGTGTCAGGCTCCATGCTGGGTGTGGAGCCTACTTAAAAAAAAAATCTTGAGGGGCGCCTGGGTGGCGCAGTCGGTTAAGCGTCCGACTTCAGCCGGGTCATGATCTCGCGGTCCGTGAGTTCGAGCCCCGTGTCGGGCTCTGGGCTGATGGCTCAGAGCCTGGAGCCTGTTTCCGATTCTGTGTCTCCCTCTCTCTCTGCCCCTCCCCCATTCATGCTCAGTCTCTCTCTGTCCCAAAAATAAATAAACGTTGAAAAAAAAAATTTAAAAAAAAAATCTTGACCCTAAATGAGGTTCTTTTTAATAATTACTCAAACCCAAACCTGTGTGGAAATAGTTAACTTAATTATCAGCCAAGAGGATCTACCACTTTGCACAATTCTGGGAAGCACGGCATTCACGTCCTCTTCTATGCAGAGGAGTACATTTGGAGTTGTCCATCACAGTGGCCCTTTAGAGTACAGGTCTGAGATAGAGTTCCATTTGTGAGAATTGTAAAGTTGTAATAATGTTTTCATAATTTTGTTCTAACACAGTATATTGTGCTTTGAACAGTATTGAACAATACCGCATTCCTGGAGAATATGGTTACAAGTTGGAGCCCCAGGAACCAGGGTGCTAGGTTTAGATCCCTCCTCTATCACTTATTATCTATGTGATCTTGGGCAAGTTACTTGCCTCCCTGTTCCCCAGTATCCTTTTCTATAAATTCAAGAAAATCAGGATGCTGATAATATTTGCTCTATGAGGTTCTTTGTGAGGATTAAATGAGCATATATATATATATATATATATATATGTGTGTGTGTGTGTGTACGTATATATATATATGTGTGTGTACATATATGTATATATATGTGTGTGTGTACATATATGTATATGTGTGCGTGTGTGTGTGTGTATATATATATATATATATATTCTATCTATCACTTGAGGGAACCATCATATAACAAAGGAGAATACAGACAGAACACAATTCCTTGCCTAAAAGGGTTACAATGAGAAGACATTCATGCAAAGACACTTAACAAGATGGTGTGATAGTTGTTGAAAGAGAGATCTCTACACAGTTCGGTTAGAGCATGGAAAAGAGTGCCTGAGTCTATATACCATCTGCAAACCAATGACTTCAAGTTTTACATTTCTAACCTTGACCTCTCTCTTGCTTCCAGGCATATACAAAAACTATTTGATATTTCCTCTTTGATGCCTAAGAGGCATAAATTTAACACAATATAAACAGAACTATTGATTTTTTATCCCAAACCTGTTCCTCTCCATGGTTTCCTTGTCTTAGTAAATGGCACCACCAACCATCCAGAACAAAAACTTGGACCAAGCTCTGGGAAAGGAATCAAAAAATCAGGAAACCAAGAATAAGGGCTGGAACTAAGGAATATTTAACAGATTTTTATCTTCAGGCTTATCTAACAACAAATGCCCTTGATCTCACTTCCAGGGTATCTTTCCAGTCTGTCTGCTTTGCTTATTCTCCATGGGTACCACTCTCAGCCAGACCTTCTCTTTCTCCCACTCAACCACTAGCATGGCTCTTCCTACTCCTATGTTTATATTTCTACAGTCTGCTCTTCACAGAGGAGCCTCATCTTGGTCTATAATTCCTCTCAGCGCAGCTCTCCCCCTACACTGGTAGCTTTTCTTTCCTTGGAACAGGCTATGTTCTAGGACCTTTTTACTCGAGGTTCCTCTGACTGGACTGCCCTTCCATAGCTCATCTATATGGTCAGCTCATCACGTCCTACAGATCTGCCTTCAAATCCTTTTGGGGCCTCCGTACCTAAAGTTACTGTTTCTGCATCAAAACACTGTCATGTCAACCTATTCATTTCCTTCATAACATTTATCAAGATGTGAACTTAATTATGTGTTTGCTTGTGTGTTTATTTTACATTCTTTCTCCCCTTCTTTCAACTGGAGTGGCAGCTCCATGAAAACTAAGACTTTTTTTTTTTTTAAGATTTCATTTTTTAATATAATCTCTACACCCAACATGGGGCTTGAATTTACAACCCTTGAGATCAAGAATCACATGCTTGGGGTGCCTGGGTGGCTCAGTCAGTTAACCATCAGACTTCAGCTCAGGTCATGAATTCGTGGTTCATGAGTTCAAACCCCACGTCGGGCTCTGTGCTGACAGCTCAGAGCCTGGAGCCTGCTTCAGATTCTGTGTCTCCCTCTCTCTCTGTCCTTCCCCCACTCACGCTCTGTCTCTCTCTGTCTCTCAAAAATAAACATTAAAAAAAGAAGAGTCACATGCTCTACTGATTGAGCCAGCCAGGCACCCCTAGGCTTTTAATTAATGTCTGGTTCACAGCACCTAGAACAGTGCCTGGCATAGTAGGTGTTAAATAAATATTTATTAAGTGAATAAAAGAGAAACTTCCCAGGAGTGTCACTGAGATCTTCACCGAGAAGGGAACTTCTGGTCAGGACATGAATAAGCTAAAGTCTGCCAGGTTGACACGTTCAGAATGTGAATAAACAACATGTGTTCAGAGAATTGGGGTATAAGAAGAACAAGAATGGGGAGAGAGGTAATGTTGGGAGAGCATGTGAGGTGGGTAAGCTGGAAACAGAGAATGCTGACACTTTTACATTATGCTAAGGGGCTTAGATTTTATCCTTTGTATGACTGGAACCACTCATTAACTTTGAACAGTGAACTCTTGTGTATTAGTTCTCTATTGATACTGTAGCAAAATGACCACAATTTGAAATGACACCTGAGGGGTGCCTGGGTGGCTCACTCGGGTAACCATCTGACTCTTGGTTTTGGCTCAGGTTATGATCTTGCAGTTTTGTGAGTTCGAGCCCCGCATCAGGCTTTCTGCTGGCAGCATGGAACCTGCTTGGGATTCTCTCTCTCCCTCCCTCTCTGCCTCTTCCCCACTGACGCTGTCTCTGTCTCTCCCAAATAAATAAATAAATACAACTTAGGAAAAAAAAAAAAAACACTTTAAAATGACACCTGAAAGTTAGAACTCCAACATAAGTCTCATCAAGCTAAAATAAAGGTGCCAGTTGAGCTGTGTTTCTTATTAGAGATTCCTGGGAAGAATCTGTTCTTAAGCTCATTCATGGTTTGGGCCAAAATTTAGCCCTTTATGGTTACAGGGACCAAGGTATCCAGTTCTTTGCTGCTGTTACCTGGGGGCTATTCTTAGTCCCTAGAGGCCTCTCATAGGCGCCTACTCTCAGAGCCAGTAACTAACAACATGTCAAATCCTTCTCTCCCTTGATATCTCTCTGACTTCCCCTTTGGCCATATCTCTCTTCTTCCTCTCCCACTCTACATTTCTCTGACTCTGGCTGGAGAAAGTTCTCTACTTTTAAGGACTACTGTGACAAGATTGGGCCCACACACAGATACTCCAGGACAAACTCCCTATAATGAGGCTTAGAGCCTTAATTACTCTGCCATGTAGTGTGACATTCAAAGGATCCAGGGATCAGGGCACTTTTCAGAGTGGTGACGGAGAGAACTCTACTTCCATGTTTTGTGATCATATTTTTTTGCTTGGCTACTCAGCAGGCTGTATGCGGTAATCTAACTAGAATAGAAGGGACTAAGACCAGTTAGTAATCAAATGGCTTTGGTAACTGATTACATGTGGATGTTGTGGCCAGGCAGACTCAGAAACGGCTCTCTAGTAGTGACATTTGGTGGAATAGGGTAGAAGAGTAGGCTTAAGGGAAAGATGATGGATTTCCTGAGGCATTGAAGATACCCTTGCATTTTTCTGCTGAGTCACTAAATGAGCAAATTAACTCAAATAACTATGTGGATGATTTTCAACATAGTATCCTTTGTGGGGATTCTTAGCATATTAAAAAGAGATTACTTTAAAGCACAATTAATGGTATTTATTCACTCCTTTCCGATGTGCTAACAGCCCCGATTTTTTTTTTTTTTTTTTGGCTTAGTCTGTAAGAAATTTTTTCTAGATATTTGTAAATGGCGTTGTATAATGTTTTATTTCTATCCTCTATTTAAGAGGACAAATAATTACAATAGCACACAAATGACTGAAGGGTACCATAGGTGCAAAGGAAAAGGCACAATCCTTCCTAGCCTTGATCTTTATCCTGGTCTTTGAGGGTCATAACAGGTTTGCATTACACAATAGCTGATTTATCAGAACATACTTAAAGCTGGTCACTGTGTTTCAAGGAAAAGCAAGACCAATCCAGGAAAGGATTGCAAGCTTGATGTGGAAGTGATGTCTATCCAGAAAGGACCTGTAGGTTCTAGCACAGGTATGTGTGTTTGTTTTTAAGAATAGCTATATTTTGGGGCGCCTGGGCGGTGCAGTCGGTTGAGCATCCGACTTCAGCCAGGTCACGATCTCGCGGTCCGTGAGTTCGAGCCCCGCGTCAGGCTCTGGGCTGATGGCTCGGAGCCTGGAGCCTGTTTCCGATTCTGTGTCTCCCTCTCTCTCTGCCCCTCCCCCGTTCATGCTCTGTCTCTCTGTCCCAAAAATAAATAAAACGTTGAAAAAAAATTAAAAAAAAAAAGAATAGCTATATTTTACTGGACATTTATTCTTTTTTTTTTTTTTCAACGTTTATTTTTATTTATTTTTGGGACAGAGAGAGACAGAGCATGAACGGGCGAGGGGCAGAGAGAGAGGGAGACACAGAATCGGAAACAGGCTCCAGGCTCTGAGCCATCAGCCCAGAGCCCGACGCGGGGCTCGAACTCACGGACCGCGAGATCGTGACCTGGCTGAAGTCGGACGCTTAACCGACTGCGCCACCCAGGCGCCCCTGGACATTTATTCTTAACAAACATCTCCCTTAGTCTTTATAATAAACCAGAGAAGTAGGGATTTTATAAATCCCATGTTCCAGAAGAGGAAACTAAGTCTGAGGTAAGTTATGTAAGTTGTTCTAAATCCCGTAGCTAGTAAGTAGTAGAGAGACTTCAAACCCCAGACTTTCTGATTCCAAACTTTCTGCTCTTTACTTGGAGCTCCAGGACCTCACTCTGAAACTCGTGGAGAAAAGGCACCTCCCAAACTTCTATTTCATATGACTTCACCTTGGGGACTCTTCCTTGATGTACCTAATGACATCATCTATTTCGGCAGAGCTCCACACATACCTCTTGGGGCACTTTCCACAGTTGTAATTGATTTGTTTAATTAATGTCTGTCTCCTCCACTATACAGTAAGTTAGGTCAAGTACTTTGTGGGTTGTGGTTTACCCTTGAATTCCCAGTTTTTAGCTCAGGACTTGGCACATAGTAGGTGCTCAAAAATTACTTGTTCAGTAACTGTATGTGGGCATGAATGAATGAGCACCAGTCACTTTTCTGGACCACCAATCTGTCAAATGCAAAATGAAGAAATCAGGACAGATTAATTCATCCATCCATTCAGAAACATTATTAAGGGCCTACAAAATGATCCTCCAGAAAGATAAAATACAGTGAAAAAACATACCTAAGTAGAAGTGTCACAAAAATCTATATCTGTTGCCTATCTCCTTTCTATGTACAACATTTCTTTTTGACCTATATATTTAGTTACCACTGGGCCATTAATAAAGCCATTTAGTATTAATAAATTATTAAATATGTAGAAATATTTGAATCCTAATATTTTCTACTCTAAGTAGCATTATCATAGTTGATTGTTTAGAAGTGTGTCTTTTTATATTTGAGGAAAATTTACAGATTTAAGAATGCAGTTGGGTTAGCTTTGTATCTTTCTCCTTTTTTTTTTTTTTTACTGCAGTCTTTTTATGTTTTCCTTATGATTGAAGCTGATAATATGAAGCATTGAATATGAAAGATACAAAGTGTTTATATTTGTTGCATCTCATTTATTTCTGTCTTATTCTACAGTTCTGTAATTGGAGCTACCAAGTGTTACATTTTATTTTCTGCAGGCTACTGCTTGCTCTTTTTTTAGTTTATTCTATCTTAGTGCAAATGTATTTTGCTTCCTCAAATAGGAAAATTGTAAAGAAAAAAATTGTTCTCACTCTGTACAATGGAAGGTTTGCTGTTGTTTCCTTTTCATTTATTAAAGTTACTTTATACATACATCTAGTATTTTTAATATATTCACAGGTAATAGCATTTTGAAAAAATCTTCCAGTAGGTTTACTGCATTTACAATTTACTTATATTGGGATTGATATTTGAGTGACATTCCTTAAATTGTCTGGTTTGGATAAGAATATGCATTTCAAGGTAATTTACTTTATCAACAAAATGCAGCAAGGAAAGTCTTAAATAATGATCTCTAAAAAAACAGCAATGTATTCACCTGTTATTCTTCTTGTGTTGAAAATACTATCATGAGCAATTCTTCCAGAATTTTCTAAGGATTTTACAATAACTAAAAATTATCGGGTACTTACTTTCTATAAGATTACATATTTAGTCTTCATGAAAACGGGCAAATTAAATGACTCTTTCTTAAAAGTATTGTAAACAAGTGGAAAAGAAGCAGAGCAGAGAAGATTTTGACCGATTGACCTCTGCAGCCCACTCACCACACTTTCACTGCATCTCTTTCTTCTGTAGCAAATTACCAGTGTCAGCGACATTCTGAATAGCTTAGAGTACTTCCCTGAGAGCAGCCTCCCCACCTGCCTGTGACACTTACCTTCACCTGTAACTAGTAGCTATAGGAGAAATCCATTCTCTTTTAAGAATATATGGTACCAACAACAACAACAAAAAGCTATTGGAGGAAAGGGGGAGAAGTGTTGTTGATTTTTTTTTTCTGATAATAAAAATAATGCACATAGATATCTAAATAGTTGGAGAGCTAGACCATGTTCAAGAATTAGAACACTAAATATTGTTAAATGGCAATTCTTCCTAGATTGATCTATAGGTTCGACGCAATACTTAATAAGTTAGCGGGTGTTTTTGTTTTTTGTTTTGTTTCGTTGTGTGTGTGTGTATGTGTATGTGTGTTTGTGCGTTTTGTTGTTTGTAGGTATTGAAACTGATTCTAAAACTTATGTTGAAAACACAAAGAGCCTAGAATAACCACAACAATTTTGAAAAAGAAGAAACAGGTTGGAGGACTTTTACACCCGATTTCAGAACATACCTTAAAGCTATAGTAACCAAAACAATATGGTTTGGGTGTAAGGATAGACATACAGATTAAGGAAATAAAATAGAAAATTCAGACATACGTTTGAGGCTAATTGATTTTTTTGGCAAGGTGCCAAGATAAATCAGTGGAAGGAATTTTTTTTCAAATACTGGCGCTAGTATAATTGGACATCTTTATAGAAACAAAACAAAACTGTGGCTCTTACCTCACTTACACACATAACTTGAGTCAAAATAGAATGGTTTGTAATATATAATACACCAAAATATAAGAGCCAAAACTCTGGAACTTTTAGAAAACATGAGAAAAATCTTTGTGATCTTGGCTAAGCAAAGATTTCTTAGACATGACACAAAAAGCACAAAGAGTAATTTTTTTCTTTTTTTAAGTAAACTTCTTGTCCAGCACAGAGCCAAACACAGGGCTTGAACTTATGACCCTGAGGTCAAGATCTAGCTGAGATCAAGAGTCAGGAGCTTAACTGCTGAACTACTCAGGTGCCCCAAACAATAAAATGTTTAAATTGATAAATTTAAATTTACTAAAATTAAGTAGGCTTATTCTTGTAAGACTACCATTTAAAAAACTAAAAGATAAGCCACAGACTGAGAGGAAATATTTGCAAGACACGTATTTCAGAAAAGAGTTGTATCCAGAATATATTTTAAAAAACTCCTACAACTCAATAATAAAGACAGACAACCCAATAAAAGACACGGGCAAAAGGTTTGTTTAGTTACTTCCTTGAAAACATACACAGATGACAATAAGGACATGAAAAGAAGCCCAGAATCATTAGTGATTAGGTAAGTGCAAATTAAAAGCACAATGAGATTTCAGTACACACTCAAAGAGTGGCTAAAATCTCAGACTGACAATACTAAGAGATGACAAGGATTTGAAGAAACTGAAACCCTCTCACATTGTTACAGCTACTTAGGAACAATTTAGCAGTTTCCTTAAAGTTTATTTAGTTATTTTGAGAAAGAGAAAGACAGAAAGAGGGGGAGAGAGAATCTGAGGCAGCCTCAGTGCTGTCAGCACAGAGCCCGATGCAGGGCTTGATCTCGCAAACCCTGAGCTGAAATCAAGAGTCTGACCCATAACCGACTGAGCCACCCAGGCACCCCCTTCCAGTCTTGTTTTAATGCATATTTTGACATAGTTGCAATTATGATTTTTTGAGCAAGATATATTTGGGGGAGCCTGAAGATTTATTTCAAATTATTTGATGAGGGGATCCATGCATTCAAACAATTATAACACCAAAGGAGAATAGTTCTGGCTAATACTAATGGGTAAGAACGTACATTTAGTCAGTATGGAATGCACTAAGTAACAAACATGTATTTCTTCTCACCAGTCCCTTTCTCTTTATGCCCGTAATTAGTGCTTATCCTAAGAAATGCTAGTAGGGTTTCTCTTTCTCAGATCTTATCAGTAAATAAAGGGGTAGGAATATCAAAGGATATTGAGTTACTACTTTATTTTAGGAATTGTGCTGTTGGATATGGCTGAGGATTTATCAGTGACCAAGAAATGAGAGTCTTTCAAAGTCTTTAACTGGAGGGGAAGCCATGCATTATACAAATAATGATAAATAATTACATTATTATAAGCTCTGAGACTAAATCTGAGCCCTGTGTTCACTGCCCAAAATATAAACCCACCTTTGGTCTTCTATCTCTATGCATTGTCATCTTCATAAGGCTCTGTGTTTTCTTGCCCCTTGTTCAGTCCTTCCCCATTGCTCATCTTCTAAATCCTTCCTCTCTGGGGTCTGGAACTGCTCCAATATCAACAAACTGGCCTATATTCCCAGACTTGTCTACCTCAAGCTGGATATTTAATATTCTAGTTCACTGACGCTCAGGCCTAACTTCCTTCTCTTCTCTATAATCTCTCCCCGGGTGAGTTCATCCATGCCCATGATTGACCTGTGTGCTGACAGCACCCAAATTTCTATCTCTGGTCTAGGCTGTGTCCTTAAGCCCCAGACCTGTATATACAGTTGCCTACTTGACATTTCCATATCACATTTTAAAGTTATCTCAAGTTCAACATGTCCCCAAATTTGAATTTGTGAGTTCTGACTGTCCCATTTGAAAAAAGAAAAGGAGGAGGGAAGGAAAGAAGGAAGGAAAGAAGGGAGGAAGGAAAGAAGGGAGGAAGGAAGGAAGGAAGGAAGGAAGGAAGGAAGGAAGGAAGGAAAGAAAGAAGGGAGGAAGGAAAGAAGGGAGGAAGGAAGGAAGGAAGGAAGGAAGGAAAGAAGGGAGGGAGGGAGGGAGGGAGGAAGGAAGGAAGGAAGGAAGGAAGGAAGGAAGGAAGGAAGAAGGAAAAAGAATGGCACCATAAATCATGCAGTTGTATTAAGCTAGAAATTGAGGAGTCATCATTGTTCATTGTGTACTCCCTCCCCCAAACCCCGTCTGAGATCTGAATAAATTAAGAAGTAGATTAAGACTCAGAAAGACAAAGATCAGCTTTAGTACTGATAAAGACCAGGTTGAAGAATGTGACTTAGGTACATGGCAAAAATGAGTTTCACAACTCTGAATCCCAGCTTTAGGGGGATTTACCTATCCGGTCCCAGGGAGCACCACACCACTGCAGCCCTCCCCTCAGAAGGACAATCTCTTTCTTATAGGACAACCTATTTCCTACCTGTTCTCCAGACATTATCCATAGTGATCATTTTCACAATGCAAATCTGATCATAATTTTTCTTCTCATCCTTTCCACTTTCCCCCTTATTCTTAGCTCTTAGTGTTAAAAACTCAAATCCCTTGCATAGCCCTGACAGTCTTGCAAAGTCTGGCCCCATCTTCTGCTTTGGGACATTTGATGGGTGTCCTCTTGCTCTTTGCTCTCCAATTATTCTGGCCTTCTTTCTGTTTTTAAATGCATCTAAATCCCTCCTCCCTCAGGGATATGCTGTCTTCAGGAAGGCAACTCACTTCCTCCATCCAGCTCACTGTTAGCTCCTCTTCAACCTTCACATCTGGATCAATCATCATTGCCTTGGGGATGCTTTCCTGTCCTGCCAAGTCCTCTCAAAGTATCATGTACCTCTATTTCGTAGCCCTTTTCATTGTTACAGTTTTACATTTACATGTATGATTGTTTGGTAATTTCTGTCTCTCCCATAAGGCTCTGAGCTATGTAAGGAAGGTACTATGTCTCTTTTCCCTTGCTAACATGTACCTTGGGTTCCAGTTCCAGTATCTGGCCCATAGAAGGTTCTTGATAAGTATCCACGATATTGAAACACCAGAGTCAGAGGGGAGTTAGACCCTAGAATGAGGGTTGTGAGGTTTCAGGGAGGAAAGTGACCTTTAAGTGAGACATGGAGGATGACTAAGCAGTCAGGTGAAGAGAAGGAGAGCAAAGCATTCAAGGCAGAGGGTACAACAAGTGAGGAAACCTATGAGGCAAGCAATACCCTGGATAGTGTGTCCCAGAAAATGAAAGTCACAGAATGACTGGAGCTTGGTAAAGAGTTTGGAATTTATCCTAAGGACAGTGAGGGGACTTTGAAGTGTTTAAGCAAGGTAGTGGCCTATATATTTGCACTTCTTGTCTGCTGTTAGAGACTGGATTGGGTGGGGTTGTAGGAGGCTAAATGTGGGGAGATGATCTGAAGGTCTAGGTAGACTATGGTGGTTGCAATGAACTTGGCAAGGTAGACTTGAGGCCCATATTGAAGGTGGTAGAAGGAATAGACTTGATGACTGATTAAATGTGATGAAGGAGAGGGTGGGGTCAGGAATGACTGCCAAGTTTTTAACTTGGACAGTACTTGAGTGGATAATGGTGCACATACTGAGATAGAGAACACTGGGAAGGGCTTTGGAAGAGAGGTAAGTTAGGGGCGCCTGGTTGGCTCAGTTGGTTAAGTGTCCAACTTTGGCTCAGGTCATGATTTCATGGCTCGTGAGTTGGAGCCCCATGTCAGGCCCTGTGCTAACAGCCCAGAACCTGGAGCCTGCTTTGGATTCTGTGTCTCCCTCTCTCCCTCTGCCCCTCCCCCAATCATGCTCGCTCTCTCTCTCTCTCTCTCTCTCATTCTCCGTCTCTCTCTCTCAAAAAAAAAATAAATAAAAACATCAAAGAAAAAAAGAGATAAGTTAGTTCTGGGTATTCTAATTTTGTGCATGTTCTAATTTTTAAGACAACCAGGTGAAGATATTCACTAAATAACTGGAAATATGAGTCAGAAATAGGAGAAGTTTATAAGAGAGACCTGACATGGATACACAAATTTGAGAGTTATCATTTGGGTGGTAATTAAAATCCTTAGGATATTATCGGTAATGGATGAGATGCCTAAGGGGAGGAGTATACAGAGTGAGAAAATCATCTCAGACAATCTTAAGGAACTCCAACATATAATGGTAAAGGAGAAAGACACCACAAAGGAGACTGAGACAGACCTACGAGAGAGACTACAGAAAAACCAGGAGAGTAAGGTGTCACCGAAGCCAGTGTTTTTAGGAGCAAGTATCCTCTTATACTGATGGTCCAATTTCTAACATCTACATCTGTTTCTAGGAAGAAATGATCTCAAACATTTTTCATTTACTGAGCCTTTTATGTCCCATCTCCCTGGAATGTCCTCTCTCTCCTCTCTGCTTTGGGAAAGAGAAAAAAAAGTTTCAATGTATTACTGTCTCCTAGGACACCTTTCACATTTTACTATTGTCTGTTGCTTCCATGAGTATCTTTCCTGGTATATCATGACCAGCACAAAACCTGGCACATCGTGGGAGTTCAATAAATGTTCGTTGAATGAATGAGTAAATTAATCAATAGAAATATGATTAAGAATATCTATCATTTAGGGGCGCCTGGGTGGCGCAGTCGGTTAAGCGTCCGACTTCAGCCAGGTCACGATCTCGCGCTCCGTGAGTTCGAGCCCCGCGTCGGGCTCTGGGCTGATGGCTCAGAGCCTGGAGCCTGTTTCCGGTTCTGTGTCTCCCTCTCTCTCTGCCCCTCCCCCATTCATGCTCTGTCTCTCTCTGTCCCAAAAATAAATAAACTTTGAAAAAAAAATTTTAAAAAGAATATCTATCATTTATTGAATATTTTTCTGTGTCTGGGAGCTGTGTTGGTACTTGATTTATAATAACTCTTTTAAGCCTTATAAAAACCCTACGATGGGGCATGACTGTTCCCATCTTATAGATGAAAAAACTGAGGCTAAGAGAGAAAAGTAAGTTCTCCAAAATTACATAGTCAGTAAATTACACAGCTGCAATTCACAAATAAATCTGCTTGATTCCAAAGTCCATGCTTTTAACCACCACTTCTCCCAAGAGAAGTAAACATTCACATTTTCCAGACATCTGTGGAAGAGACGTTTTTGAACTGGCAGCATTCCCAATTCATCTCAAATCATAGCACATAAGCAACAATATGCTCTCACTCCAAGAATGCTTTATTCTGGGTCCGATTGAGCCCCCACTGAGTTGCCCACCCAACCTGCCAAACAATAGGTTTTTTTCTTCATTCCCTCCCCTAAGCCTGCCTGCCTGAGCAAACCTTGGCTTCCCAAGCAGAAGGTCTGTCTTGGGTTCAATACTCTAATTTCATTTTTTTTTTCTTCTCCAAACAGTTCTTATCCCACTTTACTCATAGGATTACCTCTGAAGTCTTTGCTTGAAGGGCCAGAGTGATTTCTTACACATCAACCCCTTGTGTTGAGTTATAGTCAACATACTAGAGTGAAAGCTTCATGAAGACAGGACCTTGTTGATCTTGTTTGCAGAATTATGCCCAGTGTCAGGAACAGTGTGATTCCCAGCATCCAGTAGCACTTGATAGGTAATAGTTGACTGAATTCATTTGATGGTGATGTAGCCCCAAACTTGGCTGACAATCACAGCAACACAGATATTTGTACTCTGGCACTTGACAGAGAAGAAAATCATAAATTCACGGATGTCAAGTACCCATCGGAAGCTCAGCTGAGTAAGACCATTTTCATGAAGGTTGCCTAAAGGCCCTGCAGGCCAGTCCTTCTGGACACAAACCAATGAATGAGTGAGGAGAGACACAGCAAGTTGTCTATGGGAGAAAGGGAAATTCTTCACAAGTCATCATAAAGAATTCACAAAGTAATCGTCTTAAGAACATTTTAGAATTGGGGCGCCTGGGTGGTTCAGTTGGTTAAGTGTCTGACTTCGGCTCAGATCTTGATCTCACCACATCAGGTCCTGTGCTAACAGCTCAGAGCCTGGAGCCTGCTTCAGATTCTGTGTCTCCCTCTCTCTGTGGCCCTCCCTGCTCACACTGTGTCCTTCAAAAATAAAAATAAACATTAAAAAACATATTAAAAAAAAGAATGTTTCAGAATTATTTATATAAGTATTCTCTGATTATTTATCTAAACAAAAATACTAAGAACATACTTATAATAATAAACTTCTCAGAATTCCCTGTCTCAATAGTTAAGGTTTCAAAAAGCTGGGGGAAATGATGAATCCCAGCACCAATCTTCTTCATTTGGTGGGGCAGGTGGATGCTGATCAAATTACAGTTAATTCGTGGATCATCTCTTGTTTTCTGTTACCATTTCAGAAATTTCTTCTGCCACATAGATTTGCAGCAAAATATTAATAGTTGGCTAGATATGACCTTTACACCCATTTATGAATGGTGATCATCCTGGAATCTACGCAAGATTCCTTACCACAGATGGCTATGTGGAGGATTTGTGCATTGACCTGATTTAGGGAAATATCTGGTACACGATTACTTTTCCTATAAAAAAAATTCATTATTGGGGCGCCTGGGTGACTCAGTCAGTTAAGCATCTGACTCTTGATTGTGGTTCAGGTCATGATCTCACAGTTGTGAGTTTGAGCCCTGTGTCAGCCCCAGCACTGACAGCATGGAGCCTGCTTGGGATTCTCTCTCCTCTCTCTCTTTCTCTCTCAAAATAAATAAAAATAAACTTAAAAAACTTTATTGGGGCGCCTGGGTGGCTCAGTCGGCTGAGCGTCCGACTTCGAATCAGGTCATGATCTCGCCGTTCGTGAGTTCGAGCCCCGCACCAGGCTCTGTGCTGACAGCTCAGAGCCTGGAGCCTGCTTCAGATTCTGTGTCTCCCTCTCTCTCTGCCCCTCCCTTGCTCACCCTCTGTCTCTCCCTGTCTTTCAAAAATAAATAAACATTAAAAAAAGTTTTAAACTTAAAAACTTTATTATTACCCATAGGGATAAAGAGATTAATACTTGATCTCTTTAGGGATATTGCAGAAGAGTCCCCTTTTTCCACTTTGTTCCTTTGGAAAATTTTCATTGTCACAAGAAAGCTTCCCTCAGGGGCAATTACAAGACCATTTTGTCTTCCTGTGCAATTAAAAAAAAAGTTGCTTTTTTGGTCCTAGTGCTTCTTTCTTTGCAACATTTTTTTCTTATTAGTCAGGTTGGCTATCACTGCTCTTTTCCAAAACCTACTGCCAAACTCATCAATTTGTATCTTCAACCCTTGGGGATTCATTTTTCCCCTTTTCACTAAAAGAAACATCCCTTATGCATCTGTGTATATTTTTAATTTTAATTTTTTGGATCACAACAGTAGAGGAAATAACATGCATATATCTTTTTATATCTTGTTTTTTCTTTTATTACTGTTAACTGTCTCTTCTTAGTGCTCTCACAGACAGAATATTGACAGTCAGCTAGGTGACCACTGTGCCCTGTATTCTGGCCCCAAAACATGAGCTTATGTAAGATTTCTTACTCTACTGAAAACAGATTTACAAAAGTAGGAAGAAACTCTTGCTTTTCTGTCTTCCTTCAAAGCGGTGTGAAGGGATTCCTAACCCAATGTTCAATATGTCTAAATACACACTTGTATGCATTTGACTATTAAACATCTGATATCTCTCTTTTCAGAAGGCAAAGAAACTGATTTAATGTGTCACTTTCATTTTATGCAGTAGAGCCACATTATTTAATATGTAAAGATTTCTCAATAATCTGTTATCCAAACTGAGTGAGATACCAGGTTAGCATTCATCTTTGGTGGAAGGTCATTGTGAAAGTTTATTGAATTTTAAGGGAAGAAAATACCTGGAGCTGTTGCTGACAGTGTACTAGAGGGCTGTGTATACTTGCTTTCACCGTTGGGTCTCTAGCTATAGATCCTAGGAATTCGATATTGGCCATATACTTCTCCCAGCTCACAATACTCACCCTAGAAAGAAGGAACATAATTGAGTCCAGTTTGAAAATGGGGTCATGTGATGGAGTCACCTTGATCATGGATGGTCAAGTGATCTGCAACTGGTGTGAGTCCCATGGTGACCTATATACTTAGGTAGTGTGTGGTCTTCTGAAGTCTGCAAGGGATCACAGTAGAGCCTGGGGGAGCACATTGCTTATTTAGGCATGGAAGCCTGAAAGCAGGGACCATATTTATTTAGACTATTGTATCTTCACTGCCATTAGACGCCTCATACCTGAGTCAAAAGACTCAATATATATTTTCTGGGTGAACGGACGAATGAACGAAAAATGTCTTGATATGCCTGACAAAATGGTGGAACAGATGCCATAGAAATCTGAGTGCTCAAAAGATTTCAGAAGTTTCTGAAAGATGTGTTCAGAGAAGTGAGAGAACTGTTCCTTCACTTGTACTGCTGACTTGTGCTAGAGAAAATTACATAATTATACAGAAGTAGACATTCTTGTTCTCTAATATCAACGGAAACCCTGATGATGTCCAAATGTTAATGTCTGGGCTCACTCACTCTCTGCAGCAGCTGTTTCGGACTTGCTCCACTATCCTCCAGCCTTCTGCCTGCCTCCTTCAGGTCACTTAGTATGGAAAGGCTTGCTGCCAACTTTACAGAGAAATTGGATAACATCTAGCAAAAGAAATAATCTCATCTGCCTGACACCTCATGTAGAAATGTGTCAAATGGGGGTGTTATCTCTCCCTGTCCAAGTCTAATCTTAATACCCTTCTATTCCATTCCTTCAAGGAACTCACTCCTTCCATTATCTCTTAGAAAATTTTTAAAGTTTTTCATGGAATCTCTTTATTGAAACTCTTTTATTGAAGCAATAAACTGTACATCTTTAAAGTATACAATTTGGTAAGCCTCCGAAGCCATCGTTACAATCAAGATAATGAAATGAACATATCCATCACCTCCAAATATATCCTTGTGTCCCTCTATAACCCCTTACCTCCACCCTTGTCTCTTTTTCCTCTTCCATGGCAGGCAAACACTGATCCGCTTTCTGTCACTATAGATTAGTTTGCATTTTCTAGAGTTGTGCCTAAAGAAAATCATACATTAAATATTCTTTTGGGTGGCTGGGTTTATGCACTCAACTACTGATGGACTTTTGGGGCTATTACAGATAAAGCTAGCATGAACATTCTTGTATAAGTCTTTGTGTGGATGTATGTTTCTTCTATCTTGGGTAAATACTCGGGGATGAAAGGGATGAACCGTATTAACTACATGGTGTGTATGTTTAATTTCTTAAAGAAACCACCAAGCTTTTTTCCAAGGTTGTTGTATGATTTTACGTTTCCACAAGCAGCGTAGTAGAATTCTAGTTGCTATATATCCTGGGCCACACTTGGCATGGTCAGTCTTGTCAATTTTAGCCATCTTCCAGGTATGTTGTGGTATCTCTTTTGTGGTTTTACTTTGTATTTCACTAATGACTAATGAACATTTTTCCTGGGCTTATTTGGTGTCAGTATATCTTTTGTTGGCAAAGGAACTGTTAACTTTTTTGTCTACTTTTTATCAGGTTGTTTGTTTACTTATTGAGTTTTGAGAATTCTTTATATGTTATGAATGTAAGTCCTTTAACAATTAGGAAGTTTGCAAAAAATTTCTGCCCATCTGTGGGTTGTCTTTTCATTCTCTAAACAGTCTCTCAAAGAACAAAAATTCTTAATTTTGATGAAGTTCATTTTATCATTTTTTTTTCTTTTATGAGTAGTGTGTTTGGTGTCATTATTTCAGAAATCTTTGTCTAACTTGAGTTCATAAAGGTTTTTTTCTTCCTAGAAGTTTTCCAATTTAGGTTTTACATGAGGTCTATGATTTGTTTTGAGTTAATTTTTATATATGGATTCAAAGTTTGCATATGGATATTCATTTTTTCCAGTATCATTTGTTGAAAAGATGATTCTTAACTGAATTACCTTTTCTCCTTTGCTGAAAATTAATTGACCATGTATTTGTGGGTCTATATCTGGGCCCTCTATTCTCTTCCATTTATCTATTTGTCTATCACAATGCCACACTGCCACACTATCGCGATTAGTATTTTCCATGCTGGTTACATCATAGACCACTTGCCAGCCTACGAATTGGCCAGTCACTGCAGCCAAGTGTTAGAGGGAGCAGGCTCACAAAGTACAAAGGAGAGTTGCTGAGAACTATCCATGTGGGCTGAGGGCAGGACAGTTTCCTTTAACATGTGCTATGGTTATATGGGCACCACGTTCTATCCTGAAAATATCCCACTCTTTCTCTGCCTGAAGTTTTACTCCCTTCAATAAATTTTTTAAGGGGGTGCCTGCCTGGCTCAGTTGGTAAAGTGTGCAACTCTTGATCTCAGGATTGTGAGATCAAGTCCCATGTTGGGCATGGAGCCGACTTAATAAAAAATACAAAAAAAGTTTAAAACAATAATAAAATAATTTTTTTTTTACATAGTAGACCTTTCTAACCTTATAATTTCCTTTGAAAACTTCATCAGTCATTTCCTAATTGCCTTTAGGGTAAAATCCAAGGTTCTTGACCTTTGAGATCCAACGTCTGCTTTCCCTTTCAGTTTCAATTCTTAGCATTCCCCACTCTCCAGTTGTGCGCTATATTCTAACCATGTGAATTACGTGCCATTCCCCAAACATACCACCCTCTCTTGCTCTTCTTAGGTATTTTTCATATGCTCCTTCTACATAGAAAATTTCCCTCCAGCTCTTTTCCCCAAGCTAGCTTTTAGAAGTCTTGTAAATCTTAGCTTAGCTATAACATCAGCTCAGTTCAGCAAATGTTTGTTAAACAACTACTATGAGTTAAAAACTGCACTATGAGTAAGAGATACAATATGGATATCTAACACCCTCATGTAGCATAGAGTCTACAGGAGGAAAAGGACATAAACAAGTATTTATCTTGTGAGTCTTAGTAAGTAAAATCCATATCTATGATGATGTAGAAAATAACATCCAATAAAATCGTGTTCCCTGATAATGCAAAACCAGTGTAATACATCTGGCCATTAATCCTGTCCTCTGCCCAGTTTCCATTTTCAAATAAGTTAGACTAACATTCTTAAATTGGGATGGAGAGAGACAAGGTGAAGCGGAAGAAGTGGGATTCTGTATTCCCAACATTCTCTCAACCCAATCTTCCTGGATTAAGCAAGTGAAATGGGTGCCAAGTAACTGAAAGTAACTGAAAGTAACTGAAAGATTCCTAGAATCAGTGCTGTGATTTTGGAATTCCTGGCTAGTTACAGGACCTAGAATCACTCCTACTATATTTAAGCTGGAGAGGTTAAGTACCAGCAGATTGCTCCAAACTCTAGCTGAGCCGAGGATGAATTTTAATCACACAGCCAGACCTCTGGAACTCTAGCCAGCAAATTATACAGGCTCACTCCAGTTGTTTCATTAATCTCATAATTATATGAACTTGTAATTTATGAAATCGAATTTGGGGGCTCTATTTGTTCAGTCGTGGTGGGGGTTACTGTACGTAGAAGACAAGTATAACAAAGGGAAAACAAAGAGGTATGTGGGTGTGAAGTAAGGGAGTGGGGCAAAGCCTCTCTGAGACGGGGATATTCAACTGCAACTTGAAGGATGAATAGGAGTTAGACCAGGTGAAGGAGTAGAAAGATGGTTCCAGGCAAGGAGAGCCTTCTCTGATCCCCCAGACTAGCTTAGGTCCTCCTCCTTCGTGTTTCCAAGGCCCTACTGTGTGGTTACTCCTGTCTTACATTTATCACACACACCCCAATGGTCTTTTTCTTGGTTCATCTCCCTCCATTAGACTGTAAGCTCCTTGAGGGCAGAGACTGAGTATTTAGGACCAAGTAGCCTATCAATTCCCTTTGTGTGAAGTGGCAATACCAAGAAAGACTCTCTGGCAGAGAGGTTAAAAAGGTGATGCTCTAGAGGTGCCTGGGTGGCTCAGTCAGTTAAGCATCTGATTCTTGATATTGGCTCAGGTAATGATCTCGTGGTTTACGGTTCAAACCCTGGGTCTGGCTCTACACTAACAGAATGGAGTTTACTTGGAATTCTCTCTCTCTCTGTCTCTCTCTCTCTCTCTCTCTCTCTCCCCCTCCCTCCATCTCTCTTTGCCCTTCCCCCATTTTCACTTTCTCTCTCTCAATAAATAAATAAATACTTAAAAAAATAGGTGATACTTTGTGCAGAAGAATTATAAATGTGTAGTGCAGACCCACAGGTGTGAGGATTGCTCCACAAGGAAAGGCACTTTTGTAGGAGGAAAACAGCATCCTTTCCTGAAGAAAAATTCAGCCCTGCACTATGGGCACGATTTGGTGAGTGGAAAACAGGCTGGATTTTAGCCTCCACTTCCTGCTTGGCTGAGTATCTTTGTGTAGTGCACAAACTCCACAGCTGTACGTAGTGATCATGTGGATTTTTCACTACAGTCTCTGCAGTGACTAGTAAAAGGCCTGACATGTGGTAGGTATTTAAAAAAAAGAAAATAGTTCATGGAAATGGAAGCTTAGACTAGGGGTCCCAGCGCTGCCTTAGCACCATGTGTATTCCAGATTGACAGCTAGGCTATGGAGGTGCCTGGCAAAAAAAAAATGGTGGTGCTGTGTGGAAGGCAGTCACTTCCAGCAGAAGGCTCACTATAGCCACTGAAGATAGCTCGTCATATCAGGGGAGTGATGGGTAGTTGGTAGGACCTGTTCTTAAGTATCCCTTAAGGAACTTTGCGGCAGTTTTATCTGTCCTGCAGCGGAAAGTGGTAACAAAACCCATGAAGGTTACTTCTGGGTTACTTTAGTAGCAAAGAAAGTGCTTGTGTATGAACTATCCTTCAATATTCTGTATCTTTTGGGAACATAGCCCAATTATAACTGATCAAATGAATTGAGAAGACAAAAGCTTGACATAGGTTTTAAACTTAGTAAGTAATGATATACTAGGGCAACTGAGTTTATGAAAGTCACCTTACCAAAACAGAATTTGAGGAGTTTCTAAAAATGTCAGTTATTCTAAGGCATTGCCAGTTGAAAGGTATGCCATTATTTTATGAACCCCTAAAAAAGAAAAAAATGCCACTTGCAATCTAAGATTTGTAAAACATTTTGATTTCAGAGCTGTTACAATATTTAAAAGAAAGTGCTATAGAACTGATGGAATATGGATTACAAAACACTTCATCTTTTAAAAATTTTTTTATTTTTTATTAAAAAATTTTTTTGATGTTATATATTTTTTTTTTTTTTTGAGAGAGAGAGTGTGTGTGTCTGTGTGTGCACGTGAGCAACGGAGGGTAGGGAGAGGGAGACACAGAATCTGAAGCGGGCTCCAGACTCTGAGCTGTCAGCACAGAGCCCGAATGGGGGCTTGGATTCATGAACCGTGAGATTGTGACCTGAGCCAAAGTCGGACGCTCAACTGACTGAGCCACCCAGTTGCCCCTCCATCTTTTTTTTTTTTTGTAAGATTTTATTTTTAAGTAGTCTCTATATCCAACATGGGCCTCAAACTTACAACCCCAAGATCAAAAGTTGTATGCTCCACTGACTGAACCAGCCAGGTGCCCATCCATCTTTGTTTTGTTTTGTTTTAATATATTGTTATATATCTTTAAGGAAAATAAGTGATTTTCTTGGTGAGAACAGACTAACAGTTCAAGTTCCCTTGACAGGTACATCTTCATGGCAGAGTGCAGTTTGCTATCAAAGTTTCATGACACCATCTGTTAAGATCATTTTCATATCATTCCATGCTCACTGAGCAAGCAATTTGGTGTTCCTGGCACCCTTCTCTACAGGGGAGGGAATGTGTTGATCAATCTGTCTGAGAATTCTATTATGGTTGGCAGTCAAAACTTTTACTGTAAATTAATATATTAACAGGTGATTTATGCACTTGTCTCATATATTTCATGGACCTGAGCTTGATCAATTATGGTCTAATTGATTCCCAACCTGCAAAGCTAAGAGCCAAACCCTAGAGGAAAATGACTCCATGGCATTATCGTTATCACATGAGGCACTAGTTGAACAATAAGCTGACCTCTTTCTTTGTCAACTTTAAAATGCAAGCAGCACTTTGAGCATGTGACTTTTGATCTGTTTGACCATAAGGCATTTTTGAGAGTCGAGAGTGTTCTGTTTACTGTCATATCTTCCAAGGAGCCCAGTACATACCTGGAACATTGTAGGCACCATGTGAATATTAGAAAAGAGAATGGCTCTGTATTTTCAATACACCATTCAGGTCCTAGTAGAAAAGGATTAAATTCATTAGCTACCTGGAGACCAAAATCATTCTTCTATGTTGAAGTGAGGTATGTCAATCAGGAATGCATCTGACAGTTTGCAAGAAAAAATTTAATGTTCTGGAATAAAAAGAGAAATGGATAAGAAAAATGAAGATGACATTATTGTGTCATATTTTTAACCTGTATTTTAATTTCAGACTAAATTTTTCCTAAATCTATTTTTTAAAGATAGATTAAAGATATTTTAAAGGTAGATAGGTACTGGAGGCACCTGGGTGGCTCAGTCAGTTAAGCGTCCAACTTCGGTTCCTGAGTTTGAGCCCTGTGTCAGGCTCTGTGCTGACAGCTCAGAGCCTGGAGCCTGCTTCCAATTCTGTGTCTCCCTCACTCGCTGCCCCTCCCCCACTCGCACTCTGTCTCTCTTTCAAAAATAAGTAAAACATTAAAAAAAAAAATTTAAAGGTTGTAACTACTGGGGTGCCTGGGTGGCCCAGTTAGTTAAGCGTCTGACTTTAGCTCAGGTCATGATCTCACAGTTCCTGAGTTTGAGCCCTGCATCAGGCTTTCTGCTCAGAGCCTGCTTCCCCTCCTCTGTCTCCCTCTCTCTCTGCTCCTTCCCCCCCACCTGTCAAAAATAAATAATATTTTAAAAATTAAATAAAGGTTGTAACTACTGTTCTTTTCCTTCTTCAATATACTTATAAAATTTAAGTAATATACGATAGAGATTTTAAGGTTTATTTTGAAGATATTTAATTTAATTTACAAATTGAGCTAGAGGTATCAGAGTCAAAGTTCTAATTATTAGAATATAGTAAAAAGGAACAGATTTATACAGTTATATCTCCTAATTATTGATTACTAAAGAAATCAACACGTGTAATGCAATATATTGGCTTACTATTTTATGTTCATTTTCTATAGTAAAGCACGTGGGATGGCTGAAATTGCAGATGCCCTTTTTCCTTGGATGGATCTCAACCAAATATCCCAGAACATCTGGAATCTTTCACTGTGGAAAAAATAAACAATAAAGGCATTTCTCAAATTTAATGTGTGTGGAAATTTGATGAAGTCCTACTGAGGGCTTTCTTCTAACCAGGAGAAGGCTGGCTGGTCTGTTGCCAAGAATCCTTGAACAGTGGCATTTACCTATAGCCTCAGATTAGTCTGTCAGCCTTAGGAGTCCAGTGGCTCAGTTGCGATTTCCCCTTCTTTCCTTTTCGTTTGTTACTGAACCCACTGCCGTGACTGAGTCACTCCACTGACCTTGCTCTTACCAAGGTCACCAATGATCTTGTATACCCAGTGGACACCACTTATCTTTCATAACCTCTTTGCTACATCTTTGCAGGATGTGCAGAGCCTCTGCTTTGTGTTCGCCAGTCCCATTTCCTTTTCCTCCAGGGCACACTGCCTAACTACATTTCCTAGGCTCCGCCTGCAGTTAAGTGGGACCATGTGATTAAATTGCTGACTAGTGGAAAGTGAGAAGTGATTTGTGCCACTTCTGGGCTTGGCCACTTCAACTTACTGCACTCATGATTCTCCATGTGTCCTCTCTGTCTCTTTGCAGAGGATCTAGTAGGAGACTCTAAGACCTTCGCGGATGGCAAAGCCAAATGGTGGAAGGAACTTAGGTGCCAGAATAACTGCTTTGAGGCCTCCCCTCTCCTTCCCACTCACTGCAGTGGAGTGTGACCTGAATAATAATGAAACTTTACTGTGTGAAGCCATTGAGGTTATTTGTAATGGTGGTAAGCCGTTACCAATATTTCCTTGGCTTTGGTAATGTTACACTTGTGCCTGAATCTCCTTTTATGCCTCTGTCCCTCCATTTCTTTTTTTTTTTTTTTCCTTTGAGAGAGGTGGGGTAGGGGCAGAAAGAGAGGGAGAGAAAGAATCTTAAGCAGGCTCCGTGCTGTCTCCACAGAGCCCCACACAGGGCTCTATCTCATGAGCCATGAGATCATGACCTGAGCTGAAATCTAGAGTTGGACACTTAACCATCTGAGCCACCCAGGCACCCCTCTCCCTCCATTTCTTGTTTCTTGGACTTCTCTACTTATTCCTTAAATATTTTTTATTTAAGTTTCCACGGTCCACTGTTTTCTTTCTCTACATGTGTTCTGTGAACAAGCTTATATACTTTCATGGTCTACTTCTAAGATGTTGATGAGATAGAGTAGTAAATGTGTTTCTCAATATTATATGTAATTTTTTACTAAATATTAAAAAATACATGTTTACTATCTATCTGTCTATTGTACCATGTTTTACAAGGTTTTGTTATAACTATGACTTTGAAATCTTTGTTATCTATTTCCTCAACTTCCCCCTCCCTGGTAAGTTGAGAGTTGATTATATTTTTTGTCTAGTTCTTTTATTGGACCGTAAAAACTCCTCCTGCATTCAACTACTGTTTATTAAATATGTATGACAAATGGTCTTCTTCTTTTCGCTGCAGTGCCCGTACGGTGCTTTTCATGGAGTAAGCAATTGGTGAATGTTGGTTGAGCACAATTATTTATTTCATGCTTGCTCTGTATAAGGCTCTGTGCTGATGTTAATGTGAGACAAAATTAAATATAAGACTTGATTTCTATTGACTTCATCTTTCTCTATGCCAAACATCCTTCTACCTCCACTCCAATTGACAAACATTCTAATATTTGCAGTTCTACAAATAAGACTGCCTTATAGTCTCGGTACTCAGAGGGGTGTCCAGAACTAGTGAGGCCCTAAGATAAATCCAAAACTTGACTTTATTACTATGATAGTAGATTAATCAAGGTTTTTACTTTTTCTTTTTGCCTGAAATTTTGAAGTACTAGAATGTGGAGAACTACCTGCTTTTATCCAACATCAAACTGCATTTTCTTCTCACCTGTATCATTTGAGACTACAGCTTACTTCGGATCTTTTCTTGGGTAATTCCATTCACCGGAATAACTTTCCTCTTTCTCTCTTTCTTTTAAAAGATTCTTAGTCAGATGCACTTATCAGAGCATTATTTTATTACAGTGAGTAGAGGTGCTTTGTGAATTTTCTCCCAGGGTCAAACTGTTTACAACATCTTGATGTTTATTCTCAACTGCCATTTCCTTTCAATGTCTTTAACTATTTTGGCACTGTACTACATACCTCGTCCTTGGATTTTTCCAGTTGCTTACATATTTGTGTTCTTTTTGCACTACCTTATTCAAGCTTTCCACCCTTATCAAGCTTTTTGACATCTATTTTGTAAATAATTTCATCAACTAGTACTACTTTTACTATTATAATTACCACTGTTACTTGTACTACCATATCTATAGGATTACAATTTAATTGCTGGATTCTAGTATCAACAAACAGCATCATTAGTGAGACAAGTTCCTGATCATGGTTGACTTCTAAGTGGTTCTATTTGCTTGTGGCAAGATCCGCCTGCCCATCAGTTAATTGATAGTGTATGTTCACAACGGAAGCAACAGAGTTTGTTGGCTTTTTTTTTGTTTTTGTTTTTTTTGTTTTTATGGTAACTGCTTCTGTACAGATACAATGTCATGAAAATTTTCATAGTACATAGGATTTTTATTAATTGTAAGTCTAATAGTAAATGGAGAATGTCTGATTTTAATGATTCCGCAGATGAAATGACCCAGAGGGCACCCCTCTCAATTGGCTGAAAAAAAATTTTCATTTATATAGTATTATTTACCCATTTGTGTAAATAAAGAAGGAAAATTCACATTTTAAAGAGTCTAAAGAGCTTCGTGACTTTGAGAAAATTACCTAGCCTCCCTTTGCCTCATTAGGTTGTAATGAAATTAAATGAGTTGGAGCAATGTTTGGTACCTAGTAAGCACTCAAAAGTGTTAGCCATTTTTATTATTAATTAATGCAGCAAGTGTAAATATCTGTTCTTGGGGATCTATGTCTGCTGCTGCTGATAGTCATGATCATACAGGAAAGAGAATGTCCCTCATTCTTGTCAAATAAGCACAAATATGGTGTATTTCTCTGAATGCCAATAACATCTTGAGGGTTTGGAGAAGCACAGTTTATGATGGTTGCTAAGCTAATGAAAGGTTTTTTTGTTGTTTTTGTTTTTTAAAGAAGAAAACAGATTCAGAAAAGATGAAAAATTTATTAAGACAGGACTAGTAGATTCCTTGGGAATTTTTGGTTCATGTCAAACATGTTAGCAACTTCTTGTTTGCTCAGTTCGAAAGCAAGAGAATAGCCCCAAGTCAGTGTTTCTCAAAGTGTAGTGTGTGAAACTCTGTCCTCAGTCTCTTGGGGCGGATGCTTGTTAAAAAGGATGATTTCCAGAACTCTTTTGGGACCTACTGATTCTTTGAAGGGTTAACCAGTATCTCAAATGCTTCTTATATAACCTTAATTTGGAGACTTCTGGCATAATGAGTAACACAGGGACAAAGTATCCTCCCTGCACTTGAGATTTGAAAGAATCAAATTGGTCCAAACCCAGGGCACCTTTTAGGGCAGCCTGCTCCGCTAATTGAGTTGCCACATTTGATGCTTCGCCTGGCCATCAAGCATCTCCCAACAATTGGCTCCCTTAAGATCCAAACCTTCCTCTGCCATTACAGTTGTGACTGGCAATCTTGAGCTCCTTTGCTCTTTTCATCAACAGTAGGACAAGAAAAGGAATTTTGGCACTCTAGTGATTATGGAAATCAAATACGGGCCTGTTCCACCTTAAAGGGCCTAGGCTTGCCTAAGTGCTTGGGTCTTGCAGAGTTTGGGCACCACCATATTTGGAGCGTGCCTACTTTGGGGCGGGAACCTCCTTGAGAGTGATTAGGTCAGCGCTGGGGGAGGTGACCTTGTTTGGTTTCTGGCACCCGAGAACAGTGGTGCACTGTTTCTGCTGCCCCCGTTTGCCTAATTGGCCCAGGCGCTCCACCAGAGCAAAGCCGCCCTAGAACTCCTCGCTGGCCGCCCCCGCGGCTCGCAGCTCGGTAGAGGCGGGAAAGCAGCGCGCCTGCGCCGTGGGAACCGGGGCCGGAGGCGAAAAGCGGGGAGCGGAGGGGGGCCGTTGGAGCCGAGTAGCGTACAGAGCGGCGTGTGACGCGGGGACGCCGCGCGCTCCCAACGTCGCCCCGGTTTGACGCACACGGCACCAAACTGTGAGTTTCAGGGGTTATTTGGTCGGATTCTCCGGGACTCGAGTGGGTTTCGGGCCTCTGGGCTGTGGCGGCGGCGGGATTGAGGGTGGCGGAAGAACTTGGGGTACCCGACCTTCGGCGCTCGGGCCCGGGGAGCTACGCCCTAGGCTGGGTCCCAGCCATCCAAAAGGACGCGTTTTGCCGCACAGGCTAAGATGGCGGCGGCGGCCGAGGAGGCGGAGTTGGTGCTACACAAGGAGCCCGGGCCCCGGGTTCGGGGAGGCGGCGGCCGCGGCGGCCGCGGGGGGCGGCGGAGCCTGAGGTGAGCGGCGGCCGCCGCCGCGGGGCGGGACTCGGCGGAGAGTGGGTGGGTGGGGGGGGAACCTTTCCGCGGCGGCGTCGGAGGATCCGGTAGCGGACACAAAGGGGCTGAGCTGGGCACTAGACTTGGGGGTTTTGTTTAGTCACATGAAGCCGAGCAGCCAGTGAGCAGTAGGGGGAAGGGGCCGAGATCCGGCGGCTTGGGGAGCCTGGCGGTCGCCATTGCAACGCACTGAGTAACGGGGCGGTCCGAGAGCAGTCACCAACCCCTCTCCGGGGCTGCTCGGTTTGGGCCAGAAGCGCCAGCTCTGGCATTAACTGCACACACCCCTCCCCTTACGTGGGACCGGGACCGCATAGACCTCCCCTCCCCCTGTTCTGCAAGATCTTATGCCGCTAGGTGCCTGGGAAGTAACAGCAAGAGGTAAATCGCCCGAAGTGTTTGGGTTGCCAGGGGCTTGGTGGGTGTCCAGCTAAAGCTTTTTGCTTCTCCAGGTCTGATTCCCTGGCCTTTGTGTCCCTGGGAGCTTAATCTCTGCCAGAGGAAAGCAGGTGTGCTCCACTTCTCCCGTGAACCTGAAGATGAGTTGTCCCAGACCCTTCTCAGTGATTGGAAACTTAGGTGGTGGAGCTAAAGGTTTCTTGTTACGAGACTTCCACAGACGACTCTCGTGTTGGGATCCATCCATGGTTTAGCAGCATTAGTGGAAAACTTTCCTTGAACTGCCTAAGTAATATTGACATAAATTTAGTTGTTATAAAACTTTCATGTCTAGACTTCAAATTTTGTGTGGTCATTGAGAAGTACTCCACAAGGGGGTAAACACAATGGGGGCCTAAATGATGGTCCTGTTTTGTATACAAGTCAATAATTACAACAGGAATACCAAAACACCATCATCTCTTCTGGCCAGTTCTGACTAATGCCAGGCTTGTTGCATCTGGATGATAGATTAGATTTGCCTTAATAGTATATTGCCTCTCTGCAGTAGTTTAGTTACATTTCTTTGGTCCAAGAAGAAGGAAAGCATTTCAAAAAATAGACCACTCAAGTTACTCAAAGGAAACCTGCTGTTTGCCTTCAGTGTCATGTGTAAGTATCCAGGGAAGTTGATGGCAGTAATACTGCTTTGGTAGCTTTGGTGAGAAAAAATTGGTTTTTATGAGGAAGTTAGAATTTCAACATTTTAATAGGTGAAACATGAAGGCTTGACCACTGTTGATGCAGTGATATGTATATCCCTGTTAAAACCTCTGTAGTGTGGATTTTAGAATTGTAAAGTTACACTGCACTTACGGCTACCTCATACTTTGTATATTGGTATTAACTAATGTTTGAAGTACAGAATTTGGAAACAACTAATGTTTTGGCCAGGTCACGTTAACAAGAGTAAGTTATGTGATTGCAGGGTTAAAGCACATTTGGATTGTTAACTTTAGATCTCTGTTCAAATTAAAATTTGAATTTTTTAATATGACTTAAAACTTTCATTTTCCTTGCTTCTTTCAGATACAGATTTTCCCCCTTTAACTTTTCATCTTTTAATAGAGAACACTCTTACTGTATTAACGAATAGGAGAGACATCAACATTGGCAAAATGTGTTACTGAATCATGTGGTTTTGGAGTGGAAGGAATCTCAGGGAACACCTAGTTTTACCCACTGTTTTATAATGTATTAATGACCAAGTATGATTAAGTTAGTGAATAATGGAAAATTGTCTTTTCAACTTCTACCTCATTGCTCTTTTCGTTGATCACGTTGGTGGGATGAAAAGGTGACTGCAGCTAATGGTTAAAATAAAACATTTAAATAAGTGTACTTGAAAACACTTATTAGATACTATTATATTAATGAGAACTTCTGTGACAAGAAGTTAAAAAGTTTCAATTAACATGATATGGTGATACAGTTGTGAAAGTGACTTTCAGTGAAATAATTTCAGATACAAAATACAGACATTTCAGATAATTTGGGGCCAATGTTGCTTTTGAATTGTGAGGTTTTCAAAAAGCAGTCTTGACCCAGAAATTAAAAAAAAAACAAAAAAACAGCTTGATGAACTTCTTGGAAGATTTGAAGTAATTGCCATTACTACGAATTATTACATAAGAAATGCGATGCTGAAAACAGTAATGCTAGTGCCTTCATTTTGTAATGGTAGCTTTTTTATTGGGTGAATGGACATGACACTTAGATTAGCCCTTGTTAAAAGCAACTTTTTAAGATTTACTACTACTAAATAGTAGATCTGTAAGATCTGTTAGGAAATTCAAAAGTAGCAAAGTCACTTATGGTGGGATCCCTCAGTTCTTTAACTTCTTTGGATATCAAATATAACAAAAACTATTAAATCATATTGAGGTTTTAAAGCTTTTATTGGTCATTTAGGGTACATTTAAATTATTGATTTTTCTTTTTTTTTTTTTTTTAATTTTTTTTTCAACGTTTATTTATTTTTTGGGACAGAGAGAGACAGAGCATGAACGGGGGAGGGGCAGAGAGAGAGAGAGACACAGAATCGGAAACAGGCTCCAGGCTCTGAGCCATCAGCCCAGAGCCTGACGCGGGGCTCGAACTCACGGACCGCGAGAACGTGACCTGGCTGAAGTCCGACGCTTAACCGACTGCGCCACCCAGGCGCCCCTAAATTATTGATTTTTCTAAGAACTACTTCTTAATTTTCAACAGTAGATTTTTTTTTTTTAATTTTTTTTTTTCAACGTTTATTTATTTTTGGGACAGAGAGAGACAGAGCATGAACGGGGGAGGGGCAGAGAGAGAGGGAGACACAGAATCGGAAACAGGCTCCAGGCTCCGAGCCATCAGCCCAGAGCCCGACGCGGGGCTCGAACTCACGGACCGCGAGATCGTGACCTGGCTGAAGTCGGACGCTCAACCGACTGCGCCACCCAGGCGCCCCTCAACAGTAGATTTAATTACATTTTAGTCATGTATATATCGGATTATTCTCAGATTATTAGTAATTACAAAGTGAGTCTGTTATCTGCAAACCTTAAATATTTTGCAGTTTTAATTTGTTATTCAAGTTATATGAGGAAGAGTTTTGGTGTGGTTGAATTGAGACTGTATTGGGTAGCATGAGAAGAGGAGAGACTCAAGGACAGTCACTAGAAGTGGTGAGGGTACCTAAAATTTAGATAGATTGGTTGTCAGAAAACATCAGGTTTATCCCAGATATACTGTTAGTGTTAGGGTTACCTATTTAGACTCTTCTCAGGGTGTGGGGCCAAAGGAAAAGAGTGGATCTTATTTTTGTAGGAATGCTTTTCTCATGGTTGCTTTTCAGGCAGCCTTAAAGGCAGCAGTTTGCCCTGAATTCAGAAATAGGTATGCTGAATTATCCAGTCCTAATTTTATACCAGTCCTTTTAAAAAAGTGTTTTTAATTTAATTGATAGCTGTATACAATAAAACATGAGAATAAAGAATAGCAATTATGATATTTTGGGTAGGTATTCAAATGAGCTCTAGTTTTTTACACTTATTATCATTAATCCCTGTAAAGACTGTTTCGTAGATGGAATCTGTAAATGTTTACAAAGTTATGAGATACAGCAACGATTAAGGCAGTTCTAGATGTATTGTCTGTTAATAGAAATAGTTGCTTTTAATATTACAGACCATTTACATCTTTGAATTTTCAGAAAATTGACAGTAATCAATCTGATTCTAGCACTAGCTCACCCTGCTGGTTGGCTGAAGTATTTCTGTTCTTCTCTTAAAAACAAGTGTAAAGATCACTTGAGACCTAGAAGGTAGAATAGCAAATTAAATTCATGGTCTTTCTTCAGGAAGGAGGGGGTCTCCATGAAAAGGGTGTTTCTCATCTCTAGGGTCGTAGTTGCTCTACTGTTAATTTTTTTCTAAGATCTGCCAAATTTGAACTATGGAGTTACTATCTTTGAATTTAGGAGGAACTCTTAATTATGGGGAGATACTATGTTTTTGTCCTTTTCAAGGACAAGATTCAAGATAGGACATCCTTTGACAATTGAGAAGTGTTAGCAAGAAAAACAAAAAGTCCTGTGACATAACTTTCCAGGAGGAGAAAAACAGAGGATCTCAGGGGGAAGAAAAGAAGCATGCCAGGACAGAAGCAGCAGTGCACACTTCTGGATGGAGGAAAGTGAGGCTGGATTAAGATTAGTGTTTCTAAGATATTTCCTTTATACTCTCCCTCTACTAATCTTTGCTTTACCTCTTCTGTTTGCAAGCTGTAGCCTTCCCATTTCATTTGGGATTCTTGGAACTGTGATCTTGTAAGTAACTTTGTGAAAAGTATAGATAAGTGGTTTTTTCCTTGTAATTTAATTCTATTAGTCTAGATTGTGGTACAGTTGAAGTTGGTTGGAGTGATAAATATGATTTTAGGTATTAAGCCTTTAGTATGTATATCTTTCATTGAAGTTGAAAATACAGCTTTTAAAAGACTTTTTGTACAAAGTTCAGAAACTTAAGTCAGGAGTGAAACGAATAATTTAAAATAAAAAAAATGTAATGAAGCGTTAGGATGAAAGTACTTTACAGTTTACAAAGCATGTTTATCTGTATTCTATCAATTATATATCCTTTATAAAAGATTAACACTTTTATCCTTTCTTCTATGGTGTTTATCCTTTTATTTGAAAGCTGAATGCATATTTTTTTCATCAGTTTCTTGAGGAAGATGATGATATAACTAGTATTTTCAAAACACCATTTATTGGAAAGAAAATGATGGCCATTTGTTTGTTGAATGGTTTGTGAAGGTGGATAAAAGCCTTGCCTGTTGCTTACTGTTGATTTGCTGAGTATTACACACATACACACACAGACAAATGTGTATATATACACACACAGGAGATCATAGTTGCATTTATAATTGTGTATGAATAAAGAGATAAGATGAGCTAAGGTTTAAAAGTGTAAGCTTTGAAGTAAAACTGATGGGGTTAAAATCTAGCTGTGGGGGGGTACCTGGCTGGCTCAGTCAGTAGAGCATGTGCATGTGACTCTTGAGACTCGCTCTCAGGGTTGTGAGTTCAGGCCCACTCTGGGCATAGAGATCGCTTTAAAAAATCTAGCTCTGTGAGCATTAGGCAAGAGGATTTAACAATAATAATCTTCATAGAGGCTTAAAGTTTACATTACATAATTCACGTAAAGTCCTTAGCTTTCTGGTACACAATGGGTGCTGAGCAAATGTTAGCTTTTATAATAATAGGAATAGTTACTACTATTGTTTAATTTTTTTATAATAACTTGAAATTTTCACCTGCGAGTGATTTGGAATTACATACTTTTGCTAGTGTTCCTTTTTTAGACGCATGTCTACAAAGGGAGGGTTGTTGATAAAGGAAGTTAGATGCAGGCATCAAAGTGTGCCTTCTCCAGTTCTAGCAGCAGAAGCTATTAACCAGGTTCAGTATTTCAGGAACACATTCCCTTTTAGTACTGTCAGCTGATGAATAAATGCACTTGGGAATGAGTGCATTTTAATGTGAAGTTGTTTCCCAGCCAATGTGTTGATTTATCTTGGTTAAAACATCCTGAATTTCTTTACTGTCCTTTAAATTTTTGACCATTAGTGGCGGGAAGAGGGTGCGTGGCTATATGTATTTGTATATAATATACTTTTAAACCCCAGCTAAGAGAGAATAGCTTTAACTGCAGCTAGATTGAGGAGAGGTATGTTGTCATTTTGCTGCTTTGTCTGAGTCAGGAGAATTTCCTCAAACAGCATTTCCTTTTGCTGTTTTCCTCTCCATACTTTTCTTTGTTTTGTATTTGGGCTGGTATGGTCTTAAACTTACTTGTATCTTTAATTTTTCTTCTACCACCTATGTCCCCCACCACCAACATAGATTTTAAGCTTTTTATTTAAAAGCTAGTAAAAGTAATTTTAAGTTCATGTGGCAGAGAGGTGTGAGCATGAAAAGTTAGAATTCTGTTTCAGATATGCTTAATATTTTTAGCAGTTTGGAAAATGAAGGAGAAAAAAGTCACCCGTTTCTTATCACCATTATATAATCATTAGTATTAAAGGAAAGGGAGATGAGGGGCGCCGGGGTGGCGCAGTCAGTTAAGCATCTGACTTCAGCTCAGGTCATGATCTTGTGGTTTGTGGGTTCGAGCCCTACATTGGGCTCTCTGCTGGGCTCTCTGCTGTCAGCTTGGAGCCTGGAGCCTGCTTTGGATTCTGTGTCTCCTGTTTTCTTTGCTCCTCGCCTGCTCATGCTCTCTCTCTCTCTCTCTCAAAAATAAATATGAAAAAAAAATTTTTTTAAAGTTAAGGGAGATGAGACCAACATTAAGCATCTACTTTGTATTCCTTATAATAATGTTTGATGTATATATTCTCGTTTTATATGCAAGGAAACAAACTCAAACTCAGGTCGTGTAGATAGTAATTAGTACAGCAGCCAAGTTTGAATCTTAGGTATATCTTGATTCTATAGATGAAATCTTTCTACTCTGCTTTCCCCTCCTTTCTATCTGTACTTTAACCTAATTATACAATTTGTAAGTTTTATTTCCTACTTATAAAACATTATAAAAGCATTTTTCTGCCTACTCTTATTTTAAGCGGTGTCATATTGCCCACATTGTTTATTCATACCACCATATAAAGGCTCTTTGTCTTGGCTGCTGGATATTGGTACAGTGATATTGGTCAAAGTGGAGACTGCCTTTTTTCTTTACTGAGTGACCAAGAAGAAAAATAATGAAGGTTAATCAGAACTAATACTCTCTGGGATTAGAAATGCTACAGGTTTAATAATACCTACCTGGTGAGACATTTAACTCAAAATTGGATATATGTAAAATGTAGATGACGTTTTCAGTTTAGGCATGTGAAAACAACTTTTCCTATATTTTTATACTTTGAAATGCTGTAAGTTTCCCTGTTAGAAATATTTAAAAAGTGATATTAAAATTAAATAGGCACTTAATTTTGTTTGGTTACTATTTCTAATTCCTAATGTAATAACCTTTATAAAAGGGAAAATACTGAATTCTTATACTTTAATTGGGTGGATGACATATATTTAAAGATAATTTGTGGGGCTTTTATAAATAAATTGTACAGGGCAGCACTGACCAATAGGAATATGTTGTTGTGCTACAAATGTGATTTAAATTTTTCTGTAGCTATGTTAAAAAATGAAAAGAGGGGTGCCTGGGTGGCTCAGTCAGTTAAGTGTCGGACTTGGGCTCAGGCCATGATCCTATGGTTCTTGAGTTCGGACCCCACGTCGGACTCTGCTGACAGCTCAGAGCCTGGAGCCTGCTTCAGATTCTGTGTGTCCCTCTCTGTCCCTCCTCCACTCACACTCTGTGTCTCTCTTTCTTTCAAAAATAAATAAACATTAAAAAAATTTTTTTAATGAAAAGAAATAGGTAAAATTAAATTTATTAATGTTTTTTATTTAACCCAGTATATTCAAAACATTATTCCAATAATTGAGCTATTCTGCATTCATTTTTTTCACGTCAGGTCTCAGAATCAGAAGTGTGTGTTCTGTAATTAAAGCACATCTCAATTCAGACTAGCCGGACTACAAGTGCTTAGTAGCGACGTGGCTTTTGTATTGGACAGTGCAGATATAGTTAGTTCTGTACACGTATGGAGAAAGGATAAAGTAGGAATTGAAATGAGCCTTAAAGGGTAGCTAAGAAAAGAGTCTGCTGGAACAAATCTGTAAAGTGATGGGAATTAAAATAGGAGACATAATTTGAAATCAGATAATAGAGTGACTTGAATCTAGTTTAAGGAATTTGTTTAGTATGGGGGATGTGTGTGTATGAGATAGTGTATGTTGGAGGGTGCCTAATCTTGTCTTGTACATGAGCAGTTAATATCAAATTAATATTTAAGTGAGTTAATATGAGGCAGAACAAGGGGCACTTGGGTGGCTCAGTTGGTTGAGCTTCTGACTTGATTTTGGCTCAGGTGATGACCCTAAGGTCATGGGATCAAGCCTCATGGTGGACTCCATGCTGTGTGTGGAGCCTGCTTGGGATTCCCACCCCCCTCCCCCTGCCCTTCTCAACCCTGCTTACGTTCTCTCTCTCTCTCTCTCTCTCTCTCTCTCTCTCTCTCTCTCAAATACGCACGCGCGCACACACACACACACGCATGTGTGTGCACACACACACACACACACACGAGGCAGAACAGGAAAAATGCAGAAGAGTACTCACAAAGTCTTGTAGGTCTTCTAAGGGGAAAAAAGTGTGCTTAGGGAATATTGGTATTCTCTGATTAGCCGTATGATGGAGAATGATCAAAAAGGAATTGAATTGAGAAAAGGTTTTTAGATTTGACCATTTTTTGAAGTTATTTTTATATGTTTTATTTAGGTATAACTTACATACAGTGAAGTGCACACATCTTATGACAACACCTCAGTGAAATTTTTCATAGAAGCATACGCGACTTCTCAGATAAAGACAGTAAACATTTTCTATATGGAAAAAATTTCCAATTCCCCCTCCAAAAGTGACTACTGTTTTGGTCTCTATCACCATAAATAAGTTTAGCTTATATTTGAACTTGATTATGGCATATTTGTCCTCCTTTCCAAGGGTAGTGAGAGTTGATGACTTGAATCTCTGCCTTTTCTGTCCTTGTTTGGCATTATGTGAATTTGGAGGTAATCAGTTGATAGCTGGTTGGTACCATAGCTCTACTTTTTTTTTCCAGTGTGGTTTATACCAAGATCAGAGAGGTGTTTCTTAGTTTTCATTAATATTGATTCTTCAGAAGGTAGTTTTATGACTAGAAATTTGTTTAGAATGCAGAGATTTGAATTGCTTCTGCAGATAACATAGTTATCTGGCTTGCTTTCATTACAGTATTCTCTAGGCATATAGCCAAGAAGTAGGTAGAGGAGGTCTTGGATTGCCTCCTAATATAGAGGTCTTTTGGAACCTTTTTAATAGTAGCTTCTAGGCATTATGTAAGTTAGCTTTCAGGCATTGCAGGTTACTTAATAAGGTATTTGAGTGTTTCTGATTGTGATTGTAGGGATAAGAGTAAATTGGTGTACTTCTGTTTACAGCTAAGTATGCATTCTTAACCTGAAAGATTTTGACATTTATTTATGTGTAAAGAACCTAGAATGTTACCTTAAGGACAGTTACACAAACATTTGAATGGTTAAAATCCATGAGAGACACTTTACAAAATGAAAACTGAAGTGGAATTATTCATCATGATTTTGACTTCTACTGCTTGAATCAATTCTGTTTTTCAAACGGAATTAATGGTTACAACATTGTTTTTTATAAATACTGAGCAGCAGAAGCCTTGTTTACTACTGCAACAATTGGTGCTTTTGGGAGAAATATTTTTATTTCTCAAATACGTATTTTATAAAGTTGAAACAGTACCTAACAATGAAAATATGTATCTTTACATCCTAGTATGCCTAGTTTTGAAGAATAGATACGTTTCATAAATTTGTACAGAAGTGGACATGAAAATACTTTCTCATTAACATTTGGATTATGAATGCTTTTGAACTTATGAATGAGAATATATAAAGTTTTGTTTTTTTTAAATATGTAGTAAGTTTGCTTAATATACTGTAGCCCTAAGAATTTTATAGTTGTCTTGAAATAAAACCTTATATATCAACTTCTCTTATGTAGGTTTTGCATTTATGAAGTACAGAAGGCTAAAGCAAATTGGTTAGATTAGACATTGAAAAAGTGTGGTTATTATCTACAAAATATTAAGACTTTATATAATATCTTTTGGGCCAGATTTAGAAAACCACAAACAAAAACAACTAGAATGTTATTAATTAACAGCCTTAAGAGCTTTAAGAGCTGACTTCTCCAGCTAGAAAAAAATATTTTTAAGGGTATGTTCTATGTTTTTGTGTTGTTTTGATGAAAATGAATGTTATATTTGTATTTAGTTTTGGGAGATTGGATTTTTTTTGTATGCAGAAAAACCTTATTTTTGTGGTTGTATGTTCTTCAACCTTTGCTTGTTTTCACTGGGGTAGTTATTATACAGAATTCACTTAGTATCTTACTAGGGTAAGAATGCTAATATATGGAGTATATGCTCTGAAGAACTTATGATTTAAGACACAACTTGAAGAGGACTTAATAATGAAGCATTTGAATTACTGAGTTGACAGAAAATAAAATGAATGGTATCTAGTAAGACTGGACTAATTAATTAAGCTCCTTGGCAAAAATATTTTTCTAATCTAGGTTTTGAAGAAGTGGTATGAAGATTGGTGGAGAGGGAAGGAATATTGGTGGAGAGGTAGGGGAAAAGTTATGTGAAAAAAGCACAGAGATGGAAATTGTGGAATGTAAGCGTTTCCCTTACTCAAAATAGAGTCTATTTTAAATGAATGTAATGAAGAATAAATTTGATAAGATGTGGCCCGAGCTGGGGGAATCTAAAGAAGTTTGGATTAGAAATTAGAGATAAGGGATACTCCTTAAGGCCACTGAACAGAAATAAATGAATAAAAATAAAGAAAGATTAGCAGCCAGATAGAACATGATTTGAGAAGAGATTGAAGTGAGGAAGGCCAGTTGGAGGTTATTATCTTGGTGGGTGAGAGGGAAGAGTAAGCATGGGTAGTTTTAAAATCAAGCAAGTGAATTATGTGGCTCCTGTTTGTCATGCAAAGTTAAAATAAAAATGGAACACTTTTATCGTCTCATTGAAAATAAATTTACTTGGACACACAATTTGCAAATAAATTATTAACACTAACTGGGATACATTCACCTTGTTCTATTAAAAAACTGATGAGCTTTTAAGTTTGGTTTGAAAACGAAGTAACACCCAAGGAAGTTATGCTGTAGTGGTATTTTCTGAATTGCTAGTACTTTGAACTAAAAAAAAATTACTTGAATATTAAGAAGAGCTTGTAATTGTAATGTTGTATTCTGAGTTATAATAGTATATTTTAGACATGGTTTAAGAGACATTCTGATTGGTATAGGAGTTGGTGGGAAAACAGATAATAAAATTAATAACCTGGAATACCAGTGTTTAAATTTGTTTTAAAATAAATACTTATTTCAAAATTTAGGAATAGTTGAGAACAAGTGTGTTGGTAGGGGAAAAAATAATCCTTATAGTTCCCTCTGAGCAGTAGCATTTTTTGATATTTAAGATGTAAGATGTTTGTCTTTATTGGGATTTTTAAGGGTGTTTAAATGGAATGGATACTGTGTCTTATAGTAAGATTCTTGTTTTTTTATTTTAAAAAATTTTTTTATGTTTATTTATTTTTGAATGAGAGAGAGACAGAGTGTGAGGTGGGGGAGGGGGGGTGCAGAGAGAGAGAGAGAGGGAGACACAGACTCTGAAGCAGGCTCCAGGCTCTGAGCTGTCAGCACAGAGCCCGACGCAGGATTCTAACCCACAAACCGCGAGATTGTGACCTGAGCCGAAGTTGGACACTCAACCGCCTGAGCCACCCAGGTGCCCCAAGATTATTGTTAAAAGAAAAGAATTAGAAAAATATGAAAAAGTTTAGAAGTAAAATAATTAAAATTTTTTATCTCCCTTTTTTAGAGTTATTAAATAGAACAGAATTTGGGAGTTTATAGAGCCTAGGAACTTAAGGTAATATGTTAGTCTTAGTTTAACAAGTTTACATTTTAACTGTTCTCACAGTTAATAAAGACTTAATTTCAGTAAAGAAGTTAGTGAGATTTCTGGCAACATGATAAAATAGGCAAGTACATTTGACTGTGTCCAAGTTACCTGTTAAGACATCAACTAAAGTAAAAGAGAATAGGCTGTCCCCTATTGTCACTGGAAGTAGAGATCCATCCATCATCTCTGAAATTGGTATTTGGGTATAAAGAGTATGGGTGAGATGGGATGACAGTAGAACTATTTACTCTTCTCTGATTATCCTGAACTATTGATATGAGAATAGGAAGCTTGCATGAAAGCCCTCCCCTGAACCTCTTAAATATTTCCCTGTCTCTACCCATTTGTGCCTGGAAACTTCTTAGAAATAGACCTATTTCCACCTTTGTGCACTGCTTGGGTCTACGTAAGCTGAGAAGCAATGAAAAATCATCACGTGCTTGAGAAGAGGCAGTTTGAAAGGCCAGATTGACTATTCCGTATACATTGAACCTACTGAAAAGCTCATACAGAAAAGAGGTGGAGGAGATAGAGATAATTTGTGGCTATGATAGGATCAAAAATCTTGTGCTATGGCATTGAATGCCTTAATGGTGACTCTGCCATTAAGAGTGGTAGAAATGGCATCCTAAGAAGATGTCCTTTAGTGTGATATTGCTTGTCCACCTTCCTCCTGGTTCATCTTATTTTCCAAGACTTACCAACTCCCTGTCAAGTTTGATTAACTGATAGCCTTCCAGCAGCTTTTTTCTTAATTTAACAGGAATTGGTCCTCCTCACTCCCTGCCTTTGCAGATTGGATTAAAAATTTTTGGTGTGTAGTTTTATGAGTTGTATCTAAGACATAGTAGGAAATCTAAATCATTAAAAATAAAGGAATGGCAGGGTGCCTGGGTAGCTCAGTCTGTTAAGCGTTCGACTCTGCATTTTGGCTCAAATCATGGTGTCACAGTTCACAAGTTAGAGCCCCATATCAGACTCTGCACTACCAGTGCAGAGCCTGCTTGGAATTCTCTCTCCCTCTCTCATCTGCCCCTCCCCAGCTTGCGTGCTGTAGTGTGCACACGCTCTCTCTCTCTTTGAAAACAAATAAATAAAGTTAAAAAAAAAACAACAAAAGTACTAAAACAAGTTCATCACTATCAAGCAAAGGATAAAACCTTTTCTAGAGTAAAATGAGTGAAAAAAGAAATTTTTTAATTAATAAAAAGTTAGAACTAAACTCTATCAGCTTGAAATTGTGTGTGATAAACAGCATTGAAACATGAAGTAGAGTAAGTAATGTTTCTTTAGAGAAATTAGTAACACCAGTCTTTTTAAGAGAGTTTAATTTACCTCTCGGAAATTAATAGATCAAATAAATTAAGGATATGAAGATTTGAATAGCAGTAGATTTTATTTAAAAGATGTATGTCAACCTTTGTTCCAAACAGAGAATACAACATTCTTTTCAAATTCCTGTGAATTTTTTAAAAAATCGTGTTTTGAGTTTCAAAGAGAATTTGGGGTTCTAAATAAGAGGAATGGCGTAGGCCAGTAGTTTTTTTTTTATTATTAAACAATAAAACTAGATATTAAAGCCAAAATGATGTTAACTGCTTGTTTGGATGATGAAAACTGTGTCCTGTTGGGATTTAAGCTTCAGTTTCGTAACTATTTAGAAATGAACAACGAGTATACGACTTAAAAAAACAGATGAGATTAATATTCATTTAAACATGATGGGTTAAAAAACTTTCATTTACTTTGCTGTCCCTACTAGAATTGGAATAGTGGTTTTCGTTTGTTTTTTTAAAGGCATAGGGTGTCAGGGACAAAGAAAACTGAAAAGTTGATCACAGAAAACTCTGGAGGCTGAAACGCAACACGTAGTAACTAATTTTGTAGATCTGAGAAAACTGAATTTTCCGCTTATTTTCGGGGAAGGCCTAGAATTGGTGCCGTAGATCCTGGGGTTCTTCAGAAATTGGTAGCTTCAGGTACTTTTGAAAGAATTGTCCAAAAGTCTATGATAAAAAATAAGCAACACTCATGGTACCAGGAGAGGGTTTCTTACCCTCAAGTTTCTTCTCTGTACTGGAGAACTCTACACACAGCTTGGGTTAAGGGTGTCATACTAAATAGTATTGACTAGAAATCTACATCCAGGAATCCTCCCCAGCCTCTTTTTCTCTACTGGTCCTGAGAATACTGGGTGTTAGGCTTATAACCCCAGATGTGAGGTTGGAAGATTAATCCTGTTATAGCAACTAATGATCAGGAAAAAAGGCCAACAGATAATAACAGATGTGGATTCACCCAGAGAAATGGCCCAGACTGGTCCACATCCTACAATGACACCTACCCATTAACACAATTTATAGACAGCCTTTAAATGTTTCATTTTCAAATATGACATTAAGGATCATTTGAAGATAACCTCAGTATGAAAGAGAAAGAAATAGAAACAGTTCAAGAAGAAAAAAAGTTACTGGAATATGTTTGGAAGTAAGATAAATTCTATCTTTGAAGCAAGAAAGGATGCTTGCTTTAAAAAGAATCCTCAGAAAACAAAGAAAAGCTCTTAGACATTTAGAATATGAAATAATAGAAGGATTGAAAGTACAGGATATGACATTAATAGAAAAGCTAGAAATTTAGAATGTTAAATACTTAGTAGAAGGTTGGAAGATAAAGTTGTGGAAATCTTCCAGAAAGCAGGACAAAAAGAGATACAAAGTAGAAGGTAAGAATATGAGAGGATCATACTTGATGAATTCAACATGTAAAAAATGAGAATTACAGAATGGGGAAAAAATGTGTGGAGGAAATTAATAATTGAACAAAAAACTTGGGTTTTCACACTGACAGGGTGGACGGAATGCTCCGCATAGTGACTAGGGGGGAAGAACCCACGTCAAAGTACATCATGGTGAAATTTCAGACATTAGAAATAAAAGGAAGTTCCTAAGAGCTTTCCCGTTTGAAGCATGTAAAAGGGATTAGGAATCAGTAACAATGGAAAGTAATTGTTAATGGAATAATGCCTTCAAAGCATTTGAAGGAAGGGTATTTCCAAACTAATTCTATACCTTGCCAAGCTGTCAAGTGTGGGAGTAGGCTAAAGTTATGAAACATATGAGGTCGTTGGAATATTTATTTCAATTGCACTCTATCTCAGGAAGTTACTAGAGGACGTGGACTTTATCAAAACGATGAGGTAAATCAAAAAGAGGGATTATCCAGGAAATAGGATCCAGTACAGGAGATAAGTAAAAAGAATGCATACCTAAAATAATGGTGAAGGGAGATCCAAGGAGTGTGGCTGTGCAGCAGGTCTGAGAGTTATTAATTTAGATTGGAACGAGAAGCAAAGGAGATCTAGATGGTATGTCTTTAGAAACGTGTGTGTGCATGAACACAAAATGGGATTTTTGTGATTTTATTCAAAAGGGACATTTATATGTAGATTTCTTTTCCTGTGATGTCTTGGTTTTGGTATGAAGGTAATAATGGCTTCATAAAATGAATTAGGAAATGTTCCTTCCTCTTCTTTTTTGAGGAAGAGTTTGTGGAGGATTGGTGTCAATTCTTTAAACGTTTGGTTTAAAGGTAGATTGTACCAGAGAATCTATCTAATCCTGGTTTACTTTTGGTAAATTTTTTCCTTATTTAATCTCTTTAACTTATAATGCTATTTGGATTTTCTACCCCTTCTTGAATCAGTTTCAGTAGTTTTTTCCCCTAAAAATTTGTCCATTTTATCTAGGTTATTTAATGTGTTGCTATACAGTTGTTCCTAATGTTCCCATATAATCATTTTTATTATTATAACACCAGTAGTAATGATCCCTTTATCATTCTTGATTATAATAATTTGTCTTTTTTTTTTTTCTTGGCAGCCTAGCTGAAGGCTTGTAAACTTCATTGATGTTTTCAAAGAATCAACTTTTGGTTTCATTGATTGTTCTGTATTATTTTTCTGTTCTCTGTTTCATTTATTTATGCTGTAATCTTTATTTTCTTCGTCTGCCTGTTTTGGGTTTAGTTTGTTCTTTTTCTGTTTTTTTTTAAGGTCAAAGTTTAGGTTTTTGAATTGAGATCTTTTTAAATGTAGGCATATATAGCTATAAATTTCCCTTTAAACACTGCTTTCACTTCATCATTTAAATTTTGGTGTGTTGTGTTTTTGTTTTAATCTTAACGTATTTTATAATTTTCCTGTGTGATTTCCTTGACTTCTTGTTTTTTAGGAGTTTGTTGCTTAATTTCCACATATTAATTTCCCAAATTTCCTTCTGTAACTGCTTTCTAGTTTCATTCCCTGGTGTTTGGAGAACATACTTTGTATTATTTTATTCCTTTAAAGTTCTTGAGACTTGTATTATTGCCTAACATATAGCTTATACTGGAGAATGTTCATGTACACTTGAGAAGGAAGTGTTCTGCTGTTTTGAGCGGAGAATCCTGTACCTGTCAAGTCTAGTTAGTTTATAGTGTTAAAGTCTTCTGTTTCCTTGTGTTGTTTTGTTTGTTTTTTTTTTTTTTTTTTTTTTTTTTTTTTGGTCTGGCTCTATCCATTATTGGAAGTGAGTTAAATAAGTCTCCTAACTATTTTTGTTTGTTTTTGTCTGTTGTCTATTTTTCCTTTCAGTTTTATGTTTCTGTCATATGTTTGAGTCTTTATTCTTAGGAGTATATATGTTTATAGCTGATCTATAATTTTTGATGAATTGACCCTTTTATCATTATAAAATGTCCTTCTTTGTCGTCTCTAGTAACATTTTTTTTAATGTCTATTTTGTGTGATAAGAGTACAGCCATTCCTGGGGTACCTGGGTAGCTCAATCAGTTGAGTGTCCAACTCTTGATTTGGGCTCAGTCATGATCCCAGTGTCATGGGATTGAGCCCTGTCTCAGGTTCTGTGCTGAGCGTGGAGCTTGCTTAAGATTCTACCCCTTCCCTTCTGTCTCTCTTAAAAAAAAAAAAAAAAGAGAGAGTATAGCCATTCCAGCTCTTTTTCTTGGTTATAGGTTGCTTGGTATATCTTTTTCCATCCTTTTACTTGCAGTTTATTTGAATCAAAAGTGTCTTTGAACCTATGGTGTATCATCTCTTTTAGATAATGTATAATTGGGTTGTCTTTTTTTACACATTCTGTCAGTCACTTCTTTTTGATTGGAACATCAAGTTTATTTGCATTTAATATAGTTACTGATAAGTGAGGATTTATGTCCACTATTTTGTTACTTGTTTTGTGTTTGTCTTAAGGTTTTTTTCTGTTGTTCTTTTTTCCTCTACTGTTACCTTCCTTTGTTCTAAATAGATTATTTTGTAGTACCATTTAAATCCCTTATTAGTTTTTTTTCACTATATATTTTTTCATTGTGGTTGTCCTGGGAATTGCAATTAATAACTTTACTTCAATCTAGTTCAGATTACTAGCAACTTAATTTCAATAATATACAAAAATTTTTCTCCTGTATAGCTCCATTTCTTCTCTGTCCTTTGTGCTATTATTCTCATGCAAATTATGTCTCTGTATGTCTCTTAAATCAGAAGAAAAAAGTTACAAAATTAAAAGTTATTTAATGTTCTATATTTTATATAATATATTTTATGTATATTTTATATTGTATCTTTAATATTTACTTATCTAGCTACCTTTACTGTGCTCATTATTCTTCAGGTGGATTCAAGTTATGGTCTAGCGTCCTTTCATTTCAGCCTTAAGGACACCTTTCAGTATTTCTTGTATATTAGGTCTCCTGGCAACCAGTTCTGTCAGTTTTTGTTTATCTGGGAATGTCTTAATTTCGCCTTCATTTTTTGAAAAGTAGTTAAAGAATTCTTGGTTGATAGTATTACTTTTTCAGTATTTTGAATATGTCTTCCCTTTGCCTTTCTGGCTTCCATGGTTTCTGGTGAGAAATTATTAATTTTATGGAGGATCTCTATACATGACAGGTCACTTATCTCTTGGTTATTTCAGGATTCTCTGGTTTTTTAGTTTATTTATAGTAGTTCATTGAGTTTTTTGGATGTAAGGTTAATATTTAGGGAACTTTTCAGTCATTTATTTAGATATTGGTGTTTTTTTTAAATGTTTGTTTAGAGAGAGAGAGAGAGAGCAAGTAGGGGAGGAGCAGAGAGAGAGGGAGAGAGAATTCCAAGCAGGCTCCACACTGTCAGTACTGAGCACGACATGGGCTCGAACCCACAAACCATGAGATCATGACCTGAGCCAAAATGAAAAGTCAGACACTTAACTAACTGAGCCATTCAGGCACCCCAGATATTTTTTCTGCCCTTTTCACTTCTCTCTCTCTCTCTCTCTCTCTCTCTCCCCCTCCCTCCCCCTCTCTCTGGGACTCCCATTATGTGTATGTTGACATGCTTAATGGTGTCCCCCAGGTATCTTAGACTCCTCTTTCTTTTTTTTTTAAATCTTTGATTTTTCTTTCTGTTTTCAGAGAAGTTAATCACAATTGACTTATCTTCAGATTCACTGATTTCTTTTTCTGCCTGTTCAAATCTGGTGAAAATTTCTAGTGAAGTTTTAATTTCACTAAAATTTTTTACATTTCAACTCCAGAATTTTTTTATTCTTTATCATGATTTATATCTATTTATATTTTCTATTTGTGGGACATCTATCTCATAACTTTCCTTTGATTTGTTAGACATAGATTTCCTTTAGTTCTTTGAACATGTTTAAAATAAGCGATTTGTGAATGTGGTTAAGTCTAATGTCTGTGTTTCCTTGGACACTTTATATTGACTGTCTTTGTTTTCCCAGGTATATGAACGATTTTAAGTCTTTTTTTTTTAAGTGTTACTGTTTTTTTGTTGAAAACTAAATTTTTAATAATGTGGAAGCTTTGATAATCAGATATTCTCCCCTCCCCAGTGTTTGTTGTTGTTACTGTTTGTTTCTGTTTGTTTATTCTGAACTACTAAACAAAATTGAATTGAGTAAAATCTGCTTTCTTTAACATGGGTGACCACTGAAGTCTCTACTCAGTGAGCTTAGTGTTCAACTAATAATTCAACAACGGGGTCCTTAAATACCTGGAATCAGTGAGTCTCCCAGTTTTTGTTTAGAAGGTCTGTGTGTGTTGGGGCCTTCAGCCTTCAGAAGAGAATTTTGTAACTTTGCCTTACTCTTGCTGCTTGTGTAGAGCTTCACGTTAGCCAGAGGTGAGTGCTTAGGGCCTTCTCAGTTTTTTCCTGAGCATGTGCACATACCTGTGCTTACATATGACCATCTAGATTCTCAGGAATATTTTGGAACTTTTTGAAGCACCCAGTTTTTCTTTTTAAGCTCTTTTGGTTAGCCTATTGTTTGTCTCAAGTGTTATCCACTGCCTTGGTCAGCTGCAATATGAAACAATTGCCTCTGATAGTTTTTGACAAATACCCTTGGGGCAAAGAATTTTGTTTTGGTTTGTTTTGTTTTGCATGGAGGGAGCTCTGAGGTCAAATTAAGATAGCTTTGGGAGTGGGGTCTTCCAGGAAACCACCAGACATGTCAAATAATGACAGTCCTCTGGGAATGTAGTAGTAGAGGCAGTCCACCTTCTTCTGCCCCCCTGATAGAACTGCCAGGCTGTTAGTTTTCACCAGGTTTGTGGACTGTTGACTTTCAAAGCTACTATAAAGCTGGAGTGGGAGGCTGGGAATAGGGCAAAATAAAAATGCCACAGTTTGCTGGTCTTACTAAAATATAGCTATCTTTCTTGAATAAATTCTCCCCAGATTGCTGCGAGCCTTTGGTTAATTTCTAGTTTGGAAAATGTTGACACTGTTTTTGCCGGTGTTCTTCTTGGTTTAATGGAGATGATGCTTTTCAAATGTCCTTATTTTGATATTTTTGCTTATGTCTTACTGTTGAGTTTTGAGAGTTCTGTATTCTGTTTTAGATGGCAGTCTTTTGTTAATGTAGTTTACAAATACTTTCTCCAACTCTGTCACTTTTTAATCATCTTAACAGGATCTTTCGAAGGGTAAAAGATTTTTGTTTTGATGAAGTCCAGCTTATCAAGTTTTTTCTTTTGTGGATCATGCTTTGGGTGTTATTTCTAAGAACTCTTTTTCTAGGTCTAGATCCTGATGATTTTTCTGTCTTCTACAGGATTAATAGTTTTACATTTTATGTTTAAATCTATAATCCATTTTGAGTTAATATTGGTATAGAGTATAAGATTTAAGTTGGTATCCTCTTTTTCTTCTGTCTGTATATTCAGTTGCTGTAGCACCAACTGTTGAAAAGACATTTTTTCTCCATTGAATTGCTTTTACACTTTTGTGAAAAATTCAGCTAGCCATCCTCAATAGGGCTTTGAGGAGGTTTTAGAAAATATAGAAGGAATACAAGGAGTTAATTCATTTTCTCATGTAGGGTTCGGTCAGATCCAAAGTGAAAAATCCACATACAAGTATAACTACATTGTTTAGAAATCAGGGGTAGGGGAGGGATGGTTAGAGAAGGGGTGGTGGGTAGTCTTGATTTTCATAACAAGCTTTAATTGAAATCTTAAAATAATGTATTTGAATAATTTTAATTAAAGTAAAAACAAAATAGTATAATGCCAATGCTTTACTCAGGGGAAAATTCAAAGCCTTAAATGTCAATATTTTTAATATTGTAATGTTTTTAATGTGGAAAAAAATACTCAGAATAACACATGGTAAAAATGTACAACTTTAGAATTCAGAAGTGCATACCTTCTTAACCCCTAGCCAAGAATTTAACACATTGCCAGTCCTTCCACTCCATTCCCTCCCAATCAGCCTCCCCCCTTGTCTTTGGGAGGCTACCATCCCACCTTTTATGGTAGTCACTTTCTTGGTTTATATTTTTATTACTTAAAGATACATTTTTGAGGTATATATTTTTTCCTATTAATGAAATTTGCATAATTGGATCTTGGCTTTTTTCAGCATTATTTGTGAGAGTCATTTATATTTTCACATAAAATTGTAGTTCATTCAGTTTCGTTGCTCTACAGGCATACCTCATTTTATCACACTTTGTTGAGCCATGCAAGTGCATTTTTTTTATTTACTTATTTTACAAATTTCAGGTTTGTGGCAACCCTGTATCTGCAAGTCTGTCGGCACCAGTTTTCCAACAGCATTTGCTTTACGTCATGTTTTTGTGTCACATTTTGGTAATTCTCACAAAATTTCACACATTTTATTGCTATATTTCTTACGATGATCTGTGACCAGTTATTGTTGATGTCACTACTATAATTGCTTTGGGGTGCCAGAAACCACGATGGCATGGTAAACTTAATAAATGTTGGTTGTGTTCTGATTGCTCCACTGACTGGCTGGCTGTTCCCGTTTCTCTCCCTTTATTTGAGCCTCCCTATTCCCTGAGACACAATATTGAAAATAGGCCAATTAATAATCCTACAATGGCTTCTAAGTTTTTAAGTGAAAGGAAGAGTTGCACGTCTCTCACTTTAACTCAGAACCTGGAAATGATTAGGCTTAGTAAGGAAGGCATGTCAAAAGCTGAGATAGACTGAAAGCTAGACCTCTTGTGTCAGTTAATGTGTGAATGCACAGGAAAAGTTCTTGAAAGAAACTAAAAGTGCTACATCAGTGAACACATGAATAATAAGAAAATGAAACAGCCTTATTGCTGACATGGTTGAAAGTTTTAGTGGTTTGGATAGAAGATCAAATCAGCCACAACATTCCCTTAAGCCAAAGCCTTATCCAGAGCAAGGCCCTTCAGGGGAGATAGCTCAGGGATAGAGCATTTAATTACAGAGCAAATCCCTCTCTTCAATTCTGGAAAGGCTGAGAGGTGAAAGGCTGCAGAAAAACTGTTTGGAGCTAGCAGATTTTGGTTTGTGAGGTTTAAAGAAAGAAGCCTTCTTTAGAACATAAAAGTGCAAGGTGAAGCAGCAAGCGCTGATATAGAAGCTGCAGCAAGTTATTCAGAAGATATCTAGGTAAGATAATTAACAAAGGTGGCTACACTAAACAACAGATTGTCATTATTGACAAAGCAGCCTTCTAGTGGAAGAAGATGCCATCTAGGGCTTGCATAGCTAGAGAGGAAAAGCCATTGCCTGGCTTCAAAACGTCAAAGAACTGGTTGACTCTTGTTGGGGGCTAATGCAACTGGTGAAACCAGTGCTCATTTATCATTCTAAAAATCGTAAGGCCCTTAAGAATTACACTACATCTACTCTGCCTGTGCTCTATAAATGCAATAACAAAGCATGGTTGACAGCACATCTTTTTATAACATGTTTCATTGACTATGTTAAGCCTACTGTTTGACCTACTCCTAGGAAAAAAGATTCCTTTGTAAATATTACTGACAATACACCTGGTCAAGAGCTCTGACAAAGATGTGTAATGAGGTGAATGTTGTTTTCATGTTTGTTAACACAACATCCATTCTGCAGCCCATGGATCAAGGAGTAATTTCAAGTCTTATTTAAAAAGTACATTTTGTAAGACTGTAGATGCCATAGTGATTCCAAAGATAGATATGAACAAAGTAAATTGAAAACCTAGATTCAGGGGCGCCGGGGTAGCTCAGTCAATTGAGCATACGACTCTTGATTTCAGCACAGGTCATGATCCCAGGGTCATGGAATTGGGCCCTGCATTGGGCTCTGCACTGAGCCTGTAGCCTGCTTAAGATTCTTTCTCTCCCTCTGCACCTCTCCCCTGCTTGCGTGCGTACTCTCTCTTACCTGTCTCTAAAATAAAAAAATAAAACCTGGATTCACCATTTTAGATGCCATTAAGAACATTCATAATTCATGAGAAGCGGTCATAATAACAACATGGACAGCAATTTGGAAGAAGCTGAATTCAACCCTCATGGATGACTTGGAGAGAGGTTCATGACTTCAGTGGAGGAAGTAACTTCAGGTGTGGTGGAAATAGCAAGACAACTAGAAGTGGAGCCTGAAGGTGTGACTGAATGGCTGCAATCTCATGATAAAGCTTGAACAGGTGAAGAGTTGCTTCATAGGGATGAGCAAAGAAAGTGCTTTTTAAAGATGCACTCCAGTCCTGGTGAAGATGCTGTGCAGATTGTTGAAATGACAACAAAGGATTTACATATTATATAAACTTGATAAAGCAACAGCAGGGTTTGAGAGGACTGGCTCCAATTTTCAAAGAAATTTTACTGTGGCTAAATTGTTCTCAAACAGCATCACTTGCTACAGAGAAATAGTTCATGAAAGGAAGACTCATTTGATGTGGCAAACTTGTCTTATTTTAAGAAATTGCCGCAGCCACCCAACCTTCAGTAGCCACCACCCTAATCAGTCAGCATCTATCAACTCTGAGGCAAGACCAGCAAAAAGATTATGACTCATTGATAACTCAGAAAATGGTTAGTATTTTTTAGCAATAAAATATTAAAAATATAATATAAATTAAGGTATGTACTTTTTTTAGACATAATGCTATTGCACACTTAATAGACTATAGTATAGTGTATACATAACTTTTATATGTACTGGGAAACCAAAAAATCATTTTACTCACTTTACTATTTTGCTTTATTGTGATGGTCTCGAACTGAACCCATGCTGCTTGTCAGGTATGCCTGTATAGTACAGTACATTATATGAATATCCTACAATTTATCCATTTTGTTATTTGTGGAAACTTGGATTGTTTCTACTTTTTAGGCTTTTTAGGCTTTTATGGATAATGCTGCTATGTATTTACTTGTGCATGTCTCCTCGTGTACTCATGCACACATTTATATTGAGTAAATATCCAGGGGTTTAGTAGCTTGGTTTTAGGGTACATTTATGTTTAATGTCAGAAGATACTAAATTTTTTTCCAAAGTGTTTTGTAACAATTTACAATCTCATCAACACTTTTGCATTTCAATTTTACCAACACTTTATATTGTTAATCTTTAATTTTAGTCATTTTAGAGAGTGTGTAGTGGTTTTAGTTCCCATATGCCAGTTTCCAAATGTATCAATTGACTCCCCTTTTTTTCCTGAGTATGGATCACAATCTCCTCTTTCTTTGTGTAGGATATAATTTTGCTTGAAAACTGGACATTATATTAACATGTTTTAGTGACTCCGGTTTCTGTTAGTGTTTTTCTGAGATTTGTTGGGTAAGGTTTATAGTCTGATTTTGATGCTTGCCCTGTGGTTTTCTTCTAGGGATTCCACTAGTTTTCATCTGTTCTCCTGAGCTATGGTTCTGTCCTCTGGCACTTCAGCCTTGTAAGGCTTCACCTTCTTGTTGCCCAAATGGTGCACACTTGAGAAATGCACTCTGTTGAAAAAGCATCAGTAGTACAGCTCTGTTTTTCAAGTGTAAAAATACTGGCCTCTGCCAGATTTTTTTCCCTTGACCCCTGCAGTTCTCTTTGAATACTTCGTTCATCAGTCATCTGGTGATTTGAGCAAAGTTTATACTGATAATTTTTTCACTACTTCTCTGGTTCTCTCACTGCTAGTTCTCTCACTTAAATTTCTATTTCTATTTTCAGCTGCTTCTCCCGGCCTAAAATCTGATAATAATTCTGTATTATCTTTTTCCAGAGATAATTTTTGTTTGCTTGTGCCTCATCTGGGGTGACCAGCAATCTGGGATTACTTTATTTAAATTTTAGGGAGAGTTTGTTTTGTTTGTTTGTTTTTGTTTTAATTTGCTCAGCTGAAGTCTTTAGGTAGGGCTGCAGTACATGCAAGGACTTGTTTACTTCTGGCTCACTAGAGTTTAGTCCTTTGGAGTCTCAGTTTAATAGCAGGCAGTATTCAGTATGGCTCCCACCATTTCTGAACCTTGCATTCCTGTTTTGGTCCCCTTAGCTCTAAAACAACGTCAGAAATTATGATCAGTTTCTCAGCTGCCTCATCTGTATTGGTAAAAACCCCCAAGGCAAAGAAACATCCTTGGATGCTGGGTTTGTATCAGTAGGTTTCCATCCCATCTTGGATCTTGGCCAGGTCATTCTTTACTGTTGTGTTAACTTTTTGGTGCCTTCAAATTGATAGTTTTTTAAATATTTTGTTCAGTTTCTCTAGTAGGTACTTCAGTAGGAGGATTGATAAGTTATTTACTATTCTGCTATTACTACAGTTATTTCGAGAATGTTTGGATTGATGGGTGCATATAGTGTCATTATGGTAATGATTAAAGCTTTTGGCTTGGGTTTTTTCTATGGTGGCTTCATTACTAAGTATGTTGTGACGTGGCAGAGATGCTGCTGGCTGCTCTGACATACGTAATTCTCATGGCTGTTATTTCCACTGAAGAGTGTATCTTTCCTAGTACTTGGAAACATCCTGGGAAGGATTCCCAATTTCCCACACTGGCCTGCCTCCTCATCTATGAACAAATTGCTGTGGCTGCCTGAGGAATTCTCATCAGCCTGGATGCCACTTGTTCATCCCTCAGTCCGGAGGCCTATGGTGCCACTTTAACAGTTGAGTGAAGAGTGTTTTATTAATGGGCAGTCAGGGTGCCATTAACATAAATCGGAAAAAGATGTTAGGTAAGATAGCAGATTGCTCATTAATAGTTTTCATAGATCATTTTGGAGGACCCTGAAAATTTTCATTATATGGTTATATCTAGTAAAGCTGTCTAGCAACAGAATTTCACAAAAAATAGTAGTTGACTGGTAACATTACTTGTAAAAAGGATTTTGCTCAGTTTATATGTTTCTTGAAATTGACAAACTCACAAGATGTTTTGTAGAGTCACTGCTAATAAAAGAGTAAAAGAGACTTTTATGTCTCTTTTTTCCTTGCCTTCAAAAATTGAGGTCAATTGTTAATCTAAAATAACTCTTCTAGCGACTCCTGGGTGGCTCAGTTGGTTGAGTGTTCAACTTCGGTTCAAGTCATGATCTCACAGTTCGTGAGTTTAAGCCCCTGTTCAGATTCTGTGTCTTCCTCTCTCTCGGCCTCTCACCCACGAAATAAACATTAAAATTTTTTTTAAATGCTTAAGAAAAATAAAAATAACCCTTCTAGGGATAAGAATAATTTAATTTGGTTTCTTTAGGATTGAGTTGTATCAGTTTGCTGTTACTGTGTAATAGACTACAGTAAAACCTTGGTTTGTGAGTATAATTTGTTGTGGAAATGCTTATAATCCAAAGCACTTGTATAGCAAAGCAAATTCAAGAACCATTGGCTCAGTTGTGATCATGTGACATTCGGTGTCACCTACTACTCAAATTGCAAGACATCACTTGTTTTAAAATTTATTAGAAATGTTTGCTGGTCTTGCGGAACACTCACAGACCAAGTTACTTGCAATTCAGGGTTTTACTTGTACTCTAAAACTTGGTGGTTTAAGACAAACCTTTATTGTTAAAACAAGTCTGTAAGTCAGCTGGGCAGTATTTCTGGTCTTGCCTGGACTCATTTATGAGTCTGCATTCAGGAGCAGGTCAGGAAGGTGGCGTTGGTGCTCTTGACTGAGTTCCCTAGGGTGGCCTGTGGTGTGGGACATTTGGGCTGTCCTGTTATCCTCCAGCAGATTAGAGGAGGCTTGTTCTCATGATGGTAGCAGGATTCTAAGAAGAACCATGCAAGGTCTCCTGAGGTCTAGCTCAGAATTTGTGAACTGACGTCTGTTACATTCTATTGGTCTTCCTTATAAGGAAGCCTAGATTTAAGGGTAGGGGAAAACACTCTACCTCTTGATGGGAGAAACTACAAAGCCTCATTGTCAAATGCATGAATAACGGGGAAGTGTAGAATTGGAGCTGTTTTTGCAGACAGATTTTTGATTCATGATGTAAAATTAATATTCTATATTTGTTTAGTTCCAGGTTGACCTTTATTATATTTCAGGAGGAATTGTGTTTGCGTATAGAAGTTTAGGCAAGTATAAATTAAATATGTCAATCTGTTCAGAGGTCCAGATGATTCTAGTTACGTATGTTTCATTGGATATATCTAATGACATTCTGGAAGCATCATTCATGCATTGAATTACCAAAATTGTAGTACCAGTTGTAGATGTTGAAAGAGGATTTATTTTCACCTCTACTCTTTTTTGGTTATAAATGACAATATTCTTTTTGTATTCATTATTGTTACTCTAACTTCTTTAATTAGAGATTTCATTATTTTCCCAAGTTTATTAATATTTGTATATTGTGATCTTATAATCCGTTTTATTGAAGTGTAATTGGTATGTAATAAATCATGTTTTATGTGTACAATTTGAATACATTTCGTATCTGTGTATACCCATGAAATCATCACCACAATGAAGATTATAAACTTATCCTTTACCCTCAAACTTTACTTGTACCCCTTTTAATCCTTTCATATTTATTGCTCCTCCCTTATGCAGTATATAATCTTTTTGTCTATATTTTTTTCAGTCAGCATAATTATTTTCAAATTCATATACATTGCATGTGTCATTAGTTCACTCCTACTTATTCCATTGTAAAACTGTAAGGGTTCACATGTTGGTGGACAATTTTTCCTTCAACTTTTGGCTATTACAAATAAAGGTGAACGTTTGTAAGTTTTTATATGAGCATATGCTTTCATTTCTTTGGGTAGATACCTAGAAGTGGAATGACTGGATCATACGTGTAGTAGTTGTATATTTGACACTTTAAGAAATGGTGAAACTTTCTACAAAGTTCTCTTTCAGTTCTGGTGGCTACTGACATTCCTGACTGTGGCTGCAATCTTCAAAGCCAGTGTTTCAAATCTCTACTCTGTCTTCACCTTCTCTTTGTATAGTCACATTTCCCTGTCTCCCCTCTTTCAGGAATATATGTGACTGTACTTAGGGCCCACCCAGATAATCCAGGGTATTCTCTCCATCTCAAATTTTTAACTAATTACATCTGTAAAGACTTTTCTTTTGGGAGGAATGGTCATACAAGGTAATATTCACAGGTATTAGGATGTGCATTCTCTTTTGCAGGGCCATTGTTTTTCATCCTTTCACACTCAGCAACTCCTAGTGGACTTTTAGTCCTCTCACTTTGATTTATAGTTTAGTTTGCAATAGGTCACAGTATCCAGTTCTGGGTAGGTAAAGATTGGTGGTAATGGATGGCAGAGAGAATATTCTTGTCTCTTCTAGACATTATGTAGAAAACTCCAGGCCTGTGATTCTCAGTTGTGGCCCTGGAAATAGCAGCATGATCTTAGGAACTTACTAGAAATGCAAATTATTAGGCTCCAACTTAGAACTACTGAATCAGGAGCTCTGAGGGTGGGGGCTGGCAGTCTGTATAACATGCTCTCTAGGTGATTCTGATGTATGCTAAAGTTTGTGAACCACCTTTCTAGTTTATTGACATTATTAGTATTAAAACCATATTCACCTTCTTCTCCAACTCTTTTTTGCTTAAGTCCAATACTTTAACTAGTCCGGGAATTATAGTCCACAAACTTTGTTTTCAGTAGGGATGCAAACATTTAGAACCAAAATCTTGGTACTGATGATCAGTGAAATTAATTAATTTACTCTATAGAAGTTTGCATTGGTCTGGTTTTTGTCAGTTGTATCTTACTTAGATGTAGTTATTTCATAAAGTAATGTTACTGTATTCAGAAGTGATACGAACTTTTTTTCTCTAGTCCTGGAAATGTGAATTAAACTCATTAGCCTGAATTTTACTTATTTCCCTATGTACATTTTGGGATACAACACAAAATTTCTTATCTTTCATTCAGCCTACATTGTTGTACTTTTACCACGTACCATCCAGTGAAAATGCTGAAATAAGCTAAATGACTTCTTGGCCTCAGTGTGTCCACACTGTAGTTCAGAAAAACACACAAGTAAACAATTGATACAGAGCTATCACCAGTTGTTAATAGCAATTGAGAAACACAACATCGCTGAAGAAATTAGAGAAGGATCTTTCAGGATAACTAATATTCAAACTAATATTTGAATATTGCAAAACTAGTAAAAAATAGGTTAGCAAAGTTAGAGACAATAAGTGTAGTTTGCCATGTTAAAAAGCATGAAAGTTGAGTGTGCGTGGGAGCTGTTCTGGGAGTTGAAGGGGTTTAGTATTAGAAACCTGGAGTGAATGGGAGAGTAAAGATTGGGGATAAATCGATAAGGATGAGATCATTGATGAGTAGTGTTGAAGGACTTGAAGCATAGATGTGACATCTTCAGGATAGCTGTTTGAAAATGAGGACTTATATATATGATTCTGAGAAGGATGAATTTGAGATGATAGTCTGGAAATAGAATAGTTACAGTAATCTAGGTGAGAATGGCAGTAGGTGTGGTGGTGCCATTTTTGGGGAATAAGAATTTAAAAGAGTAACAAGCTTGTTTCAGGTAAGGAGAGGAGATGTGTAGAGTACAGAATAAGACATACTGAGTTTTCAGAATTTGTGAAATGTGAAAAATTAGAGGTAGGTAATTTTTCAAGTATAAGGGAATGTTGGGGTGGCGGTCACATTATGCTAGATTGTAGGTTAAATTGAGGAAGTAGGAGAGTATCAGTATATACTGCCTTCTAGAATCATGGCCCATGGCATTTAGCAAATAATCGTTGTTAGTCATTATTACAGTTATTATTAGTGTATACTTTTATGCCATCTCATACTGTATTTTTATCTTCAGCTTTTTGGTGTACTTTTTGGCATGTATGTAATAGTATTAGACAAACATCTAGATAGAAGTGTGTGTTTTAACAAATACTGATTTTAATTATTGCTATACTATTAAAATTAACCAAAATAAGTTATTGTAAATCTTTAAAAAAATTTATTTATTGTTTATTTTTGAGAGAGAGAGAGAGAGAGACAGACAGACAGAGTGTGAGCAGGGGAGGGGCAGAGAGAGAGAGAGGGTGACACAGAATCCAAAGCAGGCTCCAGGCTCTGAGCTGTCAGCCCAGAGCCCCATGCAGGGCTCGAACTCACGGATTGCAAGATCATCACATGAGTTGAAGTCGGATGCTTAACCAACTGAGCCACCCAGGTGCCCCATATTGTAAATCTTTTTTAAAGATAACTAGAAAGATTAAGTTTCTCATTTGAATATATCTCAGTTCATCAAAAAGGTAGTATTTAGCAAGTTTCCTAAAAGTTTAAAATGATCGTGTTTTAGTTGAATGACTTTTTCAGATAGATGTTACATAAAGAAAATAATTAGATATGCAGTTTTTAATTTAAAACAATAAGTGTGTCATAGAAATGTACTTATTTCTATCTGAAGCAGAAAACTAAATGATGGTCTTTGCATGTATTTTTTCAGGTTTGAGTTAATTTCGAATGAGATTGTTTTTGCAACGAGATGTTAATAAGACAAAATCTAGGTAAGTAGAAGACTTTGTTAAGTGTTACGTATCAAAGTAGGAATAATACAAAAAACTTATGTTTTAAAAATGTGTCTTCAAGTTCAGAATTAATGAGTTTTTCAATAAAATTTTGAAATATGAAGAACTGACTTTGATGTACTTGCTCCAGTTGATTTGGTGGAAGTAACAGTAGAGCTATGAAATTGTGGAACTAAATTCTTCATTTTCCTTCTTTTATGTTGAGTTTAATGCAGTTTCCAGTGACTATTAAACATAGAAAATTGAGTTGGCATTTGGTTTAGCTATTCAGAAACCAGTTCAGTAAGAGATTTGCTAGATTGCTTCAATGTTTTCTTAGTGGATGATAGTACTTGAGTAGTTTTTGCCTTTGTGAATTTTACTTTTTTGTTTCTATTAATGAAGCCCTTGTACAAATTGATTAAATTTGCCAAATTGTGTTTTTTTTATGTTAGTATAATGTTCAGAACTGTAAATGATAATATTTTTCTTATGAATATTTGTACTGAATGACTTTCTAATTTAGCATTGTGCTTTGCTTTAATTTTTTAAGACTGTTGATTTTCAGGAAATTGAATTGTGATCATGTACTTGTTTGGTATATGGGTTTTCAATAATATAAGCTGTTGAGATGTTAAAAGGATACATTTGCTGTCTTTTGGTAAATGAACATGGTTTCAGGATATAAGCAGATTAAAAAGAATACTTTGATAAATTGTAGTTAATTTGGTCTTTCTCCAATCTAACCAGATGTTTCAGCTGTCAGAAACTTGCTGATTTCAAAGTTAAAAAAAGAAAAAAAAAGCCCAGAGTGAGAAGTGCTGTAGTTGAGTAATGTGCAGTTAAACAGTGTATTCTCAGTAAGTGGTTTAGGCATAATTGGAAGGAGAGTTTCACTTTTATTGCTATTACATAATAATTGTAATGACAGTGTGAAGAGTTCTTACTGTGCTCTATATTGTGTTAACTGCTTCTCATGCCTTATTAATCTTTATAGTACTTCTTGTAAGGTAGGTATTGCTGTATAGAAAATTTTTATTTTTTTGTTTATAGTGAGCTATTTCTTTTCTTTGGGAAAAGTACACTGTTTTCACAGCATTTATTATAAAGAATACTTGCCTGTATATCTTCTTGTAGGGGAAAAGAAGCTAGACTTTTTTACATAACGTCTTATAGGGATTTTGTTTGCTAATTGAATATACATTGTCTGTTAGAACCTTTATTCTGATTTCTTAAAAGTCAGATATTGCTTAAGGGATGACACTGGTTTAATTTATTCTGGCCTTATTCCACCACGATTACGTATGCATTTTTTCTTTTTTTAGTAAAATATGTACATTTTTACATAGATTAAGTTGTAATTTATATGTGGTAAAATTTAAAGTATAGAGCTGAATGGGGTTTTTACATATATGTTCACACATGTAACTACCATAGAGGTCAAGGTACAGAACATTTTCATTGCCCAGAAAATTCCTCATACTCTTGCCTTTCCAATCCAATGCCTTTCCCCCTGAGGTAAGCATCTTTCTGAATTTTATCAGCATAGCTTAATTTTGCTTGTTCTTGAATTTTATGTATATAGAATTCTATGACATTATACTCTTTTGTATGGCTTTTTCCAATCAACATAGTATTTTTGAGTTTTCTCCATGTGGTTGTATCGGAAGTTCATTACTTTTTATTGCTGAGTAATATTCCATGCTACATATTTTTTCTCTAATTTTTTTTTATTCTCCAAGTCTCTGACCTCACTTGCCAGCATTCTACATTGCTTTTTTTCCCTCTAGTTGTCCCCTTCATTGTTCCCCTGTCACCTGCGCAAGAAAATGTAGGCTCTGTATTATGGCATACAATGGTCTCACTGCAGGTATTCTAGAATGCTAGAATTATCTGAGTAAAATAAGTATGATGTTTCATATATTTAGTTTTAGTCCTGATTAAATGTTGTCACTCTTCCCCAGCCCCTTGTCTCCCCAGCTGCCATTGTCCTTCCTCCTCGTTGTCAGGTTATCTCCTGAAATAGTCCATCTGAAGCATTATCTTGTCCTTTGAGCCAGACCTAACACTTCTGCAGTAGTATGTTTTCTTTACTGGACTTTGGTGAGCTCTTTGAGGGGAGACACCACCAGTGTCTTACTTATCTTAGTAGCACAGTGCCAGAGTACTGTGTGTACTTAATGAATGTTTGTAAAACATAGAACACTGAATAGAGTTCTGTCTCAGACAAGTAGGGATTGAGAATACTGGCTGGAATGGGGTGAGGACATTGGCACTTCAATTGCTATTGCGCTGTATGAAGGAGCCAATGAGGCAATACAGAAGCAGCATTATAGACATTTTGGAAGGAGAAATAAAACCTCCCTCGAGTCTTCTTTCAGTCCAGTTGAAAAAAATGGCTCGTAATGTTCTTAGTTGAGACCTTAAGGAAAACCGTGTTGGTTTTGATTATTCTTTTCAAATGAAGCTATTAATCCATGTTATGGCAATTGGAGTGTTTAGTACTAATGGTATTCTTTTTGTGAGTTTGTGCTACTTATTTCTTTAAAGATTTTTAAAGATGTATTGGACTAATACAAGCAGAAGATTAGGAAGACTGGTCACATCTAATAAAGAAAACTTTTTCTCATTTTCCTGAGGGTAAAAAAAAATATTGGAGTAGAGAAGGAAATTGAATCATAGTCTGGAACTATGATAACATTTTTGATTTCTGTAGCTTAGGAAGCTTGCTGTTTGATGAAAAATATTTTTAAAAATTTTGTTTTACCTTTGTAGGTCTATAATATATATAAATAATACACTTTCTTAAGAAATGAAGCTTTTAGAATATTTTAAAGCATTTTATACTAGTTTTTTTTCTTCCATGTTTGAAATTTGGCTAGTTGGGTTGGCTGTTGTAGTCACCTGGGGGATTTTTATGCCTTCTAGCAAGTCCAAAGCAAGGAGAGGTTCTTCCCCACTGGGATCAATTTGTTGCTTTTCCTCTCTGCAGCTTCTGCCATAAAGGTTGAACACAGAGTTGGACATTGACCCCATCTCCTGCTGTTTCTTCTGATCCCTACAAGGATTTTTATAGACATAGATCTTATCAAATGTAGAACTTCAGTTATTTGTTTTATTTTATCATGGATGTGAAGTGTGTTTAGTTTTCTTGTTGATAAAATTTGAGTATTCGGAGAGATTTAACCTTGAGGTTGTTTGACTTAACATGTATTTGAAAGATTTTAGACTAGTTTTTCTTCTCAGAAGCTGATAGGTATACCTCAGTTTCAGATTCTTCCCCTTCGTTTTGCCCTTCAATATTTTATATGGTCAGCAGCTGCTTTTTTCATTTCGCAGAGTTCCTAAGTCCAAGGATTTGAATTTCTTTATGAATATTTATCTTATGTTAGCTAATTTCCTTAATTTTCAAATTAATCTCTCTATGCTTCACTTTATTTTTTTTTTTTATTTTTTTTTTTTTTAAATTTTTTTTTTCAACGTTTATTTATTTTTGGGACAGACAGAGACAGAGCATGAACGGGGGAGGGGCAGAGAGAGAGGGAGACACAGAATCGGAAACCGGCTCCAGGCTCTGAGCCATCAGCCCAGAGCCTGACGCGGGGCTCGAACTCACGGAGCGTGAGATCGTGACCTGGCTGAAGTCGGACGCTTAACCGACTGCGCCACCCAGGCGCCCCTCTATGCTTCACTTTAGTAGCAGTGTAGTTGTGCTGCCCTTTGTTGTAATGTGAAAAAGAAAACTTTTAAATTAACAAAAATATATGTTCTTCATTCTAGATGAGATTGCACAATGTGCATTTTACCTTTTTCAAATATATTGCCAAGTAACATTTAGGATTTTGGAAATGTTACTTTTTAAAGAAGTTACATAAGCTTATTTGCATAAGAGCAAATAATATAGAAATGTTTCCAATAAGTAAAACTTCCGTCTCTCACCCAGCTCTTGTACACCCCATAAATCATCAGAAAGAACAGGTATATATTCTGCATCTTTCTCTTTCCACTTGCCAGTTATATCTTGGACATTTTTCCATATATGTATTACATTTAATATAATTGTTTCCTGGGGCTCCTGGGTGGCACATTCGGTTAAGCGTCCGACTTCAGCCAGGTCACGATCTCACGGTCCGTGAGTTCGAGCCCCGCGTCGGGCTCTGGGCTGATGGCTCAGAGCCTGGAGCCTGTTTCCGATTCTGTGTCTCCCTCTCTCTCTGCCCCTCCCCCATTCATGCTCTGTCTCTGTCTCAAAAATAAATAAAAACGTTAAAAAAAAAAAATTTAATATAATTGTTTCCTTACTGATAGAGATACTTGGGTAAATCTCAGGGTTTTTTCCTGTTTATATAATGCTGTAATCAATATTCTTCACTGTATCTATATTTCACTAAATTATTGGAATTGTGTGAGAATGTAGGATAATTTGTAGCAGTGGATTGCAGGTGAGTGTATATGTGCATTTTAATTTCTGATATATATTGCAAAACTGCAATAAGATTGTATCACTTAACATTTTTGTTAGCAGTGTTTGAGAATATCTCTTTCCCCACACCCCACTGAATTAACTTGTGTTTTAATCCATGTCAGTCTAATCAGTGAAAAGTGTATTTATTGGTGCATTTTTTTTTTTAATTAGAAGGATTTTAAATTTCTAGGTCTTTTGGGAAAGCAAAATTAATGCGACACAAATTGAAACATCAAATTAATAAATTTAACAACAAGCCAAAGTAATTTTGCTACAAAACAAACCCATTCATTATAGCGTAGCAGTGTTTCAAATGATAGAGTTTCTACTGGTCATTGAGCTCCTTCATTCTTCTGATGGCAGACTTTACTGTGGCAGTGGAGGTGGTGTTGCAGGTCCAGGCACTACCAACTACCATTTTCACGCAGGAATCCCAACGCCAGATCCCCACAGCTTGTCTTTTTATCTTGGTTTTGCCCCAGAAGGAGCAAGTGTACTTGATGTGCTGGCTTATTTCATTATTCTTCACCATTTTCCTGAGAGAGGCACCATAATGGGTCCTGTATTTATGACAATTCCGACTTTCTTGGCGTGCTTAGCTAGGTTGCCACAAACGAGGTCTGAGCCTAGAGAAGGCTGGTGTATTCCTTTAGTTGTGAGATTGCTCAAAGGTATGCTATGCCCCCTTCATCGTAACTTAATTCCATCAAAGAATATATAATTGGCAAAAATTTTTCTCCTTTATTGTTAAATCCACCAATTAACATACTATTGTATGTGTTGCATTCAGTTATTTAATATTGAATAATCAGATTGTTTGTCTTGTTTACCTTCATACTGTTTACTTAGAACACATATTTCCTTGTGATGGATTTCTTTGCAATTTGCTCCCAACTAATGCTAGTGTAGTCTGTAAATAAAAACAAAAACCATTACTAAATATTAGGTTAATTAAATTTAGATTAATAACATGCTGCTCAAAAGCTGTTGTCTCTTGTAACTAAAGCTTTAGAAAACTGTGTGTGTGTATGTGTGTGTATGTATATGTGTGTGTTTACCACCCTCAGCATGTGTGATAAGCTGTAAATGTCTCTTATCTAGCTTGTAGAAATTACTAAATTTAAGATAAAAAAAAAAAAGAGCTGAGAAAATCCATAACATTATGATGGCTTTCTCTGAATTGTTTTTATTGCCTTCTTTGGGGTGTATTTTTTTGTGTAGTATTTTCCAGTGTGATGCCTTTTCTCCTGGATATGATTATATCTGTTTGCCTAAACCTCTGAAAACTCATCCTTGGTTTCACTTTGTCTTTTAATTTGTCTAAAAGGTTAAGTAGGCTGCATTGATTTGTTTTGGAACCTATTTTCTCATTCTATTTTTTCAAAGAAAGTTTCATCTAGACCTGTACTTGTTATAAAAGTTTATCCTCAAATCTGAAGTGGTTTTCAACTTGACAGTTAAAGGCTAAGTGGCGAATGTCATTCCAGTGTGTGAACAGGGAACCATAAAACTGCCCTGTCAAACCAAAGAATTTTGATATTACTATAGTTTAACCTTCTGTGGTAGGTCTAAACTATAAATAGAGGTGCTAAAATAAAACAAGATATTCAGTAAGCCTTAACTGAAACATAATGTTCTAGGCACTTTGCTATATGTTAAGTGTGCATTGGTAATTTGAATTCTCAGTGCCATATAGCTAATTATAGCTCATGAACATAATACTGTCAGGTGTATATAGGGGAGTATAGTTGCACTAACAAGGGAATTTTGAAGGGAAAGATCAGGAAGGGCTTTGTTGAAGGAAGGTGGTGTTTGAGTTGGGCCTTGAAGACAGTAGGATTGTGATTGTAGGATGGCCTTGGGAAAATGTGGGCAGAGGGAGTATGAACTAAAAGTCTTATTTTAGTTGCTAGAAATTATTTTATAAAATGGTTTCATTTAACTGGATGTCCGTGTTATCAAAGTTACTGGCATTTTCTTAAGTGTACTAAAGTTTATAATTTATTATAGTTTTGGAAGTCATTATTTAAATGGTTTCCTTGTTCTGTTTTTCAAACTTTATTTTTATTTTTCAATTTTTTTTAAGTTTATTTATTTATTTTGAGAGAGAGAGAGTGTGCGTGTACAAAGTAGGGCAGGGACAGAGAGATGGAGAGACAGAATCCCAAGCAGACTCTGCACCATCAGCACAGAACCCGATGTGGGGCTCAAACTCATGAACTGTGAGATCATGACCTGAGCCGATATCGTGAGTCAGATGCTTAACCGACTGAGCCACTCAGCTGCCCCCTAAACTTTTTTAACAAGTCTAATTTTGAACCAATCAAGAAATAAATTATACTGTGAAAGACTCCATACTGATCATTCACTTACATATTACACTGTTGTACTTAAGAGTATGTGATTTGTAAATAATAAAAGACTAGTGTGAAGTCAGATAGAGAATTGCAAAGATAGAAGAGTTAGAACGTAAGTCTTCTGACCTCTAATCTACTGTTCTTTTGAGATGACTGACCATTAAAGAGATATTTGAAACATTTTAGGGTCTTCTATCAAGGCTGGGAACTATGGGTATATCTGTCATATGATCAGTTATCAGTATACTTAAGATTTTATTGATTTATTCATTGTTTTCTGAGTTGGTTATTACAGCTACATTGGTTTTGGCTTGTAACTGATGCTAGTTATTAGTATGAAGAGGAAAGATGACGAAACATGTGATTACAATAAAATGTGATTAGTGTTGTTAGAGTTTGTGTTCCTGGATGACAAGGACCACGTCTGTTTTATTTACTAGTATGTAAGCACGGAGTATAGCACTTGACTCTCAATAAGCATTTAGTAAAGATTTATTGAATGATTGAATGGAAATATGCCAAGAAGTGACATTTAAACTAAAACCTGGAAGAACTATTAATGATTTATCTAGATAAAAATTTGGGGAAGGACTGTTGTTAGCAAAAGAACGTGGAAAAGATGAGAGAAAAGAGAAGGGAAGATTGGAGCAACTGAAAAAAAATGTGTATCTTTTTTTAAAAAAATTGTTTATGTTTATTTTGATAGAGAAGGAGAGCATGTGGGGGAGGGGCAAAGAGAGAGGGAGAGAGAATCCCACAAACTATGAGATCATGACCCCACTGAAATCAAGTCAGAGGCTTAACTGACTGAGCCACCCAGGCACCCCAAAAATGTGGCATATCTTGGGTGTAGAGTCCTACATGGAGGGGGGGGAGCTGGTAGTGTCAAGACATAAAAGGGAGAGTAAGTCTTAAGATATTTTATTGAGGGCTTTATAAACCATTTTAAGAAGTTTGCATTGGGTTGCCTGGGTGGCTCAGTCGGTTAAGCATCCAACTTTGGCTCAGGTCATGATCTCACTGTTGGTGAATTCAAGTCCCACATCAAGCTCTGTGCTGACAGCTTAGAGCCTGGAGTCTCCTTCAGATTCTGTCTCCCTCTCTCTCTGCCCCTCCCCCACTAGTGATCTGTTGCTCTCTGTCAATAGACATTAAATAGACATTAAATAGACATTAAAGACAAAAATAGACATGCAAATAGACATTAAAAAAAAATAAAGGATTTGGATTAACTCTAATGAGAAATCATTTTAAGGAGTTAAAATGTGAAGAAGTAACATGATCAGATCTGTTTTTTAGAAAAAACGTCCCTAATTGGGGCACCTGGGTAGCTTAGCTGGTTGAGCATCCAACTCTTGGTTTTGGCTCAGGTCGTGATCCCAGGGTTATGGGATCAAACTCTGTGTTGAATCTCTCTCTCCCTCTGCCCCTCTTTCCCACGTGTGCTCTCTCGCTCTTCTCTCGCTCTCTCTCTCAAATTAAAAAAAAAAAACAAAAACAGCAACAAAAGAAAAACATCCCTAATTAAAATGTGGAGAATAGGGGCACCTGGGTGGCTCAGTCGGTTGAGCATCTGACTTCACCTCAGGTCATGATCTCGTGGTTCATGAATTCAAGCCATGCGTGGGGCTCTGAGCTGACAGCTCAGAGCCTGGAGTCTGCTTCCGATTCTGTGTCACCCTCTGTCTCTGCCCCTCCACCTCTCATGCTCTGTCTCTCTTTCTCAAAAATAAATAAAGATTAAAAAAAAAAAAACATGTGGAGAACAGATTGGAGAAGCTAGATTGGATTCAGGACGACCAGTTAATAGCAGGAGAATACTGGCCTGACTTCAGAGTGGTGGTAGGGGGGAATAAAAAGACTTAAAGATTATTGAAAAATGGTTTGCTCCTTACAGATTTATACAATGCTGTTTTTATTAGAGTTTCTGGCCTCTCCTTATTAATTAAACAAGATTTAATACCATTAATGAATAAATAATCATACTATTGATGGCAGGAATCTTACCAAAGATACTTGAGTTGCTAGGAGTATGTTAAATGTGTTAAGTCTTGGATTTCCATTAACATTGTCTAGTACATAGTAGCTAAATATGAATTCTGGTAATATTTGGTGATGGAGACATTTTTCAGTCTGGGTAGCAAAGTTTAGGTTAAAACTGTCCTGAAGATTTAAGGTTACTCATGATTCAGAAAATCATTTGGAGGGGGATGTAGGGGGGGGCAGGTAGAGAAAATCATTTGGAGAAAAGTTATATATGAGTAGGACCTTGCCTTCTTTGTTCACCATTGTATACTCACCATCTAGAGTAGTTCTTCTTACAGAGATACTCAATAAATATTTGTTGAATAATGTCACTACTTACATATAATATTTAATATCTAATCAAATTTTATTTTTAGTTAGATGACAGAGTGGCAGACAAGTTAGTTTTTCTAGCTTATAAAAGGTTATACTTTTATTTAAGTAATATTCTCCCGCTTAAATTTCCCTATAACCATACATATTTATACTTCATCCTTCTATGTTCTTCCCTTCCAACAGTGCCTAATGATGCCATTTCATAACTTACTTGCTTCCTCTCTCCCCATTCCCTAATCCCTTGTAAGCAATAATGTTTGCAATTTCTGTAATTTTTTTTTCATTTCAGGAATGTTATATAAATGGAATCATATGTATATACAAATGTACAACATTTTGGTGTTGTTTTTTTCTATCAGGACAGTTCCCTCAAGATTCATCCAAGTTGTATATATACATTGATTAGTTCATTGTTTTTTTTGCTAAGTAGTATTCCATGGTGTCAGTGTTTCACAGTTTAACTCTTCACCTATGGAAGAACAAAAGTCTAGATTATTTCCATTTTGGGGCTGTTATGAATAAAGCTCATATGAACATTTGTGTACAGGTTTGTGTATAAACATCAGTTCCGATTTCTCTAGAATAAATGCCCCAGAGTGCAGTTGCTGAGTACAAATGCTAGCTACATGTTTAGTTTTATCACAACTGGCCAAATTGTTTTTCAGTAGTAAATAAGTGATCCAGTTTCTCCATATTCTTGCAAGCATTAGGTGCTAGAAGTAATTTTGAATTTTTTTCTACTGTAGCCATTCTGAAAAGTGTGTAGTGATGTCTCATTGTGTTTTTAATTTGGATTTCCCTAATGGCTTATGATGCTCAACATCTTTTCAAGTGATTTTTTTGCATTTTTTATCTCCTCTTAAATGAAATGTCTGTTCATGTCTTTTGCTCAGTTTCTAATTGGATTGCTTATTTATTTATTTTACTGTTGTTTTGAGAGTTATATATTAGAGCTACTGGTCCTTTGTCAGATAAGGGGTTTCTAAGTACTTTCTCCCAGTCTGTAAGTTGTGTTTTTATCCTCTTAATAAGGTCTTTAAATTTTCAAATTTTGATGATATTCAGTTTATCTTTTTTTTTTTTTTTTTTTCAATTGTGCTCTCGTTGTCAGGGTCTAGGAATTCTTTGCTCTAAATCCTGAAGAGATTTCCTTATTTTTTTTTTTCTAAAAAATTTGTAGATTTGCTTTTTACATTCAAGTCTGTGGTGATCCATTCTGAGTTAGTTTTTTATGAGTTGTAAGATTCAGTTTGTGGTTCTTTTTTGTCCTATGGACATTTAATTTCTCTAGCACCATTTTGTTGCAAAGGCTATCTTTCCAAAGACAAAAAGCTCTTTGCTTTTGGAGCTTTGTCAAAAATTAGTCGGGCATATTTGTGTGGATCTGTTTCTGGGTTCCTATTCTGTTCCTTTGGTCTATATGTCTATCTAGTACCATGCTGTCTTGACGATTATAGGTGTACACTGTGTGGTAATTTAAGTGTATAGTATGTTGTAGTATACTGTGATATAATATGCTGTAATGATTTTCCCACTTTATTCTTTTCAAGTTTATTTTAGCTAATCTAAGCCTGTACCTTTTCATATAAAGTTTAAAATAAGCTTGTTTATGTCTATCAAAATCATTCCCAGGGTTTGATAGGATTTGTAATAAACCTATAGATCAGTTTGGGAAGAATAAGTCTATACTGTATTGATTGATCTTCCAATCTGTCTCTCCATTATTTAGGTCTTTATTTCTTTCATTAGCGTTTGTAATTTCAGCACACAGGTATTTTATGTTTCATTAAGGAGATAGTATTGTGATTTTAACTTCAGGTTTTGTATGTTCATTGTTAGTATATGGAAATGCAATTGATTTTTTTTTCTTGAAGGTACAGTTAACCTAAAATAAATTATTAATTTTAAAGTATAAAATTTAGTGACCTTTTAGATTTACAATATTGTGCAGTTATACCTGTAATCAGTTTCATTATGTTTCATCACACGCAAGGAAACCCTGTACCCAGTAAGCAGTCAGTCCTCGTTCTTCCCTCTACCCACAGCCCTTGGCAACCACTAATCTGCTTATTATCTCTATGACTTTGCTTATCCTGGATATTTCATATGAAATGCCTTGTATAGTATGTAACCTTTTGTGTCTGGCTTCTTTTACTTAGCATAATGTTTTTGAGGCTGATCCATGTTGTACCATATGAGTACTTCATTTCTTTTTATGCCTGAATAAGAATAACATTCTGTTGTATGGCTGTGCTATAGTTTCTTTATCCATTCACCTGTGGATGGACATTTGGGTTGCTTAAAACTTCAGGCTCTTGGGGCGCCTGGGTGGCGCAGTCGGTTAAGCGTCCGACTTCAGCCAGGTCACGATCTCGCGTTCCGTGAGTTCGAGCCCCGCGTCGGGCTCTGGGCTGATGGCTCAGAGTCTGGAGCCTGCTTCGGATTCTGTGTCTCCCTCTCTCTCTGCCCCTCCCCTGTTCATGCTCTGTCTCTCTCTGTCCCGAAAATAAATAAACGTTGAAAAAAAAAAATTTTTAAAAAAACGAAAAAAAAACTTCAGGCTCTTGTGAATAGTGCTGCTATGCACATCTTAATCATTTTCAAGTTTATGCTTCAATAGTATTAAGTATATTCACAGTATACTTATGAAGTATATTTTGTGAAACAGATATCCGGAACTTTTTCATTTTTGTAAATCTGAAACTCGATACCGATTAAACAACAGCTTCCCATTTTGCCCTTTCTCCCAGCCCCTGGTGACCACATTCAACTTTGTGTTCTCATGAATTTGACTATTTTAGATACCTCATATAAGTGGAATCATATAATATTTGCCTTTTTGTGACTGACTTATTTCACTTAGCATAATGTTCTTAAGCTTCATCCATTTGGTAGCTTGTGACCGGATTTTCTTCCTGTTTAAGGCTGTATAGTATTTCATTGTATTTATATACCACATTTCCTTTATTGATTTATCCATCAGTAGATGTTTGGGTTGCTTCCACCTCTTGACTATTGTGAATAGTGCTGTTATAAACATGATTATGCAAATATCTTTCAAGAGTCTTCCTTAAATTTTTTTGAATATATACCTCAAAGTGTTGTTATGGCTGGATCATATGATAGTTTTATTTCTAAGTTTTCTAGGAGCCTCCATCCTGTTTTTGCACCACTTTACAGTCCCCCAAATAGTTCACAGGGTTCTAGGTTGTCCACATCTTCACCAACATTTGTCATTTTCTGTCATTTCTTTGAGGGAACTATCCTAATGGATGGCAGTGATACTTCATTATGGTTTTGATTTGCCTTTCTCTGATGATTAATGATGATGAGCATTTTTTTCATATGCTTGTTGGCATTTGTAGATTATATTTAGAGAAACATCTTTTGAAGTCCTTTGCCCATTTTTTAATTATTTGTTTTTTTTGTTCTGCAAGAATTTTTAAAATATATTTTAGACATTAACTAGTTACCATGTCTACATTTGGTAATATTTTCTCCCATTCTGTAGATTACTTGCCTGTTCACTCTGCTGATTGTGCCTTTTGATGCATGGAAGTTTTTAAGTTTGATGTACTTCCATTTGTCTGTTTTTGCTTTTGTTGTCTGTGTTTTTGGTATCATATTCAAGAAATTATTGTCAAGTTAAATGTCACGAAGACTTTTTCTCTATGTTTTCTCCTAAGAGTTTTATAGTTTTAGATCCTACATTTAGGTCTGTGGCTCATTTTGAGTTAATTTTTGTTTATGGTATAAAATAAGGATCCAGCTTCACCCTTTTGTATGTGTTTATCCCATTTTCCCAGCATCATTTGTTGAAGAGAGTATCCAGTTTTTTTTGAAAGGTTTTGGCATCCTTGGCAGAGATCATTTCACTGTTTTGTGAGTGTATTTCCAGACTCTCTTTTCGGTTCCTTTGGTCTGTTTGTCTTTATGCCAGTACCAGAATGTTTTGATTACTATAGCTTTGCAAATTTATTTTGAAATTAAGAAATGTAAGACATGCAATTTTGTTCTTTTCAAAATTGCTTTGACTTTTGAGATCCCTTGAGATTTCATATGAAATTTAGGGTAAATTTATCAACTTTTCCCCCAAAAAATGCCATTGGGAATTTGATAGTCATTATGTTGAATCTGTTGATTGCTTTGGATAATATGGATAATATGGACTTATTAATATTAAGTCTCCCAGTCCTTGAACACTGGTTATTTTTCTGTTTGTGTTTTCCTTAATTTTCTTCGGCAATGTATTATGATTTTCAGTGCACAAGTCTTTCATCTCCTTGGTTAAGTTTATTCCTGTTTTTTTATTCTTATTGATGCTTTTGTAAATGAGATTGTTAATTTGTTTCGAGGTTGTTTATTGTTAATGTATAGACACAACTGATTTTTTTTAGCATTTATTTATTTTTAAGAGAGAGAGAGAAAGACAGAGCATGAGTGGGGGAGGGGCATAAAAAGAGGGAGACACAAAATCTGAAGCAGGCTTCAGGCTCTGAGCTGTCAGCACAGAGCCCGATGTGGGGCTTGAACCCACGAACCATGAGATCATGACCTGAGCTGAAGTTGGACACTTAGCCGACTGAACCACCCAGGCGCCCCAAAACAACTGATTTTTGTGTGTTAATTTTATATCCTACAACATTGGTGAATTTGTTTATTTAGTTATAATAGTTTTGGGGTTGTTTTTTTTTTTTGTTTGTTTTGGTGTCTTTTGGGTTTTCTGCATAAGGTTGTCTATGAAGACAAGATAGTTTTATTTTTTCCTTTCCAATTTGAATGGCTTTATTTTTCTCTTGCCTAACTGCTCTTGTGAGGACTTCTAGTACTATGTTTGATGGGAGTAGCAAGAGCATACAACCTTGTCTTATTCCTGATGTTAGAGGAAAAGGTTTCTTTTCCATTGAGTGTGATTTTTACTTGTGTGCTTTTCATAAATGGGCCTTATTATATTGAGGTAGTTTTCTTCTATTCCTAGTTTTTTACCATGTTTTTATATCATGAAATGGTGTTGCATTTTGTTAAATGTTTCTTCTGCATCAATTGAGTGGTTATGTAGTGTTTGTTCATTGTGTTAATGTGGTATATTACACTGATTGATTTCATGTGTTCAATCATCTTTGCCTTCTGGGAATAAATCCCACTTGGTCATGGTGTAATAATCCTTTCAGTGTGCTATTGAATCAGTTTGCTTTTATTATGTTCAGGATTTTTTGTATCTGTATTCATCAGAGATACTGGTCTGTAGTTTTCTTGTGTCTTTGTCTAGCTTTGGTACCAGAATAAGTAATGTTGGCCTCATTGAATGAGATTGGAAATGTTTCCTCCTCTTCAATTTTTTGGAAGAGTTTTAAGAGAATTGATGTTAATTTGAGTCTTCTGTTTTTCCTTAATTAGCTCGCTGAGGACTTGTCAATTTTGTTGATCTTTTCATAAAGCCGACCTTTTGTTTCATTGTTTTTACTATTGTTTTTGTGTTCTCTATCCACTTATCTCTGCTGTAATGTATATTATTTCCTTCTTTCTTCTAGCTTTGTGTTAATGTTTTCCATTTATAATTTCTAGAGTTGTAAAGTGAGGTTGTTGATTTAAGATTTTTTCTTTTTTTAAACTTATTTACAACTATACATTTCCCCTGTTAGCATTGCTTTCATTGTGTTCCACAAGTTTTGTTATGTTGTGTTTTCAGTTTTCTTTGTCTCAAGGTATTTTCTAATTTCCCTTTTTCTCTTTGTTTTGACCCTTTGGTGGTTTGGGTGTTGTTAAATTTTCACAGATTTGTGGATTTCCAGTTTTCTTTGTGCTATTGATTTCTAGTTTCATTCCATTTTGGTCAGAAAAGGTATTTGTATCATTTCATTCTTGAATATTTATGACTTGTTTTGTGGCCTAACATGTGGTCTGTCCTGAAGAATGTTCCATATGTACTTGAAAAGAATGTATATTCTGCTGTTGTTGGGTAGATTATTCTGTATATGTCTGGTACGTCCAATTCGTCTTATTGATAATCTGTGTAGTTCTATCCATTATTGCCTTTTTTGTGTTAATTGGTCTTTGTGTTGTGCATCATTTTCATTTTCTCTCATTTCCTTTTATGTGTATTTTTTAGTTGTTCTCTTGTGTTTACTTTGGCAATTTCAATTAATATCTTAAGATTATAACATTCTAGTTTGAATTAATACCAGCTCTGTATCAGTAGTGTAAAAACTGTTCTTATACAGCTCCATCGTTCTTCTGTTTTGTTGTTACTGTCCTAAGTTACTTTATACAGTAGTACTGGCTTTTATGTTTACACATGTAGTTGCCTTTATCATTGTTATTTTTTTTTGATAGCTTTGAGTTATGATATGATGTCCTTTCATTGTAGCTGAATGATTCCCTTTAACATTTCTTGTGGGGCAGGTCTACTAGTGGTCAACTATCTTCAGCTTTTATTTATCTGAGACTGTTGTAATCCTCCTTTTTTTTTTTTTTTAAGGATAATTTTGCTGGGTATAGAATTTTTGGTCAATTTTTTTTCTTTCGGCACTTTTTTTTTTTAAGTTTATTTATTTTGAGAGAGAGTGGGAGAGTGTGAGCAGGGGAGAGGCAGAGAGGGACGGAGGAAGAGAGTGAATCCTAAGCAGGCTCCACTCTGTCAGTGCAGAGCCCAACAAGAGGCTCCATCTCACAAACCATGAGATTATGACCTGAGCCAAAATCGAGAGTCAGATGCTTAACCAACTAGCCACCCAGGTGCCCCTCTTTCTTTCTCTACTTTATTATGTCAGTGCTTTGTGGCTTCCATGGTATAGGATGAGAAACTAGCTTTTTTTTTTTTTTTTTTTTTTTTTTTTTTTAGAGAGAGAGAGAGAGGAGGAGAGCATGTTCAAGCAGAGGAGCGGCAAGGGTGGAGGGGAGAGAGAGAGAATATCTTTTTTTTTTATAATATGATTTTTTATTTTATTTTATTTTAATTTTTTTTAATGTTTTTATTTATTTTTGAGACAGAGAGAGACAGAGCATGAGCAGGGGAGGGGCAGAGAGAGAGGGAGACACAGCATCTGAAGCAGGCTCCAGGCTCTGAGCTGTCAGCACAGAGCCCGACGCGGGGCTCGAACTCACAGACTGTGAGATCATGACCTGAGCTGAAGTCGGACGCTTAACTGACTGAGCCACCCAGGCGCCCCCAAGAGAGAGAATATCTTAAGCAGGCTCCGTGCCCAGTGTGGAGCCCTACATAGGGTTTGATCTAATGAGATCTAATGAGATCATGACCTGAGCCGAAATCAAGAGTCCAATACTTAACTGACTGAGCCACCCAGGTACCCTGAGAAATTAGCTTGTAATCTTACTTACAGCCCAATGTATATGACTTCTCTCCTGTTTCTTTAATTATTCATTCATTGTGTTTGTGTTTTGACCATTTTATGTTAATGTGACTTAGTCTGGATCTATTTGGAGTTTATCTTTCTTGGAGTTTGTTGAATTTGTTGGCTGTTCAGTTTCATGTCTTTAATCAGATTTTGGATATATATGTCCATTATTTGTTGAAATATTCTTTCTACCTCTTTCTCTCTTTCTTCATCTCTCATTATAAATAGATTGGTACATTTGATGGTGTCCACAGGTCTCTTAGCCTCATTTTGCTTCATTCTTTAGTCTTTCTACTTCTCAGACTATGTAATTTCAATTGATCTACTTTCATATTCACTGATAGTCTCTTCTACTTGCTCAGATCTCCTTTTGAAATACACTAATGAGTTTTTCATTTTAATTGTTGTTCAGCACCAGAATATTTATTTGGTTGTGTTTTATAAAGTTTTCTCTGATTCCTTTTGTATCTGTTTAGTGAGGTTCTCTATATTGAGTCATTATTCTTCTGGTTTTTAAGTGGCTCTTCTAACACTGTCATGCCTGCCACAAGTAAATAGGAACATTTAATTTGCAGGTTGGAAATTACTTTAAATGTCAATGGTATAAATATATCAATCAAAAAAAAGAAAATGACAGAGTAGATAAAAGACACAACTCTATTATATGTAGCTTACAAGAAATTTACTTCAAATTCAATGACATAAGTAGGCTGGAAATAAAAAGATGAAAAGGATATACCATGCAAATATTAACTTAAAAAAGAGGCAAGAATGGTTACATTAATTTCTGTTAAGTTGACTTCAGAATAGAAAAAATTACTAGAGACCAAGAGGTACATTAAATAATGATAAAAGCATCAATCTACCAGGAAGACATAATGATCCTAAATGTGTATATACCAAATGATAGAGCCCTAATCTACCCTAAAAAAAATAAAATAAAAAAGAAGATAAAGTTGAAAAAGGAAGAGATAAATCCACAGTTATAATTGAACACTTTAACATTCTCCTCTCAGCAACTGATAAAACTATTAGACCTAAAACCAGCAAGAATATAAAAAATCTGAATACGATAAACCAACAGGATCTAAATGACACATATAGAACATTCTACCTAACCACATAGGAATACACATTTTAATCAAGTGCCCATGAAACAATCATGAAGATAGACAACCCCTTTCAGCAATGAAACAAGCCTGAAGAAATGTATAAGAATCTAAATCATATAGAGTGTTCTGTGACCATAATGGAATCAAATTAGAGGTCAGTAATAGGAGAATATCTGTCTATTGAAAATTAAACCTGCTTCTAAATAATCTATGGCTTAAAAATTCTCAGAGAAAGAAATTTAATGGAAATGAAAATACGACATAACAAAATACAAGGAATGCAGCTGAAGCAATGTTGAGAAATTTATAGTGTTAAAATGTTACATTTGAAAAGGGAAAGATTTCATATAATAGAGAATGAAAAGCAAACTAAGCCCAAAGTAAACAGAAAATGAAAATGATAAATTTAAGAGTAGAAATAAATGAAATTAAAGAGAGAAAAATCACTGAAATGGAAAGCTACTTATATGAAAAATCAATAAGCTTGATAAACTAGCAGGACTGATAAAGATAGAAAGTAGATAAAAATTACCTATTTAATAATGTAATGGTGGATATCACTGTAGACCCTATAGATATTACAGGGATGATAAGAGCTTACTATGAACAATTTTACAGACATAAATTTAACAATTAGTATAAAATGGCCCAATATCTTAAAAACACAACCAACTGCAACTTACTCAATACACACTTAATGTTTAATAGACCAATAACTAGACCAATAACTAGGACATTGAATTTAGAATTGTGAAACTTCCAGAAAAGAAATCTTTAGGCCAAGATGGAAGTTTAACTGGAAAATTCCAAACTGGAGAATTATTTTAAACAAATTTAAGAAGAATTAACACCAATTATATCTAATCTTTTCCAGAAAATGGAAGAGGGAACACTTTCCATTTCATTTTATGAAGCTAGTATTACACTGATACCAAAACTAGGCAGAGAAAGTACAAAAACAAGAAAACTGTAGACTTAACATCTCTAACCTTAGACGCAAAAAATTCTCAAGAAAATATTAGCAAATTGAACCAAATAATGTGTAAAAACAATTATATAGTACAAGCAGGTGGTATTTATTCCAGGTATATGATGTTGATTGAACATTTGAAGGTAAGAGTCCAAGAGTTCATTCTTTTTCATGTTAATTCAGATTTCTCAGCATTATTTTTTGAGAAGACTGTCTATCCCTTTGGATATGTTCTTGACATCCTTGTCAAAAAATCGTAAGATCTTGACATCCTTGGAATGTTCTTGACATCCTTGTCAAAAAATTGTATGATCTTATATGTGGGAGTGTAGTCTGTAGTCTGTACCACTACCACACTGTTTTGATTACTGTAGCTTTGTGTAAGTTTTAAAATCAGTAAGTGTGACTTGTAACTTTGTTCTTCTTTTTCAAAATTGTTTTTGCTATTTAAAGTCCCTTGAAATTCCATGTGAGTTTTAGAATGAAATTTTTTGTCTGCAAAAATGCCATTGGGATATTGATAAGGATTGGATTAAATCTACCTTGAGTAGTATTAATATTTTAATGTTATTAAGTCTCCTAATCCATGAACACTGGATGTCTTTTATTTTTATCATCTTCAATTTCTTTTGGCAATGTAGTTTTTTCAGTAGTAAGTCTTTAGCCTCTTTGATTAGGTTTATTCCTAAATACTGTATTCTTTTTGATGGTTTTTTAAATGGTATCATTTTAAGTGTTTTTTTTTTTCAGATTGGTCATTGTTTATTTTGAGAAATGCAGTCAACCTTTGCATGTTGTTTTTCCCCCCTCTATTGTTACTTTTAATTTTTTCTTAGTTTTATTGAGATATAATTTGCATGCATCACTATATAAACTTCAGGTGTGCAGTATAATGGTTTTACTTACATATCCAGTTGATCCTTGAATAACGTGGGAGTGAGGGGTGCTGACCCTGTCCACAGTAGAAATCCACGTATATACCTTTTGACTCCCCAGCAACTTAATTCTAATAACCAACTGTTGATCAGAAGACTTACCGATAACATGGAGAGTTGATTAACACACATTTTGTGTGACATGTGTTAGGTACCATTCTTGCAATAAAATAAGCTAGAGAAAAGAGAATGTTATTAGGAAAATCATGAGGAAGAGAAAATACATTTACAGTATTGTACTGTGAAAAATCTGCTTATAACTGGGCCCACACAGTTCAAACCTGTGTTTTTCAAGGGTCAGCTGCATTGTCAAATGATTACTGCCATTAGTTTAGTTAGCGTCCATCATCATATAGATAAAATAGAAAAAGCAAAACATGAGAAAGAATTTTTTTCCTTGTGATGAGAACTCTTAGGGTTTACTCTCTTAACACCATTCCTGTATGTCTTAAGGTGGTGTTAACTATAGTCGTCTGTCTGTAGTACTTATTTATCTTGTAACTAGAAGTTGTATTTTTTAGCCACCTTTCTCCAGTACCCTCCTCCCACCACCACCTCACCTGTGGTAACCATAAATTTGGTCTCTTCATGAATTTGTGGGGTTTCTTCTCCTTTTAGATTCCACATGTAGATGAGGTCATACATTATTTGCCTTTCTCTGACTTACTTCACGTAGTATAATGCCTTCAGGGTCCGCCCATGTTGTAAATGGCAGGATTTCCTCATTTTTTACAGCTGAATAATATTCTGTTGTATATATTTACCACAACTTCTTCATCTGTTCGTCTGTCATTGGACACTTAGGTTGTTTCTATGTCTTAGTTATTGTAAATAATCTGCTATGAACATAGGTAGCAGATATCTTTTCAAGTTAGTGTTTTTGTTTTCTTTGGGTAAATGCCCAGGAATTGCTGGATCCTAGGGTAGGTCTATTTTTTGAGGAGCTAAATGCTGTTTTCTGTAGTGGCTAGGCCAGTTACATTTCCACCACCAGTATACAGGGGTTCCTTTTCTCTATGTCTTTATCAGCATTTGTTACTTGTCTTTTTGATCATGACCATCCTAACAGGAGTGAGGTGATACCTCATGTGGTTTTTAAAATTTTTGTTTAATGTTCATTTATTTTTGAGAGAGAGCACATGCGTGTGCATGGGGTAGGGGCAGAGAGAGGGGGAGACAGAGGATTCAAAGTGGGCTTCGTGCTGACAGAAGAGAGCCCGACATGGGGCTCGAACCCTCTAACCAGGAGATCATGACCTGAGCCGAAGTCAGATACGTAACTGACTGAACCATCCAGGCACCCCTCTCTCATTGTGGTTTTGATTTGCATACCTCTACTCACTAGTGGTATTGAGCATCTTTTCATGCACCTGTTGGCCATTTATACATCTTTTAAGAAAAGTGTTCAGTGGAATGTGATAATATATCTTTCAATAATCATTCATACATACCAATATTCTGTTGCACATGCCTCACATTAATCACAACATATAGTCATATGCTACCTGGATTCCACACTATGTTTTTCAATCATGGTTGCACCTTTAGCTCCCTAGGAGTTTCTTTAATATATATGTGTATTCTTTTAATAATTCTTTAAATATAAGTTTAAATATATATATTTAAATATATAAGTTTAAATGTATATATTTAAAACTAACAGTGCCAGAGCCACATTCCTAAATTCTTCAGAAGGAGACTAAGTGTCAGTAGTTTTTAAAAGGTCTCCAGGTGCAGACGTGGTTGAGAAACCTGTTTTAGATGATTCTGACTACATATTAGAGCTACTATGGAAAATGGAAAACTATAGCAAAGTTGAATCAGAAACTCTAGGGAAGAAGTTCTGGCAATCTGTTTTTGAAAAGTCTCAATTTTTCCAAAGCACGTTTACGGTTTTGACCACTAGTTCACAATTTTCTCAGCCATAGAAAAGGACAGTTGGCAAACTGTTTTAATTAAGGTCATTTACAGGGACTTCTTATGTAAAGCTTTTTATATTATGGACTCAAAAGAGATCCATATGTTTAATATATCAGGTAATAATAGCTAAGTTGTTCTCTTCTGACCATTAAGGAAATTGCTGTCGATATCTAGGTAGAAATATATCTCTGCTGCATGGGGTGCAATAATATGAGTAGGCAGGACCAAATTTTTTCTTGGGCAAGGGTGCTCATATGCCCAAACAGATATTCTTTTTTTTTTTTTTTTTTTTTAATTTTTTTTTCAACGTTTGTTTATTTTTGGGACAGAGAGAGACAGAGCATGAACGGGGGAGGGGCAGAGAGAGAGGGAGACACAGAATCGGAAACAGGCTCCAGGCTCCGAGCCATCAGCCCAGAGAGCCCAACGCGGGGCTCGAACTCACGGTCCGCGAGATTGTGACCTGGCTGAAGTCGGACGCTTAACCGACTGCGCTACCCAGGCGCCCCAAGATATTCTTTTTTTTAAGCCCCAACATTTAGCATAAAGCATGGCGGAGGTAACCTCAGTTTGGTGTATTCATAGGGCAAAAATAACTAGTTATTCACATATATTACAATAGATCCTTCAAATACAGTGTAAGTGTATTCGTCTACTAGGGCTGCCATAAGAACATATCATGGACTGGGTGGCTTAAACAACAGAAATTTATTTTCTTACAGTTTTGAGGGCTGGAAGTCCAAGGCAGGTTTGGTTTCTCCCGAGGCCTCTCTCCTTGGCTTTAGATGGCCATTTTCTTGCTGTGTCCTTACATGGCGTTTTCTCTGTGTGCATACATCCTTGTTGTCTCTCTGTATGTCCTAATCCCTCCTTTTAAGGACACCAGTCAACTTGGATTAAGACTTACCCTAACTGCCTCATTTTAGTTACCTGTTTAAAGGCCTTGTCTCTAAATATAGTCACAATCTGAATACTTGGGGTTAGGGCTTCAGTATATGATGGGGGTGAGGGCACAATTCAGTCTGTAACATTAAGTGGGTTCAAGATGTTCTGTGTAACTGAATGAATTAGTGAGTTGAATGAAATTATTTGGAATTGTTTTTTGCAATCAACATTTTACCATATCCTTAGAGTGCAATACCAACCAAGTCCAATAAACAACTTTGGTTTACTGTGGCAGGTAGGTGTGCACCTTTGCCATCTGAAGGTATTTTAAAGTATTTAGAAAAAATGTCATAAATCTGAGAGGATATTGTAGCCTTACTTTATATCATTTATGATATGAATTTGTTTGAAAAATTCATTATGACCCATTTTAATTACTGTGATATTAATAATTAACAGTATAGAAACAGTAAAAGTGTGTTCCTTTGTTGTTTAAAGCGCCTGAAAGCTAATGATATAATGATAAATGTTGCAAAGATTTATATTATTCTTACTTTCCAATTAGTGGAAATATTAAATAAGTTTTTATCTTTTGTGTACACACTGATGGCTAGGGAGAGGCAGTTACCCAGAAATAAGAAGTGTGTCTGGATAAAACAGTTAACGTTAATAAAAAAGAAAGTTTGCTTTGTTGAATTCCCATAATAATTGCAGGCTTTATTATTCACTTATAGTTAGCCTGCTTTGTCTGTGTCCCTTCATTTAGGTATTCAAGCACCTTCTAGTTGCTTAAAACACAGTATATACAGCAAAAACATGGTTCCTATTCATTGGGAGAAATACGTTTTTCAAAAATTATATCAAATATTTGAAAGGCAGAGCTCTGAAAGAAACAAAAGCATATGACAGAGGAACTTGACACAGAGTTTTCAAGGAGGGCTTCCCAGAGTAAGTGACATTTAGAGCTGTGATCTGAAGGAAGCTTAGGAGTTAAGGTTAGCTAATTTATGTGATGGAGGGGAACAGAGGATTCCAGACCAAAAGAACTGCATGTGCAGAGTCCCTGTGATGAGAAGGAACACAATGGGGAATTTGAGAGAGGGCCAAAGTAGTTGAATTCCCTGAGAACTGTGAGGAGTAAAGAGATGGGAAGGTAGGCAGGGCCCAGCAAAAAGCCTTTTCAGGGGCGCCTGGGTGGCTCAGTCGGTTGAGCGTCTGACTTCGGCTCAGGTCATGATCTCACGGTTCGTGAGTTCGAGCCCCGTGTCGGGCTCTGTACTGGCAGCTCAGAGCCTGGAGCCTGCTTCAAATTCTATGTCTCCCTCTCTCTCTGCTCCTCCCTAGCTCATGCTCTGTCTCTCTCTCCTTCAAAAATAAATAAAAACATTTTTTTTAAAAAAAGCCTTTTCAGCTGTGATAAAGATTTGGGACTTTGTCCTGAAATAGAGGGAAATGTTGTGTTACATAGAGGAGGGTAAGCTTGAAAAGGTCACTCTGCCTCTAGGCATGAAGAAGTGATTAGAAAGAAACCAACAGATCCAATGAGAAAGCAGATGGATTAATTTTTAAAAATTATTTCTGCTTATGATCATACACAAAAAAGCAGTCACACTGGTACTGTATTAGGTGCTAGAGGTGCATCAGTGAACGAAACGTTAGTCTCTGCTCTCAAGCTTACTTTGTGGTAGGGGAGAGGAAACAGATAATCATATAACTATATAATCTGTCAGCTACTAATAAGTAATGTGAAGACAAATAAGACCAGAGAGGGGGACGAAGAGTGACTAAGGGTGCTGTTTTATTTAGGAACTGAGAAGATCACTGGAACTGAAGAATCTGTGGAGGAAGAACTCCAGGCAGAAAACATTAAATACAAAGTATGTGGGGCCTGGTCAAGAAATAGCAAGGAGGCCAACATGGCTGGGGTACAGTGATAAGAAGAGTGTTAGGAGATGAGGCCTAGGACTGTGTACATTATAATTGGGTTGTACATTAACCAAATGACACTTACTACTAATATCAAAGAGTGTGTGTGTGTGTGTGTGTGTGTGTGTGTGTGCGCGCGCGCTCACGTGTGTATAGCTTTCTACTAAAATTTAGCCATTTATTTTGCTGGTAATAGTTTACCAAAGTAAAATAGTATTATTAGGTTCTGGAACCATTTCCAGTATATGGAGGGTTGATTTCTATGCACACACCATGCAGTTCTCCAGATATCAGCTTCGTGTCCTACAATTCAGCTCATTCTGGGGCGCCTGGGTGGTTCAGTTGGTTAAGCATTAGATAGACTTGATTTCAGCTCAGGTCATGACCTCATGGTTTGTGAGATAGGGCCCTGTGTCAGGCTCTGCACTGACAGCATGGAGCATGCTTGGCAATTCTTTCTCTCCTTCTGCCCCTCCCCTGCCTGCTCACGCGTGCTCTCTCTCTCTTTCTCTTTCTCTCCCACCTTCTGTCTCTCTCTCTAAAAAATAATAAACATTAAAAAAACAATTCAGCTCAGTTCTGATACTATTTCACAGGTTAATGTTACAGCCCTCTAAGACTCCCCCCACCCCTAAACTTCAGATGCCAGTTGCAAGCCCAGGTTGTGGTCTGCTTCTGATTAACTGGTTACCAGTTAGAGGTTCCCATGACCCTCTTCTTGAATTTAGGATGCAAGTTACAAGTCTGGGTTGTTACCTTGTTACTTGTACTTCAAACCTACTGGCTCTAAATCACAAGTTCCCATGATCCCCTCTTTGGGGTTGATTAATTTGCTAGAGCAGCTCACAGAACTCAGGAAACCAGTTTACTTACTAGATTTCCGGTTTATTATAAAAAAGGATATTATAAAAAAGGATATAACTCAGGAAGAAGTGTGCAGTTTCCATTGTCCTCTCCAGGCACACCACCCTCGCAGCACATCCCTGTGTTCACGAACCCACAAACTCTCTGAGCCCCATCCTTTTGAGGTTTTATGACAGCTTCATTATATTTACAGGATTGATTAAATCATCAGCAATTGATCTAACCTCTAACCCTTCTCCCCTCCAGAGGTCAGGTAGGTGGGACACATGGTTAGCATGGCAACCTCTGGCAAGCAGTCCCCAGTCTTAGGTGATTTCCAAAAGTCACCTCATTAACATAACGAAAGAATTTTTTTATAACTCCTTATACTTAGGAAATTCCTAAGGGTTTTAGGAGTGCCAGAAACTGGGAGGAAGACCAAATGTTTCTCATATATCACACTATCACAAGTATTCATCATTTAATAATTCCTAAGAGCTATTTTTCTTCTTTTTAAATAAGAAAAATAGTCATCAAAAATATTCAAATACAAAGGGTTAGTGTTACTGCTCTCCCAATCCCCAGTTCACTTTTGAAGTCCTAATCCCCATCACCGCAGAGTAGGACCTGAGGTAGGTATCTCGGAATACCTCAGAGTAAACCTTATTTGGTGATAGGGTATTTACAGGGGGAATCAAGTTAAAGGTAGGTCACTAAGGAGGATGGAGCAAATCCACTTATAACTGATGTACTTATTAAAAAAGGGATATTTGGACGCAGACATGCATATAGAGGAAGACAGTTTGAAGAGACATAGGAAGATGATCCACAAGCCAAGGAGAGGCCTGAAACAGATCATTTACTACTCTCCTTTACTGTCTCCCTGTCTTTAATGAGGGTAATACTGTTGTAAAACTCAGGTGCCTCCCCTGCATGTGTTTCATTAATTTCTAAAGCAATGTAAGTCTTTTTAAGAAAATCTGGAACTAAAAAACAAGCAACGAAAAGTAAACAATGTGGCATTATATTCATTGTTTGCTTTCTAAAAAAAACTTAACTTTGAAACGGTAGGTTTCTTCAGGGTAATACATACAGCTGTTTTCCAAAAAGATTGACCTTTTCGGTTTGTTTTCAGACTTTGTACCAAAATATTTCACAAACTTACTTACTTAAAATTTATTCTCAGATTGATTTTTTTTTTCTATTCTAATAATGTATTTCAATGTAACTTTCTGTTGCTTCAGAGTGGTGTTTTATGAAAAAAAATTGCCACCACTTGGTGGCACTGCTTGGCTTAAAAATGAATCAGATGGTCTGCTTCTGCTATTAACTGCTGTTCTGCATAAATCATTAAATTCAGAGGGGAGCAGCTTGATATTAAGCAACTTAATATTATAAATTTTATTATTTTGTAAACAAAATAATAATAGGTGTTGTAAAATTGAATTGTATTAAAATGTCATATGGAATATAAAAATATAAACCAAGGCTTAGTTTGGTAGAGAGGGAAGCCTACGAATTTTTGATAGGATTGTCTTTTAGTTCAGGCATCATCTTTATTTTTTGCCTTAATCATCTTTGTGTCTAAATGTCAGAAAAATATTTTTAATATTAGAAACAAACATCTTCAACTTTTCTTTAGTGTTAGCATTTTCTTTTTTTTTTCTTTTTTTTTTTTTTAACATTTATTTATTTTTGAGGCAGAGAGAGACAAAGCTTGAACAGGGGAGGGGCAGAGAGAGAGGGAGACACAGAATCTGAAACAGGCTCCAGGCTCTGAGCTGTCAGCACAGAGCCCGACGTGGGGCTCGAACTCACGGACCGTGAGATCATGACCTGAGCCGAAGTCGGCCGCTTAACCGACTGAGCCACCCAGGTGCCCCTAGTGTTAGCATTTTCTAAGATGTGTATTTTATTTTGTCTTATATAAAGCTATGAAATTGGATTTTTTTCTGGTGATCAAGGTTAATTAAATGTATAGGAAAACAGAAAGTATAAAGGTGTTTCATTATGTCTTTCTGCAGCCAATATGCAGAGGATCTAGAAATGTAAGATGTGGAAAGTTATTACACCCCAGACATGACTTTTCTCCTAAGCAATTGATACCTAATATCATAGTAGCTAAAATATTTGTGTAATTATTGTGTTCTAAGTTGCATATACAGCATATAAAAGATGGTGATCCAGGTCTTTAAAATTCAAATATGATACATCAGGAAAGTGCACAAAGTGTATGTATACAGCTCAGTGAATCACCACAAAGTAAACACCCCACAGCCACCAGAGATCAAGAAATAGAATACTGCCAGCAACCCAGCAGCCCCTGTGTTTCCTTTCCCGATCACTCTTACTTGGAGTAACCACTGGCTTGACTTCAAAGAATATGTTTGTGTTTTTGTTTTTTTTTAACCCCACCTTTGTACTTTTATATAAATAGAATTATATAATAGTATTATTTTGTTTTTGCTTATTTTGCTTAACATTACATTTGGGAGGTTCATGGATGTTTTCATTATCAGATAGCTCACTTGTATTTCATCAGTATCTTTTTTACTTTTGGACATTTGGATTGAATAATACTGTCATAACATTCTTGTATGTGTTTCTTGGGGCACATGTACATTTATGTTGAGTACATACCAGGGGTAGATTAGCTGGGTGATTGGTGTATATGTGTTTAAATTTAGAAGATAACAGAATTGTTTTCAACATAGTTGTACCTGTTGTTAGTAGGATATGAGTGTTCATGTTGCTCTGAATTTTCACCAGCATCTGGTATCAATAGCCTCTTTAATTTTAGCCCTTCTGGTGGGTGTATTTCCCTGATTACAAATAAGATTGAGTACTTTTTCACAAATTTTTTGGCTGTTTGTATATCCTTTGTTGTGAGGCTTCTTCTTTCCCCCATCTTTTTATTATTACTATAATTATTATTATTATATTCCTAATATATTCCTAATTTATACGAGTTACATAGTTTATGGATATGAGCCCTTTTTTTTTCCTTTTGGAGTTTCTGTCCTTTTTAAGAGTTTTTTTTTTAATTTAAAAATTTTATTAATGTTTATTTTTGAGAGAGAGAGAGCAAGCACAAGTGGAAGAGGGACAGAGAGAGAGGGAGACACAGAATTTGAAGCAGGCTCTAGGCTCTGAGCTGTCAGCACAGAGCGTGACGTGGGGCCTGAACTCAAAGAACTGTGAGATCATGACCTGAGCCAAAGTCAGACACATAACCAACTGAGCCACCTAGGCACACCCCTGTTTTCATATGTGATAGATATAAGACCTTCATTTAGTTAGGTTTGTTAGAAAAATATATACCCACTTTGGCTTGATCTTTATCCTACTGTTAATATCTTTTGATGAAAGGAAGGTCTAAATTTTAATGTAGTTCAGTTTATCATTGTTTTCCTTTATAGTCAATGTTTCTTGCGTTCTGTTTAAGAAATCTTTCCCTGCTGCAAGGAGGTGAAGACATCTCTTATGTTACCTTCTAGAACAGTGGTTCTTAACTAAGGCAATTCTCCCTTCCCTCACCCCACACCTTCCCTACCTGTGCAGGAAATTTAGTAACGTTCACATTTTTAGTTTTCACAGCTAGGTGACTGGGGTATTCCTGGTGTCTAGTGGGTTGGCTAGGGATGCTTGCTAAACATCTTACAGTGCGCAGAATGCTTAAACGTCCAGCAATGCACAAAACAGTTACCTAGCCCAGAGTGTCACTAGTGCTGAGGTTGTTAAGACACTGTGCTAGAGACTTTATTACCTAAAACTGATTCTATATACACTTGACCCTTGAACAACATGGGAGTTTGGGGCACTGACCCCTGCATTGTCGAAAATTGCTATATAACTTTTGACTCCCAAAAAACTTAGCTACTAATAGCCTACTGTTGAGTGGAAGCCTTAATAAAATAAGATAGTCAATTGACACACATTTTATATATGTATTATATACTGCATTCTTATATTAAAAGTTAGCTAGAGAAAAGAAAATGTTAATAAGAAAATCATAAGAAAAATAAATTCATAGTACCATAGTATATTTACTGAAAAAAATCCATGTAATGAGTGGACCTCTTTGCCATTCAAACCCATGTTGTTCAGGGGCCAACTAAATGTAAAGTATAGAGGTCACCTTTTTTTTTTCTTAGGGGTACGCATTTTATGAGGCACCATTTATTGAAAAGATTGTCTCGCCTCTGCTCTACAGGATCACCTTTGTCATAAATCAGGTGACCATATATACATGGGTCTGCTTTGGGGCTCTATTTTATTTTGTTGGTTTACTGTATCTACCCTTACACCAAAATCATGCTGCTTTAATTTATGTGGCATTATAGCAAGTCTTTGTATTTAGTAAGACAGATCTTTCCACCTTGTTCTTCTTGACTCTTTGCACTTCCATATAAATTTTTGTAGTCACGTGGTCAGTTTTACAAAAATTGAATTTATTCATTAATTTGAGATAGAGTTGACATCTTTATGGTAATGTCTTCCAGTCCATGAATGTCATATTATCCTTTCATTTATTTAGGTCAGGAGTCTCAAATTCTGCATTCTCAAGACCCATTTATACTCTTTTTTTTTTTTTTTTAACGTTTATTTATTTTTGAGACAGAGACAGAGCATGAACGGGGGAGGGGCAGAGAGAGAGGGAGACACAGAATCGGAAGCAGGCTCCAGGCTCTGAGCCATCAGCCCAGAGCCCGACGCGGGGCTCGAACTCACAGACCGCGAGATCGTGACCTGAGCTGAAGTCGGACGCTTAGCCAACTGAGCCACCCAGGCGCCCCCCATTTAAACTCTTAAAAAGAACTTTATTTGGTTATATCAGTGTTTCTCAGCCTTAGCACAGTTGACACTTTGGGTCAGATAATTTATTGTTTGGAGGAAGAGTTTCCCATTAAATGCCATTATAAATAACATAATTTTGTGAAGAGCATACTTTCCAAAACAAAACTTAGTGGGAAGAGTAGCATTGTTTTTACATTTTTGCACATTTCTTTAATATCTCACTTAATAGAAAACAGCTGGATTCTTACACGTGCTTCTGCTTTAATCTGTTGGAATAGCACGAGTCCTGTAGACTCTGGACAACTCCATTTTACAATTTTGAGAGAATGGGAGTGAAAAAGGCAGATAAGGTCTTCGTGTTATTATGAAAATAATTGTGATTTTAAAGATCCCCTAATAAGGTCCCAGGGATCCCTAGAGGCCTGTAGATTGCACTTTTGGGAACAGGTGCCCTAGAGTTTGCAACATGCACTGTTGACCTGTAAGTCTAATTAAGTTATTTTATATTTTTTAGACAATACAAGGAAACTAAAACATTAAAGATTCCATTAACTTCCTCCCCTTCTTAGTTTATTTCCTAGAATACGTATTTTTGACTGCATATGTGTTTTAAGCCCCAAAATCATCATTGTTTTATGCCATTATTTTAGATTTACCCACATAGTAACCATTTTTGTTGCTTTTTATTCTTTCCTGCATCTTCAGTTCTCCCATCTATAATCACTTCCTTTTTTTGAAGAACACTTGTACTGAGAAATTGTCAGTTTTTGTTGTCTTGTCATGTTCTGTATTTCACCTTCACTTTTGAATGATAGTTTTTTTACTAGTTAGAATTCAGGGTAGGCAGTTGTTTTCTTCTAACTACAATATTATCCCTTTGTGTTTGGGCTTCTTTTATTTCTGTTGAGAAATTGGTTGTTACTCCTGTCAATGCCTTCCAGCCAAAAAGACCAGTAAGAACACAGTTTTTTATACTTGTTGCAGTGAAGGATTCTACACGTATTTATAGGAAACCTTTGGGTGTTTTTTTAAGAGGGTATTAGAAAGAACCTATTATAGGATTTGGACTTTGGTTGGGTAATTTTAGAGAGAGTCTAAGGAAGTAGAGGTTTGCTGTGAATTGATTGTTGTCAGAACATGGGAACATTTTAATATTGCTCTTTTTTTAAATTCAGGTGAAATTTATGTAGCACACAATCATTTTAAATGCACAGTTCAGTGGTAGTATATTCATAATATTACACAACCTCCAGCTCTCTTGTTTCAGAACTTTTTCAGTATCCTGTAGCTATTATGTAATATTTCCTATTTTCTCCTTCCACTATCACCTGATACTCTTTACTTACTATCTGCATCAGTTTGCCTATTCTGGATATTTCATATGAAAGGAATCATGCAATACATGACCTTCATGTCTGACTTCTTTTACTGAGCATAATGTTTTCAAGGTTCATCCAAGTTGTAGCATGTACTTTGTTTCTTTTTTGCTATTATGAATAATGATGCTGTAAACACTCATGTACCAGTTTCTGTGTATACATAAGTTTTCATTTTTCCTGTGTATATATCTAGAAGTTGAGTAGCTGGGTCGATTGGTAATTCTCTGTTACCTATTTTTAGGAAACACCAAACTGGTTTTCCATAGTGGATGCACCATTTTACAGTCTTACCACAATTGATAAGGGTCTCTATTTTTCCATATTCTCATCAACACTTGTTATTTTTCATGTTTTTCTTTTTTTAATTAAAAATATCTTAATGGGGGTGCCTGGTGACTCAGTCAGTTAACCATCTGACTCTTAATCTCGTCTCAGTTCTTAATCTCAGGGTCATGAGTTCAAGCCCCATGTTGGGCTCCATACTGGGTGTGAAGCCTACTTAAAAAAAAAAAAAATCCTAATTGGGGTGAAGTGGTATCTGTTCGTGGTTTGCATTTGTATTTTCTTAATGACCAAGATGTTGAACATCTTCCCACAGATTTGTTGGCCCTTTGTATATCTTTTGAGAACTGTCTGTTCACATCGTTTGTCCATTTTTTTATGCTTCTTACTTTTCTTACTCTTGCTTATATTCTTTCCTTTCCACTCAAAGAGTCCCCTTTAACATTTTTTGTAAGGCTGGTGTAGTGGTGATAAATTGCTTTAACTTTTGCGTGTCAGGGAACTTTTGCATAACTCTCCTTCTGTTGTGAATGATGGATTGCTGGATAGAGTATTCTTGGTTGCAGAGTTTTTTTCTTTCAGCATTTTGAATAGATCCTGCCTCTCCCTTCTGGTCTGCAAAATTTGTGCTGAAGAATCCACTGATAGCTTTTTGGGGTTTCCCTTGTATGTAACTGTTTTCTTTTCTCTTGCTTCTTTTAAAATTCTCTCTTTATCACTCTGCCATTTTAATTACTATGCTTTTTCTTGGTACGGACCTCCTTGGGTTGATTTTGTTGGGGACTCTGTGCTTCCTGGATCTGTATTTCTGTATCCTTCCCTAGATTCATGAAGCTTTATTATTTCTTCATATAAATTTTCTGTCTCCTTTTCTCTCTGTCCTTCTGGGATCCCTATAATATGAATGTTATTACACTGGGTGTTGTGGAGTTCCCTTAATCTCGTCACATTTTTCCACTTGATTGCTTTCCCTTACTCTCTTCTCCAGATTGCTGATCTATTCTTCTGCTTTTTTTAGTCTATTTATTCCCTCTAGGGTATTTTGAATTTCAGCTAATAGAGTTAGTCATCTCTGATTATTCTTTATGTTTTCTGTTTGTTGAAGCTTTCACTGAGGCCTTCCGCTTTTTTCTCAAGTCCAGTGACTGTCTTTATGACCATTACTTTAAATTCTCTATCAAGCATATTATCTCTCTTTTGTTTATCTCTCTTGCTGGGATTTTGTCCTGTTTTTTCATTTGGGTCATAGTCCTCTGTCTCCTCATTTTGACTAACTTCTGTATATGTTTCTGTGTGTTAGGAAAGTGATCTATATCTTCTGCTCTTAAAAGTAGTGGCATTGTGAAGAAGAGGTCTTGTGTCCTGCAGTGCAGTGTCCCCAGTTCACCAGAAGCTGACACTTGAGGAATGTCTCCTGTGTGTGTTGTTTGCATCCTACTGTGGCTGAGCCACGTTTGCCTTCAGTCCAGTCATCTGCAATATTGCTCTTTGCCTGTTTTGGGCAGGGTTTGGTCCCTGTGGTGTTAGTGGGCCAGTCTCGGCCACCTTGCACTTGAGTTGAGTCCGACCAAGTGTTTGCCAGAGCTGTGGTAGCACCAATCTGCAGGGTTTCCCTGTGTTGCCCCTGAGAAGCTTTCATTGGTGGGAGGAGCCTACAGTCAGACCAGGTGTCTGCTGGCAGCCCATGCTGGGGCCACAGACAGACTGGTATGTGTGGTTTATCTTCCCCTCTCCCTGGGGCATGAGTCATTTTAGAGTGGTGCTTGTCCCTGGCGAGGCTGCTTGCACACTGCCACCCTTGTGGTATTGCTTTGGGTGGACTCCTTCAGGTCTGCAGGAGAGCGTGGGGACAGGGGTGCCAGCCAGGTCCATGCCAGTCTACTGTAGGAGAGAACTTAACAGCTGCCAAGGAAAACACTTGTCCAGGCTGGGATGGAGGGGCCAAGTCTAGAGAAGAATGCAGGGGTAGGGCACCCTGTTAGCAAGCTTAGGTTGAGAGTATTTGTGCTACACTGGTTCCCACAGGTTTACTTTCCAGGCTGGGAGTCGGGGGAGGGAAGAGGGAAATGGTGCCTGCCAGCTCTTTTGTTGCTGGAGAAGTCTCCCAAAGATCCCTGCTCCTCCAACACATTCTTTGAGATTAGTAAACAAATCTCTTTCCTGTATGCCCTAGGCATTTTTCAAACTGCTGGTTCTATGTTGTATCTCATCAGGACTGTTTGTTGTGCTGTCTCTTTTAGGGAAGGGACTCAGTTCCCTTTTGTCCTCCAGCTCTCTCAGCACCAAGCCTGCTGAGTTTTAAAGTTCCAGTCCTTCTGGTTTTCAAAGCCAAATGTTACAGGGATTCATCTTTCCAGTACAAGTCCCCCAATGTCAGGAGTGCTTGGCATAGGGTCTTTTCCTCATGCCTGCAACATCCCTCCCATGCATGGATCCCTCAGATTGGTCAATTTGGCTCCCAATTGTGTCTCCACCCTACCTACCCTCTTCTCTATATTTAGCTGTGGAGAGTCTGTTCTGCTAGTCTTCGGATAATTTTTTGGGTTATCTACACTGATGTGGGTGTTATCTAGTTGTATGCATTGGACACAGTGACCCTAGGATCCTCCTCCTTTGCCATCTTAACACCTTAGTTCTTGGCTGAGCCTTTGTCCATTTTTAAAACTGGGTTGTCTTTTTGTTGTCCGGTTGTTTATATATTCTGTATTCTAAACCCTTATTAAATATATCTCAATAATGTCCTTTGATGGACAAAACTTTTATTTTAATGAGTCCAGATTATCTATTTTTTCTTTTGTTCATCATGCTTTTGGTGTGAAATCTAAGAATTTATTGCCAAATCCAACATCATGAAGATCCATCCCTAGGCCTTCTTCAAAGAGCTTTATTGTTTTCAGCTGTTATATATATAGTGTTGATCGATTTTGATTTAGTTTTTGTATTTGTATGTGATATGAGGCAGGGATCCAACTTCATTATTTTGCATGTGATTGTCCATTTGTCCCAGCACCATTTGTTGAAAAGACTGTTCTTTCCCCATTGAATGGTGTTGGCACCTTTGTTGAAAATCTGTTGGCCACAGCTGTTTGGGTTTATTTCTGGATTCTCAAATCTATTCCATTGGTCTTTATGTCTACCCTAATGCCAGTACCACACTGGTTACTATAGCTTTGTAATAAGTTTTTAAATCAGAGGGAGTACCCCTACTTTATTTCTTTTCAATATTGCCTTTGCTTTTCAGAAACCTTTGCAGTTCCATATGAATTTGAGTATCAGTTTATCCATTTCTGAAAGAAAAAAAAGGCCATTAGAATTTTCATAGTGATTGTACTGAATCTGTAGATCACTTTGGGAAGTTTTGTCATTTTAACAATATTTCATCTTCAAATCCATGAACATGGGATGTCTTTTCATTTATTTATACCTCCTTTAATTTCTTTCACCATTGTTTTGTCGTTTTAAGTATGTAAGCCTTTTACCTCCATAGTTACATTTATTCTTAGGTATTTTATTTTGGATGCTTTTGTAGATGGGATTTTAGTTTCTTTTGAGATCATTCATCAGATCATTCATTGATGGCTTAGAGAAACACAACGGATTTTTGTATGTTGATCTTACAACTGCAAATTTGCTTGATTTTGTTTATTATATTATCTCTGGTAGGGTTTTTTTGTGTGTGTATGTGGAGTCTGTGGTATTTTCCAAATATATAAAATCATGTCATCTGTAAATAGAGATAGTTTTATTTCTCTCTTTCCAATTTGGATGCTTTTTATTTATTTTTCGTGTCTAATTGCTGTGGCTGGGACTTCCAGTACAGTGTTAAATAGCAGTGGTGAAAACAGGCAGTCTTTTACTTGGAGTGAAAGCTTGGTTTTCACCTTTGATGACTGTGATGTTAACTCTGGGTTTTTCATGGATGCCTTTTATTATTTAAGGAAACTCCTTTCTTTTCCTAGTTTGCTGAGTGATTTTGTCATGAAACAGTGTTGGATTTTAGTAAGTGGTCTGTGTCTGTTGAAATATTCATGTATTTTTTTTTCCTTTGGCCTGTTGATATGATGTATTACATTGGTTGCTTTTCTTATATTGAACTGTCTTTGCATTCCTGGGATAAATCCCACTTGGTTATAATATATAATCCCTTTAATGTGCCATTGGATTCAGTTTGGTAGCATTTTGTTGAAATTTTTACATCTGTATTCATAAGGGGGTGTAATTTTCTTTCAGTATCTTTGTCTGGTTTTGATTTTAGGGTAATGCTGACTTATAAAATGTGTTAAAAAGTGTTTCCTCTTCCACGGGGCACCTAGGTGGCTCAGTCAGTTGAGTGACTTTAGCTCAGGTCACGATCTCATGGTTCTATGAGTTCGAGCCCCACACTGGACTGTCTGCTGTCAATGCAGAGCCCACTTCAGATTCTTTGTCTCCCACTTTGCCCCTCCCAGCTCACATTCTGTCTGTCTCAAAAAATAAATAAACATTAAAGAAAAAAAAAAAGAAGTGTCTCCTCTTCCACATTTGGAAGTTTGTGAAGGATTTGTGTTAATTCTCCACATGGTAGAATTTATTAGTGAAACCATCTGATCCTGGACTTTTCCTTTTTGAGAGGTTTTTGATTACTGATTCAGTTTCTTTACCTGTTACAGATATGTTCAGATTTTCTATTTATTTTTGAGTCAGGTTTGTGTTTCTAGGAATTTGTCCATTTCATCTAGATTATCTGATTTTTTGATATCTAGTTGTTCATGGTATTCTCTTAAAATCCTTTTAATTTCTCTAAGGTCTGTATTAATGTCCTTACCTTTGTTTCTGATTGTAATTATTTGCATCGTCTCTTTTTTTCTTCTTAGTCAACTTGTTAATTTTGTTGATCTTTTAAAAGAATCAACTTTTTATTTGTTTTATTCTATTTTTATATTTGCTTATCTGTGCTCTAATACTTATTCCTTCTTTCTGCTGGCTTTGGGTTTAGTTTGCTCTTCATTTTTCTAGTTCCTTAAGGTGTAAAATTAGGTTATTGATTTGCTGTCCTTTTAGATGTAAGCATTTATAGCTATAAATTTCCTTCTCAGTATGCTTTTGCTGCATTCCATGTTTTTGTATGTTGTGTTTTGTTTTCATTCATCTCAGGATTGCCATCTTAATAAATTAATTATTAACTAATTAATAGGGAAGGCACATTGAAGCTGGGATAAACTTATAATTGGTAAAGAATTGATAATAGCAGTCAATTCATTTAGTGGCAGAAGGTCATATTTGATTACTTTGTGTTACACAGTAACCTTGTCTGAAGTGATTATTCTGAGATATTTTTATGTTCAACAAGAGAACAGTATGATTTAGCCGAAAGCATCAGAGTAGTTCTTGGACTTCAGGAGCTAGCTGCTTTTTTTTCCCCCCAGTCTAATTATTGTCTTTTTGTATCCTTTTTGCTGCTGCAACTTTTAAGATTTTCTCATTGTTTTGCATTGTCATCACTTTTACTGTGATGTATCTAAGTGTATTTTTCTTTTTATTATATCCATCTTAAGAGTTCCTGGTGCTTCCAGAAACTGTGGTTCGATGTTTTTTGTCAGTTTTAGAAAATTCTCAGCCATTATCTCTTCTAGTATTGCTTCTGTCCTGTTTTCTCTCTCCTTTACTTCTGGGATTCCCATTAAATACATGCTAGATCTTTTTCCTGGGTCCTCTTTTGGCTCTGTTCTTTCCTCCATTTTCTATCCTTTTGTATCTCCTTTCTTCATTCTTTCTTTGTTCTGACCCTTTCCAGTTCACTCTTTGTTTTGTTTTTGTAGATACTCTTTTTCTCCCAGTTTTACTGAGATATAATTGACATTTTAACTCTTTAATTGTATCTAATTTTTAGTTTTATTGCATGGTGACCAGAGAATATGGTCTACATGATTTCTGTCTCTGTTGGAAATTTCTCCATGGTCATTATAATATATAGTCAGACTTTATATAATGTTCCACTTACGTTATAAAATAAGAATGTCTATTTCTTGTTGTATAGGGCTATTTGATCATTGTCTTTACAGACATTTATCTTTTATATCTCCTAAGAGAATTTTGGAAAACTGGCATTTGGATTTTTTGTCATGAGTGAAAATAATTATCAGCATTTATACGTATGTACATGCTGTAAATCTAATTTCTTCAAAACCTTTGTACTGTTGATTTAATTCATTAGCTTACAGAAAATGTTGGCCATATAACAATTTAACGAAGCCAAGTCTTCATAGCTAAATCAAAGTGTCAGTAACAAGGTGGCTTTACTTTTTTAGATTTAACTATCAGACCTGCCACTGTTGACAACCTTTTCATTTCTGAATTTTAATTCTAAAACTGAGAAATGGAATGAGAGGGGTATGAGAGAAAGGAAAGTAGGTATAGAGAGGTTGAAGGCATAGTGAGAGAGACAAGACACTGGAATCTTGAGTTGTTTTTCAATGAACTAAGACTATGTAGCCTTTCTATATTGTTTGCTTTGCTGCCATAGCAAGGAAATTTGTATTTCCCAAACTTCCTTTTATTTGGTTGCCAGAGGCTTTTACACAGAGTATTACCAGAGCAGTGTACAATACCAAGGTTCTGGATGATGGCATTCTTCTAGACCTTTGAGAGATTCAGTTAATAAATACAATGATCTATGCCCTTGTGACTTAGTTCTACAGGAGGGATACACAAACGATAACCATAATAAATAAATATATTACACAGTATGTTAGAAGGTGTAAGTGTTTTGGAGTAAAAAGGGGTGAACCAGTGTAAGTTTACTTGAGAGTGCCAGCAGAATAGAGAAAGTGAGGGAGTTTGGGATGTAATCTTAATCAAAGTGGTCCAGGTAGGCATTATTCAAAAGAAAATGGTTGATCAAAGGCTTGAATTAGGGAATTTGTCATGAGTATCTGGGAGACAGAGTATTCTAGCTGGGGAATGGTTAATAATACTAAGACCTTAGCATGGGAGAGAATGTGTTCAGGAAATAGTAAGGAAGCCAACGTGACTAGAACTGAGTGAATTGGGGAGGGGAGTAAGAAATGAGGTCAAAATGTTGCTGAAAAGGATCTTCGTAGGGCATTACAGGCTATTATAATGACATTGGTTTTTTCTCTAAGAGGGAAAGACAGGGAGCCATTGAAGGATTTTGAGGAGCATTATCTGTCTTAAGTTTTAAAACGATCCCTCTGGTTGTGGTGTTGAGAATAGACAGTAGCTGGGCAAGGGCAGATGCCCTAAGACCAGATTAGGAGGCTGTTGAATGAGTATAGGGGAGAGATAATAGTGGAGCTGGATGTAGCAGTAGTGAGAAGTGATTGGATTCTGGATGTAATTTAAAGATGGTGGCTGTAGGATTTCTTGATGGTTTTGATATGAAGTATGCATAAATGAATAAGGAAGATTGACCCAAGGTTATTGAGCTGAACAAGTGATGGAGGTGGGGAAGGTTGCAGATTTGTATTTGGTAAACTTTCTTTTGTAAAGCGAGAGAAGGGTGATCTTGAAAGAGGAGATGGGCAAAGAAAACTGGAATATTCTCGGTGTGTTGACTTTTGGGGAGAAGTGTTTCAAGCCTCCCTCTGTGACGGTCAGTTTCTCTTAATACTTGTAGATGTTCACAATTTATGTATTTTGTAGCCATTTTGTTGTGTGCAAAGGGGTTTGTGAACATTATATCTTCTTGGTGACTTGTATACTTTATTATATACAGTATTCATATTTAGCAGGTGTAGTGCTTTTTTGCCTTAAATTCCATTTGATTTTTCTGATAGTGAAGACATCTATTTTCTTATTATTAACATTTGCTTAGTTTATCTTTTCATCATCTTATTTTTAACCTTAACATTTCCTTTATAAACAATATATAGCATACTTTAAAACAAAACAAATACAAATACCTTTTTCTTAACTTACAAACTTTCTTTTTAAACAAAGTATTTAAGAATTTTTTTTAATGTTTATTTTTGAGAGAGAGACAGAGTGTGAGCGGGGGAGGAGCAGAAAGAGAGGGACAGGCTCTGAAGCAGGTTCCAGGCTCCCAAACTGTCAGCACAGAGCCCAGCGCGGGTCTCGAACTCATGGACTGCAAGATCATGACCTGAGCCAAAGTCACTTAACTGACTGAGCCACCCAGGTGCCCCATAAACTTTTTATATTTATTAAGAGGATTGATGTGTTTGGACTTCATTCTGCTTTCTTGTTACTTTCTCTTTGCTATCTTTTATTGTTACTTTTTAATTTAATCAGTCAAATTTTCTTTACAATTCCAGATTTGAAATTATATATCTTATTTCACCATTTTACTTGGTTACCCTTAACATTTTAATACATTTAAAAAATTTTTTTCTTTGGGGCGCCTGGGTGGCGCAGTCGGTTAAGCGTCCGACTTCAGCCAGGTCACGATCTCGCGGTCCGGGAGTTCGAGCCCCGCATCAGGCTCTGGGCTGATGGCTCGGAGCCTGGAGCCTGTTTCCGATTCTGTGTCTCCCTCTCTCTCTGCCCCTCCCCCGTTCATGCTCTGTCTCTCTCTGTCCCAAAAATAAAAAAATAAACGTTGGAAAAAAAAAATTAAAAAAAAAAATTTTTTTTCTTTGAGGGGCGCCTGGGTAGCTCAGTCAATTAAGCATCTGACTTCAGCTTAGGTCATGATCTCATGGTTTGTGAGTTCGAGCCCCACATTGGGCTCTCTGCTGTCAGCACAGAGCCCACTTCGGATCCTCTGTTCCCCTCCCTCTCTGCCCCTCCCCTGCTTGCACTCTCTCTCTCTCTCAAAAGTAAATAAACATTTAAAAAAAAAAAAAAAAAGGTTTTCTTTGAATCAGTATCTACCAGTTTGAACTCTTTTAGGCTTCTTTGTTCCCATATTATTAAATACCATATAACCCTCTTTTCTTAGGAATCCTTTTTGAACAATTATCAACAGTTAAGACATTTAGTTGCCATTTTCAGTGGTTTGGTTGCTCATTAATGCTTATTGATTCTTAGCTCTTTCTTTTTATATGTTCTTGTGTCTCTATGCCTGAGAATTACTCTATGAGTAATCTGTGCATGGTAAACTTTTGGAATCCTTGTTTGTCCAAAATGTCTTTTTTGTTGTTGTTATGCTTGAGTGGTAGCTATAGAATTCTGGGTTGAAAAGTATTTTCACATCTTTCACCATGATGCTGGCAAAAATGGTAAGACTGTAAGGAAATAGGCATTCTTACAGACTAGAAGTAGATATGCATATTGATAGAAATTTGGGGAAATGATCTAGAAATGTGTATTAAGCCAAAATACACATGCAGCTTTGAAAAATCTATACTATTGAGATAAAAACAGTACTATAAGGCTGTCTATTCAAGGTTATTTACTGTAAAATGTATATTGTATGATCCCATTTCTATAAAGATAATCACAAAACAAATACATATATATGTATGCTTGTATGAATAAGAAAAAGGAGTGGAAGGATATACCAGACTCTTACATTGGTAACTGAAGTGGGAGAGAGTGGGAAACGTAGAGGAGGCAATATTTTCAGACAGATTTGATTTTAAAATACCATTTTTCCTCAAAAATCTGATGGCATTGATGAGGAATTGTGTATTCTTGTTTTTGTAGATAGTCTAGTTTTTGTTTTTGTCTTGTTTTCTGAAAATGAGCAAAGTTCTACCTCTTATTCCTAGAGATCTGAAATTTCCCCAGGACTTGTCAAGAAGCATGTCTTTTTCTTCATCTGCTGAGCACTGATTGAGCCCTGTTAATCTGAAGATTACTGCATTTCTTGAGCTCTGACATTTTTTTTTTTCTATTGTGTCCTCTTCTTCATTCCCCTGGGGTGCTTTTCTATAGCTCCTACATGATATAATTTATGGATGTAGGTTTCATATTTATTTTCTCTTCTTGCTCTCTTTTTAAGAAGTCTTTGTTCTTTAAGAATACCTCTCATTTCATCAGCCATATTCACTCTGCTCTTCAACTCCTCTATTGAGAGTTGTTTTGTTGTTAATAGTTGTTGTTGCTTAGTATTTTTTTTTATTTCAGAGTTCTTTGTCACCCTTTCACTTAGAGCATATTGTACTTCTATACTTCAGACACAATAGTTTAGGGGCACCTGGCTGGCTCAGTTTGGTGGAGCGCACAACTCTTGATGTTGGGGTTGTGAGTTTGAGCCCCACGTTGGATGTAGAGATTACTTAAAATCATAAAAAGAAGCTGCAGTAGTTTATAGAAATTGAAGATATTATGAATATTTACTTCTTTTTATTCTAGTGATTAACCTTATAATACATTTAAATTTATATATTTCAATCACTTGTATAAAATAATAAAAAACACACTTAACACACCAATTTTAGCCATTTTTAGGACATACCTCCCCTCCACCTTCAGCCTTTGGAAAAACTTTTCTGAGTGGTGAGTAAGTGGTAAACTTATGGACTGTATGCCTTTACTCTTGAATACTATGTTATCTGTCTCTGTATAAGATTCTACAGTCAAAATAATTTTAACCCCAAACTTTGAAGTTATACCACCTTTGACTGAACATTTAAGTCTTGACACTAAAAAGTCTGTTGCTTTTCTGATTCATATTTTTTGGCATAAAGCCTATTTTTAGTCTTTGGTGGGTTTTTTTTTTTTTTTGGGGGGGGGGTTGTCATCTCCATTCTTTCCAGCAGTCCTCACCTCTATTACCGTTCTCATTTATGGTTCTATCCACCTTGGTATGCCTCTCTGTTCTTGTTCATTTCTTTTCATTTCATTGGCATTTTATGAGAGAGGAAAAATAAATGCACGTCCCTGATAGACCCTAAGGAATCAGAAACTCTTAAATCCTGAGTGGCCACTTCATGTCCTTTTTCCTTGGCGCACTGGGTCAAGCACTGTGATTCCCCTCTTTATTGCTCATTTAATATTGTTTTACTGAAACCCTGCTTTATCCCTGCAAGAGTGTTATTCTTAAAGCCCCAGCAACTCTTAAGACATACTGCTTCTTTCTGACTCTTTAGCTTCTGCCTGTTTATCCTGTTTATACCTTAGGAGTGGTAGTAAGGTACCAGGTACCAGAATAAATTTCTGCTTGTAAGGGTCTCCTGCTTCATTCAGTAGGAGCAGTATACAAACCCAGCATCATCATTCCATAAATGAAACAAGTTAATGGCAAGCATCATAAAGAATTAACATTTCATGAGTAATTACTAAATGCTAGGCCCTGTGCTATATGTTTTATGTTGTCTTATTTAATCCACACAGTCCTCTTAGTAGGTTTCATACATATTTTATTGATGAAGCAACTGAAATTTAAGGAAAGTTGGAATAACTTTGCCCCCAGGTGGAAGGTGTGGAACCATTTTTCAAACCCAGGCATGTGTGCGACCAAAAAGTGATTATTTTGGCATAGTGCACTATAAAATTTAGCTAAAACCCTCGCTTTTCTGAGGCTTTTCTTATCCATGGTATTTTATAGGACCTTCTACTTTCTCTGAACTATAGAATGTATAATCCATATTACTCACTTGGGACATAATGTATTGCTTTTTATTGATAGCAGTTTTTTATACATATGTGTCCTGTATTTTAGGTAGAAATACAATTTAAAAAAAAAACTACCAGCAATACCATTTTATTAATCTTAAGAATAATTAAAATTTTCCCTGAAATGATCTCAGTTTTAAATAGCTTTAGTCTCCTTTTATAAAACAATAGTATAATATTCATAACAATTTGGTTTTACAGATATTGGGTAAATTGCAAAGTATGTGTTCTATAAGTCTCTTATGGTTCAAAATTGCTACTTTTAAATGACACTTGTTTGAATAGAGCTGTGTACATTTGATTATTAAGTATTTGCATTTTCTAAATATTACATAGTGTTTAACATTTTGGTGAAATTTTGTAATTATTTAAATTCACAACAGATAAATATCTTTGGTTTTATAAATGAAACTCCAGAATTGAATATTTAATAAGGAAAACTTGTTAAATCAGAAAAAAGTAGTGGCTGGTTTGTGATTTTCCATCACAAAAATATGTTCCTTTTTGTTGCTGTTGTTGTTGTTGTTGTTGTTGTTTTTAAGACATTGGTGCAAGAGAGATGCATATTCCTGTGTAATTTGCTTCAAGGAGAGCAGATTTCTTGTATTTGAATTTTTACCTTCCTGAATGAAGATAATTGTAGAATAGTGATTACTTTGGAATATTTGTCTTAGGAGATAATTGTATTTGGGGGGCTGACTTTAGAGAAAGAAAAAAAGGTAAGTTGAGTAAATGATAGCAGTAAGAGAGTTCATATATAATGAAAATATTTTACAGAAAATAAAACTGGTTTTGTTTCAGTTTTCTAGTTCTCAATGAGTATCAAACTTATCCATCTAAATATATAGAAGTTTAAATTTACATACTACAGTTTAAATGTACATAATACAGGTAAATGGTTAAGTACTTGTTACAGATTATTGTAGAATTACAGAATTTTTCTTTCTACAGTCTGAGCCGTTTTCAATAAAATTATAGCTCAGTGAAATAATTTGTTTTCTTGATGTCATAATGTTCAAGTTTATTTCTCATTAGACTATAGACAATTTCGTATTTTCAAAATATGACTAATAGTATGACTACCAAATGAATTAATGGCACCTTTATAATAAGAGTTTTACTTTAACTATAAAATCTACCAAATTTTTTTTTAATGTACATAGTTTCAGGGCGCCTGAGTGGCTTAGTCGGTTAAACGACCGACTTTGGCTCAGGTCATGATCTCATGGTTTGTGAGTCCTGGCCCTACGTCGGGCTTTGTGCTGACAGCTCGGAGCCTGGAGCCTGCTTCAGATTCTGTGTCTCCTTCTCTCTCTGCCTCTCCCCTGCTCACATTCTGTCTGTCTCTCTCAAAAATAAATAAACATTTTTAAAAATTAAAATAAATGTACATACAATTCAGTATGTAAAGTTTTGAATTTGAAAGAGCAAAATTGTGTGAATATTAGAAGGAAACATTTATTATGTTTCACGCAGTCTTCTAAGGCCAGATTATCTCTTCAACTGTTGTAAGGAATTCCTTCAAAGCCCAGTTGTTTGCATTTGCTGTCCTGTCACTTACTTTGATGTGCGTATTCTACTGGACCTTGGTCCTGTGGAATCGTCATGTGTTTGGGGCAGAAGTTTTATCCACAGCACTTTGAACATTCTTATCTTTTAAGTGCTTGAACAAATTCCTAGCCTTTTCTGAAAACCATTAGGCAAGTAGACATTGATGCTGATTTTGTACTTAAAAACTTCCTTTGTCACATTTCTTTATATCTCTTGCTGATTATTGTTAAATGTGTAAGCACAGTAATTTCTTAATGGCAAAATTTCTTTGCTCTTCAGAATTATTTCAGCTCTCAAGCAGTTCATTCCATATGCATATATAATATTTATATTACCACTTTAGGTGTTTTTATTATCTATCTTCACTTCTAATACAATTGTGTTTTGTCTTCCTAAGACTTTTAACACTTGCACTTCTTTTGCATTTATTGGACATGATGGGTTAATGTTTATAAAATAACTAAAAACTAAGCACAGAGAGTAAATTCATCATAGACTGAAGAACACTAGAAAAGCCAAAGTAAAATAACGATTAATGGCAGTTAATTGGTTGAGAGCAGAGTTGACACACTACCTTTGGAGTGTAGAGCTGACACATTTATGTTCATGTTAATTATACAATTGTGGTCAAAAATTTGGTCTGTTTGAAAAAATATATAAAGAGGTTATCACTCATTTTAATTTTTTTTTTTTTAAAAACATGAATTGTTCTTGTTGGAGCTATGTGCATATGCACATCATATATCCTTTCAAAGCTGTGATGGTCACTCTTATCTTGTTCTCACTATATGAACGTGTAAACAATGCAGCAAGCAGTCATTCCGTAGCTGAGTAGGATTTAGCATTCTCGTTTGGTTGCAACTGTAATTTATTGCGTTGCCTCTTCTGTTACAAACTCTTCATTAGGAAATTAGCCTTTGATTAGTGAATATCCATTTGTTTTTCTACTACTGTTGTTTTTCATTATTTTATAATTTTGCCATGTTGTTAAAGTTAGGCCTTTATAACTTCCCCACCACTTTTTGTCCTTCTTGTAGTTACCTGCCTCTTGAGGTAGGTTAGATAATGTTTACTATTTAGTATATCCGGCAGTAAGAATCACTTTGTGTTATTAGGTGTTTATGATCTTACTATTTGTAGCATCTTCCTATTAAATAATGAGGATCATATATGGCATCAGGAATAAAACTACTGGACAAGTTCAATATAATTTTATGGTAGGTGGTAAAATCACATATAGATCTTGGTTTGTAATGACAGTAATGACAGGGCCACATGCTGCTGGAAGAAAGCATTATGTGCCGAATGTATTTTATTCTTGTTTTATTTTTCTGCTCATTATTTATGTATTTTCTGTTTGTTTGAACTCATTGAAAATTTTTGAGGGGGATATTACCCATACAAAAAACCTTTGTATGTAGTTTTCATGATGCAGATAGCTCTGTGGCCTGTGTGTTAGTCATTTAGTGCCATATTTTCATTGTTCAAGAATCAGCTTATCAACATACTACAAGTTAACTAAAGGATTATTTCTTTTCTTTTTTAATTTTTTTAAATGTTTGTTTATTTTTGAGAGGGATCAAGAGTGCACGCAAGGGAAGAGCAGAGAGAGAGGGAGGCAGAATCCAAAATAGGCTCCAGGCTCTGGAGTTGTCAGCACAGAGCCTGACGAGGGGCTCAGACTCAGGAGCTGTGAGATCATCACCTGAGCCAAAGTCAGATGCTTAACCAACTGAGCCACCCAGGAGCCCCAACCAAAGGATTATTTGAAGTAATTTTTGATTTAGAGAATCTTTTTTAAATTAAAGTCCCAGTAGTATAATTTTCACTCCCATTTTTAGCTCATTATTTCAAATAACATTAAATGTTAATAATATAATAACCAAGCATTTAACATATAGAGTAGATATCAGAGAGGATGTTAGAAAACATCTTACCCAATCTCCAGTGCCATAGTTCCTTCTACTGTGTTCTTGACAATAGTCCAACCTGCTGAGCCATTCAGTTCACTGTTGTGTGAGACAACCCTTTGCATTGTTGAGTGGTTCCTGTTTTTAGTTTTTTCTTAATCTTGAGTTGAAATCCATATCTTTATAATTCAAACATACCATCTTTTGTATGGCATGCCTTCAAACATTAGAAGACTATTAATTCTATTGACTAATCATTAGACTAAGCATACCAAATTTTCTCTTTATTTCATTACATGGTGTGCTGGATACCCTTATGAATTTCTGTATTTTTTTAGTGTTTCCTCTCAATGACATCCAGAGTAGGATACTACTGGGGTGGTATGGTTATACAGTATACTCTGTCTTCACTTGCATTGTATACTAGGTGAGGCTTGAGTATATATATATATGTTTGAACATTGTGTACGGTATATATAGACTTAACTATCACAGTAATTGTAGATGTAGTATTTCAGTTAATTAAGATTTGTTTTTGCAATTAGAATGACAGTTGTGAATGTTTTTTTTTCTTGACCCAATCTCCTATATGACTAACTGAAGTTGTCATGTGTTCTCAAGGATAATTTAAATGAACATGGGGTTTGTGAAAATCTGACAGATCTTAACTATAACTCAGCTAGTGGGCAACATTATAATTTATTTATAGCTGTGTAATATAGCTATTAATGAGCTAATGTAGAATGAGGGCAAATCGTATTATATCTTTGTATGAAATTATACTACATGACAAAGGTTGGTATTATGTAATAAGTACCCACAAAGTATTAACCTATTTGCAATAAATACAATTAATAATGTACATAAAAGAATGAAATTAAGCTAATTTTATCAAAAATTATTCATGAACAGAAAGTGGACAGCATAGATTTGATGACAGGAAGGTTGTATCTAATCTGAATTACTGAGTGACCTAGGAAGCTTGCTTAGAGGGATTACAGAATAATTATGTTAATATGCAATTATCACCTCATTTCTTCTGTAGTAACCTCAAGATGTAGTGTAGTGAGGGTGTTATAGCAAGTGCTGATAGTTTGCAAAAATACTGATGTTTGAAATTTCTAAGACAATAAGTCTAGCTTGAGGCATAAAAGTGATGATCTGTCATCTTGAAGACAGATCTGACCTTTGTACTGTTTTTTTTTTAATGCTCACAGTGTATAACTACAGGCAGTTATAGCTGTAGAACTCATTATGATTTTCTAGAAACCGAAATATGTTTTATGTAGATTTAAAGTTCCATTTGCAGCTTTTTATAAGTGTGTGAATTTTTTTCAAGAACATTTTAAAATTCACTTAAAAGAAAAATTCTGTGGTTATATGATGACATGGAGGAGGACATAGTAATACTGTCTAAGCATTTTATTAAAATATCCTATTTGATGATAGCAAATTCACTGAAATTTGAGGAGTCCAAACAATATAACATTAGTTTGATTATTTTAATTTATTAGCTTCCCTTTTTTGAACTTTATGAATGATGTCTACCTTCAAATGTGTCCCCTACTTAGTTACATTAACATAAACTGGTGTTGATGGCTCTGTTACATATATTTGACTATATAAAGATAGTTGGAAGAACTTTGAAACAGTGTGAAATTAGGTTATTGGTCAAATGCTTTCTTGCTTAGATGCCAGATAACCATCCGTGAATGTAGGGAAATAAATTTTGGTGTCAAAATTCTAGATCCATTATTCACTATAACAGATTTTGATGATTCAGCGTTCTGCATTATATCTCAATGCAACAGCTATGATTTTAGAATATTGTTAAGAAAAAATGTACTTGGAACATGTTTTGATTAAGATATATTCTGAAAATTAAACCAGGAAAATTTTTTTATTATTGCTAAAATACTAGCTTACTGAAACAGTTTCTTATAGCGTATTTTTTAAACTGATGGAGTAGATTTTTTAATATCAATGTGCTAAAAAGAAATTTTCTGAAAAAAGAACAACCTCTGTTTTTGAGTAGAGAGATCATTAATTTGGGGACAAGTTAGGCATATTTCTTTAGGTGTGAAGGAAAACTTTGTTAAAGTCTTCATTTTATATTTTAACAATATCTCATCTGATCTTTTGTTTTTTTCCTTCCACTAGATGTGTTTAGAGATAGAGGATATATCACATACATATATATGTGTTTTTGTGGCAAAACAGTTTGGTATCTTTAGAATGTGAACTTATGGAAGGCTCATATTAAGGCCATTCTGGTAATGAGAATGCAGTCTCCAAGCAGACATGATATTCTCATAGTTTGTCACCCTGCTGTTCAGGGGGTACCAATGAAGTTGCTTTAAATGGGAAGCGTCTGTTCCATCTCTGAACCTCTAACACCAGAACAGATGGGTGGAACATGGAACATAGAAGGTTGTACCTCTGAGGTGGTAACAGTGAAGCCACTCATTAACACTGAATTTACCACTTCGTTAGCAACATTGCTTCCTGTTGAGAAAAGCTAATATAGGCTTTCAAATTGACTGAGCATATATTTGTCTACCCCTGTGATTATAATAAGTAGGAACACTAAGTGTCTTTCAGGCTAGTTTTTTAAAAATTCTGTTGTCCATTTCAGATTTATGAGATCGTTCCTATTTGGACATTTTACCTTTTTATGTAGTTTAATGAGAAATGTCAGGAATGGGTAATAGTATAGCGTCAAGATTTGCTTTTCTTCTTCTGCTGGGTTTAGGCTGCCTTTGCTGTTCTGCTTCTATTTCCTTTAGGTGTGCTGTTAGATTTTGTATTTGGGATTTTTCTTGTTTCTTGAGATAGGCCTGGATTGCAATGTATTTTCCTCTCAGGACTGCAAGATTTGCTTTTCTTTTCATTGACATTTACACACTCTTCCCTAACACATGTTTATGTGCTGCCCATTTTTAACTTCTGTGTATGTGATGTAGAGACTCCTGCTGGGTGCTGCATTAGCACCATTTTGGGGTGATAGCATTGAATATGATCTTATTGGAAGTCTATTTTTATTGCTGTGGATGTCTGCCAATCTCAGAACAGAATTCTGAGACCTATGAGGGGCAGAAAAATTGTTGGTATACATAATAATGCCAAAGAAAAGATATTTGCAGTATTATTTATAATATTTGTTGTATTAAAGAACACATCTTGTGGAAAGAATAAGCTCGTTATAAGCACTTGTTCTCAGTTGTGAAATATGAAAGTAATTAGAAATAATTCTTTTATTCTTTAACTAGACTTAATGTTTTACAGCACATGTAGTTGGTACCATAAGAGATTAGAAATAATGAACTGTATTGAAAATGTTTTAATTTCTAAATATCAGATTAAGTTCATGCTGTCTTAAAATAGTATTATTACTTGTCATTCAAGTAATATACAAGTACAAATTTAAGTACTATGAAGGAGAAGAAGAGAGCAGAAACCTAGCATGTCTTGTTTGCGGTTTTCCGAATAATAGAGCAGTTCCTGGCACATGGTAAGGGCTCAATAAATATTTAGAGAATGAATAAACTGTACTTACTACCATGTGCAAAAGGAAAAGAAATAATGGAATTTTATGCCAGTACTTCAGATAGTTCATACCTAGGGTTGTCAAATTTCAGATTCTTTAAATTGTACTTGAGGATTATTGGATATTTTGAAGGCCTTGCTATAATTGCTGAGTCAAGAAGTCAGAACCATGGTGGAATTTGCATTATTTGAATGGGGTATCTGAGTTTCATGGGAAGAAAATTGTCTCCTCCTACACACTTTTGCTTTGATTTTACAGCTATGTTTTTATTCACTCAACATGTTAGTCCTTTATTCACCAAATACTGCCTGAGCACCTTTGCCAAGCACTATGCTAGCTTCTAAAGATATGAAGGTGACTAGGTATAGTCCCTGCCCTCAAAGAGTTTACATCCTCCCTACCAGGGAGACAGGTAGTTCCAGTATAATGTGCCCATTTCTAATATTGCTCTTCTCTAGATGTTTTGTATATATTCAATATTGGTTGTTGTTGCTTAGCACAAAGAAAAAAATTAACCTAACCTTTTTTAAAGTTTTTCTTCATTCTTGGAAAATTATTAGGACCTCCACATAAAAAGAATGGAATTATGCTAATAAAAATGTGTACTTTGAACTCTCCATACATTCTACTAGAATTTTTTTTCATGCAAATCTAAATTTTTTTTCTTCCATTTTCTAGACTAAATGTGTTAAATGGGCTTGCCAACAATATGGATGATTTGAAGATAAACACCGATATTACTGGTGCTAAAGAAGAACTCCTAGATAACAACGGTTTTATCTCAGACAAAGAGAGTGGAGTTCATAAACCAAAAGATTGTCAGACATCATTTCAGAAAAATAATACACTCACTCTGCCTGAAGAACTGTTAAAGGACAAATCTGAAAAAGCCTTAAGTGGAGGCCAGTCTACTCTATTTATACATGCTGGTGCTCCTACTGTTTCTAGTGAAAACTTTATCTTGCCTAAAGGAGCTGCTGTTAATGGACCAGTTTCACACTCCTCCTTAGCTAAGACTTCCAGTATGAATAAAGGCAGTGTTTCATTAACCACTGGACAACCTGTGGATCAGCCAACAACAGAATCTTGTTCAACTTTGAAGGTGGCACCTGATCTTCAGCTATCTACACCACAGAAAGCAAATCAACACCAAGTTTTATTTTTGTTATCAGATGTAGCACATGCTAAGAATCCAACCCATTCCATTAAAAAACTACCTACCTCTGCTTCCGTTGGTTGTGACATTCAGAATTCAGTAGGGAGTAGTATAAAGTCAGATAGCACTTTAATAAACCAAGTAGAGGTGGGTGAGGATAGTGATGATTTATTGGTAAAAGATGATTGTGTCGATACATTAACAGGAATCTCCTCAGGTACAGATGAATTTAGGTCAGAAAATGAGACAAACTGGGATCCCCAAAAAGAGTTCATTCAGTTTCTTATGACTAATGAAGACACAGCGGATAAAGCTCCAGTTCACTCCAAAGTAGGTCTAGAAAAAAAGAGAAAGCGGAAAATGGATGTAAGCAAGATAACTCGTTACACTGAAGATTGCTTTAGTGATTCAAATTGTGTACCCAATAAGTCAAAAATGCTAGAAGTAGACTTTCTAGAACAGAATGAAGAACTACAAGCAATAGACTCACAGAAATATGCATTATCAAAAGTGAAGCCTGAATCAACTGATGAAGACTTGGAATCTGTGGATGCTTTTCAGCATCTAATTTATAACCCAGATAAGTGTGGCGAAGACAGTTCACCCGTTCATACTAGCACTTTTCTTTCTAATACCTTAAAAAAGAAATGTGAAGAAAGTGATTCCGAGTCACCTGCTACTTTCAGCACCGAAGAGCCATCATTTTACCCCTGTACAAAGTGCAATGTGAATTTTAGGGAGAAGAAGCACCTCCACAGGCATATGATGTATCATTTAGATGGGAATAGCCACTTTCGTCATCTTAATGTCCCAAGGCCATATGCTTGTAGAGAATGTGGACGGACATTTCGAGATCGTAACTCACTTCTAAAGCATATGATTATTCACCAAGAAAGAAGACAGAAGTTGATGGAGGAAATTCGCGAATTGAAAGAACTTCAGGATGAAGGAAGAAGTGCACGATTACAGTGCCCTCAGTGTGTGTTTGGTACCAATTGCCCTAAAACATTTGTGCAGCATGCTAAAACCCATGAAAAAGATAAAAGGTACTACTGCTGTGAAGAGTGTAACTTCATGGCAGTGACAGAAAATGAATTAGAATGCCATCGAGGCATTGCCCATGGAGCGGTGGTAAAATGCCCTATTGTCAGTTCTGATATAGCCCAGAGAAAAACGCAAAAAAAGACTTTCATGAAAGACTCTGTTATAGGATCATCCAAAAAATCAGCTACCTACATATGTAAGATGTGTCCTTTTACGACTTCAGCCAGAAGTATTTTAAAAAAACACATGGAGTACTTGCATTCATCATCATGTGTTGATTCATATGGTAGTCCACTTGGACTTGATAAAAGAAAAAGTGACATTCTTGAAGAACCTATAGATATTGATAGCACTAAACCTTTAATTAAACAACAGTCAACCACATTTCCAAAGAACTCTGCTTTAAAACAAGATGTAAAGCGAACATTTGGATCATCCTCACAATCAGGTAATTTTTCCAAATTCCATAAGCGGCCACACAGAGTACAGAAAGCTCGGAAAAGCATTGCCCAGTCAGGTGTAAATGTGTGCAATCAAAACAATTCTCACAAGACTGTTATGATTAAAAGCAGCACTGACCAAAAACCTAAGTATTTCCATCAAGCAGCAAAAGAAAAATCTAATGCCAAGGCGAATAGCAACTATTTATATAGACACAAATATGAAAACTACAGAATGATCAAAAAATCAGGTGAATCATATCCTCTACATTTCAAAAAAGAAGAAGCCAGTTCACTAAACTCTTTACATCTGTTCTCATCATCAAGTAATTCTCACAACAATAGTTTTATTTCAGACCCTCAAAACTCTGACACGAAAAGGCCAGAAAGCTTCAGAGAACACAGGCGTGTAGCTGTAAAGAGAGTAGTTAAGGAATCCAAGAAGGAAAGTTCTGTTGGAGGAGAAGACTTGGATAGCTATCCAGATTTCTTGCATAAAATGACTGTTGTTGTTTTGCAAAAACTTAATTCTGCTGAAAAGAAAGATAGCTATGAAACAGAAGATGAAAGTTCCTGGGATAATGTTGAGCTAGGTGACTACACTACACAGGCCATAGAAGATGAAACCTATAATGATATTAATCAAGAACATGTAAACTTATTCCCGCTTTTTAAAAGCAAGGTAGAAGGTCAAGAGCCTGGAGAAAATGCTACCCTTAGTTATGACCAGAATGATGGCTTTTATTTTGAATATTATGAAGATGCTGGAACTAATAACTTTTTGCATGAGATACATGATCCTCAGCATTTAGAAAATGCAGAAACTTCATTGTCAAAGCATAGTTCTGTTTTTCACTGGACTGATCTGTCTCTTGAGAAGAAATCATGTCCTTACTGCCCAGCAACATTTGAAACAGGTGTTGGGTTATCAAATCATGTTCGAGGACATCTTCACAGAGCTGGATTAAGCTATGAAGCCCGTCATGTTGTATCACCGGAACAAATAGCCACAAGCGACAAAATGCAACATTTCAAAAGAACTGGCACAGGGACACCTGTTAAGCGAGTTAGAAAAGGTAAGTTTCCACGTGGATAATTTGGGTTACTATGTCTATTCACATTGAAAGAATTTGAAGGTTTTGTTCAAATTTGGTCTTTATTAGAATAAAGAAAAAATAATTTTATTTTTCAGAGTTAATTGGCTTTAAGATGATCACTTTACAAAAAATTCTGATGTTACTCTTAAAAAATTTTTTTTTAGCTATAGAGAAGTCTGAAACCACTTCTGAACACACTTGTCAGCTCTGTGGTGGTTGGTTTGATACTAAAATTGGATTATCGAATCATGTTAGAGGCCATTTGAAAAGACTTGGAAAGACCAAATGGGATGCTCATAAATCTCCAATCTGTGTTTTGAATGAAATGATGCAAAATGAAGAAAAATATGAAAAAATCTTAAAAGCATTGAACAGTCGTCGTATTATTCCCAGACCATTTGTAGCTCAAAAACTTGCATCAAGTGATGACTTTCTATCTCAAAATGTTATACCTCTTGAAGCATACCGTAATGGCCTAAAGACTGAAGCTTTATCAGTGTCTGCATCAGAAGAGGAAGGGCTGAGTTTCTTAAATGAATATGATGAAACAAAACCAGAACTGCCCAGTGGAAAAAAGAATCAGTCTCTTACACTGATAGAACTGCTTAAAAATAAAAGGATGGGAGAAGAAAGGAATTCTGCTATTTCTCCTCAAAAAATTCATAATCAAACTGCAAGAAAGAGATTTGTTCAGAAGTGTGTTCTTCCATTAAGTGAAGACAGTCCGTTGATGTATCAGCCACAAAGAATGGACTTGACTATGCACTCAGGTAAGAGGATGTTTATGACTATTGTGTATAATTTAAACAGTTTAATTATGCTTACTTTTATGGAATATTTGTAGGAAATACTTCTTAGAATGTTTTTACTTAAGCTGCTTTTTTTGCAGAGCAGAGATTGGTTATACTGTCATTTCTATATAAATCATCAGTTGATGCTCATCAGCACTGAATTCTCTGTGCCTCATTTCTTGGTCAGAATGTAAGGTGAGAACAAAAAACAAAATAAAAACCAAAAAGCTGATCTGTAAAAATAAAATCTGCTATGGCTGGGGAATGGTCCTATGGATGGGAGGTTGACGTTGTTCAGAAGCATAGCATTACTGGAATGGCAAACCTGTTCTCTATTTGCCAGTGCTCCAAGATGATAATGGTTTCAAGATTTAGCTCTTGGTTTTCCTTCTGCTTAGGTCAAACAAACAAACAAAAATGGATTGGTGTCTGTTGTGTGTTGTGATTAACCCAAAGAAACTTCTTCTCCATTTCCTCGTTGTATTGTGGGATAGTTCGGTTTTGGAGAACTGTTGTGAGTATAAAATATTTGTTTGGGGTTTTGCAGCGGTGGTCTAATGGAACAGAACAGATGTTGAGGTTAGTGCTTGTGCACCAATAGTTTTTCCTTTTCAAAAGAACAGTTTGTATTGGCAAATGATGTAGCAGATAAAATAGCCTAACTATATTTGTTATTGCTAAGTCTGATTTATACTTTTAGATTAGAAAAATTTTAAGTGTCTTTGTTGGTTTCTTTTGGAGGTTAAGAATGTCGATGATTGATTAACTTTGTGGTCTCGTAATTTTAGCCCTGAGTTGAACGTGTCTGAGGTAAAAGTAACTGGTCAGTGGGTTAATAATGAATACAATTACTATAATGTTGATTTGTTTACTTGGGACAGCCCAGATATTTGTTTGCAGTTTTGATTTAAGGAAAGATTACCTTGTGTTGTAAGTGGTCTGAAAAATGGTCCTGTATGAATTTCTGGTTAATACGGTTCTTTTGTACGAAGAGAGTCTTTCAAAATCAAATTTTGAACATTTTTCAGAAGAAGAAAATGTAAGAAAGGTGTGTCAGCTGTGTTGACTGAGGTGTAGTACACTTGAGAGATGGAAACCATATTTGTGGCTATCATAGCTCACGTTGAAGAAACCAACTGAAACGAGTTGGGGGAGTGAGAATTGTCTTAGAAGTTAGGAGTTTCTTATTGTTTTCAACATGTTTTCTTTCCTGTGATGATTAAGATGTTAGCTTGTTGATCATTTATTTAGCACAAAGATTTTAGCAAAAAACTTCAAATCATTAACTTTCATTATTGATTGCGCATTCAGAGTAATGAACATAAAATTCCCTGAATAAAATGTTGTGTCTAACAGCTGCTCAGTGGTGTGTTTTACCACCTTTTCTCCCAGCCTTCATCAGAAAGCCTAATTTAGTATTGAGCCTTTTACGGTTTTGTGGGTAAAACACTTTAATTACCACTTTGTCAACTAGACTTTTTAATTCTTTGTATTGGTAAGTTGCAAGCTTTGAAACTTCTCAACTGAACAGTGCTCTTCAAATCACAGGATTGTATTTAGGTTTAGGAAATGATCTGCGTAACACAGAAATCTGCAAGAAAGTGATAATAGGTGTTAAATCCAGAGGAGCTTAGAGGTTCAAGGCACTCCTCTTCCACCTTTCCAAAGAGCATGGGTTGGCTCTAAATACTAACTACAAACTAATAACATTTAACTTAACCCCCCCCCCCCCCCCCCGCTCCTTATTTTAAGTTAAGCTAATTCAATGAACGTTTTTTAAACCATCTTTATTGTGGTACTTTTCTTCACGCTTTTAGCTAAGAAAATTTCACTTTTTGAAGTGAGAACTGGATTATAGTTTTCTTTTGAATGATAGGTATGCCTGTGAAGCTTAGAACATGTGTGCATTGCAATACGACGTTTACAAGTGCTGTTAGCCTGTCCAACCACTTACGCGCTTATGCACGAAAGAAGAGTGCTGGACTTTTGACTGGTACAGGTATGTTTGAACAGATAACACAGCAAGTCTGCTTGATTCAGTACACTTTTTTTCCCACCAGACTGGTGCTAATTCATATGATATTTATAGCTTTCTTTGGTAAGCACAGTTGAGTCTGAATATACATTAAATTTCAGCAACTTGTAAACTGTTAGATATCATTTTAAGCAAGTTCTTCTTTTTCATTTGGCTTCTATTGACTTGATTTGGGAAAAATAAATAAATAACCCAATAGAAGTGTGGGACTTTTGAGTCTGCCTAATTCCCATTGATTTTTAAATTACACTATTTTTTGATTTTTAAATTTATTTTTGTGAGTAGATTCCAGTAAGGCAACCTCTCTTTAGTAAAAAGGATTGTAGTTCTAGCCTAACGAAATGCTTTATTAGGAAAGAAAATTATTGTGAAATTTCAAATATGTACCTTAAAACTAAGGAGTTTTCATTAGTCTGTAGATCACATCTTTAAAGGGATAAGCCTTAAAAATGGCCCATGTTGACAACTGAATAGATTTTTCTTTTAATACTCCTAAACTATGTTTAGGATTAATAAATACAGCCAACACATAAATCTCAACATGCACATTTCTGTGTTATTTTTGGTTGGTTAGCCCAGCCTTGCAGATACTCTTCATATTGCCAGCCTGTGAAAAATTGTGTTAGCTTACTCATATGTAATACTGCTTCTTACCCTACAAAACGCCTTGCTCTTTTCATTTGTAGCCTTTCAAGCTACCCTGCTTTAGCAAATCCCATTTCTCTCATGTCTTAAAATATACTCTTTTCTAAATATATCTACATAAATCCTTTTGCCTAAAACTCTCCTTCCAGTCTTTTTATTTCTCTTGCTCTTTTAGATCACTGCCTTCTGCTTCCTTCTAGTTGCTGTTTTCCCAACTTTTTTGTTCTTCCTCATGTCTTCCCTTGGCTTACATCCAATATGTTCTTGCTACCAAAGAAACACTTGTATTCATACTAATGTCTTTCTTCTGCTTCTTTGCTTTATCCTTTGACTTGATATACAAATGACCAGGGATGACTGTTGACTGCATTAAAAGAAGAATAGAGTGAGTTTTACTTTACTGGATTAGTAACCTCCTACGGTGAGGTTTTAGTTTTTATAATATTACTCCTACCTTCATCAGGCTTGAAAGGGGATTGCAGACATTAGAGGCAGGGAGGCAGTGAAAATAAAAGACTGTAGAAACAGAACTTCATAATTATTGCTACCACAGTCACTGACTTTCACTGTACACTTACTATGTGTCAGGCTCTGTGCTGTGCAGCCAAATTGCGTAACATTTAACCTTCACACCGCCATATGAGTTGTAAGTGCAATAATTCTCTCAGTTTTACAGAACACTAGGTCTTAGACAAGTCAAGACTTAAGGTGAAGTTACCCAGATTTATGTAGTTATTAATAGCAGAGTGGAAAAATCAAGGATTTCTTATCCTAGACTTTTGTTTTTAATCACGATGGTCTGCCACATACAGAACAAAAGCCGTTGAAAATCCTAAAAGAGGTTAGGTTTACAGTGGGGAGCATTCTGGTGAAGACTGAATAAATGAGTCTTACAAAGAGCCAAGGACCCAAGAAACAGGCCTGGATTAGATTTTCGAGGACTTTAAAAAATATTTCAGTCTGACAATTCAGACAGATAATTGCAAATATTCAGTGAGGCGCATCTCTCCAGTACAGGTTTTGTAGGCCATTAAAAAATGCTTTTATTTCGTCTGAAAATCTTTTAAAACATAGCATTAATTCTTTATAAATAACTGATTGTAGCCCTCCACTGACCAGGGGTGCATTCTAATGAACACTTTATTGTCTAAACAATTTCATTATTAAAGAAAAAGTTAATATAGGATGAATGGGGATAGATTTCTTTGGTCATCAAGAAAAAAAGAGAACATTACTTTTTAAATATCATTAAATACTAACCAAAATGTCAGAAGAGTTAGAAAATAAAAGGTGTGTGTTTGGCAGTCCTAAGGCAAAGAGAAGGGAAATGAAAAGCTGAAGAAAGTCTTAGGGTGGTATTTTCCACAGCACATAACCACTTTTAACAAAAATAAAAAACTCATGCACCTTTTCTTAGAAATTCTGAAACATCCCCCCTCGTTTTTGAAAGCTTCTTGACCAGTAGAGCTATACAGAAGATGTCTTTGCTGCTTGCTCATGCCAACTACAAAGTTTTTTTTAATAAGCTTTCTTATTTTTTGTTTTCCAAATGAAACATTCTGTATTATATTTATAAAGTCCACATGCCTGTTTGCTTCCTCCGTATCAGTTGCAGTGGTGTAAGTCAGTGGTCCCAACCTGTAGTTTCTGGAGGGTTCCACCAGGTTATTGTAAGAGATTCATCAGTTCATATGAGTAACAAGCATTACTTCTCAAAAATAGGTAGATGTTGTTTTCATGAAAAAAGTACAGAATCATTTGAAAAAATCTTTACCTTAATCTAAGTATATCACAAGACTGAAGCAATGTAAAAGGAAAATAGGTAGGACTAAAGCCTCCATAAGAATGTCTGGTACCCATGTTCTTAATTCAAGTAGTCTTCATTCATGTGGATTTTATTTATGTGGCCTACTCTTGAAGAAAAAGCTTAGGTATCCCTACAGTATGCTAAAGGCCGGCTTGGTTATGATAAACCCCAAATAAACCCCAAAGCTTCCTTAGAAAACACCGGCTCCTGGCCTCTTCTGTGGGAACTAGTGGTCTTTGGAGGGAGAGAAATATTCTAGCTAGCCTGAATAGACCCAAAAGAATGCTCCTCTACTTCCCCAAATAGCTGCCTTATGAAAGCTGTGGACCCCATCCCAGAAACATGCACTTATTTCATCCACAGATAAAAAGTTTTCTATATGTATGTTTCTGTATTTAGGTATATCCCCTAAAGGTTATCATCTGTGGACACTTCCTCTAGCAGAAAGCTGAGAAAGGGGAGATGACAAAATAAAAATGAAGCAGACAGAACTGGGAATCGGGAAATCTAAGAAATCTAAGCCCTAAGAGTTAGAAAATGCTTAATATGCCAGAACTGTGTAATACCAAAACTAATGTATATGGTCACAAACATAAGTAAATAAATAAATTAATAAATTAAATAAATAAATAAACAACATGGTTCCTAACTTTAGTAAAAGGAAATGATGAATAATAAAGTAGGAAAGCTTGGAATTAAAGACATAGAAGGGTAGCTATACCTGGGACAGAGTTCAGTTGACAAAAAAGAATAAACTTCACAGATTAAAATTTTGCCCAGAACTGACCCAGTTTGTCATCCATTGGGCAGGTTCCAATAATTGTTTAATAATTTCCATGTGCCTTCCATGGTAGATGCTCATTTATGAAACTTTTTTTTTTACCTTTTTTAAAATGAATTTTTGTCTAAAGAGGCTAGTGCCAAAGGGTTTACTTTATATTCTGTATTGTAAATTCAAGGCATACTTATTATTTTTTAAGGCATACCTATTAAGAATTTATTACAGTTAACATAGACTGCACTATTGGTAGACTTCTTTTTCAAGCTTTATTCTCTTTAGGTTAACTTTTTATGTGGTCATACAGACTTTTTCCTGGGTAATTCTTTATACAGTCTAATAATAAGAACATTGCACAATTTTCATTAAAAATCAGAAATTTCATGTAGTTCGTATTAAATGCTTTTGGACTTCTAATTTTACTATTGACTTTTTTGTGTTTAATAATATTTAAATTAAGTGATGCCCTTTTTATACTGGCAGTATGAAAAACACAGTATCACTAAGTTATTAATAGAGCAACTGTACTGACTGGGTTAGCCCTTTTGTAGCAGCCGAGTAATAGACAAGTGCCTCTTTCATTGGTGTCCTGGATTGGACGATAAGTTATATGGTACCTTGGTTATTAAAATTTCTAAAATATTTAAAATTATTTAAGGCAGAGTATATTCTGTCAACTTAATCTGCAGTTAGGAACCAAAAAAGAAAAATATTTTGAGGTCAAAGCAAGTGAATTCCAACAGGTGAAGAAAGGGGAAATAATTAAAGTCCGAGTAGGTTGTTGTGAAAGGAAATGTATCAGTTAAGAGGAAAGCATGTTTGCACAATGGTGCACAGTGGTGCAGAGCCATGTTATCTCTTAAAAAGCAGAAAGAATAACAGTGGTGTTCAGCATTTGTATTGGAATTCCATTTTACATCTTGACCCTGTAATACAAATGCACATTAATACACATACTCACTTGGTCTCACTCATTACTCACCTGAAGTGATTGTGATGTACTCTAATAATTTCTATTTTATTCTTTTTCATTAAAAATAATGCTGGTCATGACCCAGTAAATTGATTTACTACTTACCAAGAAGTTACTTCCCACAGATTGGAAACACTCCCCTCAAGTGACTCTTTTGCTTAGGGACTGGTATTGACCAGAATCAACAATAGTAACATGTTAGAAATCATAATACTACTTCTGTGGCAGCATGTAAAATTATTTTACTCATTGTATTCAGGTGTTTATCGGTAGATCATATTTTTTAAATAAAATGCTGACCTGTAATATTTAAAGTAAATTAAAGATTCCTAGTTATTTTAAAAAGTAATGCAAGAAAAACATTTTTATATGCAAATGTATTTGGGGAAGGGGTTTCATTTCATTATCTTCAGAACACTTCCGTGAAGCATTTTAGAAGTAAAGCAGGATTATTACTATTCTACACCAACAGACTCACCACCATCATAATTAATGCATAACTTTTCCAGTGAGAAAAAGAGAACTTAAAAACTTGGCACTAGAGTCTTTCAGTCAATACTACCAGTGCAATATGTCTGCATTCTTTTTTTAGTAAAGTCAGTGTTTTATTTTTCATACCACCCACTTTTAAATAGAATAGTAGATTGCATGTTACTTAATAGGATCTTTTGCCTGTTTTCAGCTTTAATGATCTAATTGGCCACAGAGGCCTGCAACAACAAGTGCTAATGAATGTGTAACACAGTGCCAGGTGCTGAGCGGGTGTATAAGCCACCAGAAAAGTAATTCTTATATTGTGGAATGTGCTATAGGAACACTTTTCTCCTGCGGTGGAAAGAAAAAAATAGTATTGTGAAAGCTTCTCAAGATGCATTAAATTACTTGTTTTTTCATGAGTGTCTCTGCAGTGTCTTTTAAAACATTTTTGTAATGTTGCATCTTGAGGAAATTGCATGCTCTTATAGTGATGCATTCAGCCTGAAAGAGTACAAAGAGAACATTTGTATCTTCTTATTATGATTAAACTTTAAAGGAGCAAACTAGCTTGTAGTTAAAGCAAATACCTTGATAATTACTCCAGAGTAGGCTATCTGGAAGATACCTGGGAAGCATGAAACATGTCCCTGTCATCAAAGAACTTAGGAAAGCATTATTGCAACACATACAAAACTATCAAAGTTAGAGACCTATGCGAGATAGTATACAAGTAAATGGAAATAAAGTATTAAGTGCTGTAGGAGATAAAGGTGTTTATTTTAGTCTAGACCTTCTTTTGAGGGGAGCTGGGAATTAAGTTGGGTCCTTTTTTCCTGCTGCCATTATAATTTGTCTCGTTACTAAATAGAGCCTCAAAAGGAAGGAAAAAATGAGAATAGTTCATGCACATATGTTTCTTGTCATTATGTTTGAAGTGAGAGAAAGTAAAACCTAGTAGTCAAAGAAAATTTTCATTCATTCAACAAAATTTTTAGTTCTTTTATCATACCAGGACTGTGCTAGAGACTGTAAAGACTGCGCTTCAGCTGCATAAACATACTTAGGATCCTGTGGGATAGGTACAAAAGTACTATTATGGTGGAAAAACTTTATAAGGTTTCAGCTAGACCCTGAGCTTGAAGGATGGGTAGTTTTAGGAAGAAGAGACAAAGTGGAACGTTCTCGGTAGAGAAAAGAATGTAGTTTAGGCACGAAGGGATGAAATTTCGAGTTCAAGAGGTACTGAAAGATTCAGTTGCGGGTGTTTGGGAAGATGGTAATGTCAGAAAGGTAAGGTTGATACTTTTGGATGCTTGCTAAAAAATTTAGGAAATCATTGAAGAATTTTTTTAAATAAGGGAATAATGTGGTCAGACAGATGGGTTTCTGTGTTTTCATGGTTATAACTTATCTCTGTAGTACTATTCTTCATTAAAAGTCTATATCTGTACATATTTATGTGCACAGTAATGTATCGTTATTTGGGATTAGCACAGTAATAAATTGTTCAAGTTGAGTAAATTTTCCAGGTAATTGAAGACTAGTATCAAACTTGATTTTACCCTAACCATTTTGATGGTTATGTTTCTAAAATGTTGTTCTTATTTCTGCCTTGTGAAACTGTAGACTGAGTATAATTTAACCATTTGAGTACATAAGTGTCATCCTTATGGATACTAAATGTTTTATTATGCCAGCAAGAAATGGGCTATTTGCCCACAATATGAAAAATTGATTGGCCATTTGCCCACAATACGAAAAATTGATTGATTCAGTAATTCAACAAGCGGTTCTTTTAGCTCATGCTGTGGTTTAAGCATTGTGGTAAGTACTGCAGAGATAAATTGCATCTTAGAGTAGAACCACATAATATATAACTTTAATACAAGGCAAATCGTAAGTGCCATTGGTACTTTTGGCTAGACCAAGACTCAGCAAGGTTTTAGGAAGTCACATTTGATTTGGACCCTGAGGATAGCTAATTGAAATGGAAATGGGGTTAGGGGTAGGGAAGGAGCATACCTATAGGAGGGAGCAGCTTGGGACAGTGTGGAAGTTTATTGCAAATACTTAGGAAGTAGGAGATAACAGGAGTAGAGGTAAACAGGTAAAGGACATGGAATGCCAATCTTATGGTGATGGAATTAGCTTTGTAGTGAGGAACAAGGGAGGATTTTTTTGTTTTTGTTTTTGTTCTTTTTTTTTTTTTAAGAATTTGAGAAACGTTAAAGGATTTGGTGGGGAGGTGGAGAAATTATAAGTGAGGTCATTTTAGGAGTCTTGAACCAGGACAATGACAATAGGAATGTAAAGGAAAGATAATAGATGCACAGATAATACTATGGAAGTAAAGTAAGCAGAACTTGGCAGATTAATTAGAAGTAGAAGAGGACAGAGACAGAAATGGCTTAGGTTTTAAATCTTGTTACTAGGAGGATGGTTGTACTAAAACAGTTAATGAATCTGCTGCGATGGGGTTTCCTAAAAGGTTAGGCTTCATTACTTATCCAGCAACACCTAATCATCCAGCTATCCACTGTAATAAAGCAAATAACCACACGTACTGAATCGGTTAAGTTTGTGGTTAGGAAAATGGAACCCCGAAAAATGTTGTACCCTTGTAGCACAAAATATTTACATTTTACGATGCCCTCTTTAGATGTCATTAGTTATAAATTTTAGGGATTCTCTTTGATTGATAATCTTTTTTGACCAGCCACTTGTTTTTCATAAAAATCCTAACGAGTCCCCTACCATTCCTATTGGTGCTGTTACTAATTTTCTGAGTTTTGCTTTTTATATCTTGTTTTGATCTTTTTAACAATTGAACTAACCTGGACTGTTATGTTTTGGGATTTTTTAACATGTCTAATATCTTTATATCATAACTTTGTTATAATCTTTTGTGTTCGTTATGATTTCCATTCTAACATGAATTTTTTAATGCTGTTTATAATCTGGGTTAAGATATAGTTAGACCTTAGAGTAACAGGGCATGTTCTAGGCAGAGCTGAATGTAGGTAATCAGCATTAAATGGCTTTATAGAAATAGTAAAACAATACACAGACTCTCTCTTTTGGAGGTTAAGGTGAGAGGATGACTTGTGGAGACTCTGCTGGTCACTCATGTGTCTAAGAACTGGAAAAAATAGGTCTCACTATTTCTTTGTTGTGTCTGGGATGTAAGGGATAAGGTTAATTCTTGCTCTGCAGTGTTTAGAGTGTCTGTTTAATTGTGGCCTTAGCTGGAAGTTAACTCAAAGTAGAGGATACCTGGTCAGCACCATGTTTGATTTTAGTTTGGATTTTGGCTGGAATGTGTAAACATGTGAAAATTATAAGAAAACTGAATCAGAGATCTGTTGGGGTTTGTGCGTTTGTGACCTTTAGATTTACCATTATAATTATTGTGCGCCCTATGTAAGTTGAACATGATTATGTTGAAAATAATTTAATGGCAATATTAAAGTAAGGTAGATTCCTTACCTAATTTACTTTATAGTCAGAAGCAGTTAATTACTCCTACTAAATATGAAATGATATTTTGGAAATACTGAGACTTTCAGATGTCGGGGAGTGTGATTATATTCAAATAATTCTAAACAAAAGTGATTTATAGCAGATTAGTTATGTATTTTAATGTCTATTCCAATTTCAGGTGTGTCTTAGTCTTAGGAAAGTGGTCAGTATTGGTAAGTGCCTATTTGGCTTTAGTAAAACAGCATGCAAGTTCAACCCACATTAAGGAGGAATTTTAAATGTTTTTTTTCTTTACCTGTTGCCACAGAGAAATAATAAATTTGCTATCTTTAACTCCTAACTGACTAGTAAGCTACTCGTAGCCAGAGTATTGTTAGTGTGTAACTTTTGACAAGCTAGAAAAAACTTATATGCCTCCAGTTTCTCTATTTATAGAAATCTGTGATAAAGTATCATACTTAGGTATAGCTTTTCCCTTTAAGTTTTAGGGACATAGTACTCAAAATATTCTTTTACTAATATCCCCTCTACTTTGAAATAGCAGAGACTTCTACAAGTTGAATATACTTTTTTTCTTCCAAGTAGACCCAAGTTTAAATAAAGGCTATCTTCATTTGCTTGAACTCATTCTCTGGGCCAAACATAGATGCCTGGCTATTGCTGCCCTTAATATAACTCTTAATTTGTAGGGCAAACTCAAGGTACCTGCCTTTTCTAGACTAATACTTTAAGCAATAAACCTCATACTTAAAGCAAAGGAAATCTGCTTTTCAAGTATTTTTGCATTCCATCCTCTTCTAGGCAAAATGTTAAATCATGCAGGATCTAATTAACTTTGCTATGATTGTTCTGTGATTCTATGTTAGTTACTGTTTTTAGTCATTGAGAATGGAAACTCTAAAAATTGGTGAAAGTACCTTAGAGTACTGAAAAAATATCCAATTTTGGAGGGAAAATGTCAGGAGAAAATAATGGTGAAAATACACTTCAGAGGTTGCTAATTGTATATCTTATCTATATGCTTAATTCTGATTAGAAGGGGAACATTGCTTTTCATAAAAATAAACCACTTAAACTGCTTTATATGTATCTTGGGAATAATGATTGGTTTGATGATGGCAGTATACCTAAAAACAAAAAAATTGGTATTGGGAGTAGGGAAGTCCTTTTCCATTTTAATGGGTTGTAGAGAGTAAGATTTAACAATTCTTCTCTTAATAGCTATTTTTTTTTATGAGCCAAGAGATTAAGAAGTGGAGCTGAGGGCTGCCTTTCTCATTTAGAGTGGTAGGTACTCAGGACCCAGAACTGGTTACACAATTTGTAGGGTCCCGTGCAAAATGCAGATGTAGCGCCTTGTGTTAAAAAATTAAGAATTTTAAGACTGTGTACGACAAGAGCGTTAAACTGAGTGTGGGTTGCTTTGTGACTGCTCAAGTCATATACCCATGAAGGCTGTTTTGTAGGTACTTTATGCAAAGATAAGAGTGTACACTGAAGAAATAAGAATTTGGCTCTCTCTATCCCCCATCCCTACTTTATCCAAGGTAACAGGTTTCTTCCCCAATTCTTCCCCCCCAAAATGCCATGTTCCTTTTTCAGTTGGGACTGAGGGAAAGAAAATGTTCTTTGCACAGTCTGTTATGTGCTTGGGACTTACGAACTGTGAAAGATTAATGACGGCAACTAGCATTGAGTTTATCAGCTCACACTTGTGTATCCCTTGGGACAGGCATATGCATTCTCCTCCCACCTCTCCACTGCCATTACCTACCTCCTCCACTACCAGTGTGTTAATGGTGGTAGAATGATGATTTAACCTATTTGTGTCTTTTTTTATCCCTCCTGTCTTCCTGAATGAGCTCATAGCTGCTATTGCCTACCCATCTTATACAGACCAACTAGATGGAGAAGAAATTTTTCTTCCCTCTAGTAGGGCTATACCATACCTCTTATTTTGGATAGGTATAGCCTGGCCATTATATTAAGTTTCACTTTACCCCAGAGATACCAACAACCAGTTAGGAGCAAAACTGATGAAATGGGACTTTTAAATAAACAGGCAGGGGAGGATGATTGCAAATGAAAATATTTTGGAGGTTAATGTTAATTTAGTTTAGTTATAATGTGCTCCTTTACCACACTGAACTTCAGATGTTTCTAAGAAATAAGGGGCGCCTGGGTGGCGCAGTCGGTTAAGCGTCCGACTTCAGCCAGGTCACGATCTCGCGGTCCGTGAGTTCGAGCCCCGCGTCGGGCTCTGGGCTGATGGCTCAGAGCCTGGAGCCTGTTTCCGATTCTGTGTCTCCCTCTCTCTCTGCCCCTCCCCCGTTCATGCTCTGTCTCTCTCTGTCCCAAAAATAAAATAAAAACGTTGAAAAAAAAAATTTAAAAAAAAAAAAAAAAAAAAAAAAAAAAGAAATAAATCCTCATTTTTTGAGATCATTTGTGTAGTGAACTAAAAAGAACATGAAATTAATTGAAACAATTGTATTTAATGGGCAGTAAGGTGGAAAGGGCAAAAGTACTTACTTAATAATGTTAGAGCCTTAATGTTAGAGCCTAAAGTAAATTCTTTTTCTTCTGGGTATAAAACTAAATAATGCTCAAAAAAACAAACTTGAATTTGTATCTCTTGTGTTATTTATTAATTTGTTTCTCACTGATCTGGTTTAGTGCTTTAGACACACTGTTGTTGTTGTTGTTGTTGTTGCTGTTGCTATTGTTGCTGTTGTTGTTATATTTTGTAGCATAGCAGTTTGGTGTTCTTTTTGAGGGTTCATAAATCTATTGTATTTCTCTTTCATTCCTATTTGATCAAACAGCTGTTCTGTTATATACTGAAAGGTATATTCTAAAACTTTGTATATGGCCTTACAGTATAATTCACTCTCTTTACAAGTAAGTTAAATACTCCCAGTAGCAAATTAGATCCTTTATAAATCAGATAACTGCAAAGGTGTTTTTAACAGTTTTCTGATTAAAATCAATCACTTAAACATTTTTTGCCACCCTGAATAGGAACCTTAGGAAGGTTTGAATGACTGAATTTGTTCCTTTCTGAAGATGCAGTTTTACTCAAGAGAAGAAAATTAAGAATTTCTAAAACCAATGTAGTATTTTGTGTAAATACATTTCAAGTACAGAAACAATGTTAGATTTAAAATACTTTGGAAGAGATAAAAGTGTTTGTGTTTTTATTTTTTGACACTAACAAATAAGTGCACACATAAAATCCTATTACGGGGTGCCTGGGTGGCTCAGTCGGTTGGGCGTCTGACTTTGGCTCAGGTTATAATCTCATGGTTTGTGGGTTCGAGCCCCATGTCGGGCTCTGTGCAGACAGTTCAGAGCCTGGAGCCTGCTTCAGATTCTGTGTCTCCCCTCTCTCTGCCCCTCCCATGCTCATACTCTTGTCTCTCTCTGTCTCTCAATAATAAATAAACATTAAAAAATTTTTAAATCCTATTACAAAGAAAAACTTTGTGTAAATTTATGTATTCGGCAGATTATTAATGTAAATAACTTTGTTAAACTTTTGACTATTTATCACAAATATTGATAAGCCCCATTATACTAAAACTGAATGTGTTAGTGTTGTGTTTTAATGTTCCAGTGACTCCTGGTACAGTCCAGAATAAAACTGCTTTTCCCTCTAGATATAATAAAAACTGTTGAATGAGAACATTTGTGTAATAGATATGTTTGTACATCATCTATTTCATTTAGTGGAACATTTTGTGTAAATCATCTTTTTCATGTAGAGAATACCATATGGGTGTCCCTTTTGTGTGCATATTAATATGTTAAATACTCATTTTTTTTTTTTTTTTGCAGATTTTTCTAAAATGTTTGGGCTGTAATGCAGGTGTGAAGTTTGGATGTTGGTATTAGAAAAAACTATTCCTGTAAAATGTATTCATGTTTTATCATCTAAGATAAATAAGTGACATTTCAAGGGATAAGAAATTTAAAAGTGATCATGGAGGGGCACCTGGGTGGCTCATTCGGTTAAGCATCTGATTTTGGCTCAGGTCATGATCTCATGGTTTGTGAGTTCGAGCCTTGCGTCCAGCTCTGTGCTGACAACTCAGAGCCTGGAGCCTGCTTTGGATTCTGTGTCTCCCTCTCTCTCTGCCCCTCTCCCACTCGCGCTGTCTCCCTCTCAAATATAAATTTTTTAAAAAAACAAGAGTAAAAGTGATCATGGAGATATTAAGACACCAAGGTATTTAGGTATAATTACCAAAGGCCCTAGGTTTTTTAATATACTTACTTTATGGACAAGTTTTCCAAGGGATGCTCAGTGCATGTGTTCTCTGAACTTACTTGGAACACTGGGTAATGGAGATTCTGTCATATGCTGGGAGAGTTGTCCTTTCTGAAGTCATAATTCCTTTAAATATTAATTACTATAAAAACTATGGCATTTTCATTTAAAATTTAGATCTGATCATTCATAAAATAGACTGAACCTCAGTTTCTAGAGTCCATATAACATCAAAAGTCAGAAAAATTCTTTTTCCTGTATTAAAGTCAAAATTCTTTCTACACCTCAAAGCAAACATGTCCAGTTCCATTTTTAAAGAACCACAGCATCTAAATATATAATAAAACATTGTATTGCATACTTGCCTATCACCCTCTGCCCTTATCCCTCAATTTGCTTTACACCCTTAACGTTAGCATTCTGTGAAGACATTTTTAAAGGATTGTTATAATGCATTCTGTTTGTATCCTACAGTAATTTATTTACATTTTAAAAGGAATTTGAATACAGTGTGGCAATTTTGACAACCAGCAAGCTCATCAAAGTAAGATTCTACCTATAATCTCATGATAAACCAAATGCTTACTCTGTTGCACATAACAAAGACAGGGATTGTGTGTGGTTTACCTTATAGATAGGGAAAGAAAAGCTGACATCTAGTAACACTTAGCCCTTTGAGTTTCCTAAACTCTTTACTTCTGTCTAGTGTATGAATTGCTTTAAAGTCCATTTAAATTCAGATTGTTCACCAATGCAACTAGGGGGAAAAAGGTGCTACTTGCAAAGCACTTGGTACCTCACTCTTTCTGCTGGTTGTGAAGAACTTAGTTTCAACATATAAGCTAGACTGATCAATGAAGAATATGACTGCTAGCAACATATTCATTTAAACAAATGATGCAGAGGTGTGCTACCGGATGCTATCTGTATGGCATAGTAGAACAAATTTCCATTCATATGCTGTCTAAATGTCAAAGGTTCAATTATTGGGTTTTCCTTTGAGTATTTGTTGAGTTTCTACTATGTGCCAGGCTCTTGACTGAGAAAACTAATGAGATTTTTCTATTCCAGATTTTGGTTGTTTAGTTTTGAATTAGCCATTCTTTAATACTTAACTTGATTTCCTACAGTTCTTTACTTACTAGATTCTTCTTCTGAGCATAAGCAAAGGAAGACTCTGGGCCCAAGCAGGATTTTACTTTTTAAAAGGCAGGTGACAAGAAGCAGAAACCAGTGGCTTGAATGAGATTTGTCTAGGCTTCTCATGGATTTTAATTTTCTATATGACATTTCTGTTAGCATTGCTACTTGACTGTAAGGAACTGTGTTTACTGGTTTTGTAATAGTAGCATCTATTCTTTTGGAATCTGGACTTTGAACAACTCATTTCACAGAGTCATTGGATAGCCAGTTCCTATTCTTTCTTACCTAGAATTTTTCCAGGGGATTTCACATGGCAGGTTAACAGAAGAAAAGCCATTTGTGTAACTCTTCTGTTACATTTGTTTCCCTTCCCCTTGGATCCCTAGAGATAACTCTTACCTTCTCTTCCTGCTAATTGACCAGCAGCACCCTGGAATACTGTCATCCCTTTGTCCAAAGGAATGGTGTAGTTGTATTCAAAGACCAATAAAATGTTACGTTCTGTCTATTCCCCCTATAAAAAATACCTTTTTTCCCCTTATTAAGTTAGATTTTATAGAATAAGTGATTGAAGGAGAAGTCAAGTAATTGAAAAATTTTTAAAACAGCACTACAATTTTGATCGACTTTAATATAAAAATCTTTTTTCCCATTTTAGTCACGTTTTAAAAATATAGATAGGAGATAATGTAAATTGAAAAAAAAATGTGAAGAATAGTTAGCATTACATTTCTGGTCCATTTGTAAGCTTTGTGAGATAATCTGGATTTATATTTCTTAGTAAAATTAAACATATATTATTGTACATACAATACAGGTTGAGTTAAAATTTGAGAGTTGAGCTTTTTTTGCCCTTTCATGTATAGGGCCAGCATATAATTTTAAGAGCTATTTGCTATTAATAGAATTCAAAGTGTATTTGCCCTAAAATTGATTTCTCATTGAGCTTTTTTATTTGTTGGTGATGATCTTTTACTAGGTTTTCAAAGCATGTGAGACCTACTTAATGGAATAGTAATCAAATGGAAATTTAATATCATGATCTTAATTAAGTAAAAGATTATAATTTTCCTGAAAATAAGGAAGATTAATGAGATATTAAAATAATGGACTTATGGCCATAAGAGGAAAGATTACTATTGTAATAATTGACCAATTCAGTAATTTTAAGCTTAGTTACATTTTCTCAGTTCTAGTTTGGTATGATAAAGCATTATTTGAAAAAGTAGTACAAGAAGAATGTATGCAGGTAATATCACTGTAATTAAAGACCCCACTGCAAGTTAGTGCATGCTTCAGGGTACACAAAAGAATGTAGACTTTTTCTAACTTGATTTAGATGGTCTTGACCTCTCTAGAAGTATGTATTTATGTTTTGGAATATATAAGAAACGTTAAGTCTTTCTCTTCCCTTTTTTAGCCTTAGATTGTAAGCAAAAGAAATCAAGGTCAAGATCTGGAAGTAAGAAGAAAATGCTAACGTTACCTCATGGTGCTGACGAGGTTTACATTCTCCGATGCAGGTATATGCCTATTTTGCCAAGTCTGCTCAGTTTCTTCAGACTTGCTTTGAGACATGTTAGCTGACTTATTTGGGATTTTTAATTTGTGGCAGAAGGTGCATTCTCAACAGTCAAGTTCTAAATGAACTTTTGGAGACAGACTTAATAATACACTGTATTTCTCATAATACACTATATTTCAACAACTGATGAATAAATTTTTTATATTTATCTCAGAGTCTCAGTGATACTGTTGATTTATGAAAGTAGCTTTTTTTTGTTGTGGTATTTATTTGCTTTGTTGGGTTTAATTTGATTTGGTTTGATTTGTTTTCTCCTTAATTGTCTTGAGTTTCTGCTTCTTGGGAATGCGTTTTCTCTCCACTCATACTTCTAACTAAGTATAGCTATACAAACTCATTCCCACCTCCTTCTATACTCATCCTCATGCAGTTTAAGGAGTTCTGAATTGGGGAAGGGTCTTTTGAAAACAGTGGTACATTTTGGAATTATAGTTGTTTTAAATGTATTGAGATGTATAGGCATTAAGACCTTTTAATTAATTTAATTTAATAGTAATGTTCCCACCTCTACAAATATTACTAGAGGTAATATAGCTGTTAAACCTATGAATTGGCAGTTTTATATTGTATTAAATCATTTTGACTTTGTATGTATTTAAAAACTGTTGTCAAGTGCTCCAGTATATGGTAGCATCTCCAGGCTATGGTAAACTCTACCTCTTATGTGTATGGATTTTATGTGACTTGGTTTTAAATAAAGGGAATTGGTCATGTTAAGAGAACTGTTATCAACTTCTTCTATAGGTTTTGTGGCCTAGTCTTTCGTGGACCATTGTCTGTTCAGGAAGACTGGATTAAGCACTTACAACGACACATTGTAAACGCTAATCTTCCACGGACTGGAGCTGGCATGGTGGAAGTCACGTCACTACTTAAAAAGCCTGCCTCCATTACAGAAACTTCATTTTCTCTACTAATGGCAGAAGCAGCTTCATAGAACAAGGAAACCTTTTAAATAGCAAATTTAAATTGGATGTACATTTGAAATTCTTTGTCTTTTTTTTTAAAGCCACGTTAAATTATCCGTTTATAAATACTAAAGCAGGAATATGGGGAAAAGTGAATTACAGTGACATCAGAGCAAACTGAGTACTTCAAACAGTAAGTAGTCTATATATTTTATATAGGACGGAAGCTGTGTTTTTAAGGTTTACTAAGTTTTGTCAGTTAATGGTGTTCACTCGATGAAAGATCAGTACGTGTAAGCAGTCATTAATAAACTGTTGCACATGAATAACTTAAAGACAGACTTACTGGAAAATTACATTTTCTGCAGTGTTACCAGAATCAAAGTTCTGTTTATTCCCCACAAGACTTGCATTGAAAAATAAGATATTATATTTTGTTTGTATGTATTTAGTGTTTTGTATAATACCAGGAACCGCTAAACTAAATTTACTCAACTTAGGGCATTAAATATCATGTACTTCATAGTTTGAGACTGTTCACTCAAATAGGGCAGAGTACTATTCTATCTAGATGTGTAAGTGTTTTTTTAAAATCACATGGAACGGTTTTTTTTATACTAAAAAGTGGAGGGAGATTTGTTTAAACAAGTATTTCTAAAAGAAATATGTACATAGTCCTGGAAATTATTTGTGGTAAGGAAATATTCTTTACTCCAGTTGCATTTCTCAGACAATAAAGTGGTGCATCCATGCTACCTCCTACTTTGTCAACAAAGATGCTATTTACCCTTTACATTTTTTGTATCATAATAGATTTAAAAAATCTAATGTTCTTTATTGCAAGACATCCCTTTTGTTAACAGATTTGTTTCTTTTTAATGTTTTACTTAAATTTTGACATGCTTACAGGACAGGTTTGCCTCTTACTTTATTTAACATTGTAGAAATGTAATTAATGAACAATGCTCACTACACAATTTAGAATAGGCTTTCTCATTTATATTCCAAATTTGATCAGTTAGCAAAACTTAATACACCAATTGAAATATTTCTACATATGATGAGAATGTTTACAATTTAAATTTTAGAACTTGTTTTGGATGTGACTATATGTACGAAAATCGTGTAACACTATGCTCATGCTAAGAACCGACATAACGGAATTACTGAAATAAATGTGCTGTGAGGAATGGAAAATATGGTGCAGATGTCTTGGTCATGATAAATTGTGATTCTTTTAAACTCTTTCCAAAAACAAATTAGTTCTTTTAACCTGCAATCAGATTCCTTTACAAATAACAGTTTTTGTATGCAAGCACCATTTCATTTTATTTCATGTAGTATGGCTAATACTATAGTTGAAACAAGGATATGCATTGATAATTTTCTTCGTATGTAAATAAAGTTAAAAACAGTTAAAATAAGGAGTATTTTGGTAGAGTATATACATACCTCACTGCCAGTGAATTGCTTTCCTATGGTATATCTCCTTACCAGAAAAATCTCTAAATAAAAAAAGACTTAAAGAAAATTATAACGTCTATATTGTGAAGCATTTCTTATTTTTATCACTGGTGGAAATAGTCCACTTGAGGTTGTGTTTTATGTTGTTTAAATTGTTTATACTGAGCAGGCTACTTTATTCACATACCTTATATGTGAAATTAGGAAGTGGGCTTAGGTGGAACATTTTCAACCAAGGGTCTCCTTATCTCTGGGGTACTAGATAGAGGGAAAGTACTTTCAAGTTATTTTTGTTTTTTGAAATCCCTGATAGAAACTGTGTATTTCTCTGTAAAGATGAGGCTAGCTAAAATTTCAGATTCCTTTACTTCTGACTCAAAATATACCAAGTCTGTGTATACCAGTTGTCTCTTACTGAGAGACAACTCTTACTGAGCATGTTTCATTGATAGTTATAAATGAATATATTTTTTAAATTGGAAGACATATTACATAGCCTGCAGGATTCACTAATTAAAAAAAATGAGGATTCCTCAAGGGAAGACTAGCATCACTAGAGTTGAGTCCCTTTCAGCTCTCATTTTTATAGTTCTCTGATTTTATCTTATTAAGCAAACTGTCAAGATGTAAGAATACAAGTAGTTTGACCACAAATTTTATAAGCAAACCTGGATTATAATTTTTATGTTAAGCTATATTTAAAATAAATATTTCTTTTTCTTAACGTACATAGAATTCAATCTAAGTAGAGTAATTCAAATTAAAAACAGTAAACTATAGGGATTCCTAAAAAGTAAATTAAACAAAAAATATTTTTCATGGTAAAGATATTTGGGTTTCAAAATTTGAAAAATTCTTTAGGAAGCCAAGTTTATCCGTTATTTGACAACTAGGAAATTAAGACATAATTTTCATTTGGCTTCTACTAGAAAAAAAATTCATATTGTCTCAAATTATGGGATCACAATATAGCCTGATTCAATATTGAGTATTGCCTATTTTCTTTTAACTCTTTTTGTTGTTGTTGTTACCTAAAATATTTGAGCTTCTTTAGTGTTAGAGCTTTACTTTCTTTTTTAAAAATCTGGTTAAAAGTGTTTATTTAACAGCATCAAGACAAAAAAGTTAACTTCTCTAAAAGTAGTACTTTCTACTATGCTTCTTTAGACTATATTAGAACCATGGTGTAGCGAATATCTCTATTTTGGATTTCACGTATTTAATTATGGGTTAAGGAGATGATAGTTTTTCAGTAATAATTTACTTATTTATTAAATGTGTTATTTATTTTTGAGAGTACAAGTGGGGGAGGGGCAGAGAGAGAGGGACAGAGGATCTGAAGCCGGCTCTGCGCTGACAGCAGCGAGCCCAGTGTGGGGCTCGAACTCATAAACTGCGAGATCATGACCTGAGCCAAAGTCAGACACTCAACCAACTAAGCTGCCCAGATGCCCCATCAGTAGTGATTTAATAGATAGACTTTTCTTTTTTTTTTTTTTTTAATTTTTTTTTTCTTTCAACGTTTTTATTTATTTTTGGGACAGAGAGAGACAGAGCATGAATGGGGGAGGGGCAGAGAGAGAGGGAGACACAGAATCGGAAACAGGCTCCAGGCTCCGAGCCATCAGCCCAGAGCCTGACGCGGGGCTCGAACTCACGGACCGCGAGATCGTGACCTGGCTGAAGTCGGACGCTTAACCGACTGCGCCACCCAGGCGCCCCAGTAGATAGACTTTTCTTATGGACATACATATAACCTCTCAGGAACTATACCGTTAAAACATATTAGTCTAAACAATAGCTTTGGGGGCGCCTGGGTGGCTTGGTCCATTAAGCGTCCAACTTCGGCTCAGGTCATGATCTCACGGCCCGTGAGTTCGAGCCCCGCGTTGGGCTCTGTGCTGACCGCTCAGAGCCTGCAGCCTGTTTCAGTGTCTCCCTCTGTCTCTGCCCCTCCCCTGTTCATGCTCTGTCTCTCTCTCTCTCAAAATAAATAAATGTTGAAAAAAAATTAAAAAACAAACTAAGAAAGTGTAATATATGCTCATTTTAGAAATATTATGAAAATGCAACAGTAAAAAGGGGAAATAACCTTGGTATAATCACTCAAAGACATTTACTTTTACAGCTTGTTATATTTCTTTCTCTTATTGTTTCAGTGAGCTTGTGATTGTATGTATTATATAACGTATACTGTTTTCCAAATTTTTTCAAATGTTTATTTACTTATTTATTTACTTATTTTGCGAGAGATAGAATCCCGAGCAGACTCCTGCTGTCAGCACAGAGCCCCACGTGGGCCCAAAAGTGAAATCATGACCTGAGCCGAAATCAAGTCAGACCCTTAACTGAGTGAACCACACAAGCACCCCATGTTTTCTCAGTTTTAAATTTGAGTGGTGCATTGTGTAGACTAACCTTTGAATATTAGATCTGGAGCATTTTCTAGTACAAACAGCCAGTTCTCTGATTCTTGAGACATCAACTGGGTATCCAAGAATTTGATGCAATTCTAACATTAACTACCTAAAGTTAGCATCAGACTCCTTAGGCTCAGTCCCACAACACCCACACTTCAGATGCCAGTCACAAGTATCAGCTCACTTGTACTTCTCACAATCTGGCTATAAATTGGGGTTCCTGCAACATCCTGTTCAAGTTCAGTGATTTGCTAGAAGAACCTTATAGAACTCAGGAAAATACTTGACTTTGCCAGTTCATTTTAAAGGATGTAACTCAGAAACAGACAAATGGAAAGGGATGCATAGGGCAAGGTATGCATGGAAGAGGGTGGCATGGAACTTCCATGTCCTCTCTGAGTGCACCAGCCTCCCAACATCTTGATGTGTTCACCAACCTGGAGGCTTTTTGAACTCCATTGCTTAGAAGTTATTATAGAAGTTTCATTACATAGGTATGGTTGTTTTAATCATTGGATGCTGATGATTAGCTCAATCTCCAGCTCTTTTCCCCATCCCTGGAGGAGTTGGTGGGACCAGGGTGGGGTCGGGGTCAGAAGGGGTGCTGAAAGTTCCAATCCTTTAATCATGCTTTGGGTTTTCTGGTGACGAGTACCCATCCTGAAGCTCTTTAGGGGTCCCAAGCCACCGTTTCATCTCATTATTCCTGCAAGTTTAGCTGTTGCTCCTTTTAAAATAAGCTGTTCTGTAGTTCTGGCTCCTTTTTAACATATTTAATTTTATCTCTAGTTTTCTAAAGTTTTACTATCATATTTCTAGATGGGAATTTCTTTTTTATTATTGTCAAGTTTGGGATCTCTGATGGGCTTTTGGAAATTTCCTAGCTGTTGTCTCCCAGCTGTTTCTTCTGCCTCATTCTCTCTTCCCTTTGTAACTCCCAACCAAATCTGTTTTAAATCCTTCTCACTGTGTCCTCTAGGTTTTTTACCATTTCTTCTCAGTTTTCTCTGTTGGTGTTTGCTACATTTCAAATAATTTCTTTTGACCCATCTTCCAGTTTGCTAATTTTCTAAGCTCTAGTATACTAAATCCCATTTACTGAAGTCTTAATTTTGGTTGTAATATTTTTCAGATCTAGAATTTACATTGGTTCTTTTTTTGGATACACTTTTTATTGTTTCTATTAGCCTATGTGGCTGTTATTTCTTTGAATATGGTCTGTATAGTTATTTATATATTCTTCTGATAATTCCAAATAATTACGTGTCTGAGCTTACTGATGTTTTCCCTGCATCTTGTTCATGGTATCTTGTTTTCTTACATGCCTAGACGTCTAACAATATGCTAGATATTATATTTGGAAGCTGTTAATAGAACTATTTTGAAGCCTAGGATAGTATCATAGTATCTTTCTCTGCCAGAGAGTAGGGTATCATAGTATCATAGTATTTACTTCTGCCAGATGAGTAGGGGTTCTACCAGTAACACTGTAATTCCAAATTCAAGATTTATATTTTCCTGGTCTACCAGATGACCCAAATCAGGCTATAAAAGCTACATCATGGGAAGGTTCATACACCCCTAGTTCATGTTTTACCCTGTGAATGTAATTTTTTTTGTACAAGTTCCCTGCGACCATTGAAATTGCAACTTAGTTTCATAGCTATTTCTTCCAGATATGCTGTGTCCTCTGCAAAAGTAAAAGGTTTTATTGCAGGGTGACCCCATAAGGTTTCTTGTCTTCTCTTAAGAGTTTCACCAGATAATTCTTTACTGTCTTGTTATTTCTTTGCTGCTTATATGATGTTTTTGTTTTTATTAACCCAACCTTTTTAGTTGACCACAGTGAGAGAAATTATTGAGATTATGTAGTCCACCATTATCAGAATCCAAAGTCCTTACATAAATTTTCGAGAGAGGGGATTTTATATGTTTTGTTCAGTTCTATTTTCCTATAAGAGTTCTGTTATATAGTATGCATCTAGTCAATATTCACTGAATGATTAAGTGAATAAGCTATTATTTTAAAGCTTATTTAGGGGCACCTGGGTGGCGCAGTTGGTTAAGCGTCCGACTTCACCCGGGTCACGATCTCGCGGTCCGTGAGTTTGAGCCCCGCGTCAGGCTCTGGGCTGATGGCTCAGAGCCTGGAGCCTGCTTCCGAGTCTGTGTCTCCCTCTCTCTCTGCCCCTCCCCCATTCATGCTCTGTCTCTCTCTGTCCCAAAAATAAATAAACGTTGAAAAAAAAAAAATTAAAGCTTATTTAAATACTTTATGGGATATGTTCCCGTTGTTTTTCTTCTTAAAAATAAATTGTGGTTATTCTTTTTTTTTTTAGTTTTTATTTAAATTCTAGTTAGTTAACATACAGCGTAATATTAGGTTCAGATGTACAGTAGAGTGCTTCAACACTTCCATATAACACTCGGAGTGCTTCCTTAGTCCCCACCACCTACTTAACCCATCCTCCCCCGCCCCCAACCTTCTCTCTGGTAACCATCAGTTTGTTCTCTATAGTTAAAAGTCTGTTTCTTGGTTTGCCTCTATTTTTCCCTTTCCTCATTTGTTTTGTTTCTTAAATTCCACATAGGAGAGAAATCATATGGTATTCTTGTGTTTTGCTCTTCCTGATATATTTTAGGATTACTTTGTCAAAATCTCTTTGAACTCTGAGATCTTGTTTTTAAAACTGCACTGAATTTATAAATTGTGGAAAATGGGAAATATGAGTCTTCTCTTTTAGGGATATGGTATGTTTTTCCATTTATCTTCATGTCTTACAGGTAAGTCTTATAGTTTTCTTTGTGAAGAATTGCACATTTAAAATTTATTTCTCTGTATTTTAGTTTTGCTGCTGCTGTGAACAGATTTTTCCCAAAATTTTTAGTTGAACGTTACTGATATAAAGGGAAATTACGGATTCTCTGTGTAGCAGTCATTTGTATCCTGTCACATTGCTGAACTCTCTTATTTTAATACTTTTTTTGGTTAATTTTTTGAAATTTATGTAGCCAGTCATATCCTCTGCAAATTGTGATATTTGTCTCTTGCTTTCCAATACTTATTCCTAGTCTTTTTCTTGTGTTCTTATATTATCAAGAATCTCCAGTACAGTATTGAATATTAATGGTGATAGCTTGCATTCCTCTCCTGCTCCTAATCATATAATGGAAACTTTTGTTTCATCTTTAAATATAATTTGCTGGGAGTTACTTGTAGACACAGTTTATTGAATTAAAAAGAGTTTGTTTCTTATTGGATAAGGGTTTTTTCATTTTCTTTAAAAAATTTTTTTCAACGTTTTTTTTTTTTTTGAGAGAGATAGCATGAGTGGGGGAGGGGCAGAGAAAGAGGGAGACACAGAATCCAAAGCAAGCTCCAGGCTCTGAGCTGTCAGCACAGAGTTCCACGCTGGGCTCGAATTCATGAACTGTGAAATCATGACCTGAGCCGAAGTCGGACGCTTTAACAACTGAGCCACCCAGGTGCCCCTTTATTTTCTTTTAAATAAAAAATAGACTCTCAATATTAGCACATTTCTCCAGCCTCTGTTGAGATTTGAATGTGCTTTTTCTCATTTAATCTGTTGATGTTAATAAAAAACATTAATAGACATTTAAACATTGAACCATCCTTAAATTTTTCCTTAGTCTTGATGGATTCTTCATACTGTGAACTTAATTTGCTTTTATTTCATTAAAGAGTTTTTTCATGTATGCCTATTAGTGATCATGGACTTTTCTTCTATATCTCTCTGGATTTGGTATCCAAATTATGTTAACCTCATAAAATGATTTGGGAAGTCTAAATTTACCTATGCTCTGAAAGAGTTTTCATAACATGGACAATTTTGCTCTCTTAAAGATCTGGTAGTCCTCATCCATAAACTCAGGAGCCTGTTGCCTTGGAGAGACACATCTTTTGACTACTTTCACTATTTATTTTATAATCGTAGGTTGTTAGATTTTTTTCCCCCCTCTCTGAACCAATTTTAGTTTATTCTCTTACAAGAGTACGTGTTTCTCCTAGATTTTCTAAAATTCTGGAAAAATTTGTACACACTATTCCCTTCAAGTTATTGTTTCCTCACATTACTAATGTTTACTTCAAGCTTGTATTAGCTTTTTTCCTTAAACTTACTGAAGGTTTTTATGTTTTGTTAGTCTTTTCAGGAACTTGCACTTGGTATTTTTTTCATCAACTCTATTTTTCTACCTTCCACAACTTAAGGCTTATTTTCAGCCTTTTGGTTTTCTAATACCTACATGTAAGACTACATGTTTTTACATGTATATCAGATTTGACCATTTCCCATGGATTTAGATATATAGAGCTATCGTTGTTTGTTTATTACCTTACATTTCAACTTTGATTTCCTTTTTAGCCAATTTCTACCTTTTGGGAATTTGTTGAAATTTTGTGTGGCCTGAGATACATGGTTACTTGTTGGCAATGTCTCAAGTGTGAAAAAACAATGTGTAATCTGAGTTTTGGGGTACAGAATTTTATAGATAGATATATTTGTGATATAAATCATATATTAACATGCTATGTACATAAATTATATATATAAATATATATTCAGGATTTAAATGATGCTATTTAAGTTATATCTTACTCATATGTACTTCACCTTTCATATTCTCTGAAAGATATGTTAGCATCCCAGTATGGTTGCCACAGTGCCTGTTCTCTTCACCCTCAGTTTTTGCTTTCTGTGTCTCCAGTCATTGTTCTTAAGTATATGAAGGTTCACGATGACTACTGAATCTACTTGGATTCAATAGAAGCACGAAAAAAGCCCTATTTTTAATTTCTGTTATTTACCTGATAGGCATTTCCCCCCTCCTTTCTAATGTCATTTTATTTTAGATTTTCCTCTCGTCAATGACATATAGCTGGATTTTCTTATCTAATACACCTAGTTTGAGATGAATAGGTGAATATAACCATTCATATTTTTGTGCTTATGTATATATTTATACTTATTCTTGCCATATTATCTTATGCTTTCTGTGTATTGTGCTTTCTTGATGTTTCTTTTCCTTTCCTATCTTTATTGAATTGAGTTTTCTTTGTTAATTTTTTTTTAAGTTTACTTATTTATTTCGAGAGAAAGAAAACACATAAGCCCAGAAGGGGCAGAGAGAGAGGAAGAGAGAGAATCCCAAGCACGTTCTGTGCTGCCAGCTCAAAGCCCAACTTGGGGCTCGTTCTCACCACTGTGAGATGACCTGAACCAAAATCAAGAGGAGGAGGCTTACCTGCCCAAGCTACCCAGGCGCCCCACTTTGTTCATTTTTTTATACATATATATTTGTATTGAGGTCATATAGGACAAAGAAAAATCTCACTTTCCTTTAATGCAGGTAGTTTTCTAGATTTTCTTGGAATATATATTTTTTTCAAATTAAGTCTTTGCTATGGTCTCTATTTTGTGTACCCCTCCTCTCCCCTTCCACCAAATTCTTACTTTGAAATCCTAACGTCCGATGGCGATGGTATGAGTAGGTGAGACCTTTGGGGCTGATTAGGTCATGAGGATGGAGCCTTCGTGAGCAGGATTAGTGCTTTTGCAAAAAGATCTCTAGCCCCTTCCACAGCATGAAATATCTGTGACGTGTGAGAGGGCCCCCCTCTCCAATCTGACCATGTTGGTTGGCATCCTGATCTTGGACTTCTAGCCTCCAGACCCATGAACAATAAATGTTAGTTATAAGCTACCCAGTCTGCGGTACTTTTTGTGGAATGGACTAAGACTTCAATTAATTAAATCTTTAATCCACTTGAAATTTGTTTTTGCTTATGTTATAGTGTAGGAGTCTGTGTCTCTCTTCTTCCAGAGTGGATAGCCAGTTATACCAACACCAATTTATTATTCTATACTTTGTCCCACAGAACTGAATACTACTTTTGTCATATATCAAATTTCATGTATTCTGCAATCTGCATCTGGAATCTCTGTTTTGTTTAACTTTTTGTCGGCGGGGGGAGGGTGGGTGGGGGAGGGTGTCTTTTTAAGGCTAGGTTCTGGTAACTGGCAGAGAAAAATTCCCTGTCCCTCTTTAGAATAAACTGTACTTAGCTTCTTTACTGTAAGATCTTTAGAGTGATTTTACTACCTTTCTCTTCTGTTTCAGAAAATTCTCTATTTTACAACACTGAGGACTCTATCCTCATCCATTTATATTTAATTTCACATGGCTAACCAGTGTTTCTGTTTCTCTTATTCCATCTTGAGGTCTCTTTTCTAGTTTGTTTTTTTTACTTTTGCTCTGAAAGGTGAATAATAAGTTTACTGAGCAAAGGATCCTCGAAGACAGTCCTCTCCTTTCAGGGTGGTAGGTGCTATTTGTCTCAGGTGCATAGACCAGCTATTTCATTGCCAGTCTGAGTTTTTTCCTTTTAAGTAACTTGTTCTTTCTGTTTATAAGATTGTCTCTTTATCCTTAGAGTTCAGGAACTTGCCAAGTATACCCAAATTTGTGCTTTTCTCATTGGTACAACCTGGAACATAGCAGAATTCAGGCTTTCTATAACTCAGGTAAAATTTTTTACTATTCTCTGTTGAATAGTTTTATCTTTTCCATTTTTTTTCCTCCTTTCAGAATTCCTATTATCTGCATTTTGTATTTCCTTGACCTATTTTTCAAATCTTCTCCCTCATGATTTCCATTTATGTGTTTGCTTTGTACTTTGAAATATTTCTTGCACTTACAGTGACCAACCTCCTCTTCAATTCATTGAAAATTTTATTTCAATAATAAAATAAAATTTTGTTTCAAAAATGTTACTAAGCTTTCAGAAATGTGTGTGTGTGCACTGCAGTTGAATCTCAAATGATATGATTATTTTCATTCACGTTTTCATCTTCTCTAGTATTTCTGTTTTACTGAGTATGTATTTAATTATTTTGCTGATTTCCTCTCTAGTTGCTGAAATGCCTTAAAGGAGTTATTTTTCTTTTTCAGCTCATTGGATTCAGATCTGTTTGTTGAGATATCGGGATATCCTACATGTTAATAGTCTTCCAAGTAGTGAAAAGTGAAGTGACAGTCCCTTGCTGAGGTACCTGAAGGACATCCCTGATATCTCTCAGGCCTCTGTAATCTCTCAGTGTGTAGGGCAGGGAGGATTCAGTCTACCCATTTCGTTCCTTTGGGGCTTAAAAAAGATGTAATATGCTTACGTTGGGGCCAGATATCTCTGATTGTCAAGTTCCTTCTAGGATCCACCACCCTCTCGTCCTCACCCCTGAGCTTCACCACCTGGAAAGAAAGTTCCATATCAGTTCCCTTTTCTCTCAGGACCCTAAGAGAGCCCCATGCCTCACTTATATTTACACCAGTTACCTCTTAGTCTCAGCAGTCATTTGGCTTATAAAAAGCTAAAAGCTTAGTCGTATTGAAAGTAGAGGAAAGGAATTTGTTAAAGTCACACCTGTTCCTTGGGGCACTAGGTGGCTCAGTTGGTTAAGCGCCCCAAGTCTGGTTTCAGCTCAGATCATGATCTCACAGTTCGTGGGTTCCAGCCCCACATGAGGCTCTGTGCTGACAAGGAGTCTTGCTTGGGATTCTCTCCTACTCTCTCTGCTCCCCACCCCCCAATAAACAAATACATACATACATACATACATACATACATAACTTTTAAAAATCACACCTATTCCCATAATTTCCTCACCCTGAAAACTTTTAACAATTATTAACCTAATTTTTAATTAGCATCTACTATCATCAGTATCTGCGTCTCTTCCCTCCAATACCACAAGAACCTTGGCATGTTTTATTTCCCATTCAGCAGCCTATTTTTTCGATCCCCTGAAATTTGGCTTCCATATTTATTAAATTTGATTAATTATATTAAATCTCTATTCTTCAGTACACATCTTTTATAGTCTGTGTGAAGAATACATAAAGCACGGTGTACCAAAGTAAAACACTTGTATGTAATTGTTTCACTTCCAAGGTAGACTTGTTACTTTTTTCATGGAAAATTTTTAATTGAGGTAAAATTAACGGTTTTGTTTTATTTTTTTTAATGTTTATTTGTGAGAGAGTGAGAGAGGGAGCACAAGTGGAAGAGAGGCAGAGGGAAAGAGAAAGATGAGAAAATCCCAAGCAGGCTCTGCACCGTCAGCACAGAGCCCCATGCAGGGCCCAAACCCACGAACTGTGAGATCATGACCTGAGCCAAAATCAAGTCAGATACTTAACCGACTCAGCCACCCAGATGCCTCTAAAAACAACTATTTTGAAGTAAACAATTTAGTGTATTCACGGTGTTGTGTAACAATCATCTCTCCTTAGTTCCAAAATATTTTCATTACCCCAAAAGGAAACCCTGTACACAGTAAACAGTTGCTTGCTCCCCAGTACCCCCATCTGTAATCCTGGTCAACCTCCAATCTGCATTTTACCCTCCATGGATTTACCACTTCTACCTTAGTATCCTTTTTTAATCAGTCTTTTAATTTAACCCTTGAATATGTATTAGTTTCTTTGTCACCTGTGGTTTTATATATGCATGTCTTCCTCTTGGAATTATTTATCTTTTGCTGGAATACATCCTCAAGGAACTCTTTTCAGAAAGGGCTTACAGGTGATAAGTTCTCCAAGTCTACATATCCGAAGATATATTTATTTCCAGTTTGATTAGGGATAGAATTTTCATAGACTTTTGAAAATACTATTCCATTGCCCTCTTACATCCAGTATCATGGATAGTCTGGTCCCAGTCTGATCTAATCCTGTTTCAATCTTTTTTTTCCCCCTCTATTTGGAAATTTTAATATTTATCCTTTTTTTTTTTTTTTATTTTTTTTTTCAACGTTTATTTATTTTTGGGACAGAGAGAGACAGAGCATGAATGGGGAGGGGCAGAGAGAGAGGGAGACACAGAATCGGAAAACAGGCTCCAGGCTCCGAGCCATCAGCCCAGAGCCTGACGCGGGGCTCGAACTCACGGACCGCGAGATCGTGACCTGGCTGAAGTCGGACGCTTAACCAACTGCGCCACCCAGGCGCCCCTTAATATTTATCCTTTTATACTTATTTACCAAGATATGTCTTTATTTTTGATTCATCCTGCGTAGCACTTTATGGACCCTCTCATTTGAGGATTTATGTCAATTTTCTGTCCTGGGACATTTATTTTTATTTTTATTATTTCTTTGCTTATTTGTTTTAATTCTTCTTGCTGTATCCTTGTGGAACTTAGAACTCCTGAATCTGTCTTCCATGTGTCTTTTTTTCCTTTTACACTTTTTATCTCTTTTGTCTTCTGTATTTTCAGTTCACTCTTCCAATACACTGACTCTAAAACTATGTTCATTCTGCTAATCAGCCTACCTGATGAGTTGTTTCAGGGGTTGGTATTTTGGTTTAAGTCTTCTTTTTTGCTCTATTAATTGTTTTGTCAGGGATTAGTTTTATTTGTTGAGCTTGATGCCTTTCTTTCACGATGTTAGTTTCCCTCAAATATTTGGTGATTCTTGCTTGTTCATCTTAAGTTTCAAATTCCTTGTTAGCCTTCTGCAGTGTTCTATGAATTCAGCCTATTTCTGGTTATCACAGGGAAAGAGTACAACCAACATCAAGGCTTCTAGATGGGTGGACTTAGTTTCTTTTTTGGTATTGTAGAACAGTACCATGCCTCTGCCCTGGCTAAACTGAAAACACCTTAACTCTTGGCCCTTTCCACCATTAGTAGCCATCTATCTTCCCATGCATACTTTGGGTTAAGGTTTCCCCTTTCAGTCAGATTCCATTTATCATCTGTGTTTTCGGGGATTACTCATAATTTCTGATTAATCAAAATATACTCTCTTCTTCCCAACACTGTTAAAGACTTTTACATTTTTTCCTTTTTATCATTTTCCTAAAAACTGGAGGATCCTGAAATATATGTTCAATCGACATCTTGATAAAAACATCAGAAACTAATCCATATATTATTGTGAATATGTAACCCAAATCACTTCTCCAATGATTTCTTAGTCACTGGGAACTTTCAGTATGTTGCACAGTCTATAAGACATATTTACATGAAAGCCCTTTTTTGATTAATAGGAGAAAAGTTCATGTAATTGGAGTGGTATGTTATTTCCTTAAGCGCTTCTGAAATCATGTTATAGGACGTGGTAGTTATGTTCAAAACAGTGTTCTTTTTAGCTGCCCCAAATCCTCAAATTTTTTTTCTGAATATAGCTTATAATCAGTCCTTTTAGAATATCAGAACAATGCTTTCTACTCACTGCTGTCACTAGATACATATTTTATGGAGATGCATTAGGAATAGATAAGAAATGAAAGTATTTTATTTTTTTTTAGAAATTAATCTGAAACATGGATTTTTTTTTTTTAAGTAATCTGTACACCCAATGTGAGGCATGGACCCACAACCCCTAGATCAAGAGTCATATGCTTTACTGACGGAGCCAGCCAGGGGCCCCAATAGATGATTAAATGAGTAAATTTTTTACCCTATGATTTAAATTTTATATTCTGCTTTTAATTTTTTATTTGTTTTTAGAAGGTGACATTTATTGTTGCTCATTTCTCTTTCCTCAAAGTGATGAAGCTGCTGATTTGAAATGTGTATTTTGGTGCCATTTCAGAACCAAAATGTTACTTACCAAAGGTGATTATGTGAATGTGGTTTCCCGAGATACCTGCTCTCCTTTTATATAGTATATTCAAGCCCTTTGAGAGGTCTAAATATTATAGATCATAGCTCATGAGACCTCTTCTCACCCAGAAGGGCAATATAATAAGGACTTCAGGCCATTCACTAAAAAGATGGAAGAAACATATGTTCTCTTATATATAACTGTAAAAGTCCATTTTCTCTGTTAGACATCTGCTACTGCTGTATTTTCTGCTATATTTCAGGAGGCAAATGTCCTTAAGACTAACGCTAATGTGGCTGTTTGAACTGGTGATCAGGAACTCCACAAGGGTATGCAGTCTGCTATGTGGTTTTGGGCCCACACAGTTTTTAAAAGGAAGTCAATTCCTCACATAATTGCAGCTAAAATCAAAGGGTTCTAAATAGTAATACTAGCACAGCAGTAAATGTTATTTTATTCTCATGACCCGTTTTCTTGATGATCCTCTGAATTGCCTAAAAACACATGCCAAATGCAGTTTGTGCAGTTAGCAGTAAACAGATTCAGTTAGGGCTCACTTTATGTAAGATCTACCAGTATCTTTAATAAATTACATACATTTTTATTTAACTTTTCAGAGAAAAGAAAGGTGTGATCCCATTGTTCTTCATTGCTACTTCTGGATTCCTCCCTCTCTCCTCTCTAAAATCCTCTGCTTTGAAGCTCAGACTGTCCAACAATTCACTCTGCATCCTTGTTGCAGTTAACTGACAGTTCCCCAGGATACCACAGCCTTGAAGGTTTTTAGCTCCTCGTCTGTCTTTGCAACACTACCCATGTTCTAAATCTTGAAGATTTCAGTGTCCATGAGAAAATGACATTAGAAAAAATTGCCCAAGAAGGTGAGGGAGCTAGTTATATAATTATCTTGGGGAAAGTGTAATGGGCTGAGGGAACAAGTGCAAAGACTGAAGGAGAGCATGCTCGGTGTGCTGAAGAACCGCAAAAAGGCCATTATGGCTGGAGAAAAGCCAGGGACAAAGGAGGAGATAAAGTCTGAAAACAGAGCTGGGTCATATAGGGCCTCTATGCCATTGTAAGGCATACCAGATCATAAGATTTTTCTAGCAGATTTATCCTTCACTGTATTTCAGGCTCTCTGATGATCATGTCCTAAACCTTGTCTGTATCCATAATTATAGGCCCATCTTTTTTTTCTCGGTTTTAGTATTCATATTCTCTGAATTACCATTTATGGTCATTCCAATTTTACTCTCCCTGATTTCAATGATTCTTCAACCCCACCAGGGCCTACAATCCATTGATCTTTTATCATTTTTTATTGACTCCGCCTCCCACCCCTCCCTGTTCTTCTTACTCCCTTATCAAAATTATATTCATCAGCCCTTCATCAGGATCACCCTGTTGTAGTCACTCGTCCTTTGTCTCTCTCTCTCATTTTGTGTACTCTCTTGACAAAAGTCTCAACCCCAGCTAAACCAGCTCTCCACACTTAAACATTTTTTTCTCCCATATTAAACAAATTGTTTAAAATAAGAACTTTTGGCCTCCATTAGAAATGGTGGAGGCTGGGGCGCCTAGGTGGCTCAGTCAGTTGAGCATCCAGCTTCAGCTCAGGTCATGATCTCACAGTTCGTGGGTTTGAGCTCTGCGTCGGGCTCTGTGCTGACAACTCAGAACCTGGAGCCTGCTTCGGATTCTGTGTCTCCCTCTCTCTCTGCCCCTCCCCTGCTCGCGCTCTGTGTCTCTCACAAAAATAAATAAACATTAAAAATTTTTTTTTTTTTTTTTTTTTTTTTTTTTTTTTTTTTTTTAAGAAATGGTGGTAGCTGGAGAGCTGGCTCCAGCTACCACCCATTTCCTTTTTTCCTTTTTAAAGCAAATTCCTGTCAGAGCCATATATTATAACAATGATAACAATAAATAACATTTATTAAGCACTTGCTGTATGCCAGGCATTGTTCCAGATATTTTACATATATTAATCTTGTTTTATTCTCATAGCAGTCCAATGAGGTAAAAAAAAAAAAAAAAAAAAAAAAATACCACTTTTTACAATGAGAAAAAGGCATGAAGAACTTAGTTTCCCAACTACTTGCTGACAAATAGTGATCCTGGAATTAAAATCCAGGCAGTCTGTCATCAGAGCCTGTGCTCTCAACTAGACCAAAGCAAAGCAAATTATGTTCTAAATCTCAGTTCTCAGACACATTAGCAGCACACTCCAGTTTCCAAGAATGAGTGTATCCTACCCCAATCCTCATTCCTCCTGAGCAGTATTATAGTTAAGTTCTGGCTGCAAAGCCACGATATAATAATGGGGAGTTTTCATGTAACCAGAAGGTTCAAAGTGATTACTTTTAGGCAAAGGACTCTTTCTCTTGCAACATTTTGACTTTACCCTTTTTTGGTTTCCTTGTGCTTTGCATTTCTCCTCTTGCCTCTCCTGTAATTCATCGGTAAGAGGCTTAAGGCTGCCTCTCTCTTTGGTAGAAGCTCATGCTCATAGTATGCCAAACAGGAACCAGGTGGGGAAAAGGAGTTAAAGGAGAGACTTTTCTGATCCTGATCTCTAGTCCGGGGGGGGGGGGGGGGGGAAGAATACCTGAGCTGCATCAGATTAGTAATAAACAAGATTTCTTTGTCTGAATTGCCCCCTTTTCAGTTGCTTCTTTGGAATATGTGGTGGCAGATTTTAATCCAAAAAAAAAAAAAAAATTAGGGACTTTGCACTATTTATCAAAGAGGAGGGGAAAAAACCTAATGACATGATTTTAAATTCGTCAATTGGAGTTGTTTTCTCTAGACCCTAATCTAATATTCCCAGAGAACTTCTTACTCAAAGAACTTCCTATGATACATTATTAATTTGTCAATTCTTTCTTACATCGTCTTTGGGGAGAGAGCAATTCAGTTAAACATTTAGTATATTTTTTTAAATAACTACTGACTTAGAAAATTTTAGATAGTAAATCATCAAAATCAGTTTTAAGAAGAAGGAAACATCAGAATCACTCTAGAATGCCATTCTCATTGGCAGAGGTCACATGCCCCTTCCTAAACAATTGCTGGCAAGGAGAAAGGGTTTCTATGATTGGCTTTTCCTTTTCTGGAAGGAAGGTTGTGGAGTCAGCCACCATCCCAAAGAGGAGTTATGTTTCTTATTTGATTTTCGTTTGGTTGGTTTTTTGGTTCCTTTTTGAAAGTTATCCTCATGTTAGAAATAGTTTAAAATTCCCACTCTAAAGAACAGGCAAGCTTTTCCCAGCCATGTTGCCCATCCCAACCGCCCCCATACCCATTATATATAGTATGTATAGTGTATATAATTCTGCCTCTCTGTAACCATGTTTTAATTATATTCAATTTGCAAAAGTGTTAGAATTTTATTCACAGTGAAAGGTCTAATCTGTGAAGGGAACTGATGTTGATGTGAAATCACTAGAAGAGAATAAAAAAAGAATCGGCCTACAAACGACCATGGCAAAATGAACTTCTAAACATTCCCAAGTGATTACTTTTTACCATGGAAGTTTTATTTCCCAGAAAGCATAAAGCTGAATAGTCTTGCCAAACCAGCTGAAGCTTAATGAACAAACTCTATTGGCCCTTTAATAATAATATCTGAACCGTTTATCTCTTCAGTTCTAAAAATGCATATAAGTTGGCAGAGATTTGACTTAAGAGTTTTAAGTCCTATATATAGCTTTTGGGTGACTTGATCTCTTTTTCTAGACATCTCTCTGCCTCAGGGCTTTGGTCTAATTACTTTTAGTAAGTAAACTATTTTCATATAAATGGTTTAAAGAAAAGCAATATTACTAGGATTATGAAGACCAAGAGTATAATGTTACAGTCTAAAAACCCAAGGTTTTACTGTGATACTAAATGTTTAACTGAGTTGCTGTTTCCCCAATTGTACCTGTGTTGGATGTTGCCACTTTTCTATTGCTGGAAAGGGCCTTTTACAAAAGCATGTTCAACGTGAATACTAATCCTTATAGCAAGTCCTTCAGGTTAATGCCAATAGTGTGCATGAGGACAAAATCGTATTTATACCATGTAATACTCCAGAGGGATTAGGTACTGAGCAGCAGCTGTAGAGAAAAAGATGATAGGTCTGACAAGGCAGAACAGGCTAGAGAGTCTGATTTCTGAAAGTGGAGATCAGAGAGTAGAACTAGCACTAGGAAGTATTAGGAGATTTCAGCTTAGAGCAGTTTCAGTCCAAACCCAGTGGGGTATGCTTAAAGAGCCAACCAGGAAAAAAAACGAAAACAAAACCAAAAATATTTGCTTCCTTATATGGACTTAGGGAGGTATTCTGGGAAAAAAGCATGTTGAAACTCCTTCAGGAAGGAAGAGGACTTCTGATTCAAGAGTCATTCTGTTTCTGTGCCTTTGCCACCAGTTTTCACACAACTGCTTTCTCTGATACTACACTGTCAGAGACACCCAACTGATAGTTGGCTTTTTCTTTTACTGAATAAATACAACTTTTTCCCCGACCATAAGAAAGAAGAAAACTATGAGATAGAAGATCTGTTTCCATGGCTTTAAAAAAAAAAAAAGGTAGTATTTCCCACTGTGTTCAGTTGATGATGCTGAAAGGAGGAGAAGGAGGATGACAATTAGAAAGGCATTTTGAAGTTTAGTGGCTGTTAGGGGAAGGAAGTTGGGGATAGTGGAAAGAATACTAAACCAAGTATCGTAACTTGATTTTTAGGTCTGGGTTGTTCCCTACTTTAGCCAAACGTAAGACTCTGAATTCATATTGGTTTTAGTTTCTCTATCAATAGGAAGTAGACTATATGATCTCCTTGCCCTTCTACCTCTAAAATTCTGTAATTATGACAGCAGTATCTACACTAACGCCTGAAGCAGTATCGAGAATACGAAAAACAGTATATAGAGCGAGGTGTCCTTTTATAATTAAGTTTATGCCTAGTTATAATTGGTTTATGGAACAAAATTTTTTCCCAGACCCACTGTACCTCAGAAGGGATTGAACAGTTCATTCTGGCCAAGAAAAGGCAAAACTGTTAGACATCATACTGCCACATGAAGGCTAACAATTAGACATAAAGCCAGACAAAATCACAAGGAGAGCCATAAATAAAAGAGAGTCTTAATGTGATTTAAATACCGTGACTGAGTTGCATTCAATGTTAGCCTGGTCACCAAGTCCAATGCGACATTATCCTCTATAGAGATGTATTCTAGCAAAAGACTTCTGCATCCACCATCTGGCCTTGACTCAGGGAGCACATCTCACTGAATGACACATAACCCAGTGGGATGCACCAAATTTGCTTAAACATGAGCACATCCTCTTCTCATAACAAAGGCTGGATATGACCCTAATTTTATATTCTATAAACTGTGTTTGAGGAAGTTATTAAACAACAGTCTTCTGGGGAGGCCTATAACCATCTACTGATCATGTTTTCTTTGTCACAGCCACAGTTTCAAGAAATACTGTACATTTCAGCTTAAATTGAGAAGCAAATTAGATGTGCTTTAAATTTAAAAATTCATTATGAATTTAGAAGTAAAAAAGTGAACTGTTTGTGACTAGATGATCTGACCTTACAAACACAAGAATTTGAGCAGAGTTCCAAAAGTTAGAGTTTGTGTTCTCTGCGAACAGCCTTCAGGGAATTGTGCCAGAGGAGCTCTACTTAAGAGAAATGTCTCTGAGGTTCTGATTTTTTTTTAGTTTATACCTTAAACGGTGATTTCAGACATGTTCCAGAATAAAGGCAATCACATCCAGTATTTCCTGTCTCTAAGATAGAGTCTACTGCACTGCTTTTATTTTATATTACTTGAGAATTATTTTCCTTTAGAAGGAACAGTATGATTTGCCTAAATGGAGAGTATTTTTTTTTTCTTTTAAGTATATCTTTGGCATTCCTCAGAGTGTTAAATATTTTATTGGCTATTGGGAGGAAAGGATTCTCTGTTATGTAAATGGCACCCCAAATCTACAGATCCCAAGTTAATACTGAAGACTTTTTGTTAGTCTCTGGTGCCCTTTCTGGTAAGATAAATGCTAAAGAAGGGGCAGTATGTGGAAATAGGAATAAAACTAAAATGACCATTTTTCTTCCAAGTTATATAACACTATAATGCTTTGTTGCAATAATATGAGGAAACCTTATGCAAGAAACTGAGCTGTGATTAATAGAAGCAAAAAGAAGTAGAAACATCATTCCTTAAACACAGCAAACTCAAATAGGAAGGAAAATAGTCTTTTAATGAGAAGCAAAAGTTGTATGGAAGTGTTGAATCTTATATTGTACACCTGAAACTAATATTACACTGTCTATTAACTGGAACTTAAGTAAAAACTTTTTGAAAGTTCAAAGTGATATGAGAAGGAAATATTAATGCTAATGCCAATATCATGTGAACTGTTAATTAGAAAGTAAAGTGAAAATGGAGCATGTGACTAATAAAGTAAATACCATGAAATTCTGGGGAAAGCCTAGTTAAGCTGACTTCTTCAGGGCTACAGCACTGAGGGGATTTTCTCATGTTTCATGAATTGACCCAAATTATTATGGAGTGAAATGATAGTGGAGGTCACTATCGTGAAGGGTAGTGAAATGAGATGAAAGAGAGCCTCATAATGCTGACGTCAGATGTCCAGCCACGTGGACTTGTGAACCTGGCAAATTGCTGAAATTAGTATAGGGGGAAGAAATCTTGAGTTATAAACTAATTTAAAAATGAGAGCAATAAGCTAGGCAATGGCAGTTTTAACATATTTTAAGAACTGAACCTATTCATCCAGTTTAGTACCAGGCCCTAAGCTTCTGCCTCGAGTGTATGGCCCACCTGAATATTAAGGGCCATTATATGGAAGATGATGACCAGCTGTTCTCTTCTCCCCTGAGTTCCAACAATAAGAAATGGTCATAAGCTTTGGTGTGAAGGATTAGGCAAAGAATGAGGAAGAATATTGTAAATTGAAGTGCATTACTGAGTGAATTTCATTCTGTGGAAGTCTTTTAAAAAGTCATTACTGTCACTCAAAACACAGTCTGTCTGTGACATACATAGGTAGTCCTACAGTAAGAGATGTGAATAATTACACAATTAGAACGTCTTTGAGCTGGAGAGTAATCAGCCCAAACACCAACTAACGCAAGAGAGAAGCATGAAAATACATAACCACAAAAATGAGAGAGAGAGAGAGAGACTGTATAGATCAACATAACGACAGCATTTAGCTAATTAAACTCTCTGGAAATGTTCTGACTGCTTTTGGAAAGCAAGAAGTCTTCATTTTTAGCTTTGTCAGTTGACATAATTTTGAATTGAGTCTGATTCTCATTGGCATCTATGATCTATGTATACAGTTTCTGGAACAGCCTTTTCCTGGAGAAAATTTTCAAACAACATTTGGCATCAGTGGAATATTTTTACCACACCATCAGTAATTTTCATTGTACAGCCTTTGACTTCCAGAAGATTCAAGCTGTCTTAGAGTCTCTGAGAACCCTAGGGCATTAGATGAATGCCAGGTATATTATACTGAGAGATTAGATCCCAGGGAACTGGAATTCTGAGAACTAGGATGCCTGACTGAGATTGAACTATCTATGTATCCTGGTATAGATACAGAAAGATATTAGTGGTATTTTAGATTAGAATTTTTAGACTTCATCCAAACAACCTGTTAATAGCCACGTTCTCTTGTACCTGTGAAACCATAGATTCAGTGTAAGAATAATGCGTTCAAGAAGATTTAGTCCTATGCAGTGGTGTGCTAATGTTTAATTCCTGGTTTTCCGGGCAAGGAGTGTGTGGTTTTGGGGGGTGGAGGATTGGAAGCAGAGGTGGTAAGCAGGTATCTGATTTGTAGCATTGGCCAATTTCTGTGATGCAAATGCCCCCACCACGGCCAACTGTAAGCTACTAAAATGACATCAGTGAAAACAGAGTTGGGAAGAGGTTGCCTCTCGTTATTCCCGCACATGAGTGGTCCTACATCAGGTATACATAAAACACCAAAGTTCAAAAATCTCACTGTGTCATTCAGTGCCAAAGCATTGTCATCATGAAGTAGAACTTCTCTCTTCCACCTTCTGGCAAATGATCTGAAAGCATACCTTACAAATACATGGCTTCTCCATCTGAGAGCTGTGATTTTTTTTTTTTTTATATTTATTTACTTTTGTGAGAAAGACACAGCATGAGCAGGGGAGGGGCAGAGAGAGAGGGAGACACAGAATCTGAAGCAGGCTCCAGGCTCTGAGTTGTCAGCACAGAGCCTGACATGGGGCTTAAACTCACAAACCATTAGATCACGACCTGAGCCGAAGTCAGATGCTTAACCGACTGAGCTGCCCAGGTGCCCCGAGAGCTGTGATTTTTAAATCCTACTAAAGACTTTATTATTTAACATAAGACTCCCCTGTGATACTGCTCTTTTTAGCAGTGTCACCCAGTCCTTTGTATGTTCTAATTGCTATAAACAGCAAATGAAATGTTTATAGGTCAACAGAACCAATTCTTAGGAGCAGTAAGCACAACCTTCAGATTAGAAAAATAGTTTGGGAGGCATGTTTTATTTTGGATTTTAGTATTTTTGGTGTTAAAAAGACTGATAACACACTGAGAAACAGTAATTATCATTCAACACGAGCCTGGCTAGAAACACATTGCATAGCAGTTCAAGAATTTATTTGCTTATTTTTGGAAACAGTAGAACTATTACATTAACCTATCAGTTTGTGGTCATCTCCTCCTTTTTTCTTTTTTTTAAGTGTCTCAGTTTTTGTTTTGTTTTTGTTTTTTATGTTTATTTTGAGAGAGTGAGAGAGCATAGGGGAGGGGTGGGGAGAGGAGAGTGAGAGAGAATCTCAAGCAGGGTCCATGGTGTCAGCGAAGAGCCCAGTGGAGGGCTTGAACTCAGGAATGGTGAGATCATGACCCAAGCCAAATTCAAGAATTGGAGGCTTCAACTAACTGTGCCACCCAGGTGCCCCCTCCTCCTTTCTTCATTCACTGACCTGCACATAGTTTGTAAACCCAAGATACATGTGTCTCATCCCTTTTGTCTCTCTGTGAAATAAGAATTGTAAAATTGTAGAACAAAATGGCATTGCCCTCCCCTGTGCCAGAATTCCCAGATATCTCGTGTTCCTGACCGAGTAATTCATTTACTTACGAATTCCTGCTCTTTGTATTTAAAAGACAAAACCATTTGGCAAAAACCCTTCCGAACTTCAGAGAGAAAGCAAATGGATTCTTAGGACACAGTCATTCCAATCATGCCATGGTTAATATTCATTCTAAACTGTTGATACATTTAGGATAACACTTATATTGCTATTTACAGTGAACTTTCACATGTATGTCCTTCCCATTACATAATACTGAGTAACATTATTGGTAACATGAAATGTCACTGTCCAGTCTTAGAGCCTCTGCCAATAATTAATATGTATTTATTCAATAAGTAGGTGATAGGTGCTTTCTGTGGTGAGCCATTATGGAGTCTGTCAAGATGAATTAAGACCAGTCCATTAGTATTTGACTTAAACTGGGCAGGGGTTAGAAATGCTTGCATGTATTTAAACTATATGAAATTCTTATTTTCTGTCATCACTGGGAGAGAATTTAAGCTCAAATAGGTCATCACCATGGCCCTAATAAAATTTTTGTTGTTGCTAGGTTGGTTGGTTTGGTTGTGTTTCTTTTTATTTTTTTGGATAATTGTTTAATATAAACAATAATTCAATCACAGTTGAGAAACACATGAATAAGTCAGTGAACTGTATGTGCCTGCCACGCATCTAAGGTCATTCCCAAGATATACTTCTTCAGTGAATTTTTCCCTGACAGTAACAGTTAATGACAGTGTGACCCCAATCATCTTAATTGCTGAGAGTTAGCACAGTTATTCTGCATTGCTATTGGCTAATGAATCAGATTCATTGGCTGGTTCTGACAGGGCTGACATAACATGTCACTGACAAAGTGACAGTTCTAGAAGAGGACAGGAAGAAGTATGAGGAGGGAAGCAAACGTTCGTCAGTACACTTAGACAAACTAGCACAACAACACAATCTGTGCTGAAGCAGGAAATGAAAAAACACACAGAGGGCCTCCTGATCATTTGCCTTAACATCACATTTTTATTCTCTCATATTCAGAAGAAAAAAAATAGTGGTAGAATGATATTTCTGAATCTGTCATTTATAAATTGTAGTTGGGAGAAATTGAAATAAGTTACATGGGGGTGAGGAAGAGACAAGTGAGATCTTAAATATTAAGTTGGGGTGGGCCAGGGGGAAGCATCAGAAGGTAAGTAGAAATACAGAGGTAAATTGGGTGTTTCCACCAAATACCAAGCCATCTAAGGAGAGACCATCACTTCTTATTCATGATGTAATTAAGTGGAACCATGTGAAACTGCTGATAGTCAACCATCTTTGACCTACAAAAATGGTCATGGGTGTGGTTCGACCTATAAACTATTGGAAACAAGGTATATTTGTAAAATATACTTTAAAAAGCACACTAAATTATCCCATGGCTTGTTACAGAGAACAAGAAAAACAATAATCCAAGAAAAAGTTAGTTTTTTAAAAACACTATAGTCAACTCCTTAACGTCAAATACCTATGGGTTTTTAATCCAAAATACTCTATATGCTTGGGGATGATGTTTGCAAGGGTTTTTTTGTAAAGAAAATAAGCTAGTTAAGAAGGCATTTTCTATTAGCTCCAAAGGAATGTAACACCAGGCAGTTTTTTTCATTTTTAAGGATCTGAAGGACGCTAACTATAGGAAAGATCAAGAACAGCCACGTGCTGGTGAGTACTAGCCAGTGTTTCTGCACTGACAGTGTAAAACGTCCTCAGCTGTGGAGTCTCCCACCCACGATGTAACTTTGACCTATGTTGCTGTCCACAGGTCCTCCACCACCCTATAGCAAGCAGTCCATGGATGTCTGCAAGCAAGCATTGGGGCCTGGCTGTGCCATCCTTACCCTGGCCCACCCCTGGGCACAAGTGGGATGTGGACTCTGAACAGAACCACCAGTGTATTATTTCTGCCACTTCTCATCCATCATTTCTGGGTCATTTGAGACCAGCTTTCTGTGTTTGCTAACAGATCTTAATATATATATAGGAATATCATATATATATACACACATATATATCATCCAGCCTTATAAAGGAGACTCTGCCATTTGCAACGACACAGATGAACCCGAAGAGGACATTATGCCAAGTGAAATAAGCCAGACACAGAAAAATACTGCATGATCTTAGTTACATGTGGAGCCTAGAATAGTAACCCCACTGGTTACCACGTGGGGAAAATAGGGAGATGTTGGTTAAAGGATATAAAATTGCAGTCTACAGGATGAATGAGGAAAGCTAATGTACAACATTATGACTGTAACTAGTAATACTGTATTGAAACGAATCTAAGAAAATAGATTTCACGTGCCTCTGACCACACACAACACACACACACACACAGGTAACTGTAGGAGGAGATGGATATGTTAATTTGCTTGACTCTAGTATCCTATCATTATGTAATCAAAACACCAAGTTGTACATCTTAAATATATACAATTAAATGATAAAACAGGAACAATGTTTTTAGCCTTGAAACTGAAGTTTGAGCAGGGCTCAGTAGGGAAGCACTCTTCCTTCTCCCAGTTAGTGTTAACTAGGGCTGCTCAGTGTTGAATCTACAGAAGGCTCATTCACTCATGTGTCTGGTGGTTAATACTAGCTGTCAGCTTTAGCTGGGCTGTTGCCTTGAACATCATCATGTAGCCTCTCCATATGTTCTGGGCATTCTTCCAAAATGGTGGCTCTCACCATTTATCACTCACGCCAAGTTTAATTGTCTCAAGAAAGAGCTGGGTGGAAACCATCACCTTTTTCTCCTTACTCTGCAGCTTAGCAAGTAGCCTTGAAAATAACAACCCACATTCTAGGTACCTCAGGGAGCAGAGTGGACTCCATTCACAAAGAATTGTCATTACTTGAACTGTCTGGTGGCTCTGTGGGAAAACAAATAGAAGCTTTACCTGTTCATACCTCAGAATTCCTCCAGTGCTACAGCTGCTGCACAGGTGGGGTTTGTTGAAATATTACAGGGAGGGGCGCCTGGGTGGCGCAGTCGGTTAAGCGTCCGACTTCAGCCAGGTCACGATCTCGCGGTCCGTGAGTTCGAGCCCCGCGTCGGGCTCTGGGCTGATGGCTCGGAGCCTGGAGCCTGTTTCCGGTTCTGTGTCTCCCTCTCTCTCTGCCCCTCCCCCGTTCATGCTCTGTCTCTCTCTGTCCCCAAATAAAAAAATAAAAACGTTGAAAAAAAAAAAGTTTAAAAAAAAAGAAATATTTACAGGGAAATATTTTACTTGCTGCTGCAAGGGGTGATAACAGGGCAAACAGTATATTGATGAAAAAGCTTGTAAGAAAAGACAAATACAGTGACCATAAAGGCTTTGAAAAGTTCTTGACATGGAAATTTAGAAGGCCACACACATGCACAGGGTGTGCATGCTTAGGAAGGCCCAAGAAGGCCCTAAGCTATCCCCTCTGGCTGACCTTGAGGCTCTATAAAAGCAGAAAGTGAAACCTAAGGCACAGTTGTAAACTGCCTGATTGAGTACTGAAGGTATGCCTCAACCCACACATCAAGCCCCTTGGCAAAAGCCAGTATTTGTGGGTTCCAGGCATTTAAGGAAATCTCTGTGCAATTAACTGATCACTAAGCCAACTAAGAAATTGCAGTGGTTTCACATAGGAAGGGATACAGCTTTACAGGATTAGTTCGGAAAAGTCACTAAATAACAGACCTTAAGATGAGAGAAAGAAACCCAGGTTTGCCACATAATAATCAATATATCCATTTCTCTAAAAACAGTGCATGCTATGAAACAAAGTATGACTCCTCAAAACAAAGCAAAACAAAAAAATAGCCAATAGGAAGTGTCCAGGAAAAGCCCAGGTATTGGACTTTGTAGACAAAAGTCTCAAATCAGCTATTTTTTTTTTTAATGTTTATTCATTTTTGAGAGGGAGAGCACAAGCAGGGGAGGGGCAGAGAGGGAGAGAGACACAGAATCTGAGCTGTCAGCGCAGAGCCTGGTGTAGGGCTCGAACCCACGAGCCATGAAATCATGACTTGAGCTGACTGATAAGATGCTCAACTGACTGGGCCATCCAGGCACCCCATTTTTTTTAATGTTTATTTAAAATTTTTGAGACTGCCCAAGTGGGGTAGGGGCAGAGAGAATCCCAAGAAGGCTCCATGCTGTCAGTGCAGAGCCCGACGCGGGACTCCCATCTCATGAACTGTGAAATGATGACCTGAGCCAGTATCCAGAGTCGGACGCTTAATCAACTGAGCCACCCAGACACCCCTCAAGTCAGCAATATTAAAAATGTTCAAAGGAAGTCCCATTTGAAGAACTAAAGTATCAGAATAATGTCTCACAAATAGAGACTATTAATACATAGAAATTATAAGTAAATGGAAATTTTAAAGTTGGAGAGTGTAATAAATTAAAAATCCACTTGAATGGCTCAACAGATTTAAGCTAGAAGAATGAATCAGAAAGATTCAATAGAAATCAGTAATAGAAGGAAAGTTGGGAAATTCACAAATATGTGGAAATAAACACATTTCTAAATAACCAATTTACACAAAACTGTAAAGGAAATTATAAAATACTTTGAGATCTACAGAAATGAACACAATATAAAAAGTATGGGATGCAACCAAAGTGGTAAGTAGTAAAAGGTAAGTGAATAGGCACACCTGGCTGGCTCAGTCGGTAGAACATGTGACTCTTGATCTTGGGGTCATGGGTTCAGGCCCCACATTGGGCATAAAGTTTTTGCCTTTTTTTTTTTTTTTTAATATTTTATTTCTGAGACAGAGACAGAGCATGAGTGGGAGAGGGGCAGAGAGAGAGGGAGACACAGAATCAGAAGCAGTCTCCAGGCTCTGAACCGTCAGCTCAGAGCCCAGCACAGGGCTCGAACTCACAAACTGTGAGGTCGTGACCTGAGGCAAAGTCAGTCACTCAACCGAACCACCCAGGTGCCCCAAGTTTTTGCCTTTTAAAAAGAGGCAAATGGATAGCTGTACATGCCTACATTTAAAAAGAAGAAAGATCTCAAATCAATACCTGTCTTAAACTAGAAAAAGGAAAACCAAACCCAAAACAGGCATAAGGAAATAATGAAGATAATAAAATAGATGACAGAAATACAATAGAGAAAATGAACATAACTAAAAGATCTTTCAAAAAATCAACAAACGACAAAACTCTAAATAGATTAAGAAAAAAAGGCTGAAACTACTAAAATCAGAAATGAGAGGACATTTCTACTGACCTTACATAAGTAAAAAGGATGATAGGAAGATACTATGGACAATTACATGTCAACAAATTAGATAATTGGATGAAATAGATTAACTCCTAGAAGTACTTAACAGGCAAAACTGATTTAAGAAGAAATAGAACACTTGAATAAACCTGAATACAAGAAAAGAGATTGAATTAGTAATCAAAAACCACCTAATACAGAAAAGCCCAGGACTAGAATTCACTGGTGAATTCTTCCAAACATTTATAAATGAAAAAAAAATTTTTTAATTTTATTTATTTGAGAGAGTGCTAGCAGGGGAGGGAGGGAGAGAGAGACTCTCAAGCAGGTTCTGCACTGTCAGCGCAGAGCAAAGCCCAAGGCAAGGTTCAATCCCACAACCCTGAGGTCATGACCTGAGCCTAAATCAAGAGTCAGACACTTAATTGACTGAGCCACCCATGTACCTGAGAATTCTTCCAAACATTTAAAGAAGAACTAGCACCAATCCTCAAAACTTCCAAAAAACAGGAGAGAAAATGTCGTAATTCATTCTATGAGTCCAGTATTACCCTGAAACCAAGGCCAAAGACATCATAAAGGAAAGCTATAGACCAAATCTGTTATGATGTTAAAAATATGCAACAAACTACTTGCCCAATTGGAATTTATCCCAGGAATGGAAAGTTGATTCAAAATATGAAAATTATGTATTACACCATGTTAATAAACTGAAGGGGAAAAACATCATCTCAACTGATGCAGAAAGAGCATTTGGCAAAATCCAAAATCCTTCTGTATAATATAAATAGATGTAAATTATGACACTAAGAGCATGTAGTTGGGGGCGGGGGAGAGGTAGAAGTATAGAGTTTTTATATGCAAATGAAGGGAACAGCTTAAAATAGACTATTATAAATATGTTTTATGTAAGCCCCATGGTAACAATAAAGATACCCCTAGGAGTTACACAAAAGGAAAAGAATCAAAGTCTATCAATCCAGAAAAAGAAGGGGAAAAAAAAAAAAAGGACAGCAAGGAGAAAAAGAAGGATAAAAGAACTACAAGACAAAACAGTTAAAATGGCAAAAGTAAGTCCTCTATCAATAATTACTTTAAATGTGAATGGATTAAATTTCCCAACCAAAAGACAGTGGCTGAATGGATTAAAAACAAAAAAAAAACCTAGATCCAACTATATGTTGTTTACAAGAAACTTAACATTAGGACACTCATAAGCTGAAAGTGAAGGGATGGAAAAAGATTAACCCTCAGCTAGACTAAGAAAAAGAGGAAACTCAAGTAAAACCAGAAATGAAATCACAGTGGATGTCTCCACAGTAAAAAGAGACTATTACATACAATTATATGTCCATAAGTTGGATATCCTAGAAGAAACGGATAAATTTTTAGAAACATACAACCTAACAAGCCTTGATCAAGAAAAAACAGCCTGAATAGACCAATAACAAACATGGAGACTGAAACAGTAATCAAAAACCTACAATAAAAGAAAACCAAGATGGCTTCAAGAGGAATTCTAACAAACATTCAACAAATACCAATTCTTCTTAAACTCTTACAAAAAGAAGAGGGAACACTTCCAAACTCATTTTATTAAGGCAGCATCACAGTGATACCAAAGTCAGACAAAAACACTGCAAGAAAAGAAAACTTTAGGTCAATATCTCTGATGAATATAGATGCAAAAATACCCAACAAAATCTAGCAAACTGATAGCACATCAAAAGATCATTCACCATGATCAAGTGAGATTTATCTTTGGGATATGAGGATGGCTCAACTTAACAAATAAGAAAATATGATACAAAACATAAACAGAATGAAGACAAAACCCACATCATCTCACTGGATACACAAAAAGCAAGAATTACAAAGCTGGAGCTATCATACCCCCTGACTTCAATATATATTACAAAGCAATGGTAATCAAAACAGTTTGGTATTGGCATAAAAACAGACATATAGGCCACTGGAAGAGAATAGAGAGCTCAGAAATAAATCCACATATTTATGGTCAACTAGTCTTCAACAAGGGTGCCAAGTAAGCACTATGTTCCCAGGAAAGGAAGGTGCTTCTTGCATTTTACCTATGTTATCTTCCAGTAGTTTTATAGTTTCAGGCCTTACGTTTAAGTCTTTAATCCATTTTGAGTTGATTTTTGTATGTAGTGTGAGATGTCCGATTCCATTCTTCTACATATGGATATTGTTTTTCCAACACCATTTATTGAAGAGACCTTCCCACTTACGTATTTTTGCTTTTGTTGCCAGTGTTTTTGGTGTTTTGTAACCAAGTGGGATTGCATCTAACTAAAATGCTACAGAGCAAAGGAAACAATCACCAGAGTGAAAACGCAGCCTATAGAATGGGAAAAAATATTTGCAAATCATTTATCTGATAAAGGTTTAGTAAGGGTTCAATAAGGAACTCCTACAACTCCATGGGAAACAAAAAACAAAACAAAATTACTTTAAAAAATGGACAAAGGACCAGAATAGGCATTTCTCAAACGAAAACATACAAACATAAATGGCCCAAAGGTACTTGAAAACATCCCTAATCAGCTGGAAATGCAAATCAAAACCACTAATCTCTAATGATATTAGAATGGCTATTATCAAAAAGACGAGATAACAAATGTTGGTAAGGATGTAGAGAAAAGGGAATCCTTGTATCCTGTTGGTGGGAATGTATATTAGTATAGCCATTATGAAAAACAGTATGAAGGTTCCTTTAAAAATTAAAAATAGATCTACCATATGGTATGGCAACCCATATTTTGGGTATATATCCAAAGAAAATGAAATTGGTATCTCAAAGATATCTGCAATTCCATGTTTATTGCAGCATCATTCACAATAGCCAAGATATGGAAATGTGTCTTTCAACTAACTGGATAGTCACACACACACACACACACACTGGAATATTCAGTCTTAAAAAGGGGCGGGTGGGTACCTAGAGGGCTCAGTCGGTTAAGGGTGCAACTCTTGATTTTGGCTCAGGTTATGATCTTATAGTCTGTGAGTTCAAACCCTGCATCAGGCTCCACATTGCCCTATTCTCTCCCTCCCTCCCCACCCCCCGTCTGCCCCTCCCCAACTCGTGCATTCTCTCTCTCTCAAAATAAACTTTAAAAAAGAACAAAGTCTTAAAAAAAGAAAAAAGAAAGAAAGAAACCCTGCCATTTGCAAAAACATAGATGAAACTGGAGGACATTATGCCAAGTGAAATAAGCCAGACACAGAAAGACAAATACAGCATGGTCTCACTCTTCTATGTGAAATATAAAACTGTTGAGCTCATAGAAGCATGGTTGCCAGAGGGTAGAATGGTGGGAGGAGTGGGGGGAAATGGGGAGATGTTGATACAAAGTTTCAGTTATGTAAGATGAATAAATTCTAATGTACAATATGGTGACTGCAGTCAACAACACTGTACTGTGTATCTGAAATTGGCTAATAGAGTAAATCTTAAATGTTCTCACCACACACACACACACACACACACACAAATGGCAACTAGATAGGATGATAATTTGCTAATTGTTTTGATTGTGATTATTTTACAGTGTGTATCTACCTCAAGACATCAAGTTGTATACTTTGAATACATACAATTTTTATGTGATGATTATACCTCAGTGAAGCTGAAAAAAATACATCCTTTAATGATAAAAACACTCAACAAACAAGTAATATAAGAGAACTTCCTCAACCTAATAAAAGACATCTATAAAATATCTACAGCTAACATCATACTTAATAGTGAAAGACTGATAGTTTTGCCCTTAAGATCAGAAACAAAGATGTTTGCTTGTTCTCAAAATTTCTATTCAACATTATACTGGAGATTTTAGCCAGAGCAATTAGTGAAGAAAAAAAGTTAAAGGCCTTCATATTGGGGAATAAAAGAAGTAAAATGATCTCTATTTGCAGATGGCATGATCTTATACATTTGGAAAACCTTACACCCTTGACATACATGCCAAGACCATTCAATGGGATAAGAATAGTTTTTTCAACAAATGGTGGTGGAACAATTATCTATCCTCATGTAAAAGAATGAATTTGGACCACTGCTTCACCTCATATACAAAAATTAATTCAAAATGGATCAACAACCTAAATTTTATCAGAGCTAAAACTTAAAAAATCTTAGAAAAGGGTGCCTGGGTGGCTCAGTTGGGTGAGCACCGGACTTCTGCTCAGGTCATGATCTCAGTTTGTGGTTTCAGCTGTGCTGACAGCTCAGAGCCGCATTCGGATTCTTGGTCTCTGTCCCTTTCCTGCTCTTGCACGTGCTCACTCTGTCTCTCTGTGTCTCTGTCTCTCTCAAAAATAAGTAAACATTAAAAAAACCTTGGAGGGGCGCCTGGGTGGCGCAGTCGGTTAAGCGTCCGACTTCAGCCAGGTCACGATCTCGCGGTCCGGGAGTTCAAGCCCCGCGTCGGGCTCTGGGCTGATGGCTCGGAGCCTGGAGCCTGTTTCCGATTCTGTGTCTCCCTCTCTCTCTGCCCCTCCCCTGCTCATGCTCTGTCTCTCATAATTAAACATAAAAAAAAAAAAAAAAATGTTAAAAAAAAAAAAAAAAAAAAACCTTGGAGGGGCGCCTGGGTGGCGCAGTCGGTTAAGCGTCCGACTTCAGCCAGGTCACGATCTCGAGGTCCGGGAGTTCGAGCCCCGCGTCAGGCTCTGGGCTGATGGCTCGGAGCCTGGAGCCTGTTTCCGATTCTGTGTCTCCCTCTCTCTCTGCCCCTCCCCCGTTCATGCTCTGTCTCTCTCTGTCCCAAAAATAAATAAACGTTGAAAAAAAAAATTTAAAAAAAAAATAAAATAAAAAAACCTTGGAAACATAGGTGTAAATCTTTGTGAACTTGGATTAGGTGACACATAAGCAATGAAAGAAAAAAACATAAATTAGACTTCAATCAATTAAAAGCTTTTGCATCAAAGGACACTATCAAGAAAGTGAAAAGACAACCTACAGAATGGGAGAAAATAGTTGCAAGTCATATATATCAGAGGATCTAGTATCTAGAATATATAAAGATCCCTTACACTTCAATAATAAAGAGCCCAATTTAGAAACAGGCAAAGAATTTGAATAGACATTTCCCCAAAGATTTACAAATGGCCAACTAGTACATGAAAAGATGCTCAACATCATCAGTCTGGAAATGCATACCAAAACCACAATGAGATACCACTTTACACCCACTAAGATAGCTGTAATAAAAGACAATAAAATGTGTTGGTAAAGATGTAGAGAAATTGGAACATTTGTATATGTCTGGTGGGATTATAAAATGGTACAGCCACTTTGGAAAACAGTTGGGCAGTCCCTCAAAAATGTGGAAGTGAAAACATGTTCACACGAAAATGTGGACGTTAATTTCATAGGAGCTTTATTCATAAAAGCCAAAAAGAAGCAACCCAAATATCCATCAATTGATGAATGGAAAAACAAAAGGTGGTGTATCTGTACAATGAAATGATACCCATAAGAACAAACGAAATACTAATACATGCTGAAATGTGGACGTATCTTGAAAACATTATGCTAAGTGAAAGAAACCAGACACAAAAGGCCAAATATTGTATGATGCCAGGGAATTGAGGGGTGGGGTGTGCAGAAGGAAGAAGGGGAAATGGGAGTGACTGCTAATAGGTATGGAGGTTCTTTTTGATATGATAGAAATGTTCTGGAATTACTATGAATATACTAAGATCCACTAAATTGTATACTTCAAAATGGTGAATTTTATGTATATGAACTATATTTCAATAAATAAATTACAAAATAAGACATGAAAAGGGAGTCACTAAATCCAGCCCTCATTCAAGGAGACGGGAATAAGACTCCACCTTCTGATGGGAGGAGTGTCAAAGAATTTGTTGGCCAAATGTTTCCAAACCACGCCTCCTACATATCCATCAGAATGACTAAAATTAAAGACTGGCAATAAATGTTGGCCAAGATGTGGAGCAACCAAACTCTCACACATTGTTGGTGAGAATGTAAAATGATACAATCACTCTGGAAAACATTTTGGCCGTTTCTTATAAAACTGGATATATGCTTACCATGACCCATGACATACTTATAATGACAGTCACATCCCTGGGTATTTATTCAAGAGAAATAAAAACATATATCCACACAAAGGCTTGTATGTAAGTATGTATAGCAGTTTTATGCATTATAAACTACAGCTGAAAATAACACAAATGGCTATTAACAGTATTGAATAAACTGGTTTATTCAAACAATGGGATACTAATCAGCAATAAAAAGAATGGACTAGTGATACATGCATAAACACAAGTAAACTTCAAAAACAAGCTGAGTGAAAAAAAAAAAAGCCAGACACAAAAAGGAAATAAGGTGTAGTTCTAATGCATATGAAGCTATGGAAAAGACGTATCTAATGTATAGTGAAAGAAGGCAGATTGGTGGTTGCCTGAGGTCAGGTGGCACATTTTGATTTCAAAGGTCACTAGGGAACTTTTTTGGATGATGAAATTTCTGTATCATTTGTGGTAGTTACACAAATTGGTCAAAATATATAGAAATGCACACCTGCATGGATATATTTCATTGTATATAAATTCCCTCTCAAAAAAAAAGGAAAAAAATTCATCCAGAATCTAGTCCTTTCTTAACTATTTCTATCCTGATCAAAACCACCATTATTTTTCACCTAGTTTATTGGAACGGGCTTCTAACTTTTCCCTATTCTTGCCCTCTTTCTGCCTATTCTCAACATAGCATTCAGGTAATGCTATTAAAACACAAGTCATACCACACTATTTTTCTGCTTAAAATCCTCCGGTGGCTTCCAATCTTACTTTAAGCAAATGCCAAGGGAAACTAATTTACAATAACCCTTTATGTGATCTGCCTCTATCTTCCACCCCCAACATCTGTCTGCATCCTTTTCCACTCCAGCCATTCTGGCCACTTCATTGGTTTTTGAACACATCTGTTACATTCCTATCTCAGGCCTGTACACTGCTGTTCCTTTTGTTCTGAATGCTTCCAGCATCCCCACATGGCTCTCTTTCTCACTTCAAGTGTTTACTCAAATGTCACCTTTTCTGCAAGGCCTTCCTTGACCACTTTATTTAAAATTCCAAGGCTTCTCTCTGGGTTTAAAAACATTTTGGCAATCATTTGGGGAGGTATTTCACAAAGCAAATAGTAAATAATGTGAAAATAATGATTTTTTTTTTCCTTCATGAAGGAAATGTTTATTAGGTTTGCCCAACATCTGCATGGGGCTCAAGTTCATGCTAATTCAATTTGCTGACCTGTGAATGCAGGCATGCCTCTAACACACTCTTATGAACCTCAAACAATTTTACCACCTTGAAAAGCTGCAAGGAAAGAATAGGTGTTTAACAGTGATGTGGGAATCTTGTTGAAAGTTGCCAAATGAACATAATGGCTCATTGATGAGAGACAAAGGACTCCTGTGCCACATAGAGTTGGGCTGGTACTTTCAAACAGAAAGGTCATAAATTGACCAGAAACTGCTTTTTGTAAACAAAGATGTTTGCAACTTATGCATAACTAAAAAAAACTGTTTGCAATGGAGTGACTTCCTTCTGTCTCTCAGCCCCTCACCCCCCCAAAGTTTGGTCAACAGCCCAGGCTTTTTGTTTTGAACTTATTTTTAAAAAATTTTTAAATAAATATGAAAAAAAATAATAAAATTAGTTAAAATATACATTTAACATTTTTGGTAAATGGCGATTTGCATGTTTTCGTTGAAAAATTGCTCATTTCCTTTGACCATTTATCTTTTTTTCTATTAAGTTTTTATTCATTTTTTTTTGTTTTTAAATAAGAGAGATGCCTGTTATAAAAATTTAAACAAAATAGAATTCTGAACAATCAAAATACAAAAATTACGTTCTAAAAATTTTTTTATATATTTTTTTACTTTTATGTAATCTCTGCGCCCAACATGGGGCTCAAACCCACAACCCTGAGATCAAGAGTCACATGCTCCACCAACTGAGCCAACCACGCATGCCCCATTAGCCAATACTTTTAAAAAACAAAACAAAAGAAACCTTCAAGGACTGTGGGTCTCAGAAACCTGTATGTTGGAAATATTAGAGAAATCTTTGCCTTTTATTGTAACAAATAGAAAAACTGTGAAGGCCAGACTTTCCATGGAGACTGAGAATAAGGTTAGGCTTAAGGCCTGCTGAGAAAAAAATCTATGCTGTTAAGGGCATATTTAATCTGAATGACTTCTGAAGTGTTAGTAATTTTTCAGTTTTTTCACCCCTGAATTGTATAGAGTGCTGACTGGTGTTCTCAAAGATAGAAGTTATTCTCAGAAAACAGTATCTCCTTTTTAGGGGAAAGAAGGGCCCAGTTTTGCTACAGCAGGAGTTCTCTACTTACTTTGGAGTGAGGTATTCAGTGGAGGTGGTGGGGCCTTCACATAAAGTGACCTGAAAAAGGGAGAGAAGGGGCACAAGGAGAAGACAAAGGGGAGAACAATCTCTGATTCATCAGATACCAGCTGGGGGTCCTATAATTTAACTCACTTCTGACACTACTTACTCTCTGCCCCTACTTCAGATTGTCAAGTACAGGTTATCATCTGTGCATCTGACTGACCAGCTATGAATTGGAACTTCCCTCAACCCTCTCCTCGGGTTTGATCATTCACTAGAATGGCTCACAGAACTCAGGAAAGTTCCCTCACTAGATTAGCAGTTTATTATAAAAGGAGCAGCTCAGGAATACAGATGGAAGAGATGCATAAGGAAAGGTATGGAGGAAGAGGTGTAATGCTTCCATGCTCTCTCTGGGTGCACCACCCTCTCAGCATCTCCATGTGTTTACCAACCTGGTGAATTCTGTATGGGTGTCCAGTCCTCCTACATACACACACACACACACACACACACACCTATTCCAACTCCCTCTGCCCATCCCCCATACTTCAGAATTTTTATAAAGACTTCATTATGTAGGCATGGTTGATTGAATCATTGGCCATTGGTGAATGATTTAATCTCCAGACCCTCTTCCCTCCCTGGAGGTGGGGGGGCAGTAGGGGAGGTGTAGGGGACTGAAAGTTCCAGCCCTCTAATCACATGGTTTCCTGGCAACCAGCCCTCATCCTGTGGTTATGTAAGGACCTTTCAAAAATCACCTCGTTAACATAAACTCAGATGTGGTCGAAAGTAGCTTGTTACAAATAACAAAATATACTCATTTTACCTTTATGCTTTGGAGCTATTTCAAGAACGTGGTCAAAAACTAAGTATAACAAAAGATGCCCTTGTAGCTCTTATCATTTAGGAAACTACAAGTGTTGCACAGGTTCTGTGTCAAGAACCATGGGTAAAAACAAAAACATTTATTTCTTATATCACAATATCATAGTTGCTTAGTTTGCAGAAAATTTTTAGTAAGAATGTGGGTTAAATTTCATCAAATGCTTTTTCTGTATATATCCAAATGTTTAAATTTTCTCATTTATTTTAATGTGCTGAATTACATTGATTTCAAGTGACAGGCTAACTTCAATTCCTGGGATAAATTTTGCTTGGTGAGGGTATGCATCCTTTGTATATATTCCTGGATTTAATTTGTTAATGTTTTGTTAATGAGTTTTGCATCTATGCTCATAAGGGGTATGTATCTAGTTTGCAATTTTATCTCTAATGTCTTTTAAGGTTTTGGCATCAGTTATATTGGTCTCATAAAAGGAATTTGGAAATGTTTTCTCCTCTATTTTAAGATTACTTATTACTTTTAAGATGTGATGGAATTCATCAGTGACACCAACAGACCTGGAGTTTTGTTATTGTTTTTGTTGTGGTAATAATGAATTCAACTTCTTTTTTTTTTTAAACGTTTATTTATTTTGGGGACAGAGAGAGACAGAGCATGAACGGGGGAGGGGCAGAGAGAGAGGGAGACACAGAATCGGAAACAGGCTCCAGGCTCTGAGCCATCAGCCCAGAGCCCGACGCGGGGCTCGAACTCCCGGACCGCGAGATCGTGACCTGGCTGAAGTCGGACGCTTAACCGACTGCGCCACCCAGGCGCCCCTGAATTCAACTTCTTGAATAGATACAGGTTTATTCAAATTTTCTATTTTATTACACATCAAATTTGGTAAGTTTTTTTAAGGAAATTTGTCCATTTCACTTATGTTGTTGAATATAAAGTCTTGAGGGTTATTCATAATATTCCCTTACTATCCTTTTGATAGTTATAGGATCTGTGGTAATATCCCCTCTTTCATTCCTGATATCTTAAATTTGTGTTTTCTTTTTTTTCTTGATCAGCTTAACTAGAGTTTTATCAATTTTATTTTTTTATTTTTTTTTAAACTTTTTTTTTTTAACGTTTATTTATTTTTGGGACAGAGACAGAGCATGAACGGGGGAGGGGCAGAGAGAGAGGGAGACACAGAATCAGAAACAGGCTCCAGGCTCTGAGCCATCAGCCCAGAGCCTGACGCGGGGCTCGAACTCACGGACAGCGAGATCGTGACCTGGCTGAAGTCGGACGCTTAACCGACTGCACCACCCAGGCGCCCCATCAATTTTATTAATTTTCTCAAAGAGCCAAATGTTGACTTTGTTAATTTTCTCTATTTTATTTTCCTTTGTGGATTTCTGCTTTTGTCCTTATTATTTTCTTTAGTATTTCCTAAATAAAACTACTTACCCTGGGTTTATTTTGCTCATCTGTTCCCAGTTTCTTTTTTTTTTTTGAGAGAGAGAGAGAGACAGACAGAGAGAGAGAATCTTAAGCAGGCTTCATGCTCAGTGTGGAGCCTGATGCAGGGCTTGATGCCACCACCCTGGGATCATGACCTGAGCCAAAATCAAGAGTGGGACACTCAACCGATTGAGCCACTCAGGCTCCCTTTTTCCCAGTTTCTTAATGGAGAAACTTAGGTAATTGATTTTAAACCTTTGCTTTCATTATCATTCAGTTCAAAATATTTTCTAAATTTCCTTGTGATTTTTTTTTTTCTTTGGCCATGGGTTAGTAGAAGTGTATTAACTTCCAAACATTTGAGGGCTTTTGAAATCTCTTCCATTGTCATTGATTTCTAATTTCATTCTTTTGTGGTCAGAAAACATATTTTGTATGATTGCAGTCTATTCAAATTTATTGAGACATATTTTATGGCCTAGCATATGGTCTATCTTGGTGAACCTTTTATGTGCCCTTGAAAATAATGTGTATTCTGCAGTTGTCTGGTAGAGCATTCTATAAATGTCAATTATGTTTATGTTTTTCTATATTCTTAATGACCGGGGGTTTAGTTGTTGGGAGGCACTAAAATCTTTAATTATAATTCTGGATTATCCATTTCTCTCCTTATTTTTGTAGTTTTTGCTTAATGTATTTTGAAACTGATTTAGATACATACACACATAATTGCAATGTCTTTCTGATTAATTGGCCATTTTATTATTTTAAATTATTACTCATTATCTCTGACAACACTCCTTGTCTTAAAGTCTATTTTGGTCTGATATTAATGTAGTAATTCCAGTTTTCATATGCTTACTGTTTTCATGGTATATTCTTTTTCATCTTTTTAAAAAAATTTTTTTAATGTTTATTCATTTTTCAGAGAGAGAGGGAGAGACAGAGCATGAGCAGGGGAGGGGCAGAGAGAGAGAGAGGGAGATACAGAATCTGAAGTAGGCTCCAGGCTCTGAGCAGTCAGCACAGAGCCCAATGCAGGGCTTGAACCTACCAACTGTGAGATCATGACCTGAGCTGAAGTCGGACGTTTAACCAACTGAGCCACCCAGGTGCCCCTATCCTTTTTCATCTTTTAATTTCAACCTATTAGTACCTTTACATTTGAATTGTGTCTCTGTTCAAGACATTTTATGGGGTGTTCTAGTTATCTATTGCTATGTAACAAACTACTCTAAATCTTAGAGGCTTAAAATTACCACAATTCTATCTGAAGATTCTTTGGGTCAAGAGTTTGGGCAGGGCTTGGTTGAGCAGTTCTGTTCCTTTGTCTTGGATTATTGACTTGGGTACATCCATTTGAACAGACCTGGAAGGTCAAAAGAGTCTCGTTCATTTCTCTAATGCCTCAGTATTTCTCCAAGTTCAGCCTTCCTTAGTATGATGTCCTCAGACTATTTCAACTTCTCACATGGTGGCTAGATTCTAAGAGGGAAGGTCATCAAAATAGTTTTTCTAAGTTTATGCGTCCTCTTCTCTTCCTTGTTAAGAGAAACTTACTTTTTTTCCTGGTAATTTATTTTCAGGTTTGATATCCTTTAGGGGAAGCTGTTCCCTTCTCTATTCCCAGTGGGTGGATAGAGACTAGTTTAATAATCCAATCATGGTAATCCAATCATCCAATCATGTTCCTCTTGCCAGTGATTATTTGGAGGTGGGCCTGGGACATTACTCTGGAAGAGGCTTGAGGTAAACTCAAAAGGACTTTTGGGAAGGTGTTCATCAAGGCTTAAAAGGATACAACAGAGGAATGTCCCCTTTCTCTGATGCTAATATTATCTGCACGTGACCATGGAAGTATATGGCCATATTGCCACCATGAAGGAAAGACATAAAATTAGGAGAAGTCAACATGCTGAGATGGCTGAAGACAAATTTAGAAAAAAAATCCTTGATGATATTACTGAGATACTAAATCAATCAATACGGGAACCACAAGATTCCCCTCCCTCACCATTTTATTGAGACACAACTGACATATAACATTGTAGTAGTTTAAAGTACACACCATAATGATTGTTTTTATTTTTTTTATTTTATTTTTTTTTTTAATTTTTTTTTTTCAACGTTTATTTATTTTGGGACAGAGAGAGACAGAGCATGAATGGGGAGGGGCAGAGAGAGGGAGACACAGAACCGGAAACAGGCTCCAGGCTCTGAGCCATCAGCCCAGAGCCCGACGCGGGGCTCGAACTCACAGACCGCGAGATCGTGACCTGGCTTGAAGTCGGACGCTTAACCGACTGCGCCACCCAGGCGCCCCTATGATTTGTTTTTATATTGCAAAATTATTGTCCCAGTATGTTAGGTTAACATCCATCACACAATTTCGAAACATTTTTTTCTTGTGATGAGAACTTTTAAATTTACTCTCTCAGCAACTTTCAAATATACAATTAAGTATTGTTAACTGTACATTACATCTCCTGAGTTTATACCTTTTGACCACTTTCACCTATTTCTCCCACTACTGACTCCCACCTCTGGCACCTGCCAATCTGTTTTCAATTTGTATTAAGTTTGGTGTTTTTAGATTCCACATACATGTGAGAGCATATAGTATTTGTCTTTCTCTGACTTATTTTACTTAGCCTGATGGCCTCACGGTCCATCCATATTGTCACAAATGGAGGGGCCATGAGATTTTTGCCCTTCTGCTTTATGAAATAACTTTTATTTGCAGCCTAAAGCATTCTGAAAGATAAGAAGCAGAGAGAGGTTAAAACAGAGATGATAGTGGACCCAGAGCTTTTAATCTTCTATTATTAATTTTATGATTGGTTATTAGAGGGAAGATGCTTAACACATTTAAATCTATAGCACAAGTTACAAAGCACAGCAAAGCATGTAATATGGATTTAAATGTGCACTTTATAAATCAAATTAAAAAACAAAATTTTTTTTTTTTCTCCAAACGGCATCATTTCTGTGCAGCTGCTGCTGGCAACAGAGCTGACATTGCATAGAGCTGGAGGTAAGAATCATGTTGTCAGAAAAGATTATGGTGAAGTTAAATTATGATGAATAAGATATTTTTGGCATTTTAGTTGAATCACAGATTTGGGTTTAAAAATCCATAACTGGTTTGTAATGACAAAAAATAGAAGAGAAACCTAAAAGAAGCCCCAAATGACTTTAGTCCAGTGTGGTCCACTTATCATAATTAGGGCTGTGTGTCTTAATCACAAATATTTCTGTTTATTGACAGTCAGATAACTGTAATTGTTTTAATTTTATAAGGTGTATGAATAATGAATATTTAGAATCTCTCATTCTTTTGGCTTCTACAGAAGTGTCATTTTTAAGCTACTGGGACCAATGAATGGTTTTGCCCACTTTTTATCTTGGCTTGTCAAGTAAGGATACGAATTAAAAGTATCTTTCACCTCTAATCATAATTATTTGTGAAAAGAAACAACGTTCAACACCCCCAAAAGATGTAATTTTGGAATTTCTAAAAGATTTAATTTTGCTATATAAATCACATAACTTAGCCTTCTTCATATTTTCACCACAAACAAGTGCAATTTCTTCACTGATTGGCACGAACCTGAAGACAGGCACATGGACAGGTACCATGATTTCAATGATTTTCTTCAAAATGTATTACAAACTGGAAAATGCTTACCTTCGTCCTTCTCTACTTAAAAGTAGCTTTTTTGGCTGTTTTTTTCAAAGACTATCGTGTCTGTGACATGAAAGGCCTTGTGGCAACCACTCTGGAGAACCCCAAAACATGTAAGACCTAGCCCCTGAGTTTAGCTGCTGATACCTTGGCTGGGCCAGAAGAACATGTCACAGAAGCAGGCAAATCTTGTGTTTCTCTGCACCAAGTATTTTATATTTAGTAAAGTCCAAATGCCAATGGATGGTTTTTGCTTTTTGTTTTTTGGGGTTTTTTGGTCTAGCTTAATTTCTTTCAGGTCTTATCCTTGTGTATCTTTACTAAGGGCAGCCAAACAGCAACGTTGGTTTTGATAGCACTAGGAAACCAGGAATGTAGTGTTGTAAGGGGTGAAGCTGATCAAAGGCCATAAAGGGACCATTACAGGAGTGTGTGAAGATTGTTGGATCCTGTGAATAGGAGCCCTGCTGCACATGGACTTGTCACCTCTGGGGTCTGTTCTTTCCAGCTCCTCACTGAGGCTCTCTCTCTAGCCCCCTGTGAGCAAATGGCTGAGGAAGCACCCCTGTTACCTCTGTGCTGTATGATTTTTCAACCAGCTCTCAGAACCGTATTCTAAGAATGTCTGAATCTGATCAGTTCCATAAGATGATTATGTTCTCACTACAAGTGAATTGTGAACTAAATGTATTGAGTTGGCAGCCAAGATCAATAACCTGCCTTCTTTTTTTTTTTTTTTAAGGAAGTTCCCTTCAGCAGAAACCATTATCAGACATTCTATCCATAACTCAGCACAGAGTTCTCTGGATTTGTCTAGTGGGAAAAATTAGATCTAACGTACTGCTAATTTAGCTCAAAAAGAAACAGCTCTTGTTTCTGAAGAATACACTGAGCAATGCTTGAGTATTTTGAAATAATCAACTAAGAAAAGGGTTTGAAAAACAAAATGAAATAGTGATTTCCCTCAACACACACCCAAGGCATGTCTGCATCGTCTTCAAGCCTTTCTTTCTACCAAACAATCAACTCAGGTCAGCAGAGACAGCCCTAATCGTTCTATCCTAATTTCATATATAAAGATCTTTGAGAGCCGGTATATTTTGGTTTAATCCCAACCTTTTTTTTTTTTTTCTTTTCTGTGAGTTTGTTTTACAATAAACATTTTGAACATTTCCTTTCTAAAGTGCCTCTCCTCAAGTATCTTGTCTAAATGGTATATCAAGTTCCAGTTTGGCCGATTGGCAGTGCTAAGTCCCACTTTATTTAACATGCAAGGGTAGGAATTGAAGCCTTGCCTAATTGGGGTCATTTAAGGAAAACACACAGGAAATGGGTTTCTTTTACATATACCTAGGGAGATTTTGAAACACTATTGTCAGGCAATACAAGCAATCCCTGAAACTTTTTCCCTTGGGTTATCAGAGTCCGAGACAATTGATGACATTACATCGGTCGTTCATTTTAGATTCGTGGAGCCTACAAAAATCAATAGTTTTCCATTATCAGGTCCAGCTGGGTCACTAGCCTGTCAATGAGCTGTTACAATTGCTGTACAGGGGTGAGCCTGACAGTCAATTGCTGCTGACAAGAGGAAAAACATGCTGACAGCCACAGGAACAAGTCAGAACACAGATTTGCACTTCAGTTTGCCATCCAAAGAGACTCAGAGCAAGGCCATTTTCAAGACACGGGGCACACTCTGTGGGAGGCTTGGGGGAGGGGCTACCGCCTGGTTTTATAGCACAAGCGCCTAAGGGCCTGTCGTAGCTCCAGCCAACCATCTCCTGCCGAGACTACCTGTAGTCACTGTCTTTGTTAGTAAGAGGGGCTGTACCAGCCAGAGTGGTCCCTAAACACCATCTTCTATCCCATGATGTACCCAGCGTAAGAGTAGGAGGAAGGAACTGTACTTTTACTACCACCAACTCGATGTAATCATGTATCTCGGAGAATGTAAAAACTTAAAAGAGGCCATACATGGGCCAAAGTCAGCAAATATAAACCGATATGACTAAACATGTTGCAAGTAAGTATTGACCGAAGGACAGAAAGAAGGTCCTCCAATGTTGATATATAGGCTCCCTTGTTCTGTCATTATTTATAACATTATCTATATTTTGATCTCAACTTGAGGTATTTTTTTTTAATTTTTTTTCAACGTTTATTTATTTTGGGACAGAGAGAGACAGAGCATGAACGGTGGAGGGGCAGAGAGAGAGGGAGACACAGAACCGGAAACAGGCTCCAGGCTCTGAGCCATCAGCCCAGAGCCTGACGCGGGGCTCAAACTCACGGACCGTGAGATCGTGACCTGGCTGAAGTCAGACACTTACCGACTGCGCCACCCAGGCGCCCCTGAACTTGAGGTATTTTACTAAACCAAGCATCCTTCATTGGGGTCTCATTCACAGATACTCTGTCAGATTCAGTGCGGGCAAGCAGAACTGAGTTCAACTTGCCCTGCCCATAATTAGGAAGTGGGGGGTACAGTGGTCAGCTTCAATAAATATCTTAACTGCCCCACATTAATAAAATGGAGACAGGCTTGCCTTGCCTACTGTGAGAGGAAGCTCATCCAAATAAGTGACTCTGTGTGTGTGTGTGTGTGTGTGTGTATGTGTATTTGTGTGTCTCTGGAAACTATCTATGCAGCAAGAAGTTTAGAAGCAACTGAAAGAAGTCCTTTCTCCAGAATAATTCATTTTGGGTCTAGACAGAATGCTTTCCTTTTTTAGTTGAATACATGAAAAATCTATCACACATTCCATTATTAGTGAAACCCAGAGTTTAGAAGGCAGCTCTGAAGTTTTACTGGGTTTGGTGGCTCTCCTTAGTTCATAGAGAAAGGACTGAGATGCCAGGAGAGTAAACACACACTGTCTGGGTTCCTGCATGTTGATGGACTTCGGAAGCAACGAGAACTTGTGCTCTGCTCTGGTCTCCTCATGCTGGTTTTATTTCAGACATCAAACTTATGAGCTCAAAAGGTAATATTTTGAATTTGTTTCAATATTATGATTTTTAATGTTTCACTTGTATTAACATCTTTCAAGTATTAAATTCTAGCCCCCCCCTTTTTTCTTAATGCCTCCAGTCTTGGATTTGATTCTTTTAGAAGTCAACATTCACTTGTGTTCTATCATCAAACAAAACTGGTAATCTACTGTATTACTGGAAGCCAAGTAGCTAGGCTTTTCTTCTTCTTTTATATTACACCACCAAAAAAAAAAAAGCATTTTCTTTAAATGAGTAAAAAAAAGTAGTTTTAACAAGAGCAAATTTGCCAGTAATTAGATGAACCAGTCTTATGTCTTCCAGCACTTGGAAGCATGAAATTCATCAGAACTCTCATAGCATTAATTAAAAAGAATTTATGTTTTTTTAATAAAATGCTTCATGTTTTAGCTCCTTTATTCCTCTACCAAATGTGATTATGTGGGGGCTGAAGGGAATTCAGGTTAATATGTTGACACACTTAACAATGCAGGGTCATGTTGCACAATACGCTTCACTGGTTTAGTTCAGTACAACCCCCTGACAGGGCCTAATCATCCCCTGCCCTAAAGGCAGAGGGAAAGAGAGGATTTTAATTACTGCTCTGTATGCAAGTTTGCCAGCATTAAATTGAGACATAATTAGGCCTCTGAATTTTAATAATTGTCCTAGCTAATTGGGCAGACAAGTACGTTATGCAGCATGGCGTGATTAGATAATTAGTATTTCCAAATGACAAAATTGGGCTCTTGATTACAAATTCTACATGAAGGGGGAAAAAGGTAGCAAGCAGATCTTTACAAGTCTATTAAGGGAGAGTTTAGCGATGTTGGTAATTTAAAGTCCATTAGGAAGCAACATTTCATTCTCAGAGCTGGGGGTCTGGGACAAGGGCCTCTGGCCAACACTCGCCTCTCACTTAAGTCTCCTCCCCAGGGTGCTGTGATTTCTCTGGGGTCTGCTCATCCACTCTACCCATCCAACCCCCCACCCCAAGCCTAGCAGTCATCACTGACCTTGGGTAAGGTCTCTTTGGCTAGACCACCAGATGGCAGGTGATAACTCTGAAAAAGAAGTCATGGGATGTAGGAAGGGTAGAACAGAAAAGGGGTAACCTACCCAGTAAGGGTATATGTATCTATTGTGTCTTTCCTCTGCAGGCAGCTGTTCTTTCCTTCTTCTCCCAGAATTCACCACTTTCATTGTGTCATCAGCTCCACTAGAATCTTTTTGGTGGAAAATCCTAAGTCAAAATCTTAAAATTTTGAGGTATTATATTATTGGGGTAAAGAGCATGGGCATTGGAGACTGGCCTGGATTTGAGATCATCACTCACTAGGAGTTTGCTCTTGGAGAAGTTACTTAGTTTTGCCAAATCTCATTTTCTTATTGCAAAATGAGGAACCTTCCCCCCATAAGTTTGTTGATAGGATAAAATAAGATAATGCGTATAATTTAAAGCACAATGCCTGGCATAGAGTAAATGCTCAATATTAGCTACTAGCTGTTAAATGCAAATTAAGTCAATGACTTTAGAACTATAAGGTGGAAGTGCTGGGTCTGGCTGTTTACTATGCTCTTCACTCACTCAAATGAGGCAAGGCTCCCTGGTTCCTGTGCTTCCTAAAAGAGGGACATCGTGTTCCATTTATGCTGGAGGATGCCCAATGGCAACAGTTGCCTTTACAACTCAAATGCCCAACCAGTTTTCCTTTCTGTCCATTTTAAGAGGTTAGCATTGCAGCAAGCCTGGCCATTCAGAAATCATGGGGCCAGTTAATCTAGAAGAATGTGGTATAAACTCTGGATCTTACCCCACCTTGTGACTCACTCTTCACAAATGTAACTTTATTGCCCATAGAGGCATGCTCCTGGCAGCTAAACTTTTCTCACAAAAATCAATAGGCTGGGCTTCAGAGTTGTTTTTCAGGCAAAAGGAATATTAATTGGATACAAACCAGAATCCTTCTAAAAAAATGATTGAGGGGCACCTAGGGGGCCTCAGTTGGTTAATCCTCCGACTTCAGCTCAGGTCATGATCTCGCAGTTTGTGAGTTTGAGCCCCATGTGGGGCTCTGTGCTGACAACTCAGAGCCTGGAGCCTGCTTCCAGTTCTGTGTCTCCCTCTCTCTCTGCCCCTCCCCTGATCATGCTCTGTCTCTGTCTCTCTCAAAAATAAATAAACATTAAAAAAAATGATTGAAAGGTGGTTGATGGATGATAATGTGATGATAGCTTGTTACAGGAAACTCACAAGTTCTGGATGTATATCCATGTGTAGTCATTAAAGATGACTGTAAGGGCAAAATAACCATGTCTCCATAGTTTGGTCCAGTCAAGACTGTCTACCAGACTGAATGAGAATTTTGAATGACTTTCTCAGAGTTTGTGCGTTGTGGCAGATTCCAATTCAGAATGCAGAGTTCTCTCTGTAGGTAAACTTTATATCACCATGGCATAATCTCTACAGTACATAACACCTGAATATCAGAGAGAAGAAGGCAACAACCTGAGACCTGAGGAAGACAAGGCACTTAAGATTAAGTATAGAATGCAACCATTCTGCCATAAGTTTAAGAAGGGAAGAATAAGATATTATTCTCCTGGGTGGGAGGAAGGCCAGAGAGAAAGAGTGAGGATTCTTATGCCTGATCTCTATTTACACAGCAAGGTAACCACTCCTCTTGGGGCTTTGAGCCTCTGTTGTTCACAGGGACCCTTCTCTCGGGGTCACACGAGTGGCCTGGAGAGTTGGTGCAGAGTTCTAGCCTCACTGCACTTCCCAGATGCCAAGAGGAAACATCACCGTGGGCAGAGGGTGGGAGAGTTAATAACTGTCATAAGACTTTTCTTCCTCTGCCATACAATGCTAGAGCTTCTCTCCAGCTTTTTGAAGAAGTGCGTTTATGACTGATCGCTCAACACCTTGTTGGTTCTGATTGCAGAAAACACACCTTATAAATATATGATAACCATCCTGTAATAGAGAGTGTGACAATTTACTTCACAGTGCGTTTCGGGCTGCTAATTGATCGTTTCAGTCCAGGGACGATTTGGAATAAATTATAGCCATCAAAAGGATATCACAGCTCATTTTGGTGGAAGGCTTTCCATGTCGCTTCGCGTACGTCTCCAGGAGAGCGCCGATTGCACCAGCTGGCGGAGAGGAGGGGTGGGAGCCAGCGGCGGAAAAGGAGGCCAGCGGGGCGGGGCCGGCGGGGCGGGGCCGGCGGGGCCGGCGGGGCGGGGCGGGGCCGGCGGGGCGGGGCGGGGCCGGCGGGGCGGGGCGGGGCCGGGCCGGCGGGGCGGGGCGGGGCGGGGCCGGGCCGGCGGGGCGGGGCGGGGCGGGGCCGGGCCGGCGGGGCGGGGCGGGGCCGGGCCGGCGGGGCGGGGCGGGGCCGGGCCGGCGGGGCGGGGCGGGGCCGGGCCGGCGGGGCGGGGCGGGGCCGGGCCGGCGGTGGCGCGCGCGTGCGCGTGCGCCCGAGGCAGCTGCAGGTCCGCGGCCGGACGGTAGAGGCCTCCCTTCTGAGGAGACGGCGCGGCTGCAACCGGCTGGGGCTCCGCTCCCCAGCTCGCGGGTCCTTCCCGACGAAGTCCCTGCGCGGCCCGACCCAGTGTGAGTATTCCCCACTCGCTCTCTTCCTCCCGCAGGCGGCACCGCCTGTTCATTAGAGGTGAGAGCGTCCGCCGGGCAGAGGGCCCTGCTGGGGGCGGGGGTGCTCACGTGCGGAGGGGCTCACCTCCGGCTCGCTGCTGCCCCTCAGCGGGGCTTCCCCAGGGGGTGGGTGGGGGGAGGGAGGTAGAGGTGCTTTCGCGGGGCGAGGCTCTTAGCTCCCGGAGCCGGACTAGCGAAGCGTGGAGTCGCCGCGGCCCGGTTGGGGGCTTTGTGTGCAGTTTAGAGTCCGTAGCTCTGCTTTTCACGGCGCAGTTGGGGAAGAGGGCTCGTGACAGACCCAGGCTCGCGGGGAGTCTTGCCCACCGCAAACCCCAGGGGAGGGCGAGGAGAGCGCGGGTCGGGCGGTTGGCAACGCGAGCCCGCGTGGGGTCGCCCGTGGCCGAGGGTCGCGGGGCCGGCGAGTCCCTCGCTGGGGATGCGGTGACAGCGCCGGCCAGAAAGGTTAGGTGTCCAGACACTGCCCACCCCTCACCCGAGGGGTGTGGAGCCGATCGCACCCCCAGACCCTCGTTTCGTTTTTATTTCCCAGCAAAGTGTGTGCCGTCGCCTGGCGGTCATGGAGAAGGGGACCCAAAGGCCTAGCCCTGGATGGGATTCGAATTTGAAAAAAAAAAAAAAAAAAGTTTTTCCTATTCCTGTCGCAGGCACTTGCCTTTCTGGTCTCCCCGCCTCGCCCATGAGACCTCCAGGCAACTTTTATTCTCTTCCTAAGTTGAAGCGGAAGCAGGGTTGAGGCCCTTCAGCTCACACGTAACCAACCCCTCGGTCCCAAGTGCTCAAAGTCGGGGCTTCGCGCGGTGCTCTTAGTTGTTTAGTCCTCTGTCACGCTAATACGTTATGTCAGTCTAGGGCACGGATGTTTCCATGCAGGCGATTTTGACAGCAATCACCATACCAAGCTATTATGAAGTGTGATGTCAGTGCGTTCTGGAGGACGGATAATATATAAGCCAGTTCTTGACACGCTATCTTACAAGGAAACATCTGAGACCATCAGGAAGAGGCATTTTAATTCACACACCAAAAATATTTTGTGTTGGTTGACATCTTTCAAAATGCTGAAAGAGGTAGTAACATTTACCATTTGTAGGTATTATCAATATACTCACAAAAGTCCCCCAGGAAGGAGGAGGGTTTTATCTTCTTGCTGTTCTATCATATATGCCGAGGAACAGAGATGTTATGTGTCCTACCAAATAGTCCACAGTAAGTCAGGGAGAAGGCGCTATTTATGAAACCAAACATCTTCTAAAACTGGAATAATTGGAAAAGTGAGGAAACTAGTTGTGCAAGAAAATCATCTGGTAGCTTAAATGAGAGACCCATATGCTTTTAGTACAAGTGCTGGGTATGTGAAACGTACAGTTTATCTCAGGTATGGAATTCAGGTAAATATTCTGTAAAGCTCCAGTCTTAATGACTAAGTAGGTATTACTCTTGGGTATTAAAGACTGATTTTATCAGGAGTCACTTAAAACAAGGGATTAAGTTCAAAACTATTGCGAGGGCCCTGATGAATGAATTCTGACATCTGAAGTCATCCAAATCTAAGCAAATACTTTAGGCTTGATACTATATAATACAAACTGTATTTACACGGACCAAATTCTGTAGGAGTCACTTTTACCATGGACTCCGCATGTGTTGACTCAAGGTATGATTTTCTTTTCCTCCGTTCATTAATTCAATAAGTATTTATTCATTATCTGTTATAGGTCCTCTGTTTCACTTTGCCATTGAACATGATCCCCATAAGCAACTAATAAATAATTGTTGAAGTGTAACTAGAATATGTGTATCTTCTCCTGGCTCCAGGAAATTTGAGGAATATTATTATGAAAGAGTTAAAAACTGTGGCTTTTCATGTATACAAATGAGAAATTGGATTGATTACTCTCAAGTAGTAAGTCAAGGAAAGAAAAATTGCAGGTCAGGAAGTTTTCTCCAGCTAGTGAGTGCCCTGCCCCTACCCAGTGGCATGTGTTTGTTTTTTTTTCCCCCTCCTTAAGGCTTTAAAAACAATGTTTAAAGGGCTTGTGTGATCGAATGGGCTTATGACATTCTTTTAATTATTTTAGAATGTCAAGTTTTCCTAAAATGTCTTGTTCCTCATATGGTATACTGGACTATCTGGTTTTGTGTGAGTAAAGGCATGATATTTTTAGTTAAAATCAAAGCCACATACTCCTTTCTCTCCCAATCTGAAATAAGAATGGCCTACAGTTAAGTCAAGCAAACAAACACATCCCAAGTAGTCACAAATACACCTGGTTAAAACTCATTTTCATTGGTTTAATAGAAATAGAAAAAACATACCCAATATGTCTATCCCGATTATTTATAGTTGAATGTTTTTGTGGATAATGCTTCAGATAATTCAGAACAATGCCTATATTCTTGAATATCAAGACATTTCTGTGTGAAATATATAAGATGCACCTAAAGAATGTCAAATATTGTGAAGTACAGTAATAGAAGATGTTAAGAATAATTTTATCTCTACTCTAAATGTGTGCTGTAGAGCTGAAACTGTGTAACCAGGATATGACTATGAACTGATGTAGACAACTATACCAGGACTTGCACATATATTTTAGTGTGTCTTTATCCAGCTAGTCATCCTGGAAGTTTGCAATGATGCGTTCATTGCTGCCATTGATCAAACCTGTTTTGGAGCTCTTCATTAGGCACTGTTTTCAAAACTCACAGCACATCTTGTTAAAAAAGCCTAGGCAGTGGTAAGTTGTCCTTCTTTTGTAGACTTTCAGTGCCCTGAAGAGTAGGGAGACTGGTCAAGTCAGGGTAGTATAATTTGGGATCAAAACAATCAGAAGGACAATTAGATGGCTTTCTTTAGTAGCTTTTAAACTAGTTCTAAAGTCATTATACAAACATAGTTTGGATAATGGCAGCACCATTGGAATAAAAGTAGCTGCCAAGGGACAGCTTTAAGAAAAGTGCTCATTTGGAGCTGTACATTCTCTTTGATTGTCAATGAATTATTAATTTAACAGTCATATACATGTATAGCACAATGGTATACAGTACAGAGACATGCTCAGAAAGTTATGTTGTCAAGAATTTGGTTGATCTGGATTTTATGAGAGTTCAGTTTTGCTGCTATGATTACAAAAGCTGTTAAGTTCTAGAATATGGAAATGGATAGGAAAAATTCAAGATGTCATGGGCTAAATTCAGGATTGCCATATATAGTTCTATAGAATTGGTGCTCACATTCCTTGAAATATAAAAGAATCATACTCAGTTAAGAAACCAAATTTCACCTGTATTCTATTTTGTGAGCAAGGCATTCACCATTACCAAAAAATTCAGTGATCCTTAGACTGTAGGTTAAATGTAACCTGTGGGTTGAAACGTTTGTCATTTTTAGTAGTTGGTTGTGAATACAGACCCCAAAGTAGATATGTAGTAGAACCACTGTGTACTGCTTTAAGTTAACAATATACTATCAAAATATAGAATCATGAAACTCCTCACCCAGTGAAGTTAAACTCTTATATTCAAGACCAGAATATGAGAGAGGGAATAGAAAGACTACGAAAAGAGAAAGAGGTAGGTCATGGGACTTTTGAATCATAATTAGTTGAATTTATTTGAGGGAAGAGTTTATAATTCCTTTCCAAAAACCACTAGCAAACAATTTAAAATCTGAGGGAATAGTTGAGATTCAACTCCAGCTGAGACTGTATGGAGTACCAAGAAAAGCAGAAAGAATGTAATTAGCTGAGTAGGAATTTTTCTAAGAGTTCAGGTCTAATACCTTAGTATTATATAAAGGGCCACGGGATCATTAGTGATTAGCAGGGATTCAGACCATAATGATGAGAGATCAAGGCCAGGGGACAAAGATGAAAGAGCCTTCCAGCTTAAACTGAATGTTGCAAATGCTGGTGCACTTACATAGGGAAGGTCAGCCAGCAGATAAAGAAATAGGGCAACAGTCCCAAAGCAACAAATGTGTTCTTCTCTTTCACCCAAGAGTTAGATTGGATATGGAGACTGACCAAGTTTGAGCTGAGACGAAAAGAATGACCTTATTTCAATCGTTTATAAGGTCTGGAAATTTGAGTCCTGTCTGCTTTGATGAGCTTGGATATTGCCCAGAAATTATGGAAGGGGACCTGCTGGGTCCTGGATACCAGGGCTACATACCCAACTTAAAGGTCAGTGAACAAGGTAGACAGATCCAGTTCTTTTCTGCGTAGACCTGGTTTGTCCATTAGGTAGACTAAACAACTCCTAAATTTTACATTATAAGTACAAGGGAATATTAGGTACCCAGGAAATCCTCAATAGATATGACATGGTGGAAAAATAAGTGACGTAATGTTAGCCTTTCTTTTGAAATGGCTAGCCTAACCATTATGTCTGTTCATCTTCTATAGACTTAATAAACATCCAAATGTTTCTTACTTTGAGTCGAAATATTAAATTTTGTCTATAGGATTGGGGTGAGGAGGCTCTTAGTAGTTTAAAGCCCATCTCTTTATTAATAGGGTCCTGGTGGTAGATTTACAAAGTTCACATGTGGATCCAGAATATAGGAAAGGTGAGAAATTGCCGTGAAAATTGGGAAGTATCATGTGGTAGAAAGAAAACTGGACCAGGAGTGGAGACCAGGTTTACCATGTACCAATTGTGTTACTTGGAGCAAATTTTGGTTTCCTTTTAGGCAAAATGTATATCAATCATAGTGGTACCCCATGGATCTACTTCAAAAGGTAGTTTTGATCCTAATCTGAGATGAAGTAAATGGAAGGACTTGGTTTATTAAATACTGTGCAAGTGCAGGATTTTGTGTGCCACTGCACAGGTTTTGTAGGTAAAGGTAAGGGTTGTAACTCTTGAGCTATACACATATTTAAACCAAATATAAATGAAGATGGAAACTTACCTTTGGGAACTTGGGAGAATAGGGTGGTTTTAGCATGGATACTAGAGACAGGTGGATAATGTAGTCATTATTTCTCCTTTCTCAAGTTCATAAGAAGTAGTACTCTGTTGCCATTGCAAGAGATTTAAAAAAAATAAAATAAAAAGCTTCCTGAAGGGCTGTTGGTTGTAAAGAAACCTGCCAGCTTGCTTAATACTATCAAGTCCAGATCTTCAGCATTGGCACTGAAGACACGCTCTCCATGTGGGGGGAAAAGTAGCCAGACTTCCAGGCCTTGTTTTTGTACTCTCAGAAGTTCTTCTTTTCTTAGACATTTCATTATTCCCATTGCCATCTTCATATCTTACGGGAGGACAGAAGCTGATTGAAGTTCCATATATTGGTGTAATTGGTCAGCTGTGAACATTTTTTTGCAATTGTTATTCCTCCCACAGGAGCAACCCATTTTTGCTGCAGAGATAGCACAACCTCCCCCCAACCCCTTGCAGGCTTAAAAAAAAATTAACACTTGTATCTTTTATTTTTCCTACTTTCCTCTGTGTATTTAAAAGTTACAGAGGCTCTTTTTCTTTCCCCAGCAGCGGCTCCAGCTCACAGAAACACAAGTACAGATACAGATAAGACAGCATCATTGGCTCCCACCAACAGGGGGCATGGCTCCAAGACAGGAGGGGAGAATAGAAGGAGAAGTCTGGGATGTTATAGGGCAGTATGCACTCATCTTTCCTTCTGTCGAGTTTCAGAATCTACCCTACTAAAGAGTAAAAACAGTGCCCCTTGTCTGAAGTCATTGGTTAAAGGGAGGTTTCCTGGAAGTTTGTTGAATATCTTCCACACAGTGATACTTCATGAATTCACATTCTGTGAGGCACAGTGTATTTGAGCCAGTGTTGTATATTGCAGCATTTGACTGGTTCAGGTAGTCTGTGTTTGAATATCACATCTGTTACTTGCTGAGTGGTTGGGCAAGTTTCTTAATCGCCCCGAGCCTTGTTTTCTTTATCTGCAAAATGACAATAATAATAGTATCTGCTTTTTAGGATTGTTGTACCTGATTGTTTAGAATTGTTGCTGTGTGCTCAGCAAATGGGAGCTATATTTTTAGGCTCTGGGGAGTGAGAAAGAAATACAAAGGAATTTCCATTTTCAAGGAGCTTACAATGTGGTTGGAAGGGACTGAGTAAAAGAAAACTGACAAGACCGTGCAGGGCAGAGAATAGGCATGCCATATAAGTGTTGCAGATAATGAAGAGTTCAGCAGTCTGCCAAGGACTAGGATGAATGGTGAAAGATTTCAAGATAGAGGTGGGAATTATCTTTGGGATTTACAGGCTGGGTGGGATTCAGATATATATGGTGGAATTGAGAAGGCATTGCGGATGGCCAGGAGAAGTAGTGATCAGAACACACAGTATAGCAGGGGTGGGAGTATGCCAGAGTGGAAAGTAAACCAGCTTTTGAGCCAGATATATAAGCATAAGAATCCTGTCTCTGCGGTGAGATTTTGGTTGGACAAGTATCTTAACTTCTTAGTCTCAGTTTCTACAACCTGAAAATGGGTGTAATCATATCTCCTTAAGTTGAAGGGGTTAAATAAGATAATGTTTGTAATGCCTAACATGGTGCCTGCCACCTCACAGGTGTTCAATGAAATGAAGATAATCCATGTGGTGTTTGAGAGGACAATGGGAGGGCTGTCTGAAGAGCTGTCTTGCCTTGTGTAAACTAGTAGTGGAAAACAAACCAGAAATGTCCAGTTAGGGAGAGTGGTGAGGAGGCTTAAAGGCCAATTTAAGGAGGTAGGGCTGTTACAGGCTATCAGAGCTATTCAGGGCTTTCCAGTAATGTGAGGGTTTATGGTAGTTAATATCAAGGCACTCTGAAAGCTGTTTTGGAAAAAGGAAGAAACTCACTTTGCACGTGTAAGGTGACAGGTGTATAGATTAGGATAGTGGAAGGGTTACCAGACCTGGTTGACCTGGTCTCTCTAAAGTTTTTTTTATAGACAGAGCTAAAGACTAAACAGTGTGGAGTTAGGGAACCTTTGTGTTTGGTTTTGTGTGTAGACTCCTAATAGTGTCACTTGTCCAGAATAAAATCAGTATAGACCCACAACTTTGGAAAATAGAACTCGATGTTCAGGGACTGTAAAAGGTGGGAAGTAACTTTAATGCTAAGTAAGTCCTAGAACTTGCTTTAGCTTAAAAAATAGCCCTTTAAAAATTTTTGTTCCTTTCCCCTTGTTAATGAAAATGAGTTTGTGCCTTTCGTTGGTTTCCAGGAAGACATAAGTACAGGTCATTTGTAGCAGTGTAGAGTTTGAGGTTAGGATTGTAGTCACATTGGGTTAAATGGTGAGGTAGCAAAATGATAATTTTGATGACTTTGTTTGGTGACATTGTGATTTGGATGAGAAAACGCTGTCCTTTCCCTTTGGTTTAGAAGTGATTTAATTAAAAATACAAACCTAGGAAACAGTTTTGGATACAAGGGGATTTATTTATATTGTCTCTCATTTTCTCCTCACCTCTCTCTTTTTTCTGCCCATTGTAGTTTTGTAATGAGAGAATAAATGGTAGAGAATTGTTTTTCTAAAGAAAGTTGCATTGATTATATGGACACCAGTTTTTAAAATGTGAGGAAATTGCAACTACCTATTACTTTTCGGTGGTAGGCCTTAAATGTATTAAGCAGGAAAGGATAACTGACCTACCATTGATTTCCTGAATTTCACTGTTCTCCCATCTGGGGGCAAGGGCAACGTGGTGCTAATAGCTCTGAGGTGTCTGGGGTGTCCCGGTAGTTAACTGTAGCCAAGTATTGCTTCCCTTGGAAGGAGGATGCACATGCCAAGGGGATTGTGCACAGTGGTTGACAAACATAGAAAGGGGATAAATGACAAAGGAAAAGGCAGGCCCTGTGAGGTTAGAGGCAAAGCAAGCTGGCTTAGTCCTGTTGCTTCTGAGCAGGGGCAAGGAGTGTATTTCATTTCTCATCCCTTGAGTTTATTTAAATTATCTGTTGGGGTGGGGGTGGAAATAAGGCTGATTAATACTAAGATGCAAACATGAGGATTATACCCAGCTTCTGATACTCCTTTTCACTCCATCTTGGAAACTGAAGACCACAAAAGAAACTTGTTGGAAAGGAAGGAAGGAGAGAAGGCAAAATGTATTTCTCCACTTTTTAATGAGAGGTGTTTTTTGAATATATGCTATTTGGTATTTTATATAATGGTATTTTTGGTATCCATGCCACCCTAACAGATCATCCATAGTAGCTCCTGGCTGAAGCCCTGGCCAGCAGGGTTTGAACCAGGGGCAGGTGGTATTGGACAGAGGGTATTCAGGGTGCTGCTGTCATTAATTTTGCTGAAAGAGCCTCATCAGAGACCACATGTCCCCTCCTTGGTGGGTGGCATTGAGCCTTGGAGAGGGCTTCCATGCAGTTTTCAGCCTTGCCCCCTCCTCCAACCCTTCTGCCTTCTGCTTCTGCAGTGGGACCTCTCTCCTGTCTCCCCCCCCCCTTTTTTTTTTCAATTAAATGAATTAATTACCAGGCGTTTAACTTTTTGCCAGACTCTTTCATTATGCCCAGAGTTGTTGCTGAGCGGCAAAGGGAAGTAATAACATTCGCAGTGAGGGGCAAATCCTGTTAATGAACAAATTAAAGTTCAAACAGTGATTCAAGTTCACAACCTCTCCGTGGCTCTTCTCTTTAATAAGAGTTATACATGTTACTTTCCTGCTCTTTTCTCCTTTTTATTACTTTTTAAGCTTTTCATCAACACTGCTGGGGCATATTTGAGGCTCCCAGCCTTTCAGCCCTGACAAGGACTGGAGCACTTATAATCCCATCTTAATTTGGCAACTTTTGTAAAACACATAAAGGGCCCAGGGTCACTTTTGGTCACCAGGGCCCAGTGACCATCTAGCTTCCACCTCCTTCCAGGGCTCTGTGGGTTGCTTCTCTCCCTACACATTCCTCTTCAGCAATCAGGATCTGATCACTCACCTTCCTGCCCCTGGGCACCGCTTTGCCAGGTGGGGCTGCAAGGGTCTGAGCCTTTGCCTCTCTCTGTCCTTCCCCTGTTGTCTTCTCCACCTACCTGGTTGCAGCCTTTAGGGGGAAGGGGACTTGGTGAAAAGAGGGAGGACCTTCAGACTAAAAGCTGGGAACCTTTACAGGGAAAGGATCCCCTCCTGGCCACCATTGTTACCAAATGCTGCTTGCCTCATTTAGGGGACCACGCAGATGCTGAAAGGCCCAAGCCTCATTGGCCCAAACCAGAGCCAGGCAGGGGCCTGTTGGGGAAGGAGCCCAGGCGGTATTGGGTGCCTGCCTACTTCTCTCTCTCCCTCTTTTTTTTCCCTCTCCCCATACTGTGGATTGCGTGGGGGTCTTTTCCACCTCCGTGCCTGGCTTCTCACCACCATTCCCTGAGCATGGCTTGATATAATCACCATGACAACTGCAATCTACGAGCATACACATAATAGAGATGAAATAGACAAAAGATTAGCATGCCATGAAAAGTACAATAAGTTTCTTATTTAGCATTTAGATAACTGTCTTTCCTTCGGAGCAAGCTTCAAAGTTGAAGCCAGTTTAGACCAAGAGGATTAATTCTTTCTCCCGCATGCTTCATTGAATCTCTCATTACCAAACTTTGTCTGTATTGATGTAAGATTTGATTGAAGATTAGAGCATTTAGCAAATCTTGCTTTTCTGCATGTATCAGGTCCTTTCAAGCACGGATCGCAGTGCCCAGTGGTCAATACCCTTACTTTTATCCAGTGTCTGCTTCATTTAAACTTAATCAACTCCATCAACGAACTGGAACAGGGAAACGTCCCTGCGGTAAGAATGTTGTGCTTTTGTGGGATAATTCTTTGCTCTTTCCCGATCCGTTGCCGTTAAACTTAAAATTGCACTATGATGAACTTTTTTTTTTAATCAATATGATAATGACAATTGGGCCTGAATGCTCTGGTAGGACTTAGACTTGAGCTGAATCTGGTTTCCATCACTAAAACAACTTCTGGTCCTATGATAGTCCGCCTCCTTTTGTGTGGCTTTAATACCTTTTCTTCCCTGACATTGAATATTGCTCAAGCTGGAAAATGATGCATCTTTGTAGGGAAGGCTCATATGTCACAGCCAGAAAGTGAAGCAGACCGATTGGTTGTGTGAATTATCTGACTTGCTGCAGTGAATTATTTGCACTGTTTCCCTACCTAGTCAACAAGTTCCTGAGGTATAGTAGAGATCAATCAAAACTGACAGCCTGCATGTGAAGGCTTTACTGTGTAAATCTGGCGCACTCATCCTAGCCATGCCGGCCCTGGCATCTGTATATCATTTTTATACTGCTACCAGTAGAGCAATTTCAAAAGTATTTGCAAGGAAAATGCGTGTCCCCATCTGTTCCTAGAAGCATAAATGTGCCACCTTCAGAGGGTTTTCACTGGTAATCATATCTTTAATGATCAACAGACTAGTGATATATATTTTTCCATAAAATGGGGTTTTCTTCACTTTATTGTGATTGGCTAGAATAAATAGCTTTTCCATATGTTCGGGAGATAAAATATAAGATTAGCAGAGGTCGTTTGTTGGATAGTAAACAAAAGAAACAATTCATTCCAAATAATCTTTGAACAGAAGCAATGACAAAATTAAGTTGCAATAACAGAGCATCTGAGGCCCCACATCAAAAAACAGACCTTGTTCCTCCTTGGAAAAGGAGCCGTTTAAGAGTAGAAACTTAGAGTCTCCTAGAGGACTCTGGTGGCTTATTTTCATGAGGCAGGGGAGGGAAGGAGCAGGGTAAGAAGGAGAGGCTAGAATAATACTTATTTGTTCTACTTCTGTTTTAAAGTCATATTTCCTATCCCTTTATTTTTTAAATTTATTTTTCAAATTCCTTTCCCTTTATTTTACCTGCTATTTGCCCATCTTCACTGCAGCACCCTCGGTAAGTGTGTTCCGAAAGTAAGAAAATGCAACCTTGCTGAATTTCTCTTCAGGCCTATAAGGAGATAGGGATGATTCTTGTACTTAAAAAATTAAAAGGCTGGCTTCCTCCATGGGAGATTTCTCTTCTTTCATAGAAAAGGGTGACCTTGAAGAGCCGAGCATAGTACCTGCCTTTAAGTGAAATTCCAGAGCCATGCAAAAGCTATCTCAAGATAGCCAAGACCCACCAGGAACCCCCTGGGAAGTGTTCTTAGCAATCTGATCCCACCTATGTAGGTTACAGTCTGAAGATACAATCAGGCCCTGACCTGCCTCCCCACACTTGTACCCACGCATGTATTCTCCACACTCAGCACCCAAGAGGCCCACCCCTTTTCAAATGCAGACATTCTTAGTTCTGTAGACACTGTTAGAAGTTTGGAAACTTCTCCAGGATCTCTGTTAGATGTTTCCACTGCCTAATTAGTAATCTTCAATCCTATTTTATTTGCAGAGTTGGGAGAGAACCTCCTGTTCCACAAAGGACTGACATTAGTTTAAGATGCCTGAATCTATGTAAACAATGTCTTCAGCCTTCAGGCTCTCCAGAAAATAGGTGTAGAGCTGTTTAGACCTGTTGTCTACAAGTCAGGAATTGAGAACGAGAAGTTGGGATGGGAGTTTCTCTGAAACATTGAAATTAAGAGCAGTTAGGTTAACTGTTCAGCTGATTCTTTATTATTATTTTTACCCCCTTGGGACAATGTGGGTGTTGGGCGGGGGGATTCTGTCCTTTCTGTATATGTTACCCTCTTCACCCCCGTATTCCCCAGATTTTTTTTTCCTCTCTCCAAATGCCTACTGCTCTCACTGCAGCAGGAGTGTATAAGTATTAGTTTGAAAATTGGAAATGTGGTGTTCAGGCTGATCCCAAGCAGAAAGTCTATTAGCATCTTAGACCTGACTTGTGTTAATTTCCTGGCCCCAGTGAGGCTTGGGAACACTGACAGATCAGTAGAAAAAATAGCTCACTTAAGTCTCTGGCCAGAAGAAGATGGGAAAGCTACCAACAAAAGATTTTCTTTTAAAATTTCCCCTTAATCTTAGAAACATAATCTTACAGGCTGGGTTGTACATAGGTAAGTGTAGACTTTATAGGATTTACAGGTAGATCACATTTTGCCTGATCTGAAACCGTATTTGCTATAATATTACAATTAAGACTGAAAGAAAGGGAAGTCACACTTGTGGTTGCCACATTGTATTGTGATATACTGCAGATCTGCAGTCTGCAGTGAATTTGCTTGCTACAAGGAAATTCTGGCATGTGTTGTGTATGAATGAAACATGATTTACACTCAGTTCAAAAAATTGAATTTCCTGATTTCTATATATCTTAGTTTGAAACCCATTTTGCATTGAATTTCTGTGTTGTTTTTAGAAAATGAAAAGAAGTAAACTCACCAACTGATTTTATGTGGGAGAAATAAATGTGTGATGTTTGCTCCTTCCCTTGTCCAGGAGGACGAGGCTGTTAACTATAGGTGGGACATTTCCCACTCTGTTCTCCTGTGTCCAGGGGTCCTGTTTAACCTACAGATCTCTGCCAGGAATATTGCTGTACACACGGGAGTGGAAGACACTGCAGAGCTTACCTTTGGGGCTCAGATTGGCTGAAGCTGTGAACCATAGAACTGCAGGCATCCAAGGTTTTCCTAAACACTGGATTGGAGCCATTTGCAACATATAGTCCTTTGCTGCTTCAGAACCACAGACCTTCTACATGTGCATATCCATAGCAGATATGGACAAGCATTGCAAATTTTAAAAACAGACATACTATGTTCAGGGTGAAAATTACTGCAGCAACAATGCCATCTCTTTCCCTCCAAAGTCTCACTGCCACCAAGCAACCTCATCAATAAATCCAAGCTTATTTCACTGAAAATGTACTTAATTCCAGAAAAATTACTGGATATATGTATGTAGCAATATTACTTGTTAACCAGTTTTATGAAAAAACCTCTCCCACCTTAGAAGAAAATATTGAACCTTAAACTCTAATTCAGATATTTAAAAACATGTAGTTTAATACAGTGTTATTTTGCATATAATGTCTCATGATTGTAATATGCATAGTATTTGGTTTTTTTAGATACCCCTTAACAAGACAGGGGAGCAAGCAGTATGGTGGTTTGCAAAGAAGTTCAGATTTTAAAAATAAGCTTAAGGAATTGCCTGTTTTGATTAAGGAAAATAAACTCGATTGATTGTTAAAACAAAATGAACTATTAAAACTTAGTGCCAATTAACAATCTTTAAATTACTGATAAAATGCCATCTGGATCTTAAAAATGCCAAGGTGTTTCAAGTTATCCGAAAATGAAAATTTGGAGGAATTGAAGTACCTTTTTTGTTCTCCCTTACTCTGAACAGGATACTAGTAATACTTTGTCACTCCTGGCTTTTACTGGGAATTTTCATCTTGTTCCAGAAGGAAATAGAAGAAAAGCAACTTTTACAGTTAATAGCCTCAGTCTAAAGAACCTTATTTCTAGGCAGAATTTCTACAGTCACCCTTGTCTGTGAACACTCGTTGAGGATGTGTTTTAATTTTAGGTCAGAACAACTGGGTTAAGATCTGGAGAAGACATTGAGTTTTCCCTATGGGGGAAGGAGGGGGAGAAAGGAAGCTAAATGAGTTTTACTGTGCCGCGGAAGGACTACTCCAGGCACCAGTGTGGTAAGGGAAAGTGGATTTGTAAGCAGCGTTCTTCTGCCCGTCCATGTCTTAACCCACTTGGAGCCATTCACCTTGGGAGCAGGTTGCGGGTGGTCACTAGAGACCTCCATCTCGCTCACTTCCTCTCAATGGCCTTTTGCCCAGACTTAAGGTACCTTCTTCCAGGATTCCCCTCCCCCATCCCAACACAAACGGCGATGGACGTGACAGCTGTTTCGTGAAGCCTGCTGGTCATCCCGGAGAGGGGCAATCCTGTCCCCTCTGGGCATTCAGAATCCTACTTTAGGATCCTTCCACTCCGCCGTGCTGAAAGTCAGCGAACAGTTCTGGTTCGGGGCTTCGGGGACACGTGACCCGCGGGCAAAGTCCGGGAACCGTCTGTGGGTGACGCTAGGCGCGACTCAGCCGTTCCGCAGCCTGGCGCCTTCTGACGCCTTCTGACAAACCTGGCCGCGAGCGCAGAGCGCGGCGGCCAAATGACCCTGGACCCAGGTCCGGTCCGACCCCCGTGAGCAAGTGTCAGCCTGAGGATGCACCCTGCCCTGGCGGGGCTGGAGGTCGACCTTTTGCACAGGAGAGGCTGACTTGAGAGCACAGACACGTCCCCAGTTACTACTCGCCGCGGGTCAACCCCGAAGCAGGCGCGCAGGGAAAAGGTGAAATGGGGACTGTGCCCTTGCTGCCCGCCCTTGCCCCTCTTTGTGTCCCAAGACATCGCCTCGAGAGTACAGACGCGGCTCCGGGCCGCAGGGCCAGAGACCCTGTGGTTTCATTCACCTTGGCTTCAGGCGAAGGCTGAGATGGTCGGGGTAGGCCTTACGCCGGCGGCAGAGGCCCTGCCAGTGGGAGGGGGACGGGGAGCCTCTGCAGCGTCAAGCGGCCTCTCTCCCTTATTTCCAGACATTTCCGACGAAACGCCCTAGGGGAGAGCCGCTGCTCCTCCCGAGTTCTCGGCGTTCGCTGACCCAGGTGTTGGAGGTTGCCGCTCGCCCGAGCTCTCAAAGGTCCTAAGGCTGGGGCTGGGCGCGGCGGCCGCGTCCTCTCCTAGTGCGTCCCTTCACCTTCCCCTCGCACCCTCCGCACTGAAGGTGTGCGAGCCTCTCCTGGGGCGCCCTTTCCGATTGGGCCCAGATCGGCACCGGCCTGGGGCTTCTGCGGCTGAGAGCTGTGAGTTGGGGCCTTCGCGCCTCTCAGCGCCGGCTCCTCGCGTCGCTCGAAAGCCCGTAAGAGTAATAGTCAACTGTTTTTGTCACTTTCTTAAGATGCATCATCCCTGGTCTCTCTTGTTTCATTACGAAAAATCCCAGAGAAACCACCCGGCAGGATCAATCAGACGCAGGCAGCCAGACAGTTTTCTTGTACTTTATTAAAGTGTAATCAAACATCGGTTAAGTGGAAAATAAATATCCAGATCTAATAAGCTGCTCAGTCAGATCGTGTAAATGCAAATTACAAGCTGGTTCCTATCTTCCCGCCAGGGGATTGAACAAGCCACAGCAATTGCTTCATCCACTGCGATTGTAAATCAACTAAAATAATGGCTGGA